>NC_082719.1:92262988-94775488 GCF_030144855.1 Hypanus sabinus
ACAATATTAAATCTGCAGTAACCTAACATTTATCATTCATCCGTCGTTAACTTAGTGGTTACATGGAGCATATCTTTTAATTGCTCATCTCTATGTGACTTTCAAAGAGGAATGTGCAGTCAGTATAATTTTTCAAGTCCAGTTGTATAATGATTCCCAGTGTGTTTGAAAGATACCTCTCAGCCAAAACCCATCTCCCAGCTTCTCACTTCAGTCCCCCCCCTCACTCACCCACCTTCCCCCTCACCTGGCTTCACCTATCACCTGTCAGCTTGTACTCTAGACACTAGAATACTACAGCACTGTGCAGGCCCTTCGGCCCTTGATGTTGTGCCGACCCATATATTCCTTTTTAAAAAAAAAGTACTAAACCCACACTACCCTGTAACCCTCTATTTTTCTTTCATCCATGTGCCTGTCCAAGGGGCTTAAATACCCCTAATGTTTTAGCTTCCACCACCATCTCTGGCAAGTCATTCCAGGCACCCACAACCCTCTGTGTGTAAAAAAAAACAACACAACTTAAAGCAACTTACCCCTGATGTCTCCACTTAACTTACCTCCCTTAACTTTGTACGTATGCCCTCTGGTGTTTGCTGTTTGTGCCCTGGGAAACAGGTGCTGACTGTCCACCCTATCTATGCCTTTCATAATCTTGTAGACCTCTATCAAGTCCCCTCTTATCCTTCTACCCTCCAAAGAGAAAAGTCACAACTCTGCTAACCTTGCCTCACCCTTTGCACCACTTCATTCTGGATTCTGCCCCCTTACTTTCCAGCTCTGATGAAGGCTATTGGCCCAAAGTGTTGACTATTTATTCCTCTGCATAGGTGGACCTCAGCTGCCGAGCTCCTGCAGAATTTTGTGTGTGTCCCCTTCCAAAAGCCTGAAAGCCCAGTGGTCTGTTTTTGTTAAACTTAAGACTGCCACAGATATTTCTCAGGGCTCTTGGCCAGGGAGGCTTGTGTATTGGGTAATTTCTGTTTATTTTTCCTCACTTTTATTTGTGAACTTTCAAACTAAATCGGAATCTGAGTTATAAATGTGCAGCATTCCCAGTGCCGGCCAAATGTGGATGCGATCCAGGTCTTGTAAACGAATGTGTTTCCTTATTGGAGGATTTGGGAAGGGAGGTATATGCAGAGGCTACACTCCTTTCCTGATCTTGTGATGGAGAGGAAGTTCATTAATTGCAGACTTATCTTCTAGCAACAGTGTACACAACATATGTGGTACCATTTTCTAACATAGCGTTCATAGAAAATGCAAAATATTAGAAAAAGGTTTACTTTCACATTGTAAAAAATGCAAAACTCTTAATTTCATCTAATGTGCAACTTCATTATTAAGCTTCATTCTACTTATTGGAACCTGTGCTTTAGTCTCACTAGAACCATTTGATTCTGTGCAACATTAGAACCTACTAATTAAAGATTTTTATTTATTTTAATTGTGGCTTCTCTTGGATGGTTTCCTTTTAGACTTCAGTTTGCCAGAGCTTCTTGGTCAGCCACACACAAGCTGCTGGAGGAACTTAGCCAGTCAGACAGTATCTGATGCAGTTGCACTTAGTTCTTTTTTAAAATACTAGTGTACAGTTCCGTTCGAGTCTACTCTGCCATTTCATCGTGGCTGATCCATTTTTCCTCTCAGCCCCAATCTCCTGCCTTCTCCCTGTATCCCTTCATGCCCTCACTATCAACAATCAATCAACCTCTGCCTTAAATATACGCAAAGACTTGGTCTCCATGGCTGCCTGTGGCAAAGAATTCCACAGATCCAGCGCTCTATGGCTAAAGGAATTCCTCCTCATCTCCATTCTAAAAGGACGCCCCCTCTATTCCTTGGCTGTGTCCTCTTTCATTCCCTTCAGTTTTTTTTTTAAAAAAAGAGGTCTGCTTTTAGCCAAATACTGTGCAAAATCTAGAAAAAAAAATCAAGCTGCTGGGGGATCTTAGTGGGCCACACAGGAAGCAAAGAGATAGATAATATTTGTGAGACCCTGCATCAGGGTCCAAGAAACATCTGCTGGCCCTTTGCTGCCTCAGATGCTGCACAACTTGCTGAGTTTTCCCCTAGTCGTGCTTTTTGCTCCATTCCAGCATCTGCCGTCTGTTGTCTCCTGTGCAAAGTAGTCGTGCTTCATTCATCGGGGTTCAAGTCCCACAGCTGTAGATAAAAGAGTTTGTACGTTCTCCACACATGACCATGTGAGGTTCCTCCGGATGCTCCGGTTTCTGCCCATAGTCCAAAGATGCATGGGTTAGGGTTAATAAATTGTGGGCAAGCTACGTTGGTACCGGAAGCGTGGCAAAGTTTGCGAGTTGTCCAGCACAATTTGGTTTGATGTAAATGATTTGAATATGGGTGATTTGATGGTTTGACACAAACAATGCATTTCACTGTATGTTTTGATGTACATGTGACAAATAAATCTAAACTTTTTTTTAATACAGACCATAATTCGGGTACAATTAAATTCAAGTAAACAAACTGATGAAGGGTCTCGGCCAGAAACGTTGACTGTTTACTCTCTTTCATAGATGCTGCCGGATCTGCTGAGTTCCTCCAACATTTTGTGTGTGTTGCTCTGGACTTCCAGCATCTGCAGACTTTCTCATGTTTGTGACAATTAAATTCAAGCTTGTATACCTATTTGAATAAAGTCTCTCTTTTTCCCCTTTCCTGGAAGGGTACCTGTCCTTTATTATTTTCATGTGAATTTACAAAATAAACCAGATGTCCTTGTATTAGTAGTACAAAGTTAATTTTTAAAAGGCAATTATCCATTTACCAAGGGCAGTATAGACAAGTTAAACAGCCAGCAAATTTGACATTTGCCTGTTTATTTGTAGAATTATTCTTTATGGTTGAGCATTTATCAATTTGTATACATTATTGTTAAATTAAATAAGTAGTGCAAAGATAGAAATAAAAATAGTAGTGAGGTAGTGTTGATGGATTCAATGTCCATTTTGAAAATGGATGGCAGAGGGGAAAAGCTATTCCTGAATCATTGAGTGTGTGCCTTCCTTCGGGCTTCTGTACCTCAAACGCCAGAGGACATGCATTGAAGGTGAGAGGGGGTAGGCTGAAGAGGGATGTGAGGGCTAAATTTTTTTACTCTTGAGTTGTGGATGCCTGGAATGCTGTGCCGAGTATGGTGGTAGAGGCTTTAAAGGGACATTTGGGTAGGCGCACGGAGGGAAATGGACATGGTGTAGGTAGGAGGGATTAGTGTTTGGGTGTTTTTGATTTACTTTGTACCTGTTTTGGCACAGCATTGCAGGCCAAGTGGCCTTTTCCTTTGCTGTATTGCTCCATGTGCTATTCTTTCCTTCCCGGTGGTAATAATGCGCATGACCTGAGTGATGGGGGTCACTGATGAAGGACGATGCCTTTTTGAGGCATCGTTCCTTGAAGATGTCCTGGATACTGCAGAGGCTGGTGCTCACACTGCAGCTAAGTTTACAATTCTCTACAGATCTACAATCTGAGATTTTTCTTGAGTAACACATACAAAATGCTGGGGGAGCTCAGCAGGTCAGGCAGCATCTTTGGAAAAGAATAAATGGTCAACTTTTTGGGTCGAAACCCTTCATCAGGACTGGTTTCGAACTTGTTCTTGTACAGTTTACTAATTAAGTTTTCTGATGAAATTTCATTTACATTTTATAACCCTTTCTGCATTGGACATACTATCCTTGCAATTTCTCATTTTTGCAGTTTTGTGGTGTGGCTTTGTGCATTTTCTAAGAAATCAATGTTGCTTTGGCTTGTGATGAGGGTTATTGTTTAGTGCAATGATTATGGCCATCATTCAAATGACAGAATATGCACCAATTGATAAATGTATTTGACACCATCTGTTCTCACTGAGACATGATCGTCCATTAAAATCACTTTTCCTGTGCTGAGCCACCATTTGCTTGAAATGCACTGCATGATAGTTTATTTTCTGAATGTGTACGATGTCACTGCAGAGAGATTAATTGCTACCTGATCTCTTGCATCCACTGATGATGAAAGTTAATTTTATAAATAACAGTGAACATCAAAGCTCCTTTCCAGGAAACGCCACGCTGTGTGCAATAAAATTATGAGGACAGATGTTGTTGAGTTGGTGGCCTCTTCAGCGTTGCTCCTTTCGAAGGCTGTTACAAGGTAGAGCTGTCAAATGTAATCCTTTAATGAAAGTGGTATTTCTTTATTAATGATGTTTGTTACAGCATTATATCAAAGTCATACCGAAGTTCAATGTTTCAAAAGTTCAAAGTAAACTTGTTATCAAACTAAGTGAATCAGAATCAGGTTTATTATCACCGGCCTGTGACGTGAAATTTGTTAACTTAGCAGCAGTAGTTCAATGCAATACATAATATAGAAGAGAAAAAATAAATAAATAAAACAAACTAATAGTAAGTTAATTACAGTATATGTATATTGAATAGATTTAAAAATGTGCAAAAAACAGAAATACTGTATATTACAAACAGTCAGGTAGAATCCCAGGGTTCAGTGTCCATTTAGGAACTGGATGGCAGAGGGGAAGAAGCTGTTCCTGAATCGCTGAGTGTGTGCCTTCTGTATCTCCTACCTGATGGTAACAGTGAGAAAAGGGCATGCTCTGGGTGCTGGAGGTCTTTAATAATGAACACTGCCCTTCTGACAGACAGACATACTTTATTGATCCCGAGGGAAATTGGGTTTCGTTACTGTCACACCAACCAAGAATAGAGTAGAAATATAGCAATATAAAACCATAAATAATTAAATAATAATAAGTAAATTATGCCAAGTGGAAATAAGTCCAGGACCAGCCTATTGGCTCAGGGTGTCTGACGCTCCGAGGGGGGAGTTGTAAAGTTTGATGGCCACAGGCAGGAATGACTTCCTATGACGCTCAGTGTTACATCTCGGTGGAATGAGTCTCTGGCTGAATGTACTCCTGTGCCTAACCAGTACATTATAGAGTGGATGGGAGACATTGTCCAAGATGGCATGCAACTTGGACAGCATCCTCTTTTCAGACACCACCGTCAGAGAGTACAGTTCCACCCCCCCCCCCCCCACAACATCACTGGCCTTACGAATGAGTTTGTTGATTCTGTTGGTGTCTGCTACCCTCAGCCTGCTGCCCCAGCACACAACAGCAAACATGATAGCACTGGCCACCACAGGCTCATAGAACATCCTCAGCATCATCCGGCAGGTGTTCAAGGACCTCAGTCTCCTCAGGAAATAGAGACAGCTCTGACCCTTCTTGTAGACAGCCTCAGTGGTCTTTGACCAATCCAGTTTATTGTCCATTTGTATCCCCAGGTATTTGTAATCCTCCACCATGTCCACACTGACCCCTTGGATGGAAACAGAGGTCACTGGTGCCTTCGCTCTCCTCAGGTCCACCACCAGCTCCTTAGTCTTTTCCACGTTAAGCTGCAGATGATTCTGCTCGCACCATGTGACAAAGTTTCCCACTTTAGCCCTGTACTCAGCCTCATTTCCCTTGCTGATGCATCCAACTATGGCAGAGTCATCAGAAAACTTCTGAAGATGGCAAGACTCTGTGTTGTAGTTGTAGTTGAGGTGTAGATGGTGAAGAGAAAGGGAGACAGGACAGTCCCCTGTGGAGCCCCAGTGCTGCTGACCACTCTGTCTGACACACAGTGTTGCAAGTGCATGTACTGTGGTCTGCCAGTCAAATAATCAATAATCCATGACACCAGGGAAGCATCCACCTGCATCACTGTTCTCTAAAGATGTCCTGGGTATTTTGTAACCTAGTACCCAATATGGAGCTGACTAAATTTTCAACCTTCTGCAGCTTCTTTTGGCCCTGTACAGTAGCCCCCCCCACCCCCCCATTACCAGAGAGTGATGCACCCTGTCAGAATCCTCTCCATCATACATATATAGAATTTCTTGAGTGTATCTGTTGACATGCCAAATCTCTTCAAACTCCCAATGAAGTATATTTGCTGGCTTGCCTTCTTTATAACTACATCAATATGTTGTCCTGACGAAGGGTCTCGGCCCGAAACGTCGACAGTGCTTCTCCCTATAGATGCTGCCTGGCCTGCTGTGTTCCACCAGCATTTTGTGTGTGTTGTTGTTTGAATTTCCGGCATCTGCAGATTTCCTCATATTTGCTCAATATGTTGGGACCAGGTTAGATCCTCAGAGATCATGACACCCAGGAACTTGAAACTGCTCACTCTCTCCACTTCTGATCCCTCTGAGGATTGGTATGTGTTTCTTCGTCTTACCCTTCCTGAAGTCCACAATCAGCTCTTTTGTCTTACTGATGTTGAGTGCCAGGTTGTTGCTGTGACACTATTCCACTAGTTGGCATATCTCACTCTGTACACCCTCTTATCACTACCTCAGGTTCTACCAGCAATGGTTGTATTGTCAGCAAATTTATAGATGGTATTTGAGCTATGCTTAGCCACAAAGTCAAGGGTATATAGAGAGTAGAGCAGTGGGCTAAGTACACACCCCTGGGGTGTGGCAGTGTTGATCGTCAGCGAGGAGGATATGTTGTCACCAATCTGCACAGACTGTGATCTTCCGGTTAGGAAGCTGAGGATCCAATTGCAGAGGGAGGTACAGAGGCCCATGTTCTGCAACTTCTCAATCAGGATTTTGGGAATGATGGTATTGAATGTTGAGCTACAGTCGATGAACAGCATCCTGATGTAGGTGTTTGTGTTGTCCAAGTGGTCTAAAGCCGTGTGGAAAGCCATTGAGATTGTGTCTGCCGTTGACCTATTGTGGTGATAGGCAAATTGCAACGGGCCCAGGTCCTTGCTGAGGCAGGAGTTCTGTCTAGGCATGACCAACCTCTCAAAACATTTCATCCCTGTTGATGTGAGTGCTACTAGGTGATAGTCATTAAGGCAGCTCACTTTATTCTTCCTAGGCACTGGTATAATTGTTGCCAATTATTGTTGGGAACTTCCGCCGATAGCAGTGAGAGGTTGAAAATGTCCTTGAGTACTCCTGCTAGTTGGTTGGCACAGGTTTTCAGAACCTTACCAGGTACTCCATTGGGACCTTCTGCCTTGCGAGGGTTCATTGTCTTTAAAGACAACCTAACATCAACCTTTGAGACAGAGATCACAGGGTCATCAGGTACTTCAGGAATCTTCACAGCTGTAGTTGTGTTCTCCCTTTCAAGGCGGGCATTGAAGCGTTGAGTTCATCTGGTAGTGAAGCATCGCTGCCATTCATGCTACTGGGTTTTGCTTTGTCAGAAGTAATGTCTTGCAGTCCCTGCCACAGTTGTCGTACTTCCGATGTAGCCTCCAACCTCTGAATCATACCTGGTGGTTTTCTGGTACAGGCCTGGGTTGCCAGACTTTAATGCCACAGATCTAGTCTTCGGTAGAGGACGTACCTTCTGGTCATCCATAGCTTTTGGTTTGGGAATGTACAGTAAGTCTGTAGGCACACACTCATCTACACAGGTTTAGTGAAGTCGGTAACAACTGCTACGTACTCACCCAGGCTCGAAGATGAATCCCTGAATGCAGTCCAGTCCACTGATTCAAAGCAGTCCTGTAGGCCCTCCTGGGCTTCCCTTGTCCAAATCTACTTGGTCCTCCCTACTGGTGCTGCAGTCTTCAGTCTCTGCCTGTACTCAGGGAGTAGAAGTTCAGCCAAGTGATCAGACTTCCCAAAGTGAGGGCGTGGAATATCATGGTAGGCATTCTTGATGGTGGTGTAACAATGGTCCAGTGTGTTGTTTCCTCTGGTATTGCAAGTGATCTGTTGATGGTAATTGCTTAGCGATTTTTTTTCAGACTGGCCTGGTTAAAATCTCCCAAAACTGTATACATTCCACCTCAGGCCAATGTCATTCAGGCTTTAGATGATCTGAGCAATGGGATCAACATGCATGAAACAAGGCTGTTTCATTGGCCTGAGGTGGAATGTATACAGTTACCAAAATGATCCCGGAGAACTCCCATGGTAGTTAAAAAGGACCTTGCGGGCATTCACAGTAGATCTTTTTTTCAATTTAAAACTACAAAGACTGACAAAACCAGTGCACAATGTACCACAGTATAACTCATTTATTAGGTAGTCTTACATTTAATATAACAATCCCTCCCCACAGCTTTTTATTGTGGCTTTTGCACCATTCCTTTCCATTTCTGATGAAGACTTTCATTCAGCCTGAAGCATCAAATGTTTGCTACCCTCCGTGAATGCTGCCTTACTTGCTGGGTTCCTCCAGAAGTTTGTGTATTGTTATGATTCCAGCCCCCTCCTTTGTGAGAATCGCAAGAGCACCCGTCCGGGGGGCGGGGGGGGGGGGTCAATAAACCCAGGAAGAGAGAGAGAGAGAGAGAGAGAGAGAAATGTGCCAATTTGCACGTTCCACCCAGGATGCAGAATAAGACGACAGCGACTATTGTCTCATGGCGACCACGTGAAAAGCCCTCGGGCAAGGTGGGCTGGTTGAGAGAGAGACTGCATCATCACAACCTGATTGACACCTGCGACCCCGTGAGGAAGTATAAAGGAGAGTCTCAGGGGGACAGCCCCCTCAGACGCACCAAGAAGACACGAGCGAGTGATCCCGCAGCAGCGGGAAGCCATTCTGAAGGAAGCCACGTGCGTTAGATTCCGGGATTGGAATTTGTGGCTGGAATCACAGAAAACCGCTTTTAACTAACATCGGGGAGAGGAAACCAACGCTCCCCCGATTTCACGGAAGCTTCATCAAGACCCGGCAAGTTTTTTCTCTTCTCCCCAATCTCTCTCTCTCTCGGTCGCCCCACGTGAAACCCAGCGATTTTCAAAGGGCTGAGGCCTGCAGACTTCTGAGTGACTTTTATATTTCCAACGGACAATCTATTAACCCCTAGACAACCGTAGAGCTCACTTCTTAATGATGATTATCACTATACCCGCGCTTTAGATTGAGTATTGATGACGTGCATTATCTGAATGTTTGTATTAACCTTACTTTTGTGTCCCTTTATAAATAAAAACATTTGAAAATAGTGACATCAGACTTCAACGGACCTCTCTATCTTTGCTGGTAAGTTACCCAGTTACGGGATACGTAACAGTATGTTGCTCGAGATTTCTGGAGTATTGCATACCGTTCTGATGGCCCCCCCCCCCCCTTAGGAAGGATGGTGAGGCTTTGGAGAGGCGTAGAAGAGGTTTGCCAGGATGCTGCCTGGATCACAAGAGGCCAGATAAATTGAGTTATTTTCTCTGGAGCATCGGAGGCTGAGAGGAGATCGGATAGAGATATACAAGATTGAGAGGCATAGATAGATTGGACTGGGAGTATCTGTTTCCCAGGGTTGAAATGTCTGAATACCAGAGGGCATGCATTGAAGGTGGGAGAGTGGTACGTTCAGGGGGGTTGTGAGGGGTAAGTGTTTTTTTTTTGCTCTGTTGTGGATGCCTGGAATGGTGGTAGAGTTAAATACATTTGAGGGTTTTCCGATGTGCACATGGATGTAATGAAGATGGAGGAATATGGACATGGTGTAGGTAGGAGGGATTCGTATTTGGGTATTTTTGTTTTGCTTTTTAGCTATTTCGGCACAACATTGTGGGCTGAATGGCCTGTTCCTGTGCTGTACAGTTCTGTGTTCCAACATTTGCAGAACCTCTTGTGCTCTTAAAATGAGTGGTTGTTTGTCAATCACCCCAACTCCAAAACATCACCACAAGAGTTCAACAGGGCAATGTCCTGGGTTCACTCATCTTTTTTCCATCATATGCTGACTTGGGAATGTTTGCTTAAGACTACGCAACAGAACATGGAACAGTACAGCACAATTCAGGCACTTTGCTCGACAATGTTATACTGATCTTTTAACCTGCTCCATGATCAAACTAACTCTTGCCACATACATAGCCTATAACCCTCTGTTTTTTCTTTCGTACATGCACCTATCTTCCAAAGGAAAAGATTAACTTTATTTGTCACGTGTACGAGGGGTAATTGATATGTTCTTGGCCTAAGGTAGAAGGAGTCAATTTTAGAAAATCTAGCACATTTATTTTTCAACATAGTCCCCTCCTACATTTACACACTTTGTCCAGCAGTCATTGAGCATACGGAACTTGGACCTCCAGAAAGTGTCCACAGATGGGTGATTGATAAGTTCGTGGCCTAAGGTAGAAGGAGATGAGTTATACAGCTCTCATTACATGTGCGTGTAGGTCAACTCTTCGAGTGATTATGCAGAAAGCTTGAAGTTAATAACTCATCTCTTTCTACCTTAGGCCACAAACTTATTAATCACCCCTCATACATTGAAACTTACAGTGAAATGTGTCGTTTGTGTCAATGACCAACAGAGTCTGAGGATGTGCTGGGGCAGCCTGCAAGTGTCACGAGTTTCCAATGCCAGCGTGACATGACCACAGCGTACTAACACTAATCTGTACGTCAATAAGTGGCAAGTAATGTTCATCGCATCGTGTGGCTCATTAACAGGCCTTTGGCCCATTATATCCTCACCAGCCATCAAGCACCATTGATGCAAATCCCATCATTCCCTTGTCACCCTAGGGGCAATTTACAGTGGCTAATTAGCAGTGGATTAAAGTGCAACATTTTTATCTTTCTCATGGTTTAATCTTCCTAATGGTTATTGTGCAATGTCTTGTTGTCCTTTTAGTTTGAGCTGGTTTTGTATGAGATGACCACGGCTTCATTCTTCTTTTTCTCTTTACTTTGTTCATTTTTTCCTCTTGTAACTCTCAATACATGACCGTGAGCGACAAGTTTGTGTTTTATTTATTTATTTTTTGTGATACAACGCTAGCAGGCTCTTCCCACCAAACGAGACTGTGCTGCCTAGTTCAGAATCAGGTTTAATATCACCAGCATATGTCATGAAATTTGTTGCTTTCGCGGCAGCAGTACAATGCAGTATATCACAATAGAGAGAAAACATTATACTCATGTTTCCATGTTCCCAACTAACCTACTAACCTGTGTGTTTTTGAATGTGGGAGGAAACTGGAGCACCTGGAGAAACTCGTCGTCACAGGATTGCAGTACTGTATATATACACAGAACTATATTTGCTGACATGGAGCGGAGAGTGAGTTTGTAAATCTGGCAGGAGCAAAGGATGTTGGGAATGGTGAGGGTGGAGTGCCACAGGAGGGGTGTGGGACAGGTGGCAGAGAAGGAGTGCCAGGGACAGGGGGGTGGCGCGGGTGCAGATACGATCATCCCTGAAACACCAGGCAAGGTCATTTGATTCCAAATAATTGGTTTATTGATCATTACAGAATGTTTCTCTGGTGCTCCCTGCTCCCTCCCCTCTCCCTTCTCTTCTTCCCAACCCTGATTCCCCTCTCTTTGTCCTCTTCCCACTCACAGTCCACAATAGAGACCCCTATCAGAATCAGTTTATCATTATTCACATGTCAAAAATTTTGTATTTTTCTGTGGCAGTAGTATAGCTGTGCAAAAGTCTTAGGCACCCGAACCATATACATGTGCCTAAGACTTACACAGTACTATACCACTGGTATGTCTTTGGACTGTGAGAGGAAACCAGAGCATGCAGATGGTTGCAGAATATTGACAAGATAAATCCATACAGGAAATATTACATGTCTGATGTGTTTTTGTGTTCACTTAAATGGTCAGAAGATAAATGGAATAAGTTGTGTGAATACTGTTCCTGCCACCTGGTTTTAAATGTGACCCGTGTACTGACCCCAAAAATTAAAATAACATTTCCTGTTGTGCCTTCCTGCTGCTTTCGCATCATAAGTGACCTCTTTCATCAGGAAGTTCATCCATGAGTCCATTTAAAGGGCCTCAGCCCGAAACATCAGCTTCTTATTCCTCTGCATAGATGCTGAGTTCCTCCAACATACTGTCTGTGTTATTCTGATTGTCTTGTGTGTAAAGCTATTCAAACCTAGGATCGTGAAAGCTGGTCTGTTGCTTATTTTTATCTTTAAAAATGTGCTATTGGGTGCTAAACAATCTGTTACTTGCTCTGCTTGTGGTGTGAGGGAATTAGTCACATTCTAATGATTACTGTTTTATTCATGGGTCTCTGTGTAAACCTGTCTATCTTTGGCCACGTAACCAGGTCCTTTTGTTTCAAAGTTAATTTATTATCAAAGAGCATGTATATGGTGACATACAATGCTGAAATTCAGTGCCTGCAGGAAATCTATAATGTAGGAACTGTAACAGGATCAATGAATAATCAACTAGAGTGCAGAAGACAAAAAGCTGTTCAAATGAAAATATAAATAACTAGCAATAAATAATGAGAGCATTAAATAAAAAAGATAGAGCCCTTAAAGTGAGATGGGGACATCTCAATGGCTGGGCAACGGAGTGTAGTTTTCCCCTTTGATCAAGAGCCTGATGGTTGAGGGGTAGTAACTGTTCCTGAACCTTATGGTGGCAGTCTTGAGGCTCCTGTACCTTCTACCAAGTGGTGGCAGTAACAAGAGCATGGCCTGGGTGGTGAGGATCTCTGATGATGGACGCTGCTTTCCTATGACAGTGTTTCATGTAGATGTGCTCAGTGCTGGGGGGGGGGGGCTTTACCTGTGTTGTACTGGGCTGAGTCCACTACATTTTGTAGGATTTTCTGTTCAAAGGCATTGGTGTTTCTAAACCAGGCTGATGCAGCCAATCAATATACTCTCCGTGACACAGCTATAGAAGCTTGTTGGAGTTTTAGATGTCACGCTGAATCTCTCCTGACTAAGGAAGCAGAGGCTCAGCTGCACTTTCTTCGCAATGGTATTTACATGCTAGGTCCTCTGAAATAGTAACACTCAGGATTTTAAAGTTGCTAACTCTAAACACCTTTGATTCTCTGATGAGGACTGGCTCATGGACCTCTGGTTCCTTAGTTTTGCTGACATTGGGTGAGAGGTGGTTGTCATGACACTATTCAGCCATATTTTCAATCTCTCTCCTGTATGCTGTATCACCACCATTGATTTGTCAATAACTTAATATCATTCATGCACACAAGCGAGTGTCTCCTTTTAAAATTTGAGGTGCATGTAAGAATATAGTGGAAAAGTGGACTTGAGAGACAGAGTTAACATTGACTTTGTTGGATGGTGAAGTTGGCTGAGTGAACTTAAAATCCTGTTTCTTGTGGGTGTGGGAACTGAGCGTTTAAGTAAAGAGGTCTTTAGAGAGACAGTACAGGCATATTGTTTTTAAAAATAACTGTCTATAATTCTTTTGTGACAGCTGAAGGGCAATTAGTTCAAAATATAAATATTCTTAAATTACTTCCCTCCTATTTTTGTCTACATTTGCTGGCTCAGAATAGCAACTTATATAATTATGAGCCCCTCCCACCCTTGTCATTTTCTTTTGCCCCCCTCACCAGATACTAAATGCCTGAGTGCACGACTCAAGCTGAACTATCAGACACAAGGACAAGTTCTATCCACGTTTTAATTTAGAGATGCATCATGATAATAGGCCCTCCCAACTCCTCGGGCCCATGCCGCCCAACTAACCCGCCAGACTCTGGAATGTGGGGGGTCAGTGGTGAACCAGAGCACCTGGTGAAACCCATGTGGTCCTGGGGGATTATACAGACTTTCACAGGCAGCAGCAAGAATTGAACCTGGGTTGTTAGCGTTGTAACCACTATGTTGTTGCACCGCCCAAATTTATACTCCTGCCCAGGATCAAACTGGGGCTTTTTGCTGTGTGGCAAACATCTTAACCACTACACTACAAAATCTGCAATTGGCCCACAAGAGTTCAAGTTTAATTGTCATTCAACCATACATGAATACAGCCAAATGGAACGGCATAACTCTGGGGCCAAGGTGCAAAATGCAATACCAGTAGTCATTCACAGCACAAGATGCGTATAGCATATATAAAACAGCAGTAAAATACAGCCATGCATAAAAAAATTTAGTCCAAGTCCCCGAATCCATGAATGTTGAAGCAGTCTGAAGTTGAACACAACACATCTGATCTTTTGCTGAGTGAACACTCGAGGGCTGCATTGAGTCCAGCATGGATAGCATGCCCCACCATCTCCGGTGGACTGCACCGGATCCTACACCTCTCTCCTGGGCAGCTGCTGACAATGACACTGTGGTTTGAGGTCTAGTGCTGGCTACAACCAAGGCCATGCAGCTCCGCCTGGCGTCTGGGCTGCTCCCTGCCAACAAAACAGTGATCCGAGCTTGCAGCATTTCACATTGCCGGTGCCCAACAAGGTCTTGTGATCACAAGAAAAGTGGCTAAGGCTATCACTCACTGTTAGACAGCATACCGCCATTGTGCAGCAGGCAGGAACATGATCCACACCGAGCCCAGCTCCTTCAGTCTCTTCGCCCATGAGCAACTTGTTAATGGAGTAGACCTGCAATACTTTAAGTTCTTCATGTCCAATAGCTCCTTGCGATCGTGACAAATCCAATAACACTTTTGGTTCGTCCTGTAGAAGCTGCTGTATCTGAGTACACCACCATCTTATTGGAAGGGAGTCCATGTTATTGGACTTGCTAATGGATCTGCCATGCACTAAATGATGAATTCTTGATTTTACAGTATACCTTATCATGGCTCCTACATCTGTCTATCTGCTCTGCACTTTCTCTATAATTGCAACATTCTATTCTGCTTTCTTTTTACTAACTTAATTAGGTTTATCAGAATTACATCAAGGTAATGAACGGAAATTGGAATGCAGAATATGGTCATTATGAATGCAGTATCTGCATGATCTGTCTCTGGTAGCAAAGCAACAACTTTTCACTACTGTATATTGATGAAGGTGACAATAAAACTATACGGGTTGGCCTTCTGTACATTCAAAATCTCTCAAAATGATGGCCCCACTGCTCCAACATAGAATTTCATAACACACAAGCCAACAGCAACATTGAAGAGAGTAGTTTGCAGACCAAAAGAACAAGCCAAGCTATTAGACAAGATCAATGTGGTTTACAAAATCCAGTGTGGGGACTGTCACAAGTATTACGTCGGCCAAGCTGAGGGGAAAACTATCCCTGTCAAGCGGTGTGACCAACTCTCCGCGGCATGCAAACGAATTCCTCGAAGTGTAGTTTTCCGTGAACAATTCTATAAGCAAGCACGTAGAACCTCGATCCTATTTGTGAGCTGATGCAGGCAAAATTCCAAACCACGAGCATGACATTCACCATACAATTGATCAGCCATGAGATTTCCTCTCCACATCACAACTGAGTTTTGGAAATGACATCCAATTGTATGTAAAGGCCAAGTACTCGGAGGATACACCATAATTAACAGCACACTAGTGGATATTGAAACATTTGCATCCTCGCGTGCTAATGAAACATTTGCAAGTAAATTGCCGAGATTGGAGAAGACTCAATCCAACTGTATACCATCTCTGTCTGTCTTCAGTCTTTGGGCATTTCACTGTGGTTTGTAGCTAACTCAAATCGTTTACATGATGTATGAATCTAGCAGTGTCAACTTTTGCAAGGCACATTCTACAAAGAGCATTTTGATAAAAGGACATGAATTTTTTTAAAATTATTTGCTGAAGGACAAATACCGGAACAATGCATGACAGAGTGGTGGTACGTCTCTCCAAAGGAGGTGTAAGGCACTTCTTCTCTCCTCTACTAGCCTGCAGGTAACGCTCGAACAAGGTGCAGCATTTGCTAAGTGCCCCCTCCCCACCAGAATCAGGGTCACGAGAAACCACAGGAGCAGGTGGTGGATGGTCGTATAAGCAGCTGGCACGTAGCATAAGTCCTGGTTATGCGACCATTGATGCCAGCGAGACAGTCTCTGTAGAGTATTGATAATGGCTTGGGTAATCCATCTTGTAAAGACACTGCCTAGAAGAAGGCAATGACAAACCACTCCTATAGAAGATTTTGCCAAGAACAATCATGGTCACAGAAAGACCGTGATCACCCACATCGTACAAAAAGACATGTTACGAGCAAATGGACTGAAGGACAAATTTTGATCAAAATAACCTGAGAATTCTGATGCTTTCCAGATGGCATTATAGGGAATTTATGTCAGCTGGGAGGTTTGCAGAAAGGCATCATCTCTGATTGTGAAGCCACTCTGTTCTAACACAAAGCATCAGTATGGAATATTTACCCAAGTACGCAGCTTGGAGCTTGATCCCACAATCTTGTCACTGAAACTTTTATATCCTTCATCAGATTCTATAGCTGGACTACACTTGGAGCATTGTGTTCAGTTCTGGTCTCCTCATTGTGGGAAGGATGTGGAAGTTCCAGAGAGGCTGCAGAGGTGCTCTACCAGGATGCTGCCAGGATTAGAGAGCATGTCTTATAAGCAAAGGTTGAACAAGCTGGAGCTCTCCTCTTTGGAATGAAGGCGGATGAGAGTGACTTGAAAGAAGTGTATAAGATGATAATCAGCATAGATAGAGTCTATCAACAGCTTTTTTCCACGGGTGGAAATGGCTAATACCAGGCAGCATAATTTGAAGGTGACTGGAGGAAATGCATTGGGAAAGTAAAGCTTTGTCTTTGAACCATTGTTGTCCATCACTTTACTTTCACAGTCTCACTTAAGTGGATCTCTAACAAATTGCTCCAGTAGAACTTGGAAGGATTGTTGTGTTTCAATGTCAAGAGTGCCATGTGTGAAGTTGGAGGGGAACTTGAGGGTGTAATTTGCAGTGCTCCCATCTGTCTGCCCTTCTTGCGTGACGATACTGATTGTACCTGTTCTAGAGTCCGAAACTTAAGGGAAAATCCTTAAGCCATATAGTTGACCATAAGACATAGGAACAGACTTTGGCCATTTGGCCCATGAATCTGATCCACCATTCCATCGTGGCTTATTTACTATCAATCTCAACCCTTTTCTCCTATCTTTTACCTGTAACCTTTGACGCCCTTCCTGGTTAAGATACTACCAACCTCCGCTTTAAGTATACCCAATGATTTGGCCTCCGCAGTTGTCTGCGGCAATAAATTCCACAGATTCACCACCTTCTGTCGAACAAAATTCCTCCTCTCAGTACTCAGTGGTGGTGAGGGCTTTGCCTGTCATGGACTGGGCTATATCCGTCACTTTCTGTATAATAAACTAATCTGAAATTGAATTAATCAGACCTTAACTACTAAAAACTGTTAGGGTCCTGTAGCACTTGTGCTTGTTCAATTTATTTGCATATTAACTGAGACAGAATGGCAATTAAATATTGTACATCTTCAGTATTATGCCCAAAATACTCTTTGAACATCTACTTGCCTGGGTATAAGTAGCAGCAGTAATGAAGGCTAATTATTTATCATCTGATGATCCCCAGACTTCTGTTAATTGATAAATTTAACAATGCTACAGATGAAGGAAAGCTGAAACAAAACCAGAAAATGCTGACAGTGCAGCATCTGTGGAGAGAGAAATGATGCTTAGTATCTATAAGCATCCTTGAGTAAGGGAATTGCACTGTGTTAAGGGAACTTGCACTCTACTATGGACATATGTTGTAAAAACTGTTGTAACACAATTAAAACAAGTAACACAATTACTATGTCATAATAAAAAAATTAAAAAGTGCAAAAGGAAAGCAAAATAGTGAGGTGTTCGTGGACAGTCCAGAAATTTAGTGATGGAGGGGAGGAAACTGTTCCTAAAGCATTGAGTGTGAGCTTCTTCAGGTTAGCTGTCAAAAATTAGCATTTTGAGGGATGAGAGACTCCTTCCAACCATTGAGAAGATACTTCTATCTAATGAACAAATTAAGCACAATTGTTTAAACCTGTTTATTTTGAGGAATAATTCCAAAAGAGATTATAATTTCACAAAGGAATTCCAACCACAAGTGCAATCGTTTTAAGCTATGGACCAGTGAGTTGCAGGTGAACATGTCGTCTGTCAGAGAGGAGGCTCTGGGAAGAGATGCTTCTCAGATCAAGACTGAGGAGTGGACTCCTCCCCATCCTTACTGCCGTCTAATATTTATCTTCGTTATCATTTGGTGACAACCTCGTCTGCGTGTGATGTTTTTCACAACTGCATTGATCAGGGCAGAGGGCAAAAGCTTTAGGTCAACTGACAAAATTGTTTCTCTGGTTAGGCTGCAGTCTCAGTTAAATCAACAGTTGACTTCCTGAGCCTCCACGGTTTTATTTCTCAAGAGGATGGCTATATAATATTTAAAAATCAGCAAGATAGCAGACATGCAGGATAGCGTTAGTAAGTTGTTGACATGCTATGTTGGTGCCGGAGGCATGGTGGCACTTTTGGGCTGCCCTCAGCATATTCTTGGATTGTGGTTGTTGAGACAAATTACTTATTTCACTGTGTGCATATAAGGCTAATCTTAAAATGTGGTACCTTGAGCAGTTTTTCTTTCTGCTGTGCTAAGGAGTTGAGTTTAGCAAAAAAGCCTTCTGACCCTGGACAGTGAATATCCATCACACTTGTCCTAGTGATAAAAGTTTCAGGTTTGGGAGACGATGAGTGAAACTACAGTCCTTGCAAGTCTTTTCCCTTTTCAAGAGCAATAATTATTGAAATACCAATTTAATATATAGGACCACACACAATACTCTGGAGGAGCTCAGCAGGCCTGGCAGCATCTGCAGAAAAGAGTATAGATGACATTTCAGACCAAGATCCTTCATCAGTAGACCCATGTTCTAAATTTAAACAATCTTCCTCCTGAAGATAATTGGCATGTCAGCTATTTTGAATTACACTCCTAACCTGTGGAACTCTACTTAAAACTATAAGGGATGCAAACTCAGTTGACACTATTAAACACCAGCTCAAGGCCCATTTATTTTGCCCTTCTTTTAAGTATATTTTCATATTTGCACTTTATCCAATTGTAAAGCATTTTGAACTACATTGTCTGCATGAAAAGTGCTCTATAAATAAGATAATTATTATTATTATTTATAAAGGGATCCCACAATGGAACAGCTTCAAGGTCAAACAAGTCAAAAGCATGAACGTGAAATAGTCGATTCCAAATTGGCATCTTATTCTAAACCCTTGCCAACATTTTTGTACATTATGCAGATGGAAAATTGGATAGAATGGGAGTTGGCAATTTTGTATATTGCTCACAATTATTTTTACTTTATCCAAGAAGAATATATTTTGGATGTTACATCCATATAAAAGGACAAAAAAGTTATCAAAATGGGACTAAATGAAGGCACCTTCTGAGAGTCAACACAAAAACAAAATATCCTCTTTCCAAATTGAAATTTAATGATATTATGCCTGGCATCATTGTTCAATCATATTTAAGTTTGCCTTCAATTCAACAAACCTGTCTGCTGGGTAACCACAGTGCTGATATTCTCCAAAAATACTTATTGGTAATTTCTGAGATTTGAAGCTGGTATTTTTTAATTTTGATACATGTCCAAGCTACCAATGGCATGTTAACTCAGATTCAAAAATATGATTTCATTATCAGTACCTTATATGTATAACCTATATCTACCAACACCAAACATGCCAATCTATGATAAACCTGTAAACTTATTCATCAGCTAATACTGTTGCAATAACTGTTTTAAAGTTGGGAATAGATTTGAAATTAGAGCACTCGATAAAAGGATATTTTTAATATCCATTCACAGGGTGTGGATGTCACTTATCCAAAAACTTAATACTAGGCTATTACATCCCTTGTGGGATAATGGGCTGACAAGTATGGCAGAAAAGTGGAACCACAGAGTACACATATGTTCAGTACAGGAAACACCCTTAAGTGTTTTTAACCCATTCTTAAAATTTTTAATTCACTTTATATAAAGTAATGAACAGATTTTAAATGTCAGTAGCATATCAGGTACAGTAATAGTGACCTATTAAATTGGATGTTATCATCGTCATCATCGTGTGCCGTGTTGTATGATGTGGGTGATCATGGGATCATTCCCTATGATGAAGACCCCTTCATATTTTCTTGTTTTTGTTTCTCTCTGTCCATGACCATGATTGTTCCTGGCAAATTTTTCTACAGAAGTGATTTGCCATTGCCTTATTCTCGACTGGGTTTTTATAAGACTAGTGACCACAGCCATTATCAACACTTCAGAGATTGTCTGCCTGGCGTCAGTGGCCACATAACCAGGACTTATGATATGCACCAGCTGCTCATACAATCATCTCCTATATCTCCCATGGCTTGACGTGACTGTGATGTGGAGGGGTGGGGGGGGGGGGTGGTAAGCAGGAGCTTCACCTTGTCCAAGGGTGACTTGCAGACTGTCAGAAGGAAGGAGTGCCTTACATCTCCTTTGGTAAAGGTGCATGTCCATCTTGCCACCCTAAGCAAAGGGTCCTATATATTAACAAACGAGAGAAAATCTACAGGCGCTGGAAATCCAAGCAAACACACACAAAATGCTGGAGGAACTCAGCAGGGAATTTTAAGATTAAAATAAGCTTTATTTGTCACATTCCTCAGGCCTAGATAGAGTGGATATGGAGAGGATGTTTCCTTCAGAGGGAGAGTCTAGGACAAGAGGGCAGAGCCTCAGAATAGAAGTATGTCCCTTTAGAACAGAGATGCAGAATTTCTTTAGCCTGAGAGTGGTGAATCTGTGGAAATCATCTGTGGAACTTAGTAAGGGTTTCAAAGGATGAAGTGAGAAAGCAGGAGAGTGGGGTTGAGAAGGATGATTAATCAACCAAGATGGAATGGTAGAGATGACTTGATGGACTGAATGGCCTGATTCTGTTCCAATGTCTTATGTACATTGTAACATACAGTGAAATGCATTGTTTTGCTTCAAATCAAGTTAGTGAGGATTGTGCTGGGCAGCCCGCAAATATCACTACACTTCTGGCATCAACATAACAAGCCGACAACATACTAGCCGTAACATCAACATAGTGACCCCACAACATACTAGCCCTAACTGTACATCTTTGGAATGTGGGGAAAAACCAGAGCACCCAATGTTACAATGAAAATGAAGATTTGGAGGTTGCAGTTGTCAAAAGCATTGTTTGAAGGCAGTCCACTAACTCCATGAGGCGTACACATCGATTTTGTTCAATTACAGGCAATCAAAGGTATTCCTCTGTCGATAACGATGATGAATGTATGCACAGTTTCATAGTACTGTAGTAGTATTTGTTCTGTATTTCCTTTACTGTGTATTGAAAAAGTATTCAGCCCCAGCCCTTTGTTCACATACATGAGTATTACAACCAGGAATTTTGATCAAGTTATCTGAGTATTTTTATTTGTGAATCCTTTTTTTCACAGTAGAGCTCCAAAAAAAATAGTGAAAATTGTAAATCAGGAAAAACTAAAAATTCAAAAACTATAATGTCAGTAGTTCAAAAATATTCATCTCCTTTGGCTTTAGTACTTAGTTGAACCACCTCTTGCAGCTATTACAGCCAGTAGTCTTTTTGGCTAAGTCTCTATTAGCTTTGCAGAATGTGATGGAGTAAAATTTACCCATTCTTCCTTGCAAAATTGCTGAAGTTGTGTCAAGTTAGTTGGGGAACAACAGTGGACAGCAGTCTGGAGGTCTTGCCAGGAATGTTTGATCTGCTTAAGTCATCATGGGAGAACATGCAAACTCCTTACAAACCCCGATCTTACAGCTGGTGACGTAAAGCGTTGTGCTAACAGCTACACTACTGTGCTGCTCAGAAGATCAGGACAAGAACAGGGTCAGAGGGTGTTTATTGGCAGCACAGTGGGTCCAGTGGTCCAGCAACTCTTGCAGCTCTCTCAGAACTCCATAGACCCGGACTTGATCCTGACCTTATTCTGTCTATGTGGAGTTTGTCTGTTTTTTTCACAGGTTGTCCCTGAGCTCCTACCCTTCTGCTGAACAATAATTTGGAGAGTAAAGCTGGTTGACATCAAAGGTCTTTATTCATCACATCAAACAAGTATTTTCTTCAAGGCCCTCCAGAATCACAATCAGATTTTTTTTTTATCACTAACCAATGTCGTGCAATTTGTTGTTTTATGACAGCAGTACAATGCAATACATAAGATTTTATAAGTTACTGTAAGAAATATAAAAAAATAAATAGTGCATAAAGAGCAAAATAGTGAGGTAGACAGTTCAGAAATCTGATTGCAGAGCAGAAGAATCTGTTCCTAAAACACTTAAGCTCCTGTATCTCCTCCCTGAGATTGCTGATGAGAAAGAGTGAATCACTACTCATCAGTAGAACATATAAAATGAGAATTACATTTAATATCACTGACATATGTTGTTAAATTTGTTGTTTTGCAACAACAGTACATTATGGTAGTGTTCATGGACCTTTCAAAAATCTGATGGCAGAGGGGGAAGAATGTGTTCATAAAACATTAAGTGTAGTTCTTCAGGCTTCTGTATCTCATCTCTGATAGTAGAAGTAAGAAGAGGCCATGCTGGCCTGGGTGGTGAGGAGCTAATGGTGGATACTGCCTTTTTGAGGCCTCACCTTTCAGGGAGGCTAAAGATGGACCTGGACTGAGTTTGCAACCCTCTGCAGCTCTTTCTGATCCTGTGCTGTGGCTTCTCCATACCAGGCACTGATGCGACCGGTTAAGATGTTCCCCACTGTACATCTGTAGAAATCTGCTGGGAGTTTTCAGTAACATTCCAAATCTCCTCAAACACCTAGTGAAATAAAGCCGCTGTTGTGCTTTCTTTGTAATTACATAAATGTGTTGGGAACAGGATGGATCTAAAGAGATGTTGACACCCAAGAATTTGAAACTGCTCACCCTTTTCACTGCTGATCCCTCAGTGAGGACTGGTGTGTGTTCCCTTGATTTCCCCTTTCTGAAATTAACAATCAGTTCTTTAGTCTTAATGTCATCGAGATAAAGTTGTTGTTATGACTTTAAATGGGAGCTTAAATATGTTGGATTAGTGTCTAAAATAGTTATTTGCCTTATACTTTAACTTTCCCTGTTGTTATGGTGGTGGCATCCGTTGGTCTCAAGAGACCATGGATCTGCGCCTGGAGTTTCCAGAGCGCAAGCCTGGGCAGGGTTGTATGGGAGTCTGGCAGTTGCCCAAGCTGCAAGCCTTCCCCTCTCCACGCCACTGATGTTGTCCAAGGGAAGGGCACTAGGTCCCATGCAGCTTGGCACCGGTGTCGCAGAGCAATGTGTTGTTAAGTGCCTTGCTCAAGGACACAAACACGCTGCCTCAGCTGAGGCTGAGGTTACTAGTCTGATGCCTTGTTATATTTTTATTTAATTACCTATTTGTGTGTACAGTGGATTCCGGTTAAGTGGGACACATCCGGACAGGTACATTTTTGCCCAGTTAATGAAAATCATTAAAAAGGTATTGAAATGACAAACTACCATTAAACGGAATAACAAATTATATATTTAAATGAAATGCAGAACAAATGCTGCTACCAGTGCTACTACAGTACTATAAAACTGTATTAGTTCCTAATAGTTATTGACAGAGGAATTCATCTGGTGTTCACTGCCATGTATGCCATGTCCAGGGAGGGGTAGAGCCTCTGATGGAGGGGTTTGCATTGTCCATTCTGAGGCAGCTTCGAAAGGCAGACCTCCGATTCTGTTGAAATAGGGGCATGTCTGGCCTAGCGTGTGAAGTGAACTCCAGCAGACTGGGCGAATGAGACCAGCAGTGAGATCCAACAGCCCAGAAGGTAGTTCTGCAGTGCTTCATCGAGAGCAAAGGCACAGAAGAAGTCATGGTTATCCACTGCAACCAAGGAAGACCCCAGTCTGTGATGACCACTCATACCACTGGGCACGGATTTCCGAGGTCGAGAGCATGGAACTGTCCCAGAGAAATATCTTTTTTACTTCTTAAAAACTCTCTTGTACAGGTTTCACTGTCGTCGTTGGATACAATGGACAGCCAACATGCTACCTGTAAATGAACAAAGTTAAAGCAGACACCAGTGCAGATAATGGACTGCCTTCATACGATGCTTTTGATGACTGTGTCCTCCAAAACTTCATTTTCATTGTAAAATTCAAAATGATTGTCGATACCTTCAAGTTCTTTGTAGTTCTTGTTGAAGTAGTGAAATCGTGTCATTTTCACTCCTGGCTGTATCTGGCATCTCCAAGTCTGAATTATTGAAACCACAGTGAGCAAAACAATTCTAAATTGTCCTGCTGCTTATTTCTTGCAAACTATCAGTGACAAAAATCACTACTTTTTGAACATACACACACACACAGAGATGATGCTATTTAAAAACTGTTCGCTGTAAGCACAGTACGGAGTCTTATCGGTAACGCAAGTTCATGCAACTGATGCTAGTTAGAAACTGTTTGCAACAGTCTTCTGTCCCAATTAAACAGCATAGTGTCCCAAATAAACAAAGGGAATCCCATCTATCTCAAGCAACACACACAAAATGCCGGTGGAACGCAACAGGCCAGGCAGCATCTACAGGGAGAAGTGCTGTCAACGTTTCGGGCCAAGACCCTTCGTCAGGACTAAATGAAAGGAAAGATAGAAAGAGATTTGAAAGTAGGAAGGGGAGGGGGAAATGCAAAATGATAGGAGAAGACCGGAGGGGGTGGGGTGAAGCTGAGAGCTGGAAAGGTGATTGGCAAAAGTGATACAGAGCTGGAGAAGGGAAAGGATCATGGAACGGGAGGCCTCGGGAGAAAAGAAAAGGGGAGGGGAGCACCAGAGGGAGATGGAGAACAGGCAGAGTGAAAGGGCAGAGAGAGAAAGGAAAAAAAACTAAATATATCAGTGATGGGGTTAGAAGGGGAGGAGGGACATTAGCGGAAGTCAGAGAAGTCAATGTTCATGCCATCAGGTTGGAGGCTACCCAGACGGTATATAAGGTGTTGTTCCTCCAACCTGGGTGTGGCCTCATCTTGACAATAGAGGAGGCCACGGATAGACATATCAGAATGGGAATGGGACATGGAATTAAAATGTGTGGCCACTGGGAGATCCTGCTTTCTCTGGCGGACAGAGCGTAGGTGTTCAGCAAAACAGTCTCCCAGTCTGCGTCGGGTCTCACCAATATATAAAAGGCTACACTGGGAGCACCAGATGCAGTATACCACATCAGCCGTCTCACAGGTGAAGTGTCGCCTCACCTGGAAGGACTGTCTGGGGCCCTGAATGGTGGTGAGAGAGGAAGTGTAAAGGCAGGTGTAACACTTGTTCTGCTTACAAGGATAAATTCCAGGAGGGAGATTGGTGGGAAGGGATGGGGGGATAAATGGACAAGGGAGTCGCGTAGGGAGCGATCCCTGCGGAAAGCAGAATGGGGGGGGGGGGAGGGAGGGAAAGATGTGCTTGGTAGTGGGATCCTGTTGGAGGTTGCGGAAGTTATGGAGAATTATACGTTGGACCTGGAGGCTGGTGGGGTGGTAGGTGAGGACAAGAGGGACCCTATCCCGAGTGGGGTGGTGGGCAGATGGGGTGAGGGCAGATATGCAGGAAATGGGAGAGATGCGTTTGAGAGCAGAGTTGATGGTGGAAGAAGGGAAGCCCCTTTGTTTAAAAAAGGAAGACAATTCCTTCATCCTGGAATGAAAAGCCTCATCCTGAGAGCAGATGTGGCAGAGACGGAGAAATTGTGAGAAGGGGAGAGCATTTTTGCAAGAGACAGGGTGGGAAGAGGAATAGTCCAGGTAGCTGTGAGAGTCTGCAGGCTTATAGTAGATATCAGTAGATAGGCAGTCTCCAAAGATGGAGACAGATCAAGAAAGGGGAGGGAGGTGTCAGAAATAGACCACATAAATTTGAGGGCTGGGTGAAAGTTGGAGGCAAAGTTAATGAAGTCAACAAGCTCAGCATGTGTGCAGGAGGCAGTGCCAAGGCAGTGCCAATGCATTTGTCAATGTAGCGAAGGAAAAGAAGGGGATGGATACCCGTATAGACTTGGAACAGGGACTGTTCCACAAAGCCAACAAGAAGGCAGGCATAACTGGGACCCATGTGGGTGCCCATGGCTACACCTTTGGTTTGGAGGAAGTGGAAGGAGCCAAAGGAGAAATTATTGAGAGTAAGAACTGATTCCGCTAGAGGGAGGAGAGTAATGGTAGAGGGGAATTGGTTAGGTCTGGAATCCAAAAAGAAGCGAAGAGCTTTGAGACCTTCCTAGTGGGTGATGGAGGTATATAGGGATTGGACGTCCATAGTGAAAATAAGGCGGTGGGGGCCAGGGAACTTAAAATCATTGAAAAAATTCGAAGCGTGAGAAATGTCCCAAACATAGGTGGAAAGGGATTGAACAAGGGGGGATAAAACAGTGTCAAGGTATGCAGAAATGAGTTCAGTGGGGCAGGAGCAAGCTGAGACAATGGGTCTACTTGGACAGGCAGGTTTGTGGATCTTTGGTAGGAGGTAGAAACGGGAAGTGCGGGGTGTGGGGTCTATCTCAATTAGTTTTTGTTCTTTAAGAGTTGTCCCAAATAAACGGCTGCCCTGATTAACTGAAAGCCCAATTAACCGGAATCCAATGTATTTGTTCAGTGAATTTTCAGTATTTGCCATATAGCAAGCTCTGTTTCATTTAAGTAGTGTCATACCACTGAGCTTGGCTGTTGTATAGGTTTCCTCATATCAATGGAATGTCTTTTAGCTGTATAATCTGAGCTAGTTTTTAGTATAAGATTTCCATAACTGTTTCTTTACTTTGTTCACTTTTTTTATTCTCATAACACCTAATACAATGTCTGTAATCACTGAGTTTTATGCCTCATTCTTGACTTCCAAAGAAACATCACTTGATCCAACAAATGGTAGGAGAAGCTTTGAAGAACTGCGAATTTTTAATCTCAACTAACAGGTCCTCAAATAGCAGGATCTGAATACTATTTTACATAGCGTTAAATGAAATAATATTTAGCATTTGCATAACATGCTAAATATCATTATTATTATCATTATGACATTCACAAGCAATCATAGTCTATTCATGACCAGGATTGTTGGCAAATATTTCTATAGAAATGGTTTGCCATTGCTGCCTTTTGGGCCGTTTTACAGGGTGGGTGACTTCAGCCATTATCAATACTCTTCAGAGATTGCTTGCCTGGCATCAGTGGTCGCATAGCCAGGACTTGTGGTATGACCATCCACTACCTGCTCCCATGGTTTCACTTGACCCTGATGGGGGGGGGGGGGGTCTAAGTGGTTCTATGTCTTGTTCAAGGATGACCTGCAGACTATGAGAGGGAAGGAGCACCTTACACCTCGTTTGGCAGAGAAAATATCTTATTAAATGCTATAAATTTTGTGTTTTAAGTATTATATATTTCTGTGCTTGAAGCAAACAGTTTTTAGATAGCACCAGTTGCATGTGCTTGTGTTCAACAAGCAGGGATTTTTGACACTGAAAGTTGGTGAGAAATAAGCAGTAAACAGTTCAGAACTGTTTTGCTCATTGTGATTTCAAGCATTCAGGCTTGGCGATGCCTGAAACAGCCAGGAGTAAAAATGAAACAATTTCACTACTACAAGTTAGGAACTATGAAGAATTTGAAGGTATTAACAATCATCTTGAATGTTACAATGAAAATGAAGATTTGGAGGTTGCAGTTGTCAAAAGCATTGTTTGAAGGCAGTCCATTAACTCCATGAGGTGTATGCACTGATTTTGTTCAATTACAGGCAATCGAAAGAATTCCTCTGTCGATAACGATGATGAGCGTATTTACAGTTTCATAGTACTGTAGAAGTATTTGTTCTGTATTTCCTTTACAGTGTATTGAAAAAGTATTCAGCCCCCAGCCCTTTGTTCACATACATGAGTATTACCACCAGGAATTTTGATCAAGTTAACTGAGTATTTTTATTTGTGAATCACATGTTCCTTTTTTTCACAGTAGAGCTCCAAAAAAAAAATAGTGAAAATTGTAAATCAGGAAAAACTAAAAATTCAAAAACTGTAATGTCAGTAGTTCAAAAATATTCATCTCCTTTAGCTTTAGTACTTAGTTGAACTACCTCTTGCAGCTATTACAGCCAGTAATCTTTTTGGCTAAGTCTCTATTAACTTTGTAGAATGTGATGGAGCAAAATTTACCCATTCTTCCTTGCAAAATTGCTGAAGTTGTGCCAAGTTAGTTGGGGAGCAGCAGTGGACAGCAGTCTGGAGGTCTTGCCAGAGATGTTTGATCTACTTAAGGTCAGGACTCTTGACTGGGCCTCTCAAGGACATTGATTTTCTTTATTTCAAGCCATGGTTACTCTGGCAGTGTTACTCAGGTCATTGTCCTGCTGAAAGATGAAGTTCCTTTACAGTTTAAGCTGAGGCGAGCAAATTTTTGTTCAGGATCTCTCTGTATTTAGCAGCATTGATCTTCCCATCAATCCTGACCACATTCCCAGTCCCTGCTGCTGAAAAGCATCCCCATAGCATGATGCTACCTCCACCATACTTTTCATTAGGGATGGTGTTACCTGGCTGATGCACAATACTTGATTTATGCCACACATACTGCTAGGTATTGAGGCCAAAAAGTTCCACATTAGTCTCATCCCACCACAGGACCTTCTTGCACATTTTACATCTTCAAAGTGATGCTTTGAAGAGTCTTTACGGTTAGGATATGCATTTTTTATTTTTAGCTCGGGCTTCTTCCTTGCCACTCTTCCATAAATACCCTTTTTGTGCAAGGCCTTGGAGATTGTGGGGCCATGAACTTCATCTCCAGTTGCAGCCACTGACTTCTGCAGCTCACCCAGAGTGACTGTTGTCACATAAACCTCTCTTACAAGTGCCACTCTTCTCTGGTGACTATGTTTAGAATGGGCAGCCTGACCTAGGCAGTGTGGCTTCATATTTTTTCCACTTTTTTATTTTATACTGCACTGAACTCCAAGGTATGTTTGAGGTGATCTTGTACCCTTCTCCAGATATGTTCCTCTCTTATCATTTCCCTAACCTGAATGCTCTTTTGTCTTCATTTTGGTTTAGTCTGTTGAAAAATACTTTTTCAGGACAGTGTAAGTATATAACTTGTTACTCAGTTAAGTGTTAGTTTGTTTTTTTTTAATGCCTTTTTGACTATTTCCATGAAACTTTGGCTAACTGGAATCCCATTGTATTCTAAATGTAGACATCAAACTGCATAACTAATGGATAACTACCAAGGAAAATAAAACAAGTGCTAACATTTTGATTTTAATTTTTCAAAGTTCTTGGGAGTCATTTGAATAAACAATATAGTAGATACAATAAACTGATTCTCACTGCAGGTTGACTCCTTTATAAGTACTCCATGTATCCCTTTCTCGTTCTATAAAGTGATTCTTAGACCCTGCACAACTTGCTTTTTCAGAGGTTGAAATATATTTTATCCAATTAAAATAAGAGCTGGTGTATCAGCAGTCAATATATACATAAAATTGGAGCTGGCAATAAGTTTGTAGCCAATTAATAATTACAAAACCACCCAAGATCGTTTTCACTCTTTTGCGTAAAAATACCATATCTCATATCCACTTTGATTTTTTTTGCATTTTGAACCTTTTTCTGAGTAATGTTCTCAAGTTTCACTAAAATGATCCCAAGCAACTATAGCTGTATTTGGTAAGGAATTAGTGTTGAAGATTGAAAAGTTAGAACAGACTCCACATAACCTTGAACAAAAAATTCTAAACGCTTAGATACCAAACTGTGTTCCTCATGGATATCTACTGGGAAGAAAACAGTCTTTGTCAGATTTTACAAACCTCTTAGGAGGTCAATGGATTTGCAGTATTGACTGCTGGAATCTGGAGCAAAAAAAAGTCTGCTGAGGAATTCGGTGGGTTTCGAGCAGGCGCCTGTGGGGTTGCTGTAGCAAGGAGTTCTTTCCTCTAATTGCTATATTCCTCTCTACCAAATACTCTTTTACTAGTGAGGGTGGGAAAGGGGGGGGGGGGAATGGAAATTTATCTTGTGATTTTTGGTAACTATTCTTCTTTCTCTATTGTTTGTGGAGTCAGATTCCTGCCCAGATTCATCAGAGAGGGGTGCCAAATCATTTTCATGGTCTGAGCTTGTTAAATCATTATCACTGACTCTGATGGTTGTTGGGCAGCCTTGGCAATATGGATAATGATGGCACGGTTTTATATGGGTGTTTCTTAACTGGCAAGGTGGAAGCATAGATGCACCAACAATGGATGGATCTTGAGACAGGACAGCACAAAGGTACTTCGCTACTTATACCTGGTCAGCTCTTTGAAAGGCCTCTCCAATTATTACCATTCCTCTGTCCAACTTATCTAATGCTAATTCCCTGTTGAGATATAGTATCTGCCCCTTCATGAAACAATTTTTAAAATAAATAGTGTAACTTTGGAACAGCCGTGGAAACTTTCCAGTTCACTTGTGTAACTTCTGTATTTAAGGGCATTCATAAGATTGTTATTTCCTGTTTGGCTACTGCAGTGATAGATTCGCTGCCTTTTGGGCTTTGCTTTTTCCACTTGGTGTTCCAGTTAATTTTCAAAGTTCTACTTTATCCATAGTTATCCTATTTAATTGCTCCCCATTTTTTGAAATGTTGTAAGGGCTTTGCTGAGTTCTTATGTAAAGATAATAATCTCTGTGATAAGACGTATGCCACTGTCGAGCAATACTTACTGCCCATTGCATCACTGGCAGCAATGAAGGTCTTCCATCTCTGGTGGTGTTCGGGCTTTCCTTCATCATGTCAGTAGCTTCCTCTCTGTTTTCACGTCTGTTAGTCATGCAAGTCCTGAGTGGAGACCCAGGAATACCATCACACTCAGCTGAACGATTCTTCATTGCTGTTTCCATAACTGTTTTGTTTGACCAGTCAGGGTTGATAGCACTGAGCTGAATCCCTGAACATGGAGGACCAGTGGACCATTCTTAATCTGGCCTCTACCTTTTGACCTGTCTGGCATGGGTGACCCTACCAAGAGCCAAAGCATAAAGCCCTGACTCCAGCCAACATAGCTCTCTGGGTCATTGAGGCATGCAAGCCTCTAAGTCACAGCAAGGTTGTTGTTCTCCTGGAGAGTTGGGCAATCCTGATAGGGGCTAATCTAGTGGACTGGGGCCTTGGTTGCCATGCACCCTTGGAGCCCACAATGGCCTTGGGAAAATTTATTATAGTACTGTGTGATATTGCTTTGGTAAAATAAAAGTGAGTTAGAATATTAAAGATAGCAATATCCCAGAGTGTGGAAAGCTTGGCACTTTGGCATCACCACAGTCGCAAGCAAGCTGGATTAACAGTTTTACAGTATAAGTTTGCATTCCAATTATAAAAGTTCAAAGTAAATTGATTATCAATGTACATGTGTCACCATATACAACCCTGAGATTCATTTTCTTGTGGGCACACTCAATAAATCCATAATAGAATAACAACAATAATAGAATCAATGAAAAACTGCACCAACTTGGGCATTCAACTAGTGTGCAAAAGACTGTGCAAGTGAAAAAACGAAAGAAATAATATAAGAATAAAAAACATAAGGAATAAATATCGAGAACATGAGATGAAGAATCAGAATCAGGTTTATTATCACTGGCATGTGACGTGAAATTTGTTAACGTAGCAGCCGCAGTTCTTGAATGAGCCCACAGGTTGTGGGAACATTTCATTGATGGGACAAAGTGAAGCTCAAAGTAAAATTTACTATCAGAGTACATACATGTCACCACATACAACCCTGAGATTCTTTTTCTTTTTCTGCAAGCATACTTGGGAAACCTATTGAACAGTAACCATAACTGCAAATGCAGATATAAATAAATAGCAATAAATAACGAGCATGAAATAGCATGATAAAAGAAATTGAGTGAAGTTATCCCCTTTGGTTTCAGAGCTTGATGTTTGAGGGATAATAATTGTTCCTGAAGCTGGTGGTGTGAGTCCTGAGGCTCCTGTACCACCTTCCTTGTGGCAGCAAAATGGAAGAGGGCATGTCCTGGATGCTGGAGGTCCTTGATGATGGATGCTGCTTTCCTGCAACATCGCTCCGTGTAGATGTGCTCAAAGGTGGGGAGGGCTTTACCCGTGATGGACTAGACCATATCCACTTCTTTTTGTAAGATTTTCAGTTCGAGGGTGTTGGTGTTTCCGTACGAGGCTGTGATGCAGCCAGTCAGTATCCTTTCCATTACATGTCGATGGAAGATTTTCGCAGTCTTAGTTGTCAAATCTTTGCAAGCTCCTAAGGAAGTAGAGGCATTGTTGTGCTTTCTTCACAATCTGCTTGCGTGCTGGGCCCAGGAAAGGACCTCAGAAATAATAACACTGAGGAATTTAAAGTTGTTCACTCTCTCCACCTCAGATCTGATGAGGATTGGCTCATCATTCACTGATTGAAAAAAACAAGTGATCATCAGCATTTTTATTTCTCATTGATTAAAGATTAAATTCTGTTCCTCTGGTCCTTTTAACAAATGTTTTACTTTTTGCTGATTATAAGGTCATTCATTACTTAGTGGCCATTGTTTGTGTCTACCTGTCTTTTTTCCCCTTTCTTTCCTCCCAATTCCATGTTCTCTGTGTGCACTTGAGCTGTGTTAATCCTTGTAAGTGTCATCTCAAGTTTAATGTACAACCAAATTTGTTTTCCTTATAAATATATTTTAATACCCAAAAATTGTTCCTGATTTTCTGGGCTTATAATTAGGAGGCATTTCAACTTGGGCAACTGGGACAAGCAGGAAAGATGCTGTGGTTAGCATGGATCCGCTGGGCCAAAGAGCCTGTTAACTTTGACTCTCTGGGCTTGTTTTTTACTTAAAAAAAAAGTCTCCAATATTTCATTTAACTGTGTTTCTGTTTATGCTCATTTGACATTGTACATTCTAAGTATCTAAGTTCAAAATAAATTTATTATATTACCTTGAGATAGTAAATTTTTGTGGCATGATATTTTCCATGGGTGAGAATAGTGATAAAGGAGATATAAGCATTTGTTAGTCTCGAGAGATCATGGATTTGCTCCTTGGAAAGTTTCCAGGGCGCAGGCCTGGGCGGGGTTGTATGGGAGACCAGCAGTTGCCCATGCTGCAAGTCTCCCCTCTCCACACCACCAGTGTTGTCCGAGGGAAGGACACTAGGCTGATACAGCTTGGCACCGGTGTTGTTGCAGAACAATGTGTGGTTAAGTGCCTTGGTCAAGGACACAACTCGCTGCTTTAGCTGAGGCTCGAACTAGCGACCTTCAGATCACTAGACCAGCACCTTAACCATGTTGCCACGTGCCAATGCCAAGGAGATAAATCAGCAAGTAATAGGCTGTCCAGTCAAGCTTCACCCAGGACCAGGAGAATGGTAAAAATGGTGCTATTTTTAAAAGCTTAATATTTTGGATCCTGCTTTATAGCGATCCTGAAATATTTTCATTCTCCTTTGAAGATGATGATTACTGATATATTTGAGTGGTTGAAAAAGTCAAAGTCCTATTTTCACATGTTATGGGAATTCAGATTTTAAATGTATTGAATCTGGTTTAAACTTGGGGAGCCAACTGTAACTTGAATCCAACACTTAAGCTCAGTTACAGAAAGCTACTTGATTTGGTGGTGAGGATGGAGGGACTGACTCTGTCAGATGTGCCCACATCAGCGTCCACATTACTGTGCACAGAACTGCAAGCTTGTTTTTGTTGTGATCAAGCAGTTACTGTAAATTGTAATAGGCATTGATTTGCTTCCTTACCCAGTTTTTGGGAATGAAGTCTTCCACATCCATATCTTAAGTGACTTTAACAGAGAAGTATTTCTCAGCTGTCATTAGTGCAGACTGTTTTTAATTTCTTTGTGGCATATCTTCTAAGTACAATGTTGGCAAATGATCAAAGAGGTTTCTTTAGTTGAATATTAAATTACTGCCAAGGTATAAATTGTTTTAGCTTCAGAAGAAAAAAACTTGTTTTTTAAAAAAAATCAACGTTTAAACTTCAGCGAAGTCATAAAGTTACTTTTTATTATGCAGTTAATTTTTTCAACCTTTCCAAGGCACTTTTCTAAGCAAAAAGACAGCTGATGTTAAGCTTAAAAGATAATTGATTATAAGGTCATAGAGCACTCCCGCACAGAAACAGTCCCTTTTGACCATCTAATCCATGCCAAACTGTTACTGGATTTAGTCCCATCACCATCCAAACTCCTCCCATCCATGTATTTATCCAGACTTCTCAAAGTGTTGAAGTCAAACCTGCACCCGCCACTCCTGCTGGCAGCTCATTCCACACTCAAACCAGCCTCTTGAGTGAAGGACAATTGAGGGCTTAGTTAAACTGTGGCATTCACAAAGTATTTTCGAGGAAATCGTGATGAAGAAGTACAGTGGGGCTCTCATTCTTAAGACAGAGCAAATTCTTATATTTTTATTTATTTAGCAATACAGCATGGAAAAAGCCCTTCTAGCCGCACTGCCCAGCAACCCCTAATTTAACCCTAAACTGAACACCCATGGAAAACCCATGCAGAGGGTGTACAGACTCCTTACAGGTGAATTCCACCACCCCGAGCTGTAGTAGTGCTGCACTAACTGCTATGCTACCATGGCACCCAAAATAGTATTTGTGGGGATGCAATTGGGAGGTGAGGTTATTAGTCTGATATCAGCAATGAGAACAATGAACTGGGTTAAACTTGAGGTTTGAAGGAACTTTGGGTTAAAAAGAGCTTTCAGATGAGATGAACGTTGGGTAAATGGTTAATGGCATGGATGCTCAGAGAGCCATAATGGTGTAGGGTCTGGAGAAGTGTGGAATAATCTTGACCTGCTGGGCAAACCCTGTTGGAGTGGATATGGAGATAATAGAACGTTTAAATCCCTGTTTACAATGCTGAAGTGGCAAATAAATTGTCTCCTGTCTGAGCCAGATTCCGGGAAGGCACTGAGAGATGATGCTAATAGGATCAAGGCTCAACTTTATTCAGCGGATACACTTACATATATTGAGTTAGGAATTTGCTGTGGTGCGTTGATTGCTGTGACATGCAACAAAAAATGACATTCAACAATTATAAAGGATTATATTAAGGTAAGTTAAAGTGTAAATATAATAAGGTGTGCATTACTATATAAATACCAGTATGTACCTTAAATGTAAACAGCATTATAAAAGTGGTTTGAAGTGTTCAAGTATAGTGCATTGAAGGGGGTTAACTAGAGCAGTTTAATCTCAATTTGACATTTCCTCTCAGATAGACCATTAGTTCGTTCTGTTTTACTCAGTTGAGAACAGAGGGAATGTGGACAGCATGTGGAAGAAAGAGTAGAACTATTCTTGGCGTGACATAGCCCTCAACCTCTTTGTGGTTTTGGCAAAGGTTAGAGCGGCCAAGTCAGATCTGGCAGAAGGTGGGACAGGACCCTCAGGACCCTCACCACCAGGTCCAGTAACAGTTATTACCCCTCAACCATCAGACTCTTGAACCAAAGTGGATAACTTCACTCAGCTTCTCTTGAAATGTTCCCACAACCCACAGACTCAACTTCCAAGGACTCTTCATCTCATGCTCTTGATATTTACTACTTGAAGTAGGAGGGTGAAGTGGGATCCTGAAGTGGGAGGGTGAGGAGCCAGAGGTCGTGGTACATGTAGGTACCAATGACATAGGTAGGAAAGGGGAAGAGGTCCTGAAACGAGAGTATAGGGAGTTAGGAAGGCAGTTAAGAAGAAGGACCGCAAAGGTAGTAATCTCGGGATTACTGCCTGTGCCACGCGACAGTGAGAGTAGGAATAGAATTAGGTGGAGGATGAATGCGTGGATGTGGGATTGGAGCAGGGGGCAGGGATTCAAGTTTCTGGATCATTGGGACCTCTTCTGGGGCAGGTGTGACCTGTTCAAGAAGGACGGGTTGCACTTGAATCCTGGGGGGACCAATATCCTAGCGGGGAGGTTTGCTAGGGCTACAGGGCAGACTTTAAACTGGTAAGATGGGGGGTGGGGGCGGGAATCAATTTGAGGAAACTATGGGAGGGGAGGTTAGTTCACCAGCAGAGCAAGTAAATAGACAGTGTGTGAGGGAGGAAAGGCAGGTGATGGAGAAGGGATGCGCTCAGCCCGAAGATGTAGGGGAGAAGAAAGGAAAGGATAATAAATTTGAATGCATTGTTAGGGATGAAAAGAGAGGAGGGGGTGGAGAGTATCTTAAATGTATCTATTTTAATGCTAGGAGCATTGTAAGAAAGGTGGATGAGCTTAAAGCGTGGATTGATACCTGGAATTATGATGTTGTAGCTATTAGTAAAACATGGTTGCAGGAAGGGTGTGATTGGCAACTAAATATTCCTGGATTTAGTTGCTTCAGGTGTGATAGAGGAGGAGGTGTTGCATTGCTTGTCCGAGAAAATCTTATGGCAGTGCTTTGGAAGGATAGATTAGAGAGCTCCTCTAGGGAGGCTATTTGGGTGGAATTGAGGAATGGGAAGGTGTAGTAACACTGATAGGAGTGTATTATAGGCCACCTAATGGGGAGCGTGAGTTGGAAGAGCAAATGTGTAAGGAGATAGCAGATATTTGTAGTAAACACAAGGTGGTGATTGTGGGAGATTTTAATTTTCCCACACGTTGACTGGGAAGCTCATTCTGTAAAAGGGCTGGATGGTTTAGAGTTTGTGAAATGTGTGCAGGATAGTTATTTGCAACAATACATAGAAGTACTGACTAGAGATGGGGCAGTGTTGGATCTCCTGTTAGGGAATGCGATAGATCAGCTGACAGATGTATGTGTTGGGGAGCACCTCGGGTCCAGTGATCACAATAGCATCAGCTTCAATATAATTATGGAGAAGGACAGGACCTAGAGTTGAGATTTTTGATTGGAGAAAGGCTAACTTTGAGGAGATGCGAAGGGATTTAGAGAGAGTGGATTGGGTCAAGTTGTTTTATGGGAAGGATGTAATAGAGAAATGGAGGTCATTTAAGGGTGAAATTATGAGGGTACAGAATCTTTATGTTCCTGTTAGGTTGAAAGGAAAGGTTAAAGGTTTGAAAGCACCATGGTTTTCAACGGATATTAGAAATTTGGTTCGGAAAAAGAGGGATGTCTACAATAGATATAGGCAGCATGGAGTAAAGGAATTGCTCGAGGAATATAAAGAATGTAAAAGGAATCTTAAGAAAGAGATTAGAAAAGCTAAAAGAAGATACGAGGTTGGTTTGGCAAATAAGGTGAAAGTAAATCCAAAAGGTTTCTACAGTTATATTAAAAGCAAGAGGATAGTGAGGGATAAAATTGGCCCCTTAGAGAATCAGAGTGGTCAGCTAAATGTGGAGCCGAGGGAGATGGGAGAGATTTTGAATGATTTCTACTCTTCGGTATTCACTAAGGAGAAGGATATTGAATTCTGTAAGGTGTGGGAAACAAGTAAGGAAGCTAAGGAACCTATGACAATTAAAGAGGTGGAAGTACTGGCACTTTTAAGAAATTTAAAAGTGGATAAATCTCCGGGTCCTGACAGGATATTCCCCAGGACCTTGAGGGAAGTTTGTGTAGAAATAGCAGGAGCTCTGACGGAGATCTTTTAAGATGTCATTAGAAACGGGGATTGTGCCGGAGGATTGGCGTATTGCTCATGTGGTTCCATTGTTTAAAAAGGGTTCTAGAAGTAAGCCTAGCAATTATAGACCTGTCAGTTTGACATCAGTGGTGGGTAAATTAATGGAAAGTATTCTTAGAGATAGTATTAATAATTATCTGGATAGACAGGATCTGATTAGAGTAGCCAGCATGGATTTGTGCGTGGAAGCTCATGTTTGACAAACCTTATTGAATTTTTTGAAGAAGTTACGAGGAATGTTGACGAGGGTAAGGCAGTGGATGTAGTCTATATGGACTTCAGCAAAGCCTTTGACAAGGTTCCACATGGAAGGTTAGTTAAGAAGGTTTAGTTGTTAGTTATTAATGCTGGAGTAATAAAATGGATTCAACAGTGACTAGATGGGAGATGCCAGAGAGTAGTGGTGGATAATTGTTTATCGGGATGGAGGCTGGTGACTAGCGGGGTGCCTCAGGGATCTGTTTTGGGCCCAATGTTGTTTGTAATATACATAAATGATCTGGATGATGGGGTGGTAAATTGGATTAGTAAGTATGCCGATGATACTAAGGTAGGAGGTGTTGAGGATAATGAGGTGGGTTTTCAAAGCTTGCAGGGAGATTTATGCCGGTTAGAAGAATGGGCTGAACGTTGGCAGATGGAATTTAATGCTGAGAAGTGTGAAGTTCTACATTTTGGCAGGAATAATCCAAATAGAACATACAGGGTAAATGGTAGGACATTGAGGAATGCAGAGGAACAGAGAGATCTAGGAATAACAGTGCATAGTTCCCTGAAGGTGGAGTCTCATGTAGATAGGGTGGTGAAGAAGGCTTTTGGAACGCTGGCCTTTATAAATCAAAGCATTGAGTACATAAGTTGGAATGCAATGTTAAAATTGTACAAGGCATTGGTAAGGCCAAATTTAGAATATTGTGTGCAGTTCTGGTCACCGAATTATAGGAAAGATATCAATAAATTAGAGAGAGTGCAGAGATGATTTACTAGGATGTTACCTGGGTTTCAGCACTTAAGTTACAGAGAAAGGTTGAACAAGTTAGGTCTCTATTCATTGGAGCGTAGAAGGTTGAGGGGGGATTTGATCGAGGTATTTAAAATTTTGAGAGGGATAGAGAGTTGACGTGAATAGGCTGTTTCCATTGAGAGTAGGGGAGATTCAAACGAGAGGACATGATTTGAGAGTTAGGGGGCAGAAGTTTAAGGGAAACACGAGGGGGTATTTCTTTACTCAGAGAGTGATAGCTGTGTGGAATGAGCTTCCTGTAGAAGTAGTAGAGGCCAGTTCAGTTGTGTCATTTAAGGTAAAATTGGATAGGTATATGGACAGGAAAGGAGTGGAGGGTTATGGGCTGAGTGCGGGTAGGTGGGACTAGGTGAGATTAAGAGTTCGGCACGGACTAGGAGGGCCAAGATGGCCTGTTTCCGTGCTGTGATTGTTATATGTTATATGTTACTTGTTTGCTTATCCATCCCATCATTTTCTTCTTGTATTTGCAGTTTGTTGTGTTTTGCACACTAGCTGAACACCCAACTTGGTGTGGTCTTTTATTGATTATAATATGGTTATTGCTCTGTTATGGATTTATTGAGTATGCCTGCAAGGAATTGAATCAGGGCTGTATATGGTGACGTGCATGTACTTTGATGATAAATTTATTTTGAACTTTGATATTTTTGGTGAAGAAACTGGATCGGTTTCTTCTGTCAATACTTAATACTGTCAGTACTTCTGTCAATGCTCCTTAAGGTCAGTATAAAGTGGGATCAGTCTTAAGATCACATAATGTATTTTGCCAGCACTCCACATATTGTACTGAGTTGACTAAGGAGACATTCTTTACTGTTTCACCAGTTCTCAGTCTTCTTCAGCCTGATTTGAAAATGAGTTTCCTCTGAGGTCACAGCCAAAGTGCTGTTACAGTAATAGGGTGTTGCATGCTTAATTTAATTGGACACCTCATCCTTCTGGCAATCAAAAGACAAATACACGTATAATTGGCATTACCTGAGGATTTGGGTTTATTAAATGAAGGTTGTAAGTATCATTTAGTCTAGCGTGGATAAATAACTTCACTCACCTCAACTCTGAACTGATTCTACATCCTGCAGGCTCACTTTGAAGGAACCTAATACTCATGTTTTCAGTTATTTATTTAATTTGCAATTTGTCTTTTGCACATTTGTTGTTTGTCAGTCTTAGTGTGTCATTTTTCATTGATTCTATTGTGTTTCTTTGTATTTACTGTGAATGCCTGCAAGAAAATAAATCTCAAGGCAGTATATGGTGACATAATATGCAATTTGTAATAACTTTGAGCTTTGAACTTATGCATAAATAAATATTTTACATGGAAAAACCCTTATTTGATGCTTGAAGGAAGAGGATTTGCCTCCCCATACCAACAGCTGGACTCTTTTTGGGTCCTGAACTCATTTCAAGTGTTCACCATGTTGTAGCTTCGATTCTTGAGTCCAGTGGGGAGTGCTATTGGGTCTCCAGGCATATGGCTCAGTAGGTTAATTGTCCACATGGGTGTGATTGGGTGGCATGGACTTGTTGAGCCGGAAGGGCCTGTAGCTTTACTGTATCTCTAAAAAGAAATGATACCTATTAAGTTTTTGGATTTACATGAGTACAACTGGAGGTTGTTGACACTGGCACATTTTGTTCACATTTCCCTGCAATTATTTAGACAATTTATGTGTCAGTCACGCACTGGTAGACTTTGACATTAATCCAAAGTAATCAGATTCATTTGTCTGTTTCCATAGCTTTCTAGTGAAATAGAGCACCGCTGAGCAAAGTCCACGTGCTTATTTTGATTCTTCACTGTAATTTAAAACAACTGGGGTTTTGGTTTTGGTGAATAGTATGATAGGCTGTTTTGCTGTTGAGCAATTTCCCCTTAACTGTTTCACTGTTCATCTCAAACCTGTGATCTACAGTACCAGTCTTGCCCAACCTGAGCATGCATTCAGCCGTATAATTTTGTTAGGAATAGAGAGGATGGAGTACTGTAGGAGGGGTGGGACAGGGGGTGTGTGGCGGCTGCAATTACCAGCCTTACCATCAACCGGGCATATTAAAGTGTCCTGTAGCCGGCCATCCTCCTGATAATCTGGCAAACGACTGAGCTGTTGCATCACACCGGCCTAAGATGGGGCTGGATAATTGGATTGTGCCATTCTGCTACAGCCAGAGGGATGTTCTCTGGAGCTGCTTCATTTGTGCCGCAAACACGAGGAAATCTGCAGATGCTGGAAATTCAAGCAACAGCACACACAAAATGCTGGTGGAACGCAGCAGGCCAGGCAGCATCTATAGGGAGAAGCGCTGTCGACGTTTCAGGCCAAGACCCTTGGTCAGGACTAACTGAAAGGAAAGATAGTAAGAGATTTGAAAGTAGAGGATAGGAGTAGACCAGAGGGGGTGGGATGAAGCTTCCATATCCTTTCCCTTCTCCTGCTCTGTATCATTTTCGCCAATCACCTTTCCAGCTCTTAGCTTCATCCCACCCCCTCCGGTCTACTTCTATCATTTCGCATTTCCCCCTCCCCCCTCTACTTTCAAATCTCTTACTATCTTTCCTTTCGATTAGTCCTGACCAAGGGTCTTGGCCTGAAACGTCAACAGCGCTTCCTATAGATGCTGCCTGGTCTGCTGTGTTCCACCAGCATTTTGTGTTCATTTATGCCGTATCTTTTTAAGGAGGGGAATGTTTTCTCTCCCCTGCAATTTACTGTGGACTGGCCAGCATCGAATACAAACCCACAGTCAGGAGATGAGTGGTGTCTCTTGGGTTGAGGAGTATTTACTATGTTGTTGTAACCAAGTTCTGTTTTGTTTAGCTGATTCAAGTTTGGACTCTAGAACAGTTCTGTTGAGTTTGTAAACATTTTGGGTAAATAAAACCCCTTTTTTTTCCCCACCTTTACCTGCTCTCCTAGTTTTATGCTCACCCTGGTCCTTCACAGAGTGGCAGGGTACTGGTGGTGGTGTGGGCTCAGATACACTTAGCTCCGAGACACCAGGCAAGGTCAGCTGATTCCACACAATTGGTATATTGATCATTACAGAATGTCTCTCTGATGCTTCCTGCTCCCTCCCCTCTCCCTTCCCTTTTCCCAACCATGATTCCCCTCTCCCTGCCCCCTTCCCACTCTCAGTCCACACTAAAGACCCATATCAGAATCAGGTTTATCATCACTTGCATATGTCATGAAATTAATTTTTACTTACGACTGCTATGTATATATCACATTGAATGTGTGTGTATATGTGTGTATGTGTATATACATTTACATACATACGTACGTACACTCAAGCCCCAGCAATTTTCGTGCAAATTTTCTCTGCACTCTTTCAACTTTCTGTGCATGTTTCCTGTAGGTAGGTGACCAAAATGTACACCATACTCCGAATTTGGCCTCACTAGCATCTTGTGCAACTTCAACAACATTCTTTCTCCTCTACTCAGTGTCTTGAGTTTTGAAAGCCAATGTGCCAAGATCTTTATGACCCCATCTATCTGTGATGCCACTTTCAGTGAACTATGGATCTATATTCCAATATCCCTCTATTCTACCACACCATGTCAGAGCCTACTGTGTAAATTTATCCTGATTTGCCCTTCCAAAGTGCAAACACCTCATACTTGTCTGCATTACATTCCATTTGCCATTTTTCAGCCCATTTTCCCAGCTGGTCAAGATCATGCTGCAAGCTTTGATAGCCTTTCTCGCTGCCCACTACACCCCCAATCTCGGTGTCATCCTCCGATTTGCTGAACAAGTTTATGACTTTATCATCTAAATCATTAATGACGATGATAACAACCAATGGACCCATAGCCTCCGATCAGAAACATAACCAACCACTACCACTCTCTGGCTTCTCCTGCTAAGTCAATGTTGGATCCCACTGACTACTTCATCCTGAATGCCAAAATGACGTTATCTTCTGGACCAGTCTCCCATAAGGGTCCTTGCTTGGTAACTTCCTTGAAAACCAATAAGATGGGTTCAGCATGCCCTACTTCATTTAAAATCATGTTTAACTATCCCTAATGAAGCCTAGGTACTTAACAATGAAGCTACCCTTCATTCCTCCAGCAGTTCACACGTGGCTAAGGGCATTTTAAATATTTCTGGCTGGGCCAAGGCAATTTTAAAACTTGTGCCCCACAAAGTCTGGGAAGGAGCAACTTATCTGGCCCTCGGGGATTTTTCTGTACATAGCCAGCACCTCTTCTGTAATCTGGGTATGCTCCATGACCTCACTACTCTTTTGCCTTTGTATTATAGCCTCTGTGCCTGCCTCCTGAGTAAAACAGTTGCAAAAGATTCCATCTCTCTCAGCTCCATGTGTAGATGACCATGTGCTGATCTTCAGGAGGACCAATTTTCTCCCTTGCTATCCTTCAGCTCTGAATATAGCAATGCAAACCCTGGTGTTCCCTTTCACCACGTCTGGCAGAGTAACCTCATCGACTTAGCCCTCCTAATTTCTCCCAAGTGTTTTCTTGCATTTCTTATATTTAAACACTCCATTTGATCTCAATTACCCAGAGTGGTATGTGCCTCTTTTTTTCTTTGCCAGGGCCTCAGTATCCCTCAATAATCAAGGTTCTCTAAACCTGTTACCCTTGTGTATTTATTCAAGCAGCAGCACACAGATTCTGTACTCTCAATATTTCACTTTTGAAAGCCTCCCACTTACCATGCATCTCTTTGATTCAAGATTCAAAAACGTTATTGTCATTCTAACCGTACATCAGCTCTGCAGGGCAGAATGAGACACTGTTTCCCAGGAGCAGTGCAATCATAACATAACAAACACAACACTAAATAATAAACATAACAGTAAATAGTAAAACACAACAGCCACAAGTCAGTTAAAAACAAGTTATAAGTGTCCAGTGCAAGTTAAAAGTGTCCAAAGCAGAGTCGGGTCGAACAGCTATTTGGCAGTCTGACTGCCTGTGGGTGGAAGCTGTTTAGTAGCCTTGTGGTTTTAATTTTGATGCTGCTGTAATGTTTACCTGATGGCAGAAGAACAAACAGTTCATGGAGAGGGTGTGAGAGGTCTTTAATGATGTACCGTGTCTTCTGGAGGCATCGACTCTGAAAGAGGTCTTGGACAGAAGGTAGGGAGAATCCAAATAACATCCATATAACATCCAAATCCACACGTGCTCAGTCCTTTCTGATGCCGTCAAAGTTGTCCTTGCTCCAGTTTGCAATCTCAATTTCAACCAGGCCTATCCTTCTCCATAATTATCTTGAAACTAATGGAATTCTTTATCATCATTATGTGCTGTTCTGTGTGATGTAGGTGATGCTGATCTCCTGACCGTGATTGTTCTTGGTGATTTTTTTCTACAGAAGTAGTTTGCCATTGTCTTCTTCTGGGCAGTGTCTTTACAAGACGGTTAACCCCAGCCATTATCAATACACTTCAGAGATTGCCTGACGTCAGTGGTCACATAACCAGGGCTTGTGATATGCACCAGCTGCTCATACGTCCATCCACCACCTGCTCCCATGGCTTCATGTGACTTGATCAGTGTGGGGGTGGGGGGGGTGGTGCTAAGAAGGTGCTGCACCTTGCGCAAGTGTGACCTGTGGACTAACAGAGGAAAGGAGTGCCTTACACATCCTTTGGTAGAGCCATATATCACCACCTTGCCACCCATAATGAAAGTACAATTACTAAAACCAAAGCATTCCCCTATATAGACTTGTGTTGCCTACTCTGTCTCATTCCTTAAGAGAAGATCCAGTACCAAACTCATCCAGTTCATACCTCTGCATATTTATTGCTTAAGGAAACTCTCATGAATACATTTGACAAACCTAATCCTATTCGATCCCCTTACACAATCCCAGTCAAAATGTGGAAAGTAAGAATCACCCACTATCTCAGTCTTATTTCTTGTAACTGTTAGTTATTTCTTTACAAATTAGTTCCTCCAGATCCCACTTACTGTCCCATTAATATGGTCATCCTGTTTCTTTCGGATTCTTCAGTTCCATCCATCTAGGCTCAGCAGATGAGCGTTCCAGTATGTCCTCCCATTTTAGCCCAACCCACTTGTGTATGGCTAGCACTTATCCCTCTAAACCAGGGTCCGCGGATCCCTTGCTTAATGGTATTGGTCCATGACATCAAAAAGGTTGGGAACCCCTGCTCTAAACCTGACCTATCCATGTACCTGTCAAGTACCTTTTTAAATGTTAATTTATCTACTTTAACCACTTCCTCCAAGAGCTCATTCTACAGACTGTCCACTTAGAGTGAAAAATAACTCTGCCCTCTCACCGTTAGCTTATGCTGTTTAGTTCTTGATTTCCAAGCCCTGGGGGGTGGGGGGGAGGAGGCGGTGGTGGAGAAAAGACTGTGTGCACATTCACCCAGTGTTGTGAAGATAAACAGGAAATATTTTTCCCCTCCTCTAAGGAGAGCCAATGTAATGAAGTCTGGAAATAATTAACTGTTCAGTAATTTTTCAGTATTTGGTATTTTTCACTGACATTTGGAGTCTTAACAAGGCTGTGCAAAATGTGAGTTCTTTGTTATACCCTGATTAATGCTTTAAGTGCGCTGGTGCTTCTCTGCCAATTTCTGATAGTAAGGAGAAAAGGTCAATACTTTGGAAAAATATCCAAACATTTATCTGCTAAATTTATGAAATACTACAAATTTCTTATATTTAAGATTTGTATCTACTATTTAGGATTTGTATTGGAGGACTTGTTAAAATAATTAGGTTTTAGTTTTATCTAGTATTTAAAAACTGTTTGGATAACACTTTGAACTTAAGAACTTATTATTTTGTTCTTATTCCAGATGATTGGTTCTGCCTCCTGCATTTACAGTGTACTTGTTTTGGCCACCATCTCTTTCTTAATTCGAGCTGACACACATGTTCTCAGAGGGAATGGTAAGCTTGATGCCTTTCTTTGAAAAGTACTGATGTTTGCTTTCGATCAGCCAGTCATTTATTTAAAAAAAAATTGTGTCTTATAATCCTATTTGAGCTCCCAGGTCTTCTTCTGCCAGTTTTTAAAATTTAAACAATCTTCTTCAAAAGAAACTTGGCAGGTCAGCTCTTTTGTGGAACTCAATACCTAAAACTATAAGAGATACAGATTCAGTTGACACTTTTAAGCACAAGATCGAGATCTATTTGGTCGGTGGTGTAGTGGCATCAGCACTGAACTTTGAGGTGAATGGTCTTGGGTTTGAAAGCAGCCGGCCCTTTGCACCCTTTCAGGCATTCCATCCTTGCTGTGTTGAGTGTCGAGCTACCAATTTGGCGTTGTTGGAAAAAACCAGACAAATGCAAAGGAAATGTCAAAAATGCTGCCCGATGCGCCACAAAACCTATTTATTTAACCTTGCTTTTAACTAATATCATTTTGTCTTTTTTTTTTGGTTTGCATTTTATCCCATTGTAAAGCACTTTGAACTAAGTTCTTTGTATAGGAAGTGCTCTATATGTTGTTATTATGGCATAGCTCTGGAGAATTGATGGGGAGTTTTGCATTCCACCTTCTAAACATTTGCAGCCTGAAGCTATGATGAGAAGGGAAGCAATTAAATTATCAAAGTGAGATGATTTTGTTCAAAATGTGATTGAATGGACTTGGAACAGAAATAGATGAAAGAAATACCCAACGGTTATGTTTCTGAAGTACCTCATTGGCTGAGAAGCGGTTTGGGGTGGGTTAAGAAAGAGGATTACAAATCCTGAGAAAATGCCCATTGATTGCTGAGTGATTTAACCTCCTTTGAAATCCTGCGAATTTTGTAGAACATATTCTTCAAGGGGATGGGTTAAGAATTCGTATCTATGGTCATGTTTATTGCTTTAAAAGTAGTTCTTGAGAGAGGTCTACTAATGTTTGTAAATGCACATAGTTAAACCTGTGTCATATTTTTTTCTAATAAATAAACATTAGCATTTGATTAAAAAAAATTGACTGGCCAATTAAAATATGAGATCAGTCCTACCAGATGTAACACACACAAAATGCTGGAGGAACTCAGCAGGTCAGGCAGCGTCTATGGAGAGGAATAGACAGTTGACAGTTTGGGTTGAGACCCTTCATCAGTACTGGACAGGAAGGGGGAAGAAGCCGGAATAGGAAGGTGGGGAGGGGAAGGTGTGCAAGCTCGAATGGGAAGCCTGATGGATGGGGAGGAGGATGAAGTGAGAAGCTGGGAGGTAAAGGGCTATAAAGAATGAATCTGATAGGAGAGTGGACCATGGGAGAATAGGAGCTCCAAAGACAAGGGAGAAGAGACGAGTTAAGACAGGAGCCAGAGTGGGGGATGGGAGAAGAGGACGGGTGTGGGAGAAAATTACCGGAAGTTAGAGAAATTGATGTTCTTGCCAACAGGTTGGAGGCCACCCACCCAGAATATGAGATGTTGCTCCTTTACCTTTTCCACCTGGCACCTCAGCTTCTCACTTCATACCCCTTCCCCCTCCCTAGCTTCACCTATCACCTGCCAGCTTGTACTCCTCCTCCCCCCACCCACCTTCTTATTCTGATGTCTTTCCCCTTCCTTCGTAGACCTGATGAAGATCTTGACCTGAAAAGTTGACTCACCATTCCCTTCCTCACTCACTGATTCCTTCAGCATTTTGTGTGTGTGTGTGTTTTAGTTACTTTGGCCTTTTAGAATGTTATTTCATCGACAGTCTTCACAAAAATCAAAGTAATCAATCTGCTTATTAGAAGATAATTTATATGCCACATCACATTAATTTTGTGATGTTTGGTAGTTCATTCTTGTATTAGGACGGGTTTCTACAGTGTAACTTGATGTGCACCTGTTAATTGTAATTCATGGATTTGCTCTGGTAATGGCAAAACCGGTAGTGTTGTAATATAGGGCACCATGGTAATGTAGTGGTTAGCGCAACGCTATTACAGCTCGTGGCATCGGTGTTCAGAGTTCAATCCCAGTGTCCTGTGTAAGGTGTTTGTACGCCCTCCCTCCCTGTGTAATGCGTGTGTTTTCTCTGGGTCCTGCGGTTTCCTCCCCCAGTCCCAAGCTGAACCGGGCAGGTTAATGGGTCATTATAAATTGTCCCACGATTAGGTTTGGGTTGAATGGGTTTGTTGGGGGTTCCCTGGAATGTCCTGGCTTGAAGGACTGTGGGGGAATAAACATCTGGAATTATTTTTTTTTGTTCTCTCTTAGAAGTATCCTATGGAAGAATAGGAACAGATATTAACTTGATCTGCAATGCTGCAAATGACAGGTACTCTTAAGTTCTTCTTATTAACCATGAATGTGTTTGAACAGTGGTTTATCTTTTTTTATATATCCAAGTTATGGTTTGTGTGATTTTTTTTTTGCACCTTTGCAGCGTCTCCTCGGTTGGCTGGGAATGAAGAGAAATATCACATACTGTAATCTTTTGGCTGAGATTAGCGAAACTAAACCATGTGTTCTGTTTATATCACGCCTATAAAAGTTGCAGAAAGCTTTTGGAGCTGGCATGCTGTGAGAGACTGGGGGGGGGGGGTGGTGCGGGGAGGATAATTCAGAATGGGGAATGGAAGAAACGAGAAGGAGGACCGCTTTGCCAAGCACTTCCACTCCATTCGCAACGAGCAGGATCTCCCGCTGGCCAACCATTTTAATTCCAATCCCCATTCCCATTCCGATATGTTGGCTCCCGCCCTCCACTGCTACGATGAGGCAACTCTCAGGTTGGAGGAGCACACCTCATATTCCGTCTGGGTAGCCTCCGTCCAGACAACATGAGACTAAACACCTTAAGCTGGGATGTGATGCACAGAGAGGGGTTCCTATATGGAATAAGAGGAGCAGAGAAGTGGAGGCTGGGATGGTATACAGGGCTGGAGGAAGTTGTCAAGTTGCCAAAGGATTTAAATATTTTCAACTCGAAAGATGAGGCAACTGTTGTAGGTCGTCAATGAGCAGGTTTTGTACTACTGAGGTTTATTGTGGGGGGAATTGCATAACCCAGGTTTAAAATGTTGGAGATTCAAGGCTGGTAATGGCAAAAGAAAGGCCAACACCCTTAATCAGAACTGGAAAGGAAGATTCAGATTCATTTGTCACATACACATTAAAACATGCAGTGAAATGTGTTGTTTTTGCTAACAACCAACTCAAACCTTAGAATGCCCGCAAGTGTTGCCAGGTATTCCGGTACTGGTACAGCATGCCCACACTGCTGAGCAGAACAACACGTGCAGCAACAAGAGAAAAAAAGAGTAACAAAACAACCAAGATCAAAACAAGCCCCTTTCTTCCCTCCCCCTCCCACCCCCACCACGCAGACACATACAGGCCGTTCAAGACGCTCAAAACAAGCCCCCTTCTTCCCTCCCCTCCACACAGACACAGACACACACAGACAGTTCTTCAATCTTAGGCTTCAGGCCTTCAGTTAACTTGGATAGGAAGGGGACAGAAGCCAGAATAAGGTGAGGGGAGGAATGGGGTACAAGCCAGCAGATGATAAAGTGTGACCGGGTAGGGAAGAGTGAGAGGGATGAAGTAGGAACCTGGGAGGTGACGGGTGACAGAGGTAAAGGGCTGAACAAGAAGGAATCTGATAGGAGAGCACAGCCGACCATGAAAGAAAGGGAAGAAAGAAGGACACTAGAGGGAGGCGATGGGCATGTAAGGCAAAGAGAAGGGAACCAGAATGCAGAACCAGACGGTGGATGGGGGATTAATTACTGGAAGCTAAAGAAATCGATATTCATACCATTAGGTTGGAGGCTACTCTGAAGGAATATGAGGTGTTTCTCCTCCAGCCTGAGCTTAGCCTCATTGTGGCAGTAGAGGAGGCCATTGGCTCACATGTGGAATTGTAATGGCTAGCCAATGTTAGATCCTGCCTTTTGCAGTGGACGGAATGAGATGCTTGACAAAGGAGTCCACCAATCCTTGTTCGGACTTGCTGAGATCCTCCAGCATTTTGTGTGGATGTTAACTCTGAGTCTGCATTAAGTTAGTGAAGTTAGACAAATAGGCTGCAGCTATGGTGATGGGGTAGGACAAGAGGCCATGGTTTCTTTAGCTACATTGGTATATGTCAGAGTGTAACTTGTATAAGTAGGAAGATGTGGAGATTTGCACAGTAGATTGGGACTGAAGCATTCAATGTAGTCACATGCATCAAATGTTGAAGAGGGCTGACGAGAAGAATGAATAGAGCATTGTCTGTGACCTTGGGTCCAGGTGGTGACATGCTGCCATAAGGCGGGTAGAAACCAGGTTAAAGAAATTCTTTATCCCCACTCTTTGCCTCCTGCCAGTCAGCCATCTCTATCCATGCAGGGATCTTCCCTGTAATACCACGGGCTCATGCTTGTTAAGTAGCCTCTTGTGTGGCACCTTGTCACAGGCCTTCTGAAAATCCATGTAGACACCCCCCACTGATTCTCCTTTGTCTAACCTGTTTGATATCTCCTCAAAGAATTCCAACAGATCTGTCAGGCAAGACCTCCCCTTAAAGAAAGCAAGTTGTCTTTGGCATATTTTTATCACGTACCTCCAAGAACCCTGAAATTTCATCATCTTCCCAACCACTGAAGTCAGGTTAACTGGCCTGTAATTTTCTTTCTTCTGCCTCCCTCCCTTCTTAAAGAGTGGAGTGACATTTGCAATTTTCCAGCCCTCTGAAACCATACCAGAATCTGGTGATTCTTGAAGGATCATTACTAATGCCTCCACAATCTCTTCAGTTGCCTCTTTCAGAACCCTGGGGTGCAGTCCATCTGATCCAGGTGACTTATCTACCTTCAGACCTTTCAGCGTTCAAGCACCTTCTCCCTCGTAACGACTACACTCACTTCTGCTCCTGACACTCTCGAATTTCAGGCAGACTGCTAATAATTTCCACAGGGAAGAATGTTGCAAAATACTTGTTCAGTTTATCTTCCATTTCTTACCTCTACATCCACTTCTGATGAAGGGTTTCAGCCCGAAATGTCGTTATTACCTCCTCCCATAGATGCTGTCTGGCCTGCTGAGTTCTGCCAGCATTTTGTTTTTTTTTTAAAGAAATTCCTAATTCCTTACTTGAGAGAAGTTATTCAGTGATTTTAGAGAAGGTTAAATAATTGAGGTCAAAATGAGGCGTGAATGGTTTTTAAGAGAAACCGTGAATTGATGATGGAGGTGTGTAATCATTTGTGTCAATATACTTTACACTGTTATAAGAAAGGATGAAATATGAAGGTAAGCTAGACAATAATATCAAGGATGATACCAGAAGTTTTTCTCAGGCGTATAAAGAGTAAAGGAGAGGGGAGAGTGGATATCGGACTGCTGGAAAATCATGCTGGAGAGGTATTAATGGGCGACAAAGAAATGGAAGAGAAACTGAACAAGTATTTTGCAGCATTCTTCCCTGTGGAAATTATTAGCAGTCTGCCTGAAATTCGAGAGCGTCAGGAGCAGAAGTGAGTGTAGTCGTTACGAGGGAGAAGGTGCTTGAAAGCTGAAAGGTCTGAAGGTAGATAAGTCACCTGGATCAGATGGACTGCACCCCAGGGTTCTGAAAGAGGCAGCTGAAGAGATTGTGGAGGCATTAGTAATGATCCTTCAAGAATCACCAGATTCTGGAATGGTTTCGAAGGATGGAAAATTGCAAATGTCACTCCACTCTTTAAGAAGGGAGGGAGGCAGAAGAAAGAAAATTACAGGCCAGTTAACCTGACTTCAGTGGTTGGGAAGATGATGAAATTTCAGGGTTCTTGGAGGTACGTGATAAAATATGCCAAAGACAACTTGGTTTCTGTAAGGGGAGGTCTTGCCTTACAAATCTGTTGGAATTCTTTGAGGAGATATCAAACAGGTTAGACAAAGGAGAATCAGTGGGGGGTGTCTACATGGATTTTCAGAAGGCCTGTGACAAGGTGCCACACATGAGGGTACTTAACAAGCATGAGCCCGTGGTATTACAGGGAAGATCCCTGCATGGATAGAGATGGCTGACTGGCAGGAGGCAAAGAGTGGGGATAAAGGGGTCCTATTCTGCTTGGCTTTTGGTGACTAGTGGTGTTCCACAGGGGTCTGTGTTGGGACCATTTCTTTTCGCGTTACATGTCAAAGATTTTGATGATGGAATTGAAGGCTTTGTGGAGAGATGATGCAGTGATGGGAGGGTGGGACAGGTAGTATTGAGGAAGCAGGGAGTCAGCAGAAGGACTGACACAGATTGGGAGAGTGAGCAAAGAAGTGGTAGATGGAATATAGTGGTACTGGTCATGTACTGGTCATGTACTTTGGCAGAAGGAATAAAGGCTTAGACTGTTTTCTAAATGGGGATAAAATTCAAAAATCAGAGGTGCAAAGGGATTTGGGAACCCTCATGTAGGATACCCTCTAAAGGTTAACTTGCAGGTTGAGTCAGTGGTAAACAAGGCTAAAGTAATGTCAGCATTCGTGTCGAGGACTAGAATATAAAAGTAAGAGAGTAATGCTGAGACTTTATAAGTCGTTGGTCAGACTGCACATGGAATATTGTGAGCAGTTCTAAGACAGACAGACATACTTTATTGATCCTGAGGGAAATTGGGTTTCATTACAGCCGCACCAACCAAGAATAGTGAAGAAATATAGCAATATAAAACCATAAATAATTAAATAAAAATAAGTTAATCATGCCAAGTGGAAATAAGTCCAGGACCAGCCTATTGGCTCAGGGTGTCTGACACTCTGAGGGAGGAGCTGTAAAGTTTGATGGCCACAGGTAGGAATGACTTCCTATGACGCTCAGTGTTACATTTTGGTGGAATGAGTCTCTGGCTGAATATACTCCTGTGCCTAACCAGTACATTATGGAATGGATGGGAGTCATTGTCCAAGATGGCATGCAACTTGGACAGCATCCTCTTTTCAGACACCACCATCAGAGAGTCCAGTTCCACCCCCACAACATCACTGGCCTAACGAATAAGTTTGTTGATTCTATGAAAATATGTGAAAATAAGAAAATATGTGCTGGCAATGGAGAAGGTCCAGAGGAGGTTCACGAGAATGATTCTGGGAATGAAAGGAGTATTCTTTCTGAGCTTGTACTCACTGGAGTTTAGAAGAATGAGGGAGGGATCTTATTGAAACCTATAGAATATTGAAAGGCCTAGCTAGAGTGGATGTGCAGAAGTTACTTTTGATATTGTGGGAGGCTAGAATCAGACGGCATGCCGAGGAAGAGAGGGATGTCGACTTAGAACAGAAAGGTGAAGTAGTTTCTTTAGCCGGAGGGTGGTGAATCTCTGGGGTTCATTGCCACAGACAGAGGTTGATAGATTCTGGATTAGTGGGAATGACAAAGGTTATGGAAGGGAAGGCAGGAGAATGGGTTTAAGAGGGCCAATAAATCAGAATGGTGGAATGGCAGAGCAGGCCGTGTAGGCTGAGTGGGCTAACTCTGCTTCTGTCTTGTGGTCTTGTAAGATGGATGCTGGCCAGGTTAAAGAAATTCAAAGAAGGAATTAAGCTGAGTGCAAAGTCTTAGTAAAAATAATCAGTGATTTTAGAGGAAGATAAATAATTTAGGTCAAAAGGAGTGTCAGTGTTTTTCTTAAGACAAAATAGTGATTTGACGATGGAAGTGTGAATCAGTGTTTCAGCCACTTTCTTTTGTGATTTGTGCTAAGTCTGTTTCTAAAGACGATCACAAGAGATATGCAGTAAAGTGCTGGCAGTGAAATCTCTTTCTATATCTTCCTGAAAATAGAAAAGGATGAAATGTGAAGTGCTGACAGGGGGAATTCAATATCAAAACCTTAGTGTTCATTCTCCTTTTCTTGCTGATTTATTACTCAACAGTGTGGTTGAGGAACATTGTTTACTAACAGCATTTACTTTCTTGAGCTTGCAAGACTATGTTCCCCTGGGCTGGTGTAATGAATTGGGACAAGACAGGCCATTGTGTAAAATGGTGGTAGAGCAAATCAAAGGCAGATGTAAACTAAAGTTTTAGCAGAGCAGAAATGGTGGGAAAAGCAGAGTGGCACTGGCCTTTGCTGGAGGCTTTGTACAAAGCGATCTTTATTTCCATTTTGACAGACTCCCAGTTACTGTTATATAATTGAGCAGTCATACAATCATACAAGCCTTCTTGTCTCCAGTCCAAATTGTAAATACTGCATTCCTTCCTGGACCCAGATCTCATTGCACTGCTTCTGCATTCCTAAATTAAGATTCCTTAAGACAATAAGACATAGAAGCTGAATTAGGCCATTTGACACAGTGAGTCTGCTCAACCATTCCATCTTTGATTATTTATATTCCCTCTCAAACCCATTCCCCAGCCTTTTCCCTGTAACCTTTGATGCCCTTACTAATCAGGAATCTATCAACATTTGCTTTAAATATACCCAATGTCCCAAAGCTGGCTTTAACCGTCTCTGGCTGTTCCCCTAAGCGTTGTACCACCTTTTGAGTAACGTTCTAAACCCACTTTCTTTGGGCTTTGTCCAAATATTTCATTACACTACTTGTAAGGTTAGATCTATCTGTCTGGTGTACATCGAAACATACAGTGAAGTGTGTCACTTTACATGAAATCATATCTGCAAGGTATGTGCTGGGCACGTTTGTGTCGCCACGTTTCCAGAGCTAACTTAGCATGCCCACGACTCACTTATGATAACGCTTTGTCTTTGGACTTTGGGGGGGGATCCAGTGCACCCAGAGGAAATTCATGCATTCACAGGAAGAATGTACAATTAAGGCAACGGCAGGAATTGAATCCTGATTGGTGTTAGCATTCTGCTAATCGCTGTGCTACAGTGCCACCCTCGTTACTGTGCTTTATACTAAACACCACGTTACCCTGCCACCCTAGAGCACCTAGACACTTTTCGCCACATGGAAAATGTCGTATGAATAGAAGCTGTTGCTGTAAAGCATTATAATATCTTGCAGTTGTGAAAAAATATAAATGTAATTCGCTTTTCTGAAGCACACGAGTGAATCTGCAGATGCTGGAGATAAATAAAAAAACAAAAAACACAAAATGCTGGCAGAACTCAGCAGGCCAGACAGCATCTGTGGGAGGAGGTAGTGACGACGTTTTGGGCCGAAACCCTTCATCAGGAGTGAAGTAACATGGGATGGTGGAGAGGGGATAAGAAGTGGGGGCGGGGGGAGGGATAAAGCAGAGAGCTGGGAAGTGATAGGCTGGAGGGAAATGGGCTAGGGGGAAGGTGGAGAATTATGGGAAATAAAAGAGAAAGAAAGGTAGGGCTGGGGGGAAGATTATACTGAGGGGGCAAAAAGAGAGAGAAAGCGAACCAGACTAAAATAATAGATAGGGATGGGGGAAAGGTGGGGGGACAGGGGTATAAACGGAGGTCTGTGAGTTGGATGTTCATGCAGGCAGGTAGGAGGCTACCTAGGCAGGAGATAAGGTATTGCTCCATTGACCTGCGTGTGGCCTCATCTTGACGGTACAGGAGGCCATGGACAGACATGTCGGAGTGGGAATGGTCTGTGGAATTGAAGTGTGTGGCCACAGGGAGATCCCGCCACTGCTGGAGGACTGAGCGCCGGTGTTCAGCGAAACGGACTCCCAGTCTGTGGCGGGTCTCCCCAATATATAAATGGCCACATCGGGAGCACCGGATACAGTATATCACCCCAGTTGACTCGCAGGTGAAGTGGTGCCTCACCTGAAAGGACTGTCTGGGGCCTGGGATGGTGGTGAGGGAAGAAGTGTGGGGGCAGGTGTAGTACTTCTTCCGTTTGCAGGGATGAGTGCCCAGAGGGAGGTCGGTGGGGAAGGATGAGGGGATGAGTGGACAAGGGAGTCACGTAGGGAGCGATCCCTGCGGAAAGCCGAGAGTGGGGGGGGAGGGGAAGAAGCGGCTGGTGGTGGGATCACGTAGGAAGTGGCGGAAGTTACGGAGGATTATATGTTGGATCTGTAGGCTGGCAGGGTGATAGGTGAGGACCAGGGGGAAGAAGTGCCACACCTGCCCCCACATTTCTTCCCTCACCACCATCCCAGGCCCCAGACAGTCTTTTCAGGTGAGGCACCACTTCACCTGCGAGTCAACTGGGGTACACTGTGTCCGGTGCTCCCGATCTGCCCATTTATACATTGGGGAGACCCGCCACAGACTGGGAGCCCGTTTTGCTGAACACCAGCGCTCAGTCCTCCAGCAGTGGCGGGATCTCCCTGTGGCCACACACTTCAATTCCACAGACCACTCCCACTCCGACATGTCTGTCCATGGCCTCCTGTACCATCAAGATGAGGCCACACGCAGGTCGATGGAGCAATACCTTATCTCCCGCCTAGGTAGCCTCCTGCCTGCCGGCATGAACATCCAACTCACAGACCTCCGTTGATAGCCCTGCCCCCCTTACCCCCATCCCTATCTGTTATTTTAGCCTGGTTCTCTTTCTCTCTCTTTTTGCCCCCTCACTATAATCTCCCCCCAGCCCTACCTTTCTTTTTCTTTTATTTCCCATAATTCTCCACCTTCCCCCTAGCCTATTTCCCTCCAGCCTATCACTTCCCAGCTCTCTACTTCATCCCTCCCCTCACTTCTTATTCCCTCTCTACCATCCCATGTTACTTCACTCCTGATGAAGGGTTTCAGCCAGAAACGTCATCACTACCTCCTCCCATAGATGCTGTCTGGCCTGCTGAGTTCTGCCAGCATTTTGTGTTTTTATTCACTTTTCTGAAACTTGCTTTCACTTGGGTTGCTTTCAGCTCTTGGAATGAGTGCAGCTGCACTTCTCATAACGCTTTGAAGATGGGAATTAAAAAGATTATTTCCTATTTTAATTCATGCGTGACTCTGGAATTACTCTTATGAATAGAGAGGCATGTTTAACAAAAGAAGCTATTCAAATGCATCTCAGTACAGTCAGTAATTTAAATTCTAGTTGGTTCATAAAAAAGCTTGTCAAGATAATGGAATTATAGGACTGTGATCTTGGACATACGACAATTATGATCAAATTGGAACTTAAAGCACTCTGTTAAGAATGTGGGGATTGGAGTGAAGGTGTGTGGATTGTGATGACAGCCTTTTAACTTTAAACTTTCTTTCACTTCTACTTGAAAGTTAAATCCCAGTTCGTGCTAGATTGCTATCTTTTATGAAAGACCCCATGCACCCCTCATACAATCTGTTCTCCCTCCTGCCATCTGGGAAAAGACTCCGAAGCATTTGGGCTCTCATGACCAGACTATCTAACAGTTTCTTCCCCCAAGCTATCAGGCTCCTCAATACCCGAAGCCTGGACTGACACCTTGCCCTATTGTCCTGTTTATTATTTATTGTAATGCTTGCACTGTTTTTGTGCACTTTATGCAGTCCAGTGTAGGTCTGTAGTCTCGTGTAGCTTTCTGTGTTTTTTTTTATTACGTAGTTCAATCTAGTTTTTTGTACTGTCATGTAAACCATGGTCCTGAAAAATGTTGTCTTATTTTTACTATGCACTGTACCAGCAGTAATGGTTGAAATGACAATAAAAGTTGACTTTACTTTTATGAAACCAGTGGTCTAATCCTGGGCACGGGCATAGATATGTAGGCTCTATTGGGGTATTTGAATCAATTTTGTTCTTGCAAATTGAGTATGTATGTTATTCCAAATCCTATCTATGGTTTCTTTTGAAAAGTTGTGGGAAGATGTATCTTTAAAAAAAAGTATCAGTTTCAAGATTGAACACCAGTCAACACAAAATTTTGCTGTTATTTTAACTGAATAATGTCAAACATTAAGAATAAAATTTGGGGTTTATGCATATGAGCCATGGGTGTTTTGTCACATGTACCAAGATACCATCAGAAGCTCGTCTAGCATACTGTTTATACAGATCAAACCATTACCCAGAGCACTGAGCTGCAAGAATGAGGTAAAACGACAATGCAGAGTAAAGTGTAACAGCTATTGAAAAGTGCAGTGTTGGTAAACAATAAAGTGCAAAATCATAATGAGAATGATTGTGCTGCCAAGAGCCCCTCTTATCGTACTAGATGTCCATTCAAGATTCTGATAACAGCAGGAGAGGAACTGTCCTCTAGTCCGGTAGAATGTGCTTTCAAGCTTTTGTATCTTCTGCCCAGTTGGCAGTGGGAGGGGAGAAGAGAGAACGTCCAGTGTGGGCGGGCTCTGTGATTATGCTGGCGGCTTTACTGAGGTATGAAAAGTATTGACAGAGTCCGCAGAAGGGGAGGCTGGTTTCTATGAAGTGCTGAGCTGCGTCCACAACTCGCTGCTGTTTTTTGTGGTCATGTGCAGTGCAGTTGCTGTCCTAAGCTGTCATGCATCCAGACAGAATGCTTTGGATGGTGAATTGATTAAAAATTGGTACGAGTTGATGGGGACATGCTGAATTTCTTTAACCTCCTGTGAAAGTAGAGTATTATAAAAGAAAGTGATATTGAATATTCGTAGGCATCAGTTGGTTCACGATTATTCAGTCCCTCTTTGTAAGTTCTTCTGAAAATAAAGCCAAAATACATAGGAGCAGAATTAGGCCATCTGGCCCATTGAGTCTGCTCTGCCATTCAATCATGGCTGATCCTTTTTTTTCCCAGTTCCCGGCCTTCTCACCATGACCTTTGATGCCATGTCCAATCAAGAACCTATCAATCTCTTCCTTAAATACGCCCAACGATCTGGCCTCCACAGCTGCATGTGGCAACAAATTCCACAAATTCACCACCCTTTGGCTAAAGAAATTTCTCCACTTCTCTGTTTTGAAAGGGCACCCCTTTATCCTGAGGCTATGCGCTCATGTCCTAGACTCTCCCACCATGGGAAACATCCTTTCCACATCTACTCTGTCTAGGCCTTTCAACATTTGAAAGGTTTCAATGACATCCTCCCTCATCTTTCTGAATATCAGTGAGTACAGACCCAAAGCCATCAAATGTTCCTTGTATGATAACTCTTTCATGCCTGGAATCATCCTTGTGATCTCCTCTGGACTCTCTTCAATGTCAGCACATCTTTTCTAAGATAAGGGGCTCAAAACTGCTCTCAATACTCAAGGTGAGGCCTCCCCAGTGCCTTATAAAGCCTCAGCATCACATCCTTGCTCTTGTATTCTAGACCACTTGAAATGAATGCTAACATTGCATTTGCCTTCCTCACCACTGACTCAACCTGCAAGTTAACCTTCAGGATGTTCTACCCAAGGACTCCCAACTCCCTCTGCATCTCAGTTTCCTGGATTTTCTTCCCATTTAGAAAATAGTCCGCACATTTATTTCTACTACTAAAGTGCATGACCATGCATTTTCCAAAATTGTATTTCATTTGCCTCTTTCTTGCCTATTCCCCTAATCTGTCTAATTCCTTCTGAAGCCTACCTGTTTCCCCAACACCACCTGTCCCTCCACCAATCTTCGTATCATCTGCAAACAAGGCAAAAAAGCTATCCCATCATCTAAATGATTTATATACAACATAAAAATAAGTGGTCCCAACCCTGACCCCTGTGGAACACCACTAGTCATTGGCAGCCAACCAGAAAAGAATCCATTTATTCCTGCTTGCTGCCTCCTACCAATCAACCATGTGGGTAACTTTCCTGTAATACCATTGGCTGTTAACTTGGTAAGCACCCTCTTGTGTGGCATCTTGTCAAAGTCCTTCTGAAAGTCCAAATATACAAATTCCACAGCATCCACTTTGTCTATTCTAAATGTAATTGCCACAAAGAATTCCAGTAGATTCATCAGGCAAGATTTTCCCTGAAGGAAACCAAGCTGACTTTGTACTATCCCAGGCATGGGCAAACTGCGGCCCGTTAAGCTTTTTAATCCGGCCCGCAGAACTTGATGAAATTATATTAATAAACCTTGTTAACGTTTTTTCCCCGCAATTCTGGCGTTTTCCCAATAGATGACGCACTCTATATACATTGACCTTTGTTGAGGTGCAGCGTATTACTCCACATTTGCGCTTTACTTTGTGACCTTGTGGCGACCCATTTCCTGGCACATCCGAACTGGCTCACAATTAGCCAGCATTCCGGCTAAGAGAGATCGCCTGCGGGGATTTGCGAGCACTGAGCTCCGCATACCGGTGCGCTCTCCCTGCTTTGTCATTGTGCGGGTCGTTGTTGAGTTTTGGCACAGGGGACAATTGAATAAGAAGGAACAGGACAAGTAGACCTGCATCTCCTACCGTTTTTGAAATAAAGACAGTCAGGAGGAGAGTGATGATGATAATATCTTGAAGGATAACAGAATTTTCAGTGCTTTAAAATAATAACTGTTACTATTAAAAAAAGCTGTATTTTATTCATTTAATTTTCAGTGTTTTAAAAGTCATTTCAATAAATAGCTAAATACCATGGGACTTCAAAGACAGATATTTTGTTGTAATGCATTTGTTCATTTTCAATTGAAATTAAAGCACATGTTTTTTACATATCCCATGATATTTTATTTTCTCTTATGAGGTGTATTACCAAAACACTCCGTCCATCTGCTCCTGGTCCAGCCCCCCTGTCAAATTTTAGAACCCTTTGTGGCCCTCAAGTCAAAAAGTTTGCCCTCCCCTGTACTATCCTATTCTGTGTCACCAAGTACTCCAATACCTCGTCTTTAACAATTGACTCCAACACCTTCCCAACCGCTGAGGTCAGGCTAACTGGTTTATAATTTCCCTTCTGCTGCCTTTCTCCTTTCTTGAAGAGTAACATTTGCAATTTTCCAGTCCTTTGGCACCATGCCAGAGTCCAATGATTTTTGAAAAATCATTTTTCATGTCACCACAATCTCTTAACACTACCTCTTTCAGAACCTTAGGGTGTAGTTCCTATGGTCTGGGTGATTTATGTACCTTTAGGTCTTTCAGCTTTTTGAGCACCTTCTCTCTTGTAACAGTAACTGCATCCACTTCTCTTCCTTAAAACACTACAACATCAGGCATACTGCAGTGAAGACTGATGCAAAATATTCATTTAGTTCATCAGCCATCTCCGTGTCCCCCTTATTATTTCTCCTGCCTCATTTTCTATATCCACCCCCATTTCCTTTTTATTTTTAACATACTTGAAAAAGCTTTTACTATCCACCTTGATATTATTTGCAAGCTTGCTTTCATATTTCATTTGTTTCCTTCTAATAATTTTTAAAATTCCTCTCTGTTGGTTTTAAAAAACTTCCCAATCCTCTACCTTCCCATTAATTTTTGCTTTGTTGTATGCCCCTTCTTTTGCTTTTACAATAGCTTTGACTTCTCTTGTCAGCCACATTTTTGGAAAACACATGTCCTGAACCTTCCTTATTTTTCCCAGAAATGCACGCCATTGCTGCTCTGCTGTCATCCCTGCCAGAAGCTCCTTCCAATTTACTTTGGCCACCTCCTCTCTCATACCACTGTAGTTTTCCTTATTCCTCTGAAATACTGCTACATCAAACTTTACTTTCTCCCTATCAAATTTCAAGTTGAACACAATCATATTGTGATCACTGGTTCCTTGGGGTACTTTTCCCTTAAGCTACCTAATCGCCTCCGGTTCGTTACATAACAAGCTGATCCCCTAGTAGGCTCAACGACAAGCTGTTCTAAAAAGCGATCTCTTAGGCATTCACCAGACTTACTCTCTTGAGATCCATTACCAACCTGATTTTCCCAATCAACCTGGATGTTAAAATCTCCCATGATTACCATAACATTGCCCTTTTGACTCGCCTTTTCTATTTCCTGTTGTCCACCTCCCAGCCACTGTTGGAAGACCTGTATATAACTGCCATCAATGTCCTTTTACCCTTGGAGTTTCTTAACTCCCACTCACGAGGATTCAACATCTTCCAATCCTATATCACATCTTTCTTCTGATTTGATGCCATTCTTTACCAGTGGAGCCATTGCACCCCTACTGCCTACCTTCCAATTTCTCCGATATAATGTGTAACCCTGGACATTCAGTTCCCAACTACAACCATCTTTCAGCCACGATTCAGTGATGTCAAGTTAGTGCCATTAAAATAGTACCATTAAATATCCATATTTCTCTTGGGTTATGTGATGGATGCCAAGTTCTGTAGGGCTGTTATAATTTTTTTGACTTTAACTTAAGGTAGACTTTAGATCTAGTAACTCTTCACCCATGAAAAACACTGAATGAAAACATAGATCCATTGCCTTCATTTACACTTCCTGCTGAATCGGGAAAGCAACTGACATTATGAAGGACCTATCTCATCCTGGTCATTCTGAAGTCGCACACATTGGGTAGAAGCCACAAAAGCCTCAGTGGATGTTCCACCAGGCTCAAGAGTAGCTTCTATCCCAGTTTTAATCACAAACATGAGAAAATCTGCAGATGCTGGAAATCCAAATCAACACACACAAAATGCTGGAGGAACTCAGCAGGTCAGGCAGCATCTGTGGTAGAGTAAACAGTCAATATTCCAGTCCTGAAGAAGGGTCTTGGCCCGAAATTTCAGCTGTTTACTCTTTTCCATAGATGCTGCCTGGCCTGCTGCGTTCCTCCAGAATTTTGTGTGTGTTGCTCCAGGTTTAATCAGACTCATGAATCGACCTCTCGGTGGTTAGAAGATGAACTCTTGATTTCCCAATCTACTTTGTTGCCCTAGCACTTTATTTATGTACCTGCACTGCACCCTCTCTGTGTCTATTACACTATATTCTGCATTTTGTTCCCCTTTGTACTTGTGTTTGTTATGATCTTTCTGGATAGCACGCAAGCAAAAGCCGTTTTGCTCTGCACTTGTGTTAATGATAAGCCATTCCAAATTCAGAAAGCTGATAATCCTGCATAGCCTCCTGGAAAAGCTGCAATAGTTGGAGATGACTATCTAAGCAAGTTTTCTGGAAGAAATAAAGTTGCCAGATAATTGTCATTGACCATATTATAAGTAGAAGTTAATGTGGGATAACTGTTTCCAAAGTTAATGTGAAGAAAGGTGTTTACGGTGGTAAAAGGTAAACATCTGTATGGAAATTTAGTAGGAACTCGGCCACTGGGGCAAGTTAAAGTGATGTTTTTCATGACTGCCTTTAACTTCCTGAAATGTTATAATTTCCCCCCTTATTGAGATGATTGCATGTTCTAAATTATGCTTACAGTGTTTAACTTCATCAACAGGCGTGTTCATTGGAAAGTTAATGGGACCCTCATGGCCAAAACAAACGATACCCAAGTACAGAATGGAAACCTTGTGTTGTTGATGGCAGGCTTGTCCCTGGAAGGAAACTATAGCTGTCATGATGACACTGGAGAAATATTGCAATGGACTGTGTTAAAACTTGGATGTAAGTCATGTTTATAATTTTTCAAATGTCTTTCAGAAGCGATAACCTCGGAGTGCATGTTGCAATTCATTTGCTGATCAGATAATGCACTACATGAGTTTTTATCTGCAGTTGATAACCTTTAAGCTTTTTGGGAATTATGGACAAACTACTAAAAGTATACAAAAAGCTTTAATATAACTTAATATCTGGGGCAATTGTATTTCCTTTTGCAATTTTATTCCACTGTTTCTGTAATTGTTGAGTACAGGGCAGTTACACAGGCAGCAGTAGAGTAATACGGTTTGAGTAGATTCAAAGACATTACAATACACAGAAAATGCTGGAGGGACTCAGCAGGACAGGCAAAGAATAAACAGTCAACATTTGGGCCAAGGCTCTTCTTTGGGGCAGAAAGGGAAGGGGGAGATGCCTCAATTAAGCGGTGGTGGGGGGGGGGGGGGGGAGGAGAAGGAGGCTAGCCGGAAGGTGATAGGTGAAGTCAGATGGGTGGAAAAGGTCAAAGGTTGGTAAAGAAAGAAACTGATTGGAGAGAAGAGTGGATAATAGGAGAAAGGGAAGGAGGAGTGTATGTAGTATATAACACTGAGATTTGTCTTTCCACAGACAGCCATGAAACAAAGAAAACCATGGAACCCTATTAAAGAAAACATCAAACCCTGATGTTCAAAAATCATGCAAACAGCAAAAAAAGAGGGAAAAACATAGAATAAATAATACAAAATCATAAAGACAATGGAAGAGTCCAGGCATATTCAGCTCAGTTCAATCTCGTGCTGTGATTTTGGTTTCTGCAGGCTGCAGCACTAGTCTGCCCTGAACAAAATTGTACATAACAGCAACATAAAGAGGAGTCCCCAGAAACACATCATAATGTGAAGTACAGGCTCCATTCCACAAACTACGGTGATATAGATAACAGTGACTATAAACATGAGAGTAGAATTAGGCCATTTGGCACATTGAGTCTGCTCTGCCTTTCCATCATGGCTGATTTATTATCCCCCTCAACCCCATTCTACTGCCTTCTCCCTCTAACCTTTGACACGCATGCTTCAGCCTCTGCTTTAAGTATACCCAGTGACTTGGCCTCCACAGCTGTCTTTGGTAATGAATTCCACAGATTTACCACCCTCTGATTAAAGAAGTGCCTTCTCATCTCTGTTTTAAAAGGACGCCTTTGTATTCTGAGGCTGTGTCCTCTGGTCCTGGAATAACCAAGATGCTGAGAGCAGAGTGCTAGCTCATGGATTAAGATCTTGCTGAAAAAATAATTGAATTGGAAAGTAATCTTTCTGGGTTTTAACTTATTGTGGAAATAATTTTCAGAAAGATGTATTTGCCAGGTTGGATCTTGATATTATTTAATCTGCCAGACTGTGTGGGTATCTTGTTCCTCCAGCATTTTGTATGTGTTGTTCTGGATTTTCAGCTTCTGCAAAATCTCTGGTTTTTCATTTACAGCCTGCAATTTCCATCTAGAGCACGTCTGTTTGAGCTCACTCCCTAAAATTAAAATTATTCCATACCATTTGTAAAGGTACAAGGAACTATGGCTGTTATAGTTGAACTTTCCATATGGAATTGAAATTTAATTTATTTAGGATTATTTTAGTAGTAGTTTAATTTGGGGATTAGAATCATAGTCATAGCACAGAAACAGGCCTTTTGGTCCATCTAACCCTTGCTGAATCATTAACCTGCCTAGTCCCATCAAGCTGCACCTGGACCATATCCTTCCATGCCTCTCCAATATATGCACCTATCCTAATTTCTCTTAAATGTTGAAATTGATCCCGTGTGCACCACATGCTCATTTCACCCTCGCACCACCCTCATAGAAACAGAAAACCTACAGCACAATACAGGGTTTTTGGCCCACAAAGCCGTGCCTAACATGTCCTTACTTAGAAATTACTTATAGCTACCCATAGCCCCCTATTTTTCTGAGCTCCATGTAGCTCACCAAGAGTCACTTAAAAGATGCCATTGTATCCACCACCACCACCGTCGCCGGCAGCCCATTCCATGCACTCACCACTCTCTGCATTAAAAAAAAACTTACCCCTGATATCTCTTCTGTACCCACTTCCAAGCACCTTAAAACTGTGTCCTCTCGTGCCAGCCACTTTAGCCCTGGGGAAAAGGTCCCCGCCCATCCACACGACCAATGCCTCCCACCATCCCACAAACCTCCATCAGGTCACCTCTCATCCTTCGTTGCTCCAAGGAGAAAAGGCCGAATTCACTCAACCTAATCTCATAAGGCATGCTCCCCAATCCAGGCAACATCCCTGCAAATCTCCTCTGCACTCTTTCTATGGTTTCCACATCCTTCCTGTAGTGAGGCGACCAGAAATGAGCACAGTTCTCCAAGCGGGGTCTGACCAGGGTCCTACATAGCTGCAACATTACCTCTCGGCTCCTAAACTCAATCCCACAATTAAGAAGTTCCCCCCAAATGTTTCACTTTTCACCTTTTAACCCATGACTAGTTCTAGTCTCACCCAATCTCAGTGGAAAAAGCCTGCTTGCATTTACCCTGTCTATACCCCTTGTAATTTTGCATACCTCTGACAAATCTCTCCTCAATATTCTGTTCTAGGGATTAAAGTCCTAACGTATTCAACCATTCCCTATGACTCAGGTCAAACTCTGGCAGCATCCTTGTAAATTTTCTCAGCACTTTCAATATTATTTATATCTTTCCTTTAGGTGACCAAAACTGCACACAATATCTCAAATTAGACCACAATTAAATTGTCTTTTACAATTTCAACATAGCATCCTAACTCCTGTACTCAGGATATTGATTTATGAAGTTGCCAGTAGCTCTTTTTACAATCCTATCTGCCTGTGATGCTACTTTCAAGGAATTGTAGATCTGAATTCCCAGATTCCTCTGTTCTACGCAGTCTGTTCTGCTCACTGTGAAATAACTACCCTGGTTGATTTTCCCACAGAGCAATACTTGTCTGTATTAAATTCCATCTGCCATTTTTCCAGTTGATCCAGATATCCCTGCAAGTGTTGAAAGTCATCCTCCCTGTCCACGACATCCCCCAATTTTGGTGACATCTGCCAACTGGAGGATGGAAGGAATGGGAATTATGTTTTTAACCTGGAGTTGTAGAATGGTATCCTCATTCTAGTAATGTTTGTCGATTTCTAGATGGATGTTTTTCACATTCCATTCTGCTATCTGAAATTTGACTAAATTTCTGCATTCGTTTTCTTGAATATACCAATTCTAGACATTCCATGCTCTTGAAGACAGGAGACTGAATTTCTGATTCCTTCATCACTTTGTGTGTGTCACTCAGTCAAGACTATTAGTATTATTTTTTCTTCCATAACTATTTCAGGGCTTTTAATTTATATAATTACATTTCAGGTGATCAAGTATTGCCACCTTGAATCAGAGCTTTACTGCATCTACTTTTTTAGGATTTTGAATGACGTCTGAACTGTGCTCTGCTTCTTCATTAACAGATCCTCCAAGTAAGCCTTTGGTGGACTGCAAGGCATTCAATTTTTATAGAATTTATTGTTCTTGGATAAAGAGTCATCAGGAGTCCTTTCCCAGCAGATACATTGCAACCTACAGGTAAAGATTTTGTCATAGACTTGCATATTGTAAAATGTTTGACTTCCATCTACACCTTTTAAGTACATTCAAGACACACAAGATAATCAAAGTTCTAAGTAAATTTATTATCAAGTACATATGTCACCATATACTAACCTGAGATTCATTTTCTTGTGGGCATACTCAATAAATCCATAGAATAATAGCCAAAACAGAATCAGTGAAAGACTGCACCAACTTGGGTGCTCAACCAGTGTGCAAAAGACAACAACCTGTGCAAATACTAAAAGAAAGAATAAATAAACAAACAATAAATATTGAGGGCATGAGATGAAGAGTCCTTGGAAGTGAGTCCATAGGTTGTAGGAACATTTCAATGATGGGTCAAATGAAATTGAATGAAGTTATCCTGTTTGGTTCAAGAGCCTGATGGTTGCTAATAACTGCTCCTGAACCTGGTGGTGTGAATCCTGAGGCTCCTGTACCTTTTTTTTTTCTAATGGCAGCAGTGAGAGGAGAGAGTGGCCTTGGTGGTGGGGCTCCCTGATGATGGATGCTGCTTTCCTGCAGCACCATTTCACGTAGATGTGCTCAATGCTTGGGATGGCTTTACCTGCGATAGACTGGGCTATATCAACTACTTTTTGTAGCATTTTCCATTTAAGGGCTTTCCATACTAGGCTGTGATGCAGCCAGTCAATATGCTCTCCAGTGCACATCAATAGAAATTTGTCAAAAGTTTTTCATGTTGTGCTGAATCTCTACTCCTAAGCAAGTAGAGGTACTGCTGTGCTCACTTCATAATTGCACTTGCGGGCTGAGCCCAGGACAGGACTTCCAAAGTAAAAACACTGAGGAATTTAAAGTTGCTGACCCTCTCTACCTCTGATCCTCTGATGAAGATTGCCTGATTGTCCTCTAGTTTCCTTCTCCTGAGGTCAGTAATCAGCTCCTTGGTCTTGCTGGCATTGAGTTATTGTTATGGTTGTTGTTGTGGCACCACTCAGCTAGCTTTTCAGTCTCCCTCCATTGATTTGGCCAATGGTAGTGGTGTCATCAGCAAACTTGAATATGGCATTGGAGCTGCTGTTATCCACACAGTCATAAGTGTACAGCAAATAGAGAAGGGGGTTAAGCACCCAGCCTTGTGGAGCACCTCTGCTCATGGAGGTTGTGGAAGAGTTGCTGTTATGAATCCGAACTGACTGGGGTCTGCCAGTGAGGAAATAGAGGATCCAATTTCACAAGAAGGTATTGAGGTCAAGGTCTTGGAGCTTATTGATCAACTTAGATGGGATGAATACTGAGCTGTAATTGATAAAGAGTACGCAAATGTTTGCATCATTGATGCCCTGATGTTCCAAGGTCCAGATTTTCAAGATTGTTTATTGTCATTCTTCAGTACATGAGCAGACGAACAAAATGGTGCTTGCTCTGGGTCTGATGCAGCAGATAAAAAAAAACACATGTACATATAAAAACAATTGTATGAAACACAATGTAGAAGTAATTGAGTGTGGTTGTACATGCATGCGATTACCTTGTATACGTACAAGAGACTATCTGTGTATAAAGTGATGCTAGATGCAGGAGTATCTGACAAAGTGACTCTTGGAAGGAGGATCCCTTCTAGGTATCAGCAGGGCATATGACAGCACAGTAGGACAGTGACTGTCAGAGCAGCTAAGAGGTGTGGAGTGCTTGGCGGGGGAGGTGATGGGTACGTATAGGCTGAGGAGAGGAGTGGCTGATTTATGTGTTGGGCTTCTGAGGAGGGTTAACGGATGGAGGTGTTGGTCAGTCTGATGACTTATTTTGTATCACTTCTGGAATTGTATGCCCAAAAATATCCTTTGAGCATATTCACAACAATTGTAGCAGTTCAGAAAGACTTCAGAATCTGGAGAAAGAACTTTAGAGGTATACTTAACAAGGCCAGTCACTTCATATAAAGGCTGGGGCAAAACTGCTGGATTTCTGCTTGAAGACTTAGAAGTGTACAAGTGCCATATTATGTGTTTGATCCTCTCCAGATGTGTCTGTGTCAGATCTCATTGCCTGTTTAGAATGCCAGTAGTAGACTTAAGAAAGACTGCAAAGCTTGCCATGGTATTAATTAATCAAGGGTTAGGAAGTGAAAGCAAGACTGTCAGCGAATGTAAAGGATGTTACTGAATGGTGGCACAGGCAAGAGAGATTTGAGTTCTGACTCTTCCATTTACTACTTGTGTAACACACAGTGCTGGAGCAACTCATCAGGCCTGACAACATCTGTGCAGGAAAGTGGACAGTCGGTATTTTGGGTTGAGACCTTGAAGGGTCTCAGTCCAAAACTTTGACTGTCCCTTCATAAGTACTGCCTGATCTATGGAGGTCCCCCAGTGCTTTGTTTGTTGTTCCAGAGTCCTGCATCTGTAGTCTCCACAAACTCTCCCTGCACACTACCAGGTTACCACTAAGCTTGCCCTACCCCAGGCTCCTCCTCAGATTTGGGACCCAGGTCTTGAGCTCCCTGAGAAGTGGTGCCAGATTAATGTCTCTAGTGAGCTGAATTGGACTTTGTAGCTTGTCGGATTTGTGTGGCTTGGGTCCAAGGCCTAATCAGCTTTGTCTTTCTGCTGTGCAAAAAGAAAAGGAACATTAATTCTTTTGGTTCAATAATTCCAATTTGTAAACAGTTTCCTAGCCAGCATCCTTTAGAAAAATTAAAAGATTTTTAAAAACCAACTTTGGTTCCATCTAGGGCATTGTATATAACCAGACAAGAATCCTCTTGCATTTTGAAGTGTATTACCTCCTAGAATGTAAGGTTTATAAATCATTGGTGAATATTTTGCAATGCTACCTCTCTGCTGAGTGTTCCTAGGGTGAATTTTTGTGGACACATTGTGAAGGATATATAACCAAATCCATCACTGCTGTTCAGAATCAAAAATTCTGAATGTCTGATTGGTTTCACCATCACTAGATGTACTAATATGTTTTGGAACTGTAGGAGCCATGTATTGATGTTCTAACTGTTAGTATTCTGTGTTGCGCATTTATTATGGGTAATTTGTTCCGTGGGTTGGGACACAGTCGAAGCAAATGAGTATAGTTACGTTTATGCCCTTTGTCGTATTAGTCTTATTGAGAGGGAGAGAGCTGGGGGGTGATCTTTTTTTGATGATTGCTTATTTCGCTAATTACACTTATTTGAGTTAGTTATGCTTAATTATGCTAATTTGAACACTAATTACTCTTGTTACATCGTTATAAGATCATTTCTCTTTGCTGGTTTCGTAATAAAGATCAAACAGTTTTTCGACTTGGAACTCAGTTATGTGGAAGTGTGTCATACGGTGTCAACTTCCATACTCAGTCTCCCTGCGGACTTTGTTTGTTTTCAAGTAACTGCTACAGAAGCAACTTGAAAAATTATTTCATTTCATGTGTTTGGTATGGGCATTATTCCCAAGTAAAGAAAAGCTCAATTTTTCTGCTGTGAAATATTTCTGAATGTAATGCTATACTTCGATTCAAGTGCTTTCATTCACTTACTAACTAAACATATAAAAATAAATATCAAACTTGAATCCTATTCAGTTCTGAATTGAATTGAACAGAGATGAGACATGAACAGTCTAATACCCACTCTCATGGCAGCACAGAAACAAGGCCTCTTGGCCCATCACATCTATGCCAATCTTTTTGCCCATCTACACTGATCTTACACGCTCGCATTAGGACTGTAAACTTCCATGTTTTTCCGATTTGAGAGCCTGTCCAAATGCTTCAATAAATGTACTAATTATGTCTGATTTCACCACCTCTGCTGGCAGTACTCCCAGAACAATGTTTATTTCATGTTTCTCCACACTTGTCCAAAATTTTCAGTGAGGCATAGATTATGTATTTTTTTTAAGTAAATGTAGGATGATGAGTCACGGCACAGTATTTAATTTGACAGTCAGAAACTGTTCCTTTAATGTTGTCCTAGTAGATGCTATTAGAGTTGTTTTTTTCTGACTCACTTGTGAAAACAAGATTTAATCTGTAACTTACCAAAGTCAAACATTTCATAATTATTTCTTATTTTGCTGACTTTTTCCCCTGTAACTCGAGTCCATAAGGGAAAAAACCTCTGTTAGGCTCTTGCTCCCCAAGTAGATTCCGATTCCAATTCATTTATTTATCACATGTATATTGAAGCATACAGTGAAAACCATAATTTATGTTAACAACCAACACAGCCTAATGGTGTGATGAAAGTCTTACCACACATTCCAGTGCCAACACAGCATGCCCAAAATGCTTAACAAAATAAAATGACCAGTGAGCAGCCAAACAGCTAACAGGAGGGAAGTGACTCCAAGTATATCCTGAACCTCAGCAACTGTAGGGCCCAGTGCATGTGCTAAAGGCAAAACCTAAAGTGAGGTTTTACAGCACAGTTTCCAAGATCTCAGTAAGCTTGTTTGAATTGTAAAATAATTCAAATCCTCAGTATGCTACCTTTCTCAATTATAATTGATATTATGAATCGTTGGATATTTTGACTTTTACATCAGGGCAATGGGTCGAAAAGCTGACTAGGTCTTAATTGTAGAAGATTATTTGCATATTACCCACCTGAAACTTTTCTGCAACAGCTGCTTTAGGCCATAAAGTTGTGCAAAAGCGGGTTGGTCCACTTTAATTGGATGTTGCCAAAATTTTATAAGTGTACTACCCTTTGCCTCAGTCAATGCCTGCACCAGTCCCACGGTCCAGTGAAATTTTTGTGACCACTGTATTTCTGTGAGGAGCAGCAGTGTTGAATAGCCCACAGAAGTGACTGTTTAGTAATGACCCACACTCCCAAGGCATTTTCACTCTTTACAAATATATCTATTGCTAAGAAAAGCTTTAAAGCTTTTGACAAAAATTGAATATTAAGAGCCAGCCTGCGCAAAACTGATATTTACGATGCATGCAGTATGGCTTTTAAACAAAAAAAAATTCCCATGTTTCCATGTAACAAATGACTTTGATAGTCCATAACACTCAAAGTCCATTGGGAAGCCAGGGTGTAGCATTATTCAGCTGCACATCAGCCAACGTGAAGAAGTTGTTTTTCAGTTTTACTGTCTTGACTAAGATGTTTCTGTATCTCCTACCAGATGGCAGGAGTTTGGACAGATGGTGTCCAGGATGGGATGGGTCTTTAATGATGTTACGAGCATCGAGAGTTATAGATTGTTTCCAAGTCCAGTGCTTGAGTCCCAGTGATGTGATGAGCCATCCTAATCACTCGTTGGAGTGTCTTGGCCCACATTGAGTACCACACTGACATTTCATGTGTCAGTATGCTCTCTATTGCACATTGATAAAAGTTGGCCAGCAATTTTTCAGGCAGGTTACCTCAGATTAAGAAAAGTAAACAAAATCTAGTCTCGACTAGCAAATGAAGGCTGGCTAGATAGGTGGAGGAGCAGGTACTGTTGAAGAAGCAGGGAATCTGCAGTAGGGCTTGAACAGGTTAGGAGAATGGGCAAAGAAGTGGCAGATGGAATACAGTGGAGGGAAGAGTAGGGTCATGCACTTTGGTAGAAAGAGTAAGGGCATATACTATTTTCTGAATGGGGAGCAGAGACTTGAGTTCTAGTGCAGGATTCCCTAAAGCTTAACTTGCAGGTTGTGTAGGTAGTAAGGAAGGCAGATGCAATTTTAGCATTCACTATGAGACGACTGGATGTAAGGAAGTAATGCTGAGGCTTTATAAGGCGTTGGCCAGACTACATTTGGAGAATTGTGAGCAGTAGAGAGGGTCCAGAAGAGGTTTACAGCAGGTTTTATGCAGTTGAGTAGATCCGGGATCAGCCATGATGAAATGGTGGAGCAGATTCGAGGGTTGACCGGCCTAATTCTGCTCCTATGTCTTATGGTCTTGTGGTCTTAAAGTACCTGGACACAAAGGTGAGTTGGACACAGGCATAATTTGGGAATAGAGTGTTTTGACCTCCTTTGCCTTCCTAACGGTACCCTGAGCTGAAGTTCATCAGCACTGCCACATGTACTGCAGTGGGCCATTGCAATTTTGCATGTATTTACACTTTATGAGCTTCACATATGGATGTGATTTATTTACTCTCATGCAATCCAAAGATTAGTCACCAGACAGTCATTAAAGAGAAACAACCTTAAAGTAATAACTCATAAATATGAGGAAGTCTGCAGATGCTGTAAATCCAAAGCAGCACACACAAAATGCTGGAGGTACACAGCGTTTATGGAAAAGAGTAAACAGTTCACATTTCATGCCGAGACCCTTCTTCAGGACTGAGCAGGAAGGGGGAAGGTGTGAAAATAAAAAGGCGGAGGTAGGGGAAGGAGGCGAGCGGGAAGGTGATGGGTGAAACCAAGTGAGTAGGACAGGTCAAGGGCTGGAGAAGAAAGAATCTGATAGAAGAGGAGAGTGAACAATAGGAGAAAGGGAAGGAGGAGGGGAACCTGGGGAAGTAATAGGCAGGTGAGAAGAAGCAGAAAGTTGGAGCGGGGAATAGAGGAAGGGGAGGGGTGATTAGTTTACTAGAAGGAGAAATCAATGTTCATGCCATCAGGCTGGATACCCAGATGGATAATAAGATGGTGCTCCTCCACCCTGAGAGTGGCCTCATCTTGGCACAAGAGGAGGGCATGGACTGACAAGTTGGAACAGGAATCAGAATTAAAATGTTTGACCACTGCCAAGTCCGGCTTTTGGCAGATGGTGCAGGGGTGCCTGACGAAGTGACTCTCCCAGTTTACGACAAGGTGTACAGGGAGCGGTGAGCCTGGTGCACAGAATGTTGCCTGTGTGTTGCACGTGTACTGCATTGCTTTTCTTGTTTAGACAGGCTGATTTATGGCAAAATTTAATTGAGCCACAGTTTTCACACTTCAAGTTTAAGTTCAGGTCATTGTCATTCAATTGTATACATGTATACCACCAAACGAAACAGTGTTCCTCTGGGCAAGGTGCACAACACTGTACATATAACTCACACACACAACCCAAGGTAGTATTACCACAAATAAATTAACAAATAATATGATGCATTTAAAATATAAGTTTAAAAAGTAAACAGTACAACACCATGGCACTTCATACATGATGAGACAGGGTGGTTACAGGGAGTTCAGCAGTCTTGTGGCCTTGGGGGAAGGAGCTGTTTCCCATCCTAACAATCCTTGTCCAATAACTTTGGTGCCTCCTGCCTGATGGAAGAGGGTTGAAGAGATGGATGAGGGAGATGATTGACAATGCTTAAGGCCCTGCATACGTAGCGCTGCAGATAAATATCTTTACTGGGTGGAAGAGAGTCCCTGATGATCCTCTCAGCAGTGGGATTTTGCGGTCGGATGCCTTGTGATTCCTGTACCAAACGGTTATGTAGCTGGTCAGGATGCACTCAGTGGTGCTCTCCTGCCAAAATTGTTTGGGGAGAGTGAGGGAGCTTTTTTTTTAAGAGGTGGTGCTGAGGGACCAGGTGAGATAATCCGATATGTGCACTCCCAGAAACTTGGTGCTCCGAACTCTCTCCACAGAGGAGCCTTTTATGTGCAGTGAGGAGTGGTCAGCCTGGACCTTCCTAAAGTCCACAATATTCTTTTTGGTCTTGTCCATGTGGAGACTTAACTTGTGCTCGCACCATTCCACAACATCTCCACCTCCTCTCGTTGTCGTTGTTGACGAGGCCAACCTGTGATCTTCACGGTTGTGATGATGCCCTGCAATTGTAGATCACCAAGTACTATTGGAGCATCTTGGACTGACTTGAATTTTAATCAAGGTCAATGTGAGACATTGCATCTTGACTTGTCTTGAACAGTAGTTCGAGTCACTTTAGAAATGCCATCAGTCATGGTATCTTTGCTACTTTCCCAGTTACTGTTTGCAAGGTAGACTTGGTTAATGTGTACTTTCCAGAACCTCTGTCCAATTTTCAAGTTCTCCACCACCTTCCTGACTCCTCTCTGAATTTCAGGAAGGACTCGGTACATGAACTGTCGTGTGGACTTAACCTTGCCTCTTTGGATGTCAGTGTTGTTGTTTCTGTTTTAGTCAATCTCCCTTGCGGTCCACTCCAAATTGTGGTGGTGTTCAGAGTCTTCTATTCATTAGTTCCTCTGCAGTTTAACCTGTAATGGAAATTGTCAGTGTATTGTGGTTAAGTTTTGTCAACTTTATGTAACTTTTTTTTGTCAATTCCTTCTTTACTGTGGCTGTAGTGACCACCTTAAACAAACTAAAAGTCGCTGGAAGGCTAAGTGAGGGAGTTTTGCACTGTATGAGGAACTTCCAACTAACTGAATTCCAAGTCAAAAAAATATGTTTAAACCTTTATTACAACCAACAACAAAATCATTTGACTTGTCCATAATTCATGTAAAACAAAGGTGGGTGAGAAGAGTGTAATTGAATCGAATTCTAACAAGGGCAAGTGGTCAAAAAAGAAATATGCGCTGCCTTCTCTATACCACCATACAGGTAGACGGGTGGACATTCATTTATGTCTACCGCCACCCAAACCCACATAACAAATTACCTTAACGCAGAGGGAGGTCGAACAACACAAGTACAATCCAGGCATCTAATAAACAGATACCTGGCTCCTGACGTGGCCACAGTCATTTCTGGTTTCCCATTCATGGGTAGGCAGTAGAGAGAAACGTTTTATTCTTTTGCTTTGTGAATCATTCAAACTGAAATGACCTGAGCTATGAGAATTTAATAGATTCCAATTCTTTAAGGAGTTCTGTGTAAACATGCACCAAAGCTCCCTCTCCTGTACTCTGACATCCGGCATAGGAACAAGCTCTTCAGCCCTTGATGTTTTGACGATAGCATTTTTTTTACTTCTAGTCACTTGTAAAGGAAATTTTGGAAACAGAAAACACCAAAGTGCCTATTCGTCTCTCACAATCTATATGGTTGCACTTGAATGGCCTAGTAATGTTTTGTGTGGTTTGGCCCTTCCAGAGGTTATAACCTGCAATCATGGCAAATAGTAAATCTATGAGCATAGCACATTACAGGCCCTTCAGCCCACAGTGTTCTGCTGACCATCTAGTGTCACAGAAAAGTTACAGCACAGAAACAGGTGCTTCAGCCCATCTAGTTCATGCTGAACCATTTAAACTGCCTACTCCCATCAACCTGCAGTGTGACCATAGCCCTCCGTATGTCTACCATCCTTGTACCTATCCAGACTCCTCTTGATGGGGAGGATCTACAAGTACCTGGGATGACAGACTTGAATGAAGCACTAACACAGAGGCTGCGTACAAAAAGGGTCAGATTTGCCTCTACTTCCTGAGAAGGAGGAGGATCTTTGGAGTCTGCAGAGCTCTCCTTCACATGTTCTATCAGTCTGCTGCCAGTACAATCTTCTATTCAAGATGGGTGATGCCAGCAGGCTCAATAAACTCAATAAAATTAGAAAGGCTGGTTCAGTTATAGGAGTCAAACTGGACACACTGGATGCTGAGGCAGAATAAACAACTCTGGAAAATCCTGGCAATTCTGGACAATATTTCTCACCCTCTGATTGCCACCTTGGCTGAACAGAGGAGCACTTTTGATAATAGATTAAGACAACTGCGCTGCTTCAAAGAGGGTGATATAAAGGCGTTCTTACCCATGACCATTAGGCTGTATAATGAGTCAACCTATCGCCAGGGAAGTGATGACCTCCCCCCCCCCCCCCCACCTCCGGTTAGACTGTTGAATTTGTCATTTCTACTTCTCTAATAATAATTATACATCTGCGTACTAGTAATGCTACTGTGACGCTGTAATTTCCTTTTGGATCAATAAAGTATCCGTCTATCTAAACATTGAAATTGAGCTCGCATGCTCTGCTTGTGCTGGCAGCTTGTTCAACACTCACATCGCTTTGAATGAAGAAGTGTCTCCTCATGTTCCCCTTAAACCTTTCACCCTTAACCCATGACCTCTGAGTACCACCCAACTTCAGTGGAAAAGGCCTGCTTGCATTTACCCTGTTTATATCCATCATAATTTTGTATATCTCTATCAAATTGCCTCACTATGTTCCAAAGAATAAAGTCCTAACCTGTTTAATCCTCCTTTATAACTCGGGTTCACCTTTTTTATCATCGTAAGCCAGCAGGTTGTTGTTATGTGTGCTGCTCACTGTGAAAATGAGGGACACCTCCCTCTCCCTTATTAGGGAGAGAGAGAACCTGTGGTTCATCAAATGCTGGATGAACTGAGATAGGCTTTGGGGTAACTGCAAGGTCTGTGTCTTTGCTATCGCCTTGCTCGCGTTTGTGCTTGGTAGCGTTTTTGCTGGGGGTGGAGAGGATCGTTGCTTGCTGCCGCTTACATGAGGGAGGAGGGAGCTGGGGGGGGGGGAGAATTTGGGGTTCTCATGCTTAACTGTCATTCATTCTTTGGGGCATTTTTCTTTTTTTTCATGGATGTTTGCGGGGAAAAAAAAGCATTTCAGAATGTATATTGTATATATTTTTCTGTCAGTAAATTGGACCTTTGTGCTGGACCTGGCAACATCCTTGTAAACTTTCTCTGTACTCTTCCAACCTTGTTTACATCTTTCCTTTAGATATGTGACCAAAACTGCACTCAATACTCCAAATTAGACCTCATTAATGCCTTGTATAATTTCATCATAACATCCCATCTCCTGTACTTAACACTTTGATTTATGAAGGCCAATATGCCCGAAAACATTCTTTACGAACCAATCTACCTACCTCATGATAAATCTTAACTCCTCCCTCCTACATAGCCCACTTCTTTCATCCATGTGCCTATCAAAGCATCTGTAAAATGTTCCCGATCTATCTGCCATAATCACCACACCTAGCAGTGCGTTCCAGGCACTTAACACTTCATTTAAAAAAATTCTACCTCTGACGCCTCTCCTAAACTTTCCTCCACTCAGAGTAAAAGGATGTACTCTGCTGTTGGCCATTGCCACCCTGCGAAAAGGGCACTGATTGTTTGCTCTATTTATAACCCTCCTAATCTTATACACTTCCATCAAGTGGCCTGTCATCCTCCTTCACTCCAAAGAGAAAAGCCCTAGCTCTGTGGGTTGTCATTATCTTTGTGTACGAATCCTGTAGCCACCACCTTCATATCTACTGTAAATGTTTTCCTTCTATTGAGGGCAATTTGTCTGCCACTGTTTAGATTTGCTGAATAATTCCCATAGTAACAGTGCGTCTTGCCAGGTCTGCTTTCAGTACTGCTTAAGCTCATGAGACTTGCACTTGACATTGGAATCACCACAATTTCTCCTGCGGGTGGTGTGTATGTTGAACCACACTGATGTTCTTTTCTGCTGTAATTACTTATCATTGGAAACAGGCTCATAAAATTGTCATTGCTGTCTTCTGTTCCACTCAGGTGTTTACATCTTGAGTGTTGCTGATATAACTGGTCTATTTCTGCTACTTCATATTACCTAACAACTCAAAAATTTCTCAGTTTGATTTCTAGAATCAGTTTCGTTATCACTAACATACAGTATATCATGAAGTTTGTTCTTTTGCGGCAGCAATGAAGTACAAGGCATGAAATTTACTATAAATTACAAAAATTGACTTCAATTGACTTTATTACTTACATCCTTCATATACTCGAGGAGTAAAAATCTTTACATTACCTCTCTGTCTAAATGTGCAATTTATTGTAATTTGTAATAAAGGGTATATATTTATTACAAATTATTTACTAAAATAGTGTAAAAGAGGATTAATGAGGATGTGTTCATGGACCATGCAGAAATCTGATGGCAGAGGGGAAGAAGCTGTTCCTAAAGTGTGCTACGTTGGTGTGGTGAACTATGTGCCTGTCTGGACACGCCCCTTGCTGACTGCTCCTGTGGCTCCTCCCACAGGCCCCTGTATAAAGGCGATCTGAGGCCTGACGCTCGGCCTCAGTCTCCAGGACATAGTATGATGGACACTCGCTCCTGGTTCCTTCTTCCAGTCAATAAAAGCCGATATCTCGCCTTACGTCTCAGTGTGAGTTATTGATGGTGCATCAGTTGGTCTTGAGGCTCCTGGTAGTGATGAGGAGAGGGCATTTTCCAGATGGTGATGGTCCTTAACGTTGGTTGGTGTCTTCTTGAGGCAGTGGATTTTGAAGACGTCCTCCGATCAAACCAGAATCAGGTGTACAATCACCAGCAGACGTTGTGGAATTTGTTAACTTTGCAGTGCAATAAAGAGAGAATGTGAATTACAGTAAGTATAGGTATTAAACAGTTAAATAAATAGTGCAAAAACAGAAATAAAGAAAATAGTGAGATAGTGTTCATGGCTTCGAAGTCTATTCAAAATGATCTACATACAGATTTGTATGTCTTTCTTTGCCTCTGTGGTGCAATCTGAGCTCAGAGTAGCTGCAGTGGTTATTGAACTTCACAGATTTATCCAATGAACACAATGTTTGTCACTTCTAATGGCTGTGATTCGTTGTTGGAGGATCTCTGTAGGTTGGGTTCGACCATGGCTGTTGTGTTCCAGCTGAATATGTGAATAGCAAGCCATGGCAATACAATATGGAGAGCAAGCTGTTGGCCATGCAGCAAGCTCCCCTTCTCCACGCAGCTGATGAATCCAAAGGAACAGCAGAGACTGATACAGTTTAGCACCGGCAGCATCCCGGAAGTTCCCAGTGAGAGTTGAACTCAAAGTGGTACTGCTTTAGGGACTCCAGCTCCGGATTTTCCTCGGGGTTTACTCCCAAAGCCTTCCCCGTGAGTGGAAAAGGTTTGAGATGAGAGTTTTCCTTCTCCTAGATGAGTCGTCAACCATGACTGACAAGTCCCATCTGCCCAAAGTGACTGGTTTTAAGGTACCAGAAACTCATCTGTGCCCCTTCTCCCATCAGTAGAATTGATTCCGCCAGGCTTAGTAGCTAAGCCACATGTGAAGGCCAAGAGCTGGACTTGGTTGTCAGAGGCTGTTTGAGACTGAACTGAGGCAGAGACTATTGCCTGTCCTCGGCTTCATGTCTTCGAATCCTGTGATGTTTACTTGGTGCTAGGCTGAGGCTGTGGCCGAGGCCTGCTCTGGCTGCTCCAGGCTTTGTATATGGACTCACTTTTATTTGAATGGTATTTGCTTACTTTTATTGTATACACAATTTGCTCTTTTCTCTTTCTGCACATTGGGTGTTTGATGGTCTTTTTTATTTGATTGGGCTCTTTTGGGTTTCTTGTTCTGTTGCTGACAGTTAGGAGACCAATCTCAAGGTTGTACAATGTATGCATACTTTGATAATAAATGTACTTTGAACTTTGAGAAGCATGCTGCTGGAGCATTAAATAGGTAGAGGGAGCTTATCCCAACAGCCTCCCCCAGTTAAAACAACCTTCAGATACCATTGTTCCTAAGCAGTTATTGCTCATAACTAATAATACGTATGCAAAAGTCTTCTAAGGAGCAAGAAGTAATCATTGTACTTGTATGGAGTGAATTTAAACTGATGCTTCAGAAGTTAAACACCAATGAATAATCCACTAATCTCATTTTCTTTTCTATCTGCAGTAATTTCAAATTTAAAAATGTTAACTAACAAACATTTTTCTGGATTCTATTTTTTAAAAATTCTGTTGGATTGTCTTAGCCTACTTGAATTTTTGGAGAGTTAAATACAATTCCAAATTTTAAATCTTTTGAGCAATTTAGTTTTGTATGCAAAGAAAAATTTTGTTTCAATAATTAATCTTCAATACTGGAGATACGGTATTATTTATTGAAGATCTTGGATCTGGATTTCAGATGAGTTGCTAGAGTACTAACACGTTCTATGATGCTTAATCAACACATCAAACACCAGGAAATACTGAGGATAAACACTGATACACAAAACAAACAAATTAAATTCCTTTTTGAGCTTGTCTGAATACTGTCAAAGAGCAACAACTGCACTCCATCCAAGGATCTCTCAAACTTGAAGTAGGGTCTTGGCCCAAAATGTCAACTACCTATTCATTCCCATAGATGCTGCCTGACCTGTTGAGCTCCTCCAGCATTTTGTGTGTGTTGCTTTGGATTTCCAACATCTGCAGACTTTCTTGTATTTATAATCTCTCAAGATAGCTAAATATAACGCAGGGTTGCTTAAAATAAAACAGTAACTTTTGGTTAACTTATAATCTCATGACATTCCTCTTTCACCACCAATGAACCACAAGGAATTAAGAACGTCCCTTTTGGTTATGCTGGGTTACTCTGCTTCTGCCCTTTAGAAGCGTTCTACTTAGAGGCTCCTTATCTTTTCAGTTGGTTGCTAACAATATAACAGAAACTTGATGAACTAACTCTCAAATCCATAGAGGGTAAAAAAAGCAACAACAGTAGTGAAGAGCTGTCTCCATGGTCCTTACTGACTACAATTTTATTTGGTATACTTGGGGTGGTAGGGTGGAGATACATCTCTGGCATCTCTGGCAAAGGAGGCATAAGGCGCTTCTTCCTTCCACTAGCCTGCGGGCCACCCTTGGGCAAGGTGTAGCACCTGTTTTAAACCCCCCCCCCACCCAAAATCAGGGTCACGTGAAGCCATGGGAGCAGCTGGTGGATGGTCATACAAGCAGCCGATGCATATCAGAAGTCCTGGTTATGTGACCATTGATGCCAGGCAGACAATCTCCGAAGAGTATTGATAATGACGGGGTTCACTTGAATTGTAAAGACACTGTCCAGAAGAAGGCAATGGCAAACCAATTCTGGAGAAGAAATTGCCAAGGACAATCGTGACCTTGATCGCCTAGATTATTCAGCATGATGTTAAAACAATTTTATAACTTTCAACTTGCTGTGTTATTTGTTGTGGATCTAAAACAAATGTAAAATCTTTGTTTGGAAATCAACATCCAGTGAAGAATAATTTAGAAATACCTTTCAAGGTCCAAGCTCCTTTAAAATCAATCTGAATTATTTTCTTTATAGGTTACAGTGGAAAGACAGTTTGATTCTTGTAAGATCTACACAGCAAGCTGCTACCAAAGTTCAAATGGTTCAGTTTAATATCAGAATGTATACAATATACAACCTGAAATTCTTACTCTACACAGATATCCACGAAACAGGAAGCTCCATAGAATGAATGATAGAGGCGTTCAAACTCCAAAGCCCCCCTTCCCCCCCCACACAGAAACAGCTGCCGCAGAAGCTTCGACACTCCCCCCACCATGCAAGCAATAGCAAAAGGACAGTGATCTGGAGTCTATTTAAAAAAAAACTACAGTCCATAAACGAGCACTTCAGTACATCTGTTCCCCCTTCAAGGGAGAGAGAAGTTGCCCCGAAACAACGAGAGCAGAGACCAGCAACTCACTGTTCTGATGCTTCAATCTTCTGCATCACTTCTCGAAGCTCCTGTCTCGAGGGCCGACGGACTCTCACTCTCCATCAGAAAGAGACAGAGGGGGATCACTCAAGTACCGAGGCCTTCCTCCGACAGCAACACACACCACCTGTTGACTCAGTCTCCCACCACTCCTCATCGGCTGGGAATGGGTGGTCTCCAGTGCCGCTCCCCGAAGGCGCACACCTTCAAGGCAATTCCTGGAGATGGCGAAGCGCCCGGCCACAGGGCCGGTCCAAAAACCACCACTTGCAAGGGACCATAGTTTGAATGGTAGATCACAGACTCTGACAGAAACCCAGCCTCCTAGGAAAAAAAAGGAAGAGTAAGAGAAGAATAAGCTGTTTTGTGGATGGACTGGAAGAAATTGTCTGGGTCTGTAAAAACTGCTGGCACAGTCTATCAAATGTGTCCCTCTGTAGCACAGTTTGTCTTTGTTCACTTGTAGCCTTGCATGGTACACGTATAAAGTATTTTAGATTCCCATTATGTTTGGTTCCCATATAAAATATCTTGTAGACCAGGGGTCGGCAACCTTTTTGCCTCTGTGGGCTGGATCGTGTACTAATGAACGGATGGTGGGCCAGATAAATGCCATAAAAAACTTGAAATATGGAAATAATCCATTTAAATACATCCAGTTATGTTTTGCCTCAAATTAATGAATAATACACGCTAGAAAATCATTTGTGCTTAACCAAGGATGCCAATTAGTAACCAAAGAGCTCAGTTCAGTTGCAGTTTATTTCAATCAAGGCATCTTTTGAATCTATTAAAAGGACACAAAGAATCTTTAAACGTAAAACATATGAACAAGATGCATTTGAATGGTGGTAAAGTAAGTATAATAAAAAAGAAAATGTTAATGCAAACTGTCGATAAATCAATGTGAAACTTGATGCTGTTTGTTGCTTGAAAGCTTCTCAATATCGGTTGTCAGGCTTGTTGATGCCAAGAGCAAGACATTGTCCAGATGGGCATCAGTCAATCTTGTTCTCAACTGGTTTTGGTGTGCTTCATTTTGAAAATAATTGCTCACACAGATAAGTGCAGCCAAACAATGATGCCAACTTTTTTGCATGGTCCACTAAGTTAGGATACTTCCCACTTGGATGAATATATTTTCTGTAGAAGTCGAGCACTGCCACATCTTCAGAATATAAATATCTGGATATTTAGCATGGATTTCTTGTTAGAACACAGTGACACTGTTTCTATTTACAAATTTGAACGATCCCATCTGAAAACCTGCGCGTGCACGGAGTGTATCTGTTGCATATTAATAAGGTAGTCTGCCTTCCCGTCATTTGTATATACCAGTGTTTGGTTTGGAACAAAATGGAACCTGGGGCCAATGTAACAAGACGCCATGCAAGTCCATCAGTGTGGTCGCGTGAAACACTCAGAATAAGGAAAAATCACTCGCGGGTCGGATAAGCATAGTATCCCAATATTTGCTTGCGGTCCAGTCAAAATACCTTCGCCTACCCCATTGTAGACAATTAATTGTTTTGTTGTTACTACCTTTAGGTCCAGTTCTATGCAACACTTTGCACAGGTGATACAAGTATTGAAACATGTATCATTGTTTTTTCATATGTTATGGAATTTTTTTAAATCTTTGATTTGAAAGAGATATTTACTAATCATGAATTAAATTGCCTAATATAGATACTATTTGCTGCACTTGGAAGGAAAAAATGTGATGGATTATAATTTGTAGCTTGCCATCGTCAGAGAATTATTTGGGTTTAAAAAAGATCTTCTTGTTGTTATAGGGATCCAAGCAAAAAATTTTGGAATTGCACTACACATTCACCTGATAAAGTGTGTCAAATCGACAATCCTCAAATATATTCGCAACTGCCTTATGTAATGAATGTAACAGCTGTCAATCCAGTTGGCCACAGGACTACACTCTTGGAATTTGTACCACTGGACATTGGTAAGTCATTTTGTTAGTTTGGTTGAAATATTGAACAGATACTGAAATTGTTAAAGCAGTTGAATGTCTAATGGCTTGGTTGTTCACACGAGTGCATCATCTTGCAATAGTGGAAAAATGGAAATATTGTTAGTTACATTTCAAGCTTATTGGGTAAGCTGAAGAAAAAATGCCAATTAATAATAATATTGATAGCTACAAGAAATCAAATGGGGGGAGCAGGACATAGAACATTAGAGTGCAGGCTGTTTGACCCATGCGCAGACCTATTAACCTACTCCAATATCAACCTAATCTTTCCCACATTGCTCTCTATTTCTCTGTCATCTAAAAATGTCTATCTAAGAATTTCTTAGATAACTCTCTGTGTGTATGCCTCTGCTACTACCTTGGCAATGCTTCTTTCTATGTAGAAAAATTACCTTTGACATCTCCCCTACACTTTTTAAATAATGCGCCCTCATATTAGTCATTTCTGCCCAGGGGGAAAGTCTCCAGCTGTCCACTCAGTCAACTCCTCATTGTCTTGTACCGTGTCTATTAATTCACCTCTCATTCTCCGTCGCTCCAAAGAGAAAATTATGAACTGCGGAGCAAGAGCAAAACTGTTTCAGTTCTAGCACAAGCCATCAGTGAGATTCGCCTGTATTGCCCTGGGTGGCTGGCGGCTCACATACTGGCCCAGCACCAGAGATATCCATGACACCTTATAGCAGTGAAAATAAAACCATAAGCATTCCCTGCCAACACCATAGCTGATAGAGGCTGTTTTGAAGTGTTAACGTTTCACTAGGCGTGATATCCACACATTTTCAGTACTGCAAACTGGTTTGGAGATGACAAAACTGCAGATTTTCGAAATACTGTATAAAAGTAAAAAAGTAAACAGTGGCAGCACTTTTGAAGAGAGAGAGAGAGAGTAATGTTTCAGGTTATAAACAAGAGAAGATCTGCAGATGCTAGAAATCCAGAGCAACACACACAGGCTGCTGGAGGAACTCAGCAGGCGAGGCAGAATCTATGGAAAAGCGTAAACAGTTGCAGCTTTAGGCCTGGACCCTTCTTCAGGACTGAGAAGGAAGGGGGAAAATGCCAGAGTGGAAAGGGTGGGGTGAGCGGATGGAGGTTAGTTGAAGCTGATGTGTGAAACCGGGTGGGTAGGAAAGGTAAAGTTCTGGAGATGAAGGAATCTGATAGGAGAGGAGAGGAGACCATGGGAGAAGGAAAAGGAGGAGAGGACCCAAGGGAAATGATAGGCAAGTGGGAAGAGTTGGAGGCTACCCAGATGAATATAAGGTGTTGCTCCTCCACCTTAATTGTGTCCTCATGATGGCACAAGAGTTTGAAGTTGATGGTTTGCATTCAAACTGGGAATACTTAAAATAAAAATAAGTGCAAAGAAAGAGAAATGGGATTATGATGGATCTGGAAAGAGTGATTAAATAGCAAAAGATAGTACAAAGGAAGCAGTTCCAGAGATGGAAGAGAACAGAAAGCTCTGAGCAGCATGAGAGAAACTTCTGGAAGGTGCCAGAGTAGACTACAATTGGTTTTGGTTTATTATTGTCGCAAGTTCCAAGATAGTGCAAAGCTTGTCTTGCTTTCTGATCATATAGATCTTATCATGACACCGTGTATTGAAGTAGAACAAAGTAAAACAATAGCAAAGCAGAATAAAGTGTTAAAGCTGCAGAGCAGGTGTCAGGAATTGTGGGGGACCTATGAATATTGGATTGTGTTTGCAGAATAATTAGTGCGTCTGATTGCACCAGGCACAGAAGCAGAATTACACCATTCAACCCGTTGAGTCTGCTCCGCCACTCTAACGTGGCAGATTTGTTAACTCTCTCAAGCCCAATCTTCTCCAAATAACCTTTGATGCCTGTACTGATCAAGAACCTATCAAATCCGAGTGACTTTAAATATACTCAATGACTTGGCCTCCATAGTCACATGTGGCAATGAATTCCACAGACTCACCACCCTCCAGCTAAAGAAATTCCTCCTCATCTCTGTTCTAAAGAGGCGTCCTTCTATTCTGAGGCTGTGCCCTCTGTTCATAGACTCCTCCACTATAGGAAACATTCTGTCCATGTCCACTCTATCGAGGCCTTCCAATATTCAATAGGTTTCAATGAGATCCTCTCTTCATTCTTCTAAACTCTAGAAAGTGGAGGCTCAGAGTCATCAAATACGCTTCATACATTAACCCCTGCATTTCCAGGATCATTCTTGTGAACCTCCTCTGGACCCAGCATTTCCTTCCTTAGAGAGGCGGCCCAGAACTGCTCACTAACTCACTACAAATTAAGTGAATGCTCTCTCTATGACCAAGTGGATTTCCTCTGGGTGCTTCAGTTTCCAGCCCTCATATCAAAGATGTAGAGGTTGGTAGGTAGTTTGTCACTATTAATGTTGCACTCTTAGTGTAGTTGGGTGGTAGCACTGATGGGAATGTAGAGAATAGTTCCCAGGCAATATTAGTGAGGATCTGGGATTGCATTGTAAATGTGCGTAGATGGATTCAGTGGGTCAAAGATCCTCCTACGTTGTATCGAATTATTACTTACATTTCTGATCACTGGTTCATAGAACAGTTCAACACATTGTGGGCCAAATGGCCTGTTGTGTCGAATCAACTAAAAAGCAAATCAAAAACACCCAAACACCAATCCCTCCTACCTACACCATGTCCATATCCCTCCATCCTCATTCTATCCATGTCCCTATCCAAATGTCTCTTAAAAGACTCTAGTGTATTTGCTTCTACCAGCATACCAGGCAGAGCATTCCAGGCATCCATGAGTCTGAGTTAAAAGACGTGCCCCACATGTCCCCCTTTAACCTACCCTCTCTCGCCAATCAATGCATGCCCTCTGGTATTAGGATGCCACACAGCCAGTATTGCTAAGCCAGCTAAAAATAGACTTATCCCATCTCCTGTCTCGTGGTTTATGATCATGTAATAGTTAATGCCCTTCAGGATACTTTGTGCATGGGTCATGAGTTTCTGTCTCCAACATCGTTCTAGATGGTGAGCTTTTGAGTTGTAAATCCTCCAGTCCTTCTACTGACTGCGACAAAAGAGCCCTGTGTTATCAGCAGGTATCTCTGTAACAATGTTTTTCCAGTTCAGGCGATGACGATTCTCTGCCTTTGTTTCAGTTCAGCCTGATCCACCTTCAAATTTAAAAGCTGACCCTGTTTTTGGATCTCCCAGAAGAATAAAAGTTCGGTGGAGTTATCCTTCAACGTGGAGTCCACGTTTTAACTTAAAGTTTATCCTGGAGTACAAACTTCAGCAAAACAATTTCTGGTTTCGGGTAAGTTCATCAGTGGTTTCAGATTACTTCTTGTGGTTTGTGTGGATATTTCTGATGAATTTGGAGGTCTGTTGAGAGTACTTACACCAACACGGATTTCTGAAGATGCAGTTTTTGTTTCTGTTCTTGCAATAGCCTTGATCGAATGCTGCTCGCGTGCTTTTGGTATGGCAAAGGCTGTTTTTTAGGTGGCAGTACGGGGATGGGTCTCAAGGAGGTGCTCCTTCCTTCTGCGAGCCTGCAGGTCATCCTCGGGCAGGGTGTAGCATTTGCTTAGCCTCCTGATCAGGGTCATGGAAGCCGTGGGAGCAGGTGGTGGATGGTCGTGTGAGCAGCTCGTGCATATCACAAGTCCTGGTTATGTGACCACTGACACCAGGCAGACCATCTCTGAAGAGTATCGATAATGGATTGGGTCACCTGTCTTGTAAGGACACAGCCCAGAAGAAGGCAATGGTAAACCACTTTGTGGAAAAGATTGCCAAGAATAATCACGGTCATGAATAGACCATGATCCCTCATGTCATACGACACAGCACATAATGATGAGGATGATAAAGGCTACTTAAGTTGCACTTCAGTTTGCCGTGGTCAGGTACCTGAGCCGTTGGAACTCATGGTCCCAAAACACATCCTACACAGTCAAGAAGGCTCATCAATGTCTACTTTTTGAGAAGAAGGCTGGCACACCCATACTCATGTCATTCTACAGATGCACCGTAGGGAGTATCCTAACAAGCTGCATCACTACTTGGTAAGGAAACTGAACTACAGAGGGCTGTACAACAGGTAGTCAAACTGCCCTGTGCATCACTGGCACCAGCCTACCTGCCATCAAGTACACGTATACATAAAGGTGCTGGAAAATGGCCTATAACATTATGAAAGATCCCTTCCTCCCCTGTTAATGGACCGTTGTTCCCACTCCCATCAGGGAGGAGGTTATGAAGAATCCACATCTGGAGAACCCGACTCAAAAACAGTTACTTTCTCCAGGCAGTAAGGCTGATCAACATCTCCACCCACTAACTCCACCATAACTTTATTATTTCCCATCAGTCATCTTATGTACTGCCTAACATCAATTTAGGCTGCTTCGGAAAAAGTATTCGACTCCCACATCTACAGAGACATTTTACCTCCTCATTTTCTACATTTAAAATGTACTGAAGGCAGTAATTTTTGAGCTGATCTACAAAACATTGTACATCGTGCCAAATCAAAAGAAAAATTCCAAAACCTGTCAATTTACTAAAAATTAAAAACCAAAATTGTAAGGCTGAAGAAGTATTCGTCCCTTTGTAATTACTACACTAACTTTCTTTGTATGCAATATACATTTCCCAATATGTTGATGTAGAAAATTGAAGGATCACCATTTTTCAATGAACTCAAAAAAAATAAATGCCCCTCTCTGTGTAAGGTCCAACATTTTGGACCAAATCAAAAATGAAGACGAGGCCATTCAAGACAAGTCAGGGAAATGATAATGGAGAGGCATAAATCTGGGGAAGGGTACAAGGCCATCTCAAAGGCACCGAACATATCTTGGAGCTCAGTGCAGTCCATCGTGAAAAAGAGGAAAAGATATGAAACCACAGCCACACTGCCTACGTCAGGTCATTCTTATAAACCTCGTCGCAAGAAAAGAATGACACTTTTAAGAGAGGCTACTGTAACGCCAACATTTATTTTCCATTGTGTGTGATTTTTTAAAATTATTATTGTATTCTTTATCTCATTTGGGTTTTTTTGTGCTGCATTGGATCCAAACTATCAATTATTTTGTTCTCCTTTACACTTGTTTACTGGAAATGATATTAAATAATCATGAATGTTGATGAAAAATACATGTATTTATAATTGATATTGATGCTAGACTAATCTTGGGCAAGTATATATTTTGCTTCTAGATGCCAAATTAAATTGGAATATATCAAAAACACGTTTTCCAAGTTTTTGTCAATAATATTTGAGGAGGTTGGGAAGAAGAGATTCAGCAGAACAAATGGCGCTTTAATACATTATGATTTTATGTAATGCATAACATTCATTGTTGAATAACTTTTTTACAGTTGAATGAAAAATCAGATAGTACACATAATTTAAATGACACCAGCTGTACAATTGGTTACGAGTTTATTCATCTATATTTGTGTCTGTTTTTGTGCTTTTAAATTCAAACCGATGAATTAAGTTGAAACATGAATGGAATGGACAACAAAGTTAAGCTTGTGGAAAATAGTTTAGTGGTGCTAATGGGTTTTGTATGCATCAGGCCTTCCCACGATGAGTTTAGGTCACCCTGCTTTCTCCAGTCCTCTGACTCCAACACAATTAAACCTAATAATCCTAACTTAAAATGCACAATCTCTGTGTGTAAGTTCATGTCTGTGTCAGGTTTTTATTCAAAGAAAGAAAATGTGACGTTGATGGGCTTCGGTGCATATTACCTGGAGGACAGCTGTTTCTGCATGGTGTAACAGGAGCTCCTCTTTGTTCTAACTCTACCACTTTATCAGGTCTTGTGTCTCATAAAACTGGTCCATTAATAAATAAACAACATCATCAAAAAAAACCTGAGAGCCTAGATTGTTTGAGCATGTGGAAATCTTGATTTTGGAAGGCTGAAACTTTTACTACGAGTCTTCATTTACTAGATAAAATTGTTGAGAAGTAAAATGGTGAACATGCAGCACTGAGCAAAATGCTGGAGGAACTCGGCAAGGATCATTCCCTTGTCCACTCGTATCTCCCCACTGATCTCCCTCCTGTTACGTATCCTTGCAAGTGGAACAAGGGCCACACCTCCCTCTGCACTTCCTCCTTCAGTACCATTCAGGGCTGCAAACAGTCTATCCAGTTGAGGTGACACTTCACTTGTGGGACTGTTGGGGGTCATCCAGTGTACCTGATGTTCCTGGTGTGACCTCCTATATATCGGTGAGATTGGGATTTTTGTTCACCACAAAAAGTGGGATCACCAGGTGGTCATCCTCCTCCCCCTCTCCTGGTTTTGCCTATCACCTGCCACCGTGTACTACTTCCTGCCCTCCACCCCACCTTCCTACTCTGACCTCTTTCTTTTCAGTCCCGAAGAAGGGTCTCGGCCCAAAACGTCAACTGTTTACCCTTTTCCATAGATGCTGCTTGACTGGCTGAGTTCCTCGAGCATTGTTTGTGTGTGTTGCTTTAGATTTCCATCATTTGCAGATTTTCTCAAGTTGTAATTATTCTCGGGATTAAACAGCCTCATGAAACAAAAGTTTAATTTCTGTATTTTTATCTATCCAACTCCAAAATGTCCTCACTTAGCTTCCAAGAACATCACAAATCCTGGGTATGCAACCACTGACACCAGGCAGACAATCTCTGAAGAGTATTGATAATGGCAGGGGTCACTCGTCCCAAGAATGCAATGGCAAGCCAGTTCTGTAGAAAAATTTGCCAAGAACAGTCATGTTCAATAGACCATGATCGCCCACGTCAAATGACATGGCACATAATGATGCTGATGATTCATTTCTTTATCCTTGGGGTTAGACAGGAACAAATGAGCCAAAAACCATGTTTCTTGCTCCAGTGTTCATAGAGGCTCCAAATGTTGAATGCTTTGTAAACTTTCCCACAAGGTATTTATTATTGGACAGAACAATTTGATAATTTGCTAATCCTAAATGTACTATTGGAAGGATTCCAATTCAAAGCAGTGGAGCAGAAAATATACACTTTCACAAAGACATTGAGAACTGAACTATGAATGTCCTGCTGCAGAATTTACCACCCAGTCTGGGATACATGCTCATGAGTTACCTTCTGAATTAATCCTTGTTTTGGGTGCCAAAGTGTAGGAAAAAGGTCTTCAAATTTGCCACAAAATATATTTCGGAAGTCTGTCACAAGCTTGCATTTAAGTAAGATTATCGGCATGACTGACGATTTGCCAACTATTCCCTCCCTGGATCTACCTAAATAATTATACCACAATAACAGTTTTACCAAGAGCTGCTACACTATCCACAGAATCTCATTTTTTTTACTGCTTCAAACCATTGTTTTTATTTTCCCTAAATATGAATTTCCACCTGCTGATATATTCAGAGAAGTTTGGATAGGTACATGGGTTGGAGGGGTTTAAATTAGGCTTATCTGACTCCACTGGGCAAATTTTGCAAGCTCACTGTCAGATTTCTCCAAAACATGTACTTTGCACTAAGGTCTGATGAAGTGAGAAAATACCAGGAGTGTCAGATCAATTCAAGGATTTTCTCAACTCCTTTCCAAACAGAAGCATTAGCTGGTGACTGAGAGAGTCATAGGGCAGTACGGTATGAAGTTAGTCCCTTTGGTCCTCCTTGTCTATCCCGAGCAAGATGGCCATTAAGTTTGTCCCATAGGACTTTGACTGTGATTGTTGGTGGCAGATGGGGTGGTGTGAGATCTCAAGCTGCTGATCTCCTGGGATTTTCTTAAAGAATAACCTCTAGAGCAGAGGTTCCCGACTTGGGGCCCATGGACCCCTTGCTTAATGGTATTGATCCTGACATAAAAAATGCTGGGAATCCCTGCTCTAGTGTTTACAGAGAATGCCATGATTAAATTAAAACATCTGGTGAGTGGCAGTTCTGGGGGTGAAAATGCATTATTAATAAGAGAGGTCAGTGGAGAATGGCCAGTCAGGTTCAAGCTGACAAGAAAAAGACAGTAACTCAAGTAAACGTGTGTAGACGAGCATCTCTGAATGCACAACAGATTGAACCTGGAAGTGGATGGGCGACAGCAGCAGAAGACCACATCGAGTTCCACTCCTGTGCCCAATAAAGCAGCCACTAAGTGTACTTCAGCACTACGTTTAGTCAAATTCAGTGTTAATAGCTATTTTACATTTTCAAGCCTACTCTTTGTACACAAACAATTTGACTAGATTTCTATACTTTCCACAGCCGAACACAAATGTAGTTTTTATTGCAACATCTGTTTTGTTATTCCTGTGAATCAATTTGAGTAGCCATGTATGCATAAAAGTAAACTATCAACACATGTTCTTTAATTTTCAGCTCGAGACGTTCAAGGAAGAGGTGACTATTACTGATGCCATTGGTGCGCAACTGTATTTGATTCGTGTTAAAGCAAAAGATTCCTTTGATTATGGGAAGTGGAGTGAATGGAGTTCAGAAGTACCGGTCACTGCATGGAGCGGTAAGCAATATCATGCAGAATGCAGAACAGCGTGAAATTTTCATTTCAGAATTTGCTGAGTAAACTTGGTTCGGTTGAACATGATGCGGTTATTTCAGAATCGGGTCTATTATCCCAGCAGATATCGTGAAATTTGTTAACTTTGTGGCAGCAGTTCAATTCAATACATGATAATAGAGGGAGAAAAAAAATGATTTGTACTAAGTGTGTAATATATAAATTTTAAAAATGATTAAATAAGTGGTGCAAAAAAAAATAGCAAGTGAGCTAGTGTTCAAGGGTTCGATGTCTATTCAGAAATCAAATGACAGAGGGGAAGAAGCTGTTCCTGATTTTCTGTGTGCCTTAAGATTTCTGTACACCCTTCCTGATGGTAGCAATGAGAAGAGGGCTTGTCCTGGCTGGTGCAGGTCCTTACTGACAGCTGCCACCTTTCTGAGGCGGCATTCCTGGAAGATGACCTGGGATAGATTTGGGATAAATTCTACAGTGCTCATAGCAGCAGAAGTTATTAGGCTAGTACAATGTAGGAGTCGTACATCACCACACATTGTAAAGTTCTTAGATGGTTGACAGATGCCCATAAAGATGATCAAAGGCCCAAGTAAAGTGATAATAAAGGAAGATTAAATAAATCTCATTAAGGGAAGACGAGACTCTTAATGCATCTGACCTTCAGGTGCGGGGAGGAAGAGCTTGAAATCTAATTTGATAGCTTTAGTTGTTTTGCAACTCAGCTGTTTTCCAAAGAATGGAAATAAATTCTAACCTTTTGGCAGCTGAAGTATTAGACGCCATCAGAAATTGCAAGCACTTATTTATAAGGGCAGAGGTTGGGTGCCTTGGTTCATTAATTTTGCTCTGCTGTTTAATAACTTTGCAGCTGGTTGTGCTGATATTGATGTCTTGATTTTCAAGATTCCTTAAGTTTGTTATTCCCAGGATTGGTAGTGGGGTTAAGCTCTCACTGTGTATTGAATGCTCTCAAAGATGTACGTCTCAAATAGCTTCTGTCAACCAAGTCTAAATTCTGACCTTAATGTGTGGCTTAGCTACTAAGCCCAGGAGAAGGAGAAAAGGTGGGTTACTAGCACCTTAAAACTAGTCGCTTTGGGCAGATGGGTCTGCCAGCTGTAGTTGGCAAAGAAGGAAAACTCTGCTCTCAAGCCTCCACTGCCTCATGGCTATACTCATGGGGAGGGCTTCAGGAGTAAACCCCGAGGAAAAATACAGAGCTGGAGAGTCCTACATTGAATTCAGTCCGTATTGGCAACTCCTACAACACCACTGGTGCCAAACCGTATTGATCTCTGCCATTGCTTTGGATTCATCAGCTACGTGGAAAGAGGGAACCTGAACAAACGAGGAAATCTGCAGATGCTGGAAATCAGAGCAACACACACAAAATGCTGGAGGAACTCAGCAGACCAGGCAGCATCTATGGCAAAAAGTACAGTCAATGTTTTGGGCCAAGACCCTTCAGCCAGAGGCTGTGCAGTCTCGTTAAAGCTGGTAGCAAATTTCACCATCTATGTCTGTCATTACTACAGGAGGAAATTGATCCTTGTCTTCCAATGTCTTACCCTGAATTTTTATTGGCAGACAGAGTGTTGTGAATTGAGATGGTTTGATAAGAGGATCATTGTCATGTGAGTGCTAGGTTCATTTCCTGCCTGCTTCAGTGAGTAAAATATAAGCTATCTGTATGGTAAAGATTAGCTTTATTTGTCACATGTACATTGAAACATGCAGTGAATTAAGCCGTTTACGTCAATGACCAACACAGTCTGAGGATGAGCTGGCGGCAATCCGCACGTGTCCCCATGCTTCTGCCACCAACGTAGCATGCCCACAACTAATAACCTTAATGCATATTTCTTTGGAATGTGAGAGGAAACAGGAGCACCCAGAGGAAACCCCCGCAGTCACAGAGAGAACATAAAACTCCTTACAGGCAACGGTGGCAATGAATCTGGGTCGCTGGCACTGTAATAGTGTATGCTAACCACTATGTTCTGTGCCCTGCCATGTAGAGGGATTACCTGTCCATAAGAGGAATATACAAAGGTGCTGTATCAAAACGGTTAGCATGAGATCAGCCCTATGAGATTAAAGCTTCTGTGCAATTTACTTTCACTCTAGTAACTTGTAAATAAATTGACATTTTTGCATTACAGAAACAACTTCAGAATCTATCCAAACTACTGTTGCCACATTAACAGTGGACTATGTGGATATTCCTGGTCAACAAACAGAGTCTCCCTCTGCTCCAACTTCAATATTTCCAAGTAAGTTCAATGTTACTTTTTGGTACTCAAGTCAACAATCAGTATGCAGTCATGGTGTCTTGAAATTTACTAAGCTGTAGGAACAGGTCCAAGTTACTGGAGGTGAATAATGGTGGTGTGAGTACACCCCTGAACATTTGAGGGCCTGGAGAGAATTCTGACATGAACTTGCTTTATAAGCCAGATTAGGAGGAATGAATTCTTAAGTGCCCTGGAGTTTAGAAGAATGAGAAGGGATTTCATTTAAATCTATCGAATATTGAAAGGCTTTGATAGAGTAGATGTGGAGAGGAGGTTTCCTGTAGTTGCAGAGTCTAGGACCAGAGGGCACAATCTCAGAATACAAGGATGTGCCTTTTAGAACAGAGATGAAGAGGAATTTCTTTAGGCAGGGGGTGGCGAATCTGTGAAATTCATTGCTACAGACAGCTGTGGAGGCTGAGTGATTGAATATACTGAAAGTGGAGGTTGATGGGTTCTTGATTAATAGGGTCATCAAAGATTATGGGGGAGAAGGCAGGAGAATGAAGTTGAAAGGAGTAACAAATCAACCATGATGGACTAGCAGAGCCACTCAATGGGCTGAATAACCTAATTCAGCTCCCATGTCTTGTATTCTTATTCACAAATGGTTTGACAAATCCCCCAAAATCAGTATGTATTTATAGAAAATGATGAGTGTGTTTATAAGAATTTAAAATATACCTAATGCACTGATAAGTTAATTATTGGGATTTAGTTGAAACAATTAAGACCATTTTCAACACACGTTATCCAATAAATTTCACTAGTGAATGCAACAGTATCACACTTTGCATTACTTTGGTGGTGCTAGTACAGAAGCATATTTGCAAGATAGATAATTTGATCCTAATGGATGAGATCTGTGGTGTCTGTCTTCAATAAATTCCAGACAAATGTTTTGTTTCTTGCCATTCCATAACACTAACATCTGACATGTGTTTCAAATGCTTTAACCACAGGCTCTGAAGTGCTGGATACGGATATTATCATATTGATCTCAATCGCCATCGTGATTGGACTATTCTCAATGACGGCTGCATTTGTGCTCTGGTATGTTTTAAAAGAAAGATTTTAATCTTTAAAGCTTTTGATCTCATGTTCGTGTAGATTGTTATGACTTGCTGTCCGTTATGCCAGGTATGTTTAGGGCTGCAGTGAAGGTCTTCCATCTCTGGCAGTGTTCAGGCTTCCTTCATCGTGTCAGTAGCTTTCTCTCGGTTTTCACCACTGTCAGTCTTGTTAGGTACCGGGTGGAGACTCGGGAATACCGTCACACTCAGATGTAGAAGGATTTTTCATTGCTGTTTCCGCAACAATTAAAAAAAAAAATTGGTCAGTGTTGTTAGCCCTGAGCTGAACCCCCAGACCTGGAGAACTGGTGGACCTACCTTTTGACATGTTTGGCATGGATGACCCTACCAAGAGCCAAACCTAAAGCCTTGACTACAGTCAACATAGCTCTCTGGGTCATTGAGGCACACAAGCCTCCAGACCCTGTGACAAGGTTGTGGTCCTCTTGGAGGAGATTTTTCTGAGTCAGCTTTATATTCTTGCCCTCATAATCTACCTTGTTATTATATTCCACCATATTGTTTGCCTGCACTGCATTTTCTCTGTAACTATTACACTTTAATCAGCATTGTTATTGTTTTACCTTGTTCTACTTCAATGCACTGTGTAATAATTTGATCTGTATGGACAGTGTGCAAGACAAGTTTTTCACTGTATCTTTGTACATGTGACAATAATATTTCTATTCTAATTAAGGAGGAAATATCTTGACAGCATTAAGTACAAGGCATGGTGATGAGAGGTTGTTATCTAGAGACACGAGCTCAAATCTTGGCTTTGCTGCTATGGCATTTAAGTTGCGTTAATAATCTGGAATTTGCAGGAGTAGTGATAGACACAGGGGCTACCAGAATGTTGTGAAAACACCCCTTGATCACTAACGTCCTTCAGAGGAAGAAATCTCCATCTCACCTACAATACCTATGAAAGAAAACAGAAATATTGGAACAGCTTGGCCAATCAAGCAGTATCTGTGGAAAGAGAAACCAGTTGAAGTTCAAAGTACATTTATGTCACTATATACAACCCTGAAATTCATTTTTCTTGTGGGCATACTCAATGAGTTTATTGAATAATAACTATAACAAAATCAATGGAAGACTGCCCAACTTGGGCATTCAACCAAAGTGCAGAAGACAAGAAACTGTGCAAATACAAAAAAAAAGTTATAATAATAATAAGCAATAAATATCGAGGACATGAGATGAAGAGTCCTTGAAAGTGAGTCCACTGGTTGTGGGAACATTTTAATGATGGGACAAGTGAAGTTCGAGAGCCGGAAATTTGAAGGGTAGGTTTGTTTGCATTTGATGAAGGATCCCTGACCCAGCATGTTAACTGATTTCACTTCTGCCTGATGCTGTTTGTCCAGCTGTTCTCCCAGCCATTGGTTTGTTTCAGATTCTAGCATTTGCAGTTTTGTTTTCCATCAGAAGCTCCTTGCAAACGGGAATGGCCTTGCAGGTCACTCGGATGTGTACTTAGTGCTACATTTGAAGAAAAATAACTTTTAAAACCAGACCAGCCACCTAATGTTGCCTTGGGCATCAAATTCAGACATTGCAAAGGGACTCCCAGTTTAATTATCTTAGTCAGCTCATAGTTATCAGAACTGTACAGGTAGTCTCCAAGTTACGAACGTCCGACTTACAGATGACTTGTACTTATGAACCAAGGAAGGAGAATGCTGTCCGCCATTTTAAGTCGGATCGCGACGCCGTCTGCCATTTTAAGTTGTTGCCATTGACACTGTGTTGAGTGTTTGACTTTGTATTTGGCTTAAATTTTTCTTAGCAAGATGCAAGATTCACCCTGACTCCCCCCAGTTCCGGTCGGCTGGTGGTGCAGTGAGATCAGCGCCGGGCTGGAGAACGGAGTTTCCCTGAGTTCGATTTAGTGACAGACCGCTCCTGTGCCGGGTCGATGTTGATCCAGTGACTCCTGTACCATCCGTGCCGGGTTAATGTCGAGCGCACAACTCAACCTCGTAAAATAAAAACACTGCCACCTCCAGTTTAAATTCCCACGTGGAATATTGTGGAGGATCAAATACCCAAATCCAGCACAGCCCCCACTTGTCCCATTTAACCTGTCGCAGTGTGGTAGAGTTTAGGACCCGGGGAATTCAGTGCGGTGGTCCTTAGAACCCAGCGGACCTCGGGAGCCGGCGCAGCTCAGGACCCGCTGCCTGCAATGTTTTTGTTCCATTGACGGGAAGCGATCGCGATTGAAAATAAAGTGGAAGTAATAAAGCATTTAGAAAGAGGTGAAATACTGTCGGTCATTGGAAAAGCGTTAGGCGACAGTCAGTCAATGATCGGAACAATTTTAAAGGATAAAGTGAGAATAATAGAACATGTGAAAGGCCCTGTCCCGATGAAAGTTACAATTATTACTAAGCAATGCAGAGGTTTAATTATTGGAATACATACATTTCTTAAGTGTTTTATATGCATAGAAAGGTAAAATATATACTAAGACAAACATTTGACTAACTGACACTTAATAATACCGGATGTACTTGTTCTGACTTGTGTACAAATCTGACTTAAAGACGGACTCAGGAACAGAACTGGTACGTAACCCGGGGACTGCCTGTAGTGTCTGAGCTAAACAAGGGAAGACTTGGGCTGCAGAAATGCAGTTTTTGAGAAGAATGAGGAAAATGTCACAGAAGGACAGAGTAACAAATGGGGAAATTTTGCAAAAAGCCAGAAAATGAAGAAAGTAGATATCATCAATCAGGCAGTTACTGAGGAAAGAGAAATTCGAGCATCCTGCATTTTGGGAAAAATTGATGGAAGAAAACGTCGCAGTCGACAGCACATGACAGTCATGAGTTACATCTCGGGATGGATGGGTAAAAGTTTTGAAGAGCTTATTAGAACTTCTGAGATTAAAGACAGATGGAAGACCATGGTCACTCATGACACATGATGTTGATGGGTGTCTAAGCTGGGAGAGCTGCCTTATAGATAGTTAAGCAGCAGCCTAACATGGACAATATGCCTGACTCTATCACAATCCCAGGCAACATCCTTATCCCATTAGTAGGATAGACATCTCCAGAGGTGTTTGCACAGTGGTAGACCCATGAGAAACAGAGGAATCCTTGGAATCATTAATATTGACTCCAGCTGATAAGACAAGGGAGCTGAATGTGACCATTGTTGGGTTTGCTCCACCATTTGATCATGACCTATTTATTTTCCCTCTTAGCCCCATTCACTTGCTTTCTCCCTGTAACCTTTCATACCCTTTCTAATCAAGAACATATCAGCCTCCATTTTAAATATACCCAATAACTTGGATTTCACAGCTGTCTGTGGCAATGAATTCCACAGATTCACCACCATTTGTCTAAATAAATTCCTCTTCATCTCTATTGTGAGGCTGTGCCCTGTGATCCTAGACTCCCCCACTATAGGAAACATCCTTTCCACGTCCACTATTTCTAGGGCGTTCAATATTCAGTGGGTTTCAATGATATTCACCCTCATTCTTCTAATCTCCAGTGAGTACAGGCCCAGAGCCATCAAACACCCCTCAAACATTAACCTTTTCATTCCAGTGATCATTCTTGTAAACTTCCTCTGGTCCCTCTCCAATGCCAGCATACTAATTCTTAGATAAGGGGCCCAGTACTCCAAATGCAGCCTGGCCAATGCCTTAAAAAGCCTCTGCATTACATCCCAGCTGATTTGGCTGCCTCTTTATTATTCCACTGCTGACGTACAGTGGCTGAAGTCTGTACCATTTATCAAATGTTGGCAACTCCATCATCTCCCAGACCTTGTGGGCTGGATTACTGAGAATGGAAAGGAGGAAATTTGAACACTGCCACCTAGAGGTTACTCCAGGTCACACACTCTCCTGATTTGGAAATGTATATTGCTGGCCTCTTATACAGTTTCTAAACTTATACAGCACGCTATTGGAGCAGTGCTGCCAGGATAATCAAAGACATGACCCACCCAGCCAGCACACTTTTTGTCCCTCTTCCCTCCGGGAGAAGGTTCAGGAGCATGAAGATTCGTACAGCCAGATTTGGGAACAGCTTCTTTCCAACTGTGATAAGACAGCTGAACAGATCCTGACCCAGATCTGGGCTGTACCTTCCAAATCTCCAGACCTGACTTGCACTATCTCACTTCCCCTTTTCTATTTTCTAATTATGATTTATCATTTAAATTTTTATTATATTTAATTCAATTTGTACTTCAGGGAGCGCGAAGTGCAGAATAAAATATCGCTGTGATGATTGTATGCTCTAGTATCAATTGTTTGGTGACAATAAAGTAAAGTAAAAGTAGACTCCCTTCCCAATAGTACTCCACTAGAAGGAATGCAGCAATTTCAGAAGATAACTCACTGCCATCTTATTAAAAGCAGTCCAGTTTGGGCAATAAGTGCTGATCTTATCATGTCTTGAGAAATGAATGAATTGTTAAATACCCTGCACACATTGCCCATGAAACCAGCCAAATCTTCAAAGTAAATTTATTGTGAAAGTATGTGCATGATACCATATGCCACCTTGAAATACATTTTCATGCAGGCAGTAATGGGGGGGGAGGGGGGAAGAAATAAAAACATGAATTGTAGAGTGTCCTGGAAAGTGAGGATTGCCTAAACACTTTAAGTACTACATGAACAGAACTTTCCTTAGATATTGTGCTGAATAAAAATAAAAATGCAATTCTGATATTCACTGTGATTTGAGAATAACTAGTACATTATTCAGTAATTGTTCAATTTCCTGTTCGTTTTCTCAAATATACTTGCATAATAAAGTTTCTTTAGTATATTAGTTTATAAGTCTTCTCTGTCTTTTTATTGGTTTATAAATAGATAAAGTAGATGGAGTATCTTTTTCCCAGGGTAGAAATCTCTAACACCAGAGGACATGCTTTGAAAGTGAGCGAGGTTAGGTTTAAATGGGGATGAGAAGGCTAAGTTTTTTTTACTCAGTGGTGGATGTCTGGAATGCACCACCTGGTGTAGTAGTAGAGGCAAATACATTAGAGGCTTTTAAGAAACATTTGGATAGGCACATGAATAAAAGGGAGATGGAGGGATGTGAGCATTGTGTAGGTAGGAGGGATTAGTTTTTGGGGTAAGGTTCGATTTATTTTTCAGCTGGTTCCACACAACATTGTGGGCCAAATAGCCTGTTCTGTGTTGTTATTTTTATTTAAATACAGCATAGAATAAGCCCTTCTGGCTCTTCGAGCTGTGCCGCCCAGCATATTTCCCTCCTCCCCCACCCCCCCTCCAACAATTTAACCCTAGCCTAATCATGGGACAATTTACAATGACCAATTAACCTACCAACTCGTACGTCTTTGAGCTGTGAGAGGAAACCGGAGCATCTGGAGGACTCTCATGCGATCACAGAGAGAAGGTACAAACTCCTCAGAGGTAGTGGTGGGAATTGAACACGGGTCGCTGGTACTGTAAAGCCTTGTGCTGCTAACCGCAATGCGGCCCCATCTTCCAATCACTACCTGAAAGTGAATCAGATTATTGTAACTTTGAGAATAATTGACCATATTCTGTTTCCAGGGTCAGAAAGAAAAAGCAAGAACCACATAAGGCTGAAATTCTAATGAAGAAGGCATTAACTTATTGTTAATGGTATGTATACAACTTTATTTCTTACCAATTAGAAGAAAATAGGGGCCGTTTACATCAGTAAATGTTTGGGTGTTGCACGATTTTCTGCATTTGAATTTGAAGATATTACTGAAGTGGAGTACAGGTAACCCCAGTGTTACAGAAAACATGCCATATTGCTTTTTTTTGTAATGACAAACTGTGTCATATGGGCGTGTGGCAAGTTGGAAGAAATGCCTTTGTTTACATACGATAATCTGCCCGTTCCACCAACAGTACTGTGCGAAAGCACGTATATGTTTAAGACTTCTGCACAGTGCTATAATAGACAATAGACAGTAGGTGCGGGAGTAGGCCATTCGGCCCTTCTAGCCAGCACCACCATTCACTTTGATCATGGCTGATCATACACAATCAGTACCCCGTTCCTGCCCTCTCCCCATATCCCTTGACCCCGCTATCTATAAGAGCTCTATCTAACTCTCTCTTGAATGCATCCAGAGACTTGGCCTCCACTGCCTTCTGGGGTAGAGCATTCCACATATCCACCACTCTCTGGGTGAAAAAGTTTTTCTGCATCTCTGTTCTAAATGGCCTATCCCTTATTCTTAAACTCTGGCCTCTAGTTCTGGACTCACCCATCAGCGGGAACATGCTTCCTGCCTCCAGCGTGTCCAATCCCTTAATAATCTTATATGTTTCAATCAGATCCCCTCTCGTCCTTCTAAATTCCAGTATATACAAGCCCAGTCGCTCCAATCTTTCAACATATGACAGTCCTGCCATTCCGGGAATTAACCTTGTGAACCTACGCTGCACTCCCTCAATAGCAAGAATGTCCTTTCTCAAATTTGGAGACCAAAACTGCACACGATACTCCAGGTGGGGTCTCACCAGGGCCCTGTACAGCTGCAGAAGGACCTCTTTACTCCTATACTCAATTCCACTTGTTATAAAAGCCAGCATGCCATTAGCTTTCTTCACTGCCTGCTGTACCTACATGCTTGCTTTCATTGACTGATGTACAAGAACACCTAGATCTCATTGTACTTCCCCTTTTCCTAACTTGACTCCATTCAGATAGTAATCTGCCTTCCTGTTCTTTCCACCAAAGTGGATAACCTCACATTTAGCCACATTAAACTGCATCTGCCATACATTTGCCCTCTCACCCAACCTGTCCAAGTCACCCTGCATTCTCATAACATCCTCCTGACATTTCACACTGCCACCCAGCTTTGTGTCATCAGCAAATTTGCTAATGTTACTTTTAATCCCTTCATCTAAATCATTAAAGTATATTGTAAACAGCTGCGATCCCAGCACCGAACTTTGTGGTACCCCACTGGTCACAGCCTGCCATTCGGAAAGGGACCCGTTAATCACTAATTCTTTGTTTCCTGTCAGCCAGCCAATTTTCAATCCATGTCAGTACTCTGCCCCCAATACCATGTGCCCTAATTTTGCCCACTAACCTCCTATGTGGGATTTTATCAAAAGCTTTCTGGAAGTCCAGGTACACTACATCCACTGGCTCTATATTTGTACAGGTGTACCTAGTAGAGTGGTCACTAAGTTTTTTTTTGTTCAGGTGATGTTCTTTTATAGTTAAAATATGTATAATTTATACTATTGTGCAAAATTCTTCAACACATGTAGGTAGCTAGCGTGCCTAAGACTTTTCCACAGTACACTGCTTGTCCAGTAATCCTCTTCTGACCAGCTTCAAATATATTAAAACAATTCCTTAAATAAGGAGACTTATATTATACCCAACATTCCAGTTATGATTTCATCAATGTGTGCATAATGAAGCATAGCCTCCCTCCATTTTTAAATTTGATTTTCCACGGCAATAAGCAATAATATCCCAATGGCTTTTCTAATTAAGTTTTCCTTCCAGTTTGGATTCTTTTTTTCCCTCAAAAGAGATTGTGCAAACGTGTGCAGTGGGAGATGGGCACAGTATGTAATATGTTTTGGGACAGGGCTATACTTCCCTATATATTATATTGAAAGAGAAGAAAATATAACTCAGGCTGAAAATGATACTTAAATATCTATCTACAGTGTATTATATCTACCTCAGTATTTATGACTGTATCTGCTTTCCATTCATAGCTTGGCTCCATCTTCATCTGAGATGTACAGCAATTAATCTGACAGGGATTCCTGACACAATATTCTATGAAGAATTTTCAGCTAATAAAAAGCACAAATAATAACAACCAGGACATTGGCTTCTAAACGGAATAAAATGCCCAGATGTTTCAAACTAGTTCCGTAGAACTGGTTGATCTTCCCGTCAACATGTGCCAATGCAAAGTCCTCATTGTTTAAGTGGGATGGAAGCTGATTTGTTTTAATTGTGGTTGATGAATTTCCTTGATATTGTCCGTCAATATTCAGTTTGTGTTTTCCAACGTTTGCAAGCCATGGTAGGCTAATGTCACAACTCGCTTGATGCAGTTTGGTTTCTGCCATTAAGTTTGGTCTTTGAAGAGCTGAGTTTGTATCTGAAGAGCTTGGCCTGCTCGACTTCAACCAAAATGACAATATCCAAAGGACAGCTTTTGGGAAGAATGTGACCTGTCTTTGGGTCTGCGTCAGCTGCTGTGAAGTAACTTGCAGATACAGAAGATGGAACCACTTTTCCAATTTTAACTGCCTCAGTTACATGCAACCACAAGATAATTTACAAGATTATACAACAGCAAGCTGAAGCAAAGTGCTGAGGACATGGTGATTATTACATGTAAATATCTGAGCCTATTTTGGTCTTTGCTTATTTTAAAGCACTTGACCATTCAAGTATGGAATCTCATTTGCAAATTATTTTCTGTAGACCTTTTAGTACAAGTGATTGTGACTGGGGGGGGGAAGCGTTATCTTAACTTTAAAATGCAGGTGTTCGTGGAAGGGAGAGCACTTTGTGCTGATTATTCTTTTCATGTGTTGTAGCTTTATTCTGTAAAGCACAAACCAGACAAAAAATAATTGTCCCCTTACAGAGCAGGAGGACAATTACTATTAATTTTTTTTTGCACAAGTTGTGCTAGAAATCAAACACTTTTTAGGTAAAAGGCACTAATGTTATGAGGATAGCTTTTGATTCTAATGGTGAGCTTTCTTTGTTCACTATTAAAATGTTTCACTTGCTTGCGGTTGCCTCCATTCAGTAAGAAAAACGATGCTTATTAAGAAATGGTTTAAGTATTTACAAATGAAGACATTTCCAGGTAGGTTTGGGTTCTGTCCAAGTTGAAACTTCTACCCCTCCCACACAGACACATACACCATATTAATACTATAGAAAGTTCAAGAAGCAATTTCTTGAAAAAAAGTTTTTTCTATAATGTTAATATATTAAACTCTGCAGTATCATGCAAGTTAGAATGCAGAATGAAAATGTGAATTTAATAATTGGCTAGAGCACTATTGATATTTAAATCTGCCAAAGCAAATATTATTTAATGAGCAAAATGCTATCTGGGGAAAAATGCGTTTAGAAATCCAAAGTTGATCCTTCTCTAAAATTACTATTATTCCCAAATATGAAGTATTTCATATTTTTTATGCCTGACTTCCTGTTGACTTAAAAGCTTTACAGTATTCTGAGGTAATTTATCCTTTTTGATTCTAGACCTAGAAATTTCTACTGAAGGTTTTGGAGACTTTGAAGTTGGTGCAATTTTGGCTTTTATTTTTATTTCTATTTTTAATTTTTGTGAAATTGAGTCAATCTATAACTTCCATTTATGGAGAATCTTTGTTGTAGCAAACTGCATAATAGGGGCATAATCAAACAAAACTGGCTGCATGCCACAATTTAGTGGTGTATTCAAAACAGTTGTCTGAAAGGTGGATTTTGAGGAGTGTTGCAGGCAGGAAAGGAAATGGTGGAAATTTAAGGGCTTAGGGTCTTGGCAGCTGGTGCTATTGACTGTAATTGGTGGAGAGATTGTTTGATGATCTTAGGTTTGTTGGGACGTAGAGCAAGGGAAGCCAGGTGGACGTGGGAAAAGCATTGGAACAGTGGTTTCAGTCTTCCCAGTATTAGGAAGAACTTCTGAATCAGAATCAGGTTTATTGTTACTGACTTAAGTTGTGCTGTTTGTTTCGTCACAGCAGCATGACAAATTATAATGAGTTGTATAAAAAGAGTACAGAGGAGGAATAGTGGGGTAGTGTTCACTGACTGTTCATATATCTGATGGCAGAGGGGAAGGAGCTGCAAATCGTTCTGATCCAACATGCTGAGAGTAATTTAGTCTGAGAATTTGGAGGTAGTGAATTGGCCAAGTGTTGCAGTGTTTTCAGAGGTTCTCTGCGTCGTCTGTCAATCAGGTGAAATTGAGGGCGAAGCAGTTGAGCGTTTGTTGCGGGGAGAAACTACACTGTCTAAGTGTTGCCTAACATTTATGCACAGTAGTGCAACAGCTTGCATAACGCGTCAGGTTACAGCGCCAGATCAGATTTCAATTGCTGCCGGTGTCTGTATGGAGTTGTACGTTCTCCCCGTGATCACGTGGATTTCCAGATGCTCCATTTCCCTCCCGTATTCCATTAGGGCCAATGAGTTGTGGGCATGCTGTGTTGGTACTGGAAGTATGGCCCCAGCACAATCCTCGCGGATTTGATTTGAATCGAGCGACACATTTCACTTTCTGTTTCAGTGTACATGTGACAAATAAAGCTAATCTTAACTGTGAAGGAACTGGTGTCTTGTGGATGGGTGAATACGGTTTCACTTGGTCAAAATCTGTCAACTGTTGGGTTTGTAGATTTGATTGAATTAACTGTAAAAGAAGCCTTTCTGAAACTTGAGTTAGTCATAAGACCATAAGACAAAGGAACAGAACTAAGCTATTTGGCCCATCGAGTCTGCTCGCCCATTCCATAATGGCTGATTTTTTTTCCCTCTTGACACCATTCTCCTGCCTTCTCCTTGTAACCACGCTTTTTCATTCAGTTTGCCTCTGCCAGAAGGAAGCCATGAGAGAGGTGATGTTTGAAACAAAGTGTTAGCATCAAGGACAAAATTGCTAAGCAAAGCTGCTAAAATCTTTATACTGCATAAAGGTATTAATTGTCAGTCATTTTGAACGGAGAATGGGCTACTTGTGCAATTGTTCTGTGACTAATGTTTTGGAAGGGTTAGCCTTTGTGTTTATCTGTAATCTTAGATGACATCATTGAGAAAAAGTTAGTGTTGATCAGTTATTTGATTTTTAAAAAATAGCTGAAGTCCAGGTTAAGTTAACTGCCTTTGAAGATGGGAAAACTAAAATGATGATGATTTGAAGAATTACTTGACACGGCTTGATTTTTTACATGATAGTGTAGTTGTGGCATTTGATGGAATTAGTGCTGGATGTCATTAATAATGCTGTAGACTTTTTGAAAAGCATTGTATTGTGATTAATCAGCAATATAATTAAGTAGTGGCCTCTGCTAATGGCATATTTGGAGTACAGTAGCTTGTTGTTGCATAACCAGAAGATTTGGGGGCTTTAGAAAGAGTGGAGAGGAGGTTCACCAGCATGTTGCCTGGTTTAGAGGTTATTAGCTAGAAGGAGTGATTGGGCAAACTTGTGTTTGGTTTCTCTGCCCCATCAGGGGTTGAGTAGCCAACAGACAGAGGCACAGACAGGGTAGGCAAGGGGCGTTCTACCCTAAAGTAGAAATGTCAGATACAGGACAACATAGGTTTATAGTGAGAAAGAAAAGGTAGATTTTTTTTTACAGAGTAAAGTAAAAGTAAATTTGTTATCAAAATAGGTATATGTCACCTTATAGAATGCTGGCATTCATTTTCTTGTGGTTATTCACAGTAGAATAAAGAAATACAATAGAATCAATTAAAAACTACACACAAAGACTGACAATGTGCAAAAGAAGATAAAATGTGCAAATAATACTGAGAGCATGAGTTTGGGTTAGACTAGAAATGAGAGCAGGAATAGGCCATCTGACCTCTCGAGCCTAAACCTGACTACAGCTGGAGGTCATGGGTTGAGGGTGAAAGTTTAAGGGAAGAGGAGAGACCTTCCGGATGAAGAGAGACCTTCACTGACAGGATTGTGAGAGTGTGGAACGAGCATGCAAACACGATTTCAATGTTTATAGAAAGTTTGGATAGTTACATGGTAGGTCTGCGGAGGGCTATGTTCCTGGTGCAGGTCGATGGGAGTAGGCAGTTTAAATGTTTCGGCACGGACTAGATGGGCCAAAGAGCGTGTTTCTGTGCTGTACTTTTCTATGACTGACTTGTAGAGTCCTTGAAATTGAGTCCATGGGTTGTGGAATCGGTCCAGTGGTGAGTTGAGTGAAGTGATCTATGGTGGTTTAGGAGCATGTGATTCACCACCAGCAGAAGTGGTGCAAACAGTCATGGTAACGTTTAAGGTTCATTTGAATAGGCACGTAAACAGGTAGGGAATGGAGGGAGGTCGAGCAAGTACATTTTAGGTGGACATCATGGGCTGCAAAGTGCAGGACCAGAAGCAGCATTTTGCAACTTGTTTGAGTCAGTTGCCAGTATTCTGGTAAGTGTAGATTAATATCTTCTTCCTTTGGCTCTGCTTAGCTTTCTAAATTCGGATGCAAGTCCTGAAACATGAAAGGGCTGTTGTAATTATCGCTCAGCTGCAGGGCAGCCCAAATCAGATTCTCTTCATGCTTCAATGCAGTTTGCTTTTGGTGTTCTCTGATAGTGCTTCTCTCCAACCTTGTTTCATAATTATCACCAGGAATATACTTTGCACTTTTAACCATAAGACTGCTCTTGCTATCAAATATTATATAGAAATGCTGCAGTATATTGAAATGCTTGATATAATAAACTATGTTGTGAATCTTGTATACTTCACAAAATAACTTGTTCAATGACATAAAATATATTTTTTTAAAACACCTAAGAATAAAATAGCTTCAAATATATGCAAGACCCTCTACCTAATTTTCAGTAAGGATTGATAGTTTTTAATCATCTATAGACAATTATAAACCTCCCCTGTCTGAGCCAGGATCTTGTATCTGGATTGTATCCAATATTTCAGAGTTCAGTCATTGCCTTAGTTTCTAAAACGTAAGATACCGTGATGCCTGATTTTTATCGTGTCTGGGATAAAGAAACCTGTTAGAATATCCTTGAGTGCTAAAAACTAGTTATTATAAAATTACCATGAAACTTGAGTAAAACATTTTAATGCCATTTGAAAGGCAATCGCAGCAATTTACATCACTTCACCTCCCCTCCCCTCCCCACTCCCAAAGCTACCATTTTACTGTTTTTGCTAGCACCCTAGTCCCAGCTCACTGATTTCACTGGTCCATCTTGTTACAACAAGGGAAATGGTATCCCTGGTAACTGTATCGGCCATATGTTTACCTTCCTAATCTGTTTATCCCCAATGCCAGATTAGACATGGTTCAGGAAATGTTCTGGACATTTGGCAATGTGTTCTTTAATCTTAGTAACCTAAACTAGGTATTCTTCAATCAGGATCTCTTGCCCACTGCTAACTACATTGTTGACTGCAACATGAAGTACAGGAACTCTGTCCTCTCCCTCATGAGTGTTTTATGCCTTTATGCCAATATTAGCATTGATTTAGAGAAGACTAGAATATAAAAGTAAGGATGTAATGCTATGACTTTATAAGACATTGGTCAAGACCGCATTTGGAGTACTGTGAGCAGCTTTGGGCCCCTTAGAAAGGATGTGCTGGCATTGGTGAGGGCGTGGAGGAGGTTCAGGAAAATGCTCCAAGAAGTGAAAGGGTTAATATGTGAGGAACATTTTGTAGCTCTGGGCCTGTACTTGCTAGAATTTAGAAGACCGATGGGGGGGAGCTCATTGATACCCTACCGAATATTGAAAGGCCTAGATAGAGTGGATGTGGAGAGAACGTTTCTATTAAGTGAGGGAATCTAGGACCAAAGATAACAGCCTCAGAATACAAAGGTGTCTCTTTAGAACAGAGATGAGGAGAAATTTCTTCAGCCAGATGGTGGTGAATCTGTGGAATTCATTGCCACAACTGTTGATACAGAAAGGCAGTGCCTCAGGCAAGAATATACAGATGTAAATATTTAGGGATGGACTTTCCCCTGAAACTGATCACCCAAAATAGTTGTAGTTTGCACATAAGATTATGAAGCTTTCAGTGGAAATCCACTTTCCATGATCTTTTGTGCTGCATTAAAAAAATACATGTAGATAGATCCACCCAAAAAATACTGGACGTGTTCCCAGGTTGAACAAATATTGCTTGGGAGTTTCCACTTATTTCACAGGCCTTTTTGAGGAGGCTTAAAAAAACTCAGTTGGCTCCTCTGCACCCAAGGGTACTGATAAGGATATTTCAAACGGTTTAGACTTACTTGCGTGTGAACCTGATTTCCTGTTTCCTAACTAATTGCACATTTTGGTTTCTCACAATCTGCAGTTGTTACCGCAGGTCATGGGCTGACACTGATTTTGTGGCACATCTTTAAGCTAGTGTAATCGAAAGCTACCGTACCAATTTTTTTTAAACTTTAGAAAATGTATTAAAATGTAGTCTAACTATACTGACTTTGGGAAGATTTTGCATGTGGGGATATACAAGAAAAATCTGTGGGAAAACGTGAGCACTTTTCAAAATGAGATTGTGAAACACTTTATTGAAAAAAGAGGTTGCTGAAGTTGGATACGTTTTAAAAATCTGCAAGCCTTTTCGTTTCCTTTATTTGTTTTATGCAATGCCAGCTGAGAAAAGGGAAGGAAATGCAGCAACTCGGAGAAATTTTCATCTGATGCCCTGTGTTGAGGCTTTTTGACTTTGCTTATGATGAATTTGTGAATGAGTTTTTAAAAATATCATGTATGTGTCAAGGAAAGCTTTGGCAGTATCTGGTAGAAGAGGGTGGCATTTTAAACACTGAAAAATGTTGATGTGTTTTCATGATATTCTGGTGGAGAATTAATAATTCCTGTTTGAACTTAATGCTGAATGAACTTAATGCAAATCGATTGTACAGGTCACTAAATTACAGGTAGCCACACAATTGTGGAGGCGGGCCACTAAGTTACAAGGATTGGGCTCCATGGTGGCGTGAGTGGTTAGCGAGACACTATTACAGCTTGGGGCTTTGGAGTAAGGAGTTCAATTCTGGTGCCATCTGTAAAGAGTTTGTGTGCACCCCTCCCCCTGCACCTGGTGGAATACCTGAGTGTTCTCTGGGTCCTCCAGTTTCTTCCCACAGTCCAAACGTGAACTGGGTAGGTTAGTTTGTCCCGTGATTAGGTTAGGGTTAAATCGGGGTTGTGCGGTTTGCTGGGTGAAGTGGCTAGAAGGACCAGATGGGCCTATTCCACACTGTATCCCTAAGTAAGTGAAATAAAATTGCAAGGAGAGGCTACTCATGTATGTTGAGCATGTAGACTTGTCTGCTGAAGCATCTGGCTTTAATCCTCCAAACAGGATAAATTTTGTGAACTGATATTGATGAAAGATGTTCAGGTTCCTCCATGGATATCATTTACTCAAAAGCAGCACATGGAACTTGTTTAGTGTGGACAATACTGTATATACAACTTCAGTAACTACCAACTGAACTAACTTTTGGATAAATCATTATTTTTGATAAGCAATTATCTTATATCTGCAAGGATAAATCTAGCTAAATGATAATCTAGTATTGGGCAGCTGAACCATTTGAGAAATTGGTACTTCACGTTCTCTGCAATAAATTTAATTTGGAATTTTCCAAATTATTTTGTGAATAGAGAAAATATTTTATTCTAATATCAGTGAATGGAAGTAGAATTTGACTTCATTCAGAAACTTTTTTAGTTTTCTTCAGTTTTCTTTAATTGATTTGTGCAAAAAGTGAACGAACTTGCAGCATCAATCTGATGGTGAGTTCTGGAAGTTGTGCCTTCTCTTGTGAAAGAGAATAACTGGCAGAAAGTCATTAAATCACCCATTCAGCCATATAGACTTGCGCATCAGCTTTTTAAATTACCTTCTCTGTTTTATCTGTTGCACTTTTAATAAGCTATTTTCTGTTAGTAAAGGAAGTCTATTTTTAAAACATTAAATGTGAATTTCAATAAAAAAGCAATGTGTCAACATGTCAACTTTAGCATCTGTTTTGTGGTAAAGCTTCTTACAAAATTTTCATTATAGAAAATTTGACTGGTTTAATTGCTTTGCAATTTTTATAATGCCAGAATGTACCTTGTTTATGGAGTATGCTACTTTTAGTCACAATGTAGTTTGAATTTTCTTCTATCCACTAGTCTTTACAAAATAAAAAATGTTATGACATTCTGGATTTGTAAGTTACTTTTCCTATAATTAATTACACGTTCTACATATTATTAGGTACAGGGGTGGAACCTAGTGTGATCTTTTGCTGTTGAAGCCCATTCACTTCAATGTTCAACATGTGCATTCAGCGATGCTCTTCTGCACACTAACAAGTGGTTATAAGACCATAAGATATAGAACAGAATTAGTGTCTGCTCTGCCATTTCATCATGGCTGAGCCAATCTCCCTCTCAGCCCCAATATCCTGCCTTCTCCTTGAATCCCTTCATGCCTTGTTGATCAAAAATCTTAACCTTTGGCTTAACTATACATAAAGATTTAGCCTCCACAGCTGCCTGTGGCAATTAATTCCACAGATTCACCACTCTCTGGCTAAAGAAATTCCTCCTCATTTCCATTCTAAAAGGATGCCCCTTTATTCTGAGGGTTGTGTCCTCTGGTCCTAGACTCTCCCATCACAGGAAACATCCTGCCCCCATCCACTCTATCAAGGCCTTTCACTATTTGATAGGTTTCAATGAGGTCACTCCTCATTCTTCTGAATTCCAATGAATAAAGGCCCAGAGCCATCAAACGCGCTTCATTTGACAAGCCATTCAATCCTATCTGAGTTATTGTCATCTTCCTGTTACCTTGAACCAGTCAGGCCATTCTCCTCTTATCTCTCTTAATAACATAGCACTTTTGTCCATTGGATTGTTTAGGTTTATTTTGGACCATTCTCTGTCAATTCCAGAGACTGTTGTGTGTGAAAATCCCAGCAGATCAGCTGTTTCTGAGATACTCAAACCAGCATGTCCGGCACCAACAATCACTCCATGATTAAAGTCACTTAGATCACAGTTCTTCCCCATTCTGATGTTTGGTCTGCACAACAAATATCCCTCCTGACCGTGTCAACATGCTGTTATGTATTGAATTACTACAACATCTAGTCAAGTCAAGTCACTTTTATTGTCATTTTGATCGTAACTGCTATGTACAGTACATAGTAAATATGAGACAACATTTTTCAGGACCATGGTGTTACATGACACAGTACAAGAACCAAACTGAACTACAGAAAAAAAACAACACAGAGAAAACAAAACAACTACACTAGACTACAGACCTACACTGGACTGCATAAAGTGCACAAAACAGTGCAGGCGTTACAATAACTAATAAACAGGACAATAGGGCAGTAAAGTGTCAGTCCAGGCTCTGGGTATTAGGGAGTCGGTGATAGCTTGGGGGAAGAAATTGTAACATAGTCTGGTTGTGAGAGCCCAAATGCTTCGGTGCCTTTTCCCAGATGGCAGGAGGGAGAAGAGTTTGTATGAGGGGTACGTGGGGTCCTTCAAAATGCTGTTTGCTTTGCGAATGCAGCATGTAGTGTATGGTGATGGTGGGAAGAGAGACCCTGATGATATTCTCAGCTGATCTCATTATCCGCTGCAGGGTCTTGCGATCCGAGATGGTGCAATTTCTGAACTGGGTAGTGATGCAGCTGCTCAGGATGCTCTCAATGCAACCCCTGTAGAATGTGATGAGGATGGGGGGTGGGAGATAGACTTTCCCCAGCCTTTGCAAAAAGTAGAGACATAGCTTTCTTTGCTATGGAGCTGCTGTTGAGGGACCAGGTGAGTTTCTCCGCCAGGTGAACACCAAGAAATTTGGTGCTCTTTACGATCTCTACCGAGGAGCTGTCAATGTTCAGCGGGGAGTGGTTGCTCCTTGCCCTCCTGAAGTGAACAACCATCTCGTTTGTTCACATTCAGAGACAGGTTGTTGGCTCTGCACCAGTCCGTTAGCCACTGCACCTCCTCTCTGTAAGCTGACTCGTCGTTCTTGCTGATGAGACCCACCACGGTCGTGTCATCGGCGAACATGACTGGTTGATTAGAAATCTGCATTAATGAGCAGGTGTACTTAATAAAGTGGCCTCTGAGTGTACAACATGGCACATTCAACTTCCATTCTGGGAATATTATCCCTGCCAAAACCAGCTACACATACGCACTCTTGGTGCCTACATTGGATTGCCCTGTGCACATATTTTACATGCGCTGGGGACTGTTGATATTCAACAAAATCAGAAGAAGTAAGCAAACAGTTAATACACCTTAGTATTTTGCAGTGTGCTTAGTGGAAGTTTTGGAAAGCCTATGATTCCACTGCTGAGGAAGCAGAAGAGATCTACCATGTTATTACCTGGGATGGAATATTTCAGCTGTGAGAATCTGGATAGACTAGATTCCTTCGAAGCAAATGAAAGTGAGCAAGACCTGAGAAGAATACAAGTTTGAAGAGTACAGTATGATTCTTCTCCCCAAAGTAGAGGTGCCTATAATCAGACAGGTATGAGGTTTTGACAGGATCCGAGTAAGAACTATTTTTCCTCGGTGTATGCATCTGGAATATGTTGTCTGAGTGGGTATTAACATTTTGTCAAAGTTTAGAAGGGAACTAAACAAGTTCAAAGGTTCATTTATTATCAAAGTATTCAACTTTGAAATTCTTCAATTCTCCAGATAGCCATGAAACCAAGAATGAAAAGATCAGCAGCAGACTGGGGGGAGAAAAGTCCGAAGTCCGAGACCACATTCAAAGTGCAGAAAACCAGGGTGACATTCTCCAAGCAGTAGCCTCTTCCCTCTCTAGTGGCAGAGCAATCCCACCAGCGATCAAGAGACAGTCTCCCTTCTCCAGCAGCAGAACACTCTCACTAGCAATCAAAAGGCATTCTCCCCTCTCCAGCAGCAGAGTAATCCTACCAGCGACAAGTGGTAGCTGGTTATAGATGGGTACTTGTTAGTTGGCATGGGCATGAAGTACAGCACAGAAACATGCTCTCTGACACTATCAAGACACAGATTTTATAAGAAGCTGGTGAGGACTCTTCTGGAATTTGGATTTAGTTTTAGACTAACCACTTAGGGCAGAAGGCTGCAAAAAGGGTTTTTTAGAATGGTACCAGGCATAGGAGGGTTCATGTGGGATTGGGGAACTCCCTGATGTTTCCCTTGGCACAGATAAGATTAAGGGGACATAAACACAAGAAATTCTGCCAATGCTGGAAATCTTGAGAAACACATACAAAATGCTGGAGGAACTCAGCAGGGCAGACAGCATCAATGGAGAGGAATAAACTGTCAACATTTCCATCCTGATGATGGGTCTCAAAAGGTCAAAGTAAACTTATTATCAAAGTGCATAAATCCTACCACATACAGCCCAGAGATTCATCTTCCTGCATACTCAATATATCCATAATAGAATAATAACCATAATAGAATCAGTGAAATACCATTTCAGAATCAGGTTTATTATCACTGGCATATGTTGTGAAATCTGTCTTTTGTTCAGTGTGCAAAAGACAACAAACTGTGCAAATACAAAAAAAAATAGTGAGGCATCTGGAAAGAAATGGATCCATCAGGCAGACACAGCATGGATTCAGCAAAGGCAGGTCCTTACTGGAGTTCTTTGAGGATATAATAAGCGCAGTGGATAGATTGGAACAGATGGACGTTATTTACTTGGATTTCTAGAATGCGATAAATAAGGTGCCACATAAAAGACTTAACCATAAGATAAGAATGCATAGAGATGGGGGGTGATGTATTAGCATGGATAGAGGATTGGTTAACCAATAGAAAGCAGAGACTTGGGATACATGGGTATTACTCTAGATGGCAATCAGTGGTGAGTGGTGTGCCACAGGGATCAGTGCAGGGCCTGCAACTGTTCACGATATACATTAATGATCTGGAAGAGAGGACTGAGTATAATGAATCTAAGTCTGTTGATGATACTAAATTGAGTGGAAAAGCAAATTGTGCAGAGGATGGGGAGAGTCTGCAGAGAGATATAGATAGGTTAAGTGAGTGGCAAGGTCTGGCAGATGGGGTACAAGGTTGGTAAATGCAAGGTCATCCACTTTGGATGGAAAAATGAAAGATTATTATTATTTAAATGGTAAAAAATTGCAGCATGCTGCTGTGTAGAGGGACTTGGGAGTGCTTGTGCATGAATCACAAAAGGTTGGTTTGCAGGTGTAGCAGGCTATCAAGAAGACAAATGGAATGTTAGCCTTCATTGCTAGAGGGATTGAATTTATGCTGCAACTGTACAGAGTTCTGGAGAGGCCGTACCCTACAGTACTGTGTGTATTTCTGGTCTCCTGACTTGAGGAAGGATATACTGGCTTTGGAGACGGCACAGAGCAGATTCACCAGGTTGAATCCAGAGATGAGGGGGTTAGACAATGAGGAGAGATTGAGTTGCCTGGGTCTGTACCTGTTGGAATTCAAGAGAATAAGAGGAGATCTTATAGAAACGTAAAATTATGAAAGGGATAGATAAGATAGAGGCAGGGAAGTTGTTTCCACTGGTAGGCAAGATGAGAACTAGGGGACATGGCTTCAAGATTCAGGGAAGTAGATTTAGGATGGATATGAAAAGGAAATGCTTTTCCCAGAGAATGGTGAATCTGTAGAATTTGCTGCCCAATGAAGCAGTGGAGGCTACCTCAGTAAATATATTTAAGACAAGGTTGGATAGATTTTTGCATTGTAGGGGAACTAAGGGTTCTGAGGGCAAGGCAGTTTGGTAGAGATGAGTCCATGGTCAGATCAGCCATTATTGAATGATAGAGCAAGTTCAATAGGCCAGATAGGATCATAGAATTATAGAAAATCTACAGCACAATCTAGGCCCTTCGAACCACAATGCCGTGCCGAACATGTACTTTAAAAATGGTTACCCATAGCCCTCTATTTTTCTAAGCTCTATGTACCTATCCAGAAGTCTCTTCAAAAGCCCTATTGTATCCGCCTCCACCAACGTCACTGGCAGCCCATTCCATGCACTCACCACTCTCTACGTAAAAAAAAAAACTTACTCCTGACATCTCCTCTGTATCTACTCCCCAGCACCTTAAACCTGTATCCTCTCATGTTAGCCATTTCATCCCTGGGAAAAAGCCTCTGACTATCCACATGATCAATGCCTCTCATCATCTTATACACCTCTGTCATGCCACCTCTCATCCTCTGTTGTTTCAAGGAGAAAAGGCTGAGTTCACTCAATCTATTCTCATAAGGTATGCTCCCCAATCCAGGCAACATCCCTGTAAATCTCCTCTGCACCCTTTCTATAGTTTCCACATCCTTCCTGTAGTGAGGCGACCAGAACTGAGCACAGTACTCCAAGTGGGGTTTGACCAGGGTCCTATATAGCTGTACTTACCTCTTGGTTCCTAAACTCAAGTCCCATGGTTGTTGAAGGCCAATAAACTGTATGCCTTCTTAACCACACTGTCAACCTGCTCAGTAGCTTTGAGTGTCCTATGGACTCTGACCCCAAGATCCTTCTGATCCTCCACACTGCCAAGAATCTTACCACTAATACTATATTCTGCCATCATTTTTGACCTACCAAAATGAACTACTTCACACTTATCTGGGTTGAACTCCATCTGCCACTTCTCAGCCCAATTTTACATCATATCAATGTCCCACTACAATGTCTGACAGCCCTCTACACTATCCACAACACACCCACCCTTTGTGTCATCAGTAAATTTACTAACCCATTCCTCCACTTCCTCATCTAGGTCACATAAAAATCATGAAGACAAGGGGTCCCAGAACAGATCCCTGAGGTACACCACTGGTCACTGACCACCATGCAGAATATGGCCCATCTACAAACACTCTTTGCTTTCTGTGGGCAAGCCAGTTCTGGATCCACAAAGCAATGTCCCCTTGGATCCCATGCCTCCTTACTTTCACAATAAGCCTTGCAAGGGGCACCTTATCAAATGCCTTGCTCAAATCCATACTCTACCTTCATCAATGTGTTTAGTCACATCCTCAAAAAATTCAATCAGGCTCATAAGGCACGATCTGCCTTTCACAAAGCCATGCTGACTATTCCTAATCATATTATGCTTCTCCAAATGTTCATATATCTTGCCTCTCAGGATCTCTATCAACTTACCAATCACTGAAGTAAGACAAACTAGTCTATAATTTCCTGAGCTATCTCTACTCCCTTTCTTGAATAAGGGAACAACATCTGCAACCCTCCAATCCTCCAGAACCTTTCCTGTCCCCACTGATGATGCAAAGCTCATTGCCAGAGGCTCCTCTCTTGACTCCCACAGAAGCCTGGGGTACATCTCATCCAGTCTTATCCAACTTGATGCTTTCCAAAAGCTTCAGCACATCCCCTTTCTTAATGTCTGTATGCTCAAGCTTTTTAGTCCACTGTAAGTCTTCCCTATAATCGCCAAGGTCCTTTTCTGCATTGAATACTGAAGCAAAGTATTCATTAAGTACCTCCGCTACCTCCTCCAGTTCCATACACACTTTTCCACTGTCACACTTGTTTGGTCCTATTCTCTCACGTCTTTTCCTCTTGCTCTTCACATACTTGTAGAATGCCTTGGGGCTTTCCTTAATCCTGCTCGCCAAGGCCTTCTCATGGCCCCTTCTGGCTCTCCTAATTTCATTCTTAAGCTCCTTCCTGCTAGCCTTATAATTTTCTAAATCTTTATCATTGCCTATTTTTTGAACCTTTCATGAGCTTTTCTTTTCTGCTTGACTAGATTTTCAACAGCCTTTGTACACCACAGTTACTGTACCCTACCATACAGTCTCATTGGAATGCAGAATGCCATGCAAATATTCCCTGAACATCTGCTGCATTTCTGCCATACATTTCCCTGAGAGCATCTGTTTCCAATTTATGCTTAGAAGTTCCTGCCTGCTAGCTTCATATTTCCCCTTACTCCAATTTCCTAACTTGTCTGTTCCTATCCCTCTCCAATGCTATGGTAAAGGAGATAGAATTGCGATCACTATCTCCAAAATGCTCTCCCACTGAGAGACCTGACACCTGACCAAGTTCATTTCCCAATACTAGATCAAGCACAGCCTCTCCTCTTGTAGGCTTATCTACGTACTGTAGAATTGGGAAATTAAAATCACCCACAACCACAACCCTGTTATTATAACACCTTTCCAGAATCTGTCTCCCTATCTGCTCCTCAATATCCCTGTTACTATTGGGTGGTCTTAAAAAAAACACCCAGTAGAATTATTGACCTCTTCCTGTTTCTAACTTCCATGCACCGAGACTCAGTAGACAATCCCTGCATGATTTCCTCCTTTTCTGCAGCTGTGACACTATCTCTGATCAACAGTGCCACGCCCCACCTCTTTTGCCTCCCTCACTGTCCTTTCTGAAACATCTAAAACCTGGCACTCGAAGTAACCATTCTTGTCCCTGAGCCATCCTAGTATCTGTAATGACCACCACATCATAGCTCCAAGTACTGATCCATGCTCTAAGCTCATCCGCTTTAATCGTGATATTCCTTGCATTAAAATAGGCAAATCTCAAACCATCAGTCTGAGTGCATCCCTTCTCTATCACCTGCCTACCCTCCCTCTCACACTGTCTCCAAGCTTCCTCTATTTGTGAGCTAACCACCCCTTCCTCCGTCTCTTCAGTTCGGTTCCCACCCCCCAACAATGCTAGTTTAAACTCTCCCCAATAACCTTAGCAAACCTCCCTGCCAGGATGTTGGTCTCTCTTGGATTCAAGTGCAACCCATCCTTTTTGTGCAGGTCACGTCTGCCCCAAAAGAGGTCTCAGTGATCCAGAAATCTGAATCCCTGCCCCCTGCTCCTATCCCTCAGCCATGCATTTATCCTCCACCTCACTTTATTCCTATACTCACTGTTGTGTGGCACAGGCAGTAATCCTGAGATTACTACCTTTGAGGTCTTGCTTCTCAACTTCCTTCCTAACTCCCTGTAGGCTGTTTTCAGGACCTATGGTAGGACCCTTTTCCTATCTATGTCGTTGGTACCAACATGTACCATGACCTGTGGCTGTTCACCTTCCCACTTCAGGATATTGTGGACGCGATCAGAAGCATCCCAGACTCTGGCAAAAGGGAGGCAAACTACCATCTGTGTTTCTTTCCTGCATCCACAGTAACACCTGTCTGACCCCCTAACAATTCTGCTATCACTGCTGCCATCCTCTTCCTTTCCCTACCCTTCTGAGCCACAGGGCTAGACTCTGTGCCAGAGCTGTGGCCACTGTTGCTTTCCCCAGATAGGTTCCCCTCCACCCCCCACCCCCCACCCCCCACCCCCCAACAGTACTCAAACAGGAGTACATGTTGTTAAAGGGGACAGCCCATTGGGCTAATCTATAGAAACTGACTCTTGCCCTTCCCTCTCCTGACTCTTATCCACTTATCTGTCTCCCAAGGCCCCGGTGTGACTACTTGCCTATAGCTCCTCTCTATCACCTCCTCACTTTCCCTGACCAGGTGAAAGTCATTGATCTGTATCTCCAGTTCCCTAACCTGGTCCCGAAGGAGCTGCAGCTCGATGCACATGGTGCAGATGTGGCCGTCTGGGAGGCTGGGAGTCTCTTGAACATCCCACATCTGACACCCAGTACGGAACACTGGCTTCACAGACATACTTCCCATTCTTATTCCTATTCTTCACAAGATAATGGCGACCCATTATCGCCAAAGCCCTCCTACTCTGACTCCCTCATCAACTGCTCCTCTGGGGCCCGCTCTATAAACCTGTTTTCTTTTTAAATTCTTCCCGTTGGTCTAACTCGCTGATGTCCACACGCCTGTAGATGGCCTACTCCTACTCCTATTCCTTATGTTTTTATAAATTACCATTAGACTGGCTTTTTAAGGACGTACAAGTAGCATGTCATGTGACATTACTGGCATTTCATTTTTAGATTATCTTAATACGTGCCCCTTGACTGCCCAGCATAGTGATTTTACAGAATGCCATCCAAGTCTAAATGTAGCATTTGAATATCACCAAAATCAAGGCTCAAGTTATGTCTATTTTATTCACTCAGTAGAAACAGTCATCACTGATAAGGCCAGCTTTTTATTGCCCATCCTCAAATGCTCTTGAAGGAGAGAATGACATAGGAACGAACTGAGGATATTCAGCCCACTGGGTCTGCACCACCATGTGATCACAGCTTATTTATTTTCCCCCTCAACCACGTTCCTCTTCCTTCACCCTGTAACCTTTTACTTGCTTGCTAATCAACTTTTTCTTTAAATTTGCTAAAAACTTGCTCTACATTTGGCAATGAATTCCACAAATTCACCACTGTATTGCTAAAAAAACATCCTCCCCATCTCTATTCCAAAGGGATGTTCCAGAGGACTGGAAGATTGCAAATGTCATTCCACTCCTTAAGAAGGGAGGAAGGCAAAAGAAAGGAAATTATCGGACAGTTAACATAACCTCAGTGGTTGGGAAATTGTTGAAGTCTATTATTAAGGATGAGGCTTCAGGGTACTTAGAGACTAATGATAAGATAAGTCAAAGTCAGCATGGTTCCTGTAAAGGGATATCTTGCCTGACGAATCCGTTAGAGTACTTTGAGGAAGTAACAAGCAGGGTGGACAAAGGAGAGGCAGTAGATGTAACTTACTTGGATTTTCAGAAGGCATTTGATAAGGTGCTACACATGTAGCTGCTTAACAAAATAAAGCCCTATGGTGTTACAGGAAAGATGCTGACAGGTAGGAGGCAGTGAGTGGGAATAAAAGGGGCCTTTTCTGGTTGGCCGCCAGTGACTAATGGTATTCCTCAGGGGTCAGTATTCATATTGTTTGTCAATGATTTGGATAATGGAGTTGATGGCTTTGTGGCAAAGTTTGCAGACGATACAAAGATAAGTGGAGGGGTAGGTAGTGCTGAGGAAGCAATGTGATTGCAGCAGGACTTAGACAAATTGGAGGAATAGACAAAAAAGTGGCAGATGGAATACAATGTTGGGAAATGTATGATAATGCATTTTGGTGAAAAGAACAATAGTGCGGACTATTATCTAAATGGGGAGAAGGTTTAAACATCAGAAGTGCAGAGGGTCTTGGGCGTCCTTGTGCAAGACTCCCAGAAGGTTAATTTACAGCCTGAGTCGGTAGTAAAGAAGGCAAATACAATGCTGGCAATTATGGTCAAGGGAAATAGAATATAAAAGCAAGGAGATAATGCTGAACTTTATGAATATGTTGTCATTGGAGAGAGTCCAGAGGGGGTTCACAGTGGTGATTCTGGGAATGAAGGGGTTAACATATGAGGAGTGTTTGGCAGCTTTGGGCATTTATTCACTGGAATTTGGAAGAATGCGGAGGGGGTGGTCTCATTGAAACCTACTAAATGATGAAAGGACTAGATAAAAGGATTAGATTTGGAGAGTATGTTTCCTCTGGTGGGGGTGGGGGTGTCCAGAACCAAAGGGCACAGCCTCAAAAATGAGGAGTGACCTTTTAGAATGGTAAGGAGGAATTTTTGATTAAGCCAGAGAGTAGTGAATCTGTGGAATGTTCTGCCACAGACTGCCCTGGATGCCAAGTTCGTGGGTATATTTAAGGCAGAAGTTGATTGTTTCCTGATCAGTCAGGGCATCAAAGGATATGGCGAGAAGGCAGGTGTATGGGGTGGAGAGGGACCTGTGATAAGTAATGATGAAATAGTGGAACAGACTCGATGGCCAAATGGCCTAATTCTGTCTTATGTCTTGTGGTCCTTCTATTCTGAGGCTGTGTCCACTGGTCATAGCTGTTGGAAACATCCTCCCCATGTCCACTCTATCCAGGCCTTTTTGTCAGCCAATCTTCTATTTATGCTAGCATCTTTCATGTAATACCATGAGCTCTTGTTTAGCAGCTTCGCATGTGGCACCTTGGTAAACCAGGTAAACAACAGCAGTCACTCTCTTGTTTACCCTGCCTATTTTTTTCTTAAAGACTTCTGACAAATTTGTCAAGCCAGATTTCCACTCAAGAAAATCACGCTGGCTTTGGCCTGTTTATTATTTTCATCCAAGTACCTAAAATCCTCATCCTTAATAATGGACTATAATGGACTTATAACACCTTGTTATAGTCTGTAATTCTACCGCCGAACCTTTCAGCTTCCCAGGTAACTTCTCTTTAGTAGTAGCAACTGTACTCACTTCTGCCCACCAACATATTTCAATTTCTGACATGCTGCTGGCATCTTCCATAGTGAAGACATAAAACGCTTCTCCCACACCAATCACAGAACTGCACTTGCTTCTTTGATCTTACCAAATCTGTGCTAATTTGCACTGAGCACCAGTAACAATACAAAGATAATTACCTTTTGCTCCTGTGTTTAAATTTAGTCCCTACGAGCTCAAATTCCCTCAGAAGAACCTATTTCTTTGTTCTTTCTACATCATTGGTACCCACATGACAATTGGTCCTTTCTCCAAATTTCTCTGCTGGTTAGATGAGTTGTTCTGAACACAGACACCAGTCAGACAATACAGCCTTTGAAACTCTTGATTCTTGCAACAGAGAATTGTGTCTATTTCCTTGACTATACGATCCCCAATTACAACTACATTTCTCTTCTCTTCCCTCCTTGTGAATGGCTCCCTGAAACATGGTGCCACAGTTTGGTTGTTAATCTCAGACTTGTAAGGAAAGTTCAAGAGTTAAGGCTCCTCCAGTACTTCCTCTCGGATGCCCCTAGCTACTTCACTCACAGTCACACCATCTTGTCCCTAGCTGCAAACTGAGTTTGAAGTAGTTAGTCTTCTAGGTGCTACTGCTTCCTGAAACAGTATCCAAGTAACACACACTCTCTCTCTGATGCACCACAGTGTTAAAAGCTCAGATTCCAGGTCATCAACTTTGAGCCCATGTTCCTTGAGCAACTAACATTTGCTGCAGATATTGTCATTCAGGAAACAAAATGGGGTCCACCACCCCCACATCATGCAATTACAATACACCACCTGAACCTGCATACCTACATCATTTAGTTGGTTGTAATTTGCTATCTTTTTAGTTAAGTGTATTAAAAAAAAACCATGTGTTCTTTCCTGCTCCTACTTGCTGAAGCCCCTTAGACTCCTTCACTGGCCCATTTACACAATGGCTGATCCAAATGTCCTCTGAGACCTTGGCCTCCACCTCTTCCTTCTGAACTTCATGAGCTAAAGCCTCAATTCCCTACTCTAGCTAGGTTCAATTCCACAATGGCTGCTCCACTTAAACCTAACCTCCTTTTGTCAATTGCCTAATAACCTAATCAATCTCAGTCTTGGGCGTGACAGTGAGATGCTGCATTGTCCTTGCACTTGTGTGATTAATTAACAATTTAATGTCAACATTTTAGGTCAAATCCTGTATTTCCAGAACTTGCAGCAGGATCTGGACCAGCTGGCAAAATGGGCTGAAAATGGCAGAAGAAATTTAATGCAGACAAGTGCGAGATGTTGCACTTTGGTAAGATCAAACAGGGTAGGTCTTACAGTGAGCACTGCAGAGTGCGACAGAACAAAGATCTGGGAATAGAGATCCGTAGTTCATAGAAAGTGGTATCACAGGTAAAGAGGATTGTAAAGAAAGCTTCTGGCACATTAGCCTTCATAAATTGAAGTACTGTATGCAGGAGTTGGGATGTTATGTTGAAATTGTATGAGACGTTAGTAAGACCTAATTTGGAGTATTGTGTGTAATTTTGGTCATTTACCTACAGGAACGATGTAAGTAAGGTTGAAGGAGTACAGAGAAAATCGTAAAACAGAGATTTGATGGAGGTATACAAAATTGAGGGGTATAGATAGGGTAAGTGCAAGCAGATGCTGAGGTTGTGTGGGGCTACAAAAAGAGGTTATAGGTTAAGGGTGAAAAGTGAAAAGTTTAATGGGAACATGAGGGGCAACTTCTTCATTCAGAGAGCGTGGAATGAGCTGCAAGCACAAATAGTGCATGTGAGCTCGATTTCAATGTTTAAGAGAAGTTAGAATAGGTACATGGATGGTAGGGGTATGGAGAGCTCTGGTCCCAGTGCAGGTCGATGGGAATAGGCAGGTTAAATGGTTTGGCATGGACTGGGTGGGCCAAAGGGCCTGTTTCTGTGCTGTACTTTTCTAGTACTCAGTGACTTCACTTCAGTTTAATATTGTTAATGGAATAGGCTATAGTAAGTATTTTGTAAATATTTGTGATAGTTTATTTGTCAAATGTCAAAGTAAATCACATTAAAAATAAGCTGCAAGAATTCCAAACTAGAGTGCTTCAAATAAACAGGTTCCAGGGCAAAGATTGTGGTTAAATTTGAAGTTACTCTCTTTAAAGCAAAGAAGCTTGAAAGGGGGCTACAAGACTATTATGGGTTTAAGAAAGCTTAATAATTTTTTTCCCGTTAGTCGATGGTTCAGTGATCCCAAGTGATGGGCAATGTATATGGCGTCAATGTAGAGGGCAGCAGTGGTTAGTATAATTGCTTTACAGTGGCAGTGATTAGCGATCAGTGTTCTATTCCTGCTGCTGTCTGTAAGGAGTTTGTACATTCTCCCTGTGACTGCTTTGGAATGCAGGAGGAAACCAAAGACATACAATCTGGGTTCGGGTTAGTGAATTGTGGACAAGCTTTGCTAGCACCAGAAGCTTGGTGATACTTGCGGGCTGCCGCTTTGGGTTGTGTTGGGGATTGATGCAAAACAACACATTTCATTGTATATTTCAAAATATATGTCACACATAAAGCTCATCTTATAAAATCTTAATTGCAGAGAAATATGAGAAAAAAGTTTTAAGTGTTAATAATCTGGAACCCGTTGCTTTGAGAATAAGTCAACCAAAGAATTCAAAAGCCAATCGATGGGAACATGGAGGTGGGAATACAGGGCCACAGGAAAGATTAAATGGATTAGTCAAGAGTGATTCAGGAACTGCCCTCTTCTGATTTTATTATTTCAGTATGAAATATCTGGAGGAAAAAATTACTAAAACAAAACACATGGAAATGAAATAAAGGAGATTTTTTTCACTGGGTTATTGTAAATTCTAGAAACCACAGGGTATTAAATTTCTAAGAATAGTCCTCAGAGGTCTCAGCTCTGCTTCTGTAACAACTTCACTCCATTCTCCTATTTTGTTTCCACTGTACCTTCTGATGACAAGACTTTACACACCAGTCCTGCTGAGGTGTCTTCCATTTTCCTTAATTCAATTTTTTACTCACCAGATAGAAGAGAAGATGGATCCATTACTCTGCTGGCATTTAGGGCAGCAGTGAAATTCCACCGTCTCTACCCGTCCTTGGCAGTCATGTAAGTCCCAGGTGGAAAGTTAGAAATCGTGTTGCATACAGATGTAGAAGGATTCTTCATTGCTGGTTCAGTAACAGTTTTGTTGGACCACTCAGGATTGTTAGTCTTGAGCTGAACCCCGATCCAGGAGGATCAGTGGACCACTGTTAGTCTGACCTCTACTCTTTGACCTGTCTGCCATGGGTGACCCTACCAAGAGCCGAAGCATAAAGTCCTGACTCCAGCCAACAAAGCTCTCTAGGTCATTGAGGTATGCAAGCCTCCAAACCGTGACAAGGTTGTGGTCCTCTTGGAAAGCCTCACCAGAGTTGGTAGATTATTATCTGCATCTCTCCTATTTCCCACTTTTCTTCTTACCGAGTTCCCTTATCGTCAGCGGCCATCACATTGATCTTTCATATTTTACACCACATTCAATGAGATTCCACCAGCAGGTACCTTCCTCCTCTCCCTTTTCAGCGTTTTGATTTATTTATAGAGATACAATATGGAATAGGCCATACCGGCCCTTCAAGGCGTGCCACCCAGTAATCCCTGAGTTACCTCCAGCCTAATCCTGTGACAATTTACAATGACCAATTAACCTACCTGTTGGTACATCTCTGGACTATGGGAGGAATCCGCAGGAACCCTATGCAGTCACGGAGAGAATGTGCAAACTCCTTACAGATAGTGGTGGGATTTGAAACCAAGTCGCTGGAACTGTAAAGCATTGTGCTTTTAACTATTACACTACTGTGCCAGCCCAAGCTTCCTTCCCTCCCCTCCCTTTTCAGCATTGTGTAGTGATGGTTCTGTACCTCCCCTCCCTTTTCAGCTTGATGACCTTCGGCTTGTTAGGGAAAGTGAAGAGGTGATCTAGGAGCTACAGGCAGGTAATCACTCCGGTGCCACAGGAGACAGACAAGTGGGTTACTGTCAGGAGAGGGAAGGGAGAGTGCCAGGTAGTGGAGAGCACCCCTGCGGCTGTCCCCTCTTAACACTGAATTCTCCATTTTGAGCGCTGTTCAGGGGAATGACCTACCTGTGAGAAGCAGCAGTGGACGCACTTCTGGCACTGAGTCTGGCCCTGCAGCTCAGAAGGGTAGGGAACAGAAGAGGATGGCAGCAATAATAGGGGACTCTATACTCAGGGGGACAGACAGATGATTCTATGGGTGCGAAAAAGAAACAAGGATGTAGCTTGCCTCCCAGGTGCCAGGGTTCGTGATGTTTCTGAGCACATCCACATATCCTGAAATGGGAAGGTGAACAGCCAGAGGTTGTGGTACATATTGGTACCAACGACATGAGTGAAAAAAGTGTGGAGGTCCTAAAAGCAGAATACAGGAAGTTAAGAAGGAAGCAGAGAAATAGGACCTCAAGGGTAGTAATAGGATTGCTGCCTGTGCTATGCAACAGAGAGTATAGGAATAGAATGAGGCGGCTGAAGGATTGGAGCAGGGAACAGGGATTCAGATTTCTGGATCAATGGGACCTTTTCTGGGGCAGGTGTGACCTGTACAAAAAGGACAGGTTGCATTTGAATCCAAGGGGGACCAATATCCTGGCAGGGAGTTTTGCTAATGCTATTGGGGAGGGTTTAAACTAGATTTAAAGGGGAGTGGGAACCAAAGTGAAGAGGCAGAGGATGGTGTAGTTGGCACACAAGTAGAGACAGCTTGTAGGGAGTTTGTGAGGAAGGTTAGGCAGATGTTAGAGCAAAGATGCGCTCAGCCTGATGGTTTGAGATGTGTTTATTTTAATGCAAGGAGTCTCATAAACAAGGCGGATGATCTTATGTGGCCTGGATCAGTACGTGGAAATGTGACATTGTGGCTATTACAGAGACTTGGGTCAGGGGCAGGAATGGCTGCGTTAGATGTTTCAAAAAGGACACTGAGGGAGGTAAAAGATGTGGTGTGTGGCATGGCTAATCAGGGATAATGTCATTGCTGCAGAAAGGGAGGAAGTCATCAAGGGATTAGCTACTGAGTCAGTGTGAGTGGAAATCAGAAACAAGAAGGGAGCAAGGTGCTTTTTATAGACCACCCAATAGTAACAGGGGCATCAAGGAGCAGATAGGGAGGCAGATTCTGGAACGGTGCAATAATAAGAGTTTTTGTGATGGGGCATTTTAACTTTCCTAATATTGACTGGCATCTCCTTAGAGCAAATGGTTTTGATGGGGTGAAGTTTGTTAGGTGTGTTCAGGAAGGTTTCCTGATGCAATATGTAGATAAGTCAACTAGCGAAGATTGTACTTGATCTGGTATTGGGAAATGAACCCAGTCAGGCGTCAAATCTCTTGGTGGGGGGGGGGGAAATTTGGAGGTAGTGATTGCAATATTTAATTGGGGTGGGGGGATATATGATGCTATTAGGCAGGAACTTGGGAGCATAAATTGGGTGCAGATGTTCTCAGGGAAATGCATGGTAGAAATGTGGCAAATGTTCAGGGAACATTTGCATGAAGTTCTGCTTAGGTATGTTCCATTGAGGCAAGGAAAGGATGGTAGGGTAAAAGAACCATGGTGTTCAAAGAGTGTGGAAAATCTAATTAAGAAGAAAAGAAAAGCTTACAAACGGTTTGAGAAACTAGGTACTCATAGAATTATGAAAAATTTTAAGGTTGCCAGGAAGCAGCTGAAAAATGAAATTAGAAGAGTTACAGGGGGGCCTTGGTGAGCAGGATTAAGGAAAACCCCAAGGCATTCTACAAATATGTGAAGAGCAAGAGGAAGAGCTGTGTGAGAATAGGACCAATCAGGTGCAATAGTGGTAACATGTGCATGGAGTTGGAAGAGGTACTTAATGAATACTTGGCTTCAGTATTCACCAGTGAAAAAGAACTTGGCAATTGTGGGATGAATTGCAGCTGACTGAAACACTTGAGCATGTAGACATTAAGAAAGAGGATGGGCTGGAGCTTTTGAAAAGCATTAAGTTAGTTAAGTCGCTGGGACTGGACGAGATATAACCCAGGCTACTGTGGGAAGTGAGAGAGGAGATTGCTGAGCCTCTGATGATGATCTTTGCATCATCAATAGGGATGGGAGGAGTACCAGGTTTAGAGGGTTACCTATGCCATTCCCTTGTTCAGGAAAGGGAATAGAGATCACCCAGGAAATTATAGACCAGTGAGTCTTACTTCAGTGGTGGGCAAGTTGTTGGAGAGATCCTGAGAAGCAGAATTTATGAGCATTTGGAGATACATAAACTGATTAGGGATGGTCAGCATGGCCTTGTCAAGGGCAGGTTGTGCCTTATGAGCCTGATTGAATTCTAAAGACATTGATCAAGGTAGAGCAGTGGATTTAAATGGATTTAAATAAAGCATGTGATAAGGTTCCCCATGCAAGGCTCCTTCAGAAAGTAAGGAGTCATGGGATCCAAGGAGAGCTTGGATTATGGATCCATAATTGCCTTGACCACAGAAAGCAAAGGGTGGTTGTAGATGGTTCATATTCTACATGGATGTCGGTGACCAGTGATGTTCTGCAGGGATCAGTTCTGGGACCCCTCCTCTTTGATTTTTATAAATGACTTGGACCACATTTGGAGTATTGTGCTCAGGTCTGGTTGCCTCATAGGAAAGGTGAAGAAGCTTCAGAGAGGGTGCAAAGAAGATCTGCTCGGATTAGATTAATATCCTATGATGTAAAGTTGAGGGAGCTAGGGCTTTTCTCTTTGGACAAAGGAGGATGAATAGTGTCTTGATAGAGGTGTACAAGATAAGAAGCAAAGATGGAGTGCGCAGCTAGGGATTTTTCCCAGGATGGAAATAACTAATTTTAAGGTGATTGGATTGAAGTATAGGGGGATATCAGAGATAGGTGTTTTACACCGAGAACTGTGGGTGTGTGGAACGTGCTACCAGGGATGGTGGTAGAGGCAAGTGTATTAGGGATATTTAAGTGATTCTTAGATTTGTACATGGATGTAAGAAAATTGGAGGGCTTTGTAGAAGGGAAGTTTAGACATTAACATCGTGGGCCAAAGGGTCTGCATAGTGCTATACTGTTCTATATTCTGAAGTATTAATTGTTAACTCTAGTCACTTTTTGAAAAGAAAGTGACAAACCTTGCTATAGTGTTGTTGTTTTCCAGGATAATGAAATGGGAAGTGAATGTTAATTAAGGCAGGATATGGAAGTTCACACATGCCTTTGTCATTAATCTGCTTACAAGGATTTTCCATAGAAACTATCGAAACAAAATGTGTCAATGGGAGATTTTTGTTTAGCCAGTGTGTGTTATTGCAAGATTTTCTTCAACTAATTAAAACTGTTGTACAATGCAGCTATCCTAAAAAGAGTCAATCAGGACTCATACTGGGGGTTGTGTCATCTCTGATGGAAGATTGTTGCAGAAAAATATATAACATTGGAGAGATAAAGGAGATTGACTATCTCCAGCATTTGTAGTTTTATTTTAGATTTTGTGAGGAGTAATTGGATTATCATTTCTATTACTATTCAAGTTTCTTGCAGCTCAGTTACAACCTTTGTCAACCACTTCCTCCAAGCAGAGGCTGAACAATGGGTCTACTCATTGATAACTGTAGGTCTTTCTTTTGTATTTAAAATTCTGATCCCTGACCATGTACATTACAACATGAGAATGGGTATCTTGTGACAATTCCTGATCTTCATGAGCTCTTCTACTTCCAACCAAGCACTAATCAAAATCAAATGTAATTTCAACAACTTTCAAGAAGCTCAATGCAATCCCAAACTTGATTGGCACCTTTCACTCATTTTAAACGTCCAGTCCTTCCTGCAATGAGTACCATCTGCAAAATGCACTCTCAAATCTGCACCCATAATCACTTGGAAGACTAAGAGAAGCAGCTATAGTGAAATAGCAAAACCTCAGTGTAACACGACATTTTACTTGGGAGGTAGATTGTAACTTTATGCTCTTCCCATGAAAACAGAACCTATTTCATTGTGGTGGTGTCTACCACATACTTCACCAATACCTTCCTGGAAATAAATACAAATAAACGGAAAGCTATTCTTGCCCCTTTCTCCTTTCAGACCATATTTCAAGTGAATTTCTTGAGCTATCATTATGTGTTTTGACTTGATAAGCATCTTGCTTCCTGCGATGATGCTATAACCATTTTGTTACCGAGGTAAAACACCAAAGTTTCAAAGAATGTTGTTAATTTTGTACAAATTAGACCATACTTGCCATCTTTAAAAAATTGTAGTCAGCCGTCGATCACAGGGGATCATGGGTTTGTGCCTCTGGTGGACTGTGTCCTCTCCAGGGTGGGAAGATTTGAAGAACCAGATGTTGCCCATGCAGCAGGTTTCCCCGCTCCACATCACTGATGTGGTTTAAGGGAAGGGAATGCTCCGATACAGCTTGGCATCAGTGTTGTCACTGAGATTCCCAGAGTGAAGTTGTAAACAACATCAAACTGCCTTGGGGTCCCCGCTCCAGATTTCTTCCTTGGGCTTTACTTCTGAAGTTTTTCCCGTGGGTGGGTATGGCTACAAGGCAGTGGAGATTTAAAATCAGTTTTCCTTCACTTCGGCGGGCTGCTGTACAAGGCTGATAAGCCCCACCTGCCTGAAACAACTGGTTTTGAGGCACCAGTCACCAACTTTGCCCCTCCCTTGACAGTAGAAACAGTTCCACCAGGCCTAGTAGCTAAGCCACACGTGAAGGCCAAGAGTTGGACTTGGTTGTCAGAGGTTATTAATGACGCTCGCAATCTGGAGCACTTTATAGTTGTAGGAGCTTATTCCCACTACCACCCTGGCTATGACAACATTAGGAACTTTTAAAAAATACAGTAAACATTTTCTGTCAAGTTGTTTAAGAAATCAATATACAATTATTGTCACTTTATTAGATACAGGTGTGAAACTTGGTGTGGTCGTCTGCTGCTGTAGCCCATACACTTCAAATTTTAATGTGCTGTGCATTCAGAAATATTCCTCTGCACACCACTGTTGTAATACATGGTTACTTGAGTCACTGTCACCTTCCTGTCAGCTTGAACCAGTTTGGCCATTATCCTCTGACTTCTCTTATTAACAAGACATTTTCATCCACAGAACTGCCATTCACTGAATATTTTTGGTTTCTTGCACCATTCTCTGTAAACTCTAAAGACTGTTGCCTGTGGGAAATCCCAGGATATCAGTAGTTTCTGAGATACTCAAACCATCCCATGGTCAAAGTCTCTTAGATCAGATTTCTTCCCTATTCTGATGCTTGGTTTGAACACCTCTTCCTCAGTGTCAACAAGACAAAGGGGGTGGTTTTTGAGTTCAGGAGAATTCACACCACTCGCACCTTGCTTTACATTGGTGGAACAGCAGTGGAAACCACAAGCAGTTTCAACTTCCTGGGAGTGCACATCTCGCACAAACTCTCAAGATCCCAGAACACATCCTACACAATCAGGAAAGTTCACCAACGCCTCTACTCTCACAGGAGCCTGAAGAGAGCTAGACTATGTCATTCAGCAATTCAGGAACAGCTTCTTCCCCTCTGCCATCCGATTCCTAAACAGACGTTGAACCCTTGGACATTACCTCACTTTTTTTTTAATAGACAATATTTCTGTTTTTTGCACATTTTTAAAACCTATTCAATATACATACTGTAATTGATTTACTTATTTATTATGATTATTTTTATTTTACTTATTATTTTTTCCTCTTCTATATTATGTATTGCATTCAACTGCTGCTGCTAAGTTAACAAATTTCTTGTCACATGCCGGTGATAATAAACCTGATTCTGATTCTATGCACATCTGTACTCATATCATTCTATAGATGAGTTCTGTTAACTTAGGTGGCATGTACACTTCCCCTGTCAAGGCCATGCATACAAGGGTGGTGGTTGGGGAGGAATTGTGGCTAAGGAAATAGCTGTCTAGTGTACTAAAAGAGAACAGAGAAAGTTGTTAAAATGAAAGAAGGTCTTGTCTTTGTTGTTTGGGCGTAAACAGATACACAGTAAAGAGCATCCTAACAAGCTGCAACATTGCATAACACGGAAACTGCACTACAGCGCACAGCTAGGCTCTACAATGGGTAGTCAAAATTGCCCAATTCATCACCACCACAGCCTACCCACCATCGAGGACACATATACCGAAAGGCACTGGAAAAGGACCAGTAACATCATGGAGGATCCTATCCACTCTGTTCATGGACTGTTTGTCCCACTCCCATCAGGGAGGAGGCTGTATAGCGTCTACGCCAGATCCACCAGATGCGAAAACAGTTACTTTCCCCAAGGAGTAAGGCTGATCAACACCTCCACCCACTAATCCATGCCTCCACACTTCATCTCTGGTCAAAATTTCTGTGCCGTCACTTTATGGACATACGATCAATTTATGTACATATTCATATTTATTGTGTTTATTATGTTTTTTATCTTATTGTGTTTTTTTTCTTTGCTGCATCATATCTGGATTTTGTCCTCCTTTATACTTGTGTACTGGAAATCTGAAGGAGAAGCTATTGTCAGATATATCAGTCTTACAGTGGAGTAAGGGGAATTTCAGAGGCACGAGAGAGGAGTTGGCTAGAATTGATTGGAAAAGAACACTGGTAGGGATGATAGCAGAGTGGCAATGGCTGGAACTTCTGGAAACAATTCAGAAGGCACAGGATATATACATCCTAAAGAGGAAGAAGTATTCTAAAGGAAAGATGACACAACCATGGCAAATAAGAGACGTCAAAGCCAACATAAAAGCCAAAGAGGGCATATATTACAGCAAAAAATTAGGGGTAAGTTAGGGGATTGGGAGGCTTTTAAAAACAAAGGTAATGAAAAAAGTCATTAAGGTAAAGATTGAATATGAAAGTAAGCTAGCCAATGATAATAAAGAGAATACCAAAGGTTTCCTCAGATACATGAAATGTAAAGAAGAGGTGAGAGTGGATAGCGACTGCTGGAAAACAATGCTGGAGAGAGTAATGGGGGTCAATGAAATGGTGGATGACTGAATAAGTATTTTGTGTTGGTCTTCATTGTGGAAGACACGAGCAGTATGGGGAAGTTTCAGGTGTCCGGGGTCATGAAGTGTGTGAAGTTACCATAACTAGAGGTAAGTCACCTGGACCAGATGCTGTATACCCCAGAGTTCTGAAAGAGGTGGCTGAAGAGATTATGAAAGCATTAGTAATGGTATTTCAAGAATCACTAGATTCTGGAATGGCGTTGGAAGACTGGAAAATTGCAAAATCACTCCGCTCTGCAAAATAGGAGAGAGGTAGAAAAATGTAAACTATAGGCCAGTTAATCATGGATAAGGTCTCAGGGCATATGATAAAATAGGCCACAGTCAGCATGGTTGTCTTGCCTGACATATTCTTTGAAATACTTTGAAGAAATACCAAGTAGGGTAGGGTAGACAGAGAATTAGTTGATGTGTACTTGGATTTTCAGAAGGCCTTTGACAAAGTGCCTCACATGAGCCCATGGTATTACAGGAAAGATACTGGGATGGATAAAGCAGTGACTGATTGGTGGAAGCAAAGAGTGGGAATAAAGGGAGTCAGTGACTAGTGATATTCCACAGAGGTCTGTTTTGGGACCAATTCATTTTACACTATATGTCAATGATTTGGATGATGGAATGATAGCTTTGTGGCAAAGTTTACAAGTTTACTTCCCAAACACGGAGGTCAGATCAACTGGCCTAGAGTTTCTTTTTTTTTCCAGTCTTCCGGTACCACTCCAGAATCTTGAAATATCATTACTCCTGGCAACCAACTGGCAGGAGTATTCAAGGACATTTTCAACCTCTCACTGCTACCGGCGGAAATTCCCACTTGCTTCAAAAAGGCAACAATTATACCATTGCCTAAGAAGAATAATGTGAGCTGCCTTAATGACACTCATATCTATCGTGATGAAATGCTTTGAGAGGCTGGTCATGACTAAACTGAACTCCTGCCTCAGCAAGGACCTGGACTCATCGCAATTTACCTATCTCCACAATAGGTCAACAGCAGATGCAATCTCAGTGGCACTCTTCACACGACTTTAGACCACCTGGACAACACAAACACCTACGTCAGGGTGCTATAGTTTAGCATTCAATATCTTCATTCCTACAACCCTAATTGAGAGGTTATAGAACCTGGGCCTCAGTACCTCCCTCTGCAACTGGATCCTCAACTTCCTAATCAGAAGACCACAGTCTGTGCGGATTGGTGATAACATCTCCTCCTCATTGACGATCAGCACTGGTGTACCTCAGGGGTGCGTGCTTAACCCACTGCTCTACTCTCTCTATACCCATGACCGTGTGGCTAGGTATAGCTCAAATACCATCTACAAATTTGCCGATGATACAGCCATTGTTGGTGGAATCTCAGATGCTGATGAAAGGGCGTACAGGAGAGAGGTATGCCAACTTGTGGAGTGGTGTCACAGTAACAACAGCACACTCAACGTCAGTAAGATGAAAGCTGATTGTGGACTTCAGGAAGAATAAGATGAAGAAACACATACCGATCCTCGTAGAGGGATCAGAAGTGGAGAGAGTGAGCAGTTTCAAGTTCCTGAGTGTCAAGATCTCCGAGGACCTAACCTGGTCCCAACATATTGATGCAGTTATAAAGAAAGCAAGACAGTGACTACATTTCATTAGGAGCTTGAAGAGATTTGATGTGTCAATAAATACACTCAAAAACTTCTATAGATGTACCATGGAGAGCATTCTGGCAGGCGACATCACTGTCTGGGACCACACAGGGCCGAAAAAAGCTGCAGAGAGTTGTAAATTTATTTGGCACCATCTTGGGTACTAGCCTACAAAGTACCCAGGACATCTTTAGGGAGCAGTGTCTCAGAAAGGCAGCGTCTATTATTAAGGACCTCCAGCGCCCAGTGCATGTCCTTTTCTCGCTGTTACCATCAGGTAGGAGGTATAGAAGCCTGAAGGCATACACTCAGCGATTCAGGAACAGCTTCTTCCCCTCCGCTGGTCGATTCCTAAATGGACACTACCTCACTTTTTAAATATATATTATTTCTGTTCTTTGCATGATTTTTAATCTATTCAATATTTGTATACTGTAATTGATTATTATTTTATTTTTCTTCTTCATCTATATTATGTATTACATTGAACTGCTGCTGCTAAGTTTAACAAATTTCATGACACATGCCAGTGATTATAAACATGATTCTCATTTGAAGATAGGTGGAGGGGCAGGTAGTTTTGAGGAAATAGAAAGGTTACAAAAGGACTTAGAGAGATTGGGAGAATGGGCAAAGAAATTGCAGATGGAATACAGTGTTGGGAAGTTTATGGTCATGCACTTAGAAGGAACGAAAGGGTTGACTAATGTGGTAAACTATGTGTATATGTCTGGACACGCCCCTCTGCTGACTGCTCCAGTGGCTCCTCCCACAGACCCCTGTATAAAGGCGATTGGAGGCACTGCTCCTCCCTCAGTCTCCAAGATGTTGTGGTCACTTTTGCTGCTAATAAAAGCCTATCATTTGCCTCCCGTCTCCGAGAGCTATTGATGGTGCATCAACTACTTTCTAAATGGAGAGAAAATACAAAAAAACTCAGGTGTAAAGGGACTTGGGAGTCCTTGTACAATATTTTCTAAAAGTTAATTTGCAGGTTGAGTGTTTTGTGAGGAAAGGAAATGCAATGTTAGCATTCATTTCAACAGGACTAGAACATAAAAGGATGTGATGTTGAGACAATTAAAGCATTGTTGAGGCCACACTTGGAGTATTGTGAGCAGTTTTGGTGAGAAGGCAGGAGGTTGGGGCTGAGAGGAAAACTGAGTCCGCCGTGATGAAATGGCAGAGCAGACTTGATGGGCCAAATGGCCTAATTCTCCTCCTATATCTTATGGTGTTATGGAAATGATGTTAACCAATCTTGAACTGAACCTCTTGACCATGTCTGCTCACATGCTTTTATTCATGTGCCACCAGATAATTGGCTGATTTAGAAATTTGCATTAATGAGATGTACAGGTGTACCTAATAAAACTGGCCAGTGCTGGCTTAAAAAAAATACAGCAGGCATATTCTATCAGGTTGGATTTAAATATGTAAAATGATATTATTTAGTTTCAAGAAAACAATGTAGAATAAATTGAAAAGTAGTGCACATGGAATTCTGGGATTTAACTGAAAACACTGTCTAATTTAATTTGGAATTATTAGTTACAGGTTTCCCCTGCTATTGGAAGGTAGAACGCTCCTATGAAATAGTTCGTAAGCCGGAATGCCGTAAAGTGAAGAAGCAATACCATTTATTTATATGGGAAAAATTTGTGAGTGTTTGCAGACCCAAAAAATAACCTACCAAGTCATGCCAAACAACACATAAAACCTAAAATAACAGTAACATATAGTAAAAGCAGGAATGATCTGATAAATACACAGCCTATATAATGTAGGAATACTTTTCTACAATTATTGCAGCACTGTCCACTGTAGCGAAAATCTCACACAACCGCTCTCGGCAGCACTCGTGGCAAAAACACACGGTGCAAGCACTCCTAGCAGAAACACATGGCGCAAGCTCTCCCAGCAGAAGCATTCTTTCCAGTAACCTTTAAGCTATGAAGCTACCAGATAACACAAAAATACACAGCCTATATAAAGTAGAAATAATGTACGCCCAGTGTAGTTTCACTTACTGGAATCGGGAAGACAGTGAGGACACTGATGATGGTGTGTTAGGCTGAGTCGTCGAAGGTTGGGGCGGTGGGAGGTAGAGGAGACTGGGGTGTCATCTCATCGTCGTCTGTTTCCATCAGGGCAGGCAAGTCACCTTCTATGTCTGCCTGCCTCGATGTCGAAAGTTGAGTTTTGTCGTCTGTTGTGGCTGATGTCGAATGCTTGAAAAACGACAGTATGCTTGACTGCTTAGCCTTGCGCATTTTTCTATCATACAGTTCTCTGTAAGCACTCAAACCATCCTGCAAATATGCCCTAAACCTACGTACCCTTTCAAAATTAAAGTCATACTTTTCTGCAATCATTGCAGCATTGTCAATTGCAGCAAAACTCTCACGCAATTGCTTCCTGTTCAGTTCCTGGACAACTTCACTTTCTGCGTTCACTACTGCGTTTGATTTCAATTGTTATCCTTTCCTCTTCATCTCTCAGTTCTTGGTCACGGGATGCCAAAACCTCTTCAACATCATCTTCATCAACTTCCACAAACCCTTAGCCAAACTCACTATGTCCTTACTTTGTTCATCATGATCGAAATGCTTAATTATGTCTAGTTTTAAGCTAAGTGTAACACCCTTATGCACTCTTTTCTGATGCCTTAGAACTCATCTTGCTAATGGATGCACAAAATAAATCGACATAAAGCACAGATACTCACAGGCACGTGTTTAAGCAATGCCGGCTAGAATGCAGTTCTGGGGGAGGAGCCTGGCTGCTTGGCGTGCGCTGCCTTTTTTCGTAACAGTGAAAATACCTTCTGTTAGCGAAAACAAATAACTAATGTAGGTCTTTCGTAACAGTGAGTTGACGTAAAGTGAATGTTCAAAAAACGGGGGACACCTGTATTTCAGATCACTATAAACAAAATTACTCACTGTTTACAAAATATTAAGTGTCATAAATTATAGTCACAACTATAGATAATCCAGTGCTTTCACACCATAGCATCTATTTTCAACAAACTAACATCCTTGTATAAATAAATACCAATCACAGTACATTCACTTGATCATTTGAAAGCCAGTTGTGTTGTGAAGATTTGATCATGTTTACAAGTTTAAAGTATTACAGCTACTTTCCTAAATACACAAACATTAAGCAGCTTCAGTGAATGGAATGTAATGATGATTTTGAATGGATTGCATAATGCCATGATCCCCTATTACACAAAGTCCCACAAAAAGTATACTACTAGTTAGAATTTCCATATTAACACAGTTCAGTGCAGGGTGCTGTACCTTTAAAAAAAACATCACAGTGTTATACATCAATTGCAATTCCATGGGACATGGACATTGTTTCTTTAGTTCCAGTCATGTACATTAGAACAGAGCAAAGGTGTGGGAACGAGGATGTAATTGCTATGTAGGTCCAATATGGCACAGCAGCTGTACTTCCAAAGGGACAGAACCAAAGACCGTGGCGGACGCCATCACGGACATGATGGGAGACCCAAGAAATGCTAACCATCCATGGAAGGAAGCACCAAGAATCTTTAAGTCTCAATATCCACATGGCAAGTTTCACTGAAAAGGCCGCCACAGGTATGACTGTGGAACAATGTAGTGGAGGCCTCTGTGGGAGATGCAATGCAGCCTGAGAGAGACAGAGAGAGAGAGAGAAAATGCTATTATTGCAAAGTATTTTCAAATCATTCAAATCAAGCTTTTGTTTAACAATGTCCACAACTTTTATGCCATTTTCCATCTATTAATTGAACCATTAGAACGGGGTTCCCAACCACTTTTTATGCCATTGACCTCTACCATTAACTAAGGGGTTCATGGACCCCAGGTTGGGAACCCCTGCATCAGAACAACTATACTGACAAGCAGTTCTTTTAACCTCTATAACGGGCACAAAATCTGACTAACTACAACAGAGTAGGGAATGAATGAAGGGGTGTAACTTATCTGAGCTTGGTGACAGGACAACCTTTGTTGCCCTCCCTCTATCACATGCACATCCATTCATTTATAAGAATTATCAGACTGGCGAAAGACGTTGCAGGTTGGCTGGGATAGCAAACTAGGTGAGAGGAACTAAACGTCTGCAAAGGAATGGTAAGTAAATAGAGTGGGAAAGAACCTGAAACCTAATCTAGGGATGTCCAAATATTTTCTGTTCAAATAAATTCACCTGTCCAAATATAAAGGATAAAAAAAGAATTTTTTAAAATGGTGCAGAACTAATGCCTGAGGGAGTTAGGTGTTCCATGTATGTAAAACATTTACTATGTCTAAATTTTTACTTTTGATACTTGCCCATATTAAACTGATCATTTTATTTATTTATTTGCGATACAGCATGGATTAGGCTGTTCCAGCCCTTCGAGCCATGTGACTCAGTAACCCGATTTAACCCCAGCCTAATCATGGGACAATTTAAAATGACCAGTTGAGCTAAAAATTGCGGACTGTGGGAGGAAAATGAACTCTCAGAGGAAACGCCACGGTCACGGGGAGAATGCACAAACTCCTTACAGGCAGCAGTGGGAACTGAACCAGTGGCACTGGTACGGTGAAGCATTGTGCTGACCATTATGCTACTCTGCCACCCTATGCTGTGATTCCCCAACTATAGTTTAAATAAGTCTCCTCAGCCCTCATGGGTACAGAATTGTGCTGAACAGTTGATTCTGTATTCTGAGTGCAGTGTTTGGTTCTAAATGCACTCACCAGTGTAAACATTTCCATGTTTACTTCCAGGGTAAACACATCAAACCCTGTAAGAGTTCATCGACTTCAGTGAGATTACCTCTCATTCTTCCAAACCTTGAAGACCACAGGACCAGTTTGTTTAATGCATTCCCTCTCTCACATGCATTTCCATTCTTTGACAGCGTAACCAGACCGGTACACAACAAAGCAGCCACAATCTCCATTCACAGGATTTCAGTAAGCCACTTTCAATAAAGACCAATGCACTGTTGATTTTCTAATTACTTCCTGCTCCCAGAAGTTAAATTTTTGTGATTTACATTCCCTTGCCTCTATTTTTTTTAATCAAAGTGGATGACAACTCATTATTCCACATTGTCTTCCATCTGATAAAGACCTTGTATGTAATGAAGTCTAACTGCTGTAAGGTTGACTGAATATTGGGAAAGTCAAAAGAGCTCTGTATGTGATATTTGTCACTGCTCAGATCTGAGTACTGTCTTCCAAATGAACAGAGGACCTGCAGTTTGCTATATTTGCTAGAGACAGAGTGAATTCATGACAAGTGGCGACGAGGCGTACAGGAGCAAAATAAATTGGCTGGTTGAGTGAAGTCACAACAACCTTACACAATGTCAGTAAGACCCAGGAATTGATTTCAGACTTCGGGAAGGGGAATTGGGAAAATAAACAAGAGACCTCATTGTCAGGGCAGCAGTGAAAAGCGTGAGTAGCTTTAAGTTTCTGGACATCAACATTTCAGAGGATCTATCCAGAGTCTAACACATTGATGCGATCATGAAGAAGTCAGGTCAGAAGCTATATTTCATTAGAAGCTTGAGATCTGGTATGTCATCAAAGACTCTAGCAAATTTCTACAGATGTATGGTGGAGAGTATTCTGACTGGTATGGAGGGTCCAATGTATAGGATTAAAAGAGGTTGCAAAAGGTTGTAGACTCAGCTAGTCCATTGTGGGCACAACCCTCCCCACCACGAGGACATATTCAAAAGGTGAAGCCTCAAGAATGTGGCATCCAACAATAATTACTCCCCAGGACATGCCCTCTTCTCATTACTATCACGAAGACACACAGATTTCTGAATGGCCCATAAACACTACCTTGCTGTTCCTCTTTTGCTCCATTTATTTAATAAATTTTTATTGTACCTTATGGTACCTTATGTCATGCACTGTCCAGCTGCCGCAAAATGACAAATTTCTCAACAAGTATCAGTGATAATGAACCTGATTATGATTTGGAAGTTGCACTATGCAAATGCACCTCTGGGGCATTTGATTTATTGAAAAAACAATGCAGTTGAAACACAATTCTGACAATATTTTGGCAATATGTAGAAAACCAGCAGCTGCCTTAAATATAATGAATATCACAGAGAACCATTGTCAGTATTTCCTGTGTTTAAAAACTAAATGGCTCCACCTACAGTCATGTCATATACTGCAACACTTACAATAAGGGTTGAAAGGAATGTACTGAACTTAAAAATTAAATTTAATTGGAATTATTCTAACACATAAATAACAAAAACAGTCAGCAATAAAATGCTTACTCAATGTATGTACATTACAGTTTGCAACATACAAATTCTTCACTGACTCTAGGAAGTGATAATTTATGTCCACACTTCTTGCTACCTTAAGAAAGCAGCCAGCAAAATCAAAGACACCACCCACCCCAGACTTTCTCTCCTCTCTCCCTCCCATCGTGCAGAAGCTACAAAAGCCTAAAGCATATGCACCAGGCTCAAGGATCCTGCTATTGTAACTGTTGTGTATTTAATATTTCAGTAATACTTGAGTGATCCCTACGGAAAGCAGAGATTATATGTTGGTCCTGGAGGCTGGTGGGGTGGTAGGTGAGGACAACCAGCCCACCACCCTCCGGGTCCAACATATAATTCTCCGTAACTTCTGCCACCTCCACTGGGATCCCACCACCAAGCACAACTTTCCCTCCCCCCCCCCCCTTTCTGCTTTCTGTAGGGATCGCTCCCTACGCGACTCCATTGTCCATTCGTACCCCCCCCCCATCCCTTCCCACCAATCTCCCTCCTGGCACTTACCCTTGTAAGCAGAACAAGTGCTACACCTGTCCTTACACTTCCTTCCTCACCACTATTCAGGGCCCCAGACAGTCCTTCCATGTAAGGCAACACTTCACCCGTGAGCCAGTTGGTGTGATAAACTGCATCTGGTGCTCCCGGTGTGGCCTTTTATATACGCAGACTGGGAGACCGTTTTGCCGAACACCTACACTCTGTCCACCAGAGAAAGCAGGATCTCCCAGTAGCCACACATTTTAATTCCATGTCCTATTCCCATTCTGATATGTCTATCCATGGCCTCCTCTACTGTCAAGATGAAGCCACACTCAGGTTGGAGGAACAACACCTTATATTCCGTCTGGGTAGCCTCCAACCTGATGGCATGAACAATGATTTCTCTAACTTCCGTTACTGCCCCCCTCCCCTTCTTACCCCAGCCCTTATTTATTTATTATTCCCCCCCTTTTTCTTCTCTCTCTGTCCCTGTCACAATCACTCCTTGCCTGGCCTCCCTCTGGTGCTCCCCTCCCCCTTTCTTTCTCCCTAGGCCTCCTGTCCCATGATCCTCTCCCTTCTCCAGCTGTGTATCCCTTTTGCCAATCACCTTTCCGGCTCTTAGTTTCATCCCTCTCCCTCCTGTCTTCTATCATTTTGGATTTCTCCCTCCCCCTCCTACTTTCATATCTCTTACTATCTTTTCTTTCAATTAGTCCTGACGAACGGTCTTGGTCCAAGACGTCGACTGTACTTCTTCCTATAGATGCTGCCTGGCCTGCTGCATTCCAACAGCATTTTGTGTGAGTTCTAAGAAATAATTAAGGTTGCTTTATGGTCTAACGAATGTGTAACCAATTTAGAGCTGCTTTAGTCACTTGTAAAAGGATAACAGTGTTATAACTAATAATCCTGCATAAATCTTAAGGTCAATGGATTTCGCTTTTGTTAATTTGATTTCACTAGTTAAATGCAAAACAATTCTGGTGACTACACCATGTGCTCTTCTCACTGCTACATTCCTACACGAAGTGTTGTTGAAGGAAAGTCGAGTCCATCGTCGGAAACCCCACACCCAGGTTATGTTCTTTTCTCATTGTTGCCATCAGGAAGAATTTAGAAACTTCAGGACTCACACTGCAAGGTTCAAGAACAGTTATCAGCCCTCAACCATCAGGCTCTTGAACCACAGGGGATAACTTCACTCAACTGTACTCACCCCAACACTCAAGAGTTCCTACAACCTATGGACTCACTTTCAAGGACCTTCATCTCATGTTCTCGATATTTATTGCTTGTTTATTTATTATTATTGCTTCTTTTTCATTTTGTATTTGCACAGTTTGTTGTCTTTTGCACATTGGTTGTTTATCTGTTTTGTCATGTATGGTTTTTCATTGATTCCATTGTGTTTCATTGTAGTTACTGTGAATGCCCACAAGAAAATGAATCTCAGTGTTGCATATAGTCACATACATGTACTTTGATAATAAATTTACTTTGAACATTAATCATCACATAATATTGTTCCTCATCACTCAGTAAAATTAGTTTTCTGGCTTCTAATAGATCATATACACAATTTATTTCCATCTATTTCCTTAACTTCTGCCATCATTAGGATACCTTTCAAGCTCCTAACAACCACAATAAAAACTTAGGTACCAAATTTCGATTTTAAAAAGTAACAGAACTTCTGGGTTCCTATGAGTCATGGAATAAATAATCTATTTATTTGCAATTTGAACTAATTAAAATTAATTAAATGAAGTTCAATGTAGTATATGGTGACACGTACATACTTCGATAATAAATTTACTCTGAACATTGAACTTTAAAAGTCTGCAAGTAGATATCATATTTACATGAAATATTACTTTTAAGTTACAAAAATTTAATTGTTTTGCAACAATATGTTCACAGGAAATGCAGTAAATTAGATTTTATGGACTAATCTTCAGGTCAATTGCTCTAATTTTTGTGCTTACCTTCAAAGATAAGGATCCAGCTGCCACAAAGTGGTCAGCGTCAATGACAGAAGACAGAAGGCCAGCTAAAATTACCTCATAAAAATCACTCTTCTTTCTCAATCCAATGACAATAGCCCAAGACCACAGTCCGATGACACCATGCACAGTGTTGTCTGAAAGAGCCCTAAGCCAATCGTTGCTCTGTATTAATGAAAGCTGTAAACACTGATCAGAGAGGAAGCAGAAGATTCCTAGTCCAATACTTGAAATGACTGATGCTGTGCTGAATGTTTTCAGCAGTGCTTGAGCATGTTCTGTCTCTGTTGCCATTGCAATCGTTGACTGTTTTGACTTGAACATTGTTCAATGTATCATCCATGATATTTTACATCCATGTTCCTCATTCTAGACCAAGGAAATAACAGGTTTTGTTAGTGGCAACCTCAAAGTTCAATTATATGAGAACACATTTGTTACCCTTCTGGTGGTCTGATTCAAGTGAAGTGAATGTTCTACTGTATAATAACTAGATCAAAGAAGGAAACAGTTTGTAAAACAACAATGTTTCAACCATCTGTATACAGGTCTGCTATAACACAAAGTTTCTTCGGAATGCAAATAGTATGTTGTAGAAAATGGTATTATAAAAAAGTTGTGTAAATAGTTTAAAAGGTTAGGGGCTGAAGAATTTTAGACTCACAAAATGTTATTTGCTATAATCTTGCTGTGTTACCGCAACTTAAAATACTAAAGGCTGGATGCTATTTCCTTTAATTGAGTATTATTGTATAAGTGTCAATAGAAGCGATTGCTTGTCAATTTTGAATGGCCTCCTCAGGTGAAACTAGCAGGCTGTATTTTTAAGCAAAATTAGTGACTCCAGAGAGGTTACATACAAACAGGGCTCCCAACACCATCCCACAAGCCCCTCCCAGAAATATTTTGTCTACTTGTCAATTTTTAAAGTAATTCTTAATTGTTTCTCTAACTCCTGATCAAAATTGTTACAACCAATTCGGCCCAATGTTTCCTAATTAATCAATTGCATTATATTAAGGCGATGTCATTGTGTGTGTGTGTGTGTGGGGGGGGGGGGGGGGGGGGAGGGTTAGCATGGCAGCATAGCAGCTAGCACATCACTTTACAGCGCCAGCCATAAGATTGGGGTTTGATTCCCACTGTTGCCTATGATGAGTTGGTACGTTTTCTCTGTGACCATGTGAATTTCCTCCCACATTCCCAGTGATGTACAGTTAGAGTTAGAAAGCTCTGGGCATGCTACGTTGCTGCAGGAAGGATGGCAACACTATGTGAGCTACCCAACACAGTCCTCACTGATTTGATCTGACACAAATGATGCATTTCATTTTATGTTTCAATGTACCTGTAACAAATAAAGCCAATCCTTATAATCTTTTATATACAATTTGTGCTATGGAAACTTGTTATAACAGAACTGCAAATATGCACACGTATACTGTAAGACCACAAGATATATGTAGGAGCCTCATCTGTTAACCCTTTCATTCCTAGAATCATTCTCCTCTAGACCCACTACAATGCTAGCAAATCTTTTCTTAGATAAGGGAATCAAAACAGCTCCTAATACTCCAAGTGCAATCTGGGCAGCGTCTTATAAAGCTTCAGCATCACATTCTTGCTCTTATATTCTAGTCCTCTTGAAGTGAATGCTAACATTGTATTTACCTTCCTTACCATCAACTCGACCTACAAGTTAACATTTAGGGAATCTTACATAAGAACTCTAAATCCCTTTGCACCTCTGATTTTTGAACTTTTTCCCCCCACTTACAAAATAGTCTACCCCTTTATTCCTTCAACCAAAGTACATGTCCATAATATTCTCTACACTATATTCTATGTGCCACTTCTTTGCCCTGTCTCCCAATCTGTCCATATCCTGCAGACTCCCTGCTTCCTCAATACTACCTATCACTCCACCTATGTTTGATCAAATGCAAACTTGGCCTCAAAGCTATCAATTTTGTCATCCAGGTCATTGACATAAAATGTGAAAAGAAGCCATCCCAGAACAGACCCCTGAAGAACTCCACATGTCACTGGTAGTTAACCAGAATCGTCCCCCTTTATTCCAACTCTGTCTCCTGTCAAGCAGCCAATCTTCCAACTATGCTAGTATATTTCCTGTTATATATTGTTAAGCAGCTTGTGTGCGGCACCTTGCCAAAGGCCTTCTGAAAATCCAAGAAAACAACATCCATTGACTCTCCTTTGACTATCTTGCCTGTCATTTCCTCAAAGAATTCCAACAGATTTGTCAGGCAAGATTCCCCTTCAAGGAAACCATGCTAGCCTACTTCATCATGTACCTCTAAGTACCCCGAAACTTCGTCCTTACTAATGGATTCCAACATTTTCCCAAATACTGAAGTCAGGCTAACTGGCCTATAATTTCCTTTCTTTGGCCTCCCTTCCTTCTTAGTAAAGAGTGACATTTGCAATTTTCCAGCTCTCCAGAATCTAATGATTCTTGAAAAATCATTACGAGTGCCTCCACAATCGCTTTAGCTACCTCTTTCAGAACTCTGGCATGTAGTCTATATGGTCTAGGTGACTTATCTATCTTCAAACCTTTCATCTTCCTAAATACCTTTTCCTTAGTAATAGCAACTTCACTCACTTCTGCCCTCCGACAATCTCAAATTTCTGGCATACTGCTAGAAGTCAAGACTGACACAAAATACTTACAATTTCTTTGCCCTCCCACCCCATTACTACCTCTCCAATGTCATTTTCCAGCAATCCAACATCCACTCTTGCCTCTCTTTTACTCTTTATATATCTGAAATAAACTTTTGGAATCCTCTGATATTTTTGGCCAGTTTACCTTCAATTTTAATAATTTCTTTCCTTCAGGTTCTTTTTAGTTGCCTTCTGTTGTTTTTAAAAAATTACCAATCCTCCAATTTCCCACTACTTTTTGCTCTACTAATGCCCCACTTTTGATTTTATGCTGTCTTTGATTTCACTTGACAGCCACTGTTGCCTCATCCTCCCATTAAAATACTTATTCAACTTTGGGATGTATCTATCCAGAGACTCCTGAATTTTTCCCTAGAACTCCAGCCATTGCCATTCTACTTTCACCCCTGCAATTGTTCCTTTCCAATCAACTTCGGCCAGCTCCTCTCTTGTGCCTCTGTAACTTCTTTTACTTCACTATAACACTGACACATCCGACTTTAAATTTCCCTCTCAAACTGCAGGGTGAATTCTCTCGTTTTATGGTCACTGCCTCCTAAGCTCTCTAATCAAATCTGGTTCATTACACAACCCCCAATCCAATATTGCCTTTTCTCGAGTGGGCTAAACCACATCCTGCTTTAAAAAGCCATCTCGTAGACATTCTCCGAATTTCCTCTCTTGGGATCTGATTTTCCCCATCTACCTGCACATTGAAATCCCCATGGCTATCATAACATTGCCCTTATTACATACCTTTTCTATTTCCCATTGAAATTTACTGTATATCCCACATCTTGGCTACTGTTTGGGTGCCTGTATATAATTCCCATCAGGGTCTTTTAATCTTGATCAGGACCTGATGAAGCGTCTAGGCCCAAAACATTGACTGTTTACTCTTTTCCATAGATGCTGCTTGGTTCTTCCAGCATTTTTTGTGATGTTGTTTTGGATTTCCAGTATCTGCAGATTTTCTTGTGTTTGTGTGTCCTTTCATCCTTGCAATTTCTTAACTTGACCCACAAGGATTCTACAACTTCTGACCCTCTGTCACCTCTTTCTAAGGATTTGATTTCATTTGAGCCAGACAGGCTCCCTGCCTAACTGCCTGTCCTTTGGATACAAGGTGTATTCTTGGATGTGAAGCTCCCAACTATGATCTTCTTCCAGCCATGTCTCACTGATGCTCACAATTTCATACCTGCCAACCTATACCTGTGCTATAATATCATCTACCTTATTCTGTATACTGTGTGCATTCAAATATAACACCTTCAGTTCTGTATTTATTACCCTTTTCAATGCCCCATGTTACACTTCATCTCATTCCTCTATCTGGAATTTTGCCCTGTCATTTTCCTGTCCATCCTTACAGTCTTACTACATACTGCATCAACTTGTACCCCAATAGCCCCATTCTTAGTCCTATCACTCTGATTCCCACACCCCAGCCAACTTAGTTTAAACCTCCCAACAGCACTAGCAAAAATGCCCACATGGATATTGGTCCTCCTTGGTGTTAGGTATAACCTTCTCCCAAAGAGACGAAGAGATCCCAAGGATTTAGACATTTGAATCCCTGCCCCTTACACCATTTTCTCAGCCATTCATTAATTTCTACCATCATCCTATTTCTACCCAGAGATTACTGCCTTGGAGGTCCTGTTCTTCAACCTTTTCCCTAACTCCCTATACTCACTGCGCAGGACTTCTTCCCTCTTTCTACCTTTGTCATCGGTGCCAATGTGCACCTCAACCTCTTGTTGCTGACTCTCCCTCTTGAGAATCTTCTGCAGCAGCCCCAAGAAATCCTGGATCCTAGCACCTGGAAGGCAACACACCATCCTGGCCTGTGTTTTGTGGCCACAGAATCTACTGTCCCCTTAACTTTCAATCTCCTATCACTATCACTCCTCCTAACTTTACTCTTCCCTGCTAAACCTCAGAGCCAGCTGCAGGTCCACTGGCCTGACTGCTGCTGTTGTGCGCTGTCTTTCCTAGCTTTATCCAGAGGGGTGTACTTGTTGCTGAGGGGGATGGCCAGAAGGGTAACCCTGCACTGACTGCTTACTCAACTTCCTTCTCCCGGTGGTCACCCACCTACTATCTGAAGCTTGTACTCTGGGTGTGACCACCTCAGTAAAATAGTCACTACTTAGTTTTCAGCCTCTTGGATCATCCTGAGTGCTTCCACCTCCAGCTCCGTGACCTTGTCAGTCAGGACCTGAAATTGGGTGCACTTCCTGCAGATGTAGTCAACAGGGAGATTGTTAGGTACCTTAGAAATCCCACATCTTACAGGAGGACAATCCACTGCCTGAACTATCATCCTGACTACACTTATTATGCCTCTAACTTCTCAAATTTATGTTCTAGCCTGTGCATGTTCTCACCAAAGCCTGTTGAGCCAAAGCCTGACTACCCTAATATTGTCCATTCACACAATGGCTGCTCTAATGATTAGATCTAATTATAATATGTAATTAGTTAATTCAGCAAAGTAATAAATTATCTGGATAGACTATGAAATATAATTATTCGATATGAATATCACAGATTTTTGTCCAAACATTCATTACCTCTCTCTTTATGGAGGTTGCCAACAGTATTTGAGGGGAAGGGAAATCAATTTAAATTTAATTTACTGCAAATCAAAGACTGCAGGTGCTGGATATCTGGAATAAAAATAGAAAATGATGGAAATGCTTAATATCTGTTTAAGGATACACAGAGTTAACATTTCAGGTTGAAGACACTTCCTAAGAACTGGGTTTCCAGAATTTTCTATCGTAGTTTTAAATAGAAGTTAGTCGATTTCTCTGGTTTTCAAATGCTCCATTTTGCTCATACTTATTACTATTGTCTATTAATTCTAGACAGCAGCACCCTTTTAATAATTTAACCCAAAGCAATCATATTATAACAGCATAAAATTATTGCTGAAGTGTGCATTTCATAAAATCTGATTGATGGCCTAATCGGTGCAATTCATTTGCAACATTTTTTCAGATCGAGTTGTTCAGATACAAATTAGATAGATTTCTTTTAGAATATATTATGTTTGTATTATGCAGAATAATATCAAGGGCATTATGCTTTGGAGAAGCCGTTAGTTTACATCCATTTGGACTTTCTCCTATATAGGCTATCCCCAGAATACAAATGCCCCATAATTAAGTTTACTATTGTAGCATGTACCGAGATACAGTGAGAAGCAACGTTTCTTCCTATTAAAGGTAAAACTAGTTCCCTCTTTCCATTTTCAGTAATTGCTTTTTCTTAAATAACCATGTGTTTTTGATACCATTCATTACAATTCTGTGGGAGTTATAGTTACCATATCAGACGATTTTTGCGTATTAATCAACATGGCCAAAATCGACTAACGCTGGTCTGGGGAAACTGAACTAGTTTGTTATCTGGGGGGTGGCCTGCATCTGGTGTAGGTTGAAGTCACCTGCAACTGTAATGATTGGCTTCTCTTATGTTTAGCTAACCTCATAGAATTCCCAAAATGAGTTCACTCAATGACGTGACAAACAGGGTTGATGGTTTTCCTGCATCCAGCACTCTGGTGAATGCAAGGCTAGCTTCCATGTGGGATTAGCTCAGTTATGGGCATTTCTATTTGCACAGGTGCAGGTTCAGTGAAAATGTGATCCTAATCACTCACTTATTGTGATCTAGGAAGAGGTCATTCACCTTATTAGATTGTATCAGGTACTAGCACATCATTCTCACTGCCCCTCATATTTCCTTATATTGTCTTTTATTAATTCAGATTAAGAGTCATAAAGTTATAGAACACTATAGCTCAGAAACAGATTCTTCAGCCTATCTAGTCCATAATGAACTAATAAACTGCCTGGTCCCATCGACCTGCCCGTGGACCATAGCCCTCTATGTCTCTCCCATCTGTTGTAACATGAACAGTCACAGGAGAGACACTAAAGCTAGTGAATACTCTAGTGTTTTATTCCACAAAATAAGACACTTTTGGAGGAAGAGAACTCCTGACCCAATATTATATGACATTTTATATGCTAAAGAACAAAGTTAACAGCAGGACAATTCTATGGTTGTACTGCATCTGCACTGCTTCCTTTGAATTGCATACAATTTTCACACATCTCCTTCTTCGCACCCACATTCCAGACGCTCAAAATAAATGTTAATCAGGATTGTTTGGTTTTCAATCAACTGGTATCCACAGCTTCAGGAAAAGTATTGTTCAGGGCTGCATTTTATATTTAATCTACAATCCATGTTCAAATCTGAAGAATGCCTGCTGTTGAACTCAATATTTGTTATATACCCTAACTCCATGATAACACCCTAACACCATCCATATACCTATCCAAGTTTCTCTTAATTATTGAAATCAAACTTGCATCCATCACTTCTGCTGGCAGCTCATTTCACACACACACCACCCTCTGACAGAAGAAGTTCCTCCTCATGTTCCCCTTAAACATTTCACCTTTCACCGTTAACCCATGAACTCCAGTTCTGGTCTCATCCTCAGTGGAAAAAAACCTGTTTGTAATTACCCTATTTATACTCTTCATAATTTTGTATGCCTTCGTGGAATCTTCCCTCATTCTCCTGCACTCTGGGAAATAAAGTCCTTTTATCCTTTCCCTATAACTGAGGTCCTCAAGATCTGCAAACATCCTTGTAATTGGAGAAACATACATCCAGATAAAGGGGAAACTTACAGTGACCAAGTAACCTACTGCCATGTCTTTGGATAGAACCCATGTAATCACAAGAGGATTGCGCAAATTCCATATTTGGAATCCAGGTTGATGGAACAGGCTGAGAGCAGTACAAACTGCTGCACCAATGGTCCGCCATACCTTTGTATGCCCAAAAAAAGCAAGTATTACTGATATGCAGATCACTAACTTGGGCTGCTTTTGATACCTTTACATATTCATTAACATTGTTTATGCAGGATATCAAGAGTTGCACAGTTGCTCCTGAAGACAATTTATCAGAGATGTTATGGTGTAGAAGACACTACCTCTCAGAATATTTCAGAGAATATGTCACAGGCCAATGACATGCAGAAAAATTAAACCATTAACTTCAATGGTACACAGAGCTTTCAGAAACAAAATATATGATGATTAAAAATACATACACTTGTCTAGTTTTTAGAAATATATCATCATGTTTGCCTCTAAATGCCTTTTGTTGTCTCCCAAGAAAAATGTTAGCAAATTTAAAATGGTATTTGTATTATTTATATTATTTGTATTATTTATTCCTTTCTTTTATCTATTGGAATATTTTCTATTTCAGATGTTGGAATTCCACTTGCAAATTTGTCAGATCTAAAGTGATAAATAGGGAGGTCTGGAAATAAATGCTGTTTCAAATATGAAACTACGCTTTCCATCAATATATTTCAGATGTCAGTACAAAAACGGGATTTTTCTTTTACAAAGCAATATACACAAAATGCTGGAGGAACTCAGCAGGTCAGGGAGCATCCATGGAAATGAACAGTCGACTTTTCGGACGGAGACCCTTCTTCAGGACTAATTTTTTTTTACAAATAGTGTAACTAAATAGTATTTAATTAATTAATGCACAGACTGACGAGAAAACATGCATTAATGTAATTAGGCCTACTTACAATTATTTTTAAAGGATGTGGAAATAAATTTCTTTCAAAAAAAACCTAAGATTTAACAAATAATTATATTTTTGATCAATACACAGAACAAAGCCATTGGTTGAGAAACTAGACCTGGAAATGTGTTAAGAGTGTAGAAAATGAGCCATACGTTTCATGTTTTGTTAGTAAGGAAACCCAATGACGGCTCTGACATAGGAAGCTTCAACCTCTCTCTGATGGATGGTGGCGGACTTGCTGCGTATTTCAAGCGGCCTCTGATGCCAACCACCCATTATTAAGTAATATTCCTGATCTCATCACCACCGCTCGCAGGGAAGCCAGGAGGCGGATTTTGTCCCTTACCTTATTTCAGCCGACGGACATCGGCCACAGGGAGCCCAGGATGGATGCACACACACGGGTCAGCGCTGAATTATCATGGATGAGGCGTGGGCCGTTCAATCGGCTCGGCGCTTCCCCCGCACTGTGTCAGAAGCAGGAAGATCCACGTCCCTCAGTGAGCTCCAGCACAACACGAAACCGCCGAGCCCACCGCTACAACAAAGGGCACCAACACCGACAACAGACCCGCACCCTCTCCACCGCCACAATTACACCCGCCCCCGCGGGCCAAGGCCCACGGTAATTGGTGCGAAATCCTCAACGGCTTGAGGGAATTGGTGTTTCATAGTGTCAATCATATGCGATCCCTGCGCCGTCTCCCGAGCGGTAAGTGATGGCCCACCCCTCGTCTGCGAGGATTGGCGATTTGAGCAGCTTGCCTTTTGATTGGCCGAATGGGACATCAATCGTTGAATTTCGCACATGGTTGGTGACACCGAAGTCCGGCTCTCCGTGGCCGTGTCCCGCAGTGTTTTGACGTGTGAAGTTCTCGAGAGGCTTGTCCCTTATCACAAACATACATGGAGCAACATTAGGCCTGTCGAATCTATACAGCTTCACTCATAGAGTATTTCAGGGCAGGAACAGGGTCCATCTGAAATATTCCATCGGCCCCTCACTCAACGTGGAACATAGGAACAGCGAAGACATATACATCAGGACGCTCCTTATCGACTGCAGCTCGACATTCAATACTATCATCCACACAAAACTAATCTATAAGTCCAAGACGTAAGCCTCAATACCTCCTTATGCAATTGTGTCCACTTTGGACAAAGTGGTTGATAAATCCTATGCGGTTTGGATTGGCAACAACAGCTCCACAATCTCCATCAACACAGGTGCACCACAAGGCTGTGTGCTTAGCCCCCTGCACTACCTGCTTTAAATTACAATGTGTGGCTAAACACAGCTCCAATACCATATTCAAGTTTGATGACCCCCTGCCGCTGGCCGAATCGAAGGCGGCGATGAAGGTTGGGGACTGAAAATCTGGCTGAGTGGTGCCACGACAATGCTGTATGTGTTTCCATCAAACTCGTCCCATCTGCCTGCAGATGGTCTATGGTCCTTCAACATTGTTCTTGGATCTGCTTCCACCATCTTCCTTGGAAGTGTGTTACTCTGAAATACTTGCCTCGGATTCATCATGGAAACCATCTTGCCTTTATGAACTCTGTCTATAGTTCTCGCTGCCTCAGTGAATTAGCCAGCACAATCAAAGACCCCATCCACCCAGCACATTCTCTCTTTACTCCCTTCCTATCCGGAAGAAGATATAACAGCTTTAAAGATTGTACAACCAGGTTCAAGGACAGCTTATGGTTCCCTAATACAATGAGGTGAACTCCCGACCTCACAATCAAATGATTGAATGTTGTTATTTCCCTGCATTGTTTCACTTTTACTGTGAGTGGAGGGAAGTTTAAGGGAGATATCACAGAGAGGGGTAAGTACCTGGAAGGCACTGCTGGGGGAAGTAGTATAGGCAGATACATTTAGGAAATCTTTGGCCCTTGGATTAAAAAAAATGGAGGATTATGGGTTACCTGGAAGGAAAGGGTTAGATTGATCATGCATCAGGTTAAAAGGTTAACTCCAGAGGACCACAACCTTGTGTTGGTTTGGAGGCTCGTGTGTGCCTCAAAGACCTGAAGGAGATAAGGTGAGAGAGAGAAAAGGGTATGGGGAATGGTGAAGGGGGGCATTACTGGAAGTTCAAGAAATTGAACCTCTTCCCTCACTACTATTCAGGGCCCCAAACAGTCCTTCCAGTTGAGGCGACACTTCATCTGTGAGTCTGTTGGGGTCATATACTGTGTCTGGTGCTCCCGGTGTGGTCTCCTGTATATTGGTGAGACCTGATGTAGATTGGGAGACCTTTTATTCAAGCACCTACGTTCCATCTGCCAGAATAAGTGGGATCTTCCAGTGGCCACCCATTTTAATTCCATTTCCCATTCCCATTCTGATATGTCAATTCATGTCTTCCTCAACTGTCACGATGAGGCCACACTCAGGTTGGAGGATCAACACCTTACATTCTGTCTGGGTAGCCTCCAACCTGATGGAATGAACATCCATTTCCCGAACTTCCAGTAATGCCCTGCCCCTTCCCCTTCACCATTCCCCAACCCTGTTTCCCTCTCTTACCTTATCTCCTTGCCTGCCTGTTGCCTCCTTCTGGTGCTCCTCCCCCCTTTTCTTTCTTCCATGGCCTTCTGTCCTCTCCTATCAGATTCCCCTTTCTCCAGCCCTGTATCTCTTTCACCAATCAACTTCCAGCTTTTTACTTCATCCCTCCCTCTCTCAGTTTCACATATCACCTTGTGCTTCTCCCTCCACCCCCCCCCCCCCCCAGCTTTTAAATCTACTCCTCATCTTTTTTTCTTCGGTCCTGCTGAAGGGTCTTGGCCCAAAATGCCAACTGTACTGTTTTCCATAAATGCTGCCTGGCCTGCTGATTTCCTCTAGCATTTTGTGTGTGTTGCTTGTATCTCCAGCATCTGCAGATTTTATCTTGTTTGTGATTGGAATACTAATCAGACCACCTACATTTTCATGCAGCTTATTTAAAGATTAAAGGCTATCTTTATTTGTTGCATGTTCATTGAAACATATGGTGAAATGTGTCATTTTTGTCAATGACCAACACTGTTCGAGGTTGTGCTGGGGGCAGCCTGCAAGTGTTGCCATGTTTCTGGTGTCAGCATAGCATACCCACAGCTTACTAACCCTGACTAGTAGGTCTTTACAACATTTGAGGAAACAAATTACCTGGAGGAAATCCATGTGGTCATGGGGAGAACGTACATACTCCTTATAGACGGTGATGAGAATTGAACCCTGATTTCCAATCGCTGGCACTTAACAGCAATTTTTTCCAAGAATCAAATTTGAAATAAATGGTCTGAATCTTGAAAGTGGTTTACTAATCACTACACTATTGCCACTGTCATTTTTCAGTATGATCTATAAAGCCTTACAAGCTTTCCTTTCAGAAATGTGTGAGTTTTCTCCCACAGTCCAAAGATGTACAAGTTAGTGGGTTAATTGGCCATTGTAAATTGCTCTGTGCTTTGGTTAGGGTTAAATTGAGGGTTGTTGGGTGGTGCAGCTTTAAGGGCCAGAAAGACCTATTCCACGGTGTATCTCAATAAATAAATACTCATCCAGGTCATTCTTATAAGCAAATATTGAGTCTGCCTCCACTGATACTCCTAATAGTGCATTCCATTTCCTAACGCTCACACTGCAAAGTATAGTCATCATGTTACCTCTGGGCCTTTTACACTTACCGTTCATTCCATATCCCATAGTTGTGGACTCTTCCATCAATGGGAACAGTATTTTTTCTTTGCATCTACTATAATACCCTACAAGACTTTAAATTTCCTCACCAGCTTATCCGTTTCAAGTAGAACCTCAACTTCTCCATATAACTAAACTTCCTAATCATTGGAATCATTTTTGAGCAAAATCCTCTACATTGACGAGACCCATTGTGAATTTGCAGACTGCTTGATGAAGCACCTCCATTTCATCCCTCAGAAATGGAACTTTCTAGCCAAACATTTTAATTCCAAATCCCATTGCCATTCTGAATTGTTAGTCCATGGCCTCCTCTTGTGCTAAGATGAGGCCACCCTCAGGGTGGAGAAGCAACACCTTATATCTGTCCAGGTAGCCTCAAACCTGATGGCATGAATATTGATTTCTCCTTCCAGTAAAAAAATTTCTCCTCCCCCTTGCCTCTTCTTCTATTCAGAGCAAGATAGGTTCTTGATTAGCCAGGGCATCGGGATGTAGGGATGACTGGAAAAATTGGATCAGCACATGATTGGTGGAGCAGACTCCATGGGCTGAATGGCCCACTTCGGATTCTGTATCTTATGGTCTCATGGTTTATTCCCCACTCTGGCCTTTAATCTCTCCTCACCTGCCTATTATTTCCTCAAAAATCACTCGAACAAGAACAGCTTGTTAGCCCTCTAAGGTATCAGCTGTGCTGGATTGAGTGTAGTGCAATGATTTGGAGGTGATAAAGAGAGCTTAAGGTTAAGGAACCCTTAGGGAACAGTGATCACAATATGATTGAGTTCACTTTGAAATTTGAGAGGGAAAAAATAAAATCCAATGTGTCGGTATTTCAGTGGAATAAAGGAAATTACAATGGCATGAGAGGGGAACTGGCTGAAGTTGACTGGTAAGAGACATTTGCAGGAAGGACAGCAGAGCAGCAATGGCTGGAGTTTCTGCGAAAAATGAGAGAAGTGCAAGACAGATATATTCCAAATAAGAAATTTTCCAAGGGAAGAAGGACACTACCGTGGCTGACAAGTGAAGTCAGAGCCAAAGTAAAAGCAAAAGAGAGGGCATACAAAGGAGCCAGAGCCAGTGGGAAGACAGAGGATTGGGAAGCTTTTAAAAACTTGCAAAGGAAACTAAGAAGGTTGTAAGGAAGGAAAAGATGAATTATAAAAGGAAGCTGGTGACTAATATCAAAGAAGATACTGAAAGCTTTTTTTTAAGTATATGAAGGGTAAAAGAGAGTTGAGGGTAGATATAGGACCAACACAAAATGACGCTGGAGATATTGTAATGGGAGATGTAGAGAGGGCAGAGGAACTGAATGTGTATTTTGCATCAGTCTTCACAGTGCAAGACATCTGCAGTTTTCCAGACATTCAAGAGTATCAGGGAAGTGAAATTTGTGCAGGGAAAATTATGACTGAGAAGGTGCTCAGGAAACTTAATGGTCTGAGGGTAGATAAATCTCCTGGACCTGATGGAATGCACCCTTGGGTTCTGAAGGAAGTAGCTGGAGAGATTGCAGAGGTAATAACAATGATCTTTCAAGAATCGATAGATTCTGGCATTGTACTGGATGGCAGGAAAATTGCAAATATTACTCTGCTATTTAAGAAGGGTGGGAGGCAGCAGAAAAGAAACTATAGACCTGTTAGCTTGACATCAGTAGTGGGGAGTTGTTGGAATCTATTGTTAGGGATGAGATTATGGAGTACCAGGAGGCACATGACAAGATAGGCCAAAGCCAGCATGGTTTCCTGAAAGGAAAATGCTGTCTGATAAACCTACTGCAATTCTTTGAGAAAATTACAGGGGAGGGTAAACAAAGGAGATGCAGTAGATGTGGTGACTTGGATTTTCAGAAGGCCTTTGACAAGGTGCTGCACATGAGGCTGCTTAACAAGATAAGAGCCCATGGAATTACAGGGAAGTTACTGGCATGGGTGGAGCATTGGCTGGTTGGCAGAAAACAGAGAGTGGTAATAAAGGGAACATGAGGGAATCTGCAGAAGCTGGAAGTTAAAGCAACACACACAAAGTGCTGGTGGAACGCAGCAGGCCAGGCAGCATCTATAGGAAGAAGCAATGTTGACGTTTTGGGCCAAGACCCTTCGTCAGGTGGTAATAAAGGGATCCTATTCTGTCTGGCTGCTGGTTACCAGTGGAGTTCCACAGGGGTCGGTGTTGGGACCACTGCTTTTTATGATGTATGTCAATGATTTGGACTATGGTATTAATGGATTTGTGGCTAAATTTGCTGAAGATACAAAGATAGGTGGAGGAGCAAGTAGTGTTGAGGAAACAGGGAGCCTGCAGAGAGACTTAGATCGTTTAGGGGAATAGGCAAAGAAGTGGCAAATGAAATACAATGTTGGAAAGTGTATGGTCATGCATTTTGGTGGAAGAAATAAATGGGCAGACTATTATTTAGATGGGGAGACAATTCAAAATGCAGAGATGCAAAGGGACTTGTGAGTCCTTGTGCAGGATACCCTGAAGGTTAACCTCTAGATTGAGTCAGTTGTGAAGAAGGCAAATGCAATGTTGGCATTCATTTCTGGAGGTATAGAATATAAGAGCAGGGATGTGATGTTGAGGCTCTATAAGGCACTTGTGAGACCACACTTCCAGTATTGTGTACAGTTTTGGGCTCCTTATTTTAAAAAAGGATATACTGATATTGGAGAGGGTTCAGAGAAGATTCAGAAGAATGATTCCAGGAATGAAAGATTTACTGTATGAGGAATGCCTGGCAGTTCTAGAGCTGTATTCCATGGAGTTCAGGAGAATGGGGGGGGGGGGGCAGATCTCATAGAAACATTCTGAATGATTAGATATGGCCTGAATAGATTAGATATGGCCAAGTTATTTCCCATGTAGGGGATTCTAGGACAAGAAGGTGTGATTTCAGGATTGAAGGGTGTCCATTTACAACTGAGATGTGGAGAAATTACTTTAATCAGAGGATGGTAAATCTGTGAAATTTATTGCCATAAGCGGCTGTGGAGGCCAAGTCATTAGGTGTACTTAAGGCAGAGTTAGATAGTTTCTTGATTAGCCAGGGCATCAAAGGGTATGGGGTTAAAGCAGGGGAATGGGGATGACTGGAAGAATTAGATCAGCCCATGATTGAATGGCAGAGCAGAATCGATAGGCTGAATGGCCCACTTATATCTTATGGTCTAACCCATGCAATTGTGATCCTTGTTAAGTAGTGGAAATCGCATGGTCAAAAGTGCTTGCAAGTGCATATGCCTTGCCAGATGACCAAGTTGATTTTGCCAGTTCTTTATACTGATGCCTAAGGGAATGAACAAGTGGGGCAGTGAAATGGGTGCCAGTCACAAAATCGACTTCAATGACCTTGAGTGATGATTTGAGTTGAACACTGTCAAGGACAATGCAGTAAATTCCACTTCTAGATAGAGGAACTATTTTGGGGAAAGCAGGTGGCAATCACTTGCTGCAGGACACCTGACCTCTCTTAATATGGCTCTAACTGATATTGACAAATGGCAACACAGGGAGCAGAAGACAAATGGCAGTCAGAGTTCTTGTGCCGCAGAACGTTTTGAACCAAGTGACCTTCCTGAAAAAGCAAGGGACCGTCCCCAGTCTCCCTTTAATATAGGCTTAATGACCTAGATAAGCAAAAATTAAATATTTGTACGTTGACTTAATTGTTAAAATATTAAAGATAATGACACAATCACAACTTTAATAACAAAAACAATTTATTATCCAAAAATACATAGTACTGATTTCAGTGGATTCTAATGTCATTTTGAAGTTGTAGTTTAGGCAGATGCAATAAATAAAAGCATGGTTTATTGCTCTTATGTCAATATAGTAGTTAAAATTTATGTCAGAAGTGGTATATTTTACAATTTCAACACCAGAGTTTACAAGCCAACATTTCAACACAGACCCCAGAGATGTGCCCCCATCTCAGAACAACTTATCCTAAGCATTATACAAACATTTTAGGATGGGCCGGGTGTAGCTGGTGTCATAGTAGGCATTATGTTTTTATAAAAAATGATTTTTAAACTGGAGGAACTAGTAATATATTTTGCACAAAAACTGTTTGGCTTGACCTTAGCTTTCTCATTAAGTGCACGAAAATAGCTTTTAGTTCAGGTGAATATTAAATATTATTTTGATCATGAATTGGCTAAATACATGGCTTCCAAATGAAGTCATTTGGATTATGCGAATGGTCATACATGAGGTTTAATGCTTTTTATCTAAACCAGGTTCACTTAAAAGAACAATATGATAGAACAAAAACAGTCCATCTGACTTTAGAACAAAAATGCTGGAAATACTCAGTAGGCCAGGTACTCTAAAGGGGAAGGTAGGAGAAATGGTTTTATTATTTCAACTTGATGAGAGAGGCTGAGACATCAAAATTGAAAGAATGCTTGATTTCTAACTTCCTGTTGAAGAGACAGAAGTGGTGGAGAGGAAGGAAAATATCCAATGTTGGGTGGGGGGGGGGGGGGGGGGGATGGTTGCGAAGATACCAAATGAGATGAAAACAAATACTGGAATTATGAGACACAAAATGCAGCAGATCCTGGAAATCTGAACTAATACAATGATCAGAATGTGCATTAGGGCAGCATTTGAGGAGAGCGAAGAGAATAAAATCTTACAGATTATAACATATGTTATTATCAATCTGTAAGATTTTATTCTCTATTTTTATGATTATCTTTCATAAATGTTTATAGCACTGAAAAGGGCCTTTTGACCCTCCCATCCATACTAACCATTTTGCCCAGTTGTGCTTCCCATTTGCCTGCATTAGGCTTATATTCTCATATGCCTGTGGTGAACTACATATACCTGTCTGGACACGCCCCCTGCTGACTGCTCCTGTGACTCCTCCCACAGACCCCTGTATAAAGGCGATTGAGGCCTGAGCCCGGCCTCTCAGTCTCCAGGATGTAGTATGGTAGTCACTCACTGCTTGTTCCTTCTTCCAGTCAATAAAAGTCGATATCTTGCCTTTACGTCTCAGTGTGAGTTATTGATGGTGCATCAATGCCTTGCCCATTTAAGTCTGTCATACATGCCTCTTAAATGTGGTTACTGCATCTGAATCCACCACCTCTTCTGTCAGTGCATTTTAGATATCGACCACACACACACACTCTATAAAATAAGTTTCTCCTCATATGATCTTTAAAACTTACACTTAATTAAACCTATGCACTCTTCTTTTACATACTTCTACCATGGGAAAATACTTTAACTACCTAGCCTATCTTTGCCCCTCAATCCTCTACACTTGTTTAATTTTTCAGACTTCTTCAACCCAGGTGAAACAAGCCCAACTTGCGGAATCTCACTGAAGTCCAGACAACTTACTGATACATCTCCTCTGCACTCTTTCAGGCACCATCACATCCTCCCTATAATGTGGTAATCAGATCTGCACTCAATGCTCAAAGAGCAGCCTAATAGTGTTTTGGAAAGTCCCAACTTTCATATTTTGTGCTCTGACCTATGAAGAAAGGCATTGGCCTTCACTACCCTACTCAACCTGTGTAGCCACTTTCAGGGAACTGTTAGGGTTAGACCCTCCCCTAGGACCCAAGTCTCTGTTCATCAATATTTTAGTGTCTACCACTATTTGATTTCCCAAAATGCATAACCTCACACTTTGGATAAATTCCATCTGCCAATATCCCACACAACTTTCTATATCTCGACATAGCCTTAAACACCATTCCTTGTTGCCCAAAATAATCTTAATGTCGTCTGCAAATTTGCTAATCAGACCTCCAACATACATGTCATTAATATGTATAACAAGCAGCGAAGATCCCAGCAATGAAGACTGCAGTTTCAAATCAGAAATTACAGCAACTATCCTCTCACTCCCATCACCAAGCCAATCTTGGATCTAATTAGCCATCTCACCACGATTCCTGCAGTATTGTGCAAGAAAACTCAAATTTCATGATATATATGAGTGATGATAAACCTGATTATGATGTGTCTTCTGTTGTGCCCTGAGAGTGGGAAGAGGTAGGGAGGGGGGAATTATAGTTGGGAAAAGGGGAAAGGAGAGGGGAGGGAGTGAGAGGCATCAGAGAGATATTCTGTAATGACCAATAAACAAATTGTTTGGCATCAGGTGATCTTGCCTGGTGTCTCAGGGCTGGGTGTATCTGCACCAACAACCCCCCCCCCACCCCTGGCAGTCCTCTGCCACCTGTACCACACACCTCCACCCTCACCATTCCCAACATCCTTCGTTCCTGCCAGATTTACTAACTCGTTCACCACTCTGGAAGCTCAGCAGCAGACATATGGATCAAATGAAGGTTTATGAAAGTGGTCTAACAATCTGCATTTGATTCATCCAAACGGAGAGAAAATCACATTAGGAGTACCCACCACACCAGGCAGCATTTTCCAGTGGCCACCCATTTCAGTTTAACTTCTCTTTCCCATATGTTGATCCATGGTCTCCTCTACTGTCATGATAAAACCACTCTCAAATTGTATTACTTCCAGTAACTTTTCCCCCCCTCCTCCTCTCATTTTCCCCCCCTCCTCCTCTCATTTTCCATTTCCCATTCTGGTTCCCCTCCTAGCCCTTCTCTTCTGCTTACCATCTCCCTCTTCATCCTCTTTCTCCCATTATTCACACTCCTCTTCTGTCAAGATTACTACTTCTTTGGACCTTTACCTATTCTACCCATCACTTACTAGCTTCTCACTTTATCCACCTTCTCCCTCACTCAGCTTCACCTATCACCTGCCAGTTTGTATTTCTTCCCCTCCCTAAACCTTCCTACTCTGGCTTATACCCCCTTTGTTTCCAGTTCTGATGAAGGATCTTGTCTGAAAAATGTTGACCCTTTATTCCCCTCCATAGATGCTGCCTGACCTGCTGAGTTGCTCCAGCATTTTGTGTCTGCTGCTCTGGACTTCCAGCACCTTGTGTTTAAGATCAGTGATCTTAAAGTATTGAATAGACAATACACAAAATTAAGAAAAAAAAAATAAAGGTGTAGGCAAGTTGCTTTTTCACTGTTCCATTTGGTTTGGATGGTCCATGGGCAACAGGAGGGCTGCGGACATGGAACATCGCCCAAGTTATCTTTCAGAGAGTCACTGAAGGCACTTTTATAACTGGGTAGAGGGGAGACTCCCTCTTCTACTGTTGGATGTCAAATCAGTACTTGGCAGACCAACTGGAGAGTAAGCATTATTTCATTAAGGGCAGAAATCTAAACCTATATCTTGTCCTCCTGTCATTCTTGCAGCTTGCATTTCCTTTAGTTTTACAATGTCGTGTACAATTCTGCATTAGACTTAATTAACTGCTATGTTGCCTTGAATATTCATATTAATCTATTACACACTGAATTTCAAGACAATCAAATAAAATTTGTCCTATACTCATTATAGGGAAATCTGAAGTACCCTGGCAAGAAATCCCTATTTTATGTTAATTTGTACTGTGCAGGCAGTGTTACATTGTTCACATTTTAAATGCACCTTATGCTAAATGTAGGTCTTCTGGAATCTATATTTTTATTTGTTAATTTAATTGTGGTAATATTACTTTAAGTGTTGTATGTGTGAGTTATACGTATTGAGGTTTGCACCTTGGTCTGAAGGAACATTGCTTCATTTAGTAGTATACATGTATAAGGTAGAATGAAAATAAAATTGAACTTGAACAGTCAATGTTTAGTGGTGGTTTAATATAAACAGGCAATAAAGCAATTTTAAAGAAAATATTGAATGTGAATTAAAAATACCCTTGTCTAGCACATTTGTTTTAAAACTGTAAATTTCTTTGCATATTTTAGAAGAGTAGGTTAAAACATTTTTAAAAACAAATATAAGCAAGTAGTTCACAAAAAGCTCAAAATTACATGTGCAAACAATTCCAGTGGGACAATGCACAATATAAATGCCGACTATTAATTATTCCATGCTTTGTTTGCTTAGAAAAACAGTATAATCTCACTATCAACACTAGGTTAGTTCACACAACTCCAATTGCAAGATGTTGTTATGTATGATTATTCAAGTTAGTTTGTATTTAGCTTTTCACCAAGCTCAGTACACCAAGTTCAGTTCAGTACTCCATGACGACTATTTTATGCACTCCCCCGCCCCCCCCCAAATGATTTTAATTGTATTTAAAATAATTCTTCTTCCAAGACTGATCTTCCAATGTTGCCAATTTTAATCAAATAATCTACAATCTGAACTGAAATGTGGATTATAATGCTGACCATGCTGGAATATCTAATTTAATAAAAAAAACAAGTTGACTATCTAATCCAGTTACTTAGTAAAATGTATTTGTGCATTATTTTTAATGTAACTCTTTTAATGTAATATTGAGTTTAACAACTATGATTTATTTTCTCAGTGTCATGATGTGAATGGTCAGATATTACATAGACACACGAATGTGACATGCAAATCTGTTCATTGTTTAGATTAGTATTAAATATGCTATCAGATCAAATATTACATGCAGCACTGTGCTGTAAATACTGAAACTATTTTATTTTAGCAACTAATTTGTTATCTGTTCCTGATTTAGAGAAGGTCACACAGGATTACAGAATAAGTAAAAAAAAACTTGTCAATAATCATTTAATTTACAAATCTATCACTTAACTATACAAATGGTACAATTAATAAGTTGCAATTGCAGTTTTGTATAGATCTACCAAAATTTACTGTACACTGTATAGCCTTTATGTAGCATATTGTATTCATATAATTGAATAATGGCTTGACTTCCCAGGTACTGTTTCAAACCTTCAAAAGGTCTGCCATTCGATTTTCTAGAAATGAACCAATGCATTAAGCTACTAACTAGTGACAAGTGATTATCAGTAACTATTTCTCAAAATGCATAAAATAGTTTCGTTGGATAAGTACAAGGAAATAATTAATTTAAACCAAATAAATAAGGTTTTACAAAAAAAAACTTACGATGGAGCAAAAGAAATTGCTTTTCAACTTCTGCATCATGTTGAGATAACAGGATGGGCCGTGGAGTTGACTGAGCAATGAATGCACCATTAGGGGTGGAGGGGGGTGGGGAAGAGGGGAAGCAGATTTAAACTGGAATGCTTCAAAAGAAGAATAATAGCAAGACTTCACTAACTAGGCTGACAAAGATAAAAAAAGGGAAAAACAATGTTGCTGTGATCCCTGGAGCAACATTAGTCAAAAAAAAAACCGTGCAGAATTTTACAACTGATTTTCATGTAACCCATCTTTATCTAATCTTGACACTAACTTCTATCTACAACTCCAACCCAAATCTTTCAGCTAATTTCCCTGTTTTTCTCTTATTTGGCACAGCTCCCCAAGGGTTACATGCACTGTTTGGGATGACAAGATGGCTTTAAGCTTCATCACTGTATTCTGTGTCTGCATCTCAAAACAGCACATGCTATAATTTATCATCTATTTTTACTAGTACATATCTGATCTTAGTTGTTTCTGGTTATTACCATAACCAACAATATCATGATTTTGCCATACTTACACTAAATGAGTATTAACAGACATAGCATAATGAAGTTCTATAAACTATTATGTTCCCACAGAAATTCACCATGGGCAGATTTGAACAAACGTACAGGCTACATACCATGAAACACGATGACAAGGAAGACACAGCTAGTAGGTTGAACAAAGAAAGCATCTGAAAATTATTTTTCTTTGCAACTTTAATCAACCATTATCCCACAATCATTGTTTAACAGCAGTGACTAAAGAATATTCAGCAATTAGCATACTTAGGTGATGTTATACATTTTACTTCATTTGTGTTGGAGCTTTGCACATGGTCAAAATCTGTTTCAGAGCTTTCTGAACATCTTCATCCATTTGACCCTGGAAAATAACATTAGAACAGCATGAAAGCGAAATGTCAAAATTAAAACTTCTGGCTCCAAAACAGATGCAGTAGTGCAATTAAGGTCCTTAAGGGTTAGAATTGATTTTTTTATTGACACATATACAGAGGAACAGTGAAAAGTTTGCCTTCTATTAAGTTCATACAGTTCAGATCATTACACAGTGCACTGAGGTAGTACAAAGTAAAACAATAACAGAATACAAAATAAAGTGTGACAGCTACAGGGAAAGTGCAGAACGGTAAATAAGGTACAAACATAATGAGGTAGACTGAGGTTAAGCTTCCATCTTATTGTACTATAGTCTTACAATGCTTGAGGATGATACCACACAAATAGAGGTCTCAGGATGCTACTTAACCGCATTTGTGGACAGTGTAGAAAAAGGAAGGTATTGGTAGTTTTAGCTAGAAAAACAGGTTCCTGCCCGCCCCCATCTCAGTACTAAGAAAGCAGTATTCAGAATACATTGGACAAATTTGACATGAATAGAGTTTCTTCGTTTTTAAAAAAAATTACATACACCTAACAGGTTTACTATAGATGCATCTTAACCTCTTAAGGAATAAAACTAAACTTCTCTGCTTCACCCCTCCAAACGTGTGAGCTTTGGTCAGATGGTATGTTGAAAATTTAATGATCTCACCTTTTTTTAAAAGAAAAGGCTTATCATTCAGAGAGGGTAGGGGGTAGAGATACGTCTCTACCAAAGGAGGTGTAAGGCACTTGTTCCCTCTGCTGGCCTGCAGGTCACTCTTGGGCAAGCTGTAGCACCTGCTTAGCCCCCCCGATCAGAGTCACATGAAGCCATGGGTGCAGGTGGTGAATGCTCGTATGAGCAGCTGGTGCACATCACAAGTCCTGGTTATAGTATTAATGGTAAGACACTTGGCAGTGTGGAGGATCAGAGGGATCTTGGAGTTCATAGGACGCTCAAAGCAGCTGCACAGTTTGACTCAGTGGTTAAGAAGGCATATAGTGTATTGGTCTTCATCAATTGTGGAATTGAATTTAGGAGCCGAGAGGTAATGTTGCAGCTATATAGGATCTTGGTCAGACCCCACTTAGAGTACTGTGCTCAGTTTTGGTCGCCTCATGACAGGAAGGATGTGGAAGCCATAGAAAGGGTGCAGAGGAGATTTACAAGAATGTTGCCTGGATTGGGGAGCATGCCTTATGAAAACAGGTTGAGTGAACTCAGCCTTTTCTCCTTGGAGCGATGGAGGATGAGAGGTGACCTGACAGAGGTATACAAGATGATGAGAGGCACTGATCATGTGGATAGTCAGAGGCTTTTTCCCAGGGCTGAAATAGTTGCCACAAGAGGATGCAGGTTTAAGGTGCTGGGGAGTAGGTACAGAGGAGATGTCAGGGGTAAGTTCTTTACTCAAAGAGTGGTGAGTGTGTGGAATAGGCTGCCTGCAAAGATGGTGGAGGCTGAAACGATAGGGTCTTTTAAGAGACTTTGGGTAGGTACATGCTTAGAAAAATAGAGGGCCTAGAGGGCCTAGAAAAATAGAGGGTGAGCCTAGTAATTTCTAGGGTAGGGACATGTTCGGCACAACCTTGTGGGCCAAAGGGCCTGTATTGTGCTGTAGGTTTTCTTTGTTTCTATGCTTACGTGACCATTGACACCAGGCAGACAATCTCTGAAGAGTATTGATAATGGCTGGGATTGCCGTCTTGTAAAGACACTGCCCAGAGGAAGGCAAAGGCAAACCACTTCTGTAGAATAAATTGCCAAAAGCAATCATGGTCATGATCGCCCACGTTATATGACACAGCATGTGATGATGATGACAGCATTTACAAACCTCAGCTCCTCCCTATATATTCTGGAGAGAGCTTTTGCCATTTCCACTTGTATTTTCCTCAGCTCTCCACTCAAGGCTTTTCTACTTTAGAGTGTTGACATGCATGTAAGTGCCTTTTCTCAACTATTTTTCCCTTAGTGATGACAGATACCAAGTATGTAATTTGTAGATAAAACAACATTCTGTCTCAACAACACTCTGCCTCATCTATTGCTTTGAACTGTTTTTACTTATTTATAAAATAGTTAATTTTGCTCCTTTTTGTGTCCTGTTTTTCTGCTTTTACAGATTTCCCCTACACTTTCTGCTTATTTAAATAATGTACTATGAACCTGACATTTACCATTAGCCTATTCTATTGTGTTCGTGCATTCAACTTCTTTAATTATAGGGTACACACAATGACCACTTTATTAGGTACAGAGGTCAAGGTTCAATGTGTTGTGTGGGTTATTTGAATTACTATTTTATAGATTTGCTGAGTAGGCCCACAAGAAAATGAATCCGAGGGTTGTATATGCACATTGATTAAAAAAAAACTTACTTCGAACTTCCTGTCAGCTTGAACCAGTCTGACCGTTTTCCTTTGACCTCTCTCATTTTTGCCCACAGATCCGCCGCTTACTGGCTGTTTCTTTTAAATTTTTCACATCATTTTCTATAAACTTTTGTGCATGAAAATCCCAGGATATCAGCAGTTTCTGAGATACTTAAACCACCCCTTCTGACAATACCAACCATTCCACAGTCAAAGTCACTTAGATCACATTTCTTCCCCATTCTGATGTTTGTCTGAACAACAAACTGAACTTTGACCACGCCTGTATGCTTTTATGCACTGAGTTGCTGCCACATGATTGGCTGATTAAATATTTACATTAATGAGCCTGTGTACAAGTGCACCCAATAAATTGGTCATTGAGTACATTGGTTAGGTTGCCATTACTTCCCTGATTCCTTCCCATCATGGCTTGAATCTCAGCAATCTCCTTTTCAATCTTACCTGCGACTCATTTAATATTTTCACAGTTTTACCTAACATTTTTCCCTCCTGTTCAACTTTCATAGATCCCTTTGCAAGTCCCTGAAATTTGCCCTCCTTCACTATGGATACCTTCTCATTCCTCATTTTCTTTTAATGTTACTTCAATGGAAATCTTGAGCAACACACAACAAATGCTGGAGGAACTCAGCATGTCAGGCAGCATCTATGGAGAGGAAAGGAGTCCTGATGATGGGTCTCAGCCCAAAGCATTAACTGTTCATTTCCCTCCATGGATGCTGCCTGACCTGCTGAGTTCCTCCAGCTTTTTGTGCAAAATGTCCAATATGCAGAACCTCTTGTGTCTTCGTTGTCTTTCAATGAGTTCTAAAATGCTACCAGTTTGGGTCTGACAACTTTGTAAGTCTCTTACTTGGACATAACACTTTCCTTACTTTCTCTTGTCAGCAACATACAAGTCACTTTTCCTGTTGCATTGAGTATCAAAGGGTTTCTTTTATGCATGGCACATTTTATTGAAATAGGGAAAAGCTGGTCGTACAGAAATAGGAGGAACAGTGCGGTTGTATCACAGATTCAGGAACACAGATGCAGCCGATGTGCAGTTTACATGCTATTCTGTGATGGGTGAGAGAAAAGCTTACAGTAGAGCAAATGGGGGAGATGGGATTTCTCTGAGGACTACTGTTGATGCAAAGGACTGAACAGTTTCTTCTATGCATTATTAAACATCATTATATCAAGAACGAAAGAAATCCTTGTGAAATAAACAAAATGCCATTTCAGAATTCATGGCAAAATACCTTTTGAATATAAAAGGATTATTAAGGAAATGTACCTGTACAGCATACAGAAGATGCATACGATAGACAGATACTACTTCATGGTGTCGTTGATTCGCTTCCTATGAATAAGATAATTACATTTTATTAAATGAAGCAGTTTAAAAACACACACAAAGTACAATGACTGAAAAGTTCATGGGGGGTGGTGGTACTTTTCCTGAAGATGGTCACCATTACCAATATCACCCCATGTCGTTCAATGTCAGATTTTGTTTGATAAACATCCTTTAAAACAGCTTCGATGCTTTTACTACCTTGAAGTATCTGTGAGCTGTTGTGTTTTGTTCCAGAAGATGACAATGAACCTTATTTATTTTATTTAGAAATATCACGGGAACAGTCTCTTCAAGCCCAATGAGCCCACGCTGCCCAATTACACCCATGTGACAAATCTACATACTAACCTGTATATCTTTGGAATGTGGGAGGAGACTGGAACATCTGTACCAGAATATTTCGAAGTCTATACCTTATGCATGGTAGCGTATCAGTTAGTGTGACACTATTACAGGTCAAAGAGCTGGAGTTCAGAGATCAATTCCAGTATCGTCTCTCTAAGGAGTCTGTACATTCCTCCCCATGAACGTGTGGGCTTCTTCTGGGTGCCAAGGTTTCCTCCCACATTCTAAAGACATACTGGTTAGTAGGTTAATTGGTCATTTGGAATTGTCCTGTGATCTGCCTCGGGTTTGTTTGTTTGTTTATTTCGTTATTTATTTATAGAATGATTGATTGATTGATTGATTGAGATACAGTGCGGAATAGTCCCTCCGGCCCTTCGCGCCATGCTGCTCAGCAATTCCCCGATTCAATCCCAGTTTCACAGGACAATTTACAATGACCAATTAATCTACCAACTGGTACATCTTTGGACTGAGAAAGAAAACCACAGCAGCTGGAGAAAAGCCACATGGTTACGGGGAGGACGTACAATCTCCTTAAAACTGAACCCAGGTTGCTGGTACTGTAAAGCATTGTGCTAACCACTGTGCTATCGTGCTGCCCTAAATAGATAGGTAGCTGGGCGGTAAGGCTTGTAGAGTTGAAATGGCCTGTTCTGCACTGTATCTCAATAAAAAAAAGCAATAAGAGGCAAAACCTATATTACGAATCAACTCTTCCCGGGCTTCCAGCCAGGTAACCGATGGTTCAATGACAAACTCTACCTCCTTCAGCAGTTGATCCCTGATGAAGATGGCAGAGTTTGTCATTGAAATGCTGACTATAATTGATACCTGTACCCAGCTGGAACCCTGAGAAGAGTTGATTTGTCATATATGCCGGGATAGGCCTAGATCGTTTTTCAAAATCTGTATTCAAAGATGAACTATCCCTACAATTGACAAATAAAGCAGAATAGAAGAGAACAATGTATAGTGAGATCTCGGTAATTTTTCTGATCCCAGGTTTCATTTAGAAGCCTTAGTGGAAACTTGTTGCTTCATAATCATTTATTTTAGTGATTAAACAACGGAACACATACAGAGTATATGAACTGTAGGGCACAGACAGAGGAAAAGAAACAAGATGGCACTTTTGCATAGCCTAGCAACATTATATTTCAACTAAAACAGATTGCTGAGACAAGAAGGAACCAATGAAAAGTTGCAATCATATCTTACCAAAAATATAAAAAAAAACCAGTTCCAACAACATGTACTTACAGATAGCTGGTGCTGTAAATGTTTTACTTGCTGCTGAAGAATCTCTAGTTGTTGGTTTTGCCTCTTGACAGTGTTTGCAGTATAGGAAAGTTGAGAGAGACTGTTCAGTGCCTCCTTCAATTTGCTAACTTCCTTCGAGAGTTCAGTGTTCTGTTTAAATTCACGAAAGTAAGGTGTTAGAAGTGTGAGATAAACCTGCAGAATTATTAATCGTTGAACAATTAAAACTGAAAAGAAACGGAGTACAGCTGCAAGAGATTAGAATCAACGTGTGGCAAGTTCACGGAGAGGAATGGGAGTGCAAATCAAAATTGTGTTTGGATCTGGTAAAAAATGAATGGGAAGAGCTCTTCAGAGGGGCTCATTGCTGCAGAGGAAAATTTCACTAACACCCAATGGATCAACGATGCTGACTGAAGTTTCCTAACTTGCAGCCTCCATCACCAAGGGCAGCAAATACATGGAACATCACAACCTACAGGGTCCCCTCATTCTGAATGGGAAATATATCACTGTTCTTTCTTCATTGCAAGATACAAATCCTGGTGCCTCCTATTTAGCAGTACTTTGGGAACACTTCCACCAGAAGGACTTCCCGTTTCAAGGCGGCTCAGAGGAACCTTATGAAAGGTAATTCAGGATACACAATAATTGATGACCTCTTCAGCAATGCCCAGATCACAAAACACGAATATGATGCTCTTTTGTAAAGAATTCAGTGGCTTATATCAGTATAAAACTGATATAGACGAAAATGGATTTAGAAACCAGATTAGCTTTATTTGTCATTGAAACATCCAGTGAAATGCATTGTTTGTGTCAAAAACAGACACAGTCCAGGATTACGCTGGGGGCAGCCTGCAAGTGTCACCATGCTTCCAGAACCAACACAGCATGCTCACAGTTTATGAAACATAAACCTCATGTCTCTGAAATGTGAGAGGAAACCCACACAGTCACAGAGAGAATATATAAACTTACAGCCAGTGGTGGGAATTGAACCCCAACCGATCACTGGTGCTTAAAGCATTATGCTAACCACTATGCTACCATGTCGCCTATGAAAGAAGCAAATAGAATATCCCTCATGCTAGAAATTTGAAAAAACAGAAATTGTTGGAAGTACATAGCTGTAGTGAAATAAAAGGGTACAGAGAACACTTCTTCAAACTTCCTCCTTGTTCTTTTCTTTCCTCTTCTTCAATCTGGAAATTAATCTGTATCTGAAAATTTATCTTTTCAGTTTCCAATACTTAAGAAAGTTCATTGCTTCTTCTCTTCACAGATGCTATCTGACCTTTTAAGATTTAAAATATCAATGGGACAGTGTGTAATATTTTTCCCATTAACCATAATCCTTGAAATAGCACCTTCTCCAATTTTAATACTTCAGATTGGGCGTTACTTATGTAAATATTGCCAATATTGCTTCCAGCATTGACACCGGCAGGGGGAGGGAAGGCAAGTTCCAATGTTTTCCTAGTAGTATAATTATCCTTAGAAATCTTCTACATTTTCTGTTTGAGAAACAGTTTGCAAAATCCGTACCGTGAAAGTAATGAATATCTAAATATAGAGATAGATAGCAATAATTAACGATCGCGAGGGGGAGGAATTTCTGAAATGTGCTTAGGCAATGCTTCCAGCAAGTTTTTGGGTAACGTATCTGTCTAAGTGGACCACATTTCAGAGGGGAAGCAGCTGCAAAACAGAAATTGTAAGTAACTTCATAGGATTTAGAATAGCTATGGTAAAGAATATCGGTCACTCCAAGTTAAAAGGTCAGGCAACGTCAATGGAGAGGAATAAAGAGTTAATGTTTTGGGCCAAGATCTTTTGTTACTCCTCTATAGATGCTGCCTGACCTGCTGATTTCCTTCAGCATTGTGTGTGTATTTCTGCAGGATCACTTGTGTTTTCAAGTTAAAAGTAGTGTTTTGGGGAAGGGCCAGTTTCAATGGGCTGAGAACAGATCTGGCCTGGATAAACTTGGCAAGCAAAAGCGTAACTGAAAAACAGGAGGCTCTTAAGAGCAGAGAAGTTTCACCTGCAGTCTAGAATCTAGACACATCCCAAGTATAAGGAAAGCCAGAGCACCATGGATGACCAAAAAGATGTACAGTAAAATACAACAGAAAAAATGCATCTTATATGTAATACAAATGTGAACCAGGCTGATTACAGAAACACAAGAGATTCTGCAGGTGCTAGAGATGCAGCAGACTTAAAATGCTGGAGAAACTCAGGTCAGGCAGCTTCTCTGGAGAGAAGTAAACATTTCACATTCCTTCATCCAATTATAGAAAGTTGAGATGGGTTACTTATTAAAAGTCAAGGCTTTAGAATGGTGCAGAAGAGAGGTTGTTCTCCTTGTAGAGCATGAAGCACTTACAATGGGCAAAAACTGCTTCCATCAGTGGAAGGATCTCAATCTAGAGCACAGATTGAAGGTAACTTGCAAAAGGACCAATGCCAGCATGGAAATCATATTAAAATCATTAAATCATATTCACTATATGCTTAAATGTACATGTGACAAATAAAGCTAATCTTTAAATCTAGTATTCTTACATCCTGACTTCTTACATCCCCAGATTCAATTAATTTCACTTCAGTTGTGGTTCACTGAACAATCTTCCTGTACACTAGGCCCTTATTTTGGAGATAAATTCAAGATATTTTCAGGCACAAAATGCAAGGAGATTTATGGTCCCCATCTGTTCCTATTTCTTATGTTTCAATGTAAAGAAAATAACTACCAAAGGCACTTTAGAAACCCAGATGTCTTCTCCCTACAAAATACCCCTTTAACTTTCTGATATTTGTTCAAAAGTGACACTAAAACTGATCAAGCATGAGCATCATTCCTCTGCTGAACATTTCCTTCTGCCTTACTACTTCATCTTGAACAAAAATTTAACCTTGTATCTTTAGTTCTCATTAGAAAGCAATTCCATTCTCCAGACCAATTCAAAAGTCTTTGCATTGGATCAATTCAAGAATCAAGGAACAAGTATATTCGCCATATACATTTCCAAGTAACAGGAATTTGCTGTGGTGTTGGCTTGATGTGCAACAAAAAACATACAGAATAAAGAATTAAATGAAAATAAAGTTAGAGGTTAGAGTACAGATATGGAATAAAACGTGCACAAATACCATCATATATTTGCAATGTAAACAACATTATAAAAAGTGGTTTAAAGTGTTTATAATGCAGTGACAGAGTAATACAGGGGTTCCAAACCTTTTTATGTGCCATGGACCAATACCATTAAGCAAGGGGTCCATTGATCCCAGGTTGGGAGCCTCTAGAGTAATAGAATGAGGGAGTTGAAGGGGGTAACCTAGAATGCTGAATCAGATTAACTCCCTGAGGGAAGAAACATAAGATGCTGTGAAGATATTAACAGTCCTATAATGCTTTCCAGAAGCGAGGTTTTGGACAAGGCAGTTTTCAGGATGGGTGGTGTCTGCAATGATTTTTCCTGCCCACTTCTTTGTCCTGGACACATTCAAGTCCAGCTTTGATGCTAGACTGCAGCTAATGGCCTTTACAGCTGATCTGACACATTTTTGTATAATGTTAGAGGATGTTAGGATGTTTCCCCAAACCAGGCAGTAATGGCTAATGTGATGTAGATAGTTACAAAAAGAATGCAGCTCTTTTAATTTCAGAAAGGCATTTCTAGTTTCATTCATTCAGTAACTTGTATTATGCCCGATATTCCTTAAATTCAAATTCTAAATTCATGCATAGTATTCCAGATTGAAAGTTCATGAATGTGAAAATACGCTCTTTTCAGTAAAACTGATAGAAAAGTCTTACCTTCCTGTCTTTATCTTCTTCTAGTTTCAAGGAATCTTTCACCTGCTTTTGCAATTCTTCCATAGCTTGCTGCATATCATGGCCCCTGATGCGAAGCCTCTTGATTTCTTGCTCTTTGCTCAAAAGCTGAGCTTGAGCTGTGTCTCGCTCATTTTTCACAAGCAGATTCTCCTTCCTAGCCTGTGCTACTTCAGCAGAGAGTTTTTCTTGCTCCTTCAATAAATCACTTACTTTAGCAGCCAACCGTTTTGATTCAGCTTCAAATGAAGCTCTCATCTTCTCGCATTCTGATTTTGGAACCATTGCCTCTTGAGCTGCAGCCTTCTCTGTAGCCAAATTTCCTTCTAATACATTCAGTTGTATTTCCTTCTGTTCCAGCTTGTGCTCCATCTGCCGCAATTTGCCATCAAAGTTCTTGATGGTATTTTCAAGAGACATTGTTATTTCTGTATGCTCAGAGAGAGGTATGGAAGTCTGTTTGTGAAGTTCAAGGTCCCTCTGCATTTTGGCATTGTCCTGCTCAGATCCCTTAAGCTTCATCTCCAGTTCAGACAGCTTGTCTTTCAGTTCATCGATGGAGTCATTAAGAACTTCAATTAGTTGTTCGTGTTGCTCTTTATGGATATAGTTTGAATTAACATGTTCAAATGCTACATCGGCCTTTTTACTTTTCAGCTCTTTCAATTCACTTTCTGCTAAATTATATTGTTGCGTCACTGAAGCTAGCTGATTTTTTAGTTCATCTGTTCTTTTGTTTAATGTGGTCAGCGTTTCTTGAAAATCATTTTCCTTCTCTTGTGAGTTTGACTGACGGTTCAGCCTTTCTTGTAACTTTTTAATTTCCTCTTGTGATTCTTTATACTTCTCAATTAGCAAAGCTTTCTCCTGATTGATGTTCTCGATAAGTTGGGCATGAGATAGTTTCATCTCCTTACACTCTCCCTGAGAGATGCAATTGGACAGCAGTTTATCTTTTATCTCCAAGAGCTCTTGGATTTCTCTTACACTATTATTTGCTCTTTCTTCATCTTCCAAAGCCCGTTTCAGCTGCTGCTTCATTTCCTCTAACTCATCTTCATAGGACTGTGTCAACTTTTCCAAATTTGATAAAGATATATGCTCTTCCGTGAGGTGCAAGTCTCGTTGCACCTGTGCCCGCAGACTTGACAATTCCTTCAGTGCCTCTTCATATTTACTTTGTGTTTCTTGGAGCTTCTGCTCAAGGGAATAACCATTCTCATTAATTTCTCCTAATGTCTGCATCCTTTCCTCTGATAATTCAGCCAATAACTCCATTGCCAAAGCATGCTGTGGCTCTGGTTCATCCAATTCCTTTACCTTTGTATTGGAATGACTGTTACTTAAAGCATCAGTTCTTACTGTGGTATTAGACTTGTTTGAAAAGATCTCAGCTTTTAGATTAGTAATTTCAGCTTCAGCTTTTTTATACATTTCCTTTAATTGGATGTAATTAGCTTCAAGTGTACTGTATGCATCAGCTGAATTAAGATTTAGGTCAAGTGGTACTGCTACATTTGGTCTCAATTGTTCATCCTCTAACTTTATGCTTGCCCCTTTTTCCTTTACCTGTGAACAAATCAAATTCACAATTAAAACCCAAGATAGGGATTTTAAAGAGTCCCTGTTTTCATTTTGGCTATTTTGGCAATTGTTTGAGGCATCTTTCATTGCCATTTACAAATTTCCAACGAGAATTTACAGAGCCAAAAACTTGGTGCTTCAACCAAAAACACTTCTGATGGATCCTGGTTTACAACAAAAATCAGAAATCAAAGTTTTATCTCTAAAGAAAACACATTTGGACAAATATTCTAAAGCTTTTCTTTGTAATTTTGAGGCAACAGTAGAACAATTTATTTATTTCTGTAATTCACTTTAAGAACATAAGAAGTAGGAGCAGGAGTAGGCCATCTGGCCCATTGAGCCTGTCCCACCATTCAATAAAATCACAGCTGATCTAACATATGACATATAGCAATTACAGCACGGAAACAGGCCATCTTGGCCCTTCTAGTCCATGCCGAACGCTTACTCTCACCTAGTCCCACCTACCTGCACTTAGCCCATAATCCCTCCATTCCTTTCCTGTCCATATACCTATCCAATTTTTTTAAAAAATGACAAAATCGAACCTGCTTCTACCACTTCTACTGGAAGCTCATTCCACACAGCTACTACTCTCTGAGTAAAGAAGTTCCCCCTCGTGTTACCCCTAAACTTTTGCCCCTTCACTCTCAACTCATGTCCTCCTGTTTGAATCTCCCCTACTCTCAATGGAAAAAACCTATCCACATCAACTCTATCTATCCCCCTCATAATTTTAAATACCTCCATCAAGTCCCCCCTCAACCTTCTACACTCCAAAGAATAAAGAACTAACTTGTTCAACCTTTCTCTGTAAGTTAGATGCTGAAACCCAGGTAACGTTCTAGTAAATCTCCTCTGTAATCTCCATATTTTGTTGACATCTTTCCTATGATTCGGTGACCAGAACTGTACACAATACTCCAAATTTGGCCTTACCAATGCCTTGTACAATTTTAACATTACATCCCAACTCCTGTACTCAATGCTCTGATTTATAAAGGCCAGCATACCAAAAGTTTTCTTCACCACCCTATCCACATGAAATTCCACCTTCAGGGAACTATGCACCATTACTCTGTTCTACTGCATTCCTCAATTCCATACCATTTACCATGTATTTCCTATTTTGATTATTCCTACCAAAATGTAGCACCTCATACTTATCAGCATTAAACTCCATCTGCCATCTTTCAGCCCACTCTTCTAATTGGCCTAAATCTCTCTGCAAGATTTGAAAACCTACTTCATTATCCACAACGCCACCTATCTTCGAATCATCTGCATACTTACTAATCCAATTTACCACCCCATCATCCAGATCATTAATGTACATGACAAACAACACTGGACCCAGTACAGATCCCTGAGGCACACCACTAGTCACCAGCCTCCTGCCTGACAAACAATTATCTACTACTACTCTCTGGCATCTCCCATCCAGCCACTGTTGAATCCATTTTACTACATCAATATTAATACCTAACGATTGACCCTTCCTTACTAACCTTCCATGTGGAACCTTGCCGAAGGCCCTACTGAAGTCCATATAGACAACATCCACTGCTTTACCCTCGTCAACTTTCCTAGCAACCTCTTCAAAAAATTCAGTAAGATTTGTCAAACATGACCTTCCATGCACAAATCCATGTTGACTGCTCTTAATCAGACCCAGTCTATCCAGATAGTCATACCATCTCTAAGAATACTTTCCATTAATTTCCACACCGACGTCAAACTCACAGGCCATTAATTGCTAGGTTTACTCTTAGAACCCTTTTTAAGCAATGGAACCACATGAGCAATAAGCCAATCCTCTGGCACCATCCCCGTTTCCAATGACATTTGAAATATTTCTGTCAGAGTCCCTGCTATTTCTACACTAACTTCCCTCAAGGTCCTAGGGAAATAACCTGTCAGGACCTGGATATTTATCCACTTTTATATTCTTTAAAAGCTCTAGTACTTCCTCTTCTTTAATCATCATAGTTTCTGTAACTACCCTACTTGTTTCCTTTACCTTACACAATTCAATATCCCTCTCCTTAGTGAATACCAATGAAAAGAAATTGTTCAAAATCTCCCCCATCTCTTTTGGCTCCACACATAGCTGTCCACTCTGATTCACTAAGGAACCAATTTTATCCCTCACTATCCTTTTGCTATTAATATAACTGGAGAAACCCTTTGGACTTATTTTCACCTTACTTGCCAAAGCAACCTCCTATCTTCTTTTAGCTTTTCTAATTTCTTTCTTAAGATTCTTTTTACATTCTTTATATTCCTTCAGCACCTCATTTACTCCATGCTGCCTATATTTATTGTAGATCTCTCTCTTTTTCCAAACCAAGTTTCCAATATCCCTTGAAAACCATGGCTCTCTCAAACTTTTAAACTTTCCTTTCAACCTAACAGGAACAGAAAGATTCTGTACCCTCAAAATTTCACCTTTAAATGACCTCCATTACTCTATTACACCCTTCCCATAAAACAAATTGTCCCAATCCACTCCTTCTAAATCCTTTTGCATCTCCTCAAAGTTAGCCTTTCTCCAATCAAAAATCTTAACCCTGGGTCCAGTCCTATCCTTCTCCATAATTATATTGAAACTATTTTCATTGTGATCACCGGACCCAAAATGCTCCCCAACACATACCTCCGTCACCTGACCTATCTCATACCCTAACAGGAGATCCAACTCTGCCCCTTTTCTAGTTGGTACCACTATGTATTGCTCTATCTGTCCGTAAACTCAGCTGCATCTACCTGCCTTTTCACCATAACCCTTAATTCTCTTACTATGTGAAAACCTATCTAACTGTTCCTTAAATATATTTAGCGAGGAAGCCTCAACTGCTTCCCTGGGTGGAGAATTCCACAGATTCACCACCTCTCTGGGAAAAACAGGTTTTCCTCCTCTCTGTCCCAAATCTTCTCCCCTGAATCTTTGAACCTACTCCATCAGATACTAAGATTATGACTGATTTGCAAAGTTTAAAGTAAATTTATTATCAAAGTATGCATACGTCACCATATACAACCCTGAGATACTCAATAAATCCATAATAGAATAATAACCATGACAGAATCAATGAAACACTGCACAAACTTTGGCTTTCATCCAGTGTGCAAAAGACAACACTGGGCAAATACAAAAAGAAAGCAATAATTATAATAAATAAATAAGCAATAAACAATGAGAACATGAGATGAAGGGTACTTGAGTGTGACTTCTTTGACTTTGACTTCCTCATGTCCTGCAAGGATTGGAATATCGCCTGCCTACAGACCACAGAAACTGCCGTCTCCAATGCTGGCAGACCGTGATCCTTGCTACTGACCTCAATGGCTCTAACGATCCAGAGCAGATTCAACACCCGGACTTTACCGCCATAAATGCAGGTTTCAAGGGCCTTGAACACCTCCCAAGTGCCAACTGCGACAACTCTGACCCCTGGCCTTGACCTATAGGCTGGGTCTTCAAGTGCTGCCCCAGGAACTCCCATCTCCCCTGCCCCCACCAACACTCCGCAATCCCGTCTCTCTCAGGTTCCACCACCAGCTCTTGGGCCCTCGGAGACTGCATCTTCCTCACACTCCATCTTCCCTGAATACCCCAAACTTCCCTTCTCCTCAGACACTACCAACCCCATCCCCCTCCAATCCCAGTTCTCATCCCTGCTGGGTCTTCACCATTCCCTCTGACCTTCCTCTCTCTGAGAAAGAATGTTCTGTTCTCAGTAAGGGCCTCAGCTTTGTCCCCCTGCACGCACACCTCTAAGTTTCGCACTCGCCATGATGCTGCCTCCATCTCCAAGCCTACTTCTTTGGCAAGGACTCTCTACCCCGCACTGATGACCTCTTCTCCAGTCTTCACCCTCATCCTCTTCCTGGACACCCCGCCCTGGTTTTCTGCCTCCTCTGGATCTTTTCATTGCTAACTGCCAACAAGACATCAACCATCTTGACTTCAACTCTCTTCTTTCTAATTCCAACCTCACCCCTTCTGAACACTTTGCTCTCCACTCCCTCTGCAGTAATCTTAACCTCACCAACAAACCCGCAGATAAAGGGAGTGCTTTAGTAGTCTGGCAGACTGACCTCTACCTTGTTGAGGCCTAGTAACAACTCCTCTTACTTACCACTTGAACAGGACCCCACTAAGCAGCAGCAAGCCATTGTCTCCCACACCATCACTGACTTTATTAACTCTGGCGATCTCCCATCCACTACCAACAACCTCAGTTCCCAACCCTACTCCTCCCATTTCTGTCTCCGACCCAACATTCACAAGCCTACTTGTCCAGGTAGACCCATTGTTTCAGCTTGTTCCTGCCCCATTGAACTCATATCGGCATACCTCGGCTCTGTTTTATCCCCCCCTAGTTCAGTCCCTTCCTACCTACATCCGTGACTCATCACAAGATCTGGATCTTTTCACTGATTTCAAGTTCCCTGGCCCCGACTGTCTCATTTTCACTATGGATGTCCAGTTGTTATCCATCTCTATCCCCCATCAGGAAGGCCTCAAAGCTCTCCGTTTCTTTCTTGACATCAGACCCAACCAGTTTCCCTCCACTACCACTCTCCTCTGCCTAGCAGAACTTGTCCTCACTCTTAATAATTTCTCCTTTGGCTCCCCCCTCTTCCTTCAAACAAAAGGTGTAGCCGTGGGCACTTGCATGGGTCCCAGCTATACCTGTCTGTTTGTCAGTTAAGTGGAACAATGTTTCAAGCCTACAGTGGTGTCCATCCCCCACTTTTCCTACGCTACATTGACGACTGCATTGGCGATGCTTCCTGCACCCACGTGGAGCTCACTGACTTCATCAACTTTGCCTCCAACTTCCAAACTGCCCTCAAATTTACCTGGCCCATTTCCAATGCTTCCCTTCCCTTTCTCAATCTCACTGTCTCCGTCTCTGGACACAGCTTATCGACTGATGTCTATTATAAACCCACAGCCTCTCACACCTACCTAGAATATACCTCTTACCACCCTATTATTTATAAAAATGCCAACCCTCTCTCTCAGTTCCTCCATCTCCACTGCATCTGCTCTCAGGAGGTGGCTTTTCTTTCTAAAACTAAGAAGATGTCCTCCAAAAAAGGGGCTTCCTTTCCACCATCATCAATGCTGCCCTCAACCACATCTCTTCCACTTCTTACACATCTGCTCTTACCCCATCTTACTGTCATCCTACCAGGGATAGGGTTCCTCTTGTACTCACCTACCACCCCATCAGCACCCACATTCAGCACAGAATTCACCAGAACTTTGGCCATCTCTAACAGGATCCCACCACTAAGTACATCTTTCCCTCCTCCCATCTTTCTGCCTTTAGCAGGAATAGTTCCCTATGAGACTCTCTTGTTCATTTGTCCCTCCTCACTGATCTCCCTCCTGGCACTTATTCTTGCAAGTGGAACAAGTACAACACCTGCCCCTACACCTCCTCCCTGTCTATTATTCAGTCCTTCCAGGTTTGGCGACACTTCACCTGTGAGTCTGTTGGGGTCATATACTGTGCCCAGTGCTCCCAATGTGGCCTTCTGTAAATCAGTGTGACCTGATATAGAATGGGAGACTGTTTCACTGAGCACCTACACTCCATCTGCCAAAAACATGATCTCCCAGTGGCCACCTATTTTTATTTTAATTCCACTTCTCATTCCAATATGTCAATCCATGGCCTCCACTGTCATGATGAGGCCACACTCAAGCTGGAGGAATAACACCTTATATTCTTTCTGGGTAGCTTCCAACCTGATGACAAGAACATAGTTTTCCTCGAACTTTCAGTAATGCCTCCCCCCAACCTACACTGCTCCCCATCCCCTTTTCCCTCTCTCACCTCATCTCCTTGCCTGCCCATCGCCTCCTTCTGGTGCTCCTTCCCCCTTTTCTTTCTTCCATGGCCTTCTGTCCTCTCTTATCAGATTCCCCCTTCTCCAGCCCTAAAATCTCTTTCACTAATCAACATCCCAGCTCTTTACTTGACCCCCTCCCCCTCTTGGTTTCACCTATCACCCAGTGTTTCTCTCTCTCCTTCCCCACCTTTTAAACCTACTCATCTTTTTTCCCTCCAGTCTTGCCAAACGGTCTTGGCCTGGAACATCAACTGTTCTTTTTTTCCATAGATGCTGCCTGCCTTTCTGAATTCCTCAAGCATTTTGTATGCGTTGCCTTGGATTTCCAGCATCTGAAGATTTTCTCTTGTTTGTGCTTAAATGTGAGTCTGTAGGTTGTGGGACCAGTTCAGTGATGGGGCAAATGAAGTTGAGTGAAATCTTCCCCTCTGGTTCAGCAGCCTGATGGTTGAGGAGTGATAATTGCTCCTGAACCTGGTGGTGTGAGACCTGAGGCTCCCGTACTTCTTCCTGATGCCAGCAGTGAGAAGAGAGCGTGATCTGGGTGATAGGGGTTTCCTGATTGCGGATGCTGCCTTACTGTGGATGTGCTCAATGGTGGAGAGGGCTTTACCCATGATGGACTGGGCCATATCCACTACTTTTCGTAGGATTTTCTGTTCAAGGGCATTGGTGTTTCCATACCAGGCTGTGATGCAGCCTGTCAATATACTCTCCACCACACATTATTTTCTACCAGTAGTGCGAGCACTCGAGTCGAGCACGATGTTGTCCTAAGGGGCTGTCTATCGGTTGTTCCTCAGGTGGCCGTCGAGCACTATATGAATATTCCAAATTCCCCTGAACATACCAGAAATCTATCGAGATATGTTTTGAATGAACACAAAGACCAAGTCTCCATAGACTTCAAGGAGAGAATTTTAAAGTTCCACTATGTACTGGACTGAACAAGTTTCTCCCCATCTGAAACCTAAACTCTATCCCTTTTCCTAGTCTGCATAGCCATAGGAAACAACACCTCTGCATCTGCCTGTCCAGTCCTCTAAGAATTTAGTATGCTTTGATGAGATCTCTTCTCTCTTCTAAATTCTAGAAAATATAGTTCCAGTTTACTTAATCTCACCTTACATGGATCATACCTCCCCAGAACCCGGTTTGCAAGTCTCCACTGAACTCTCATGCTCCTTAGCCTCTATTTACCACAATATTCTTGTTCTGGCCATAAACAGGACTAAGAGAGGTGTGTGCATGCAGTGCAATACACAAATTGTGAGGTTTTGCTGGCTGCTTGCTCTACAGAAACTCCTTGGCAGTAAGGGGGCTACAAAGAAAAGAGCTGTCAGGACCATCTCAACGGCTGCTGAGTGAGCCTCCAGATTACTATGGATCAAGGGGTGTGGCGGATGGACCAGAGCTGGTGGGACAAAAGCCGGGGTCTGATCAAAACCGGCTGGATCACCTGGGTGAGGCTGTCTGATGCTGTAAGACCTGAAACACCTGGTGACCCCAGGTTACCTCACTAACATGCCCCAGTGTATCCTAAAATATATCTCAACATCATGTAATATTAGAACATCACACAGATCACTTCATCATGTAAAGACAATACAAAAAAAGGCATTTTATATACTTGCTTAATAAATTTAAGATGCGTCATATTTTAAAATATGAGAAATACAGTGGAGAATATCTATAGGGAAACATCCAAAATACCTGTAGTGTGTCCCACAGCTCTTTATTTTGCACTGCTGGAGAAGCAATTTGTGACTGCAATGCCATTATCTGGTCATGTCCTTCAACACTAGATTTTAATGTTCCTTCATTTTCACTACCTAAAGGCAATTAGATCAGAAAATACACATACGTGACAATCATTTCATAAACACTTTAAAGTTAATCAAATTAAATACTTAAAAGTAATTCACACATAATAAAAGCCAAAATTCAGTTAGTAATTATAGTTTCAAGTATTTTTATGCAAATTTGTGTTCTATATTGGAAGCACAGAGAAGCTAAGAATAGCAAAACCAAAACCGAGGAACTATATTAAGACATCACCCACAAAAGTATGCTTTTAAATTGAATTAACTTAGATTAAAATAAATGAAAACATCCAAATAGAGTCAGTATTCATTTGTAAGCTGGCATGTATTGTCTATCCCTAAACATCTTTAAGGTGCCGTGAAGTCAATTTCTGAAATGACTGCCAGCTTGCGAACAGCAAGCTCTACTAAACAGCCATGTGAAAATAATGAATTTGTGACAAGGTTGAGGGCTCAACATTTGTAGGGCGCCAGATATAACTTAGCCCTTCTTCAGAGAAGTGCTGCCTTCTTCTACTTGAAGGGGTAGATGGAGCAGTTTAATGGCTTACCTGAAGAGATAGTGACCATGATAATGCAACAATCCATCAGTCTGCAGTGGAATGTCCATCCAGAATTTTATGTTCAAGGTCTTTTGAGTAAGGTTTACTTAAGCCCACAATTCCCATCGAAAGTCAAGCTAATTTTAAATTAGATGATGGATCTATGTGACCAGGGTCACATAGGACTGTAGAGGAATAGGGATCTTGGCTGAAAGGTAGCATACCAGCTTTATAAAGTGTGTGAAGTGACACATGGGCTCTTTATTGGCCAAGTCATAAAATTCTAAAGGAGGAAGGTCATCCTCAAACTGTATAAATATTTTTTCAGCTGCAGCTTGAGTTCTGTTCTGGGCATCGCATTAAAGGAATGGCAACTCTGCACGATAGAGGACGATGGTATTGAGATTCCCAAGAATGGTCCCAGAGCTGGAGAGTTATAGTTATAAGGAGGGACTGGCTTAGCTGCCGGACCCTGAATCAAGAGCTAATAAATGGCTTTAACCTAATACTCCTTTTTGAACACAAACCTTTGTGATGTAAATTTACAATTCTGTGATGAGGTTGCAAATTAATTATAGGATTAGGATTGAGACACCATTTTATGATTGGTATATTAAATATACCAATACTTCTCATACAACTGAACAAGGCCAACCAAAGGTCTAATTGAGGTCCTTAATTTTTTCCTCTTTGATTGAGATACAGCCTGAAGCAGGCCTTTTTAGCTCTTTAAACTGCACCACCCATCTTATCCCCCCCACCCCGATTTAATCCCGGCCTAATCACAGGACAATTCACAATGACCAATTAACCTACCAACTAGCATGTCTTTGGTGTGAGGAAGGAAAGCAGAGAACCCGGAGGAAACCCATGTGGTCACAGAGAGAACTTACAAACTCTTTACAGGTATTGGCGGGAATTGAACCCAGGTTACCTGTACTGTAAAGCATTGTGCTAACCACTGCACTACCTTGCCACCCTTTTTTATGAATTCTGAATCGTTTTGAGAAAGTGCAATTATTTTCAAAGCCTACTGAGCTAATATCTAGATGATAAAAATGCAGTAATTAACTGTTTTTTTTAAAAAGGTGAGAATTATCAGAATATGAAGATCATACACAAACAGTAATCAAAGCAGAATTTATCATATGTTTTCACTGGAGCTTGGAAAATCATTTGAAAAGTTAGAAGGATATCAGGAAATGCCAGGGAAGAGAGTAGTTGGCAACCCTGAGCTCACAGAAGTACAAATGGGCTGAATGATATAATAAAATTCAAGTCAATTTATAAGGCAGAAGCATTTGTATGCCTATCTTACATTCTGTTCCGCAAATACCATTCAAAATTGAAAAATGGCAAGATTCCACTATCTTTATTTCCTCCCCCATCAACATGTTCTTGAGTCCCTTGACACACAATATTTAAATGAAATACTAGGTGGATCAATCATTTGAAAAAAAGATAAACCCCTTTAAAAAAAGCTTAATAAATATGGGTTGATGGGGTTTCAGAGTTTGGCACACAGCTTGGAGGAATAGTTTCAGGGAGTTCATGCCAATGTTACCTCCGATAACTCTTAGTTTTAAATTTTTCACATAAAACCATCAAATGCTTTGCCAAAAGTAAGAGAGTCCAGCTCGACTTTTAAACCAATAACATATTTCATACTGAACTTGTAATATAGGATATGTTGACTGGAAGTTGAACAGTTGGGCTATTTAGCCTGTTTTTACAACGTAAGTGGGTTGGGAATGACACAGCACACACAAGTAATCAGGATTAACCACAAATAGGTCAATAAACTCATTTCACCTTTTGATTCCACTGGCATTTCTTCACTATTCCGACACACTTTTCTTGTGAGGTCATTCTGCTGTGCCTAAAGTGAAGGAAAAAAAGCATTAATGTAAAGGAGAATCAGTCGCAAGGCCCAACAACACTTCAGTCACATTCAGGAACCAGCAGGAAAGCCACAGAAAGTGAATGTGGAGATTGTAACATCTAATCAACTCACGTTCATTGACAGCAAGGCAAACACACTAGTCTCTTGCTATTTGCTTATTTCAATAGCTTAACCATACAACCAGCACACTAACTACATTGTTCAGAGGCTTGCCCACATCAGCTGTTACAACAAACTTAAGCTGAAGAACACGTGTCCCGTAGATCACATCCATGTCCATGCTACACTGGATGACAAATTTTTCTAAAGTGTAGATCCCTCAGAATTTTTTTGTTTTTGTTTATGATAGACCTCTTGAAGCTAAACACAAATATAATTTCAGACTACTTGTATCACATAGGAATTTGGAGAAACAAGAATTTAACTTTTGTTGAATATAATATGATGAGTCTTTTGTCAAAGGAACACTTGGAAACAGCACGAACTCCAGCTTCAACGCTGTACCACACCGCCCCTGGCACTCTGGTGGTGTGCACCGACTCCAAAGCCTCTTTCCTGGATGGCTGTAAACAGGCAATGCCACAGCTTGAGGCCTGGTCCTTGCTACAACCAAAGCCATGCAGCTCCCCTGTTGTCCGCCAATGGATCAGTGAATCAGATTTTTAGTACTCCACATTAACAATGTCAACAGAGTCTTGCAATTACAAGAAAAACAACTAAGGTGATCACTTGCTGTGAGACTGCACACCTCCTCCACGCACTAACTCCTCCATTGCCTGACGCAGGCAGCAGGACGATCTGCACTAAGTCTAGCTCCTTCAGCAACTCGCTGATGGGGTAGGCCTGCAGTACTTTAAGTTCTTAATATCCTGTGGTGTCTTGCGATTGTAAAAAATACTTTTCAAAAAATCAATAATCCCTTTGTTTAGCCAGTAGAAGCCAAGTGCACCACCAGCTTTCCAGAAGTTACCTCTGCTTCTATTTTCACAATTACCTCTTGCAAGTTTTTGTCCCGCAGTTGTTGATTTAGGTTGTGTATCACCTCCAACAGATTTGCCTTTTCTGCTTTAAGTTTTCTCATTTCATCATTTTTCTCTTCTTCCTGTGCCACAACGATATGAAAGCAAACAAAGGCAATCTCAGAAAAAAAATTGTATTTCTGTGGCATTAAATGACACTTGGAAACTTGAAAAGAATACAATCTCTTATTTCTAATGAACATCCACAATTATTCCATGCTTCATTTTCCAAGTGCTGTGAAAATTAATTTATTGCTTGGTCCCAATCACAATAAATTCATTAGTCCTTAGCTTCCAACAGACCATGTTACCTAATATAAAACAAGGCACACAAAGTGCTGGAGGAACTCAGCAGTATCTATGGAAATGAATAAACTGTCAACACTTTAGACCAAGACCCTTCTTCAAGACTGAAAAGGACGGGGGAAGTTGCCAGAATAAAAAGGTTGGGGGAAGGGAAGGAGGCTAGCTGGGTGAAGCCAGGTGGGTGGGAAAGGTCAAGGGCAGAAGAAGGAATCTGACAGGAGAGGAGTGTGGGCCATAGGAAAAAGGGAAGTAGGCAGGAAGCCGAGGGAAGTAATTGGCAGGTGAGATAATAAAGGAGAGTGGGGAATAGAGGAAGGTGGGGGTGGGGACAAAACTCGTTTACTGGAGAAATTGATATTCATGCCATCGGGTTGGAGGTTGGAGATGCTCCTCCACCCTGTGGTATAAGAGGAGGCTATGGATCGACACGTCAGAATGAGAATGGGAATCAGAATTAAAACGTTAGCCAAACATTTTAATTCCCATTCCCAAAATGCCAACTGTTTCTTCATTTCCACAGATCAGAATCAGAATCAGGTTTATTATCACCGGCATGTGACATGGAATTTATTAACTTAGCAGCAGCAGTTCAATGCAATACATAATCTAACAGAGAGAAAAATAATAATAATAAATAAAATAAAGCATGACAATAGACAAGTAAATCAATTACAGTATGTGTTTAAGTAGGTTAAAACGCGCAAAAATCAGAAGTACTGTGTGTATATTAAAAAAGAGTGAGGTAGTGTCCAAGGATTCAATGTCCATTTAGGAATCGGATGGAAGAGGGGAAGAAGCTGTTCCTGAATCACTGAGTCTGTGCCTTCAGGCTTCTGTACCTCTTACCTGATGGTAACAATGAGAAAAGGGCACGCGCTGGGTGCTGGAGGTCCTTAATAATGGACACTGCCTTTCTGAGACACTGCTCCCTGAAGATGTCCTGGGTACCTTGTATTTACAATCCTCTGCAGCTTCTTTCAGTCCTGTTCAGTAACAACACCCCCCTCCCCCACCACCAGAGTGATGCAGCCTGTCAGAATGCTCTCCACAGTACATCTATAGAAGTTATTGAGTGTATTTGTTGGTATTTGTTGACATACCAAATCTCTTCAAACTCCTAATGAAGTATAGTCACTGTCTTGCCCCCTTTGTAGCTGCATTGATGCGCTTGGACCCAGTTAGATCCTCAGAGATCTTGACACCCATGAACTTGAAACTTGATGCTACCTGACCTGCTGAGTTCCTCCAAAATTTTGTGTGTGTTGCTTTGAATTATCAGCATCTGGAGACTTCCTTGTGTTTATGTTGTCTATTACTTTTTGAGGACAACACTAGGTATATTTCTTTAAACTCCAGGTAAGGCATATGAATAAACTTTTGGATCTGAATCAACTACTGGAAACCTCCTTGCATTTCCATACAAATATTTTTTCCCCAAATTGTACCTGACTCCTATTCCACTAACATGATAAAAAATAGTATAATAAGATCATTTGCTGTCAGCTGAACTCAGTTAAGAACTGAAATAGCTTTAAAAATTCCCATTTTTCATAAGCATAATGCCCACAATAGTTCTTTCCTCCTCCCAACTAATACTTGGCATGGTACACTGATTATTAAGACAAAATTACAGTCCTGTAGGTCAAATCTCCACAGTCAAGTACATAGTGTTCCTCTGGATCACAGAAATAATAATACTCAGCATTAGGTAAAAAGTACCTTAATAGATGTTGCTTCCTCTTCGGATGGCTCAGGTTTTGATGAATGAGAAGTGTGGGATTCTGGCAAAGGCGCCTCACTTGACTGGAGACCCTAGGATAAAATATCACGTATTGGTAATTAAGAAACTGACTGTCCTCATCACTAATTGAAAAAAAAAACCCAAATATTTGTGTTTAGATTAAAACTATGGAAAAACCAGAGACAAGCCATTTTAATAGATTCCAAGTAAGTTGATTTGCATTTAGTAATTATTTTTATTATTAAATCAGAGGGCCATCAGTTGGATGCCCTTACTTTTACCTGTGTAACACTGGTTGGTGGTGGCGGTGCTTTTCGTTTTTTGGGAGTTCCACTTCTATCTGTATAGAATTTAATGCCAGGATCCAGCTGAAAATTTTACAGATCAGAAATGTAGAGGAATTAATTCTGTTAATAAAGATTGTGAGGGCTAAATTGAGACAGAGTTAATACATGCCTTCTTCAGGATTGTGAGCATTCGCTCAGTTGTGAGTTCATCATGCATTGGAAAAATCTAAATTTGAGAATAGGCACCAATGCAGGATTGAAATGCCTGGATTAGCTGGTATAGTACTGGCAGATTTCTGAAGGGTTAATAAACCCTTTGAACAGGATTGAAAAGGTAGAGATACACAGAAAGGCTACAGAACTCTAGTAAAGCTCCACACATCACTGCCACCAACAGGCTTCTAATTTGCAGGTGCAACTGACAGAAGCACTAAGGAGACTAACCATGAGTCGCAATGATCAAAGACTCCAAGCAAGCTGGCAGCTGGACAGATGATTCTTGGTGAGAACTTCAGCAAGAATTATCTCTACCACTGGACTTCAAGTGGACTCCAGTGGGAGAATAACTGATAGAGTCGATCTTCCATCTCTCAGCAAATCCTGGTCTTTGACAATAGACAGCTGCAAATTCCATGATTAATTGCGGTGTTGATGACCAAATGATAATCCAGACCATTGTTTGATACTACTTTTACATTTATACAAATTTCATTTAATGCTTAGTTCAATGGCCAATTTTCTTTAGAAGTAACATTGATTATAATTCACCCCAGACATTACCCCTTCAGCTCCCTTCTATTGGTTGTAGCGAAGAGTAGGCCTCAAGTGATCTGTCACCTGTTTACAGCCACCCAGGAGAGAGGCGTCGAAGTTGGTGTGGTGTGGTGCGGAATCCAAGCTGCATCCCAGTCTTCGCTCAGCAGAAGACAAGCCGTATTGTGACATTCTTGGACTTAGGGTCTTGGACCATATTTGTTTGGCGTGACTGTATTTTACTGATATCTTATATATGCCTGTTATCTTTTTTGTGCTATATGTGCCTTGTGCTGTGTGTGACTGTTGATAGTGTGTTTTGCACCTTGGCCCCGGAGTAACGCAGTTTTGTTTGGCTGTATTCACGTATGGTTGAATTGCAATTAAATTTGAACTTGAACTTGGGCATAAGCTACAAAACCATGAAAGCGTGTACTATTGGACTCAAGGATAATTTCTATCTTGCTGATATAAGAATACTGAATGGTTCTCTAATATGGTAAAATGGACTCTTGACCTCACAATCTACTTCATTATGACCTCACACCTTACTGTCTATCTCTACAGTAGCACTATTTTATTGTATGGTTTTATCTTGTACTTCAATGCAACATGATAATGATTTGATCTGCATGATGGGCATTCAAGGCTTTATTTTACTCTTCCTTGTTACATGTAACAATAATAAACCAATCAGCAATAACTTACAGTACAATGCAGCAGCAGCTAGTGCTGTGGCTTAACTCCTGCATCTCTGATGTGGATTGTATGTATTTTTCTTTTTCTCCCTGTGACTGTATGGGATTCCCCATGGTGCTTCAGCTTCCCCCAACATCCTAAAAATGCGATGTGTTGAAGATGAACTATCCCGACTGCAGGAAAACTACGGGAGAGTTGAAGGGTACAAGGAGAGGAATGAGCTCGACAACCACGGACTCAGATTCCAGCATCTGCAGTCTCGCATCTTCATGGAGTAATTAACCTTGCATGTCATAAGAAGATCTTAATAGAATAACATTACAAAACCCACTAGCTACTCTCAGAAACATGGTTCACTAGAACATCCAAGACAAGACTACTCACGAACCATCACGATGTTCGACTCCTGGAACAGCTATATTTAGCCCATCTTAACATTTGATATGACTAGTCTGCAATACTTTAACATAGTAGAAAGTCTGGATCATTGTAGATGTGACTGAATATGAGATTAAAGAATCAAAAGGATCCAAGTTTGAATCTGAATATTAGACAAAACCAGGAAAGACTGAAGTCTTCATGCACAGTAAAGTATTTCTATTTTCCATAAGCAAGCTATCGGAAAAATAATTGCTTTAAAACACTGACTTTAAATATGTATATTCACCCACTAACTTTTAGAATGGCAGGAATGATTAAAGTGATGATGTGTAATAGATGGAAATAGATAAGGAGAAAAAGGCCCATGGAGCCAAGGGTGGGAGCTAATTTACTTATTGAGATACAATGCAGGATAGGTCCTTCTGACCTTTCAAGCTGCACTGCCCTGCAACCCCTGATTTAACCCTAACCTATCCACAGGACAATTTACAATGAGCAATTAACCTAAAAACTGGTTTATCTTTGGACTGAGGGAGGAAACTGAAGCACCTGGGGAAAACCCATACATTCCATGGGGAAGACGTACAAACTCCTATGTCCCAAGCTGCAGAAAGTGTGGTGTTAACTGCTATACTACCTTGGCGCCCAAGTTAAGGGGGAAGGTTACTGGCAGAGGCTGGTAGGTGATTGGTAGAACCATCCATCACCTGCAAGCTTCAGTTTCAGCGCTCCCTTCTGCCCTACCTGTCTCCATCTGATTCCACCCATCACCTACTAGCCCCCAGCTCACCCCTCCCTCTCATCTCTATATACTGGCTTGCTTTCTCCTACACTCCATGTGTTTGATTCCACAGATATTGACAGACCTGCTGTGTCCTTCCACCGGCTTATTCCTTTGCTCCAGATTCCAGCGTCTGCTGTCTCTTGTCTCCCCATAATCATTTTATTTAACTGTAGGAAATGTATTACGTTACAAACTGGTTCATTGTCTGTGAAGTACCTTTGCATTAGCTAATTAATGAATGGCCCCGCCTTAATTCAAGCATTCTTCATTCCGTTGAATAAAAATATTTTTTCTCTCTGCCCCCTTATCCAATAGCAATTTTGAACCCAATGTCACAGAGCATGGTGGAGATTTAACTTGTTTCTGCTGAGCACCACATCAAAGCCATTCAGTCAGTGAAGAAAATGAAAATCTCTGACTTCCTCCAATGCCCAGTCTACAATTTCCAACCAGAATTCAACAAACTTAGGAAGTTTTAGAAAGGGCGCAGAGGAGATTGACCAGGATGCTTCCTGGACTAGACAGCATGTCTTATGAGGATAGGTTGAGCAAGCTTGGACTTTGGGAAGTCAAATTCTGGTAGGACATGCAGAGTTAATGGCAGAGACCATTAACGTACAGAGAGAACATGGGATGCAAGTACATAGCTCCTTGAAAAAAGTGACATATGTGGGGACAGTAGAGACAAAAGCATTTTGTATCGCTAATCCTCAGAGTATCAGGCACCGTGTATAAGAATTGGAATGACATGTTGCTGTTATCTAAAACATCGATTAGGCTGTACTGAGACTGTTGTTCAAGTTGCCACTTATAGGAAGGATACAGTAGCAACAGAACAAAAGCACATACATTTTTATCCAGTACCCTTACTTTCTGCTGCAGGATGCTGCCTTATTACAAAGTCAATGCCATTATCACAGTACATATATGTCACCACGTACCACCCTGAGACCTTTTCCTGCAGTAAGGTAACTATACCAGAATCAATGAAAGATCAAGTGGATAACCAACTGTTCAAATGCAAATATAAATAAATAGCAGTAAATGACTAGAACATGAAATAACAAGATAAAGAGTACTTAAAGTCAGATCATTGGTTGTGGAAACATCTCAAAAGATGGGGAGGAGAGTGTAGTTATCCCCTTTTGTTCAAGAGCCTGATGGCTGAGGAGTCATAACTGCTTTTGAACCTGGTGGTGCGAGTCCTGAGGCTCCTGATGGCAGCAGTGAGAAAAAGAGCACGGCCTGGGTGGTGAGGATCCCTGATGAAGGATGCTGCTTTCCTACTGACAGCATTAGTGTAAGGCTTTACCCATGATGTACTGGGCTGAATCCACTAGCTTTTGTAGGATTTTCAGTTCAACGGCACAGGTTGTTCCCATACCAGGCCATAATGCAGCCAGCCCAACATTCTGCACTAAACATCTACAGAAACTTAACAAAGGATGCTGCGGGTGAAAAATATGCAGTTTGCAGAATTCAGTCAATGGATTCATTTGTTGGAGCTGCTCATCTCCAACTCCCCAAAAAGATAGCACTAACTTCAAATTGGTATTGCATTGCTTTGCATACTTCTTGAAGTTTCAAGCACAAACTTATTCTTTTGTTAATATCTGCTTGTATCTGTAACTGATCCATATCCTGCTGTACTCTTGACATAGACTATCCACAACTCTATCAAACTTGGTATTGTCTGCAAACCTGCAAATCCACTCAGCTACATTTTCATTCAAATCATTGATATACATGATCTATGCAAAACACCACTTGTCACAGACCTCCAGCTATAATAACAGCCTTTCAATCCTGTCTTCTATGGGCAAACCAGTTCTAAATCCAAACTTGCAATTCACCTTGAGTGCCATGCATCTTCTTTGTCTGAATCAACCTATCATAAGGGGCCTTAACAAATGTCTTTCTATAACGTTCACTGCCTTACTCTAATCAAGCTTTAAGAGACATTTGGATAGGTACGTGTATGGAGAGAGGGACTTGGAAGGTTATGGGCCGAATGCAGGCAACTGGGACCAGCCAGGAGGATGCTGTGGTCAGCATAGACCAGGTGGGCTGAAGGGCCTATTTCCAAGCCGTATGACTAAAACCTGACCCAAGTTCGTAAGGTATAACCTGCTCAGCACAAAGCCATACTGACGGTCCATAAACTCACCAGCACCTCAAGTAGATGCAAAATACTCCTTGACGCTATTGTCAAAAAGAGGGAATTTATCCAAACAGTCCATGGGTACAGGTTGAAACATGGCAGCAAGGTCAGGCCCAGAGCATATCGAAGTGACAGGGTCCAGTCCTGGGTTGGGGAACAACCCGATGTTTGGACAATTTAAGTGCCAGGTCAGATTGAAAAGATTGTTGAGACCAGAGGTACAGATCAGGTCGGCTCTGCTTGCTGCTCTACGACATTCACTGGGCTCTGCGCTGATCTGAGGCTGTGGCCTGTTCCGGCTGCAGTGTCTGTGGACTCACTTTCGTTCTCAATATCATTTGCTCATTTTTATTGCTTGCACAACCTTTTCCCCGTACACACGGGTGTTTGACAGTCTTTTATTTTAATAGGATCTTTTGGGTTTTTTTGTTTTGTGGCTGCCTGTAAGGAGACAAATGTCAAGGTTGCATAATGTATACATCCTTTGATAATAAATGTACTTTGAACAATAGAAACTTAGCCTTGATCTCCTTTTGCAGCTTATGGGACCATGGCACCTGTATTACAGTTAGTGTATTTGCCATATTATATCAATGACTACTTGAACACATTTTTCAGTGCACTTCATTCGATTTTAAATACCTCATTCTGAATAATTGCAAGAACATCAAGTGTCTTACTTAAGCAGCAGTTTGGAGAAAGACACACAGATGTAGTGAACATTCAATCGTCTTAGCGGCACAATGCATTAAGGCAGTAATGGTATTTGAAGGACCAAGGTTGGCTGAACGTGAACTACTGGAATCAACAATTATTCTTTATGCTGGTAAATTAAACCTTCAATTGACTTGCACAGCTAAGTACTGAATAACTGCACTAATGGTTCTCTGGGCTTCTCAGAAGTGCCCATGCAGGGCACTTAATACAGTCGACTGAATTGAAAACTCAATCAAGCTGAGTTTTTGTGCAGACCAGAAACATCATACACTAAGCAAAAATGTATAATGAATTTAGAATAAAAGTGAACAGTTACAATTTCAGGTTTTTTTTTAGCCATCTTGAAATTTGCAAAGCTTAATTTACTGCCAGAATTACTATGTCAGATAACTATTTTTACAGCCTTGATCATCACACCCTCACTCAGCTGAAGGACACAGAATATATGAAGAATAAAACAGGAGTACAAGAAAAACGTTTTTTTTTAAAGCACATCAAAAGACGCACTAAACTAGTGTTACAAATCTAGAATTGTGATTAATATAAAAAGGGTGAGGGAGATAAATGTCAAAGCAAATAACTGATATATATTGCTGATAGGTCTGTCTTGAAATATGTGAAAACAATCATGCAGTCATTATCAGTGTCATCTTTAAATAAACTGCCATGTTACATCGAAGGTTTAAGCATTACCTGTTTGGATATTTGTGCAGATTTCATATCTGGTTAAAAAGAATCAAAAATAAAAAAAAATTAATACATTATGACAAGGTCAATACAAACTAATCATTTAGTAATGTGCTTCAAGTTTAGCAATGATGATGACTCTGAGTCACCAAATAGCATGATGTAATTACACTGGTCTTAATTTTCTACCTCAAATACTGAATGATGTTGCTAATTTTTACTTAGGTTTGCGTGACTCATTGTTACTGTGAACATGTCATATTGGTCGCCATGGAAATAAATTTGCCTACATTTCATGCATAAGTCTTATCACCATTCCATAATCCATTCAGTGATCACATTGATCAGATACTGCACTAAAACCTACCATGTTACACATAATTCCTTACGTTATTGACCTGCAGTTCATTTATTACATGTTAATTCTCATTGTTAAGTGTAGGTAACTATCACAATTAAATATATTCGTTTTTGAAAAAGTGGTTTGCGTTTATTCTAGTTACTATCTGTGAAATATTTTGTTTTAAAACTGGTTTATGTTAAAGTCAGAAAAAAGATACGCAAGGGTTCATTAAATTGTGAGTTAGTGTAAATTGTAGCCTATGCAACTTTTTGGACCTGGTCATCAGCACCAAGTTATGTATCTCTCTCAAAACACATGTATCCTATTTTTAGAGAAATTAAAGATTTAAAGTTTAGCTTTATTTTGGCACACATACATCAAAGCGTAGAGTGAAAGGCATCATTTTGCCCTGATCACTGACCATCTGGCTCTGTAAAGTGATGTGCTAACCACTACGTTACCATGCTGCCATACAGTTATGCTCAAGCAGGTTTAATATCTATTCCAAATTTGCCTAGTTGATCTTTTAAGATCTGTTGGGACAAGTGATGGCTAGGACTTAAGAGCCATGGAGTTGTACAGCGCAGAAACAGGCCCTTTGGCCCATCTCCTCCATGCTGACCAAGGTGCATATCTAAGCTAGTCCCACTGCCAGTGTTTGGTGTAGATCACTCTGAAACTTTCCTAAACTATGTACCTCTCCAAATGTCTTTTAAACATTGTAATTGTTCCTGCCTACTCAAACTAATGGAATAGGTTTGCAAATGTTACATTCCTCTTTGTGGTAGATGTTATTTGCATTTCATGTTACTTTTTCAGTTAATTATTTTCTTGCATTAGTTCTTTGGGACTACTGTACATACTGTACCAAAGAGAAATGATGTAAAAAGCATTCAAAAGGGGTAAAGTCTCAAGTTGCTTTGGCTGGAAAGAGATCAGGCAGGAATTGAAGTGCAAGCAGACACAAATCTAATCCCTCTGATCTGCTCAAGTGGGACCTTTGAAGGAAGGCAGCAAATCTGAGCCTGCCTATCCTCTCAGAGGATACCAAACCTCTGGAATTCTCTGCCTCAAAATGTTGTGGAGGCCAGGGTATTAGAGACCCTTAAAGTGGAGACATACAGTACTGTGCAAAAGTCTAAGGCACCCTAGATTTTTTTTATGTTTCAGATGGTATGGCCGCAACATTATTGAGGCTGTCTGGAACTACCCAGAGAGACAGAAGCAAAGTGCTAGAAAAAATTATTATCAGAGTACATACATGTCACTACATACAACCCTGTGATTCTTTTTCCTGTAAGCATACTTAGCAAATCTATAGAATTTGCTATTCTATAGATAGCAAATCTATAGAATTTCCTATAGATTCCTGTAAACAGGATCAATGGACAAACTGTAGAAATCTAGAAATAAAAAGATAGCAATAAATAACACACATGAAATAACAAGATAAAGAGTCCTTAAAGTGACTTGTGGGAACATCAAAGATCGAATGAGTCTAGTTATTCGTTTTGTTCAACAGCCTGATGTTTGAAGGGTAGTAATTGTTCTTGAACCTGCTCGTGCGAGTCCTGAGGGTCTTGTACCTTTTACCTGATGGCAGCAGTGAGAAAAGAGCGTGGTCTGGGTGGTGAAGATCCGTGATGATGGATGCCGCTTTTTTACGGCAATGTTTCATGTAGATGTGCTCAAAGGTTGGGAGGTTTTACCCATGATGTACTAGGCTGAACTCATTACCTTTTGTAGGATTTTCCACTCAAAGGCACTGGTGTAGCCATAGCAGGCCGCAATGTAGCCAGTCAGTACACATCTATAGATGGTTTTTGATGACATGCTGAATCTCCACAGATTCCTTAAGAATAAGAGGCACTATTGTGCTTTCTTTGCAATAATTATATGATGGGTCCAAGACAGGTCCTCAGAGAGAGTGATCCAGAGTTTTAAAGTTACTGACCCTCTCTACCTCTGAATCTCCAATGATTACTGGCTCATGGACCTCTGGTTTTCCACTCCTTAAGTCTACAATCAGTTCCTTGGTTTTAATGATGTTGAGTGAGAGGTTGTTGTTATTACACCACTCAGTCAAGTTTTCAATTTATCTCCTGATTCATCACCACCTTTGATGCAGCCCACAACAGTGGTGTTGTCAGCAAACTTCTATATGGTGTTGGAGCTGTACTTAGCCACGCAGAGGTGTAAAGCAGATAGAGTAGGAGGCTAAGTACACATCCCAGCAGTGCTCCTGTGCTGATGGAGATTATGGACGAGATGCTTTTGCCAATCCAAACTGACTGGGGTCTACAAGTGAGGAAATCCAGGATCCAATCGCACAAGGGCATGTTGAGGCCCAGGTCTTTAAGAGTTTACTGACCAGTTTTGAGGGGATGATGGTATTAAATGCTGAGCTGCAATCAATAAAGAGCATCCTGATGTATGCGTCTTTGCTGGGAGATGTTCCAGGGTTGTGTGAAGAGCCAATGAGATGGTATCTGCTATAGAACGAGACAGCCAAGGTCTGCAGAAGTTCTCCAAGATGCTTGGAACAATATACCCCCTGATTTTCTAACAAAACTGCATAACAGTGCACCTAAGAGAATTGATGTAGTTTTAAAGGCAAAGGTGTGGGAAGGGTCTCATCAAATATTGATTTAGTTTTTCTATTGTTTACTGTTCTTTATAGTAAATCTTTTGATACTTTGAAAAGTTTCATTTCAGTATTTCTGAAAACATTACAGAATTCTGTTTTTACATGCGCTGAAGAATTTTGCACAGCACTGTAATTATTTGAAAGATCAAGGACATTAGGTTTATGGAAAGTGGCACATCAGAGGAGTAGAGGCCTATTCTGCCATTTTCATGCGTTCTTATATCACAAGGCTTCTCATGGCACAAGCTTGTGCCTCAACACTAACTGTGGTGTATCACAAGTCAGAGGAACTGTAATAAATATATTTAATTTTAGGCTTTTATGCACAACAACTTCTCAAGTTGCATTTATTTTAAATTGTTGTGATGCTGTGAAATCATTCCCAGAGCACAGTACAATTGAAAAACATCTCCTAATTAAAGTTCCTAGAACAATATCACAGGCTGTAGATAATGCAGATAACAAATTCAGTATCTGTCTTCACCTGTGCAAAAATATACTGGGATATTAATCAGGAATTTTTAAATTGAAAACAAAATTCATTCAGCAAAATATGGTGTCGACCTATAGAATAAATACAGCTGTGGCAAATATGGCACCAGATATCACTTATGGGAAAGTGAGAAATAAAAGTGATTAATAATGTATCAATAAATTATGAAAAATAAAATAATGAAAACAATGAAAAGCAAATAATGATTTAATTCGTTCACAAAAGAAAGCATTCATAGTGAGACACAGATACTTTGGCTCACTGAGTCCATACGGTCTATTGGCCTCCCATTTCACAGTAATATTGTATAAACCCCAATTTTTATTCTTCTCACATTCAACTCTTCCCAGATTCTACACAAAATGATTAAATTAGAGTGGTCGGTCAATTAACCAACCTAAACCTTCCCCCTCACCTGGTTTCATCGTTCACCTACCAACTTGTACTCATTCCCTCCCCCACCCATCGTATTCTGGCTACTGTCACCTTCCTTTCCAGTCCTGATGAAGGGTCTTGGCCCAAAGGTCAATTCTTTATTCCTCTCCATAGATGGTGCCTGACCTGCTGAGTTCCTCCAGCATGTTGTGTATGTTACTCTGGAGTCTCCTGGCTGAGTCTGACATTCCAAGGGAGGGAATTCTGTGAACAACATGTGTTCATGTAATTGTCTTCCCAAAGTACTGCCAAAGTGGCTGAGGTACATCGTGTAAAACTTTAAATGAACACAAACTGGTCCTAATAATTGTTTTAATTTTTTTTTCAAATTGCCAATCTGCTGCTTTCCAGGTAACTGACAATTAAACCTTTGTTAGCTTTCTTAGACTTCCCTTTGACATAGGAATTGGGAATAACAACTGATCCCAAAGGAAAGGGACTGCAAAGAAATCCAGGTTTTCCAGGACAATGACCTGAGAAAGAGAGGAAATTATATCCTCACTGCAGTCGATAAAGAGGTCATTTAATACTTCCAACTTGAGAAGATGGGTCATTGGGTTCGTTTGCCAAACTTTGTGTTCACCACATATTATATGGCCACGGTCTCAAGGTGGGTGGTGGGTGGACATCCCGTTGGACAACCTGACCCACTGGATGTACCTTCATCAGAAACTATAGAGACTGAAAAAAGATTGCTCACCATTACTGCAAGTCCAACCTACTCAGCAAGGACCATGTCCTCAGAATATTCTTGAAAAACAATTTTTAAATTTATCTTGTCTTTTTTTCTTTGCTGACAAGGACAAGGTACATATTCTATGGATGTTTAGAATCAAGTAGAGAAAAGGCTGATGTACAAACTCATCATATGTCCACCTGATGGCAGTATAACACAAACGTAATTCCTACAAGCCAACACATTTCAATAATTAAACCCTTTACAATTTTCACATATTATATATATATATACACACACACGTGTGTGTGAGTGTGAGTGTGAGTGTGAGTGTGAGTGTGTGTGTGAGTGTGAGTGTGAGTGTGAGTGTGAGTGTGAGTGTGTGTGTGAGTGTGAGTGTGAGTGTGAGTGTGAGTGTGAGTGTGTGTGTGAGTGTGCGCGCACACGCAGGAGAGAGAGAGAAATTTTTTTTGCTTGCTATTTTAAACGTACTTTATACACTTAGCACCTTGGCCACAGAGGAACATTGTTTCATTTGGCTATATTTCTGTACAGTTGAATGATAATTAAACATGAATTTGATTGGAATCATCTGTAATTCACCTTGAAAAGGTTAAGAAGTGTGCCTGACTAACAAGGCCTAAGGCAGCCCAATTTTGGACTTCAGCCCTGACTTCATTGTGTGGAGCAATAGAGGTGACGGCAGTTGTAGATGAACGAGATTAAGCAGCATGGTGGCCTCAAATCTTCATATACAGATTCAGGTCGGCATCAGAAACAGAACACTGGAATGGAGGAAAGAGGTTCCAGTACTTACTGACCTGGAACAAGAATTGGAGGCTGTGCCAATCGCGAGTTACTTATCAACCACTGGGATTTCACTTGACGCAAACCCAGTGCGTGTTTACTTACAATGCAACAGCAACTACAACTCAGATATGATACATGGGCTGTGAGTACTTTGGGACATCTAAGAGATAGTAACGAGTCTAGACATATACAAGAGTTTCTTTTCCTTCAAGTCACTATGTTACCAGAAATGTTAATAACGCGTTTTTTAATAACATGTAATTACGCTAAATGCAGGAAGCAGGATATTCAAACTGATGCTTCATATTTCTAGAACAGTGATCTACCACTGAAAATTGATTTTGCATAAACTCAAAGGCTTCCTCGATTATAAGCAGATAGGGCACGTACCAGGATCCTCGGGGACCTTTTTAAGTGCAGCCTGAAGGAGATTTAGGATATCGGCATTTCCTGCGAGCTTGCAGTAATGAAGTGCATCATGACCCAATGCATCTACTAACTTCAGACTGGCACCCTTCTTGACTAAAATCTCGACAGCATTTCCACTACCATGTTCACAGGCCAGCATTAAAGCAGTCCTAGGTGCAAGAGAAAGAACAAAAAAATATGAAGCTCTCAAATGTCCTCTGTACATACATAAGCTTTCATGGGTTTTGATGTTAGGTAATTACTAAGTACATTACAGGTTTGTTTTTTGAGACCGGGAAGTAAAATGGCATAAATAAAGACCATAATATGACAAGACATAATTAGGCCACTTGGCCCATCCAGTTCTGAAGACTGAAGGCACATACCCAATGATTCAGCAACAATTTCTTCCCCTCTGTCATCTGATTTCTGAATGGACATTGAACCTGTGAACACTACATCCCTACTGTTTTTATTTTTATTTTTTCTATGCTTATTTAACTATTATATATATACACACACTGTAATTCACAGGTTTTTTTCTACTATCATGTATTGCATAGTACTGCTGCCGAAAAGACAACACGTTTCATGCTATACACCAGTGATATTAAACCTGATTCGGAGTCTGCTCCGCTATTCCATCATGGCGGATTTATTACCCAATTACTTAAGATTATGCCCTGGTGTGTTAGTAATTTCCAATCTGGAATTGTGATACAATTCCCTCCATTTCCACAATGATACCTTCATCTCCAACGGCACTCATGAGGTAAGTTGGGAAATAATTATGAATTGATTCCAATCCTCAGTTTAAAAAACCTAAGCATTCGAGGGCAGGGGTTCCCAACCTGGGGTCCATGGCAGGGCTCAATGACATAATAAAAGTTAGGAACCTTGTTCTAGGTTAGGGGCAGACAACCTATGGCTCACGGGGTTTTCTAGCATGCATAATTCATTAATTTGAGGCAAAACATAACTGGATGTATTTAAATGGATAATTCCCATATTTCAAGTTTTTTATGGCATTTATCTGGCCCACCGTCCGCTCTTTAATACACAATCCAGCCCACAGAGGCAAAAAGGTTGCCGACCCCTGTTCTAGGACAATGAAACTAACCGGCAATCGCCTCAGAACTTGGTCGGATTCATTCCTCCAGTTCCAAAAACTCAGTCCTCCATTCATACTTAACATTTAGGTTTAGCTAGACTGTTACAATACAATTTAGCTACAAAATCAGTATGCTATGATAACTGTTGGATATACCAGACAGAAGCAGCATTTTTTCTGAATGTGGGCATGCTTGGAATATGAAAGTTCATGGTGGAAGCAATCTGAAGTAATTGACGTTTGCACCATCTAAACAACTGGTACAGTGAAGTGTAAGGTTGGGACAGCAATACATCTCCAATAGGAACTCCATTTTCCCAGTTCCGTCATTTCCATCTTATTTGATCTGATGATTCATAGAAGTGCCTCTCCATTAGGGGTTCCTAAATTGGGGTCCAAAGACCCCTTGGTTAACGGTAAGGTTCACTGCCATAAAAAAAGGTGGCAACCCCTATTCTACATTGTCATACTTCTTGCTGAACTACGGCTTCTCCCTAACAGAACTGACAGAGGCCTTGTCCACCTAATCTAGTTCTGCTCTCCACCACAGAACATTACAGCACAGAAACAGGCCTTCTAGCCTTTCCTGGCTGTGTCAAACTATTTTTTTGCCTAGTCCCACTGACCTGCACCTGGACCATATCCCTCCATACACCTCTCATCCATGTACCTGTCCAAGTTTTTCTTAAATGTTAAAAGTGAGCCTGCATTTACCATTTAATCTGGCAGCTCATTCCACACTCCCACCACTCTGTGTGAAGAAGCCCCCCCCACCCATGTTCCCTTTAAACTTTTCCCTCTTCACCCTTAACCCATGTCCTCTAGTTTTATTCTTCCCTAATCCCCAGGGGAAAAAGCCTTTCTCCTTCTGGATAAAGCATGGATGAAGTTCTGCTGGTCTTCATCTTCTACTCCTCTTTCTGCATTCAGACATCTCTCTTAAAGGCGGCATGGTAGCGTAGTGCTTTACAGCTGCAGCGAACAGATTTCAATTCCTGCCACTGTCTGTAAGGAGTTTGTACATTCTCCTCATGATTGCTTGGGTTTCCTCCGGGTGATCCAATCTCCTTCCACATCCCAAAGATTAATTGGTCACATGGGTGCCATTGGGCAGCATAGGCTTCTTAGGCTGGAAGGCCCTGTTACCATGCCGCATCTCTAAATAAAGAACTAAAATTTTAAAAAAAAACAACAGGATTTTATCATTAAGCACAGGGGTGGTTAAAAAGGCACATAGTGTGTTGGCCTTCATACGTCAGGGGGCTGAGTTCAAGAGCCGTGAAGTAAAGTTGCAGCTCTATAAAGCTCTGGTTAGACCACACATGGAGTATTATATTCAGTTCTGATTGCTTCATAGGAAGGATGTGGAACCTTCAGAGAGGGTGCAGAGGAGATTTACCAGGATGATGCCTGGATTAGAAAAAAATGCCTTAAGAGAAAATTTTGAATGAACTAGGGCTTTTCTATTTGGAGCGCAGGAGAATGAGAGGTTAAATTGATAGAGGTGTATAAGGTTATAGAAAACATAGAAAAACCTACAGCTCAATACAGGCCCTTCGGCCCACAAAGTTGTGCCGAACATGTCCCTACCTTACAATTACTTAGGGTTACCCATAGCCCTCTATTTTTCTAAGCTCCATGTACCTGTCCAGGAGTCTCTTAAAAGACCCTATCACATCCGCCTCCACCACTGTCACCGACAGTCCATTCCACGCACTCACCACTCTCGGAGTAAAAAACTTACCCCCGACATCTCCTCTTTACCTACTCCCCAGCACCTTAAACCTGTGGCCTCTTGTAGCAACTATTTCAGCCCTGGGAAAAAGCCTCTGACTATCCACACGATCGATGCCTCTCATAATCTTATACACCTCTATCAGGTCACCTCTCATCCTCCATCGCTCCAAGGAGAAAAGGCTGAGTTCACTCAACCTGTTTTCATAAGGCATGCTCCCCAAACCAGACAAGATCCTTGTAAATCTCCTCTGCACCCTTTCTATGGTTTCCCCATCCTTCCTGTAGTGAGGCGACCAGAACTGAGCACAGTACTCCAAGTGGGGTCTGACCAGGGTCCTATATAGCTGTAACATTACCTCTCGGCTCCTAAATTCAATTCCACGATTGATGAAGGCCAATATACTGTATGCCTTCTTAACCACAGAAACAACCTGCGCAGCTGCTTTGAGCATCCTATGGACTCAGACCCCAAGATCCCGCTGATCCTCCACACTGCTAAGAGTCTTACTACTAATACTATATTCTGCCATCATGTTTGACTTTCCAAAATGAACCACCTCACACTTATCCGGGTTGAACTCCATCTGTCACTTCTCAGCCCAGTTTTGCATCCTATCAATGTCCCACTGTAACCTCTAACAGCTCTCCACACTGTCCACAACACCCCCAACCTTTGTGTCATCAGCAAACTTACTAACCCATCCCTCCACTTCCTCATTCATGTCATTTATAAAATCACGAAGAGTAAGGGTCCCAGAACAGATCCCTGAGGTACACCACTGGTCACTGGCCTCCATGCAGAATATGACCCATCTACAACCACTCTTTGCCTTCTGTGGGCAAGCCAGTTCTGGATCCACAAAGCAACGTCCCCTTGGATCCCATGCCTCCTTACTTTCTCAATAAGCCTTGCATGGGGTAACTTATCAAATGCCTTGCTGAAATCCACATACACTACATCTACTGCTCTTCCTTTATCAATGTGTTTAGTCACATTATGTGAGGCATAGACAGTGGACCACCAGCAACTTTTTCCTAGAGTGGCAACGGCTAATACCAGAGGTGGAACGTAAGTGGTGGAAAGTTTAGAGGGAATGTTGAAGATAAGTTTTTTTAAAAAAATATAGGTTGTAAATTGCATTCTTAGCTGATACATTAGGGGCATTTAAGAGACACTTAAGCACATGGGTGAAAAAAATGGATGGTTATGAGCTACGCAGGAAAGATCATGAAGCAGGTTACACTGTTGGCACAATATCTTGGGCCGAAGAGCCTGTACTCTGCTGTACTGTTCTATGTTGGCTTTAAACTAACAAATTATCTCTTTTTTCCAGTTCTAATACAAAGTCTTCAATCTGAAACATTAGCTCTGTTGTTATTTCTACAAATTCTGCCAGAGCTGGTGTGCTTGAGCTATTTTCTATGTTTCTACGTATAATGACGCTGTAGGTCGCTTCTCACTTTAATGCAATAAGGACAAGTTTTTGAAACTAGGTTTCCAATGTCAGTATAGGGCAGCACCAAAAAAGGACATATTCTCGCCAACTGTATACCTCAGCAGTCAGTGGAATGGTTGAAAACATTTTGCCCCTCAGGCACAAGTTATGGGAAATTTCTGGGACAGAATGGTTAAAAAATAAATTCTCCTGACTTAAAGTTGTGAATACTTTCCTCTTGCCAAACATTTTTCACTACAAAATTGTAATTATCTATAATTCCCATTCCCTTCTTGCCCTCCGATCTCAATGTCATTTGTCATGCATGATTCCATATCATACTCTTTTTTTATACATAAAGTCCCAAAATGTAAAAGCTTGTAGATTACATTACAGTATACAGTTCCTTTATGAATAAATTCATGAGACCGTAAGAGTTATAATCAGAACTTAACCTATTGAGTGTTCCACCATTTGATCATGGCTGATTTATTATCCCTCTCTACCCCATTTTCCTGTTTTCTCCCTGGAACCTATGATGCCCTTACTAATCAAGAACCTATCAAAGTTTCACTGTAAATTTATTAGTAAAGTACATATATGCCACCACATACCTCCCTGAGGTTCATTTTCTTGTAGGCATTCACAGTAAATACAAAGAAACACAACAGAATCAATGAAAAACTGCACAGAGAGAAGGACAAACAAGCAATGCACAGAAGACAACAAACTGTGCAAATGAAGAATACAAAATAATAAATAAGTGATAAACATTGAAACATGAATTGTCGAGCCCTTGGCGAGTCTGGGATTTGTAAAGGCAAGAGAACGCATATTGACCAAAGGACCAGATGGATCTAAACAACGATCACATTATATTACTAATTTCATGCTTATGTAAGCAGTTGAATTGAAAGCACAGAGCTACTGTGATGAAACTCCATTTCACATCACCAAGTCAATGAGTGAAGCTTCTGAGGACAAGTCAGTACCTTAACCAAGCTGCTGTATCCTCATAATGAACATGTTGGGCTATTACAAATGTGCTTGCATATTCTATGCTATCTACAGTCACTGGTGTTCCAGATCATTTTCCCATGGCATCTATCTTTAACATGTGGTGTTACATGAAAGCAGCGAATGCTACTTTGAGAAGTGTATGTAGCGAATCTCTGATTGGCATAATTGACTTGCAATCTCCATCTTAAGACCACAAAATGTAGCGGTAGAATTAGCATTTCCGATTTATTATCCCTCAACCCCATTCTCCTGCCTTCTCCCCGTAAAATTTGACACCCTTACTATTCAACAACCTGTATACAATGGATTCTGGGTGATTGGGACACACTGGGATCAGTACATTTTGGCCTAGTTAAGTGCCTGTCTCAATTACACACTTAGTTAAATAGGTATAAAAAAGACAAACTGAGTAACAATGATGTATTTAAATAAAATGTTGAACAAATGAGAACACTGCAACACTATAAAACTGTGTATTAGTTCCCAATAGTTATCAATAGAGGAATTCATCCAAATCATCATCTTTTGATTGTAAATGAACAAAATCAGTACAGACACCTGGTGCAGGTAACAGGCTGCCTTCATACAACGCTGTCAGTGACTGCATCCTCCAAATCTTTATTTTCACTGTAACATTCAATATTTTTCAAGGTAGGTTCACTGCTTTCATGTAATACCGCATGTTAAAGATGGATGCCATGGGAAAAGGATCACAAACACCAGAGACTGTAAATAGCATAGAGTAGCCAAGTACATTTGTAATAGCCCAGCATATAGTCAAGTGAAGTCAACTTTTATTGTCATTTCGACCATAACTGCTGGTACAGTGCATAGTAAAAATGAGACAATGTTTTTCAGGACCATGGTGTTACATGACACAGTACAAAAAAATAGACTGAACTACATAATTAAAAAAAAACACAGAGAAAGCCACACTAGACTACAGACCTACACTAGACTGCATAAAGTGCACAAAAACAGTGTACACATTTACAATAAATAATAAACAGGACAGTAGGGCAAGGTGTCAGTCCAGGCTTTGGGTATTGAGGAGTCTGATAGCTTGGGGGAAGAAACTGTTACATAGTCTGGTCGTGAGAGCCCGATTGCTTCGGAGCTTTTTCCCAGACGGCAGGAGGGAGAAGAGATATAATCATGGGTACATCAGCTTTGTTAAGGTACTGGACTTGTCTCTAGATATTGTTGATACCTTCAAATTCTCCATAGTTTCCAAATTATTGAAGTAGTGATATCATTTCATTTTTATGCCTGGCTGTTTCTCCAAGCCTGAATGTTAGAAAACGCAATGAGCAAAACAGTCCTGCACTGTCATACTGCTTATTTCATGCCAACTATTAGTGACAAAAAAAAAAGCTGCTTTTGGAACACAAACACACGCAACTGATGCTATTTAAAAACTGTTTGCTTGAAGCACGGTGTAGTGTCCAACAGCCACTCAAGTGCACGTGACTGGTGCTAGTTAGAAACTATCTGGCAGCAGTCTCCTGTCTCAATGAAGTAGTAGAGTGTCCCAAATAAATAAAGGGAAACTCAGCTAGTTTTTGTTCTTTAGGAGTTATCCCAAGAAAGCAGCTGCTTTGATTAACCAATGGCCCAATTAACTGGAATCCACTATATACCCAATGATTTGGTCTCCACAGCTCTCTGTGGCAAAGAATTCCACAGATTCAGCACCTTGTGTCTAAAGAACTTCCTTCTCATCTTCATTCTAAAGGGTTGTCCTTTTATTATGAGGTTGTGCCCTCTGGACCTTGACACCACTACTATAGGAAACATCCTTTCAAATCTATCCCTTTCAATATTCGATAGGTTTCAATGAAGGTACCTCCTCATTCTTCTAAACTCCAGCAAATACATTCCCAAAGCCATCAAATAGTTCTCAAACGTTAACCCTTTCAGTTCTGGGATGGTTCGCATGAACCTCTAGATCATCTCCAATGCCAGCAAATCCTTACATAGATAAGATGCTGAATACTGTTCACAATATTTCAAGTGCATTCTGACCAATGCCTTATAATATATATGCCTCATACAAAAGTAATAAATGTGATTCTGATTCTATCCACTATGAATCTGAACAGTGACATTTGAAAAAAGGCACTCCTCCATCAATAAATGCTTGTAGCAGGTCACTGCCTCAATTGGTATGCCGCAGACAAAATAAAAATAATGCCCTTGAAAAGTTAGCACAAAATATAACAGAAACTGATATTTCTGATTGTGTACCACATCTTGTTCTAACTTTAGGAATTAAATATTTTAGATGCCGTCTGAAAACAAGATAAAGAGGGAAAAAAAAGAAAACCTCAGAAGGTCTGAGCAATATTAAATGTATTTGATCATAACTTTATAATAGAAGACAAACTCAGCCATTAACAACAGTAGGTACCTCCACCATCCAGAAAGCCCATAGCTTTTGTCGAAACTGAAGACTAACCAGAGCTTCAGCCCAGGTTACAAGCAAGCATGCTCACTACAGCCTCTGACTGGCAACTGAAAGACTATCATGGCAAGCAATTAAAGTTCCCTTACTTCAACACATCATCACCCCTGAGACATGACACGGTCATTCTGTCACAAACCTCAAAGCAACTGGTCATGGTAAAACTGTCAGTGCCGAGGGAAGAGCAGAATGAGGAGGTGTTTGAGCGCAAGTTAGTCAAAAACCAGGAGCTGGTAGAGCAGTTCCAGAGACGGGGTGGAGGGCATGATGTGAGCCCATAGAGGTAGGATGTAGAGGTCTTGCTGGCTACTTGCTCTGCAGAACCTACTCTCTCCTTGGCATTATGGGGGGTTGAAAAGAAAAGAGCTGTCAGGACTGTCACAGAGGCTGTTGACTGAACCTCCAGATGGCTATGGATCAAGAGTTGCAACCCATAGACCAATTCCACTGGGGCATAAGCTGGGGCCTAATCAATCCTGGCTGGGTTGCCTCTGCAAGATTGATGTCGAAATACATGAAATACCTGATGACCCAGGTTACATCCCAGCAGATCCTAGTATGTACTGCAGCATCAAGTTGCTATTGAAACAATTCCAACACTAAGTAGAATTGTGTGTTTAATGTGCTAAATATAGATTATCAAAATTATCATGTTCCCATTCTATTTTCTATCTTCAACCTCACCAGAGAGAATGTACTTCGACTTTCATGTCTTGATTCTGTTCAACTTGTAACCTGACTGTAATCTCAATTTTCAAATATATTTAGTTACATTTCTGTATAAAACTTCAGCTGTAATTTCACAGCAGCTGATTTTCATTGTGTTTGTTATCTCACTCTGCCATAATTGATCAAAAGAAGCATTAGGACCGATGCAAGAAGAGATATATCAATATTCCTTTAGTAGCTGACACGCCATAAAATCTGATATTTGATGTGAGGTCTCAGGGATGTTGATGCAATAAAGTCAGGGAACTTTAATTGCATTCAGTTGCCAGTCAGACCCTGTGGTGAGCAAGCCTGCTGGTGATCTGGGCTGAGGCTATGGTTGGTCTCCAGCTTTGACAAAGTCTATGGGCTTTTCTGGATGGCAGAAGTATCTAATGTTGTTAGTGGCTGAGTTTGTCTTCTATTATAAAGTTATGCTCAGACTCGCTGAGGTTTTCGTTCTTCCCTCTCTTTATCTTGTTTCTGGGCGGCATCTAAAATATTGAACTCATTGTTATTTATAGTTTTCATAAATTCTATTGGACTTCTTTATTTCCTGTAAATGCCTGCAAGAAAAATCAATGGCAAGGTAGCACATGGCTTCATACGAGTACTTTGATAATAAACTTACTTTGAACTATAGTACAAACAGAATCAAGCAGATTGTAAAAGAAGAAACAGATAAGAAGAGATAGCATCTTGCAACAGAGATCAATTGGGTCAGAAAAATAAGTTTTAAACCATTGTATATTTAGGCATCCTTTAAAACAACTTACATAAAGGGAATCTTTGAAAGTACTTCAAAGGATTGTGCACGAGAAGGATTGTGTTTGTGAATAGTTTGTTGGCCTGTGCTAAATAGTGGGATAGTTAATAGCCAGAATTATAACATGGAGTATATACTCACCTTTTGATTTGAACGCTCCTTTTCAAAACAACACATATACAGTAGAATCTCCTTTCAAGTGCCTTAGTAGATTACACATGTTTAAAATTCAGAGCATTGATAACACAAGGAATTGCAAGCGGAAACTAGCCACAAAGCTCAAACATCTCTACCAGCTTTGATCTCCATCCACCTTTCTTCGTCAGGTCTTACCAACCAACTTATGCACTTCACTTCAACTTACCAGGTCTTATCAACATATGCATAGTAAGTTCATTTTTAAGTAAATGTATAATCAAAGTACATATATGTCACCTGAGACTCATTTTCTTGTGGGCATTCACAGAACAAAGAATTACAACAAAATCAACGAAAAACTACACACAAAAACTGACAAGCAACCCAAGTACAAAAACAAGGTAAACTGTGCAAATGTTAAAAAAAATATCCTATGAACGATAAATAGATAAGTAAATAAATAGCTTCTTTTTTACTTCTTTTACATCTGTTTTTCACCTTAAATGTGTTTGTGAGACTGTTTAAGCTCGTGATTTATAGCTTGGAGATCATCTGAGTGATCCAGCTCTCTCTGCTGGCTCCAAGATTCCAGGACGTGAGCACATACTCGGATGGCCTCTATGTGAAGAAACTTCAAGATGGGGAGTGAGCCGACGTTCAACTCCATCTCGCTGCTTAAAACGTCTATTAATTGCCGATTAAAGCACCAAGGAAGACTGACACTTGGAGGCGAACGCAGAATATGAGCGAGTTTCAGTGCCGACTGCCTGCCTTTTGATCACTGCTGGAGGAGGTATCTGTGAGCAGCCTGTCACTGTGCTAGGTGGGTAGGCCTCTCTGCCTCGTGTAGAGTCCCTCTCTTTTGATGAATGTCAGCGATATCATAGGATGGTTCTGCATTTATGGATTGAACTAATGTGCTTATGGACTGTGGACTTTTTCAGACTTATGGTTTTCATATCCTGTGTTTTTTTTTTAAAATTAGCAATTCCTTTTCCATTTTGTTGTGCCAAGGGAGGGGTTTGGAGGTTGATGTTCTATTTGTGTTCTGTTAGTTTTGTGTGTGGAGGAGGGTTTTTTTTTAATGGGGTTGATGTTTTGTACAGGGGAGGGATTTTTGGGGTGGGGGTTGATGATTGGGACGTCGCTCTTTTTTGTACAAAGGGGGTGGGTTTGATGTTTCTCTCTGAATGACTTTCATGTTCTTTTTTTCGTATTGTGGCTATCTGAAGAAGACAGTTTTCAGAGTTGTCTATGGATACATACTTTGATAATAAATGAACCTTTGAACCTTTAATAGGAAGAATGCGAGTTGTAAAGAGTCATGTTGTTGGAAGTTCCAGATTATAACTTGAAGAAACAGCTCTTCATTGAATTCTTACTGGGTTTCTTAATGACAATATTTAATTCTTAATTTTCAATGGACACTAAATGATCATGAACAAAATCAAGAAAAGTGATAATCTGTATAGTTTAGTGGTTCCAGACTTCATAAACTTTGGGTAGCTCAGAAAAATATTGGATTTAAAATAGTCATTTAAGGAAATTACATGCTTCAGTTGTTTAGAGACACACAGTATATTTAAATGCCCACATGCCAGAAGTTGAACATTTCAAGAACCTTGTGTTTGTTTAAAATTATGAAAGGCATAAATAAGGATGGTAACAGTTCTTTCACCAGGGTAGGGGAGACCAAAACCAGGGGGCACAGGTTTAAGGGTGAGAGAGGAATGATTTAAAAGGAACCTAAGAACTGCCTCTTTTAACATAGAGGGTGGAGAGTATGTAGAATGAGCTGCCAGCGGAAGTAGTTGAGGTATTTACAACATTATCATCCAAGTGTTTCTCTGAATAAGTACATCTGAGTGAGGCTTAGGCTGAACACAGGAAATTGGGATGAGCTGGCAGGGCACCATTGTCAGAAATGACTAGTTGGGCCACCAGGCATTGCTCCATGACTCCGTCAAGGATCTTGAAATCAAATTCTTTTGGGTTTTGCTCCAAGCTGATGCATTAATGCCTGGTGACAATGATACAGACCGGTTATTTGCTGAAAACTGATGCACAATATCCATTTTTATTACAAATAGGTTAGGGCTTTTGCAGCCACTGACTGTATTTAACTCTTTTCAAGAGAAAACTCAATGGGCCAAATGGCTTAATTCTGCTCCTATGTCTAATGGCCTTTTTTGGTGCAGTTCCTCTCCCCATTGCTTTAAATTACAACTTAATCCTGCTTCAAAGATATAATTCACTGACTTTAGGAGGAAGAGGAAGATTGTGGGGAAAAAAGTGAAAAGATAAAATATTAATTATCTCCAATATTGTGAAATTACTATTTAACACAATTTTTACCTGCCATTCTTGTCTCGTGCATCCACATCTGCTCCTTGGTCTATCAGATAAAGACACACATCAGCATGGTTGCCTTGTGCAGCCTGGATCAGTGGTGTAAAGCCTTCCTAGAGTTTCAAATAAAGGCAGAGTTGTGTATTAAATATTGCACATCTATTCAGCTCATATACGATTTTGCACTGCTAAATTCACACCTTGGAACAATAACTCACTATCTGAAGTATTTGAAATTTTATTAAGAGACTGTAGTTTTTTTACATATGTAAAGAATCCCTAAATAAATTCACAGGTAAAATGGGACCCCAGGTGTATCAGTGAGCCAAGATTAGGATAAAGCCAGGTTTCATCAGCTGTCTAATATGACTGCTTTGTCCTGTCCTGCTCAATCAAATGTCAACTTGATTTGAAGGTAGCTATTTTTCAATGCTGTTTTTGGGCATTAAAATTATTTGGGTCACAGGGTTTCAATACTGTATTCAAATATTGTCAGTGCATCCAAACGCAATAATGAATCAATTAAATATTAAAAAATTGGCATCGATGACAGTGCTAATTTCAAGGCAACACCAATAAAGATCATCCAGTTACTACTTTTGGTTAAACAACCCTAAAACCTTGTTGTGCACCTTTTCTTCTGTCTGCCACAAATGATGGGATTTCCTGCTAGCCACCCAGTTTAACTTGCCCTCGCTTTCCCGTTCCAACATATTGGTCCATGGCCTCTACTGCCACTATGAGGCTGCACTCAAATTGGAGGAGCAACACTTCATATTCCATTTGGGTAGCTTCCAACCTGGTGCCATGAGGATCAATTTCATTAACTTCATGTATTATGACTCTCCATTGCATACATTCATAATATTTGAAAACAATTTTGAAGCTTTTTTAATGCCAAATAAAGATGAGAATAGATGCCTTCAAATCACACTGACATTTGACATTAAACATTAAGGAACATCAAGAGTGCTGAATTTTTTGTTTTTGAAAGGAGCTGCAATTCATTATATTGCTTTCCAGGTTACCAGGTCTGAAAAGTCAATATTGGTCATTCAAATATTCTAACCATCTTCACATTAAGAACACTTTCCATTGTTTAATGTGGAAAATGAGCTGTTCATAACAAACTCCCATCAACAATGTGAGGCAAAGCATCATTTTCGGAAAATTAAAAACCAGTTAGACCTTTCTATTTTCAGTTCCAAAGGGAGTGTTACAGAAATAGAAATATACCATGTTGATAACAGACATTTTTTAAGTTTTTTGTACCCTTTTCATATTAACTACTTAAAATTTGACTGTTTTATGTGTTTATGAATCAGAAACAGGTTTATCAGAATCAGCAGTTGGATCTACCTTTAAGTGTGACCTTTGATCAAGCAACATTAGTGACTGTAGGTTATCCAGTGCTCTTTAAAAGTATTTAGAAGTTTGAGGTTAAAAGTAAATTTATTATCAAAATACATATGTGTCACTAAATACAGTCCTGAGAGTCATTTTCTTGTGGGCATATTCAATAAATCAACCATAGTAGAATCAATGAAAGACCAATGTGCAAAAGGCAACAAACTGTCCAAAAATAAAAGAACTAATAATAACAATAATAAATAAGCAATAAACATTGAGTACACAAGATGAAGAGTCCTTGAAAGTGCGTGCATATTTTGTGGGAACAGTTCAGTTTTAGGGCAAGTAAATATATCCCTTCTGATTCTAGACCCTGATGGTTGAAGGGTATTTACTGTTCCTGAACCTGATGTGTGAGTCCTGAGGTTTCTGTACCTTCTTTCTGATGGCAGCAGCAAGAAGGGATCATGTTATCGGTGTTGCAGGTGCCTTATGATGTAGATGTACTCAATAGTGGGGAAGGCTTTACCCATGATGAACTGGGTTGTATCCACTGCTTTTTTGTGGATTTTCTGTTCAAGGGCAGTGGTGTTTCCATACCAAGCTATGATGCAACCAGATAGTATATATAGAAATTATATACACACATCTATAGAAATTAGTCAAAGTTATAGATGTCACACCAAATCTTTGCAAACCCCTAATTAGAGGCACTTCTTTGTAATTGCACTTACATGCTGGACCCAGAACAGATTGTCTGAAATGATAACACTGAGGAATTTAATGTTGCTGACCCTCTCCACCTTTGATCCACCAATGAAGACTGCCTCATGGATCTTCAGTTTCCTCCTCCTGAAGTCAATAATCAGTTCCTAGATCTTGTTGATATTGAGGGAGAAATTGTTGTTGTGGCACTATTCAGCCAAATTTTTAATCTCTCTCCTATATGCTAATGTGTCACCACCATAGATTTGGCCTGTGACAGCGGTGTCATCAGCAAACTTAACTATGGCATTGAAGCTATGCTTAGCCATATAGACTTAAGTATAAAGCCATTAGAACACGGAGTTAAGCACAGAACCCTGTGGTGCCCCTGCGCTGATGAAGATTGTGGAGGAGTTGTTGTTGCCAGTCTGAACTGACAGATCTGCAGGTGAGGAAATCGAGGATCCACTTGTACAAAGAAGTATTGTTGTCTTGAAGCTTATTGATTAATTTTGAGGGGACGATGGTATTGAATGCCGAAATGTAGTCAATAAAGAACATCATGATGTATGCATCCTTGCTGTCTAGATGTTCCATTTGAGTGAAGAGCCAATGAAATGGCTTCTGCTGTGGACCTGTTGTGCTGATAGGCAAACTGGATTAGATCCAAGTCACTTCTTAAGCAGCAGTTGATATGTTTCATCACCAACCTCTCAAAACACTTTATTCCTGTGGATGTAAGTGGTATTGGATGAAAGCCATTGAGGCAGGATATCATGTTCTTCTTAGGCACCAGTATAATTGGAGTCTGCTTAAAGCAGGTGGGTACCTCAGACTGTCGAAATGAGTGATTAAAGGCCTCTGTCAACACCTCAGCCAGTCGATCTACATAGGGCTTCAGTACTCAGCCAGGTACTCAATTTGGGCTTGGATGCTTTCCGTGGGTTAACACTCCTGAAGGATGCTCTCAGGTTTGCCTCAAAATCTGAAATCACAGGGTCATTGGGGGCTGTGGGAGTTCATGACAATTCCTCCATGTTTTGACGGTCAAAACAAGCGTAGAAGGCATTGCGCTCATCTGGAAGTGAGGCCCTGTTGTCACCTATGTCATTTGAAGTCACTTTCTAAGAGGTAATAGCATTCAAATTTACCTATTTCTTATGTATATATAAAGTTTCAGTCATATCCATGAAAATATTTTACAGACAAAATACTGCTGGGCAATTAACCATTAGAAAGGAGTCTAAATCAGACAAAGAATTTATTAATTACATTTTTAAATAGCCCATGCCAATTGTGAGGTTTTGATGGTGAGAGCTTGCATATTTCTTTTTCAAAATTTTCCACTATATTAGTTTGGCAAAAAAGTTCCAAGCAATATTGCAAGGTTCTTAATTCAGATTCATGGACTTAGTTTGAAAAGTATATAGTTTGATTTAATTATGAAATGATAATTTCATAGCTGACAAAGAATACAAGATAACAATTTTCCATAGAGAGATTTTACTCAAACAAGAGCTATAAAACTGATCCTTGTCCAACAAGCTTCAACTGTTTAAACATGCTCTTCAATACTTAGTCATAACATTTAGCACAACAAGCTGCCATAATGACTAACTTATAAAATACTGTTGTTCCTAATTCCATTGACAATTATGGTTAGAATATTTGAGTGATAATTGTTGACTTTTCTGCCCTGTTAACCCGGAATGCAAAGCTCCTTTCAAAAACTAAAAAATTCAGCACTCTATATTTTCCCAGCAATACTCAAAACACATGCAGAGAAGCTGCTGATCAGAGTATTCAGTACTAGAGTCAAAGTTGTCAAAATTTCCCCAAAGGTAATTTCATTCCTTCTGCTAGTGAAATGTCTAACATTTGCTTAGGTGCTTCGCACATATGGTCAACATCACGGTTACAAAAGAAGCAAGAAGAATGGTTCTTTGCTCAACAGGACCATTCATTCATTCCTGCATTCATATTGTGCCAGTAAACTAAATTACTAAATTTCAACTCTGGAGAGTTGAAGAATTACTCCTGACAGTTAATATGGAAATGTGTGACCAATGGGGAGGGGGTGGTGATTGGGACGGAGCAGAAAGCATTTCCACCAGTTTTAGAGTTAAAGCATGTGCAATACAGACAAGAACATCTGGCTCACATCTGCAAGCTAAATATTATTATTTAAATAATATATTCAATCAATAAATGAACAACTGCAACAATATAGTATGCCAGGACCACCAGACTCAAAAACCGTTACTTTCCCCAAGCAGTAACAATGACCAACACCTCCACCCACTAACTCCACCACAAATTTATTACTTCCTGTCAGTCGACTTATGCACAACCAAGTGTCAATTTATGGACATACAATAAATCTATAAGCTAACATGTATTTATATTTACAGTGTGTTTTATTATTATTATCACCATGTTAATTAACTCAAACGTGTTTTGTGCTGCATTGGATTTGGAGTAATAATTATTTTGTTCTTCTTACAGTTGTGTACAGTAAATGACATTAAGCAATCTTGAATCTTGAGAGAGTTTCAAATTGGAGTTTCAAATAATCCATTTTAAGAACAGTTCCATTGTGAATACACAGAGTATTTCTGAACAGGATGAAGTGACTGAACAGAACAGAATTCCTCTTTCTGGTCATGGAAACAAAGAGCTTTTTAAACTAAAAAGAAATTCTCTTTCATTCTGTGGGTTTTGTGGTCCTTATGGAATCTTTACATGTGTAATGTGAATTTTCTACAGACACGTCTCATAGTTCTTCACTGTGAGAATACCATAGGAACAGATGTTGAAATGTCGATCATTACTGCACAAATTAGAAACTGAATTATTTTAGTCATGACTTTGCACTATTAAAGTCCAAATAAGCTTTGGAAAATATTTTAATAATTTTTTTGCCATATGCACACCAATGGAAGCTGCACAGTTTTTGCCAATATACTGTTCCAGTGGACAGTTTGTAAAACACACAGTAACGATTGACATTTTAGCATTTATTCTTACGGTATGGTCGCAGTGGACAGTTCAGTACAGAAACAGGCTCTTCGCTCCAAAATGTCTGCGCTGACCGTAATGCCAAATGAAACTAAACCTATCTGCCTGCACCTGGTTCATATCCCTCCATTTCTTCCATATTTATGTTTCAATGTATGTTGTTATGAATGAACCACAGCTCTGAGGGGCCAAAGGGTGTGGGGTAGCCCCCTCCTTTGTGAGAATCGCAAGAGCATTATTGGGTTGGGTCAGAGGACCCAGGAGATGAGAGAGAGAGACATGGCCATTGTCTCCTGGAGACAACGTTTGTGGATTGGGGACTATGCTACGTGCAAGCCCTCGGGCAAAGTGGGCTGGTTGAGAAAGAGATTGCATCACCCCAACCTGATTGACATCTACTACCCGGTGAGTTAATTTAAAAGGGGGGCTGTAGGGACAGCCCCTCAGATGCACCAGAAGAAACGCTAGCGATCCCGTAATAGCGGGAAGCCATTTGAAGGAAGCCACATGCGTTCGGTTCCCTTGCCTGGGGGCTGGTGGCTGGTACCACGGAAAACGACTTGGAACTAACAACGGGGAACCAACTCCCCCGACTCAACGGATTGGCCTCATAAAAGACCAGGGCAAGTTTAAAACCGTCTCTCTTAAACCCAAAGAGCTGCAGCTTGAAAGGACAGTAACTTTTAACTTTCCATCGGACAATACAATATCCCCAGACAAATGATAGAGCTATTGCTTAAATTGATGATTATTATTATACCCACGTTATTAGATTGAGTATTGACGATGTATATTATATGAATGTCTGTATTAATCTTATCTTGTGCCCCTTTATAAATAAAGACTTTTAAAAATAGTACCATCAGACTTCAGCAGACCTCTCTATCTTTGCTGGTAAGTGATCCAGTTACGGGAATTTCGTAACAAAGTTAAACATCACTATCATGTCTGCTTCCACCACCACCCCTGGCAGTATGTTCCAGACATCTAAACTTCAAAAAAAAAATTACCCTACACATCTTGTTTTATCTTTGCCCCTTTCATCTTAAAGCCATTTCTACCATGTTGCAAATGACTATTTATCCTACGACACTCAATTTGATAAACTTCTGCCAAGTCTCCCCTCAACTTCCAACACAATCCAACTTCTCCTTAGCTCTAATACTCTTTAATCCAAGCAACTTCCTGATGAACGTCTTCTGCATACGTCCAAAGCCTCTACATACTTCCTGTAATGAAGCAACCAGATCCGTGCACAATACTCCAAATGCAGCTTGACTTCCTGACTGTTATACTCATTGCCTGGACCAATGAAGGCAAGCAGCTTTATCTTCTTGTGTTGCTATATTCGAGAAGCTAAGGACTTGGACACCAAGGTCCCTCAGTACATCCAATGCTTCTAAGGGTCCTGTCATTTACCTCTCAAAATGCAACATCTCACACTTGAACAGACAAAACTATCTGCCCTCATCTGCAACTGATATACATCCTGCTATTCCCTTTGACAGATTTCCTCAATTTCTACAATTCCACTCATTTTTGTTTCACTTGAGTCTGCTTACTTCAATCACAAACAGATGTCCAACCACAAACAAGAGAAAATCTGCAGATGCTGGACATCTCAGCTCTGAATCCCTGTGGAACATGACTGGTTTCCGAACTCCAGGCAGAATGACACAACTCCATCACCACCCTTTGTGATGACTACTCTAGTTCATTTTCTGTAGTTTAAAAATAGAACTTCACTTTGTAGTAAATTCCCAATCCAGTCTTAAAAAGAGTGAGTTTTGGTCCATGGCCTCCTCTACTGCTACAATAAGCCCACACTCAAGTTTTAAGAGCAAAACCTCATACTCCTGTCTAGATAGTCTCCAATCTGACAGAATGAACATTGACTTCTTGGTAATTTCTCCATGCTCCCTCCTGCTTGTCTCTTCTTTCATTTCCCATTTTGGCTCCCTTCTTACTGCTTTACCAGCCCATCAGCTTCCTCTGGTGGCCTGCCTGCCTCCTTCCCTTTCTCTCATGGTCCACTGTCCTCTATCAGATTCCTCCTCCTTCAGCCCCTTACCCTTTCCACCCATCTCCTCCCAGCTTCTTACTTCGTCTCCCTTCCATTGCCCACCTTCCCTCTCACCTAGTTTCAGCTATCACCTACCAGCTTGTACTTTCCCCTTTCCCCCACCTGCTTATTCACGCTCTTTCCCCTTTCCTTTCCAGTCCAGTAGGAGGGTATTGCCCTGAAATGCCCACTGTTTATTTTAAATGAAAAGATTTAAGGAAACCCAGAATTTTAAGTCACAGGTACTGAGAGTAAACAAACACTGAATTATCCACTGAAGGGATGTAAGTTGGAATCTTCAATATAATATCCCATTCTGTAGAAGCCACAGTCAGGGCTCAAGCAGAGGTAAAGTAGACAAAACGATAGCTTCAGGCACACCAAATCATATGCTTATTTGAAGTTGAAGCTACACTGCAATCATCCACAAGATCTTTGATAATATTACACCGACAGTTAATTTTAAATTTTATCTCTAACTTTATTTTTATGTAATAATTTAATCTTTATAATTGTTGAGTGCTGTCTTTGGTTGCATGTTGCGCCCCGACAAAAACAAAGCAAGTTCCTAATACATGCCAATGAAGTTGATTCTTGATTCAAGATTGACAGATTTTGTGAACCATTTAAAAGGAATTTTGGAAAAGGGTGGGCGTATGAAGTCACATTACAGCTGACGTCTGATCCGATTGAACGATGGAGGGAAATGGCCTATTCCTGTTCCAGTGGGAGCAGTTTGTGTCCAGTCTCCCCACACATGCTGCAACAGCCAAGGTGGTAGCTCATCACCTAGTCAGTCTGGCATAGAAAGCAAATGCTGGTCTTCCCAACAACGCTACGCCCACTGTATTTATTTAGAGATAACAGGCCCTTCTGGTCTAATGAGCCCATGCTGCTCAATTATGCCCATATGAACAATTAACCTTATGGAACATCTTTGGACTGTGAGAGGAAACCAGAGCACCTGGAGGAAACCCACACAGTCACAGGGAGAACATACAAACTCTTTACAGGCAGGGCACTGAAGCCAGGTCACGGGTGCTGTAATAGCATTATGCTAATTACTAAGCTACCATTTATATACATTATTAAATGAAAAGTCTTTTTACCCCAAGTTAGAAATTTGTTATCTCTTTCAAGGTTCCCAATATAAGATGGTTGTCCTGTAATTTCCAGGAATTAAAAATTACCCTCTTAGACAATGTTTTAAGAAAATCTATTGAGTAAAAAATATAGGAGCATTAAAACAAGTTCCAGCTGGACTTAGTCCTTAAACTGCTGGAGAACAGTGTGGAAAGATCAGGTGCTCATTTTCTCCCGGTAGGGATTAGTTTTTAGTTCCAAGTGTCAGGTTTTGTCACCCTGTTACCTTATCCTTCAATCTCTCTGAATTATGGAATACAGCATGTGTATAAACGTCTCTCTCCATCAGACTTCCTCATGATCATCATGACTTCAGTATTTCTACTATTTTTTAATGTTTCTTTATTGCACATATGATTTTTTTATGTTCTATTGCTGAGCAACAGTGAACCATCTGATTGGCCTATCAGAGTTCTCTCTGGGAACTAGCTGACTTGATCAGCATTTCTGATCTGGCTATTGTTCACGATTGCACTTAATTAAAAAAAAACAGAATTACTTACAGCATCTTTAGTGTTAACAGGGCACTTGTGTTCACACAGTAGTTGAACAATAAAAATAGAACCACTTGTAGCTGGAAATGAAAGTATTGAGTAAGTAAAATGCTCTATATTAATCCTTACTTACACCTATTGCTTATTTAATGAACAAGTATGAAACCAACATCAAAAAGCCATTGTTCTTAACTGAAAAACTGCCATGATCTTTAAAAACATAAGACCTTAAGACATTGGAGCAGAATTAGTCCATTTGGCCCATTGAATCTGCTCTGCCATTCCATCATGGTTGATTTGTTATCTCTCTCAACCCAGTTCTCTTGCCTTCTCCCCATAATCATTGACACCCTTACTAATCAAGAACCTATCAACCTCCTCTTTAAATATACTCAATGACTTGGCCTCCACAGCCTTCTGTTTCACCACGCTATGGCTAAAGAAATTCCTCCTCATTTCTGTTCTAAAAGGATGTCCCTCTATTCTGATCTCTGACCCTAGACTCGCCCACTATACAAAGGTTATGGGTTATTGTGACTCTGCACATAGAGGCGACTGTGTGTGATGCACCGTAACACCGTACAGATTCACTTTGCTGCATGAGGTCACAGTGGATTCCCCGCTCTCACTTCTATTTACTGGTCAACTTCCACTTATGGTATTTCAACCTGTTGGATGTGGACGCTTGCTCTTAGGCCAGGTAATTGTTACAAGGCTGATGAGGTTCATAAAGTTTTGAAGTAAAAACTTTTCAGTAAAGAAAGCATACTATCACCCTACAAAAGAAAATGCGCCTTTGCTACCTCTCCCTTCATTCAGCTTCCATTGGAAAAAAAAGTCACTGCAATATCTAACATTAAGACATACTGCAGGAGCAGAATTAGCCCATTTGGCTCATCAAGTCAGCCCTGCCTTTCCATTATGGCTGGTTTATTATCCCACAGTCCCATTCTCCTGCCTTCTCCCAATAATATTTGGTGCCCTTACAAATCAATAAACTCAACCTGTGCTTCAGATATACCCAATGACTTTCAAGTCAAAGTCAAATTAAAATTTATTGTCAGTGTACATACACGTTACCACATACAACCCTGAGATTCTTGTTCTGTGGGCATACTTAGCAAATCTATAGAATAGTAACTGTAAACAGGATCAATGGACAACAAACTGTGCAAATGTGGATATAAATAAATATAAAATAGCAAATTAAAAGACTCCTTAAATGAGTGTAGTTATCCCCTTTTGTTCAAGAGCCTGGTGGTGTGAATCCTGAGGCACTTGTACCTTCTACTTGATGGCAGCTTGGCCTGGGTGGTGAGGATCTTTGCTAATGGATACTACAGTGCCTTTACTTCCTGTGGAGCATCAAGAAAGCTCACCTCTGTCCCAGGACACTGATGGACTTTTACCGCTGTACCACTGAGAGCGTACTCAACAACTGCATCTCAGTGTGGTATGGCAATTGTCCCGTATTAGACCGCAAAGCACTTCAGTGTGTGGTGAAAGCTGCCTAGCCGATTATTGGCAACCAATTGCCCACCATTGAGAACATCTACCATAAACGCTGCCTGGGCAGGGCGAAAAGCATTATGATGGACGTATCTCACCCCAAACATGGACTTTTTACTCTCCTCCCATCCGGTAGATGCTACAGGAGCCTCTGCTCCCTCACCAGCAGGCACAGGAAGAGCTTCTTCCCTGAGGCTGTGACCTTGCTGAACCTCACAGCACTAAGCAATATTGCACCCATATTGTACTGTCTCAATACTTTTATATTTGTGTGCTGTAGCACTTACTTTTTATTCACAGTTATTTTGTAAACAACACTATTCTTTGCATTTCTGGTTAGATGCTAACTGCATTTCATTTGGCTTTGTATCTGTACTCAGCACAATAACAATAAAGTTGAATCTAATCTAATCTTTCCTGCAGCAATGTTTTATGTGAAGAAGAAGGCGACCCTTAACTCTGAGTGGAGTCATTGGGATGCCATTGTGATGTAGAAGCTTTCTTGTTTTTATGAGGCTGAGTTGCTAGCTTGACGTTCAACCCAGCACGGATAGAAAGCGTACAAGAGAGCCAGCTGGATTCGAACTCAGAAGCCTTCACTCCGAAGTCCGGTGCCACCAGCTGGCCAAATGCTTTATGTAGATGTGTTGAATGGTTCGGAGGGTTTTACCTGTGATATACTAGGCCAAATCCACTACCTTTTTGTAGGATTTTCCATTCAAAGGCATTGGTGTTCCCATATCAGGCCATAATGCAGCCAATCTGCACACACTCCACCAATTTGTTGGACATGACCTCTACAAGTAATATTGTTCATCTACCACTTTCAATTCAGTATTATGGAGTAAATGACCAGTGACATTTTAATGAGATCTCAGTTATCGACTCATCTTGCAATTTTAAAACGAACAATTTCTTTAAAAAGTTAAAAGTAATTTCCTTACCTGCATGGTGCAATGCTGTTTTCCCATTACTGTCAGTACATTCCACTGGACATTTGTACTAGGAACAAAGAGGAATAAGACAATTAAGTTTACTTTTGCATTCTGCGCTTTAACTATATACAAAAGTTCCACTGTTAGTTGTCACTATTTATTCCTTACATCAGTCTGACATATCCTGCGGGACTGACCTCACAATGAATTTTCTGATAGTTATTATACTACAGTAGAGTATGTAGTGAGTGGGGAGACTAAACAATGAGTCCTTGGCATCTAAAATCCTTTGCTCAAATATTTAACCCTTAATGTTTATTGTAACTCAGCCAATAAACACAAATTGATCAGGTTACCAAAAGCTTTGAAAAGTGGTATAACCCATTTCAAAAGAGTACAAATTAACATTCAGTACTGTGCAAAAAGTCCTATGTACATATAAATGGTTAGGGTGCCTCAGAGGTTTGCATAGCACAGTAATAATTTCATGTGTTACATTGGATTGTTGCTGCAAAACAGAAACACAAACAAATTTAATGACGTTTATGAGTGATGATAATCCTGATTCTGATATGGGTCTCTGTTGTGGACTGAGATTGGGAAAGGGGCAGGGAGAAGGGAATCATGGTTGGAAAAAGGGAAAAGGAAAGGGAAGGGAGCAGGAAGCACCAGAGAGACATTCTGTAATGATCATTATACCAATTGTTTGGAATCAAATGACCTTGGCTGATGCCTCAGGGCTGGGTGTGTCTGCACCCATGCCATACCCGACCCCCATCACTCCCTTCTCTGCCACCTGATCCATACCCCTCTGGTGGTGCTCCTCCCTCATCATTCCCAACATCTTTTGCTCCAGCTACATTTACAAACTCCCTCTCCATCCCATGCTGACAGACACAGGACTGTGCAAAAGCCTTAGGCACCCTAGCCATATACACTTGCCTACGACTATGCACAGTACTGCATGAGATTCATCTACACAATCCTAATGATGGGTAATTCTGCAGCTACTTTTTTTTTATTTTTGATGACTTTCTTGCCTTATCTTAACGCAGTAAGTTTTGTCAGAAGTTATGACAGCAGTTTAGTATCTTCAGAAATAAGTGCTCAAATTACATTACTATTGGAAACTGGGCTTCTAGTTCCACTTGGACAAGAAACAGACACCATTTAATGAGGGAGAAAGTAACCAAGTTTGCTTGTGAATGGAATATGGAAACATTCCTATGTCCTGCCAAAGGGTCTCAGCCCAAAACGTTGACTGTACTTTTTTTCTATGGCTGCTGCCTGGCCTGCGAAGTTCCTCCAGCATTTTGTATGTGTGTGCTATATAACGTATGGTGCTTTTACGACCACAGTAACAACTACAGCCAAACTACATGCTGCTTGCGCCAATCCTAATAAGACCATAAGCAAAGCAGAAGTAGGCTATTCAGCCCATCGAGTCCATTCTGTCATTCCATCATGGATGATCCCCTATCACTCTCAATCCTATTATTCTGACTTCTCGCTGTAACTTCCGATGCCAAGTACCCATCAACCTCCGCTTTAATTCTTCGAGCAAGTCATATGCAGGATGGGCAAAAGAGAGGCGATGGATATCATTTCCTTAGGTTTTCAGAAGGTATTTGATAAACTGTCTCCACAAGGCTGCTTAACAAGATAAAATCCTATGGAGTTACAGGAACAATACTGGGATGGATAGAGGAATGGCTGGCAGGCAGGAGGCAGCGAGTGGGAATAAAGGGGGCCTTTTCTGATTGGCTGCCAGTGACATCAGAGGTTCAAAAGGATTTAAGAGGTTTCGTGCAAAACCCCAAGGTTAGATCACAGGTTAAGTATATGGTAAAGAAGGGAAATGCAATGTTGACATTTTTTTTTAAAAGGGGAATAGAATATAAAAACAATGAGATAATGCTGAAACTTTACAAGACACTAGTTGGGCTGCACTTGGAGTATTGTCAACAGTTTTTGGCCCCTTATCTCAGAAAGGATGTACTGTCATTGGAGGGAGTTTACGAGGATAATTCCGGGAATGAAAGGGTTAAAATATGAGGAGGATTTGGCAGCTTTCAGCCTGAACTCACCGGAATTTAGAGAAAAACCCATGCTGACTACAGCCTATTTTATCACATGCCTCCAAGCACCCCAAAACCTCATCCTTAATAATTGATTCCAACATCTGCCCAACCACTGAAATCAGGTTAACTGGCCTATAATTTCCTTTCTTTTGCCTCCCTCTCTTCTTAAAAGGGTGCAGAGACATTCGTAATTTTCCAGTCCTCTGGAACCATTCCAGAATCTATTGATTCTTGAAAGATCATTAATAATGCCTGCACAGTCTCTTCAGCTTCCTGCTTCAGAACCCTGGCATGTAGTCCATCTGGTCCAGGTGACTTATCTACCTTCAGGCTTTTCAGCATCACAAGCGTCTTCTCCTTAGTAATAGCAAGGACACTCACTTCTGACCCTGAGGCGCTGGCATTCTGCTAGAGTCTTCCACCATGAAGACTGATGCAAAATACTTATTAAGTTTATCCTCCATTCCTTTGTTCCAGTGTCATTTTCCAGCGGTCTGATATTCACTCTCATCTCTCCTTTACTCTTTATATATCTGAAAATACTTCTGGTACCCTCTTATATATTATTAACTAGCTTACCTTTGCATCTCATCTTTTCTCTATGGCTTTTTGCTTGCCTTCTGTTGGCTTTTCAAAGCTTTCTAATCCTCTAACTTCTTACTATTTTTTGCAATATTATAGCACTCTCTTTCCCTTTTATGCTATTTTTGACTTCACTTGCCAGCCACAGTTGCCTCATCCTCCCTTTAGAATATTTCTTCATCTTTGGGATGCATCTTTCCTGCGCTTTACAAATTACCCCCAGAAACTGCAGCCATTGCTGATCTGCTGTCATCCCTGCTAGAGTCCCCTTCCAATCAACTTTGGCCAGCTCCTCTCTCATGCCTCTGTAATTCCCTTTACTCCCCTGTAATACTGATACATCTGACTTCAGCTTCTCCTTTGCTATTTTGTCATATGTTCACTACCTTGTAAGGGTTCCTTTGCCTTAAGCTCTCTAACCTAATCTGGGTCATTACATAACGGGTAGTTGGAGCTCGTCAGCTTGGGAGGGCAGTCCACCTAAGAGAGGGAACACTCTGATTTCAAACCTCCGCTGCCTTGCGGCCATACCCACTCACGGTAAAGGTTTTGGGAGTAAACTCTGAGGACAAATCCAGAGCTGGGGTCCCTAAGACAGTCCGAAGTTGCCTTCAACCTTATTCTGGCAACTCCTGCGACGACACTGGTGCCAAGCTGTATCGGCCCTTGCCCTTCCCTTGGACAACATCAGTGGCGTGGAGAGGGGAGACTAGCTGCATGGGCAATTGCTGATCTTCCATACAACCTTGCCCAGGCCTGCGCCCTGGAGAGGACACTCCAAGACTTTCCAGGCACAGATCCATGGTCTTGCAAGACTAACGGATGCCATACACATAACACCCAATCCAGGGATGCTGTTCACCAGTGGGCTTGACCACAAGCTGCTTTAGAAAGCCATATCGTAGGCATTCTACAAACTCCCTCTCTTGAGACCCAGTTTTCCCAATCTATGCGCATACTGACATCCCCAATAATTATTTCCCTTTTTAAATGCCTTTTTTATCTCCTACTGTAAGCCCACATCCTGGCTTCTGTTTGCAGGACTGTATATAACACTGCCTACATGCCTGTCCTTTCGATACAAGGTGTATCCTTGGATGTAAAGCTCCCAACCATGATTTTCTTTCAGCTATGACTCCGTGATGTCCACATTATACTTTACTTTATTGTCACCAAACAATTGATACTAAGCGTACAATCATCACAGCAATATTTGACTCTGTGCTTCGCACTCCCTGCAAATCTCTGTATCATTATACCTGCAAATCTCTAACTGCGCTACAAGATCATACCTTTTTCCATGTGCAGTGGGCATTCAAATATAACTACTTCTGTATTTATCACCCTTTTTGACTTTGTCCCCCTGTCACACTTTAACTCAACACACTGAATCCAATTTTGCTCTATCATTTGCCTTCTTTTCCTCACAGATTTTAACTTAATCAGTTAAAATTTAAACAAGCCTGATGCATTTTGGAAGCAAGTCCTGTGTACTGAAGAAGTTAAAATAGAACTTTTTGACAGTTGCAATGAGCAAAGGTGTGTTTGGAGAAAAAAGGGTGCAGAATTTCATGAAAAGAACACCTCTCCAACTGTTAAGCACAGGGGGTAAATCAATCATGCTTTGGGCTTGTGTTGCAGCCAATGGCACAAGGAACATTTCACTGGTAGAGGGAAGAATGAATTCAATTAAATACCAGCAAATTCTGGAAGCAAACATCACACTGTCTGTAAAAATGCTGAAGGTGAAAAGAGGATGGCTTCTACAACAGGATAATGATCCTAATCACACCTCAAAATCCACAATGGACTACCTCAAGAGGTGCAAGTTGAAGGTTTTCCCATGGCCCTCACAGTCCCCCGACCTAAACATCATCGAAAATCTGTGGATAGGCCTCAAAAGAGCAGTGCATGCAAGACGGCCCAAGAATCTCACAGAATTAGAAGCCTTTTGCAAGGAAGAATGGGTGAAAATCCCCCAAACAAGAATCTTAGCTGGCAATAAAAAGCGTTTACAAACTGTGATACTTGGTACTAAGTACTGCCATGCAGGGTGCCCAAACTTTTGTTTCGGGCCCTTTTCCTTTTTTCTTATTTTGAAACTGTAAAGGATGGAATTATAAAGGTTTTCTTGCTTAAAATATTACAGAAATGTTTCATCTTTAACTTTATGCCTTTTGGAAAACAGGTAATCTTTTACTCGCTTAGCTATTCACAGTAACAGAAATCTTGACAAGGGGTGCACAAACTTTTGCAAGCCACTGTCTGTTGCTTGGATTTCCAGCATCTGCAGATCCTCCCTTGTTTGTCATCAATCAGGAAATGGCACCTGGGACTACTGGAACACGTACTGAGAAAAGAGAAGCTCGAACATCTTGCGGTGTGATGCACCATCAATAACTCACACTGAGACGTAGGCGAGATATCGGCTTTTATTGACTGGAAGAAGGAACCAGGAGTGAGTGTCTATCATACAAGGTCCTGGAGACTGAGGCCGATCTTCAGGCCGCAGGTCTCCTTTATACAGGGGCCTGTGGGAGGAGCCACAGGAGCAGTCAGCAGGGGCGTGTCCCGACAGGCACATAGTTCACCACACGGTGACAGGAAATATTATTGGAAGAGAAAGTCACAGTAAACAGCATGTAACATTCATCAGTTACATTAGCGGCTGAACAGGCAAAGTTTTGAACGGCTTATTAGAACATCCCAGATTAAAGACCAATGGAAGACCATGATTGCCATACAACAGGGCACATAATGCTGCTGCTGATGATTCTCTCATGTATTGGTATTCCGTAATCTAAACTGCAGGAAATCAGAACAATATATTTAAGAAGTCACTAACAAAAACATGAGTCTCCACTACCTGCAAGATCTTTCTCACACACTCTTGATGACTGAACTTTGACGCAAGGTGCAACACATTCGAGCCTGCAATTTAAACAAGAGGGGGAGAAAGTTAACAGCTTTGAACCCATGTCAATATTTGAAACAAAAGTGTCAATTAAGTATTAGCTCAAATGCACACAGTGAAGCAAGACTTCTAGTTTGCATATTCTTTAATTGGAAAAGATTGCTAATCAATTCTTAGCTACAAATATTTCTATTGCCTAAGCATCAAATCCAATCTGAAAGAGAACATGCATTTCTCCCCTGTGAATCATCAACAACTATAAAGATGGTCAGTAGCAGAAAGTGTTGTTGAGTTAACTATGCTACCAGTATGGAAATCCATTGAATGTGAGAAACACTGGATAAGAGTGCAACTACCAACAACAGAAAGACAAAAGCATATTTATAATATAAAGAGGATCAAAGCTTCATCAAAATATTCAGCTTGTTGATGAAAGCTGAGATAAAATCATGTTTGTATTGCAAATACTCTCTTTAGGGCAGCCAACAAAATCAGGAAACACCCATGCTCCTTAGGCTGACAATTTAAGTTTCTCAGCTCTGACACTGACAAGCTGGAAAACACTGTTGTCCAGCAGCTCTGCAGCAGTCGTTGAAAGATCAACTTTTCCAACTTGAACAATAATTTAAGTTACTTCCCTTCAGAAGTAACTTCATACATAACTTCTGGAGGAAAAAACAATTAAACCAGTCGAAGTTGGAATACAAAACATTGCTGGTTGTACCCATGCTGAAAGCACAATTTCTTCAGGTGACATAATTCAAATAGATTTACTGAAGAAAGGTTACTTGATGGGTTGCTTCTACAAACAGGATGTCCATCACACTCTTGGCCACAAAGGAAAATTTGCACTAACAAATATGGACGAAACCATGATAGGCCATAGAATACAAGAGTTGGGGTATTACGTTGAAGACCATAAGACAAAGGAGCAGAAGTCAGCCATTCGAGTCTGTTCCACCATTTTATCATGAGCTGATCCATTCTCCCATTTAGTCCCACTCCCCCGCCTTCTCACCATAACCTTTGATGCCCTGACTACTCAGATACCTATCAGTCTCTGCCTTAAATACACCCAATGACTTTACCTTCACTGCCGCCCATGGCAACAAATTCGACAGATTCACCACCCTCTGGCTCAAAGTTGTAGTTGTATAAGACATGGGTGAGGCAAAATTTGGAGTATTGTGTGCGCAGTTCTAGTCACCTACCTGCAGGAAAGTTAATAATATGCTTGAAAGAGAGCAGAGAAATTTATAAGCAAGTTACTGGAACTTGAGGATCTGAGTTACAGTGAAAAGTTAAGTAGGTTAAGACGTTATGCCTTAAGTGCAGGAGAATAAGGAGAAATATTATAGAGGTATACAAAATTATGAGAGGTTATAGACAGGGTGAATGCAGGCATCCCCCCCCCACCCCCCGAGGTTCCAAGAGATTAAAATTAGAGGTCATAAGTTTAGGTGAAATGCTTATGGGGAAGATGAGGGAGAACTTCTTGACTCTGAAGATGGTGAGAATGTGAAAAGCTGTCAGTGTAAGTGGTGGATGTGGGTACAAATGCCACATACAAGAGCAATTTGGGTTCAAATTTCTAGAGTGTTTAATATGAAACAGAAAATATTGTAATTTATATAATGTGCCATACTGTATTCTAAAAATATGTAAAGAAAGAAATTATATAAATGTGGGTTACTTTTCAAAACCCTTTAGATGTAGGAACTATACTATCACATAAACAGTGCCTATGAAAAGTATTCACCCCACACCCCCCAGAAGTTTTCATGTTTTTTCTTGTACAATATTGAATCACAGGAGACTTTATTTTTTGACACTGATCAACAGAAAAGGACAAGCAATACACACAAAATGCTGGTGGAACGCAGCAAGCCAGGCAGCATCTATAGAGAGAAGCACTGTTGACGTTCTGGGCCGAGACCTTTCGTCAGTTTTCACGTTGACTCGAAAGAGACACTTTTGGTTGATCAGTGTCAAAAAAAGCAAAATTTAAAAAAAACAATAAAAGATGAAAACTTCTGGGGGGGGGATATAATGATATAATGTTATAGACACTGTATATAGCTAGGGTACCCAAGACTTTGCATAGTACTGTAATAAATCTACATATTGCACTGTATTGCAGCCAGAAAATAAAACATATTTCACGACATATGCAAGTGATAGTAAACCTGATTCTGATATGGATCTCTATTGTGGACTGAAAATACCACACTAGAAATTATCAAACAGAGAGCAGGGTATTCACATATTGACCTGAGATGGATACTGGCATGAAATGATTAAAACAGAGAACAAAGAGTTGTAACACACACAAAATACCAGAGAAAATCAGCAGGCCAGGCAGCATCAATGGAGAGGAATAACGATCTGACGTTTTGGGCCCAGTCCCTTCATTGGGACTAGAAAGGGAGGGGAAAGAAGCCAGAATAATGTGGTGGGGGAAGGGAAGGATACAAGCAAGAAGGTGACTGGTTGAAACCAGATGAGGAGGAAGGTGGGTGGGTGGGGGTTGAAGTGAGAAGCATGGTGGAGATAGGTGGGAAAGGCAAAGGTCTGAATAAGGCCCGAAACATCGAAAGTGCTTCTCCTTATAGATGCTGCCTGGCCTGCTGTGTTCCACCGGCATTTTGCGTGTGTTGTCTGAATAAGGAATCTGACTGGAGAGGAGTGTGGACCACGGGAGAAAGGGAAGACCAAGGGGCACCAGAGAGGAGTGATAGGCAGGTGAGGAGAAGAGAAGAGGTAATTGGGGGTTGAGGGCTGCAACAAGTGTGCCAATTTTAGTTTGAGAAGATGTGAGCATGAGAATGGGACTGCTATCAGATGCAGGAACCAGCGGGCCTGGCAATCTTTTTCCAAGGAATGAGCTATAAGGGCACATTGTTGTGTTGCATGTTTTTATGATTCAAGGATGTTGATGAGTAGATCCAACTTTAAAATGGGTGCAGGAAGATTTTACCAGATATAATTAAAATGAAAGAAAAAGGCAAAGGTCATATATATTTCAATCGGAAAAGACGAAGTGATTTATCCCTTAATGATGCGAGATTGAAAGGTACATGTCAACACGAATCAATGAAGGTTATCACGCAGCTACAACCACCAATTAGGAAGGCAGGTGGCACATTGGCCTTTAAAATAAAAAGATTTGAGTACAGGAGTTCTGTAATGCTGTGGTGAAGCTGCATCTGAAATACTGTTTACAGGTCTGGACTGCTCACTTAATGAAGGATGTGTTTGCAATGGTGGGAGTGCAGTACAGGATAAACACTGATTCCTGGAATCATTGGTTTATTCTTTATGGACAGATTAAGCAACCTAGTCTATTATGTCTGAGAACAACAGATTTTTAGATATATAGAGAATCAACGGATATGGGTTTAGTACAGGAATGTGGCCCTGATATTTAAAAATATCTGTTATGATCTTACGAAAAAGCAGGGGAAGTGAAAGCCAAATGACCCAGCTCTGCTTCTATTTCCTATGATTTAAATAATGATCTTAATTAAGATAAGGATTGGAGTTTGATTTAATCTTCAGTAAGAAGAACGGCAAGATTAGAATTATTAACTCATACAGCACTAAGAGGTGGCTATTCTCCCTAATCTGCTTTAGATAAGTCATGGAGACATAGAACACCACCGCCCTTCAGCCCATCTAGTCCATGTCGAACTATTATTCTGCCTGGTCCCACCCACCTGCACCTGGACCATGGGCCTTCCATACACCTACCATCCAAACTTCTCATAAATGTTGAAATTGAACCAGCATCCACCACTTCCACTGGCAGCTCGTTCCACGCTCTCACCACCCTCTGAGTGAAGTTCCCTGTCATGTTCCCCTTAAACATTTCACCTTTCAGCTTTAACCCATGACCACTAGTTCAAGTATCACCCAACCTCAGAGCCTGCTTGCAGTTACCCTCGCTATACCACTTATAATTTTATACTTCTCTATCAAATCTCCCCTAGTTTCCACTACGATCTAGGGAATAAATTCCTAACCTATTCAACCTTTCCTTATTACTCACATCCTCAAGTTCCAGCAACATCCTTATAAGTTTTCCCTGCACTCTTACAATCTCATTGATAGCACTCCTGTTGGTACAAGCAGCTGACCAGAATTGCGCACACAACTCAAAATTTGGCCTCAACAATCTCTTTTCCAACTTTAACATAACATTCCAGCTCCTGTACTTAATACTCTGATTTATGAAGTGTTCCACTTTGATTCACTTCTGCCCTCACTCCCTGAAGTTCTGCATTTTTTATTCCCTCCTCAAATGTATAACCAATTCATTATTTCAATCCCACGTTAATCTATTTACACTATTCTTTTATGTTATATAATTCAGATCAGAACAACTTGACCTGCAGACTATGGAGCAGTCCTCCCCTCTTCTCTGGTTAATAACCTTCATGGCCACGAAAACAAGCTCCTTGAACTTATCCATACAATCATTACAGCAAAGAATAGAGCCCACCAACCCACTGGGCCCCGGCACTTCTCTGCAAGAGAAGCCTTGTCAATCCCCACCTCCACTTCTTTCCCTACAGCCTTGCAATACTCTCTCCTCCAATATTTGAATCTGCTTCTACCTTCCGGGCATTCTTTTGAAACCTTATTAGTGACAGGTCTGACTCCTCATCTTTTTTTCTCCAGTCCTGCTGAAGGGTCTTGGCCCGAGAAGTCGACTGCCCTCATTTCCATAGATACCGCTTGGCCTGCAGAGTTGCTCCAGCATTTGTTTGTGTGTTGGTTGGTGACCAGGTCAGCAGCTTGGAATCAAGTAGAAACTGCATACTTTTCTCCCTGCTCCAAGGGTCAAAAACTATAGCCTTGGTTTGCTGGATCTTCAATTGAGATTTCTTTTATCAGTCTGCATGCTGAATTAATAAATGCAAACATCCTGGTACTGGATGTAGATCTCTGAAGGGAATCCTTTAAGTGGCTGAAAATATACCCAGTTCTGGAATTACACCTGCTGCTTTGACAAAGAGTGGAGCCATGGAACAACAGTCTTATGATCAGCTAAATGACAGAGATTAAAGGTGAGAAGGAGAAACACTGGTTTTGTGAAGTTTATGATAAGCATTACCATGGCTCCTTCATATTTCAAAAACTGTTGTTCAAGCTAATTCTGCACATGTTTTAATTTTCCATAACACATGCAAGGTCAGAAATAAACTCATTACCTGAACCATCCAGTACATTTAGATCAATGCCATGAGTGAGCATTGCTCCCAAACAGTCCACCTGTCCCTTGGTGGCAGCCAAGTGAAAACTAGAAAAAAAAAGGAGAAAGATTAAATGAAAAGTTGCCATATTTTTACATTTGTTTTTGAATTTCTTTTGGCACTTAAGGCATCTAAAGTTTTCCTAACCAAATTTAGTCATGTTTAACATCTTAATCCTTCTGCAAGAACATCAGAAATGAAAGAAAACATGGCTTGGATGTTACTTTGGTTGGAGACCCAGACTAGGGTTTATTCATAAGTATGCATAAAATAGTTTAATCTTTTCCTTTTAAAATATTTTTGGACAGTTATTGATTATAGGCTGCCCATTTTCTTTCTGGTTTGACTCTTAGCCACACAAATCAGTTTCAGCTGTTTTTAGATCTCTCCAACACCACAATTGCTGGCCAGACTCTCGGTCCAGATTCAAACAAGATGACAGGTGCTTTAATTTTGCTTAAATTCACTCTCCAGTGCAAGTGTGAAATTTTATACCAGGCTATTTGTTTCAATGTTAAATCTTTTGATCTCCTCCCCAGGTATAGTTGTAGCTGACCAACTGAACTTTTCCTTTGGTCTCTATTCTAACTATGGATCCTCCTCTTGGGTATTAAGGAAAATCACCCTTAATGTTCTTGTCACAAAGCATACCAGTGACCCTTTTGTCCATACAATCCTTTGCCCCTTCACTTAAGCTGAAACTCAAAACACTTTATATTGACATGGACCTGAAATACTGTTTCTCCAGTCAAATGCTCTCCAAGCTGCTGGGCATTTTCAACTATTCTATAGATGTACCGTGGAGAGCATTCTGACAGGCTGCATCACCGTCTGGTATGGGGCGGGGGCGCTACTGCACAGGGCCGAAAGAAGCTGCAGAGGGTTGTAAATTTAGTCGGCTCCATCTTGGGTACTAGCCTACAAAGTACCTAGGACATGCCCTTTTCTCACTGTTACCATCAAGTAGGAGGTATAGAAGCATGAAGGCACACACTCAGCGATTCAGGAACAGCTTCTTCCCCTCTGCCATCCGATTCTTAAATGGACATTGAACCCTTGGACACTACCTCACTTTTTAAAAAAAAATATACACTATTCCTGTTTTTTGCATGCTTTTAATCTATTTAATATACTGTATGTGATTTACTTATTTATTATTATTTATTATTTTTTTCCTCTTCTAGATTATGTATTTCATTGAACTGCTGCTGCTAAATTAACAAATTTCATGTCACATGCCGGTGATAATAAACCTGATTCTGATTCTATTTAATGTCTCAGCACTAGCTTTCTAATTCAGAGCTTGTCCAAGTTAACAATAAAAATTAGCTTTGGCATCAAAAAGATACAGTGAAATGTGACATTTGCGTCAATGACCAACACAGACTAAGTGTCGCCATGCTTCTGGCACTAACATGCCCACAACTTACTAACACTAACATTTACATCTTTGGAACGAGGGAGGAAACTGGAACACCCAGGAGAAACCACAAACTCCTTAAAGACAATGGCTTGAACTAAACCTTGATCTGATCGCTGACACTGTAAAATGTGATGCTAACATCAAACACTAACGGTCATGCTACCGTGCTGTTTGGAACCTGATTGGGTTTCTGCTGCTTCTCAGCCTCTGTTCCAGTTTTTTTTAGTGACACAGCAATATAGAGTTGCTGCCCCACAGCTCTAACGGTCAAGGTTCAATCCTGACCGCTGTCTGTGTGAAACAGAGAAAAACCACAAAGAATGAATGACAGAAAACAGAAGACCCCCAATCCCAAATTTTGCAATTAACTGGCCTCTATAAATTGCCCCTCATATATGGCTGAGAGAGAGAATCTGAGGAAGAATTCATAGGAAAGTGGACAGAATAAAATGAGTTAGAGTAGGATTTGTGTAAAACAAGTTGGATGCTTGATGTTTGGTGTGCATGTGGTAGGCTAATAGACTGTATGACTTGTCCTTCTCAACAACATTAAATTCTTAGATCACAACAGTTTTGAAAACATCTTTCAATAACATAGCCCATACTTTCTCTTTTCCCTCACTAATCACATTTTGTAGTGTTTTGAGGCAGTTTCTGCTTGAATAGAATTGCTCATGTAGTTGCAATGAGATTATTTCAGGTACATAAAAGTTACTGCTGATTTGAAGATATAATCCCAAATATTTATGAAGCAGTCTCTTCTGTACCTTTGAAAATGGAGCTCCTAGTGACTACAGCTTGCAACACTTCAAAAATAATTTTAAAAAATGATGCTATACTGTTATACGCAATTATGCTTCCTAAAAAGATGTCTTTACATTTTCATTACCATTACAAACAGAAACAGTGCAAATTATCAGGATTATATCCAATTAAACTGAGATCTCACAATGACAATGCATAATACAGAATGTCACTTTCAGTCTTTAAACTTTTCAACTGTCTGGTTTTTGCAAAATGAATTATAATCACAGAGGAGGATGTGTTGCTGTCTTGAGGAAAAATAGGATGGATGAATTCCCAGGACTGACAAGGTGTTCCCTTGGACCCTACAGGAGGCAAGTGCAGAAATTGCCTAGGCCTTAGCAGAGACATTTACAACATTCTTAGCGACAGGTGAGGTACCAGAAGATTGGAGGATAGCGAATGTTGTTCCGCTTTAAAAACAAACCAGGAAATTATAGGCTGGTGAGCCTGACATTAATAGTGGGTAAGTTGATGGAATGTATTCTTAGGGACCAGAAGTCACCAGGGAAGTTGATGAAGGCAAAGCAGTGGATGTTGTCTACTTGGACTTTAACAATGCATTTGACAAGGTCCTGCATGGGAGATCAGTCAAGAAGGTTCAGTCGCTTGCATTCAAGATGAGGTAGTAAATTGCATTAGACATTCGCTTTATGGGAGAAACCAAAGAGTGATAGTAAATTGTTGCCTCTTTGACTGGAGGCCTGTGTCTAGTGGAGTGCCACAGGGATCGGTGCTTGGTCCTTTGCTGTTTGTCATCTGTATCAATGATCTGGATGACAACGTGGTTAACTGGATCAGCAAATTTGTGGATGACAGCAAGATTGAGGGTGTAGTGGACAGGGAGAAAAGTATCAGAGCTTGCAACAGGATCTGCACCAACTGGAGAAACTGAGCTGACAAATGGCAGACGGAAATTAATGCAGACAAGTGTGAGGCATTGCACTTTGGTAGGACCAACCACAGCAGGTCTTACACAGTGAGTAGTAGGGCACTGAGGAGTGCTATAGAACAAAGGGATCTGGGAATAAATATTTATGCATGTTATGTATTGCTGAAACTAGCTTTCCAATGAATAAAATATTCAAACATAATAAGCTGGGCTATTTAAAACAAAACACTTTCCTGTTAAAAGTAGTCAATGAAATATTTCCAAAAGTAAACCTAATTAAAGTCTGTCCTTCAAACAACAGTATGAAATGCAACGTTATTTATTATCATGCTGCTATTTGTGGGAAACTGCTGTTCACTGACGTTGGAATTGTGCTGTATAAATGTGCGTCTTTTTCTTCTTCCAGCTACACCCGAAAGGAATTGCTGTTCACACAAGAACGTCCCTTTAGAACAGAGATGAGGAGGAATTTCTTCAACCAGAGGGTGGTGGAATCTAGAACTCGTTGCCACAGATGGCTGTGGAAGACAAGTCGTTGGGTATATATAAAGCGGAGGTTAACAGGTTCTTGATTAGCAAGGATGTCGAGGTTACAAGGAGAAGGTAGAGAGAATGACGTTGAGAAGCATAATAAATCAGCCATGATGGAATGGTGGAGCAGATTTAATGGGCAGAATAGTCTAATTCTGCTCCTGTCTTATGGTTACATTACAAAGAAAGTTCAATCCAGCAAGGTATAATTTGCAAAAATAAAACATGAATTGAACATAATTGGAACACTCAGATTTACTACATTTTTATTGAAATATTCCCAGTCAAATGGAAAAACCTAATTTTTCCTTTGTTAATGGTTCTGTTATTTATCTGAAATTAATATTAACACAACAAACACTTTGGAGAACCATAAATAACATTAAACATAGATAACATGTCTGCTTTTATTTTAGTGCTACTGTAAACTCCCAGAACACACACTCAAAAAAAATTAAACATCATTTTATGTTTTAGACTAATACATAATTATAGTGACATAATCTTAGACTACAAAAATGTGGTCTATTATTATCATAATTTTATTTAAATGACATAATCTGTTTGCTGGTTTACAGAAGCTGTGGGTGTTGGCCTCTTTTAAACAACCGTTACATTACAGACAGCTGTTTTAATTTGGCAGCTCCACATTTGTCAGTATCATTATAGAAGGTGTTATACTACTCATCTGAAACAGAACATAGATAACCTGGTCTCTTAAGTCTGTCCCAGGGATTGCTTTCCCCAGTTCATCTTGTCCAACTCTGACATTCATCATTTATATTGATTTTTTTTTTTAAAAAAAAGAACCGCCTTTATTTTAAAATTTATAAACTCTAATTGACCAATGGTACTTACAGGAAATCTGCATTACCTATTAAGTATCAACTTGATACTGCGTTGCCAGTCAATACAAATAATCACAACCTTTTTACTGCATACTCTTTCACAATTATCTTCACAGTACAAGTGAAAACCAGTCAAAAGTTTTCCAATATCCCTCTCTTTCCCCAAATCCTTTGAACTTGGGCACCACGATAATGTAGTGATTAGTGCAATGCTCTTACAGCTCAGAGTTTAATTCTGAGGCTGTCTGTAAGGAGCCTGCGGAATGCTTGGGTTTCCCCAGGTGCTCTGGTTTCCTCCTGCAGTCCAAAGATGTACTGACTAGGTTAAATGGTCATTGTAAATAGTCCCGTGATTTAAGTTAGGATTAATTGGGTTTGTTGGGGGTGGCTGGGGCTGTGCAGCTTGAAGGGCCAGAAGGGTCCACGCTAAAAAAATAAAATTTAAAAGAAAGTGAATATACATGGCTTTATAGCAATACTATTAACCTACAGGGAGAGGTGGCACCTCTGGTGAAGGGGCTTGTCGTGTCCATTCTGGGGCAGCTCATTGGCCCCACTGGACACTCATCTCTCACACATCGCTCCAGATAGCTGCCTGCATGGGGAACATCCTGCTACACTGCTTCGACAGGCGGACTAAACCAGATGAGGGCAGCTGGTGTTCTCATACCTCAGTGAGTGACGGATAAGCCTGCAAAGGAGGCTTTGGAGGAAGGGGCAGATAGAATCCACAGTGAGATACAACGGCCAGGAAGGCGGTACTGCAACACTCTGAGGAGAGCGAAGGGCACGACAAGGGATGACCATACTCTGCAAACAAGTAAGACCCCAGTTTGTGATGCTTGTTTGTATCACTGGACCTGGACTGAGGTCGAGAGAGTGGAACTGCCCCAGTGCAATGGCTTTCCATTTTAAATACTCTCCTGCACGTCATCGTCGGACAACCACTACGATTAGACTTAGTAAAACTACGATCATCATTTACTATCAAACAATTTAATATATGCAGATGAGTAATGGTACATAAAGAGATGCCTCGTACTTAGGAACTCCTTTACTTCATTGTTTTCTATAAAACATGTTGAGTAACTTCTAGTTCTACACATATTCATCCAACTGAGCTGACGCAACGTCCAAGGCTATCTTGATGATGGTTCATTCTACAACTGCTAAACAGACAACCACAAATGAAAAAAATAAATGATGTGTTTCAACAACTAGACTCCATGATTATTATCTCATAAATACAGGATCATTGTGGTTGTCATGAATCAGCATCATACAACCCAGGACGAGAACCTTTGGCTTCACCCACGTCCATGGTGGCCCTTTGGTTCCACCACATCCATGTTCATTGCAGTACTCATGAGTCCAAATCATCCAGCACAGGAAGGAGCTTTTTGGTTCCACTGTGTCCATGCAGACCAGAACATCCCTCTATATTAGTCCCATTTTGTAGCATTTAGGCAGAAGCCTTCTACACCTTGGTAATTCAAGCACTCATCTAGACATTACCTAAACATGAGCGACTCTGCTTCTCTATCACCACTCCCCAGACATTCTATCACGGTTATGATTCAACCAGATGAGTATGTACCAGAATTGCCCATAAATCCACCACATCATTCTCCTCAATTTCATTTCCAATGGGATCTTACCACAAAGCACATCCTTACCCTTCTTCCCCCGTCCCCATCCCACCCATGTATCCCTCCTGGCACCTATCCCTGCCAGCAGAAGAAGGGCTGTATCTTTCCATTTAATATCTCCCACACCTCCATTCCAGGTACAAACAGTACTTCCAGGTGAGACAACACTTCACCAATGGTGTTCCATCAGGATTTAAAAATCCTGTCATTTGTCTGTCCGTTTCATCCACTCCATTTCAACCTGCAGCCTAACATTGCTCTCTTCACTACAAACACCACCATATTTTGCGTCATCTCCAAACCTACTAATGAAATCTACTTTCAGATTCAAATCTATGGATAATGAACAACAGTATCAATCTCTGAGGTATAACACTGATCTCACTAATCCAATCGCAAAACAAGCCTCCACTATTAGCCTTTGCCAACTTCTACCAGCAAAGATTTAAAAATCTGTCAGGGTCCCTCGCTGGCCTCCCATAGAAGCCTAGCATAGACTTTAACAGGACTCAGCAACGTATCCATCTTTAAACCCTCTAGAGATATGTAATACCTTTTTTTTTCTCAAAAAGAAAAAGTTAACCTGCTTGAATTTTCTAAACACAAAGTCATTCTCCTTCGTGAATACAGATCAGAAGCATTCTGTGAAGACCTCACCTATTCTCCCTGGCTCTAAGCACAGTTTGCCCTTTTGGTCCCTAATGGGAACTATTCCTCTTGCTGTTAACATACTTGAGCTCCAGCATCACACATGCTCCAAACAAGCACAATAGTGGAAATAATAGACTGGCATGTATTACAGATTGGTTAACAGACAAAAAGCAGGGGGCGGGAATAGACAGAGCTGGTCATGACTTCAGGAAGGGGAGAGCTACACATGCTTCTGTCTACGTCAGTAGTGCTAAGGCTTAGAGTTATCAAGTTACTAGGTGACCCCACATACTCTTTCTTCTTTCCTCTCCCATTGGCCAGAAGGCACCAAAGTCTGAAACCACATGCCACCAGACTTGAGGATAAATCCTATCCTGCTGTTACTGGACTCTTAAATAACAAGATTGTATTCTGGTACAATTAAGTGGATTCTAGACCTTAAAATCTACCTCGTTTTGATCTTGTACTTTATCGTTTACCTGCATTGTACTTTCTCTGCAGCTGTTACCCTTTATTCTGCCTTGTTATTGTTTTACCTTATTCCAGTTCAAAGCACTGTGTAATGATTTGATCTGTGTGAACAGTATGCCAGACAAGCTTTTCACTGCATCTTGGTACATGTGACAGCAATAAACCAATTCTAATTCAGACTGGAAGAGAGAAGCGAGTTGTGGGATACCACAGGGAGTGATGCAGTGGCCCCAATCTGTTCAAAATCTGTATCAACATTATGTGCTGTGGGCGATCATGGTCAAGGAGAGATCAAGGAGATACAGACAAAATGGTCAAGGTACAAAAATACAACTGCAGATGCTGTGGATCAAAGAATACGTACACACGCTGGAAGAACTTAGCAGGATGCTGCCTGACCTGCTGAGTTCTTCCAGAGTTGTGCACGTATTCTAAAGTGGTCAAGGTTACAGCAAATTGAATGTCAAAGAACATGAGGTCTTATACTTTGGAAGAATGGAAAGGTACATCTTTTTAAATTGTGAGAGATTAAAGATTGCTAGCTTTCAGATAGACGAGGACATATTCTTACTCATGGATCACTGAAAGAGAATATGAAGATCTAGCAAAGAAACAGGATGGGGTATGATGGCCCTTTCTGTGAGAAGTTTGGGTACACACGAGTGCACTTTACCGCGAGAAGCTCGAGTACACATGTTGATGCATCTTATTTCGTGACGCTTGGGTACACATGTCATTGCATCTTGCTTTGAAATTTTGTTTATAAACCTTGTCTTATAATTTCAGAAGTGGCATTATTTTGATGAAGAGAACAGAAAATTTTCATCAGATTCTTGAAACATTAGGTTTGTCATATTGGGGAGATGATAGAGGACTCCACTTTCAATTTTAGAAGAATGAAAGGAGACTGTGTCCAAACATGTAAAATCCTTAAGAGGTCTGGTACAGGAGATGCAGATTTAATGTTTTACTTGCGTATCCCTGGGCCCCCACTGTTGAAATGAATAGTCAGACATTCAGAGCAGAAATAAAAAGAAATTTCTTCTCACAATAATCTCTGAGTTTCTTTGTAATCCACTAATTAAGAGGAGCATGGAGACTTAGTCACTGAATATAGACAAGAGAGAATGATAGACTGCACTACTGATGGAATCAAGGGTTACAGGATGAGTGGCATTACAGCAGGCACTCCTGACCTGGGGTCCACAGATCCTTTAGTTAATGATAGGGGTCCATGGCATAATTAAGGTCAGGAACCCCTGCATTACAGTTACACTGATGAAAAGGGATAGTTGTGATACTACTGATGGATAAAGCAGACAACAGGAGTCAGATCATTCAATTTCTTACTCCTTTGGTGTTCTCATTTGCTTGACTACTCCGAGTCACCAGACAAATCTACATGATATTTACCTGGATTTTATTTTTGTGCAGGTGCCCCAGAATAACATGATGGAACAATGATGTTGAATCCATCAAGATTACTCCATTCTGGGCGTCTGATTGCACCTTTCCTCGCAAGATTAACAAAGCACAATCTTCATAATTTCATTCCCATCCACACTGGATGCATACAGATAATGAGAAAGGGTAGAGTCACATATTGCCACAATAGAAAACAGTGGGGTTGTGACTGGAGAGTTATCCATGCACTCCAGTAGTAAAATAGCTTCTTTTGGCAATCATAACTCACATGGATTTGCACCAACTGTCAATCAACCATACGCATTCTCAATCTAATTGGACTGTGCACTATTGTACTCTAGAACATTGGCATATGTAAATTTTGATATTGGTGTTAATTTATTATTGTTACAGGTACCAAAGTACAGTGAAGGGCTTGTCTTGTTAATGGTTTGTACAGGTCAAATAATTACAGAGTGCATTGAGCTGGGATAAGGTAAAAGAATAACAATATAGAGTGGAAAAAGCTGCCAAAAAATTTTGCAGTATAGGTAAATGATGAAGTGCAAGATGATAACAAGGTAGATAGTGAGGCCAACTGTCTACTGGGCAGAAGGGAGTACATTTGGGATGGACTGGGATCTTTACTGAGGGAGTGAGAAGAAGTGTAGACAGAGTTCATAGAGAGGAATCAGCTTCTTGTGGTGTGCTGATCTGTGTCCACAACTCTGCAGTTTCCGGTGGTCATGGGCAGAGCAGTTGCCACACTGTCAAGTGGAGGAGTGAGGTTACTTGTTGGTCGAAAGCCAGTTCTACCGTGCCAGTCATCGTTTGGCTCATTTGAAATATGCAACAGCTCTTTCCTGTTGGTTGCCTTCTGTGCCATGGCACCAGTATCCAGTTTCAGGCACTTCAGGGGCATCAGAATAGCGTGTGCGGGAGGCTTGGCCCTTTTTCTTTCATCCCCAGGGCCTGCTTTAGGCTGAGGACATAACCAGTGCTGAAGAACTATTGGGAAAGTACGCCGCAGATATTTGGGGAGCCAATGAGCACTCTTGACTAAGCATGCTAAGTTTAGCTTTCTGAGGAAGTAGAGGCATTGGTGAGACTTCTTGGCCATAACATCAACCTGGTCGGACCAGGACAGGCTAATGGTGATATTCACACCTAGGAACTTGAAGCTCTCGACTCTCTCAATGTCAACACCATCGATATAGACAGGAACACGCGCACCACCCCTTTTCTGAATCAGTGGCCAACTCTTGTTTCGTTGACATTGAAGTTAAGGCCGTGGTCATGATACCATGTCATCAGGCTCTCTAACTCCTTCCTGTATTCTGACTCGTTATTTGAGACGAGGCCCACAGCAGTGTCATCATCTGAAAAACTGTAGATGGAGTTAGAGCAGAGCTCCCATTTATTAGTTTACAGGGAGTAGAAGAGGGGGCTGAGGATACAACACTATGGAGCACCAGTGTTTACAGTATTCATGGTAGAGATGCCGCCGCCTGCTCTTACTGATTGCGCTCTGTTGGTCAGCAAGTCAAGGATCTAGTTGCAGAGGCAGGCACTGACTCTCAACGCTGGGAGCTTGGTGATGTGTTTGTTTATTATGTGCATGTTTATCTCCATGCTATTTTTTAATCAGCTTACAATCTCTGAAAACTAACTTTGTCTCTAAAAATGTTTGTCATTTTGGCTACAACAACAAAACATTTTTTTTTGTCTAATCTTGCAAACCAGTCAATCCACTGTATGTATGCTGTTTCAAGATATCTTTCCACTGGGAAAAATAAACAAAGGTTTTAAAACATGAACGGCCAAGTCCAAGGAGAGCTTCTGTCCTGCGGCTGCAACTCTCTTGTATGATAAAGGTGATCTTCACAACCTACCTCATCACGATCCTTTCATCCTCGTGCATACCTGCACTCTCTCTGAAATGGTAACACTTTAGATACAACACTGAGTCATGTCGTCTGCAGAAATTATCTGATGACTCAGCAATAACTGGGTGTATTAAGGGATGATGGGAGAATGAACACAGGGCCCCCGGTGAGGGACTTTGTCAAATGGGGCAAGCTGACTCATCTGCAGCTCAATATCAGTTAAACAAATAAGATGGTGACGACCAAGCCTGCACTGCTCCCTGTTACTATTGTTGGTGAGGACGTGGGTGGGTGAGGACCTACAGGTACCTGGGGGGCACCTGGATAACAGACTAGAATGGAGCACCAATGCAGAAGCTGTGTACAAGAAGGGCCAGAGTCGCCTCTAATTCTTGAAGAGACTGAGGTCCTTTGGAGTATGCAGGCCTCTCCTTCACATGGTCTGTTGTCACCAGTACAATTTTCAATGCAGTGGTGTGCTGGGGCAAAGGCATCAAGATGGGTGATGCCAACAGGCTCAATAAACTGATTAGAAAGGCTGGCTCTGTTTAGGAGTCAAACTGGACACACTGCAGGCTATGTTAGAACAAAGGACCCTATGGAAAATTCTGGCATTTCTGGAAATTGATTCTCACCCTCTGCATGCCACCTTGGCTGAACAGAGAAGTATTATTATTAATAGCCTAAGACAACTGCGCTGCTTCAAAGAGCACTATACAAGGTCATTCTTAACCTCAGCTATTGAGTCAACCTATCGCCGAGGAAGTGATGACCCCCTCTTGTTAAACTGTTTGAGATAACTTATTTTTATTCTTTCTTACTTGCCTTCTGATATTTCTATATCTGTGCACTTGCAATGCCACTGTGACACCATAATTTCCTTTGGGATTAATAAAGTATCTATCTATCTATCCATATCCTGTTACCGATTTTCCCTTGCACCAGCTCAGAGCAATTAAGTTTTTTTTTAAAATGAGCTGTATGGATGGCATGCACAACCAAGTTTTTCACTGCATCTCGGTATGTGTGATAGTAATAAACCAATTCCTCTGCAGACTGCATTACATAACCTTGTAAGGCTCTGCCTCAGGCCAATCTCAGATTAGTTCATCCATCAACCTTTGGAATATACTTGGAACTGATGTTGTTCCAACCAGGTCTATTGTACTGGGATTGTACTAGGCAAGGGCCTCTCAGAGTACTGCTTCGAGTCTTTGCCTAACTCAATCAGCTGCTGATCATGTGGACAAATCAAGATCATCTTAAAGTTCAAAGTAAATTTATTATCGAAGTACATATGTCACCATATACAACCCCGGGATTCATCTTGTTGTGGGCATTCACAGGAAATACAAAGAAACCAAATGGAATCTGTTCTCCTAGCCAAGCTAACAAATCAGAGGTCATAAAGTCGTAGAACACTACAGCACAAAAGCATATGCCGTTAAGCTAATCTAGCCATGCCAAACTGTTCAGGTATGGGGTACACATCTGCCTTTGCTTCTCTGTTAGATACAATTTTCCAGTTGCCGCAGATCCTGATAGTGAAGAGAGAGGGCACTACAAGAACAAATGCAGCATCCCAGTCAGAAAGCTGAACCAATTCCAGCAGTAGCTTCCCTGCATACTCTGTGGTAAAGCACATGCTCTGAAGAACCAATGTGTTCCAACTGGGGTAACATTGGCTTTCATAGTTTGAATGCTTCCAAGTTCACCTCAAAATACCTCGGGACACACGTCACATTCTGCTTTTACAGACAGCCCTGTTAATCTCGTCATCTACTTTTCAGCTCCTACCTATCAATTTTGATCCTTGCCCTGGAACAACCATAAAACTTTGTATATTCCCATAACCTTGACTCTTTTATAGCTACATTGGAGGAAGGAAATGGAAGATTCCATTTGGCCAATGTCACTGCCCTCACTCCATCAACAAAATCAATTTCCACTAATACATCCTTGATTCAGTGTACAATGATGTACGGAAAGGTTTAGTTCAATTCTGACAAAGTGAACTGTCCATACGCTTCAGCTTGGTCATCACCACCTTCACCTAAGCTGATGTGAACAGCTCCCCTCACTTTTATCCCAGCAGGTTTCAGTTTGCTCAGTTCCCTGCTTTTGTTTACAAATGCACCTTTGACAGAGAGCTGCTCAATAGAGGCAGACAGACTCTGTATCTGCTGTATTAGTCCAATGGTGCACATTACTACAATCATAACAATTCCCCTTTACCTCCCTGGGTCCTTTCCTCCTTCCCCTTCTCCTATGGTCCACACTCCTCTTCTATCAGAGTCCTTGCTGTCTAGCTCTTTACCTTTCTTACCCACTTGGCTTCACCCATCAGCTTAAGCTATCTTCCCATCCCCTCCCCTCACCTTTCTATTGTGGCTTCTTCCTCCCCTCCTTCTCAGTCCTGAAGAAGTGTCTCGGCCAAAAACATCGACAGTTTATTCATTTCCAAAGATGCTGTCTGACCTGCCGAGTTCTTGCAGCGTTTTGTGTATGTTGCTTTAGATTTCCAGTGTCTGCTGAATTTCTTGTGTTTATGAATTCCCCTTCAAGTTTCTTTTCCCTTTTCACAGTGGTAACACATGACTAGGCATGACAGCGTGATTTCTCTGATCAGATTTCTTCTTCTTCTTCAGCCCTTTACCCTTTCTACTTATCACCTCCCAGCTTCTCTCCCACAAACCTACCTTCCTCTTCACCTGGCTTCACCTATCACCTGCCAGCTTGTACTCCATCTCCCCCAGCTTCTTTCCCCTTTCTTTTCCAAGTCCCAATGGAGGGTCTCAGCCCAGAGCTTCAACTGTTTACTCCCTTCCATGGATGCAGGCTGCCCTGCTGAATTCCTCCAGTATTTTGTGTGTGTGTTGCTCTGGATTTCTTTTGCGTTTATGAACAGTGGATAACATCGCCAATCCACTCCTTACTTAGAAACCATCTCCAACCTACCAAATCCATGATTGTAAATCAATTTATTTTTTGCTATGTAGTGTGGAGTAGTGAAAGTCATGCATTCCACACTTTGCAATTCCACAACAGCACTCAGCATTTCCAAGCTTGTACAATACTTGCAGTTTTCACCAATCCATTGCAGATCTGCAGGCTTCAGCTGGATACTGATTCAGACTTCACACTTGTAAGGTACAAGGAGGACAGTGGATATTTTAACTAGTTTAATTAACATGATAAGACTGAGTAACACAGCAATTAAACACGCCCTTTGATCCACAGAGTGCATGCTTACCATCAAACACCCAGTTACATGAACCCTTCTTTATTCTCTTCACATTCGCAACTACCAACCTGTATGTCTTTGGAAACCAAAGCAGCAGGAAACCCGCATAGTCACAGAAAGAGCATGCAAACTCCACCTGGGCATCACAGGGGGCACAGACCAAAACCAGTTGCTGGAGCTGCGGAAGTTGCTATACTTGTTGCATCAGCCTCCTGTTATCTTTGGTTTGGATGGAAGCAGCAAGAGTTAAAATCACTGGGGTTTAAGCTCATACAGATGAGAACAAAATGGATGACTTCTTTTCTTCTATTTTATTTGCAACAGAAAACTGCTTGATCCATTCTAAATGCTCAACCCATTACCTGAATAAACTGAAAGAATGTACAACACAGAACTGTTCAATCCCATCAGCCCATGATGTTGTTCCAACCTTATAACTTACTCCAGGAGTAATCTAATGCTTCCTTCCAGTACGGCTCATTTTTTCCTTTCATCCACTTATCAAACTAAGGAATTCTTAAACGCTTCTAATGCAGGAGCTCTCAACCTTTCTAATGCCATGGACCAATACCATTAAGCTGGGTCCAGGGACTCCAGGTTGGGAACCTCTGCCAACATATTTGCCTTCACCACCACAATTGGCAATACATTCTATGCATCCAGTACTTCATGTTTAAAAACCTACGTCTGACATCTCCCTTGTACTTTCCTTCAATAACCTTAAAATTATGCCCTCTCTCACCCAAGACATGCCCTCTTCTCATTTTTACACTCAGGAAAAAGGTTCAGAAGCCTGAAAGCATACACTCAGTGACTCAGGAACAACTTCTTTCCCTTAGCAATCTGATTTCTGAATGGACATTGAAACTATCACCACCTCATTACTTCTTTTATTAATGGTTTTGCATTACTTATTTAACTATTAGATATTTATATATACATTTACTGTAATTCAGTTTTTTCCCAATATTATCATGTATTACAACGTACTGCTGCTGCAAAGTTAACATATTTCACGACATATGCTGGTGATATGAAACCGGATTCTGATTAGTTATTTCTGTCTTGGGAAAAAGATGCTGCTTGTGCACCTTATCAATGCCTCTTCCTTATACATCTCTACCTAGCCACTTCTCATCTTCCTACACTTCGAAGAGAAAAGCTTGCTCAACCTTCCCTCAGAAGACATGCTCTCTAGTCCAGGCAGCATCTTGGTAAATCTCTGCACCTTTCTAGAGCTTCAACTTCCCTCCTATAATCTTTAGTGTCATAGGTAGTCATTTTGACTTGACTAGGTCACAACACAATTTATACTAAAGCAATGAAATTCAACTCACTGAAAACCAGCTTAATTGCAGTAAACCTATGGCACATGAGATGGGTCAACCTAGCCCATACTTACTAGTCTGACAGCCCCTTTTAGCACCCTATGACTTACATCACATTAGCTACCCTCACTGTAGGTCTAGCAAAAGCTACTAAAACTAACCGTTGTTCAAAGAATGCTGATTTTGCTGGACGCCAATGACCAATTAGTGAAAATCTGCGGATGCTGGAAATCCGAGCAACATACACAAAATGCTGGAGGAACTTGGCAGGCCAGGCAGCATCTATGGAAACCAGGAACGGTCGATGTTCCGGGTCGAAACCTTTTGGAAGTCTTGCCGAAGGGTTTCGGCCAGAAACGCTGACTGCTTTTTTTCCCGTAGATGCAGCCTAGCCTGCTGAGCTCCTCCAGCATTTTGTACGTTTTGACTACCAAATAGTGTCTCTTGGCCATTAACCCAATCTGCCCCCCCCCCCCACCCATTGATGTTAAGTGTCTGAATTTTGCTTCCACGGTAAAAAAAATTATTTAAAAAAAACCCCAGAAATTATGATGTTCAAATGGTATTTTTTAATAATGTTTCCTGTACTTCAATGGTCATTTCTGGTAAACATCCAAACTCTCCTGCTGAATTAGAGAGAACATTAAATCTGTCTTGAAGTTTAAATTGATCACAGCTCAGAACTACACATATTTTGGCAGAATTGGAATATCTGTTTGAGAAATTATCGTACAAAAGGATACCCAAAAACTTCACAATCAGATATCAAAGCATTCCAAAGTGATGGGAGCTTGAATGCTCAAAATTCATATTCCCCCCTTTTGAATTTATTGTAGCAGAAACATAAAATAGAGTTAAAATACAAAGTTCTTCTTTTACCTGTATACAATTCAGTGTTTTGATGAAATGGGCTATTTCAATAATATTATATGGCATTAAACACCCCACTGAACTGAATGGGGATCCAATTTGGAATGGCATATACTGATTTACCTAAAAATGTAGTTATTCATTAGCCATCATCTCACCTCCATGCCAAGGCTATTGTATAAATACAATACACAAATAGTGACGTGCAATCAGCTAATATTCATTTTCCTCAGCCAGTATCAAAGAAAACAGTTCAAATGTCACTGACTAATTGCAGCATGCGAACTTTACATGAATGTCAACTTTCACGTCTCTGCTAGAGGTCAGTTATGACTCAGTTCAGAACCTGCATTTATATTTGTGTTAATAGCACTAAGTAGTGAACCAGTGGATTTTAAGGAAACATAATTTAGACCAAAATGACATCTGAACCACATATTAAAAGATGAAAAACTGCAAAGGAGTGAATTCAGAGCAATTCTGAAGTAATGAATAATTTTAGAGTACTACATAAGTGCTCTAGAGATATATTCTGCACCACAAAAATTGATGTAATCTCAGAATACCTTCAATTCAATGTTAGCCTCACTACATTGTTCTTTTAACAGCACTTGAAAAGTACTCACATTCATCCTCTATTACATGCAAAAGAATATCTGACTGCTTATATTTACATCCTCTGGTTCCAAACCTGTCTGGAGTGAACTATTTGCCCAGATCAAATTTCTCAATCTCTTTCATTACCAAATTATTCATCTTAATATGTTTCATTTTCCAATGAGAATCAGCCCAGCCTTTTTTCATTTACAGAATATACTTCAAGGTTCAAGATACATTTATTATCAAAGTACACAAGCAGTATACAGCCATGATCCGCCTTCTCTAGATAGTCACCGAAAAAGAAAACCACGGAAGCTGTACAAAGTAAAACATCACCACCCCACATGTAGAAAAACAAATCACGCAAACGACAAGAATTTCAAACCCTAACCACAACCCCACCGCTCACACCATGCGAAAAAAGCTAAACAAACTGCACAAACAGGTGAAAACACAGAATATAAACTTTCTTCAACTTTGTAACTTTTCAAGATAAACATTACTATGAAAGTATTAGATGAGAACAGAAGATGAAGGTTTGGGTATGAACTTTACTTCAGCAGTAAAATTATAACCTTATTAAACTTGCTCTCCATTCTCTGGGAATCCAGTACCTTTAGCCCCCTTTCCTACATACCAACTGTCCTGATCAAGGGCTTGGTGCAAAACATCAACCTTTTAGTCTCGTCCAGAGATGCTGCCTGGGTGGGTGGGTGGGTGAGTGAATCTCAAGATTATTAGCAGTTGTAAGATCTCTTGTGTTTATGAAGTTATGATGGCTTTTGTTTATTTCAGCATCATTATTAACTACACAACAGATCTTCAACACAAGCCCAAAAGCGTGCAGAAAATCCAAGCGCACAAAGTCACCTACAGTCTCCATGTTAAAGTCTGCAATAATCAGATTCCCATGTGATGATCTGTTGCTCTCTGAATCAGATACCTCAAGACACATACTTAACTACTTATCTCTGGCAGTCGCCAAAAGAGGAAGAAAATTAACCAGTCATGATGTCAGATACCTCAAACATATGACTTTGCCGCTTGTCTGTGGGATGTGAACAATGATATTTTTCTCAGTGCAAAGGTCACATGCCTAATATCGGACCAACACACACAAGATGCTGGAGGAAGACAGCAGGCCAGGCAGCATCTACGGAAAAGAGTACATTCGACGGAAGGGTTTCAGCCTGAAACATCGACTGTACTCTTTTCCATAGATGCTGCCTGGCCTGCTGAGGTCCTCCAGCATTTTGTGTGTATTTCCCGGATTTCCAGCATCTGCAGATTTTCTCTTGTTTGCGATTGGACTAATATCTGACCATTTGTTTCTGCAAGATATTGCGATCCGTTTATTCTTAACTAACGCAGACACCGTTTTTAGTTTCCCAGTTCCCTTTTATAAAGATGGGCTATTGCTTACACAAATAATACAATGCAGACAACTTACATTGTTGGCTTTATTGTGGCTTTTGTAGTCATAATGAATTACATCAGTGGAAATGTACTAAGTGTTTAAAGGTACACATTTATGCCACATCCATCTGGTCAGACAGCAGAGGACTTAACAGTCCATACCACAATTCTGGCTCTAGTTAAGTATTCAGAACATTGTTTTACCGGGTGTGCCCTTCAAATAAGGTTAAAGGAACAAAGCAGCTTTGTACTGTGAAAGCAAAAGGCAACAGAAGTACCAGAACTGTTTAAAAACAGATAGAACCAACAACCGAAGAGTTCACAGAAGCCACAGCATGTTTTATTCAACGCTAGTTTAAAATCTGTGATGTAAAATTAAAATTTAGTTTGTTTATCACTTTACTAAGTGGAATATATCATACTTGTAATGTGTAGATTAAGATATCTTTTCTTTATTGAAGGCCCCGTGTTAAGCATAAAGACATGGTGTAGCGGTGTGCTACATGCAGCGCTAAAATTACGACACGGAGTCGGTAACTGCAGTCGAAGGAAAAAACTTTATTCGAAATCTTCAGCCTCACTTTTAAGCCTCACTCAACCTGCCCCCCATGGCGCAGAGGCTCCAAAGCTCTGTGCTCGCAAACCCCCGTAGGCCATCTAATTGTGAGTCAGTTCGGATGTGCCAGGAAAAGGGTCACCACAATGGCACACTTTAAAAACTCACTTGATGGTGTCACGTTTAGGTTCTAAAAAAATTGCAACAAAGAAAATCCTTCAGCAAGTGAAATGAGTTTGCTAGTTCTGACTTTGAGCTGAGGCATAAAAAGTATGTCAGAAACATGCAAATATATGGTAGCTTGGTTGATCGCTGAGCTTGGCAAAATGTTTGAAGAAGTTTTGGTTCCAATCGAGAAGCCATCATCAGTGCGCGGTTGAGGGTGTTGTCTCCTCCGAATGCCATCTTATATACTCCTCTGGGGTCTGGATGGATAGTGATTAGACATCGTGATCTGTTTGGGTGGTTCAGCAGTAGGAGATTTTGATTGGCTAGCTTCGAGGGAGGCCCTCTGGAAGTGTTTGTCCTGATCCCGAGATTACTGCTGACATCTTTGTTTCTCTTTTCCCTGTAATGGTTCATATTCTGGATATATGTCGATGAGCCTGTAGAGAACCACGCTTCGAGAAATTCTCGTGCTTTTCTTGCTCTTATTGGAGTCAAATACATGTATGTAAATGTACACATACAAACACACAAATCACGAAATCATTGCAAGGAATCAAAAATATTATAAGGACGATTAAATTATAAGGGGAGAAAGTGGTTAAAGTAATCCACAGATACATAACCGAAGCTTACATTTCATTGTAGGTTGTGGAAGTGTGTGGTGCATTTAGAGTCATAGAAAAGCACAGCACAGAAACAGGTCTTCCAGTCCTTCTAATCAATGTCAAATTATTTAAAGTCTACTCCCATTAACCTACACCTGGACCACAGCCCTCCATACTTCTCCCATTCAGGTATCTATCCAAACTTCTCTTAAACAGTGGAATTGAGCACAGATCCTCCAGTCCCAGTAACATCCTTGTGGTGCATTTGAGCAATAATATTCATTTAAAATTTACCTTGGGCTCTTTGCAATGCTGGAAAATAAGGAATTCTGCAGTTCTAGCTCCGAAATTTTACACAATATGCACAAATTGATAATTACAGAAAAGCAATTGAAATGTCAGGGATTGCCATACTAATAACAGAAAACACATTTGAAAAAGTTTCAAATATGAATTTGTGGTTAAGAAGGATTATGGTGCATTGGCCTTCATCAATCGTGGACTTGAATTTAGGAGCCAAGAGGTAATGTTGCAGCTATATAGGACCCTGGTCAGACCCCACTTGGAGTATTGTGCTCAGTTCTGATCGCCTCACTACAGGAAGGATGTGGAAACCATAGAAAGGGTGCAGAGGAGATTCACAAGGATGTTGTCTGGATTGGGGAGCATGCCTTATGACAATAGGTTGAGTGAACTTGGCCTTTTCTCCTTGGAGCGAAGGAGGATGAGAGGTGACCTGATAGAAGTGTGTAAGATGACAGGCATTGATCCTGTGGATAGTCAGAGGCTTTTTCCTAGGGATGAAATGGTTGCCACAAGAGGACACAGGTTTAAGGTACTGGGGAGTAGGTACAGAGGAGATGTCAGGGGTAAGTTTTTTTTAAATGCAGAGAGTGGTGAGTGCATGGAATGGGCTGCCGGCAACGGTGGTGGAGGCGGATATGATAGGGTCTTTTAAGAGGCTTTTGGATAGGTACATGGAGCTTAGAAAAATAGAGGGCTGCAGGTAAGCCTAGTAATTTCTAAGGTAGGGACATGTTCGGCATAACTTCGTGCTGTAGGTTCTCTATTTTTCTATGATTTTGCTCTGAGCTTTTTCGCCAAATTTTCATCATTTTCTGCATTCACCATATCTCTGAACCTTTGCTTTAAAATTTATTCTTCAGCTGTTCAGTATCTTTCCCAACTTAAAGATAAAGATTTCAAAAATTAACTTTATTTGTCACATGCACATCAAAATGTACAGTGAAATGTGTCACTTGCATCTAATTAAATCTGTGAGGATTGTGCTGGGCAGTCAGCAGGTTTCCGGCACAAACACAGCAAGCTCATAATTCACTAATACTAACTGTCCATCTTTGGAATAAGACCGTAAGAGATAGGAGCAGGATCAGGCTACTTAGCCCATCGAGTCTGCTGTGCCATTCCACCATTCCTGAGCCCGGATCCCACTCAACCCCACACGCCTGCATTTTCATCATATCCTTTGATGTCCTGACCAATTAGCAAACTATCAATTTCCACCTTAAATATATCCACGGTCTTGACCTCCACTGCAGTCTGTGGCAGAGCATTCCGCAGATTTACTATCCACTGGCTAAACAAAAAAATCCTCCTTACCTCTGTTCTAAAAAGTTGCCCTCAGTTTTGAGGCTCTGCCCTCAGGTTCTGGATATCCCCTCCACAGGAAACATCCTCTCCATATCCACCTTGTCTAGTCCTTTCAACATTTTTGATCCCTACGTATTCTTCTAAATTCCAGTGAGTACAGGCCCAAGGCTGCCAAATGCTCCTCATATGTTAACCCTTTCATTCCTGGAATCATCCTCGTGAACCTCCTCTGGACTCTCTCTAATGACAACACAACCCTCCTGAGATACGGGGCCCAAAGCTGTTGACAATACTCCAAGTTCGGCCTGACTAGTGCCTTATTAAACCTGTTTTTATATTCTATTCGCCTTGAAATAAATGCCAACACTGCCTTCTTTACCACAGACTCAACCTGCAAATTAACCTTCTGGGTGTCTTGCACAAGGATTCCTAAGTCCCTCTGCACCTCTGATGGATGAATTTTCTCCCCATTTAGGTAACAGTCTGCACTGTTCCACTGTTCCTTTTACCAAAAAAAAATGTATTGTCATACACGTCCCAACACTGTATTCCACCTGCTACTTTTTTGCCCATTCTTCCAATTTGCCCAAGCCCTGCTGCAATTGTATTGCTCCCTCAGCACTACGCATCCCTCCAATGGGACAAAACTGGAGCACCTGGAGAAAACCTATGCTGTCATGGGTCTCCATACAGACAGCGGTGGGAATTAAACCCCGACCGTCCAGCTGATGCTGCAAAATCCTGTGCTACCACGTCACTAATCAAACAGACTAGCAGCACAGTAGCACAAGTTCAAAATCATAGAGTCATCAACAGGCCATTAGAATCAAATGTCAGCTATTTCTCCAGTCTCTATATAAAAAGAGCAGTGAAGCAGAAGGACTCATTTGCACACCCAACCAATTTTATGCTGGTAAAGAACGGAGTGCCACATTAATTAATTATGTAATTTCAGTATTGAATATTCTATATAATGAGGTTCCTTATTATAATTCTGCAGTTTGAGACCAAGCCAAACTATAACCTTAACGTCATCTCTGATGCAGGAGTAAAGTTATCACGCTGCAGCCACACGTTTGAAAGACCTGGATAGAATGGAAATGCAGAGAATGTTTCCAATAGTGGGAGAATCTAGGACCGGAGGACACAGCTTCAGAAAAAAAAGATGTCCATTTAGAATAGAGATGAGGAGGAATTTCTTTAGCTGGAAGGTGGTGAATCTTTGGAATGAATTGTCACACACAGCTGTGGAGTCTGAGTCATTGGGCATATTTAAAGTGAAGGTCGATAGGTATTTCATATTGCATTCAGTGAATGTCCTCCCCAACATCCAGTTTCCCCACCATCGAGGGTCATCTTTAAAAGGTGATGTCTCAAGAAGGTGGCATCCGCCATTACAGATCCTCACCATCCAGGACATGCCCTCTTTTCATTATTACCATCAGGGAGGTGTTTCAGGAGCTTCAACAATGATTTAGGAACAGCTTCTTTCCCCTTGCCAGATTTCCGAGTGGTCCTCACGAAATTGCGCTCTCTTTACATTATTTATTTTTAATGTATTTTTATTCTAACTTACAGTAATTTTTAAGCATCGCACTGTACTGCTGCTGCAAACCAACAATTTTCTCAACACATAATAAACCTGATTCTGATCTCATTCACTCCAGGGGAACAAAGCAAATGAAGTAACTTAAAAGAAACTAGTTAAAGATTCTGCCCTGAGGAACTTCTGCAGAGATACATTGATCCTGGAATGACTGAACTTTAACAAGCACAACTTTCTCTTTGGGTGTAGACCGACACAGCCAGTGAAAAGTTTCTCTCAATTCTCATTAATCTGAATGTTATAAGGTCTCCGTCAACGCCCATCTTTATGTCAATTCAGTCACTTTCACCTCAGTAAAAGAACTCATCTCTTAGATCTTCTCTTGATATCTCTGAGTGCACATTGTTCAGCAGGAGGTCATGGATGATGCTTACAGCAAAAGTTCTTCAACACACAACTACAATTATGTCTGGGATGTACACACTTAGTGGCCACTTTATTAGGTACACCTGCTTGTTAATGCAATTATCTAATCAGCCAATCACGTGGCAGCAACTCAATGCATACAAACATGAAGACATGGTCAGCAGCTTCAGTTGTTGTTCATACCAATCATCTGAACGGGGAAGAAATGTGATCCAAGTGACTTTAACTGTGGAATGATTGTTGGTGCCAGACAGGGCAGTTGGAGTATCTCAAAAAAACTGCTGACCTCCTGGGATTTTCACACTTAAGTCTCTGGAGCTTATAAAGAGTGGTGCAAAAAGCAAAAAGGTGAGCAGCAGTTCTGTGGGTGAAAATGCCTTGCAAATAAAGAGAGGTTAGTGGAGAATGGCCAGACTGGATCAAACAGGAAGGTGACGGTAACTCAAATAACCACGTTACAACAGTGGTGTTCAGAAGAGCATCTCTGAACGCACACGTCAAAGTGGACGGACTACAGCAGCAGAAGACCACACCCGGTACCTAATAAAGTGGCCACTGTGTGTAAGTCAACTGTAACACTCTGACCTGTGTTGTGTGTTTTTCCCAAGGTACAACTGGCTACATTTTCTTAAATTCTACTAAACGTCTGAAGGTGAGGTATCAGTCTTCAATGACATGCGTAGCTTTAAATAAGTGATTGCGTTTCACTTCTTAAAATAACCTGTCACTACTTTTTAAATTCAACTCCATCCCAGTGATGGTGGGAATGTCCATGAGATTAGCTATAAGACCATAAGATATAGGAGCAGAATTGGGCCACTTGGCCCATCGAGTCAGTGCTGCCATTCAATCATGGTAGACTTATTATCCTTCTCAACCTCGTTCTTCTGCTTTCTCCCTGTAACCCTTGACAACCTTACTATTCAAGAGCCTATCAACCTCTGCTTTATAAATACGCACAAAGGCTTGGCCTCCACAGCTGCCTGTTGCAATTAATTCCACAGATTCACTACTCTCTGGCTAAAGAAATTCCTTCTTATGTCTGTTTGAGAGAGGTGTCGTCCTATTCTGAGACTGTGCACTCTGGTCCTAGACTCCCTCACTGCAGGAGATGTCCTCTTCACATCAACTCTATCTAGGCCTTTCATTATTTGGTAGGGTTTAATGAAATCCACCCCTCATTTTTCTAAATTCCAGTGAGTACAGGCCTAGGACCACCAAACACTCCTCATATGTTAATCCTTTCATTCCGGGGATCATTCTCGTGAACCTCATCTGGACTCTCCTCAATGCCAGCCCATCTTTTCTTAGATAAGGGGCTCAATACTGCTCTCAATACTCATAAAACCCTGACCTGATCTGACATTTTTCTAAATTCTGGCTGTAGAGTAAAAGTGACAAGGTGAAGCTTTTTTATAAAAGCGAGTGAAGCGGTGCTCTGTGCTGTTGGTTTCTTTGGAAAAGAGAGGATAGGAGCTCAGTAACTGCATGGGGTAATATTTAATGGTTACTGCAATAAATCACATTTACTACAAAGGCAGTTTTAAATAAGATTTTTGCAATATATACAAAAATTGGCACTACTATACTTCAAAATGCCATATTTCATTGCAATACAACTAGCAATGCAGATTAATTTATATTAAACAATGTTAGGCATCAATGCCAATGAAGCAGAATTTACAAGGGAATCAATAATTTCACAATATGATTGCAGCAATTTGCAACAATGAATGTGTCACTGCCAGAAACTACCCGCCCCCCAAATCAGATATGTGGATAGTTTAGAATCTGAGACTAGGAATGATAGAAGCCACAGATTTATTATCTACATTAACATTTAGCTCTAACCAAGATGCATCATTATCAAAGCAGCAACTCCGGCCTTGTTTTCTACAACTAAAAGTTGTAGAAAAATACAGCAGTAAAGACACACCAATTAAAAGGAAGTATTTAAAAATAAATAGGGCAATTTAAAACAAGGATTTTTACAAAGGTTGATAACCAAAACAAAAATAATCCCTCCCTCCCCCTCCCCCACCAAACAGACTTTTAAATGCAGGGGTGGCGGTATTCGATTCACTTACGCAGATTTCCCCTCGCCATCCAGCTTGACGGGACTGGTCCCTTTTTTGCCCAAGAGAGCTGCCACTTTCTCGGCATCGCCATGCTCCACAGCTTGCAGTAGTCGCTCATCATTTTTGTTCCACTCATGTACCTGCAATGCAGAAAGAAAAGCTGAATGAGTGCGGAGATACAGGATTGTGTGTTCAGGCACTTAAAACAACTCAGACACAAGCAATACATTAATCAGAAACCTAATTCGAAGAATCGGATGCACATCCGTGTGACAGGTTTTAGATTTTCCCTCCCAGGTCCCAAATATTTGAAAAGGAAGCTGAATGAAAAGACCTTACAGTTGACACACATATCTAGACAAAAGAATTTCAGATCCTGCAAGGCATTCTCCATAAAAACGTTTAGCTGCACTAGTGAGAGACCCATCACATTGCACATGCTGCACCGCGAATGCCACTGAAAACTGCTGACATCAGCTGCTTAAGATACTGACTGGCTCTCTGCCCAAGCCAATCCTGTGGGAATAGCATTATGAATTTCTGTGCAAGGAGGTTGCGAAGACTCAAAGGCTGATAAGAGAACTTTGTCTATAATTGCCAATGTATTTTCCTATTCTGATTAATGCAAATACTTCTTCAGATTTCGTACCCTGCATTTTGATTTATTTAACACCTGCCCAACACAACACCTGATGTAATAAAATAACATGACAGGAGTAGAGATTCTGCATCCAAGCTTGTAATTTAATTGAGATTTCAAAGTGTCATCATAGTTATAGTCAGATAATGCTTATATTAATTCAGAGATTCTGCAGATGCTGGAAAGCTTGACCAACAACTCCAAAATGCTGGACCATTCAGCTGGTCATGTAGCACCTACTGTATGGAGAGGAATAAATACTCAGGCTGGAGGAACAACACCTCACATTCCATCTTGGTAGCCTCCAACCTGATGGCATGAATAGCGTTTCTTCCCCCAACTTCTGATCATTTCTCCCCCGTCCCCCTTCTCTCTTTTCTCAATGCCCCTTGTGCCTCCACTCTCACCCCTTCTTGTCATCTCCTTCTGGTTCCACCTCCTCCTCTTTCTTCCATGGTCCACTGTCCTTTCCTATCTTTTTCCTCTTCTACCTATCCCCTCCTGGCTTCTTTAACTCTCCTCCCTTACCCACCATCCCCTTTACCTGGTCTCAACCATCACGAGCTAGCTTGTACTCCCCTCCCCCTTCCCCACCCCCTCTTTATGACTTCCAGCCTTCATTAGAAGCAGTCCTGTTATTCTGGCTTCTGCTGCCTTCCTTTCCAGTACTAGTCAAGGGTCTGAACCCAAATCATCGACTGTTTGTTCCCCTCTCCTGAATCTGCCCAATATAATGAGTTCCTCCAGCATTTTCTATGTTGCCCATGTTAATTCATAGGCTGTTAAGCATATAATCAGTCCACATATGGCACCTTCCATGGACTACTAATGGGCTTGTCCAAAATAAAACCTTATTTCTTTATTCCTAACCATTGCTGAAAGACTAGAGGTTTTTCAGATTATCTGTTTTCTATACAAGCCCAATTTTCTCTCAATCCATTTAATTTTACTAGTAACATAAGAGCATGCTAACATCACTAATAGTACCATAACTTCAAATTGTTTCAGATTTATCTATTTTGTGAAATGAGCCAAGTTCAAACAAAAAGAATTCAAGTTATTTATTAGTTTCCAACAAACTGCCCCACTATAATTAGCCATCAACATTCTAAGCTATGATGACAACGAATGAGATGGGCCAAGGTGACTGTTACCATCATTCATTAATCTCTTAAATTAAAAAAAGCACACTGCAAGGTCAAGATGCAAATCAACTCAGATCATATCATACAATATTCATTCACATGAATCAACGCTGAAAACTCTTTATGACTTCCAGCCTTCATTAGAAGCAGTCCTGTTAAGAACTGTTGAGAAACAGTCTGCAGTGGTGGGTTGCGGAAAGTACTTTGTAACATTAGCAGCAGCAATTGTGAAGATCCTTGAACAATAGTACAAAAGTTCATTCCCATAACCCTATTAACTGAGTTTCTAAACTGATTCATATCATTGTGAAGACACAGTGAAAGGTTAAAAAAAAGTTTATTAAAAAGAATCACTCCAAGGATGAATTTTTGAATCTTAATCATCTGGTTTCAGAAACACCAAAGCCAACTTGACATTGTACTGAATACAAAATGAAACAAACTGCAGCTGTTGGAAGTCTGAAATAAAATTCTGGAAACAGCCAGCCAGGTTGCATCTGAGGGGGAGAAAAAACAGAGCTAACATTTCAAGTGAAGACTTTTTAAATCACACATGGGAAGGAGAGAAAAATATGATTAAGCTGCTGAGAGGGAGGAGTCTATTCTATACATCCCACTAAAGATCAATAGACATAGGTGCAGAATTGGGCCATTTGACCCATCAAGTCTGCTCTGCCATTCCATCATGACTTATATATTATTTCTCTCAACACCATTCGCAATCCTGCTCCCTTTACCTTTTGATGCCTTTATTAATCAAGGTCCTATCAACCTCCACTTTAAATATACCTAATGACTTGGCCTCCCCAGCCATACATAGTCATTCTAAAAAGATACCTAAAGCCTGGTCCCATCTGATAACTTAAAGCTACACCTTTGATCTGGAGAGAGCAATTGGAGTTGAAGGGGAAATTATTCAATCCAAGAAATTCAGATATGTGGCCCAGTTTGTTGGTGGAGGGAAATTGGTTAGGCCTGTGCTCAGGAAGCCAAGGACAGAGCCCTCAGACCATCCTGATGTGGAGTATAGGTGTGAAGTACAAAGTAGATTTATTGTCAAAGTACATATATGTCACCATACACAACCTTGACGTTCATTTCCTTGTGGGCATACTCAATAAATCTATAGAATAATAACCACAACAGGATCAATGAAAGACCGGCCGACTTGAGTGTTCAACCAGAGTGCAGCATACAACGAACTGTGCAAATACAAAAATAAATAATAAATTAGCAATAAATATTGGGATAAGTAAAGGGAATGAACATCCATGATAAAGATGAGCCTGGCAGGACCAGGGAAGAAGGAACTTCAGAACTGTAGACTGAACAGGACCAAGAGTTGACAGAACATTCAACAATTGTCCAAGTTCAAAAAAAAAACAAAGCACAAGAAGCAAAGTTAGTGACATGTAAGTACATTTTCTCAGAGCTTCAGAATAAATATACTTCTCTCCCTTATATTTTGGAGCAAAAGGTTTTTATGAACACATTTTTTTTAAAAAACAGGTCTTCCAATCAGAGTCTCTCCCTCAAATCCAAACTGAAAGCATGTGTGCTTCACCCATGATAACCTACTCTTTCAACATCTAACATTACGTGAGTAATCTTGAAGATAAATATCAAAGGCTGTCAGAGTTCATAGAAATGTACCAGACAAGTATTCAGGCATAATTAATTTGAATGAAGACATTGCATAAAACAAATCTGTTGCTATTCCCCCTACCAAATAAATAGTTTTAAAATGAGACTAACAACTAGTTATTTAAAGAAGTATGACATTATATGTGGCAGAATTGTTGGTCAAAGTTCTGGAGACCTCCCTCCTTTTTCACTGCATCCAATTATATTTTTAGCCCACAGAACAAGCAGACGAAAACTTGGCTAAACTTTTCATCCATTAAAAAAAGAAGCATTCAGCAATGTACCACTCCCTTGGTATTGTACTTGGAAAGTTAGCTTACAATGTGTGTTAGGAGCTTAAATGCTTAACTATCTAACTTGGAGCAGTATATGCTATTGACTAGCCAAGTTGGCACGGAGAAGAGGAAGGGATATTTTTTTTTCCCAAAGTAAAATGCTATTTATAGCATCTAAGGGTATTAATACTATATTAGGATGTTTTCAGCATTACCATAAGACCATTAGACATAGCAGCAGAATTAGGCCATTTGGCCCATTGAGTCTGTTCCGCCATTCCATCACGCTAATTTATTATTCTCAAACCCCTTCTCCCCATAACCTTTGATGCCCTTACTAATAATGAACTTATCAAACTTCATTTTAAATATCCCCAGTGACTTGGCCTCCACAGCTGTCTGAGGCAATCAATTCCACAAATTCACCAATGTCTGGTTAAAGAAGTTTAAATGGTACATGGTCACTGAATGAAAGCATGCTTTATTGGCTTTATATCTGCAACAATTCCCTAGCCCATGAACATGTATTTGCAGATCTCTTAGTTAACAGGATTTTAAAATTGCAATTCAGTAATGACATTTACATATGGCCCTATACAAGACATTCAACAGTTTCCGAAAATTATCTACATTTTCACTACAAGGCAGGAGAAAGGGATTGAAAGGGATAATAAATCAACCATGATGGAATGGCAGTACAAACTCGATGGGCTGAATGGCCTGATTCTGCTATGTCATATGGAGGTACAGCAGTTAATTTACAGGACTAGTAACCCAGATGCCTTAATTATCAGCCAGAGAGTATAATTAATTCCTACCATGTCACCTAAAGTTAAAGTCAATTAATGTGCTTAAATTTTAAAAAAAGTTATTAAATAATTATGTTTCTTAAAAAAATCCCTTCTGTTGTACTTATGAGTAGAAATCTGCCATCTTTATGATTTATCTTGTGTTTAGACACTTGGCAGTGTGGAGGGTCAGAAGGATCTTGGGATCCGAGTCCAAGGACACTCAAAGCTGCTGCACAGGCTAACTCTGTGGTTAAGAAGGCATATGGTACATTGGCCTTCATCAACCGTGGGATTGAGTTTAAGAGCGGAGAGGTAATATTGCAGCTATATAGGACCCTGGTCTGACCCTACTTGGAGCACTGTGCTCAGTTCTGGTCACCTCACTACAGGAAGGACGTGAAAACCATAAAAAGAGTGCAGAGGAGATTCACAAGGATGTCGCCTGGATTGGGGAGCATGCCTTATGAGAATAGGTGGAGTGAACTCGGCCTTTTCTCCTTGGAGTGACGGAGGATGAGAGGTGACCTGATAGAGGTGTATAAGATGATAAGAGGCACTGATCGTGTGGATAATCAGAGGCTTTTTCCCAGGGCTGAAATGGCTAACATGAGAGGGCAAGGTTTTAAGGTACTTGAAAGTAGGTACAGAAGAGATGTCAGGGCTAAGTTGTTTTTTTTTTATATACACAGAGTGGTGAGTGCGTGGAATGGTCTGCCAGCAGCAGTGGTGGAGGCAGATAAAACAGGGTCTTTTAAGAGACTGCTGTATAGGTATACGGAGCTTAAGAAAATAGAGGGCTATGGGAAACCCTAGGTAATTTCTATAGTAAGGACATGTTCGGCACAGCTTTGTGGGCTGAAGGGCCTGTATTGTGCTGTATGCTTTCTATGTTTCCATGTTTCTAATGGTTGGTCCAGACCACCTACCATAAACACAAGAGATTCTGAAGATGCTAGAGATCCAGTGCAATACAGACAAAATGCTGGAGGAACTCAGCAGGTCAGGTAGCATCTTGGAAAGGAGCAAGCAGTCGACATTTCTGGCTGGAAACATCGATTATTCCTTTCTGTAGATGCGACCTGATGTGCTGAGTTCCGTCAGCATTTTGCATGCATTACCCCAGACCACCAATGTGGATGAATCATAATTTCCTACTTAAAAAGTCTTGGCAAGCCATTTGATTTAAGAGCTACTAGAGAAAGAGCAACTAATGCTGCCCTTGGTAGCAACACAGTTCCTGAATATGCGATAAAAAATTAGTTTGAAATATAATGTCTTTCACATCTGCAGTGTACGCAAACCACAGCCAGCAGATTACTTCTGGTTTGTAACCTGTTAAACAGTTCAATCCTTAAAATAATTTCTTCTTTTTTGAGGCATTGTAAGTGTTGTTACTTCGATGTACTTGTGCTATTTTTGAATAATAAGATTTGAAAACAACAGTTCACTATACCAGCACAGTCTCAAAGACTAAAATGTTTGAATTATATAATAGTACACTTTGAAGAAATTGACTGAGAATTAAGTGTTAAAATAAGATACAATAAACAATCACAGTGAGAACCTAGAAGGCTTCCTCTTCCTTGAGGAAAGGAGTTTCCAACCCTTCTTTATGCCATGGACCCTAACCATTAACCAAGCGGTCCGTGGATCCCAGTTTGGGAGCCCCTGCTCTAAAACCAGGAAGACATTGATGACAAAATCTACCGATGTATCAGCATGGCCTTCGGTCAACTAAGGAAAATAATTTTGAAGATCAAGACTTCAGACCTGGCCTGAGCTCTTCTTCCAAGATATAGACTAGCTGCAGCATGCATTCTAAAGCACTGGCAAAAGAACCCAGTACCAATCCTGTTCTCACAAATCCTCCAAATTCACTGGGAAAAAAGTATCAATATGTTCACTTGGCATCATCTTCAGTATCAAGGACCAAGTTGCTTTTGTTCAGTTATGCTGGGTTAGCCAGCATCTTAACACCCTTTACAGACAACTTTAAACCTACTCTAATATTAGTGCAATGCTTCATCGGCCAATGGGCCTGCAATGTGCTGTTCTACGTTCATTTCCACTGACTTGTAGGACCTTCTGTCCAATGATTACTCAAACTGGAGAAAGAGCATTTGGGTTATATTAAAGTCATGCACATAGAAGCTTTACACACCCACTCATCAACCCCACCCGTCTAGGACTCTGTTTCTCATGAAATTCTACTACATTTTAAAAACAAGCAAGCTCTTTTCACTGAGATTGGGTGAGACGAGAACTAGAGGTCACGAGGTAAGTGTGAAAAACGATATGCTTAAGAGGATTGCAAGGGGGATCTTCATTCAGAGGGTAGAACCAGTGTGAACTGAGTGTGAAGTGGTGGATGTGGGTTCAACTGTGATACTTGAGAAGTTTGGGTAAGTACATGGACGGGAGGGGTATGGAAAGCTATGGTGCAGGACGATGGGACTAAGCAGAACAAAGGGTCAGCATGAACTAGATGGGCCGAAGCACCTGCTTCTGTGAAGTGCTCTATGACTCTAAGACTCCTTTTCTCTGTAAATCCCTGAAAGAACATGAATCTTAAGGCAGTGTATGGTAATATACATGTACTGAGGTAATACATTTACTTTGAACTCTGAACAATTTTGAAGCAACGACAAAGGGTATGTGGACCCGTAAAGGTCTATGTGTGCTCCCAGCATTGCCATTCTCGCAAAAGCTCATTGTCTGGATTCCTGTTCATCAAGATGAGGTGCTTGAGTGTAAAGTAGTACAAAATGGTTGTTACTCTGAATCCCATGCAGCAAAATAAAACCCACAATAAGCATAAAGAACACCAAAAACAAAATATATGAATATATAATCATGTAAAACACAACGTATAAGTAATTGTTATACATATAGACTGATTGTATGTACATAAAGTGACACTAGGTAATGTGCAGGTAGTGGTGGTGTCTGGTTAATGGGTGGAGATGTTGATTAGGCTGGATGCTTGGAGGTATGTCATCTCTTCCCTGTTGGGAGTGGGACTAACAGTCCATAAGGAGGGTGGTGGGATACTTCATGATATTGCTGGCCTTTTTTCTGGTACCTTTCTCTACATATGTCCTCGATGGTGGGTGGGCTGGTGCCAATGAAGCATTGGGACAGTTTTAATCACAGCTAAGTTATATAGGTTATGCAAAAATAGAAATAAAAAAGCAGTAAGGTAGTGTTCATTGCTTCAATGTCCATATAGGAATCAGATGGCAGAAGGGAAGAAGCTGTTCCTGAATCGTTGAGTGTGTGCCTTCAGGCTTCTGTACCCCTTTCCTGATGGTAGCAACAAGAACAAGGTATGACCTGTATGATGGGGTCCTTAATGATGGACACTGCCTTTTGAGGCATTACTAAGTTTACAACCCTCTGCGGCTTTCTTTGAACCTGTGTGGCAGACTCCCATTCCAACTGGTGCTGCAGCCAGTTAGAATGCTCTCTATTGGAGGTACATCTGGAGGGAGTATTCTTGGACCACAAAAGGCCCTCGAATATATTGAAGATCTGCGTTCATTATTGTGCTCAAAGGTGGTGCCTCTATATACAATATGTGTATCTATATATCATCACTGGTATTCCTTTTACTTTCAAACTTCATCACACAGACATACCGAGAAAGGACTTGTATGATGAGCCATTTATTTTCACTTTTTTAATAAAAAAAAGTAAACATCTCTGAATTCTATTCTTCTTTTCAGTTACTTACATATATTAATATACTCATATACTCTATCCAAATCTCACACTTACAATCTGGATAACATCAAAAAATTTTAATGTGACTTATGCTTTGGTCCAACAATTTACTGTTACAATGCAAATTTATGAACTGTAGGAAAAGTAACTAGACAATCTAAAAATCCAGCAACTTCACAGGGATTGTCTCAACCAAAGCAAAATTTCTGATGCTCTAAAAAAAAAATCAAGGGCATTGTAAGTATTTCACTTTCCTTTCAGGATAGTAGCCTTATTTTAAATCCTAAAATCAATCCAGATCCTGCCATGGAGAGAATAAAGAGCACAAAGTTCCTTGGTGTGCACATAACAGACAATCTTACCTTGACTCACAATACCACCACACTATTGAAGAGGCACAGCAGCATCTCCAGTTTCTGAGGAGATTGAGGCGTGTAGAGCTACCTGTCCCCATTCTGACACCTTTCTTAGCAGAGCACCATCAAGAGAGTCCAGTCTGGCCACATCATTGTTTGGTACGTAGGCTGCAAAGCTTCGGACCACAAAACAGTAAAAGCAGCCAAGAGAATCATTGGAGTCTCCCTCCCCTTCCCTTTGTGACATTTACTGGAAGTGCTGCAGAGAAAGGGCCCAAAGCATTATTGGCAACTTCTACTACCCACTGCACAATCTCTTTTACCCGCTACCATCAAGAGGAGCAATAGAAGCATCAGGAATAGGACTGCCAGATTGGGTAACAGCTTCTTCCCTTACGCAGTGAGACTAATGAATACCCTGCCACCACTGAGGTCCCATCACTAGGAGAGCGAGCTATTTACCGTTTGGCTGTGTTGTGCTTTACTACATGCAATTTGACTTATGACTTGTTAACTTATAGTATAATACTTTGATTTATGTACTGTGTGCAATATATGTTGTGTGGGTGCACTGTAGTCTGGAAGCACCTTGTTTCATTTAGTTGTATACATGTGCAGTCAGAAGACAATAAACTTGAACTTGAGATTTCTGAACTCTATATCTACAAAGCACAAACACAGGGAATCCATGTACTTATCGTCTACTCAGTAAAGCAATTCAGAACCAGAGGAAACTTAAAACAGAACTATGACTAGACTTTAAATAAAGGACAAAAATATTAACTCCAATTTCAGCTGGGTTACTTACACCTGCAGACAGAAACGAACACAGAAATATACGTTTCATCATGTTGCTGAGGTTGTTCACTTATGTGCTGCTTTTCACTTCTGGTAGATCTGCTAGAGTGTATGTTGCTTTAAAATTTCCACAGAAACAAGTTCTCTTGGTACGGATAAATCAAAGCAATGCATTGAGAAGATAAACACTAGACCCTATTCAACAGAACTCTGCCATCGTTCAGAGGAAACTGTCATTCAGCTTTGCACCATAAAGAATTTCTATTGTAAGACGATACAAGGGATATCTGGAATGAGCCACTTGTGTGTCACTGAGATACCAAATTGTAATGACATACTATTCATGTTAAGCATACAAGGAGGAGGATGACACCATGTTGGCACAGTTAGAAAAGAATGAGACAGCTTTGCTTCAAAACATTAATGATAGAAGCTGGAATTGGGCAATTATATCTTGACTGTCTTAATAAGGCATACTTCATTTGTTGACTTTGGGAAGCTTTTAATAGACAAGGAATGATTGGTATCAGGTGACGCTTTTTATTAGTTTATGTTCACAAGTTGCATTATTTGAAGATACTGAATGTTGAGCAGGAAGGTAGCTTAAGAAAATCTCTTACAATATTCAATTTAATAGTTTTGCAAAAGTATATTAGTAATATTAATGCAGTTTAAGATAATACTTGGGCTATTATTGATACTGCATTAAAGTCCTTTGAATTTCCGGCTTTATCCACAGATATTAAGAAAATAAACACTGCTTACGTTAAATCAGAACCCTGGATGCTGGGGCGATTTTGGTTCTGTTCCAATTTATAAACAAACACATTGAAAAAGCCAAGGCACATTCCACAGCTCTGAATCAGAATCAGGTTCAATGTCACCGGCATTGAAATTTGTTGTTTGTACATTGCAACACACTGTAATAAAAATATAAATTACAATAAGCATATATAAAAATAAATTAAGTATGTAGTGCAAAAAAAGAGAGAAAGCTGAGTGTTTCTAATAATGGTCCTAGATATTAGCTTCAGTTCAATATTTCAAACCAGACCTAGCTTCAATGCTGCCGGTAAGAGAATTCTAACACCTGCAGTGGTTAAGTTATTAAAACACTACATTGAAAACAAGCAGATTTGCTTTTGCACACACTCACAGATACTGTACATGCTTGTCTGAGAGTCAATGTTTTCAGGAGACAAAAATTAAATCAAGAAAGAACACCAGCTGATAAAATGCAATACGCTGCATTCTAAGATGCCTGCTACAAATGATCAGAATACATATCTCCCACATCGTTTAACATCAATGTATGCAGATAGTAAATGGAAATAACACTGGAATTAATACTTTGTTCTTTTTATTTAGTAGTAGTTGTTCTGCTGTATATATTTCCTTCTGTTCCACAATACATTCTGATTAAATCAAAGTTCAAAGTGAAATTTGTTATTATAGTACATACACATCACCACATACAACCCAGAGATTCTTTTTATAGCAAATCTATAGAACAGTAACTGTAAACAGGATCAATGGACAACTGTGCAAATACATATATAAATAAACAGCAATAAATAGCGAGCATGAAATATCAAGGTAAGAGTCCTTAAATGAGTGTAGTTATCCCCTTTTGTTCAAGAGCCTGATGGCTGAGGGGTAGTAACTGTTCTTGAAACAGTTGGTGAGAGTCCCGCGGCATTTTTTTCTTTTTCCATGGATGTTGGTTGATCTGCTGAATGTTTCCAGCATTTTCAGATTTTACTCAAAATCAGATTGTTAGCCATGTTGTACTGAATTATAACTGAAGTAGGCTGATCCTAACCGGGCAGGGATTTGAAGCGAGTGCATGATTGCCTTCGATGAATGCTTACACTTCTGGGAGATCTGCAGTGTTGTCAAAAGCTGCCTTGAGATGAGTTCTGCCAGGCAGCAATTTGTGTGATATAACTCAGCACAGCAATCCTGTAAAAGTCCTGAGGCAAATTCTCTGACAGCAAGGGCAACCATGACTTTCAAGTTGAGAGCACTGCATGGACTTGAATTTGTTCACCGTTTGGGGTTTCTCAAAAAAAAGCACAGATTTATAAAATACAATCATATCCTTGGCAACTTCCTGCCAATGAACACCATTGCACAAGGAAGATGCCTCTTTCATGCATTTCTCTTCAAAAGCAATTTGGAGTTCTTTGTTCCTGCAACCACCTCTTTGTTGCCCTAATCTTCAAAACCTTGCTCTTCAGCCTCTGCCTGTATGCAGGCAAGAGAAGGGCAAGGACAAGCATGTGAAACGCTCTCACAGGAAAGCAGCATCCATCATTAGGGACCCTCACCACCCAGGACATGCTTTCTTCTTGCTGCTGCCATCATTGAAGAGGCACAGGACTCACACCACCAGATACTACCCCTCAAACACCAGGCTCTTAAATCAAACTTCACTTGCCCCATCATTGAAATGGTCCCACAACCAATGGACTCATGTTCAAGGACTCTTTATCTCATGTTCTTGATATTTATTTCTTACTTATTCATTGTTATTGATTCATCTTTTTGCATTTGCAGTTTGTTGCACTCTGGTTGAACGCCCGAGTTGGGCAGTGTTTCAATGACTCTGTTATAGTTACTATTCCATAGATTTGTTAAATCTCAGGGCTGCATATAGTGACATACATGTATGTACTTTGATAATAAAATTTACTTTGAACTTTAAATGGATTTGCCACCCTCTCCTAGTGGTTTAAAAAAACTGCCAGCTTGTGTAGTGGTGTGATTTTCTTCTTAATGGCATCATTCCTAGTTGAGTGTTGAAAAGAAAGGTGTTATTGAAAGTAGAAATGAAGACACCTGCCCTGCTGTTCCCTAGAGTATTGCTAAGTTGGAACTGGTGCCAAAGGCTACATATTTGCCAAGGCTACATTAAGTGGAAAATATGCAGATTAATTTGTAAGCCGAGGTGTTCAGCAAATCAAAGCTGTAGTATTGATTGAGGAGAATGTGGCAGTACGAAAGAGAGGAATCAAGGACAGATATGTTTGGCTTGGCTAAGAAACACCACAAATGCCATACTACTACTAAATGCACTCTACTCTACAGGCTACCAAATAAATCTTATTATCAAAGTGCATATACGTCACTACATACTACCCTGAGATTCATTTTCTTGCTGACATACTCAGTAAATCCAAAAACATAATATAATTAATGAAGAACCAACAGGACGGACAAACAATCACTATGCAAAAGACAACAAACTACAAATACAAAAGAAAAAAAAATAAGTAAGCAATTAATATCGAGAACATGAGATGAAGAGTCCTTCAAAGTGAGTGGGAACTCGCAAAGCTTGTGGGAACAGTTCAGAGATGGAGCAAGTGAAGTTATCCCCACTGGTTCAAAAGCCTGATGCTTAAGGAGTGGTAACTGTTCCTGAACCTGGCAGTGACGGTCTTGGGGTCCTGTACCACCTTCTTGATGGCAGCAGCAAGAGGAGACCCAGTGGAAACTGTTCTACACAAATTACCACCCGGTGGAAAGGACACAGAAGAAGAAGTCTGTAAAGAGGTATTAAGTTTTTGGAGTTTCTCAGACAAACACAGGATACACTGTTCTCAACACGAATGTTGGTGTTATATTTACCCTGCAAGAGCTAGATTAAGATCACATTCTTCAACACTCAGAGATAAAGAAACAGCATCAGGTTTTGCCCGAAATTGATAATACTGCACAACTGTGACCATGGGATGGAGATCTGCACAATATTTTCAGCAGATTGACCTTTAGACCAACACCCAAGGACAGGAGCTATTTCAAGAACAAAAGAAATGCATTAGGCTGATCAGCTAATATACACAATAGGAGATACGTGTTAACTTCATGTTTCCTTGCACAGAATAGAGGTAATTTCAAAAGCTTGGTTCCAAAGTACTGTGTTCATTTCTGGCCTTCTTGTTGTAAGGAGGATGTGGAAGCTTCAGAGAGGCTGTGTATCAGGATGCTGCCTGGATTAGACAGTATAATTTAGGAGGAACAAGGATGAGCGAGCTAGGGCTTTTCTTTTTGCCAAGGAGGATGAGAAGTGACAAATTGCCAAAATGTGAGGTTACCCGTAGGATAAGGTTGCACGTCTGCCTTGCACACCGCATGAACCTGATCATTTTAAAACTTTACAACTTGAGATTGCGAGGAATCTTAAATCCCATCTCCACTCCCTTGGTCAGGAAATACACTTCTAAAGCCTCAAACCAAAACTTTTGAAGATTAAAGCAAGTATAGCAGTTTTGTGTAATTTTTCAGCTAAATATAGACCAAATTTAAAGATTCCCAAATTTCACCTATATAAAAGAATCATAGCTGTCAAGTTCTATTATTTTTATAACTTGTTTTAATGTATTTTACTGTTGCAAAAAATGTATTCCATGCACTTGCTGAGTTTCATAGAATGATATTCTTAGTTAAACGACCTCCACACCCCCTCTAAAACTACACCATAGAATAACAAAATATTATAGTGTTAACAGGTTACTCCATAAGCCATGACTCTAAGTGCCATCCACCAGAAACAGATTTTTCTATGTCACCTCTGCCAGCAAGCCCAAACCTCCAGTGTCTATCTAGTGGAAGAGTACAAAAGTCTGCCATTTGCCTAAATCAGTTTATATCGCACTTGTCCTTTGAACCATGGTTACGTAAATAAACAAACTATTTATAACTGCAAGGTAGAGATTAGTGTGGTGATATGACAGCCATTTCAAATAACAAAAGGGTCAGCAGATGGTAATCAACCTTCCAACAAGTCCAGAAGGATGAGGCACAGATATATAACTGAAGATGTGTTCATCACTAACCTCATGAATGAGTGAAATGGATCTGCATTTTAATTCAGAATCAGAATTCAATTTAATACCACTGGCATATGTCATGAAATTTGATAACTTTGTGACAGCAGTACACTGCAATACACAAGAGAAAAAAAACTGAATCCTATTAGTTAAATAAATAGTACAAAAAAAATTATTGAGGTGGTGTTCATGGGTTCAATGTTCCTTCAGAACTCAGATGGCAGAGGGGAAGAAGCTGTTCCTGAATCATTGAGAGTGTATCTTTAGGCTTCTGTACCTCCTTCCTGGTAGTAGCAATGAGAAGAGGGCATATCCTGGGTGAAGTGGGGGGGGGGGGAATGAGTACCCAAAAGATAACGATGGACTCTACCTTTTGGAAGTGCTGCTCCTTAAAGATGTCCTGGAGAAAATTCTCAACTCTTTGCAGAAAGTGCTACAAGGCCAGCACAGCATCATAGCTGAAGTGACCCAGGTCCTCATTCACAACTTCATACACATACAGTCTACATAAAAATTCCATGTTCTCCTTGTAACTACATGAGGTTTTCCCCTGGGTGCTCTGACTTCTCCTCAGATCCAAAGATATTTAGGTCAGTAGCTTAATTGGCTAGTGTAAATTGCCTTCAGTGGGTGGTGAATTGTTAAACCTGTGGCAGGTTGAAAGGAAGTGGGGGTGGGGGAGAGGGGAAATAAAATGGGGTTTGAATAGAATCAATACAAATCCGGGGGCAAACTGCCTGCTTCCTTAGTGCATGACTATGTATACCTTTAACAGAAACTGGGGAACCAGCAAGCAATTCCAAAGTAGCTAATAAATGACATTAACAATTCAGCAAATATAATTACCCTTTCAACACTGCACTCTCCCCATTTGTTTATTCAAAGTGTCAAGGGTCATTTTTGCCTTTTTACTACTGCCAATTAATGAGAATTTCAACAACAGTACAATTAGTTTAAGTCATCTTTGTTAGCATTCATAGTGTACAAAAATTTGCAAATTTGCTCCATTCATATTGGGCATATATACTCAAACATCACAATAATGAAAAGTCTGATGGGAAATTTGAACCACAATGATATTAAATGAGCATATTCCATCACCTTAATTCCAACTTAGCAAAGCATTGTCCTTTAATACAAGTAATTAATGCTTGCTCTTGACTGTGAAATGCAAACAATATGAAATACAGCTTTATGCATGCCAAATTCAATCACCTTCCCTTTTCAACGCATCTTGGATACAACCACCATTTTTTTCCCAATTACACTCTGGGCATTACAGCCTTCAGCAACCTGAGAGCTACTGCCCACTGATCTTTATCCTGGACCTCAATGCTTCTCCACTTCCTCGCCCTTTAAAATGCTTCAGAAAGGCCATCAAGTTTCAGCAACGTCTACTAACCATCCTTCCTGCTTGGCACCAAATCTTTTATGTCAATGTGTGTAAAAAGCCTGACTCTTAATCAATTCTCTTTTGCAATTGCCTTCCTATACATTTTCATAGACTAAGCTAATTGGCTTATCTCCCCTTCTCTACACCTCAGTGACCCATTGCACAGTACCTGTCATCCTTTCCCTGTTCAAGGACTAGTTCATCCACTATACTTTTGGTAGAATATTCTTAGATTTGACTTAAACACTGCTGAAAGTTTTACAATCTAATTTGTTAATGGTTTTGTGAAAATTAAGCTGTGCAGAAGAGTTTTGAAAAAGCAGCCGACTGGTCGAGCAAATTAACTCAGAGCAGAGATTCAAAGATCCCCAATCTCTATATAATGAGATACCCAATTATCTCACTTTAAAGACTCTTTAATTCATTATCTCACATTCTCGTTATGTACTGCCATTATTTATAATTGCATTTGCTCAGTTTGTTGTCTTCTGCACTCTGGTTGAACTTTTATCGATCCTGTTATCGTTACCATTCTATAGATTTGTTAAGTAATCCCACAAAAAAATGAATCTCAGGTTGTATATGGTGACATATACAGTCTGTACTTTGATAACAAAATTTACTCTGAACTTTGAAATAGCTATAATACTCCCAGCGGAACCAGATAATGAACATTTTTTGCAAAGAGTACCAGTACAATGCAAGGTTAAACAGTTAGATGTAATGTGGTTGAAGATGCGCTAGAGGGTCTGGGCATCAACACGATAAGTGACTAGGCAAGGGCATAGAGATGGATAAGAAAGAAAAATGTCCATTATTTAATAGAATAACAAAAGCACAGCAGTTTTCAACTGATAAAGAACTGATACTTATGTTCAGAAGGGTCTGAGTGCCTCTCCACGCGTTACCGAAAGTTGACAGTCATGTCCAACAAATAATTAGAAAGGCAAACAGCACAGTTCCTGAAGAAAACTGAGTTGCAAGTGAGATAATTTGATTCCACTTGTAAAGAGCATTGGAAAGATTCACTGTAATATTGTGTACAGGTCTCATACCTGTAGCCAAGGAAAGACATTCTATGATAAATGGAGGGCAAAAGAGATTCACCAGGTTTGATTTCAGCATTGGAGGAGAGATTAAATTCAATTGAGCTTGCAATCAGAAGTGACATCATTCTTAAGTACAAAGTTCTTACACAGTTCTTAAGTGGGAGATGTGGAAATGATGATCCCCTTACTGGGCATCGAGAATCAAGCGTTAACCTCAAAAAAAAAATTCAGCCACTCACAGCAGAGATTAAAGTTCTTAACAGAGAGGGTAGTAAATCACTGGAACAGTCTCAGTGGGAGAGCATTTTGGAGATAGTGATCACAATTCTATCTCCTTTACCATAGCATTGGAGAGGTGTAGGAACAGACAAGTTAGGAAAGTGTTTAATTGGAGTAAATGGAAATATGAAGTTATCAGGCAGGAGGTTGAAAGCATAAATTGGGAACAGATGTTCTCAGGGAAAAGTACAGCAGAAATGTGGCAAATGTTCAGGGGATACTAGCGTGGCATTCCGCATAGGTACGTTCCAATGAGACGGGAAGGATGGTAGGGTACAGGAACTGTGGTGCACAAAGGCTATTGAAAATCTAATCAAGAAGTTAGAGATCTAGAAGATTATAAGGCTAGCAGGAAAGACCTTAAGAATGAAATTAGGAGAGCCAGAAGGGGCCATGAGAAGGCCTTGGTGAGCAGGATTAAGGAAAACCCCAAGGCATTCTCCAAGTATGTGAACAGCAAGAGGATAAGACATGAGAGAATAGGACCAATCACATGTGACAGTGGAAAAGTTTGTATGGAACCAAAGGAGATAGTGGAGATACTTGATGAATACTTTGCTTCAGTATTCACTACAGAAAAGGACCTTGGCGATTGTAGGAATGACTTACAGTGGACTGAAAAGCATGAGCATACAGACATTAAGAAAGGGGATGTGCTGGAGCTTTTGGAAAGCATCAAGTTGGATAAGTCGCCGGGACCGGATGAGATGTCCGGTCCAGACTACTATGGGAGGTGAGGGAGGAGATTGCTGATCATCTGGCGATGATCTTTGCATCATCAATGGGGACCGGAGAGGTTCCGGAGGATTGGGGGGTTGCAGATGTTGTTCCCTTATTCAAGAGAGGGAGTAAAGATAGCCCAGGAAATTACAGACCATTGATTCTTACTTCAGTGGTTGGTAAGTTGATGGAGAAGATCCTGAGAGGCAGAATTTATGAACATTTAGAGAGGCAGGATTTATGAACATTTAGAGAGGCATAATATGATTAGGAATAGTAAGTATGGCTTTGTCAAAGGCAGGTTGTGCCTTACGAGCCTGATTTAAATTTTTGACAAAGTGACTAAACACATTGATGAAGGTAGAGCAGTAGATGTAGTGTATATGGATTTCAGCAAAGCATTTGATAACATACCCCATGCAAGGCTTATTGAAAAAGTAAGGAGGCATGGGATCCAAGGGGTCATTGCTTTGTGGATCCAGAACTGGCTTGCCCACAGAAAGCAAAGAGTGGTTGTAGATGGGTCATATTCTGCATGAAGGCCAGTGACCAGTGGTGTGCCTCAGGGATCTGTTCTGGGACCCCTTCTCTTTGTGATGTTTATAAATGACCTGGATGAGGAAGGGGAGGGATGGGTTAGTAAATTAGCTGATGACACAAAGGTTGGGGGTGTTGTGGATAGTGTGGAGGGCTGTCAGAGGTTACAGTGGGACATTGATAGGATGCAAAACTGGGCTGAGAAGTGGCAGATGGAGATAAGTGTGAGGTGGGTCATTTTGGAAAGTCAAGCATGATGGCAGAATATAGTATTAATGGTAGGACTCTTGGCAGTATGGATGATCAGAGGGATCTTGGGTTCGGAGTCCATAGAATACTCAAAGTTGCTGCACAGGTTGACTCTGTGGTTAAGAAGGCATAAGGTGCTCCGGCCTTCATCAACCGTGGGATTGAGTTCAAGAACCAAGAGGTAATGTTCCAGCTATATATGACCACTTGGAGTGCTGTGCTCAGTTCTGGTCGCCTCACTACAGGAAGGATGTGAAAACCATAGAAAGAGTGCAGAGGAGATTTACAAGGATGTTGCCTGGATTGGGGAGCATGCCTTATGAAAACAGGTTGAGTGAACTTGCCCTCTTCTCCTTGGAGCAACAGAGGATGAGAGGTGACCTGATAGAGGGGTATAAGATGATGAGAGGCATGATCGTGTCAGATTCCATTTCCCAGGGATGAAATGGCTGACGTGAGAGGGCATGTAGATACAGAGGAGATGTTGGGGCAAGTTTTTTTTATTAAAAACGCAGAAAATGGTGAGAGTAAAGGAAGGGCTACCGGCGATGGTGGTGGAGGTGGATACAATAGGGACTTTTAAGAGACTCCTGGATAGGTACATGATGCTTAGAAAAATAGCAGGCTATGGGTAACCCTAGGTAATTTCTAATGTAAGGACATGTTTGGCACAGCATTGTGGACCAAAGGGCCTGTATTGTGCTGTAGGTTTTCTATGTATGCACGTCTCATCAAGAAAGCTGTGCGGGTTGGGTAAAGGTTAAATATATCGTAAAAATGGAGAGCCACTTAAAAGAATAACTGTTTCAAAGTTGAAAAAATATGTATTCTCATGAGATTTATTGAAAATTATGGATGGAAACCAGGGAGGCAAAAACATTAGGGATTTGTAACAGATGTGTGATTAATACATGAATGTGATGAAAATGGAGGGACACGGACATTGTGATGGCAGAAGAGATTAGTTTAGGTAGCTATTTAATTACTAATTTAATAGGTTTGGCAAGAATATGTAGGCTAAAGGGTCGGTTCCTATGTTCTACGATAGCAATAATTCTCAGGGAGACAGTCAAAAGTAGTGAGAAGGTATATTGAAGATAGATGAAAGTTAATGACAAAAAGAATGAAGTGAGATATATTTTGGTAGGAAGGATAAGAAAAAAAACTGAAATGGTAGGGTTTTAGGAGGAGGATTCTAGAAATGGTGACAGGACAAAGTGAGAAAAATGTTGGTTTTATTATGAGAAAAATAGGTCATAAATGCAGGAAGTTATGCTAAATACTTATAAAACATTTAGAACCAAATCTGAATGTCATATTCAGTTCTTGAATGATGTCAAGGCACAATGATTTAATGGAATTTATGATCATCTTCAAAGAAAGAACAGAAATTTAGAGTATTTTCCTTTCCAGTTTTCAGTAGAAAGAGAGGTACAAGATATTCTGAAATCAAGAATATTTTAAAGGGTTCAAAAGGGTCAAAGAAGCAATTTTAATGGTGCATTCTAAGAATAACTGGGTAAATGTCTGGAGGAGAACAAAACGCACGTCCACAAAGAAAGAAATAGGGCTGGCTCGTTCAGCTCCACCATGCAGCGAGCACAGCTATAATGGACATAATGGCCTTTGTACGATAGCATTATTAGTCATTTGTTATGTGCTGTGTTGCACGACTTGGGCGATCATGGCCTTTCCATGACCATGATTAATCTTGGCAATTTTTTCTAAAGAAGCGGTTTGCCATTGCCTTCCTCTGGGTAGTGTCTTTAGAAGACTGGTGACCCCGGCCATTATCAATACTCTTCAGAGATTGCCTGCCTGGCATCAGTGGTTGGAGAACCAGGACTTGTGATATGCCCTAGCTGCTCATACGATCATCCACCACCTCCTCCCATGGTTTCACGTGACCCTGATCGGGTGGGGGGGAGGGGTGGAGGTGGGGGGGGGGGGCTAAACAGTTGCTACACCTCGCCCCAGGGTGACCTGCAGGCTAGCGGAAAGAAGGAGCGCCTTACACCTCCTTAGGTAGAGACATATCTCCACCCTGATAGTATCACATGATTCTATAAATTTATTTATTTAATCTACTGTGAGGAATGATCATAACCACATTCTCCTCTAGTCATGAAACATACATGACTGCATTGTACATTATACTTTACTTTCAATAACATGGTAGTTTCCACTGGAAAAAAAGTCCAACTGTAAACATATTAAAACAATGCAGTCTTTAATAGGTTTGACCTTTAGAATAAATCCTGCTCAGCCATAGATGCTTGATGAAAGTGAAATTTAGTGTTGGCAAAAATAGCGAACAATTTAAACTCCTTTCTTCCCAAAAGAAGGCAAGTTTTAAATTTCTTAAATAGACCACAGGTACTGCAGCAGTGATTGCACAAGTTTTAAACAAATAAATGATGTTCTATCAGAAAAATAATAAGTGACTTCCAATCAAATACTTGCTAATACAAAATGCATTTCACAATAAAGACTGTTCAAGAATACAAGGAATTAATGAATTTGGTTAAATATTAAACCAGACAAATATTAACCAGCTAATTTTATCCATCAGCTCTTCAAGATTCCTTTTCTATGCCAGAGAGTAGCAAGGTTTGGGGGAAGTGATCACCATAATTTCACACTTTGTGCTTATACAGTTTTAAAGTGCAAATGTAAAGATCTCCGAAAGAAAACAAAACCCTTACTGAAAGAGAACTTAAGACACTATTACAGAGAGGTTTGGGGATACTTCAGAAAATGGTTGAGAAAATTAACGAGGTGAGGAGGTTTAGGCTTCAAGCTTAGGAGCATTAGGCTGTCAAAAGGAAAGATCTAGGATAATTGGCTATGGAGGAGAGGAAATGATAATGGCTATTGACTGCTGAGGGGAGAAATGAAAGAATACTGCAATTTGAAAACTGAGTCAAACATTTTGGAATTGATAATATGTACGGAACCACTTCAATTAGGATGAAATGGATGTGCACAAAAAAAACTGAAGGAAGAGCACCTGTTCATAAGCACCAGCATGAATTCCTTAAGGCAGAATATGAATTTTATAAATCTGTAAGCTTGAGTACTGTATATATTAGCATGTGAAAAATCAAGTTTATTAATGATGTACGTTGTAGCTTTTTTGTTGTGGTAGCAGCATAGTACAATAAAAATTACTGTAAGTTCCAAAAAATAAATCGTAGAAAAATAGTTCAGCACAGTCTAGATGGGCTAAAGAGTTAATTTCTGTGCTGTCATTTACTATGACAATCAAAAAGAGAAATAGCAAGTTGGTATCATTGGATCTTTCAGAGAGATCATATATGGTGGAGGTAAAGTTGTCCCTAAAATGTTTAGTGTGGTCCTTCAGTCTCCTGCATCTCTTCCTCAAAAGTAGAAGTGAGTCACTGATAGTGAGGGTCTTTTGTGATAGGTGCTGTTTTCCTGAGGCACCAACTTCTGAAAATGTCCTCAATGGTGGAGAGGGTGGTGATGGAGCTGGCTCAGTCTACAACCCTGTGCAGCCTCTTTTGACCTTGTGCATTGGAAGCTCCATACCAGGTGGTAATGCAGGCAGTCAGAATGCTTTTCTACATATATCTGTAGAATTTTGCAAGCGCCTTTGGTGACATACAAAATCTCCTCAAACTCTTAAAGAAGTACAGCCACTGGCATGCCTTTTTCATGATTTTATCAATGTGCTGGGCCCAGGATTGATCCTGGAGATGCTGACACCTAGAAGTCAGAAGCATAAGACCTTAAGATATAGGAGCAGATATAGACCATTTAACCCATCAAGTCTGCTCCACTATTCCATCATGGCTGATTTATTATCTTTCTCAACCCCATTCTCCTGCCTTCTCCCCATAACCTTTGACACCCTGACTGATCAAGAACATATCAACTTCTTGTATCAGTAAAATTTCAGAAAATAGGAATTTTTTTGAGGTGTCTTCCAGCAAGTTGCCAGATGAAAGCTACCAATCTTACAGATAGCCTTTGTCCACTGTATAAGAGAATGGGATAGTTCCCAATTATAATTGGGTGTCGTCATCTCGTAGGATCTATCATAGGCCCAGCATATTGATGCAGTTACAAAGAAGGCAAGACAGTGGATATATTTCATTAGGAGTCTGAGAAGAGTTGGTATGTCATCAAAAATACTCGCAAATTTATACAGATGTACCGTGGAGAGCATTCTAACTGGCTGCATCACCATCTGGTATGGGGGGGGGGGGGTGGTGGTTGCAGATGACACAGTACAGGATCAAAATAAGCTGTAGAAAGTTGTGAAATCAGTCAGCTCCATAATGGGCACTAGGCTCCCCAGCATCCAGTTCAACATCTTCCAGAAGCGATGCCTCAAAAAAACAAAAAGCAGCATCCATCCTTAAGGATTCCCATCACCCAGGACATATCCTTTCCTCATTGCTACCATCAGGAAGGAGGTACAGGAGCCCAAAGGCACACACTCCATGATTCAGGAACAGCTTCCTTCCCTCTGCCATCCGATCTCTGAATGGACATTGAACCCATGAACACTAACTCACTGTTTTTCCCCTACTTATTTAAATATAGTTCCTATAATTTATATTTTTTATTTTTATGTCATGACATATGACAGTGATATTAAACCTGATCCTGATTATGATAATAGACTCCTGACCTCACCATCCATCTCATTGTGACCTTGCCCCATAATGACCACCATAACTGCACTTTCTCTGCACTGTGTAACTCTTTATTGTGTACTCCATTACACCTTGTACTTCCCAATGCACCACTGTAATGAATTATTGATCTGTAAGGATGACATGCTCGGAGAATATGGTTGAAGGGATTATAAATCAGCATTGAGGGCTTGATGACGTGACGGGCCCAATGCCCCTATGTCTAATGGTCTTGTGGTCTTATTACAATGGAGATAGAGTAATTAGATCCTGTTTATCACCTTTAGGGTAAAACAGAATCAGCAGACAATGAGCAAAAACTGAAACTGAATTCAATTTCTCCCAAGACTGTTCATAAAAACATGAAATAGAAGCAGGATGAATGATGTGACTTATTGAGACAGCTCTAACTATTCATTGAGGTCATGATGGTTCCTTTACCTCATCCACTTTCTCACATGATCTCAATTCCCCTTGATTCTCTTAATATCCAGATCTTTATTGATATTGACATCGAACAAACTTCACCACCAATGCTCTATAGCCATCCATGGTAATGAATTTCAAACCACTGAGGGAAGTAATTTCTCCTTATCTCACAAACTCAGAAAAGGTGGATGTCCCTTTAGAACAGAGATGGGGAGGAATTTCTTTAGCCAGAGTGTGGTGAATCTGTGAAATTCATTGCCACAGATGGCTGTGGAGACCAACTCATTTGGTATATTTAAAGAGGCTAATAGGTTCTTGATTAGTCAGGGTGTCAAAAACTACAGGGAGAAGACAGGGGAATGGGGTTGAGATGGATAATAAATCAGCCATGATGGAATGGTGGAGCAGATTTGATTGGCTCAATGGCCTAATTCTTTTTCTCTGTTTTATGGTAAGATGAGCTTAATTTCTGTAATAACCAGGCATTAAGCTTCAACAGGGCTCAATTTTACTTAAGCGCGTTGGCTGTTAACAGGATCAAAAAAATAAGATTGGAGCCAAAACTACCCCCCTCCATTTTCAGAACTCACAGCCATAGAGGTGTCAAATTTCTAATTGCTGTGGTTTTGAAATCATGTATTAACTGACATCATGACCACAATGTTTACGCAATTAGAACAGAGCTCTGTTGAAAAAACTTGACAAAAATTCAACATTTAGAGAGATGTTCAATTATTTACAAAAATCGACATCAAGGAGGAACACTAAGGTTTAAAGCAGTACCACTCAACACAAGAGTAGAAGAGAAAAAGCCTAATTTAACCATAGAAACATAGAAAATAGGTGCAGGAGTAAGCCATTTGGCCCTTCGAGCCTGCACCGCCATTGGCTGATCATCCAACTCAGAACTCTGTACCTGCTTTCTCTCCATACCCCCTGATCCCTTTAGCCACAAGGGCCATATCTAACTTCCTCTTAAGTATAGCCAATGAACCAGCCTCAACTGTTTCCTGTGGCAGAGAATTCCACAGATTCACCACTCTCTGTGTGAAGAAGTTTTTCCTCATCTCAGTCCCAAAAGGCTTCCCCTTTATCCTTAAACTGTGACCCCTTGTTCTGGACTTCCTCAACATCGGAAACAATCTTCCTGCATCTAGCCTGTCCAATCCCTTTAGAATTTTATACGTTTCAATAAGATCCCCCCTCAATCTTCTAAATTCCAGTGAGTATAAGCCTAGTTGATCCAGTCTTTCTTCATATGAAAGTCCTGCCATCCCAGGAATCAATCTGGTGAACCTTCTTTGTACTCCCACTATGGCAAGAATGTCTTTCCTCAGATTAGGGGACCAAAACTGCACACAATACTCTAGGTGCGGTCTCACCAAGGCCTTGTACAACTGCAGTAGAACCTCCCTGCCCCTGTACTCAAATCCTTTTGCTATGAATGTCAACATACCATTTGCCTTTTTCACCGCCTGCTGTACCTGCATGCCCACCTTCAATGACTGGTGTACAATGACACCCAGGTCTCGTTGCATCTCCCCTTTTCCTAATCGGCCACCGTTCAGATAATAATCTGTTTTCCTGTTCTTGCAACCAAAGTGGATAACCTCACATTTATCCACATTAAATTGCATCTGCCATGAATTTGCCCACTCACCTAACCTATCCAAGTCACCCTGCATCCTCTTAGCATCCTCCTCACAGCTAACTTCGCTGCCCAGCTTCGTGTCATCCGCAAACTTGGGAGATGCTGCATTTAATTCCCTCATCTAAATCATTAATATATATTGTAAACAACTGGGGTCCCAGCACTGAGCCTTGTGGTACCCCACTAGTCACTTCCTGCTATCCTGAAAAGGTCCTGTTTACTCCCACTCTTTGGTTCCTGTCTGCCAACCAATTCTCTGTCCACATCAATACCATACCCCCAGTACCGTGTGCTTTAAGCTTGCACACTAATCTCCTGTGTGGGACCTTGTCAAAAGCCTTTTGAAAATCTAAATATACCACATCCACTGGCTCTCCCCTATCCACTCTACTAGTTACATCTTCAAAAAATTCTATAAGATTCGTCAGACATGATTTTCCTTTCACAAATCCACGCTGACTTTGTCCGATGATTTCACCTCTTTCCAAATGTGCTGTTATCACATCTTTGATAACTGACTCCATCATTTTCCCCACTACCGATGTCAGACTAACCGGTCTATAATTCCCCGGTTTCTCTCTCCTTCCTTTTTTAAAAAGTGGGGTTACATTAGCCACCCTCCAATCCTCAGGAACTAATCCAGAATCGAAGGAGTTTTGAAAAATTATCACTAATGCATCCACTATTTCTTGGGCTACTTCCTTAAGCACTCTGGGATGCAGACCATCTGGCCCTGGGGATTTATTAGCCTTTAATCAATTCAATTTACCTAACTCCACTTCCCTACTAACATGTATTTCCCTCAGTTCCTCCATCTCACTAGACCCTTGGTCCCTTACTATTTCCGGAAGATTATTTATGTCCTCCTTCGTGAAGACAGAACCAAAGTAGTTATTCAATTGCTCTGCCATGTCTTTGTTCCCTATGATCAATTCACCTGTTTCTGACTGTAAAGGACCTACATTTGTCTTGACAAATCTTTTTCTTTTCACGTATCTATAAAAGCTTTTAGTCAGTTTTTATGTTCCCTGCCAGCTTTCTCTTATAATCTTTTTTCCCTTTCCTAATTAAGCCCTTTGTCCTCCTCTGCTGGTCTCTGAATTTCTCCCAGTCCTCAGATGTGCCGCTTTTTTTTGCTAATTTATACGTTTCTTCTTTGGACAATTTCCCTTGTCAGCCACGGGTGCACTACCTTCCCTGGTTTATTCTTTTGCCAAACTGGGATGAACAATTGTTGTAGTTCATCCATGCGATCTTTAAATGCTTGCCATTGCATATCCACCGTCAACCCTTTAAGTATCATTTGCCAGTCTATCTTAGCTAATTCACGTCTCATACCCTCAAAGTTACCCCTCTTTAAGTTCAGAACCTTTGTTTCTGAATTAACTATGTCACTCTCCATCTTAATGAAGAATTCCACCATATTATGGTCTCTCTTACCCAAGGGGCCTCGCATGACAAGATTGCTAATTAACCCTTCCTCATTGCTCACTACCCAATCTAGAATGGCCTGCTCTCTAGTTGGTTCCTCGACACGTTGGTTCAGAAAACCATCCCGCATACATTCCAAGAAATCCTCTTCCTCAGCACCCTTACCAGTTTGGTTCACCCAATCTATATGTAGATTGAAGTCTTCCCCTCGTCATGCAGATGTGTGGTGGGATCTGCAGCATTTCAGGAAAGGGAGAGGTGGATAAGATCAAAGTAAAATGCCAGATATACATTTTGACAACTATCAGGTTCTGAAAGTACTTTCACTTCCAGTTATTTTCAGCAGACCATAGACTGGAGCAGAAATATGTGAAAGTGGAACTGGTTGCCCCAAATAAATGTGAAGTTACATTTTATCAACTGTAGGTGTTACCCAGGTCTAGAGCAGTTTATGACTAATGTTACCAGATAATTAGTGCTGCAACTGTTTCAAATTTAATTCAGTTTATGTATTCAGTTTTTGGAAAACCTAATGTCATAATATCCTTTCCCTCAAATAAGCCTCACTGTATTGGCTACACAATGCTAACAGCCAACTGGGAACAACCCCGAGAGAATGCTACATTGTTAGAGGTACTCTGTTTTAGATGGGATATTTAATCTCCCCCTTCCCCTCTCTCTCCTCCCCCCACTCTTAAAAGATCTCAGGAATGACTGAAGTGCAGCAGGGAAAATTTCAGCTGAAATTTCCCAGTAATTTATTTCCTGCCCTTCTTGACATCATAAATGACAGGAATGAAAGTCTGAAAAGTTGCCTTTCTTATGAATTTTTCCCCAAGTTAAAGATCTCAGGCTCACAACTTTTAAAGACGTATTAAATAATTAATTGATTAAATAATAATTAATTAAATGAAGCTGTGGTTCCAGAACAATGCACTGCATAACCAAATTTTTATTTTCTAAATGTATAAGCCAATAACCAATGACCCAACTCAATGAATTGGGAACTAAAATGAGAGACATCTGGGGAAAATGGCCAGACTGGTTCAAGCTCAAATATTCACGTGTTCTGGTGTGCAGAAGAGCATCTCTGAATTCACACAGTTTGAATCTTGAAGTGGAGGGGCTACAGGATTAGGAGACAGTAAACTTACACTCAGTGGCCACTTTACACAGAAGATATCTAATAAAGGCCGCATTGAGTGTCTGTACAACGTGACAATGATCCACAGAAGTGTTACAATACTTCTACTTCTCTTACTCCCTCAGCATGCCAGAAATACGCCTTTTTTCAACTATCCCCTCAAGACCTTGATAAAGGCACTCAACACTTGCAAAATAATTCATAAATTATTAGCAAAGAAGAGGAAATATTTATATGATTGCAGATAGTTTAAACTCACACACACACTGGTGAGAAATCTCTCATGCTGGACCACTTATGAATTCTATACAAGATGGTGAATTTTCAGGGAAGTGTTATGTTCCACTGTTTAGAATTGAAATAAATTATTGAATTACATTGCAGAGCCAAATTTGGCTCAAGAGTTACATTGTGTGCAACTTTAGAACAACTCAAATTATTTTACAGCAAGCATATTGAAGTGTCTGTTATGTGAAGGAAATGTAATATAGAATTAGCACACAAATACAAAAGATTGTCGATTTCATAAAGGCTAAGACAAGGGAACACAAACTAATCTTCATAGAGGGATCAGAAATGGAGAGAGTGAGCAACTTCAAGTTCCTGGGTCCTAAGGATATCTCTGAGGATCTAACCAGGTCCTAACATATCAATGCAGCTGTATAGAAGGCAAGGCAGCAGCAATATTTAATCAGTAGTTTGAGGAGGTTTGGTTTGTCACCTAAAACATTTAAAAACTTCTACAGGTATAGCTTAGAGAACATTCTGACTGGCTGCATCGCTGTCTGGCCAGATTTGGGAACAGCTTCTTTCCAACTGGGATAAGACTGCTGAACAGATCCTGGCCCGGATCTGGGCCGTACCTTCCAAATATCCGGACCTGACTTGCACTACCGTACTTTCCCTTTTCTATTTTCTAATTATGATTTATAATTTAAATTTTTATTATATTTACTTTGATTTGTACTTCAGGGAGCGCGAAGCACAGAAACAAATATCACTGTGATGATTGTGCGCTCTAGTATCAATTGTTTGGTGACAATAAAGTGTTGGTATGGCGGAGGGAGCTACTGCACAGGATCAAAATTAGCGGCAGAGAGTTGTAAATATAGTCAGCTGTAAATATAGCACCATCATGGGCACTAGCCTCTGTAGTATCCAAGACATCTTCAAGAAGTGCTGCCTCAGAAAAGTGGCTTCCAACATAAAGGATCCCCACCGCCCAGGACATGCACTCTTCTTACTGTTGCCATCAGGAAGGAGATACAGAAGCCTGAAGGCATGCCCTCAGCGATTCACGAACGGCTCCTTCCCCTTTGCCATCTAATTTCTAAATGGAGATTTGAACACTACAAATATATATACACTTACGCAATTCAGTTCTTTCTCTATGTTTATCATAAATTGCTTTGTACTGCTGCCGCAAAGTTAACAAATATGCCAGTGATATTAAACCTGATTCTCATTCTGTAGATGCTGGAAACCTTGAGCAACAAACACAAAATACTGAAGGAACTCAGCACGTCAAGCAGCATCTATGCAGGGGAATAAACAGTTATCCTTTCAGTCTGAGATCTTTCATCAGGACATAAATATTGCACAAAATATACCAGATAAATATTGGCCAGAGCACTGGGAATCCTTTGAGTTTCTTCTTTCTTAGTCTTATGAAAACTGACTATAGTTTTGAACACAAAGTAACTTTGCTTTAAAACTTGTCTTCACAGAATGCATATCTGACATTTACTTATATATTCATGCAATATACAACAACAGTTCAAAATAAGAGGATAGCTGGTCAATGGAGCTTGCACTGAAACTTTCAAAGCTTTCTTATGCAGTTACCTTAAATTTGTGCTATCTGCTTACGGACCTCTTAGCCATTCTCTTGGCTTTCAACCCTTCTCCAGTTTATTCATGTGGTCCTCTATACACTCATTTATTCCATTCCTCTATTTTTAAATCGGGTCCCTATAAGTTCTATTAACAACAGCACACACATCATTGAAGTAGACTGGTTCAGAATCATTCTCCCCACTGCCTCCACTGTACCTTCTTTTAAAAGCCTATCAACTCCTTCTTAGAGTTTTGGTAACTGAAACAAGACATAGATGGTGAATTTACAACTGATAAATTAATGCTGTATAAGATTGTCCACAATCTGCTTTCTAATTTTTTGTTTTATGCAAACAGTCATTGGAATGGCTTATGCTCTCCAGATTCCATGATCTACCTAGTTAAGTGCCAAATCCATTAAAAAAGTGTACCCATCTTCAAGAGGAGAAATCAAATCAGTTGTAATTGCTGATACAAGGTTCTGATAAGTTCTTAAAGTTGACCTTTACCCTAAGAGTATTGTTTCTGAAATGGGTAGATCCTAAGCCTTTATAGACCTTTTGAGTGGACAGTTATAACTAGATGCTATTACTTCAATGAACAGTGAACTAGCTCCAATAAACCACACACCCCTACCCTTATCAATTCAATTCTTATGGGGATGGTATTGTGGCTCAATTATCAAGAACAAGTAATTTTACTGTCACTGTGATAGTCCAAGTTTAAGATCAAAACAGTCAGTAAGGAACAGCACACGTGTCTTGTGCACATTAAGAACAATACTATCCAGGCCATGCTCTCTTCATGCTGTTATCATTGGGAAAGCGGCACAGGAACCTTAGGTCCTACACCATCAGTTCAGGAACAGTCATTATCCTTCAACTATTAGGCTTCTGAACCAGCGTGGCTAACTTCGCTCACCTCAACACTGAACTGTATTCACAACTTATTGACTCATCTTCAAGTACTCTACAACTCAAGTTCTCAGGATTATTTATTGACATCTATTTATTGTTTTTTTTTTGTATTTTCAGTTTGTCTTTTGCACATTAGTTGTTCGTCAGTCTTTGTGTGTAGTTTTTCATAGATGTTATTGTATTTCTTTGAACTACTATGAATGCCTGCAAGAACCTGTTGACGTTGATAACAAATTTATTTTGAATTTTCAACTTAAATCAGAAACAAATTGAAGAATTCAAATTAAAACAAGTTCAAGAGTTTTGTCACCTGTTTTAAACACAAATTCACATTGAATAACTAAATTATTTTACTTAAATAGGTAAACAAAAAATCAGAATCAGACTTTAATCGCCAAATACCTGTGCACATACAAGGAATTTACTTCCGGCAGATGTTGTCTCTCTGCTCATAACAATAATAATGATAAATATAAATGAAAATATAGATTATACATACAGGTAGTGCAATCCAAGTAATAGTTAGCCGTCAGTTAACCGGCAGTTAACTGTTCAGCAAAGTGACCGCAGTAGGGAAAAAACCTCTCCAGTGCCTATTAGTCTTAGTCTGGAGGGATCTGAAGCGCCTACCAGACGGAAGCAGTTCAAACAGTCTGTGCGCAGGATGGAAGGAGTCCTTTATGATATTCCCTGCCCTCTTCTTCAACCTGGAAGAGTACAGGTCCACAATAGAGGGCAGGGAGGCTCCAATGATGCACTCGGCAGTCCTCACTGTGCGCTGTAGTCTGGTTCTATCCTGCTTGGTGGCGGCTCCAAACCACACTGTGATGGAGGTGCACAGGACTGACTCAATGACTGCAGTGTAGAACTGCAGCAGCAATTCCTGAGGCAGACCATATTTCCTCAAGAGCCGCAGGAAGTACGTCCGCTGCTGGGCCTTCTTCAGGATGGAGCTGATGTTCTGCTCCCACTTCAGATCCAGAGAGATGGTGGTTCCCAGGAACCTGAAGTTCTCCACGGTGGACACAGGGCTGCTGAGGACTGTGAGGGGGGTCATAACGGGGGGATGTCTCCTGAAATCCACCATCATCTCCTTTGTCTTGAGCGTGTTCAGCTCCAGATTGTTCCGACTGCACCAGAACGCCAGTTGGTCCACCTGCTGTCGATATGCAGACTCATCACTGTTCTGGATGAGTCCGATGACGGTGGTGTCGTCTGCAAACTTCAAAAGCTTCACTTAGGGGTTGGAGGAGGTGCAGTCATTGGTGTAGAGGGAGAACAGCAGTGGAGAGAGGACACAGCCCTGGGGGGCGCCTGTGTTGGTGATTCGAGTATCCGAGGTGACCTGTCCCATCCTTACCTGCTGACTTCTGTTGGTCAGGAAGCTGTAAATCCAATCGCAGAGGTCAGGTGGCACAGTGAGGTGAGACAATTTGGAGCAGAGGCTATGAGGGACTACTATGTAATCCACACACTATTCATGAAACCTTTGACAAGTCATTCATTTCTGAGCACAGTTTAATCTCTTCTAATGATAAGTCACTTTCAATCTTTAACATTTCGTTCTAATGCTGCAGCGCGCTGTAGGAGAGAAGAAAACGGGGGAAAGCCAGATTTGACCTCATCCCAATAGCAATATAATACAATATTAATACGGGTGCAGTTAGTTTGGAAATGCTGCTAGAGGTCAAAAGAAGGTCGCCTTTGCTTGGTATATGATATGGGTCTTGAAAAATAATCAATGCTTTTAGAATAGAATTTTCCGAAAGAATCCCTGGGGTCTCACTCTGCATCCAAGTTACTATCAGAGACAAAACATCCAGTTTCACAGGATGCTGTAGATGCACATACTCTTTTCCCTTTTATCATTGCTACAATAAATTCTCCTAGTAAATTCTGTGATATTAGTAAAAACATTTGCTCAAACAATAATATTATTGCTGTGATATTAAACCATACATAAATATATAGGCCTGTACAGCTGCAACTAACGTTCTGTACATTTGTCATTGCCATTTCTCTGATCGTTTATCATTTACTTAGAGAGACGGCACAGTAACACACCCTTCCTGCCCAGTGAATCCACGCCACCCAATGACACTCGTGACCAATTAATTGACTAACTCATATAACTTCGAAATGTGGGAGGAAACTGGAGCACCTGGAGGAAACCCATGTGGTCCAGGAGAGAAAGTATATATTTACAGACAACAGCAGAATTGAACCCAGGTTACAGGCGCCCAATAGCTTTAAACTATCTGCCACACTTCTGTGTTGCTCCTAACTTCCGATACCGTGTTATCTGAAATGAAGCTGAGTTTAATTAAAACAACTTACCAGAAACGTTGACCACTGCAAAGTTTGTATTAGTGGAAACTGATTTTCAGATCAATACATAATGCAAGAACGATTGAATCTGCTCACTCACATGATGGTATTACAGCTCAGCTCTATTCACAGCCACTTCTGGCATGTGTAACTAAAATCTCCTGAATCTCAGGAGAATACGCTCGGGGATGTATTATCAAATCAGGAGCAGGTGTTAAAGCCCATCTAGCTTCAATGTTCTGAACGAAGCAAAATTTGCCAATGTTGCTTGGGTTTAACATCAAGTTACAAAAAATTAAACTGATGGCCAACACTTCCTACCCTCAGTGGATGGAAGAGAGTTCCAAGTTGGACATGCTGAAGTCAAGCTTAATAAGTAAAGAGATTCAGAGTTCACTTCATTGAAGACTGGAATCAATTAGTCCATTGTATTCTAATTGTCTTCTCTTACCATTGTCCATTTTGCTCTATTTAGATTTTTAAGTGATCTTCATTCACAAGCTATTTTCACCACTTGCTCACCAGATACTTGCGTCACATACCTGGACCACTTTAGTCATCTCTTCATGTCCTGAGTATCGTTGTTTGGTATATAATTTATATTCTTGAAAATATTGTAGGCACTTCTGCTTATTGCCATATACTGCTGTGGATGCCAAATCTTTGTGCAAAGGCAGAGGTTGATAGATTCTTGATTAGTCAGGGCTTGAAAGGATATGGGAAGGCGGCAGGAGATTGGGGCCCGAGGGAGATTGATCAACCATGATGAAATGGTGGAGCAGCCCAAATGGCCTAATTCTGCTCCTGTATCTTATTGTTTTGATTTCTGATTAGCTTCCTTTTCTGAGTCTAACATGGGGTCCAAGTTATAGGCATAAGTCAGGGTTGTCAGAATTGCATCTTTTTTTTAAAAAAAGCTTAAAAGTTGTCGTTACTTTTAACTTCTTTTAATTGAACCACTTTCCAAACAAGGTGGATGCTACCGGGAAGAGGAATTTCCGTAGTTAATGTAACAGTAACCAAGTTGGACTGAAGTAGCTTTAAGTAGGAAGTTTCAGTCAGCAGAAAATATCAGCTCAGGACAAGTTCCATCCAGAACAGGCCACACTGTTCAGCAACCCATCAACTTATCTATTTAGGGTGGCACAGTAATGTAGTGGTTAGCACAATGACTTACAGTACAGGTGACATGGGTTCAATTCCCGCCTCTGCCTGTAAGGTGTGTGTATATATTCTCGCTGTGACTGCGCGGGATTTCTCCAGGTCTCCCACAGTCCAAAAACATATCAATCGGTAGGTTAATCAGTCATTGTAACTGTCCCGTGATAAGGCTAGGGTTAAATTGGACGATAGCTGGGTGGCGCAGCTTGAAGGGCTAGAATGGTCTATTCCACGCTGTATCTCAGTTAAAAATAAATGAAGCCCTCCCCGCACCTCACCCCTTGCTCCACGTCCCCAGAAATCAGTATTCACTCCTCACAGTTCAAGAACAGGCCTCTATAATAAATGCAAAACACAGTAAAGATAGATATGTACACTAATGTCTAACTTGCTTCTCCAGGCAATGTCAGATTTAAATTCTTTTGCACTATTGTTGAAACTTAAATTATTATTGATTTTGTGTATTAGTAGCAACAGATTATTGGGGAAAAAGGCTTTTGCTCCTTTGTGGTGTCGTTCAATATTTACTGCTTGGCATTGTTCCCAGTCATTGTGCATGATGCAGATCACAATGGGATCACCAGATTTAATCCAAAAACAATAAAATGGCCAATTGTAATGTTGATTCTTTCCTCAGAACCATTCACGCAAATACTGGATGACAACTTCAGTTACAGACCATTAACTTGAATGGAAGACTGATTGAGCACCATTATTAAATAAAATTAATGAAATGTGCAATTGTTTCTCGTGACAATGAAGTGATTTAATCATCTTCATGGCCCACTTGTCATCACAATAAATCAAGTGGAAGTATTGTATGTTCTTATCTCACTACACCAGAGAAGGAAGAAGTACATGTACTTGTCACTGCCCAATCACATTAAAAACATTTGGTCTACATCCGTATCATTGCTAACTCCATTTGCATTTTTAAAAGTAATTCATTTAAAATATTGAAAAGAATACAATGCGGGAGAAAGCAGAATCCATTGCCAGCATTATAAACTCTAAGATACAGTTGAGGGGGAAATTAATTCAGCCATGATGAAATGGCAGAGCAGACTTGATGGGCTGAATGGCCTAATTCTGCTCCTATATATTATGGTCTTATAGACAATGAAACAAAAATGATGAACCTGCAGACAATACAGCACCCACCCAGGCATAAATATGAGAAAGTCTGCACAGCCTGGAAATCCAAAACCACACACAAAATGCTGGAGGAACTCAGCAAGTCAGGCAGCATCTATGGAAATGAAAAGATAGTCGGCATTTCAGGCCAAGGCCCTTCTTTAAAACTGAAAAGGAAGGAGATGGATGCCAGAATAAAAAGGTGGGGGGAGGGGGGGGGAGGTGAAGGATGCTAGCTGGAAAGTGATAGGTGAAGCCAGGTGGGTGTGAAAGGTAAAGGGCTCAAGAGGAAGGAATCTGATAGGAGACGAGAGTGGACAATAGAATGGAAGGAGGAGGAGACCCGGGGTGAGAAGAGATGAAAGGTAGAGTTGGAAATAGAGGGCGGGGTGGGAGGGGTTGTTGAAGAGAAATGCCTAAGCAAATGTTCCAAGTCACTTTTCATCAGAAGTGAAAACATTAGGAAAATGTTACGTATTACACTTAGTAGTAAAAGAATTAGGGTTGGAAAGGATGGAATTGAAATACAAAGTTTGTGATGGGGTGAAAGAAAGGAAGGATTAAAGGAGAATTGAAATGAGAATCCAAAATAAACTGATGGTAATGCAAAAGCAAAGAAACCAAAAGGTTGCTCCAGAATTAAACTAACAAGTTGATTTAACTTCATACTTTGTTGGCAAAAACAAAAGAAAACACTACAGGTAGTCCGCCGTCCGCCATTTTAAGTGGTTGCCATTGACACTGCGTTGAGTGTTTAACTTTGTCTTTGGCTTAAATTTTTCTTAGTAAGATTCACCTTGACCCTGCCCCCCCCCCCCCCCCCCCCCCAACTGTTCTGGTCGGCTGGTGACGCAGTGAGATCAGCACCGGGCTGGAGAATGGAGGTTTCCGAGTTCGATCCAGTGACAGACTGCTCCTGTGCCAGGTAGATGTCGATCCAGTGACTCCTGTACCATCCATGCCAGGTTGATGTTGAGCGTGCAACTCAACCTCGTAAAAAAAAAACCACTGCCACCTCCAGTTTAAATTCCCACGTGGAATATTGTGAAGGATCAAATACCCAAACCCAACACAGCCCCTACTTGTCCTATTTAGCCGGTCCTCGGCAGCCGGCAGAGCTCGGGACCTACTGCCTGCAGGGTTTCTGTTCCCTTGATGGGTAGCAATCATGATTGAAAATAAAGTAGAAATAATAAAGTGTTTGGAAAGAGGTGAAAGACCATCAGTCATTGGAAAAACGTTAGGCGACAGTCGGTCAACGATTGGAACAATTTTAGAGGATAAAGTGAGGGTAATGCAGCATGCAAAAGTCCCTGCCCAGATGAAAGCTACAATTATTACTAAGCAACGCAGTGGTTTAATTGTAGGAATACATATGTTTCTTAAGTGTTTTATATGCATAGAAAGGTAAAATATGAACTATATACTAAGACAAACGTTTGACTAACTGACACTAAATAATACCGTATGTACTTGTTCCGACTTATGTACAAATCCGACTTAAAGACGGACTCAGGAACGGAACTCGTACGTAACCCAGGGACTGCCTGTACTGAATAATTTCTTTGCATCAATAAAGAGCAACTCGTTTAAAGGCATTGTATCAACTTTGCTTGAGCTTGGGAAATACACACCAGATCACACAGCATCTAGACAGTGAACATGTTATTGGTGAGCAATCTTATAACAGAAATCTGTTCTAATGAAAGGTCATGCGTGCAACTTTAAGTTCAATAAGTACACAGGAACACAAGAACATGATTTGCTTTATTGCATGTTATTCCATTAAATTGCAGTGGTACCCCAAGTGTTGTCTTTTAATTCCACTGAAGTTCGATGGTGCTTCTGTGAAATTTTCATTTAGCACTCTGCCAAGCTTTATATAAAGATAATTTGATTCTTCATTTCAAACTCAATAACATACTTTGAATTCTATAACAAAGCTGTTGGCAGTCTATTATAAAATTATTTTCCTCCACAACTGTATCACCACCTAGATACTAAAGGAACACTAGTCTAGCTGAGTGTTATAGACAGGAAATCAGGATCAATCTCAGAAGGCTGATAACCAACACCTGCTTACTGTAAATCAAAACCTCTGCCAACAGTCTAGCTCTGCCTACGTAAATCTAGCAACATATTGATAGGCACTAAGTACAGGATACTTGATCTCAAGGAACATTGCCACATCAGTAACACCAATTTACACCACAGTGAATAAGCAGACAGCGTCGGCACAGTGAAAAAGAGCAACTAATGTGAAACAGAATTATCAGGGTGATGTTAAACAGGACGGATATTAGCAAGCACAGAGGAGTGTAAGGATGTTACTGAAACAGAAAAGGGCAAAGGGTAAAGAAATAAAAATCATTAAAATCCCTCAGGAAAAGTGCAAGGGAGGCAAGAATCTCTTGAAATGAATGGGCAAAAAAAAGCAAGCGCGCACACACACACACACACACACAGAAACACAGAAGCTTTGAAGAGTGTGATAGATTTAAGGACTCTAAACTCAGTATAAATGTTTTAAAATTTATTATTTGCATGACTTGCCTTCTTTTGCACATTGGATGTTTGTTCTATCTTTGTTAAATATAGTTTTTGACAAGTTCTAATGTAATTCTTTGTTCTACTGTGAATACCTGCAAGAAAATGAATCTGAATGGTGACATATACCTACTTTGCTAATAAATTTACTTTGAACAATGGGACCCTGGATGTGAGAAGAGGGAAAAGGTGCGAGAAGTGCCACCAACAATGAACAGCTCTGGGAATGTGTTGGGGTGTAGAATGTCAGATTAACACAAGCTCTTCCTACTTTGCGAAAAAGTATCCACAATCAAGCATCATATACACATTGAGCACTGCTTATCTGAAATTACAAAATCCAAAAGCCTCCAAAATTTGAAATTTTTTTTGAGCCCTGACATAACATCACAAATGTTAAGTTCTACAAGGTGCTGGGAAGGAGTCCAAGCAACGCACGGGTCTCTGCACACCAGAGACAATTCTGAGAAGTGACCTTACATATGTAATACTGAAATTAATGAAAAATAGAAAAACACTGCATAAAACTAAAAATCACGTATTGAAAGAGTGGATTCATCAGCGTCAGTGTGAACATATGCCACTTAACGGTGGTGACCATGACTCAAACAATGATCAGGGATGGCAAACTGAAAACTGAAGGTAATTGTGAACATTCAGCAGGCTGGTTGAGGAAATTTCAGAAAAGGCACGGCATACCAGTTTTAAAAAGATTTATGGTGATAAAGTGTCTGGTGATCATGAAACAGCAGAGAAATTTATTGATAAATTAAGGCTGTTGCTGGTGAAAATCTAATGCTTGAACAGCAGCATCAGTATATTTGTGTGATGAACACGTGTAAAAGATTACTTATTGGTAGCACATATATTTAGAGGTGGAATGATGGCAATGCCTAACTGACCATTTGGGCGGCCGAGGTAGTGTTAGCTCACCTTTCTGATGGTTCAGTGTACACATTATTTTTTCGTGCACAAAAATATTAAAAACATTATACAAAGCTACCTTCAGATAAATATATAAGCTGTATATGTAATGTAAATAGATTTTGTGTTTAGACCTGAGGAAGGCTGAGGAAAGTCCATCTCCCACCCCCCCATCCTCATCACATTCTACAGGGGTTGTATTGAGAGCATCCTGAGCAGCTGCATCACTGCCTGGTTCGGAAATTGCACCATCTCGGATCGCAAGACACTGCAGCTGATAGTGAGGTCAGCTGAGAAGATCATCGGGGTCTCCCTTCCCGCCATCACGGACATTTACACTACACGCTGCATCCGCAAAGGAAACAGCATTATGAAGGCCCTCATACAATCTCTTCTCCCTCCTGCCATCTGGGAAAAGGCTCCGAAGCATTCGGGCTCTCATGGCCAGACTATGTAACAGTTTCTTCCCCCAAACTATCAGACTCCTCAATACCCAGAGCCTGGACTGACACCTTGCCCTATTGTCCTGTTTATTATTTATTGTAATGCCTGCACTGTTTTTGTGCACTTTATGCAGTCCAGTGTAGGTCTTTAGTCTAGTGTAACTTTCTCTGTGTTGTTGGTTTTTTTTTTAAGTAGTTCAGTCTAGTTTTTGTACTGTGTCATGTAGCACCATGGTCCTTAAAAACGTTGTTTCATTTTTACTATGCACTGTACCAGCAGTTATGGTCAAAATGACAATAAAAGTGACTTGACCTTACCTGACCTACGGTCCCATCCCTAAGGTACCTCATTATATAGTTGCAAGTATTCCAAAATCTGAAAATGGAAGTAATTCTGACCCCAAGCATTTTGGATAAGTGGTGCTCAACCTGTATTACTTTGGTAATAAAAGGATAATTAACTCAGTTTGGTCCACTGCAAACTGTTTTCTCAAACTGCAGACTTTAACAGACCACAGAACATTTTTTGAGTGAGGGCATTTTGTAACACACAGTCACAAAATAAAAACTCATCTAGTTCTCTGTTAAGGATAAAATCCAAGGATAAAAGACACCTTTACCAATTGTGGCCTCAGTATTCAACATGTAATCTAATACATTTGCTTCCAAATACCATATTTATTTTAGTGTTGAGAATCATATCATAATAACGAATAGTGATAAATTTTAAAACCCCCATCTTTAACTTTCCTTTCAAATTCATACTATTCCTTCCATAGTTGTGACATTAAGGGTTAAATGAGAAGAAAATACAGTGAATTCCAGTTAATTGGGAAACATCGGGACCAGTACATTTAGGCCCAATTAAACACCTGTCAAAAATTAGCTCCAGTTTCATGGATACATTTTAAATATTGTAAAAAGAAACTACTGTTTTAACTGCGAACAAATTGCATATTTAAATGAAATTCAGAATACAAAACATGTCACTGCCAATACTACAATAGTACTATAAAACCGTATTAGTTCAGTCTAGTTATCAGCAGACGAATTCATCCAGAGGATTGTGAAGATTTTAAAAATTTGCAGAACGAAACTAAAAAGGTCATTAAGAAAGAAGTATTATGAAAGGAAGCTGGCGAATAATACCAAAGAAGATACTAAAAACTTTTTTAAGTATATAAAGGGTAAAAGAGAGTTGATGGCAGATATAGGACCAGGAGGAAATGATGCTAGAGATATTGCAATGAGAGACGCAGAGATGGCAGAGGAACTTAATGCATATTTTGTATCAGTCTTCACAGTGGAAGACATCTGCAGTATACCGGACATTCAAGAGTGTCAGGGAAGTGAAGTACGTGCAGTGAAAATTACAACTGAGAAGGTGCTCAGGAAGCATAATGGTCTGAGGGTGGATAAATCTCCTGGACCTGATGGAATGCACCCTCCGGTTCTGAAGGAAGTAGCTGGAGTGATTGCGGAGGCATTAACAATGATCTTTCAAGAACTGATAGATTCTGGCATTGTACCAGATGACTGGAAAATTGCAAATGTTACTCCGCTATTTAAGAAGGGTGGGAGACAGCAGAAAGGAAACTATAGACCTGTTAGCCTGACATCAGTGGTTGGGAAGTTGCTGGAATCGATTGTTACAGATGAGATTACGGAGTACCTGGAGGCATATGCAAAGATAGGCTAAAGCCAGCATGGTTTCCTGAAAGGAAAATCCTGCCTGACTAACCTACTGCAACTTTTTGAGGAAATTACAAGCAGGGAATTACAAAGGAAATGCAGTGGATATGGTGTACTTGGATTTTCAGAAGGCCTTTGACAAGGTGCCACACACGAGGCTGCTAAACAAGATAAGAGCCCATGGAATTATAGGAAAGTTACTAGCATGGGTGGAGCATTGGCAGATTGGGAGAAAACAGAATATGAATAAAGGAAACATTATTAATGTTCTTGTTCAATATATTTGATACAAGTTAATTGATTGAATTTTATGATAATATTACTTGCAGGCATTGTATACAAACTAGAAATAGCAGTTTTACAATTTATTATAAAGTCAGAGATTCATATCTTTATTTTATTTACTATTTACGTTGTAGCATGGTAACAGGCCCTCGTGGCCCAATGGGCCCGCATCACCCCGTTACACCAATGTGATCAATTAACCTTTAAACCCGTACATCGTTGTAATATGATACTGGTCTGACCAGATTTAGAGTGTTGTGAGCAGTTTTGGGCCCTTTATCTAAAAAAGTATGTGCTAGAATTGGAGAGAAATATGTGAGGAAACCAGAGCACCCTGGATGAAACCCACACAGTCATAGTGAGAATGTACAAACTCCCTAGAGGCAGTGGTGGAAACTGAACTGGGATCACTGGCGCTGTAAAGTCAGACACTAACTGCTAAGCTACCATTCTGCAGCTAAATCAACAGAGAAGAAATTTAGTCAATATTAAGAAGATAAATTGTGACCAAATTAGGCTGAATTCTTTGAAATGTTACTTTCAATTGGTCAAATGCTTGGTCATGACAGGAACTACAAACTCCAGTCAAACTGGTGTCTGTGATTATGATCATCACAACAGTTCAGAGAAAGGAAGACATTCTAACTTAATCATACTTCCATTAGTAAAGGGAACTGGAAAAACCTCATGCTTGTATTTTACTTATTTCGTCAAATGTTTTATTTATTTAGTCTCATGATTCTGTATGGTTTATTGTTACACATTTTAGAAGCCCAAGCATTTTCTTCCCCAAGATATACAAGAAAAAATGGGCTAGACTTCACTTGGAGTTTCAGGAGATTTGGTTTGTCACCTAAAATACTTGAAAACCTCTACAAATGTACGGTGCAGAGCATTCTGACAGGCTGTCATCCATGTATCATTTCTTACAGCTGTATTCGCCAGAACACAGGAGTTTGCTGACTACGGAGGCAAAGCTCTAAATAAAACATTCACAAAGTTCTGAAGGCTCTTTCTACATAAGTTTTGATTCTGAAGGAGAAGAATCAAGCCCATGGAATTCAGAAATTTTTAATCAAACAAATATCACAAATAGAGCACTTTGCTACTCTGAATGGAATAGCGCCTTTCATTCCCTATCTAATATGACAGCAAACTAGCAAATCACTTACAAATAGAGAAGATAAAGGCTATTCCCAATCATCTATTCAACAGCCGTCCTATTGGCCTTTTATCATTCCCAAAATGGATTAGTCAAAACCACAATATTCAAGTCTTGCTATTATTTTCTTAGCAGAGCTGTCTTGATAAAATTACACATGACCTTATTTGAGACTACACTTAGACTGTAGAGTGCAGCTTTAGTCCTGTGCACTGAAAAGGAACTAACTTTAGCAATAATAGCTGTACTTCATAGCCTTACCAAACTGCACACAAAAGTTCTAAACCTGCATTACACTCATATCAAGCAGTGTGTCCTTTTAGCATATTAAAAAATTAAACGTCTCAAACATTCTAATGCAGCAAACTCAAATGCTCTGTAGCAGAGACAGTCCCAATTTGAACCGATATGTAAAAGTTCAAAGGTTTCACATTCTTAGAATATCTGTAATACAAGGAATGTTAGTCAATTACAATGACTTATTTCCCCCCACTTATAGCCTACTACTTCCATTGCATTACTGCATTCCCAGTGATATTTAAATGGATTATCCAGATTTCCAGCATCTGCAGAATTTCTTGTGTTTATGTATTATCTATAGGTTGCTTAATTGAAAAGGACAATTTGTTTTAGAGTTCAGATAAATGCTAAAACAACACAAGAGTTTACACAATTTTGGCAAAGACATGATGCAATAACAAACATTTTTATTGGCATACTCCAGCTTCTATATTAACAGTTCAAAAATAAAATCCATTTCATTCCTGAGGTTTTGATTGTTATCCTCCATGTTCACCACAATAGAGGAAAGATAACAGAAAGTAGCACTATTTTTTCTTTAAAGACAGAAGATTCTTTTAATTTATGAAGAACTTGGTTTACTTGAAGAAATGAATTGATGTAAATGCTGTATGGCAAGTTTCTTTCTGTGAAAAATATTTCAAGATTCAAGATTGTTTAATGTCATTTCAGTACACAAGTGTAAAGAAGTATAAATTTTTGTTACTCCAGATCTGATGCAGCATGAAAAAAAACCCACATACAATAAGAACACAAATATAATTAAAAAAATATAAATAAATATAAATATGCAGAAGTCTGCAGATGCTGGAAAACCAAGGCAACCCATACAAAACACTGAAGGCACTCAGCAGGTCAGGCAATAGCTATGGAAAAGAGTAAATCGTTGACATTTCAGGCTGTTCTGAGACAGTTCTTCAGAATAAACATAAATACATACATACACACGCACACATACATACATCTCATGTCCATAAAGTGATGCTAGGAACTGTGGTAACTCTGACAGGAAATAATAAAGTAGTGCTGGTAGGGGGTGCAGAGGGGTGGGTTAGTGGGTGGAGGTGTTGATCAGCCTTGCTGCTAGGGGAAAGTAACTGTTTTTGAGTTTGGTGGTCCTCCCTGATGGGAGTGAGACAAATAATCCATGAACAGGTTGTTTACTTAAACTAAATGGTTTCCCCCCATAATATCTCCACCTAAAGTAAATATTGTAACACCCAGCCAGACAGAATTGAATAGAAGTTTTATCTACTTACATAACCTAAAGCAAGCTTAAAGGTTGAATGTCCAGAGATTTAGCTAACAGTTACAGAAATCCTATTTCAACCTTTATAATTTAAATTGATAAAATATATGCAAAAAAACCTGCTAGAATACTGGATTTAAAAATCTGAAGCACAATAATATATTAATTCCACGGGAATAGTTATTCAGTTCAAGATACCGCTCAATATGTGTATTTAATTAACAAACTACACACAGTATCCAGAGCAACACACACAAAATGCTGGAGAAAATATGGAAAGGAATAAACAAATTTGTGTTCTGGGACAAGACTTGTCCTGATGAACAGCCCTGGCCCAAAACATCAACTATTTATTCCTCTCCATAGACGCTGCCTGACCTGCTGAGTTCCATCACCATTTTCTGGATTTCCAATGTCTACAGATTCTCTTGTTTTACACACTGTAGTGAATCATTTCCTTGGTATTTGCTGAAATACAGGCAGCTCCAAGTTCTTAGGAATGACCCACAAAAAGCTTATATCTAATTTCCCAGAAGATAATTATTATAGAATAAAACTTTAAAGATGTTTTGCCATTTGCACTTTGAGTTTTAATATGCAACGTAACACTCTGCTATAGATATAATTGTGTTATTTTTAAACAACTGTGAAAGAGCAAGTGGATTATCTATTTCCTGCAGGTCAGGAAATTTTTCAGACGAATTTAAAATACTATTTTATTATATAGATATCAGAGAAGGAAATAACAGTGAAGAAAGTTAGTCAAATTCAAATGTTGTCTGGAATTTTTTTTAAAAATTGAGAACATACATGCACACTCAATCATTTCCAGAGAACTCCAGCTTACATAGGCAGGAAATAACTGAAGCCAAGTATAATAAAAGTTCTATAGTCAATGTGAAGTTCAGACTGTGTCCAATTTGCATTATAAATAATGCTTGTCAAATTCCCGGCTTTTACAGCAGTATGTTTTAGGTGACGCATGCTTTTCTATTACATCATATAAAACCCAAGTTTGAGTGCAAAAAATGCTTGATTTTATACTTCTATATACACGCCACAGCCAGATGCTTGTTAATAACCAGCAAGACCAACAAATTTGCAAAAGCCCAAAGGCAGATAATGGGAAATAAAGGATGTTTATTCAAAGGAAGGCAGAAAGCTATGCTCCAAAGAGGAGAAGTCTGTGAGCCAGAAGACCATTGTTCTAAATTTAAGGATTATTTGGATTTGGGTACAAGCAGCAAACTCAAAACAGGAAGATGCCAGTGAACTTGCTGACTGTCCAGTTGAGTTGCAAATGAAGTTTTAAAGGAGACACATTATGGGAGGAAATAAACAAAAAGTTACGGAAATACGTTGAATATAAGGTAGACATACAGCAGAAGTCAGCAAAGCAATTTAAAATGCAAACGAAAATCTATTGTTGATCAAAAACCTATGTATAACCCACTCAAACCAAATTAGGTGCTCAAATTTCTTTGTCTTTTTTAATTGTACTAGAAGCAATGAACAATGCTGTATAGAAAAGCTTTGAAGAATGATTTCAAAGGATGGTAAAAGTATAGAGGAAATAATGACTAAAACTACAGACAGTGACCACTTTACTAGACAGAGGAGCAGAGCCCACAGTAGTCTTCTGCTGCTGTTACCCGTCCACTTCAAGGTTCGACGCGCTGTGCGTTCAAAGATAGTCTTCTGCACACCACTGTTGTACCATGTGGTTACTTGCATTACTGTCACCTTCTTGTCAGTCTGAACCATTTCCTCTGCCCTTCTCTCATTAACAAAGCATTTTTGCCCACACAGCTGTTGCTCACTGGAGGGTTTTTTTTGTTTTTTTATTCTATTCTCTGTCAGCTCTATAGAGACTGCTGTGGGTGAAAATCCCATGAGATCAGCAGCTTGAGATACTCAAACCACCCTGTCTGTCACCAACAATCATTTCATGGTCAAAGTCACTTAAATCACATTTCTTCCCCATTCTGACATGTGGTTCTGAACAACAACTGAATCTCTTGACCATGTCTGCATGCTTTTATGCATTGAGTTGCTGCCACATGTTTGGCTGATACTTATAGCAGGTGTGCAGGTGTACCTAATAAAGTGGCCACCATGTGCAAGTATTTGCTACTTCGAAAAAACTGGAAGTAAATGTCAGGGAATATTGGATGGGAAAGGCAGTTGCCTGGAGCAAATAGCTTTCACCACATTGTGTCCAGAAATTATGGTCTGACACCAGTAGAGAAGTGGTTATTGGTGAACTCACAGTCCCCTAGGAAGACAACATTGATGAAGCCCATGAACGCAAGTTAACCAAGTATGCAGAAGTAAGGTCAGAGTGCAGAGACAGAGGATGGAAGGTCTCATGCTATCCATTCGATGTAGTTGCCGTGGCTTTATTGCATTCATTTTCCAGAAGTGGCTGTGTGACCTTGGCTTCACTAGAAGAGAGATCAAGTCAACCAGCAGGGCTGTAGCTGAGGCAACAGAGGCGGGATCATCATGGGTGTTGATCAAGTACATCCAGAGGAGAAGATAGTCAGACGGTGTATCCATCTTCTGCAAACTCTTCAGTAGCTGCGTAGATACCTGAAGAGTGGACTATCTGTTGGATGGAAGGGACCAACAACTCTGATAGAGGCAGATGCCAAGTTGTTAAGCTCACCAGTGGGAGGTAGTGCTTTAGCACTGCTGGCCCACCACCTCCAGGGAGTCTTGAGCATAAGTGGGCCAAAACTCCTGAGGACAGGTGGCAGATCAGCTGATGATCCCACAGGACAGTTAACATCTTAGTCCATGGGTATTTTCAATTCTTATTAAGGTACAACAGCATAAGCATACAGAAGATGTTTCCACTTTTGAAGGAAAACAACATTGGGAATATTTAGGTTACTGTCTGAATTACCAACTGAAGAGAATACCCTTAAACCGGATCGGTTAGAACATGAAATACATAACCAGAAGTTCTGATTGGAACAACTAGGTTAGATGCCCTCCAACCAGATAAGCCCACTAGTAAAAGTAAAAACAGCTGCACCGAAAGACTGAGAAGGAGCAGACAGAATGGAATGAGAATGAGAATCTAAACACCAGCAGAATAGTTGGACGAAAACGGAACAATCTCTGTAGGAATAGCCAGCATAATGCAAGCCAACTAAATTCATTTCATCTGTTCTACTCATTTTGCAGGTCTGCTGCATGTTTTCGGCTATAATTGGTAAGAGAATTGTAACTGCAGATAGCAAGTTGGCCAGCAAACACAGAACAAGTGTTGAGGTTACGAAAATCATCACATTTGTAAAGTAACAAAGGCAGCCGCCAATTAATGTTCTACAACCTTCCCAAACAACATGATAATAACCCAATCTGTCTGTCCAGCACAGTGCAAAGATGCAAAATCATTATAAAATCTAAAAAATAAATAGTGCAAAGGAATATAGCAGTGGAAATTCAGAAATATGATGGCCTTATTTACTTCCACTATCTCTTCTCATGCCAGAAACTCTCAATTCATCTATTTTGCCACATGCTTGGTCAAAAGAATCACCCAATTTTTGCTCTGGCACTGTTGTCAGTAATAACATTTATTTATTTACAGATACAGTGCAGGACAGTCAGTTCCTAGCAGTATACCTGATATAGTGTGTGAAGGAAGAGGAGTGGGTGCAGTTACTGTTACAAGAGAGAAGGTGCTCAAAAAGCTGAAAGATGTAAAGGTACATAAGTCACCCACACCAGAATAACTGCATCCTAGAGTTCTAGTGTTAGAAATTGTGGTGGCATTAGAAATTATCTTTCATAAATCACTGGACTCTGACATGGTGCCAGACAACTGGAAAACTGCAAATGTCACTCCACTCTTTAAGAAAGGAGGAAGGCTGCAAAATTATAGCCAGTTAAGAGCCAATTGTTATGGATGAGGTGATGAAGTACTTGGTGATACAGGACAAGATAGTACAAAGTCAGCATGGTTTCCCTCAGGGAAAATCCTGCCTGACGAACCTGTTGGAATTCTTTGAGGAGATTACAAGTAGGATAAAGTGGATGCAGAGGATATTGTATATTTGGACTTTCAGAAGGCCTTTGACAAGGTGCCACACGTGAGGCTGCTTACCAAGTTAAGAGCCCATGGTGTTATAGGGAAGTTACTAACATGGTTAGAGCATTGGCTGATTGGTAGGAGGCAGTGAGTGGGAATAAAAAATCCTTTTCTGTTTGGGTGGCAGTGTCTAGTGGTGTTCGCAGGGGTCAGTGTTGGGACCACTTCTTTTTATGCTGTATATCAATGATTTAGATGATGGAATAGATGCCTTTGTTGCTGAGTTTGCAGATGATACGAAGATTGGTGGGGGAGTAGGTAGTATTGAGGAGCAGGTAGGATGCAAAAGGACTTAGATAGGGGAATGAGCAGGAAAGTGGCAAATGAAATACAACTTTGGAAAATGCATGGATATGCACTTTGGTAGTAGAAATAAATATGCAGACTATTTTCTAAACAGGGAGAAATTCTAGGAATCTGAGATACAGAGGGACTTGGGAGTCCTTGTGCAGAACACCTTAAAGGTTAACTTGCAGGTTGAATCAGTGGTGAGGAAAGAAATGCAATGTTAGCTTTCATTTCAAGAGGTCTAGGATACAAGAGCAGGAATGTGATGCTGAGGCTTTATAATGCACTGATGAGGCCTCGCCTTGAGTATTGTGAACAGTTTTGGGTCCGCCATCTTAGAAAAGATGTGGAGGCAGTGGAGAGCATCCAGAGGATGATTCCAGGAATGAAAGATTTATCATACAAGGAACGTTTGATGGCTCTGGGTCTATACTCACTGGAATTCAGAAGGATGAGGGGGATCTCATTGAAACCTTTCAAATGTTGAAAGGCCTAAATAGAGTAGATGTGGAAAGGATGTTTCCCATGGTGGGAGAGTCTAAGGCAAGAGGGCACAGCTTCAGGATACAGGGGTTGCCATTTCAAAACAGAGTTGGGGAGAAATGCCTTTAGCCAAAGAGTGGTGAATTTGTTGCCACATGCAGCTGTGGAGGCCAGGTCATTGGGTGTATTTAAGGAAGAGATTGATAGGTTCTTGATTGGACATGGCATCAAAAGTTACAGGGAGAAGTTCGGGAACTGGAGTTGAGGAGGAGATAGAAAAAAAAGAATCAGCCATGACTGAATGGCAGAGCAGACTCGATAGGCCAGAAGTCCTAATTCTGCTCCCATGCCAATGAGTTGCCCAGTATCCACCAATAAACTCTAGTCAAATCACAGGAAAATTTACAGTAACCAATTAACCTACTAACCGGTACATCTTTGGTCTGTGGGGGGAAACCAGAGCATCTGGAGGAAACACATACATTCACTGGGAGGACAGACGATGTCAGAATCAAACTCTGAGGCCCTTAGCTGCATGTGGACCATTTCTACTGACAGGAGAAGGGACAAAGGCACCTTAAAACCTGTCGCTTCAGGCAGATTGGGCTTTTCAGCCATGGCTGGCAGCTCATTTAGAAGGAAAACTCTCATCTCAAACCTCTGCTGCCTTCGTAGAGAAGGCTTCGGGTAAACCCCAGAGCTAGAGTTGCTAAGACAATCCTACGTTGAGTTGAATGCTGACTGGCAACTCCTGTGATGGCACTGGTACCAAACTGTAGGTCTCCGCTGTTCCATTGGGTCAATCCGATGTGTGAAGAATGCGAGTCTGTTACATGGGCAAAAGCTTGCTCTCCATATTGTAATACCCTGGCTTGTGTATCTGGACAGCTAGGACACAATATCCATGGTGGACCCTAAGTGATGGGAGTCTTCGGAGATGCAACTCATTCAACATTTAAGTATTCAGATGAGAACTCGACACAACACAGCAGAGAAGGCTACCTGCGAAGTGCTGAAAAATCCCCCAAAAGGTGTCCAACATCCAGACCTTGCCATTGTTTTGCAGGTACCATTGGGCAAATGTAGAAGTCCAAAGTCCCACACCACCAGGTTGAAGAACAGCTATTACCCCTCAACCACAAGGCTCTTGAAACAAAGGAGATAGCCCATCACTGAACCATTCACACAACCTATGTACTTACTTTCAAGAACTTTTCATCTCATGTTCTTGATACTTATTGTTTATTTATTTATTATTATTATTATTATTATTATTATTATTATTTCTTTTTGAATTTGCATAGTTTGTCATCTTTTGCACACGGGCTGAACACCCAAGGTGGCGCAGCCTTTCACTGATTCTATTATGGTTATTATCCTAGAAAATGAATCTCAAGGTTGTACTTTGATAATGAATTTACTTTGAACTTTTAAAAAAACCTTGAATGTATAAGGGAAAGACCAAGCTCGTAGACACTGACCTGTAGACCCCAACATTTCTGCACAGGTGACAGCCACAGAAAAAGTGTATAGAAACAAAACAAATACATATTACAAATAGTGAAGCTAAAATCAGGTATTCTATTTCAGAATATACTATACCATACTGTACTTGCTGAAACATTAAATAAATAATACTTGACAGCAATTTCCCTCCCACCCCCCCAAAGTGTTGCTTCCTCAGACTTTTTTTTGTTATGATAGACCACTTGAGGTTGACTGCAACTATACTTTCAACTACTTGCATCATGTAGGAGAAACAATAAAATATAATGAGTTTAATTGCATAATGGTGAGGACACTTGGTAACAGTTCAACTAAGCTAAAGTTTGTTTGACGACGATAATTTTCATTTGTATTGGTTGTCAGGCTTCTTGCTCAAGTGTCCAACAATAATCAGCCAAAATTGATGGATTCTAGTTGTCCTGATACTGATTTCTTCATGACTGCAATGTCCTGGTGAAACCTTTCACCACGCTCATCACTGATAGCACTAAGATTTGCAGGGAAGACGTCTTTATGGGAATGCAGATAATGAATTTTTAGTGACATGTGGCACTTCATGGTTTTGTATACTGTTGTCAACCAGCTGCACTTAATTAGGTGCTCTGTAGTTGCCACGAAAATTTTGAACAACATCCTTGCATGCCTTCCATGCGATTTTCTCCAGGCCCAGTAGAAATTCTTTGAATTGCCCGTCAATGATGAGCTGTTTGATTTGTGGGCCAACAAAAAAATGCCTTCCTTAATCTTGGCATCAGTTATCCTGGGAAATATTTGTGTTTCTGTTTTTAAATCAGAATATTAATGCAAAGGAATCCCCCGTTGCCCCTGACAAGATGGTGAAGAAATGCCTTCTCAAACTGCTGCTGTCCTTAAGGTCTGGGCCTTGTTCAGAAGGGAGTTCCAGGACTTTGCCCAGTGACAGTGAAGGAACTGCAACATATTTTCCTTCAAGAGCGACTTCCAGAGTGTGGTGTTCTGCTGTCCTATCTTTCCAGCTGCTGGAGGTGGTGGTTTTGTAAGGTGCTGCCCAAGGGGTCTCGGTGAGTTCACAAACAGTAGTTTTACACCTTGTTCTCATTGTTACATAAATGCATATGCCACGTTGTCAAAGTTGGCAGCAGAAAAGGACTGCAATTGATCAAAGATTGAGATGACTTGGACTGAATCAACTTGCAAAGAAACCATACATAACCATATAAACATCAAGATAAACTAGGAGATAAAAGGAGAAATCTATTTTCACTGAGAGAAAATTGGTTGAAATTCAATCTTTTGATAAATAAGGGTGATTTTTCAGTTAGCAGATCATTTGTAATGGTAAATAGGGGAACACTGGAATAGATGGATATCTATTAGATATCATATATTCCACATATTCGAATAAATTGTTGGGTGGATTGTCTGGGAGCAGGTCAATGGGACCAGGCAGTTTAAATGGTTTGGCACAGACTGGATGGGTCAAATGGCCTGTTCTTGTACTGTAGTTCTCTATGATTCTCTGACTATAAGTCTAGGGGGGAAAAAAAAATCAGCCTAAGATTTCATCAGTTAGAATCCTGACCTACTTCCCAAAGCAGATGTTTTCCCTCAGAAATTACGTGGCAGCCACCAAAGATACTGTAGTTCCTGTAAAGGGGACAATTAGGAATGTCCCTTACATGCCAGTTTCTATCAATGCCACAAGGCCAAAGGGTGCAGAGACACCACTGTACGGTATTTAACTCACCAGCTGTCCAGTCTAATCAAGAATAATAACACCAGCAAGGCAACTTACAAATCAAAAGACAGATGGACAAACAGAAATAAAGCCTGCAGTGTTCAGAGGTCATTTGTTCAATAGATGGCAGCAATATCCATCTAAATCAGACCCAAATATATCTACCATTTGACTGTAAGTGTCTCCTGTCTAATGAATAATATGCAAAACAAAGCGAGCAGCCATTTTGAAGTTCATCTAGTAAGATTAACCCATGTATTTCACAATTAATCATCACGAAAAACAGAATAACCTCCAAAGGGACCACAGCCTTGTCATGGCTCAGAGGCTTGCATGCCTCAATGACCTGGAGAGTCATGTTGGCTGCAGTCAAGACTTTAAGCTTCAGCTTTTGATTGGGTTATCCATGCCAGACAGGTCAAAAGGTAGAGGCAAGATGAAGAGTGGTCTACCTGTAGTCCAGGTGCAATGGATCAGCTCAGGGCTAACAACTCTGATCAGAAAACAAAATTGTTATGGAAACAGTAATGTTCTACATATGAGTGTGACGGTATTCCTCTGTCTCCACCCGGGATCTGCATGACTGACTAAAAAAGGAGAGGAAGCTGCAGATATGACGAAGGAAGCCTTGAACGTTGCCAGAGAAGGAGTACCTTCATTGCTGCTCTAAACACCAGCAACATAACGGGCAGAAAAAAATAAATACAAGTTGTTCATAAATCCACTGGTACCTCCAAAGGAAGGTGTTAGGGAAGGGTTGATTGGCCCGGTTTGTGAATAGGATTTGTTTTTAGAGGACTCTGCAATTCATGTTATTTGTGCTTCTGATTTCGCCTCGTTTATCACTTATTGCATGTTTTTCTAAAAATCTGGCCACTTTGACACGGGCTTGCTCTGCCGTCAGCGAATGACACTACGCTAAATTGAACTGAACTGAACTACACTGAATATTCCCAGACTGTTTCAAGTACTTTGTGGTTTGATGTTTAATACTCTTTGTGTTTATCATTCATCTTTTGCTGTTTGTGCTATTTGGTTTTTTTTTTGCACATTGTTTTCTTTGAACAGGTTCCAATGTGTTTCTTTGTTTCGTGGCTGCCTGCAGAATTACAAATCTCAGGGTTGAATACTGCATACAGGTTCTGATTAAATGATTATACAGTCAGCCCTCCTTATCCGCGGATTCCGTATGTGCGGATTCAACTAACTGTGGATCAGGAAAACCCAGAAGTTCTCTCTCCAGCATTCATTGCTTGAGCATGCACAGACTTTTTTCTTGTCATTATTCCCTAAACAATACAGTATAGTATTTACATTATATTAGGTATTATAAGTAATCTAGAAATGACTTAAAAGTACAGGCAGCCCCCGGGTTATGAATGAGTTCTGTACCTGAGTCCGTCTTTAAATAGGATTTGAAGTCGGTACAGGTACATCCAGTTTTATTTAGCGTCAGTTAGTCAAACGTTTGTCTTAGTATATAGTATATTTTACCTTTCTATGCACATAAAACACTTAAGAAACATACACATTTCAATAATTTAACCACTGCGTTGCTTAGTAATAATTGTAGCTTTCATCAGGGCAGGGCCTTTCACATGCTCCATTAAAATTGTTCTGATCATTGTCCGAGTGTAGCCTAACGCTTTTCCAATGACCGATGGCGTTTCACCTCTTTCTGATCGCTTTATTACTTACACCTTATTTTCAATTGCGACCGTGATTATTTTTGTGAATAGAAAAACTGCGGATTCAGAGCTTCACCGCCAGGTCCTAATGTCCACCGCACTGATACACGTTAAAAAAAGTCTGGGGTTCCGCTGGGTCCTAATGTCCACTACACTAAGACATTTTAAATAAGGGCCTTGAGCATCCACGGGGGGGGGGGGGGGTCCCAGAACCAATCCCCTGCGGATAAGGAGGGCCGACTGTACTCTGAAACTTTAAAAGAGAGGAACATCAATACAAAATCTACAGCTTTGCCATGTAATGTCAGGCAAACTGTTGAGGATGTAATGCTGAGGCTTTATAAATCATTGGTCAGAATACACTGGGAGTATTGAGGGCAGTTTTGGGCTCTTCTTGTAAGAAAGGATGTGCTGGCATTGGAGAGAGCCCAGAGGAGGTTCACAAGAATGATTCCAGGAAAGTAAGGGGTAATGTATGAGGACTGTTAGATGGTCCTGAGCCTGTGTTCACTGGAATTTAGAAGAATTTGGGGAAGTGTCTAGGACCAGAGGGCACAGTCTCAGGATCCTAGGACATCCTTTAGAACAGAAATGAGAAGGGATTTCTTTAGCCAGAGTATAAGAAATCTGTGGAATCCAATGCTACAGATGTCTGTGGAAGTCAAGTCATTGGGTAAGTTTAAAGCACAGGTCAACAGGGTCTCGATTAATAAGAGTGTCAAAGGCAAAAGAATGGGGTTGAAAGGAATAATAAATTAGCATTGATGGCAAAACAGACGCGATCGGCTGAATAGTCTCATTTTGTTATGACTTATAGTGCAAACACCCACCTATTTTATAAATGAATGATGTCATGAACCTGCATGTGATAGGAAAATGTTTCCATCAGTTACAGTTACTATATAACTTCACCAGGAGGCTGGAAAGCAAACTGATTGGTAAATTCTTTTAAAATTTGTGACAAGCAGTTGGATAACACACCAAAAGAAAACTAAGAAATGCTCCTAAAGCTCAGATCTGCTCATAAATAGAAGGATGGGATGTTTTGTAACGCCAGCTAAGGAACGGAGAATAAGGGAGCTGAGAGCTTCAACGTCTTAGTTTGTTCTTTAGTGAGATGCGCTCATAACACGTGGAAGCATCCCGACATTGCTATTTGTAGACTTTCACATGTAACTCATAACAAATTATTTATGCAAAGAATGCTTAATCAACAAATTTGCAACAGGACTCACATATTAAACAGACAACGGGAAGAATTTTTCCTGGATTGTGGAGTATTGGTGTCAGAGGCTGACCGACAACCTGAACAGCACACGTAACTATGAGAAATATAGAAAGGAAAGACAGTCTGCGTCTTCCCTAACCCTAACCCCATCTCAAGGTGGAAATGTCGAACCATGGAAGGGATCGGTGTAAGGTGAGAGGAAGACAGTTTAAAGGCAAGTTTCGTATTTTGAAAAACAAACAGCTTGGACAGCCTGCCAGAAGAGGTGGTAGAAGCAGATACCACAGCAATACTTAAGCACAGCGCGATGTTCAAAATATTTTATTATCGAAGTATGTACAAATCACACAACCTTGAGATTTGTCTGCTTACAGGCAGCCGCAAAACAAGTTAGAACACAAATTTTAAAAAAAGACCAACACCCAATGTCACACAGGCGGGCAAATCACCGTGAAGCCCGCAGATACAAAGCTTGGAGGTACTGGAGCACACACAACCTCAGCGCTGACCGTGCCCAGGCAGATGGAATCAGTATAAATGTTATAAGGTCTAGATTTTAAAAGTTATGAAATATTGATCAACTGAGAAAATAGGCAAAGGAGCAGCAGATGACATTTAACTCAGACAAGTATGAAAATGTGCATTTTTTAAGTTAAATCTGGACAGGACATTGAGAGTTAATGGCAAGAACCCTGGCTGTCTTACTGAACAGAAGGATACAAATACGTAGTTCCCCACAAGTGTAAATACAGGTAGACAGATGAGTGAGGAAGACATATAGCAAGCATGCTGGAGACACGGCAGCTACTGGAAACCTTGTGCAATGCACACAATAGCAGCTTTATTGAGCATTGGTCAGACCACACTTCGAGTATTGTGAGCAGTTTTGGGCCTTTTAGCTGAGAAAGGATGTGCTGACATTGGACAGAGTCCAGAGGTGGTTCATGAGAATTATCCTGAGAATGAACGGGTCAACGTATGAGAAGCACTTGCAAAACGTACCTGCAGAAGTTTTTTTTTTGCATGTTGGTCAGGTTTTCAAGCATGAGCAGACCTCTCCATAGATGCTGCCTGACCTGCTGAGTTCCTCCAGCAGTCTGTGTGTGTTACTCTAGATTTCCAGCATGTATAGAATCTTGTGTTTATGATTTGCTGTTCCACTGAAAAGTCTATTTGAGGGATGTCTATACCCGAAGTTTAATTCTTCCCTCTTACGAGAGTTCAGGGAGATTGTCTCTTACTGTTCCCTCTGTGATCTCTGCTGCTCTCTTCAACCTTGTCCCACCAAATTCTATCTCCTTCTGCCCTTTTCCACATATCACCATCCAGCTTCTCACTTCACCCTCCCTGTCCCACCCAGCTGGCTTCACCCATCACCCTTTAGCTTGTCCTCTTTCCACTCGCCCCACCTTTTCATTCTGTCTTATTACCCCTTCCTTTCCAGTCCTGATGAAGGGCCTCAGCCCGAAACTTCCACTGTTTATTCCTTTCCATGCATACTGCTCGACTTGCTGAGCTCCTGCAGCATTTTCTGTGTGTTACTCTGGATTTCCAGCTTCTGCGGAATCTCTTGTGTTTGTACAAAATTCAAATCTGGAGTCAATCACAACAAATTTTTGATGTTTTTTTTCCCATCTTGATCTACAAGCTTACACATCTTGTTTAGTTCAGCAATTCCTGTGCAAGAGGCATTTTAGTTAGCAAATGTTATCCCTCAAATCTAGCTCATGATATACAAAATGTGCCCATGCATAATGTAATCAAACTACTCAGTGCTACAATGCATGAGAAAGGAAATGTTCATAATTAATGGTGGACATAGTTGCTGGCAGATGTGCCCTATTAGAAGGCAAGTATTCACACTAATAGCAGTTTCTTGAGACTTAAGCACATCTTACAATATACAAAATTACCCAGAGCTTTCCTTACAAATACTAAATCAAACACTAATACTATTGCTATTAACTTTGCATATGCCAAATTATCTACAAGGTCAATAAGATTTAATACGAAGTTTAGTATTGAACAGAACTGATCTCTAACAATGTTTTGAAAAAAAAAATCATGCAATGCAGTCACATACTTGATGATCAAATTGCAAAAATAAACAAGCTACCAGGGAAGCAAACAATGCTGTCTGTTGCAATTCCAACAGGTTATAAGTATACTTTTCCAGGCACGATTGTAATGCTCACTTTCTACAAGCCAATGCTATTACAAGACAATAAGTATGATCTTGGGCTCTATTCATATCACTTAAAGTTCAAACACACTGACCGACTTGGAGTGTAAGTGTATAAAGGGTGAATGGTGCAGTCAGAAAGGTAAATCCTGTGAAGAACTAAAAGGAAGGTTAAGCTCAAGGTTGCACAACAGGTACAGCAAGCTTGGAACAAGAAGATTCGGACCCGCTTTTTGCTTATAACTTTGCAGTGCCAGGAAAGTAGAATCACATTGCTGCTACTCTGTTCAGGAAAATGGGTCAATTTTATGCCTTTATTTTCTTCCCTCTGTCCTGGACATAAATCTTTTACACACTCATCCTTTTTATTACAGACAACTTGCTTATTGCATCCTTATTGGCTATTTATTTACTATTTCCATAAAAATCAGATTATTAATTTCCTTCCAGGGTTTGTTTAATCCATCATCAATGCTAGCATATAGTTTTCCATTACCACATGCCATAGAAACATAGAGAACCTACAGCACAATACAGGCCCTTCGGCCCACAAAGTTGTGCCAAACATGTCCCTACCTTAGAAATTACTAGGCTTACCCATAGTCCTCTATTTTTCTAAGCTCCATGTATCTATCCAAAAGTCTCTTAAAAGACCCTATCATATCCGCCTCCACCACCATTGTTAGCAGCCCATTCCACACACTCACCATTCTCCGAGTAAAAAACTTACCCGACATCTCCTCTGTACCTACTCCCCAGCACCTTAAACCTGCGTCCTCTTGTGGCAACCATTTCAGCCCTGGGAAAAAGCCTCTGACTATCCACATGATCAATGGCTTTCATCATCTTATACACCTCTATCAGGTCACCTCTCATCCTCCGTCGCTCCAAGGAGTAAAGGCTGAGTTCACTCAACCTGTTTTCATAAGGCATGCTCCCCAATCCAGGCAACATCCTTGTAAATCTCCTCTGCACCCTTTCTATGGTTTCCACATTCTTCCTGTAGTGAGGGGACCAGAACTGAGCACAATACTCCAAGTGGGGTCTGACCAGGGTCCTATATAGCTGCACCATTACCTCTCGGTTCCTAAATTCAATTCCACAATTAATGAAGGCCAATACACCGTATGCCATCAGTAATTAATCCCAATGTAAACACTAATAACCTGTAACTGCAAAAAGCATTACAGATGATGAAATTATTTCAGAATCCCTTCCTCATTTAAAGCTGAAGACTGTCTTTTCTTCTGGAAAGTGCTATAGAGCTATTAGAACAAAGGCTTCACATCATTTTAAAAATTTCTTCCCCCAGGCAGTAAATCTGATCAACCATTCTAATTAACCGCCCCACCCACTATCTATTACAGCCATCAATCACTGCACTGTAAACACTTTAAACTACCTTTTATAATGCTGTCTACATTGTAAGTACATGCTGGTGGTTATGTATTTATGCACATTTTATTCAATATCTGTACTTTAACATCAACTTTAATTTTTAATAATTTTTTTATACAGTTTGAACTTGTTGCTGCATGTTGCACCAACACACCGCAGCTAATTCAGCAGCAGCAGTGTAAAGGTGCAATTGCCATCAATTACAAAATAAATAAATATTGCAAAAGAAATGGAATAAAGAAGTAGCATTCACGGACCATTCTGAAATCTGATGGTGGAGCTGAAGAATCTATTCCCAAATCTTTGAGTACACATCCTCAGTCTAGTGTGATTCCTCCCTGACAGTAGTAACAAAAGGACAACATGTTCCGAATGGTCCTTGGTGGTGGAAGCCACCTTCTTAATCAACAATACGAAATAATAATGAATATTCCCTTAAAACGAATTGATGCAAAAGCCTTACCCAACAGTAACACTGCTTTAGTAGAGCCGTATGATGCAAAGTTTAGCAGCATTTCAATCAAATGATTGATTGATCTGACATCACTTCACAGTCAAACCCCAATTCCAATATTCCTGATATTCAAACCGAGCAGTATAGGTAATTGCATAAACAGAACAGAACAGCACTGCGCAGACTCTTTGGCACAAGATTTTGAGCCAACCTTTTAACCTACTAATGTCAGTAATAGCAAATAGACACTCCAATACACTTCTAAAATCCAATACCATTGTAAATCTACCAAACTAGGGATGAATTCCTAGAGGAAAAAAATATGCAGAATGTGTGTTAATGAAGTCCCTGATTATTTTACTCTACTTTAATAGCAGCTTGTTAAAAGTTTCACAATACCTGTTTAAAAGTAAATGAAAACCTCTCGTTATATGATTAGGCTAAATGATTTAAAATCTCTAAATCAGTGGTTCTCAATGTGGGCAATATTGACAACCGAGGATGGTGAGCTTCTAAGCGGATGATAAAGGTAAAGGGGAGAGTGGAGAGGGAATTCAGTAGCAATGGGAGGGGGCAGCTGAGGGATTACAGGCTTAATTTAATAAATTACTTATTACAAGCATTTGACTCTCAGTGCATCATAATTGACTATAATGATCATGAAATCATCTCATCTCTTGCTAATCCACTGTTCTCCTAGACTTTACTCAAAACACATTATAGTTGCTGAAAAGCAATGTGACACTTCTTTGTTTGGGATATCATGAGAATTCTGGCCTGAAGAAATTGTGCAATTTCCAGGACCGGCCCGTGCTTGATTGCTGTTCACTACTGTAGTAGTGTTAACTTGTACAATTCTCATACTCTAATCATGTAGTGACAATTCCTGTGAATTAGGATATAACATTCAAAGGGACCGAGGGTGGGGGGGGGGGGGGCTCTTTGAACATTTGAAGAAACTAAGCTCTGATAAAGCAAACAAGAACTCGGCTTATTTTCAGTCACTTTGTGAAAACTTTCAGAAATGGAAAACTCTTCAAAGTACATTTACCAGCACTTGACAACAAAACAGTGATGTTTGTTATAAAATAACACATGAAGCCTGCTTCACATAACATTTCATTGTTCAGTGAAAAATCTGGAAAGCTCCATAAATTGGAGAAGAACTAAAGTAAAGGACAGCAGTAAAGGAGGTTCTGAGTACGGATTTGCACAAATCACAAGACCAAATAATTAAAGCGATTCCGCTCTGTGAAACTCTGCACAAAGACAAATTGATGAAATGTCTGAGTATGTGGAAGACACATTGTGCAAAATACTTAGGACAACAGAATTTGCTCTGCAGTTGGATAATTTAGCTTTCACAGGCAATGAATCTTTGCTTCTTGGTCATGTTTGTTACATAAAAGATGAAAGTATGGTTCAAGAGCTGCCATTAGCAAGGTGACTAGAAACAGATACAGGGGGCAGGCAATATTTCCGGTTGCTAAGCAATTTTTCCCAAAGAGAAGAACATTCTGCTCACCAACATTCTTGCTTGTCTAACAGATGGGGCACCATCAGTAACAGGCTTTCCTGGAAAAAGCTGTACCTAACAAATTTACCACTTACTGTGTAATTCATAGACAATGTCTTGTCAGAAGAAAACTATGTGATCGGCTGCACAAATCATTAAATACAGTTATCAGAGCAGTAAATCAAATCAAGTCCCATGCTCTCAATTCTCAACTATTCTGAGAGTTTTGTATTGAGAATGATGAACAGTTCTAATGCTTGCTGTTACACACTGAAGTCAGGTGGCTCTCAATAGGAAACTGCCTGAGACATGTCTTTATGCACTTTCTGAAGACTCAAATGCTTCATTCAGTAATCAACTCAAGAATATTAGGCATGACATTGCTTTATTTGTCAGAATTATTCACAAAGTTTTAAGAAACCAGTTGCTAGGAAATGATGTGGATCTGATCAAAGTCAAATCAGTCATCTCCACTTTTCTGTCCAAGTTAATCCTATTTAAATGCAACACCGGCCGTTGCGACCTTTTCCAATTTCTGAGTCTCTCTGAGTTGGAACAGAAAGAAAGAGTGCCAGATAATGATCCTCAAGTATACTGTGCCCACCTAGGTTATGGAACAGAAAGAAAGAGTGCCAGATAATGATCCTCAAGTATACTGTGCCCACCTAGGTAAGCTGCATAAAATCTTACCAGAAAGACATTTTTAAAAGCTTTTTTAAAAAAAAAGTATGTAAAGGGTAAAAGAGAGTTGAGGGCAAATATAGGACCAATAGTAAATGACGCTGGAGATACTGTAATGAGATGCAGAGATGGAAGAGGAACTGATTGTGTATTTTGCATCAGTCTTCACAGTGGAAGACATCTGCAGTATACTGGACATTCAAGAGTGTCAGGGAAGTGAAATTTGTGCAGTGAAAATTCTGAGAAGTTGCTCAGGAAACTTAATAGTCGGAGGGTAGATAAATCTCCTAGACCTGATGGAATGCACCCTTGGGCTCAGAAGGAAGCAGCTCGAGAGATTGTGGAGGCATTAGCAACGATCTTTCAAGAATCGATAGATTCTGGCATTGTACCAGATGACTGGAAAATTGCAAATGTTACTCCGCTATTTAAGAAGGGTGGGAGACAGCAGAAAGGAAACTATAGACCTGTTAGCCTGACATCAGTGGTTGGGAAGTTGTTGGAATTGATTGTTAGGGGTGAGATTATGGAGAACCTAGAGGCACATGACAACATAGGCCAAAGCCAGCATGGTTTCCTGAAAGGAAAATTCTGCCTGACTAACCCACTGCAATTCTTTGAGGAAATTACAAGCAAGGTAGACAAAGGAGGCGCAGGTGATGTACTTCAGAAGGCCTTTGACAAGGTGCCACATGAAGCTGCTTAGCAAGATAAGAGCCCATGGAATTACAGGGGAGTTACTATCATGGGTGGAGCATTGACTGATCGGCAGAAAACAGAGAGTGTGAATAAAGGGATCCTATTCTGGCTGGCTGCTGGTTACCAGTGGAGTTCCACAGGGATCAGTGTTGGGACCACTGCTTTTTACGATGCATGTCAATGATTTGGACTATGGGATTAATGGAATTGTGGCTAAATTTGCTGATGACACAAAGATAGGTGGAGGAGCGGGTACTGTTGAGGAAACAAAGAGCCTTCAGAGAGACTTAGGTAGTTTAAGGGAATGGGCAAAGAAGTGGCAAATGAAATACAATGTTGGAAAGTGTATGGCCATGAACATTGGTAGAAGAAATAAATGGGCAGACTACTACTTAGATGGAGAGAGAATTCAAAATGCAGAGATGCAAAAGGAGTTGAGAGTCCTTGTGCAGGATACCCTAAAGGTTAACCTTCAGGTTGAGTCAGTGGTTAAGAAGGCAAATGCAATGTTGGCATTCCTTTCTAGAGGTATAGAATATAAGAGCAGGGATGTGATGTTGAGGCTCTATAAGGCACTCGTGAGACCACACAGAGTACCCATGCAGTTTTGGGCTCCTTATTTTAGAAAGGATATTGGAGAAGGTTCAGAGAAGATTCACAAGAATGATCCCAGGAATGAAAGGGTTACCGTATGAGGAACGTCTGGCAGCTCTTGGGCTGTATTCCCTGGAGTTCAGGAGAATGAGGGGGGGATCTGATAGAAACATTCCGAATGTTAAAAGGCCTGAACAGATTAGATATGACAAAGTTATTTCCTATGGTTGGGGAATCTAGAACGAGAGGGCATGACCTCAGGATTGAAGTACGTCCATTTAGAACAGAGATGCGGCGAAATTACCTTAGTCAGAGGGTGGTAAATCTGCGGAATGTGTTGCCATGAGTGGCTGTGGAGGCCAAGTCATTGGGTGTATTTAAGGCAGAGATAGATAGGCCTCGATTAGCCAGGGCATCAGATGGTATGGGGAGAAGGCAGCGGAATGGGGATGACCTGAAGAATTGGATCGGCCCATGACTGAATGGTGGAGCAGACTTGATGGGCTGAATGGCCTACTTCTGCTCCGATATCTTATGGTCTTATGGACTTCAGAATCTTCTCTCGATCCAAACTGGGTAATAAATCTGTTCCTGAACACTTGTAATGAAGAATTAACAGGAAAGATGGAGGAAGAACTGAAGCAGAGGTTAAAAAAAAATCATATCATGACTTTTCATTGCAGAAATCTCTGAAATATCCTGCCCTGTGGAAAAAGGTCAAGATGTTCTTTATAGCCTTTTCAACATCGTATTTAGTAGAGCACAGTTTCAGAGCAGTCGCCCAACTTTTTCCAAAGTGACGAAGCGGAGGGCAAATTACTGAACTTGGGCTTCTGAGACACTTCCTGAGTGACACACAGCCTGAAGTTGAGAAGCACATCACTGCACCATGCCCATCCATCTCATTGAATGGTGACGAAGTAAGGAAGTAATGAATACTTGTGTTGTTGCCTGGATGAAGTCACTGGAGGAAACTACTGGTAGATACAAAGCAGTTTCTTTATTTGACAAAACAAGGTGCAGCAGGCATCATATGGATACGCTTTCAGTGGGAAGGTCTGCTGACCCAACGTGGGGCTCCATATTTTATGTGCCAAACATCAAAGGACAACTCCGTATTTACAATGTATGGACAGTGCTTTCTTTACAACGACATACAAACTTCACAGCTCATGATTCACATTCACACCACAGACATTCAAATAAACTTTAATCAGCATTGTCTGGACTGGGATTTACAGCTTCTAGGAACCCACTGTTCAGAGCTGCACTGCAAATTAAATGCAGAATACATTTTCAGATGTGAAGATGCTAGCCGAAGTCAACCGTTAAATGTACATGTCCTAAACCCAAAAATCACTGTAACAAGTTGGACTACTACTGAATGCACTAAAATTGGTTTTACTGTAATTAAATAAAATAATATTTGTAGTTTTAAACAGATGTGAATAATTTTTGCAATTATTTGTCACTGCTTTGAACCTGCATATCCTATTTTCTTTCACTGTGCATCATAAATCAAAATTCTTTGTAGTTTTTAGCTAATGGCAAGAAAGAGAGAGAAAGCACTGAGGATGTGGTTTCAGAACCAAGAAGGCAGTAACCCAAAAAAATGTTTGGGAGACACTGCTCTAAATCAAGTTCATCTTCTGTGATGTCCATCCTTTATAATTGTCTCAAAACTATCACAGCACAACTGTTTGCTGATGACTGTCGTAGTGGGCCGAATCAAAGGTGGTGATGAATCAGCATACAGGAGGGGAACTAAAAATTTGGCTGAGTGGTGCCGTAACAACAACCTCTCACTCAATGTCAGCAAGACCAAGGAACATCAGGAGAAAGAAACCAGTCCATGAGCCAGTCCTTATCGGAGGACCAGAGGAGGACAGGGTTAGCAACTTTAAATTCCTGGGTGTTACTATTTCAAAGGAACTGTCCTGCACCCAGCACACAAGTGCAATTGCGAAGAAAGCACAGCAGCATCTCTACTTCCTAAAAGTCTTCGGAGATTTGGCATGACAGCTAAAACTTTGACCAACTTCTATAGAAGTTCTATAGACCATCATGGTCTGGTATGTAAACACCAATAGCGTCAAATGTAAAATCCTAAATAAGTAGTGGGTTCAGCGCAGTACATCACAGGCAAAGCCCTCACAACCACTGAGCACTTCTACATGAAACACTCTCATGGGAAGGTAGCAACCATCAAAGATCCCCACCACCTGGATCATGCTCTCTTCTCATTGTTGCCATTTGGTAGAAGGTACAAGAGCCTCAGGACTCACACCACCAGGTTCAGTAACAGTTATTACCCCACAATCCTCAGGCTCTCGAGTAACAGGGTAACTACACTCACTTGCCTCATCACTGAAATGCTCCTACAACCAATGATCTCACTTTTAAGGACTCGTTACCTCATTATCTCCAGTTCTAGTTATTTATTGCTATTTATTTTATTTCCATTTGCACAGTTTGTTAACTTCTGCACTCTGGTTGATCTTTCACTGATCCTGTTAAAGTTACTATTCTATAGATTTGCTGAGTATATCCACAGGAAAATGAATCTCAGGGTTGTATAATGTTACGTACATGTACTTTTGATAATAAATTTACTCTGAACTTCTGATACATCGGTTTTCCTTCTTTTAATCACGGGGTCAGATTGAGGATTTGTGTGTTGCAAATTGCATTCTTCAATTCCACAATTCCATCTGCAATTTCAAAATGAACAAAGCAGTCCAGGTCTGCATGTGGCAGGACCTACACTGCAGCAAGCCACTGGACATCTACAACATTAGCCTATTCTGTGCTTACACTGAGAAAACAGCATTTGCCAAACCTACAACTCTATCACCAAGGCCATGGGTCTCATCTGAGTCATACACTTTGGTAACACAGACTACTGTCGCATTGGCTCCTGTTCTGTATCCTGGAATTCTGCACCCAGCACTGGGGTTCAAAAAGTCAGGTCATTATCACTTCTGGGGCAGCAACATGCTATAAAAGGTGAGGGGGTCGGAGGATTGTTTTCAAATCACACCACAGAGAATGGAGCGTAAAATCTAGGCATGTTATCCAATGCAGCAGAGTGCTCTGCATTAAATTCTCATCAAGTCTAAACCATAGCTGACCTTCTCTCTAATAATAGTGTAAAGGATTGCCTACCATCATTCTATGCTGTCTACATTTGTCTCTCAAACCAACACCACAAAACAGATTCAACACAACAGCTGTTGTTGGTGGGGTGGGGGTGAAGGGCAGATGAGGGAATAGAGTGGGGTGCTGCCAGCTCCTGTTCCACCCCTTTCCCTCCACCTCCTTATACCAGCCATCTCCTCTCTTTCCAGCTCTGATTAATAAGGTTCTCTACCGATAATGTTGACTATTCCCGAGGCTACCCGAGGTCCTCCAGCTACTTTGCAAATTGATCCAGAATTCTGGCGTCTGCAGTCCCTTACGCCGGCAAGAAACAGATTATCTAGTTATGTGCACAAGTCCACTTTTGGAACTGTGCTTTATTCAAATTAGCTGAGGCATTTTTATATGTTTACATTTAATAGCAAGTTGAAAACACTTTAACTCAAAGTGTTAACTAGGAATGTAAAAAGTACCTGCCCAGATCTACATTTCATAGGTAGAAAGTAGGAATAAGTAATTTTAGAAAGCTTTTTGCTAAAAAGACATGAAAGGCCACCTACAGAATCGAAAGCAATACAAACAAGCTATTGTCAACAAATGTGCAGCTTGACCTACTTTACACAATATAGCAGTAATCATCATGGCTGTTTTTCGGGGGGGGGGAGATTAAATTTTCTTCTACTTATTAAAAGAAAATCACTTCAGGGTCCAAATATTTATGACTTATCCCCAACTACCACTGAGAAAATAGTGGAACACCATACTCATGAACAACCAGTGTTTCTGGTGAAGATATACCAACAATAAGTATAGGAGCAGAATTAGACCGTTTGGCCCATCAAGTCTGTACCATCATTCCATCATGGCTGATTTATTATCCCTCTCAACCCCATTCTCCTGCCTTTTCCCTGTAACCTTTGAAGCCCTGACTAACCTCTGCTTTAAATATGCCCAATGACATGGTCTCCAGGGGTCGTCCAAGAAAGCAGCATCCCTCATCGTGGATCCCCACCATCCAGATCATGTTGTCTTCTCACTGCAGCCATCAGCCATGAGCCTTGAGTCCCACATCATCCGGTTCAGGAACAGTTATTACCCTTCTGAACCAGAGTAGGTAACTTCACTCACCTCAACACCAAACTGATTCCACATTCTACAGACTCACTTTGAAGGACTCCTCATCTCTTGCTCTCATATTATTAATTTTTGTTTGTATTTGCAGTTTTTCTTCCTTTGCACATTGGCTATTTTGATCGTCTTTGTGTAAAGTTTCTCATTGATTCTATTTTATTTCTTTGTTCTACTACGAATGCCCGAAAAAAAATCCTAGGGTGTTATTTGGTGACATGTATGTTTTTTGATAATAAATTTACTTTGAACTTTGAGGATGTAGATCTAGTGACAATGAAGGAACTGCTGAAGGCCAAGCCAGGAGTAGTGGATCCTGGAGTACAGTCATTTATTCAGGGAGTGCTTTTGGGAGCAGCTACAATGCATTTTATGATGGGCTACTTAACAGCATTGTGTGCTGACGGTGGAGGCAATTAGAGTGATGGACAGTTAGGGTGTTCAATCAGAAAGCTGATTTGACCCACATGACGTCAGGTTGCCTTGCTCTCAATGATGGGATTACTTCATGTGTTTATTGGAAATGTATAACTCCAAGCAAGATCCAAGCTGCAAAATCTTCCTACCTTGTACATTTTAAAATTTTTATTTAGAAATATAGAATGGTCACTGATGCACATTTCAGAGCCGTCTGCATAGGTGTTGTCATTGTCAGTGAAGATGGTTATCCGGATCTAAAGTCAAAGTACATTTCTTATCAGAGTTTACATAATTTGTACAACCTTGAGATCCGTCTTCTTACAGGCAGCTACAAAACAAAGAAACACAATAGAATGCCTTAAAGCAAAAGGCCATCAAACACCCAACAAGCAGAGAGAGAAAAAAGAAAGAAAAATAAACACGCAAACAATAAAAGTAAGCAAATAGCTGAAGCTGACGCAAGTGAGAGCACACTGTGATAGCTGAAGGCCAGCGCCATAATACAGTGCAGATGAGTAACGAGTCGAAGTTCACCAAGGAGCAGAGCAACTTTTACAGAGAGAACTTTATTTTGTTTAGAGAAACAGCACAGTAGCAGGCCCAACAAGCCAGTTCCACTCAATTACACACGTGACCAACTTACTGTACAACTCTGGAATGTCAAAGGTAACCGAAGCACTCCAAGGAAACCCACGAGGTCATGGGGAGAATGCAGAAACTCCTCACAGTGTTGGAACATACCCTGCGTTAATGCTGCTGTAATAGCATTACACTAACCACTACAGACTTCATGCTACCCCAGTGATTTGTAGATGGTGGAAGAGAGGCGACTTGCCTCTTTCTACCATCTACAAATCATTGGGTTGGCATATCCTGACTCTGAGTTGCTGTTGTGGCCAAGTTAAGGCAGCCCAGTTGAATTTCTGTTAAGAAATTTGTTGATGGCAGCAAATCTGGCAACTGTAATGCATTGAACGCCCACAGCAGTCTGTTAGATTCTATCACCAGCGATGATCCACTGCACTGTTCCCTATAAAACTGTACAGCTACACAGTAATTGAAATGCTTCCACACATATTGCATTTGTTGCTGCGCAACTGGAATTTTCTTTTTTATAACGCTAATATAATTGTGAAATCTATGTTAATATAATTGTGAAATACCATTTAATCATGTTGATTAATATAATCAATTTTTCTAAATAATAAAAGTATAACCTTTAATTTGAAACATTTTAGAGCTTCAAAGTAGTTACACTGTCAGTGCTTCAAGTTAAAGTAAATCTACCAAAGTACACCTATGTCACCGTACACTGAAATTCATTATCTTGCCTGCATACACAATAAATCCATAACAGAATAACAGCCATAATACAATCAATGAAAGACCACACAAACTTGAGCATTCAAACAGTGAGCCAAAGACAAACTGTGCAAGTACGAAAAGAATAATAAACAAACAAGGACAAATATCAATAACACGAGGTAGAGTCCTTGAAAGTCAGTCCATAGGTTGTGGGAACATTTCATTGATGGGGCAAGTGAAGGTGAATAAAATTATCCCCTTTGGTTCAAGAGCCTGCTATTTGAGGGGATAATAATTATTCCTGAAACTGGTGATGAGTCCTGAGGCTCCCGTACCACGGTGTGCACACTGCAGTGGAGCAGCATGCAAGATGTCACTGATGTAAATGAAAGGGACTGAACTGGTGGGGGGGGGGGGAAATGGCAAGACGGAATCTAGATAGGAGGAAACAAGATGGAGTCAAGATACAAGGATCAAAATTGGTAAAAGCAGGAGTCCAAGTCCAGATGAAAGGCCTTGACCTAAAATGTCAACTGCTCATTTGTCTCAGGGGTTCCCAACCTGGCGTCCATAGATCTCTTGCTTAATGGTATTGGTCCATGGCATAAAAAAGATTGGGAGCCCCTGCCATGCATGCCCCTTAACTGTCTGAGTTCCTCCTGCATTTCATGTGTTGATTTACATTGCAGTGGCAGTTTATGGACTAGTTAAACAAAACATAATTGTCCAAAATAGCAAATATTATGGATATTATTTCCTCACAGCATTGTATACTGATCTCTCCCAACTCAAGTCTGTCAAAAGCAACAAACGACATATAAATCATAGAACAACTGCATAATCGCTGTTGTTTTTAGCTCATGTAAGCATGATATAAATTCAACTCTAGCAGATTGTTTGTTACTCCAGATTCCAGCAGTCTTGTGTCTCGATGATAGACAAGCAGTTGGTTAATTATAATAAACACCACTAATTGCCTTCTCAGAGTCTTACACAAATATCAGAAGCAGATGTAAAATCACTGGCATATATTGTGAAATTTATTAACTTCGTGACAGCAGTAGAATGCAATACATGACAACACATGATGAAGCAGAATTTAAGTCTTTATATACACTTGTGTTCCTCATTCCTGATGGGAACAGTGGGAAGAGGGCATGTCCTGGGTGATGAGGGTCCTAAAATGATGGACGTTGCCTTTTTGAGGCACCCCTCCCTGAAGATGCCTTGGACACCATGGAGGCTAGTACCCATGGTCCAATTTTGTAGACCTTATTGCATGAATGTTGGCCTAAAATATGATGTTTCCAGTGAGGCACAGTAGGTTAACTTGGGCCTCGATCTTACGAAAGTTAGCTATTTCTACAAACTCTTTTCCTTAAAAAAAAAACAAGCATCACTCACACAACCTCACAAAATCCCGCAGCAACTTTCAAAAGCTGACATCTCAAACTGAAAATAAAAGTAGTTGTCAACAGAAAAACAAGTAACAAGTGGTCCTGCTGGGAGCAAAGAATAAATGCAACCTGGGATTGAGAAATAAAGTTCTCATGAACAATTCAGCAGAAATATCCAATATTCTTAAGTAGACTTCAGTTCTCTGCTCAGGTGCATACTTTGTAACAACTGGCTTGCAAAATTCAGGTATGATAGAACCTATTTTCTACAAAGATGTTCAGAGGAATTCACGCTGAGATGTTCCCACAGTTGTTGTTAACCTCGTAAACACTACTTTCCTAAGCAATGGGGCATTTATGTACTGATACTACAAACAAGATGTTCATGTGATCTTACGCACAACATTGTGGGCCAAAGGGTACGTATTTTGCTGTAATGCTCTATGTTCCAAAGAATTCTCCAGAGAAAAACTTTGATTTCTGACACTTCATAAGTATTCTGGAACAGCAAACTCCATCTTGGTATCCATGAGTGTAGACTTGGGTGTATGTAGGAGTCTCCCCAATGTCGACATATGCCAAGGATATACTTCTGCATCTGGGCACTGCTTTATCATAAGCATTTGTTGAAATTATTTACAACTGTTAGTCCCTCATGCCTCCACTGTATCCATCCTCAAATAGGCAAACAATTTTCTCCTGCCATGACTGAACTCCAACACCTGACCCACACTTAAAACCTAATTTTTCTTGCGGTCAGCAGAAGAGAAATTAGATTCTAAAACTACTTTGAACGGAGAAGTAAAACAGACACCTTTGAAATTATGATTGAATTTGATGGAACACCTTTCATCTCCAGGACATCAATTCAGGAATGTTCCAAGTCCAAACATCTTCAGCAGCTTCAAGAAGAGAGATAGTGAGAGAAGTGTGGCAATGGAGAAGGGGTGGAGGTGGTGTTGGGATATGGGAGCAGAAGAGGGTGAGGTGGGTGTGGTGTAGTCATCAGTGAAAGTGGTGCGGGGCACGTCAGCAAACAATCTTTCTTCCTCCTCCTCAGTTCTCATGCAAGACCTTGAACCAAAATGTCGATGTACATCTTTGGTCTCCATACACGATGCTTTACCTACTGCAGTGTTCCGTTTATTTTTGATTTCAATGCCAGCACTTGCAGTTTCCTTTGTCTCCATTCATGTCAAATTGTAATAATACACACTCCATTTAATTTCAGAAATTTACTGTAGGAACATAATTCCAACAAAAAAAAATAGAAAAGTTGGTGAACAGCTGGATCTGAGTTCTCATTTGCAATTTATGCTGTCTGGAACATAAACAAAAAGCTTGCAAAGAATAACCTCTTTCAGAGCGGTAAATACTAATCAAATAAATAACCCATTGAACAGAGGGCAACACCACAGCAAACAAAACCTCCAAAAATAAAACTCTGGAAGTTATTATTTAAGAAATATGACTTCGAGTTGGAAATTCCCTCTGGCATATCGAGATTTATAACATATGTTAAGTCTATCATAGCCAGGGAAAGCATGGGGGTACCATAATTGCCCTCTTGGCTTATAAAATGCAAATATTCAGCCACTTCCTTTCTTGTGATTGGTAACAGATATGTTTGTCTAAATGCTAACTAAACAGAGGATGAAGCTCATAACTGAACAGTCATTATAAGAGCAGCTTACAAATTTATCATTCCCACCTAAGTACGTTTGTGTCTCAGACAAAAATATGAAACGCTTCCTCCCAAAGATGCTATATCCACACCTTCAAAAGAAGTACAGCTACACTGGATTGTTAAATCAGTGCAAGGGTTTCTGGTCCAATTGACAGAGTACAGAAATGGATTCAAAGCCCTGTCAGCTTGAGATGCGACCCGATAATCAATTCTCCTAATTGACAAAGCATAATATATTCCAAACCTCCAGATGACCCTGCTCCATTAGCAAACCTCTCCAGCAGTACAAATATTTTTGAAACAACTATGTTGATCTCCTAAAATCTACTCATAATGGACAAATGATATTTTACTGGGTCCAAAATATACTCTTCCAGTTTTGTTCCAAAGTCAGTCTCATCTTCACAACTCTGATCAAAACTACCTTCTCAGATTTTTACCTCAGCAGGATTGACTTCTCTGAAATGTTCCTTTAGCTTCCTTGTCCAATATTTTTTTTAAGGAAGCTGTGTTATAAAGCTCTTATTACGTGATTTAGTCGAAAGGCATCATAATTTCAGCTGAACCTCAAAAGAGGTTTTAAAAAAAACAGGACCGGATCTTTCATGTAAAATTAGGTTGCACCTCAAATAATCAATCAAGATAATTTTATCGAGCCCTTTAACCACTGGGGTGCTAGGAAAACCAGAATCAGATTTTATCACCAGCATATGTGATGAAATTTGGTGTTATGTAGCAGCAGAACATAATAAAAAAACTTGCAAACTGTTGTTTCATAATAAATATTTTTTTAAACTACAACTTTCAGGTTTTATATACACACACACACACACACACACACACACACACAAAATAGTGCAAAAAAATTAAATTGCATTACAACAATTTGTTTGCCTTCTTCAATATTATATACTAAGCCTGAACATCTAAGAGAAATTAAGGACAGTAGGTTAATGGGAACATCATCCTGATTTGAAGATAGGTACAGCTAAGCTTTTATCATTGCTGAACTTAAAACCTTAGGCCTGTAACTCCCATTTATTAGCACTGAATTACTTTAATGCAGTTATAAAAAAAATCCGGTCAGCAGGACCTCTAAAGGCAAGTAACAATGGAAAATAAATATTGTCCTAATCAGCAATATTTACATCCATTCGATGGAAATAAATAATTTACATAGTTCAGCAGCAAATAGGTTTTTTATCTTTAAGCACCACTACACACCAATTGTCAGTGTTCTATCAGCATCATGTACACAAACAGCCTGTAATTCTACACAGATAGGATGGTGATGGGAACTTGAAAAATGAAAAATTGATTCAGTTGCCCGACTTCAATTGCAATCAATGAAAATTGAAGGATGTGTATTAGCTGAATAATTTTTATCCATTTTTGACTGAAAGTATACCAAGAAAATTTACAAGAATGTTGATGGGACTTGAGTACTGAGTAATAGAGAAAGGTTGAATAGGTTAGGACTTTATTCTCTGGAGTCTAGAGAGGAGATTTGAAAGAAATACACAAAATTATGAGGGGTATAAATGCAGGCAGGCTTTTTCCAAGGTTGGGTGAGACTATAACTAGAGATCATAGGTAAGGGTGGAAGGTGAAATGTTTATGGAGAACATATCTTGCATCTACGAAAATAAAATTTCTGAAAATTTAACCCTCTCAGTATAGTTTTTTTCTCAGTAAGCCTGCAATGTAATTCACACCTCACCATCATCTCTCTATTTCACTTTTCTTTCTCTAAGGATCATCATCTTGTCATGGCAAAGAAGCTTGTAAGTTCCTGAGATCCCGAGACCGGTGCTTAGCTCTTGGTAGGGCGACTCATGGTGGCATGGTCAGTGGGGAGGGTCAAGACAAAGAGTGATCCAACCAAGACCTCAATGATGACACCTTACGTTTGGGTGCCATGATTGTGTAGTCGTTAGCATGACACTATTACAGCTTGAGGCATCAGAGTTTGGAGTTCAACCCCAGCATCCTCTATAAGGAGTTTGTACGTCCACCCCATGAGCACTTGAGTTTTCCCCGGGTCCTCCTGTTTCCTCCCACAGTCCAAGCCATACTGGGTAGGTTAACTGGTCATTGTAATTAGGTTAGGGGTTGTCGGGGGTTGCTGGGCCGTGCAGCTTGAATAACCTATTCCATGCTGCATCTCTAAATAATAAATAAATCACAATGGCAATGAAAGCAGAGGAAGGCTGCTATCTGATACCACTGGACCCTGACCCTGATTTATCAAGGGCCGTGTGGTGGCTGCCTGTGCATCTGTCTCTCCACATTAAACTAAGTCACACATAGCTGTTCTTCATTAAGGGAATCCACCCCAACAGTCCGGTTTAAGTCCTGTGGTGATCAGCAAGTGGTGAAGAGGGCAAGACTTTGAGGTCTGCAAGGCCCTCAGAATATGTGGATCCCGGATTAGCCCCTACAGCCACTTGAAGACCCACCAACAGACAATTCCTTAAGAGAACATCATACTCGACCATTTCTCTTTTCTAGTGCACCCTCCATAATAAAGTATACAGCCTCTGAGCTTCCAATCCATCTGCCAGCATTTTCCTGGTACTGGAACTGATTCAGCTGGTGCACTTATTTAGCCATGTACATGTGGTAGGGGTTTTGGTAAAAAAAATCTGACACAAATCCAAGATTCACAATACATACCTCTGTACCTTCCCCAAGTGATTTAAAACAGAGAAAATACACATACGTTACAACTATAAATTGATCCAGTCTGGGGCAAAGAAATGAAAATTCTCACTTCCTAAACGTGACTTAATCAATCCATTATGGCTCAGAGTTGGTGTACAAACACGCCAATTAGCCATTTTAAGCTCAACAGCAATTTGGTACACACTGCAGTTATGTCAACTGTGATACAATCCACTTGAGGAATCGATACAAAATAGTAGGTAAATAGGCAAATGATTTCCTTAGATATTCAACCATCTTGACCTTTCATCAGGACAGGAAAGAGAGGGGAAGACATCCAAATAAAAGGATGGGAGAGGGGAAAGGAGGATAGCTGGAAGATGACGGGGAAGCCAGGTGGGTGGGAAAGGTAAAGGGCTAGAGAGGGAGAAATCCGATACGAGAAGAGAGTGAACTATAGGGTATTAATTGAGTTTCTTTTTACTGCTGTGTTCTTTATCTTAGCAGATTTTTGTTGCATCAGATCCACAGCAACAATTATTTTGTTCATCTTTACACTTGTAAGCTGGAAATGACATTAAAACAATCTTTCTACTTTAAGTAGGTTTAATTGAAGCAAAAGGAAATCGTAACACATTGAATCCTGCAACTTCAACATAAACTGCCAAGCCAGGAAAAATCTTATTCATTTGGTTAACTGAACATATTAGACTGTCTCCTTTAAGTATTATAAAAGGGAAATTCTTGCCTGTAAAGAGATTGCAACAGAGAGAAAAATTCCCCATTTCCTTTGCTTGCCCATCCTAACAAGGAGAATCGGACAAAGACTGATACACTTCCTGTGTTCTTATAGGTGGAATAAGAAACACTTAAGGACAAGTTCTGATGAATAGTATGATAATACTGATTATGGATAGATCTGTGAGCGACACCTTGTCTTCAGTTATTAAAATTAATTGTGTGAGTAAGGCTTAAATCTGGAAAGTGGATCTCTTAGCATTCTGTATAACATGTCCTTAAAAAGTTCTCAAAATGAAACATTTTTTTCTTATGCCTGTTTGAGTCAGTTCTGACACCAACTCCAGACTTGTACTATTTTCTATGTGACACAGGTGGTGGCCATTCAGCCCATGCCTAATTTCCGAATAACAGCAGCAATCCATTTACCCCACTCATTCAAGATTCAAGGTTATTTTTTGTCATTCCTTAACACACAAGTGTAAAGGAAAAATTAAATTGTTATTCCAAATCTAGTGTAGCACAAAAAGCATAAAGAGCACAATAAATGTGTATGCAAATAAATAATTATATGCATAGTTAGATTATATGCAAAGACTAATTATATGCACATAAAATGACGCTCAGAATGGAAGCATCTGTATTCCTTGCCTCTCATTTGCTCATTAACTCCACTCTGCTTTTCCCTATCAGGTAACTTACAGTAATCAATTAGCTTACTGACCAGCTCAACATTTGGATGTGGGATGAAACAAAAGCAGTCTAGGGAGACCCATGCACTCAAGAGTGAATGTGCCAACAGATTGCTCCAGCACAGTACAGACGCTATAGCCCATGAAGTTATACTGATCCTTTAACCTTCTCCAAGACCAATTTAACCCTTTGCTCCTACATATCCCTCCAATTTCCTATCATTCATGCGCCTATCTAAGAGTTTCCTCCATGTCCCTAATGTATCTACCTTTATCATTACACACGATAGGTACCAATCATTCACCACTCTGTTTAAAAAAAAGAACTTTGACCCCCCCCCCCCTCCACTTTCATCTCTTATTCTCCTTTACTCCAAAGAGAAAAGCCAATGTTTGGCCAATTTAAGCACAGGGCCAGATTGGAAAGATCAGACACAGGTTGAATCAAGGCAGTGAGATCACATTGAAGCAGCAGGGCCCGGGGTCCAAAAGTGAGGCACAACTTGCTGTTTGGGCAATTTAAGCATTGGGCCAAATTGAAAAGGTCAGGGTGTCAATGATGGAGGAGAGGGATGGGCCGGTGTTCAGCTCACTACTCCACAACATTTACTCACCTCTGTGCTGTACTGAGCCTGCATCTAATGGGTTCCTGGATTGGCTGCAACTGGATTCGTGGCTGAGAACTCACTTTCATGAACTTCAGTACTGAATGTTGTTCGCTTACTTTTATGATTTGCATGATTAACTTTTTTTATTAGTGCTCACTGGGTGTATGAACCAATGGGTTCTATTGGATTTCTTGTTTGTGGCTGCCATTAAGGTACATAGTATACATATTTTGATAATAAATGAACACTGAACTTTGAAGATACCCAGCCCACTCAAGCTATCCTCATAAGACATACTCTCTAATCCTGGTATATGTCATCTGCATCCTCTCTAAAGCTTCCATGTCCTTCCTATAATGAAGGAAGCATAAGTGAGCACAGTATTCCAAATGTGGTCTAACCATAGAGCTGCAACATTATTCCACGGAGGCTGCCTGAAACAATCAGGCAGCAGCATTCCCTTCCAAGTTTCTTAAATGTCGCTAATATATCCATCTCTGTCGCTGCTACCACGCACACACCACTCTGTAAAACAAAAACACCTGCCTCCGACATCCCCCCTGTACTTCCCTTCAATCACCTTAAAATTATGCCCTCCCATATTAGCCATCTCCACCCTGGGGTAAATGGCTCTGACTGCCCACTCTACCTGTGCCTGTTATCATCCTATCCAGCTCTATCAAATCACCTCGCGTCCTCCATTGCTCCAAGTGAAAGTTCACAGCTCAACCTTCCTTCGTAAGACATGCTGCCTCGATGGTGAATCTCCTCTGCTCACTCTCTAATGTCCAGAACTGAGCACAATATTCCAAGTGTAGTCTAAACCAGGGCTTGACAGAGCTGCAACACTACGTCACGGAGGTTTAAGCAGCAGTGTTCCCTTCACGTCACCGTGCCACTGATTGTTCCAATGTAAAGCACTGAATCTAAGACGATACCCCAGTGCTGTACAAAGGGAATGCTATGTTACTCCTACTGTCATTTGACTGCTCACATGCACACAAGTGTGTACAAGTCAAAGGAGAGCAAAACAACTTATTTATTTAGGGATACAGCGTGGCACAGGCCCTTCCAGCAGCCCACTGATTTAACCCTAACCTAATCATGGGACGATTTACAATGACCAATTAACCTGCTGATCTGTACATCTTTGGACTGTGGGAGGAAACCGGAGCACCTGGAGGAAACATAGGCGCACACAGGAAGGGACATACAAACCCTCTCGTTTGATGCTGCCAGAGTCCTGAGCCTTGGGCAAAGTTTAATCAATGCGGTTTGTGGATTGGACTTTGTAGTTCACGTTGTAATCTGATTCTCGTCGCCCCTTTTCTGTTGCTACTTTGTGTGATTTTGATCGGGGCAGACTGGCTCTGTGGCCTGAAGTTAACCAACGACACAGCGCTAGATTGAACTAAACTGAATATGCCTAGACTGTTATGATGATTCATGCTTTGGTCCTTTGGATTGTTTCTTGAAAAAAATGGAGGTTGTATTTTTTTTTTAAACAGGTTCCATGGTTTTCTTTGTTTCGTGGCCATCTGTGGGAAAAACAAATCTCAGGGATGTCTATTGCATACATAATTTGATCATAAATGTACTTCGATTCTTTGAACAAACCTGTTTACAGAGGACAGTGCACTGAATGCAATACTCCAACACCTAGAGCTGTATTAGCGTCAAGCTAACCGCTACACTACTTTGGTTCCAATTCTTTCACTGTACTGGCCAACAATTTGTTACCTTATTTGTATATCCCAGTTATACCTGGAATTGTTACTTCATCCATCTACAGAGTACAGAATTAATTTTGTACTTACTAAGTCCTTGGGGACATTTGAATTATGACAGCCTACAAAAATAGAAGTTCGTGCTTTCTATTGCAAAACGGATCTCTGATCTTTTTTTCCCATATTTTCTCCAAAAGTTCCAATTTGCCCTTCATTGGTAAAAACCCAACAAGATGCCTAAAATAGAATCAACTACTTTCTTGATCAAAAGTTATTTAAAACTTCAGCTGCAGCAATACACCAGCCTGCCAAAGAATGCATGCAAGGTAATATTGATGCATAGTTATGATTCAAAGTTGGCTAAAATCTAGACATGAATATTTGGCAGCTAACCAAGTTCTAACCAGCCCCCATGTAGATTGCCTCAAATACTGAAGGACAATCATATTAGCCCTTCAGAGTATGAAATGGAATGATGTTATGAATAAATCCAAAGGAATGTCATTATAAATAACCATAAATCGAAGGCCCCACACATTTCTGTTTCCTTTTTGACTCAGTGTTAAGTTCACTTCCATTCATTTGGGACATTTTTATTACTCAAGGGATGAGGTCAGAGACTGGGCTACATACCGCCTGCACTACACGACTTTCTCTCTGTAGGATTTGCTAGTATCACACTTAAAGAGGATATGAAACACACATTTCAGTACTACAGCATTCTGTATATTATTGTAGCAAGTTCAATCATCTAAAATCATAAGCAGTGTCTGCATCAGGTCTTCTTTCTTCCAGAATGTTACTACTTTATAGAACAATAATATTTATTATGTATTTACATCACATTTTCTCCATTTTATAAGCTGTTAAGATTCATTAAAAAATCATAAATAGGACCATAAATCATAACCAGGAACTATAAATGTCAAATGTTGAAACACTTGTGAATATTTTGATGGCAAATCTTCAGCACAGGCATTGCATTTTCTGCCCACAATGGAAAAATGAAACCAGTATTCCTTTTCATATAGGTTTACCATTTTTTTTAGAATATTTAAAAGTTTCACTTTATATATAAATTAATATGGTCAAACGATATGAACAAAGTTTTCTGTAAGTTAAAAATTCAATCAAAACTCTAACCAATAAAATGCGTCTTTACATTTTGCAAAGGAAAGTTTACAAACATTTCCATTTATAAAATTGAAACTTAACTTTTTGTGTTTAGTGTCAAGAAAACTGGCCGCCAGCATGAGCATAACGACATGGTCTGGTCCACTGGCACAGATTTTCTCTGTACTCCCACAAAGCATCAGAGAACAGCACCAAGACTCTCACAAAGATAATACACTGCTCTCGGGAGAACGATTCAAGGTTACATCAATACAGAACTATTTCTGGAAAGAAAGTAGTCAAATCATTACAAAACATGCGATGATAAAATAAGATCATAAGTTTAATTCTTCACTATCAATTGCATAGCAATGTATCAAGACAATTTTATGGGTCAACTTTATTATAATCTACCCATGAATCTAATATTAACCTAACTTCCATTTTGGAGTAATGATAACATTCATTGTACATCCAAAACCATAAGATTGCACAGAAGAAGAGAGGAATCAAAGCTAGATATCAGCCATGATCATAATAAATAGCCTACACCACCTCCTCTTTTCTTGTTTCCCTAGATCTTGAATAATACAAAGAGCCAGAATGTTAAGTCAGATCTTTACCAGCTGTTGGATAATGAAGAGGAAAAAGATTAAAGTCATGTACCACCCTATCCAAGTTGAGGTTCTGAGTGTCACTGACACAGCATTTATTATTATGGGTTTTAAATAAAATATCCCCAAAAATTGCTAAAGAAAAGAACACATAAAATACAGTCACTTCTCAAGTAGTTCACAAATCCTAACTTTCCAAACAGGAACACTAAACCATTAAGTGGAATGCAAGTGTCAGTAAAATTGCACAATAGTTCACGGCAATAGTCATTCACCAGTAAGTGAAGGGTTCCTGATGTCAAATCCAACTACAGCAGAGAAGAAAATTAGATTAGCTTACAGAAGAGCAGCAGTTAGACTTGCTGCCTACCCTAGGCAATCAGGTTCGATGCTGACCTCTGGTGCTATCTGTATGGTTTATACATTCTCTGTGACCATGTGGGCGTACAGTATTCTGGTTCCTTCCTACATTCCAAGAGACTGCTAATGTGTTTATGGGTTACCCCTTAGTGAAGGGTAATGGCTAACAGCTGAGCACCTATGCTCCATCCGCCAGAAAAAGCAGGATCTCGCAGTAGCCACCCATTTCAATCCCACTTCCTATTCCCATTCTGACATGTCAGTCCATGGCCTCCTCTACTGCTGCGATGAGGCCACTCTCAGGTTGGAGGAGTAACACTTTATATTCCATCTGGGTAGCCTCCAACCTGATGGTATGAACATTGGTTTCTCAAACTTCCAGTAATTGCCCCCCCACCCTTTCACCATTTCCTATTCCTCTCTCTCCTATCTCTTTACCTGTCCATCACTTCCCTCTGGTGCTCCCTCTCCTTCCATGATCTTCTACACTCAATTAAATTCCCCCTTCTCCAGTCTTTATCTCTTCCACCAATCAACTCCTCAGCTCTTTAACTTCACTCCCTCCTCCTGGTTTCACCTATCACCTAGGGTTTCTTCCACCCTTCTCTCCACCTTCTTGCTCTGACTTCTCATCCGTTTTTCCAGTTTTGATGAAGGGTCTTGGCCTGAAACATCGACTCCTTGTTCATTTCCATAGATGTTGCCTGACCTATTGAGTCCCTCCAGCATTTTGTCTGTTTTCCTTGGATTTCCAGCACCCGCATGTTTTCTCATGTTAATGGCAAAAAGACTGAAGTAAGTTGATGAACACATTGAGAGAGAGAATTAGGTTGCATGGCTAGGGGTAAGTGAGGAGGGATAGAGGGACTAATCAGTTTGCTCTTCTGGAAGCCAGCATGCAAGCCAACAATTCAATCCTGATGGCAGAAATAAGTACAATGTTTGCATACATGTACATTGAAACATAGTGAAATGAATCATTTGCATCAATAACCAAAGCAGTCTGAAGATGCGCTGGGGCAGCCTGCAAGTGCTGCCACACTTCCAGCGCCAACACAGCATGCCCACCACTTACTAACCCTTTGTAATGCAAGAGGAAACCACAGCGCCAGGAGGAATCCCAGATGGTCACAGGGAGAATGTACAAACTTCTTACAGGCAGTGGAAGAAATTGCACCCTGATTTTCTGGTCACTGGCGCTGTAAATCGTTAGGCTAACCACTACGTTATCACGCTGCTTCATTGTTTTAAATTTCAGCATTGGGTTTGTTGGAGGGTGACCACTCCTGCTAAAGACCCCCACCACAAGAGCAGTGGTTTGGACCCAGCATTCTTTGGCCAATTCATCAATGACTTTCCTTCCAGAGATCAGAAATGTGCCTCTTTCTCAATCATTACACAATATTCAGTGCCATTCACAAATACACAGCAGATGAAGCAATCCATACACTCACACTTTAAGAATGGGAAAACAGTCAGGCATACAAAAAAAATGAAGGCGGCACCCCAGTGGCTACATTTCATTTCGACTTTGAGGAGATGTGGTATGTCACCAAAGACCAGCATGCAGACCGTGGAGATCATTTTAACCGGTTGCATCGCCATCTGGGTTGGGGGAGCCAATGCACAGGATTGGAAAAAGCTGCAGAGGGTTGTAATCTTATCAAGGGCACTACTAGACTCCCTACCACTGAGGACATTTTCCAAAGGCAGTGCCTCAAAAAGGGAGCAACATTAAAGACCCCCACCACTCAGGATTTGACCTCTTCGCATTGCTACCATTGGGGGGAGGTACAGGAGCCTGAAACCTGCACTCAACAACTCAGGAACAGCTTCTCCCCGCCCACCAGATTTCATGAACACTACCTGAACATTTTGCTCTTTTTGCACTACTTAGGTTCTTAATATTTTAAATTGCAACCTACAGTAATTTTTTAATATGTCTTGCACTGTAATGTTGCCTCAGAACAACGAATTCCATGACATCCATTAGTGATAATAAACCTGAATCCGACAGGTAGCAAGTAATCATGAAATAAGACAATTTCACCAAAAACCTTGGCAAGCAACACCATCATTAACATCTCATGGTCATCAATACACCATGCCTACAAGAACAAGGCAGAATCCTAAAGCGAGCCACTTATCTCCTAGCATTCCCCAAGATCTCTACCACAAACAATGATGGCAACTGGGAACACCACTGCTCAACATCAGGCTTATTATCACTGGCATGTGTCGTAAAATCTGTTAACTTTGCAGCAGCAGTTCAATGCAATACATAATATAGAATAAAAAAAACCAAGAATAATTAAGTATATCAATTACAGTATACAAATATCAAACAGATTAAAAATTGTGCAGAAAAAAGAAATTATGTATGTTAAGAAGTGAGGTAGTGTCCAAGGGTTCAATGTCCATTTAGGAATCAAGATGGCAATGGGGAAGAAGTTGCTCCTGAATCACTGAGTGTGTGCCTTCAGGCTTCTGTACCTCCTACCTGATGGTAACAGTGAGAAAAGGACATGCCTTGGGTGCTGGAGGTCTTTAACAATGGACACCGCTCCTTGAAGGTGTCCTGGGTACATTGTAGACCAGTACCCAGGATGGTGCCGACTAAATTTACAACCCTCTGCAACTTGTTTGGTCCTGTGCAGTAAACCCTCACCATACCAGACAGTGATGCAGCCTGTCAGAATGCTCTCCACAGCACAACTATGGAAGTTTTTGAGTGTATTTGTTGACATGCCAAATCTCATCAAACTCCTAATGAAGTATAGCCGCTGTCTTGCCTTTGTTATAACTGCATCAAAATGTTGGGACCAGGTTAGATCCTCAGAGATCTTGACACCCAGGAATTTGAAGCTGCTCACACTCTCTCTATTTCTGATCCCTCTATGAGAATTGGTATGTGTTCCTTTGTTTTACCCTTCCTGAAGTCCACAATCAGCTCTTACGTCTTGCTGACATTGAGTGCCAGGTTGTTGCTGCGACACCACTCCACTAGTTGGCATATCTCACTCCCGGACACCCTCTCATCACCATCTGAGATTCTACCAACAATGGTCGTACCATCAGCAAATTTATAGATGGTATTTGAGCTCTGCCTAGCCACACTGTCATAGGTATAGAGAATGTAGAGCAGTGGCTAAGCACACACCCGAGCTACACCACTGTTGATCATCAGCAAGCAGGAGATGTAATCACCAATCTGCACAAATTGTGGTTGTGGTTGTTTATCCTTCCAAGTCACTTAGCGTTTTATCTTAGAAATACAAGAGATTTTGCAGACACTGGGAATCCAGAGCAACACTCAAAATGCTGAGGGTGTTCAAAAGGCCAGGCAGCATCTATTTTTCAGGACTGGTGAAGAGTCTTGACCAGAAACATCAACTGTTTATTCCTCACCTTAGATGCTGCCCAACCTGCTGAGTTCTCCAGCATCTTGTGTGTTAGAAATACATCATTATTCTTTCAATTTTCCAAGTTGAAATATTGGGATAGCCTAATTCAATAACTTGTAGAAGTAATTTGCTTAAAGAATGTCAAATGCCAAACCAACAACTCAAATGGGATGGTTAAAATAATGGCCCTGGCAGCAATGACCAGACCTCCAGAACAAAACTAAAACAAATCAGCTTTTATATCCTTCAGAGTCTGAACATCAACATTTGATTTTTTTTTCCCACCCTAACCATTTACAAACTAGAAAGATTGCCTAGACTGCATTGATAAATGATTGATACTTAATTGTTAGCTAGGTTATAGTGGAGATTAGTCAGGACCATTCCAGTTTCTTCTTACCCCACCCAGGTTCCAGGATTGCAAATCATCTTGACAAACTGATATTGCAATAAAGCAGGATTATGACATGTGCAGCTTGATTTTCCCCAAAATAGTCATAATATAAAAACACCCGAGCATCTCACTATAATCCTGTCTTCTTCCCCTCACTGCCATGAACTTCTCCTGCAATATTTATTCATTTTTCATTTTATTGTCCTCATGATTTAGGAACACTGTTCATTTGATTCATTGGTTAGATTTGGAATGTTGAAAAAAATGTATAAATAAAATTATGTATTTTTTTATGTATACATTTCTTTCAACATTCCAAATCTAACCAATCATTCAGCAAGTGAAAGAATCTTTCAGGAATTAATTTCCACTCACTGACAAACTGAGCCAAAATACCAAAACTTTTAAATTACTATCTTCTAATAGCTTTGAAAGGGCAATGTGGGCTATTCTGATGTCATTTATTAAAGTCATATAGAGTTCTACATCTTTATTTGCAAGTTTCCCAGGAAAGATTTTGTGTGAAACCTCAACAGCAGGCATTATTGCTTCAGATCTAATGCAAGTTCTCTCAACTGTTAGAATATACAGGGTATCTTTCCAGAAGCAAATCTCAGCACATATCACAACATGAGCAGCACACTTTCAGTTTAGGGGAAAGTCGCTACACTCTGCACCAATGGGGAGAGATGAACACAAACCAATCCTCAGAGGGATCAGAAATAGAGAGAATGAGCAATTTCAAGTACCTGGGTGTTGATATCCTGAGACCTGGGCGTAACATATTGATTTAGCTGTAAAGAAGGTAAGACAGTGGCTATACCTCATTAGGAGTTTGAAGAGATTTGGTATGTCAACAAATACACTCAAAAGCATCCATAGATGTACCGTGGAGACAGGCTGCATCTCTGTCTGGTGTGGGGGGAGAGGGGGGGGCTAATGCACAGGACTGAAAGAAGCTGCAGAGGGTTGTAAATCCAGTCAGCTCCATCTTGGGCACTAGCCTACAAAGTATCCAGGACACCTTCAGGGTGCAGTGTCTCAGAAAGGCAGCGTCCATTATTAAGGACCTCCAGCAGCCAGGCCATGCCCTTTTCTCACTGTTACCATCAGGTAGGAGGTACAGAAGCCTGAAGGCACACACTCAACAATTCAGGAACAGCTTCTTCCCCTCTGCCATCCAATGCATAAATGGACGTTGAACCCTTGGACACTATCTCACTTTTTAATATATATCATTTCTTTTTTTGCACAATATTTAATCTATTCAATATACATATACTGTAATTGATATACTTAATTATTCTTATTTTTTGTTTTTAAAATATATATTATTTGTTTTTGCATGGCTTTTAATCTATTCAATATACTTATACTGTATAAAGTATACTGAATAAGATTTATTTATTATTATTAATTTTTTTCTTCTATATTATGTATTGCATTGAAATGCTACTACTAAACTAACAAATTTCATGTCACATGCTGGTGATAATAAACCTGATTCTGAAGTGTATATGTAATTGAAAAAGAGCAAGATCATAGCGGGGTAAATAGTAAGGCCAGGTGTCCATCTTATCACACACGAGTCTGATAATATGGCTTCATTACTTTATTTCTATTTTTTTGCATTACTTACTATGAATGCTGTTCATAGACTTCAGTTCAGCATTCAACACAATTATCCCTCAGAAAGTGATTGGAAAGCTGAGCCTATTGGGCCTGAACACCTCCCTCTGCAACTGGATCCTAGACTTCCTGACTGGGAGACCTCAGTCAGTCCGGATCGGGAGAAGCATCTCCAACACCATCGCACTAAGCATGGGGGCCCCCAGGGCTGCGTGCTCAGTCCACTGCTGTTCACTCTGCTGACCCACGACTGTGCTGCAACACACAGCTCGAACCTCATCATCAAGTTCAACGATGACACCACCGTGGTGGGTCTCATCAGCAAGAACAAGGAGTTAGCTTACAGAGAGGAGTTGTGGCGGTTAACAGACTGGTGCAGAGCCAACAACCTGTCTTTGAATGTGAACAAAACAAAAGAGATGGTTGTTGACTTCAGGAGGGCACGGAGCGACCACTCCCCGCTGAACATCGACGGTTCCTCGGTAGAGATCGTAAAGAGCACCGAATTTCTTGGTGTTCACCTGACGGAGAATCTCACCTGGTCCCTCAACACCAGCTCCATAGCAAAGAAAGCAAAGCAGCGTCTCTACTTTCTGCGATGGCTGAGGAAAGTCCATCTCCCACACCCCATCCTCATCACATTCTACAGGGGTTGTATTGAGAGCGTGCTGAGCAGCTGCATCACTGCCTGGTTCGGAAATTGCACCATCTCGGATCGCAAGACCCTGTAGCGGATAGTGAGGTCAGCTGAGAAGATCATCGGGGTCTCTCTTCCCACCATTATGGACATTTACACCACACGCTGCATCTGCAAAGCCAACAGCATTATGAAGGACCCCACCACCCCTCATACAATTTCTTCTCCCTCCTGCCATCTGGGAAAAGGCTCCGAAGCATTCAGGCTCTCATGACCAGACTATGTAACAGTTTCTTCCCCTAAGCTATCAGACTCCTCAATACCCAGAACCTGGACTGACACCAAATTACTGCCCGCTATTGTGCTTATTGTCTTGTTTATTATTTACTGTTATGCCTGCACTGTTTTGTTTACTTATGCAGTCCTAGGTAAGTCTGTAGTCTAGTGTAGTTTTTTTTTCTGTTGTTTTTCACATTGTAGTTATTGTACTGTTTCATGTTGCACCATGGTCCTGAAAACCATTGTCTTATTTTTACTGTGTACTGTACCAGCAGTTATGGTCAAAATGACAATAGAAAGTGACTTGACTTGAACTATTTAATAGACGTATATGCACTTGCTGTAATTCAGTTTTTTTCTCTATTTTTATTTATCATGTATTTCATTGTACTGATAGCATAAAGTCAACAAATTTCATGACATAGACCAGTGATATTAAACTGGATTCTGAAAAAACAGTAATGCCAGGGGTCAGAGGGCTCTTGATAAGCATTAGGAAGAATAGTATCGGTAGAAGCCAACTTCACGTGCCCTGCAGCACTCTGGGGTTAGCTGGTCTTCAGAAAGGTCTCCACAAATAATAAACATTTCTTCTCTCTTTTGTATAACATCTTCCTGACATTTCACACTGCCACCCAGCTTTGTGTCATCAGCAAATTTGCTGATGTTACTTTTAATCCCTTCATCTAAATCATTAATGTATATTGTAAACAGCTGCTGTCCCAGCACCAAACCTTGCGGTACCCCACTGGTCACAGCCTGCCATTCCAAAAGGGACCCATTAATCGCTACTCTTTGTTTCCTGTCAGCCAGCCAATTTTCAATCCATGTCAGTACTCTGCCCCCAATACCACGTGCTCTAATTTTGCCCACTAATCTCCTATGTGGGACTTTATCAAAAGCTTTCTGGAAGTCCAGGTACACTACATCCACTGGCTCTCCCTTGTCCATTTTCATAGTTACATCCTCAAAAAACTCCAGAAGATTAGTCAAGCATGATTTTCCCTTCATAAATCCATGCTGACTCGGACTGATCCTTCTACTGCTATCCAAATGTGTCGTAATTTCATCTTTCATAATTGACTCCAGCATCTTTCCCACCACTGATGTCAGGCTATAATTCCCTGTTTTTTCTCTCCCTCCTTTCTTGAAAAGTGGGACAACATTAGCCACCCTCCAATCAGCAGGAACTGTTCCTGAATCTATAGAACATGCTGGCCTTTATAACAAGAGGAATTGAGTAGAGGAGTAAAGAGGTCCTTCTGCAGCTGTACAGGGCCCTGGTGAGACCCCACCGGGAGTATTGTGTGCAGTTTTGGTCTCCAAATTTGAGGAAGGACATTCTTGCTATTGAGGGAGTGCAGCGTAGTTTCACAAGGTTAATTCCCGGAATGACGGGACTGTCATATGCTGAAAGAGTGAAGCGACTGGGCTTGTATACACTGAAATTTAGAAGGATGAGAGGGGATCTGATTGAGACATATAACATTATTAAGGGATTGGATACGCTGGAGGCAGGAAGCATGTTCCCGCTGATGGGTGAATCCAGAACTAAAGGCCACAGTTTAAGAATAAGGGGTAGGCCATTTAGAACAGAGATGTGGAAAAACTTTTTCACCCAGAGAGTGGTGGATATGCGGAATGCTCTGCCCCAGAAGGCAGTGGAGGCCAAGTCTCTGGATGCATTCAAAACAGAGTTAGATAGAGCTCTTATAGACAGCGGGGTCAAGGGATATGGGGAGACGGCAGGAACGGGGTACTGATTGTGTATGATCAGCCATGATCACAGTGAATGGCAGTGCTGGCTAGAAGGGCCGAATGGCCTACTCCTGCACCTATTGTCTGTTCTATATAGACTTTGATGAGATGCGGCAAAGCCCAACAGAAGACACAGCATTGATCCTGGAAGCCTAAAACTACAGGCAAAATAAATTATTAACAAAGACAAGGTTGTGTTTGAGAATGGAGATGACCAAATAAAGCAGCATTTTTTCCAGAAGAAATCAAGTTAGAAATAACCTATACCGAGAAAATTTAAGAACTAAATTAAGAACTATTTAAGAACTTTTTAAAAGCTATTTATTAAAGCTTTTTGGGAGGGTGATTTTAGATGCATATCATATTTATATTGAGTTAAATACTTATGTAATTAGTTTTGCTACAATAAGTGTATGGGACACTGGAAAAATGTTGAATTTCCCCTTGGGGATGAATAAAGTATCTATCTATCTATCTAAAATGAAATTCACTCATTTTTCATGGGCTCCATGCCCTGCAGTTATGAAGGTAAATAAGCCAATTTTAAATGTCTGGGTGCTTTTCCACCCTGAATCATGCAGAGAACTTTACTTGTAGATTTCTCAATAGCAGTTTCCTCAGAATTGCCATGCTGACTGATAGAAGATGAATCAGCTCTCAAGAGAATGCTTTCCACAGTGCAGGGCCCCTTATCTAAGAAAGGATGTGTTAGAATTGGAGAGAGTTCAAATGAGGTTCACGAACATGATTCTGGGATTGATAGGCTTGTCATATGAAGCGGGTTTGATGGCTCTGGGCCTCTACTCATTCAGAAGAATGAGGGGTGACCTCATTGAAACCCATCAAATGCTGAAAGGCCTCGATAGAGTGGATGTGGAGAGGAGGTCCTATGGTGGGGGAGTCTAAGATCAAAGCACACAGCCTCAAAGTAGAGTGGCGCCCTTTAGAACGGAGATAAGGAGGAATTTCTTTAGCCAGAGAGTGGTGAATCTTGGAATTTATTGCTACCGGTGGCTGTGGAAGCCAAGTGATTGGGTATTTTCTCAGTGGCTAAAGTAAGAGTTGGAATGTTATGGTGAGGTTGTATAAGGCATTGGAAAGGCCAAATTTGGAGTATTGTGTGCAGTTTTACTCACCAAATTACAGGAAGGATATTAATAAGGTTGAAAGTATGCAGAGAAGGTTTATAAGGATGTTGCTGGGACTTGAGAAACTGAGTTACAGAGAAAGGTTGAATAGGTTAGGACTTTATTTCCTGGAGCATAGCAGAATGAGGGGAGATTTGATAGAGGTGTATAAAATTATGATGGGTATAGATAAAGTGAATGCAAGCAGGCGTTTTCCACTGAGGCTAGGGGAGAAAAAAAAAAGAGGACCTGGGTTAAGGGTGAAGGGGGAAAAGTTTAAAGGGAACATTAGGGGGACTTCTTCACACAGAGAGTGGTGGGAGTGTGGAATGAACTGCCAGATGAAGTAGTAAATGCAGGCTCACTTTTAACATTTAAGAAATGTGGACAGGTACATGGATAAGAGGTGTATGGAGGGATATAGTCCAGGTGCAGGTCAGTGGGACTAGGCAGAAAAATGGTTTGGCACAGCCAAGAAAGGGCCAAAAGGCCTGTTTCTGTGTTGTAATGTTCTATGGTTTCTTACAGAATAATAAGGTAATGTGAGTAGTACTTATTTACCATTTCTTTTCCAAAGGCAGTGTGATTTCCTGGAATACCTTTTAATGAGCTTTGGACAAAAGTTATAGGTTTCATCTGAAAGCTTCAATTTCAACTGGCATGGAGGAAAGATGCACTGCACAATCTCGTAATAGCATTACATTTGACACAAGGCAAGCATCAGATGCATCAAGATGACTCTCTCCAACAAGTCCCTGAAGCTCAGCAATCGACCTACATGTGAGCATACCCAGACTGGTATTTATGTGGCAACCCCACATGGAGATCCTACACAAAAGGATCTGATTTCTAGACATCGATTGCTCCTTAAGTAAATAATTTGCAATTTTTCAGGAAAGCAAGGTTGAAAACCTCGCTAGAGATAAATTTCAAATGTTGGGAGTGAATCATCTTGAAACATTATTTCCAGGGCAAACAAAAAACGTGCTTAATACTCAAGTGAATTCCTCCAAAATAGAAACACAACAGTCATAATTACAATAATTCACTGCACTAATACTGTATAAGTTAGTCCCACATTTTCACTTATGGACTTCATCTTACGTTCTCAATAATTATTGCTTATTTATTATTATTACTATTTCTTTTTGTACTTGCGCAGATTGCTGTCTTTTGCACACTGGTTGGACATCCATGATGATGTGGTCTTTCATTGATTCTATTAGGATTATTATTCTAATACGGATTTATTGAGAGAAGATGAGTCTCAGGGTTGTATATGGTGACACGTATGTACTTTGATCACTTAAGTTCTTGATCTTAAAGTCCATTGCTGGAAAAAAAATTGAGCTGGTAAAGCACTACCAGAGAAGTGAAATGACAATCTGAACACAGCACAGGGTGATCAATCAATGACAATCATAGATATAAGTGCAGACAAGAGAAATGCAATTTGTAATTAAAACCAACAGTAATCAGGTGTGCACATCGTAAACAGCAGAGAAGTGACAATCTGCCGAGAAGCAAATTTAGACCTACCAGGGATGTAAAGTCTTTGGTCCTACTAGGTAAAGGTTTAATATCATTTATTCGTGATAAATTAGCAGCCTTACGACGTGCCCCTGTGAATGAATTAGAAGGGCTTGGGAGCATGACTTAAATAACTCCTTATCTGATGAGACTTGGGACTCGATTCTCAAATCGGTTAACTCAACCTCTCTTTGTGCTCGCCATTGCCTTTTACAGTTTAAGATTGTTCATAGAGCCCATATGTCTAAATCTAAATTATCTCGATTTTACCCTAATATTAGTCCTCTTTGTGATAAATGCAAAAGGGGCGAGGCCTCTCACATATGTACTGGTTCTGTCCTAGCTTAGAGAAATTTTGGAAAGATGTCTTCACAACGTTATCGTATATTCTGAATCGCCACCCAGAACTTAACCCTTTGATTGCTCTGTTCGGTTTCTGGGGTGAGACAGATTTACGTCTGGGTTCGACTAAGTGTCGAAAATTATCTTTTGCTTCTTTCCTCGCTAGACGTTTAAACCTCCTTAGATGGAGAGATGTTGCCCCACCCACACATGCTCAATGGCTTAATGATATTATGTCCTGCTTCGACCTTGAAAAAATTCATTATTCAGTTCTTAATTCGGATATAAAGTTCCATAAGGTCTGGGGACCTTTTATTGAGTACTTTCATAACCTTCCTCTTAACTAAGGTTTTTTTCTCGGTCCCTTGCTTTCAGCTCCTTTTTTTTTGGTAGTAGGTATTAATATCTTCTGTTGTTAAGTGTATTTACAGTTTTGGGGGTTTGATTGTCCTGATTTATATTCTCTATATTGTGTTGTGGTTGGTCTGGAGTTCTTTTTTTGTTGTGGGGCTTGGGGAGGATACTAATTTTACAAGTCTTCAATTTGGGTGCTCTCTCAATCATCTTTTTTTATATTATATTATTATTGTATGTTTATTTTTGCACTGTATTAATGTTCTTCATTTTGATCTGGAGTTTTTTATCTGTAGCGACGTAGAAAATGTATAAAAAACTAATTTAAAAAAGTCTTTGGTCCACATGCATCTAGTAATAATAAGACCATAAGATACAGAAGAAGTAGACCATTCGGCCCATCATGTCTGCTCTGCCACTCCATCACAGGCTGATCCAATTCTTCCAGTCATCCCCACTCCACTGCCTTCTCCCCATACCCTTTAATGCCCTGGCTAATCAAGAACCTATCTATCTCTGCCTTAAATGCACCCAATGACTTGGCCTCCACAGCCACTCATGGGAACAAATTCCATAGATTTACCACCCTCTGACTACAGTAGTTTCTCCGCATCTCTGTTCGAAATGGACATCCTGAAGTCATGCCCACTTGTCCCAGAATCCCCTACCATGGGAAATAACTTTGCCATATTGAATCTGTTCAGGCCTTTTAACATTCAGAATGTTTCTGAGATCCCCCCTCATTCTCCTGAACTCCAGGGAATACAGCCCAAGAGCTGCCAGACGTTCCTCATACAGTAACCCTTTCATTCCTGGAATCATTCTTGTGAATCTTCTCTGAACCCTCTCCAATGTCAGTATATTATTTACAAAATAAGGAGCCCAAAACTGCACACAATACTCCAAGTGTGGTCACACAAGTGCCTTATAGATCCTCAAGATCACATCCATGCTCTTATAATTTATACCTCTAAAAATGAATGCCAACAGTGCAGTCCCCTTCTTTACAACCGACTCAACCTGGAGGTTAACCATTAGGGCATCTTGCACAAGGACTCTCAAGTCCCTTTGCATCTCTGCATTTTGAATTCTCTCTCCATCTAAATAGTAGTCTGCCCATTTATTTCTTCTACCAAAGTGCATGGCCATACACTTTCCAACATTGTATTTCATTTGCCACTTCTTTGCCCATTCCCTTAAAATACCTAAGTCTCTCTGCAGGCTCTCTGTTTCCTCAACAGTACCCGCTCCTCCACCTATCTTTGTGTCATCAGCAAACTTAGCCACAATTCCATTAATCCCATAGTCCAAATCATTGACATGCATCGTAAAAAGCAGTGGTCCCAACACTGATCCCTGTGGAACTCCACTGGTAACCAGCAGCCAGCCAGAATAGGATCCCTTTATTCACACTCTCTGTTTTCTGCCAATCAGTCAATGCTCCACCCATGATAGTAACTCCCCTGTAATTCCATGGGCTCTTATCTTGCTAAGCAGCTTCATGCGGCACCTTGTCAAAGGCCTTCTGAAGTACATCACCTGCGCCTCCTTTGTCTACCTTGCTTGTAATTTCCTCAAAGAATTGCAGTGGGTTAGTCAGGCAGGATTTTCGTTTCAGGAAACCATGCTGGCTTTGGCCTATGTTGTCATGTGCCTCTAGGTTCTCCATAATCTCACCCCTAACAATCAATTCCAACAACTTCCCAACCACTGATGTCAGGCTAACAGGTCTATAGCTTCCCTTCTGCTGTCTCCCACCCTTCTTAAATAGCGGAGTAACATTTGCAATTTTCCAGTCATCTGGTACAATGCCAGAATCTATCGATTCTTGAAAGATCATTGCTAATGCCTCCACAATCTCTCCAGCTACTTCCTTCTGAACCCAAGGGTGCATTCCATCAGATCCAGGAGATTTATCTACCCTCAGACTATTAAGTTTCCTGAGCAACTTCTCAGAATTTTCACTGCACAAACTTCACTTCCCTGACACTCTTGAATGTCCAGTATACTGCAGATGTCTTCCACTGTGAAGACTGATGCAAAATACACAATCAGTTCCTCTTCCATCTCTGCATCTCATTACAGTATCTCCAGCGTCATTTACTATTGGTCCTATATTTGCCCTCAACTCTCTTTTACCCTTTATATACTTTTTTTTAAAAAAGCTTTTAAAAATGTCTTTCTGGTAAGATTTTATGCAGCTTACCTAGGTGGGCACAGTATACTTGAGGATCATTATCTGGCACTCTTTCTTTCTGTTCCATTACCTAGGTGGGCACAGTATACTTGAGGATCATTATCTGGCACTCTTTCTTTCTGTTCCAACTCAGAGAGACTCAGAAATTGGAAAAGGTCGCAACGACCGGTGTTGCACTTAAATAGGATTAACTTGGACAGAAAAGTGGAGATGACTGATTTGACTTTGATCAGATCCACATCATTTCCTAGCAACTGGTTTCTTAAAACTTTGTGAATAATTCTGACAAATAAAGCAATGTCATGCCTAATATTCTTGAGTTGATTACTGAATGAAGCATTTGAGTCTTCAGAAAGTGCATAAAGACATGTCTCAGGCAGTTTCCTATTGAGGGCCACCTGACTTCAGTGTGTAACAGCAAGCATTAGAACTGTTCATCATTCTCAATACAAAGCTCTCAGAATAGTTGAGAATTGAGAGCATGGGACTTGATTTGATTTACTGCTCTGATAACTGTATTTAATGATTTTGAATTCTCTCTCCATCTAAATAGTAGTCTGCCCATTTATTTCTTCTACCAAAGTGCATGGCCATACACTTTCCAACATTGTATTTCATTTGCCACTTCTTTGCCCATTCCCCTAAACTATCCAAGTCTCTCTGCAGGCTCCCTGTTTGTTCAACACTACTCGCTCCTCCACATATCTTTGTATCACTGGCAAATTTAGCCACAAATACATTAATACTGTAGTCCAAATCATTGACATACATAGTAAAAAGCAGTGGTCCCAACACCGACCCCTGTTGAATTCCACTGGTAACCGGCAGCCAGACAGAATAGGATCCCTTTAATCCCACTCTCTGTTTTCTGCCGATCAAACAATGCTCCACCCATGCTAGTAACTTCCCTGTAATTCCATGGGCTCTTATCTTGCTAAGCAGCCTCATGTGCGACAGCTTGTCAAGAGCCTTCTGAAAATTCACATACACCACATCTACTACATCTCCTTCGTCTACTCTGCCTGTAATTTCCTCAAAGAATTGTAGTATGTATGTCAGGCAGGATTTTCCTTTCAGGAAACCATGCTGGTTTTGGCCTAACTTGTCCTGTGCCTCCAGGTACTCCGTAATCTCATCCCTAACAATCAATTCCAACAACTTCCCAACCACTGATGTCAGGATAACAGGTCTATGGTTTCCTTTCTGCTGTCTCCCACCCTTCTTAAATAGTGGAGTAACATTGACAGCAACTGTAACCTCTGAAGTAAATTCCTCAAACTTCACAGAATAATGAGAACATATACTTGGAGAATGAGTCAAAAATCTCAGCTGCTTTATCATGGGTTCATCATCCAAGTCATAATGGTAAGAATTTACCCAAATGTACTTAACTTTTATTCATACCATATACTGCAGAACTTTTCAGTGTACTATATTACTCATTAACCAAAGATTATTTTACAATATCAACAAGTTAATGCGAACCCTCAGTAATATTCCTCGACAATCAAGGAGCAGCACATTGACCAGGGTCAACCATAGATGTTACGTCCCAGCTTTCTACGTGATAAACAAGCCAGTACGCAAGCTAGGGCAGTAGAATATGGAGAGCAAGCTGTTACCCATGTGGCAGGCTCCCACTCTACATGCAGCCGATGAATCCGAAGGAACGGCAACACTTCATGGGACTCGCCCAATTAGTCTGCACAGGCTCTTATTAGTAGTCTACCTAATGGAGATGGAGGCTGTAATCACAGCGGGTTAGGAGACAAAGTACAGAAAGGAAGTGGAACTCAGAATGGCTCTTAAGAGAATCAACATAAACAACAGGATTTCAGAAGAGTGGATAGCCAAACTTTTTCCCAGGGTGGAAAGTCTCCCAATGTAAATTTGGAGACTGTTTTGCAGAGCACCTATGCTCTGTCTGCCAGAAGAAGTGGGATCTCCCAGTGGCCACACACTTTCAATTCCACTTCCCATTCTTATATCCGTGGCCTCCTCCACTGCCGTGATGATGACACACTCAAGTTGTTCCGACTTAGTTGACCCTAAATTGATGAAGGTAGGGCAGTGGATGTGGTCTACATGGACTTTAGCAAAACATCTGACAAGGTCCCTCATGAGAGACTCATCCAGAAAGTCATGAGGCATGGGATAAGTGGAACCTTGGCTGTTTGGATAAAAAAATTGGCTTAAAGGAAGAAAGCAGAAGGTAGTTGTGGAAGGAAAGTATTCTGCCTGGAGGTCGGTGACTAGTGGAGTGCTGCAAGGATCTGTCCTGGGACCCTGCTCTTTGTGATTTTTATAAATGACTTGGATGTAGAGGCGGAAGAATGGGTGAGTAAGTTTGCGGATGACACGAAGATTGGAGGAGTTGTGGATGGAGCTATAGGTGGCCGAAGGTTACAAGAGGATATAGACAGGCTGCAGAGTTGGGCAGAAAAATGGCAGATGGAGTTCAATCCGGACAAGTGTGAGGTGATGCATTTTAGAAGGACAAACCAGAAGACTGAGTACATGATTAATGGTCAGTTACCTAAGAGTGTGGATGAACAAAGGGACCTTGGGATTCAAATCCATACATCCCTCAAGGTCGCTGCACAGGTTGATAGGGTAGTTAAGAAGGCCTATGGGTTGTTAGGCTTCATTAACAGGGGGATTGAGTTCAAAAGTAGAGAGGTCATGTTGCACACTCGACAAATCTCTGGTGAGACCGCACTTAGAGTATTGTGTTCAATTCTGGTCACCTCATTATAGGAAGGATGTGGAAGCGATGGAGAGGGTGCAGAGATTTACCAGGATGTTGCCTGGTTTGGAGAACATGTCATATGAAGCAAGGTTAGCAGAGCTGGGACTTTTCTCTTTGGAGCATAGAAGGATGAGAGGGGACTTGATAGAGATCTACATGATTATGAGAGGCATAGATAGGGTGGATAGTCAGTACCAGTTTCCCAGGGCACCAATAGCAAACACCAGAGGGCATATGTACAAAATTAAGGGAGGGAAGTTTAGGGGAGACATCAGGGGTAAGTTTTTTTTACACAGAGGGTTGTGAGTGCCTAGAATGACTTGCCAGGGATGGTGGTGGAGGCTAAAACATTAGGGGTATTTAAGAGCCTCTTGGACAGGCACATGGATGAAAGAAAAATGGAGGGTTATGGGGTAGTGTGGGTTTAGTACTTTTTTTAAGGATTATATGGGTCAGCACAACATGGAGGGCTGAAGGGCCTGTACTGTGCCATAGTGTTCTATGGTTCTACGGAGTAGTCTCCAACCTGTTAGCATGAATATCGATTTCTCCAACATCTACTAATGCCTCGCCCCCTTCACCATTCCCCATTCCCTTTTCCCTCGCAGCTCATCTCCTTACCTGCCCATCACCTCCCCTAGTTGCTCCCTCCTCTTTTCTTTCTTCCATGGCCTTCTGTCCTCTTTTAGATTTCCCCCTTCTCCAGCCCTGTTATCTCTTTCACCAATCAGCTTCCCAGCTCTTTAGTTCACCCTTTCCCCGCCCCCCCCATTAATCTATCACCTTGTGTTTCTTCCTTCCTTCCTCCCACCTTCTACCCCCTCATCTTTTTTTTCTTCAGTCCTGATGAGGGGTCTCAGCCCAATACGTTAACTATACTCATTTCTATAGATGCTGCCTGGCCTGCTGAGTTTCTCCAGCATTTTGTGTGTGTCGTTAACAACAGCAGTCAGAGGGGAATGGCCAGAGTGGTTCAAGCTGACAGGAAGGTGACAGTAACTCAACTAACCACACGTTACAACAGTGTTGTGTAGAAGAGCAACTGTGAATGCACAACACATCGAAACCTGAAGTGAATGGGCTACAACGGTAGAACATATTTTAGCCACAGGAGGTAGTTAATAAATTGGCCAAAGTGTATAACCTCATCACTGCTAAATCAGTGAGAAAGTAGCAAGTCATTAGACAATGTCACCAATGCTAGTAATAAGTTCATGTCAATCTTATATTCACTTTTTTGACACCACGTGCAACAATGCATGGAGGGAAGCAACAGCGCAATTACCAATCAGCAAATCAGACTTTGTCCCTTTGTACTGCATGTTTCATGTAGAAATGACAGAAAGCCACTCTATCACCCCCGCGGCACCTGCAGCATCATTTGATAGGACTGTGGCTAATCTTCTACCCAAAAGCAACCTTGTGCATTACTCTCCATTTCCCAAATACCTAGAGTCGTCAGACTCTGAATATGCTCGATAATTTCACAACATATGCCAGTGATATTAAACTGGATTCCGAAAATGAATTTCCACAGCTTTCCATAGTAGAAAACTCCACAGAGACACAGACTCTGGGTGAAGTTTTTTTTTGCCATGTCCTCCGTCATGAATGCCTGATCTTGAAGCTACCAATTGTATTTCCAGACATCCCACCCCAGATTCTAGATTCAGATTTACCACATGCACATCGAAGCATACAGCGAAATGCACCATTTGAATTGCAACCAGCACACCCAACAACGTACTGGAGACAGCCTGCACGTGTTGCCACGCATTCCAGTGCCAACGCAGCATTCTCACAATGCTCAGCAGGAGAAGCCCCATTCCTCACCCCCACCCACTCACATACGCAGTTCTCCAAACTCAGGACTGGCTGTCTTTCACCTCTAGACATCTGGGACTCAGAAACTGGGCCTCCAACTTCCCCAGCAGACTCACAGATTTGGTGCCTCAGCCATTGGGCCCGAAGTCCCAAGGGAACCCCTCAAGGGAAACATTTCCACATTATATCATAAAAGGTGTGGAGCTATCTAACCAAGACCTTAACATATTATTTGCTTCTTATAAATTACATATCGATGCAGTCATAAAGGCGGCAAGACAGCAGCTATACTTCATTAGGAGTTTGAAGAGATTTGGCATGTCAATAAATACAGTCAAACACTTCTATAGATGTACCATGAAGAGCATTCTGACAGGCTGCATCACTGTCTGGTATGGGGGGGCCGGGCTACCACTTGAGCACTAGGCTACAAAGTACCCAGGACATCTTCAGGGGGTGGTGTCTCAGAAAGGCAGTGTCCATTATTAAGGACCTCCAGCACCCAGAGCGTGCCCTTTTCTCACTGTTACCATCAGGTAGGAGGTACAGAAGCTTGAAGGCACACACTCAGCGATTCAGCAACAGCTTCTTCCCCTCTGCCATTCGATTCCTAAATGGACATTGAACCCTTGGACACCTCACTTTTCTGAAAAATATACACTATTTTTACATGATTGTTAATCTATTCAATATACATATACTGTAATTAATTTACTCATTATTATAATTTTTTTCTTCTATATTATGATTTACATTGAACTGCTACTGCTAAGTTAACAAATTTCACGTCACATGCCAGTGATAATAAACCTGATTCTAATTCTGAGATTACTTGGTCGATGAATTTTAAACAAGTGATTAGTTCACTGCAGCAGTCATGACTCGAGAGATACTGCAGTATATTAAATATATAGTATTAGATATTACAGAAAATAATGACCAAATAGTTATCAGATGGCTAGAGGTAGCTGAATGTATGAAGGAACTATTTCATGTTGCTGTGCAAGAAGTACTTTCCCAAGCGTTTTACTTAGCTATCATAACACAGAACTGAATGCCAGCCATTCTCTGGAGGCTTGTGTTTGTACAATGATTACCAGTAAGAGGTTCTAATCGCCAACTAGTAGGGGACTTCAAAATAGTTTTTGTTTATGAGATTGTGTCCAATTAAATAATCAGAAATTCAACATTATAAAACCCAAGCCAGGATGTCAAATTGAGGAGGTTTTGACTTAAAGCAAGTTAGCTAATTCAAACGTTTTGTTTTCTGAGTGGCATTCACCTTTGGATGAATACAGGCAGAGAGATGAGGAAAGGACCCTTAACCCACCATGCAAACCATCTAGCACCCACTTGCACTTGGACAACAGCCTTCAATACACTGATGACCCAAGTGCTCATTTTGATACCCCTTTCAAATGTGCCAGTCTCCCCCTCTCCCCCAGGCAGGAGAAAAAAAAAGTTCCTCTGATACATTCTAAATCTCCTACTGCTCAACCTAAACCTATACCGCCAAGTTCAAAACACATGGGGGAGAAAGAATGTCTTGCTATCCTATCCAAGGCCCATATTTTTAACAAGTGATTAGTATACTGAAAGGAAACCATGTCTCAACTAGTTTGCCTTCTCAGCCTACTCCACTTCAAAGAAAACAAACTCAGTCTTTCTATAGCAGGGGTTCCAACCCTTTTTTTAAATACCATGGACCCTTACCTTTAACCAGGGGGTCCGTATGCCTCAGGCTGCAAACTCCTGTACTAAAGTGGCCTGGATCACCATTCCAGGCAATATCTCAACAAATCTCCTCTCCACATTCTATATTATATAATCACATCGTTCTCTAAGTGTGGTGATTGGAACTACATATAGTGTCCAGCTATGGCCACACGAACATATCTTTATAAACAAATGTTCACAAAACTATACCAATTGACAGCACAAAAGCCCCTTATAGGCATGTAGACTGTAGTGTTCTTTGGCTTCTTTCTCAGTCTCCAGCTCTCTGCCTGCAGCCCTGTTGATCAGATACTCCCTAAAAATCAATGAAAGCTTCCACTTCTACCAACTGTTCAAGCAGTAGCTTGCAGATCTCACTCCGCATTTACATGAAAAGCATACCCATTACCTTTCTAATTATTCTGTCAATTACTCTAAGCTTATAGTATTTGCCTATTGCTCTCATTTAAAAAAAAGAACTAGGTTTCTCCTACTCTCTTCTATGCATGTATTATATTTTAAATACTTTAATTAAATTTTCACTTAGCTGCCTCAGCCTATTCAAATCTTTCCACGGGGCTAAATTTCTCCAGTGCCCTCTCTCTAAATACTATCACCATCTTCGTCTATCACAGCAAGTACAATTCTGTACATAACTATGAAGTAACAAGTGCTTTGTATCATTCTAGAATAGCCACTCAATTCCAATATTCCAGTTTTCATTATAAAGGATCCACAATTATTTTATCTACCCATCTTGTTATATTCAGGAATCCGCAATTGAGCACTCCAAACGCTGTACTTCTCAGAACTACTCCCACTCTCTATCCTCATACTTAACCTTGCACACAGTGGGAATACTTCCCTGGCTCAGTCATGAACTGGATGATAGGTGAGAGTCAGAGCACTAAAGCACAGGAACAGACCCTTCAGCCCATCTGAAGTGGATCCACAGTGGATGTGGTATATTTAGATTTTCAAAAGGCTTTCGACAAGGTCCCACACAAGAGATTAGTGTGCAAACTTAAATCACCCGGTATTGGGGATATGGTATTGATGTGGATAGAGAATTGGTTGGCAGACAGGAAGCAAAGAGTGGGAGTAAACGGGACCTTTTCAGAATGGCAGGCAGTGACTAGTGGGGTACTGCAAGGCTCAGTGCTGGTACCCCAGTTGTTTACAATAGATATTAATGATTTAGACGAGGGAATTAAATGCAGCATCTCCAAGTTTGCGGATGATACGAAGCTGGGCGGCGGTGTTAGCTGTGAGGAGGATGCTAAGAGGATGCAGGGTGACTTGGATAGGTTAGGTGAGTGGGCAAATTCATGGCAGATGCAATTTAATGTGGATAAATGTGAGGTTATCCACTTTGGTTGCAAGAACAGGAAAACAGATTATTATCTGAACGGTGGCCGATTAGGAAAAGGGGAGATGCAACGAGACCTGGGTGTCATTGTACACCAGTCATTAAAGGTGGGCATGCAGGTACAGCAGGCGGTGAAAAAGGCAAATGGTATGTTGGCATTCATAGCAAAAGGATTTGAGTACAGGAGCAGGGAGGTTCTACTGCAGTTGTACAAGGCCTTGGTGAGACCGCACCTAGAATATTGTGTGCAGTTTTGGTCCCCTAATCTGAGGAAAGACATTCTTGCCATAGAGGGAGTACAGAGAAGGTACACCAGATTGATTCCTGGGATGGCAGGACTTTCATATGAAGAAAGACTGGATCGACTATGCTTATACTCGCTGGAATTTAGAAGATTGAGGGGGGATTTATTGAAACGTATAAAATTCTAAAGGGATTGGACAGGCTAGATGCAGGAAGATTGTTTCCGATGTTGGGGAAGTCCAGAATGAGGGGTCACAGTTTAAGGATAAAGGGGAAGCCTTTTAGGACTGAGAAGAGGAAAAACTTCTTCACACAGAGAGTGGTGAATCTGTGGAATTCTCTGCCACAGGAAACTGTTGAGGCCGTTTCACTGGCTATATTTAAGAGGAAGTTAGATATGGCCCTTGTGGCTAAAGGGATCAGGGGGTATGGAGAGAAAGCAGGTGCAGGGTTCTGAGTTGGATGATCAGCCATGATCATACTGAATGGCGGTGCAGGCTCGAAGGGCCGAATGGCCTACTCCTGCACCTATTTTCTATGCTTCTATCTAGTCTGTTCCAGCCTCGTCTTCTGACTAATTTGATCTACCCTCGCCTTCCATGCCCCTCTCTCCACCACGCTACTAAAATACTCTTAAATGTTAAAACTGAACCTGCATCTACCATATCCTGTGGAAGCTCATTCCACATTCACGTCACCCTCTGCTCAAAGAGGAGCCCCCGTAAGCTCCCCTTCAACACTTCACCCTTAATCAGAATCAGCATCCGGTTTAACATCACCAGCATAGGTTGTAAAATTAGCTAGCCTTTAACTTCTAGATCTTGTCTCAAACCTCAGCGGAAAAACCCTGCAGCATTTGCCCTGACTATTCCTCTCATAACTTCGTATACCTCTATCAGATCTCCTCTTATTCTCCAGGGATTAAAAAGTCCTAACCTATTCAACCTTTCCCAATAACTCAGGTCCTCAAGTCCTGGCAACACTTTTGTAAATATTTTTCTGCACTTTTTTCAATCTCATTGATAGCTTCTTGTAGGTAAGATGACCAAAAGTGCACACAACGCTCTGTATTTGGCCTCACCAATATCTTATACTTCTACATAACATCCGTACTTAATACTGATTTATGATGGCAAAAAGCTACTTTACCACTTTATCTACCTATCATGCCACTTTCAAGGAATTATGTATCTGTATTCACAGACCTGTCTGTTCTACTGCATTCCCCAGCCTAACTTCAATTTCAAACTTAACGATTTCTAATTTTAAAATAAGTGGAGATATATTTTGCTTTAACAACTCATCTAAAGTTAAAGATTTTCTAAAACAAAAAAATGAATAGACTCTAGTGACAAAACTCCCCATGCTAATACTCAGTAAAACATTCAAGCTCATAAATTACTTTACAACACTTGTAAAAGTCTCTTTACTACCACTAATCCCAAATGCAAGTGTCCCAATTGCAACTCTAGTGTCTCGTCCCGAACCGTTGGCTGTTTATTCCCTTCTGTAGATGCTACCTGACTTGCTGTGTTCCTCCAGTATTGTGTATCTGTTGCCCAAGATCTCTAGCACCGACAGAATCTCTTGTGTTTAAGATTTGCTGCTCTTAACCTTGTTGGGTCTTTCTGTGTAACACCACTGTATCACTTTACGCCAGGGGTTTCATCCTGGGGTCCGTGGACCTCTTGCTTAATGGTATTAGTTCATGGCATAAAAAAGTGTTGGGAACTCCTTATTTACTCTATTGCAAATTCTTGCAGCTACTTGCTCACAATCATTCCATATGCACATCATAGTCTTCTAGCTACAAGAAATGTTATTTCTGCTTAATGCATGCTGCAATGATGGTGTATCCTGATCTCCTGGTTTATCTGGAGAACAAGGGATGCACATTTAGGGCTGGAGACTGCAGGCATCCTCTTGAATTACAGCCAGGTGCCTCCTGGCAACAGGTTTCCAAGCATGTAGGAGGTATTACAGCATAGTGCTGCCAGTATGTGGTTACATTTTGGAGATGCTTATGATTCAGACAACTCTGCTCGAAGCTGCAGGAAATGTCAGTGAAGTCTTCTGCTCCTGAGTATGCACTCAGTGGAGCAGTGAGCAGCAAACAGTGAGAAGTATCAGTAAACAGTGACAGTGAGGCTGTAGATCCAGCCAGCTCCATTGTGGGTATAACCCTTCCCACCATCGAGGGCGTATTCAAGGGACAGAGCCCTCAAGGAGGCAAGATCCATCATTAAGGACCCTCATCATTTGGGACATGCCCTCTTGATTTCTACCATCAGTAAGGAGGTACAAGAATTTGAAGATCCACAAAATGATTCAAGATCATCTTCTTCCCCTCCATCATCATATTTCTCAATACAGCATGAACACTACCCTGTTACTTGTTTTCTTGCACTACTTATTTTGGAATTTACAATAATTGATGTCTTTGTACTGTAATGCTGCCACAAAAAACAGGTTTTACATTATATAAAAAGTGATAATAAAGCTGATTCTGCTCTACTGACAAAGTTCTTTGCATAAGTTTTATACTTAAGAGAAAGGCTATTGTGAATGAAAATCTTGCCAAAAATCACACTTCCTATGAGATAATAATTGTGCATCTACTACTCCCGTCTGGGTTAACCCAAATTTCAACCACCAATACTGCTTTCATCATCCTAGGCAATGTTGAAGGAATTGGTTGGCCACAGTGACATCAAAGTGCTTTGAAATCAGTCAGAGATTATTCTCGTAGAAGACTAAAGCTATTCATACAGTAGCCAGCTGGAGAGCATACAGAAGATTCCTGATGAAGGGTCTTGACCCAAAATGTCGATTGTTCATTCATTTCTATAGATACTGCCTGACCTGCTGAGTTCCTCCAGCACTCTGTGTCTGTTGCTGAACAGAGAGTAAGCTTCCTTTGGCTGAGTGAAATAAGCCTCTTCCCCAACAAAATTTCTTGCTCACACTTTAAACAGAACAAATGAGAGTATATTCAATACAAGAACATAAAGACTGATACCAAAATTGGTTGTGTTTCTATAATAGATGTTAAGTAACTGGAAAATAATATTAATGGAAAGTGTCTATCAGAATAAAGATGTGCAAGTTTAACCCTAGAAAAACTTTGGATTAATCCAAGGTTTATTATTGCTGTCTTATATGACAAAATGAATCCCAATGCAGTTTTCGGTTACACAGACATACTTTGATAACCAATTTACTTTTCTTTGATGGACTGAAAAGCCAAATGCATGAGAGTCAGCAATTTGATTTTGAAATATGACTTGGCCCTTTTTTTTTGCATTTAAAATTTACACACCCATCTTTCAATCATCTCAACTTTAGAATTTCTCTTCATGACAGCATACTTTTTAAACCATAAGTCCTGAGCAAATTCAATTGGATTGTTAAGAAAACATCCATGAAACCAATTCCAAAAGGGAAAAGTAAAACTGTACCAATGAAGACAACATTTCAGTGAAATCAATCAAACACACAATCTGATATTGTAATCAAAACTTGGTAATTAAGTTTGCACAAAAACTGAAAAGTTGCAGGATTATGCAAGCCAAAGTGAACAGATCAGGACACTCTTGTTTGATTACAGCTCAACATTCCATACTATCATCCCTCAAAACTAATAAATTAGCTCTAGACCCTACACCTCAATACTTCTTTGTGCAATGGGGTCCTCGATTTCCTCACTTGCAGACCCCAACCAGTTCAGATTGGCAACAACATCTCGTCCACAATCAACACAGGTGCACCACAAGGCTGTGTGCTTTACTTCCTGCTCTACTCACTTTATGCTCATGACTGAGGCTAACGAAGCACAGCTCCAATTCCATACTTAACCGACAATACCACTGTCATTGGCTGAATCAAAAGTGGTGATGAATCAGCATATAGGAGGGAGATTGAAAATTTGGCTGAGTGGTGCCACAACAATCACCTCTCACTCAATGTCAGCAAGACCAAGGAGTTGATTATTGACTTCAGGAGAGGGAAACTGGAAGTTCTCATCCAGGGATCAGAGGTGAAGAGGGTCAGCAACATTAAATTCCTCAGTGTTATCGCTTACTGTACTGGGACTAGCATGCAAGTGCCATTACGAAGAAAGCAAGGCAATGCCCCTTCTTTCTTAGAAGTTTGCATGTCATCTAAAACTGACAAATTTCTATGTGCTGTGGATAATATACTGACGGACGGCATCACGGCGTGGTATTGAAACACCAATGCCCTTGAACAGAAAACCCTAGAAAAAGAACTGGATGTTTTACCCAGTCCATCATGGGTAAAACTGCCCCCACCACTGACCCACATCTACATGGAGCACTGTTGCGGGAACACAGTATCCATCATCAAGGACCCCCACCATCTAGACTATGCTCTCATTTCACTGCTGCCATCAAGAAGGTGGTATAGGAGGTTCAGGACCCACATCACCAGATTCAGCAACAGTTATTATCACTCAACCATCAGGCTCTTGAACCAGAGGGGATAACTTCACTCATCCCATCACTGAACTGTTTTTAGAACCTAGAGATACAATTTCAAGGCCTCTTCATCTCATGTTCTCAATGTTTATTGCCTGCTTACTTGTTATTCTTTCTGTATTTGTAGTTTGTTGTCTTTTGCACATTGTTTGTTTGTCCGTCCAATTGGGCGTGGTCTGGCACTGATTCTATTGTGTTTCTTGTATTTACTGTGAATGCCCAAAAGGAACTGAATCAGGGTTGTATTGTATATGGCAACATATATGATCTTTGATAATAAATTTACTTTGAACTTAGGATTTTTTCCTCAGAATTCTTTATCAAAAAATTTACTTTTCCATTAGATACTCACCAAGTTAAGACTATTTTGAAAACACAGAAAAACATTCCCAGCATCTGCCCTACAAATACGCTTCATCCTATTGGTAAGTACTTTATGCAGGAACTATTACTTCCAAGAAAAGTACAATTAACATTATTTGGCTGTCTTGGAAAAAAAGGACAATCTCAGTAACTATCCCCAAGAACGCTTGACAAGGAAATATAAAACTATGAAAAACATCAAGGATTTAGAATGGGCTAGCAACAATAATGTACAATCTGTCACCAAATACATGGATGTTATAGTGGGTCTTAGCTAGTCCAAGTGCACCAAATCACCTTTGCAATTTCATTTGAAGGATAGTTTGGACATTAACCCCACCTCCACAGCCTCTAATGTAATGGAATCAGGATAGTGGTCCTTGTTCTGGTAATATTTAAAAAAAATACAGTAACTATTTTCATTTGTAACTTTTATATTTTAATATGGAGAGAATATAGACAATAGACAGTAGGTGCGGGAGTAGGCCATTCGGCCCTTCTAGCCAGCACTGCCATTCACTGTGATCATGGCTGATCATACACAATCAGTACCCCGTTCCTGCCCTCTCCCCATATCCCTTGACCCACTATCTATAAGAGCTCTATCTAACTCTCTCTTGAATGCATCCAGAGACTTGGCCTCCACTGACTTCTGGGGCAGAGCATTCCACATATCCACCACTCTCTGGGTGAAAAAGTGTTTCCGCATCTCTGTTCTAAATGGCCTACCCCTTATTCTTAAACTGTGGCCTCTAGTTCTGGACTCACCCATCAGCGGGAACATGCTTCCTGCCTCCAGTGTGTCCAATCCCTTAATAATCTTATATGTTTCAATCAGATCCCCTCTCATCCTTCTAAATTCCAGTGTATATAAGCCCAGTCGCTCCAATCTTTCAACATATGACAGTCCCGCCATTCCGGGAATTAACCTTGTGAACCTACGCTGCACTCCCTCAATAGCAAGAATATCCTTCCTCAAATTTGGAGACCAAAACTGCACACAATACTCCAGGTGGGGTCTCACCAGGGCCCTGTACAGCTGCAGAAGGACCTCTTTACTCCTATACTCAATTCCTCTTGTTATAAAAGCCAGCATGCCATTAGCTTTCTTCACTGCCTGTTGTATCTGCATGCTTGCTTTCATTGACTGAAGTACAAGAACACCTAGATCTCGTTGTACTTCCCCTTTTCCTAACTTGACTCCATTTAGAAAGTAATCTGCCTTCCTGTTCTTGCCACCAAAGTGGATAACCTCACATTTATCCACATTAAACTGCATCTGCCATACATTTGCCCTCTCACCCAATCTGTCCAAGTCACCCTGCATTCTCATAACATCCTCCTGACATTTCACACTGCCACCCAGCTTTGTGTCATCTGCAAATTTGCTAATGCTACTTTTAATCCCTTCATCTAAATCATTAATGTATATTGTAAACAGCTGCGGCCCCAGCACCAAACCTTGTGGCCCCAGCACCCATTGGTCGCAGCCTGCCATTCCAAAAGGGACCCGTTAATCGCTACTCTTTGTTTCCTGTCAGCCAGCCAATTCTCAATCCATGTCAGTACTCTGCCCTAATTTTGCCCACTAATCTCCTATGTGGGACTTTATCAAAAGCTTTCTGGAAGTCCAGGTACTCTACATCCACTGGCTCTCCCTTGTCCATTTTCATAGTTACATCCTTAAAAAACTCCAGAAGATTAGTCAAGCATGATTTTCCCTTCATAAATCCATGCTGACTCGGACTGATCCTTCTACTGCTATCCAAATGTGTGGTAATTTCCTCTTTTATAATTGACTCCAGCATCTTTCCTACCACTGACGTCAAGCTAACCAGTCTATAATTCCCTGTTTTCTCTCTCCCTCCTTTCTTGAAAAGTGGGACAACATTGGCCACCCTCCAATCAGCAGGAACTGTTCCTGAATCTATAGAACATTGGAAAATGATTACCAATACGTCCACGATTTCTAGAGCCACCTCTTTAAGTACCCTGGGATGCAGACCATCAGGTCCCGGGGACTTATCAGCCTTCAGACTCAACAGTCTATCCAACACCGGAAAAAAAAGAAAAAAAAAAGAAAAAAAGAAACCACATAAATTGCTAGAACTTTAAAGAAATTGCTGGAAGTGCACAGCATCAGACAACAGTAGCAACAGCGGTTACTGCAGAGGACCCTTAAAACTAGAGAAGTTCTTTTTTCTCCATGTAAAGGTTCTGATAAAGGCTACACTCTCCCCTGATACAGTCCGACTTGTTGAGCGCTTGCAATATTTTCTGTTTTTGCTGATTTGTACGGACTCGTTTAATAAATAAAAGTAATTTAAGCCCATACAGATATCTGCACGCTACATATTTCCTGCTGATTCAGGCGACAAACTCAAGTGACTGAGTCAAACTCCCACAGATTTCTGATCAACTTAGGAGTGTCAAAATGAAAGCTATTGTTCTTTGCGAGAGGTCAAGAAGTTACAGTAATGTAGGCGTTCTATCGTACTCACATCAGTTTTTCTGAACTTGGCTTTTAAGCTTTTCATTTTCGTCCAATGACACGGCAGAGTACCAGATCTCAAATAAGTCTAGACAAAAAACACAAAACACCATAAATCGGGAAGTGCGTTTCCTAACTCGAGAAATTTATGACGGTACTTTCAGCGTTTGCTTACAGTGAATATTTTCTGCACGGCTGCTAGACAATACTCCTGAACTACACACTAACTAAACCGTGCTTCTTTTCGTGCGACTCAGTAGTATTTACGTTTAAAGCTGCCAAAACTACTATTGTGTTCATTGCCTGAGCGTGAATTAGATCTAGCAAAGATGTTCGAGGAGAAAGGGAACAAACGAAACGGAGATGTTGGAACATGCATCCACAGGAACAAGAGCCCGTTTGACAGTCCTTGTTTGACACAACTTTCAGCTTCTGAACTCAAAACTTCACCGGGAAACTTTTGCGGCTTGATTACCCCCTAAGGCGCTTTCTAGAAAGTCGTCCCCGGTTTTAAATAAATCACCGCCTCGCTCCTCCGCGGCAGCGCCGTGTTTCTTTCTTGTGTCTGTGTGCGGCTCTCCCATTCATTCTCTTAAAACTCCCTCCATCTGTTCCCAGCCCTCGCTCAATCTCCCTCCGCTCGAGGGTGACAGTTCTCAGAAACGCGGTGCGCTCGATAAAAACTTCCACCGCTCCAAACAATAACCCCATTCATTCGCTCATCTGCTCTATTTACGATTCGAGGAGGGGAGAGAGAGAAACGACGACAGAGATGCAAGCAAAACGTGCCCTTTTACCCCCCCACCCCCCTAAAATTGAAAGTCTTTATAAAAAGGAATTCTGGCTTATTGCAGTTTGAAGCGGAACTCACCCCATCCCAGTGCGGGAGCCGAAGGCGTCCGTGTAAAGTTGCAAGGAACCGAGTTACATGCGCGTACTTTCCCTCCCTCCCTAACACTGCCCTGAGTGCCTCGCGGTGGGAAAGGCAACGGCGGCGCGTGCCATTGCCCCCACCCCCCGCGCGTGTTCGCGTCATCCGCAGGGAGCGCGCCGCCGCGCGGACACGCGCCGCGTTCCGTCCCCTTTGTTGCCCTCCCGAGAGCGGCAGTGAGCGCCGGTCTCTTGGGGATCGCCCGCGCCTGGGTCAGTCGCCCGCAAAGCAATGAGTGGCGGATCCATTCGTCAAAAGCTCCCACCCCACGCACTATTGCTGCCTTATGGGCTATATGGCCACATGGAATTCTACAACAATGCAGGAGGAAAGCCAGAAATGGAATGTAAACTCTTTGCAAAGAGCAATGTAATTAATTGCTTGTCGCTGCTAGTTCATAACTCAGCAAAATTGCGTACTATGTAGCGCTCTTACACGGATTTTAGTACAAAAAGTATTCACAAAATAAAGGGCACATCTGCTTCGTCTGCATGTTCACTTGATTGACACCAGCTAGCGCTCAATGTGAAATACTGCTGTCAGGTTTACCAGTGTTTGGGATTCTGTCATGCATACACACCTTCTAGGTTTGTGTCCAGCAGTTGTGAGCAAGCAATCATTTGATTTAATTGGAATGATTAATGAGATTTTAGAGTTAGACAATGACGTGTCTCTACCCACCACTAATTTCGACATTGGATGAATGCTGCCTGCTATATCCTCTGGAATTCAATGTATTAGCACAAACACAACATTATGGTCACTGTAACATAAATATTCACATATTCTTAGACTGCTAAAGAAATCTGTTATGTTACTTAATATTAAACCTAGTATGCAGAGATATTGTATATTTCTACAACATCCTGGAGTCATAGAACAGAGAGTGAGCAGCTTCAAGTTTCTGGGTGTCAAGATCTCTGAGGATGTAACCTGGTCCCAACACATTGATGTAGTCATAAGGAAGGCAAGACAGTGGCTATTCTTCATTAGGAGTTTGAAGAGACTTGGCATGTCAACAAATACACTCAAAAACTCCTATAGTTGTACCGTGGAGAGCATTCTGTCAGGCTGCATCACTGTCTGGTATGGAGGGGCTACTGCACAGGATCGCAAGAAGCTGCAGAGGATTGTAAATCTAGTCAGCTCCATCTTGGGCACTGGCCTACAAAGTACCCAGGACACCTTCAGGGAGCAGTGTCTCAGAAAGCCACTGTCCATTATTAATGACCTCCAGTACCCAGGGCATGCATTTTTCTCACTGTTACCATCAGGTAGGAGGTACAGAAGCCTGAAGGCACACACTCAGCGATTCAGCAACAGCTTCTTCCCCTCTATCATCAGATTCCTAAATGGACATTGAAGCTTTGGACACTACCTAATTTTTTTTAATATACAGTATTTCAGTTTTTGCACATCAAAAAAAATCTATTTAATATATGTAATTGATTTACTTGTTTATTATTATGTTTTATTTTATTTGTTATTGGTATTATTTTCTCTCTCTCTGCTAGATTATGCATTGCATTGAACTGCTGCTGCAAAGTTAACAACTTTCACATCATATGCTGGTGATAATACACCTCATTCTGATTCTGAGAAATAAGCCCTTCTGGCCAATGAGTCCTTGCTGGCCAAGATTCCCATCTAAGCAACTCCCGAAAGGTTTCGGGAGTAAACCCCAAGGAAGAAATCCGGAGCTGGGGTCTCTAAGGAAGTTTGAGGTTGTTTACAACTTCACTCTGGCAACCTCTGCAATAACACTGGCACCAAGCTGTATCAGTGCTTGCCCTTCCCTCGGACCACATCAGTGATATGGAGAGGGAAACCCACTGCATGGGCAACAGCTGGTTCTTCAAACCTTCCCGCCCAGGCTTGTGCCCTGGAGAGGGCACAGACCACTAGAGGTGCAAACCCATGTTCCCCTAGGATCGACGGCTGCCTACTACTCCGCTGTTTAAAAAAATGCTCTAAAATAAGCCAGGGAATTGGAGGCCAGTGACCCTGACATCAGTAGTGGGGAAATTATCAGAAGGTATGCTAAGGGACCAGATACATAAGTATTTGGATAGACAGGGACTGATTATGGATTGTCAGCATAACTATGAAGGTTGTATCTAACCAATTTTACAGAACTTTTTGAGGAAGTTAACACAAGCAATGCATTTCACTGTATGTTTCAATGTACATGTGCCTAATAAATCTGAGTCAGAATCTGATGATTGAATTCCCTATAGATCAAGTCTACTGCCCGGCACTCACTGATCTTCTTGGTTACTTCTTCAAAATTCCCAACTGAGTTTCTGAGATAAGATGTCCTCTGCTCGAAGCCATGGTGACTTGGTGACTCCAGCCACCACGGTAACATGGTGGTTGGTGTGACACTGTGACTGCTCGGGATGTTCCAGAGATCGGATTTCAATTCCGGCACCGTTCTGTTCGGAGTCTCTGTGCGTCCTCCCCGTGGGTTTTCTCTGTTTCCTCCGGTTTCACCGCCCAAAGACATAGTGGGTAGGGTAAATTGTCCGATGATTTGGTGAGGATTAATCAGGTTTTCTGGGGGCTGCTGGGGCAGCACAGCTGTAAGGTCCTACTCCGCTAAATAAAAATAAATAAATAAACATTTAACCCGTGCTCCTGATATTGTTGCAGCAGATTATCCAAGACATATTCAAGAAACCTGCAACCCTTCTGACAGAAACAAAGATGTTTTATTATATCACACGTACGTTGAAACATCTCGTGAAGCAAGTCGTATGCATTAACAACCAACACAACCTAAGGACGTGCTGGGGCAGCCCACAAGGGTCACCACACATTCCAGCACTGACACAGCGTGCCCACAATGCTTGGGAGAACGACACAGAACACAAGCAACAAAACAACAACAGCAAAACATGCCACTTTCCTCCATTCCACCCCTCCTCCACACACATATATAGTCTGTTCTCCACCCTCAGGATAGGCCTGCACCGGTCTCACGGGCAACAGTTTTCTGACTTTCCCAAGATATAGAGTGCATACAACAAAGCAAAACTCCTCTGTCTACAACTTTGGACTCGTAGGCCTAGGGCTTCAGCTATCGAGCTTGGACTTCCAGGTCTCGGGCTTTGATCTTCAGTATTGACCCCAGGACTCTTTGATAACAGGACTCTGAGCTAAAGGCCTTGAATGCCGTGTTCTAGCTGGCCCAGCGGACACCAGCCCTTGTCGTCGCTTGTCCTTGTCCACAGTTCTTGCCACCCCACCACACATCCGTCAGTGTCCCTCATTGCACATCCTCTGCACTCTTCCCAACTTAATGGCATCTTTCATAAAAGTAGGTGTCTAAAACCAAACACAATATTCCAGTTGTGGCCTCATCAATGTCTTGTACATCTGCAACATAACATCCCAATTTCTATACTTAATGCCTTGACTGATGAAGGCCAGCATGCCCCTATCTAAATGCAATACCATTTTTACTGGTACTTTACATGTACTTGTCCTTCTTGTCCTACAGGTCCTTCTGTTCTACAACATGCCTCAGACCCCACTGTTCACTGTGAAGATTCTACCCTAATTTGCTGTCCAAAAATGCAACATCTCGCACTTAGCCAAATTAAACTCCATTTGCCATCCCTCAGCCCACTTGCTTAGTGTAGCAGTTACTGCAACATAGCAGCTAGCATAACACTATTGCAGGGCCAGCAACCTGGGTTCAATTCTCCAACTGTCTGTAAGGAGTTTGTACATCCTTCCCGTGACCGTGTGGGTTTCCTCTAGGTGCTCCAGCTTCCTGCCACATTTCCGGAGATGCATAGGGCGGTAGGTTAATTAGTCACATGACTGTTATTGGGTGGTGTAGGCTTGTTGGGCTGGAAGGGCCTGTTATTGTGCTGTATCTCTAAATAAATAAACAGATTACATAATATGGGAAGTAATGCACTACTGACTCTTCTGCAATAGATGACTCTGCTTTGAATTTCTCCTAGCTCAGAGCCATTGAGTGCAATGGTAGTTAAAAATATGCTATAGAGAGTAACAGGACATCAGAAATCAAAATCCAGAATCCTTATTCACGACTGAAATAAACAAAACTCCCGTTCTGCTGAAGGATCTTACAATTCTGATGATGAAGGTGCAGCATGCTGTAGTAGTGATTTGCACTATTGCTTTACAGTGCAAGTGGTCACTGATCAGGGTTCGATTCCCTTCGCTGTCTGGAAGGAGCTTGTACTTCAGACTTCTGAAAAAGGTGAGAGGAATTGTTTAAGTTGAGAACCAAGTGAGGCAGGTCATGCTCTCTTCTCACTGCTGCCATCAGGAAGAAGGCACAGGAGCCTCAGGATCCATGCCAGTAGGTTCAGGAAGAATTATCCCTCAACCATCAGGCTCTTGAACCAGAGGGGATAACTCCACTGAACTTTACCTGCCCCATCACTGAACTGTTCCCACAACCTATGGATTCATTTTTAAGGACTCTTCATCTCATGATCTTGATACTATCTATCTATTTATTTGTTTGTTTGTCTTTTGTCTGTCTATTTATTTATTTAGTGTGTTTTTACACAGTTTGTTGTCTTTTGCACTGATTGTTTGGTGTGGTATTTCGTTGATTCTATTATGATTATTGGATATATTGAGTATGCCCACAAGAAAATGAACTGGATAATAAATGCACTTTGATAATAAATTTACTTCTTTGAACTTTGAATAAGGAACAATTTGAGCTATTTAACAACTTGCTTTGAATATGTAAGGATAATAGTGAAAATTGCTGGTAGGCTTGTAAGGGTGCTTATCTGAGAATGATAGCCTGTCCAAAGAGAGATCGAAGGAAGCGTAATATGATAGTGGTAAGGGACTGAATATTTTGAAGATGGATTAGTTCCCTTAAAATCACTGAGCTTCTTACATGAAGGAAACTCCTGAGATGATGGGAAGAACATAAAAACTCCTTACACATCAAGAAGAGCAGTGTGAGCTGCCTTAATGACTATCATCCAGTAGCACTCACATCTACGGTGATGAAATGTTTTGTAAGATTTCCACCTTGCTGACAATCAACACTGGGGCACCTCAGGGGTGTGTGCTTATCCCACTGCTCTACGCTCTCTACACCCATGACTGTGTGGCTAGGCACAGCTCAAATGCCATCTATAAATGTGCTGATGCTCCAACCATTGTAGGCAGAATCTCAGATGGAGACACTAAGGCGTCCATGAGCAAGATATACCAGCTTGTTGAGTGGTGTTGCAGCAACAAGCTTGCACTCAACATCAGTAAGACCAAAGAGCTAATTGTGGACTTCAGGAAGGGTAAGACGAAGGAACACGCACCAAACCTCATAGAGGGACCAGAAGTGGAGAGACTGAGCAATTTCAAGCTCCTGGCTGTTAATATCTCTGAAGACCTAACCTGGTCCCAACATATCGAAGACAGTGGCTATATTTCATTAGGAGTCTAATGTCACCTAAAACACTTTAAAATTTCTATGGATGTGCCATGGAGAGCAGGCTGACTGGTTGCTTCACCATCCAGTATGCAGTGGGGGTGGGGTGGCTATGGCACATTTTTAAAGTAAGCTGTAGGGAGTTGTCAAATTAGTCAGCTCCATCATGGGCACTAGTCTTCATAGAATCCAAGACATCTTCAAGGAGCAGTGCCTCAAAAAGGGGTCTTCAATAATTAAGGACTGCATCACCCAGGACTTGCCCTCTTCTCGTTGTTACCATTGGGAAGGAGGTACAGAAGCCTGAAGGCACACACTCAATGATTCAGGAACGACTTCTTCCCCTCTGTCATCCAATTTCTGAATGGACACTGAACCCATGAGCACTACTTCACTACTTTTTTATTTCCTATTTTTGCACTACTTATTTAATTTAACTATTTGATACACACATGTATAGATTTACTGTAATTCACAGTATTTTTTTTCTATATTATCAGGTAATACTATCACTAAGTTAACACATTTCACGATATATGTCAGTGATATTAAAACTGATTCTGACAGTGGGAATTGATCTTCAGTTGCTCAGGTTGTAGTCATGTTGCGCTAAATGATACAATACTGTACTACCCAGAGTGGAGTCCATACATAATACCTGCCTTGTTATTTGTTCATTGATATTTCAGAATTGGCAATATTCAGTTATTCATTCATTTCAGAGTCAAGGTCTTTGTCTAACTAACATCATAAACATTAATTATGAAATAGAAAACATGACACAACAAAACTAGTATTTTTCTGTAACATGCAGTCCACATTGATGATCATAAGACCATAAAACATAGAAGCAGAATTAGGCCACTCAGTCCATCAAAGGTGCTCTGCCATTTCACCATGGCTGATTTATTATCTCTTTCAACCTCATTCTTCTGCCTTCTCCCCCAAGTCATTGATGGCCTGACTATCCAAGAACTTATCAACCTCTGCTTTAAATATACTCATCTGATTGCTGTGGCTTTGAACTCCACAGATTCATCACCCTCTGGCTGAAGGAATCCCTTCTGGTGCCTGTTCTAAATGGACATCCCTCTATTCTGAGGCTCTGCCCACTGGTGCTAGACTCCCCACTATACAAAGCATCCTCTCCACATCCAATCTGTCTAGGCCTTTGAACATTTGATAGGTTTCACTCAGATTCTCTGCTCATTCTTCTAAACTCTAGTGACAACAGCCCAGAGCCATCAAATGCTCCTCATATGTTAACTCTTTCATTCCTGAATCATTTTCGTGAGCCTCTTCTGGACCCTCTCCATTGACAGCATTCCTTTTCTTAGATCAGGGAACCAAAATTGCTCACAATTCTCCAAGTGTGGTTTGACCAATGCCGTATAAAGCCTCAGCATCACATCCTTGCTCTTATAGTCTAGTCCTCTTGCAATTAATGCTAACATTGTATTTACCTTCCTTACGACTTTGAAGGTTCAAAGGTTCATTTATTATCAAAGTATACAACTCAGAAACTCTTCAAATTTTGGGTAACCGTGAAACCAAGAAAGAAAAAAAAAGCAGCACAATCATCAACCTCCAAATCCCTCCTCCCTGCATAAAAAACTAATAAAACGGATCAGGTATATCAACCTCCAAATCCCTCCTCCTTCACAAAAAAATGGACAAAAAACTGATCAGGTATATCGACCCCTCCCAAATCCTTCCTTCCTCACAAAAACTGAGCAAAACTGATCCAGCACATCGAGTCTCCAGATCCCTCTTCCAATACAAAAAATGCGCAGAACTGTTCACGCAGATCAGCATCCAAATTTGCTTCCTGGGTAAAAAAAAATCAAACAAAATGGATCAGGCATGTCGACCCCTCAGATCTCTGTTATTGCACAGAAAATGAACCAAACGGATTAGGCACGTTGACACCCGCAAATCCCTCTTCCCGCACAACCTGACTCAACCTACAAGTTAACCCTCAAGGAATCCTGCACAAGGACTCTCAGGTCCTTTTGCACCTCACAAATGTTCTCCCTGTTTGGAAAATAGCCTACATCTTTATTCCTTCTACCAATGTGCATGACCATAAGATATAGGAGCAGAAGTAGGTCATTTGGGCCCTTTGGATCCGATCCACCATTTGATGGTGGTTGATCCATTTTTCCTCAGCCCCAATCTCCTGCCTTCTCTCTGTATCCCTTTATGCCCTGACCAATCAAGAATCTATCAACCTCTGCCTTAAATATACTAAAGACTTAGCCTCCATCGCTGCCTGTGGCAAAGAATTCCACTCTGTAGCTAAAGAAATTCCTCCTCATCTCAGTTCTAAACAGACACCCCTCTATTCTGAGGCTGTGTCCTCTGGTCTTAGACTCTTTCATCATAGGAAACATCCTATTTACACCCACTCTGTCAAGGCCTTTCATCTTTCAATATGTTTTAATGTGGTCGCCTCTCATTCTTCTGAATTCCAGTGAATACAGGCTTGGAGCCATCAAATGCTCTTCATATGACAAGCCATTCAAACTTGGAATCATTTTTGTGAACCTCCTTTGATCTCCCCGTAGTTTCAGCACATCCTTTCCAAGATAAGGGGCCCAATACTGCATACAATACTCCAAGAGAGTCTTCACCAGGGCATTATTAAGTCTCAACATTACTTCCTTGCTTTTTTTTTCATTCTAGTCTTCTTGAAATGAGTGCTAACATTGCATATGCCTTCCTCACTACAGTCTCAATCTGCAAATTAACCTTTAGAGAATGATGCACAAAGACTCCCATGTCCCTTTGTGCATCAGATTTTTGTATTTTCTGTCCACTTAGAATTCCTTTTATCAAAGTGCATGACCATACACTTCCTGACACTGTTCTATCTGCCATTATTTTGCCCATTGTCCAAATCTAAGTCCTTCTGTAGCACCTGTCTTCATATTGACAACAGACTTTGCAACAAGCTATCAATTCATTGACATATAACATAAAAAGAATTGGTCCCAACACAGACCCCTGTGGAACATCAATAGTCACCAGTAGACAGCTAGAAAAGTCTCCATTTATTCCCACTCTTTGCCTCCAGCCAATCAGCTACTTTTTTATCCATGCTAGCTTGTTAAGCAGCCTCATGTGTGGCATCTTGTCAAAAGCCATCCGAAAATGCAAATACACAACATCACCTGATTCTCTTTTGCCTATCCTGCTTGTTATTAGTTCAAAGAATTTGTTAGGCAATATTTTCCATTGAGAAACCATGTTGACTACTGTCTATTTTATCATGCACCTCTGGGTACCCTGAAACCTCATCCTTAATAATTGACTCCAACATCTTCCCAATCACTGAGGTCAGACTAATTGGTCTATAGTTTCCTTTCTTCTGCCTCTCTCCCTTCTTGAAGAGTGGACTGACATTTGCAATTTTCCAGTATTCTGGAACCATTCCCAGATCTAGTGATTTTTGGAAGATCATTACTAATGCCTCCACAATCACTTCAGCCATGTCTTTCAGAATCCTGGGGTGTACACCATCTGGTCCAGGTGACTTATCTACCTTCAGACCTTTCAGTTTCCCAAGAACCTTTTCTCTAGTTTTGGTAACTTCACACAATTCATGACCCTTGACACCTGGAATTTCCAACATTCTGTTAATGCCTTCCACAGTGAAAACTTATGCAAAATATTTAATCAGTTTGCCCCCCATTACTACCTCTCCAACATTGTTTTCCTGCAGAACAAAATGAATGAATGAATGAATGAATGAATGATCTTTATTGTCATTATACACAGCTGCAATGAAACTCTGTTTGGCTTCCTCTCAGGCAATCAAACAAAGTGGTAGATAAAAACAAGACAGTAATAGAAAAACCACTCTCGCCTCTCTTTTACACATTATGTATCTGAAGAAACTTTTTGTACCCTCTTTAATATTATTGGCATCTTACTTTCGTATTACATCTGTACTTCTCTAATGACTTTTTTAGTTCGTTTTTAACCATGCACTTCCCTGCACTAAATTCCATCTGGCACGTTTTTTTTCCCCATTCTCCTCATCTGTCAAAGCCTTTCTACAGACTCCCTGCTCTTTCAATACTATGTAAAGGGGGTTTCTTCTTTTTCTTTGTTACTGTGTATGTCAATCAAAATGGCTTCTTTGTTTTGTTAAAAGTAGGAATGCTTCTTTGTTGCGAGGGAGTGCTGGAAGCTTGTTTGGGTTAAAATTTACTGATAACGAGAATTGTATTCCTTTGTAAACCAATTGGGATTAATGTTGTTCTTTCTTTTGAGTCTGTAAGCTATTGTTGGCGGGCTTTTGGGGAGATCGGCGCGAGGGGGTGAGAGAGAGAGGATGCAATGCTGTAAACTGGGTGAGGAACGGACCCCAAGTGGGGGTCCAAGGTCAGGAGGTACCCCGAGGAGAGGAGACGAAGATAGATGTGCTTGGTTGACCACTTCGGGAGATCCTGAGCTGCGAGTCGAGGAGTTCGGAGGGGATCTAATGGTGGCCAGAAGACTTCAGTAATTGAGCTCCAACGGTTGTGCACGAAGTGGTTTGGACTTTGATAAGTTGGCGCCTTTTCTTTATTTTCTTTTCCTTCAAATATACTGTATCGTTATTAATCACTTAGTTATAGTAACCTTTATAAATTGTACTCATTTAATCGCTTATGGTGTACTGTCTGTTTTTGGGTGAGGCGGGGACATCACACAGCATCCACACCAGCTGATTACCCAGTTTGGCGGGGCCGAAGGCTGCTCCCCCTAGACGAGAACGAGCTGAGCGAGCCTGAGGCGACCCAGGGGGTTACAACTACCTGACTTCGTATCATCTCCAAACTTGTCTACAACACCATCAATTCCATCATCCAAATCTTTGACATATCATGTGAAAGAAACCAACGCAGTCCCATGTGGAATACCACTAGTCACCAAAAGCAAGACAGAATAGAACCCCTTTATCCCCATATTTTGCCTCCTGCCTATCAGCTGCTGTTTTATCCATGCTAGAATCTTCCCTGTAATACCATGGGCTCATAGCTTGTTAAGCAGCATCATGAGTGACATCTTGTCAAAGGCCTACTGAAAATCCAAGTGAACTACATCCACTGATTCTCCTTTGTCTACCCTGTCTGTTGTTTCCTCAAAGAATTCCAACAGATTTGTCAGGCAAGATTGCCCCTTAAGGAAACCATGCTGACTTTGACTTTATCATGCATCTCCAAGTGCCCCAAAACCTCATCCTTTATAATGGACTCCAATGTCTTCCCAACCACTGAATTCAGGCTAACTGGCTTATAATTTCCTTTCTTTTGGCTCCCTCCCTGCTTGATGTTGCCAACATTAAATTATTTTGAATTTAAGATGACTCTAGAGAGTGACTTCTTTGAGCTCATCTGTGAGACAGCTTAAATTCCTCTCTTTAATGTCTCTTTTCCCCTTTTCAAGGTGGCTGTGGTCCTGTCAGAGTCCAAGATCTACAGCTGCATTCAAACTGTGTGGTGGGCTGCCGCTCCCAGAGCTTGCCGACCGGCCATTTTCAACGTCTGCAGGAGTGGCCTGGAAGAATTGCGCCTTTGGGTGGTCCCCGTGAACTCGATTCCTTGCCAGTGGAGCGGCTGTCAGAGGCCTCTGCACATGAGGGATCTCTCTCTCACCTTCTCGGAGGTGGAGGGATAGTCTGTTGGTTCTTGAATTGAATGAGCTTGAATAAGCATCACTTCAGACTGTAACACCAAAACAACAATCTGTTCATCTCCACTCTCTCCCCTGTTAATGAGTGATGCAGCATCAATAACTCTGAGACGTGGATTAGGTAGGCTTTTATTGGCTGGAAGAAAGCACAAGCAGCAAGTGACCACCACACAACATCCTGGAGACTGAGGGAGGAGCAGTGCCTCCAATCGCCTTTATACCGGGGTCTGTGGGAGGAGCCACAGGAGCAGTCAGCAGGGGGCGTGTCCAGACAGGTATATGTAGTTCGAGAGAGAGAGAGAGAGAGAGAGAGAGAGAGAGAGAGAGAGAGAGAGAGAGAGAGAGAGAGAGAGAGAGAGAGAGAGAGAGAGAGAGAGAGAGAGAGAGAGAGAGAGAGAGAGAGAGCCTGTGACATGTTGAACTGTTGGGTGAACAATGGTTTTTGTTGGACTGCAGATCATGGTTTCCGTTTGGGGCTTTGCTGATGCTTGCTTGGTGGATGGTGGGCACTGATGCTTCCTGCTGGAACAAGCGGGGGGAGGGGGAGCAGGGGAGGGTTGATGCTTTGGTGCTGTTTGTGTGTGGTAGGGGAGGGGGGCTTTGGGGTTCTAATGTTTTTCTGTTATTCATTCTTTGTGGATTTTCTGCAAAGAGTAAGAATTTCAGGTTGTATACTGTACACATTCTCTGATATTAATTGAACCATTGAACTACTGAATTTCCTCAGTCTTTGGTTTCTGTAGTTCTCTTTTCACCAAAAGTTAATAAAATGAACAAACCAGTTTCCTTTTGATTTGTTATTTATTTAAATTCACACAACAAATTATTTTTATCCTCAATCTCTATTCCCCGATACAGTTGATGTAACCCTGTGTAAATAATTTATCTAACTTTACAATGACAAAATTCTCAGAATATCCTCAGATTAATTTGATGAATATTGCATTGTGGTCATTGTTTATTTACATGTTGACTGTGCCAAGTGTAAATTCTATTCTTCTTGGTAAAACAACTAAATTCTAACCCGTGATTTAAGAATAAACAAAACACAGAAATGCAAAGAAATCCAAATGTAAAAATTTAAAATATTTTTCTAGTTTGCATTTGAAGGAAGGATAAGACTGCATGAAATGGGAATCTTCATCAGAAAGTTAAAATTTTGTCAAATATGTTATTAATTTCTTACACTTTCCTTCAGAATGCAGTTTGATGCCTCTGGGCCTGTACTCAATGGAGTTTAGAAGAATGAAGGTGGATCTCATTGAATCAAGCCAAATATTGAAAGGCATCGATAGAATAGATGTAGAGAGGGTGTTTCCAACAGTGGTAGAATGTAGGTCCAGAGGGCACATCCTCAGAATAGAAGGACAATCCTTTTCAACAGAGGTGAAGAGGAATTTCTTTAGCCAGAGGGCATTGAATCTATGGAATACATTGCCATAGACATCTGTGGAGGCCAACTTATTGGGTGTAGTTAAGGCAGTGGTTGATAGGTTCTTGATTAGTAAGGGCTTGAAGATTCTGGGGAAATAGGCAGAAGAATCGAGTTGAGAGGGATAATATAGTAAACATGACAGAATGATGGAGGAGACTTGATGGTCTGAATGGCCTAATTCTGCTCCAATGTCTTATGGTCTTATAAAGGAGGTTCAGTATGATATTGCTCTTAAATTGAAGGATTCACTGTTTATAATGTGCAAAATATTATTGTAATAATTATTAATAAAATATTAACATATATTGAATATGAAATTCTTGACCAAGCAGTGTGATGTGGTCAGTAATTTCTTTCATCTTCATCTATAATGATACTGGAAGTGCAACACAATTCTCCTTCTGGTGAGGTTGCAGTTACAATGTGGTATCAGTTGTGAGGTAATTCCCATCTAGTATTTTGTTCTTTAATGTTAGAAAGTATTAGCTATTTGCTTATACTTCAAATGGCTGGTGAATAACATAATACCAAATGTCAAATAATAATGTTACAGCTGGTAAAATGATTACTTTCTTGATAGCCATAGACTTACTGCCTACTGAGACATTTTGATCACCCAAAATCTAGGATTTGTTATGAGCGATTGGCATGCTAGACATCCTCTCTTCTCCCCCTCTCACATCAGGCAGAAGATAAGAAAGGCTGAAAGTGCATACCACCAGTATCTTCTGAAATATTTGTTTGAGTGAATTGCAATTGGTATGTGTAAAATTGGTCTTTTGGTATTGGAGAGTTTGCAAAACATTTAATGCCTTTAAAACTCTGGGCAATGTAAAATTTTCATGGCAGTTCACAATACTACCTCAATGCACTGTTGTAAAGCAATTTACCAAGTCTGAGGTTATTGCAGATAATGCTTACCATGTTAGACAGAACCTGTGAAGAGAGTATATTTGGTCTCTTCTTTTTATATTTCATACTCCTAAGGAGCCAAACTAAGTGTGATGGGCATATAGAACCCCAAAGATAATAAAGCAGCCATCCAGAATGATATCCAAAGAGTAACCGTGGTCCAAAATACACTATTAAATATCCTTCTTACAGGTGCTGACTATGATGACTAGCATGCCTGTTGTCATTTGCAATAGTTTCAGACTTAGTAAATTGGTTTATTATTGTCATATCTACCGAGGCACAGTGAAAAGCTTGTCTTGCATACTACGCATATAGATTAATCCATTACAACAGTGTATTGAGGTAAAACACTAACAGAATGCAGAATAAAGTGTAACGATTACAGAGAAAGTGCGTTGCAGGTAGACAATTAAGGTGTGAGGTCAAAGCAAAGTGGATTGAAGTCAAGTGTCCATCTTATTATATTGGGGAACAGTTCATTGCTGGTATCACAGTGGGATAGAAGCCTGGTGGTATGTGCTTTCAGGCTTTTGTATCTTCAGCCCAATGGGAGAGAGGAGAAGAGGAAATATCAAGAGTAGGTGGGGTCTTTTATGACGCTGGATGCTTTATCAAGACAGCTAGAAATGTAAATAGAGTCCACAGAGGTTGGTTTCTGAGATGCACTGGGCTGTGTTCACAACTCTTTGTAGTTTCTTGCAGTCAGTGGGCAGATTAATTTCCATACCACTCTGGGATTTATCCAGATAGGATACTGTCCATGGGGCACCTATAAAATATAGGTGAGGATCAAGGGGGGCATGGCAAATTTCCTCAGTCTCAGAGGAAATAGAGGCACTGATGAACTTCCAGTATGGCCTCAATGTGGTCAGTCCAATATATTGCTGATGCTTGCTCCTAGGAACTTGAAGTTCTCCACCCTCTGAACTTCAGCACCATTAACGTAAACATGTGCGCCACCCCTCTTCCTGAAGTCAATGACTAGCTGTTTTGTTTTGATGACATTGAGGGAAAGACTGTTGTCATGACACCATATCACTAGGCCATCTATCTCCTTCCTGTACTCGAACATCAATACTTAAGATATAACCCATGATGGTGGCACTATCTGCAAAATTGTCATTGAAGCTAGGACAGAATTTGGCCATGCAAAGATGAATGTATGGGGCATAGAGTAGGGGGATGAGGATGCAGTCTTGTGGATAACCAGTGCTGAGGATATTTGCAGTGAAAGTGGTGCTTCCTATCCGTACTGATTGTGGTCTGTTGGTCTAGAAGTCAAGGCCAGTTGCAAAGGGAGATGTTGAGGATCAGGTTTAGGAGTTTGGAGATGAGTTTCCTTGGAACTTAGCAGAGCAAGAAGGGGCCATGAGAAGGCCTTGGTGAGCAGGATTAAGGAAAACCCCAAGGCATTCCACAAGTATATGGACTGCAAGAGGATAAGACATAAGAGAATAGGACCAATCAAGTATGAGAGTGAAAAAGTGTGTATGGAACTGGAGGAAATAGCAAAGGTACTTAATGAAAACTTTGCTTCAGTATTCACTATGGGAAAAAGACCTTGGCGATTGTAGTGATGTCTTAAAGTGGACTGAAAAGCTTGAGCATATAGACATTAAGAAAGAAGATGTGCTGGAGATTTTGGGAAGCATCAAGTTGGATAAATCATCAGGACCAGACAGGATATACCCCAAGCTACTGTGGGAAATGAGGGAGGAGATTTCTGAGCCTCTGGCAATAATCTTTGCATGATCAATGGGGACGGGAGAGGTTCCGGCGGACTGAAGGGTTGCAGATGTTGTTCTCTTATTCAAGAAAGGGAGTAGAGATAGCCCAGGAAATTATAAACCAGTGAGATTTACTTCAGTGGTTGGTAAGCTGATGAATAAAATCCAGAGAGGCAGGATTTATGAACATTTGGAGAGGTATAATATGGTTAGGAATAGTCAGCATGGCTTTGTCAAAGGTAGGTCATGCCTTATGAGCCTGATTGAATTTTTTGAGGATGTGACTAAACACATTGATGAAAATAGAGCAGTAGATGTAGTATATATGGATTTCAGCAACGCATTTGATAGGGTGCCTCATGCAAGACTTGTTGAGAAAGAAAGGAGAAATGGTATCCAAGGGGACTTTGCTTTGTGAATCCAGAATTGGCTTGCCCATAGAAGGCAAAGAGTGGTTGTAGAGGGGTCATATTCTTCATGGAGGTGGGTAACCAGTGGTGTGTCTCAGGGATCTGTTCTGGGACCCCTTCTCTTGGTGATTTTTATAAAAGACCTGGATGAGGAAGTGGAGGGATGGGTTAGGAAATTTTCTGATGACACAAAGGTTTGGGGTGTTGTGGATAGCGTGGAGGGCTGTCAGAGGTTACAGCGGGACATTGATAGGATGCAAAACTGGGCTGAGAAGAGGCAGATGGAGTTCAACCTGGATAAGTTTGAGGTGGTTCATTTTGGTAGGTCAAATATGATGGCATAATATAGTATTAATGGTAAGGCTCTTGGCAATGTGGAGGATCAGAGGGATCTTGGGGTCCAAGTCCATGGGACACTCAAAGCTGCTGCACAGATTGACCCTGTGATTAAGAAGGCACACGGTGTATTGGCCTTCATCAACCATGGGATTGAGTTCAAGAGCCGAGAGGTAATGTTGCAGCTGTATAGGACCCTGGTCAGACTCCACTTGGAGTATTGTGCTCAGTTCTGGTCGCAGAGGAGATTTACAAGGATGTTTCCTGGATTGGGGAGCATGCCTGATGAGAATTGGTTGAGTGAACTTGGCCTTTTCTCCTTGGAGTGACAGAGGATGAGAGGTGACCTGATAGAGGTGTATAAGATGATGAGAGGCATTGATCGTGTGGATAGTCAGAGGCTTTTTCCCAGGGCTGAAATGGCTAACATGAGGGAGCACAGTTTTAAGGTGCTTGGAAGCAGGTACAGAAGAGAAGTCAGGGGTAAGTTTTTTACGCAGAGAGTGGTGATTGCGTTTAATGGTCTGCTGGTGACGGTGGTGGAGGCGGATATGATAGGGTCTTTTACCTGGATAGGTACATGGAGCTTAGAAAAATAGAGGGCTATGGGTAACCCTGGGTAATTTCTAAGGTAAGTACATGCTCGGCACAGCATTGTGGGCTGAAGGGCCTGTATTGTGCTGTAGGTTTTCTATGTTTCTGTGTCTCTGTAATTTATGGAATTATATTATTGAAGGTAGAGCTGTAGTCAATAAACAATATCAAATGTTGTTGTCTTTACTGTTCAGGTGTTCCAGAGATGGAGTGCAGATGGTGTTTTTGTGGTAGGCAAATTGTGGAGGTTTGATATTTTTCGAGGAGGCTAGACATAGAGCTTTGCACGACCAGCCTCTCAAATTATATCATGATGGTAGATGTCAGAAACATTGAGCAATAATCATTAAGGCACATTACCTTGTTTTCCTTGGTACTGAGTTGATAGTGGTCTCAGTAAACAGATGGAAATCTCAGATTGTAACAGGTGGAGATGAAGAATATTTGAAAATATCCCCACCAGCTGGACCTAAAGACATGGCTGGGATCACCACAGAGGCCAGTTGCTTTCTGTGGGTTCACTGTCCGGAAGACTGTCATTACATCCACAACTGTGATAACAGATCACATTGAGTGCTGTCAGGGTTTCTGAAATTTTGATTATGTACTTCTTTGCATGTTCGATTCAGAGATTATGCACTTTAAATCAGTAATCTTATTCTTTCTATTGTGATTTTCATCTCCTATTTTGTTAGGCTCTCACAACCAAAATCTTTTGTTTCCCTTGCCACTAAACTTATTTTAAAATGCTCCAAACCCTATTTTGAGTTCAAAATTTCAGATCCTAATCACATTTAATTTTCTTACTAATAGCAGATTGAAGGAAGGAAGGACCATAAAGATCCCACCCACCCTGCTCATGGATTGTTTTTCATTCTCATTAGGGAGGAGGCTACCAACCATTCACACCAGGATCACCAGACTCAAAAACAACTACTTCCCCAAACAGTGAGGCTGATCAACACCTCCACCCACTAACCCACTCCTCCGCACCCCCCCCCCACCACCAATACTTTATCATTTCCTGTCAGAATCACCTTTTGGGCAGATATTCCTGTGCCCAGTGTCACTTTATGGGCTTAACTGTATAATCAATCTACATATACAGTACTGTGCAAAAGTCTCAGGCATATTTACATAGCTAGGGTGGGTGCCAAAGACTTTAGCACAGTACTGTAGTAATTTTAGGTATTGCTCTGTACTGCTGCTATTGCAAAAAAAAAATCACGATATATGTGACTAATGTTAAACATGATTTTGATAAGTGCGTCTAACGTGGATTGAGAGTGAGAAGGGGGCAGGGAGAGAAGATTGGGAAATGGGAAAGGGAGAGGGGATGGAGTGGGAAGCACTGGAGAGACATTCTGTAATGATTAATAAGCCAATTGTTTGGAATCAAACAGCCTGCCCTGCTGTCTCAGGGCTGGGTGTGTCTGCACCCATGCCACCCCCAACCCCGACATGCCTTCTCTGGCACCTGCCACACACCCCTCCCACGGTGCTCCACCCTCACCATTCCCAACATAATTTGCTCCTGCCAGATTTACAAACTCCCTCTCTGTTCCACATTAACAAATACAGTATTGTGAAAAACTCTTCTTCACCCTAACTAATATATATACATATATCCCTAAGATTTTTGCATAGTACTGCATAAGCTATTTTATGTACTTGTATGCATTATATTTTTTTAATTATTGTGTTTATTATTGTGTTTTTTTGTGCTGCATCGGATCGAACGTAATAATTATTTTATTCTCCTTTACACTTGTGTACAGAAATGACATAACCAATCTTGAATCTAGTGATGGTAGATTCTGTTTCTACACAGGGAGGTACTTTGGTCCCACATTATATTTCTTTTCCTGTCAAAATAAGACCATAAGGCCATCATAATTTCTTTCAACATTCAGCCTGCTCTGCCTTTCACCCTGTAGCATCCATTCTTTCTAGTTTAGAGGAACTATGCTTCCAATAAAGAACATAAGAACATAAGAAATAGGAGAAGGAGTGGGCCATCTGGCCTGTTGGGCCCACTCTTCCATTCAATAAGATCACAGCTGATCTGACCATGGACTCATCTCCACACACCTGCCTTTTCCCCATAACTCTTGACTCCCCTACTATGCAAAAATCTATCCAACCTCGTCTTAAGTATATTGACTGAGGTAACCTCTACTGCTTCATTGGGTACAGAATTCCACAGATTTACCACTCTCTGGTGAATCTCCATGCTAACTCTACTCCCCCAAATTCTGTGGCTATGTCCCTAGTTCCAGTCTCACCTATCAGCGGCAACAATTTTCCTGCCTCTGTCTTACCTATCCGTTTCGTAATTTTATGGTTCTATAAGGTCTCCTCTCATTCTTCTGAATTCCAGCAAGTAGAGCCCCAGGTGACTCAAACTCTCCTCATAATCTAAGCCCCTCATCTCTGGAATCAACCTGGTGAACCTCCTCTGCACCACCTCCAAAACCAGTATATCCTTCCTCAAGTATGGAGACCAGAACTGCACACAGTACCCCAGGTGCGGCCTCACCAGTACCCTGTATAGTTGCAGCATGACCTCCCTGCTCTTGAATTCAATCCCTCTAGCAATGAAGGCCAACATTCCATTTGCCTTCTTGATAGCCTTCTGCACCTGCAAACCAACCTTTTATGATTCATGCACAAGCACTTCCAAATCCCTCTGCACAGCAGCATGCTGCAATTTTTTTAACCATTTAAATAATAATCTGCTCTTCCATTTCTCCATCCAAAATGGATGACCTTGCACTTACTAACATTGTACTCCATCTGCCAGAACCTTGCCCACACATTTAACTTATCTATCTGCAGAATCTCTGTATCTTCTGCACAACTTGCATACCCCTTTTGTACTGATTTGTGTCACGTTCACTGACCTTATTTCAAATACTACAGGCATTCAGATAAAGAGCCCTTACACTCACTGTGCTTTTAAAATCTAGTAATCTTTCTCTCTTTTGCACTTGACTTTTCTTTACTCCATTCTTAATTTCTCTTTTTTATCTTTTGCTTTTTCTTTATCCTTATCTACACTTTTCTCTTTTACTTAATCTACACTTCTCCAATTTGTTGAACTCCACCCCCCACTCCCCCCCCCCCAACTATTTAGCTTAAAGACCTATCCACAGCCCTCATTATACGATTCACTGGGTTCCATCATGGTTCAGGTGAAGCCCGTCCCATTGGTACAGCTCCCTCCTTCCCCAATACTGGTGTCAATTACCTATGAACTCAGATCCATTTCTCTCACACCAATCCTTGAGCCCTGCATTTAACTCTCTAATCATCTTGACCTTATGCCAATTTACACGTGGTGCAGGTAGTAATCCAGAGATTCTGCTTTTTAATTTAGTCTCAATCTGCTCAAGTTCCCTCAGCAGAACCTCTTTCTTCGCTCTACCCATGTTGTTGGAACCCACATGGACCATGACAAATGGATCTTTCCCCTCCCACTGCAACTTCCTCTGTAGGTCAGGTAAGATGTCCCAAACCCGGGCACCAGGCAGGCACCACAGTCTTCGGGATGCTCTATCCTCGCGGCAGAGAACTTTGTATATTTCCCTGACCTTACTATCCCCAATTACCACTACATTTTTCTTCTCTCTCCCCTCTTGAATGGCTCTCAGAACTACGTTAGGTTGCTCATCCTTCCTACAGCCCCCACTCTCATCCACACAGGGAGCAAGAATCTCAGACCTGTTGGCCAAGCTCAAGGGCTGAGTCTCCTCCAGCACTGTCTCCTGGATCCCACTACTCGCCTCACTCACAGCCACACCCTCTTGCCCTGACCACAGGCTGAATTTGAGGCAGCTAATCGAATGGGTGTGAGTACCTCCAGAAACAGAGATGTGCCGCAGTGATTGAAGCTCAGATTCCAGGTCATCAACTTTGAGCCTGAGTTCCTCAAGCAGCCATCAGCCCATCACCTGATTCTTCATCATTCGTACTTTATTTAATTAGCTGTAATTTAGTGACTTTTTATTCAACCTCTACAAAAGCCTTATCTGCTACCTACCTGTGCCTCCTCACTGAAGCCTCTTGAGCCAAAGCCTCAAGTTCCCTTCCCTACACTGGTCCACTCAAAATGGCTGCTGCACGATGATTCTGCTTTGATTTATTTGCTCCTGCTAATGAATCGCAGATCGATCGGTCCACTGCTAATGTGCTGTACCCCACAAAATACTACTTTTTGAAACTCTTCTCCCTGACCTGTGTGAAGCTCTCTCTCTGCAAATCGGTTGGTCCGCTGCTAATGCTGTCATCTCTGTAACAATATTGTCATACATAAAACATCATCAAATCAGAAACATTAGCTTTGCCTTCTGATTCTGGCTGACCCAGTGAATCTTTCCAAATTCACCAATAAGTTTCATCACTGACTAAGTTAGCATTTGATATTTATGTTAGTGGTGCGGACAGCCCAGTGCATCTGTAGATGAGAACTTCCCACTATTCAGGGCATTTATAGGTTATGTATAAAGGGCCTGAAGGATCACTGGGGACTCGAGTCACCCCAACCTCAAACTGTTCCAGCTGCTACCATCTGGGAAAAGGAATCACAGCATAAAAGCCAGGACCAACAGTCTCTGCGATAGCTTCTTCCACCAGGCCATCAGACTGCTTAACTCATGCTGACACAACTGCATTTCTACTGAGTATCCTGTTGTACATACTATTTATTATAAATTGGTATAAATTGCACATTGTACATTTAGATGGAGATGTAACATAAATAATATTATTCCTCATGTATATGAAGAGAATATAAAGTCAATTCAATTCAATTCTTTTTTCCACTGAACTTCATGTTGGACATCATTGGTGTGTCACAAAGTCAAAGTCAAGTTTACAGTCACGAGCACAATTACATGTATGTAAGTAAAGTCCTTTGTAGTGCAGCACAGTAGTGCAGTGGTTAGCACAACACTCCTGAGGCAGTTTGCTGAGAGAAATTGTGCAGATCAGTAAAGGCAGAATTTTGATGAAAGGCCACTGACCTGAATCATTAGCTCTTTTCCCAATAATTGTTCCGTAATTTTTTCTGTAATAGCCATCTGATCTGCTAAGTGCTCCACCACTTTCTGTTTCTATCTGGGATTTTGTTTTGGATAATAAAGAATTATTTCAGAGCAGCAAATCTTAGGGAATGGGAGCATTGTCATTTATTGAGAAGACTTAATGTTTTTTTTGAAGTGAAAGGGTCTAATTTAAGAATAAAAGGTATATAGTGATAGGGTTCCTCGTCCTTGCCTGCCACCCCCTCATCTTCTGCATTATCCTCTGCAGCTATTGCTATCTCCAAAGGGATCCTACCACTATCATCTCTTTACCTCTCCTCCCATCCGCTTTCCACAGAGATTGCTCCCTTTGCAATTCCCTTGTGCATTCATTTCTCCCCACTAATCTCCTTCCTGGCACTTCTCCCTGCAAGTGCTACACCCGCCCATACACCTCCAGTCTTGGCCCCAGGCAGTCCTTCCAGGTGTGGCAACACTTCACTGGCGAATTTGCTAGGGTTGTCTATTGTGTCCGGTGCTCCTGATGACTACATTAGTGAGGCCTGTTGGAAATTGAGGACTGCCTCATCAAGCACTTCTGCACCATCTGCCACAAGTGGGGCTTCCTGGTGGTCAAACATTTTAATTCTAATTCCCATTCCCATTCCAATGTGTTACTTTATGGTCTCCTCTTGTGCCAAGTTGAGGCCACCCGCAGGGTGGAGGAGCATCTTATATTATGTCTGGATAACCTCCAACCTGATGGAATGAACATCAATTTCTCCTTCTAGTAAACAAATTTCCTCCCGCCACTTCCTCTTTTTCCCACTCGGACCTTTTACCTCTTCTTACCTCTTATTACCTTCTCCTTGGTTCCCTCCTTCTCCCCTTTCTCCCACAGTCCACTTGCCTCTCCTATCAAATTCCTTCTTCTCCAGCCCTTGACCATTCCCACCCACCTGGCTTCACCTATCACCTTCCAGCTAGCCCCCTTCCCCTCCTTCACCTTTCTATTCTGGCATCTTCCCCCTACTTCTCAGTCCTGAGGAAGGGTATTGGCCCAAAATGTTGACTATATATTAATTTCCATAGATGCTGCCTGACATGTTGAGTTCCTCTTGCATTTTGTGTGTGTGTTGCTAAATATCTAAAAATGTGTGAAGTACTGTATTTGGTGCTCATCCATAAACACCCTGGAAAAATTCTGGTGAACTGTCCTTGAACAGCTACTTTCCTGACAACGATTATGCTCCCATGATTTTGTTATGTAGGGACCTACATGATTTAGACCAGCAAAGCTGTAAGAATAACAGCAGCTTCCATTGATACAATGCCAATAATGCAACCAGGTGCCTCAAGGCACTTCAAATGAACACTGTCAAACAATAGTTGACACTCAGCCAATGAGAAGTCATTGGCCTGGATTTTGCCTGCAAATGTCTATGGTTCCATTCTAAAGTGCTGGTATTTCACCATTTATATGCAAGCAAGTTCAGCACTTCCATACATTCACTGTCAAATAAGACCATAAGATACAGGAGCAGAAGTAGGCTATTCAGCCCATTGAGTCTGTTCCACCATTCAATCATGGGCTGATCCAATTCTTCCAGTCATCCCCACTCCCCTGCTTTCACCCCATACCCTTTGATGCCCTGGCTAATCAAGAACCTATCTCTGCCTTAAATACACTCAGTGACTTGGCCTCCACAGCCACTCATGGCAACAAATTCCGCAGATTTACCACCCTCTGACTAAGGTAATTTCGCTGCATCTCTGTTCTAAATGGACGTACTTCAATCCTGAAATCATGTCCTCTTGTCCTAGACTCCCCTACCATAGGAAATAACTTTGCCATATCTAATCTGTTCAGGCCTTTTAACATTCAGAATGTTTCTTTGAGATTCCCCCCTCCCCCCTCCATTTCTCCTAAACTCTAGGGAATACAGCCCAAGAACTGCCAGATGTTCCTCATACGGTAACCCTTTCATTCCTGGAATCATTCCCGTGACTCTTCTCTGAACCCTCTCCAATATCCTTTCTAAAATAAGGAGCCCAAAACTGCATGGGTACTCTGTGTGGTCTCACGAGTGCATTATAGAGCCTCAACATCACATCCCTGCTCTTGTATTCTATACTTCTAGAAAGGAATGCCAACATTGCATTTGCCTTCTTCACCACTGCCTCAACCTGGAGGTTAACCTTTAGGGTATCCTGCACAAGGGCTCCCAAGTCTATTTGTATCTCTGCATTTTGAATTCTCTCTCCATCTAAATATAGGCTGTTCGTTCATTTTGTCCACCAAGCTGCATGACCATACACTTTCCATCATTGTATTTCATTTGCCACTTCTTTGCCCATTCCCCTAAACTATCTAAGTCCCTCCGCAGGCTCCCTGTTTCCTCAACACTACCCGCTCCTCCACCTATCTTTGTATCACTGGGAAATTTAGTCACAAATACATTAATCCCATAGTCCACATCATTGACATACAACATAAAAAGCAGCAGTCCCAACACTGACCCCTATGGAACTCCTCTGGTAACCAGTGGCCAGCCAGAATAGGATCCCTTTATTCCAGTTCTCTGTTTTTGGCCAATGCTCCAGCCATGCTAATAACTTCCCTGTAATTCTTATCTTAATAAGCGACCTCATGTGCGGCACCTTGTCAAAGGTCTTCTGAAAATCGAAGTACACCACATCTACTACATCTCCTTCGTCTACCCTGCTTGTAATTTTCTCAAAGAATTGCAGTAGGTTAGTTAGGCAGGATTTTCCTTTCAGGAAACCATGCTGGCTTTGGCCTATCTTGTCTTGTGCCTCTAGGTACTCTGTAATCTTATCCCTTACAATTGGTCTATAGTTTCCTTTCTGCTGCCTTCCACACTTCTTAAGTAGTGGAGTAACAGTTGTACTTCCAGTCATCCAGTACAATGCCAGAATCGTACTTGACAGATCATTGTTAATGCCTCCACAATCTCTCCAGCTGCTTCCTTCAGAACCCAAGGGTGCACTCCATCAGCTCCAGGAGATTTATCTACTCTCAGCCCATTAAGCTTCCTGAGCACCTTCTCAGATGTAATTTTCCCTGCACATACTTCACTTCCCTGACACTCTTGAATGTCCGGTATACTGCAAATGCCTTCCACTGTGAAGACTGATGCAAAATACGCATTCAATTCCTCTTCCATCTCTGCGTCTCTCATTGCAATATCTCCAGCATCATTTTCTATTGGTCCTATATCTACCCTCAACTCTCTTTTGCCCTTTATATACTTAAGAAAGCTTTTAGTATCTTCTTTGATATTCGTCACCAGCCTACATTCATAATTCATCTTTTCCTTCTTAATGTCCTTCTTAGTTTCCTTCTGCAAGTTTTTAAAAGCTTCCCAATCCTCTATCTTCCCACTAACTTTGGCTTCCTTGTATGCCCTCTCTTTTGCTTTTACTTTGACTCTGACTTCACTTGTCAGCCATGGTAGTATCCCTCCATTTGAAAATTTCTTCTTATTTGGAATATATCTCTCTTGCACTTCCCTCATTTTTCAGGGAAATTCCAGCCATTGCTGCTCTGTGGTTTTTCCTGTTTGTGACTCTTTCCAGTCAACTTCGGTCAGATCCTCTCTCATGCCATTGTAATTTCCTTTATTTCACTGAAATACCAACATATTGGAATTTAGTTTCTCCTCCAATTTCAAAGTGAACTCATATTGTGATCGCTGGTCCCTATGGGTTTCTTAACCTTAAACTCTCTTATCACCTCCAGATCATTGCACAACACCCAGTCCAGCACAGCCAATCCCCTAGTGGGTTCAACAAGCTGTTTTAAAAAACCACTTTGACATTCTACAAATTCTCTCTCTTGAGGTCCATTACTGGCCTGGTTTTCCCAATCCACTTTCATGTTAAAATCCCCAACGATTATCATGACATTGCCCTTCTGACATGCCTTTTCTATCTCCTGTTGTAATTTATAATCCACATCCTGGCTTCTGTTTGGAGGCCTGTATACAACTGCCATTAGGGTCCTTTTACCCTTGCCATTTCTTAACTCAACCCATAGAGACTCTACACCTTCCAAACCTATGTCATCCCTTTCTAATTATTTAATTTTATTTCTTACACACAGGGCCACATCACCCCTTCTGCCTACTAACTTATGTTTCAGATACACCGTGTATCCTTGGATGTTCAGCTCTCAATGGCAGCCATCCTTTAGCCAAGTTTCAGAGATGGCCACAATGTCATACTCGCTAATCTATAGCTTAATTTCAAGACCGTCCATTCTTTTCTTATGCTGCATAGATTCAAATATAACAGTTTCAGTCCAGTATTTGTTGCTTTCTGTTGTAAATCATTCCACTGGCTGTGATTATAGCTCATCTCCTGCCTATCCTTCCTATCATCTCTGCTGCATGCTATCTGTTGATTTATTTCTGTTTTCCCCTTCCTCAGCCTGATCTCTCGAGTTCCCACCCCGCTGCCAAATTAGTTTATACCCTCCCTAACAACTCTATTAAACCTGCATGCTAGGATATTGGACTCCTTTGGGTTCAGGTGTAACCTGCCCTTTTTGTAATAATATGGAAGTCCCCAATGTATTGATCGATTCTGAATGACGCAATTGTCAGTTTGCTCTGCCACTGGATTTGGAACGCGACACCTTCCTAGCACTTACATTTGGGAATGATTTCTTGGATTTTGTATATTGACTCATGACTCAATTGACTTCAGTGGAGTTTTCAGCACTGCAGGGGATCCAGTGGTATCCGAGATGATGTTTGATGACAGTAGATTTGGAGGGGACAAAGCTAGCACCTGAGGAGAGAGAATATTTAACAACGTTAGCTAACATGGGGATCTCGAAGGCTTTAAAGCTTCTACAATGAAGATGGCAGTGTGAAAGTCTTGATAATGCTAATGATATTTTTGTCCTTCTCAATGATTATTCAGTGGTTCAGTGGTTAATTTGCATAAGAAGTAAGAGCAGGAGTAGGCTATCTTGCCCACCGAGCCTGCTCTGCCATTCAATAAGATCATGACTGATCTGACCATGGACTCATCTCCACCTACCTGCCTTTTCCCCATAACCCTTAATTCCCCTACTATGCAAAAATCTATCTAACCTTGTCTTAAATATATGTACTGAGGTAGCCTCCACTACTTCATTGGGCAGAGAATTCTATAGGTCTGCCAATCTCTGGGTAAAGCAGTTTCTCCTCATCTCTGCCCTAAATCTATTCCCCCCAATCTTCTGGCTGGCTATGTCCCCTGTTTCTAATTTAATATCCAAGAATGTATACAGTATACAACCTGAAATTCTTACTCTTCACAGACATCAATGAAACAGAAGAAAAACCCCAAATAATGAATGACAGAAAACTGTTAGAATCCTAAAGCCCCCTTCTCCCTGCCACGTGCAAGCAATGGCAAAGCATCAACCCTCCACTCCACCTCCCCCCACGTATTCCAGCAGAAAGAATCGGCACCCACCACCCACCAAGCAAGCAATAGCAAAGGCCCCAGAGAGAGAGCATGATTTGGAGTACAACAACCATCGTCAATGTACATAGTATTGAGGTATTTATGAGGCCAATGATAATTTGCAGCTGTTTGCGTAATGGGCATATATTGGTCCTTATGGCAGGGTCTCTGAGCTAGTGACATGGGTTAAGTGTCTGAATATGTGTTGAGATTCTTGACGGTTGCTGCAGCTGGACTTGTCCGGGCAAGTGGCAAGTATTGCACGAACCTTCTCTTATGATCTCTGCCAATGCTGGCAGAAGGATTATTATTTTGGAGATGAACAACATGCCATAAAAACTTCATCACAGTTGTGGTGACGTAATGTGTTTGATCAGCTGTGACCTCTATGCTAGAATTTTTGAAAAACATTGGGATAGATAAGTCTGTGGGGCTGAACAAGATTTAACCATGGTTACTATGGAAAATGAAAGAAGAGACTGCTGCACCTTTGGTGATGACGTTTGTGTTCTTACTAGCCAGAGGGGTAGTACCAGATAATAGGAGGCTGGCAACTTTATTCCTTTGTTAAGCAGCATAGAATCATAGTGGCCAGCACAATACTTCACAGTACAGGCGACCGAGGTTCAAATCCCTTCACTGCCTGCAAGGAGTTTGTACGTTCTCCCTGTGGTCATGTGTATTTCTTTCACATGCTCCGGTTTTCTCCAACAGTCCAAAGACATCCTGGTTGGTAGGTCAAATGATCATTGCAAATTGTCCAGTGAATTGGCTAGGGTTAAATCCGGGGATTGCGGAGAGGCGTGGTTCCAAGGGCCAGAAGGGCTTATTCAACATTGCCTCTCAATAAATAAATAAAAATAAATAAAAGAAAAGTAATAGGAATAACCCTGGGAATTATAGTCCAGTGAGTATCACATCTGTGGTGGGAAAACTACTGGAGAGGATTCTTAAAGGTTCAAAGGTTCATTTATTATCGAAGTATGTATGCCATATACAACTCTGAGATTCTTCTTCTCCAAATAGACATGAGGCAAAAAAGGTGTGGGAGTCAGTTCAGGGGGAAACAGCAAACCCACCCCCCCACACAAAAAAATGAATGGCAACACGATCATCATCCTCCCGAAAGCTCCCACTCCCCTCCACACAAAACGCAACAAGAACTTCGGCCCCCAACCCACCCTTCCCTCGCACAAAATGTAACAAGAAGGATTTACGAGCATTTGGAGAAGCATAGACTGATTAGCAATAGTCTACAAGGCTTTGTGTTGGGCAATTTGTGCCTTATGAGCCTGATTGAATTTTTTGAGGAAGTGACTCAACAAATGGATGAAGGTAGGGCAGTAGATACGCTGTATATTGATGTTATTATAATGTTTGACAAGGTTCCCAAAGGTAAGCTCATTCAGAAATTCAGGAATTCAGGGAATGGGATCCCGGGAAGTCTGGCAGGCTGTGTGTGAGGGAAAGGTTAGACCGGTCTCAAGTGTAGGTTAATAGGTCAGCACAACATCATGGGCTAAATGGCCTGTACTGTTTTATGTTCTATGTTCTTAGTGGCAGACAAGTAAGTGATGGTGGAACAGCAGGACATTTGAATATTCTGCTATCTCTTGATTGTTTTTAATATTGACATTATAGTACACATGCAAATTGTTTTGTATAATTAGCAATCTATCTGCCTTTATTGTTTTCTTATCCGTACATAGCCTTGCCTTGAACCCTTTAAATGCTGATTGATGGGCCCATTTAAGACTTAGTATCCTTTGACCTGCTGTTCCTGTGTAGCGAAGAACAATGCGCAGTTGCCTGGCTCTGATAAGTCTCAGGAAATATTTAGTCATCCATATTGTCTTCTGATTACAGTGTGTTAAATTTTAGCAGTCATGTCAACAAAAACTTTGTTACTTTTTTAACTTAGAAGAATACACCAAATCTTTTAGTGATAAAAAAAATCGGTGCTGGGAGGGGATACATTGACATATGTGAATAAATGTTTAGTTAAAGAGATGTGTTTTGAGAAGTTTACTGCAAGGGTAGGAAATTGCAAAATGTGATTTTTTTCAAAAACTTACTCACTCATGGGATGTGAGTGTTACTGGCAAAACCAGGGCCTATTGTGTATCTCAGACGCTCCCTGATTTGAGTGACTTGAGGTGTCATTTCTGGAGGAAGTACATTGGTATGACTGGATTCTCATATAGGCCAAGTTCTGTGATGAGTCAGGATAGTGGACTTCCTTCCCTAAAGATTATTAGTACACTGGGAATGTTCATCAGGATAACTCAGAGTTACATGGTCAAAGTTCAAAATAAACTTAATATCAAAATACATATAATATATGTCACCTTATGACAATAGACAATAGACAGTAGGTGCAGGAGTAGGCCATTCGGCCCTTCTAGCCAGCACTGCCATTCACTGTGATCATGGCTGATCATACACAATCAGTACCCCGTTCCTGCCCTCTCCCCATATCCCTTGACCCCACTATCTATAAGAGCTCTATCTAACTCTCTCTTGAATGCATCCAGAGACTTGGCCTCCTCTGCCTTCTGGGGCAGAGCATTCCACATATCCACCACTCTCTGGGTGAAAAAGTTTTTCCGTATCTCTGTTCTAAATGGCCTACCCCTTAATCTTAAACTGTGGCCTCTAGTTCTGGGCTCACCCATCAGCGGGAACATGCTTCCTGCCTCCAGTGTGTCCAATCCCTTAATAATCTTATATGTTTCAATCAGATCCCCTCTCATCCTTCTAAATTCCAGTGTATACAAGCCCAGTCGCTCCAATCTTTCAACATATGACAGTCCCGCCATTCCGGGAATTAACCTTGTGAACCTACGCTGCACTCCCTCAATAGCAAGAATATCCTTCCTCAAATTTGGAGACCAAAACTGCACACAATACTCCAGGTGGGGTCTCACCAGGGCCCTGTACAGCTGCAGAAGGACCTCTTTACTCCTATACTCAATTCTTCTTGTTATAAAAGCCAGCATACCATTAGCTTTCTTCACTGCCTGTTGTACCTGCATGCTTGCTTTCATTGACTGATGTACAATAACACCTAGATCTCATTGTACTTCCCCTTTTCCTAACTTGACTCCATTTAGATAGTAATCTGCCTTCCTGTTCTTGCCACCAAAGTGGATAACCTCACATTTAGCCACATTAAACTGCATCTGCCATACATTTGCCCACTCACCCAACCTGTCCAAGTCACCCTGCATTCTCATAACATCGTCCTGACATTTCACACTGCCACCCAGCTTTGTGTCATCCTGCTTTATGCTATTCTGAGATTCATTTTCCTGTGGGCTTTCACACTGAGTACTAAGAAACTCAATAGAATCAAAGAAAAACAACACACAAATAAAGATAGCCAAATAAACAAACAATTGTGCAAGCTTCTATAGATGTACCATGGAGAGCATTCTGACAGGCTGCATCACTGTCTGGTATGGGGGGTTGGGGGGCTACAGCAAAGGACTGAAAGAAGCTGCAGAGGGTTATAAATTTAGTTGGCTCCATCTTGGGTACTAGTCTACAAAGTACCCAGGACATCTTCAGGGAGCAGGAACCCTGAAGGCACACACTCAGCGATTCAGGGACAATTTCTTCCCCCCTGCCATCCAATTCCTAAATGGACATTGATCCCGTGAACACTACCTCACTTTTTTAATATGTATTATTTCTGTTTTTGTATGATTTTTCATCTATTCATTATACGTATACTATAATTGATTGCATAATTAATTGATTATTTTTCTTCTAGATTATGCATTGCATTGAACTGCTGCTGCTAAGTTGAGAAATTTCATGATACATGCTGGTGATAATAAACCTGATTCTGATTCTGACACCAAAAGAAAAAAAAACATATAATAATAATAAATGAATTAGCAATAAATATTGAGAACATGAGTTGTAGAGTCCTTGAAAGTGAATCCATAGATTATGTTCAGTGTTGGGGAGAGTGAAATCAGGTCTGGTTCAACCTGATGGTTGAGGGGGTAATAACTATTCCTGAATATGTTACTGATATTAATTTAGGTTTTTTTTCATTCAGAGTTCATTTAATTTCCTGAATTTTAATTTCTCATGGAGACGTTTGAACTCATATATCTGAATATGTTCAGATGTTCTAAGTAGTACCACCATTAAAGGAAGCCAACAACTCATATAGCATAGAAACGGGCCCTTTGGCCTATCTTGCCCATACAGCCATTTTGTCCAGTTACAGCAATCTCTTTTGCAATCATGATGGGGTCAACATAAAATATGACTTTTCTCCAGGACTAATTACTTTCCTTTGAACACAGTCATAGACTGCTGCCCACCTTCCTGTTATGTTTCAGATGCTCACTCTGTTGTTAGTGAGCAGAAACATTCTTGGCAATAGTCTTATCTTGATGGTTTCTGGTTGGGCTTTTAATCCCAACATAGCAATGACCTCTTTGCGTCGTTCCATCAAAACTCACCATATTTTAATTAGGTTACCTTCTGGCCTTCTTTTCTCATAGAGTAACAAATCTTGTCAGTTTTGCTGTTGTTTCATATACTCACAGATAAGATAAGCTTTATTGCAACATGTACGTTGAAACATACAGCGAATCTGCTGTTTGTGTCAACAGTCAACACAGTTTGAAGATGTGCATCTGTCGCCATACTTCCAGTGCAACCATAGCATGCCCGTTATTTACTGCACTACCCTTAACCCGTACATCTTTGGAATGTGGGAGGAAACCTACGTGTTCACAGGGAGAACGTATAAACACTTTACAGACGGCAGGAATTGAACCCAGGTGTTGTGGTAACTGTTACACTACTGCGCCATCTGATAAGGGAGAGAGTGGTGGTAGTCTGGAACATGCTGCATAGAAGGGGGAGAGCAGGGGCAGCTCTCATCGTGTGTAATTGTACACGGATGTGCCACTGGGGGGGCATAATCTCCAAGGTTACATGCTAATAGCTGATTTGGAGAATTAGCTCTTTCTTGCCCGTAAAACATAGAACATAGAAATGTACAGCACAAGACAGGCCATTCAGCCCACAATGTTGTGCTGAACCAGCTAAAAAGCAAATCAATATCACCCAAACACGAATCCCTCCTACCTATACAATGGCTTTATCCCTCCATTTCCCTCGCATCCAAATGCTTAGATAAATGTCTCTTAAAAGCCTCTGCCGCCATACCAGACTGCATATTCCAGGCATTCTCCACTCTCTGAGTAAAAAACTTACCCCCACATCCCCTTTGAACCTATTCCCTCTCACCTGGTATTACATATTTCAACCCTGGGTAAGAGATACTCCCTGTCTACTCTATCTCTACCTCTCATAATCTTATAAATCTCTATCAGATCTCTCATCAGCCTCCGCTGCTCGAGAGAAAACAACCCAGGGTTGGCCAGCCACTCATGATAGCACATGCCCTCTATACCAGGCGGCATCCTGATAAACTATTTCTCCATCTTGGCCCTGATAAATATATTCCTCCAACTTACTGATTTTGTGAGGGCACCACTCCATAGTCCTTTAAGGTACAACCTGGAAAGACAGACAATATGGAATCGAGTTCTTTGACCCAACATGCCCATGCCAACTTAGGTGCCTGCCTAAGCTAGTCTCATTTACCCACATGCCGCTAAATTTTTGTAATCCATATATTTGTCTTTTAAGTTTCATTATTCTACCCGCTGCACGGATTTTCTCTGGCAGCCCATTCTTTGAAACACGATAAAAGAAAAACGAAGGGCTACATGTGAGGGAAGGGTTAGATTGATCCTGGAGTATGTTAAACGATTAGCACAACATTGTACTGTGCTGTACTGTAGAGCATGGTCCTGTACTGTGCAGTAAAGTTTCATGTTCTGCGTACATACAATCCTTTTGTTTCTGTGAATAAGTATTAGCCAGTGGAAGATAGTATGTTTCATTGTCAAATAGCTGTGCGGGTGTGGATATTTGTAAGTGCTACATGCGTCACCAGAATACCCCTGTGACATGTTCATAGATAATGTTCCGCCCTTTTGTAGCTGTCTGAACAGGAACTGGAATGATGCAGACAATTACATAATTAAGCTAAATTGTGGATTTAACTGCTGCTCTTTTTTATATAGTAAAATAAAATCTATGACAGAAATCAGAAGGCAACATTACAAGGCTCATCTCCCTTACAGCTGACATCATTCGAACAATTTAATAGTTTTTCCACACAGAGTTCTGTGATTCTTCTGGAAAATGATCCTGCCTGATACAACAAAATTATTTTAATACCAATTCTCCTGACTCATACAGAGATTCCTGTTTATGCTTGTCATTAAAATTTGCCATGCACAATGCCATAAATAAGGTTTAAGTTTATGACTCTGTGCCGAATAAAAAGATTACATTTGTCTTTTGAATTAATAGAAAGTCTTCTGTTTCTTTTGATGAATGTAGCTACGAAATTCATTTAATTTAAAACCTCAAATGCTTATCATTCTATTCCCCTCAAAGGGTGGAGTATTATGATACTAAATCATATCAAGTCTGAACAATTAGATGGAGCAATGCAATTCAAAGGGATGTTACTTCATTTGTAGTAAACTTTAAAACTTGGTATCGATGTTTGCTGGTTAAGGAAAAACAATTTTTGCATTATTTAACTAAGTAAAGATGATAAGAGGCATTGAGCGAGTGAATAGCCATAAACTTTTTCCCAGGGCAAAATGTCTAATACAAAGGGACATAATTTTATAATGACCGGAGGAAAATATAGGGCAGGATGTTGGAGATAAGTTTTTTTTTTAGAGAGTGGTAAGTGTGTTGAATATCCTGCCAGATTTGGTGGTACATTAGGGACATTTAAGGATGTATCTTATATAGGTATGTGGATGATAGAAAACTGGGTGGCTTTGTAGGAGGGAATGGTTAGATTGATTTCGGAATAGGATAAAAAGTCTACATAACATCGAGGGTCAAAATTCCTGTAGTGTGCTGTAATGTTTTATTTTTTGTGTATACTGCTTCTCAGCTACAATGGGTTCGGTATTCCACAGCATGTTAATCTTTCATGAGTTATCATAAAAGTCACAGAAAATTGGTTCATGTCACCTTGGTACATTTGAGGCAAGACTCACTTTTGTACAAAGACACTTTGACCAATTCTGGTTATTAAAAAGCTGCTACAAAAACAAAAACAACTTCCATTAAAAAAGGCAAACACTTGTATATTGTCAAACATCTCACTATCAAGCAAAGCATTACTAAGTCATACGCAGTCCAGATGAAGGGTCTTGACCTGAAATGTCGACTGTCCATTTCCCTCTATAGGTGCTGCCTGATCCACTGAATGCCTCCATGGCTTTTTGTGTAGCACAAATGTCGATAGAGTTGATAAAATAATTGGTCTAGGAAATAAATTTTAAGCACGGTATTAAATGAGGAGAAAGGCCAAAACATTAGGCTAGAAATTTCAGTGCTTAAGGCAAGGGAGTGCTGTGGGAGTATATTGGTGTCATCTCTGAAAACCTATTCTGAGCCCAATGTTTTGATGCAATGACTAAGAAGGCATGCCGACGATTATATCTCACTAGTTTGAGGAGGTGTGGTATGTCATTGAAGACTCTAGCAAATTTCTACAGATGGAGAGCATTCTGATTGGTTGCATCACTGTCTGGTATGGAGGCACCAATGCACAGGATTGGAAAAAGCTGCAGAGGGTTGTAAACTCAACCAGCTCCATCATGGACATGAGCATTCCTATTACCAATGACATCTTCAATAAGCAAAGCCTCAGGAAGATGGCATCCGTCATTAAGGACTCTCATCATCCAGGTCATGTTCTCTTCTCATTTTATTTTCAATAGTTTTAAGTTCCAGACACGACATAGAGTGATAGAGTACTACAGTACAGAAACATGTTGTTCAGTCCATCTAATTCATACTGAACTATTATTCCATCTAGGCCCATTGACCCACACCTGGACCCCCTCCAATCCACTCCCATCTAAGTACTCTTTGAAAACAAAATTCAGGTTTGGTCACCAGATCATTAACTCAAGGGAATTAAAGTATTATTGTGAAAATGAATTGCATTTTTATTTTGAATCATTTAACAATCCCTAACTGCTTTTGAAAATATACTAGGGAGCTACCATCTTCAGCCATTGCAGGCTCTCTGATGAAGATTCTCTCATGGTATTGCTGGGTAAGGAGTTCCAAGATATAGACCTGATGATGATGCAGAGCGATAATCTCCAAGGACTGACGTATTTCCAAGACAGGTAGTGTGTGCAGCAGGTTGTGATCTTGGCGTGTAAAGCATGTTCAATTCTCTGCTCAGCTGCGAGTGAAGATGTAGTAGCTGAGTGAAGCAGTAGAATCAGAAACAAGAGACCAGAATCCAAAGAAAGAATAGTCCAAGAGTGTGAGGCATGAATTGGCTCTGCCTTCACAGATTAAAGTTTCACAACACAACCCTATCTCTTCCTACGTCTCAGACATGCCCTCTCACCAATGACAGATATTAATGATGAAATTCACCATTGCTTTCATGAATCAATACACCTTTAGTTTTTTGAGGAAAATGGTAATTGAACATTAAAGTTCAGAGTAGTTCAAAGTAGATTTTATTATCTAAGTACATATATATCACCATATACGACCCTGAGATTCATTTTCTTGCGAGCATGCTCAGCAAATCTATAGAATAGTAGCTATAACAGGATCAATGAAAGATTAACCAGAGTGTAGAGGACAACAAACTGTGCAAATGCAAATATAGATCAACAGCAATAAATAATGGGCCATGAAATAACAAAATAAAGGGTCCTTAAAGTGAGATCATTGGATGAGGGAACATCTCAATCAATGGGCAAGAGAATGTAGTTAACCCCTTCCCCACATTAGTTTCATGAGCTTTCCTAGAACACACAACACTGGAGGGGAAGAAAATCATCCTCAATCCCAAGAGAAAGAAGAAGTAGAAAAAAGTGAAAAAATGAAACATTATAGGGAAAGGTTGAATAGGTTAGGACTTTATTCCCTGGAGCAATGGAAAATAAGGGGAGATTGAATCGAAGTATACAAAATTATGAGGGGTGTAGTTAGGGTAACTGCAAGTAGATTTTTTTTCCACCAAGGCTGGCTGAGACTAGATATGGAGTTCATTGATTAAGGGTGAAAGGTGAAATGTTTAAAGGGAACATGAGGGGAACATCTTCACTGAGGGTGGTGAGAGGGAGGAATGAAGTGTAAACAGAAGAGATGGTTGCAGATTTAATCTCAACATTTAAGAGAAATTTGGTTAGGTATATGAATGGGAGGGTTATGGCCTAGGAGCAGTTCAATGGGACTACAATTTGTCATGGACTAGGTAGGCCAAAGGGCTTGTTTTTGTGCTGTAATGTTCCATAACTACGACTATAAAAAGGAAAAGAAAGAAGAAGAAGTTGAAAAAGAAAACAAGGGAGACTGAATCTGGAGCAACACACAAAATGCTGGAGGTTGATGGATCATCGTTAAAGAATGTACAAATAAATTACTATAATTATCCATTACTACCTGACATCAAAGTCCGGAACGAACAATCTTGGATTATGAAGGAAATATAGTATTAATTCCAAATGGGAAGCATAAAAACCAGAAAATGTAGTGGGCCTGGAGACTGGGAGTAGCTTTGGATTTATTTATTTATTTTAGATATGTGACATGGCAAACAAGCCAATGCCACCTAATTACAGTACACCCTTGTGACTAAATAGCTGTTGTGTATTTAATATTTCACTAGTATATGAAACATCCTGTATACATACTGTTCAATTAAGCATTCTTGTGTGTTTCAATAATTCATTAAAGGTTATATATATAAATATGCAAATTGCTTACATAACCATGCTGCCATGCGATAAGTGCACACTTTGCTTAAAGCAAACACAAAGTTAGGGCTGAATTCCCAGATTCTGGTGTCTTCCTTTGAATTAGTTTAATGTTTTTAAGTTACAAAAACGTGACAATGACACCTGACCTGTACGTGTTTGAAATGTGGGAGGAAACTGGAGCACTCGAAGGGAAATCCATCAGAACGTACAAATTCCTCACAGTCAGTGGTGGAATGAAACTCAGGATGCAGGTGGTGCAATAGAATTACACTAAATACCACACTACCATTTAGAAAGACAAAAAAAGATTTATTTGAGTATGAGAAGAAGCTTGCAGGGAACATACAACTGATTTAAATGAGCTTTTATAAATGTTTGAAGGTAAACATAAATGGTCCCCTACCATCAGAAACAGGGTAAGTTATAGTTGGGAATGTAGAAATGGCAGCAAACGTTAATGCATACAGAGTATGATAACCCCCAAAGTGGAGGATTAAAAGGAGTGAGCTCAAAAATTAGGTGTTGTTCTTTCAAAATACATACACTGGGAGCAAGAGGGTAGCTATAGAGAATGTAAGACCACTCAAAGATATAGGGTGGAACATTTGCTTGGATGTGAGAGTGTCAATATACTACAATATACTAGGACATTTCAAAGTAATTGAGGAGGTTGTGTTGGATCTTTTAAAAGGCACTGAGGTGGATAAGACCCCAGGGCTTGATGGGATATAGCCCAGGTTATTGAGAGAGGTAAGTGAAGAGATTGCTAGGGCCTTGACCAATATTTTTGTGTCCCCCTCAAGCTACAGGTGAGTAGTGAACATTGTTTCATTATTCAAGGGATCCAGGGACAATCCTAAAAACTATAGACTGATGAGTCTTACGTCACTGGTAAGGAAGTTACTGGAGAAAATTCTTGGGGATAGGATTTATGAGCATTCGGAAGAATGCTTTGTGTTCAGCGTGGCTTTGTGTGGGCAAGTTGTGTTTTATTAACTTGATTAAGTTTTTTGATGAGGTGATAAGGATGATTGATGAAGGTGGAGTTGTGAATATTGTCTACATGGACTTTAGTAAGGTGTTGACAAGGTCCCTCATAGGAGGCTCATGCAGAAGATTAAGATGAATGGGATTCATGGTGAATTGGCCACTTGAAATCAGAACTGGTTTGCCGATAGAAAACAGAGGGTGATGGTCAAAGGGACTTATTCTAGCCGGAGCTCAGAGATTAATGGGGTTGTTCAGGGATCTTTACTCAGACCTCTGTTGTTTGTGATGTATAAAAATGACCTGAATGAAAAATGTAGATGGGTGGGTTAGTAAGTTTGCAGAAGATATGAAGATTGGTGAGGTTATGGATAGTGAAGATGACAGACAAAGAATACAGTGTGATGTAGATTAGCTGCAGGTATGGGTGGAGAAATGGCAGATGGAGCTTATCTTGGCCAAATGTGAAGTGTTGCACGTTGGCAGGTCAAATGTAAAGAGACAGTACGTTGTTATAGGCAAGACCCTTACCAATGTTGATAAGCAGAGGGATCTAAGGGTCAAAGTTCATCTCTCCCTGGAAGTGGCTACACAGGTTGATAGAGTGGTTAGGGCATGTCTGGAATGTTGCACACAGTTCTAGCCTCCCATTATAGCAAAGATGTCGAGGCTTTGGAGAGGCGGCAGAAGAGGTTCACCAGGATGCTGTCTGGATCGGGGGGTGTAAACTATCATGAGAGGTTGGACACATTTGGGTTGTTTTCTCTGAGTGGCAGAGGCTGCTGGGAGATCTGATAGAGAGTCATAAGATTATGAGAGGTATAGATAGAGCGGAGAGACAGTACCTTTCTCCCAGGGTTGAACTGTCTAATACAGGGTGCCTGGAATGCGCTGCCTGGTGTTGTGGTAGAGACAGATACATTAGGGACTTTTAAAGGACATTTAGGTAGGCACATGAATGTGAGAAAAATGGAGAGTTATGGATATCATGTAGGCATAAAGGATTAGTTTAGTTGGACATTTGATTACCTATTTTTTTTGGTTCAGCACAACCTTGTGAGCCGAAGGTCCTGCCCTGTTTTATGTTGCATCTAGGAGCTCAGCAGATTAGGCAGCATCAATGGATGGGAATAGGCAGTTGACTTTCAGGTCGAGACCCTTCATCAGGACTCCTCCAGCACATTGCCTGCATTGCTTTAGATTTCCTGCATCTGCGGTACCTCTTGTGTGTATGTTCTATCAATGTTCTATGTAACTAGTGGAATTATGTCAAGGGAGGACCACTGGGTATGATGTACTTGGACTTTCAGAAAGCTTTTGGTAAGGTTCCTTTAAGAGATTAAAAGATAAAATTAAAGCATATGGGATGGAGTTACTATATCTAATCAGATGGGTGGCACAGTAGTGTAGTAGTTAGTGTAATGCCAGTGCCAGTGGCCGGAGTTCAATTCCTACCTCTCTCTGTAAGGAGTTCGCATGTTCTCCCCATGACCGTGTGGGCTTCCTCCCATGTGCTTTCCAAAAAGAAGAATGTGAAGTAAGTTGTGGGCACACCGTGTTGGTGCTGGAAGCACAGCAACACTTGTGGGTTGCCCCCAACACACCTCTGATTGTGATGGTCGTTGAGTCAAACGGCACATTTCACTGACAACAACACACACAAAATGCTGGTGGAATGCAGCAGGCCAGGCAGCATCTATAGGGAGAAGCGCTGTCAACGTTTCGGGCATTTCACTGTATGTTTTAATGTACATATGATAAATAAAGCGAATCTTTAATCTGTTCTTTAATCAGACAGGGAACTGATCGATTCCGAACTGAGAAAACAATGCAAGTTACAGAACTGCTTACTGTAACTTATTGGAAACAGTTTTTTTTAATCCAGCCAGAGCCAAATCATTTGAAATGGTGTTTTTTTCAAAAGTTCAGCCATGGTGCAGTCTGTCGCCAGGATCAAATATCTGAAAGTGATAATGTTGTTTCAACACTCTGTGGCTAAAAGTGATGGGGCTGTGCCTTTGCCCTTCCCAACACAGAAATTACCTAACAGTTTTACTAAGTAGTTGAGCCTAAATATTATTCAGAAATTTATTTCTTGTAATTCAGACTGTGTAATTTCCTATATTTTGAAGAAAATTGCCAGAAGTTATATTTTAGCATCACTTATAAAGTCTGCCATTCTTGATCTTCGACATTCGATGCAGTATGTGGCATTATGCTGAATATTGTGGGCATGCTACGTTGGCACTGGAATGTGTAGCAACACTTGCAGGCTGTCTCCAGCACACCTTTAGGTTTAGAATCAGAATCAGGTTTAATATCACTGGCATATGTCATGAAATTTGTTAACTTTGTGCCAGCAGTACAATGTAATGCATAATAATAGAGAAAAGAACTGTGAATTGCAGCAAGTACATGCATATATATTAAATATTTAAATTAAATACACAGTGCAAAAGTAGAAATAAAAAAGTAGTGAGGTAGTGTTCATGGGTTTAATGTCCATTCAGAAATCGGATGGCAGGGGGGAAGAAGCTCTTCCTGAATTGCTGAGTGTGTGCCTTTAGGCTTCTGTACCTCCTTCCTTATAGTAGCAATGAGAAGAGGGTATGACCTGGATGTTGGAGGTCCTTAATGATGGCTGATGGATAATTTTTGAGGCATTGCTCCTTGAAGCTGTCTTGGATATTAAGGAAGCTAGTGCTTATGATGGAGTTGACCAAGTTTACAACTCTCTGCAGCATACTTCAACCCAGTGCAGTAGCCCCCACCCTCATACACAAATGACACATTTCACTGTATGTTTTGATGTACAAGTGATAAGTGAACCTGAATACTAAAGCTCGTAATAGCTTTAGACCATATAATTAGCACTCTATTCCATTACATTTTGTTTATTCCTTTCTGATATTATAATTTTATTTTTTGTGGGTAGATTTCTTGTCAATTATTGTGTTGAAATTGGCTAGCTTGTATATGTAGACAGGCTGGAGCGCAGAGATAGGTGTGTTACATAGCAGCAGCAATAGATATGAAAATTGAGTCGGGTTTTTATGAATAAACAACAAAATTTATTAACCTCGACTCAAAAACATAGAAAAGTAAACAAATGGCTAACTTAAACGGAAGTTAACAGTGTTATGTGTCTATAGTTAACAACAGTCAAACTTAGAGACAATTCTTAACTTATCTCACTTAAGCACAGTCTTAAAGTGATAGGTTTAAGAAGTCCATATTGTTCATAAAGTAAGTGAGAGGAGAGACTTCCCAAATTAGCAATGAAGAAATTCTTGAAGAAAAGACCAATGTTGACACAGATCACAGCCGAGAAATGCCTTTTCCGAAGAGATCCTGAAGAATAAGATTTCTCAAAGTAGCAGACCTTTTGCAGGAGGTGGTCAGTACACACCTGAGACCATGCAGGGGTTAACCAAAAGTGTGTGTCACAATCCACGTCAATCACTTCAAGACACACAGAACGCCATTGATTTCCACCCAATTCTTTGGGTTTGTACAAAGCTGCCAATTCTTCACTCTCTCTCTCTCCTTCTACGATTGCGTAGGCACCGACTGTGACTCCCCAACAAAATAACTACGCAACAAACTATGGTCTCCCCTTTTATACTGGCTGGAGCATGCCATCGTGTGACATCACATCACCCCACTATCACGAGACAATTCCATCATGCTCACGAGAAACTCACGGGACAGGTAGCAGAGGCAACCAGTAAAAAGCTAGAGGAACCCTGAAGAGGTTCCTCACCTTTTATGCACTACAATTGTGTGAATCCCTAGAGCATCTGGTGACCTTGTCTTGGACAACATCAGAACATCCTTCAAGATGGTGAACCATTGCAAGGTATCAGGCCTCGATGGTGTACTTAGCAGGATATGAAAATCTGTGCAAACCATCTTGGAGGAGTGTTCAAGGATATCTTCAGCCTCTCAGTGCTGTAATCTGATGTTCCCACCTCCTTCAACATGGCCAACATCCGGGGGGGGGGGGGGTTAAATGAGCTGTCTCAATGACTATCACCTGGTACCACTCACATCTACTGTGATGAAGTGCTATGAAAGTTTGGCTATGGCTAGAATCAACTCCTGCCTGAACAAGGACCTGGATCTGCTGCAATCTCCCTACAATCACACCAGGTCCACAACTGATGTAATCACACTGGCTCTCCATTTGGCTTTGGAGCACTGCAAAATGTCCAAAAGGATTACAGCTCAGCATTCAACACTATCTTCTCCTCACTATTAACTAACAAGCTTCAAAACCTGGGCCTCTGTACCTCCCTCTGCAACTGGATCCTTGATTCTTTATCAGGAGACCCCAGTTAGCGTGGATTAGTAATACTACTGCATCTCCTCCCTGCAGACAATCACCTCAAAGGTGTGCTCTTGATGTGTCCTCTCTAACTTCATGACTGTGTGTGGCTAGGAACAGCTCAAACGCCATCTACAAACTTGTTGATGATACTGGTATTGTTGGTGAATCTCAGATGATGACAAGGAGGTGTACGGGAGTTAGATTTGGCTGGTGCAGTGGTGTTGCAAAACAATCTTGTACTTAGTGTCAGCAAGACCAAAGAACTGATTGTGGGCTTCAGGAAGGGGAAGTCAGGTGAACACATAGCAGTCCTCATTCAGGGGTCAATGGTAGAAAGGATGAGCAGTTTCAAGTTCCTCGGCTTTAACATCTCAAAGAATCTATCCTGGGATCAACTCATTGGTGCAATCATAAAGCAGGCATGGCAGCAGCTCTACTTCATTAGGAGCTTGAGGAGTACTGGCATGTCACCAAAGACTCTTGCGAACTTGTAAAGATGTATGGTGGAGAGCGTTCTGCCTGGTTGCATCACAGCCTGGTATGGAGCCTCCAGGGCACAGGATCACAAGAGGCTGAAGAGCTTTGTAGACTCAGCCAGTCCCATCAGAGGCACAACTCTTCCTGCCATCAGGGACACTTTTGAGAGGTGATGCCTCCAGAAGGTGGCATCCATTAATAAAGACACCCTAGGTACAGGAGATTGAAGGCCTACACTTGTCATTTTAAGAACAGCTTCTGCCCTCAACCATTAGATTTTTGAGCAGTTTAAATTTCAAAGTTCGAAGTACATTTATTATCAAAGTATGTATACATTGTACAACCCTGAGATTCATCTCCTAACAGGCAGCACGAAACAAAGAAACCCAAATGAGCCCATAAAAAAAAGGAGACTGCCAAACAGCCAATGTGCAGAGAGGGGAAACAAACAAATCATGCAAACAATAAATGCAAGCAAATAGTATTCAGAGCTGAAGTTCCCAGAGGGTCTGTTAGATCCTTAGCCCAGTGCAGATTAGAGCAGTGAGCTGACACCATGTGCCCTGACCCCTGACCTTTTAAATCTGGCCTGGTGCCTAAATTGTTGTCCAAACATTGGGTTCAGTTGCTTCAGTACACTCTGGGGCCTGGACCCTGCCACCTTGATTTGGCCTGTATCTGACCTATCTGATTCAGCCTGGCGCCTAAATGGTCATCCAAACATTGGGGGTTCAGTTGCTATGGTATGCCCTGGGCCCTGGACCCCACTGCCTTGATTTGGCTTGAACCTGACCTTTCCAATTTGCTCCAGTGCTGAATTCAACTGAACCTTGGGTCTACCTCGCTCTCGGTGACAGGCCTGCTGTCTCGAATTGCCTCAGTTCTGCCACATCAAATTGTCTCCAAGTCCAGAGGGAAGTTACAGACTATTGCTTGCAATGATCATTTACCAGAAAAAGAGTGATTGACAAAGTATTTAGTCATTTTCCTTGTTTCGTTAGCCACCAGCCAGAAGTCATTGGGATTCACCAGAGCATCTTAAACCGGAATCCATGTATCCATGGGCACTACCTCATTATTTGTATTTTTAACTATTTATTTTTGTAATTTATAGTAATTTTATGTCTTGTACTGTACTGCTACCACAAAATAAATTTCACAACATAGGACTGCGAAAATAAACCTGACTCAGGCAGCAACTGTGAAGGGAAATGAATATTCAGCTTCTTGGGTTGAGATCCTTCACCTGGAGAAGGTGCAGCTGATTCACGTGATCTGCTTTGCGGAGCAAAGAAGTTTCCAAGGTTGTACAATACTGCTGATCAATGTGACAGCCATTTCCTCATTGATCGACACTGCAGTTGATTTCACAGCTGAGAATTTAATCTCTGGTCAGCAGCATTTTTGAGCTGTATTGCAGAGGACCTGCATTGAATTCCCTTTCTGAAATTCAATTTGTTTGAAGTAAAATAGAGTCAGATTTTGCAGATGGAATGCAGCATGCAACCATTACTTCATAGTTTGTTTCGCTTTATTGACTGGGGATGAACTTAGGGACAGTATGTAGACTCTGCTGGTGGTCTGAACATGCAGAATAGATAAGAAAGAATGCAATGTTTTGCATTGTTGGAGCTCATAGGGTAGTAAGAACAAGATTATGCCACAAAGTCCCTTGAACCTGTTTGGAAGTTCAATGTGATCATAGAGCATCTGTAACATTTTTTTCATTTAACGTTTGTCAAAATCGCTGTTGTTTAACAAATACCTGTTCATTTCAGCTCTTAAAATGGTAATTGACACAACTTAAATTATTATTTTAAGAGGACTTGCAAACTTCTAATATTTCTATCACATAGGGAAAAACACAAAATGCTGGAGGAACTCAGCAGGTCAGGCAGCATCTATGGAGAGGAGTGGACAGTCGATGTCTTGGGTTGAGATGTTTCATCATTCATTTTTCTCTCTGGATTTCCAGCATCCTGATGAGTTGAGGAGTAAAATTAACAAGGTGGATGTCTGATTACTACTCTGACTATTATTTTCTTATGCTTTTACTTGCTTACTTACCGCCTGTTACGCCGCTGATTTTTAGGGCAGCAGTGAAGGCCCTCCATCTCTGGCGGTGTACAGGGCTTCCTTCATCATGTCAGCAGCTTCCTCTCAGTTCTGACGGCTGTCAGCCATGCAAGTCCCGGGTGGAGAGTCAGGAATACCATCACACTCAGATGTAGAAGGATTCTTCATTGCTACTTCCATAACAATTTTGTTTTACCAGTCAGGGCTGCTAGACCTGAGCTGAACCCCCCCCCTCCCCCAAACCAGGAGGACTGGCAGACCACTCTGAGTCTAGCCTCTACACTTTGGTCTATTTGGCATGGATAACCCTACCAGAAGCCAAAGCATAAAGCCCTGACTCCAGCCAACGTAACTCTCTGGGTCATTGAGGAATGTAAGTCTCCACACCATGGCATGGTTGTGGTCCTTTTGGAGGCGTTATGTTTCTACTGTATATATAAAGTGTATATATGTTACATAATTATTATAATTCCATTCTTTTTATGGCTGACAATGTTATAGAGGCTATGAGTGATGACTTTACAAAATGCAGTGATGTAAACATGGAAAATATTTCTGTGTGTGTGTGGTTTCTGATGCATGCATGCATGACTCAAGCAAATAAGTACACTTGAAACCCAGACTGTCTAAAGTATTTCAGAGATGTTCCTTTGATCCTCATTTACAGATGCCAGGAAAAGCCCCTGTCATATTGGGTGGATGAGCAAAATGGTGTCATTTCAGATCATTCTGGGACAAAATATTGAGGGAAGATTAGGGTGTGGTTTAGAGGCCATATAAAAGCCAAAGTCTTTAGATAAGCAAGACATGACTTAGGCAACAAGAATTCCATTTTCAATGAAAGCACGACTGAGAATTGAGATAGAGTTTGAATCAGGCCAAGGCATATGGTGTTTATTGAGCAAACATACATGGGCAGTATAGATGATGTTAGTTGTTACCTTTTTATGAGGGTCTGGTTATAGGAGTGTTAAGAGTATTCAGAGGGAATCTGCTTAATCTTAATAACATGAAGGAATTAGAAATGGAATTTGAATTGGAATTGGTTTATTATCGTCATATGTACCGTGAGACAATGAAAAGCTTGTCTTGCATACTGTGTATGCAGATCAAATCATTGCACAGTGCACTAATGTAGAACGGAGTGCAGAATAACGTGCAACAGAGTCAGAGAAAGTGCAGTGCAAATAGACAATAAGGTGCATGTTCACAGCGAGGTAAAGTTTGAGGCTGATTATCTTATTATACTGGAGAACCATTCTATAGTCTCTTTACATTGGGGTAGAAACTGTCCTTGAGCCAGGTGGGATGAACTTCCAGGCTTTTGTATCTTCTGCCCAATGGGAGAGGGGGGAAGAGAGAGTGTCTGGGGAGAGAGAATGTCCAGGATGGCTGGGGTCTTTGATAATGCCAGCTGCTCTACTGAGGCAGTGAGAATTGTAGACAGGGGGTTCCTGTGATGTGCTGAGCAGTGTCCACAACTCTCTGCAGTTTGTTGCGGTTATGGGCAGAGCAGTTTTCAAACCAATCTGAGATTTAACCAGAGAGGATACTTCCATGGTGCATCGATAAAGATTGTTAAGGGTGAAAATACCGCAGATTGTGTGATTGCAAAAGGCAAGCAGTCCTATAAATATTGTCAGGGACACACCTAACTTTTGTCTGCCTATGTAATGCAGCCAGATGTTGTAATTCCATTGAAATTGGTTGCCTGTCACTATTTTCTAAGACCAGACAGAACAGAGCTGATGCACAAAGAATAGGCATCCACATCTCCCTTAGTGGCAAAGAAATCAATAATCAAAGATGAGCTTTAAATACTTCTATAGTTGAGAATGATGTTGTGGAATTATGATGACTACAATGTTCACATGTAATAAATAACTGAGGCAGAAATGGACTATTTCGGTGATTGGACGTTGATTTAGGCGCTGGGTTAAATTGAGAAAGTCGGAGTGTCGAGGCCCAAGGTGAGGAGTGAACTGAATCAGCTCGCTGCTCCGTGATGTTTAGTCGGCTCTGCACTGAACTATGGGTCTTGGACTCTCTTTGTGGACTTCGGTTCAAAATGCTATCTGCTTGCGGTTATTGTTTGCATGTTTTTTTTTCTCTCTGCAGTTTGGGTGTTCGATGGTCTTCTTCATGGGCTCCTTTGGGTTTCTTTGCTTTGTGGGTGCCTGTTTGGAGACAAATCTTAAGGCTGTATAATGTATACACACTTTTGATAATAAATGCACATCGAACTTTTGTGCCCACTCAACAAGGTCATGACAGCTCTTTCCCCTCAGTGTCATTTTGCTGCACTAATCATATATCCTCTAGGAGTTCCCAACCAGAAGCCCAAAGACCCCTTGCTGAATGGTTTTCGTCCATGACATTAAAAAGATTGGGAACCCCTGCTCGAGACTGTCTTCTTATATCCTTCCTCTGACTCCAATAATATCCAATAGCAGCCATCTCTATGTTGAATCCAGGCTCTCAGCAACTGGAACTCATGTTGATCATGGGTATTCGAAGATTCACAACTCTTTCTCCCTGTTCTGAGTGGCCATCACTCTTGGTTCCCCAAAGGCAAACAGCAGAAACCTCAACCCTGTATCCATTCCGGAAAGAATTTTGTATATTGCAATAAAATCACCTCTTATTTTGTTAAGCTCAAGATTATGGTGCTAAATTGCTTAATCTCTTTTCGGAGGGGAAACATTTCATTTTAGAATTTATCCTGGTGATCTTATGCTTACCTTTCACTGCCATAAGTATATCCTTGCTCAAGCAGGGAGGCCAGATGTATACGGAACATTCCAGATGTGGTTTCACAGTGCACAGTAAATTGCAATTCAATGTATTTATTTTTATTTTGTTAAGAGATACAGTATGGTAACTGGCCCTGCCAGCCCAAGGAGCCCAAATGACCCAGGTACATCCCTGTGACCAATTAACCTGCCAAGCTGTATGTCTTTGGAATGTGGGAGAAACTGGATCTCCCCGAGGAAGCTCACGTAGATATGGGGAGAACCTTACAGATAGCTGCAGAATTGAATCTGTGTGGCTGGTGCTTTAATAAGATCACAAGACCATAAGATATTGGTGCTAAGTTAGGCCTCTTGGCTCATCAAGTCTGCTCCGCCATTTCATCATGGCTGATCCATTTTCCCTCTCAGCTCCAATCTCCTGCCTTCTCCTTGTCTTCCTTCAAGCCCTGACTAATCAAGAATCTGCCAACCTCTGCCTTAAATATACCCAATAACTTGGCCTCCATAGTTGCCAGTGGCAACAAATCCCACAGATTCACCACTCTTTAGCTAAAGAAATTGCTCCCATTCTAACCACTACACTGCAATGCTTGTTCTCTACTGTTTGCAATAAAGGCCAGTGTACCAGCTACCATGTGCTTGCCCTTTCACTTCACTTGACCAAAGTTCCTCTGTATCTTTCTTCGCGTCCCCACACATTGTGAGTAAACATCAGTGATCTTGAATATTCATTGAAAGAACGAAAGGTGTTGGGAGGTGAGTGATGCACTGAAGATACCCAGCCTTTGACCAACATGTACAAATGGTATTTATGTGGCATATCCAGTTGAGTTTCCTGTCAGTTGTGAGCACATTTGATGTTGATGATTGAGGAATTGTCAAGGAAATGGAAATGGAATTGGTGCTGGATTATTATTGTGACAGGTGCCAAGATACAGTGAAAAGCTGTTTATAAACATTTAATTATGACACAGTATATTAAGCTAGAATAAGGAAAAAACAGTAACAATGCAGAATAAATTGTGAAAGCTACCACTAAAGTGCAGTGCAGGTAAAACATAAACTGTAAGATCATAACAAGGCAGATTGTGAGGTCAAGAATTTATCTTATCATTCAAGAGTCTGATAACAGGGAGGTAAAAGCTAATCTTGAGCCTGGTGACACTTACTATCAGGCTTTTGTATCTTCTGCCCAATGGGAGAGGGGAGAAGAGAGAGGACTTTGACTATGCTGGCTGCTTTACTGAGGCAGCAAGAAGTACGTGTATTAGTAGAGGGGAGGCTGGTTCCTGTGTTGTGCTGAGCTGTGTCCATTACTCCTTGCAATTTCTGGTGGTCATGTGCCAAGCAATTGCTTGTCTAAACAGTTGATGTGTCACCTAGTTATCTCTTGTAACGCTACTTGTGACATGTTTTCAGTTCAGATAAAAACTAATTGCATCAAAAGAAGTTTGCAGAATATGAAGCTCTTTGCCTGAAAGAATGTTACTCTTCTCTGTAAAGTCTAGCTCTGAAAAACTCACAATGTATAACAGTACTATGGGACTCCTCTCTTTCTCTTTAAACATTGATGTCAAAGCTGACGAACTCCTCTCCTGAGTTTTTTAATCCATTGTTGGCATTGACTTAAATTCTTTTGCTTTATTTTCTTTCCTTTTTCCAACCATTTTTTGTCTTCAAAAGTTTAAAAAACTTTTCAAGATTCAAGATTCATGTTTATTTTCATGTACATTGACACAAACAATGTAATGTATCAGTTGTGTTTACATTCACAGGGTTTTGCAAATATCAGAATCAGAATCAAATTTAATATCATTGGCATATGTCATGAAATTTGTTATGTGGCAGAAGATTGCAATACATAATAATAAAAACTGTGAATTACAGTAAGAAGTATATCTACTGTATATATGTTAAATTAAATAAAATAAGTAGTGCAAAAAAAGTAGTGAGATAGTGTTCATGGGTTCAAGGTCCATTCAGAAATTGGATAGTAGAGGGGAAGAAACTATTCCTGAAGTCGTTGACCATTAGACAATGAGACCATAAGATCCAGGAGCAGAATTAGGCCTCTTGGCCCATCGAGCCTGCTTCACCATTTAATCATGGCTGATCCATTTTCCCTCTCAGCCCCAATCTCCTGCCTTCTCCCTTGACCTTTCATGCCTTGACCAATCAAGAATCTATCAACCTCTGCATTAACATAAATAAAGGCTTGGCCTCCACAGCCACCTGTGGCAAAGAATTCCACAGATTCACCACTCTCTGGCTAAAGAAATTCCTCCTCATCTCTGTTCTAAAAGGACACCCCTCTATTCTGAGACTATGTCCTCTGGTTTTAGACCTTCCCACTATAGGAAACATCCTCTTCAAGGCCTTTCACCATTTGATAGATTTCAATGAGGTCACCCCTCAGTCTTCTGAATTCTAGTGATTACAGACCCAGAGCCATCAAACGCTCTTCATACGACAAGCCGTTCAATCCTGGGATCATTATAGTGAATCTCCTTTGAACCCTTTCCAGTGTCAGCACCTCCTTTCTAAGTGTGGTGAACTACATATACCTGTCTGGACATGCTCCCCTAGCTGACTGCTCCTGTGGCTCCTCCCACAGACCCCTGTATAAAGGCGATTGGAGGCACTGCTCCTCCCTCAGTCTCCAGGATGTTGTGTGGTGGGCTCTTGCTGCTGACAGTGCTTTCTTCCAGCTAATAAAAGCCTATCTCGACTCACGTCTCTGAGAGTTATTGATGGTGCATCACTAAGATTAGGGGCTCAAAAATGCTAACAATACTTCAAGTGAAGCCTCACCGGTGGTTTATGAGGTCTCAACATTACGTCCTTGCTTTTATATTCTAGTCCTTTTGAAATGAATGGTAAATGCACAATAGAGTGTTAAATAGTTATTTTATACTCATTGATCCTCAAAACGGAATAAAATAAGCAGGCACTTGTCAGTTTAAGAGGTTACTCAAAAGGAATGGGTCAGACTCTCTAAAAAAGACATCCGAATTTTATTATAAAAACAGAAAATGCTGGAAATACTTAGTAGAACAGAGCGCATCTGTGAAAAGAGAAACAGAGTTAATGCTTCAGGTTTAAAACCCTTCAGATAAATCAGGTTTATTATCACTGACATATGTTTCAAAACTTGTTCTGTGGCAGCATTACAATGCAGTACATAACATAGGCAGAAATGTTATTAATGCAGTTAATTGTTACTTTCAACTGTAGAAACAATGATCTATAATCAGTGTCTTAAAAAGTCAAAGTTATATATGTTTTGTCACTCAAATAAAAAGGTGTGAATGCAGAACCTGCAGAAGTCCATTGGGAAGAAAGTTAATACTTCATGTGGAACCTTGCATTGGCTGTTGTGGTGTATTAAACCACCATCTTGCTTGAGAAATCTGGAAACGTTTTACAAAGGGTCAGCTGACCTTGCCTGTGACCATGTGTGTTGGTGGTTTACTTTACTGTGCTTCTCCTGAGAATATTGGGTCCAATATGCTACATGACAGGATTACCAGTGGTTTATGAATCTTTGCAATCTAGCAATTCACACAAAATGCTGGAGGAACTCAGCAGGCCAGGCAGCATCAATGGAAAAGAGTACAGTCGATGTTTCGTGCTGAGACCCTTTGGCAGATATCAAGCAATTGAAGCTTTTCACTTCAGTGTTATCTATATTTCTATTTCTTTCGGAAGAAGATGCTGCTGGTAAGACACGGCAACACTTTGCAGGCTGGTAACAAAACTACTAACAATTCTACTAAATATTCTTTTTTAGGTCTATGATCACAGCAATTTGCAGCCTGTAATTTCCTTTGGGGAGGTGTGCTTTCGAACCATCTGTATGACCTGGCATTTTTGTGGCATCCTGAAGAATTTGGTGAACTGTAGTCTCACAAATGCAGGTGAGACTGCAACAGAAATTGCTAGAACGGACTTGGGGTTGGAGTTAAACGTTAGGCTGGATTGAAGCGGCGGGGCCCAGGCCTGAAAGTGGATAATGAACTGATGTTTGGCTGATTTAAGCGCCAAGCCAGATTAAAACGATTAATGTGTCAAGACCGAGGGTGAAGGACGAACTGGTGTTCAGCTCACTACTCCCCAAGGCTTTTCTCACCTCAACACTGAACTGCCCTGCAGCTGCGACCTGCAGCCATCGCCATTCACCTCAACGCTGAACCTGTGGCCTGCAGCCATCGCCACTCACCTCAACGCTGAACCTGTGGCCTGCAGCCATTGCCACTCACCTCAACGTTGAACCTGTGACCTGCAGCCATCGCCACTCACCTCAATGCTGAACCTGTGGCCTGCAGCCATCGCCACTCACCTCAATGCTGAACCTGTGGCCTGCAGCCATCGCCACTCACCTCAATGCTGAACCTGTGACCTGCAGCCATCGCCATTCACCTCAACGCTGAACCTGTGGCCTGCAGCCATCGCCACTCACCTCAACGCTGAGCCTGTGGCCTGCAGCCATCGCCACTCACCTCAACGCTGAACCTGGCTCTGAGCCTGTGGCCTGCAGCCATCGCCACTCACCTCAACGCTGAGCCTGGCTCTGAGCCTGTGGCCTGCAGCCATCGCCACTCACCTCAACGCTGAGCCTGGCTCTGAGCCTGTGGCCTGCAGCCATCGCCACTCACCTCAACGCTGAGCCTGGCTCTGAGCCTGTGGCCTGCAGCCATCGGGTTCGTAGACCGGCTGCAATGCTGAATTGGCTCCATGTCTGTGGACTTACTTTTGGGGACTCTGTGCTTCATGTTCTGTGGATCACTTTGTTTGCTTTTTTTACTTGTTGGCATGGCTTGTTCTTTCTTTGTTTGGACAGTGGATGTTGACAGTGTTTGTTTTGTGGGGGTTTTCCATGAATTCTGTTGCGTTTCTTTGTTTTGTGGCTGCCTGCAAGAAGATGAATCTCTATTTTCTATGTGATATATTGTACATACCGTGATAATAAATGTACGGTACTTTGAACTTTGAGCTTTGAGTCTACTTATCCCATTGAATGTGAAGGATTGTAAGAATGAAAAGGATTATATTAGAGCTAACAATAAAGATGGAGATTGGCTTTATTTGTCACATCTACATTAAAATATTGAAATATACAGTGAAATGCATTGTTTTCATCCGCCAACACAGTCTGAGGATGTTCTGGGGGCAGCATGCAAATGGCTGCATGCTACTGGCACCAGCGTAGCATGCTGGCCGTTTACTAAACCTAACTCGTATGTCACTGATAAGTGGGAGAAATCTGGAAGAAACCTACGGGAAGAATGTAGAAACTCCCTATGGACAGCTTTGGGAAATGAACCCCTATTGCGACCACTGGCACTGTGAAACGATAAGACTAACAGCGATGCTACTGTGTGGCCAAGATGTGATGGACTGAAGGTTTGGAAAAGGATTGTTTTAGAGCTAGACATTTTGTTGACAGAAAGTAATCAGGACATTAAGACTATTTGTGTGAACATTGACATATTTGCAATTATATGGATTTAAGCTTTAGATGTGCCCATGGAGCTAGGTAGAACACTTGCATATAGCCCACAAGAAGAAAATAGTTCAAACAATGACTGGGAAGCGCCAAATTTAAATCAAAACTTAACCTTGATTAATGATCATGTTCAATGCTCTCATTACTGTTCTGTTTGCCAGCCAACAACTTAAGGAACATATTGGCAGAAGCATGACGTTAGCATATATTTCAATTAGCATTAAAGTATATGTTCTGAAAAAGATGACTCTTAAAGACCAATGATATTATTAAATTCAAATATCATTCAGTTGCTCATTTACATATAAAATACTAAATCAGAGGTTGTGTAACTCACTTACACTGATGGTTATGAACTAATTCATTTGAATTTTAAAAAGATTTAGAAACTGCAAGGCAAGGTGAGTGCTTTAAATCTTATCGCAAGGCAACAGGCCCTAATGGGGTACCTGGTAGGGCTTTGAAAACCTGAGCCAACCAGCTGGTAGGTGTGATCAAAGATATTTTTAATCTCTTATTGCTACAGTCGGAAGTTTTCACTTGCTTCAAAAAGGTAACACCCAGGAAGAGCAGGGTGAGCTGCCTATCATCCAGTAGCACTCACGTTGACGGTGATGAAGTGCCTTGAGAACTTGGTCATGAATAGAATTTACTCCTGTCTCAACAAGGATCTGCACCCACTGCAATTTGCCCATCACCAAAATAGGTCTACAGTGGATGTGATGTCATTGGCTCTTGGATCACCTGAACAATATATTACATACGTCAGGCTGCTGTTTATCGACTACAACTCAGCATTTAGAACAATCATTCCTACAGTTCTGATCAAAAAGCTTCAAATCCTGGGCCTCTGTACCTCCCTCTGCAAATGAATCCCCAACTTCCTCACCTGAAGACCACAGTCTGTTTGGATCTGAAATAAAATCTCCAACCATCTTGCTGACAATCAATATTGGCACGCTTCAAGGATGTGTGCTTAGCCCAATGTTCTACTCTCTATACACCTGTGCTTGTGTTGTTAGGCACAGTTCAAACGCCATCCATAAGTTTACTGACAACATAACTATTGATGGCACAATTTCAGATGATGATGAGAAGGCGTATAGGAGCCGGGTAGATCAGCTGGTTGAGTGGTGTGGCAGCAGCAACCAAGGCACTCAACATCAGTAAGACCAGAGAACTGATTGTGGACTTCAGAAAGGATAAGTTGAGGGAACACACACCAGTCTTCATCAAGGGATCATAAGTGGAAAAGGGTGAGCAATTTCAGGTTTCTGAGTGTCGGCACCTCTGAGGATCCATCCTGGGGCCAATATACCGAAGCATTTACAAAGAAGATATGACAGTGGCTGTACTTCATTAGGAGTTTAAGGAGATTTAGTGTGTAATCATCTCAAAAAAATTCATCCTTATTACTGGTTCCTCCTACACCTGACCTGAGGAAAGTAATTACATTTGAAGTTCTTACTCTGAGAGAAAATCTCAAATGATTGATGCATTTGTTCAATGTGGTAGCTGGCCCATCTGGAGTAGCATGTACAGTTTAGTTTTCCTTATGAAGCACACAAAATGCTGGAGAAACTTAACAGGTCAGGCAGCATCTATGGAAAGGAATGAACGGTCAATGTTTTGGGCTGAGATTCTTCTTCAGAACTAGAGAAGAGGGGGATGAAACCTGAATAACAAGGTAGAGGAAGGGGAAGGAATACAAGCCGGAATGTAATAGGTAAAACTGAGTAGGGGAAAACATAGGTGGGTGGGGAAGGGGGGGGGATGAAGTAAGAAGCTAAGAGGTGATAGGTGGAAGAGGTAAAGGGCTGAAGAAGAAGGAATCTGATAGGAGAACAGAGTGGGCCATGAGAGAAAGGGAAGGAGGAGGGGGCACCAGAGGGAGGGGATGGATAAGTGAGGAGAAAAAAAGGGGTAAGAGGGGAACCAGAATGGTAATGGAAGAAGAGTGAAGGGAGAGAATGTACAAATTACTGGAAGTTAGAAAAATTGATTAGCTTTCTTTCTGCCTATCTGCTTCCTTAGCAACATTGGTCTCTTCATATATGGAAGTAGTTTGGCTCTTTGGATGAAGTCTAGAGGATTATGAGGCAAATTGCTAGGGGGAAGGGACACAAGACACCACAGATGCTGGAATTTGGAGGGAGGCACAATCTGCTGGAAGAATCATCAGGTTGATGAGAGAAAATCCTGCATCAGGACTTGCAGCAGATTGCAGGTTTCTCTAAAGTGAGGGGATTGTCTCACGAGGAAAGTTGATGAGGCTAAGCTTTCAACACTGGATATGAGAACCATGAGAGATGACAAACATAAGGCATCTATAGTCTTCACATGGTCGATTTAGAGAGGATCTTTACTCTTCTGATCACAGGAGTCATCTGTTTTAAACAGACGTGGGGCAAATTGCCTTCTTTCAGTGGGTGGTTAACTTTTGCCTTAAAAGGTAGTGGGAGCAGAGTCTTTGAGTATTTTTAAAATCAAGTTAGATAGATTTTTGCGGTAAAGGGATGAAAGGTTTCCAGGATAGGTAAGAATGTGGAGCTGAAATGAAAGTCAGATCAACTGTGATTTTATCGAGTGGTGAAGCAGGCTTGAGGCACCAGGTGACATCCTCCTGTTTTAGACCATAAAACAGAATTAGGCCATTCGGCCCATCAAGTCAGCTCCAGAATTTGATCATGGCTGATTTACCTTTCCTCTCAAAACCGTTTTCCAGCCTTCTCCCTGTAACCTTTCATGCCCTTACTAAACAAGAACCTGCTTAAAATATACCCAATGATTTGGCCTCCAGAGATGGCCATGGCAATGAATTCCACAGATTTACCACCCTCTGGCTAAAGAAATTCTTCCTAATATCTATTCTGTGGCCTTGCCTCCCCTAGACTCTCCCACAATTGGAAACATCCTCTTCACGTCCACTCTATCTGAGCCTTTCAATATTTGGTCAGACCAACAGTATGACATGGAATTGCCAGCTTTTAAGCAGAAGATCCAGGCTTTTAATTATTCATGGGATACAGACATTTCCAATAAATTCAAGTTTAATGCTCTAAATTATTCTGAAAAGGTGGACATGACTTGCCTCTTTAGAGTTGGACTCATCTACGGTGAACGAAAGATATTATACTTGTAAGTCAGGATGGTGTGCGTGTTGGTAAGGAACTTGCCGGTAGTTGTGACTGTTGCCCTCATCCTGTTCACTTTGATAATACGATATTTGCATATAAGCGGTTTTGGTTTAGTGAAGGAGAGTGAATGATTAAAGATATAGTTGCATAGGAAAAAAATTGCAAAACAAAAATCAAGAGTTAAATTTAAAACCTGAAGTGTATAGTCTCTGGATTAATATCTGAATCATGTGCAAATCCTTTCCAAAAATAAGCAAGTTGGTGAGGTTGTCACTGTCTAAAGGAGTGGTGTGTACAAGTGGAGAGAATGTATCCAAGTTCAGCCAAAATTGTTGAAGAGAAGTTGCATCTCTGCTTCCTTCTGAGGCCCCCACCAACACAGAACAAAGAGTTCAGACAATTTGATTCACTTTGTGCAAAATCAAGGAATAGCTGTGTGGTGAACTACATATACCTGTCTGGACACGACCCCCCTCCCCCCCCCCCCCCCCACCGCTGACTGCTCCAGTGGCTCCTCCCACTGACTCCTGTATAAAGGCGATTGGAGGCACTGCTCCTTCCTCAGTCTCCAGGATGTTGTGTGGTGGTCGCTTGCTGTTGACGGTGCTTTCTTCCAGCCAATAAAAGCCTACCTTAACTCACGTCTCCGAGAGTTATTGATGGTGCATCAAGCTGAGAGCACCGGGTTCAGCAAAGGCTATGGGAACTGTTGGGGTTGACTAAATTAAGCCACGTGGAAGCTGTAACTAGGAGATCTGAAAGTCTTTGTTAAACAGCGAATCTTCTGGAGAGAATCTAGTTCACTGCTCTGGATGCAATGCTTTATACTTTGTAAACACAGATATAATAATAAATGATTAACTGCAGTTCCAGTGGTGATAATCACCTCCTTAACTTTAACATTTGAAAGTAGATAGATATCTTTGTGGATTTACATGCTCAGCTGGTTGGGTGGAGTCATAGCAAGAACTTTGCACTCAGTGTCAGCAAGACCAAGGAATTGATTCTGAAATTCAGGAAGGGGAAGTAAGGACACCTCATTGAGTCTACACACAAATTCTCATTGAGAGGCAGTGATGGAAAGTTATTGACAGCACAGTGGTATAGAGCTTAGTCTGTAGACTCACTTTCAGGGACTCTGCCTTTGTTATGTATTGATTTCCATGGATTCTATTGTTTTTCTCTATATTCCCATGGCTGCCTGCAAGAAAACGAATCCCAAGGTTGTATATGGTGTACATATTTTGAAAATAATTTACTCTAATCTTTGAATTTTGATCTATATTGAAACATTGAAGCATACAGTGAAATGCATCGTTTGTCTCAAAATAAATCAGTGAAGCTAGTCAGTCTGGTAGTGTCACCATGCTTTCAGCACCAGCACAGGAAGTCCACAACTCACTAACTTTAACAGAACATCTTTGGAATGTGGGAGAAATTCAGTGCCAGCTGTAAAACAAAGCTGTAATTCCTGCTGCTGTCTGTATGAGTTTGTACGTTCTCCCTGTGACCGCGTGGGTTTCCTCCGGGTGCCTAGTTTTCTCCCACATTCCAAAGATGTTCTGTTAAAGTTAGTGAGTTGTGGACTTTCTGTGCTGGTGACAAAAGCATGGTGACGCTACCAGGCTGCCTAGCTTCACTGATGTAGTTCGAGACAAACGATGCATTTCACTGTATCCTTCAATGTTTTAATATAGATCAAAATTCAAAGTTCAAAGTAAATTATTTTCAAAATATGTACACCATATACAACCTTGAGATTCGTTTTCTTGCAGGCAGCCACAGGAATATAAAGAAAAACAATAGAATCTGTGGAAACCAATACATAACAAAGGCAGAGTCCCTGAAAGTGAGTCTACAGTCTGTGGAGTCAGTCAGTGAGTGAAGCCATCCTCGCCCGTCCAGGAGCCCCAGTGCCTGGAGGACAGCAACTGTTCATGAACCTGGTGGTGTGAGACTCCTGCAGCTCCAGCGTATATGATATGTGACAAATTAATCTAGTCTTTATACAGTCTAAGTCAATGAAGTTAAACGTGATTCTGATTCTGACTACATATCCCATCTAGCAGAACCAATTTGAATATTCAATACTGTTGACTGGTTTGAAAGCTCCTCAGCATAAATTCCGGAGACCCAAAATATACCTATTTGTTGCAGTATTGAAAGATGTCTCTCTGAATATACAACTAGACAGAATATTAAGTAACAAAACTGACCTATGCTGAACTGCATATTATGTGACAGGGTCACGCCTTTAACAATGTGTTAATACAGGAGATGGCCACTTAGTAACTTTCCTGGTCTCATCCTGAAATTTTCAATGATTGCTGATTAACGTGAGCATGGACGCTTATCTATTGCAGGGGTTCCCAACCTTTTTTTTTGTCATGGACCAATACCATTAAGTAAGGGATCCATGGACCCCAGGTTGGAAACCCCTGATCAATTGTCTTCCACTTCATAGTTTCAATGGTCCACAATCAGAATATCCCACACCCAATGACTGGTTTCAAGTATGAGATGAAGTTAAAGCATGAGCAGGTTTTATTTCCTGAAGACTGTTTCTACAGTGCCTTGTGCCTTTATTTTAGTTGCCATCTGCTATCCTCTGTATTGTAATTCTGGAATGATCCTAATTGGAACAAAACTGCATACCAGCTGTGGCCCATATAACTCGGGTTCAGAACTATTAATACTTCTGGAAAGGCTATTCTAGTATATTTACAATGTGACTATTTATTTTTATTAGTCTGTCGAGATACAACGTGGAATAGGCCCTTCCAGCACTTCTAACCATGCTGACCAGCAATCATCAGATTTAATGCTAGCTTAATCATGGGACAATTTGCAATGACCAATTAACCTACTAACTGGTATGTCTTTGGACTGTGGGTGGAAACTAGAGCACCCGGAGGAAACCCATGCGGTCACAAGAAGAATATATAAACTTCTTACAGACAGCGGTGGGAACTGAACCCAGGTGGCCTGTACTGTAAAGCATCATGCTAACCTTGACACTACTGTGCTACCCTATGTTACCCATTAAAGTGGGAAACTGATTAATTCACAAAAAAACAGAACAAATCCATTAGATATGGGACCCACAACTGTTCACAATTCTCCAAATGTGGTCTGACCAATGCTTACAATATGTCAGACATTAGTAAAATGGAATTGTAAGGAATGATACTCCTAATACAGGTTCTACTTTAATAGACCTGGTTCCAGGATCCTCATGAAAAGGACAGTGGTGTTGCCATGAGGACTTTAGGTAAAGAAATGGAAGCAAAATACTTGGAGTAATATCAGAAATTGTACATTTAGCACCAAAGATAATGTTGGAAAACAGTTTTGGGCCCAATAGCTAAGAAAGGATGTTTTGGCATTAGAGAGGGCTCAGAGAAGGTTTACAAGAATGATCCCAGGAATGAAAGAAATTAAAGGGTTTGAGAAATGTTTGATGGCTCTGGGCCTGTACTGGCTGGAACTTAGAAGAATAAAGGGGAGGTGGAATGTTCTCATAGAAACCTATTGAAAGGCCAAGATGGAGTGGATGTGGAGACAGTGTTTCCAATAGTGGGAGTATGTAGGAGCAGAGGGCACAGCCTCAGGGTAGAAGGATGTACCTTTAGAAAAGTGTACTTTAAAGTGCGGCTTAAGTAATTATGCTTAATACAAAATTGGGAAGAATGAGGAAGAAATTAAATGAATTGCTGCATCAGATTTAATTTGGAGAGTATGATAAGTTAACAGTTATTGAGAATAGTTGCAAGGTAATAAAAGCAGAATACTAAGCTTTATAAGCTTATATAAGAGTAATAACCATATAACAACTACAGCACAGAAACAGGCCATCTCGTCCCTTCTAGTCCAATCCAAACGCTTACTCTCACCTCGTCCCACTTACGGGCACTCAGCCCATAACCCTCCATTCCTTTCCTGCCCATATACCTATCCAATTTTTTTTTTAAGTGACAATATCGAATCTGCCTCTACCACTTCTACTGGAAGCTTGTTCCACACAGCTACCACTCTCTGAGTAATGAAGTCCCCCCTTGTGTTACCCCTAAACTTTTGCCCCCCTAACTTTCAACTCATGTCCTCTTGTTTGAATCTCCCCTACTCTCAATAATCTTAAGAATGCGCTGGGGAACATGCATTGGAATTGCAATGTTTGAGGAACCATGCCAGATCAATATCTTGTAGAGATCAAGGAGCAAAGATTCTGCACTTACCTCATTAACCTGATTGCTGCATCCAGCCAGCAAAAGCATGCTGGTTATTGGATTATCACATATTCAGAGATGCAGCTTCAGGAACCCTTAACATTGCTGACACTAAATGATGTTGAATGAAATGATTTCTGTACTTTCTGATGGGAGGTGCTCATTGCCTAAACCAAAACAAAGTCATCTCACATTCCTGGAAAGCTTAAGGTAAGCAAGAGCAAGCTATACATGGGAGCAGCTCTTTGTTGAAGAGGTGGAGAGGAGGTGGAATCCTGCGTACCTTGGGGCCTTACAGCTAAATTACCAAGTGGCAATGGGGCTAATCTCTCTGAAGATTGTCTCCTTGACATGGAGGAGAGGCTTGTGAGTTCCTGAGATCCCGAGAGCGTTGCCCATCTGGTACTTAGGTCCTGGTAGGGTCACTTATTGTGGTAAGTGAGGTCAAGGGGAAGGAACCAGACGAAGAGTGATCCAACCAAGGCCCCAACACTGGAGTTGGCTGAGGATGATGACACATCACAATGGTAGTGAAGGCAGAGGAAGGTTGAAGCAGTGAGTGGACCTAGATCTATAAAGGACCATGAGGTGGTTGCCCATGCATCAGCCTCCCCACGTTATACAAAGACACACACAGGTATCTCCATTGAGGGAATCCACCCTAACATTCCAGATTAAGTCCTGTAGTAATCAACAAGCGGTGAAAGGAGGCAGGATAGTGAGGTCTGGAAGCCCACATTGCACCAGAATATGTGAATCCCAGACTGGCCTCTACAGCCACTTGACCCACCAATAGACACCCCATTAGGAGATCATCAGAATCAGGTTTATTATCACCAGCATGTGACGTGAAATTTGTTAACTTAGCAGCAGCAGTTCAATGCAATACATAACCTAGCAGGGAGAGAGAAAAAGAATAATAAATAAAATAAACAATAATAAATAAAGAAGTAAATCAATTACGTATATTGAATAGATGATTAAAAGTGTGCAAAAACAGAAATACTGTATATTAAAAAAGTGAGGTAGTGTCCAAAGTTTCAAAGTCCACTTTGGAATCGGATGACAGAGGGGAAGAAGCTGTTCCTGAATCACTGAGTGTGTGCCTTCAGGCTTCTGTACCTCCTACCTGATGGTAACAGTGAGAAAAGGGCATGCCCTGGGGGCTGGAGGTCTTTAATAATGGATGCTGCCTTTCTGAGACACTGCTTCCTAAAGATGCCCTGGGTACTTTGTAGGCTAGTATCCAAGATGGAGCTGACTAGATTTACAACCTTCTGCAGCTTCTTTCAGTCCTGTGAAGCCCCTTCATACCAGACAGTGATGCAGCCTGTCAGAATGCTCTCCACGGTACAACTATAGAAGTTTTTGAGTGTATTTGTTGACATGCCAAATCACTTCAAACTTCTAATAAAGTATAGTCACTACTTGCCTTCTTTATGACTACATTAATATGTTCGGACCAGGTTAGATCCTCAGAGATCTTGACACCCAGGAACTTGAAGCTGCTCACTCTCTCCACTTCTGATCCCTCTATGAGGATTGGTATGTGTTCCTTTGTCTTACTCTTCCTGAAGTCCACAATCAGCTCTTTCATCTTACTGAATTTGAATGTCAGGTTGTTGCTGTGGCACCACTCCACTAGTTGGCATATCTCACTCCTGTACGCCCTCTCATTACCACTTGAAATTCTACCAACAATGGTTGCATCGTCAGCAAATTTGTAGATGGTATTGAGCTATTCCTAGCCACACAGTCAGGGTTAAGTGGGTTAAGCACACACTCCTGAGGTGTGCCACTGTGAGGAGTGAGGAGGAGATATTATCACCAGTCTGCACAGATTGTGGTCTCCGGTTAGGAAGTTGAGGATCCAATTACAGAGGGAGGCACAGCGGCCCAGGTTCTGCATCTTCTCAATCAGGATTGTGGGAACGATGGTATTAAATGCTGAGCTATAGTCGATGAACAGCATCCTGACATAGGTGTTTGTGATGTCTAGGTGGTGTAAAAACCCGTGTGAAGAGCCATGGAGATTGCGTCTGCCGTTGACCTATTGTGACAATAGGCAAATTGCAATGGGTCCAGGTCATCATACTCTACTTAAGTGATCACACTGCTAATGGGGATAAACATCAAAATTGAAGCATAAGTAAACAAGGAAACACGAGCAAGAGAAGGACATCCTGTCCTTCCAACCTCTTTATAATAAGGATGTGGAATCTTTGGAGAGTTGCAGAAGAGATTTACCATGATATTGCATGTCTTATGACGACAGGTTGAGCAAGCTAAGGGTTTTCTCTTTAGAGCGAAGGAGGATGAGATATTTCTCGATAGAGCGATGATAAGAGGCATAGATCGAGTGGATAGCCAGAGTGGAAGTAACTGATATGAGGGAGCATAATATTAAAGTGATATGATAAAAGTACAGGGGGGATATCAGAGGTGTGTTGTTTACACAGTGAGTGGTGAGTGCATGGAATCTGTTGCCAGGGGTGGTGGCAGAGGCAGATTTATTAGAGACATTTAAGAAACTCTTAAAAAGGCACATGGATGATAGCGAAATGAAGGGCTATGTAGGAGGGAAGGGTTAGATTGATTTTTGAATAGGTTAAAAGATTGGCTCAACATCATGGGTTGAAGAGCCTGCAATGCTCTATTTTATAACCATGTTAGAGATGAAATGAGATTCTCCTCGTCTGAAGAAACTGATACACGATATCATGTCAAGCATTAGGGTTACCATTAGATTATTAGAATACGGAGTTGAAAAAAGCCATCTGCCAAAGAGGATCAAATGTACGAGGGAAAGCGATGCTTTAGTAATACTGTTGAATCACGCAGGCTGCTAGTGAAGGATTATCCCCTTCTCCAGGTTTATGTCTGCCAGGTTTCAATTGCTCTTTTTGAAGGTCAAATGGAATGCGCTGAAACTTGCAAAATGCTTTCATGTACACATGATTTGGATGATCACCTGTGATATGCTATCTTACTTTCAAGAAAAAACAATCTTGAAGTCTGGCTGTACTACAGAAGCTGAGTTGAATTTCATCTATATTAAGGCCTGAAGTAATTTTAGAAGGTGAACTACATTTTAGCAGCATTATGACCACTTTGCACTTCAGACTTTGTTCTTACTTGCTCAGAACATATGTTCTTTCTGGTAAAATTTGTGTACAATTTATGTTTAGCCTATATTTTTCTTATGAATGCTGCTTATATAATAATATATGTGCTTGTGATGCTGCTACAGGTAAGTTTTCCGTTGCATCTGTGCATATATATAAATATACATCCACTCTGAAAGAGCTAGACCAGGGGTTCTTAAACCTTTTTTATGCCATGAACCCCTATGGCAGCCTAGTGAAGCTGATGGACACCTTCTCAGAATCATGTATATAAATAGATAAAATAAAGTACACAGGTTTACAATATCAATTATATTGAAATATAAACTATATTAAAAAATAAATTTGTCATATAGTAAAATAAAGAAGAGAAGGAATTTCTTAAGCCAGAGTGTATTAAATCTGTGGAATTCATTGAGTATATTCAAAACAGAGGTTGATCCTCGAACAGGACCCCACTAAGCAACACCAGGCCATTGTCTCCCACAGCATCACTGACCTTATTGACTCTGGGGATCTCCCATCCATCGCCACCAACCTCATAGTTCTTGCACCCCACACCTCCCACTTCTACCTACCCTCCTACCCAAGATCCACAAACCTGCTTGTCCAGGTAGACACACTATATCAGATTGTTCCTGCCCCACTGATATCTGCATACCTCGACTCTGTTTTATCCACTCTGGTTCAGTACCTTCCTACCTACATCCGTGACACTTCTAATGCTCTGGATCTTTTCAATGATTTCTAGTTCCCTGTCCCTGATTGTCTCATTTTCAATATGGATGTCCCGTCCCTATACACCTCCAGCCCCGACCAGGAAGGCCAAAACTCTCCATTTCTTTCTGGATGTCAGACCCAACCAGTTTCCCTCCACTACCACTCTCCTTTGTCTAGCACATAGGTGTCAAACTCAAGGCCCGTGGGCCATATCCAGCCCTGCGTTCAATTATATCCGGCCCGCGACATCATTTTAGATGGATCTATTATTTTAATTATTAATGGCCCGGCGATATGAAGCCTATAATTGTAAGTTAATACCAATCATAAAAATGATGCTTGCTCAGCAGTCTTCTTCATAAGAAACGGAATTTGTGAAGTGAAACACTTTGTAGTTATAGCAGAGACTGAGACACACGAGAACAGGTTGAAAAAACAGAGGCAATGAAAGTTATGTTCGCACGCGCCCGACTGATCCGGCCTGCATGAAGCTGCATTTTGCCCAATCCGGCCCGTGACCTAAAATGAGTTTGACACCCCTGGTCTAGCAGAACTTGTCCTCACTCTTAATAATTTCTCATTTGACTCCTCCCTCTTCCTTCAAACAAAAGATGTAGCTGTGGGCTCTTGCATGGGTCCTAGCTACGCCTGCCTGTTTGTCGGCTACGTGGAAAGGTCTATGTTCCAAGCCTACACTGGTGTCCATCTCATGTTGCATCAACGACTGCATTGGTGCTGTTTCCGGCACCCATGCAGAGCTCATCGACTTCATCAACTTTACCTCCAACTTCCACAAATTTATCTGGTCCATTTCTGATACTTTCCCCCCCCCCCCCGTTTCTTAATCTCACTGTCTCTGTCTCTGGAGACAGCTTATCTACTGTTGTCTATTACAGACACATGAACTCTCACTACTCCCTGGACTATTCCCACCGTGTTACTTTTAAAAACGACATCACCTTCTCTCAATTGCTCCATCTCCAGAATGAAGGAGATGTCCTCCTTTTTCAAAGAAAGGGGCTTCCCTTCCTCCACCATGAATGCTGCCCTCACCACATCTTTTACATTTCATGCATGTCTGTTATTACCCCATCTTCCTGCCACCCTATCAGGGATAGCATTCCTTGTCCTCACCTACCACCTCATTAACCTGTGAGTCCAGCACAGAATTCTCTGAAACTTCTGCCATTTCCAATGGGATCCCACCACTGTCTCTCCCCACCGCCCCCCCCCCCCAACTTTCTGCGTTTCACGGCGATTGCTCCCTACGTGGCTCCCTGGTCCATTCGTCCTTCCCCACTGATCTACCTCCTGGTACGTATCCTTGCAAATGGAACAAGTGCTTTACCTACCCCTACACTTCCTCCCTCACTACCATTCAGGGGTCCAAACAGCCTTTCCAGGTGAGGCGACACCTGTGAGTCTGTCGGAGTCATATACTGTGTTCGGCGCTCCCACTGCGGCCTCCTGTATAACGGTGTGACCTGATGTAGATTGGGAGGCAGACTTGCTGAGCACCTACAGTCCGCCCACCTGAAGAAGTGGCCACCCATTTTAATTCCACTTCCCATTCCCATTCTGATATGCCAATCCATGGCCTCCTCTACTGTCGTGATGAGGCCACTCTCAGGTTGGAGGAACAACACCTTATATTCCGTCTGGGTAGTCTTCAACCTGATAGCATGAACATTGATTTCTCCAACTTCTGGTAATGTTCCCCACCACCCACCTTCACTATTCCCCATCCCCTATTCCCGCTGCTCCCCTTTTCTTTCTTCCATGGCCTTCTGTCTTCTCTGATTGGATTCCCCCTTCTTCAGCTTTGTATCTCTTTCACCAAGCAACTTCCGAGCTCTTTACTTCATCCCTCCCCCTCCTACTTTCACCTATCGCCTTGTGTTTTCTTCTCCCTTACCCCCTATATTTTAAGCCTACTCCTCATCTTTTTTTCTCCAGTCCTGCTGAAGGGTCTCGTCCCAAAACGTCAACTGTACTTTTTTCCATAGATGCCGCCTGACCTGCTGAGTTCCTGCAGCATTTTGTGTGTGTTGCTTGGATTTCCATCATCTATAGATGTTGTTGACTGGTTCTTGGTTAGTCAGGGTGTTAAAGGTTACGGGGAGAAGGCAGGTGAATGATGTTGAGAGGGATCCGGGATCATCCATGATGGAATGGTAGAGCAAACTTGATGGGCCGTGTTGCCTAATTCTGCTCCTATGTCTTATGGTCTTATGTACTGGAGGAGTATTAAGTGGTCTTGACCCTGGTGGTGTAAACTCTAAGGCTCCTGAACCTTGTTCCCATTCTCTCGTCTCACTGTTGCCATTAGGAAGAAGATATAGGAGCCTCAGGACTCAGAGCACCATGTTCAGGAAAAGTTGTATCCCTTAGCCATGGACTCTTGAACCAAAGGGGGTGACTTCACTCAGCTTCACTGTCCCATCACTGAACTGTTGGACTCACTTTCGAGGACTCATCTTCTCATATTCTTGAAAAATATAGCTTATTTATTTATTATTGTTATTTCTTCTTTTGTATTTGCGCATTTTGTTGTCTCTTGCACACTAGTTGAATGCCCAAGTTGATATGATCTTTCATTGATTCTGTTATGGTCATTATTCTATTGTGGTTTTGTTGATTATGCCCACAAGGAAATGAATCAGGGTGATATGTGGTGATATATATATATGTACTTCGATAATAAATTTACTTTGAAGTTTGAGCTTGTGAATATAACAACTTGATATTGACTTTGACTTTTGAAGTTAAGTGGGACTTCATGTGAAATACCCCCAGCAGGTAAGCACAGAAGGAAGAAAAGCTCAGGCAGAAATTGCCAGATTCATTTTCTTTGCTTGAGTTGTTATGTACCCCGTAACTGGGTCACTTACCAGCAAAGATAGAGAGGTCCATTGAAGTCTAATGGTACTATTTTTAACAGTATTTATTGATAAAAATACACAAAAATAATTGTTGTCTAGGGGATAATGTATTGTCCGATGGAAATATATAAGTAACTTTAGTTCATTCAGGCTGCAGCTTTTGGTTGGAGAGAGAGACGATGTTTTTAGAACTTGCCCGTTTTCCTTTTTATGATGTCGATCTTTCAAAATGTCATTGGTGGTGATCTCTTCTTTAGCTAAGCCGTCTTCCGTGGTAAGGCTCCAATCCTGGGCAACGGGAAAGGACACATGTGGGCCCTCCACTGGCTGTTGCTATTAAACGCTGTCATGGGATTTCTAGCGTTTCTCCTGGTGCGTCTAAAGGGGTTGTTCCCCAGACCCTCTTTTATCCTTACACACGGGGTCTCAGATGTCAATCAGGTTGGGATGATGCAATCCCTCAACCAGCCCACTCTGGTCGTCTCCTGAGGGCTTCCATGAAGTACAGTACTCAATACACAATTCTGTCTCCAAGAGACAATGGCCGTTATCCATGGCTTTGTATTGCGGAGGCCGGGACACATTCCAAATGTCTCTCTCTCATTTCCTGGGTCTCCTGACCTGAATTAATAGCGATCTTGTGATTCTCAAAAAGGAGGGGGCTACTTTGTACCCTTCTGCCCCTCAGAGTTGGGACACAGGCGTAACAGAGTGAACCTGGCCTTTTCTCCTTGGAGCGACGGATGATGAGAGATGACCTGATAGAGGTGTATAAAATGATGAGAGGTATTGATCATGTGGGTAGCTAGAAGCTTTTTCCCAGGGCTGAAATGGCTAACATGAGAAAGCACAGTTTTAAGGTGCTTGAAACTAGATACGGTGGGGGGTGGGGGGGGACATCAGAGGTAACTTTTTACACAGAGAGTGGTGGGTGCATGGAATGCACTGCTATTGAAAGTGGTAGAGACGGATACAATAGGGTCTTTTTAGGGACTCTTAGATAGGTAAATGAGGCTTAGAAAAATAGAGGTCTACGCAGTAGGGAAATTCCAGGCAGCTTGTAGAGTAGGCTACATGGTTGGCACAACATTGTGGGGCCAAAGGGCCTGTAATGTGCTGTGGATTTCTAAGTTTCTACTGTGTATTGCTGTGTCTGCCTTCACTGGGACATTACATATCATCGAGAATTCTAGCAAGATGATTGAGTTTCAAATATCAAATTTCCATTGCCTGATATAATGAAATACATTGAAATGCCATGAATGTTGCTATGTGCATCTGTTATTTTTCAAGAGTAACTAGCTGTACTGACAAACTAACCAATTTCCTTTGGTACTTTTTCCCATCAAAACTGCGAAGGGATATTTTATAATCATCTGAATAGATCAAAAGGTCTCGGATCAACATTTCACTTAAAAGATAATGCACTGAATGACTTAAGTTGCCCAAATGTAGAATATGTGCCTCACTGATGAACTATAGAATTAGAGCACTGAAGGAAACCAGTTGTCTCGTTGAGTCTGTCCTAGTTTGAGAAATGCCATCTGTCCCATTCCCTGGCTTCCTGCAAATATATCTCATGGTTTCATGAACTCTTTCATGGTTTGGGATAACAGTGATACAACCTGTGTCAGCTAATGTAAATAAGAATGGGTTAAAATTATAGTATAAAGATAACTGAGTATTGAAGTATTGGACATAGCACCACAAAATAGGAAATTCAGCCCTATCAGCTCATACTAGTGTTTATGGTTCATGCAATTCTCCTTCCATCTAACCCTTTCAATGTGGCTCTTTCTTCTCTTCTCACTTTTATGCTTGCCCAGACCTTCCTTAGGTCTATCTATGTTAATTACTGCAATCATTTTGTTTTGTACAGGGACCAAACCGGTTCTGTTTTTACATATGTCCATAAGTTAATTTGGCCGTAGGTCAGAAGGAGCAGAAAAATCACTCAAAGTGGTGACTGCCCCTCTGCAGAATTGTGGTGAATGGTATCAAAGGTATATTTATCTCATAAAAAAAAGAATCATTACTAAAATGTGGGAGACAGGGGAAACTAGTTTTGCCATTATAGAGTCAACAATATTTGTGTCAGGGTTCCAGAAAGTCCTTCCAGTTTATGCAACACATCACCTGTGGATTTGCTGAGGTTGTCTGTTATGTCCTGTCTCTTCTACACTGGTGAGACCCATTGTAAATCAGAGGAGCGCTTCTTCAAGCACCTCCGCTTCATCTGCCAAAAGCATAATTTTCCGGTGGCCAAACATTTTAATTCCGATTCCCATTCCCATTCCGGCATGTCGGTCCATCACCTCTGCTTCTGCCAAGATGAGGCCACTCTCAGGGTGGAGGAGCAACACCTTATATTCCGCCTGGGTACCCTCCAACCTGATGGCAAAAATATTGATTTCTCCTTCCAGTGAACGAAGTCCCCCTCCCTTCTATTCCCCACTCTGACCTTTAATTTCTTCTCAACTGCTTATTACATCCTCTTTGTTCCCCTCCTCCTACCCTTTCTCCTATTGTCCACTCTCCTCTCCAATCAGATGTTTTCTTCTCCAGCCCTTGACTTCTCCCACCCATGTAGCTTCATCTACCACCTTCCAGATAGCCTCTTTCCCCTCCCCCCACCTTGTTACTCAGGCACCTTCTCCCTTCCTTCTCAGTCCTGAAGAAGGGCCTTGGCCCATAATGTCGACTGTTTACTCTTTCAATTGATTATGCCTTAACTGCTGGGTTCCTCCAGCATTCTGTCTGTGTTTCTTTGTGTTCATTGGACTTTTGTTTTAGTAATATTATGGAAGCTCAATCTGATCTAGAGGTAGTTAAAAATGGATGGTTTTAACCCAGGAACATGCTCAACATTTTCACCACACCTTGGGGAAGTGATTCTCTGAATTCCCTGTTGAATTTCTCAAGGACTGTTATATAATAGCTGCCTCTAGTTATGCTCTTTCACCCAAGTATTGGTATCATTACTCAATGCACTGAAGTAGAACAAGCTAAAACAATAGCAATATACAATAAATGCAAAAAGTGCAATAAGTCCAGTGTGGGTAAATGATAAAGTGCAAAATTTTATTGAGGCAGATTATGGAAATATTTATTTATACATTGAGATACAGCACGGAATATGTCCTTCCATCCTTTCAAATCGTCCTGCCTAGCAATCCCACAATTTAATCCTAGTCTAATCATGAGACAATTTACAATGCCCAATTAACCTCCCAATTAGTTTATCTTTGGACTGTGGGGGAAAGCTAGAGCACCTGGAGGAAACCCTCGCTGTCATAGGGAGAAGGAGCTCGATTAGGATATCCCTCAACATACTTTACTTACAAGAAGTCCAGCAGGACCATTCTTTCCTGAATTGACTTCTGTAGTGTTACCTCCTAGGATCTTTGTATGTTGGTATTTTTCTTGGAAGTTTTTTATGCATCTTCTCAAATGCCTTCAGCTCCTTTCTCTAATTTGGTGACTAGAAACCTACACATGGCCCATGAATCATAGAAAAACAGAGGGCTATGGGGGAAGGAAGGGTTAGATTGACCTTTTAAGTTAAAAGTTTGGTCCAACAGTGAAGGCTGAAGGTTCTGTACTGTACTGTGTTCTATGTTCTTGGCAAAGCTTTGATAGAGTTTAAATATAACTTCTCTACTTTAAAATTTTGCTCCTTTCCAGCTGAACCCCAATGCTTGATTTGCTCTGATTTATGACCTTACCATAGCTTTAGCATACTTCTAAATGATTGATGCATTTTTTACTCCAAGGTCCACTTGCTCCTGTACACTAACTCCAAGACGCATGCATTCCATGTTCAATAAAACTCTAATAATCTGACAAACTCAAATGTTGAGCAACAGTGTAATTTTTTTCAGTAAACCTAACGAGTTTAAAGTGAATGTGAGAAATGAGGTAGAGGAAGCACAAGAAACAAGGCTGAGGTGAGTTTAAAATCAGCTTGGAAACAAGACTTGATTAGGATGCAGAACACAGACATATGGTAGAACATAGAACACAACATAGAGTAGAGGACATAGAACAGTTCAGCATAGTACAGGGCTCTTTGGCTCACAATGTTGTGCCAACCTTTCACCTACTCCACGATCAATCCCTCCTACATAGCCCATAGCTATTCATTTTTTTTTACATCCATGTGTTTAATTAAAAGTCTTTTAAATACTTCCAATGCATCCACCTCCACCACCATCCCCTTTCAGTGTGTTTCAGGCACCCACCATTCTGTGTAAAAATTAAACTACCTCTGACGTCCACACTAAACATTCCCCCACTCTGGAGTAAAACCAGTATGGAAACATTCTGAAGTGTGGGACAGCAGATTATCAGAGTTTTGCTGTAGTAAGTGCCTTTGAAAAAGATAATCCAAGAAGTTTTTGAAATTATGATGACTTTTGATGGAATGGATGCACAATGAGATATATCAACTCATGGGGGAGGGCATAATGAGGGGTCACTATTCGTGCTGAGTGACCTATCTTCCTTCTGACCAAAATGTACTATCTCCTCCTAATCAGTGTTGAGTTTTATTTTCTAATTATTTCCCAGTTTGTTTGTTTGTTATGTGCCGTGTCGTGTGATGTGGGTGATCATGGTCTTTCCACAACCATGATTGTTTTAGCAAGTGTTTCTACAGAAGTGGTTTGCGATTACCTTCTTCTGGGCAGTGTCTGTACAAGACGGTTGACCCATGATATTATCAATACCCTTCAGATTGTCTGCCCCATGCCAGTGGTCGCACAACCAGGACATAGCCAGAGAGTGGTGAACCTGTGGAATTCTGTGGCACAGGTAGCCTTATGCATGTTTAAGGCAAAGGTTGATAGATTCTGGATAGATCAGGCATGAAGGGATTTGGGGAGAAGGCAGGAGATTGTGGCTGAGAGGAAAATTGGATCAGCCATGATGGAATGGCAGAGCAGAGTCAATGGGTCAAATGGCCTAGTTCAGCTATTATATCTTATGGTCTCATGGTCTACTTGTGATATGTAGCAGCTGCTCATATGACCATCCACCATCTGTTCCCATATCTTCATGTGCTTCTGATCGGTGGGGGGGGGGGGGTGGTTTGGGTAAGCAGGTGCTACACCTTGCCCAAGGGTGACTTGCAGGCTAGCACAGCGAAGGAGCACCTTACACTTCCTTTGGTAGAGATGTATCTCCACCCTGCCTCTCATTTACCCGATCAGCGGTTTTATTTCCGTTCTCCCACCATTTGTTGCAGTTCTCCTCAAAAATAACTATTTCCCCACCCAGTTTATTATTATTCACATGCTTACTACAGACAGCTCGAATTTCAAATGCTGCTGCTTTATCAGAGATCTTAAATCACTTCTTTTCTTTTTCATCATAAAATTTCATCATATTCTCAAATGTCACCAAGTGCAAACAATGCACTGTACAAACAATATACTCTCTTGGCATTTATTATGGCCAGTAACATAGGTGAATTTAATTGACTTTTTAAAATGTGAGATTAGGTCTTGTGTTTACTTGACTCCAAATGTGAACTCGGCTAAACTATGTAACGTGTTGGTTTGCAAAGCAACTCAAAGTCAATTGAGTCATTATATATTTGCTATAATACTTACATTCCTATTTCATTCCTAACCAGTCAGTCTTGGATTGAAGTTTAATTTATTTAATTGTGGCAAAGTTCATTTTTGCAGTGTTGAAACCAACATTAATATAAAAACATGCCTGGTAATTCTGTCATCTGTTTTAATATTTTAACATCTTACCTTTGGGATTGTCTGGCTTGTAGACACTAATGCCTGTATTGGGAATAATAAGGGGGTTCCTTTTCTTGAAGGCATATGTTCTGAGCATATGTTGAAAATGATATTTTACCCCAAGGGCTAATGGACAGCAATTTGAGCTGTTACTCTTAAAGACGGTTGAGTATATATGAGTTATGTATTCTATACCGATTTTTATACAGAGTGGTTTGTGTCTAAGATGTGCTGTTGGGGGGGGGGGTTGTAGTGGATGAAAATATGATAGAGGCATTCAAGAAGCTCTTAGAATGTACAGGAAATGGAAGAATATGATCACTGTTTAATCAGAAGGGATTAGTTTAGTTCAGTATCGTAAAACTCTGGTTAGGCCACATCTGGAGTACTGTGACAGTTCTGGTTGTCCCACTATAGGAAGGATGTTGAGGCTTTGGAGAAGGTGCGGAAGTGGTTTACCAGGATGCTGCCTCGTTTAGAGGGCATGTGTTGCCATGAGAGGCCGTACAAGCTTGGGTTATTTTCTCCAGAGCATTGGAGGCTGACGGTAGATCTGGTAGAGGTTTACAAGATTATGAGAGGCATAGATAGAGTGGACAGGGAGTATCTGTTTCCTGGGGCTGAAATCTCTAATACCAGAGGGCATGCATTGAAGGTGAGGGGGGTAGGTTCAAGGGGGCTGTGAGGGGGCAAGTTTTTTACTTAGAGAGCCATGGATGCCTGGAATGTGCTGCCTGGTATGGTGGTGGAGGCAAATACTTTAGATTTGTTTAGATGGGTATAAGGAAGCTGGATGGATACAAACACGAGATAGGTAGGAGGGATTAGTGTTTGAGTGTTTTTGATTTGCTTTTTAGCTGGGTTTAACACAACATTTGTGGGCCAAGTGGCTTTTTCGTGTGCTGTACTGTTCTTTGAACTAGTTTAAATTAGTTGGGCACACCTCTGTGGGATGAAGGAGGTGCCCCTGTGCTGCACCGTTCTGTGTTCAACATGCTCTCCTTCATAGGATGGCCATTGTGATTGTGGTGATCATGAAGGCATGGATGGGCTGAGTCCAATTTGGTGCAGCTTATTAATTCTGTTTCTCTCATCACAGATACTGCATAACCTGTTGATTATTCATTCTCTATATTTTAGAAATGCATGCTTGTCGAGATAGATATAGGATACAGTTCCTGTTCTAATAGGGGATTTTCATATTTTTAAATTTCTTGGATTACAATCCAGTAAGTTTAGCACTCGCATCTTGATTAGACACTTTCTCTAAGGAGCATTGTAAATGGATCCTTGTATTCTCTTCCACTAAAAGTGTGCAGTGTTCTGGGACATGAGGAACAAGGAGGGGTCATGAGGTCGTTGATATAGCCATGTTAGGGGAAAGCTGGAACAAAGTTCTATAGTCACAGTGGGGAAGGATGTTGTTAAACCTGATTGATCGGTGTTATACGTTTGATTATACACTCGGTGGCCGCATTCTTAGGTATCCCCAGCAAGATGTATAAAGTTTCCCCTGAGTGTATGTTCATGGTCTTCTGCTACTGCAGCCCGTCCGTTTCAACGTTCGAAATGTTGTGCATTCAGAGATGCTCTTCTGCACACCACTGTTGTAACATGTGGTTATTTGAGTTACTGTTGCCTTGAACCAGTCTGGCCAATCTCCTCTGATCTCTCTCATAAACAAAGTGTTTTCACCCACGGAATTGTTGCTCAATGGATGCTTTTGGTTTTTCACACCTTTCTCTGTAAACTCTAGAGACTGTTGTGCGTGAAAATCCCAGGAGATCAGCATTTTCTAAGATACTCAAACCACCCTGTCTGGCACCAGCAATCATTCACAAATTTCCAGCATGTGCACAATTTCTCATTTTTATTGAAAGGTAGTTTATGTCTATCTGTTCTTTCTGCCATTTCTGTGTGTGATTGGGGAACATAATGGGTAAATGCAGAAAGAGTCATATAGCCATAAAGTACTACAGCACAGGAAAAGGCCCTTTGGCCCATCTGGTCTGTGCTGGATTGGTTTTACATCTAGTCCCTTCTATCTGCATCAAGGTCATAAATGTGCATACCTCTCTCATGCATGTACCTATCCAAACTTCTCTGAACTGCATTTCCCTTAAATTTTGCAATTGACCCTACACCCACTTCTGGTGACAGTTCAATCCACCCCCAGAGTAGTAGTACCCCATTCAGATTCCCCTTAAATATTTCACCATAAGGGACATCTCTCCTGCTCATCTTTCATGTCATCCTCATCTTTCATGTCTCCTCTGTAATGCTCTCCAGTGTAAGATCTAAAAGACTTGCACTCCTTTCTCTTTTAAGATGCATTGTTCACTTATTACCAAGTTGGATGTCTCCGCTTTTGGTGAACTATGTGTGCCTGGCTGGACATGCCCTTGCTGACTGCTCCTGTGGCTCCTCCCACAGACCCTTGCATAAAGACAACCTGAAGCCTATGCTCTCTCTCAGTCTCCAGGACGTAGTATGATGGTCACTCACTCCTGGTTCCTTCTTCCAATCAATAAAAGCTGATATCTTGCCTTACGTCTCAGTGTGAGTTATTGATGGTGCATCACCGCTCTTCATTGTCAACATGCAGACCAGCCAGAGTGATGTTCCCGGGTTAGCTTTGAATAGTGAAGGCTGTTTTTTTTTATTGTTGTGGAAAATAACGACATGGCCACATGCTGTTGCAACCAGCCTATGAATACTATGTTTGTGATAGCTTCATGTGCAAATCGTTAAATTGACAGACAGCATGCTGCCTGTATTGCAATCAATAGCTGCTGCTCACTGACAGATGATGATTGCAGTACCTTTCACAGTAGCTGCCTGATTTAGGTGTTAAGATCTTTTAAATTTTAATTATAGGTCCCATCTCCCAACTGAGCCTACACCAAACATTATCAGCTAGATTTGCTGTCAGATTATAGGTGTTAATTAGTTGCTTTACCAAGAGTTCCAAATTCCAACACTGGTTTCCATATCAAGATTTTATGGGGTCAATATAAGGACAGTGAAATGGTCTTGGATGATGTCTGGTGACAGTTTGGCCCTTGTAGTATTTTATAGAATCATAGAGCACTGAAACACCTCCTCCCCCACAGCCCATCTAGTCCCTGCCAAAATATTATTCTGCATGGTCCCATTGACCTGCACCTAGATCATAGCCCTCTATATCCCTCCCATTTATAAACTCATCCATTCAAATCCGCATCTACCACTTCTGCTCGCATACTTGCTCCACACTTGCACAATCCTCTGAATGGAGAAATTCCCTTTATGTATCTCATCTTTCACCCTTATCCTATGATGCTTTGTTCTAGTTTCACCTAACCTCAGTGGGGAAAACTTGCTTGCATTTATCTTATCTATACCCTTGCAATTTTGTTTATCTCTGTTATATCTACCACCCCCCCCCCATTCGCCACTTCTGCTGGCAGCTTGCACCACCCTCTGAGTGAGAAAGATCTCTCTCAATTTCCCCTTAAATATTTTGGCATTCATCCTTAACTTACGGCAACCAGTTCTAGTCTCAGCAGAAAAAGCCTGCTTGTATTAACCCTATCTATACCCCTCAGAATTTATGTACCTCTATCAAATTTCTCCTTATTCTCCTATGCCCTAGGGAATAAAGTTCTAACCTATTTTCTATAACACAGGTTCTCCAGATACAGCTTGTAGAATGGTGTGAGCACAACTTGAGGCTCAATGTGCAGTAGACTAAAGAGGTGACTGAGGACTTTGGCAAAGTGCAGGCAGACCACTCCTCACTGCACATACATGGCTCCTCCGTGGAGAGGTTTAGGGGCACCAAGTTCTGGGAGTCCACATAATGGATGATCTCACCTGGTCCCTCAACACCACCTCTTTAGTCAAGAAAGCACAGCAGTGTCTCCACTTCCTGCAGAGATTGAGGTAAGAGAGCCCCCTCCCATATTTCCAATCAATGTTTAGAAAAGCATCATCAGAGTATCCTGACCAGTGTTGGGCCAGAGCAGATACTGTACCTCTTCCATGTGGAAGAGTTAGAGGTGGAGAATCTTCACAGAATCTTCTCCATTTGTTGATTGACTCTTTCTGACTGACTATTGGTCTGTGGATGATAGCCAGAGGACTTCACTGAGGTGCAGAAGGCTTGCCAGTAGTGGGAGAATTGTGAGCCCCAGTCCAACACAACACCCTGAGGGAAACAACGGAGGCAAAGTAAATGTTGGAGAACCACATCTGCCATCTCAGTGGCAGACAAACGTTTGGGGAGAGCAATGAAGTGGGCCGACTTGGAAAACCAGTCCACCATGGTCATGATGACCAAGGCCCCATTGAAATGAGGCAAATCCATGGTGATGTGGGACCAGGGGTGCTGAGGGACAAGTAGGGACCACATCTACATGGAGAGCTGTCGTAGGAGATCAGCATCCGTCAAAGACCAACACCATCCAGGCCATACTCTCTTCTCCTTGCTGCCATGAGGAAGAAGGTACAGGAGGCTCAGAACCCACACCACCAGGTTCAGGAACTGTTTTCACCAATCAACCATCAGACTCTTGAACTAGAGGGTTCAAATTCACTCACCCAAACACTGAAATGTTCCAACAACCTATGGACTCACTTTTAAGTTTCATCTCATGTTTTTGATATTTATTACTGATTTATTATTATTACTACTACTTTTTAATTTCTTTTTGTATGTGCATAGTTTGTTGTCTTTTGGACACTGGTGGTTTGTCCGTCCTGTTGGGTGCAGTCTTTCATTGATTCTATTGTGTTTCTTGTATTAATTGACATCACTGCAAGAAAATGAATCTCAGGGTTGTAGGTACATGAAGACATACGAACGTCTACAATAAATTTACTTTGAACTTTGAGGAATTGGAGGAATTGGACTGGGCTTACTTAGGGCAGCCAGTGACGAACTAACATACTGTACATTTGTGATTATGGTGGGTCTTCAGACTAGTGTCACAGAAAAATCTAGCGTCTGTCAGGTGCCTGGATGGCTGGAAGGGGGTGAAGAGTGGGCACAGTGGAATGCCTCAGGGAGCACAACCGCTGGCACACACACGTGTCAGCTGGAGCAGGCCCATTCTGTAAGGCCTGGCAGATCTGGTTCTCAAGATCCCAGATGACTGGGGCGAGGATCTGCAAGGAGAGAATGATGGGCTGAGGGGTAATCTCCATTTCAGCAGGGCTGAACCGTTAATACAGGGCGTCTGCCTTAGAGTTCTCTGAAACGGATCGGTAGGAGATGGTGGAGTTGAATTTCTTGAAGAAGGGAGCCTGGCAAGCCTGACATGGGTTGAGCTGGTTGAATGGATATGAGGTGCTGGTGGTCAGCCCAGATCAGGAAGGGCTTGATGTTTCCCTTCCGCCAATGTCTCCATTCCTTCAAGAACCCTTTGATGGTAAATAGCTCCCTGTCTCCTACTCCATAATGGTGCTTGTGGTAACTTCTACTTTACAAAAAGACCACCCGACAACTTGATGGCCAAAAGAGCATCTTTATCTGGGACGGCAAATGATATTTACAATACAGAGGCTTCCTGGTACCTCGTGCGGCCTGGGTGGAGGAACTGTATACAATGCATACTGGGAGTAAAAAGAGCGGAAGTATAGACCCTGCCAACCCCGGATCCCACCTCTTGTTACCAACAGCTTCCTGATTAGTATTAACTTACTTTTAATAATACTCACATTACAACACTTCTCCCCCTTTAAAATCCAAAATTCCCCAAATATAGAAGAACTGGGAAATAAAAACAGTGTCATTAACAACAAGTTACCAATACAAAAACACCTAAAAAAACATGGCAAATTCAACATTCAATCTACCAACAAAAAAAACCTATCCAATCAAAGATTCAGTTTGTCAAGAGTTTTGCGAGGGCGCTGCGATCTATGCACTACCCCCAGTGACCCAGCAGGCCCATCAGTCAGCTTAACAACATAGGAGACTGGACCACTCTGCTTAAGAATAACACCGGATAGCCATTGCTGATTGTTTCTCACATTGACATTGTCATCTGTTTCTAACTGTCTCTCTCGCGCATGTTGATCATGTCCCTCCTTCTGCTTTTCCTGCTTTCTCTCCACTTTTGCCTTCATGTCCGGGCACAGCAGGTCCAATCTTGACTTAGGCCTACGCCCCATCAGCATCTCTGCTGGAGTGCGTGCAGTCGTAGCCTGTGGAGTGAGGTGGTATTTAAACAGGAAACTTGAAAGCCGGGTACTAAGAGAGTCCCCTGTCATCCGCTTCAGGCCTTCCTTCACTGTCTGAACAGCCTGCTCAGCCAAACCATTTGAGGCCGGGTGGAAAGGGGCCGTCCGAATGTGACGAATGCCATTCTGCCACATGAACTCACCGAACAGCTCACAGGTGAACGTCGGGCCATTATCAGTGACCAGAGAGTCCGGCAACCTGTGGACTGCAGACACTTGCCTGAGTTTGTCTATGGTCGAGGGGGCTGTGATGTTGCTCATGATGTGAGCTTCGATCCATTTGGAATGCGCATCTACCATTACAAGAGACATCTGTCCCATAAAGGGGCCAGTAAAGTGCAAATGTAGCCTAGACCAGGGGCAGACAGGCCACTCCCATGGGTGCAAAGGAGCTGGTGGTGGCATGTTCTGATTGGTCTGACATTGCTTGCATGATTTTACCTTGTTCTCCAGATCCTGATCCATTCTTGACCACCAGACATAGGATCTTGCAAGGTTTTTCATTCGAGACACCCCTGGATGAGTCTCATGAATTTCCTCCACAATCTGTGAATGGCCTGGGGGAGGCACGATGACCCTCGCCCCCCAGAAAATGCAACCATCCTGCAGACTCAGTTCTGTCTTGCTTTTGGCATAAGGTCTCAGTTCCTCTCCTTTCACAACTCTGGGCCAACCTTGTAAAATCATATTACAATAGTGCTGAGAAGAAGGCACAAGAGTGGTCCTTCCTGTTTGTCCTCACTGGGATAGGATGGTCCCGGGGCCCACATCAGATGGGTCCACCTCTCCACAAAAGGTCTGAGGGGTTTGATGGTGGAGAGTGAAAGTGGTGCTGAAGTGCCTCCTGGGCTCCTTGAAAGGATGGTCCTTGCCAATAGACCAGGTTATCCTTGAGTTAGGAGATTCGGTGAGGGAGCTGAGAGCAGTGGCGATTTGGTTGTAGTAGCTGATGGAATGATGGTGGTAGAAGTTGGAGAAGCCCAAGAAGCACAGTAGCCGTTTGAGGGAGCGCAGTTGGGGCCACTCAGTGACAGAGTGCATTTTTTCTGGGTCCATGGTTATGTATTAGGGTGAAAGGACATCATCCAGGAAGGAAATGACTGGGGCGTGGAACTGGCATTTTTTTCCAACTTGAAGTACTGTTGCCTTTCAGGAGATGCTGAAGGACTGAATGGACGTTCTTGGAGAAGGATGTTGAAGTGGACAAACACATGTCTGTGCAGCATGTTAGAAAATCTTGTGAATGAAGTTCTGGAAAATGACTGGGCTATTGGAAAGTCCAAAAGGAATCACCAATTATTTGTAGGGGCCAGCCTCCACTCATCCCCCTGGCAGATGCAAATCAGGCTGCATGTCCAGGTTCTCTCTAGATCCAGTTTGGTGAAGATCTGGGCCCTGTGGAGTGTTTTGAATGTGTTATCCATCAGTGGCAGAGGGTACTCGTTCTTAATAGTGATTTTGTTGAGTCCATAATAGTGGGTGCAGAGACAGAGACTCCCATCTTTTTTTTTGACAAAGAAGAATCCTTCACCGGCTGGGGACTGGGATAGGTAAACTCAGCTCCGCTGTAGCTCCTCAGCGATGTAGTCAGTCATGGCTTGGGTTTTAGGCAGGGAAAGGGAGAACAGATGATCTCGGGGAGGGGTGGTGCCTGAGTGAAGTTTGATCCTGTAGTTGTGTGGTCTGTGAGGTGGTATGATACTGGGTGCCTTTTTACTGAAGGTGATAGCTAAGTTGTGGCATTCGTGTGGGAGTTTGGGAAAGTCGAGTGTTTTCTCTGTCCCCATAGATTTATGGGGTGAAGTCACCTCAGATTGCAGGCAGGTGGGTCACCAACTCAGGAGGTGAACTGGTTGATCGGATGAAGTGAGGGTCATGAGTGAAGAGCCAGGGTTAACCTAAGATGTGAGGGATGTTGGGCGAGTCGATAAGGAGGAATAGGGTGGACTGGCAATGCTCTCTGATGCTCCTGTGCACATTCTGACCTGCCCTGACTCCACGGGACGCCCGACACTGGCCAAGATGCAGAAGGGGTGCGAGGCAGGCTCAGTAGGGAGCTGAAACTGCTCACAGATTCCGGTCCAGGGAGTTGCCTATTCTGCCAGACTTCAGAGCCTCCTGTGCATGTAGAGCTGTCGGGATGTAGAGGAGGGCAGAGAGAGTGAGTTGGACAATGGTGCTGGAACAAGGGGCTGGGGTGGGGGGGGGGAGGGACTTTACCAGATAGAAGTCCCCTCGTCCCTATGTTTTCCTGGAAGCTACGGGCATTTGATATGTTTGTGGGTGATCAGCTGCTCCGGAGTAAGCACAGAAGGCATTTCTCCACTGCTGCTCACACTCTTCAGGGGCTAAGAGGGAAGCACCAGAGGGACTTTCTGTAATGAGCAATAAACCAAAAGTCTGGAATCAAGGGACCTGCCTGGCGTCTTAGGGCTGGGTATGTTCACACCTGCTCCACTTCCTACCCCGGCACTCATTTTCTGCCACCATACACTCCCCTCCCAAGGCACTGCACCCTCACCATTCCCAACATCCTTTGCTCCCACCAGATTCGCAAACTGGCTGTCCGCTCCACATTGACAATTACTGTAGCCTTAGGCACCCTACCTATATATATGTGCCTAAGACTTCTGCACAATACTGTAACAGTAGATTTAAATTCAAAGCTGATTGTGCAAACCTCAAAATGGCAAGATCTCAGCAGCTGTGGAATAAAGCCAGAAGTGAAAGAATACTAGTAAGAAAATGATTGAAGCAACTCATAATAATGGGTTAAATCAGCAAGATTAGTAATACAAACATACTAGCACAAAAAAAGCTATTTGCGCTTCTAAACAGAACCTGCAAGGAAATACAATGCCCAGCTGTATTATGACTTCATTCAAGAAGACACATCCAATATAACCGTGAACAAAAAAATGAAATGGCCCAGCCTGTTACCTTTCCCATGTACCTGGCTTCACCCATCACCTTCTAGCTATCCCCCTTCCTCTCTCCCCACCTTTTTTTATTCTGCTGTCTTCGCACTTGAAAAAATCACAGGTTCTATGCAGAACAAAGAAGTGCTGGCAGAAAGTGAGAGTGAAAGTTTATCTCGTTAATTTTTCTCACATTCACCAATTGATATTTCAGTTTAAGCTTTAGTTTAAGTTTAGTAGAAGGCATGGTGGTGTAACATGGTTACAGTGTCAGCAATCTGGGTTCATTTCCACCGCTGACTATATGGAGTTTGTATGTTCTCCCTGTGACCACGTGGGTTTCCTCCAATTGCTCTGGTTTCCTCCCACATTCCAAAGAACGTTAGTAGGTTATTTGGTCACATGGGAGCTTGGGCTCATTTGTCTGGAAGGGCCAGTTACCATGCTGTATCTCTAAAAAAATTAAAAATAAATTAAAGGGGAAAATCTAGGTTTGGAAATGCTTGGAAGTTAAGTAAAATGAAGTTCCTCACCTTAAGGGTCTCAGCCCGAACTGTCAACTATTTATCCTTTCCCATAGATGCTGCCTAGCCTGCCAAGTTTCTCCAGCATTTTGTTTGTATTGCTTTGCTACCTTAGCAACTACTCTAAATTTTTGAAAAAAATCACACTAAGCTTGACAGTTCTTTAGAGGATGGTAATTGCTGCTGGTGCAGAAAACCCAAAATATTTAATGTTCTCTGGCCACTGTCACTTCAAATGAAAGAATGAAACCAGGAGAAAGTCGAAACATCCCAGATGGAATATTTGTCTTCTGTGATAAGAACTTGTTTCTTTAGTATTTTTATGGGGTAATGCTTGCAGTGGTTTACATCAAAGAAAAATGCCAGAGATCTGCTTTGCTTTTGGTTGTAAAATGTAATGAATGAAATGCTCTGATGTTCTGTAGATCCTAAAATTAATCCATGCTAATCAGTAAAACATTTCAGAAGTTTAAAGAACTTCGTTGTAATTGAAAAAAAATGAAGTCTAAAATGAATATCCCGTAATCAGTCACGGATGAAAACTGCATTCCAGCTTTAAATAATTTACAGAAGAAAAAATGTTTGGTACAAGTGCTGTTTTAGAAATCATGTTTTACACAGCTGCGAATTTTGCTTTCTGTAAGAGACATCCAGAAATGAAAGATAAATCTGTGTGGAAGGGTTCCGGAAGCAACAGCATCAAAGAGAAGCAAACCTTTGAACACCTCTTTACTATGAAACCATTGTGAAACATCTTCTGAAATACGGTTCTTGATTATTTTATCACATAGCATACTGCTGGTTCGTTTTACCCGCTTCCGGGATGTGGGTTCTTTCATTTGCAATACTTATATAATTGTGCAAAGAATATCCAAGAGTAATCTCTGAAAAAATAATCAAACCTAATTATTTTTCCATTTCCCCAGCATCCTGACCATTAGTCATCATTTGCATATCGACGTCTGTCAGCGGAAATTTTAATTTTTTTTCATACTTGTTTTTGGAAAAGGTTTTTTATTTGTCTGTCCGTGGTTGCCACTGAGTTATAAACAGAACTGTAAAACTCAGCCGAAGCTGTGAGTTATTATGGAAACAACATTTCTGGGGCCACTGGAATGTCAGTTAAAAAAAAGCCCTGCAGCTCTCATTGGAATCGTGAGGAGAAACAACTGCTCCAAGGCTCGGGCAAAGATAATATAAAGTGTAAATTGCAAATCAAGTTTTTAAGTAATAAAGTTTTGACCAGCAACCAATCCAACATTGGAAGCTTGAGAGGAGAGGATTTCACTCAGGTCCACTGCCCGAGTTGAAAAAAGCAGCAGCAGGTCGCGGCAGCGTAGTGGAGCTTTGACCAGTGATCAGTCCACATTTCAGGTTGATTAACAGGAGTAAATTAAAGAAAGGCAGGGGCATCAGTGGAGTGCACGTAGTCAGAGTGGTGACCTTGAGGCTTTAGCTATTCGAAATTTGCTGCTGACTGATTAAATAGTTAATCAAATAAATGTAGAGACAAGGTTAAAGCTGATCAAACACCCAGTTGTCCTCCTTTGACATCAATCCTCCACTTGTTAGATAACTTAGAAAGAAATTCAGAGTAAATTCTAAATTACTTTGAATTAGTATTGCCAAAGCATATCAAATTTCTCTAAATTCTATAAATTCCTTGTTAATATTAATTAAATAATTTATTTATTGAGATTCTGAGCAGAATAGGCCTTTCTGGCTCTTTGTACCATGTTGACCAGCAATCCCCTGATTTAACCCTAGCATAATCATGGGACAATTTACAAAGACCAATTAACTTACCTACCAGTATGTCTTTGGACTGTTGGAGGAAAACAGAGCATCTGGAGGAAACCCACATGGTTACGGGGAGAATGTACAAACTCCTTACAGGCAGTGGTGGGAATTCAGTTAGTAAATCAGAAAGAAATGTTTTTGTTAAGCTTAGGTTCAATCGGAAGTCCAGAAGTCAAAGCCCAATTTCCAAAGCCCTGGGGAAGTTAGGGGCCCATTGCCTGCGAGACTGCGAGTCCCCTGGAGGCTAGAGCTGGAGGCCTGTCCTGGAGATAGAGGACTGACTGTGTGTGTAATTGGGTCTGTGGGAAGTGGGAGCGAGGAAGAGGACTTGTTTTGTTATCCCGATGAAGGGTCTTGGCCTGAGATGTTGACTATTTATTAGCCTCCTTCGATGCTGCCTGCCTTTGTGCTCCTCTAGCATTCTGTGTGCGTCTTGCCCAAGATTTCCAGCATCTGCCGAATCTCTTGTGTTTTTGAACAATCCTGGATATAGGGTGGTACTTGCTGGATGGCCTTTCATCAATTCCCTTCCCACCACACAGTCAGCAGCCATCCCTTACCCTCACTTCCGCTCTGCTCTCTATCTCCAGCTGATCATATTGCTTATGGAGGTGTGTAATGTCTCCTGTCATCATAACTTTGGTTTTGATAAAATATTAAACAAAACATTTTTTGTGACTGTTTAATAATTGCAGAAATCTCATTCACCAAAGTATTACAAAGTGGTAGCTTAGAAGAGTAATGAACTATTTGCAGACGTGGCAAAGCACAGACACAAAACCTGAATTGTTTTGAATTGCTTTAAAGCAGGGGTTCCCAGCCTTTTATATGCCATGGGCCAATACCATTAAGCAAGGTGTTTGAGGACTCCTGGTTGAGAACCCCTGCTTTAAAGGAACAGTAAAATCATTCCGTTGGGGACAGGCAAATCAACCTGGTTCATCTTATGATGTTGCTATAACAGGCTGGCAGGGTCGTGTAATGTTGGTGCAATACTTTACAGCATCAGCAATGAGTGATTGTAGAGATTCCTGCTGCTGTCTGTATGTGTGTTCTCCCCGTAACAGTGTGGGCTTCTTCTAGTTTCCTCCCACATTCCTAAGATCTACAGGTTATGGGCATTGCATTCAATATTTGCTCCAGAAGCATGGCAACACTTGTGGGCCATCACACCACAGGACTTTTACACAGTATTGTAGTAATTTTATGCTTTACACTGTACTGCTGCAAAAAGCAAATTTTATGACATCTGTGATTTATGATAAACCTGATTCAGATATGGGTCTCTAATGTGGACTGAGAGTGGGAAGGGGGCAGGGAGAGGGGAATCATGGTTGCGAAAAGGGGAAGGGAGAGGGGAGGGAGAGGGAAGCACCAGAGAGCCATTCTGTAATGATCAATAAACCAATTGCTTGGAATCAAATGACCTTGCCTGGTGTCTCAGGGTAATATGTCAAACCCCACCCCTGGCACTACTTCTCTGCCGCCATTTTCAACATCCTTTTCTCCTGCCAGATTTACAAACTCACGTTCTGCTCCATGTTGACAGGTACAGTACTGTTCAAAAGTCTTGGGTACCTTAGCTATATATGTGTGTGTGTGTGCCCTAGGCCTTTGCACAGTACTGTATGTAAATTTAAATCTGGTCTGAATCTTTCCTGCATTGCACTTCCTTTGTAATTATAACAATTTATTCTGCATTTTGTATTGCTTTTCTCTTGTACTACCCCAATCTATTTGATCTATTGATCTATCGATGAATGGAACTATTGATCTGTGGTGAAAATATTTGTATGGACAGCATGCAAAACAAAGTTTTTCACTATTGCTTGGTACAGAGGACTATCAAAGTCCAGTTACCAATAATAGCCTGTGATGTATTTGGACGAGGCTGGACCTGGGTCATTGGCAATAAAGATGATTTGCTTCCAGCACCCAGAACAAACTTTCTTTGTGCTAAGCATGGCTCCAGTAACTGAGGTGGTGGTGGGGAGGGGGGTAGTTGTCATGATTCCCATTTGGACCAGAAGCTGCTTGGAATTCCTGGCAGTTCTCCAAAGAGCAGTCAGAATTTACATTCACAGGAGGCAGGAAATGTGGGATTCCTGCAGGAACACGGATGTCCTGAATATACTGGCTGAGCTCCAGCAGCAATTTCACAGCAATGTCTCACCTCTGGCTGCTGCGTGGGAGGTAAGTGGAGGAGGACACACTTCATGCTCCGGGGAGCCTGCCTGTTGAGCCAGTCCTTGGCTTCATGAGGCTCAGAATCTCAAGGTCATTCCTTTCAATGAAGATTGTACAGAGACCCTCTGTTGGTCAAGGTTGCGTCCTGGCTGTATAAGTGATATGCAAATCAGAACATGAGCCAGATAATATGATGTAGAGATCAAGCTGCTGCCAATGCAGCAGGCTCCACCTCTCCATGCAGCTGATGAATCCAAGAGAATGGTAGTGTTATGTCCGCAGCTCCCTCCTTTGTGAGAATCGCAAGCGCACTAGTTGAGGAGGGGTCAGTAGACCCAGGAAATGGGAGAGAGAGAGAGAGACGTGCCGGATGCCTTGTTCCACTGATGATGCAAATTAACGCGACATTGACCATTGTCTCCTGGAGACCACGTTTGTGGATTGGGGACTATGCTACGTGCAAGCCCTTGGGCAAAGTGGGCTGGTTGAGAGAGGGATTGCATCATCCCAACCTGATTGACATCTGAGACCCCGTGAGGAAGTATAAAAGAGGGTCTGGGGGAACAACCCCCTTCAGACGCACCAGAAGAAACGCTAACGATCCCGTAGTAGCGGGAAGCCATTTGAAGGAAGTCACATGCGTTCGATTCCGTGGCTGGAATCGGTGACTGGAACCACGGAAACCAGCTTTTAGCTAACAACGGGGAAGCCTGCTCCCCTGATTCGACGGATTCACTTCATAAAAGACCCGGGCAAGTTTCTTTTCTCACTAATTTCTCTCTCTCTCCAACAAGTGAAAACCCAGCAGTCCCCAAAAGGCTGAAGCCTGCAGGAACTGAGTGACTTATATTTCCATCGAACAATATATTATCCCCTAGACAAATGGTCGAGCTGTTTCTTATTGATGGTTATTATTAGACCTGCGCTTTTAGATTGGGTAGTGATGACGTATATTATCTGAATGTTTGTATTAATCTTATTTTTGTGCCCCTTCATAAATAAAGACTTTTAAAAATAGTACCATCAGACTTCAACGGACCTCTCTTTCTTTGCTGGTAGGTGATCCAGTTACAGGATTTCATAACAGTAGAGACCAAAACAGCTTGGCACCAACAGCATTACCTCTCATAATTGAATTCAAAGTAGCCTTAGGGACTCCAGCTCCGGATTTTTCCCTCGGGGTTTACTCCCAAAGCTTTCCCCGTGAGTGGGCATAGCCGCAAGGCAGCGGAGGTTGGGGATCAGGGTTTTCCTTCTCCTCGATGAGCTGCCAACCCTGGCTGATGAGCCCCATCTGCCCGAAGCTGCTAGTTCTAATGTGCCAGTAACCTTTGCCCTTCTCCTGTCAGTAGAAGCAATTCCATTGGGCTTAGTAGCTAAACCACACACAAAGGCCAGAAGCTGGACTTGGTTGTCAGAGGTTATTTGAGCCACACGCCTTTGGGAGCATTTAATAGGTAGAGGGAGCTTATCCCCACCACTTCCACAACCCCCCCTCCCTTACGACAACCTTAAAGAACTGAGATTGTGCAACAGCAAGGAAAAATGGCAAGAATAAGAAGTGAGTTTCTTGCCTAATTTTAAATTATTTAATAGTATTTTTAAATATCTGAAAATGTTTGAATATTGTGAATATTCAATTCTGTAATAACACATATTTGGTTTGTTCATTTCTGGGTGATATACTGGCAAAGCTTTTCCCGTGGACCCATCCCCCCATGTGACAGGATTACATTGATCTAGGCACACCATTCAGTATTTCTGTTCCACTCTCAATCTAAAGCACTGTTTACGCCTAGAGCCACGGTGATTAATGGACTTTGTTGATATTGGATTGACAGTGTTCAAACCGCAGGGCTGAAGAAGGGTCTTGGCCTGAAACACTGATTGTTCATCCCTCTCCATAGGTGCTGCTGGTCCTGCTGAGTTCCTCCAGCATTTTGTGCTTGTTGCTTTGGACTTCCAGCATCTAGAAAATCTCCTGCGTCTGTGTTTATACTTTTCCGTGAAATAGATTTGCTGCAACCCTTATCATCTCAGTAGTGACTCTGTTATCTGTCAAACAAGCAAGCAGAAGGAATGAGAAGGAATTCAGGATATTTATTGTCATTCCTCAGTACATGACTGTAAAGGAAAATAAATGATTCTTACTGTGGATCCAATGCAGCAAATAAAAACACAGTAAGCTTGAAGAACTCAATAAAAAAAGCAATGTAAACCACAATAAATATAAATATAAAAGCAATCGTATAAAGCTCAACTGTTTGATTGTTGTTATATATACATAAGATTAGCTTTTACAGTACTCAACGAAAGTCTTACGCAGAGATACACAGCTAAGGTGCTACGCCAGGACTGCAAAACTCAAAAACAATTTTTCTCCACATTAACCCAGCCCTCCATCCTCCACCATCACTACATCCAAACCTCCACAGCATCTCACACTCTTCATCCCCCCCATGCATTGCCACTTTACATTTACACTCCACACCTCATACCTTCACCGACAGTCACTGTCCTACTGTGTTTTCAAATGCCCTGCTGCTACCTTTAAGTGTTCACACTTGCTAACAGACACTTTTCACTTTAATCACAGTTTATATATACAGTACTGTGCAAAAATCCCAGTCAAATACAATACATTTAGCCAGGGTGCCTAAGACTTTCGGTTTAAGATGGCGCCACTGAAGATGGATGACAGCTTACTGGTGGTTCATAAAGCAGGAGACACAACTAAGCACCGTGTTAATTAAACTTCTCCTGTAGAAAATTGTGGTGAACGATCACCGCAATGAATGAAGAGGTGAGCGAAGGCGAGGCTGACCTGATGGTCGAGGCACGTGGATGCGAGATGGAGCCGGAGCGAGGTTGAGATACGTTTGAGCAGAGGTGGTTGGAGTGAGGTCAGGACATGGTCAAGACTGAGTGGAGAAAGGTCAGAGTGGAGAAGCTTTGGAGCTCATCTACCTAAACTGAAAACAAAATCTGATCAATGTAAGCGCTGGGCTGGTTTGAAAAGTTTGGGTATGGTTTGGAACATGACGGTGGGGTCCAGGCCCAGAGCACAACAAAGTGACAGGGCCTGGGTGCCAGTGCGGGGAACAAACCAATGCTTTGACAATTTAAACGTCAGGCCAAGTGGACTGAAAAGGCAGGGCATTGGGACTGGAGAAAAGAGTTGGGCCTATTTTGCTCTGAGCTCTGCTGAGGCTGACGCTATGGGCCTGCTCCCACTGCTCTGGGTTTCGTGTGTATGACCTCACTTTCTTTCTCAATGCTGTTGCTGCTTGCTTTTATTGTTTGCACGATGCATGTGTTTTTTCTCTCTGCGCATTGGGCATGTGGTAGCTTTTCTTAAATGGGATCATTGAAATTTCTTGCTTTGTGGCTGCCCGTAAGGAGACGAAACTCAAGGCTATATAATTCATACATACTTTGATAGTACATGTACTTTAAACTTTGAACTTTAAGATTGCTGCGCAGTATTGGTTAAGATAGGAGGGTGGTTGGGAAACAGAAGTAAGTACTTAGCTCTGTATTAGCTTAGCTGTATTTGGTGTTATTTGGCAACTGGAAAGACATAACATACAGTACTGTGCAAATGTCTTAGGCATAGCCTCTTCCCTGATGGTAGGAACGAGAAGTCGGCATGTTCTAGATGGTGAGACTCCTCAATGATGGAGGCTGCCTTCCTGAGGCACTGAATTTTGAAGAAAAAGAAACACCAATGTTAACTTGCCTCCCAGGTGCCAGGGTCCGCGATGTTTCTGAACATGTCCACAATATCCTGAAAAGGGAGGGCGAGCAGCCAGAAGTCGTGGTACATATCGGTACCAACAACTTAGGTAGAAAAAGGGAGCAGGTCCTGAAGACAGAATACAGAGGGTTAGGAAAGAAGCTGAGAAGCAAGATCTCAAGGGTAGTAATCTCAGGATTGCTGCCTGTGCCACGCAACAGTGAGGATAGGAATAGAATGAGGTGACAGATAAATTAATGGCTGAAGAATTGGAGCAGGGGAGCAGGGATTCAGATTTCTGATCATTGAGATGTGGCATGTGTGATCTGTATAAAAGGGACGGGTTGCACTTGAATCCAAGGGGGACTGATATCCTTGCAGGCAGGTTTGCAGGAGTGGTTTAAACTAATATGGAAGGGGGATGGAAATCAGTATGATAGAGCTGAGGATGAGCCAGCAGGTTTACAAGTAAATGATGGGTGTAAAATGAATGTAAGGAAGGACAAGCCAATGATTGGGCACAAATGCAGACAGAGTAAAGCGTTAAGTTGTACCACAGAGGCAACATTCAAAAGGGTGAAGAATGCATGACTGAAGGTGCTGTATTTAAGTACATGTAGTATTCGGAATAAAGTGGATGAACTCATGACGCAATTAGAAGTTGGTCAGTATGACATTGTGGGCGTCACTAAGTCGTGGCTGAAAAAGGTCATAGTTGGGAGCTTAATATCAAAGGATATACTTTGTATTGAAAGGACAGGCAGGAAGGCACAGGGGGTGGTGTGGCTTTGCTGGTAAGAGATGGAATTACATCTTTAGAAAGAGGTGGCATAGGATCAGAGAACGTTGAATCTTTGTGGGTGGAGTTAAGAAATTGCAAGGGCAAAGAATACCATTATAGGAATCATGTATAGGCCTCCAAATATAAGCCAAGATGGGGGGGTTGAGATTGCGAAGGGAGCTGGAAAAGGCATGTAATAAGGGTAATGTTACAATTGTAATGGGGGACTCCAATATGCAAGGGGTTTGGGAAAATCAGGTTGGCCAACAAGAAAGGGAAGTTGTTGAATGTCTACGAGGTGGCTTCTTAGAGCAGCTTGTGCTAGAGCTTATTCAAGGAAAGGCTTTCATTGATTAGGTATTGTGTAATAATCCAGATTTTATTAGGGAGCTTAATGTAATGTAAAGGAACCCTTAGGAGGCAGTGATCATAACATGATTGAACTTATACTGCAGTTTGAGAGGGAGAAGCATACGTCACATGTGTCAGTATCACAATGGAATAAAGGGAATTACAGAGGCATGAGAGGGGAGCTTGCCCAGGTGCGTTGGAGGAGGATACTGGTGGGATGACGGCAGAGCAGAGGTGCTGAAATTTCTGGGAATAGTTCACAAGGTGCAGGATAGATATGTCCCACAGAAGAAGGAGTTCTCAAATGGCAGGAGTGGCAATTGTGGCTGACAAAGGAAGTTAAGGACTGCATAAAAGACAAGGAAAGAGCATATAAGGAAGCAAAAGTGAGTGGGAAGTTGGATGATTGGGAGGTTTTTAAAATCCAACAAAAGGCAACTAAAAAAAGCCATAGAAGAGAAAAGATGAAATATGAGGGAAAGCCAGCCAATAAAGCAGGATACTAAAAGACTTTTTCTGTTACACGTAAGAGTAAAAAGGAGGTGAGAGTTGATATTGGACCTCTGGAAAATGATGCTAGTGATGTAGTAATGGGAGACAAAGAAATGGCAGATGAACTTAATAAGTGCTTTGCATCAGTCTTCACTATGGAAGAAGCTAGCAGTGTGCCAGCAGTCCATGAGTGTCAGGGAGCAGGAGTGAGTGCCATTGCTATTGCAAAGGAAAAAATGCTAGGCCAACCCAAAGGTCAAAGTGTGGATAAGTCAACTGGAGCAGATGGGCTACATCCCAGAGTCCTGAGAGAGGTTGATGAAGAGATAACAGATGCATTGGTCATGATCTTTCAATAAGCACCTAATTCTGGCATGGTCCTGGAGGACTGGAAGATTGCAAACATCACTCCACTCCTTAAGAAGGGAGGAAGGCAAAAGGAAGGATATTATAGGCCAGTTAGCCTAACCTCAGTGCTGGGAAAGTATTGGAATCCATTACTAAGAATGAGGTTTTGAAGCCACTTCTAAGTGACATCTGTCACATTGAGGATTAATATGCGAATAAAATCGGGCAAGTTTATCTTTAGACATATAAGCTCTATGTACAATTTTAAATTGTATTAAAGCATGTTTAGCACAAATAGAGGAGGAATTAACCATTTGTAAAATTTTTTCCCATTTATCTGTTGATATATTACATCGAAGTTCTTTTTCCCATTCTTGTCTAATTCTATCCGATATTTCTGGCTGTATCTTCATAATCATGTTATAAATAAAAGCTACTAATCCCTTCTGACAAGGATTAAAAGTAAAGATCAAATCTGAAAAATCCGATGTCCCACTTTACATAACTATTGGAAGGACATTTTTGATGTCATTTCCTCAGTATGGAATATCGATTTACAACCCCATTTTATTACTGCAATTTTCGGTATACCAAATGAAGATGGCAATCAGCTTTCCCCTTCAATCAGACGAATGATTGCCTTTGTAACATTAATTGCCAGAAGGTCTATATTACAAAACTGGAAAGAAGTAAATCCTCCTACTACATTTCAGTGGTTCTCCCAAACTATTTCTTATCTGAGTTTGGAAAAAATCAGAAGCACTATCTTTGATTCTTCAATTAAATTTGAAGAAACCTGGGGACCATTTATTCGACACTTTCATATGAATTAATTTGGCTTATTTCAGATCCTTTTCTCTACTTATACTTGTTCAGGTATGGAGTTCTGGAGTTCTTTTCTTGACACCTTTATATATTTATAAAGTGCTATTATTGCCCATGTTAGTTTTAGTTTAGTATTTTTTTTCAATATATATTTTTTCTCATATATAATTTCAATTTTTTTTTCTTCTTTTTTCGACGATTATTTTTGTTTTTTTTTTCATATATATTTATATAGACTTGATTGATTTATGTACCTTTTGTTGATGGATGTTTTAATAGGATATTATTATCCTATTACTAATGTAATCTCAAGTTTATTGAATCTGTAATCTATTCATTATTTTGTGTTGTTTTTTTTATATATGAAATTTAATAAAAAGATTGAAAAAGAAAGAAAGAAGAATGAGGTTTTGGGGCTCATGGAGACTAATGATACAATAAGTCAAAGTCAGCATGGTTTTTGTGAAGAGATATCTTAACTGACAAATCTGTTAGAGTACTTGGAGGAAGTAACAAACAGGTGGATAAAGGAGAGGCAGTAGATGTCATTTAATTGTATTTACAGAAGGCATTTGACAAGGTGCCACATATGAGGAGACTTAATAAGATAAAGGAAAGATGCTGGCATGGATAGAGGAATGGCTGACAGACATGAGGTAGCAAGTGGGAATAAATGGTCCTTTTCTGCTTGGCTGCCAGTGACTAGTGGATCCTCAGGAATCAGTATTGGAACCACTACTTTTTACTTTGTTTGTCAATGATTTGGATAATGGAATTGATGGCTTTCTGGCAAAGTCTGCAGATGATATGAAGATAGGGTGGAGGGGTAGGTAGTGCTGAGGAAGCAATGTGATTGCGGCCGGACTTAGACAAATTCGAAGAATGGACAAAAAAGTGACAGATGGAACACAGTGTTGGGAAATGTATGATAATGTGTTTTGGTAAAAGGGACAAAAGTGCAGGTTATTATCTAAATGGGGAGAACCTTCAGTCACCTGAGGTGCAAAGGGACTTAGAAGCTTTTGTTCAAGACTCCCAGAAGATTAATTTACAGTTTGAGTCTGTGGTAAAGAAGGCAAATGCAGTGTTGGCATTCATTTCAAGGGGAATAGAATATAAAAACAAAGAGATAATACTGAGGCTTTATCCGACACTAGTCAGGCCTCACTAGGAGAATTGTCAATGGTTTTTGTCACTTATCTCAGAGAGGATGTGTTGTCATCAGAGAGGGTCCAGAGGAGTTTAACGAGGATGATTCTGGGAATGAAGGATTAACATATGAGAAGCATTTGGCAGCTTTGGGTCTGTACTCATGGGAATTTAGAAGAATGCAGGAGGGATCTCATTGAAGCCTACCATCACCTACCAAATGTTGAAAGTGCTAGACAGGGTTGGATGTGGAGAGGATGTTTCCTCCGGTGGGGGAATCCAGAACTAGAGGGGAAACTGAGATTCAAATCTCTCCAAATAGAGAAATTGAGGGGCGACCTTTTAGAACAGAAGTAAGGAGGAATTTTTTTTAGCCAGGGAGTAATGCATCTGTGAAATGCTCTGCCGCAGACGGTACTGGATGCCAGGTCTGTGCATATATTTAAGGCGGAAGTTGATCGTTTCCTGTTCGGACAGGGTATCAAAGGTGTTTGGAGTTGAGTAGAATCCGGCATCATCCATGATGCAGTCAGAGCAGTCTGAATGGGCTGAATGGCCTAATTCTGCTCCTATGTCTTTTGTCATATGGCCTTATGTTCTCGATGATGGGGAGGCTTGTGCCTTTGATTGGGCCGGCTGAGTCTACAACTCCCTGCAGCTTCTTTCGATCCTGGGCAATGGAGTGTCTATTTAAGGCAGTGATTGGATTCTACACTGTTGTTTGTTCAAGGAGAGCTATCGTGAAATTAGGTAGACTCTGTGGAATAAAAGCCTCTCATCGCTGGCATGTGGTTAGATTTGCAGGATGTTGCATTTGTCCTGTGGCTTCCCGTGTTTACTTTGCTAAGTCTGGATTACATAGTTTTGCAGCAGCATCATAGAGCAATGAAAACTTATTTTTCTGATTCTATCTTGGGGAAGAAGGAGCCAAATCTAATAATTTTGGGCTGAAAGCAATGTATTCCATGTAAAAGTAGCTTTATCACATACCAAGCAAAGATAGTGCCCACAAGAAATGTTTCTTTAAGGGGAAAAATGTTAAAATTAGAACATAGAACATAGAATATTACAGCACAGGACAGACTCTTCAGCCTGGCCTGCATAGTCCTCCATTTTTCTATTGTCCATGTGCCCTACCTAAGAATTTTTAAAATGACCTTAATGTATCTACCTCTATCACTACCCCTGGCAGGACATTCCCACACCCAACACTCACAGTGTAAAGAACCTTAACTCTGACATCTCCCTATACTTTTCTCCAATCACTTTAAAATTATGCCCCTCTGTATTAGCTATTTCCACCCTGGGAAAATGTCTCTGGCTATCTATTTTATATATTCCTCTTATTATCTTGGATACCTCTATTGTCACACCTCATCCCCCTTCACTCCAAAAAGAAAAGCTCAAGCTTGTTCAACCTATCTTCATAAGACATGACTTCTAGTCCAGCCAGCATCTGTGTATCCTCTCTAAAGTTTCCACATCCTTCCTATAATGAACTGACCAGAACATTCCAAGTGTGGACTAATTAGGGTTTTATACAGCTGCAACATCTCCTCACGGCATGAACAAATTTTCTAAAGATCCACTTTAAAATGACCTCAGTAAAAGATTCACCCTACATCTTGTGAATCTGGTGCTCCTCCTCTACATTGTTGAGACTCAGCGGAGATTGGGCGATTGCTTTGTCGAGCTCCTTCGCTCCTTCTGATAGAAGTGGAATTATCTGGTGACCAACCATTTTAATTCCTATTCCCTTTCCCATTCCTATATGTTGATCCATGACTTCCTCATTTGCCACAATGAAGCCACTCTCAGAATGACGGAGCAACACCTCATATTCTATTTAGGTAGCCTCAAACCTAATGACATGAACCTTGATTTCTCCTTCCTGTAATATCTTCCACTTCCCTTGTCTCTTCTATGCTCCACACTGGCCTCTTACCTCTTCTCCTCATTTGCCTATCCCTCCTTTTCCCCTTTCTCCCAAGGTCCACTATCCTCTCCTGTGAGATTCCATCAAAGCAAAAAGTTGGCTTGCAAGTATAACAGGTTTTTAAGAAGGTGAACGGAATGTTGGCCTTCATTGCTATAAGGATTGAATTCAAGAGCAGGGAGGTCATGCTGCAACTATACAGGGTACTGGTGAGGCCGCACCTGGGGTACTGTGTGCAGTTCTGGTCTCCATACCTGAGGAAGGATATACTGGCTTTGGAAGCAGTGCAGAGGAGGTTCACCAGGTTGATTCCAGGGATGAAGGGGTTAACCTATGAGGAGAGATTGAGTCACCTGGGACTATACTTTCTGGAATTCAGAAGAATGAGAAGGGATCATATAGAAATATAGAAAATTTTGAAAGGGATAGCTAAGATAGAAGTAGGAAAGTTGTTTCCATTGGTAGGTGAGACTAGAACTAGGGGACGTTGCCTCAAGATTCAGGGAAAAAGATTTAGGATGGAGATGAGGAGAAACTGTTTTTCCCAGAGAGTGGTGAATCTATGGAATTCTCTGCCCAGGGAAGCAGTTGAGGCTTTCTCACTAAGTATACTTAAGAAACAGTTAGATAGGTTTTTACATAGTAAGGGAATTAAGGGTTATGGGGAAAAAGCAGGTAGATGGAGCTGAGCTTACAGACAGATCAGCCATGATCTTATTGAATGGAGGGGCAGGTTTGATGGGCCGAATGGCCTACTCTTGCTCCTATTGCTTATGTTCTTCTCTAGCCCTTTACCACCCTATTGGCTTCACCTATCACCTTCTAGCTAGTCCTCTTTTCCAGTTCCCCCCCACCTATTTATTCTGACATCTTCCCCCTTCCTTCTCAGTCCTGAAGAAGGGTCTCAGCCAGAAATGTCGACTGTTTTCACTGATGCTGCTCGACCAGTTCAGATCCTCTGACATTTTTGTGTGTGTCACCATACTTCTTGATATGGAGATGGTGTCTTTTAAATAATGCGGCAATATGCAGAACTTGGAAGTGAAATTTCCTTCCCAAATTAAAGGGCGTTTTGGGGTTATGCTAAAATTTGTCTCCTTTTTTGGCTTTTGGCAATTATATTTTGTTAAATTATCATACTGTGAAAAGCCTTCCTATGTTAAAGGCCAGATGTATATTGAAGCAGTTTGTCTTTCATTCTACCTCAGAAAAGGACTAATGAATCAGAATATAATGATGGTTTAAAATTTAAAAAATGACTTTTATTTTACTAGTTAGTTAGTTAGTTACTGCTTGTTATGCTGCTGGCGTTTAGGACAAAAATGAAGGTCTTCCATGTTTGTCTGTCCTTGGCCATCTTCTCTATTGTTCCCCAGGTGTGGTTCAGGGGCCTAATTTCTGCCTCTATGATATGGCACCAAGTTGTCTTTGGCCTCTTGTGTTTCTTCCACCTTTCAGGGGTGTGATGAAGTGCTGTGTTGTTGACGGAGTTGGCCTCTCTTCTCATCACATGCCCAGCCCATCTCCAGTGTTCCCTCATGATGATTGTGGCCACCTCCTCTTGATGACACTGAGGGAGTAGGGAGTGGGTGGAGATCTTTCTTGGCCAAAATAGAGAGGATTTTCCAGGGGCACATGGTGTGGAATGATGACAGCTTGACGAGGTTGTTCTCTGTCATGGGCCAGCATTCTGACCCGTGCAAGTGTGTGGACAGAACACAGCTCTGGTACAGCTTCATCTTGGTGTGGATGCTGTATTGAATTACATATAAAAACAAATTTTTGGTAACACTAATCCATACTGATTTTAATAGACACATTATGTACTGTTGTTTAAGATTTCATGCTGGATAATCATGGTTGGCTTGGGTGACTCAGTAAAAGGGCCACTTCTCAGCAAAAGTTATATGTGACTCCTAGTTACTTTTCCTTTGCTTTTTCTGATAGACCAGTAATTATGAGATACTGGCTGTCTTTGTATCTCTCTCAGTTGGACAAAATCAGTTGATCATAATCTTTTGTAAATGAAAACAAGCTAGATGTTAAACACAGGCAGTTCACATTTCTGTGAACAGATGAATGTGCTTAATTATAGGAAGATGGTTTGTGGGATCTCATTGCCTTTTTCTCCACTGTGATGACTGGAGAAATGAGACATACACCAAAATTAAATCGCTTTAAATCTGTCGTCTGTGATTATTTGTTTATTATAATTATAGGGCAGGAAAATGGAGACAAGGCCAAACAGTCAAGCATGACCTCAACAAATGGCATTTCTGCTCCTTTGCACACCATTCTATCTTTTATCCGCAGAGGTTGGGTGGGACTACAACCAGAGGTCATGGGTTAAGTGTGAAAGGTGAAAAGTTTAAGGGGAACATGAGGGGAAACTTCTTCACTCAGAGGGTTGTGAGAGTGTGGAATCAGCTGCCAGCACAAGTGGTGCCTGTAAGCTCAATTCCAATGCTTAAGCAAAGTTTGGAAAGATACATGGATGTTAGGGGTATGGAGGGCTATGGCCATGATGCGGTTCGAAGGGAGTAGGCAGTTTAAATGGTTTCAGTATGGACCAGATGGGCTGTAGGGCCTGGTTCCATGCTGTACTTCTCTATGACTCTATAATTCTATTCTTCAGGGCCCTCAGCTCCTCAGTGGAGCATAGGCCAATGATGACCTCCCATCTTCATTGTCCAACGTCGATGGTATGCTTGGAATTCATCAGTGTTTCTGTCATCCATTATCTTCATAATGTTCAAATTAACTGCCTCCATTTGCTGAAAATATCAGGGTTAGACAGAGATATATAAATCCTTTGGAAGCAGAATGTTTGAATTACTCAAAGTTCAAAGTAAATTAATTATCAATGTACATATACTGTATGTCAGCATATACTACTCTGAGATTTATTTTCTTATGGACATTCACAGTAAAACAAAGAAATATAATCCAATCATTGAGAAACTACACAGAAAGATGGACAAACAACTAATGCTTGAAAGAAGATAAACTGTGCAAACCCAGGAAAAATAAATAAAAATATTGAGAATGTGAGTTGTAAAGTGTATGAAAGTGAGTCCTTAAGTTGTGGAATCAGTTCAGTGTTGAGGTGAGTGAAGTTATCCCCACTGGTTCAGGAGCCTGATGGTTGAGGTGTAATAACTGTTCCTGAACCTGGTGGTGTGGGACCCAAGGCTCTTGTGCCTTCTTCCTGATGGCAGCAGAGAGAAGAGGGCATGTCCTGATTGGCGGGGGTCTTTGATGATGGATGCTGCTTCTTTGTGGCTGTGCTCCTTGTAAATGTGCTCAACGACAGGGAAGGCTTTGCTTGTGGCTGTATCCACCATTTTTTGTGTTTTTTTTTCATTCATGGGCATTGGTGTTTCCATACCAGACCATGATGCAACCACTGTGTGTCTATAGAAGTTTGGCAAGTTGGGTACTTCAGACTGCCAAAGCAAGAGATTAAATATGTCAAAAACACTCCAGCTTGTTGATCAACACAGGCCTTCAATAATCAGCCAGGTACACCATCTGGGTTACATGCTTCCTGTGGGTTTACCCTCCTGAAGACTGAAAGTATGGAACATTGAACTGGAGAAGTGGATTTGAATTCCACCTTGAAAGCATTAACCATGTAAATAAGCATTGCCCATGAACCTTCTGGATTGTTGTAAAACCCATTGGACCTACAAAATAAGTCACTGTCCTGCCCTGGTTTGTCCACTCAAAGTGCAATGCCTCCCACTTGTCTGCATTACATTCCATTTGCCAGCTTTCAGCCCAGTTTCCCAGCTGGTCAAGATCACACTACAAGCTTTGGTAGTTTTCCTCGCTGTCCACTACGCCTTCAATCTTGGTGCCATCTGCAAATGTGTTGATCCAGTTTCCCACATTATCATCCAGCTCATTGATACAGATAACAAACAACAATTTACTCAGCACATATCCCTCTGGTATACCACTAGTCACAGGCTTCCACTCAGAGCAGCAACAATCTACTAAGACGAACTACCTTCTCCTGTGAATCCATCGTCAAGTCCAATTTACCTCATCCAGAATGCCAAACCACTGAAGCTTCTTGACCAGAGTCCCATATGGGACTTGATCAAAGTCCTTGGTAAAGCCCATGTAGCTAATATCCACTGCCTTTCCTTCATCAACCTTCCTGTTATCGTCCTCGAAAAACTCTATAAGATAACCAACCACACACAAAACCATGTTGACTATCCCTGATCAGGTGCTATCTATCTAAAAACTTCTATATTTGGTTGCCTAGAATACTTCCCAATAATTTACCCTCTACCTATGTCAGACTCAACAGCCTATAATTTCCCTGCTTATTTCTTAATCGTGAAGGATTGTCCAAGAAGATGAAGTTACTTTGGGAGAAACTGCTTAGCTGAAACTTCATGCTGAATATAGGAAGAGTCCAAGTGAAAGTGAAGGAAGAACTTTGCTTTCTGACCTTGTTTGACAGTGATCTTAGATCATTGGTAAGAAAAAAAAAATCACCAAAATGTCTCTGTGGTCATGGATAGGGTCTACAAGGAATGACAATGTCCTGGTACCAATTGATGATCATTCAAAATTTGGGGTGGCACGGTTAGCACAGCGCTTTACAGTACAGGCGACCTGGGTTCAATTCTGGTTTCTATGTTCTCCTCGTGACTGCTTTGTTACGAGACACTCCCAACCATGCCAGCTCCTGGGATTTAGACACGCTAACTCTCCGGAGAGTGGAGAGCTGGTGCGGCCCCTTTAAGGGTTCAGGATGGTCCCACTAAATGACAAGCATGTTTTGGACACCAAGAATTGAGTAGGTAAAGAGCAGCTGAACTGAGGTTACAATTGTAAGCCCTACTAGTGATATTGTCTAGCGTTTGCTTTGGACTCAGTTTGTTACCATGTCTCGATCCTTGCTTCCTGATTCTCCAGCACTTGGATCCAAACCATCTTCATCAAGGACTCTCATTGCACCCGTGTGTTTACCCTGAATGATCTGGTTTCCTCCCACAGTCCAAAGACATCCCAGTGAATAGATTAATTGGTCATTGTAAATTGTCCCGTGACTAAGGCCAGGATTAAATCGGGGGATTGCCGAAGGGCCACTCTGTATCTCAATAAATAAACAAACAAATAAATAGAAAACAAAGGAGTGACTGGTGCGGTAACATAGTGGTTTGCATAACACTATTGCAATGACAGCAATCTGAATTCATTTCTGCTGCTGTAAGGATTTTGAATGTTGTCCCAAAGACCATGTGGGTTTCCTCTGGGTGCTTCAGTTTCTTCCCATATGGGTAGTAGGTTATTCAGTCACCCAGGTGTAATTGGGCAGCATGACCTCATTGTGCCAGGAGGGCCTGTTGCCCTGCTGTACAGTATATCCAAATCAATAAAATAAGAAATGAATTAAAATGGAAAACATAGATGCATGAACTATGAAGATAGCTTAAATAATGAAAAATTTGTACACACATGGCATGGTTTACAGAGAGCTTGTTTCTGGAAATGTCCCTCAGTTTTAATCTACTCTGCAAACATTATAAAGTGAAATGGTTTTAAATGTACTCTTATTCCTTTATGTCATCTGGTTTTAGACTGAGTGGTCAGTAACACGTTGTTATGAGAGCTCTGAAGAAGTTAAGTGTAACAGTGATATTAAAACTTTGCTGAAACATTGCATGGCCAATTTCTGACTGATGCAGAACAACTCCTGCTGTCTCCCACAGGAAATTCACTCCGAGAGTTCCTGGTGACAGGAAGGTTCAGAAAACTCTTGAATCTTCTGTCAAGAAATTGGCTTCTAGAGCTGAATGAAACAAGTTGACAAAAATACCAGAATCAGAGTCAGAAACATGAGAAAATCTGCAGCTGCTTCAAGATATTAAATTAATTCAAAGAAAGACACAGGTGTCCGGGAATGTAGGCGTAACTTCGTCAGAATCTACGAAGGGGAATAAAAATAGTTGACATTTTGGGCTGAGTTTCTTCATCAGGACTAGAAAGGGACAGAAGCCAGAATAAAAAGAAGGGGGGAGGGAAGGGGGGAGGGAAGGAGGGAAGGAGCTGGCAAGTGATAGGTGAGTCGAGGTGAAATGCCAGTGGTTGGGACGTGGAGGATAAAGTAAGAAACTAGGAGGTGATAGGTGGAAGAAGCAAAAGGCTGAAGAAGAAAAACTCTCATCGGATAGGGCAGGGGATCATGGACAAGATGGAAGGTGGAGGGAGATGATGGCCAGGGAATGTGAAGCAAAGGGGTGAAAGCATCATGAGAATGGGAAATGGAAAAAAGAGAGAAGGAGGGAAGGGGGAGAAGTTACCAGACATTAGAGAATTGATGTTCATGCCTTCCGGTTGGAGGCTACCCAGATGGAATATGAGGTGTTGTTTCTCCAACCTGAGATTGGCCTCGTCATGGTATTAGAGGAGACAATGGACAGTCATGTCGGAATGGCAACGGGAAATCAAGATGAAATGGGTCACCACTGGGTGCAAACAGCCTCTGTGATACTAAGACCAGAAACAACAAGCTCGGAATAGTGTTTCTGATGTTGTGTTTACCTCACAGCGGTTGCTCAAAGTGAGGGGCAGCTACCACATTGACAGTTCTACTTGAATTGCCAAGGGATCTATGTAACAGATCTTCTGTCTGTTCCCGCAAGGCCAGTCATTTCTTTGCTGGAGTTCCCATTTATGCTGAAAAGCTTGGGTCAGCATTTCCTTTCATTCAGCGTTGAGAGGAAGTTCTTTGAAGATATTCAATGCAGATATTCAATCCAACTTCACTATCTGCCTTGAGTTAACTGTTGAGTTTAGATATACCACTCAAAAGCCACTAGCATTAATGAGTGATGAGATACTGCTTTCTGGGGCATTACTTCAGCATCTGGTCTCACTGCACATATGTTTTGAGTTACTTGTCCAGCATTAGGTAATATAATGAGAATTATGTTTGCAGGTTCTTCTAGGTGGAATGTTTGCGGTTACTGATTCTGAAACTTGCAAAACCCGAAGAAAAGCTGATGAAAGGTCAAGGCCGTGAGTCAAGTGCCCTGCAGTTTATTTAGGCTCTGTTGCTCATTATTTCATAAATAGACTTCTTCACAAACGATTTCCAAAGTAATAAAGATCACAGCAAATTTCAATCACCATTGCTTTGCAAATCAGGAATTCCATTAAACTTAGTATTTCAGTGCCTGTCACATAATGGATGCTGTAATGTCTAAAGAAAGCAAGAATTCACAGAGTAAGTATCCAAAAGAAGGAGAGGTTGCTTTCCCAGCGGCACCAGTAAACTTGTGTAACACACACAGAATGCCGGGGGAACTCAGCAGGCAGGCAGCATCTACGGAGGAGAATAAACAGTCACTGTTTCATGCTGAGTCCCTTCATCAGGACAGGCCCTGACTTTCCAGTGTCTGCAGAATATTTTGTCTTTACCCTTACATTTGATACTTAGACTTTAAATTCCTGTTGCATAATGAATGTTTCAGTCTGCCTGTGGAACCGGAGCAGACACCCCATATCGTATGGCAGTCTAACAGGGTTGAATTATTACCATACTATTACTGTGCTGATTGACTCTATGAGTCTCTAAACAAGGGAAAATAATGGAAAAGTTAACAATATGTATAGTTGGTCCCTGGAATCTCCAGTATTGCCAAATCTTTATGAATGTTCAGCAATTATACACAACTAATGCCCACTTAATTTCTACTTAAAAACAAAATTCATTTCTACTGTGTTTTGCTTAAAAAGCATAGTAAGCAAATTGGAGGAGATTTTCTTAAGATTTCCTTCTTGATGCAGTACTAGTCAAAATCCTTAGGCACATATATCTAGCTAGAGTGCCTAAGACCTTTATATAGTGCTGTATTTGTCAACTTGGAGTGGAGAGTGTGTTTGTAAATCTGGCGGGAGCAATGGATGTTGGGGACAGCACTGCAGGAGGGGTGGCAGAGAAGAAGGTCTGGGGTGAGGCGATGGGGGGTTGTGGCATGGGTGCAGTCACACCCAGCTCTCAGACACCAGGCAAGGTGATTTGATTCCAACCAATTGGTTTATTGATCATTACAGAATGTCTCTCTGGTGCTTCCCTCTCCCTCCCGTCTCCCTTCCCCTTTTCCCAACCATGATTCCGTTCTCCCCCTGTCCCCTTCCCACTCTCTGTCCGCAGTAGAAACCCATATCAGAATCCGGTTTATCATCACTCATGTATGTCATAATTGAATATTTTTGGCAGCAGTGCAGTGCAATGCATAAAATTACTACAGTATCGTGCAAAAAGTCTTATGCACCCCAGCTATGGGCCTAAGACTTCAGCACAGTACTGCATGCAAACATATCAGACTGACAAATGTGAGCAATTAACTCAGAAGTCTGCTAGGAATAAAAGTATTCTGCTCCTCGGTTCAGGCTGACATATCAGGGCAGTGTGTTTGACATTTCTGAACTAAAAAGAAAAATTCTTCAAGCATTTTGATACGTCATTGTAGTTAAGCCATGTTATTTTATTTTCTAGCAGCTAGAAAGTGCGTCCTGTGTCTAATTTGTGTGTGCTTCATGGGTTACATGGAACTTCAGAAAGAACAAAGAGCTGAGGAAGAGATATATTGAAGTCCTGGTATGCATAGAATTAGTAACATTATCTGAGGTTTAGGGTTACTTTATATAATTGGCACCAGGTTTGGATACAAATTCATTTCCTGATCCCCTGTGCACTGGAAAGGATATTATTCTAGGAGTTAGTGTACAAGGCAAATGTAACTGGCAGATTTTTTGATTGGTCAAGTGGCTTCTTGCTGGATTTTATTCCAGCCTTGTTTTCCATTAGAAGGAAGGACAAGGATGGTAGGGCAAGGGAAGCTTGAATGTCATGAGAGGTGGTGAAATTCGTCAAGAAGGAAAAAGAAATTCGTGTAAGATTTAGGAAGCTAAAATCAGACAAAGCCCTTGAGGATTATAAAGAAGCCAGAAAAGAACAGAAACACAAGAGATTCTGCAGATGCACTGGAATGAGATCTCCAGTTCAGGAGGAAACCAAGGAGGTGCCCAAGCACTACTGAACCCTGGCAGCTAAGCCCAAGGGCAGAGGTGAGTTATAACATTGGCAATAGAGAGTTGCTCGCGGTCAAGTTGGCATCACTGGCTCAAAGGGGTCAAGAACCCTTGTATCATATGGACGGACCATAAGAACCTGGCTTATATTCAGGAGGCTGAGAGACTGAATTCCAGGCCAGCAGGTCTCTTTTCTGTAACCATTTTAATTTCATCCTGACCTGTTGACTGGAATCTAAGAGCCATAAGCCAGATGGTTTGTGCTGTCAGTTCAACAAACCCAAACAAGAAAAGAGGCCTACCGCCATATTGCACCAAGCCAAGGTGATAGCGCCAATTTGCTGGGTAATTGACACACTTGTTCACAAAGCCCAGCTGCAAGGGGATGTTCCTCAGAATGGCCTTCCAGGTCAGCTGTTGGTTCCTAGTCCCGTCTGGTCTCAATTTCTTCAATGGAGACACGCATCGAGTTTGACATTTCACCCAGGGATTGCCAGAACTCTCAAATTCATTAAAAGAAGATGCTGGTGGCCTAGGTCAGCAAGGGAGGTCCGTTAGTATGCGCTGGCATGTGAGGTTTCTGCTCACACCCAACCTCAAGGACTCCTTCACTCTTTGCCTGTTCTGGAAAGACCATGGGCCCACATCTCCATGGACTTTTTGTCACGGGTCTTCTTCTTTCCAAGGGGAAGACCGTCATGGTAATTGTCGGTCATTTTTCAAAGGTCTGCCAATTCATTGCCTTGGACAGACTTCCATCCGTGGCAGAAACTGCCGAGATTGTCCTGCAGCAGGTCTTCAGGATCCACGGTTTTCTGGTGGACATTGTTTTGGATCGTGGTCCGCAATTTACATCATGATTCTGGAGGGTGCTTTGCGAACTGATTGGAACAACAGCGAATCTTTCCTCTAGGTTTCACTTGCAATGCAATGGCCAGATGTAGTGGGTGAACCAAGATATAGAATGTACCCTAAGATGCCTGGTCTCTGAAAGAGTGAACAAGTGGAGCGACCTTTTGATGTGGACAGAGGTCAACCACGACACTTTATGGCATTCGGTGCACAGCATATCGCCTTTTGAATGCCAATTTGGTCATTCTCTGCCACTCTTCCTTGAGCAGAAGGCAGAGGTCGGGTTTCTTACAGTTGAAGATCTTGTCCGACACTACAAGGGAAGATGGACTAGGACAAGAGAGATCTTGTTAGCTTCTACCCTGAAGACTGAAATAAAGGCTAACCGCAAGAAAAGACAGGGACCAGTTTTGCAGCCTGGGCAACAGGTCTGGCTGTCAACAGGATTTGCCTCTCCAAGTGGAGTCCAGGAAAATGGCGCCCTTCAAGATTCTCAGGAAAGTAAACCCAGTGACTTACAGGTTGCAGCCTCCCAAGGCCTTCAAGATTAATTCCACTTTTCATATTTCATTGATAGAAATATTGGTGGGGGTAGAAGGGTGGGTTGGCAAGTTTGCAGATGACACAAAGGTTGGTGTTGTTGTAGTTAGTGTAGAGGATTGTCAAAGATTGCAGAGAGACATTGATAGGATGCAGAAGTGGGCTGAGAAGTGGCAGATGGAGTTCAACCCGGAGAAGTGTGAGGTGGTACACTTTGGAAGGACAAACTCCAAGGCAGAGTACAAAGTAAATGGCAGGATACTTGGTAGTGGGGAGGAGCAGAGTGATCTGGGGGTACATATCCACAGATCCCTGAAAGTTGCCTCACAGGTAGATAGGGTAGTTAAGAAAACTTATGGGGTGTTAGCTTTCATAAGTCGAGGGTTAGAGTTTAAGAGTTGTGATGTAATGATGCAGTTGTATAAAACTCTAGTTAGGCCACACTTGGAATATTGTGTCCAGTTCTGGTCGCCTCAGTATAGGAAGGATGTGGAAGCATTGGAAAGGACACAGAGGAGATTTACCAGGATGCTACCTGGTTTAGAGAGTATGGATTATGATCAGAGATTAAGGGAGCTAGGGCTTTACTCTTTGGAGAGAAGGAGGCTGAGAGGAGACATGATAGAGGTGTACAAGATATTAAGAGGAATAGACAGAGTGGACAGCCAGCGCCTCTTCCCCAGGGCACCACTGCTCAGTACAAGAGGACTTGGCTTTAAGGTAAGGGGAGAGAAGTTCAAGGGGGATATTAGAGGAGGGTTTTTCACTCAGAGAGTGGTTGGTGCGTGGAATGCACTGCCTGAGTCAGTGGTGGAGGCAGATACACTAATGAAGTTTAAGAGACTACTAGACAGGTATATGGAGGAATTTAAGGTGGGGGGCTATATGGGAGGTAGGGTTTGAGGGTCGGCTCAACATTGTGGGCCGAAGGGCCTGTAATGTGCTGTACTATTCTATGTTCTATGTTCTCTAATTCCAGATTAAATCCTGTGAACCCCAGCCTATTAGCCCCACCACCATCAGTCCTGCCGTCATGCAGGTGTGTTGATGGAGAGCAGGTTTTCACCGTGAGAAGAATTTTGGACATGTGCACTGTTTGAGATGTTCGGCAATATCGTGGGCTGGGAAGGATTTGGACTGGAGGAGAAGTGCTGGGTGCCTCTGGATCTGGCTGTCATCCATTACCACAGTCACCATCTTTCTGAGCAACCAGGGCCATCAAGGGTCGGTCTTTATACGCCATGCATTTGTCCATGCCAGCTTCTGAGGTGTAGACGGTCTAACTCCCCAGAGTATGTATAGCTAGCTTGGTCCCTTTAACGTTTCAGGACAGTCCTGCTAATTAGCAATCATGTTTTGGGCACCAAGGACTGAGCATTTAAGGAGCACCTAAACTGAGGTTTGGCGCTCAATCATAAGCCTGCTCGTGATTTCGTTTGCTCAGATTCAGATTCAGGATCCAGTTTGAACCCGTGTCTCGATCCATGCCACGGTTATTCCAGAATTCTTTTCAAGGACTCTCGTCACAGACACAAGAAAGAATAGGAAAGCCCTGAAAGCCCTTGGCAAGTAGAACAATAAAGAATCCCAAGGCATTCTGTACTTGCATCAACAGTAAAGAATAATTAGGGAGGGGGTAGGACCACCCAAGGATAAATGGGAACATATATTTGGAAGCAGAGGATGTGAGTGAGGTTCCAACTGTGTTTTTTGTCAAGGAGAGGGACATGGCGGATAGGGATATCATTGTGAAATGTACTAATTTGCAAGGGCATTTTGAGATAAAGAAGGTAGTAGTGATGGGTCTTTTAAAGATCATTAAGATGGATCCATTCTCAGGGTCTGATGGGATATGCTCCAGGTTATTGAGAGAGGCAAGAGATGAGATTGTTGAGGCTTTGACTAATATCAAGGTCATACCTTGACCTAACCACCTGCAAATTTTCGAGGTCTGGTGAGTAGGTAATGTTGTTCTATTATTCAAGAATGGAAATGGGGATATTCCTGGAAACTATGGAGTTTTGAGTCTCTTTCAGGTGGTTGGGAAGTTTTAGGAGAGGATTCTCAGGGATTGGATTTATGAACATTTGGAAAACCATGGTCTAATTAGGGACAGTCAACGTGGCTCTGTGTGGGTCAAGTTGTGTCTTCTGAATCTGAGTTATCAAGGTGGGATGAAGGTAGACTTATGGATTCTACTTGGATTTTAGTAAGACATTTGATAAAGTCCTCTTGGGAAGCTTACCCAGAAGGTTACGATGCATAGGATACATGGTGACTTTGCCATTTGGATTCAGACCGAACTGACTTGCCCATCGAAGACAGCGAATAGTGGTTGATGGGACTTATTCTGGCTGGAGGTCTGTGACTAGTGGTGTTTCTAAGGGATCTGTGATGGGACCTTTGCTGTTTGTGATGTATATGAATGACTTGGATGAACATGTGGATGTGATGGCACAGTTTGATGGAGTGGTAAAGAAGGCATGTGACGTGCTTGCCTCGATTAGTCGAGGCACTGAGTTTAAGAGTCGGGAAATTAAGTTGCAGCTTTATAAAATGCTTAGCATCACAGAGGCCCTTCTCAGCCCAAAACATCAACTATTTATTATTTTCCAAAGATGCTGCCTGACCTGCTGAGTTCATTCAGTGTTTTGTGTGTGTTGCTTTGGATTTCCAGTATCCGCAGATTTTCTGCTGTTTATGAAACTCTTGTTAGGCCACATCTGGAGAACTGTGTACAATTCTGGTCACCCCATTACATGAAGGATGTCAAGGATTTGGAGATGATGCAGAAGATATTTACCAGGATGCTGCTTGGACTGGAGTGATTGAGCTGAGAGGAGAGGCAGTACCGACTTGGTTTGTTTTCTCTGGAGCAGCAGAGACTGAAAAGAGACATGTTGGGGGTATATAAGATTTTGAGAGGCATTGACAGAGTAGACGGACAGTATCTTTTCCCATGGGTTGAAAAGTCTAGTACCACAGGGCATGCATTTAAGGTGAGAAGAAATAATTAAAATAATTACGATGTGTAGAGGATGTATTGAACACAGAGTGGAAGGTGCTAGGGATGTTCTGCTTGGGGTGGTGGTGGAGGCCTATACAATAGGGATGCTCAAGAAACTTTTAGACAGGCAGGAAATAGAAGGACATGGGCATTGTGTAGACAGTAGGGATAAGTTTAGTTAGACATTTGATGACTAATTTAATTAGTTTTACACAACGTTGTGGGCCGAGGTGTCTGTTCCTGTGCTGTACTGTTCTGTGATCTATGTTCTATGTTCTAAATCAAGGAAAACTAATACTCTTTTGTTTACTGGGCCAACTTCCTTATACAATACACTTTCCCTACAAATAAAATGATATTTATTTCAAGGTTTTGGGCAAGACTAACATTTCTTGGCCACTTTCGTAGGGTTTTGAATAAAAGATGTTGAACTACCGAGATGAGTTGTTGTAGTTTCCATGGTGACAGCATTCCTAGGTACTGCCGGGCATCTGTGCCAGAAAAGTAATGCTGTATTAGATCCTCCAAGTTTAATTCTACTGATTAAATATTACTGTCAGGATCATAGAAAAAAAGTTTATTTTCTTTAGGGTGTCTAATTTGTAGATGTGTTTTGAAGAAGATGTATTTCAGGTAACGTGTATATTTGCCGTGTTTCAACGCGCCCAGTCCCGTTGTCAGCTTCTCAAACCGAGTTCACAAATGCTCTCGATGTCCACTAGAGGGCACCGTGGGATAACTGACCGTGAATCCTGGCAGCTACAGTTCTACTTGGTGACGTGCAACACAGACAAAATACTGAGGATATTTGTGCAGTATGCTCTCATCTTTTAACGATGTGTACGTTTTGAATGCTTTGTCATTTTCATTTTTAACACAGTCATCGGAAAACAGATGTTAAAATACTTGGAATATCTTTCTTTCTTTGGAATATCCACTTCCAAAAGAACAGATGCGTTTCCACTTTTGGTCTATCGATCTATTTATCTGTCTGTCTGTTTATATGTTATTGAGACAGAGCAATTTTTATGTCTTGCACACTACTACTGCCACGGCACAACAAATTTCATGGCATATATGAGGCCCTCCATTTATTGGGGTGGACTATGGAAGCTATGTCCCAGATGTTCACAGGATACACAGACCAGGGCAGTTTGATGCTGAGAGCAAACTGTTGCCCCTATAGCTCCAAAGGAGCGGCAGAGGCCGACACAATTTGGCACCCGCGGCATCACAGGAGTCGTCAGTCAGCGTTGAACTCAATGTAAGGGCCGCAGCTCTGGGTTTTCCCTCGGGGTTTACTCCCGAAGCTTTCCTCATGACTGGGTATAGTCGCAAGGCAGCGGAGGTTTGTGATCAAAGTTTTCCTTCTCCTAGAAGAGCTGCCAACCTCAGCTGAGCAGCCCCTTCTGCCCGAAATGAAGGGTTTTGAGGTGCCGGTTACCCGCCTTTGCCCCTTGTCCTGTCAGTAAGAACGGTTTCACCAGACTTAGTACCTGAGCTATATGTGAAGGTCAGGAGCTGGTCTTGGTTGTCAGAGGCTATTTGAGATGCACACCACTGGCAGCATTTAATAGATAGTGGGAGCTTGTTCCCATTACCACCCCCACATATGACAACCTTAAGGAACCATGGCAAATGTCAGTCTGATTCTGATTCTCTTCAGAACATCAAAAAAAAAAGAAGGTAACACCTAAAATGGTATAAAAGAGTCTCGGAAGTCAAAGCAGGAATTGGCCATTTCACCCCTCAGTCTTGCTCCACTGTGCATAAGATCACGGTCGATCCTTTACCTTAGCAATATTTTTTCCGCACCGACCCAATCTTCCATCATTTATGCAATATCTGACCACTTCTAAATCTCTATACCTCTAATTTGAATACTCTCACTGCCTTGAAAGCTGGACTTTTTATCTTAGACTGAGTCCAGACTATAGATGTCCATTCGATGAATAGATCACCTGTCCTCAAGAATTTTTTAGTACACAGTGAAATGACTTGTTATTCCTCTAGATCAGGGGTTCATCATTCAAGATTGAAGTACATATATTATCAAAGAATGTATAAATCATACATCCTTGAGATTTGCTTTCTGAAGCCTGAAAGAACCCAATTTAATAAAAAATGGAACAAAATAAAAAATAAAAGAGCAACACTTGATGAGCAAAAGCAAGGAAAGAAACACAAGTCATGCAAACAACTGAAAGTGAACAACAGCATTCTGAACCAAAGCTGATCCTCAGTTCCAAACCCTGGAGCAGCCGGCAGCAGGCCCAAAGCCTTGTTTATCAGTTCATCATATTAGGAGACACAGAACACAACAGCCAGGATGGTCTTCATAGCCTCAGTGTCGTGGAGATGACCATCGCAGATAATGAGTGAATCTCCTGACTGACACCCTGTCTTTTCAGACTATATGGCTGGTGTTTAATTTGACCCAACGACGGAGCAGCGAAAGGCTCCGGTGACCTGGAGAGAGGAGTGAAGACTGTGAAGAATGAGCAAAATCGTCCTCGCCACCGACCTGGGCCGGGGTTGACAACCTTTATGTCTCGTGGACCCCTACCATTAACCGAGGGGTCTGTGGACTCAAGGTTGGGAACTCCTGTTCTAAACTCAGGAGAATATGAGCTCAATCCGCATAATGTCTCCTCATAGGATAATTCTCCAGTTGCAGGACTCAACTTGATGTTTCTTCATTTCACCCTATCCACCATAAATAGATATCCTTTGTTAAGTTAGGAGAACAGAGCTGAAAACAATATTCCATGTCTGATCTCATCAGAGTTTCATGTAATGGGAGCAAGATGTCTCTATTTTTGGGCCTAATTTCTGTTGCAGCAAAGGTCAGCCACATGAAGATTGTCTTCCTCTCTGACTGTTGTATCTACATGTTAATATCCAAGTTCTCTCCCTGAAAAACAACACTCTTCAGTCTCTCACTATTCAAAAAATACTTTGGTGTTCTTTTTTTAAATTTACTTCACACTTTTCCCACAATATATTCCATCTGCTAAGCCCTTGATCATTTGGTTATTCTTTACAGCTGAAGCAACTCTACATCATTCTCGCAATGTTCCCATTTAGATTTCTTTTGGATTGAATACCTGATACTCAATGCTCTCATCCAAATCCTTTATCTAGACTGTGTATTGGTTCCCAACTAGAAAATGGACGATTTCTTCCTGTTTGCAGCCACACGTGGCCCAATTTTGTTTGATAATTGCACCTTACATTTTCTGAATGTCCACATCAATAGTTCACCCTTATCTTAAGACCATGAGACGAAGGAGCAGAATTCAGTCACTTGGCCCATTGTGTTTGGTCTGCCATTTCATCATGGCTGTTCTATTTCCCTCTCAGCCCCAGTTTCCTGCCTTCTCCCTGTAATCCTTCATGCCCTGACTAATCAAGACCCTATCAACCCATCCTTAAATATGCATAACGACTAGGCCTCCACAGCTTCCCGAGGCAATGAATTCCACACACTCATCATTCTCTGGCTAAAGCAATTCTTCTTCATCTCCATTCTGAAAGGATGCCCCTCTATTCTGAAGCTGTTTCTCACCGGTCTCAGACTCGCCCACCATAGGAAACATCCGCTCTAAATCATGGTTACAATCTCAAAAGCTCTAATAGATAAATAATTTATTATTTAATTTTTATTTTTTTTAAATTTAGAGATAGAGTACATTAAAAGGTCCTTCCATCCTAACAGACTTGCATCGCCCAGTTATATTCATGCAACTGACTAATCCTGGCGGCAGGGTGGGGATACATCTCCACCAAAGGAGGTGTAAGGCACTCCTTCCCTCCATTAGCCTGCAGGTCACTCTTTGGCACAGTGTAGCACCTGATTAACCTCCAATCCCCCCGGGATGAGGGTCATACGAAGCCATGGGAGCAGGTGCGGTGGATGGTCATATGAGCAGCTCGTGGAGCAACCACTGACGCCAGGCAGTGCTCATTATGCAGCTGGCATTTGGTGCAGCAGGGATCTGATTGGTGAAAGAGGCAAAGGGCTGAGGAAGAAGAAGGAATCTGCTTGGAAAGGACAGTGAAGGCGAAGAAGGGAAAGGAGGAGGAGGAGAACCCAAGGGAGGTAATGGGTAGGTGAGGAGAAGAGAGTAGATGAAGAGGGTAACTAGATTGGGGAATGGAACGAGAGAGAAGGGGGAAGGGGGGAGAATTTACCAAAAGTTGAATAAAATCGATGCTCATTACGTTAGGGTGGAAGCTACACTGGCAGAATATGAGGAGTTGCATCTGCAGTCTGAGTTTGGCCTCATCATGGCAGTAGAGAAGGTCACAGACATATCAGAATGGGAATGTGAAGTTGAATTGAACTGGGTGGTCACCATGACATCCTGCCTTTTGCTTAAGGATCCCTTGTGTTGATGATTGGGTGAGTCTTATCCTGATTTGTCCTGTCAAATAGCTTGGCTGCTGGGTGTGGAGCCATTTCCCAACCTCTGCCCCCAAAAAGCAATCCCGTTGCCACCACCCGTGTGACTCTTTCACTAACACAAACATGGCAGAAGGGCCGCAGTTTGTCAACAGCAGACCAGGTCTCTAAACTCTGAGCTCTCTTCTGCTTCCAATGGCTTGCCATGCAAGGACAACTCAAGGAGGCTATAGGTTAGGAAAGAGAATGAGAAATTGAAGACGATATGGGACAGCATGAAATTACCCACCTTGGCAGAAACATAAAACAGATGAATGTTACCGAAACGGAAAGAGATTGCAGAATTCTGTGATGCCAACAAATCTGGATGTCGGAGTGCATATTTCACAGAGGACTACTGCTTTGAAGTTCAAAGTAAGTTTATTATCAAAATATTATCACCATTTTACAATCCTGAGATTCATTTTCTTTCAGGCATACTGAATAAATCAATAATAGAATAATTCCCATAATAGAATCAATGAAAGGCCGCACCAATTTGGGCGTTAGTGTGTCAAAAACTGAAGAACGTTACCTATTTCAAGGGAAAATTGAACACACCTGGTTCAAGGAACAGATACAATAAAGGGCATAGGATGTAAAGCACAGTACAGGTTCTTTGGCCTATGGTGTTGTGCTGGCCTAATAATTTAGTGTAAGGTCAATCTAAGATCATATCTAACCCTTGTCTCCTACTTAGTCCTCCATCTTTCCTTCATCCGCATGTCTGTCTAAAAGTCCGTTAAATGTCTGCCTCTACCACCACCCCTGGCCACATGTTCCACACACCAAAGATTCAAAGTAAATTTACGATCAAATCCTGGATTTGTTGACAGTTACTACCTTGAGATTCTTTTTCATGCAGGCATTTTACAGGAAGAAAAAGAAATACGGTAAAATTTATTAAAACTATGCATAAACTGACAAACAATAGATGTGCAAAAGAAGAGAAAACTGTACAAATAAGAAAGTAATTTTGAGAAAGTGAAAGTGAGCCTATTGGTTGTAGAATCAGTTCTTAGTAGCGGTGGTTGAAGTTACCCATGGCAGTTTAGGTGCCTAACTGTTGTAGGGTAATAACTGTTCTTGAACTTGGTGGTGTGGGACCAAAGGTTACTGTAATTCCTTCCCAATAGTGGCAGTGGCCTGGATAGTGGGGGTCTTTGCTGACAGATGCTGGTTTCTTGCCTCAGTGTTCCATGTTAATATTCTCAATATTGGGGAAAGCTTTGCCTGTGATGTGTCGGGCTGTATTCACAATTTCTGTAACCTTTTCTATTTCTGGGCATTGGTATTTTCATAATAGACCATGTTGCAACCAGATAGGACACACTTCACTGTACATCTATAAAAGTTTGTGAAACGTGGGGTCAGGGGTTACCACATCTAGTCTATATTTGTACTTCATTAAGAGTACGTCAACACATTTATTTATTTATTATAATTATTATTTTTCTTCCATATTATGTATGGCATTGAACTTCTGCTGCTAAGTTAACAAATTTCACAGCATACGCCAGTGATAATAAACCTGATTCTGATTCTGGTCGTAAGGAAAAATTGTAAATGACTGGGAGCAGTTTGGAGTAGGTTTACTTGGAATGGGTAGATTGTCTTATGAGGATAGATTAGAAATCACTTGACAGGATGAATATGGAGAAGATGTTTTTCACTTATGGGAGGATCTGGAGTTAAGACTCACTTTTTAAAACTAAGGCATCATCCATTCTTGATGGGGATATGTCATTTGTTTTCTCACAGAGGGGTCAGAGGCTTTGAAACTCTTCAATGAGTGTTGGAAGTACAGAATCAGAATCAGGTTTATTATCACTGGGGTGTGTTGTGAAATTTGTTAACTTAGCAGCGGCAGTTCAATGCAACATGTAGTATAGAAGAAGAAAATAATAATAATAAAAAATAAGTAATCAATTACAGTATACCTATTTAATAGATTAAGAATAGTGCAAAAACAGAAATAATATATATTAAAAAGAGTGTTAGTGTTCAAGGGTTCAATGTCCATTTAGGAATCAGATGACAGAGGGGAAGAAGTTGTTCCTGAATCGCTGAGTATGATTCTTCAGGCTTCTGTACCTCCTTCCTGATGGTAACAGTGAGAAAAGATCAAGCCCTGGGTTCCGGAGGCCCCTAATAATGGACACTGCAATTCTGAGATACCACTCCTTGAAGATGTCCTGAATACTTTGTCGATTAGTACCCAAGGTGGAGCTGTCTAAATTTACAACCCTCTGCAGCTTCTTTTGGTCCTGTGCAGTAGCCCCCACCCCCCCAATACCAAACAGTGTTGAAGCCTGTCAGAATGCTCTCCACGGCACACCTATAGAAGTCTTTGAGTGTATTTGTTGACATACCAAATCTCTTCATACCCCTAATGAAGTATAGCCACTGTCTTGCCTCCTTTATAACTACATCGATATGCTGGGAGCAGATTAGATCCTCAGAGATCTTGACACCCAGGAACTTGAAACTGTTCAAAGATATTGATTCTTAACAAGCAAGGGATTGTTACAGGTAGATGGTGCAATGTTGTGAGGTTGCAATCGTCTTGGCTACAATCTAATTAAATGGCAGACTACTCTTGAAGGGCCGAGTGCCCTATTCCAGCTCTTGGTTCTGACATAAACTAAAATGGGCGTTGGTAAGTTTGTGCTGCTTGGTAAGCACCTTCAGCAGCATTCTTGATCACTTTATTGATGACTGTAGTGATTAGACAGGTTTAGTTTCACTTAAAGATAGAGTACATTGTCCAATTACACCTATATGACTGATTAACCTACTAACTGGTATGTCTTTGCAACGTGGGAGGAAACTGGAGCTCCCATGTCATCACGGAGGGGACACAATCTCTGAACATCTCCATAACCCTCCCATCTAGGCACCTATCTGAAATCTCCTTAAACCTTGAAATCAAACATGCACCCACCAGATCTGCTGGAAGCTCATTCCTCATCCTCACCGACAATAATAATGAGTGAAGAAGATTCCCTCGTGATTCACTTAAACATTTCATCTTTAACCCTTAACCCAGGGTGTCTAGTTCTAGTCTTTGCGCAACATCAGTGGAAAATGCCTGCTTTCATTTACCCTATCTATACTCTTTTATAATCTAAACTCTAAAAATGATTTGATATGGACAGAGGCCATTTAGCCTAATGTGTCCATGTTGGCTCTTGGGGATCAGTCCTATTACAGCCATATCCTCTTTCTCACAGAGGTCCAACAACACCCCTTTGTCTCATTAATTGAGACTATTGGGTAATTTACACTAGCCGATTAACCTACCAACGAACCTTTGAGATGTGGGTAGCAAATGCACTCAGAATCCCATTACGTCACAGGGAGAACTCTGAAAGGGTTGTCCTCAAGAATCGAAGACTCAAGGACATCTGTCTGAAACCAACCATTGAAATAGAAATAGAAACAGAAAACCTACAGCACAATAAAGGCCCTTCGGCCCACAAAGTTGTGCTGAAAATGTCCCTACCTTAGAAATTGCTAGGGTTACCCATAGCCCTCTATTTTTCTAAACTCCATGTACTTATCTAAAAGCCTCTTAAAAGACCCTATCGTATCCGCCTCCACCACCATTGCCGCCAGTCTATTCTACGCCTTTGTACTCACCACTCTCTGTGTAAAAACCTTACCCCTGACATCTCCTCTGTACCTACTTCCAAGTACCTTAAAACTGTGCCCTCTTGTGGCAGCCATTTCAGCCCTGGGAAAAAGCCTCTGACTATCCACACAATCAATGCCTCTCATCATCTTATACACCTCTTATCAGGTCACCTCTCATCCTCCATCGCTCCAAGGAGAAAAGGCTGAGTTCACTGAACCTGTTTTCACAAGGCATGCTCCCCAATCCAGGCAATATCCTTGTAAATCTCCTCTGCAACCTTTCTATGGTTTCCACGTCCTTCCTGTAGTGAGGCGACCAGAACTGAACATAGTAGTCCGTGGGGTCTGACCAGGGTCCTATATAGCTGCACCATTACCTCTCGGCTCCTAAATTCAATTCCACAATTGATGAAGGCCAATACACAGTATGCTTTCTTAATGACAGAGTCAACCAGCGCAACTGCTTTGAGCGTCCTATGGACTCGGACCCCAAGATCCCTCTGATCCTCCACACTGCCAAGAGTCTTAACACTAATACTATATTCTGCCATCATATTTGACCTACCAAAATTAACCACCTCACACTTATCTGGATTGAACTCCATCTGTCACTTCTCAGCCCAGTTTTGTGTTCTCTCAATGTGCCACTGTAACTTCTGACAGCCCTCCACACTATCCACAACACCCCAAACCTTTGTGTCACCAGCAAACTTACTAACCCATCCCTCCACTTCCTCATCTAGGTCATTTATAAAAATCATGAAGAGTAAAGGTCCCAGAACAGATCCCTGAGGCACACCACTGGTGACCTCCATGCAGAATAAGACCTGTCTACAACCACTCTTTGCCTTCTGTGGGCAAGTCGGTTCTGGATCCACAAAGCAATATCCCCTTGGATCCCATGCCTCCTTACTTTCTCAATAAACCTTGCATTGGGTACCTTATCAAATGCCTTGCTGAAATCCATATACACTACATCTACTGCTCTTCCTTCATCAATGTGTTTAGTCAGATCCTCAAAAATTCAATCAGGCTTGTAAGGCACTACCTGCCCTTGACAAAGCCATGCTGACTATTCTTAATCATATTATACATCTCCAAATGTTCAAAAATCCTGCCTCTCAGGATCTTCTCCATCAACCTACCAACCCCTGAGGTAAGACTCACTGGTCTATAATTTCCTGGGCTATCTCTACTCCCTTTCTTGAATAAGAGAACAACATCTGCAACCCTCTAATTCTTGGGAACCTCTCCCATCCCCATTGATGATGCAAAGATCATTGCCAGAGGCTCAGCAATCTCCTCCCTCACCTCCCACAGTAGCCTGGGGTACATCTCATCTGGTCGCAGTGTCTTATCCAAGCTGATGCTTTACAAAAGCTCCAGCATATTCTCTTTCTTAATATCTTAATGCTCAAGCTTTTCAGTCTGTTGCAAGTCATCAGTACTATCACCAAAATCCTTTTCCATAGTGAATACTGAAGTAAAGTATTCATTAAGTACCTCTGCTATTTCCTCTGGTTCCGTACACACTTTCCCATTGTCACACTTGATAGGTCCTATTCTTTCATGTCTTATCCTCTTGCTCTTCACATACTTCTAGCTTGTAGAATGCCTTGGTGTTTTCCTTAATCCTGTCCACCTAGGCCTTCTCATGGCCCCTTCTGGCTCTCCTAATTTCCTTCTTAAGCTCATTCCTATTAGCCTTATAATCTTCTAGAACTCGGACATTACCTAGATCTCTGAACCTTTTGTAAGCTTTTCTTTTCTTCTTGACTAGATTTACACCAGCCTTTGTGCACCACAGTTCCTGTACTCTACCATAACTTCCCTGTCTCATTGGAACGTACCAATGTAGAACTCCACAAAAATATCCTCCGAACATTTGCCACATTTCTTCTGTGCCTCTCCCTGAGAACATCTGTTCCCAATTTAAGCTTCCAAGTTCCTGCCTGATAGCCGCATAATTCCCCTTACTCCAATTAAACGCCTCCTTAACTTGTCTGTTCCTATCTCTCTCCAACGCTATGGTAAAGGAGATAGAATTATGATCACTATCTCCAAAATGCTCTCTCACTGAGAGATCTGACACCTGACCAGGTTCATTTCCCAATACCAGATCAAGTACAGCCTCTCCTCTTGTAGCCTTTTCTACATACTGTGTCAAGAAACCTTCCTGAACACACCTAACAAACTCCACCCCATCTAAACCCCTTGATCTAGGGAGAACCCAATCGATAATTGGGAAATTAAAATCTCCCACCATGACAACTCTGTTATTATTACATCTCTCAGGAATCTGTTTCCCTATCTGCTCCACAATATCCTTCCCCTTCCCTCTCCTGACTGTTACACACTTGTCTGTCTCCTCTGGTCCCAGTGTGACCGCCTGCCTATAACTCCTTTCTATCGAGCTGCAACTCCAGTTCACTAACGCAGTCCCTTAGGAGCAGATATGGCCGTCCAGGAGGTGTTGATGTCATGGCCAATAAATCTCACCTCTACTTCCTCAGGAGGTTAAAGGTATGTGGAATGTCCCCATCGACTCTTACCAATTTTTCTTGATACACCATCAAAAGCATTCTGTCTGGGTGCATAATGGCTTGGTATGGCAAGTACTCTGCATGTAACCACAGGAAACCACAGAGAGTTGAGGACACAGCTTGGCAAATCTCAGGAACCAGCCTCCCCTATATGGAATTTGTCTATACCTCTTGCTGCCTCCGTAAAGCAGCCAGCAAAATCAAAGACCCAAACCATTGAAGACATTCTCTCTTCTCCCTTCTCTCATTTGGCAGAAGATACAAATTCCTAAAAAAAAAGAACCACTGGACTCAAGGACAGCTTCTATCTGACTGTTATCAGACTCTAGAATGGACCTCTTGAATGATAAGGTAGATTCTTGACCTCACAATCTACCTCATTATGATCTTGCACTTCATCATTTACCTGCACTGCACTTTTTATGTAGCTTTTACACTTCAGTCTGTGCTGTTATTGCTTTACATTGTTCTATCTCAATTCACTGTCTAATGATTTAATCTGTATGAACAGTATATAGGACAAAGCTTTTCACTGTATCTTGGTGTGCGTGACAGTAATAAACCAATACCAACAACCAGATCTCGAGTTGGGAGGTACTTGAACTAATTGCAACAACATCCAAAAGAGTTTTGGATTCCTATGGATTTCAATGTGTCTGTATGTTCGCAGTCTTCTGCTGTTGTAGCCCATCCGCTTCAAGCTTTGACGAGTTGTGCGTTCAGAGATGCTCTTCTGCACACCACTGTTGTAACACGTGGTTAAAGTTCCTGTCAGCTTGAACCAGGTTTCCCCTTCCCCTCTGACCTCTTCCACCGACAGTGCATTTTCACCCACAAAACTGCCGCACACTGAAAGCTTTTTTTGTTCTTCACCGCGTTGTGCACGAAAATCACAGGAGATCAGCAGATTTGGAGTCACTTGGATCACATTTCTTTCTCATTCTGATGTTTAGTCTGAACAGAACTGAACCTCTTGACCATGCCTGTATGCCATTATGCATTGGGTAGCTGCCACATGATTAGCTGATTAGCTGTCTGCGTTAACGAGCCGGTGTACAGATATACCTAATAAACTAGCCACTGAGTGTATATGCATATTTGCTCTTTAGATCCCAAATAGATTATTAATCTTGTAGTAGAACAGGAAGGCAGATTACTATCTGAATGGTGTCAAGTTAGGAAAAGGGGAAGTACAAGGAGATACAGGTGTTCTTGTACATCAGTCACTGAAAGTAAGCATGCAGGTACAGCAGGCAGTGAAGAAAGCTAATGGCATGTTGGCCTTCATAACAAGGGGAGTTGAGTATAGGAGCAAAGAGGGCCCTGGTGAGTATTGTGTTCAGTTTTGGTCTCCAAATTTGAGGAAGGACATTCTTGCTATTGAGGGAGTGCAGCGTAGTTTCATGAGGTTGATTCCCGGGATGGTGGGACTGTCATATGTTGAAAGATTGCAGTGACTGGGCTTGTATACACTGGAATTTAGAAGGATGAGAGGGGATCTGACTGAAACATGTAAGATTATTACGGGATTGGACATGCTAGAGGCAGGAAACATGTTCCCGATGTTGGGGGAGTCCAGAACCAGAGGCCACAGTTTAAGAATAAGGGGTAGGCCATTTAGAACAGAGTTCAGGAAAAACTTTTTCACCCAGAGAGTGGTGAATCTGTGGAATGCTCTGCCTCAGAAGGCAGAGGAGGCCAATTCTCTGGATGCTTCCAAGAAAGAGTTACACAGAGCTCTTACAGATAGTGGAGTCAAGGGACATGGGGAGAAAGCAGGAATGGGGTACTGATTGTGGATGATCAGACATGATCACAGTGAATGGCAGTACTGGTTCGAAGGGCCAAATAGCCTACTCCTGCACCTATTGTCTGTTGTCTATAGGTGATGTTCCATTTTTTACACACCCAAAAGTTGTAGCTGATTCAGCTGCTGCAGTAGCGTAGTGATTTGCGCAGTGCCTCTACAGCTCAGAGTGTCGGAGTTCTGAGGTCAAATCCGATGCTGTCTGTACGGAGTTTATATGTCCTCCCCATGATATGCGTGGGTTTCCTCCCACATTCTAAATACCTACCGTTAAGCAGGTTAATTGGTCATTGTAAATTGTCCTGCGATTAGACTAGGCTTGAATAGATGGGTGGCTGGTTGGTGTGGCTGGAAGGTCTGTTGCACACTGTGCCCCTAAATAAATAAATAAATCGACTGATGAAATTTTAATTCCTTGGAAACAATCTTTTGCTGTAATCATGAAGTGATAAAGATGGGAGGAGGTCCGAATTGTCATATACTATATCATATAACTCACAGCTGTATGCAATAATCCCTTCACCCTTGGTTCCCATAAAATGACTACCATCCTTTCTATTTAAAAAAAATAGTGTTGCTTATAATCCTGTCAGATTAAAATCAGCCTGGCAACCACTGAGAACTTTTAAGTGGTGGGAGTCTTACAGTAGAAGACTTGAATGAGCTTTGCAGAATTATAGTGGTTTGTGGACTGTTGCCATGGACAGAGGCTGGAACACGCAAATGAATGGGAAGCAGCTGTAAGCTGTGGAAGTCAATAAAAGGCCGATGTTTAGAACTGGCAGCCGATCAACCACCCCAGAGAGGAAAATCACATCAACTTGGAGCTTGTTTCCTCTTTCGAAGTCTGCAATCAGATGCGACTACCTTGCTCCTGAATAGATTTAAATTCACAGAGCCATCAGCTTGCTACAAATTTTCACTTTGATTCAGATTTTGTTGCAACCTAATCATCTTTTGTTCAGAACATCGAGAAATACAACGTGGGACAGTTCCTTTGGAATCAGAATCAGGCTTAATTTCACTGATGTACAGTATATCACACACCAATACATAAAAAATAAAATATAATATGAGATCAATAAAAAACAATTAAGTATTACAAAAGAACATAAAAATAGTGGGGTAGTGTTCATGGGTTCATTTGTCATTCAGAAATCTGATGGCGGAGGGGAAGAAGCTGTTTCTAAAACATTGACTTCATATCATCAGGCTCCTGTGCCTCCTGTGCCTCTGATGGAAATAAAGAGAGAGTATGTCTTGGGTGATAAGGGTCCTTAATGTGGAATGTAGAAATATACAGCATATTACAGGCCCTTTGGCCCACAATGTTGTGCTGACTATGTAATCTACTTTAGAGACTACCTAGAATTTACCTAGTGCATAGCCCTCTGTTTTTCTAAGCTCCACGTACCTAATGATGGATTCTGCTTTTTTCAGGCATTGCCTTTTGATGATTTCCTCAATGCTGGAGAGGCTAATGATGGAGCTGGTAGAGTTTACAACCCTCCGCTGTTTTTTCTGAACATGTGCATACCAGATGGTGATGTAACCAGTTAGAATGCTCTCCACGGTGGTAAATCTGTAGAAATGTGCTGGAGTCTTTGGTGACAGAGCAAATCTCATCAAACTCCTACTAAACTAGCTGCTGTCATGCCTTCTGCATAATTGTATCAATATGTTCACCCCAGGACTGATCTTCAGAAATTTTGACACTCGGGAACTTGAAACTGCCCCCTCGATGAGGACTGGTGTGGGTTCCCATGACTTGCCCTTCCTGAAGCCCACACTCAATTCCTTGACCCCCCCCCCATGTCTACGCCGACAATGATATCAATTTAACTAATTAATTTCTCTGCTCATGGTCAATGATTTAAACACAAGAAGTTCTCCAGATGCTAGAATTCCAGAGTAGCACACACAAAATGCTGGAGGATCTCAACATGTCAGGCAGCATCTATGGAGAGGCATAAATGGTTGATGTGCCAGGCCAAGACCCTTCTTCAGCACTGGAAAGGAAGGGGGAAGATGCTAGATAAAAAGAAAAAGTAGCTAGAAGGTGATAGGTGAAGACAGATGGGTGGGAAAGGTAAAGGGCTGGAGAAGGAGGAATCTGATAGGAGGGGAGAGTGGACCATAGGAGAAGGGGAAGAAGAAGGGGCACCAGGGGAGTTGATAGGCAGGTGAGAAGAGGTAAGAGTCCAGAGTCGAGAATAGAAGAACATTGAAAGGAAGGGGTTAAAAAAATACAGGCAGGAGAAGTTGATGTTCATGCCATCAAGTTGGAGACTTCCCAGACAGAACATGAGGTTTTGCTCCTCCACCCTGAGGATGGCCTTATCGTGGAAAAAGGGAAGGCTGTAACGTGACATGTCAGAAGAGGAATAGGGATAGGAATTAAAATGGTAGGGCACTGGGAAATTTTGCTTTTGGCGATGGAGCAGAAGTGCTTGCCAAGGCTATCTCCAATTTAGAGAAATTACCAGTCACCATTGCAGAGAGTTCCTCTTGTCTTCACCTTCCACAACCAACACATCATTCTCTGCAAATTCCACTGCCTTCAATAGGATCCTGCCACTAAAGACATCTTTATTCTCCCACCCCCACCCCCACCCCACTCTCCGCAGGGATCACTCCCTCTGTAATTCTCTTGTCCAGTCCCATTATTGGCACACATCCCTGCAAGTGATAGAAATACTACACAGACCCATTCACCTCTTTCCTTACTTCCATTCAGGAACCCAAACCTTCTAGGAGAGGCAACACTTCACTTGTGGATCTGTTGAGGTCACCTACTGTATCCAGTGCTCCTGACACAGCCTCCTCTACATTGGTGACACCCAGCATAAAGTTTTGGACCTACCTATCACCTGCCCCTCTTCCTTCCATTTCTCTCATGGTCCACTCTCCTCTCCTCTCAGATCCCTTCTTCTCCTGTCCTTTACCTGTCCCACCCCTCTGGCTTTACCTTTCACCTTCTAGCCATCCTCCTACCTTTTTATTCTGGCGCCTTCCCCCTTCCCTTCCAGTCCTGATGAAGGGTGTCGGCCTGAAATGTTGACTGTTTATTCCTCTGGTGCTCCTGACCTGCTGAGTTCCTCCAGCATTTTGTGTGCATTTCCACGGTCCACTTCATCTGTTTCCTGCCTTTTCCTGTGCCAGTCTAAACGCCTCATAAATATTGTTATCACATCTGGTTTCACCATCTCCCCTGTCAGCACATTGCAGGCTCCGATCACTCTGTGCAAAATACCCTGCCTTGTAAATCTCCTTTAAGCCCATGCTCTTGTTGGATCTAGTGATGTTAATGCTCAGTTTCTTCGGAAGACAAGAATGATGTATAAGACTTGGTGGTTATGTTTTATAAGTGTTGTCAGAACAAAGAAAAGACAAAGTTCAAAGTTCAAATCTGAAAGTAAAATTATTATCAAAGTACATATATGTCACTATATACAACAATGCACATTTCCTTGTGGGCATACTCAATAAATCCATAATAGAATAGTAACCATAATAGAATCAATAAACTACTGCACCAGTTTGAGTGTCAACCAGTATGTGAAAGACATCACACCGTGCAAATACAAAGATAAAGATATATTAGTAATAAATAAATAAGCAATAAATATCAAGAACCTGAGATGTAGAGTCCTGTAAGGGAGTCCATAAGTTGTGAGAACATTTCACTGATGGGGCAAGTGAAGTTAGGTGAAGTTATACCCTTTCATTGAAGATCCTGATGGCTGACAGGTAATAACTGTCCCTGATCTGGTGGTGTGAGTCCAGAGGCTCCTGTGGCTTCTTCCTGATGGTAGCAGTGAGAAGAGAGCATGACCTGGGTGGTGGCAGTCTCTGATGATGGATGCTGCTTTCCTGCGATGAGGTTTCGTGTAGATGTGTTCAATGGTGGGAGGGCTTCACCTGTTGATGGACTGGGCTATATCCCCTACTTTTTGTCGGAAAACAAGCTGAAGTCATCCTACACTCAAACTGAAAAAGTAAACAACATTCCAATGATACCAATTAACTGATTAAATAGCCAGATTCAAATGGCTGCAATAAAGCTGAGAAGAATCTAAAAAAATACAGAATCAGTTATATTACAATTACTGGAAATTTTACTGAACAATTACATGTACATAGGTGATTATACTAAAGTTATTAGGAAGCATAGGAAAGCTAAACTATACAGAAAATTACCAGAAAAATAACAGTTCTACTTCCTAATGCAACACACTCTAGTATTTGATACCTCCACCCTAGGTAGAGACTTCATCTACCTTCTGCCTTTCATAATTTTATATACCTACTACAGCTCAGCCTCAGGCACTGATGTTTCAAGTACACTCAATTCTATAAGACCATAATCGGGCCACTGGGACCATCGAATCTGCTCTGCAATTCCATCATGGCTGGTCTAGTGTCCTTTCAACCCCATTCTCCTGCCTTCTCCCCTTAACCTTTGACACCCTTACTAATCAAGAACCTATCTATCACTGCTTTAAATATAGTCAAAGACTTGACCTCCACAACCATCCATGCCAATGAATTCCACAGATTCACCCCTCCCTGACTAAAAAATTCCTCCTCGTCTCTCTTCTAAATGACGCTGTAGGCAACGTCCTCTCCACATCCACTCTGTCTAGGCATTTCAGTATCTGATAAAATTCAATGAGATCTTCCCTCATTCTTCTAAACTCCAGTGAGTACAGGCCCAGAGCCATCAAAGCTCCTCGTATGTTAACCCTTTCATTCCCAGAATAATTCTCATGAACCTCTTTTGGACTCTTCAATGCCAGCACATCCATGCAAGAAAAAAAATCATATGCTGGAGGAACTCAATGGGTCAGGCAGCATCTGTGGAGAAATATAGATAGTTGATAAGACTCTGGAGACTAGATGAAAGGTTTTGAGCTGAAATGTTGTTTGTCCCATTTTCTCCCTAGATGCTGCCTGGCCTGCTGAATTCCTCCAGCACTTTACTTTCCTGTCCCATTTCCCAACTTCTGCAGTCTCTTGTGTCTCCAGTCCCTGTAACGTTCTGGTGATTGTCCTCTGCACCCTCTCCAAATTCTCAAAGTTACACCTAAAGTGCGGCAAACAGAACACACACTACTCCAAGTGTGGCCTAACTGAAGTTTTATACAGCTACACCATAGCACTGTGGCCATATTGTGTTGGTGCCAGAATGTGTGGTAACACCTATGGGCTGTTACCAGCACATCCTTAGTCGGTATTGGTTGTTAATATAGATGATGCATTTCACAGTGTGTTTCCATAAGACCAGACGACACAGGAGCAGAATTAGGCCCTTTGACCCATTGGGTTTGCTCTATCATCCCATCATGGCTGATTTATTATCTCTCTCAACCCCACAGAATCATGGAGGAGTACAGCCTAGAAACAAAGACTTTGGCTCATGCCAAAACCATTTAAAGTGCCTTCTCTCATTGACCTGCACAGGGACCTTAGCCCTCTGTTACGAACCCCGTAACTGGGTCACTTACCAGCAAAGATAGAGACGTCCGTTCAAGTCTGATGATACTATTTTTAACAGTATTTATTAGTAAAAATACACAAAAATAATATCAATGCAAATATACGGATAATATACATTGTCAATACTAAACCTAAAAGTGCGGGTAAAATAATAATCAATAAGAAATAAGCTCTATCGTTGTCTCGGGGATAAAGTATTGTCCGATGGAAATATATAGTTCGTTCAGTTCATACAGGCTGCAGCCGTTGGGGACCGCTGTGTTGCAATTGTTGGAGAGAGAGAGAGAGAGAAACTCTCTCATTTCCTGGGTCTCAGACCCGAAATAATAGCGATCTTGCGATTCTCAAAAAGGAGGGGGGCGACTTTGTACCCTTCGGCCCCTCAGAGTTGCTTCACCTTTGTAACACCTCCATACCCCTACCATCCATATACCTATCCAAACTTCACTTAAACATTGAAATGGAGCTCGGATGTACCACTTGTGCTTGCAACTCATTCCACACTCCCATGAACTTCTGAGTGAAGCAGTATCCCTAATGTTCCCCTTAAACATCTCACCTTTCACCATTAACCCATGGCCTCTGGTTATAGTCCCACCCAACCTCAGTGGAAAAAGCCTGCTTGTATTTACCATACCTATACCCTCATAATTTTGAATGTCTCTATCAAATTCCCTCTCAGTCTTCTACATTCTAAGGAATAAAGTTCTAACCTATTCAATCTTTCCTTATCACTCAGGTCCTCCAGACTTGGACACATCCTTGTATATTTTCTCTGTACTCTTTCAACTTTATTTACATTGTTCATGTAGGTAGTTGACCATTCTTCTGTCTTCTCCCTGTAACCTTGGACACTCTTACTAATCAAGATCCTATTAACCTTTGCTTTAAGTATACCCAATGACTTGGCCTCCACAGCCCCCTGTGGCAATGAATTCCACAGATTCACCAATTGAATTAACCAGTGGACACCTGGTAATTCCAGGGTAATGGCCAGACTGGTTCAAGCAGACAGGAGGGCAATAATAACTCAAATAACCACACAATACAATAGTGGTGTGCTGAAGAGCATCTCGGAACGCACAGTTAGTTGAACCTTGAAGTGGATGGATGACAGCAGCTGTAGATCACACTGAGGTTCACCCCTGTACCTAACACAGTCACCACTGAGTGTGTAACAGCACAACTAATCCAAAATTGAAACAAAACAGTTGCCACTTGCCTGCAAATGAATGCTGTTTTACACGCATGATGTGCCCACAGCTCCAGTGATTGCTCCAACAGTTGAACCCTTATTTGATCCTTTATTAGCATTTAGCACATTAAGCGTTATTGAACGTTATCAAAAATATGACTTCCATCTGTCCCAAGCTGCAAATTCCAACAAAACAGGCACAAATACGTAACTTATTCCCTTCAATTTTACCACGCCCACACTCACCTGACTAGTTAGCATAATAAACATACAGAATATCAAGCAGATAGAGAACAGATACATGGCTCCTACAGAGTGTACATCTTTATAGATCTCATTGTACATATGGTTTGCTTGTTCCTCCAGTTGTAATAATGACATTGGGTAACACAGATGCTGAAATTCTGGTATACCTGTGGCTGAATCAGCTGTGATGAACTAGAAGGCATAATAGCAAAATGGGAGAAAATTAAAGGACAGTTGCTACACAGAAGCTGGCTCTCTGCTTAAAAAAGTTCATTGCAGCTGAATTCATAAGTTGTTTTATGCATTAGTCTGAAAAGTGAAACATTAATGGGATGGAGAGTAAGCACAAAAAATAGATTACATGAAAGCTCATTTGGATATACGAGGATTTGACGTGAAATTTAGAGGGTCAGTCTGCTGATTGTCTTCCGCACCCTCTCCAAATTCTCAACATTATTCCTAGAGTGCGGCGAACAGAACACACACTACTCCAAATGTGGCCTGACTGAAGTTTTATACAGCTACAACATAGCACCGTGGCCATATTGTGTTGGTGCTGGAATGTGCGGAATGTGCGGGAATTGTGATTTATGAAAGATAATCTTACAGTGAGAAGACTTATCATCTTACTGCTGCTTCTAATACATTAGAGTCATTGAGGCATAGAAAACTACAGCACAGAAACAGTTCCTTTGTTCCATCCAATATGTGCTGAAACATTTAAACTGCCTAGTCCCATTGACCTTTTTAGCCCTGCAAGTCCCTCCCATACATTGCATATTATTTTTGCAAATATGAGGAAATATGCAAAAACAAAGTGCAAAGTAGTTTATCTTTACCTATGCAATTCTCTGTAAAAGACAAGTGAAAAGAAACAGGTCCAGTTTCAAGAACACTGGAAAACTCCTCTTCAACTTCTAATACCTCGGAAAATACGATTTGAGCAAAAAGGAAAGCTTAAAACTTGTATTTCCTGTGCGCCTTGTATCAGTGTTACTCACAGATGAAACTGCTCTTCTAGGTCTGATTTATCAGTCTCCTGGATTCTTGAGGAAAGTCTTCGACTTTTGGATTTTTAAGCCTTCAGATTCAGATTCAAATTTAATTATCACATATGCATCAAAACATACAGTGAAACCTGTCCTTTGGGTTAACAACCAACACACCCAAGGATGTGGCCCACAAATGTTGCCACGTATTCCAGTGCTAACATGGCATGCCACACATTGCTTGGCAGAACACAGAACATTTAATCAAATAGATAGGTTCTTGATTATCCAGGGCATCAAAGGGTAGGGGGAGAAGACAGTGGAGTGGGGATGACTAGGAGAATTGGATCACCCCATGATTAAATGGTAGAGCCAACTTGATGGGCTGAATGGCCTACTTCTTCTCTGTATCTTATGACCTTATGGTCTTATAAATAAATAGAATCCAATTCATTTAATTAAAATAAATTTATTTTCTGCTTCCTGATTGTTTCAGAAATGGTGACAAAAATGAAGCTCCTGGGGAAACAACAGGCATGTAATGTTTGGATCTCCCCCTCCCCCTCCCGCTTTCAAATCACTTACTATCTTTCCTTTCAGTTAGTCCTGACGAAGGGTCTCGGCCCGAAACGTCAGCAGTGCTTCTTCCTATAGATGCTGCCTGGCCTGCTGCGTTCCACCAGCATTTTGTGTGTGTGGCTTGAATTTTCAGCATCTGCAGATTTCCTCATGTTGGCATGTAATGTTCTTTTCTTAATGATCTCTGAAATCAGCAATCTCTTGAGGCACATATTACTTTTTACAAGTACTTACATATTGAGTTTTTTTACAACTGTACTTTCTTGTGTGTGTGTGTGTGTGAGAGAGAGAGAGAAGGAGGAAGAAAGAGGTGGGGGAGAGAGGAGAGAGTGAAGAGAGGGGGGAGACAGTGGGAGAGAGTGGCAGTAGAGGGAAAGTGGGAGTAAGAGAGAAATAAGAGAGAGGAGGGAGGGGAGAGAGATGTAGGAGAGAGAAAGTGGGAGAGGGAGAGGGAGAGAGGGGAGAAGGGGGAATTCAGAGGGGAGAGAGTAGGGGAGAGAAGGGGGTTAGAGAGATGGGGAAAGAGAGGGGCGAGTGAAGGAGAGACGTGAGAGAGCGGGTGTGAGAGAGGGAGTGAGGGAGAGATAGGGTGGAAAGAGAGGGAGAGAGGTGGGAGAGAGAAGGTGGGGAGAGAAAGAGAATGAGAGGAGAGTTTAGGGTTTAGAGAAGGAAAGACGGAGGGGACAGAAAGTGGAGGGAGAAAGGTTGAAGAGTGGGGGTAGAGAGGAAAGGAAAAGGGAAAGAGTCGGAGAGAGGAGGGAGAGGGTGGAGAGAGAGAAGTTTACTTTTTTAAAAATAAACTGCATTTGAGATTTAGTCTGAAAGAGTTTGATGAAACAAACAACAGGTAGTGTGTGTACAAAATACAACGGATAATGGTGATTGTAAGTCATCGCATACACATGGTTTATAATTACATAAAGTCATTTTGTAAGAGAATTACTTTTCTTCATGGAAACTGCTTTCTACTGCGATCACACCAAAAGTACCGAATGACAATTTGAAATTAAACCATAGTGGGCTCAATAGCTTTTTGATATCAGCAATGCAGGGGACCTAGTTCACTTATTGACAGATACACAGTTTTAACAAATATTGCTGTGCTGTTGTCATCCCTCCTAGGTCTATCTTTCATTGACAAAGGGGACAAGCTCTACAAAACCATTTGTGGGAACCATCAGAAAATAGCAAATGACGAAGATTCATCAATCTCACTCAGTCCCTGTTGAATGCCACTGACCATGCTGCGTCTGTATTTGCAAATTTTATTTTGAAGGTAGAAATTTTTCCTACAATTTCCCCGAAATGTGGGCAGGCCTTCTTTAAGCAACGTTGTGAACAGTTATCTCTCATGTAATGGTATACAGTATCTAGAACAAAGCAAATAATTCCTGATTTTCACTCCCTGTTTAAATACAGTGTATTCTGATAAATTGGGCCATCACTTAATTGTGACAGCCACTTATTTGGGACAACTCTGAAAGGACAAAAGCTAATTGAGAAAATAGCTGGGATTCCCTTTGCTTATTTGTCACTTTATTGGGGCAGGGGACTGTTGACGAATCATTTCTAACTAGTGTCAGTTGCGCACACTTGCGTGGCCGTTGGACATTACACTGAGCTTAGAGTGAACAGCTTTTAAATAGCATCAGTTTCATGTGTCCGTGTTCAAAACTCAGTGATTTTTGTCACTGACAGTTGGTGAGAAATAAGCAGTGACAATTCAGAACTGTATTGCTCACTGTGGTCTCAAGCACTCAGGCTTGGAGATGCCTGAAATGGTCAGGGGTGAAAATGAAACAATTTCACTACTTCAGCAAGTCAGGAACTAAGAAGAATTTGAAGGTGTCGACAATCATATTAAATTTTATGATGATAATGAAAAATTGGAAGATATAGTCTTCAAAATCATTGTTTGAAGACAGTCCCTTATCTGCACTGGGTGTCTGTGCTCAATTTGCTCATTCACAGTCAAAGGAACATGGCAACGTACACAGGATTAATCCCTTCATTGATAACCAATACAACCAAAGATTTATGGTACTGTGGTAGTATTTGTAGTGTTCTAATTTGTTCTGTATTTCATTTTAATACATTATTTCTTACTCGGTTAAATGTTGCTTTGAATTTTATACCTTTTCAACTATTTCCGTGAAGCTTCAGCTAAGTAGGCCAAAATGTACCGGCCTGATGTGTCCCAGTTAACTGTATTGCCAATGACACTACTTTGCTGTATCAATGCTCTGGGGATTTTATGTTCTCTAAGAAGTAAGGCCATAAAAACAGATAACGTCTTTGGTTCAGGTTGTTTGGATGATGTTAAATTTAAATCCTTAGCCTGGCTCTATTACTCAGAAGGGAAGGGGGAGAAGAGGTGAGCTGTGGTGACAGGGGATGCATCAAGGGAACAGAAAGGAGGCACTGTGGGGGAGAACAGGATTCCTGGAAGGTATGTGCTTCCCGGATGTCAGGGTTCCAGGGTCGGGGATGTCTTCGATTGAGTCCACAGCATTCTTAAGTGGGAGGGTGATCTGCCAGAGGTTGTTGTCTATGTAGGTACCATTGACATAGGTGGGATGAGTGACGAAGTTCTGCAAATGGAGTGCAGGGAGTTAGGTGCTAAGTTAAAGGGCAGGACCTTAAGGGTTGTGATCTCAGGACTGTTACCCGTGCCATGTGTTAATGCCAGAAATAGCAAGCTTATACAGTTTAACACATAGGTAAGAAGTTGGTGTAGGAGGGAGGTGTAATCTATGGACATATTTATTTTAGAGTAATGACCACCCCTTAGCACTATGTATCAATCTGTCGGCTGGGCACGTGCTTGTACACTGTTCTCTTTCTCTCGTTGCAATTTGAAAACACCAGTTAATGCCATCTCCCACGTGCGTGCTTTTATTTTAGTTGGTATGTAGTTGTGCACAGACACAACAAATTGGTGACAAGTACGAAGCTGAATGTCAGAAAATGTCACGAACTACACCGACAGTTATGGTGTGATAATGGGATAAAACAACTAGACAGTACAGAGAAGTACTCACGGATTCAAACAAATGCATGAGTACAGTGCATGGTAACAGTGAAAGACGTGCTGAAGTTAAAGTGAAAATAATGTGGCGGTGGCTTCAGATGGGAAAGTTGATGAATTTGATAGTGCTACTAATGAAGGCTGAGAGTCATGTATTGAGAGGGCTGAACTGTATTGTTACATGAAAAACATGGAGAAGCAAAAATGCCTCCACATTTCTTAGCCTAATGGGTGCAAGGACTTACAAACTCTCATGCACCCTTGTAACCCCTAAAAAGCCAGCAAGCAAGAAGTTCGACAAAATTGCTACAATTTTACAAAATCATTTGAGCCCTAAACCACTGGCCACGGCTGAGAGATTTAGATTTTCCAAAAGAAACCAGTCAAACGATAAAAGCCTTTCTGAATACATTGCAGAAGTGCACACACTTTCCCAGTACTATGACCTTAGAGATAGACTTTCTGATACATAAAGTGACAGGCTTGTATGTGGCAAGCATAGTCAAAGCACTCAAAAAAGGCTACTGCTAGGAAGAGACCTACCCTTAGAATGTGCATTGACCATTGCAACATTGTTTGAGACTGCAGCAAAGGAATCAGAGTCAGAATCAGGTTTATTATCAGTAGCATGTGACGTGAAATTTGTTAACTTAGCAGCAGTGATTCAGTGCAATACATAATCTAGCAGAGAGAAAAAAAAATAAACAAGTAAATCAATTACAGTATCTGTATATTGAATAGATTAAAAATGTGCAAAAAACAGAAATACTGTATATTAAAAATGTGAGGTAGTGTCCAAAGATTCAATATCCATTTAGGATACAGCAAAACTAGAGAAAAAGAGGTTAGAATGCTGAAATTCACAAAATGTCCCTGAGTGATGCAAAAAGACAAAGATGATAGTAATGTGGGAAATCATCCCTTGATGCAAATGACTGCCTTTCAAAGAAAAATTCTGCAGAAAGTGTCAGACAAGGTCACACAGAGAGAGTGTGCAAGGCAGACAAATAGCACAACCAAGTGAAAAGTCTCAAACACAAAACTAAGCAAATGCATCAAGTTACTGAATGTAAAACAGATTCAGACAGCACAGAGTCTGACAAAGATATAACTGAAGCAGATCATAAAATCATCTGGATCACAATAGATGAGTCTGATGTAAAACTGAAAATAGAGCTGGATAAATTGTTAGCTTTCTCCACAATTCCAGATGCTGACTATAACAAACTGTAAGTAAGTGTGATGTATGGAGGCCAAACACAGCAGTTAAAGCTTAACATATTGATAAGAAGAGGGCCAGCACTTTGTGGATGTGAATGGTTTAGATAAATTCCATTAGCCTAGCACTCAAAGCTCTCTGTGTGACATCAACAGGCAACTGCTGCCCAAATGGTAGCAACTAACCAGAGGCTGTCAGAGCTGCTTAATGCTAATCAGAAGGTGTTTGAGAAGGGCAAAGACGAACAGATTGAAAACTTGGCCAAAAGCGGTTCAGGATGCTAAAAGGTTCAAAATGCACCCCCACAGACACCGTTACACCCGTGGAAGTGGCCATCATCACCATGACAAAGAGTACATATTGACTTTGCTGGGCCATTCATGGACTCCATGTTTCTGATTGCTGTGGTTATACCAATGAAGTCAACCACTTCAGCAAAGACTGTCCCAGCTCCGAGGACTATTTTCACCAGAAATGGCTTATCAGAACAAATTGTGAGTGACAGCAGACCACAATACACATCAGAATTCCGACTATTCATGAAGAAGAATGGTATCAGATGTTTCAAGTCACCTCCTCAGCACTCAGCAATGAATGGGTTAACTGAAAGGTTTATCCAAACCTTCAGGAAGTCCATTAAAGTGATGGACAAGGAAGACATTCCTCTACAGCACAAGGTGGACAACTTCCTTTTTTGTGTAACAGAACTCTGTTCATGCGATAACAAGCTGAACATCTGCAATGCTGTTCATGAGCAGGAATCTGAGATCTCACATCAACGTCCTGAAACCAAACCTATGGAGGGAAATACAGAATAAACATCTCAGCCAGTTGCCAAGTGAAGCAGCAAGGAACTTCGAGATTGGACAGAAAGTCTTAGTGCGTGATTACCGAGAAGGCAAGGGGATACCTGGTAGGATATCTATGAGAACTGGACCACTGATGTACACAGTGGACATTGGAGACCAGACATGGAGACATTATAGAAACATAGAAAGCCTACAGTACAATACAGGCCCTTTGGCCCACAATGCTGTGCCAAACATGTCCTTACCCTAGAAATTACCAAGAGTTACACATAACCGTCTATTTTATGAGGTCCATGTATCTATCCAGGAGTCTCTTAAAAGACCCTATCATATCCGCCTCCACCACCGTTGCCGGCAGCCCATTCCACGCACTCACCACTCTCTGAGTAAAAACCTTGCTCCTGATATCTCCTCTGTACCTACTCCCAAGTCTCTTAAACTGTGCCCTCTCGTGTTAGCCATTTCAGCCTCTGACTATCCAGATGATCAATGCCTCTCATCATCTTACACACTTCTATCAGGTCACCTCTTATCTTCTGTCACTCCAATGAGAAAAGGCCAAGTTCATCTAATAAGGCATCTCCCCAATCCAGGCAATATCCTTGTAAATCTCCTTTGCACCCTTTTTAATGTTTCCACATCCTTCCTGTAGTGAGGTGACCGGAATTGAGCACAGTACTCCAAGTGGGGTCTGACCAGGGTCCTATACAGCTGCAACATTACCTCTTGGCCCCTAAATTCAATTCAACGATTGATGAAGACCAATACACCGTACGCCTTCTTAACCACAGAATCAACCTGCACAACTGCTTTGAGCGTCCTATGGACTCGGATCCCAAGATCCCTCTGGTCCTCCACACTACCAAGAGTCTTACCATTAATACTATATTCTGTCATCATATTTGACCTACCAAAATGAACCACCTCACATTTATCTGAGTTGAACTCCTATCTGCCACTTCTCAGCCCAGTTTTACATCCTATCGATATCCCACTGTAAACTCTGACAGCTCTCCACAACACCTCCAACCTTTGTGTCATCAGCAAATTTATTAACCCATCCCTCCACTTCCTCATCCAGGTCATTTATAAAAATCATGAAGAGTAAGAGTCCCAGAACAGATCCCTGAGACACCCCACTGCTCACCGACCTCCATATAGAATATGACCCGTCTACAACCACTCTTTGCCTTCCGTGGGCAAGCCAATTCTAGATCGACAGCAAGATCCCCTTGGATCCCATGCCTTCTTACTTTCTCAATTAGCCTTGCATGGGTGCCTTATCAAATGCCTTGTTGAAATCCATATACACTACATCTACTGCTCTACCTTTATCAATGTGTTTCGTCACATCCTCAAAAAATTCTATCAGGCTCATAAGACACAACCTGTCTTTGACAAAGCTGTGCTGACTGTTCCTAATCATATTATGCCTCTCCACATGTTCATAAATCCTTCCTTTCAGGATCTTCTCCATCAACTTACCAACCACTGAAGTAAGACTCGCTGGTCTATAATTTCCTGGGCTCTCTCTATTCCCTATCTTGAATATGGGAACAACATCTGCAACGCCCCAATCCTCTGGAACTTCTCCTGTCCCAACTGATGATTAAAGATCATTGCCAGAGTCTCAACAATCTCCTTCCTCACCTCCCACAGTAGCCCGGGGTACATCTCGTCTGGTCCTGGTTTCTTATTCAACTTGATGCTTTCCAAAATCTCCAGCACATTCTTTTTCTAAATGTCTATATGCTTAAGCTTTTCAGTCCACTGTAAGTCATCCTGATTAATGCCAAGGTCCTTTTCTGTAGTGAATACTAAAACGAAGTATTCATTAAGTACCTCCACTACCTCCTCCAGTTCTATACACACTTGATAGGTCCTATTCTCTCATATCTTGCTCTTCACAGACTTGTAAAAGGCCTTGGGGTTTTTCTTAATCCTGCTCGCCAAGGCCTTCTCATGGCCCCTTCTGGCTCTCCTGATTTCATCCTTAAGCTCCTTCCTGCTAGCTTTGTAATCTTCTAGATCTCTATCATTACCTAGTTTTTTGAAGCTTTTGTAAGCTTTTCTTTTCTTTTTGACTAGATTTTCTACAGCCTTTGTACACCATCCTTTCCCTGTCTCATTGGAACATACCTATGCAGATTGCCACACAAATATCCCCTGAACATTTGTCGCATTTCCCTGAGAACATCTGCTCCCGATTTATGCTTCTAAGTTCCTGCCTGATAGCTTCATGTTTCCCCTTACTCCAATTAAATGTCTTCCTGACTTGTGTGTTCCTATCCCTCTCCAATACTATGGTAAAGGAGATAGAATTGTGATCACAGGAGATAGAATTGTGGTTGAAATAGGTTGAAAGAGTACAGAGTACAAGGGTGTTGCTGGGTTTGGAGGACCTGAGTTATAAGGAAAGGTTGAATAGGTTAGGACTATATTCCTTGGAATGTAGAAGAATTAGAGGGGACTTGATAGTGGTATACAAAATTATGAGTGGTATAGATAGGGTAAAAGGAAGCAGGCTTTTTCCACTGAGGTTGGGTGAGACTACAAGCAGAGGTTATGGGTTAAGGGTAAAAGGTGAAAAGTTTAAGGGGAACATGAGGGATACTTCTTCACTCAGAAGTTAGTGAGAGTGTGGAAGTTGCTGCCAACACAAGTGGAGCACGTGAGTTTGATTTTGACATTGAAGAGAAGTTTGGATAGGTTTGTAGATGGCAGGGGTTATGGAGGGCTATGGTCCCAGTGCAGATTGATGGGAGTAGGCAGTCTAATTGGTTTCAGCATGGACCAGATGGGCTGAGGGCCTGTTTCTGTGCTGTACTTCTCTATGACACTTATGTTATATCTTTAATATAAGAAGATGGGGCCTGAATCAAATGTGTGAAGCTTTGATGTGCCATTCCCCTGGCGAGTTTGCCTTTCTTCTTGCTGATGTATAGGGAAACAGTAAGACTTCCATGGATGTTTTAACCAATTGCCTTGCAGTTAGGTGCTGTTCTGCCACTCTGAAACAGACCTTGAAGGCTGTTTTCCAGGCATTAGCACTACAGCATAAGTTCAAGAGAAACTCATTGATTTTAAAAGCAATGCAGGTGATAGAGCAAAGATTCATCCAGAAGTGAATGCTGGGACTGTTTAAACTGGAGCAGAAAAAACTCACAGTTCAAGTTCAAAGTTCAAAGTAAATTTATTACCAAGTTACCTACATGTTACCCTATACTATCTTCAGATTCATTATCTTGCAGGCATTTGTAGGGAAAATATTTTTTACAATATATATACATAAACAAGATTGACAAACAATATGTAAAAAAGACAAACTGTACAAATAAAAAAATAATAGTAAGACCACAAGTTGTAGTGAGTCCTTGAAGTAAGTCTATAGGTTGTAGGATCTGTTCAGAGTAGTGGTGAGTGAAGATGTCCACTCTGGTTCAGGAGCCTGATTGGTGCAGGGTAATAACTGGTGTGAGATCTAAGGCTTCTGCAAATACTCTCCAATGGTAGTAGTGAGAAGAGGGCGCGGCCTAGTTGTTGGGGGACTTTGATAATAGATATTGCTTTCTTGTGGCATAGAAACATAGAAATCTACAGCACATTACAGGCCCTTCGGCCCACAATGTTGTGCTGACCATGTAACCTACTCTAGAAGCTTTCTAGAATTTCCTGACCACATAGCCCTCTATTTTTCTAAGCTCCAAGTACCTAAGAGTCTCTTAAAAGATCCTATTCTACCTGCCTCTACCAACATCATTGGCAGTGCATTCCACCACTCTCTGTATGAAAAACTTAACTCTGTAGCTATGTCCAAACACTTTAAAACCATGCCATCTTGTGTTAGCTATTTCAGCCCTGGGTAAAAGGTTCTGGCTATCCGCATGATCTGTACCTCTTATCATATTATACACCTCTATCAGGTCACCTCTCATCCTCCGTTGCTCCAAGGAGAAAAGGCCAAGTTTACTCAACCTATTCTCATAAGGCATGCTCCCCAATCCAGGCAACATCCTTGTAAATCTCCTCTGCACTCTCCCTATAATACTCATATCCTTCCTATAGTGAGGTGACCAGAACTGAACACAGTACTCTAAGTGGGGTCGGACCGATGTCTTATATATCTGTAACATTACCTCATAGCTCTTGAACTCAATCCTATGGTTGATGAATGCCAACACAACATACATCTTCTTAATAACACTGTCAACCTGCACAGTAGCTTTCCGTGTACTGTGGACATGGACCCCAAAATCTTGCTGATCCTCCACACTGCCAAGAGTCTAGCCATTAATATTATACTCTGTATTCACATTTGACCTACCCAAATGAACCACTTCACACTTGAAGTGGCAGTGCTCCATGTAAATGTACTCAGTGATGGGGTGGGCTTTGTCTGTGATGGACTGGGTGTATCCGCCACTTTCTCTATACTTTCCCCCAAAAAAATCAAAGTTCAAAGTACATTTATTTTCAAAATACATATATATCACCATATGCAACCCTGAGATTAATTTTCTTGTGGGCATTCACAGTAAATATAATGAAATGAAAAAAAAATTACTATAATAAATAGTCAATAAGTATCAAGAACATGAGATGAAGAGTCCTTCAAAGTGAGTCCATAGCGTGGAGGAACAGTTCAGTGTTGGGGTGAGTGAAGTTGAGTAATCCAGTGCAGTAGGTAGTGAAGGGAAGGAGATGATGGTGCTGATATTGACGGAAGAGGTGAAATTAGAAAGACACATACCATCGCAGAGACAGAAGACATTAGTAAGCGATGCTTACTCAGAGTACTTCCACTGGAACAATGAACATAATTCAAATGGCTCAAAGGTTCCATTTTAATATCAGATAATATATACAGTATACTACCTGAAATTCTTACACTTCACAGGCATGCATGAAATCAGAAATGAACCTCTAGAGAATGAATAACAGAAAAAAATGTTAAAACTCCAAACCCCCCTTTACTCTTCCTGTGCACAAGCATCAACCTCCCCCCTCCCCATCCCCACCCATTCCAGCAGGAAGCCCAACACCCACCGAGCAAGCAATAGCAAAGCCTCTAAAGAGAGACCATGATCTGCAGTCCAACAAAAACCGTTGTTCACTTCACCCAACAGTTCAACATGCCACAGATTCGCTCACCAGCAAGGCACAGAGAGATGTCGCCCATTTCACAGTGCAAGGGGAGACCAGCAAACAGTTGCGGTAACGGTGTTACGACCTGCTGCATCGTTCTTTATTCTGAGATTCTCCGACTTGAGAACTGGCAGCAAACTCTCCCCAGCAGTGAGAGAAAGAGAGAAAGGGATCAATCTCTTGTGTACAGAGACATCCGTCTGCAGCATCCGTCACCATGATATCCTGTTGCTCCTTCTCCTGTGATGCCTCAGTTAGCAGCACCAGCCTGGAATCGATTGTCCACAGGACCACGCAGAGCCATGCCCCGAGGTTCCATACTCCAGGCTGTGTTCTGGATGTGTTGAAAAATGGCCAGTCGGTGAGCTCCAGGAGTGGGAACCCATCCACCATGAACAACTGCAGTTTGAGTGCAGTTGCAGATCTCAGACTTCGACAGAATCCCAGCTGCCTTGAAAGGGTTAAGAAGAGACATTAAAGAAAGGAATTTAAGCTGTTTCTGCAGATGAGCTTGAAGAATGCAACATTTGGTGCTACCATAGCTCCTCCTCATCATTCATTATCAGACAAACATATTTAACATGTACGTAATTCTACAAAAACAACAATTACTAAACAGCAAAATTTCTATGTATTCAAGCCACAGTTTGTACACCATAAATTCATTAACCATTTCCTGCCCAATTATGGTCCATTTGTAAATCATTGGATAAAATATCTTCAATAAGACTGGCCTAACCCTAAGCTTTACTCAAAGTTCAAGGTAAATGTTATTATCCAAGAACATATATGTTACCATATACAGCCATGAGATTCATTTTCTTGCAGATCTATCGAATAGTAATTGCAACAAGTTGAATTCGATTTATATTTCTACAAGGAACTGACACTGCGATACATCAAATAGCTGTCAATCTTTTTGAATCTTATAGCCTTCCAGTGACCATGTGCCTGACCGGTCAAGGCTTGAACTTCAATGCATTGAAAAACTTTTGAAACCTTTGCTCCAAGTTGGGTATTTTTGGTGGGAACTGTTTCTGGCTCTGAAGTTAGAAGTATTGGCCAGAGCCAAGGATTGAGAACAGAGTAAGCCTTTTTTTTCTGAGATTAAATTTAGATTAAGTTAACTCTAACAGACAACCCTAGACAAAATTAAATTAAATCTCTATGAAGCTGGTTTTCAGCTGAGAGCAATTTAACTGAATACTGCAAAATTGCCGGCTTTGAAAAACGTGAAGCATTATTTTTGACAAGCAGTAAATAGCAGGTTGGGGAATGGGAACAATCTGTGCACTAACAATGATTTCCAACTGTTAGTACAGTACATTTCTTAGCTATAGGTGAGCACAGGGTAGGTTTTAGAAGCATGTTACTACATGCAAAATTGTGTAGAATAATATGTGTGTGAAATCACAGGCTGTACTGTCACTTTTATATAGAACTGTAATCAATTTAATTTAAGAGTTAAAAGAACTTTAAAAGTTCTGCCAAAGGGTCTCGGGCCGAAATGTCAACTGTACTCTTTTCCATAGATGCTGCTTGGCCTGCTGAGTTCCTCCAGCATTTTGTGTGTGTTGCTTGGATTTCCAGCATCTGCAGATTTTCTCTTGTTTGTATCTGCTGTTTTATTGATATTTGATTACCTTTGGATCCAGCTGCACTAATAAATGCAAAATCCGAAGGCAAAACCGATATAGGTTGCCGCTGTAGATTGTATTATGGCGGAACAGTAGCTTAGCAACTGGTATTGTGCATTACAGCACCAGCAAGCGGAAAATAGGATTTCAATTTCCAATGCTGTCTGTTAGGAGTTTGTACGTTCTCCCTGTGACCGTGTACGTTTCCTCCAGGTCCTCTGATTTCCTCCCACATTCCAAGATGTGCAGCACAGGATTAGTAAATTGTGAGCACGCTACGTTGACGCCTGAAACATGGTGACACTTGCAGGCTGCCCCAGCATATCCTTGGACAGTGTTATTCATTGATGCAAACAATGCACATCATGATATGTTTTGATGTACGTGTGACAAATAAAGATAATCTAATCTAATATTACATGAGTCAGTGTTTAAAATCATTAACAGTTTAAATCAGCCAATACTCTAACATGCCATTAACCTTCCTTTAATACCATGGGCTCCTAACTTGGTAAGCAGCCTCATTTGTGGCACCTTGTTAAAGGCCTTCTAAAAGTCTGAATATACAAAATCCACTGCATCCCTTTATCTAGCTGACTTTGTACTATTGCATCCTGTGTCACCAAGTACTCATAACCTCATCCTTAACAATTGACTCCAACATTTTCCCAGCCACTGAGTACAGGCTAACTGGTCTATAGTTTCCTTTCTAATGTCTTCCTCCTTACTTAAAGAGTGGAGTGACATTTGCAATTTTTCAGTCCTCTGGCACCATGCCAGTGTCCAATGATTTTTGAAAGATCATTACTAATGCCTCCACAATCTCTAATGCTATCTCCTTCAGAACCCTAGGATGCAGTTCATCTGGTCTGGGTAACTTAAGTACCCTTGGGTCATTTAGCTTTTTGAGCGCCTTCTTCCTTGTAATAGTAACTGCACTCACTTCTCTTCCCTCACATCCTTCAACATCTGGCACACTGCTAGTGTCTTCCACAAGGATACTCAAGGATACATATCTTAGTCAATTTATCAATGTATCACTGATGAAATGTACAGTGAACTTGAAAACACATTCAGGTAGAGTACTGAAGACACAAAGCCAGCTGAGTCACAATCAAAGCAAAAACGATTTTAAGTGCTCAGAAGGTCAGGAAGGGTGTATGGACATTGAAAAACCTAACATTTCAGGTCTAATGCCCAGGCAACATGTCATCTCCAAGAAAAAAGAGTCAACTATCTAACCTTGATATTCAATGGAGATGTACAGGATAGGGTTAGTAGATTGTGGGCAAGACATGTTGGTCCAAAAACATGGCGACACTCTTGGACTGTGTTGGTCATTAATGTAAAACAACATATTTCACTGTATGCTTCAAAGTTTTGTTTATTTATTGTTATACATTGCTGAACAAGCCTTTCTGGCAATTCAAGTTGTGCCACCCAGCAACCTCACCAATTTAGTCCTAGCCTGATCATGAGACAGATGGTGTGGTGGCCTGATCTGAGCACACAGCTGGGAGGTTATGTAAAGCAATGTGAAGCATGCAGAAACCTGCACGAAAATCATGTCCCGCAGAATTCCCAGACAATCCAAATTGCAGGCACAGACATTTTGGAGCTGAAAAGAGACAAATATCTTCTCACTGTGCATTACTACCCCCCTAAAAGGTGTATTTGCTCAGTATGGAATACCAGAATCACTTGTGTCAGACAATGGTCAATGGTCCACAGTTCTGCTGCTCAGAATTCAAAGCCTTTGCTAGAGATTCTGAGTTCAAACAACTGACAAGCGGTCCACAGTGCCCACAGGCAAATGGAGAAATGGAAAGAGGAGAGAAAACTGTAAAGGCTCTCCTAATAGAGGCACAAATCCCCTACAAAGCACTGCCAGCTTATCGGTCCTCACCTCTCACTAATGGCTCCAGTCCACCAGAGCTGTCCATCGGTCGGAGACTGAGAACAAGCCTGCCCATTCTTACTTCCCATCTCTAACCTCCCTTAGCAGACTCAGACAAAGTGAGACATTCTGAGATAACATAGAGCACGCGTGATCTCAGACACAGAACAAAATCTCAGTTTGTGTTCAGGAGTGGTAAAGCTGTTTGGGTTCCAGACCAATCCATCAAAGGAACACTAGTCTGGCAGCTTGCACCATGATCCGAACATCACAAGGGGAAATCAGGGGGAACTTACTTGAGTTGGATGCATCTGTTCAAGAATCTACATCTGCTCCAACACTTCCAGGAACCTAAACCAGATATGGTCGTTTACCTGACCTATCACAGAGGTATACACCCCAGCCTCATTGCTCAGACAAGGAGGCAGAATAATCCTCTCACTCTGCCAGATATTCAGGTTGTCCACCCTGCCCTCCATCAGATTTAGCGCTTTTTAAAAAGAGCTCTAATGTTGAAAATGTTTCTTAAAATGGAACTGTTCTTAAAAAAAAGGAATTGCTGAAAAATTGAGGAAAACAAAGAGAAAGAGGGACATTAAAAAAAAACCAAAGATAAAAACAGTTATAAAGTTGGCAATTCTCTTTTATGTTATGTAAGGAACACAAATCATGTGCAATGGTAGAATGAACAGAATCGCACAATATCAGTGACTATAATTTCCATACAGTTATACAGACAAGGAGTGCATACCGAGTTTCTTTTTCTTTTCGAGAAGGGGAGATGTTGTGGTAGTTAGTGGATTAACCCTACGCTGCTCAGTTCACCACTCCCATGTGTGTGGAGTTCACTTACTGTACAGTCAGAGTTATCAATAAAGTTCAGTTGGATAGCCTGTGCCCTGCTGCCGTGCTGGTGTTGTCTGTGCACGCTCCCTCTATATTGTATAACCCCTTACAGACAGCAGGGTGAGCTGAACCCGGGTCACTGGTACTGTAAAGCATTGTGCTAACCACTGCCCTACTGTACTGCCATTCTCTGCATGTGCATGTGACAAGTAAAATTAATCTCTTTACCATCACCCAATACTCCACCATTAATACCCAGGGTCACTATTAATGAGAACCTCAAAGTGCCCAGATACATAAACTTCAGAACATCTTGCATTGAATAACTCATGTCCTGATACCTCAGGGACTTTCCTCTATCTATGTGACTTTCAGGACAATTATACTCTCCATTTGTCTGGACGTGCATATCACAAACAGCTCTCAAAATGCTTGATGCCATCAAGCACCCCACTTGATCAAGTGGATCCAAGGACTGATGTCAGTAGGCCCTGAAGCCAAGTGCCAGTGGCTCCTGTAGACAAGAAGTCTTGGGGTTGGAGGCCTGTGTGGGGCAGGTCCAGGGGTCCGGGTTCGGTAGGCAGGTGGAGATATCAAGCTCCAGTGATTCTCGAGGACAGAGATCAAGTCTGAGGGTGCTGAGGACAAAGACCAGCAATCCCTGTGATCAAGGACTGAATTCAGTGGGCTCCAAGAATGAGGGCTTATCACTCCTGAAGCTACTGAGAGGGCTTATGATTTCCAGGGCAGGAGCTTCATGAGGGGCAGGCCCGGATGCATGGGGATGTTGGTAGGTCCACATATTGAACTCCAATGATCCCTGAGGATGGGGAGGTTGGGTTGGCAGGCATTGAGGACAAAGACCTAAGATCCCTGAAGTAAAGGCATCCGTTAGTCTTGTGAGACCACGGATTTGCGCCTTGGAAGGTTTCCAGGGCGCAGGCCTGGGCAGGGTTGTATGGGAGACCGGCAGTTGCCCAAGCTGCAAGCCTTCCCCTCTCCACGCCACCGATGTTGTCCAAGGGAAGGGCACTAGGACCCAAGCAGCTTGGCACCGTGTTGTTAAGTGCCTTCCCAAGGACACAACGCACCACCTCAGCTGAGGCTCAAACCAGTGACCTTCAGATCACTAGACCGATGCCTTATCCACTAGGCCTCGCAGCAACACTAAGGTAAAGGACTGCAGTCAATAGCCATCGAGGGTAAGGATCAGTAACCTCCAAAGTTGGAAACTCCCTGTTTTGGAGTTCCATGCTGAGCCGTTCCAGAGGCCCAAGGTCAGTCAGCAGATCTAGAGGACCAAGGTTGGTCAGAAGGTCTGGATATCAGACACCAGGAATCCCTAAGGATGAAGTGGAGTTGGCAGATACTGACAACAAAAGCCCGCGATTTCCAAAGTCAATGCCCATGGTTAGTGGGCCCTGAGGGCAAGGGCGGTGATCCCTGATGGAGGGTGGTGTTTAGGAAGGGGCTTGTTTTTGCTGTTGTTGTGTTGGTCTTGTTGGTTGAATATTGTTCTGCTGAACGTTGTGGGCATCCTGTGTTGGTACTGGAAGATTGGAGATACTTGCAGGCTGCCCTTATACGAAGTATAAAGAATAAAGTGGATGAGCTTGAGGCTCAGTTGGAAATTGGCAAGTACGATGTTGTGGGAATAACTGAGACATGGCTTCAAGCGGACAGGGCCTGGGAAATGAATATTCAAGGATATACATCTTATCAAAAGGACAGACTGACTGGCAGAGGGGGTGGGGTGGCTCTGTTGGTGAGGAATGATATTCAGTCCCTTGCGAGGGGGGACATAGAATCTGGGGACGTAGAGTCAGTATGGATAGAACTGAGAAATTCTAAAGGTAGAAAGACCCTAATGGGAGTTATCTACAGGCCTCCAAACAGCAGTCTGGTTGTCGGGTGTAAGTTGAATGAAGAGTTAAAATTGGCATGTCGCAAAGGTAACGATACAGGTGTCATGGGGAATTTCAACATGCAGGTAGACTGGGAGAATCAGAATGGTACTGGACCCCAAGAAAGGGAGTTTGTGGAGTGCTTCCGAGATGGATTCTTAGAACAGCTTGTACTGGAGCCTACCAGGGAGAAGGCAATTCTAGATTTAGTGTTGTGCAATGAACCGGATTTGATCAGGGACCTTGAGGTAAAGGAACCATTAGGAGGTAGTGACCATAATATGATATGTTTTAACGTACAGTTTGAGAAGGAGAAGGAAAATTGGATGTGTCAGTATTACAGTTGAACAAAGGGAACTATGGAGCTATGAGGGAGGAGCTGGCCAAAGTTCAATGGAACAATACCCTAGCAGGGAAGACAGTGGAACAACAATGGCAGGTATTTCTGGGAATAATGCAGAAGGTGCAGGATCGGTTCATTCCAAAGAGGAAGAAAGATCCTAAGGGGAGTAAGGGGTGGCCATGGCTGATGAGGGAAGTATAGGGCAGTATAAAAATAAATGAGAAGAAGTATAACATAGCAAAAATGAGCAGGAAACCGGAGGACAGGGAAGCTTTTAAAGAGCAACAGAAGATAACAAAAAAGGCAATACGCCAAGAAAAAATGAGGTACGAAGGTAAACTAGCCAAGAATATAAAGGAGGATAGTAAAAGCTTCTTTAGGTATGTGAATAGCAAAAAAATAGTTAAGACCAAAATTGGGCCATTGAAGACAGAAACGGGTGAATTTATTATGGGGAACAAGAAAATGGCAGATGAGTTGAACAGGTACTTTGGATCTGTCTTTACTAGGGAAGACACAAACAATCTCCCAGATGTAATAGTGGCCAAAGGAACTAGGGTAAAGGATGAACTGAAGAAAATTTATATTAGGCAAGAAACGGTGTTGGATAGACTGTTGAGTCTGAAGGCTGATAAGTCCCTGGGACCTGATGGTCTGCATCCCAGGGTACTTAAAGAGGCGGCTCGAGAAATCGTGGATGCATTGGTAATCATTTTCCAATGTTCTATAGATTCAAGAACAGTTCCTGCTGATTGGAGGGTGGCTAATGTTGTCCCACTTTTCAAGAAAGGAGGGAGAGAGAAAACAGGGAATTATAGACCGGTTAGCCTGACGTCAGTGGTGGGAAAAATGCTGGAGTCAATTATAAAGGAAGAAATTATGACACATTTGGATAGCAGTAGAAGGATCAGTCCGAGTCAGTATGGATTTATTAAGGGAAAATCATGCTTGACTAATCTTCTGGAGTTTTTTGAGGATGTAACTATGAAAATGGACAAGGGAGAGCCAGTGGATGTAGTGTACCTGGACATCCAGAAAGCTTTTGATAAAGTCCCACATAGGAGATTAGCGGGCAAAATTAGGGCACATGTTATTGGGGGCAGAGTACTAACATGGATTGAAAATTGGCTAGCAGACAGGAAACAAAGAGTAGTGATTAACGGGTCCCTTTTGGAATGGCAGGCTGTGACCAGTGGGGTACCGCAAGGTTCGGTGCTGGGACCACAGCTGTTTACAATATACATTAATGATTTAGATGAAGGGATTAAAAGTAACATTAGCAAATTTGCTGATGACACAAAGCTGGTGTGAAATGTCAGGAGGATGTTATGAGAATGCAGGGTGACTTGAACAGGTTGGGTGAGTGGGCAAATGTATGGCAGATGCAGTTTAATGTGGATAAATGTGAGGTTATCCACTTTGGTGGCAAGGACAGGAAGGCAGATTACTATTTAAATGGGGTCAAGCTAGGAAAAGGGGAAGTACAACGAGATCTAGGTGTACTTGTACATCAGTCACTGAAAGTAAGCATGCAGGTACAGCAGGGAGTGAAGAAAGCTAATGGCATGCTGGCCTTCATAACAAGGGGAGTTGAGTATAGGAGCAAAGAGGTCCTTCTGCAGTTGTACAGGTGAGACCACACTTGGAGTATTATGTACAGTTTTGGTCTCCAAATTTGAGGAAGGACATTCTTGCTATTGAGGGAGTGCAGCGTAGGTTCACAAGGTTAATTCCCGGAATGGCAGGACTGTCATGTGTTGAAAGATTGGAGCGACTGGGCTTGTATACACTGGAATTTAGAAGGATGAGAGGGGATCTGATTGAAACATATAAGATTATTAGGGATTGGACACACTGGAGGCAGGAAGCATGTTCCCACTGATGGGTGAGTCCAGAACTAGAGGCCACAGTTTAAGAATAAGAGGTAGGCCATTTAGAACAGAGATGCGGAAAAACTTTTTCACCCAAAGAGTGGTGGATATGTGGAATGCTCTGCCCCAGAAGGCAGTGGAGGCCAAGTCTCTGGATGCATTCAAGAGAGAGTTAGATAGAGCTCTTATAGATAGCGGGGTCAAGGGATATAGGGAGAGGGCAGGAACGGGGTACTGATTGTGTATGATCAGCCATGATCACAGAGAATGGTGGTGCTGGCTAGAAGGGCCGAATGGCCTACTCCTGCACCTACTGTCTATTGTCTATTGCCCCGAGCACATCCTTGTTAACACAAAATAAAATATTCAGTGTATGTTTCAATGTTCAAGTGACTCATAAATCTAATCAACATCTAATCCATCACTCTAAACATTCATTCTTTTTATCACAGTGAGTTTGATAAAAACAATTCTACCCAGCATCATGCAACAGTTGAAGAAGGGAGCTCACAACACTTTCTAACTGGCAATGAGGAATAGCTAATAAAGTCAGTCTTTTCGGATTCTGGAAATGAATAAAAGTGATGTGCTGTCAAGATTAACGCTAAGAATTCAAACTGAGTTTAGTAGTATGACTTTATCAAAAAAAATGTTACAGTAAAGGGAAATAGTCAGGAATACACTAAAAATACTGTTCAAAAGAGAGAGAACAAGAAAACTCTCAGGATTGAATGAATCAAAGAAAATGACCAGAAGGGTGATATGACATAAGAACAGACTTTATTCAACCATCAATTATTGATGGAACAAGGCTGTGTTAAATGGACACAGAATTTTTTCATACCAAGACAAGTTACAAGAATGTCACGGTATTACAAGCATGAAAGCAACTGTCAGGATTTTTTTATATATTGAGAAAGTGATAAATAAGAAAACTATCTGTCAAGTTTGCAGTGTCAAGCCAGCGAAGAGACTTTTACAGAGTTGCATGCTCCCATCAAGGTTGCACTAGGAAGTATATGTTGATTATTGTGAGATGGAAATTGTTAACATAGATTATCATTTAAAGTACTGTGCAAAAGTCTTAAGCACATAAATATATATTGCTTGGGCGCCTAAGACTTTTGCACAGTACTGTAGTAATTTTATGCATTGCACTGTATTGCTGATGCAAAAAAAAACAAATATCGTGCCATATGTGAGTGATGATAAGCCTGATTCTGACATGGGTCTCTGTTGTGGACTGAGAGTGGGAAGGGGACAGGGAGAGGGGAATCATGGTTGGGGAAAGGGGAAGGGAGCAGGAAGCATCAGCGAGATATTCTGTAATGATCAATGAACCAATTGTTTGGAATCAAATGACCTTGCCTGGTGTCGCAGGATTGGGTGTTTCTGCACGCATGCTGCCCCTGCCCCTGGTGCTCCTTCTCTGCCACCTGCCCCACACCAGTCCTGTGGCACTCCACCCTTACCATTCCCAACATCCTTTGCTCCTGCCAGATTTACAAACGTGCTCTCTGCTTCACATTGTCAAACACAGTGCTTAGGTGCACGCACGCACACACACACACACACACACACACACACACACACACACACACACACACACACACACACACACACACACACACACACACACACACACACACACACACACACACACACACACCAACCATTTTGGGCCCTGTAAGTGCAACAGAGGATTCAAAGACATGAAATCTAAATTTAAAGGATAAAGGTCATCATGATTGTTCATTTTCAGTTTGAGTACTTCATGCAAACAATGCTGTTAAAAGAGTACATTTATTTCTCCATATCATCCAGTATTAAATGATGGGGAAGAGTAATTACTGATATTTACTAGTGAAAAATGGTGGCATGGTGCAGAAAGAGCCACAAGAGTAGCAGATTCCCCTCCTTGCCCTGACTTTCTTGGAGGAGATGAGTTCAAAGTTCAAAGTAAAGTTATTATCAAAGTACATTTATGTCACCATATACAAGTCATTTCCTTGTGGGTATATTCAATAAATCCATAGAATAATAACCATAACAGAATGAACGAAAGACCGCAGCAACTTGGACATTCAACCAGTGTGCAAAAGACAGTCTGTGCAAATACAAAGTGAAAGAAATAATAATGATAATAAATAAATAAGCAATCACTATCAAGAACATGAGGTGAAGCATCCTTGAAAATAAATCCATAGGTTGTGGATAATTTCCCTGATGGGGCAAGTAAAGTTGAATTGTTATCCCCACTGTTTCAAGAGCCTGATGCTTGAGGGGTAATAACCATTAGTGAACCTGGTGGTGTGAGTCATGAGGCTCTTGCGCCCTCTTCCTGAGAAGATGATGCTCCGTGTAGGTGTGCTCAAAGATGGGGAGGGCTTTACCTGTGATGGACTGGGCCATATCCACTTCTTTTTGTAGGGTTTTTCTGTTCAAGGGCATTGGCGTTTCCATATCAAATTGTAATGCAGCCAGTCAATATACTCTTAACTACACATCTGTAGAAGCTTGATAAAGTTTTTGATTCATGCTGAATCTTCACAAAACTCCTCAGGAAGTAGAGATTCTGTGATGCTTTCTTCATAATTGCTTTTACATGCTGATGTGTTTTCATACTGTGGGTAGTGCAGGGAATACTGAGCTGGCTTCAAAACGGGACCAGAAGAAGTTCAAAGCACTCAGCAAGTCAAGCTGCATTAGTGGAGAAATAATGTTTGTTTTAATCACTCACTCCTCATTGCACTGTGTCTGTGACGTATGTTATTTATTTATATCATCCACTTCCCTCTTTTTAAAAAGAGTCAATTCTGTATTCAAGTTTACAGATTTAATTGACACACAGACTTCTAGAGTCTTTTTAATCTTCTCAGAGAGATGTGCCATTGGTGCCATAAGTACTTCTTATCTTGTGGAAAGTGTCCATGCGGCAGTCATTTCCTTTGTGTGTGTGGTGGTGAGTCAGTAGAAAAGTTGTTTAACATGGTGGCAGACTTCTTTTTGAAAAATTGGGCAAGTGAGTAGTCTGAAGAATTGACACACAGTGGCTGGGTGCAGATCGGCAATGATGTATGTTCAAACAGGTGAGATGCCAGGTAACCTAGTGTGACCTGTCCTTATAGGTCTCACTCAGTTCAGCAAGTCTTTTTTGGTTCTGTGCAGGAACAACTTCTACATTACACTTATAATCACAGGACAGAATGATGACAGAGCCATGGCTCAAATTGTGGAGAGGGAAATGATTCAAAGAACACAGTGGAATTAATGTATGAATACCTCCAAAGCACCCGACATAGAAAATGTTGGAGCGATAGCTGAACAATGAAGGACAAGAAATATTTGGGGTGGCACCATTGTAAAGCTGAGGCAGTACATTAGCGCAACAGTTGGCATAACACTGTTACAGCGCCAGTGACCTGCGTTCAGTTCTACCAATGTCTGTAATGGATTTGTACATGCTGCATGGGTTTTCTCCATTTCTCCGGTTTCCTCCCACGTTCCAAAGATGTACACGTTAGTAGGTTAAGTGGCCACATGGGTGTAATTGGGCTGTGCACCTTGTTGGGCTAGAAGGGCCTGTTACTGTGCTGTATCTCTAAATAAAAACATGTTTTAGAATTAGAAGGTAAAATTAGTTCACTTGTAAATCACCTAATTCCATCAAGAGGCATGCTCAAGAATATTGAAGAGCTATGTGGTTTAATAGGCTTATCCAGGGATGCCTACAGAGCGTTTGGGAAAAACATTCTTAAATCCTAAAAAACTTCAGGTCGAAACTAGAAGGCTGGCAATTCTTTTTTTTGTAATTTTTTTTTTGAAGTTCATCATCAAACTGGCTTATGACAGGAAGAAGCTGAATAGTGAATGTAATAAAAATTTACTTTCAAATGTAATATTTGTAGTTACCTGAAGTGCCTATAGATGTAGCTGCTTCTCCGTCATAACTCTCAAAAGTACAGGCACAAGGGATTCTGCAGATGCTTGAATGCCAGCATTAATGTGGACTTTCTTTGATTCTATTATGGAGTTATCGAGAATGCCCGCAAGAAAATGAATCTCAGTGTTGTATATATGTACTTCAATAATAAATTTATTTTGAACTTTGAATTCTAGAGCTACTGGAGGAACTCAGCAAGTCAGGCAGCATCTATGGAGGGGGAGAAAACAGTTCATGTTTTGGGCTCAGACCCTTCATCAAGATTGAACATGAAGGGAGCAGAATAAGATGGTGGAATAAGGGGGAAGGAGAACCTATTATCTCCTATTTCCAGAATGTCTAATTTAGAGATACATCACAGTTACAGGCTCCTCTGGCTCAACAAGATGCACTGCCCAATTACATCCATGTGACCAATTAACCAAGTGATAGGTGAAACCAGCTGAAGGGGAAGGTGGAGTTAAAGTAAGAAGCTGAGAGGGGATAAGTGGAAGTGGAAGAGGTAAAGGAATCTAATAGGAGAGGACAGTGAGAAATGGTAGGTGAACCAAAGGGAGCTGATGAGCATGTAAGGACAAGAGAAGGAGTGAGAGAGGAACCAGAACAGGGGGATGGTAAAAGAGAGAAGGAGGGAGGGAGGACAATTTACCAGAAGTTAGAGAAATCAATGCTTATGCCATCAGGTTGGAGGCTACACCGATATCTCCAACGTCTGCAGCTGCAGGTAAAAATGTGCTTGAAGAAGTTAATCACTACTGAAAGCTTGACTTGGTCTGTTATAATATCCATGTTTGAGCTTTTACTGGAAGCTCTCTGGAGATCAAGATGTTATGTCAAAGTGTAACCAATATAGTTTTCAACATCCTCTGACTTCTCTTCTTGTAGCTGATACATTATTTGTTATCCCAAAACCAACAACTTAAATTAGGCAACTTAAATTTATATTTTTTGGGACTTGGACCTTAGCTTATTGAACATTCACATCTTGTACAAAGGCTAGTTTGAAACTCAAATTTTCACAATTATCCAGTAAAGGATAAAATAGAATTAGATGCAACCCTGATCCAGAGATTGTATAAGTTACTTGGTAGAGTGAAATGTATAGAGTTACCTTACAAAGGACACGTGTATAGCTAGGATCCATAAGATTTTTGCACAGTACTGTATTTGACAACATAGAGTGGAGAGCGGGTTTGTAAATCTGGCTGGAGCAAAAGATAGCATGAAGTGGGTAGAGCACTATGGGAGGGCTGTGGGACACATGGCAGAGAAGGAGTGCCAAGAGCGGGTTGAGGTGTGGGTGCAGAAACACTTAGCCCGGTACACTAAGCAATGTCATTATAGAATGTGTCTCTGGTGCTTCCCACTCCCTCCCCTTTTCCCAACCGTGATTTCCTTCTCCCTGCCCCCTTCCCACTCTTGGTTTACAATAGAGACCCATATCAGAATTAGGCTTATCATCACTCACGTATGTCTTGAAATTTTTCTTTGTAGCAGCAGTACAGTGCAATACATACAATACTGTGTAAAAGTCTTAGGCACCCTAGTTATGTTTCTAAATGTGCCTAAGACTTTTGCACATTATTTTACTTAAACTGATTCTGCTGAGTTCCCAGTTTCCAGTTTATTTAAGGCAAATATGTTTATTGAACAAAAACTGGTTAAGATGTTAGGATACAGGACAAATAAGGGATAAATGCACAATAAGATGCATTTCCTGCAATTGTTTTCCAGCAACTTTGGATGCAGGAGAAGTTAGGGTGTCCTTCCTTGCAAAGCTCCTGGATGGGGAAGGAAAATTAAAATGTAAGTGGTTGTTTTCCCTTGCAAAATCAGGTGGCTTGGCAAAACCAACTTATTGCAAAACAGAGTGCTGGTGAACTGTTCTGATATAATTTACTGACGTTACAACTGATAACACCCTAGTTAGACAATCAAAAACTTGCGAAGCTTAAAGTTGCCAGAAGTTAAATGAATACTGTTGTCCATAGACAGTGACCTGGCACAAGGGTATACCTGTTGACTCCTCAAAGCAGTTCACTCACTTCAGGTCCACTCCCAAGAATGCCACAGAATAAATGTAGATCAACATTGCCCTTAGAATAAGGATAAATAGTTTTGGTAACATTATGCTTTGCACTTAAAGGATTTGCACAAACAAGGTTTAAAATTGTTCCTGGAATAAATCATATTATTGGAGAAGAAAGAGATACTTCTGAGTTTGAGCTGGTCAAGCTTCATTGATTAACTATGTTGAAAACCATCGTACAGTACAAAAATGTAGTCAGTGATTACGAACTAATTACTTAGGCAAAGGCCATAAGACCAAAAGTCCATGAGACACAGGAAAAGAATTAGGACATTTGGCTATCAATTCCATTATGTCTGATTTATTATTCCTCTCAACCCCATTCTTCTGACTTCTCCCATAAACTTACTAATTACCCTTGCTAATCAAGTCTATCAAGCTCTGCTTTAAATATACCCACTGCCTTGGCCTCTGCAGTTGTCTGTAGCAATGAATTCCACAGATTCACAATCCTCTGGCTGAAGAAATTCCTCCTCATCTCTGTTCTAGGGGGATGATCCTTTATTCTGAGGCAGTGCCCACTGGTTCTAGACTCGACACTATAGGAAACATCCTTTCCATGTCTACTCTGTCTAGGATCTTCAATTTTCAATATATTTCAGCAAGATTAATGAATATAATATAGTTGGGATTACAGAGACATGGCTCCAGGGTGACCAAGGATGGGAGCTCAACATCCAGGGATATTCAATATTCAGGAGGGATAGACAGGAAAGAAAAGGAGGTGGGGTAGCATTGCTGGTTAGAGAGATTAATGCAATAGAAAGGAAGGACTTTAGCCTGGAGGATGTAGAATCGCTACGGGTAGAGCTGCATAACACTAAGGGGCAGAAAACGCTGGTGGGAGTTGTGTACAGGCCACCTAACAGTAGTAGTGAGGTTGGGGATGGCATTAATCAGGAAATTAGAAATGCGTGTAGTAAAGGAACAGTAGTTATAATGGCTGACTTCAATCTACATATAGATTGGGTGAACCAAACTGGTAAGGGTGCTGAGGAAGAGGATTTCTTGGAATGTATGCGGGATGGTTTTCTGAACCAACATGTCGAGGAACCAACTAGAGAACAGGCCATTCTAGATTGGGTATTGAGCAATGAGGAAGGGTTAGTTAGCAATCTTGTCGTGCGAGGCCCCTTGGGTAAGACTGACCATAATATGGTGGAATTCTTCATTAAGATGGAGAGTGACATAGTTAATTCAGAAACAAAGGTTCTGAACTTAAAGAAGGGTAACTTTGAAGGTATGAGTCGTGAATTAGCTAGGATAGACTGGCAAATGATACTTAAAGGGTTGAAGGTGGATATGCAATGGGAAGCACTTAAAGATCGTATGGATGAACTACAACAATTGTTCATCCCAGTTTGGCAAAAGAATAAACCAGGGAAGGTAGTGCACCCGTGGCTGACAAGGGAAATTAGGGATAGTATCAAGTCCAAAGAAGAAATATATAAATTAGCAAAAAAAAAGTGGCACACCTGAGGATTGGGAGAAATTCAGAGACCAGCAGAGGAGGACAAAGGGCTTAATTAGGAAAGGGAAAAAAGATTGAGAGAAAGCTGGCAGGGAACATAAAAACTGACTGTAAAAGCTTTTATAGACATGTGAAAAGAAAAAGATTTGTCAAGACAAATGTAGGTCCTTTATGGTCAGAAAAAGGTGAATTGATCATGGGGAGCAAAGACATGGCCGAACAGTTGAATAACTACTTTGGTTCTGTCTTCACTAAGGAGGACATAAATAATCTTACGGAAATAGTAAGGGACCGAGGGTCTAGTGAGATGGAGGAACTGAGGGAAATACATGTTAGTAGGGAAGTGGTGTTAGGTAAATTGAAGGGATTAAAGGCAGATAAATCCCCAGGGCCAGATGGTCTGCATCCCAGAGTGCTTAAGGTAGTAGCCCAAGAAATAGTGGATGCATTAGTGATAATTTTTCAAAAATCCTTAGATTCTGGATTAGTTCCTGAGGATTGGAGGGTGGCTAATGTAACCCCACTTTTTAAAAAAGGAGGGAGAGAGAAACTGTGGAATTATAGACCGGTTTGTCTGACATTGGTGGTGGGGAAAATACTAGAGTTGGTTATCAAAGATGTGATAACAGCACATTTGGAAAGAGGTGAAATCATTGGACAAAGTCAGCATGGATTTGTGAAAGGAAAATCATGTCTGACGAATCTTTTAGAATTTTTTGAAGATGTAACTAGTAGAGTGGATAGGGGAGAGCCAGTGGATGTGGTATATTTAGATTTTCAAAAGGCTTTTGACAAGGTCCTACACAGGAGATTAGTGTGCAAACTTAAAGCACACTGTATTGGGGGTATGGTATTGATGTGGATAGAGAATTGGTTGGCAGACAGGAAGCAAAGAGTGGGAGTAAACGGGACCTTTTCAGAATGGCAGGCAGTGACTAGTGGGGTACCACAAGGCTCAGTGCTGGGACCCCAGTTGTTTACAATATATATTAATGATTTAGACGAGGGAATTAAATGCAGCATCTCCAAGTTTGCGGATGACACAAAGCTGGGCAGCGAAGTTAGCTGTGAGGAGGATGCTAAGAGGATTCAGGGTGACTTGGATAGGTTAGGTGAGTGGGCAAATTCATGGCAGATGCAATTTAATGTGGATAAATGTGAGGTTATCTACTTTGGTTGCAAGAACAGGAAAACAGATTATTATCTGAACGGTGGCTGATTAGGAAAAGGGGAGATGCAACGAGACCTGGGTGTCATTGTACACCAGTCATTGAAGGTGGGCATGCAGGTACAGCAGGCGGTGAAAAAGGCAAATGGTATATTGGCATTCATAGCAAAAGGATTTGAGTACAGGAGCAGGGAGGTTCTACTGTGGTTGTACAAGGCCTTGGTGAGACCGCACCTAGAATATTGTGTGCAGTTTTGGTCCCCTAATCTGAGGAAAGACATTCTTGCCATAGAGGGAGTACAGAGAAGGTTCACCAGATTGATTCCTGGGATGGCAGGACTTTCATATGAAGAAAGGCTGGATCGACTAGGCTTATACTCACTGGAATTTAGAAGATTGAGGGGGGATTTATTGAAACGTATAAAATTCTAAAGGGATTGGACAGGCTAGATGCAGGAAGATTGTTTCCAATGTTGGGGAAGTCCAGAACGAGGGGTCACAGTTTAAGGATAAAGGGGAAGCCTTTTGGGACCGAGATGAGGAAAAACTTCTTCACACAGAGAGTGGTGAATCTGTGGAATTCTCTGCCACAGGAAACAGTTGAGGCCGTTTCACTGGCTATATTTAAGAGGAAGTTAGATATGGCCCTTGTGGCTAAAGGGATCGGGGGTATGGAGAGAAAGCAGGTGCAGGGTTCTGAGTTGGATGTTCAGCCATGATCATACTGAATGGCGGTGCAGGCTCGAAGGGCCGAATGGCCTACTCCTGCACCTATTTTCTATGTTTCTATGATCCCTCCTGTTTCTTCTCAACTCAAGTGAGTATAGGTCCAGAGTCATCAATGCTCAACATCTCAATGCTCAATGACCTTAATGAAAGATTATTACTAATGCCGCCACAGTCTCTAACACTACGTCTTTTAGAAACTTAGAGTGCAGTTCATCTGGTCCGGGTGGCTCATGTACCTTTAGGTCTTTCAGCTTTTTGAGCACGTACTGCCTTGTAATAGTAACCGCACTCATTTCTCTTCCTTCACAACCTACAACATCAGGCACACTGCTAGTGTCTTCCACAGTGAAGACTGATGCAAAATACTCATTTAGTTTATCTGCCATCTCCTTGTTCCCTGTTATTATTTCTCTGGCCTCATTTCCTGGTGGTCCTATATCCACTCTCATCTTTCTTGATACACTTGAAAAAGCTATCACTATCCACTTTGATCTTGTATGCAAGCTTGCTTTCATATTTCATCTTTTCCCTTTTAATTATTCTTCTAGTTGCTCTCTGTAGGTTTTTAAAAGCTTCCCAATCCTCGGACTGCAATTTTGTCCTATCATCTGCCTGTCCTTCCTGGCAGTCTGACTGCAAGTTATCTTTGCCTTGTTACCACCTGTCCTATACTGAGTCCTTTCAATCCCGTTCCCACCCCACTGCCAAATTAGTATAAACTCTAAGATGTTGGCCTGATTTGGTGTGCCATTTTAGTCTTCCGTTAATTTTAATTCTGAGATTTATGGGTTTTAGGTTTTGTCAAAGGTATTAAGGGAAAAATGGGTGCTCATTGAATGCTGACTATATGTCAACTAATTTTGCAAGACTTACACAGTATGTGTCCAGGACAAAGAAGCTGGTAAGAAATATGATTACAGACACTCCCCATCCTGCAAACTGCCTTTTCCAAAAGCTGCCTTCTGAAAAGACTACAGATCGGGCTATTAAAACAAAGAAACTCACACCATCTTAAAAGTTACTTCCTCCATGTAGTTAATCAGATCAAACATTCCAGTTGGCCTGCTCCAACCCACCTCTATCTATTACCCTTGTCACTATACTGTAAACACTTTAAATTACATTTTATAATAGTATTTATGGATTTATGTACACTTTATTCGATATCCATACTTAACTCTCTGACTTTATTTTTTATATTATTCTTTATTCTTTATAATTGTTGAATGTTGTTCTCTTTTGCATGTTGCACCCTGACCAACACACCACAGAAATTTCCTAATACATGTAAATGTATATGGGATATAAAGTTGATCCTTGACATTCTCACTGAACAGTGGAAAGGGGTTGATGGGACATATGTGTGCTTATTTGTCTTCCATTCTGGTGCTTGAAACAGAATCTGAATGGAAACAGGCTGGGTTTGGTACAAGGGACATGTGTGCTGGGTGATCAGAGCTACTAGTGTTTGAATTTCAAAAACCATGAGATAGTCCTTGCTGAATGAAGCTGTTCTATGCTCTCAAAGCACCATCACTTCTTGTAATATTTTCAGGCATTTTTATGAACCTTTCCTGTGGTGATGGTAGCATTAATCATACTGAGCTTCAGCTGATCTATGCAATTCCTCTGATCCTGAAAAATGTGATTAAGTCTTGCACAGTATGGTCCAACTTGTTTAGATCTGATCCACTATATAAAGCATGTCAACCCCTAAGCAAGCAACAATTTATCATAGCTGTGGTGATTGATCTAGATTGGTTGTCAGTTCAGAAGGTTATTTGATCAGAACTTGTAAAAAGCATGAAGTGAGCAAAGTAATTTGACTTACTTTGCATTCTACTTTGGCAAACCAGAATTTATCCTTTCATTGGTCTTGTCTATCCATTTTAATTACCGGGGGAGAATTCTTTACAACTGCTCTTTGATTTTTCAAAGCAATCAGTCTGAATCCCAGAATATTCCTCTATGCATCCACGGGTAAAGAGGAAATAGTTTGACAGGTTTTTGAGATTAGGCCTTTAAATAAAGGGCAGTAATTTTTAATAGGAAAATAAGGTGCGAATAAGTCATTGTTGGGATCTTCACTGTCATCCTGAATGAAAGCAAATGCAGAATACTTGTATCTTGATAATCAATGGAAACATTGGAACAATTATTGATTGAATGCTAATACAATGTTTTTATTTTGAATATATTTCAAAGTTTATTCAAGGACAGTGTTTAGAGCTCAAAGTAAATTTATTTTCAAAGTACGTATGTGTCACCACAACACAAGAGAGCACAATCAATGAGAAACTACACATGACGATTGACAAACAACAAATGTGCAAAAGAGGACAAACTATCCTTGATGATGGGTGCTGCTTTTTTTGTGTGGCAGTGTTCCTTGTAGATGTACTCAACAGTAGGGAGCATTTTGTCTGGGTAGCAACAACATGACTACTTTGATCACATTGAAATAAAATTTATTGGTACTTTCTTTAAAAAAAAATTGAGTATATAACTTGGCTTTAGCTTTTATTTTTCTCGTGACTGCTGCTTGGTATCCAAGATGTCTTCAAGGGGCGATGACTCAGAAAGGCAGTGTCCAACGTTAAGGAACCTCTACCACCCAGGTCATTCTCTTTGTTACCATTTGGAAGGAGGTATAGAAGCCTGAAGGCACACACTCAGTTATTCAGGAACAGCTTCTTTCCCTCTGCCATCAAATTTCTAAATGGGCATTGAACTCATGAATGTTACCTCAAAGTACTTTTTAAAATTCCTGTTTTTGCACTACTTACTTTAATGTAACTATTAAATATACACATATATACTTACTGTAATTCAGCTTTTATCTATATTATTGTTTTGCATTGCACTGCTGCTGCAAATTAACACATCTCACAACATTTGCCAATGATATTAAAACTGATTCTGATCTGATGTTATGTGTCTGTGATGCTGTTGCAAGGAAGTTTTTCATTCCACCTGTGCAGACGCTTATTTGTGCATATGACACTAAATTTGACTTTGACTTTGTACAGACAAAAGGTCAAATACCAAAAAAAAGCTTATTTCTTCTCTTTCCACAGAGATTGCCTCCATTTTCTTCCAGCATTTTCTGTTTTTGTTTTAAACTATAAATTAACTGACATCAAAATGACACAAATTCAATCAACTCCTCTAGACTATTAAAGTACGTTACTTTCAGCAAAGTACCTTTGCTAACTTATCCACCTCACAGTCTTCTTCGAAATAAGAATCACAAACAATTTCAATTCTTTAATAACACCCAAATTTTGGGCCTTGTGCAAGATATCTATTGTACAAACCAAAAATTAATGTAAATCTTCTGATTGTTGTGTGTCTTAATTCTCACAGTAACCTTTGCAACATCTGCAAAGGATGTGGCACTGTAGTGTAGGGGTGACATGGTAGCATGGGGGAGTGATGCTATAGTGTAGGGGAGGTGACACTGTAGTGTGGAGAAGTGATATTGAGTGTAGGCAGTGACAATGTAGTGTGGGGGGTGTCACTGGAGTAGGAGGGGTGACACTGTAGTGTGGGGGTGGTGATATAGTAGTGCACCATGGTGAAATGGGTACTGTAGTGGGGATGACACTGTAGTGTATGGGGATTATTCTGTAGTGTAGGAGTGGTGACAGTGTAGTGTAGGAGGGGTGACATGTACTATAGGGAGGTGACATTGTAGTGTATGGGAGTGCCCTGTAGTGCAGGGGAATGACACTGTAGTGTAATGGGGGTGACACTGTAGCTTAGGGGAGCATGATAGCATGGAGGGGTATAGTAGCGCAGTGGTTAGCACAATGCTTTCTAGTACAGATGACCTGAGTTCAGTTCTTTCACTGCCTGTAAGGAGTTTGTCCTGCTGGTAGGTTAATTGGTTATTGTAAATTGTCTTGAGATTAGGCTCAGTATAAATCAGGGGGTTGCTGGTTGGCATTGCTCAATGGAGCAGAAGGGCCTATTCTGCAATGTATCGCAATTACAAAAATTCTGCAAGCATATTTTAAAATGCATATATCAAACAAGTTGGGGCATACAAATACACCCGGTAATATTTCTGGTAGCTTGGCTTCCAGCAATTAACCACAGTTCCATTGTATGCTCTGTAGTAGTTTTTCAATTGATGAATGATCTAGTTATCACAATTATCTTCAATCAATACCTAACAGATAAGCTTTTCATTATAGATTGGAGTCAGTTACTTTGGTTTAAAGTAATCCTAAATCATCCCTGATAAGGACTCTACTCAAAGACCTGGATATTCGCAATTTGTGCAAAATACCAGCAATTTGCTTTGAGAGATCTATCCAGGTAATCTATTTGCATTCCATTCATATTTACTGTTTATAATACGTGCTGTGTGAAAGGGTACAGTATATCAAATGGATACAATCGGTTACAGATATGGGTCGAGAAGTGGCAGATGCAGTTTAATCCAGGCAAGAGTGAGGAATTGCACTTTGGAAAGGGATGTTTGGAAAGGAAGCATTTGAAGATCAAATGGAAGTAAGGCTGCTAGTGTGGAATTGTCTGGCTGTTGTCAATGTTTCAGAATAGTTTCTAACATCAGCTATGTACTTTGGAAGATAACTTATCTCCTTATACTATAAAAATAATATTAATCCATAATGACAACATAATTGTTTGGTTCAGAAGACAAAGATACATGGTATCCAGGGTGAATTGCAAGTTCAGATTTGGAACTGGTTTCCCCACTGGTGGAAGGTTTCTATCCTGACTGGACATCTGTGACCAGTAGTGTTTCACAGGGGTAAGTGCTGGGATCTCTGTTATTTGTGATATATATCAATGATTTGGATGAAAATGTATAAGAGACTATCAGCAAGTTTGTGGATAACATTAAGATTTGTGGAGTTGCGGACAGTGTAAAGGACAGAGCAGGATACAGATCCATTATAATTATGGGCAGGGAAGTGGCAGATGGAGTTTAGTCTAGGCAGATGTGAAATATTGCTCTTTGAGCAGTAGAATAGAAGGAGAAAGTATGCAGTTAATAATAGGCCCCTTTGAGTATCAAGGGATCTTGGAGTCTATGTCCATAGTTCACTGGAAGTAGCTCAGCAAGTAGATAAGGTGGCAAAGAAGACATGTGGCATGCTTGCCTTCATTGGTAGGGGTGCTGAGCATGAGAATAAGAAAGTCATGCTGCAGCTACATAAAAATTTAGCCAGACTGCACTTGGAGTATTGTATGCAGTTCTGGTCACCGCATTATAGGAAGGATATGGAGACTGTGGAGCAGATGCTGGCCGGATAGAGACTTTTACAATAACGAGAGGCATAGATAGGCTGGACAGTCAGAATCTTTTCCCCAGGGTAGAAATGTTAAACACCAGAGGAAATACTTTTTAAAGTAAGTGAAAGAGAAATTTAAAGGCAATATGAGGGACAAGTTTTTTACAGAGAGACTGGTAGGTGCCTGCAATGGGTTAGCAGGGGTAGTATAGGAAACAGTTATTTTGGGAAGGTATATTGTAAGAGGCTTTTAGATAAAGTATGTGAATATGATGGATATAGATGATACACAGCAGGGGGACATTTAGTATAAAATGGGATAATGATCAGCTCAACATCATAGGCTAAGTAGACTGTTCACTGCTGTGGTATTCTATGCTCTACATTCTGACAATTAATTCAAGAGAAATTATAATGCCTATTGCCTCTCCTTTCTGTTTACTCTCATCTTATCATTGTTTAAATGAAATAATAGATCATTCATCACAGTGTTGCAGACAATTTATCAAAGCAATTTATCACAGCATGGACTTACAGAGACCATATTCTTTGTTGTTGCTCCCAGACAACATTTAGTAGCGTTCATATAAATGTCATTGTAAATATAGGCAGGCAGTCAGCTCTCTTGATTTTTACCACTGTGGCATACGTCTGTTAACTGTGAAGAAAATTTCTCCCTAATTGAAATAGGGAATTCTGAGCCAGCAGTATGTTCTTTGGGATGGACCAAAAAGTTAACGTGCTGCTGCAGAAAGTAATTAAAGAATAAAATGCCATTTTTTGGCCTTTATTGCTAAGGAGGTAGGAGAACAACAATTATCATGGTTCATGACAGTGATATTACACCTGATTCTGATTCTATTTTGGTTTGGGAAATATCTTTGTGATCCTGCATTCTGTAGGTGAGGTTGCACAGTTTCAGTGCCAAATTTAGGAAAGGATATACTACTTCTGGAGGCAGTCCAATATTAAGAAGGATGACTCACTGATTTATTCCCTGAGTGTGAATGTTGTTCCAGCATGAATAGATTAAAATAAGTTAGAACTTCATGATTTGATATTCAGGGGAATGAAGTGTTATCTTATTGAAAAATGAATCATTGGCCACTTTATTAGAAACACCTGTACACCTGCAAGTCATTGCTAATATCTGATCAGCTGATCATGACTAATGTTTGGTAAAGCTCAGCGTCACATCCTTGCTCTTGTATCCTAGTCCTCCTGAAATGAATGCTATCATTGCACTTGTTTTCCTTACCACCGATTCAAACTGTTCAATTATGCCCATTGGCACTGAATTCAACAATCGTGAAGTGCTTTGAGCAGATGAAATGAATCATAAAAATTCCATCTTCCAGCTGCGTTGAATCCTTTCCAGTTCAGCTGCTACTCAGACTGGTGTACTGATGATGATATAGCCTCCGGCTTCCACGCCGTCCTATCCCATCAAGAAACCAATGCCTCATATGCCAGGATGTTGCTCATCAACTTCATCTCGGTGTTTAACGTGATCATCCTTCAGAGGCTGGAGGGTAAACTGTGCTTATTGAGACTCAACACCCCTCTCTGGACCTGGATCTTGGACTTAACAGAAAGACCCCAGTCAGTCCAAGTTCGCAGCAACACCTCGAGCTTCATCACGTTGAGCATTGGTGTCCACGAGGGCTTTATGCTTAGCCCGCTGCTGTTCACGCTGCTGACTCATAATTGCATTGCCAGATTTAGCTCCAACCACACCATCAAGTTTGCTGTTGATACTACTGTGAGTGGTCTCATCAGCCTAGAGAGCAGGTTGAGAGATTTGTCAAATGGTGTGAGAACAGCCACCTGAGTCCTAACAAAGTCAAGACAAAAGAGATGAGTGTGGACCTCAGGAAGGGACAGGACAACCACTCTCCATTGCACATTAATGGCTCTACCATGGAGAGAGTGAAGAGCACGAAGTTCCCCGGGGTGCACATAATGCACAAGCTAACCTGGCCCCACAACACCTTCTCATTAGTTAAGATGGCACAGCTGCATATATACTGAGAAGATTGAGATATGCAAGGATCCCCACCCCCATTCTAAAAACATTCTACAGGAGCACCATTGAGAATGTCTTGTCTGGCTGCATCATTGTGTGATATGGAAGGTGGAAGTCATCAGATCACAAGACCATACAGAACTGCTGAGAGGATCACTAGGGTCTCCTTCCCCTCCCCCCCCCCACCCCCCCCATGTGTCACATTTACTAACAGTGTTGCAGACAAAGGGTCCAAAGATCTCCATCACCCATCCCCCAATCTCTTTGACCCACTACCATCAGGAAGGAGATACAGAAGCATCAGGTCTAGAATTGTCAGACTGGGTAACAGCTTCTTCACTCAGTCTGTGAGACTAATGAATATCCTGCCACAACCAAGGTCTCAACACTAGGACAGCAATTTGTTTACTGCTTACTGTTCACCAGTGCTGCAGGCATTCTGAATTATATTTTATTACCTTATTTATAGTATAATGTTTTGGTTTGTGTGCTGTGTGTGATATATATTGTGTGGGTGCATCATGGTCCAGAGGAACATTGTTTCATTTGGTTTTGACAATAAACCTGAACTTGAAATTCAAGATTCAAGTTAACTTTTAGGGAATCTTGCATAATAATTCCCAGGTCCCTTTGCATCTCTTATCTTTGAATTTTCTCCTCGTTTAGAAAATAATCTCCACCTTTATTCCTTCTATCAAAGTGCATGACCATACACTTCCCTACAATATATCCATTGGAGATTTCTTTGCCCTTTCTTCCAATCTGTCCAAGCCTTTCTGCAGGCTCTCTGCTTCCTCAACATTACCTGCACCTTCATCTACCTTTGTATCATCTACAAACTTGGCCAGTAAGCCATCAATTCCATTATCCAAATCATTGCCATATAACAAGAAAAGAAGTAGTCATAATACTGGTCCCTGCAGAACACCACTTGTCACTGGCAACCCCATTTATTCCAACTCTTTGCCTCTTGTCAAACAATCAATCTTCTATCCATGCTAGTATCTTTCCTGTAATACCATGGACTCTTATCTTGTTAAGCAGTCTCGTGTGTGGTACCTTGTTAACAGCCATTTGAATCCAAGTAAACACTATCCACTGGCTCCTCTTTGTCTATCTTGGAACCATTCCAGAATCTAGTGACTCTTGAAAAATCATTACTAATGCCTTAACCATCTCTTCAGCTACACCTTGCGAGGTGCTGGGGTGTAGTCTATCTGATCCAGGTGATTTATTAACCTTTCGTCTTCCCAAGCACCTTCTCCTTAGTAATAGCAACAACACTAACTCCTGCCCCCTTGACTTTCTGCCACACTGTCAGTGTATTCCATAGGTGAAGACAGATGCAAAAATATTTAATAAGTTAATTGGCCATTTCTTTGTCCCTCATTACTATGTCTCCAGTGTCATTTCCAGTGGTTCAAAATCCACTCTCCCCTCTCTTTTACTCTTTATATGACTGGAAAAAAATCATTTAGTAACCTCGTTGATATTATTGGCTATCTTACCATCATATATTATCTTTTCCCTCATTATGGTTTTTTAAGTTGCTTTCTGCAGTTTTTTTTTAAAAGTTTCCATTAATTAATCCTATCTTATCTGCCCTCTCTTTTGAACTTTTGCTGTCTTTGGCTTCCCTTGTGTGTCACAGTTGCCTGATTCTTCTCTTAGACTACTTTCTCATCTTTGGGATGTATCTATCCTGCGTCTTCTGAATTGCTCCCAGAAACTCCAGCCATTGCTGATTTGCCATCATCTCTTCTACTGCATCCTTCCAATCAACTTTGGCAACTCCTCTCTCATGCCTCTGTAATTCCCTTTACTCCCCTGTGATACTGATACATCAGATTTTTGATTCTCCTTCGCTATAATATTGATACATCTGACATTATCTTCTCTCTATCTAACCTGCCGGGTGACTTCTATCATATTATGATCACTGTCTCCTAAGGGTTCCTTTATATTAAACTTCCTAATCAAATCCGGTTCATTGTAGAACAACCAATCCAGAATTGCCTTTTTCCTAGTGGGCTCAATCACAAGCTGCTCTTAAAAAGCCATCTAAAATGCATCCTACAAATTACCACTCTTGGGATCCAACACCAATCTGTTTTTCCCATTCTACCTGCATATTGAAATCCCCTGTGACTATTGTAACGTTGCCCTTTTTACATGCCTTTTCTATTTCCTGTTGAAATTTATATCCCTCACCCTGGCTACAGTTTGGAGGCCTCTATGCTTTTTAACTCCCATCAGGGTTTTGTCACCCTTGCAATTTCTTAACTCTACCCACAAGGATTCTACTTCTCTGATCCTATGTCACCTCTTTCTAATGATTTGATTTAATCTTTTCCTGACAGTGACACCCCACCCCTCTGCATACCTGCCAGTCCTTTCAATACATGTATCCTTAGGTGTTAAGCTTCCAACTACAATCTTCTTTCTGCTACATCTTAGGGATGCCAACAATGTCATACCTACAAATGTCTAACTGTGTAAAAAGATCATTTACCTTATTCCACATACTGTGAGTATTCAAATATAACATCTTCAGTCCTCTATTCATCAAACTTTTTGGTACTCCCCCATGTTACACTACATCTCCTCCCACTGACTGCAACTTTACCCTATCATCTGCCTGTCCTTCCACACACTGCATTCACTTATATACCAACTGCCCCATCCCCTTGCCCCTTAATAGTTTGAGTATCTTAAAAGCTGCTGATCTCATAGAAACATAGGAAGCCTACAGCACAGTACAGGACCATCGGCCCACAAAGCTGTGCCGAACATGTCCTTACCTTAGAAATTACCCGGGGTTATCCATAGCCCTCTGTTTTTCTGTGCTCCATGTGCCTGTCCAGAAGTCCAGCAGTATCCATCTCCAACACCACCATCGCCAGCAGCTTATTCCATGCACTCACCACTCTCTGCGTTTTTTTTTAAATGTTTTAAAATCGCCTGTCATCTCCTCTGTACCTACTTCCAAGCACCTTAAAACTGTGCCCTCTCATGCTAGCTAATTCACCCCTGGGGAAAAAGCCTCTGGCTATCCATATGATCAATGCCTCTCATCATCTTATACACCTCTATCAGATCACCTCTCATCCTCTGTCGCTCCAAGGAGAAAAGGCCAAGTTCACTCAATCTATTCTCATAAGGTATGCTCCCCAATCCAGGCAACATTCTTGTAAATCTCATCTGCACCCTTTCTATGGTTTCCATATCCTTCCTATAGTGAGGTGACCAGAACTGAGCACAGTACTCCAAGTGGGGTCTGACCAGGGTTCTATATAGCTGCAATATTACCTCTCAGCTCCTAAATTCAAACTTACGATTGAAGGCCAATGCACCATATGTTTTCTTAACCAAAGAGTCAACTTGTGCAGAAGCTTTGAGTGTCCTATGAACTCGGACTCTAAGATCCCTCTGATCCTCCACACTGCCAAGAGTCTTACTGTTAAAACTATACTCTGTCATCATACTTGACCTACCAAAATGAACCACCTCACACTTATCTGGGTTGAACTCCATCTGTCACTTCTCAGCCCAGTTTTGTATCCTATTAATGTCCCGCTGTAAACTCTGACAGCCCTCCACACTATCCACAGTATCTCCAACCTTTGTGTCATCAGCAAATTTACTAACCCATCCCTCCACTTCCTCATCCAAGTCATTTATAAAAATCACGAAGAGTAAGGGTCTCAGAATAACCCCCTGAAACATTCCATTGGTGACTGACCTCCATGCAGAATATGGCCCTTCTACAACCACTCTTTGCTTTCTGTGGGCAACCCAGTTCTGGATCCACAAAGCAATGTCTCCTTGGATCCCATGCCTCCTTACTTTCTCAGTAAACCTTGCATGGGGTACCTTATCAAATGCCTTGCTGAAATCCACACACATTACATCCACTGCTTTACCTTCATAAATGTGTTTAGTCACAGTCTCAGAAAATTCAATCAGGCTTGTAAGGCTGACTACTCCTATTATACCTCTCCAAATGTTCATCAATCCTGCCTTTCAGGATCTTCTCCATCAACTTACCAATCACTGAGGTAAGACTCACTGGCCTATAATTTCCTGGGCTATCCCTACTCCCTTTCTTGATTAAGGGAACAACATCTGCAATTTCCAATCCTCCAGAACCTCTCCTGTCCGCATTGATGATGCAGAGATCATTGCCAGAGGCTGAGCAATCTCCTCCCTCACCTCCCACAGTAGCCTGGGTACATCTCCTGGAATTTTCATGCTTGACAATCTCCAGAATTTGCAGAGAATGGTGCAAAATCAAAATAAACACTTAGTGAGCGGCAGTTCTGTGGGTAAAGATGCTTTGTTAATCGGAGCACTCAGAGAAGGATGGCCAGCCGGGTTCAAGCCGACAGAAACTCAAATAACCATGTGTTACAACAGTGGTGTGCAGGAAGGCATCTCCGAACTCACAAAAGTTTGAACCTTGAAATGGATGGGCCACAGCAACAGAAGAGCACTCAGTGACCGCTTTATTAGGGGGCGTCCCCTGAGTGAGAGGGTGTACGCTGTGTTCTGGAGATCACTCGTACAAGATCATGGCTTTACCCATAAGACCATTAGACCATAAGATATAGGAGCAGAATTAGTCCATTTGGCCCTCTGTCACTTCATCATGCTGACCCATTTCCCTCTCGGCCTCAATCTCCTGCCTTCGTGCTCCTTTCATGCTCTGCCTGATCAAGAATCTATCAACCTCCATTTTAAATTTATCCAATGGCCAGACTTCCCTGCCACCTGTGGCGATGAATTCCACAGATTCATCACGATCATCACCTTCATTGTAAATGGACCTCCCTCTGTTCTGAGGCTGCGTCCTCTGGTCGTATCCTGTAGTCAATAATACGCCTGAGCTGGGCTGCTGTGTTGACAATGTGACAGTTCCGCTGAAGATCCTTACTTCAAAACACCAGCTGTTTATTCTCCTCCGTGGTTGCTGCCTGACCTGCTGAGTTGCTCCAGCATTTCGTGTATGTGTTGCTAAAAACCTGTAGTGTTTGGATGCAGTTGTGAGGGATATTGCTTGTGAAAACCTCCTCTGAAGTGTGTCATGCGCCCACTCATGCTTCGCTGGAAGTCACAAAAGCTCATTTGCGGGATAATTCAGAGTTCAGCAACAGAACACTCCCAATTCGTAGTGATTTATAACAGTGGAAAGCTATAAATTTGACAGACACAATCAAAAAATTGAAGAAACAGTGAGTAATTATGTTGATGCATTTCAAGGCTGAGCACTTAATTTAGCATGTAGAATTGTGGATTCCATGAAGATATCAACCAAGAATCCCAGGAAATTATATCCGGCGCCATAACAAATGTTAATGTTAATCTGCAGTAAAGAACCACTGCCAAATCTAATGTTGACAGTGAGTCAAATGCTGTTTGGGAGTCAAAAACAACAGAGAGTCAAGTGAAGAAGCTGCAGACCCTGGGAGAACATAGAACAGCACAGAACAGACCCTTCAGTCGACAACATTGTGCCAAACTAATTAAATAGTAATGAAATGTTGAACTAAATTGAAAATTTAAGTACGTTCATTATCAAAGTATGTATAAATTATGCAACCATAAGATTTGTCTTCTTACAGGCAGCTGTTACATTTTGTAACTTCAAAACATTAATTCAAAGGTACTCAAGGAAGTCCAAAATAAGGGAGTCTAAAAAAGATAAGACACCGAATGTGCAGACAGAAAAGAAAACAAATCGAGCAAAAAATAATAGCATTTTGAATGAAAGTGAGTCCACAGGCACAAAACCCAGAGCAGCCAGAGGGCACGGCCTCAGCCTCAGTGCGGCACAGAGCAGAGTAAACATTGTGGAGCAGTGGGCAGAGCTGGCCCAACCCTCACCTCTGGTCCCGTCACGTTGCCTCTCCAATTCATCTGAGCCAGTGTGTAAATATTGCATCGTTCCTCGCTCTAGGACCCGGGCCCTGTCACGTTGATACTCTCTGGGCCTGGACCCCACCGCCACATTTCAGCCCGTACTTTGTCTTTCTAAATCAGCCCGGTGTTTAGATTGATCAAACCTTGCCCTTGGTTCAGGTGGACAGTCCTTGAATCTGCCTCTCCTCCACTCCAACTTTGCTCTGCTTCTCCTCCCACGACTTGTCCTCAACTTTGCCCCACTTCTGCACACTTTGACCCTCGACTCAGCCTCGTCTTCACTCGCCTCTTTGCAGTGATCATTTACCATAATGTTTTTATTAACCAAGTGTTAATAATAGAGTATTTAGACATATTCCTTGTTTTGTTAACCACCAGTAAGTTGTTGCTTGCCTTCAGCAGCAGCATCTTAAGCCAGAGGTTCAGTTAATCCTTCTGTTTACAATAATGTCCACATCCTTCAATTTCCTGCACATAAGAGCGTAGCAGTTAGTGTGATGCTACTACAGACCAGGGCATCATTTGGAGGTAAAGTTGTGGCATCCACTGTAAGGATTTTGTATGTTCTTGCGTGGGTTTCCTCCAGGTGCGCCAATTTCCTCCCACAGTCCAAAGATGTGCCAGTTGGTAGGTCAATTGGTCATTGCAAATTGTCCTGTGATTAGACTGTTAAATCAATGGGTTGATGGCAGTGTAGCTTGAGGGGTTGGAAAGGCCTGTTTTGCAGTATAATAAAATAAATAAATAAATAAAACATTATGTTCCTATCCAAGGAGCCTCTTGATCACCTCTATCATATTTGCCTTCGCTGCCATCTCTGGCAGTGCATTCCAAGCTTCCACCTTGCACATCAGCTTTCAACTTGCTCTTGTACCTTAAGTGCATGCCTTCTGGTATTAGACACTTTGAGCCCAGGGATAAAGATACCAGCTCTCTACACTATCTCACAATCATTTATACCTCTATCAGATCTCATTGGAGAGGCTTCAGAGGTGGTTCTCAAGGATGATTCCGGGAATGAAGAGGTTATCATACGAGGAGCGTTTGATGGCTTTGGGTCTGTACTCGCTGGAGTTTAGAAGGATGAGGGGAGGATCTCATGGAAACCTTTTCAATATTAAAAGGCATAGACAGACTAGATGTGGAAAGGATATTTCCCTTGGTAGAGGAGTCGAGGACAAGAGGGACATCCATTTAAAACAGAGATACGGAGAAATTTCTTTAGCCAGAAGGTGGTGAATTTGTGGAATTTGTTACCACAGGCAGCTGTGAAGGCATATTGATATGCTCACTGGTGTGGAGGACTTTACCCATGATAGAATGGGCCATATCCACTACTTTCTGTAGGATTTTCCATCCAAGGGCATCGGTGTTTCCATACCAGGCTGTGATGCAGACAATCAATATACTCTCCACTACACATCTAAAGAAGTTAGATAAAGTTTTAGATGTCAAGCCAAATCTTTGAAAACTCCTAAGGAAATAGAGCCACTGCTGAGTTTTCTTCATTATTGCACTTACTTGCTGCATCCAGGACCAGATCCTCCAAAATAAAGATGCTGAGGAATTTAAAGTTGCTGACCCCCTCCACCTCTGGTCCTCTGAGGACTGGATCATAGACCTCTGGTTTCCTCCTCCTTCTGAATCCTTTCCAAAGCACCAACATCCTTCCTATAATGGGGAGACCATATCTGAATGCAGTACTCCAGATGTGCCCTTACTAGAGTTTTAGAAAACTGCAAAACTATTTCCAGATTCTTGAACTCAATTCCTTGACTAAGAAAGACAAGCATGTCTTATGCCTTAGTTCCAGGAATGTGTTAGAAATGGGTACACCAATGTGGAGATTAAACCAACTCCGATAAACAATCAAAAACCCACACATGAAATGTTATTTGTTTTGCTTTTTATTCCAAGATAAAGCATGGTATCAGGCTCTTCCGGGTCAATGAGCCCCCACTACCCAATTACACCCACGTGACCAAGCAGCCAGCTAACCTGTGCATTCTCAGGATGTGGGAAGAAACTGGGGCAACTTGAGGAAGCCCATGCTATCGTGAGGAGAACATACACATTTCCTACAGATCGCAGTGGAATTGAACCCAGGTTGCTGGTGCTGTAATAGCATTATGCTAATTGCTACACAATGGTGCCACCTCAAATGGCAGTGTAAAATTTTCCGTGTGCTTCCACACTTCTTTTTAAAAAAGAGAAAATGGTGCAGTATTATGGGACACGAGATTCCACAAGTGTTGGAAATCTTGAGTAACACACAGAATGCTTGAGGAATTCAGGAGGATAGATAGAACCCATGGAGGGAAATAAACCATCAATGAGACCCTACAGTGCCTACAAAAGTATTCAAACCTCTTGGAAGTTTCCATGTTTCATTGTTTTACAATATTGAATCAGTGGATTTAATTTGGCTTTTTTTTTGACACATCAACAGAACAAGACTCTTTTATGTCAAAGTGAAAACAGGTCTCTTCAAAGTGATCTAAGTTGATTGATCGTATAATTATTCACCCCCTTCAAGTCAGTATTTAGCAGATACTCCTTTAGCACCAATTACAGCTTTGAGTCTGTGTGGATAGGTCTCTATCAGCTTTGTACATCTGGACACTGCAATTTCCCCCCATTCCTCTTTAGAACACTGCTTGAACTCTGTCAGATTACATGGGGATTGTGGGTGAACAGCCCTTTTCAATTCCAGCCATGAATTCTCAATAGGATTGAGGTCTGGACACTGTCAGCCACTCCAGGACATTAAGTTTGTTATTTTTAAGCCATTCCTGTGTAGCTTTGGCTTTATGCTCGGGTCACTGTCTTGCTGGAAAGCAAATCTTCTCCCAAGTCGCAGTTCTTTTGCTGACTGCATCAAGTTTTCATCTAGGGTATCCTTATATTTTGCTGCATTAATTTTACACTCTATCTTCACAAGCTTTCCAGGCCCTGCTGCAATGAAGCATCCCCTGAAGTTATTGCATGCACAGACTCTCCCATCTCAGCCACTGAAGCTTGCAACTCCTCCAGCATTGTTATCAATCTCTTGCTGGCCTCCTTCATTCGTCCCTTTCTTAATCAGTTTTGAGGACGGCCTGCTCTAGGCCATATTTTTTTTGCCATTTCTTGATGGTTGACTTAACTGAAATCCAAGGGATATTCAGTGATTTGGAAATTTTTTTGTATCCATTTTCTGACTTGTGCTTTTCAATAACCATTTCCTGGAGTTGCTTACGGGAGACCATTTCCTTCATGGTCTCCCACATGCCTTCTGAAAAGCCTAGCTGAGATTTCATGTCAGTTTTTTTGCCACTCTCCCATAAAGCTGTGATTGATGTACCACCCGGGCAACAGTTGTTGTATGTACAGTCTCAGCCACTGAAGCTTGTGACTCTTCCAGGTCTCTTGCTAGCCTCCCTTGATAGTCCTCTTCTTGCACAGTCATTTCATGGAGTTACTTGAAGTGTCCTTTTGTCTTCAGGGTGTAGTTTTTGCCAGGATACTGACTCGCCAGCAGTTGGAGCTTCCAGATCCAGGTGTATTTTTACTACAATCAGTTGAAGCACCTTGACTCCATGCAGGTGATCTCCAATTAACTAGTGATGTGATTTCTCAAGCCAATTGGCTGTGCCAGTGATGATTTGGCATACCAATTAAAGGGGTGAATATTTTATGCAGTCAATTATTTTGTGTTTGATATTTGTAGTTAATTTAGATCACTTTGCAGAGATTTGTTTTCACTTTGACACGAAAGAGTCTTTTTCTGGTGATGATTGTCAACAAAGCCAAATTAAATCCATTGTGATTTAACATTGTAAAACAGTAAAACATGAAATCTTCCAAGGAGGGCAGGTGAATACTTTTTATAGGCACTGTCTGTCAGGACTAGAAAGGAAAGTGGCAGAAGACAGAATTAGAAGGTGAGGGGAGGGGAAGGAGTACAAGCTAGCAGGTGATAGGTGAACCCAGCTGAGGGCAAAGGTGGGTGGGTGCATGAGTACAGTATATTTGTATTTAGTAATATAAATAGATCACATGGTCAGAGGATACAGTGATGTCACCACTAGCTCAAATAGTCAGCTCCACAAGCTCAAATATTTTGCTGGAAGAGTTAGATTAAATAAATCTTGTCCAACGTTCTTATGTCCTTGTATTGCATGCCAGCAGAATGCAATGTCAATCTGAGGATGCAGTACTGGCTCTAAAGGAAAGAGATTAAATTAATATCTACACAGGGATCAGCTTTATTTGTGACATGTACATCAAAACACTGAGCTATACAAATAAGTGAGAAGAGTCAGATCAGCGAGGATTGTGCTACGAAGCGTGTGATGATCGTCACGCTTCTGATGCTAATGTAGCATGCCCACAACTCACTAACCCGAAACCTACGTCCTTGGGATGTGTGAGGAATTGGATGAAACCCAAATAGTAACGAGGAGAATGTACTAGTTCCTGACTGACAGTGACGGTGATTGGGCTCTGATCTGTGATCACTGTCACTGTAAAGTGAAGAGCTAACCGCTACAGTCATGTGCTGCCCCAAAAAGTGTGGAACACTTCACGTGCCATTGTTGGCGAGTGAACATAATTGTTGAATTTGAAGTGCTTCCAGGAGTGGCTTTTTGAGATGAACATATATCAAGTTCAATTGTCATTCACTCATTCACATGCATACAAGTAAACAAGACATTGTTTTCCCGGGGCCAAGATGCAAAACTCAGTACATATAGTCACACAGAGCTCATTTAGATACAATAGAACATGAAGTCACAAAATAATATCAGTGCAAATTCCACCATGGCATGACCTGAAGAATGATGGTACATGGGATATTGTCTGGAGCCATGTTTCTGCAAGAACAAAGCATACAGCAGTTTCTCCTCTCCTGCTGGGTCAGCTAAAGGTGAAGGCAATCTAACTAGTCTTCAGGGACCAACAACTGGAGAGCAGTAACAACAGGAGATAGAGTGACATCTAAATTGAAATAAATGAAATTTGAAATTATACCTGGCATAGAGTAAACAGGCCTTTCAACTCAGCTAGTCCATGCCAAAACATTTAATCTCCCAACTCCATTGACCTGCACCCTGACCACAGCCCTACCATCCAAGTGTACTTGCATGCACTATTCATACTCATTCCACACACTCATGGCCCTCTGAATGAAGAAGGTTTCCTTCATGTTCCTCTTAAACTTTTCACCTTTCACCCTTAACCTATGACCTCGAGTCATGTGGAAAAAGCCTGCTTGCATTTACCCTATCTACACCCCTCATAATTTTGTATGCCTCTATCAAATCTCCTCTCAATCTTCTACATTCTAAGGAATAGTCCTAACTAATAGAATATTTCCATATAACTCAGGTCCTCCAGACCCAACAACATACTTCTGAATTTTCTCTGTACTCTTTCAACCTTATTTAAGTTTTTACTATAGGTAGGTTACCAAAACTGCACACAATACTCCAAATTAGGCCTCACCAACATCTTACACAACTTCAGCATAACATTCCAGTACTCAATAACTGATTTATGAAGGCCAATGTGCCAAAAGCTTTCCCTGTGTAAAGGTTATGCATGGGCATGAGTTAAGTTTGAGTACATTTGGAAAAAATTATAATCTCTAACCAAGATGGGTGCATTTTTATTTATATTTAGGAGCTGTAAAATATAATGAAACATTTTCTCCAATTGATCTCTGGTATTCAAGTCCAAATCAACTTTGAAAATAGGGGCTTGTAAGTTGTAGGCTTAAAGTAGTGGTCTGCATTTAAAATAAGTATGTTTCTGTAAAGAAACCAAAACCAATACTTTCCTTTTCAGACATTGCAATAGGCAGAAGGTGGAAAATGTTGTAGAATGTATAATTAGTGTGTTGGTCACACCACATGTCCAGAAAGAAACAAGATGGATAGGCACTGGGAAGGGCAGTAAGTTCCTCTTTCAAACAGGTCTACAGAGGGACAGTCTTAACCTTTCAGACTGGTCTTCAGATCTGGGTATATTTAGGAAAAAGACATTGAAGTACAGGTGGCCCCTGTTTTTCAAACGTTCGCTTTACGACAGCTTGCTTTTACGAAAGACCTACATTAGTACCTGTTTTCGCTAACCAAAGAGGATTTTCGCTTTTACAATAAAAAGATGTCCGCTTTGAACGTGTGTTTATCCTGAGAAAGTCCACCACGACCATGAAGCCTTGTGCGGGTAGTTGTGTGTGCATGCGTGTACGTGCTGATTTTTTTTTTCCAAATTGATTTTGGCTTGCTGTCTTCCCAATTTTGATAAGTGAAACTATACCGTACATACAATATTTCTACTTTATATAGGCTGTATATTTATCATATCATTCCTGATTTTACTATATGTACCTGTGTTATTTTGGGTTTTATGTGTTATTTGGTATGATTTGGTAGGTTATTTTTTGGGTCTGGGAATGTTCAAAAATTTTTCCCGTATAAATTAATGGTAATTGCTTCTTCACTTTACGACATTTTGGCTTACAAACGGTTTCATAGGAACGCCCTACTTTCAGATAGCGGGGAAAACCTGTATGTGCAGAAGGGGGTTGGGGGTGGGGAGATGCAGTGAACAAAGGGATCGTCTTTGACAGGCTGGAGACCAAATGTGGGCAGGTGATTGAGATTCACATGGAGTAGGATAGGTTGAAAGGACTTGCTTGTGGTAGCAGAATTGTGCAGGATCTGTGAATGCAGAGAGAACAGAGAAGTGAAAAAGAAACTCGCTGGAGCCGTGGAAAACAGACAGTGGCAGTAGCCGGAAATCTAAAGTAACGAACGCCCAGAAATTGCAGAGAAACAGCAACTTCTGTGGAGGAGGCATAGAACATAGACCAGTACAGTACACGATCAGGCCATTTCACCCACAATGTTGTGCTGAATTAGTCAACAAATGGCTATCCATGTTGAGTATTTCCATCATTTTCTATTTTATTTTATTTTATTGAAGTGGTATGATCATTTGAGCTGATTGGAAAAGGGAGCTTCTAGATCTGTTCCCAGCTGACCTGTATCTCTAACATCAAGAAAGGATCACGTTCTGCCATTACAAAGCCCTAAAGGAGTCTGCCGATTCAAACTTTCCATACATACCGTTTAATTTACTTTTCAGTCTATTCAGTTGCAGTTTGACAGATTTATGGCAGAAAATGCCAGAACGGAGAAGAAATATGCTTATAATTTAACTGCCATGATACCTGTGGTTCAGCTGGCAACATCCTTCCCCATGGGTTCAAATATTGCTGTTCAAGTCACATTCCTAAATATTTACTGCTGGCTGAAGCTCCAACAATGTACTGAGAAGGTGACACCTTTTGCAAGAAGTATTAAAATCAAATCAAATCAAGTTTAATTAACATTCAAACCATACATAGATACAGCTGAATGAGACACATTCTTCTGGGACAACGGTGCAAAACATTCAAAGAAGCAAGCAAACATTCAAAAACAGCAAGTACCATAATTCAAGATAGCGAACAAAGAAGCATACTCACTCAAAAAAACCCATATATTTAGACCAAGAACCTGGGTGACAATGTCCGGCAATTGAAGGCACGGTGACCCAGCAGTGTATAGACACACATAATCCAACCTGTCATTGCACTGCTTGGATACAGGAGGGGAACACTGCCGGGCGAGGCCAGGCCCCTGCCGAGCTCAGTCACTCAGTAGCACTTCGGTGTCTCTCACCGAGTCTGCAGCAGCAGAAAAGTCCGAGGCTTGAGGTCCAGTTCTCGCTACATTCAAGGCTACACTGCTCCCATGTTGACTGTCCCTCCACCAGACAAGGGTAACAGACTGGCGGCAATTTACATTATCACTGTCTAACAGAGTCTTGTGGTCACAAGTGAAATGTTCGAGACAATCTCCCACAGTTATATTGCACCAACCCCAATGCTTCCAAATAGTGGGCAGCAACATGGTCCACAACCAGGCCAGCTCCTCTGAACTCAAACTCTGATACCCTGATGGGCTTCTCTGTTATCCCAATGGCCTCATCCAATATCCCGGCAAGTTATGTTCACTATTGAGCACCTTTTCTCGGTCCCAAAACAAACAGAATTTCCTGGTGGTGAACCATTTTAATTCCACTGCCCATTCCTATGTCCATATGTTGGTCCATGGCCCACTGCCACGATGAGGGAACTTTCAGGTTGGAGGAGCAACACCTCATATTCCACTTGAGTAGCCTCCAAACCTGTGGCATCAACATCAATTCCTCTAACTTCTGGTAATTTCTGCCCCACTTTGCCTCCTCCCTTTTTTCCATTCCCCGTTCTGGCTCCCCATATACCCCTTATCTTTTCCTACTTTGTCTCTGGTGCCCCTTCCCTTTCTCCCATAGCAGATCCCTTCTTCTTCAGCTCTCTACCATTTCTACCTCTCACCTCATCCTCAGTCCCACACCCACCTACCTACCTTCCCCCTCACCTGGCTTCACCTACATCACCTTCAGCCTTGTACACCCCTCCTCCACCCCCTTATTCTGACTTCATCCCCCTTCCTTTCCAGCCCTGGTGAAGGGTCTCGGCCTGAAATGTTGGCTCAATATTCCTCTCCATCGATGCTGCCTGACCTGCTGATTCCACCCAGCATTGTGTTGCTTAAGACTTCCAGCATGTGGAGAATCTTCTGGGTCTCCAGTTGCCAGGCCAGCCACATCTCAAGCATTTTCAGATTGAAGAAAATCGATTCCGAGTGCTCTAACTGAAATTTTGGATTTAAATATGAATGAGACAAAATATTAGCACATGAGGCAAGAGATGGATATCAAGTAGGTATCCCTAGGCCAAAGAAACCAAACAGGAAAAATGATCTAGCTGAGAGCATTGAGTGAATTCAAAGACCATTTTAGATAAAATGATATGATTTCATAAAGCTGCCAAAAACAATGCCTGAGGATTAGTAAAGATCCAGAGATGTAGAGGTCCGTAGCTTTAAATTTCTTGTTACATAAAATGCCACTGGGTGGAGGAGTGGAGATGCATCTCTGCAAAAAGAAGTGTAAGGCGCTCCTTCCCTCCACAAGCCCGCAGGTCACCCTGACACCTGCTTAGCCCCTGAACTGGGTCACATGAAGCCATGGGAGCAGTGTTGGATGGCCGTATCAGCAGCTGGCGCATATCACAAGTTCTGGTTATGTGACCACTGACGCCAGGCAGACATTCTCTGAAGACTATTGATAATGGCTGGGGTCACCCGTCTGGTGAAGACATCACCCAGAAGAAGGCAATGGCAAACCACTTACGTAGAAAAGTTTGCCAAGAACAATCACGGTCATGGAATAACCGCGAATGCTGGCGTCATACGACCCGGCACATAACGAATGAACATAATATCACACAAAAAGGGCATGGCAACATTACTACTTATTTGCATCGATTCAGCATGTCACCAAAAGCTTTGAGAAACTTCTATGGGTGCACAGTGCAGGGTATCCTAACTGGTTTCATCATGGCGTCGAATGGAAAAACGGATACCCAGGAACGGAAAAGGCCTCAGTTCATCACAGAGGAGGCCTCCCCACCAGTGCGTACATTTACATGAAATGCCGCCATAGGAAAGCAGCATCCGTCATTAATGACACCACCATCTACCATGCCCTTGTCTTGCTGTTACTATCGGATAGGAAGCACAGAAGCTGTAGGTCCCACATACCAGGTTTAGGAACCCTACAACCATCAGGATCTTGAACTGGCGTGGATAACTCCAATCACTACAACACTCACCTGACGTACAGAATGACTTTCAATGACTCATTACAACTCATGCTCTCAGTGTTATTTTTTTAATTTGCAGCTTGTCAGTCTTTGTCCAGATATCATCGTTTGTAAAATTCAATTGCATTCCTCCAAATATATATTAATAATTTAGACGAGAGAATTAAATGCAGCATCTCCAAGTTTGCGGATGGCACGAAGCTGGGCGGCGGTGTTAGCTGTGAGGAGGATGCTAAGAGGATGCAGGGTGACTTGAATAGGTTAGGTGAGTGGGCAAATTCATGGCATTTGCAATTTAATGTGGATAAATGTGAGGTTATCCACTTTGGTTGCAAGAACAGGAAAACAGATTGTGCTGTCTTTACGACAGTTATTTAGTTTATAATATTTTCGCTTAGTAATTCATTCGATAGTATTTTCTAGTTAGAATTAGAAGTGTTTAAAGTATATTCATTGCATGTAAAATATATCGGCATGCGATGACGTCACATCCGGTTTCGCCGCGTCTTGTGGGAAAATACCGGTTTGGAATTAACGCGAGGGTGGGGGCTTACCACGAGGCAGACCCGAGCAGAAGTTGTTTTGCAGGCATGAGAAATCACAGTGAGAGCAACGCTGTAAGTTAATAGATAATCGATATATTGAACTAAGATGTTAATGCCGATCCTGTTAGAAGTAACGACGGTAGATAATGTTTATGCTTTCGTTAGTTAAAGAGTCACGGATAGTTTGCATGGAAGTGTATTTAAAGTAGTCAATGGAGCAGGTAAACTCTCCCTGTATACTGCACCTTAGTGTAATGTGGTTATAGTCACCTTTGCAAGTATTTACACTTGAAATGTGATATTAAGGAAGGAACAAATACTGTATCAATCTTGTATTGTTTTATCAACAGTTTTCACCATATGTTAATGTGAAGAGTGAACAGTAAATGGTTAATCTTACTGCGATCTGGTTCTTATTAACTGTGGTTTATCTCGACGTTAAATTCGGCGTTCGTGACACGCGAAGGAGAACGTTACACAGATTATTATCTGAATGGTGGCCGATTAGGAAAAGGGGAGATGCAACGAGACCTGGGTGTCATTGTACACCAGTCATTGAAGGTGGGCATGCAGGTACAGCAGGCGGTGAAAAAGGCAAATGGTATGTTGGCATTCATAGCAAAAGGATTTGAGTACAGGAGCAGGGAGGTTCTACTGCAGTTGTACAAGGCCTTGGTGAGACTGCACCTAGAATATTGTGTGCAGTTTTAATCCCCTAATCTGAGGAAAGACATTCTTGCCATAGAGGGAGTACAGAGAAGGTTCACCAGATTGATTCCTGGGATGGCAGGACTTTCATATGAAGAAAGACTGGATCGACTAGGCTTATACTCACTAGAATTTAGAAGATTGAGGGGGGATCTTATTGAAACGTATAAAATTCTAAAGGGATTGGACAAGCTAGATGCAGGAAGATTGATTCCGATGTTGGGGAAGTCCAGAGCAAGGAGTCACAGCTTAAGGATAAAGGGGAAGCCTTTTAGGACCAAGATGAGGAAAAACTTCTTCACACAGAGAGTGGTGAATCTGTGGAATTCTCTGCCACAGGAAACAGTTGAGGCCGGTTCATTGGCTATACTTAAGAGGAAATTAGATATGGCCCTTGTGGCTAAAGGGATCAGGGGGTATGGAGAGAAAGCAGGTACAGGGTTCTGAGTTGGATGATCAGCCATGATCACACTGAATGGCGGTGCAGGCTCGATCATACTGAATGGCGGTGCAGGCTCGAAGGGCCAAATGGCCTACTCCTTCACCTATTTTCTATGTTTTCTAAATGACTGTAAGAAAATGAATCTCAAGGTAGTATATGGTAGCATATGCATACTTAGATAACAAATTTACTTTGAACTTTGAACATTGAAATTTGAATTTCAATGTTCTGCAAAGGAAGATAGAGGCAGTAATAAGTGAAGAAAAGGTGAAAACAAGATACATGGTATCAGACTGTTCAGGGTTCATTGATACGAGAAAAGAAAAAGAGAAGCCAAGACTATTTAAGGAGTACAAAGGCTGTTGTAAATCTAGTCAAGAAGAAAAGAAGAGCTTATGAAAGGTTCAAAAAGCTAGGTAATGATAGAGATCTAGAAGATTATAAGGCTAGCAGGAAGGAGCTTAAGAATGAAATTAAGAGAGCCAGAAGGGGCCATGGAAAGGCCTTGGTGGACAGGATTAAGGAAAACCCCAAGGCATTCTACTAGTATGTAAAGAGCAAGAGGATAAGATCTGAGAGAATAGGACCAATTACGTTTGACTTTTGGAAAGCATCAAGTTGGATAAGTCTCTGGGATGAGACGTACCCCAGGCTACTGTAGGAAGCAAGGGAGGAGATTACTGAGCAGCTGGTGATGATCTTTGCATCATCAATGAGGACAGGAGAGGTTCCAGAGGATTGAAGGGTTGCGGATGTTGTTCCTTTATTCATGAAAGGGAGTAGAGGTAGCCCAGGAAATTATTGACCAGTGAGTCTTACTTCAGCGGTTGGTAAGATGATGGAAAAGATCCTGAGAGGCAGGATTTATGAACACCTGGAGAGGTATAATATGATTAAGAATAGTCAGAATGCAGGTTGTGCCTTAAGAGCCTGATTGAATTTTTTGAGGATGTGACTAAACATGTTGATGGAGGTAGAGCAGTAGAGGTAGTGATTTGACCTGTCGCTAGATTGAACATGATCACAGTCTTCCTGTCTGGTGATGCTCACGTGACATAGCTGGCCAACTATGCAGCAGCCCTGTGACTGGATGCCCAAAATGACTTGCGTGTGACAGTCAAAGATCACCCCATAGTTTAATGTTCTTATTCAAGCTAAGCAGCAACAGCCTTCATACTGTTCTGTCGTTAAAAAAGTTTAATTTAATTTTAATTTGCCTATATTTTAGGTGTGTAGTCTTGTTATTTAACACACTAATCAAGTCAAACAAGTGAGGTTTATTGTTATTTAACTATATACATGTATATAACATATATAACCATATAATGTATATAGAATTGAGATGTTTCTCCGAACCAGGAGAAACACAATAGCACACATAACACACACATCACACGATAACTTATGAAGTTAAGGATAAAATTACCACGTGACTTGAATCACATAAATAACAAAATAAAGTGCATTAATATTAAATATCATAAGATACAGAGCAGATTAAACCACTGGGAGTTCAGAAACCTAATAGCCTGGGGCAAGAAACTGTTTCTCATTCTGATCTTACCTGTTTTTATGTATCATAGTCTCCTGCTTGATGGTAGAAAGTTAAAGAGGATGGGTGGGATCCTTAATAGTATTAAACGTATGCATATGTAGCTACTCCTGTTAAGATGGAGGAGGGGGAGCCTTGTTTGCCTCAATCTGGAAGTGGCTTCTTGCTCAGGAAGGTGATATGAAGGGACCAGGTGAGATCATCTCAGGGACTTGGTGAACTTAGCTCTCTCTACAGAGGAGCCATGTATTAACAAAGTGGATGGTTCGTTTGCACCTTCCTGAAGTCCACTATGAGTTCCTTTGTCTTCTTCACATTCAGGCTTAGATTAAAAATATTGTTTACCTTCTCACACCAATCCACCAGCCACTCCACCTCCTCTCTATTCTTCGTCATGTCATTGCTGGTGATAAGGCCAACCACTGCTGTGTTTGTGGATGACACAGTTTGAGTTAAAATCTATGACATGGTCGTGCATCAGCAGTGTGAACAGCAGCAGGCTGAGCACACAGCCTTGGAGAGTGCCAGTTTCAGCATAATGGGACAAGAGATGTTGCTACCCACACAGACTGACTGTGGCCTTCCTGTTAAGACGTCTAGCATCCAATTGCAGAGGGAGGTGGTCCGGATGGGACTGAACAGAGTGGCGGCAGAGGCTGTTTTCATTGTTTAGTGTCTGCTTGTGGGATGATGAATTTCAGGGTGGTATACCACATACATATTTTGATAACAAATGCACTTTGAATCTTGAAACTTTAGAGAGAGAGAGCAGGAGAGAAAACAAACAAAAACTACAAAAATAAAACCAGTTAAACAGGGAGAATACAAACAGAAAGTAAAAAGGCACACGGATGATCAAAAAATGGAGGCCTACGTGGGAAAGTAGGGTTAGGTTGATCTTTGAGAAGGTCAGCATAACATTGTGGGTCATAGGGATGGATCTTGCGATGTGTGTTCTATCTCCTATGTACATGTGTTAAATGTCGCACCTTCCACAGCAGCAGGATATTTCCACCTGGTCATTGTACTAGAGGGGATGGAAACTCTGAGACAATCTGGCAGCAAGATGAACAACAACAAAAATGGTGTTTCCCGATCTGCATGAAGAAAGTGATCGCTGACAGCCCCCTTGTCCCGAGTTACTGTAGGAATTTTGTGTTCTTGCACTTGCTTTTCTCCCCTTTCTTCTGGTTCTCTCTTTCCCATCTGATCATCTCTGTAAAGTTCTCTTTTTGACATTTTTCTGTGGCTCTGCAAATGCTTCTTTTCGGATAATGCTGTGAGACGATGAGAAGTACAACTTTCAGCGGGGATGTAAATACAATCTCAACATTATGGATTGATCAGCTGCTACAAATGTCATTTTCTGTGAATGCCACAGGCCAACTAGGATATTAAAAATTACAAATGATAAATGATAAATCCTGTAAGGAGCCGAACTTTGATAAATTGCTTCTATAACAATGTAAATACTGAATTGACCATAAGACCACAGACATAGGAGCAGAAATAGGCTATTCAGCTGATTGAACTTTGCTGATGTATTATCCCTCTCAATCCCATTCTCCTGGCTTCTCCCCATAACCTTTGATGCCCTTACCAGTCAAAAACCTATTAATCTCCACTTTGAACAAATGTACTCAATGACTTGACTTCCATAGTCATCTGTCTTAATGAATTCCACAGATTCACCACCCTCTGGCTCAAAATTCTTTCTCATCTCTGTTCTAAAACAACATCCTTATATCCTGAGGCTGTGCCCTCCAGTACTATTGAAAACAGCTTCTCCACATCCTCTCTATCTAGACCTTTCAATATTTAGTACGTTCTCCTTATTCTTCTGAACTCTGGTGAGTACAGGGCCAGAGCCATCAAATGCTCCTCATACAATAAGCTTTTCATTTCAGGATCATTCTCATAAACTTCCTCAGGACACTGTCCAATGCTAGCACATCCTTTCCTAGATATTGGGCCTAAAACTCCATGTGTGGTCTGACCAATGCCTGATAAAGCTTCAGTATTACACCTTTGCTTTTACATTCTAGTCCTTTTGAAATGAAATGAATTGCACTTGCCTTCCTCACCACTGACCCAACCTGCAAGTTAACCTTTGGGGAATCCTGCACTGGGACTCCCAGGTCACTTTGTATCTTCAATTTCTGAATTTGTCCCCCATTCAGAAATGCATCACTATGTACTTCTCTGGTATGTTAGTCCACCAGCACTTTTTTGCTCATTCTCCTAATTTGTCCAAGCCCTTTGAAATGCCACCAGTCACCTGCAGCCAACCTGCAGTCCCTATTACTCCCACTCATAGCCTCCTGCCAGTCAGATAATCTTCTATATTAGAATCTCTCCTGTAATACCATGAGCCTTAACTTGTTTAGCAGCCTGAAGTGCTGCACCTTGTTAACAGCTTCCTGAAAATCCAAATAAACAACATTCATTAACACTCCGTTGTCTATGCTGCCTGTCATTTTCTCAAAGAATTCCAACAGATTTGTCAGGTAAGATTTCCCCTTAAGGAAACCATGCTGAATTTGTTTGAAACCCCATCCTTAATAATGCCATCCAATCTGGTTTAAGATGGTTTGAGTGACAACTTGCCTGTGGTCAATGGAACAAAGAAAGCAGCTGAATACTTGGTATTCCTACCTTCTTCTGATAAACGATCGTTGCAAACAGTGGCCTGTCAGAGTTGAGCTGAGTCACCTGTACAATCTGGCATGTTTGTTGTGTGGCTGGAGTCTCAGTGGGGGGGCAGGATGGCTGCAGCATGCCTGGGCTAGAGTTGCTGGAGTGGACTTTGATGCTGCGGAGCCAAGGCGAAGTAGGGTGCGGAGAGGTCCGAGGTTTGGTTGATTTAAGAGCCAAGCTGAATTGGAAAGGATGTATAATTTGGTGCAGCAGAGCTGAGGCAAGGAAAGATCTGAGGTTTGATCAATTTAAGAACCAGAATCAGGTTTATTATCGCTGGCATGTATTGTGAAATTTGTTAACTTAGCAGCAGCAGTTCATTGCAATACATAATATAGAAAAAGAAAAATCAATCAATCAATGACAGTATACGTATTAATAGATGTAGTAGATTAATAGATATGTATTAATAGATGTAGATGTAGTAATAGATGTATTAATAGGCTCATGGTATTACAGGAGAGATTCTAATATAGATGTAGTAATAGATTAAAAGTCATGCAAAAACAGGTATAATACATATTTAAAAAGTGAGCTAGTGTTCATGAGTTCAATGTCCGTTTAAGAATCAGATGGCAGATGGGAAGAAGCTGTTCCTGAATTGCTGAGTGTGTGTCTTCAGGCTTCTGTACCTCCTACCTGATGGTAACAGTGAGAAAAGGGCATGCCCTGGGTGCTGGAGGTCCTTAATAATAAAAAAACTGAGCCAAATTGGAAAGGTCAGGTACTGGTTGTATCAAGGTGGCAGAGCCTGTGCCCAAGGGTGAGAAATGACCCAAGGTTAACAATTTTTGCATCGGGCCAGGTTGAAATGGTTGGGATGTCAGGTAGGAGGTGGGAGATGGGCCGGTCCGGCTTACTGCTTGTCTCTGTGCTAGACTGAGGCTGTGGCCTGCAACTAGTGGAAGTCTGGATTGGCCGCAGTGATGCCTGGTGTTCTGAATGTTGTTTGCTTGTGTGTATATTTGCATGATTTGTTTTTTCTCTCCCTCTCTCTGCACATTGGGTGTTTGATGGGGGCTGTTGGGTTTCTTTGCTTTGTAGCTGCCTGTAAAGAGATGAATCTCAAGGTTGTATACTTTGACAATAAATGTACTTTCAACTTTGAACACTGATGTCAGGCTAACTGGGCTATAATTTCCTGTCTTTTGCCCCCACTCTTATTAATATGTAGAGTGACATTTGTGATTTTCAACATCGAGATCAGGTCTTGATGTAGGGTCTTGGCCTGAACTGGTGACTTTTCACTGCTCTCCATAGAGGCTGCCTGACCTGGTGTGTTCCTCCAGCAGTTTGGGTGTGTTTCTCTGGATTTCTGTCAACTGCAGAATTTCCTGTGTTTAAGAGTATGTAGCTTATTTCTGGGCTAAGAAGCTGTGGTTTGGATGCCAGTGGGACCAGTGCTATACTGTATAGCTTCTGAAGCATAGGAGCCCCAGCACAAGAGAGAATGTCTGGGCTGGGAGGGGCCTTGATTTTACTGGCTGCTTTCCTGAGGAAGTGGGAAGTGTAGACTGAGTCAATGGAGGGGAAGCTGTTTTCCATCATAGATTGAAATATGTTCTGCATTTTCTTGTGTTCTTGGGCAGAGAAGTTGCCATACCAAGCTGTGGTGATCAGATAGGATGTTTTCTATAGCACATCTGTAAAAATTGATGAGGCTCACCAAGGATATTCTGAGAACATTCTCCTGTGATTGGAATTATATCATGTACGGTATTGTGCAAATGTATTAGGCAAGTATGTGTGTGTATTTATATATGAAGTTTGCACAGTACTGTATTTGTCAACATGGTGGAGTGGAGAGTGAGTTTGTAAACCTGGTGGGAGGAAAGGATGTCGGGAATGCAAGGGTGGATCACTATGGAGGGGTGTGCGATGTGGCAGGGTAAGGAGTGGTGTGGATGCAGACACACCCAGCCCTGAGACACCGAGCAAGGTTATTTGATACCAAACAATTGGTTCATTACAGAATGTTTCTCTGGTGCTTCCTGCTCTTTCCCCTTTCCCTTCTGATGCACCATCAATAACTCACACTGAGACGTAAGGCGAGATATTGGCTTTTATTGACTGGAAGAAGGAACCAGGAGTGAGTGTCCATCATACTATGTCCTGGAGACTGAGGCCGAGCGTCAGGCCTCAGATCGCCTTTATACAGGGGCCTGTGGGAGGAGCCACAGGAGCAGTCAGCAGGGGGCGTGTCCAGACAGGCACATAGTTCACCACACCTTCCCTTTTTCCAACTGTGATTCCCCTCTCCCACGCTCAGTGCACAATAGAGACCCATATCAGAATCAGCTTTATCATCACTCACATGTGTCATGAAATTTGTTTATTTTTGGCATCAGTACAGTGCAATATACAAAATTACTACAGTAGTCTGCACAAGTCTTAGGCACTCTAGCTATATATATGTGCTTAAGACCTTTGCGCAGTACTATATAAGGAAACTAGCTGTGCCGGTTGGAGGTCAATCAGCCACATTCCAGCACATCACTGCAGGATGTCCTTAGGTCCGACTACCTTCATCTGCTTCTTCAGTGATCCTCCTTCCACTGTAAGGCCAGCTTTGCTAATAGTCACTAAAACTAGACATCTACGGTGATCTATGCCTGAAGGACCTGGACATCGGGGGCTGAAAAATGGCAAGTAACATTTACATCATCAAATAGCCAGCTAGTGACTGATAAGACAGAGTACAGACTTACAGTACCTGCCACATTTAATGGTAATACCATCAAACAAAACACAGAAAACAATTAAATACTTTACTAATCACTCTTTTTCTGGTAAACAATCACTGCCAACAATAGCCTGTAACTTCCCTTTCAGAGCTGAGGTTTTGTACTGCCCGCACCACCTGGCATTTCTGTGGTGTGCACTGAAGCCTCGGAGGAGCAGAATGGTTGTGGTGTGGTGTGAACGGGCCGAATCGAGGCAGCTTGGCCCAGGCACAAGAGCGGGCAGTTGCTGGAGCAGGTTTGGAGGCTATCCGAACAGGTAGAACTGACACAAGGTGAGCACAGGTGAGGCAGGGTTGAATTGGAGCCTGAGCCCGAGACTGAGGTAGACCGAGATTTGGTCAATTTACACACTGGGGTGCATTGGAAAGGTTGGGTACAGGCCCAGGAGTGTATTGAGACAGCAGAGCCTGGGTCCGAGAGCAGGGGATGACATGAGGTTTGGACAATTAAACGTGGGTGTAGAATGAAAAGGGTCGGATTTCAGGCTGGAGGCGATGGACAGCTTGCTGCTCCATGAAGTTTACTCATCCCCGCCCTGAACTGAGGCTGTGGCCTGCAATTAACAGGCTCCTGAATCAGCTGTGATGCTTGGCTTTCGACTCCTCACTGTGGACTCATTTTCACGAATGTCAGTTCTGTATGTTATTTGCTTACTTTTGTTGTTGGCACGATTTTTTTCTCTCTGCACATTGGGTGTTTTTTTTTAATGGTTTCTATTGGGTTTTTTGTGACTGTCTATGTAAGGAGATGACACTCAAGGTTGTATAAAGTATACATACTTTGATAACAAATGTACTTTGAGCTTTGAGTCCCAGACTGTCAATTCTCTGAAGGCTGCTGTAGAGTAGAAATTCAATGGGCTAGCTGCCCAAGTACTGTTGCTGTGAGAGCAGATTGGGTATGCTGTTGTGGGTGACTCATTCCTTGAAAGCCTGAGGCACTTCCACTACCTACAAAGCAGAAGTGAGAAGTTTGACTCACCTCTATGGATGCAGAGTGGATGGCATTCTAATTGGCTGCATCATGGCCTGGTACGGGAACACCAATGCCCAGGAACAGAAAAGGTGACAGAATGTGATGGATACAGTGGATACAGTCCAGTCCATCATAAAAGACTCCCCCCCCCCCCCCCCCCACCAACCCCCCTCTAATCCAGGCCATGCTCTCTTCTCCCTGCTATCATCGGGCAGGAGGTTATTCCTTGTTTGTAATACACACAATGTGCTGGAGGAGCTCAGCTGGTCAGGCAGCAACTATGGATGGGAATAAAGGAGCAACGCTTTGATCCTGATGAAGGGCCTTGACCCAAAACATTAACTGTTTATTCCCATCTATACATCCTGCCTGACTGCCGAGCTGTTCCTGCATATTGTGGGCATTGCTTTAGATTTCCAGCACCTGGAGTACCTCTCGCATCTACTCGTTGTTTGTGCTTAGTTTTTTTACTTATTCTATTTTATTTCTTTGTTCTATTGTGAATGTGTGCAAGAAAACAAATCTCTGGGTAGAATACGGTGACATATAAGTTGAAAAGTTTGGAAGTTTGAAGTAAGTTTATTATTAGTATGGAATATATGTTACCATATATAATCATGAGATTCATTTTCTTGTGGACATTCACAGTAAATACAAAGAAACACAATAGAATCAATGAAAGACCGTGCACAATAAGATGGACAAACAACCAATGTCCAAAAGATGTCCTCAATGTGCAAACCAACAGTGCAAATACAAAAACAATAATTATAAATAAATAATATTGACAGCATGGGATGAATGGTTGTTGAAAGTGAGTTCATACATACATAGGTTATGTTCAGTTCAATGTTGGCATGAGTGAAGTTGAGTGAACATATATATACTTGTATAACAAACTTACTTAGAACTTTGGAAAAAAAACCTAATGTAATATTTGAATTATTGAGAGAACTGAGGCACGTTTGTGGTATTAGCACGTTCCTTGTTCGAGAAAGCAAAATTTGAAGACAAAAATATTCTGAATGCTACAGATTAATAAGCAATCTCTCCCTGCCATAGACCTGCTTTTGGGACAGGTTACCCACGTTTCTTTCCAGTGTATTTCAAAATTCAGATTCAAGATTTATCATAATTGATGAGATTCTTTGTTTAATACTGTAAATTTGCAGCTCTTACTGGTTTCATCACTACCTGGTGTGAAGGTTCCAAGAAGGTAGATACAGAGGGTTGTAGACCCAGCCAACTCCATCAAGGATACAAGCTTCCCAACTATTGAGGACATCTTCAAGAAGCGGAGCCTGAAGAAGTTGGAATCGATTGTTCGGGATCCTCAGTATATGCCCTCTTCTTATTACTACCATCAGGCGGGGGAACAACAACCTGAAGATCCACACTCACTGCTTTAGGAACAGCTTCTTCTCCTCCACATCAGATTTCTTAATGGTCCATGAACCCATGTACATTACCTCACTATTACTCTTTCGCAATATTTATTTATTTATATTTATTACTCAATTATCAATCAATCCACTTATTTTTTATTGTAAATTATAGTGATTTTTATGTCATGCACTCAGGTGTTGCCACAAAACTACAAATATCACAACATATTCAGTGTTAGTGTTCCTAATTCTGACTTATTGTACAGATACTGTATGCAGTAGACAACACAGAAACAGGCCCTTCAGTCCATTTGGTCCATGTTGAACCAATAAATTGCTGAGTCACATCGACCTGCACCTGGACCATAGCCTTCCATACCCATACTATTCATGTACCTATCCAAACTTCTCTTTAATGTTGAAATCAAGCTCGCAAGCATTGGCAGTTGGTTCCACAGTCTTGCAATCCTCATGCTCCCCTTACACTTTGCACCTTTCATCCTTAACCCATGACCCATGATGTAGTTCCACCCAAACTCAGGAGAAAAGCCTGCTTGTATTTACCCTGTTTATTTCCCTCTATCATTTTGAATACCTCTTTCAAATCTCCTCTCAATCTTCTATGTTCCAAGGAATAAAGTCCTCACCTATTCAATCTTTCCTTCTAACTCAGGTCCTCCAGTCCCAGCAACATGCTCGGAATTTTTTTCTGTGCTCTTTCAACTTGATTTACATCTTTCTTGTATGTGGGTGACCAAAAACTGCATACACCCCACCTCACCAATGTCTTGTACAACCTCAAAATAATGTTGCATCTCCTGTACTCAATAATTTGGTTTATGAAGGCCAATATGGCTTATAAAGCTTTCTTTATGACCCTATCAAACTGTGCCAGCACCGTCAGTAAATTATGGATCTGTATTCCCAGATCCCTTTGTTCTACTACACTCCTCAGTGCCCTACAGCTCACTGTGTGAGACCTACCCTAGTTGGTCCTATCAAAGTGCAACACCACACATTTGTATGTATTAAATTCCAACTGCCATTTCTCTGTCCATTTTTCCAGCTGGTCCAGATGCCGCTGCAAGCTCTGATAGGCTTCATCACCATCCACCACGTTCCCAATCTTGGTGTCGTCTCCCAATTTTCTGAGCCGGTTAACCACATTATCATCCAGATCATTGATTCAGATATATCATTGATATAGGGAGTCTTTGATTGAAGTACTGTGCAGACACAACAGAAGAGTACCCATTAGGTCCAATGAAGAGCTTTAAAAACTCTGTCTATAAAAGAGAGGCACTGTCTAGCGGAGTGGTCATCATGGGGGAGATTGTCGTTGGAGTAGTCTGAGTCAGAGTAGTAAGGCTTTGGCTCAACAGGGCTTCGTTGAGAACAGGTGGTGGCAGGGTTAGTAGATAAGTTCATTCCTTATTTCTTATTTCTTTTTTTCCTGAATTAACTCTTGAAAGAATAGTGGGCATGTCTGCAGAGAAAGTGTTCTGTTCTGAGTGTCAGATGTGGGATTTCTGAGAGACTATCAGCTTGCTCAATGGCCACATCTGCACTAGGTGCATCAAGATGCAGCTCCTCAGAGACCATGTTAAGGAACTGGAGCTGAAGCTCGATGACCTTTGGCTTGTTAGGAAAAACAAAGTGGTGATAAACAGGTGCTACAGGGAGGTAGTCACCACAAGGTTACAGGAGACAGATAAATGGATGATTGTCAGGAGAGGGAAGGAGAATGTCAGATCGTGGAGAGCAACTCTGTGGCCAACCCCGCAATAATAATACTCCACTTTGAGTACTGTTGGGGGGGGGGGGGTAGTGACATACTGGGGGAAGAAACAATGGCCGTGCCTCTGGCACTGAGTCTGGCCCTGTGGCTCAGAGGGCAAGGAATTGAAGAGGGCAACAGTAATAGGGGCCTCAATAGTTAGGGGGCCAGACAGGCGATTCTGTGGATGCAAAAAAGAAACATGGATGGTAGTATGCCTCCCAGGTGCCAGGGTCTGCGATGTTTCTAAACGCATTCATAATATTCTGAAAAGACAGATTGAGCAGCCAGAAATCATGGTACATATTGGTAGCAACAACATAGGTAGAAAAAGGGAGGAGGTCCTGAAAATAGAATGCAGGGAGTTAGGAAGGAAGCTGAGAAGCAGGATCTCAAGGGTAGCAATCCTGAGATTGCTACCAGTGTCATACGACAGTGAGGACAGGAATAGAATAAGGTGGCGGATAAACACATGATGAAGAAATGGAGGAGGGGGTAGGGATTCAGATTTCTTGATCATTGGGAACACTTCTGGGACAGTTATGAGCGTACTAAAGGGACAGGTTGCATTTAAATCCGAGGGGGACCAATATGCCTGCAGGCAGGTTTGCTGGAGCTATTGGGAGTGGTTTAAAATAATATGGCTTTGGGACGGGAACCAGTATGATGGAGCTGAGGATAAGCCAGCAGGTTTATAAGCAGATGATGTAATATGAGAAGTCAGCGATTGGGTACAACTGCAGACAGTAAAGAGTTAAGTTGTACCACAGAGACGAAGAATGCAGTACTGGTGGTGCCGTATTAAAAATGTGCATAGCACTTGGTAAAAGATGGATAAACTCATGGCACAATTAGAGATTGGTCAGTATGATATTGTGGGCATCACTGAATTGTGGCAGAAAGTATGTCATAGTTGGGAGTTTAACATCAAAGAGTATACTTTGAATTGCAGGAAGACACAGGCAGTGGTGTGACTCTGTTGGTAAGAGATGGATTTACATCTGTAGAAAGAGGTGACATAGGGTGAGAGAATGTCGAATCTTTCTGGGTGGAGTTAAGAAACCGCAAGGGTGAGAAAACCATTATCAGAATCATATATAGGTTTCCAAATAGTAGCCAGGATGTGGGGTTGAAATTGAAAAGGGAGCTGGAAAAGGCTTGCAATAAGGGCAATGATACAATTCTAATGGGGAATTTCAATATGCAAGGGGATTGGGAAAATTAGGTTGGTGTTGGATCGCAAGAGTGGGAACTTGCTGAATGCCTACAATGTGACTTATCAAAGCAGCTGATGCCCAAGCCTACTGGAGGAAAGGCTATCTTAGATTGAGTATTGTGAAATTATCCAGATCTTATTAGTCAGCTTAATGTAAAGGAATCTTTCGGAGCCAATTATCACAATATGATTAAATTCATACTGCAATTTGAGAGGGAGAAGAGTTAAGTCACATGTATCAGTATCACAATGGAATAGAGGGAAGTACAGAGGCATGAGAGAGGAGCTTGCCCAGGTGGATTGGAGGAGGATATTGGCGGGGCTGATGGCAGAACAGAGGTGGCTGAAGTTTCTGGGACTAGTTCACAAGGTGCTGGATAGGTATGTCCCACAAAAGAAGTTCTCAAACAGCAGGTCAGTTAACTATTGCTGGCAAGGGAAGTTAAGGACTGTATAAAAGCCAATGAAAATGCATATAAGTTAACAAAAGTGAGTGGGAAGTTGGATGATTGGGAAGCTTTTAAAATCTAGCAAAAGATAGCTAAAAAGCTATAAGAAGGGAAAAGATGAATTATGGCAGCAATCTAGTCGATAATATAAAACAGGATACTGTAAGTTTTTTTCAGTTATATAAAGAATAAAACAGAGGTGAGAGTTGATATTGGACCACTGGAAATGTTGGTGATGAAGTAATGGGCGGCAAAGAAACGGCAGATGAACTTAAGCACTTTGCTTCACTATAGAAGACACCAGAGGTCTGTGAATGTCAGGGAGCAAGAGTGAGTGCCATTGCTATTGCAAAAAAAGTGTTAGGCAAACTGAAAGGGGGATAAGTCATCTGAACCAGATGGACTACATCCCAGAGTACTGAAAGAGGTTGCTGAAGGGATAACAGATGCATTGGTCATACTCTTTCCAGTATCACTTGATTCTGGCATGGTTCCAGAGGACTGGAAAATTGTAAATGTAACTCCACTCTTTAAGAAGGGAGGAAAGCAAAAAAGAGGAAATTATAGGCCAGCTAGCTTAACCTTAGTGGTTGGGAAAGTGTTGGAGTCCTGACAAATCTGTTAGAATTCTTTGAGGAAGTAACAAGCTCCATGGGCAAGGAGAAATTGTGGATATCAATTAGATTTTCAGAAGTGTTTTGGTAAGTTGCTTCACATGAGGCTGCTTAACAAGATAAAATCGTATGGTGTTACTGGAAAAATACTGGCATGGATTGAGGAATGGCTGAGTGGCAGGAGGCAGCGAGTGGAAATAAAGGGGGCCTTTTCTGGTTGGCTGCCTGTCACTAGTGGTGTTCCTCAGGGAGTCAGTATTGGGAACACTACTTTTTACATTGTTTGTCAACAGTGGAATTGATGGCTTTGGAAGCAATGAGATTGCAGCAGGGCTTAAACAAATTGGAAGAATGGGCAAAAAAGTGACAGATGGAATGCTGTGTTGGGAAATGTATGATAATGTGTTTTGGTAAAAGGAACAATAGTGTATAATAGACTATTACCTAAATGGGGAGATTGTTCAAACATCAGAGGTACAAATGGACTCCGGAATCCTTGTGCAAGACTCCCAGAAGGTTAATTCATAGGTTGAGTCTGTGGTAGAGAAGGCAAGTGCAATGTTGGCATTCACTTCAAGGGGAATAGAACATAAAAACAATGAGATAACACTGAACCTTTATAAGAGACTAGTCAGGCTGCAATTGGAGTATTGTCAACAATTTTGTGCCCCTTATCTCAGAAAGGGTGTATTGTCATTGGGGAGAGTTCAGAGGAGGTTCACAAGGATTATTCCAGGAATGAGGGGGCTAATATATGAGGAGCGGTTGGCAGCTTCAGGTCTGTACTTACTGGAGTTTAGAAGAACGAGTGGGGATCTCATTGAACTCCTCCAATGTTGAAAAAAAAACACCAATGTTGAAAGGGCTTGATAAGGTGGATGTGGAGAGGATGTTCCCTCAGAGGGGATATCCAGAAGTAGACGGCACAGTCTGAAAATGGAGGGGTGACCTTTTAGAACAGAAGTAAGGAGGAATTATTTTAGCCAAAGAATGGTGAATCTGTGGAATGCTGTGCCGCAGACTGCGGTGGAGGCGAAGTCGGTGGGTATACTTAAAACGGAAGTTGATAGATTCCTGATCATCAAAGGATATGGTGAGAGGACAGGGGTATGTGGTTGAATAGGATCCTGGATCAGCCATGGTGAAATGGCAGAGCAGACTCAATGGGCTGAATTGCCTTATTCTGCTCCTGTGTCTTATGATCTTATGGTCTAATGACAAATATCAATGGACCCAGCATCTATCCCTGTGGCACTCCACTAGTCACAGGCTTCCAGTCAGAAAGGCAACTATCTACTACCACCCTTGCTTCTCTTGCGAAGCCAGTGTCTAATCCAATTTATTTATCCAAGTCTTAATTACCAGTCATTTCCTTAGCATTTCTCCCAGTTGTCTACTATAAATTGGATGAATACTGTGGATAAACTCCAAGGCAGTTTTCAACAAACTCTTAGCAGCTATGGGTGTTAGTGACATTGCTGTAATGATGCCTTGTTTTCACAGCTGTTCTGTGACCTCACAGTCGAAAAGGGAAAGAATAAAATGTCTTTCCTAGCTTACGATGGAAATCTGATCTTTCTTCCAGCGTGTTGATTTCCAGATTTCCACAGGCCAGCTAATTACATCATGATTTGCCGCCGGATTGTGTTTGAAGCATTGCATGTGGATTCAATTAAAGAGCATCTGTTTTGTATTTCATTTACAATTTCTGTTAGCAAATCTCAGTGGCCACTTTATTAGGTACCCCCTGTACTTCATGAAATGGTTATTGACTGTATACTCATGGTCTTCTGCTGCTGTAGCCCATCTACTTTAAGGTTCAACGTGCTGTGTTTTCAAAGATGCTCCACTGCACATCACTGTTGTAATGCGTGGTTACTTGAGTTTCTGTCAGCTTGAATCAGTCTGACTATTCTCATCTGACCTATCGCGTTAACAAGGCATTTTTGCTGACAGAACTTCTGCTCACTGGATGTTCTGTTTTATTTTTTTGCACCGATCTTTATAAACTCCAAAGACTGTTGTGCATGAAAATCCTAGAATGTCAGCAGTTTCTAAGATAGTCAAATCACCCCATCTGGCACCAATAATTATTCTACAGTCAATGTCACTTAGATCTCATTCCTTCCCCATTTTGATGTTTGGTTGGAATAACAACTGAACTGTGACCATATCTGCATGTTTTTATGCATTGAATTAAAGCCAAATGATTGGCTGATGAGATATTTGCATTAATGAGAAGGTGTACGGGTACTATACGTAATAACATGGCAACTGAGTGTATGCACTTTTTAAAATCTCGCACAAAGAGGCACTATCTTAAAACTTAGTGTACTTTTTTAGATTTGAAAACATTGATAATGAATTATATTTTCTCAAGGCTAGTAATTTTCCAGCTACTTAGCAGGTAATTGCCAATTTGTGCTAAATCTTGGTTTGATACTTCTTTGTCAGTTTTGTAAAATAAGATTTAATTCAGCTGAAAGTACTGCACTTCTTCCAACAGACTGCAAATTTTCTCAAAGCGTTATTCAACAAAGGCCAACCCCACCTACTTCCATAATAAAAATCAAGCCAGGTGGTGCAGGAACTCAATGGGTCAGTCAGCATCTACAGAGGAAACACAGAACATATAACACTTGAGCCTACGATGTTGGGCTGACCTTTTAACCTAACCCAAGATCAATCTCTTTCCTCCCACTTAGCCATCCATTTTTCTTTTATCCATGTCCCTACCTAAGTCTCTTAAATGTCCCCAAATTGTAAAAAATCTACCTTTGACATCCACCCTATACTTTCCTCCAGTCACCTCAAAATGATGTCCTTTCTCATTACCCATTTCGTCCCTGGGTAAAAGACACTGGCTGTCCACTTTATCTATGCCTCTTTATCATCTTGTACACCCTAATCAAATGATCTCTCCTCCTCATTCACTCCAAAGAGTTAAGACTTAGCTGGTTCAACAGGTCCACAAAAAACATGTTCCTCAATCTGGGCACCATCTTGGTGAATCTGTTTTGCACCCTTTCTAAAGTTTCCACATCCTTCCTATTATAAGCTTAGTAAACTCTTCCTCGAACTGAATCACCAACTGTGCATTTCCTTCCACAGATGCTGCCTGACCCACTGAGTTCTTTCAGAATCTTGTTTCAGATTCCAGCATCTGCATTCCATCGTGTTCCTGTCTATCATGAATCTTCTTTAGATGGAAGCAAGGACACCGACTCCAGTACTGCTGTAGAACTGGCTTCTCTCCAGCAGTGTCAGAAGTTGCCCAGTTCTGCCCAGGAAGAACACACAACAAATCCAATCCATCCAACTTCTGCAGTCTATAAATCATCAGCAGAGAAATGATGGAAGTGTTCATCAGTAGTGCCTTTAAAGGGACTTGCTTGTCAAGGTTGTGCATGCTAATATTTTGTTTGGGTTCTCGGTGATCAGTTGGCTCATAAACAGTTTTCACCATTGGACAAAACATTGATAAAAGAGATGAATTCCTGGGATGAGGTGATGGAAGGTAATGATGATGAAAGGATATAATGATGGAAGATGGAACATGCAAAAATAAATGTTGTACCTTTAGAGCAATGGTTCCCAACCCTTTTTATGCCATGGAGCCTTACCATTAACTGAGGGGCCAGGGTCCACATATTGGGAACCCCTGCTTTAGACGATGAAAATGGGGAATTAGTAATGGCAAACAACGAAATGGAACAAATCATTGAACAGGTGTCTTTTGACTGTCTTCATGGCATAAGACAGAGACTTCTTCTCAGGGCAGAAATGGCTAATGTGAGAGGGAATAATTTTAATGAAAGGAAGTGCAGTGGTGGGGGGGATGTCAGAGGTAGTTTTGTTTTGCACAGGGTGGGGTGGGGTAGAGGAATTTTTTTTTAGGGACATTTCAGTGGCTTAAGGTAGTCACACGGATGCACAAGAAAATGAGGGCTATGTGGGAAGGGAAAGCTTCAGTGGCAGGCGAATTGCAGTGGGTTGAGGTTGTCTGGAAGACTGAAGTTAATCTATGCCATGACCATCCTCTCAAAGAACCTTGTGATAATGGACGTCAGTGCCACAGGGTTGTAGTCATTAGGCACATTACCTTGTTATCCTCAAGTAACAAGATAGTGTTCTTCTTAAAGCGGGTGGGAACAATAGATTGAAGCAGTGGATGTGATCTACATGCATTTTAGTAAGGCACTTGACAAGGTACCAAATGGTAGGGTTATTCAGAAAGTCAGAAGGCATGGGATCCAGGGAAGTTTGGCCAGGTGGATTCAGAATTGGCTTGCTTGCAGAAAGCAGAGGGTCGTGGTGGAGGGAGTACATTCAGATTGGAGGGTTGTGACTAGTGGTGTCCCACAAGGATCTGTTCTGGGACTTCTACTTTTCATGATTTTTATCAACGACCTGGATGTGGGGGGTAGAAGAGTGGGATGGCAAGTTTGCAGACGACGCAAAGGTTGGTGGTGTTGTAAATAGTGTAGAGGATTGTTGAAGAGTGCAGAGAGACATTGATAGGATGCAGAAGTGGGCTGAGAAGTGGCAGATGGAGTTCAACCTGGAGAAGTGTGATGTGGTACACTTCGGAAGGACAAACTCCAAGGCAGAGTACAAAGTAAATGGCAGGTTACTTGGGAGTGTGGAGGAGCAAAGGGATCAGGGGGTACATGTCCACAGATCCCTGAAAGTTGCCTCACAGGTAGATAGGGTAGTTAAAAAAGCTTATGGGGTGTTAGCTTTTATAAGTTGAGGGACAGAGTTTAAGGGTCACTGGGTAATGATGCAGCTCTATAAAACTCTGATTAGGCCACACTTGGAGTACTGTGTCCAGTTCTGGTTGTCTCACTATAGGAAGGATGTGGAAGCATTGGAAAGGGTACAGAGGAGATTTACCAGGATGCTGCCTGGTTTAGAGAGTATGGATTATGATCAGAGAGTAAGGGAGCTAGGGCTTTACTCTTTGGAGGGAAGGAGGATGAGAGGAGACATGATAGAGGTGTACAAGATATTAAGAGGAATAGACAGAGTGGACAGCCAGCGCCTCATCCCCAGGGCACCACTGCTCAGTACAAGAGTACATGGCTTTAAGGTAAGGGGTGGAAAGTTCAAGGGGGATATTAGAGGAAGGATTTTTTTTACTCAGAGAGTGGTTGGTGCGTGGAATGCACTGCCTGAGTCAGTGGTGGAGGCAGATACACTGGTGGAATTTAAGAGACTACTAGACAGGTATATAGAGAAATTTAAGGTGAGGGGTTATATAGAAGGCGGGTTTAAGGGTCGGCATAACATTGTGGGCTGAAGGGCCTGTACTGTGCTGTATTGTTCTATGAGAGGTGAAAATTTCTGCAAATGCCCCCAACATTATGAAGGACCCTACACACCCATCATACAAATTCTTCTCCCTCCTGCCATCTGGGAAAAGGCACTGAAGCTTTCAGACTCTCATGACCAGACTATGTAATAGCTTCTTCCCCCAAGCCATCAGACTCCTCAATACCCAGAGCCTGGACTGACACCAACTTACTGCCCTCTTCGGTGCCTATTGTCTTGCTTATTATTTATTGTAATGCCTGCACTGTTCTGTGCACTTTATGCAGTCCTGGGTAGGTCTGTAGTCTAGTGTAGTTTCTTGTTTTCTGTGCTGTTTTTGTACTGTTTCATGTAGCACCATGGTCCTGAAAAACGCTGCCTTGGTTTTACTGTGTACCGTACCAGCGGTTATGGTCGAAATGACATTAAAAAGTGACTTGACTTGAACAGCTGATCTGTGCAGGATGTAAGGATGTGGCCAGGAATGTCTAAGTCAAAGGCTTTCCAAATGTTCACTCTCCAGAAGACTGACCTGACTTTTATGATGGTGACTGTGGGTTCAGAGGCATGGGAGGATATTGGGGTGGGGTGGCGACATTGCAATCCCCTTCTGCTCAAAACATGCATAAAACGTGTTAAGTTCATCAGGAAGGGATATATTGTTCTGACCGTTGTAAAACACTGCCTCTTGAAGATATCCTCATGGTGGGGAGGATTGTCCCTCTTATGAAGCAGGCTAAAACTTTCAACCATCTTGTGACCTCGTGCTTTGGAGGGTCCATACCTGGCTCTGATGCTCTCCACCACACATATATAGAAATGTGTAAGAGTCTTTGATAACATACCAAATCCCCTCAAATTTCTAATGAAAAAACAGCTCTACTTCTCTTCCCCCACATTGCTCCATCTGCCCATCATTCCTCACCCCTGCTCAGTCCACCTGTTGTTTCCTATCTCACACCTACCCTCTCCTCGTTTCTACTGGTTATTTTCCAACTCCACTCTCATGCAGGATTTCAAACTGAAACTTCGACCCCCATGCAGGATTTTGGTCTTTATTGTTGATAGCTCCTTTCCCCACACCAGATGCTGCTGGACCCCCGAGTTCCTCCAGCAGCTCCCTTTGTGCAGATGTTCCCTACCAGGGGTCCACGGGCCCTTCAGTTAACAGTAAAGGCCCACGGCATGAAAAGGTTGGGAGGTCCTGCTTTAGTGCAATATCTGTACTGATTCTTTATTGATGCACTGATTTCAATTGACTTGCAGTTTATTCACAGGTCCAAATAAAATTTAATTAACACATTGTTAAAACCAAAATAACTGAATGACAATAGTGTTAAATTATTGTTTATTAAAATTTTAAATTTTATGTATTGTCTTAATTTTGCAAGGTGTTTTTCTGTAGAAGTTATATCAATTGCAAATATTGTCAAATGTAATCTTTTACTGTGTATGAAGACATAACAGTGGCCACTTTATTAGGTATACCTGTACACCTGCTTGTTAACGTAAATATCTAATCGACCAATCATGTGGCAGCAACTCAATGCTTAAAAAGCATGCAGACATGGTCCAGAGGTTCAGTTGTTGTGTAGACCAAACATCAGAATCGGGAAGAAATGTGATCAAAGTGACTTTGAGCATGAAAATGATTGTTGGTGCCAGATAGGGTGATTTGAGTATCTGAGAAACTGCTGATCTCCTGAGATTTTCACACATAAGAGTTTCCAGAGAATGGTGAGAAAAACAAAACAAAACCTTAAGAAAGTGGCAGTTCAGTGGGTGAAAACACTTATTGATGAGAAAGTTTAGAGGAGAATGGTCAGACTGGGTCAGGCTGACAGGAAAGCGACAATAGCTCAAATAACCACGACAACAGCAATGTTCAGAAGAGCATCTCGAAATACATGAATAGTTGAACCTTGAAGTGGATGGGGTATAGCAGCAGAAAGCCAGAAGCATACACTCAGTGTCTGCTTTATTAAGTCCCCCTTGTACTTAATAAAGTGACTATAGAGTGCCCACTGGATGCCAGATTTAAGTCTTGAACTTTCATTGTAGATTTAAATTGTTGTCACACAAAATCAATCCAATACTTAGAACATAGAACAATACAGCAAGGAACACATTCGGCCCACAATGTGGTGCTGAAGCAGTGAAAAAGCAAATCGAACCCCCCCCCCCAAACACTGATCCCTCCTACCTACACAGCATCTATATGCTTCCATCTTCCCTTCATCTATGTGCCTAGCAAAACATCTCTAGTGTATTTGCCTCTATCACCATATCGGGTAGCACATTCCGTGTATCCACCACCCTCTGAGCAAAAATTCTTAGCCTCAAATCCCCCTTCAACTTACCCCTTCCCCACCTTCAATGCATGCCTTCTGAGTATTAGACATTACAACCCTGGGAAACAGATTTTCCCTGTCTACTCTATCTACGCCTCTCAAAAACCTCCATCAGATCTTGTGCCATGCAAGCCAAGTTATGAATTATGTTGATCATAAAATGTCTGGCGAGTAATCAGAAACTGTCTTGTTAAAGTCACATCGTAAAAAATGATATTCTGAAGACCAAATACTTCAAGGTTGGAGCACTGAAACTTTGAAAGCACTGCATTCATTGTTTAAAGAAAAGAATTGCTAGTTTAAGACAGAAATCATCTGAAAATATATTTTTCACGATTTTGAGTCTTTGGGCTTCTCTTCCTTAAAGAACTTTGGAAGTTTTGGATGTTTTCTTAAGATGAGGTAGATGGCTTCTTGATAAGTAATCAGATTTGGGTTTAATATCATCGGCTTATGTTATGGAATTTGTTAACTTTGTCGCGGCAGTACATTGCAATACATGGTAATAGAGAGAAAAAAAACTATTAGTTTATATATACTGTATGATCATTAAATTAAATAAGTAGTACAAAAAGTAGGAAATTAAAGAAGTAGTGAGGTAGTGTTCATGGAATTAATGTCCTTTTGGAAATCGAATAGCAGAGGGGAAGAAGATGTTGCTGAAACATACAGAGTTACCTTCATGCTTCTCTGCCTCCTTCCTGATGATAGCAATGAGAAGAGGGCACATCCTGTTAAGTGTAGGCCCTTAATGATGGGCGCTGCCTTTCTGAGGCACCATTTGTTGAAGATGTGCTGAATGCTATGGAGGCTAGTGTCCATGATGGAGTTGACTGAGTTTACAACTCTCTGCAGCTTACTTCCATCCTGTACAGTAGCTGCATCTCCCCCCAACCACCCACCCACCCACGCTAGACATTGATCTAGCCAATTAGAATGCATGCCACGGTACATCTGTAGAAATTTGCAAGTGTGATCAGTGACATACCAAACATACCAAATCTCATCAAACTCTTAACGAAATATGACCACTGTCTTGTCTTGTTTTTTCTGCATTGATAAGCTGGGTCCAGGTTAAGTCCTCAGAGATGTTGACACCAAGGATGTTGAAGCTGCCCACTCTCTCCACTTTTGATCCCTTGAATATGGTGATAGGTTACTGTGAGTGGGCAGATGCGCAGAGTTGTGGCTACAGTCAGACTGGCCGTGATCTTATATGGCTGAGCAGATATTCGGGCCGAGTGCCTACTCCTACTATTTATTTGTAAGATTGAGTGCCCAAAATACACAAGAACAGGACATTATAACTTCAAGCATGTAACACTGAACACAGAATAAAGAACAGGATCAGATCCTATTGGTCCCTGAAGTCTGTGCCAGATGATTTAGATCACATCTGTCTGTACTTGGTCCATATTCCCTTCATCAACCGCCCATTCATAAGTCAGTCTAAATGCCTTTTAAATGCCTTTGTCATGTCTCTTCAAACACCATCTCTGGCACTGTGTTCCAGGCAGGGTACTACCAACCACAGGAATTCAGTTCAGTGATCTTGTTGGCAGTCTACACCCCACCTCAGGCAGATCTGAAGCCTGCACTTCATGTACTATAGTCTGAGTATTAAGGGATGGATCTGTGGAAGCTTCATAGAGGGTACAGAGGAGATTTACCAGGATGCTGCCTGGATTAGAAAACCTGTCCAATGAGGATAAACTGAGTGAACTAGGGTTTTTCCTTTTGAAGTAAAAGAGGATTAGGTGACTTGACAGAGGTCTAAACTCTAAGCTCTATACCCACAGCTCTAATCTGCTAATTAAAATTGCCAACACACTACATTGACTGGCCTAATCTCAAACAACAAATGACGCAGCCTACAGAGAGGAAATCATCACACTGACACAGTGGTGTCAAGAAAACATCATCTCCCTCAGTATCCCAAAGACAAAGCAGCTGGTTGTCGACTACAGGAGGAATAGAGACAGGCTAGCCCCTATTGGTATCAATGGATCTGGGGTTGAGAGGGTGAACAGCTTCAAGTTCCTTGGCATAAACATCATTGAGGATCTCACGTGGTCTGTACACACTGGCTGTACAGTGAAAAAAGTACAATAACACTTCTTTCACTTCAGACGGTTGAGGAAGTTTGGTATGGCCTCCCAAATCCTAAGAACTTTTAACAGGGGCACAAATGAGAGCATCCTGACTGGCTGCATCACTGCCTGGTATGGGAACTGTATCTCCTTTAATCGCAGGACTCTGCAGAGAGTGGTGCAGACAACCCAGAGCATCTGTAGTTGTAAACCTCCCATGATTCAGGAAGTTTACAAAGACAGGTGTGAAAAAAGGGCCTGAAGGATCACTGGGGACCCAAGTCACCCCAACCACAAACCGTTGCAGCTGCTACCATCTGGGAAATGGTATCACAGCATAAAAGCCAGGACCAACAGAACAGAACAGGACAGCTTCTTTCACCAGGCCATCAGACTGAATAAGTCACGCTGATTTGAGTGTACTTCTATGTTACATTGACTGTTCTATTTATTATAAATTATTTAAAATTACTATGATTGCACATTGCACATTTAGACAAGATATAATGTAAAGATTTTTACTTCTCAAGCATGTGAAAGATGTAAAAAATAAAGTCAGTTCAATTCAAGGTATACAAGATTATAAGAGGTATAAATAGAGTTGTCAACAAGATACTTTTTCTCAGTTTAATATGAGAGGGCCTCATTTTGAGAGGATTGGTGGAAAATTATAGAGGGCAATGTCAGATGTAGGTTTATTACACAGAGAGAGGTATGTTCATGGAATGTATCACCAGGGGTGGTGTAGAGGCAGATACATTGGGGGTATTTAAGAGACTCTTGGATAGGCACATGGATGAAAGAATAATGAACTATGTGGGAGAGAAGGGTTAGTTTGAATTTGTAGTAGGTTAAAAGGTTGGCACAATATTATGGGCCAAAGGGCCTGTAGTGTACTGTCCTATTCTATGTTCTGTTATATCTTCTGTTTTCCATATTTATTAGCTTTGAAGCAGAGTTAAGGTGGTGCCAAGTGGCTGCCTCTTCGAGCTCATTGGCAGAAACAACTTAAAATTTCCTCTTTTTAACATCTCTTTTTTTTCCCTTTTCAAGATGGTTTGGGTCCTATCAAGGTCCTGTTGAACTGTTGAGTAAATGATAGTTTTTTTGACTCCAGGTCATGGTCTCTCTTTGGGTGACTTGTTAGTGGTTGGTGGGTACTGAAGCTTTTTGCTGAAATGGGCGGTGGGGGTGTTGATCATTTGAAACGTGCTGTTGCATGTGTAGGGGAGGGAGGGAGGGAGTTTGGGGTTCTACCATTTTTATGTTGCTCATTCTTCTGGGGTTCTGTTTTTCGTGGCTGCTTGAGAAGACAAATATTTTAGGTTGTACATTGAACATGAGAAATAGGAGCAGGAGTAGCTATTGTATACATACTTTGATAATAAACAGGAAACATTTGAACTATTTGAAATGGGATACACTTCATCATAGCTGATGAATTCAACCAGGCCAACAGTGCATTACAAGCTACTGCCTGCATGTTGCCTGACTGTGGAGGAAATAAACAGTTGATATTTCAGGCTGAGACCTTTTATCAGGACTGGAAAGGAAGTCTAACCCTTGTTCTCCATAAATTTGATTTTATTTATTGAGATAGAGTGGAATAGGCCCTTCTAGCCTTTCGAGCCAACACTTTAATCCTAGCCTAACCATGGAACAATTTACAATGACTAATTAAACTACCAACAGCTTTGTCTTTGAAAACCGAAGCATCTAGAGGAAACCCACGCGGTCATGGGGAAAACATATAAACTCCTTATAGGCAGTGGTGGGAATTTAACCTGGGCCGCTGGAACTACAAAGCATTGTACTAACCATCACGCTACCATGTCACTTGACTTAATTAATTCCTCCAGCATTTTGTTTGTGTTGTTCATGACTAGAAGTTCTGGCAATAAATTTAAAAGCGGATGCTGGAAATCTGAAATTAAAACAAACTGTGCTGGAAGTCATCAGCAGTTAAGTGTTAGAGAAAAGCAGGTTTTAAGTTGATAAACTGTCGCACAAACTGGGGAAGCGAGAAGATGAGTGAGTTTTAAATTGCAGTGTCTGTGAAAGGGTGAAGGTTGTCCAGATGACGCGTAACTGCTGGTATAGGAAATGGCAGCGAAAGATAAAAGTAAGCTAAAGATAAAACCACATGGCCACAGGAGAATGTATAAACGTCTTATAGACAGCGGTGGGAATTGAACCTCAATCATGATCAAAGAATCAAAGTACATTTATTATCAAAGTTTGTTTGTAGTACTGAAATTTGTCTTCCCCACAGACAGCAACAAAACAAAGAAAATCATGGAACCCGTTCAAAGAATAAACATCAAGTGCCCCGCATGCACAAAAAAAGCAAATTGCGCAAATGACCAAAAAAGTGAAAAACACAATATAAAACACAAAATCGAAAGAGTCCAGGCACATTCAGTTCAACTCAATGTTCATTATCAGCAGGCTGCCCCGATTCAAACTCGCCCAAGGTAGGAGGAACAAAGAGGAGCAGATACCAGAAACACATCACAGAGTCAAATCCACAAACCTTACTAAATTAAACCTTGCCCAGAACTCTGGCACCAGACTCCGATGTAATTGTGGGAGAGAGAGAGAGAGACTGTTCGAACACAGGAACCTTCCTTTAAACGCAGTCAGTGAGGGAGCGAGGGAGAGTCACATGCAGGCTCCTTCCTCTGGCAGTAGTGAGCATTAGGCTGTTATTCAGCACTTGAAACTCCCCACTTGCCTTCTGCACTCGCCTTGATGATTTTAATCTTCCTCGGTACTTTAGACCATAAGACATAGGAGAATTAGGCCATTCAATCTATCGGTCCGCTCCACCATTTCATCATGGCTGATCCCGGATCCCATTGAAACCTGCCCTCTCACCATATCCCTTGATGCCCTGACCAGCCAGAAATTTATCAACTTCCACTTCGAATATACGAACAGACTTAGCCTCCATTCTAGTCTGCCGCAGAGCATTCCACAGATTCACACTCTTTGTCTAAAAACAATCCTCCTTACTTATGTTCTAAAAGGTTGCCCCTCAATTTTAAGGCTGTGCCCTCTACTTCTGGATACCCCCACCAGAGGAAATGTCCTCTCCACTTCCACCTTATCTAGTCCTTTCAACATTTGGTAGATTTCAATGAGACCTCCACACATTCTTCTAAATTTCAGTGAGTGCAGGCCCAAAGCTGCCAAATGCTCCTCACAATTTAACCCCTTCATTCCTGGAATCATCCTCATGACACTCCTCTGGACATACTCCAATGACAGCATGTCCTTTTTGCTATATGGGGCCAAATCTGTTGACAATACTTCAAGTGCATCCTGACTAGTGTCTTATAATGCTTCAGAATTACCTCCTTGTTTTTAACTTCTATTCCCATTGAAATAAATGCCAACATTGCAATTGTCTTCTTTACCACAGACTTGAACTGTGAACTAAACTCATGGGAGTCTAGCACCAGGACTCCTAAATCCCTTTGTACCTCTGATGTTTGAATTTTCTCCACATTTAGATAATAGTCTGTACTATTGTTGCTTTTACCGAAATAAATTACCATACATTTTTCAGCACTGTATTCCATCTGCAACTTTTTTTGGCCATTCTGCCAATTTATTTAAGTCCTGCTGTAATTGCATTGCTTCCTCAGCACTACCTATCCTTCTGCCTATCTTTGTATCATTTTGCCTTACAATTTTTCCTTTGTAATAGCAATGGCATTCACTCCTGCTCCCTGACACTCAGGGACCACTGGCATACAGCTTGCATCTTCCACAGTGAATACAGAAGCAAAGAACTTATTAAGTTCTTCTGCCATTTCTTTGTCCCCCATTACTACCTAACCAGCATCATTTTCCAGTGGTCCAATATTAACTGCCTTTTATTCTTTATATAACTGAAAAAAAGTTTTAGTATTCTGCTTTATACTATTGGCTAGTTTGCCCTCAAATTTCATCTTTTCCCTTCTTAGCTTCTTTAGTTGTCTTTTGTTAGATTTTAAAAGCTTCCCAATCATCCAACTTCTCATTCACTTTTGCTACCTTATATGCCCTTTGCTTGGCTTTTATGCAATTCTTAACTTCCCTTGTCAGTCACGGTTGCCTAGCCCTGCTGTTTGCAAATTCCTCTGTGGGACGTATCTATTCTGTGCCTTGTGAACTATTCCCAGAAACTTCAGCCACCTCTGTTCTGCCGTCATCCCACCAGTATCCTCCTCCAATCCACCTGGGCAAGCTCCCCTCTCATGCCTTCATAATTCCCTTTATTCCATTGCAATACTGATACATGTGACTTAAGCTTCCCCCTCTCAAATTGCAGAATGAATTCAATCATATTATGATCACTGTTTCCTAAGGCTTCCTTTACGTTAAGTTGACGAATAAAATCCAGGTTATTACACAACACCTAATCTAATGTAGCATTTCCCCGAGTAGACTCAAGCACAATCTGCTCTAAAAAGCCATTTCGTAGGCATTGAACAAATTACCTCTCTTGTGATCCAACACCAAACTGATTTTCCCTTGCATGTTGAAGTCTCCCATTACAATTGTGACACTAACCTTATTACTTGCCCTTTCCAGCTGCTTTGCAAACTCAACCCTACACCTTGGCTACTATTTGGAGGCCTATACATGATTCTCTTAAATTTTTTAACCCTTGCAGTTTCTTAAATCCACCCACAAAGATTCAACATTCTCTGACCGTGTGCCACCACCTTCTAAAGATATAATTCCATCTCTTACCAATAGAGCCACACAACAGCCTGTGCCTTACTGCCTGTTCTTTTGATACAAAGTATATCCTTTGACGTTAAACTCCTAACTATGACCTTCTTTCAGCCACGACTCAGTGATGTCCACAATGTTAACTGCCTAATCTTTACTTGTGCCACGAGTTAGTCCACCTTACTCCAAAAGCTACATGCATTTAAATGCAGCTCCTTCAGTCCAGTGTTCTTCACCCTGATGAATTTTGCTTCAGTATACAATTTAATCCTTTGCTCTGCCTGCAGTTGTACCCAATCAGTCTGAGAAATTCACCACCAAAATGTTGAGCTCAGGAGCAGAACCACATCTGAATGAAACAGATGATGTAAAAGAAGTGAAAGGTGCTTTCAGGAACCGTCTGGAGGATGTTGGCTTTGTTGGCACTGTTCACCTGCGTCGTTTCTTCTGCCAGTTTATCACCATTTTGTAAGGATTTCCTCAGCAGGATAACAACTGAAATCTTTCACAAACACTATTAGAAACACAGAAACATAGTAAGCCTACAGCACAATACAGGCCCTTCGGTCCACAAAGTTGTGTCGAACATGTCCTTACTTTAGAAATTACCCAGGGTTACCCATAGCCCTCTAGTTTTCTAAGCTCCATGTACCTATCCAGGAATCTCTTAAAAGACCCTATTATATCTGCCTCCACCACCATCGCCGACAGCCCATTCCATGCACTCACCACTCTCTACATAAAAAACATACCCCTGACATCTCCTCTGTACCTACTTCCAAGCATTTTAAAACTGTGCCCTCTTGTGTTAGCCATTTCAACCCTGGGGAAAAGCCTCCGACTATCTACAACAATCAATGCCTCTCATCATCTTGTACACCTCTATCAGGTCACCTCTCATCCTCTGTCACTCCAAGGAGAAAAGACAGAGTTCACTCAACCTACTCTCATAAGGCATGCTCCCCAATCCAGGCAACATCCTTGTAAATCTCCTCTGCACCATTTTTATGGTTTCCAGATCCTTCCTGTAGTGAGGCGACCAGAACTGAGCACAATACTCCAAGTGGGGTCTGACCAGGGTCCTATATAGTTGCAACATTACCTCTCGGCTCCTAAACTCAATCCCATGATTGATGAAGGCCTATGCTTTCTTAACCACAGAATCAACCTGCCCAGCAGCTTTGAGTGTCCTATGGACTCAGACCCCAAGATCCCTCTGATCCTCCACACTGCCAAGAGTATGACCCATCTACAACCACTCTTTTCCTTCTGTGGGCTAGCCAGTTCTGGATCCACAAAGCAATGTCCCCTTGGATCCCATGCCTCCTTACTTTCTCAATAAGCCTTGCATGGGTTACCTTATCAAATGCCTTGCTGAAATTCATATACACTACATCTATAGCTCTTCCTTCATCAATGTGTTTAGTCACATCCTCAAAAAATTCAAATCAGGCTTATAAGGCACGACCTGCCTTTGATAAAAACATGCTGACTATTCCTAATCATATTATGTCTCTCCAAATGTTCATAAATCCTGCATCTCAGGATCTTTTCCATTAAATTACCAACCTGATCTTTCAAATATTTTGTTAAGTGTCATTTTTTTCAAACTTTGGGAATGTATTCTGCATGTCAGATTTATTTCTGACCCTTTCTGAATTAACTTCAGCTGGTATAAATTATTATGACAGAGTATCAGTCTAATGGTGATCACATGTGAGTTGAGGAATGAAATATGTGTGTGTAAAAATCAATTGATCATACTGTATAATGTCATAAAATCATACCCAGTGACTTATTGTCCACAGCCTTCATGGGTAGGGAACTTTAAATACTGTCTGCTCTCAGGGTGAATTTTCTTCTCATCTTTGCCCTGACTGGCCAAGATGTAATTTTTGCATTTGAGCACCTTGTTCTAGACAAGTCAGACAGGATTAAAGGTCAAAGGATGTAATGTTGAGACTTTATAAAGCACTGTTGGGGCCTCACTTGGAGTATTGTAGGCAGCTTTGGGCCCCTTATCTTAGAAAGGATGAGCTGAAACTGGAGAGGATTCAAAGAAGTTCACAAAAATGATTCCAGGATCGAACAGCTTGTCATATGAAGAGCGTTTGATGGCTCTGGGCCTCTATTGACTAGAATTTAGAAGAATGAGGGGTGACCTAATTGAAACCTATCAAGTGGGAAAAGGCCTTGTGGATATGGATATGGAGAGCATGCTTCCTACGGCTTTCTAGGACCGGAGGACACAGCCTCAGAATAGAGGGGTATTCCTTTAGAATGGAGATGCAGAGAAATTTCATTAGCCAGTGCATGGTGAATCTGTGGATTTTGTTGCCATAGGCCATTGAGGAGACCAAGTCATTGGGTATATCTAAGGCAGAAATTGATAGGTTCTTGATTAGTCAGGGCATGAAGGGACTTGGGGAGAAGGCAGGAGATTGGGGCTGAGAGGAAAATTGGATCAGTTATGATAAAATGATGGAGCAGACTCAATGGGCCAAATGGCCTACTTTTGCTCTTATATTTTATGGTCTTATGGTCTTAAAGATTTCTAACATCCACATTGAAAGACATGGTGAAATGAGGTGCTTCTTCGTCAAGTATCGCCTTAATCTCAACAGCCCACAAGTGTGGCTATGCAGTCCCAGGGAGAACGGACAGATCCTTATCTACCAGTGGCGGGAATCAAACCCAGATTGCTGGCACTATGAAACATTACGCTAGCTGCTATTCCACTGTGCCATTTAAAAACAAACATCGTTGCTGCTTCTACCCTCTGAAGGTCAATAAAAATCCTGTGTGCATCAGTGACACCACCTCTTGTTCTCATTGGTACCATCAGGAAGAGGGTACAGAATCCTGAAGGCACACACTCAATGATTCAGGAATGGCTTCTCTCCGTGTCGAGTGCCCTCCTGCTTCAAAACATCCACCATTGTTCCTGCACCTAAAAAGACCCAAGTAGCATGTCTGAATGACTGGCGTCCTGTTGCACTCACCTCAATAATAAGCAAATGCTTTGACAGGCTGGTCAAGGACTACATCTGCAGCAGGCTACCACCCACATTGAATTCCCTACAATTCGCCTACTGACACAACTGATTGACAGGTGACACAATGGCCACAGCTCGACACACTGTTGTTAAACACCTGAAGAGGAAGGATGCTTATGTGAGAATGCTGTTCTTGGACTGCAGTTCAGCATTCAACACCATAATTCCATCCAGGCTCGACAGAAGCAGAGACCTCGGCCTTCACCCTGCCTGTTAGCTGGATCCTGGACTTTCTGTCAGATTGCCAGCAGGTGGTAAGAGTGGGCGCCCTCACCTCTTCCCCTCTGATCCAACACAGGTGCCCTTCAGGGCAATGTCCCAAGTCCCCTTCTTTACTCTCTGTATACCCATGGCTGTGTCACCACCCACAGCTCCAATCTGCTAATTAAATTTGCTGATGACACTTCATTGATTGGCCTAATCTCATATAATAATGAGACAGCCTGCAGAGAAGTCATCACCCTGACACAGTGGTGTCAAGCAAACAGCCTCTCCCTCAATGTTGCAAAAACAAAGGAACTGGTTGTGGATTACAGGATAGCCCATACTTCCGTCAATAGATCTGGGGTTGAGAGGGTGAACAGCAGGATAGATACGTCTCACAGAAGAATTTGCAAATAGCAGGGCTAGGCAACCATGACTGACAAAGGAAGTTAAGAATTGCATAAAAGCCAAGCAAAGAGCATATAAGGTAGCAAAAGTGAGTGAGAAGTTGGATGATTGTGAAGCTTTTAAAATCTAACAAAAGCAAATAAAAAAGCTACGAAAAGGAAAGGATGAAATATGAGTTAAAGCTAGCCGACAATATAAGCAACACACACAAAATGCTGGTGGAATGCAGCAGGCCAGGCAGCATCTGTAGGAAGAAGTACAGTCATATTCCTATAGACACTGCCTGGCCTGCTGTGTTCCACCAACATTTTGTGTGTGTTGCTTGAATTTCCAGCATCTGCAGATTTCCTTGTGTGAGCCGATAATATAAAGTAGGATACTAAACATTTTTTCAGTTATATAAAGAATAAAAGGGAGTTAATATTGGACCACTGGAAAATAATGCTGGTGAGGTAGTAATGGGGGACAAAGAAATGACAGAAGTACTTTGTTTCTGTATTCACTGTGGAAGATGCTAGCTGTATGCCAGAGGTCTGTAAGCGTCGGGCAGCAGGAGAGAATGCCATTGCTATTACAAAGGAAATGATGCAAGGCAAAGTGAACATCTTAAGATGGATAAGTCACCTGGACCAGATGGACTACATCCAAGAGTCTTGAAAGGTGCTGCTGAAAAGATAACGGATGCATTGGTCATGATCTTTCAAGTGGGAATAAAGGGGGTCCTTTCTGTTTGGCTGCTAGTGAGTAATAGAGTTCCTCAGGGTCAGTAATGGGACTGGAACCTTTCACATTGCTTATCAATGATTTAGATAGTGGAACTGGTGGTTTTGTGGCAAAGTTTGTGAATGATACAAAGATAGGTGGAGGGTTAGGTAGTGCCAAGGAAGCAATGCGATTACAGCAGGACTTAGATAAATTGGAAGAATGGGCACAACAGCGCCTCTTTCACCTCAGATGGTTGAAAAAGTTTGGTATGGGCCCCTAAATCCTAAGAACTTTCCACAGGGGCACAATTGAGAGCATACTGACTGGCCGTATCACTACCTGTTATGGGAACTGTACTTCGCTCAATCACAGGACTCTGCAGAGAGTGGTGCGGGCAGCCCAGCGCAAATGTAGATGTAAATTTCCCATATTCAGGACATTTACAAAGGCAAGAGTGTAAAAAGGGCCCAAAGAATCATTGTGGACCAGGTCACCGCAATCACAAACTGTTCCAGCTGCTACCATCTTGGAAATGGTACCACAGCATAAAAACCAGGACCAACAGGCTCCAGGACAGCTTCTTCCACCAGGCCATCAGACTGATTAATTCATGCTGACGCAACTGTATTTTTATGTTATGCTGATTGTCCTGTTGTACATACAATTTATTAAAAATTATGATAAATTGCACATTGCTCATTTAGATGGAGATGCAACTTAAAGATTTTTACTCCTCATGTATGTGAAGGATGTAAGTAATAAAGTCAATTTAATTCAATTCAATTCTTTACAGACTCTGGTGGAGAGCAAGTCCAGGAGTATATTTAAGGTGGAGGTTGATCGTTTCCTGATTGGTCAGGTCATCAAAGGATATGGCAAGAAGGCAGGTGTATGGAGTTGAGTGGGATCCGAGATCAGCCATGATGGAATAGTGGAGCAGACTCAATGGGCTGAATGATCTAATTCTGCTCCTTTGTCTTATTGTATTATGATCTTTCCCCTATGCCATCTTATTTCTGATCCCATGAACACTACCTCACTACTTTTCTATTTCTATTTTTGCACTTCTTATTTAATTTAACTATTTAAGATATATTATCATTATCTATTATCTATTATCATATATTGCATTGTATCGCTGCTGCAAAGACAACAAATTTCTTGACATCTGCTGGTGATATTAAACCTGATTCTGATTCTTATTCATCTAAACTCAAGACACCAGAGTCAGAGAACACATATTCAGCTCTGTTTCTCTTTCCTCTGAATTTGTCTGATCTGCAGTGTGTTCACAGAATTTTCAGCTTTCATTTGAAGTTTCTGGCATCTGCTACTTTTTGATTTTCATTTAAAGTCTCTGAAAATGATGAAAAGATGGCAGTACCTCAGGGTCCCAGAGAACAGTATCTAACTCCTAACATAGATTTACAATGTTTTGAGAGCATCCTTGAAAGTGAGGAACAAATAATCACTTGTTATTGTTGATGGCAGAAAGGATGATAACTTATTGATTGCAATCTTCTTACTTGACACACATATAATTGCAGCATTGCCACTTTCAATAAAGAGGAAACAAACCACACAGAAGTTGTTGCTGTACTGAATTCATATGCTGATCTTAAGACATTATTATCACCAGTAATTTCAGTTCTTTTATTCCCGATGAAGGCAATATGAATTGGGATAGAAAATAAATGAACTGCAGTCTCCATCAACCACCAAGAGGACCACAATCTTCTTGTGGTTTTGCGACTTGTATGCTTCAACGAACCGGAGAACTATGTTGGCTGGAGTCAGGGTCTTATACATTGATTCTTGGTAGAGTCACCTATGCCAAACAGGTCAAAGGGTAGAGGCCAGACTAAGGGAGGTCCACTGGTCCTCCAGGTTTGGGGGTTCGGCTCAGGGCTAACAACTCTGACTGGTAAACCAAAACTGTTATGGAAACAGCAATGAAGAACCCTTCTACATCTGTGTGCAATACTATTTCTGAGTCTCCACCCGGACCTTGTGTGACTGACAGTAAATCAAGAGGAAGCTACTGACATGATGAAGAAGACCATGAATGCTGCCAGAGATGGAGGACCTTCATTGCTGCCCTAAACGCTAGAGACGTAATGGGAAAAATAAGTCCCTGGCAAGGTCACAGCTCAGGTTGAGTTAGTTTCCAGGAATTTTTTTTTTTTTTTTTTTTTTTTTTTAAAAAGTTCTTAGCTTAGGGATGGTTTTGGGGTTCAGAGCAGAGAGGGGTCATGTTAGGATTTAGCAGCATTGTTACAAATGTGGGGATAGGAGAACAGGCCGGAATCCTAAGTCTAATTCCAATCCTCTGCTCTGTGTTCAAGTGTTAGCAGCAAGAACGGCGTGGAAGGCCTGGAGTTCAGGCCCATATCCAGGGTCCTCATTTGTCACTATCTGCAGGTCCTCGGCCAAAGATCAAAGGCTGAAGGTTGTTTGGAGGTCCAGAAGGCCCATTGGAGGTCGATGCAGCCTACAAGTGCCACTACGCTTCCAGTGCCAACATAAAATGTCCACAACTTTTATTTAGAGATACAGAATGGTTAAAGGCCCCTCTAGCCCAACAAGCTCACACTGCCCAACTACAACCACGTGACCAATTAACCTGTATGCCTTTGATATGTGGGAGGAAACCAGAGCACCCATGCAGTCACAAAGAGAATAAAAAAAACCTCCAGACAGCAAAGGGAGTTGAGCTCTGATTGCTGATCACCGGCGCTGGAAAGTGTTATGCTGATATGCCTCCCACTTCACCAGTAGGTGCAGGAGAAGGCCATTCGGCCCTTCTAGCCAGTACCACCATTTACCGTGATCATGGCTGATCATACACAATCAGTACCCCGTCCCTGCCTTCTCCCCATATCCCTTGACCCCGCTATCTATAAGAGCTCTATGTAACTCTCTCTTGAATGCATCCAGAGACTTGGCCTCCACTGCCTTCTGGGGCAGAGCATTCCACATATCCACCACTCTCTGAGTGAAAAAGTTTTTCCGCATCTCTGTTCTAAATGGCTGACCCCTTATTCTTAAACTGTGGCCTCTAGTTCTGGACTCACCCATCAGCGGGAACATGCTTCCTGCCTCCAGTGTGTCCAATCCCTTAATAATCTTATATTTTTCAATCAGATCCTCTCTCATCCTTCTAAATTCCAGTGTATACAAGCTCAGTCACTCCAATCTTTCAACATATGACAGTCCTGCCATTCCAGGAATTAACCTATGCTGCACTCCCTCAATAGCAAGAATGTCCTTCCTCAAATTTGGAGACCAAAACTTCACACAATACTCCAGGTGGGGTCTCACCAGGGCCCTCTACAGCTGCAGAAGGACCTCTTTACTCCTGTACTCAATTCCTCTTGTTATAAAGGCCAGCATGCCATTAGCTTTCTTCACTGCCTGCTGTACCTGCATGCTTGCTTTCATTGACTGATGTATAAGAACACCTAGATCTCGTTGTACTTCCCTTTTTCCTAACTTGACTCCATTTAGATAGTAATCTGCCTTCCTGTTCTTGCCACCAAAGTGGATAACCTCACATTTATCCACATTAAACTGCATCTGCCATACATTTGCCCACTCACCCAACCTGTCCAAGTCACCCTGCATTCTCATAACATCTTCCTGACAATTCACACTGCCAGCCAGTTTTGTGTCATCAGCAAATTTGCTAATGTTACTTTTAATCCCTTCATCTAAATCATTAATGTATATTGCAAACAGCTGCGGTCCCAGCACCGAACCTTGCGGTACCCCACTGGTCACAGCCTGCCGTTCTGAAAGGGACCCGTTAATCACTACTCTTTGCTTCCTGTCAGCCTGTCAATTTTCAAACCATGTCAGTACTCTGCCCCCAATACCATGTGCCCTAATTTTGCCCACTAATCTCCAATGTGGGACTTCAAAAGCTTTCTGTAAATCCAGGTACGCTACATCCACTGGCTCCCCCTTGCCCATTTTCATAGTCACATCCTCAAAAAACTCCAGAAGATTAGTCAAGCATGATTTTCCCTTCATAAATCCATGCTGACATGGACTGATCCTTCTACTGCTATCCAAATGTGTCGTAATTTTATCTTTTATAATTGACTCCAGCATCTTTCCCACCACTGACATCAGGCTAACCGGTCTATAATTCCCTGTTTTCTCTCCCCCTCCTTTCTTGAAAAGTGGGACAACAATAGCCACCCTCCAGTCAGCAGGAACTGTTCCTGACTCTATAGAACATTGGAAAATGATTACCAATGCGTCCACGATTTCTAGAGCCACCTCTTTATGTACCCTGGGATACAGACCTTCAGGTCCCGGGTACTTATCAGCCTTCAGACTCAACAATCTATCCAAAACTGTTTCTTGCCTAATATAAATTTCCTTCAGTTCATCCTTTACCCTAGTTCCTTTGGCCACTATTATATCTGGGAGATTGTTTGTGTCTTCCCTAGTGAAGACAGATCCAAAGTACTTGTTCAACTCATCTGCCATTTCCTTGTTCCCCATAATAAATTCACCCATTTCGGTCTTCAATGGCCCAATTTTGGTCTTAACTATTATTTTGCTATTCACATACCTAAAGAAGCTTTTACTATCCTCCTTTATATTCTTGGCTAGTTTACCTTCGTACCTCATTTTTTCTTGGCGTATTGCCTTTTTTGTTATCTTCAGTTGCTCTTTAAAAGCTTCCCAGTCCTCCGGTTTCCCGCTCATCTTTGCTATGTTATACTTCTCTTTTATTTTTATACTGCCTTTTACTTCCCTGGTCAGCCACAGCTCCTCTTTACTCCCCTTAGGATCTTTCTTCCTCTTTGGAATGAACTGAACCTGCACCTTCTGCATTATTCCCAGAAATACCTGCCATTGCTGTTCCACTGTCTTCCCTGCTAGGGTATTGTTCCATTGAAGTTTGGCCAGCTCCTCCCTCATAGCTCCATAGTTCCCTTTGTTCAACTGTAATACTGACACATCCAATTTTCCCTTCTCCTTCTCAAATTGTAGGTTAAAACATATCATATTATGGTCACTACCTCCTAATGGTTCCTTTACCTCCAGGTCCCTGATCAAATCCTGTTCATTGCACAACACTAAATCTAGAATTGCCTTCTCCCTGGTAGGCTCCAGTACCAGCTGTTCTAAGAATCCATCTCGGAGGCACTCCACAAACTCCCTTTCTTGGGGTCCAGTACCATTCTGATTCTCCCAGTCTACCTGCATGTTGAAATCCCCCATGACAACTGTATCATTACCTTTGCGACATGCCAATTTTAACTTTTCATTTAGTTTAAACTTAGTAACTGAGTAACATGTTAAATTTTACAGAAGCTGAGTATTCAGTACAAATTATTTGTACTTGGTTAGCCACTGTCAAGTATTCCCGCAAGGAGAAGCTCTAATAAATTCTTACTTATAAGTTTTGGAGGACCAGAAGATGTTAATTGGTCATGGGTGTAGTAAAGAGAGATTTAAGATGAATGTATTTATAATAAATATGGCATGTTGAATAGTTTCACACTGTATTTCCAGCAGAGATTCAATTCTCTGTTCTCCATTTCTGTTGGGAAACGTTTGGGAAATTTCTGGGGTTATCTGAATGTAGCAGATATTGATTCAAACAAGAACCAGGCTTCTTATTGAAAATGTAACTAAGTTTAGGAAACTTGTAATTAGCCTTCAGTCTTTTTTGGTGATTGCAAGCAGTAAATTGAAGTTAAAAGCACAGGCTGCTCTACAGTCAAAAAGATTGCATATTTAAGAGCCAAATGTTAAAACAATAGGATTGTGTTAAGTGGATTGCATCAAGCCAGGCAACGTGGCCAAATTATTTGCACCTTTATGATTTAACTAAAAACTGGCGGACCAAACGAATATTGTCACTTAGTTTATCAAACATGGTCACAGGCATAGGCAATCAATAGGTTTTGAGTACTTACCATATTTGTGTACTCAGAGACAGCCCTGACAACATTAATTTTGGGTGTCTGCCTCTCTGTTGTCAAAGGATTCAGAATATTTGTGTCAACTAGTTTCTCCCAAAGGTGCTTGGACATTTGGAGGTGTCTTATCAATTATAATGTACTTCCACTATGTATCTCAAAGGAACCATTTTTCAACCCAAAGAATTTAAATGAATAATGTCATTGTAACTTTCGAAATTGTATTGATTCACCTACTGTTACCTTTGATCTTCAGGGCATAAAAATGTGATGAACCTTTAGGTTTGTGAGCCTAACAGAGGAACGGAGACAGGCTCGGCCTGATCAACATCAATGGGTCTGCAGTTGAGAGGGTGAGTAGTTTCAAGTTCCTCAGTATACACATCACTGATGATCTCAACTGTACTGTACGTACCGGCTATGTGGCAAAAAAAAACACAACAGCATCCCTTCCATCTCAGGCAACTGAAGAAGTTTGGTATGGGCCCCCAAATCCTCAAGAGCTTCTACTGAGAGCACCACTGTGCACCACTGAGAGCATCCTGACTGGCTGCATCACCTTGATCACTGAGCATGGCAGAGAGTGGAATGGACAGCCCAGTGCATATGTGAAGTTCCTCCATAGAGGACATTTTTAGCAACAGGTGCAGACAGGAGGCCTGGAAGATTATTGGGGACATCAGTCACTCCAACCATAAAATGCTTCAGCTGTTTCCGTCTGGGAAATGCTACTGCAGCATTAAAGCCAGGACCAACAGGTTACAGGACAGCTTCTTTCTACAAGCCATTAGTCTTTTACATTCATACGTATGTACATTGCAACAGAGACATAACACAAAGATTTTTAATCCCTCATGTTGTGGCATGGATGTAAGATTTAAATAAATTCTAAATTCTCTACCGAGAGTGTCTCCAGAATGAATCCTACTTGTTGTGATGAAAAAAGATTTCTATGTCACCAGCTTCAGTGTCTCTCAGGGGATTTCAATTACAAATTCTCAGAAGATCTATTCTGGGCCCAAAGCAATCATGAATAAGGCACTCCAGTGGCTCTACTTCATGAGGAGTTTGAGGACATTTGGTATGTTACTGAAGACTGCCGAATTTCTACAGCAGTAGGCTGGAGATCATTCTGGACTATCTGCATATCCCCTGGTGTTAAGGCCCCAGTGCAGGACTGAAAGAGGTTGCAGAGGGTCGTAGACTCAACTAGTACCATCAGGCGTACAATCCTCCCCTTCCTTGAGGACGTCTTCAAGAGGAAGTGCCTCAGGATGCCAGCATCCATCGTTAAAGACCCCCACTATCCATGACATGTCCTTTTCTCATTACTATCATCAAGGAAAAGGTACAGAAACCCAAAGACCCACACTGAATGTTTAAGGAACTGCTTCTTTCCCTCTGCCATCAGATTTCTGAATGGTCTATGAGCACTACCTCAATATTCTTCTTTTGAACTGTATATTTGTTTCAAAACATATAATCGTGCTTTTAATGTTTTGCACTGATACTGCCAAAGTCAACACATTACATGATATATGCTGGGGATAATAAATGTGATTCTAATCAAATGTAACCTCAAAGAGGACCACAATCTTGTCGTAGGGTTTTGGAGACACGCATGCCTCAATGACCCAGAGAGCCACATTGGCTGGAGTCAGAGCCTTGTGGCCTTGAGTCTTTGTAGAGGCACCCGTGCCAAACAGGTCAAAGAGTAGAGGCCAGACCAAGAGTGGTCTACCGGTTCTCCAGGTTCAAGGGTTCAGCTCAGGGCTAGCAACCCTGATTGTTTAAAAAAAAATTGTTACAAAAACAGCAATGAGGATGGAAGACCTTCATTGCTGCCCTAGGCACCAGAAGTAACCATATAACAATTACAGCATGGAAACAGGCCATCTTGACCCTTCTAGTCCATGCCAAATGCTTACTCCTAGTCCCACTGACCTGCACACAGCCCATAACCCTCCATTCCTTTCCTATCCATATAGCTATCCAATTTTACTTTAAATGACAATACCGAACCTGCCTCTACCACTTCTACTGGAAGCTTGTTCCATAAGCTATCACTCTCTGAGTAAAGAAATTCCCCCTTATGTTACCCTTAAAACTTTGCCCCCTAACTCTCAACTCATGTCCTCTTGTCTGAATCTCCCCTACTCTCAATGGAAAAAGCCTATCCATGTCAACTCTATCTATCCCCCTCATAATTTTAAATATCTCTATCAAGTCCCCCCTCAACCTTCTATGCTCCAAAGAATAAAGACCTAGCTTGTTCAACCTTTCTCTGTAACTTAGGTGCTGAAACCCAGGTAACATTCCAGTAAATCTTCTCTGTACCCTCTCTATTTTGTTGACATCTTTCCTATAATTCGGTGACCAGAATGGGCAGTAAGTTGGTAAGTGATTAAACATAAACAGAAGGACAATGGAAAACTAATCACTGGATTTGTTAGCTCTGTCTGATTTCAGCTTTTCGGTCGGGTATCCCCTCAATGAGTTGGAAGGATACAACTCAAAGGTTCCACTGTTCATTCTACATGCTTGAAATTAATGTGGTTGGAAAATTCAATGGTATTGTTTCTTTTGGAAGCATGAGAGCCTGGACTTCGAATAACGTCTTGCTGTTGCTCTGAAAGCTTGGATCTAGTTATAATATATGACTATTGTTATGTCCATAATAATCTCTATAATAAAATTATGACAAGAAGTTACCACAGATAGTGAGGAAAATTTATCCTACCACTCTCCTGCTGTAATTCTTTTCTGTTCCAGAGATCCATTAAAATCTTTAATGCAGTTTCAGTATGTGGGAAATATTTCACAATTATTTCCTTTATTCTTTTCTCATCTGGATTTTGCTTTTTGAATTTAAACATTGGACATCTGATACCTTTAAATTAGGTGATGAACTAGTCCAGCCTGGATAACTTTGGTCATCTCTACGCTGAACTGACTCCACAGCAGAAAGACTCACCTTCAAGGAGTCTACAACTTTTGTGCTTGGTATAAATTTATTGTATTAGTTGCACGCTTTGTCTTCTTTTGCACGTTGGATGTGTGTTGTGTAGAGTTTTTAAATTGACTCTAATGCATTTCTTTATTCTTCTGTAAATGCCTGAAAAAATGAATATCATGACATAAACAGTGCCTACTTTGACAATAAATTTACTTTCAACCTTGAACTTTCACTTTTAGGCCTATATCTCAATTTTGCAATGCTCTAGACTTATTTTTCAATTGCCTTACCATCTCTTTACAGAGATATTTGAGCTACACATAATAGCTTGTGCATCATATGGTCACCATAGCAAAAGACTTAATAATGTGATTAATAATTGGAGAGTTATAGTCAATGCACACTGGAACAGACCAAGTGGCCTATTTTGTTTGAGTTGGTCATTAAGTATTAGTTCTATTTTCCAGTACTCAGCTTGTACTCATCTATCCCATACTATTCAGATTTACATCTAATTACTTCAGAAATATCTTGGAAATATCTGCCTTCACCACTGTAGCAGACAGCACATTCCAGATTGTTAATACCCTTGGGAGCAGCAGTTCAACGTTCAAAGTTCATTTATTATCGAAGTGCGTATACAAGATAGAATCTTGACATTCATCTTCTAACAGGCAGCCACAAAAAAAAGCCAATAGAACCCAATGAAAAAAAGACCATTGAACACCCAACGTACAGAGAAAAGGAAAACAAATCATGAAACAATAAGCAGAAGTGAATAGCATTCTAAACTGAACCTTTCGTTCAGTGCAGAGCCGACCGAACATTGTGCGGCAGCAAGCTGAACCAACCCATACCTCGCCTCAGGCCCCGACGCCCTGACATTTTCAATTTGGCCCGGTACCTAAATCGTCATCCAAACATTGGATTCAGTGGTTTCGGTATGCTCTGGGGCCAGGACCTTGCAGCCTAGACTTTGCCTGTACTGGTCCATAACTCAATCGAACTGGGGGTCTTCCTCGCTCTCGGCAAGGAAGGTTCCCAATCTTTTTTTATGCCATGGACCAATAACCATTAAGCAAGAGGACTGTGGACTCCAGGTTGGGAACCCCTGCTCGAGATGATTTTTTTTCTCTCAAATTGCCTAGAAGTCCCCTACTTATCTCACAGTCCAAAATATCATCTGCTCATTCCCCTCCATAGATGCTTCCTGAACTGTTGAGCTTCTCCAGCATGTTGTATACATTACTCTGGATTTCAGCATCTGCTGTACCTCTTCTGTTTATGACTTCTTATAATGTCACATTCAGACTGCACACAGTAATTAATTTGTAAACATGTTACTAATCATTTGCCTTTGTTCAGTGAGGCACAAAGCTGTGAAAATCAGTAGATGACCTGAATAAATGGGTGAGGCATAATACGATGGTTTAGCGGTTAGCATGACGCTATTACAGCTTTGGGCATTGGAGTTCGAAGTACAATTCCTATGTCATCTGTAAGGAGTTTGTACATTCCTTGCTGTGAACGCATTTCCTGCTGGTGTTCTAGCTCTTTCTACATTCCAAAGACATACCAATTAGTAGGTTAATCGATCATTGTAAATTGTCCTGTGATTAGGCTGGGATGAAATAGATGGATTGCTGCTGCGGCTTGTAGGGCTGGCAGGGCTTGTTCATGCTGTATCTCAGAATAACTAAATATATAAGTGGCTTTATTACACGATAGCAGACCGGTGAATGTTCAGATGTCTTTGTTCTTCCAAGTTGGTAAAGAAAGCATTTATGATTATCTCCTGATTGCTTTTGAGAGGGGTGCTGTCTAGTTGGTTCCCAGGTTTTGTAGGCAGCCATCGATCCCAGAGGATCATGGGTTTGTGCCTCTGGTGGACTGTGTCCTCCCCAGGGTGGGAAGATTTGAAGAACCAGATGTTGCCCATGCAGTGGGTTCCCCTGCTCCATGTCACTAATGTGGTTCAAAGGAAGGGCAAGCACCAATACAGCTTGGCACCAGTGTCGTTTCAGAAGTTTCCAGAGTGAAGTTGTAAACATCAAACTGCCTTGGGGACCCCGGCTCCAGAATTCTTCCTCGGGGTTTACTCCCAAAACTTTTCCCATGGGTGGGTATGGCCGCAAGGCAGCAGAGGTTTAAAATCAGAGTTCTCCTTCTCCAAGGCTGAGGAGACCCAGCTACCCAAAGCAACTGGTTTTGAGGTGCCGGTGCCCCTTCTCTTGTCAGTAGAAACAGTTCCTCCCAGCCTAGTAGCTAAGCCACACATGAAGGCGAAGAGTTAGACTTGGTTGTCAGAGGCTGTTAGTGATGCACACCATTTGGAGCACCTTATAGGTAGTGGGAGCTTATCCCCACTACCACCCCAACTATGACAACCTTAAGAACCTTAGGTTTTGACACATGATGAAGAACAAACAGCAGCAGGAAGTTACGGTAGCATAACACTATTACAGCGCCAGTGACCTGGGTTCAATTCCTGTCGCTGTCTGTAAGGAGTTTCTACGTTCTCCTTGTGACTGTGTGGATTTCCTCCAGGTGCCCCAGTTTCCTCCCACGTTCCAAAGTAGTACAAGTTAGTAGGTTAATTACCCATGGGAATGCACACCCTGATGGACTGTTTATTGTCGCCGGTGATTTTAACCACTCAACCCTCAAGTCAGTGCTCCCCAAATTCCATCAGTATGTGGACTTTGCAACGGGGGGGGGGGGGGCGGGGGGGACACGTTGGACCTGGTTTACACAAACATTCCCGAAGAGTACTGGGCAGAGCCCTGCCCCCGCCTTGGATACTCAGACACAGAACGCTTGTCAGGCGCTCCAAACCAGTTCAGAGGTGAAAACCTGGCCAGCAGGAGCTATCTCTGCTCTTCAAGACTGCTTTGAGCACACTGACTGGCACAGGTTCAGGCATGGCAACTCTACCAACTTAGGGGAGCTTACTCTGTCCAAGACCATCACTATACGTGCCAACCAGAAGCCATGGATGACCGCGGAGGTGCGTGTGCTGCTGAGGACCCGTGATTCCGCCTTCAGAGCAGGCGACAAGGCAGCTCTAACAACAGCGACGGCCAAACTGTCCCGAGCCATCAGAGGGGCAAAACGTGCACACGCCCAGCTAATCCACAGCCACTTCCAGGACAGCGGCAACACGCGGTGCATGTGGAAGGGCATCCAGGACATCACCAATTACAGGACAACATCACCTGACAGTGCTGGTGATGCCTCCCTCCCAGATGTGCTGAATAACTTCTACGCCCATTTTGAGGCAGAAAATGATGTGACAGCGAGGAAGTCCACCCCTCCTGCATATGACCAGGTGCTGTGTCTCACCATGGCCGATGAGAGAAAAACCCGGTGCAGGGTCAACCCACAGAAGGCTACTGGACCAGACAGCATCCCTGGTAGAGTGCTCAGAGGATGTGCAGACCAGCTAACAGATGTTCTCACTGACATCTTCAACATCTCCCTGAGCAGCGCCATCATTCCAACGTGCTCCAAGGCCGCCACTATCGTCTCCGTGCCGAAGAAGTCTTCAGTGTCCTGCCTAAATGACTACCGTCTCATTGCACTTACATCCATCATCATGAAGTGTTTCGAGAGGCTCGTCATGAGGCATATCAAGACCCTGCTGCCTCCCTCACTGGACCCCCTGCAGTTTGCGTACCATCCCAACTGCTGAACAGATGACACCATTGCCACCACCCTCCACCTGGCCCTAACCCACTTGGACAAAAAAGACACATACGTTCGGATGCTGTTCATAGACTTTAGTCCAGCATTCAACACAATCATCCCTCAGAAACTGATTGGAAAGCTGAGCCTACTGGGCCTGAACATTCCCTCTGCAACTGGATCCTAGACTTCCTGACTGGGAGACCTCAGTCAGTCCAGATCGGGAACAGCATCTCCAACACCATCACACTGAGCACGGGGGCCCCCCAGGGTTGCGTGCTCAGTCCACTGCTGTTCACTCTGCTGACCCTCGACTGTGCTGCAACACACAGCTCGAACCACATCATCAAGTTCGCCAATGACACGACCGTGGTGGGTCTCATCAGCAAGAACGATGTGTCAGCTTACAGAGAGGAGGTGCAGCGGCTAACGGACTGGTGCAGAGCCAACAATCTGTCTCTTAATGTGAACAAAACAAAAGAGATGGTTGTTGACTTTAGGAGGGCGCGGAGCGACCACTCCCCGCTGAACATCGACAGCTCCTTGGTAGTGATAGTGAAGAGCACCAAATTTCTTAGTGTTCACCTGGCGGAGAATCTCACCTGGTCCCTCAACACCAGCTCCATAACAAAGAAAGCCCAGCAGCGTCTCTACTTTCTACAAAGGCTGTGGAAAGTCAATCTCTCACCCCCTATCCTCATCACATTCTACAGGGGTTGTTTTGAGAGCATCCTGAGCAGCTGCATCACTGCCTGATTTGGAAATTGCACCACCTCGGATCGCAAGACCCTGCAGCGGATAGTGAGGTCAGCTGAGAAGATCAACAGGGTCTCTCTTCCCGCCATTATGGACATTCACACTACACGCTGCATCCACAAAGTAAACAGCATTATGAAGGACCCCACGCACCCCTCATACAATCTCTTCTCCCTCCTGCCGTCTGGGAAGAGGCAACGAAGCACTTGGGCACTCATGACCAGACTATGTAACAGTTTCTTCCCCCAAGCTATCAGACTCCTCAATACCCAGAGCCTGGACTGACACCAACTTACTGCCCTATTGTCTCGTTTATTATTTATTGTAATGCCTGCACTGTTTTGTGCACTTTATGCAGTCCTGGGTAGGTCTGTAGTCTAGTGTAGTTTTTTTTTCTGTGTTGTTTTTTTACATGCTCAGTCTAGTTTTTGTACTGTGTCATGTAACACCATGGTCCTGAAAAAACGTTGTCTCATTTTTACTATGTACTGTACCAGCAGTTATGGTCGAAATGACAATAAAAGTGACTTTACTTGACTATATTTAGTCAGTGCAGGCTCATGGGTTGGAAGGGTCTGTTACTGTGCTGTAACATTAAATAAAAATAAATAAATAAATTGCTAGTCTGACTAGTTAGAGGTTCAAGGACAAATTTGTGGGAGAAGCTATTTCTACATGCCTGCAGCCAAGGTCTTTTTAAATAATGCAGATAATAGAGCATAGAGCATAGAACACTAAGTTCTCAAAAACTCTGCTTATGTTTCAAATACTGTGCTCTGCTCTCTCACCTCCAAAAAAAAAAAGGGGGCTGCTTGTGATTTTTGAAGCTCGCAATGGTATCTCAAACCTCCTTTGGAAGTTTATATTAATCGATCTGAGAGGAGCCATTGAAGAACCCTTCATAAGTTACTCCATTTCATTTGATAGCTTCTTCAATAACTGCTCTCAAGTGGAAAAACCATAAGACATAGGAGCAGAATTAGACCATTCAGCCCATTGAATCTTCTCTGCCATTTCATCATGGTTAACCCATTTCTCTCTCAACTCCGTTCTTCTGCCTTCTCCCCATAACCTTTCACACCCTGACTAATCAGGAACTTAATCCACCTCTGCCTTAAATTCACCCAATGATCTGCCTCCACAGATGGCAGTGGCAATGAATTCCATAGATTCGCCACCTTCTGCCTAAAGAAATTACATCTCTTCTCCATTCTAAATGGGCATCCCTCAATCACGAGGCCTAGGCCTAGGCCTCCCTAGGCCTCTGGGCCTAGACTCCCACCATAGGAAACATCCTCTCTATATTCACTCTATCTAGGCCTTCTAACATTCGATATGTTTCAATGTAATTCGCGTACAGCTGTCGCAGCATCTTGACAGGAAACTTTTCACCATTCATTCATTATTGCTCAGTCAAAATCTTGGAACTCTCAACCCACAGAATAATAAGTCTTAATTATCACCCTCACCACATTGACTGCAATGGGATTAAAGTTTAAGTGGACACTCAGTGCTCACTCTGCCAATGGCAACCACTGCCAATGTGTGAACAAAAAAATACAAATACTTACTGTTAGAGTGGTTGTTTGACAGTAACTGAGAGTTATTATGCTGTTAAATAGACAAGCTGTGATGAATTTTTGAAGTGCTAGTTGTTTATCCATCTGAAATGGTTCCCATAGTGAGTGAGTTTAGGACCAGAGGACACAGCCTCAAGATGCCCATATAGAACTGAGGTGGCAGGGCTTTAGGGATTTCTTTAGCCAGGGGGTGTTGAATCTCTGGAGTTCATTGCCACAGATGGCTGTGATGGCCAAGTCATTGGTTATACTTATAGCAGGGGTTGATAGGTTGTTATACAGTAAGATGGCCAAGGCTTACAGGGAGAAGGCTGGGAGGTTGAGAAGGATAGTAAGTCAACTGTGATGGAATGGTGGAGTATACTCAATGGGCTGAATTGCCTAATTATGTTCCTTTGTCTTATGATCTAACATAGAAAATTATTCTTCCCTCCAATGAAAAGACTGACTGCAACATCTCTCTATTTCTAGATAAGTGTCACTTTGCTTAAAGCATTTTGAGCTCATCACAAAAAGCATCTTCACAGATGACTCCCATACAAGAGTCAATAGTGTTCAAACTTGCTATTCAACATTAGTGATTGCAAAGCTCTCTACTTTCCAGAACAGAATACAATGCACATTGCAAGTTGGTATATTGCACCAACTTGGGCATTCAACTAATGTGCAAAAGACAACAAACTGCAAATTCAAAAGATAAATAATAATAACAATAATAATAAATAAGCAATAAATATTGAGAACATGAGGTGAAGAGTCCATCAAAGTTTTCAATGATGAGGCGAGTAATGTTGAGCGAAATTATCTCCTTCCGCTAAAGACCCTGATGGTTGAGGGGCAATAACTGCTCCTGAACCTGGTACTGTGAGTCCTGAGGCTCCTTTACCTTCTACCTGATGGCAGCAGTGAGAAGAGATCACGGCCTGGGTGCTGGGGGTCTCTGATGATGGATTTTGTTTTCCTCTAACAAAGTTTCATGTAGATGTATTCAATGGTGGGGAGGACTTTATCCATGAAGGACTGGACTGTTTCCATGAGTTTTTTCAGGATTTTCCATTCGGGGCATTGGTGTTTCCATATCAGGCCGTGATGCAGCCAGTCAATATACTCTCCTCTACACATCTATAGAAGTTTATCAACTCCTAAGTTTGCAAACTACACATCTATAGAAGTCTTCAAACTCCTAAGGAAGTAGAGGCACTGCTGTGCTTCCCTCATAATTGCATGTACGTGCTGGGCCCAGGACAGATCTTCTGAAATAGTAACACTGTAGAGTTTAAAATTGCTGACTCTCTCCACCTTTGATTCTCTGATAAGGATAAGGATCTCTGGTTTCTTCCTCCTGAACTCAATAATCAGCTCCTTGGTCTCGCTGACATTGAGTGAGAGGTTGTTGTCATGGCACCACTCTGCCAGATTTCCAATCTCCCTCCTATATGCTGATTCGTCACCACCTTTGATTTGGCCTACGACAGTGGTGTCGTCAGCAACCTTGAATATGGTATTGGAGCTGTGCTTAGCCACACAGTCATAAGTATAAAGCGAGTAATGCAGGGCGGTAAGCATGCAGACCTGTAGTACACCTGTGCTGATGGAGACGTTATAGGAGGTGTTTTTGCCAATTCTAACTGACTGGAGTCTGCAGGTGAAGAAATCAAGGATACCATTGCATACAGATAGAGGACAAGATCTTGAAGCTTATTGATGAGTTCTGAGGGGATGATAATATGGAATACAGAGCTGTGGTTGATAAAGAACTTCCTGATGGATACATCTTTGCTATTCAGGTACTCCATGGTTGAATGAAGAGCCAATGAGATGACATCTGCTGTGGACCTGGTGCAGCAGTGAGCAAATTGGTCTCAGATAGGAACTGAGGTGTTTCATCATCAGCCTCTCAAAGTGTTTTATCACTGTGGATCTATGTGATGCTGGATGATAATCATTGAGGCAGGTTCTTCTTAGGTATGGGTATAATTGAGCCCTGTTGAAGCAGGTGGATACCTCAGACTGCCAAAGTAAGAGGTCTCAGTGAACAGCCAGTTGATCAGCATACGTTTTTAATACTTGGTTGAATGCTTTTCCTGGGTTCACACCCCCCCCCCCCCCCACCGAAGCCTGTTCGCACATCAGCCTCAGAAACTGAAATCACAGGATTGTCGGGGGCTGTGGGGGTTCATATGGTTCCTCCATGTTCTGACAGTCAAAGTGAGCATAGAAGGCATTTTCCTCCTCTGGAAGCCAAGCTCTGTTGTTGCCTTTGTAAGTTGCTCAGTGAGTTTCTCATTGGCGGAGAGATCAAAGGAGCTGGACCTGGTGTGGACCACGTTGCTGCCTGCTACAAAGCAATGTTGGAGTCAGTGTGCGAAGGCAGTGTGCAGTCTAACAGTGAGTCACTGTCTTGGTCAATTTTCTTTGTGATCGCTGGACACTGTTGAACGTTTGTAGTGTGGAATTCTGTGATTCTGGTCTGAATTATTGAGGGAACTGTAGGTGGGGGAGCTGTTTGGCCTCAACTTTGCTTTCAAGAAGGAGCTGGATAGATATCTGATGCATAGGGGAATCAAGGGATATGGGGACAAGGCAGGGACTGGGTATTGATAGTGAATGATCAGCCATGATCTCAGAATGGCGGTGCAGACTCGAGGGGCTGAATGGTCTACTTCTGCACCTATTGTCTATTGACTAGACCTCAAGCAGTGGTGTTGCTTGTTTACAGCCGCCCTGGAGAGAGGTGTCAGAGTTGGTGCTGGAGGCAGTGTTCACTCAGCTGAAGACAAGCTGTATTATGTTGGACTGCAGACTGCTGCAACATTCACTTGGATTATTTTTTTTGTGTGAGTATTTTACTGCTATCATGTGCTATGTGTGACTTGTGCTGTGTATGACTGTTGGTACTGTGTTTTGTTCCTTGGTCCCTGAGTAACACTGTTTCTTCTGGCTATATTCATAGGCATTTGTGTATGGTTGAATGACAATTAAACCTGACAGCATGAATGGCACTTCCCAGATTATACAGGAGAGCAGTTCCTGAGGAGAATCGGTTACTGCTGCTGGCCAAAATTAAATTACCACTGACTAAGTAAAGAAAGGTTTCCATTCACAGTGGGATGGCAGGATTTATCACAGCTGACCTGTACCATAACAAAATTGATAATATCAACTGCTTTTAACAATTTCAAGGTGAATTTTGATGAAAATACAAATGTTATTCATCAAGCTCTTTTTTTCCCTAAAATTTGTTTCTATTGCTCTTTTCCCAATATGTTCCTGTACCTTCCATTTTTTATTTTAGAGGTACAGAATGATAGGAGGCCCTTCCATCCCAAAGAGCCTGCATCGCCTAATGAGACCAATATGACCAATTAACTTACCAAGCTGTATGACGGGAATATAGGAGAGAACCAGAACACCTGGGGGAAACCTAGTCATGGGCAGATCATACAAACACCTTCCAGACAGAGGCAGGCTACTGGCACAGCAATAGCGTTACACCACCGTAAAAACTACCAAAACCCAGGAATGAACAAAGAATCTTTAGTTCCTCAGTTTAATGCTCTCCCAACTGATCTATTTCAGCTCCAGATTATGATGATATGATGATTTTTCCCCCAGTCTGGAGCAGGCACGATAAATGATAAATCAAAGGGCAATCAGTCTTATTTCCTCAAGGCTTGGTATTTTACTAATTGACCATTGAGGAACAGCAGAAGTATTGGAAACATTAATGCCAAATATTGCCCCATTTCCCCATCAAAATATCTGCAAATCTGAAAAAGTAAATCTGTTTTGCGATGCACAATACCTACATGGACATATGTAGATATGAGTGTGCATGTTATCATTCACATGTATACGTGCGTGTTTGCTTAATTACAGGTCATGGGAATGCATAAGTGCATTATGAAAGCTCTATGCAAAAGCAATGAGTCTCCATTTTTTTCTGGATTTTCTTACCAGTAGAGCAGAATTTCAACATTAACGGTGGCTATACTCTAAAACTGCCAGAACAGAATACAAATCATAATACATCAATCATTCCTTCAAGCTCCATATCCAGAGCTGGACTGGCCAATAGAAGCTCTCCAAACACATGGGAGCAGCTAGTCACAGCCGCTCTGCTTGAAAAGAATTCGTGCACAGGCATCTTCCACTCAGTACCTAGTAAGTCATCCTCACCCCTGGGTGAGGCAGCGGCGCAGAGGATGAAAAAGACAGTAAGCAGATAGGCTGTCAAGTAGAAGCCTGTTTCCATTCTGACCCTGCTCTGAGCCAGGCCTGGCAAGGAAGCGTGGAATCGAAACCTGGCAAATTCCAATAGGAAGGAAAAATATTTGGCTAGAACTGAAATAATTCTGCAGTTTTTAGCAGCCTCTACCAGCTGTCCAGAAGGAAAAAACTGGAAGCTCCCAAAGGGAACAGATCTCCCATCTTGTATATGGCCAGGACAAAGAAGCCGGTAAAAAAAAAAATATCATTGTAGACACCATCCACCCAGCAAACTGCCTTTTCCAAAAGTTCCCTTCTGGAAAGTGCTACAGGGCTAATAAAACAAAAACTTCACAGCATCTTAAAAGCTTCTTCCCCCAGTTAGTTAATCTGATCAACCATTCTAGTTAGAACCTCCCTGACCCCCCAATTTCTATTACCCTACATGCAAACACTTTAAATCATTTTTATCATGCTGGTTACATTGTAAATACATGCTGGTAATTATGTATTTATGCACATTCGTACTTCAACCATTAATTTTATTTTTATATAATTCTTTATAAATATTTAATGTTGTTGATTGTCGCAAGTTGTGCCAAGACACCAAAGCAAATTCCTAATAGATATAAATGTAAATGGTGAATAAAGATGATCCTAAGATCCCAAGATGAATTATTGACTGAGATTCAGAAGGAGGGAACTAATAAAAGATCATACTAATTTCTTCTTGAAATTCAAAGTACATTTATTATTGAAGTATGTATACAGTATACAACCTTGAGATTCGTCTTCTTGAAGGGAGCCACAAAACAAAGAAACACCACAGAATCAGAATAAACTCTTCTGGGGCTTTCAGCCGGGTACAGACATTGATCTTAATGACATTTTGATGACAAACTCTGCCATCTTCATCAGGGATGATGCATGGGCAAGTCCAGTCTGATGCTATTTATGCTTCTGCCATCTATCCCTCCTTATTGGTTAATCTTCATCCAATCAGATTTCTGCTCTCTCATCTTGTTTACAATTGAATTCCAGTTCTTACTTAGAGCGAGACCTTCAACTTTGTTAAAATTCTTTCCCACTAGTTTTATTGCAAAGGCTTACTTCACCAGGTGGTCCCAAAAGCCATTGGTAGTTTTATGCCACCGAAGTCAATCCTATGGCCATTGCGCATGTAATGTTCTGCTACTGCCAATTTCTCCGGGTAACTCAAACAGTTGTGCCGCCAAGCAACACGTACAACAAGCTGGAGGATCTCGGCAGGTCAGACAACATCCGTGGAAACGAGCAGTCAATGTTTCGGGCCGAGACCCTTCATCGTACACCTCCTGTGCTCCTTGATGCAAGTTTCCACCGTGCATCCTGTCTGGCCAAAATACACTGCTCCAAATTCACAGGAACTGCTGTAAACATCAGCCGTATTGAGTTGCAGGTCATCTTTGACCTGCATAAGCTGTGATTTGAGCTTCTTTGTGGGTTGTGGATGGTATTAATTTAGTACTTCTTCAAGATGCTGGTGATCCTCCCAGAAACTGGAAATATAAGGGAGACAGGCAGTAGCGGCACGATCCTCCTCATTGTTAGGGTTCCTTGTTTTACCATTGCCCCTTTTAACAACGATGAAGGTTTCACTCCAAGTATGAACTGGGACAGTGGAAACTTGATTGATGAGGACTAACCAATCAGGAGGGATAGAAAATGGGAGACTAACTCCCATCAGATTAGGCATGCCAAGGCATCATCCGTGATGAAGATAGCAAAGTTTTTCATTGAAACGTCAATTAAAATCGATACTCGTACCTGGCTGGAAGCTTGAGAAGAGTTTATTCATCATATTTGCCACGAAAGTACTAGATCTGTTTTCACCATAGAACCTGATTGAAGAAACCTACCCAGATGACAAGACCATTAAATGTGCAAAAAAAAAAACAAATCATGCAAACAACAAAAAGTGAACAGATAACACACAGATCATTAAACATCAAACCGCAGAATCCCCAAAAGTGATTACACAGTCACGAGCTGTCAAGGTGAGTGAAGCCGGTCCAGGAGCCGATGGGTGCAGCCATAGTCACTGGGTGATTCAGTTCAGCTCTGTGTCAATGGTTACAAGCCTCAGCTGCAAATCCAGCTCTGCACTGAAGTGAAGGCACCAAGATATATTGAGAAAATTTGTGTTGCAATTTAAAATAGGAAAGAGAGGCACACATTTTGGGGTGTCCTGTTCAGTGAGAATTTGATGGAATGTTTGTTACACCACTCAGTGTTATCAAAATGATGACAAACCCTTTAGCTCTCATTTGCAGCTTTTCAGAAAATAACAAGTGATCAATAAATGCTAGTAGTCAGCATGTAAGGTACAGTGAGTATCTTGACAGGCACCTCACAGACTCAGTGATAAAGGTTTTCTTAATTTGGGGCATCACTGGGAAGTGGAATTGCTAAGGTAATAAATAACTGGAGCTAGTTAGGGTCATAGAGTCTTAGAAAAGTACAGTACAGAAACAGGCCCCTTGGACCATCCAGTGTGTGCTGAGCTATTTAAACTACCTACTCTTATCAATCTGTATTGGGACCAAAGCCCTCCATACCCCTACCATCCATGTACCTATTCAAACTTCTCTTAAATATTGAAATAGGACTCACACCTGTTTATTAATGCAAATACTAATTAGACAAACATGTGGCAGCAACTTAGTGCATAAAAGCATGTAGACATGGTCAAGAGGTTCAGACCAGACATCAGAATTGGGAAGAAATGTGATTGAAATTACTTTGATTAATGGTGCCAGATGGGGTGGTTTGAGTATTTCAAAAATTGCTGATCTCTTAGGATTTTCACGCACTACAGTTTCTAGCATATTCAGAGAGTGGTATGAAAAACAAAAAAATAAAACTAGTGAGCAGCAGTTCTGTGGGCAAACATGCCTTGGTAATGAGAGAGGGCAGAGGAAGAATAAATGGTTCAAGCTGACAGGAAGGTGACAGTAACTCGAATAACCACACATTACAACAGTGACATGCAGAAGTGTATCTCTGAACACATCTTATCAAACCTTGAAGTGGATGGACTACAGCAGCAGAAGACCATGAACACACATTCAGTGCCATCTAATAAAGTGGCCACTATGCGTATTTTCTATGTTTTATTGATTGACTCAAGAAAAACTAAGAGTTTCACTTCATGATTTATTGCACATTGCTTTGCAAGCACTTACATCTGCATGAAATAATGAGTTTTGAACACAAAGGATAACATTATGTAGTTTTTATCAGAACAGTTTAGAAAATGTGTTTTTATAAAGGGAGGTGCCTTAATATGTTCTAAAAATCATCAATTTGTTGTGAAAGGCGGTGATGAAATGACAAAAAGGAAAAAGAGGTAAACAAATCATACACTTATGAGAAACATCTTACAAAATGACAGCTTTAAAGTTCATCTATTCCATATTGACATGCCTAGTAAGAATTTATTTCAAACTATGCTTTCAGAACCACACCAGGACTGGAGTCAGCTACCAGTGTTAATTATTTAGTATTAGTGTCATAGAAAAGTACAGCACAGAAACAGGCTCTTCAGCGCATATACAGTAGTCCCATCTGAACCATTTAAACTGTCTGCTCCCATCGACCTGCACCAAGACCACAGCCCTCCATCCATGTACCTATCCAAACTTCTCTTAAACATTGAAATCAAACTCACATACACCACTTGCACTGGTAGCTCACTCCTCGTTCTCACGACCCTCTGAGTGAAGAAGTTTCCCCTCGTGTTCTCCTTAAACTTCTCACCTTTCACCCTTAAACCATGACCTCTAGTTGTAGTCCCACCAACCCCAGTGGAAAAAGCCTGCTTGCATTTACCTGATCTATACCCCTCATAATTTTGTATACCCTATCAATTCTCCTCTCAATCTTCTACATTTGAGGAAATAAAGTTATATATAAAGATAAAATAACCAGTTTAATCTTTCCATAAAATTCAGGTCCTTCTGACTGGGCAATATCATTGAAAATTTTTTTCTGCAGTCTTTCATCCTTATTTACATCTTCCCTGCGGGTAGGTGACCAAAACTGCATATGGTGCTCCAAATTGGGCCTCACCAATGTCTTATATCTATCAAATGGTGAAAGGCCTTGATAGAGTGGATGTGGAGAGGATGATTCCTTTGAGAGGAGGGTTTCTGACCAGAGGACACAGCCTCAGAATGGAGGGCATCCTTTTAGAATGGAAATGAGGAGGAATTTCTTTAGCTAGAGAGTGGTGCATCTGTGGAATTCTTTACCACAGACAGCTGTGGAGGTAAGTCTTCATGTATCATTAAGGCAGAGATTGATACATTCTTCATTGGTCAGGGCAAGAGGAGATATGGTGAGAAGGCAGGAGATTGGGGCTTAGAGGAAAACTGGATCAGCCAGGATGAAATGGTGGAACAGACTCAAAGGGCCAGGTATAGACGTCCTGAAACGGCAAGTGTAGAATAAGCAGCTCAGCCAGTTGTCAAGTGAAGCAGCAGGGAGCTTCAAGATCTGACTGGAAATCCTTGTGCATGATTACTGGGAAGACAAGAGGACAGCTGGTCGGATAGCTACAAGAACTGGACCACTGATGTACACAGTGGATGTTGGAGATCAGACATGAAAACATCATGTGGACCAGATACTGGATGCTCAATTGAAGAACACACTTGAGTTGACTCCATCCAACAAGACACTTTACAGTTACTGGACTTAGCTCTCAATGATGATGTTACTGACAGCAACATGACACTGGAAACCAAAAATGTTGTCTTAGGCAAGACTCTCACCAAACCTGGTGCCACTTCACGATTCCAGAGGTGCTATCCTGAAAGAAACAGAGCTTCACCCAATAGACTGAACCTTTAGAACTGTGAAGTTAGTTATGGACTGTTATTGTGGAAGTATGTTTATTTGGAATATGGGTTTATGAAAGGGAAATTGAATGCTTTGTGCATATACAGTTTATGTTGCATTAATCTAAAGGGGGAGAAAGTTTAATGTATGGATCTATTTCTTTTAGAACAATGTCCCCCCCCCCTTAGCACTATATTGATCTGTTGCCTGCGCTTACACTATTGTATACACATGTGCATTGTTCTCTCTCTCTCACTGAAATGTAATTACACCAGTTAAAGCCATCTCTCGTGAGTGTGCCTTTATTTAATTGACAGGTGGCTGCACAGACACAATATACGGAACTATATAAAAGTCTAAGTCATATATATCTAGAGTGTCTAAGTACTGTAGTAATTTTATGTATGGCACTGTACTTCTGTACTTCTCACGACATATGCGAGTGATGATAAACCTGTTTCTGATATGTGTCTCTATCGTGGATTGAGGGTAGGAAGGTGAATCATAGTTGGGAAAAGAGGAAGGGAGAAGGGAGAAAGTGGGAAGCACAGGAGAGCCATTCTGTAATGATCAATAAACCAATTGTTTGGAACTAAATAACCTTGTCTGGTGTCTCAGGGCTGGGTGTGTCTGCACCTGTGCCGACCCCCTGCCCCGGCACTTCCTCTCTGCCACCTGTCCTACACCCATCTCACTGCTTTCCACCTGCACCATTCCCAATATCTTTTGCTCCTACCAGATTAACAAACTCACTCCTGCTTCACTTTGACAAATACAGCAAGTTGCATAAATCTTAGCTATATATATATGTGATAATAAATTTACTTTGAACTTTGACTCTAGTAAATAAAAATGAGGCCACTCTTGCACAAAAGTGAGCAGAAAGAGACAATGTAACTGTTTTCAGTTCTTATCTGATAGGATCTGGATTCAAAATTTCAGAGTCATTGTCACCTTATGAGCTGGTAGAAATATTCTCTTCCTTCTCCTGTGAAGTTATAAAAGGGTTTGCACCTGAACACAAATCTCAATCCTTAATGAGGAGCAGACATATCCTAATATAGCTCCCAAACATTTCCAAAATTTAATTTTATAGGCGCAAGGAATTCAAATTGCAATTTAGTTCTCATTGACCAAAAATGTTCTATCTTTTTCTATATATAACATAATGTCTGGTTTTGTAATGAGTCACTGACTGGCAAAGGTCTCTGAATTCCACACCAGTTCAACTCCATTAATTATATGAACTGAAATGAAAATAGGAATTGCTTATTGCTTCTCTCCATTATACAACCCATTTTAATGCAAAGCCTTTTAAGAAAAGTCAAGATCTCAAACAATCAATTAGATGATTGAATATTATAGGTTATTGAAAATTACTTCATTTACCTTTGAAATACGTAATTCGGTTGATAAATTTCCTGTACATTTAATAGCTGCTAAAAAGTCAACCATGCATTTCCCACCTTGGGAATTGCCTAATATGTTTACCACATGCTTCCATTTAGAAAAGTTCCACATTAGTCACAACTTCTCACTCTTGACTGAATTTTTCATACTTGAACAGAAACAGACCTATTCCAAGAATTATATGAAAAACTAATACCGAAGAAGTGACTCAAGGGAGCTATCAATTATGGATTGACATAATCCATGAAAGTCTACCTCCTTGTTTGAATCTGTTATACTAATGAAGAAGTCACACTTCATTTGAGTAATGTGAACCACTTTTCTTCATACTTTTTACTGATCACAGCTGAGAGATTATATCACTAGCTGGTTTCCACTTCCTGTACCAGGAGCTGACAGGAGTATAAAGCTGTGTGCCTGGTGCAGAACTCGAAGGGATTGTATTTGTCTCGAGGATAGAACTGGCACCTTGCTGCTGGCTCCAACCTATAGAATATGCCGCTGAAGTCTTTTGAATGCTGGTCCCTGCTCTTTTTCTTCTTCCTTCCATTTTGCCTATGCCAGGAAGAATACTCGGAGGTGAGCGTGAACATTATTGCAAACTTGACAAAAGTAGTTGAGAACAATGACACTTCCAGGTATTTAAAGAACCAACAGACCGAAGCTAAGAACCACCAAAATCGGGTAGATTCCAGACCATCAGCAGCTGCCAAGACAGAAAAAAATCAAAAAAAGCCGAAAAGAAAAAAAATTGAAACTAAGGTGATAGAACAGCCAACTTCTGTTAGCATCCAGGTACTCAGATCTGATTTTATATGCAAAGATAGTTGCAAGCCTGAGGCTATTTGACTTCGCTTTGCTTAAACTGAAATGCATTGAATTTTAGGATAATAAATGTTCGTCGAAATTTTGTTAACATTTGCATTTCTTGTATCCTGAATTTTCACAAAGACTTCTGCTCAGAAAAAAAGCATCATCTTTATATATTATTTGCTTTAAGACCACTTGCTAGATTGCTTATAAAATCAAATCAAATAATTAATTAAATAAAATCCTGATTAGATTGAATAGTCGTTTAAACTTTAATTAATTCTTTTTAGAAGTATAATTTGAGTGCATATTTTTCTATTTGGGGCAGGAAAATATTAAAGATATTTTTCCTCCTAACTACTCTGTTAAATTTGTTATGCTTGCTCATGAGGTCAATTTTTGAAATTTTGATAAATGTTCGAATTAAAAATAATTATCTATTCACAGCCTCAGTTTGAAACAGTTTATATGATGAAGTGCAATGTTTGTTTAATCAAATCAGAATAATATCAGGCTATGAATACTTCAAAAAATGGTAAAGATATCAAACGCCACTATACCAGTTCTTAAAAAGTTCAGCCATGTTGCTATCTAATATTTTTTCTCTGCTTAAGTTGTCTTAATGACATTTTTCAAAAGATAATACTGAGGCGATTTAGCACACAAGGGTCTCTGCTGAACAAAGATTCCTGCAAACACTGTTCAATTGTTAAGATATAAAATATGCAAATTGTGTTAGCTGAAAAATTACGCAGATATATTGCCATTAGCCAACATGATCTTGTCTCAGTAAAATATAATTGCACTTCATTAAATAAAATGTTATTCTAATCCTAGTCTTCAGCATGAACCTACATACAAAATATTGATTTGAATCAATACTCTATTTTGCTCAAGAAGGTCAAACAATTCTGAGGAAGGCCATTCTGCTGCTTTTAAATGTATTGGAGCTATTTCTATTTCACATTGCTTCAGATTCTTTGACACTTATCTTCCTGAAGTCAATATAATTCCCTCTAAAGGGGTGTAATTCAATTGGCTATATCATTTAATCAGGGTAATATTTTTCCTATGAGTACTATTGTCACAATGATTGCAGAGTTTTAATTACTTCCTAACTGTAATGAAGATAACATTAAACATGGCATCACTGATGTTGTCTGCTTATTTGTAAATAAAAATTGGGTTAAATATCTGTCATAAGTTTATCCAATATGAAATGGCAATGAAGAGAAACTAATATAATTGTGAACCCTTAATGCATTCAATTGATTTGTCAGATGTCTATTACACTTACAGATGTGCTTATAGAATCATAGAGTTTTACACCATTGTATTCGGCTATTTGGTCCATCATATGGTTGTTGACCATCACACTTATCGAAAAGACCATAAAGCCATAAGACATAGAAGCGGAATTAGGTCATTTGGCCCATTGAGTCTCCTCTGCCATTTGATCATGGCTGATTTATGCATTATCCCTCTCAATCCTATTCTTCTTCTTTCTCCCCATAGCCTTTGACACCTTTACTAATCAAGAACCTATCAACCTCTGGTTTAAATATACCCAATGGCTTGGCCTCCACAGCCGTACCTGGCAATGAATTCCACAGGTTCACTACCCTCTGGATAAAGAAATTCTTCTCCATCTCTGTTCCAAAGAGATGTCCTTCGGCCATGAGGCTTCGCCTTGCGCTTTTAAACTCTGCCACTTTTGGAATGTCCTCTGCATGTCCACTCCACTGATCCCACTAGCCTACATTAATTCCATATCCCTCTATGCCCTGTTCATCTGAGCACTGGTCCATACACCTTGCTTGGGGAAAGTAACTAGTTTTAAGTCTGGTGGTCCTGGCATAGATGTTACATAGCCTCCTCCCTGATGGGGATTAAATGTCAAACCATATACAGAAAGGAAAACAGAGGGAAAATAAGTTTGGATTAATACCCAGACAAAGAATGAAAAAAAGAATAAATCAAGGACATCTTCAAGGTGCAATCCCTGAAAAAATAGTGACGTTTATCATTAAGGACTCCCTTCACCAAGGACATGCCCTCTTCTCAGTGCTACAAACAGGTAAGGAGACACAGGAAGCTGAAGGTTCACACTCACCAATTCAGGAACAGCTCTTTCTCTTTGCCATCAGTTTTCAGAACGGACATTGGACAAAAGTAGCAAGACACTATCTTGCTACTTTTTTTCCTCTCTTTTTGCACTAATTTAATTTAGCATTTGAATATACATACCTACATATATTCTTCTTATGGAAACTTACAGTTTTTATTATGTATTGCAATGTACTGTTGCCACATAGCAACAAATTTCATGACATATATAGTGATATTAAATCTGATTCTGAGTCAGATTTATGATTTTTTAATTTAATTCAGAAATTCACAGCAGAATGAAAATTCACACTTTGAAGTGTTCACATTCTGGGGCACTGTGACTAACTGAACATTGACTTTGAAAGGGCACTTCCAGAATTATCTACAGGAGTTAACTGTTTTTGAGGCAAACTGAAGGTGTAAACGTAGGAACTTGCTGAAACAAATGAAGTCAGTAAATGTTTGAAATGCTTAGATCAGAGAGCAATTAAGAGAAATAGAGTCAATGTTGAGGTCAATGACCTTTGAAATTCCTGGGAAAGCATAAAGACAAGTTGGCATCAATATAACACAAGCAGCAAGCTAATGGCAGGGCAGTCTCCTTTTACTTTTCATAAGTTGCTAGCCAACTTATACATTCACACAAGCAAATATTGTACCTACACTGTTTCTGCAGCAAATTCTGGCAATGTTCATTAACATACCGACATACACTCAGTTTGCAGTCAGCCTTTCCGCTTTATTTTACTCATAATGTCACAGCAGCTGCAGTTCGATGCTGTCATCCATAACCAGAACAAACATCAATTACAATATTTTTTATGATTATCCTATAGAACATAGATAGCTTAGGTTTAAATCTGCATTCTCCCAGACATTTATTCAGCTTAATTTAATAAATAACTCTGGCAGCCTCCGCACTCAGCTTTTTATGGCAGAATACTGACAGAATTTCAGTGAATTAAATATATTTCCTGCCTTGGCAGGGTGAGAAAAAAACAAGTCATCATTGCTTGTCATAGCTGGGGCTAAGCATTTGCTCCTTTCTGTTATCACTGGAACTGCACACTGTTCTAAGAGGAGCAAAGAGAATACACCATGCACTTCTGCTGCTGTAGCCCATCCAAAGCTTTGACAAGTTGTGCATTCGGAGACGCCCTTCTGCACATCATTGTTGTAAGGTGTGGTTATTTGAGTTACTGTCACCTTCCTGCCAGCTTGACCCAGCCTGGTCATTCTCTCTGATATCTCTGAATATAAACACATTTTGGCCCACAGAAATGCATCTCACTGGATGTTTTCTTTTTGTTTCTCACACCACTCTCTGCAAACTCTAGATACTATTGGGTGTGAAAATCCCAGGAGAACAGCAGTTTTTGAGATACTTAAACCACCCCCGTCCAGAATCAACAACCATTTCACGGTCAAAGCCAGTTGGATCACATTTCTTCCCCATTCTGACGTTTGGTCTGAACAATATCATAACCGTTTGCCAAAGTCTGCATGTTTTTATGCAATGAGTTGCTGCCACATGATTGGCAGATTAGCTATTTGCATTAGCGAGCAGTTGTACAGGTGCATCTAATAAAGTGGCAACTGAGAGTTGATACAATTTAGGAGGAGGCTACTCATCCTTTCAGGCCTGTTCCAGCATTTAATAAAACCATAGTATGCTAGTAATGTCAACTGTTCAGTCCTGCCAGTACTCCTTCTCCCTTTCATTCTTAACAATTTATCAGCTTTGCCTTAAAATATTCAAAAACTCTGCTTCCACTGCCCTTGGATGAATTGTTCCAAGAGTCTTCTGAGAGAAAAGGATTCACCTTAACTCTACCTTCACAGAGCCACCCTGCGTTTTGAATTGTGTCATAAGACCATAAGACATAGAAGCAGAAGTAGAGCATTCGGTCCATTGAGTTTTCTCCACCATTCCATCGTGGCCGATTTACTTTCCCTTTCAACCCCATTCTCCCCATAACCTATAATGCCCTTACTAATCAAGGGTCTATTTACCTTTGCTTTAAATATACCTAATGACTTGATCTCCACAGTTATTTGTGATCATGAGTTCCACAGATTCACCATCCTCTGGCGAGAAAGATTCCTCCTTATCCTCCTTAGAAGGAGATTCCTCCTTCTAACGGGCATCCTACTTTTCTGAGGCTGTGCCCTCTGGTCTTAGACACACCCACTATAAGAAACATCCTCTCCACATCCACTCTATCTAGGTCTTTCAATATTCGATGGGTTTCAATGAGATCCCCTCTCATGCCTCCGAACTCCAACAAGTACTGACCCAGAATTATCAAACATTTCATCTAATTCTAGACTTGATCCTTGTCAGTATAACGTAGTGTTGATGCAACTCACCACCATGGTCAATCACCAAGAGATGGGATGCACTTCCTCGAGAATCACGATAAAACAAATCATATACAGAAACTTGTTATCCTAAAGTCAGATCAGTTGTCTAGTGTCATGCTTCTACCATTAATTTAAGCTGTTACTGAAGTAAACTTGCAAATTAAAAATGAATTTTCTCTTTTTGAGGAACAACATGAGGTTGTGGATAGGCCTTCTCGTTTAGAATGTACCCATTGCTGTTACCGAGGAGAGCCTGGTCCTCGGGGTTGGCCTGGTCCCCCTGGTCAGTCTGGAATTCCAGGTGAGTTCTTCATTCCACCTTTTTCGGCTATAGTCTTATTAAATAAGTGCTCAGATTCCTAACTAAACTAATCCCTTCTGCCCACACAACATCCATATCCTTCCACATCCAGAGGGAGACATGAGTAACTCTAAATTACTTGGCATTACCATATCAGAGGATATGTCTTTGGACAAGTATGTAGGTATCATTACAAAAAAGGCGTGACAAAGCATCTACTTTCTTAAAAGTCTGCATAGATTCTGCACATCATCTAAAACTTTGACAAACTTCTATAGATGCACAGTGCAAAATACCCCGACTGCTTGCATCATGGCCTGGTGTAGAAACACTAACGTCCAAAAATGGAAAATTCTAGCGAAAGTGGTGGACACAGCCCGACCTATCACAGGCAAAGCCGTCCCCACCACAGAGCAAGCTTACAAGGAATGAGAAAGCAGCATCCATTACCATGGACCCTCATCAAGCAGCTTAGAAGGCACATGGAGTTTAGAAAAAAAGGTTAGAAAAATACAGGGCTATGCGGGTAGGGAAATTCCAGGTAGCTTCTTGAGTAGGTTACATGGTCAGCACAACATTGTGAGCCAAAGGGCCTGTAAAGTGCTGTACATTTCTATGTTTTACTCCTACTATCATTGACCAGGGAGGTACAGGAGCCTTAGTACGCTCACCACTAAGTTCAGGAACAGTTATTACCTTACAGCCTGAACTAGCATGGACAACTTCACTCATCTCAAGTCCGAACTGATTCCGCAATGCACAGACTTGTTTTTGAGGACTCTACGAGTCATGTTCTCACTACCTGTCGACCAATTTATTTATCTATCTGTTTGTTTATTTATTTATGGCACAATATGTCTTCTTTTACATTTTGCTTTCTTTGACAGTCTTTGTTAGTGTATTGTTTTCATAAATTTTATTGTATTTATTTAATTCCCTGTAAATGCCTGCAAGAAAATAGATCTCAAGGTAATGTATGGTGATGTACTATATACTGTACATCCTTTGACATAAACTTGCTTTGACTATGATAAGTCCAGTTTGACTTTGAGATTCTGCATAGTCATATGTCTATCCATTAGCTTCTTGAACTCCCCTATCCTATTTGCTCCGTTTCTTAAACACCCCTATTGGCAAACACCATTCAAACTGGATGTTCAATTACCACAAGAATACAACATGGATCAGCATCATAATCTGATAAGCATTCAAGGAAGGACAACACATACTGACCTTGGCAGCAATGCCCACAATCTAAAAGTGAATAAAAATTTTGAAAAGAAATAAAATTACACAGTATTTGACTTTGAGAATTTGATTACATTTGTTAGCTTGTAGATGGTCAATGTGAAGTAAGAATTATACTTTATTTCTTTCTTTAGACAAGATGGAGTGTCTGATATATGCAATTTCTTTTAACAAATATTTTCAAGTTAATATTCACACCTATCGTCTTTTTGTGCAAATTAAAGAAACTGAGCGGTGGCATTGAAATTAACCAGAGATTTTTAACAATAACAACAGGTACCATGTATTTACAGAATGAAAACATTATTGAAAACATGCACAACTTCTGACATTTGTTAAAAAAGCAGACTGAACCTTTAGCATTGTAGTAGTTACGTGACTAGACAGACAATCCGTAGACCTAGGCTAATAGTCTAGGCAGAGCATGAAATTGAATCGTGCAAAGCTTGCAATCATAAATTGAGGATCTGAACATAGTTTTACAAAATTGGGAAAAAAAGCAAGTACAGGTAAAAGTAACCACAAAGCTGTCAAATACAATGTAAAATCCTGTTGGATTATGAAAGTTTTTCAGGAATGTGAACTTCCACCCTTATCTACTCTGAATTGTATTAACAGTTCCTTAACCAAATGCGACTGACTTTTAACCGCCTTATGAAATGACTTAGTGGCTTAGTAAATGCCTTCTGAAATCACCTAGTAGATGTGGAAAGAAGATCTGCTCAACCACAAATAGGCATAAAACCCTAGTTCCATCAGCAACACCATCCGTGAATTGAATTTCTACTTTAATTAGCACTAATTTATCCTGCTTGAATTAACTTTTATCTTAACATATACAAGTTGGAAGTATGTATTTGTTATTGCTGGTAATCTGAACTCTGTTTATCAAAACAGATTGGAGTGGTCTGTTTTCTTAAACAAAGTAATACACAATTTGGTGTTCTATGTTCCCTTCACACTGGGTGATAGAAAAATGAAAAGTTATGTAGAAGGGAAGAATTAGATTGATCTTGTAGTGAGTTAACAGGTCAGCAAAACACCACGGGCCAAAAGGCCTGTAATGTTCTATGTTTTATGTTCTAATAATTTTATGGTCAATGTTCCCGCATTTTACATGCTGGACTGCACAAGGATAAACAGAATTGGAATTAATTTATTATTGTCACATACTGAGATACAGTGAAAAGCTGGACTTGCATACTGTTTATACAGATTAAAACATTACACAGTGCATTGAGCTAGAGCAAGATAAAACAATAATAGAGTGCAGAATAAAATGTAACAACTACAGAGAAAGTCAGAATCCCAACCTGCAAAAACTCATTTCAGGGCGGTAGCACCATCAATTTGCAGGAGAGGTGGGTTGTCTGCAATAGAGTAGCTCCTTAGCAGCTAGCCAGCTAGTTTAAATAATATTAGCTATGCTAATGAACAAATGACACCTGTTAAACTCACCTCAACATGTCTTTTAAATTTTAACCCACCACGGACAATAGAAAAGTCACTCTTGCAAACAGTGCAGTGAGCAACCCTGTCATTATTTTTGACCCCTATTAGGCAGGGGTACACTGTAGTGTTGTCTGGGGTGAAATATGTTTTAAATTTTATTTGTTTTTGGAACACTCTGCCATGGTGCGTTCGTTCTCTCTCTCTCTCTCTCTCCCTCTCTCTCCCTCTCTCTCCCTCTCTCCCCCCTCTCTCCCCCCTCTCTCCCCCTCTCTCCCCCTCTCTCCCCCTCTCTCCCCTCTCTCTCCCCCTCTCTCTCCCCCTCTCTCTCCCCCTCTCTCTCCTCCTCTCTCTCCTCTCTCTCCCCCCCAGGATATTGTTTATGATTTTTGGGCATCAGGGAGCCGCTATCAATATGCGGGAGACTCCCGGAACTTCCAGGAGAGGTGGGATCTCTGGAAAGTGCAGTGCAGGTAAACAATAATACTAAGTTTCAATATTATTGTGGGGTAAAATGTGAGGTCAACAGTGTGTCTTATCGTACGAGGAAACCATTTAACGCTCTTATAAAAACAGGTCGGAGCTGTCCTTGAGCCCGATGGTATGTGCTTTCAGGTTTTTCTATCTTTTCTGCTTGACGGAAGGGGGAGAAGAGAGAACGTCCACAGTGGATAGGGTTAAAGTTCAGGGTCTGTGAGTCTTTGAGTCTACTGGGGAAGTTGGAGGCCTGGTGTCTGTGAGTCCACACGTTCAGTGGAGGCTGAGACCTGGGGACAGCCTGTCCTGGGGTTGGGGGTTCGATGTGAAGGAGGAAAGGGGCTTGCTTTGTTGTTGTTTAGTCTTGATGCTGTTGTTGTTGCTGTTCATTGTTGTTCCGCCGAACATTTACTTATTTAACAGTACAGCACACAATAGGCCTTTCTGGCCCTTTGAGCCACACCACCCCTTAACTCCAATTAACCCGAACCTAATGGGCCAATTTACAATGACCAGTTAACCTATCTGGTATGTCTTTGGACTGTCGGAGAAAACCGGAGCTCCTAGGGAATGCCCATGCATTCCACAGAGAGGACATATTGGGACTCCTTACTGAGCAGTGCTGGAATTGAATTCCGAATTCCAGGACACCCTGAGCTGGAACAACATTCTGCCAGTCACTATGCTACATGGTGCATTGTGCTACATGTTATGTTCTGCAGCTCCAAAACATAAAACTAACTGAAAGAAAGCAGCAGAGCCAGGAATAACATGAGTTCACTTCAGTTTTTCTGTTTAGCGAGGCACGCACTTACCATGTGGTGGCACGATAATGTATGCCGTTCACGTATTTTTACATATAAACTGTAAAGAATTATTTTTACAAAGAATGCTTCATCAAACAACTTATTTACAATATTACTGAAATATTAAACACACAACCCTACGTTGGTAACCAAATGTGTGGCAACGCTTGCAAGGATGTAGCACCATAAGACATAGGAACAGAATTAGGCCATTCAGCCCATCGATTCTGCATTGACTTTCCATCATGGCTGATCCAGATCCCACTCAATCTCATATACCTGCCTTCTCGCCATATCCTATGATGCCCTGACTGATCAGGAAATAATTAATTTCCACCTTAAATATACCCATGGACTTGGCCTCCACTGCAGTCTGTGGCGGAGCATTCCAGAGATTCACTACTCTCCAGCTAAAAAAAATTCTTCCTTACCTCTGTTCTAAAAGGTTTTCCCCTCAATTTTGAGACTGTGCCCTTTAGTTCTGGATATCCGAACCACAGGAAACATCCTCCACGCATCCACCCTACCTAGTCCTTTCAACATTCAGTTGGTTTCAATGGGATCCCCCCTGCATTCTTCTAAATTCCAGTGAGTACAGGCCCAAAGCTGCCAAAAGCTCCTCATATATTAACCCCTTCATTCCCAAAACCATCCTCGTGAACCTCCTCTGGACCCTCTCCGATGACAACACATCACTTCTGAGATATGGGGCTCAAAACTATTGACAATTCTCCAAGTGTGGCCTGACTAGTGTCATATAAAGGCTCAGCATTATCTCCTTGTTTTTATATTCTATTCCCCTTAAAATAAATGCCAACATTGCATTTGCCTTCTTTACCACAGTCTCAACCTGTAGATTAACCTTTGTGAGTCTTGTACGAAGATGCCTAAGTCCCTCTGCACCTCCGATGTTTGAAACTTCTCTCCATTTAGACAATAGTCCAATCTATTGTTTCTTTATCAAAATGCATTATCACGTATTTCCCAACGCTCTTTTCCATCTGCCACTTTTTTGCTCATTCTTCCAATTTGTCTAAGTCCTGCTGCAATTGCATTGCTTCATCAGTACTACCTACCCCAGCACCTATCTTTGTATCATCCGCAAACTTTGACACAAGGCCATCAATACTATTATCTAGATCATTGACAAATAATGTGAAAAGTAGTGGTCCTAATACTAACTCCCAAGAAACACCACTACTCGCTGGCAGCCAATCAGAAAAGGCCCCTTTTATTCCCACTTGCTGCCTCCTGCCTGCCAGCCATTCCTCTATCCATGCCAGTATCTTTCCTGTAACACCATAGGATTTTATCTTGTTAAGCAGCTTCATGTGTGGCACCTTATCAAATGCCTTCTGAGAATCCAAGTAAACAACATCCACTGCCTTTCCTTTGTCCACCCTGCTTGGTATTTCCTCGAAGATTTGTCAGGCAAGATTTCCCTTTACAGAAACCAAGCTGACGTGACTTATTTTATCATTAGTCTCCAAGTACCTCAAAACCACATCCTTAATAATAGACTTCAACTCTTTCCCAACATTGAGATTAGGCTAACTGGCCATTAATTTCCTTTCTTTTGCTGTCCTCCCTTCTTAAATTGTGGAGTGACATCTGAAATCCTCCAGATTCAGATGTCACTCCAGAATCTAGTGATACTTGAAAGATCATTTGACATTTCTTTGTCCCCCATACTACCTCATTGGCATCATTTTCCAGTGGTCCAGTATCATCTCTCACCTCCTTTTTACTCTTTATATAACTAAAAACTTCTGGTATCCTGCTTTATATTATTGGCTAGTCTATCCTCATATTTCAAATTTTCCCTTCTTATAGCTTTTTATTTGTATTTTGTTGGAGTTTAAAAGCTTCCCAATCATCCAACTTTCCACTCACTTTTGCTACCTTATATGCCCTTTCCTTGGCTTTTATACAGTCCTTAACTTCCTTTGCCAGCCACAGTTCCTTACCTCTGCCATTTGAGAACTTCTTCTGTGAGACAAATCTATCCTGCGTCTTGTGAACGATTTCCAGAAACTTCAGCATCTCTGTCATCCCCGCCAGTATCCTCCTCCAATCCACCTGGGCAAGCTCTACTCTCATGTCTCTGTAATTCCCTTTATTTTATTGTAAAACTGATACATCCTGAGGCTGTGTTGTTTGTCAACAATTTCAGTGTCTGTTTTGATGTACATGTGCTAAGTAAATGAATCTGAACCTGAGCCACCAACTTTGGAAATTGTGTTCAAGCATCTGAAGAAAATCTGTAACCAAAAAGGATGATCGCGATCAATACTAGAGACCTGAAATATGCAGAAAATACTCAGCTTAGCAGGCAGCATCAACAGAGAGCGAGTAAATCAGGAGTAACTTTTTCAGGTTGGAGAGTAAATGGTTAAATTCTAATGATAACTCACTGAAGGTGACTAAGGAACCATTAGACTATTGCAAAAAATTACCTATCTGCAAAGTACCAATTGCAGCTCGTTGCTTGCTTCTGTTCCTGTTGATTGCAACACAGAAGTCAGGAACACACTGGAGATGTGTGTAAATCTGTCCTCATGCTCTTCTCTTGGACTCACCATTGAATCCAAGGGATATTTAATAGTTTGCAGAGTGGTGGAGCCTTTTGATTTTCTAGCACACACACTGGCATGTCAAAGCAAGACCCCGTTGACCTGAAAAAGGTGACCCACTTTTAATTAATAAGCATGTAAGATATTGACAAATGCCTTACTGTTTTATAATGATCTTAAAATGATTTGATCACCAGCGGTTTTGTGTGATTTTAAGTAAATACATCATTTTTAGTTTGTTATGAACACTTCAAAATATTTTAAGTATGTCTAATCTGCGGAGATATTTGGAAGCATTGAAAAAAACCCTTTAAAACCTGTGCTGGGTTGGGAGCTTCTGCAGAGACAGCACAAAGTGTGACTTGAGATCTCAGAAGGATATTGGCTAACTTCGTTTGGACTGGCCCAAGTGTGATCCCAGACTTACTCATAATTGACCTGTCACAAGGCCTGGAAAACTATTTTTCTCATGGATCTGTTAGGGATGGACCATAAAACTGAAAGTGCCAGCAATTTATGCATTTTGTAATGAGTAAACTAAAGTAATAATGTAGGAAGAGCCATTTGCAGCGTCCCATATATTTGTAATTACCCCGACACAGATGCTCTCGAGAAAATTACAGTGTTGTTGAGTTGGAGTACTAGTTGTGTGAATGGGAGGGAGGAAAGGGGCTTGTTTTGCTGCTGTTGTTTTATTGCTTGCTGCATTCTGTTTTGTTGTGGTCTGTGTTGTTCTGCCAAACACTGTGCACGTGCAACATTGGCAGTAATGTGTGGCAACACTTGTGGGTTTTCCTCGGTACAACATCAGCTGCGTTGGTCATTAATGCAAATGATGTATGGTAATGTACACGTGATAAATAAATCTGAATCTAAATCTGAACAGGAAGGCTTCGAAGCCTCTGACAGAATCAGAGCAGGAAGCCCAAGGCTCATCTTCAAAGGAATTTTAAAGGTTACCTGTTAAAAAATTGACTTTGCCGGTTTGATATTAAGAATTATATAATTATAGATACCAGCATTTTGTAGTATGATCTTTAAAGCATGGACCTTTCAAAAAGGATTTAGGCAAACACTTTCAACTTTGAACTTGATGGAAAATAATGTGCAGGGCAAGAGGAAAAGAAATACAAGCTTAAAATTATGGAAAATTCAGCAGATCCGTCATTATCTGCAAAAAGTGTAACAGTCAGCTGTCAAAGGTATGGACACTCACCAACGATAATAAGTGATTCTCTTTTCTTTGATTCTGGTCAACTTGCTGAATCCTTTTTCCCCCAACCGTTTCTGTCTTAACTTCGGAATTCCAACATCAGAGTTTGTGCTTTTATTTTGGAAAATAATCTTTTCTGCACTTCTAAAGTAATCAAATTACTTTTTTGTGAAGGTGATCAAAATTGTACACGATACCTCAGATATCATCTCATCGGAGAGGCACAGTAGCATGGTGCTTAACATAGGGTAGTAAAGAGAGCTTTTGGTATATTGGACTTTATAAATCAAAGTATTGAATTTAAGAGTTGGAATGTTATGGTGAGGTTGTATAAGACATTGGTGAGGCCAAATTTAGAGTATTGTGTGCAGTTTTGGTCACTGAATTACAGGAAGGATATTAATAAGGTTGAAAGAGCACAGAGAAGGTTTACAAGGATGCTGCCGGCACTTGAGAAACTGAGTTACAGAGAACAGTTGAATAGGTTAGGACTTTATTCCCTGGAGCTTAGAAGAATGAGGGGAGACTTGATAGAGGTGTATAAAATTATGATGGGTATAGGTAGAGTGAATGCAAGCAGACTTTTTCCACTGAGGCTAAGGAGAAAAAAAAACCATAGGACATGGGTTAAAGGTGAAAGGGAACATTAGGGGGAACTTCTTCACCCAGAGAGTAGTAGGAGTGTGGAATGAGCTGCCAGTTGAAGTGGTGAAATGCAGGCTCACTTTTAACATTTAAGAAAAACTTGGACAGGTACATGGATGAGAGGGGTATGGAGGGATATGGTCCAGGTGCAGGTCAGTGGGATTAGGCAGAAAAATGTTTCGGCACAGCCAAAAAGGGTCAGTACAGTGACCCAGGTACAACACCTGCTGCAGTTTGTAAGGAGCTTGTATGTTTTCCCCATGACCAGGTGGGCTTCCTCCGGGTGCTCCAACCAACCCTATGTTTCAAAGGTGTACAGATAACGAGGTTATTTGGTCCTGTTGATGTAATTAGAAGGTGTGGACTCCTTGGGTCGAAGAGCTTCTTGCTGTGTATCATCTCCAAATAAAAAATAGAATCTAGAGCCAATATAAGGATGGTAAGACACATTTTTTGGGTGGTGGGTTGGAGATATGTCTTTACCAAAAGAGGTGTAAGGTGCTCCTTCCTTTTTTTTAGCTTGAAGGTCACAGGTCATCCTTAGGCAAGGTGTGGCACCTGTGTAGCGCCCCCCACCCCCGGTCAGCTGGTTCATATTACAAGTCCTGGCTATGCGACCACTGATGCCAGGCAGACAAACTCTGAAGAGTATTGATAACAGCTGGGGACACCCATCTTGTAAAGTCACTGCCCAGAAGGTGGCAATGGCAAACCGCTTCTGTAGAAACATTTGCCAAGCCAGTCATGGTCATGGCAAGTGAAAAGAGTAAGAACAGCTGTGTGAGGAGGGTCTTCTCCACAAGAACAATGGACGACCACGATCACCCACATCAGACAACACAGCACATAATGATGATGATGATGATGAGGGTACTTTTTCACTCAGGAGTTCAAATCCTCTGGGAACATGCTATTTTCTTCCCTATATTAAATCTATCACATGTAGTGAGTTACAGTGAAAAACTTGTTTGGCATACTGTCCAAGCAGGTCAATTCATAACAAGAGTGCATTGAAGTAGTACGAGGTAAAACAATAATTGAGTGTGGAATAGAGTGGTACAGTGCAGAGAAAGTATAGTGCTCATGGACAATAAGGTGCAAGGTCACAACAAGGTAGATTGTGAGGTCAAGAATCCATGTTATCATACTAGGGAACCATTTTGTAAGACCATGCAACATTGGAATTGAATTTGGCTATCTGGCTCATCAAATATCCTACACTATTCGATCATTATCCCTTGCAAACCCACTCTTCTGGCTTCTCCCCCTAACTTCTGACACCAACCACCAAGTAATCTTGTATCCAGTTGGCTAGTTCACCCTGGATCCCATGTGATCTCACCCACCAGACCAGCCTATTGTGTGGGACCTTGTCAGAGGCCTTGCCAATGTCGTGTGGATTATGTCTACTGCCTTGCCTTCGTCAATCCTCTTGGTCACCTCTTCAAAAGAGTTGATCAAATTCATGAGGCGTGATTTTCTACGCACAAACTCATATTGATTAACCTTTCTTAGTTCTTGTGGCTCATTTCCACAAGTTGGGTGACTATCAATTAAATCATACAGAGTTTAGTATTTCAATCCTTGTGGGATACTTACACTGGTATCATTTTTCACTACTATTCTACAAGCTCACGAATAAATAAAACAATGATTTCCTGAATTAATAGGAAACCATGGAAACAATGGAAATAATGGTCTCCCAGGACGAGAGGGAACAAAAGGAGTTCAAGGAAATAAAGGTGACATGGGACCCCGAGGAGAGCGTGGAATTCAAGGAATTAAAGGAGAGAAGGGACAAGCTGGAATTCCTTCTGAACTCAAGGTAAGAATATTATTAGTGTCTTAGCAGCAGCATACTGTTTTACAATGCATAGTGTAAAACATACACAAAATAAATCAGTCCATATACAGCTTTAAAGGGCTCTACTATCAAAAAAGGAGCATCTGGTTTACAAATAAAAATTCTCAGTTGAATTGCTCAAGCCCCTGGTTATAATAGTCACTTATCTGAACAAAGGGTTGGGAGCTGAAACCTTTTACAAGGCATTGTACAAACAATCCTTCTTTTCATAGTCATAGAATCATAGAAGAGTACAGCACAGAAACAGGTCCGTTGGCCCTTCTATTCCATGCTGAACACTTAATCTGCACCCAGACAATAGCCCTCCATACCCTTCCCATCTATGCACCCATACGAATTTCTCTTAAATGTTGAAATTGACCCTGCATCCATCACTTGCGCTGACAGCTCATTCCACATGCTCACCATTCTCTGTGAAGAAGTTCCCCTTAAACATTTCACCTTTCACCCTTAGTTCATGACCCCTAGTTTTAGTCTCACCCAAGCTCAATGGAAAAAAGATTGCTTGTATTTACCCTGTCTATACCCCTCATAATCTTATGTATCTCTGTCACATTTCCCCTAATTCTCCTGTGCTTTAGGGAATTAAGTTCTAACCTATTCAACCTTTCCTATAGCTCAGGCCCTCAAGTCCTGGTACCATCTTTGTAAATTTCCTCTGCACTTTTTCAATTTTATTGACTTCTTTCCCGTGAGTAGGTGACTAAAACTGTACACAATACTCCAAATTAAACCTCACCGATGTCTAGAAGACCATAAGAGATAGGAGAAGAATTAGGCCATTCAGTTTGCTGCACCATTCCATCATGACTGATCCAGTCAGCCCCATACACATGCTTTCTTGCCATATCCTTTGATGCCCTGACTGATCAGGGAACGATCAACTTCCGCCTTAAATATATGCACGAACTTAGCCTCCACCACAGTCGGTGGCAGAGCATTCCACAGATTTTCTACTTTCTGGCTAGAAAAATGCCTCTCTACCTCTGTTCTAAAAGGTCGCCACTCAATTTTAAGGTTGCACCCTCTAGTTCAGGATACCCCTTCCATCGGAAACATTCTCCCCACATCCACCTTATCTGGTCCGTTCAATATTCCATAGGTTTGAATGAGATCCCCAAGCATTTTTCTAAATTTATGTGAGTACAGGCCCAAAGCTGCCAAAGGCGCCTCATATGTTAACTCCTTCATTCCCAGAATCATCTTGTGAACCTCCTCTGGACTGATCGAATGAAACACCTCCTTTCTGAGATGAGAGGCACAAAATTGTTGACAATACTCCAAGTACAGCTAGACTAGTATCTTATAAAGGTTCAGTGTTATCTCCTTGCGTTTATGTTTATTTCCCCTTGAAATAAATGCCAACATTGCATTTGCCTTCTTCACCACAGACTCAATACGTGAATTAACTTTCTAGAAGTCTTGCACAAGGACTCACAAGTCCCTCCGCACCTCTGATGTCTGAACTTTCTCCCCATTTAGATAATAGTCTGCCTAATATTCCTTTTACCAAAATGCATTATCTGACATTTCCCAACACTGTATTCCATCTGCCACTTTTTTACCCATTCTTCCAATTTGTCGAAGTCCGGCTGCAATCACATTGCTTCATCAGCACTACCTACCCCTCCACCTATCTTTGTATCATCTGCAAACTTTGCCACAAAGCCATCAATTCTATTATCTAAATCATTGACAAACATTGACAAACAAGGGAGGGAAGATTAGGGGAGACATCGGGGTAAGTTTTTTACACAGAGGGTTGTGATTGCCAGGAATGACTTGCCAGGGATGGTGATGGAGGTTAAAACATTAGGGGTATTTAAGAGCCTCTTGGACAGGTACATGGATGAAAGAAAAATGGAGGGTTATGGGGTAGTGTGGGTTTAGTACTTTTTTTTAAGGATTTCATGGGTCGGCACAACATGGAGGGCTAAGGGGCCTGTACTGTGCTGTAGTGCTTATGGTTCTATGGTTTTAATGTGAAAAGTAATGGTCCCAATACTGACCCCTGATGAACACCACTAGTTGCTGGCAGCCAATCAGAAAAGGCCCCTTCTGATCTCACTCATTGCCTCCTGCCTGTCAGCCATTCTGCTAATCATGCCAGTATCTTTCTTATAATACCATAGGATTTGATCTTGTTAAGCAGCCTCATGTGAGGCACCTTATCAAATGCCTTCTGGAAATCCAAATAAATGACATCCACTGCCTCTCCTATGTCCACCCTGCTTGTTAATTCCTCAAAGAATAATAGCAGATTTGCCAGGCAAGTTTTCCCTTTACAGAAACCATGCTGACTTTGATTTATCTTATCATTAGTCTTCATGTACCCTGAAACCTAATCCTTAATTACAGACTCCAACACTTTCCCAGCCACTGAGTTTAGGCTAACTGGTCTATAATTTACTGTTTTTCATCATCCTCCCTTCTTAAATTGATACTCTGAACTGTTTGCCTTTGGCTTCTTCTCCTGCTGCTTTGAGATGGACATCATAAGATACTCTTACCTTTGTTCAACCCATCGCCTTGTCTCTACAACTTAAAACTTATTTATCTCTAATTAGTCCCAGCTCGAATGAAAAATCATTGAATTGAAACTGTAACCTTTTTTTTCTACTCACACATGCTACTGACCTGGTGAGTTTCTCCAGCGTTTTCTATTTTCATTCTGACATTTACAATATTTTACAATTGTATTGATATATGAGCAGAATTTCAATGTCCTTGCACAGAGAGCTGTAAGTGTTCATTATCACCGGGATGAGAGTAACTGGGTGGAGAAAGGAGGTGTAAGGTGCTCCTTCCCTCCAGTAGCCTGTAGGTCACCTTTGGGTAAGATGTAGCAGCTGCTTATCACCTTCGATGTGGGTTACACAAAGCCATGGGAGCAGGTGGTGGATGGTCGTATGAGCAGCTGGTACATATGACAATTCCTGGTTATGCGACCATTGATGCCAAGCAGACAATCTCGGAAGATTATTGACAACGACTGGGGTCCCATGTCTTGTAAAGACACTGTCCAGAAGAAGGCAATGGCAAACCACTTCTGTAGAAAAATTTGCCAAGAACAATCATGGTCATGGAAAGATCGTGATCACTCACGTCATACAACATGGCACAAACAAGTGAGAGTAACTGATAACCCTCAGGCTTAGCAATCTTAATGGCTTTAAAAAACTGTCCAATTTTATTGAATATACTGTTCTCACTTTAATTAATTCTTTTATGCTTCCATAGGTTGCTTTTATGGCTTCCATGGCAACCCATTTCACAAACCAGAACAGTGGTATCATCTTCAGCAGTGTTGAGACCAATGTTGGCAGCTACTTTGATGTCATGACCGGGAGATTTAGTGCACCTATAGCAGGTAAGTTGATGATATAAAGAAATAAAGAAATAGAATAAAATTTTAGAAGAAATATATATCAGAATCAGGTTTATTATTATTACCGACCTACAGTCAGTGTCCACTTTATTAGGTACACCTGTACATCTGCTCATTAATTCAAATATCTAATCTGCCATTTATGTGGCAGCAACTCAATGTATAAAAGCATACAGACATAGTGAAGAGGTCCAGTTGTTGTTCAGACCAAACATCAGAATGGAAACGAAATATGATTGTTGGTGGCTTTTTGACAAAGCTTGTGGATCATACAAAGATTGGTGGAGGAGTAGGCACTGCTGAGGAAGCAATGTGATTGCAGCAGGACTTAGACAAACTGGAAGAATGGGCAGAAAAGTGGCAGATGGAATAGAGTGTTGGGAAATTTATGATGACATATTTTGGAAAAAGGAACAATAGTGCAGATTATATTCTAAATGGGGAGGAAGTTCAAAATTTAGAGGTGCTTGGGGAATTAGGAATCTTCATGGAAGAGTCCCAGAAGCTTTATTTGCAGTTTGAGTCTGTGGTAAAGAAGGCAAATGCAATATTGGGATTTATTTCGAGGGAATAGAATATAAAAACAAGGAAAAAATGCTGAAGCTTTAAAGATACTAGTCAGGTTGCACTTAGAGTATTGTCAACAGTTTTGGGCCCCATATCTCAGAAAGGATGGATTGCCATTGGAGAGAGTCCAGAGGAGGTTCACGTGATGATTCCAGGAATAAAGGGGTTAATATTTGAGGACCTAACCAGTTCCCCTATACCACCACTCTCCTCCGTCTAGTGGAATTAGTCCTTACTCTTAATAATTTCTCCTTTGGGTCCTCCCACTTCCTCCAAACCAAAGGTGTAGCCATGGGCACCTGTATGGGTCCCAGATATGCCTGCCTTTTTGTGAGCTGTGGAACAGTCCATGTTCCAAGCCTATATGTGTATCCATCCCCCACTTTTCCTTGCTACATCGACAACTGCATTGATGATGCTTCCTGTAAGCATGCTCTCATTGACTTCATTAACTTTGCCTCTAAATTTCACCCTGTCCTCAAATTTACCTGGTGCATTTCCGACACCTCCCTCCCCTTTCTTGATCTTCCTGTCTCCATCTCTGGAGACAGCTTATCTACTGATATCTACTATAAGCCTACAGACTCTCACAGCTACCTGGACTATTCCACTTCCCACCCTGTCTGTGGCAAAAATGCCATCCCCTTCTCGCAATTCCTCCGTCTCCGCCGCATCTGCTCTCAGGATGAGGCTTTTCATTCCAGGACGAAGGAGATGTCTTCCTTTTTTAAAGAAAGGGGCTTCCCTTCCTCCACCATCAACTCTGCTCTCCAACGTATCTCTCCCATTTCACGCACATCTGCTCTCACCCCATCCTCCCACCACCCCACACGGAATAGGGTTCCCCTTGTCCTCATCTACGACCCCGCCAGCCTCCGAGTCCAACATATAATTCACCGTAACTTCTGCCACCTCCAATGGGAACCATCACCAAGCACATCATTCCCTCTCCCCCTTTCTGCTTTCCACTGGGATTGCTCCCTACGTGACTCCCTAGTCCATTCATCCCCCCATCCCTTCCCACTGATCTCCCTCCGCGCACTTACCCTCGTAAGCGGACAAGTGCTACATCTGCCCTTACACTTCCTCCCTCACCACCATTCAGGGCCCCAGACAGTCCTTCCAGGTGAGGCAACACTTCACCTGTGAGTCAGCTGGTGTGGTATACTGCGTCCGGTGCTCCCGGTGTGGCCTTTTATATATTGGTGAGACCCGACACAGAGTGGGAGACCATTTCACTGAACACCTATGCTCAGCCCTCCAGAGAAAGCAGGATCTCCCAGTGGCCACACATTTTAATTCCACGTCCCATTTCCATTCTGATATGTCTATCCATGGCCTCCTCTACTGTGAAGATGAAGCCACACTCAGGTTGGAGGAACAACACCTTATATACCGGCTGCGTAGCCTCCAACCTGATGGCATGAACATTGACTTCTCTAACTTCTGTTAATGCCCCTCCTCCCCTTCTTAGCCCATCCCTTATTTATTTATTTATCCATCTATTTATTTATTTATCTATTTATCTATCTATCTATCTATCTATTTATCTATCTATCTGCCTATTTATTTATTTATTTATTAATTATTTCCCCCCCCCCTTTTCTTTTCTCTCTTTTTTCTCTCTCTGCCCCTCTCACAATCACTCCTTGCCTGTTCTCCATCTCCCTCTGGTGCTCCCCTCCCCCGTTCTTTCTCCCTAGGCCTCCCGTCCCATGATCCTTTCCCTTCTCCAGCTGTGTATCCCTTTTGCCAATCAACTTTCCAGCTGTTAGCTTCATCCCTCCCCCTCCTGTCTTCTCCTATCATTTCAGATCTTCCCCTCCCCCTACCACTTTCAAATCTCTTACTATCTCTTCTTTCAATTAGTCCTGACGAAGAGTCTTGGCCCGGAACACCAACTATACTTCTCCTTATAGATGCTGCCTGGCCTGCTGCTTTCCACCAGCGTTTTGTGTGTGTTGCTAATATTTGAGAAGCGTTTGGCAGCTTTACGTTTATACTCAGTAGAATGGGGATCTCATTGAAACCTACCAAATATTGAAAGGATTAGAGAAGGTGGATGGGGAGACAGTGTTTCCTCTGGTGGGGATATCCAGAACTTGAGGGCACAGCCTCAAAATTGAAGGGTGAGCTTTTTGAACAGAAGTAAAGAGGAATATTTCTTAGCCAAAGAGTAGTGAACCTATGGAATGCTGTGCCACAGACTGCAGTGGAGGCCAAGTCCATGGTTATATTCAAAGCAGAAGTTGATAGTTTTCCTGATTAGTTGGGGCATCAAGGGATATGGTGAGAGGGTAGGTATATGGGGTTGCATGAGATTTGGATTTTAGCTATGATGAAATATCAGAGTGTACTTGAGGGGTCTTATTGTCTTCTGGCCTTATGAACTTTCCTGTTTGTTATTTCTTCAAAGAATTCCAACAGATTTGTCAGGCAATATTTTCCCTTGAGAAGACCATGCTGACTGCAGCCTATTTTATGATATTGCCTCCAATTACCCTGAGACCTCATCCTTAATAATCATCTCCAACATCTTCCCTACCATTGAGGTGAGACTACCTGTCCAATAGTTTCCTTTCTTTTGCCTCTCTCCCTTCTTGAAGAATGGAATAATATTTGCAAATTTCCAGCCTTCTGGAACCATTCCAGAATGTAGTGATTCTGGAAGGATCATTACTAATGCTTCCACAATCTCTTCAGCCACCTCATTCAGAACTTTGGGGTGTGCACCATCTGGTCCAGGTGACTTATCCAACTTTAGACCTTTCAGTTTCCCAAGATCACTTTCTCTTGTTATAGCAACTTCACACACTTCATGACCCCTGATACATGGAACTTCCACCATGCTGCTAGTGTCTTCCACTGTGAAGACTGATGCAAAATACTTATTCAGTTCCTCCACCATTTCCTTGTACTCCATTGCTACCTCTGTTTTCCAACGTTTTCCAGTGGTCCAATATCCACTTTTACCTCTCTTTTACATTTTATATATCTGTAGAAACTTCTGGTATCCTCTACATTAGCTGGCTTACTTTCGTATTCCATCTTTACCTTCAACTGTGCTGTATGTTCATTGACCTTATTCTGTATACCGTGCACATTTCGATACCACACAATTAGTCTTGTATTTACCCTTTTCGATTTTGTCTGCCTTTTACATGTCAAATAATCTTGTTCACTGTAACTTTGCCTGATTAACTGCTTCTCCTCACTACACGTTTCCAATGTTGGTAAACCAACTACCTCATCTTCACCACGATTATCTGCCTTTCCGACAATACCTGTTGCATTGAAGTACAAGCAGCTCAGGACACTAGTCACACAATGCTCAACCTTTTGATTCCTAACTTTGTCTCAGGTCTTACCAACATCTGCTTCCACTAACTGTTCTGGCACTCTGGTTCCCAACTCTGGTTCCCAACTCTAGCTTCAACCCCACCCTGCAGCATTAACAAACCTTCCCTGTACGGTAATTAGTCCCCCTCCAGTTCAGGTGTAATCTGTCTCTTCTGTACAGGTCCCACCTTCCTTGGAAGAAAGCCCAGTGATCCAAAAATCTTAAGCCCTCCCTCCTACGGCAACTCCTTAGCCACATATTAAACCATATAATCTTCCTAGTTCTGCTCTCACTAGCACATGACTTGGGTAGCAATCCTGAGATTACAGCACTGGAGGTCTTGTCTTTGTCTTAGCACCTTACTCCCTGAAATCCCTACGCAGACCTTCGTCACTTGTCCTATACATGCCTTTGGTACCTACATGGACCTTGACTTCCAGCTGTTGACCCTCCCACTTAAGAATGCTGAGGACTTGATACCAGACTTCCCAGTTCATGGCAGCTGGGATGCAACATACCGCTCGGAAACAAGAGAAAATCTCCGGGTGCTGGAAATCTGAGCAATACCCACAAAATGGTGGAGGGACTCAGCAGGCCAGGCAGCATCTATGGAAAAATGAACAGTCAATGTGTCCTGCTGAAGGGTTTCAGCCCAAAATGTTACATAGAAACATAGAAAACCTACAGCGCAATTCAGGCCCTTCAGCCCACAAATTTGTGCCGAACATGTCTCTACCTTAGAAATTACTAGGGTTAACTATAGCCCTCTATTTTTCTAAGCTCCATGTACCTGTCCAAAAGTCTTTTAAAAGACCCTATTGCATCTGTCTCCACCATTGTTGCTGGCAGCCCATTCCACACACTCACCACTCTCTGAGTATAAATCTTACCCCTGACATCTCCTCTGTACCTACTCCCCAGCACCTTAAACCTGTGTCCTCTTGTGGCAACCATTTCAGCCCTGGGAAAAAGCCTCTTGACTATCCACACGATCAATGCCTCTCATCATCTTATACACCTCTATCAGGTCATCCCTCATCGTCCATCACTCCAAGGAGAAAAGGCCGCGTTCATTCAACCTATTCTCATAAGGCATGCTCCCTATTCCAGGCAACATCCTTGTAACTCTCCTCTGCACCCTTTCTCTTGCTTCCACACCCTTCCTGTAGTGAGGGGACCAGAACTGAGCACACTACTCCAAGTGGGGTCTGACCAGGGTCCTATATAGCTGCAACATTACCTCTCGGCTCCTGAATTCAATTCCACGATTGATGAAGGCCAATACACCGTATGCCTTCTTAACCACAGAATCAACCTGCAACAGCTGCTTTGAGCATCCTATGGACTCGGACTCCCTCTGATCCTCCACACTGCCGAGAGTCTTACCATTAATACTATATTCTGCCATCATATTTGACCTACCAAAATGAACCACCTCACACTTATCCGGGTTGAACTCCATCTGCCACTTCTCAGCCTAGTTTTGCATCCTATCAATGTCCCACTGTAACCTCTGACATCCCTCCTCACTATCCACAACACCCCCAACCTTTGTGTCATCAGCAAATTTACTAACCCATCCCTCCACTTCCTCATCCAGGTCATTTATAAAAATCACAAAGAGTAAAGGTCCCAAAACAAATCCCTGAGGCACTCCACTGGTGACTGACCTCCATGCAGAATGTGATCCGTCTACAGGCACACTTTGCCATCTGTGAGCAGGGAACATTTAACTATCCTGCCTGGCATCTCTACTCTCCAAGCTGAGCAGATATAAAGAAGGGAATTTAAAAAAAAAATTAGATTTTCTTTGCTCTCTCTGAGTGAAGCTTCTCTTCTCTGAAGCCTCGAAGAGCTAAATCCTTAAGATCACCATGATGTCCACTCAGACAACAGCCGCTGCACTTGCCCCTGCCTTCCTTTAATTTGCTCTTGCTAATCAATTGCAAACAGCGACTGGTTGCTGGTCAAAGCTCTATTACGCTGCCGCGACTCGCTGCTGCCTTTTATCCTTGGACAGTGGACCTGATTGAAATCCACTCCCCTCCAAGCTCCTGATGTCTGGATTGTCAGCTGGTCAAAGCTCTATTCTACCCATACTTATTCTACCATCAACTACCCATCCTTATCAATCCCATTTAGTAACACTTAATTTGTAGCCTTCCATGCCCCGGTATTTCAAAGCTCATAGAGGGACTTCTGAGATGTTGCCTCTACTGCTGTCTCAATCTTTACTGATTGACTTGAAATTGACTGTGTCATTCCACTTTTCCAACCAAGCCACATTTCCCAAAAGGCTACAGATATTTAGGTAATTGGAGATTCTACGTCTGGGAGAAATTTTTGATAGCAACGATGGCAATTTTGTTGCCCCATATTTGTGGAGGTTTAGCAGAACTGGGGAGGAGGGATCTCATTGTAACCTGTCAAATATTGAAAGGCTTACAGAGAGTGGATGTGTTTCTTACAGTGGGAGAGTCCAGGGCCAGAGGGCACAGTCTCCAACTAGAAGGAAGTCCTTTAAAAACAGAGATAAGGAGGAATTTCTTTAGCCAAATAGTGTGGTGAAACTGTGAAATTCATTGCCACAGATGGCTGCAGAGGCCAAGTCTTTGGGCATCTTTAAAGCGGAGGTTGATAAATTCTTGAATAGTAAGGGCATCGGAAGGCATGAGAATGGGGTTGAGATGGGTAATAAATCAGCCATGATTGAATAGTGGAGCAGATTCAATTAACCAATTTTTTCTCCTCCGTCTAATGGAACTTGGTGTAATGACACAAATGCCGTTGAGGAAGTTACATCTATTAACTGTATATGTTCATGACACATGTCAAACAGTAAAACCATGGAAACGGGAGCTGGTCTCAACCTGAAGCCTCCACTCTTTATTCCCCTGCATAAACGTTGCCTGACTTTCTGAGTCTCTCCACCATTCTCTGATGTGTCTTCAGCTGCACGTCAATACTATTAAGAGTTGCAATATCTAATCTAGGAACCATCAGATCAATGGTGAACAGGTCTTAGAGTGGCACAGAAGAGAGCTCTCAGATGCATTTTGTTGGGTCTGGAAGAGCAGTCCCAAGAGCTTCTTAGGAGAGTTTGCTCACTTCTTGATCACTTTTAAAATTTAACATGGCACGCGTAGAGCATTCCCAAGGAGTTTGAGTTATCGTATGTTGCTCGTTTTTGGATATTGCTGACAGTCACATGAGCATTAATTTTTGAAGGCAGAATATTGATGCAGATGTGAGTTACAGCAAGCTACAATGAACAACCCTAGATGATTATTAGTTGTCTGAACTGCTTCCTCAAAATTCTATAAATATCCTCAAAGCCACTTGATCTTGGAACTCGTAATCTGCAGATTCTATCTGACACTTTCATGAATGATAATCAGATTGTACTCTTGGTCTCTATTTTCTATGAAGTTCTAGCGAATGTCCATGTGTATTTTTATTGGTGATTGCTGCACAATATCACACTTAAGGGAAATTATATTTTTTACTTTTTATTAGAGCAGGGGTTTCCAACCAAGAGTTCACAGACCCCTTGGTTAATGGTAAGGCACCATGGCATAAAAAAGGTCAGGAACCCCTGACTTAGGGATGCAGCACAGTGATAAGTCCTTCCAGCCCAATAAGCCACCTCCCCATTGACCAAGTAACCTACTAACCTGTACGTCTAAAGAATGTGGGAGGAAACCGGAGCATCTGGAGGAAACACACGAGATCATGGGGAGAGCATACAAACTCTTTAAAGACAGTGGCGGGGATCAAAGCCAGGCTGCTGGCTCTCTAATAGTATTACACTAACTGCTACGCTACCATGTCAGTCCAGTAGGAGATTTCTGATGACTGGACTCACTAGGGTCCAGAAGTCATTCATAAGGACTGTAATCCTGTTCTGCCAATTCTTGTTCGCAAGCTTTGGTATTAACACAACACCATGGGTCAAAAGGCTCCTACTGTTCCATGTTTTCTGTTCTATTCAGATACTAATAAATGTAGAAACATAGAAAACCTACAATACAATACAGGCCCTTTAGCCCACAATGCTATGCTGAATACGTACTTACTTTAGAAATTACCTCGGGTTACCCATAGCTTTCTATTTTTCTAAGCTCCTTGTAACTATCCAAGAGTCTCTTAAAAGACTTTACTGTTTCTGCCTCCACCACTGTTGCTAGCAGCCCATTCCACACACTCACCACTCTGTGTAAAAACACTTACCCGTGACATCTCTGTACCTTAAAACCGTGTCCTCTCATGTTAGCCATTATGAGTCTATTATAACGTGCCTTTTATTTTACCATTTAGGATATGCCACAAAAACTAGCAGGCAGCACAATAGCATAATGGTTAAGATAACACTGTTACAGAATGAGTGACCCAGGTTCAATTCCCACTGCTGTCTGTAACGAGTTTATATATTCTCCCTGTGACTGAGTAGGTTTTCTCTGGGTGCTCTGGTTTCCTCCTACAGTCCAAAGACGGGTGGTTTAGTAGGTTAATAGGTCACAGGGGCACCAGCTTGTAGGGCCAGAAGGGTCTATTAATGTACTGTAACTCCAAAATAAAATAATTATTACATTACGCAAGACAAATATTTTTTTGGATTCTTGAGAGAAATTAGTAATTTAAATGACTGGTGAAGACGATGGTAAAATGATTCTTACATAATGGGGAATGATGAGAATCAGCGTTTGTGGCACCCATACTGGAGAAGCTGGGAGTCAGTATCCGTGAAACTGGAGAGAGACAGTACACATGGGGCCTGTACCCAGGGGGAGTTACTGCAAGTGGGGTCCATATTCCCAGTCAATTCATGTGTGTTAGTGATAGTCCCACCTCATTGTAACAGATCTTTGCATGTGGAAATGTCCTTGATGATAGCAGCGCTCTGGAAGGAGCAACACATTTGAGAAAAGGGTTGGCTATTTGGTGCTGTTTTGTAACAGGTTGGGGCAGCATGGTAGTGTAGAGGTTAACACAACGCTTTACAGTGCCAACAATCACTGATCGGGGTGTAAGGACCTGTAAGGAATTTTTATATTCTCCCTGTGATTGTGTGGGTTACCTCCAGGTGCTCCGGTTTCCTCCCACATTCCAAAAATGTCTGGTTAGGTCTAAGGTTAGTCAGTTGTCAGCATGCTACATTGGAGCTATAAGTGTGCTGACTCTTGTTGGTTGCCCCCAGCACATTCTCAGTCTGTGCTGGTTATTTACACAAACTCTGAAACCGGTGTTTCAATGTGTGACAGATCAAGCTAATCTTTTTTAAATTGTGGCAGTGGGGAGAGAACTGGAGACTGAGTGGAGAGAAGAGGGGTAGGTGTTCAAGAAATCAGTTCAAACTTTGTGTTTGCAATGAAAGAAAAAGAAAGAACAATTCACAAAGAACATTCCACAGCTTATAACATGAGTGTTGATCTTGTTTCCTGACAGCTGCATTATTATCAGAGTCGGGCTGTCCTTACATAAGGAATCTCTCTCCTGTACTGCCTGACTCCATCTCACGTATTGCTTTTACCTAACTCTTCTATATAACGTTGAACGTAGAGCATACAGTGCTGTGCAGTGAAAGCCCTTCAGCCCGGAATGCTGTGGGGACCCTTTAACCAACCCTTCCCTTTATCATAGTCCACGATTTTTTCTTCATCCATGTACCTATCTAAGAGACTCTTTAAACACCCCTAGGGTACCTGTGTCTACCACCACAGCTGGTAGCATGTACCACTCTCTGTGTAAAACCCTCCCCCTGTACTTTCCTCCAATCACTTCCTCCTCATATTAGCCATAACCACCCTGAAAAAAAGTCTCTGGCTGCTGGAACACATGTTTTTTTCCATCAAGCTTTCCAACTATAATACATATATATCTTCATTACTGTCTTGTTTGAGTTAAGCAATGACAAATAGTGCTCCAGTGAATTCCCCAAAATGAATTTTGTAAATTAATATTTGCTTCTTCTTAATCCGTACAGCAGTGCATGTGTGCAGGAATTGCAAAATAACTGAATAAAATTATTCATATCACATTTTTGCGCTATCATTCGATCTCTACTTGTCTCATTCTTAACCACAAGCAACTGAATAACGTTTTGATCTGAGAGGTTTTTGGGATGAATATGATTTTAGATGGCCACTTGGAAATTGATTGCGTGTGATGAGTTGTAGACGATTGAGCAGACAGGACGTCAACGTTAATAAGATTTGGAGCTAAATTGCCACGATCCTGTTCTCTGCCAACAAATTCTGCCTGCTGGTAATTCTCTGTGTGCTAGATCCATTCTGTGTAATACAAAGCTCTTTTTGTATAAATCTTTATGTTTCCTTTTTTCTCTCTCTATTTTTTAATCTTTGATTGCTTCTCCTCAGTAAACCATGCTGCTTCTCAATCTTTTATCACATTATCTACATTGTTCCCACATATAAACCACTGGTGAGGGCTCAGTTGGAATACTGTGAGCAGTTTTGGGCCTAAGAAATATCTAAGAAATGATGTGCTGATCCTGCAGAGGGTTCAAAGGAGGTTCATGAAAATGATTCCAGGATTGAACAGCTTGTCATGTGAAGAGATTTTGATGACTCTGGGATGGTATTCATTGGAATTCAGAAGAATGAGGGGTGACCTATTGAAATCTATCAAATGTTGAAAGGCCTTGATAGACTGGATGTGGAGAGGATGTTTCCTACGGTGGGAGAGTCTAGGATCAGACGACATGGCCTCAGAATAGAGGGCTGTCCTTTTAGAATGGACATGAGGAGGAATTTTTTTAGCCTGAAGGTGGTAAATCTGTGGAATTCATTCATGAAGGTGGCTGTGGAGGCTATGTCATTGGGTACATTTAAGGCAGAGGTTGATAGGTTCTTGATTGGTCAAGGCATGAAAGGATACGGGAAGAAGGCAAGAGATTGGGGCTGAGAGGAATAAAGGATTAGCCACCATGAAATGGCGGAGCAGATGTGCCAGATGGTCTAAATCTGCTCCTATATCTTATGGTCTTATTTTCCAGTGAATACACTAAATTCAGTGGTTCATCTTTAGCTCCCTTCTCCCTTCTGGAAAGCACTACAGGGCTATTAAAACAAATACTTTCTATAATCTTAAAAGTTTCTTCCCCCAGGCCGGGGTTTCCAAACTGGTTTATGCCATGGACCAATACCATGAAGGAAGGAATCAGTGGACCCCAGGTTGGGAGCCGCTGGTTAAGGCAGTTACTCTGATCAATCATTCTCGTTAGCCTGCTCACCACACCCCTCTATCTATGACCAACTTCACTGCATTGTGAACAATTTAACTCACTTTATAATAATGTTGCCTACAATGATGGTATTTATGTATTTCTGCATTTTATTCCCTATCCATACTTCAACCTCTAACATATTTTATATGGCTCTTTGTTCTTTGTAATTGTTGAATCTTGTTGCTTTTGTTGTATGTTGCACCAAAACACCAATGCAAATTCCTAATAAATGTGAATAAAGTTGATCTTTGATACTTAATCCTTATAATTAAGAACTAACCCACCTACCAAACATCTGTCACATTGCTATATACAACTAAAAGGGGTGTTTCTTTCCATTCATATTGCATTGTGCTTCATAATTGTGCTCTCCAGCGGTGAATATCATTTCTATTGATTACCTGGCACTGTCATGGTCTGGATTGGTTCCCCTTTAAATTTAGTTAGGTTGCGATCCGGACCATCGATGCCTTGTTCCCTTTTAATTTCGTTTCACGCGTCCCTTGGGCGTGGCAATCAAGGTAATCTACCCTCGACCTGAACCTGCAGCTTATAAACCCTTGGCTTTAGCCATTCGGGGCGAGAGTGTTAAGAAGCCATTGCAAGTCGCCGGTGCTGCTACGACAAGCCAGAGTGATCTAGCCCGCATTGGAGTACCAGCAATCCGCCTTCCGTTGCCAGAGTGGATCCGGGCAAGGTCAAATTGTCCATGCCTACCCTTCGAAGAGTCCCGGCTCAGTGCCTGAGCTGAAGGCGGAGTTCCGGCTCGATGTCATGCCCAGCGTCTGTGTCTACCCCGTGAAGAAGAGTTCCGGCTCGGGGCCTGAGCTGAAGGCGGAGTTCCGGCTCGATGTCATGCCCAGCGTCTGTGTCTACCCCGTGAAGAAGAGTTCCGGCTCGGGGCCTGAGCTGAAGGCGGAGTTCCGGCTCGATGTCATGCCCAGCGTCTGTGTCTACCCCGTGAAGAAGAGTTCCGGCTCGGGGCCTGAGCTGAAGGCGGAGTCCTGGCTCGACGTCCCTGCCCCTTGTCCATGTCTACCCTTCGAAGGGTCCCGGCTTGGTGTCTGAGTGGAAGGCAGAGCTCCGGTTCAATGTTCATAACCATTGTCTGTGTCTATCCCCTTTGAAGAGACCCAGCTCGGTGCCTGAGTTGAAGGCGGAGTTCCTGGCTCGACGTTCCTGCCCGTTGTCTGTGTTTACCCCTCAAAGAGTCCCGGGCTCAATGCCTGATCTGAAGGAGGAGTCCTGGTTCAAGATTCCTTGTCCTGAGTTTTGGTGTCCACGTTTCTGGCTGCAGCGATCCATGGTATCCAAGTGTCTGGTGGCGGTGAATCAAGGTCCCAGGGTCCAAGTCCAAGGTCCGCAGCTGTCCATGCTCCCCCTGTCCAAGTCCCAGGTCCGCGGCTGTCCATGCTCCCCCTGTCCAAGTCCAAGGTCCGTGGCTGTCCATGCTCCCCCTGTCCGAGTCCCAGGTCCGCGGCTGTCCATGCTCCCCCTGTCCAAGTCCCAGGTCCGCGGCTGTCCATGCTCCCCCTGTCCAAGTCCCAGGTCCGCGGCTGTCCATGCTCCCCCTGTCCAAGTCCCAGGTCCGCGGCTGTCCGTGCTCCCCCCGTCCAAGTCCAAGGTCCGCGGCTGTCCATGCTCCCCCATCCGAGTCCAAGGTCCGCGGCTGTCCATGCTCCCCCTGTCCAAATCCCAGGTCCGCGGCTGTCCATGCTCCCCCTGTCCAAGTCCAAGGTCCGCGGCTGTCCATGCTCCCCCTGTCCAAGTCCCAGGTCCGCGGCTGTCCATGCTCCCCCTGTCCGAGTCCCAGGTCCGCGGCTGTCCATGCTCCCCCTGTCCAAGTCCCAGGTCCGCGGCTGTCCATGCTCCCCCTGTCCAAGTCCCAGGTCCGCGGCTGTCCATGCTCCCCCTGTCCAAGTCCCAGGTCCGCGGTGATCCAAGTCCCTAGTCCCCTAGTCCGAGGTTCGTGTTCCTCTTTGTCCTTGATTTCCCGATCTTCTGTGTAGCGAGTAAAAAACGCTATTTTGTTGTACCTAAGAAAGACGTGTTTGTGTCCTGCGTGTGGGTCCTCTCCCAGCACCCTTGTCCCCACCTCGTGACAGGCACATGGCTTGCAGTAAAGAGGTTAAAAGCATTATTATTACATGTACCTTTCAGGTATTATTTATCGGTGTGAATAAACTCAAAATAATTCCAAAGAGGGGTACAGGTAGAGTAAAAGCAAGCAGGCTTTTTCCACTGATGGTGGGTGGGACTACAGCCAGGGGTTATGGGTTAAGGCTGAAAGGTGAGAAGTTTAAGGGGAACATGAGGGGAAACTTCTTCATTCAGAGAGTGGTGAGAGTGTAAAACGAGCTGCCAATGCAAGAGGTGCATGTGAGCTTGACTTCAATGTATAAGAGAAGTTTGATAGGTACATGAATGGCAGGGATATGGAGAGCTACTCACCATTCTGGCTCACCTCTTACCCCTTCTCCTCTCCTCACCTGCCCATCACATCCCACTGGTGCACCTCCCCTTTCCCTTTCTCTCATGGTCCACTCTCCTCTCCTATCAGATTCCTTCTTCTTCAACCCTTTACCTGTTTTACCTATCATCTCTCAGCCTCTCACTTCATCCCGTCTCCCACCCACCTTCCTTCCCCACACATGTCTTCACCTATCACCTTCTAGCTTGTACTCCTTCAACTATCCCTCACCTTCTTATTCTGATTTCTGAACAGACATTGAACACAGAAACACTAACTACTTTTTTAATTTCTTGTGCTACTTATTTAATTTAGTTATTATATACACAGTATATATATTTACTGTAATTCACAGTGTTTTTTAAACTCTATTATCATGTATTGCATTGTACTGCTGTTGCTGCTGCAAAGTTAACAAATTTCACAACATATGCCAGTGATACTAAACCTGATCCTGCTTTCTCCCTGTTCCTTTCCAGTCCTAATGAAGGATCCCAGTCAGAAACATTAATGGTTTATTCCTCTCCACAGATGCTGCCTGCCTTGCTGAGTTTCTCCAGTATTTTGTATGTGTTACTAAGAACCTAGTATGTGAGTCTTCAGATATGCTCTTTTTCCAACACATTTACTGATCTGATTTATCAGTTCCACAGAAACATGAGTCAAATTTACCTAAGAGTATCCTGTAAACTCTGTCTGTCTTCCTTAAGTGATGAAAGTTGGCCTAAACATTGACCAGCTGTTATCTGAAAATGTGTTTACCCTCTGAATTACACAATAATAACTTTGGTTCGGACTCTGTCCAGCTCATTCTTAATGGCATAAAGAAAGTCAACACTCACCACACAAGTTTACACTGTATTCCAAATGTTTTTAGTATCTGGAAAAGGATAAAGTTGTCAACTGAGACTCATCTGGAAACACCAAGATTGTCTGTTCAGTCCCATTCTATAGACTTGAGCACAAAAAGTAAGAAAGTGTAACACAGACGTTCCTGCAGCATTCTATGTGTGATGCTCACAAAATGGAGATCATTTTGTAGATCAAAATGGAGCAGTGTAATAATGAAGAACTTATTTATCTTCATAAGAAAAAGTAATGAGATATCTGTTAACATATAAAAAGAAAGGCTTCAGTCTTCTCTACTTTTCTGAGCAGCTGCTTCTGGTATACTGTAACTGAGTGTAATTATCTTGAAAATAACCTTACCTACGTGGTGTCTTGTCAATCAATTTTACATTATTCTTTAGTTAAGATGATATGACATAAAAAAATAAGTCAGAATTAAGAAAGATGATCATTTAAAATTTGTTATTTCTTACTTTGTTAAAAAAGAATTGCAAAAATGATAAATGAATAGAAATTTATTGACGTTTAAAATATATGAACAGACCAATTTATTTTGCAGGAGTTTATTTCTTTATTTTCAACATGATGAAGCACGAAGATGTAGAAGAGACAACAGTTTACCTAATGCATAATGGAAATGCCGTCATTACCATGTATAGGTATGAAAGCAAAACTCGTAATTTCAATCAATTTTAATACCTAATTTAAATCCAATTGTGTGCATTTTCATGTCCTCTGCAGGGCTTCCTGTATGAGGTAACTCTTTTGTTTCCCTATACTAAATGTGTGTGCAGATAAGTAGAACACTAACAGTAATTGCATTTGTGGATAAGTGTCTTTATTTTGCAAGCCTCAGAGTGATACCTAACTAGAGAAAATAGGTCAATGCTTTTCAATTTGCTCTTGCCACAGAATATGTACAAAATCCGCTGTGGAAGAGGGCTAAGCTGCTCTAAATAAGCATCATATATTTTTTACATTGAAATAAATTGCAGAATATACAGACTCTTAATATGGTATTGTGGCGGTGTGCTACACGCAGCGCTAAAATTACGACACGGAGTCGGTAACTGCAGTCGAAGAAAAAAACTTTATTCGAAATCTTCAGCCTCACTTTTAAGCCTCCCTCAACCTGCCCCCCATGGCGCAGAGGCTCCAAAGCTCTGTGCTCGCAAACCCCCGTAGGCTATCTAATTGTGAGTCGGTTCGGATGTGCCAGGAAAAGGGTCGCCACAGTATCATAATTGCCTTGGTTCATAATTTGGACCATAACTGAATTTGTACAGTAGTCTAAACTTTCTCTATGACGTTCAATGGTGATTTAGTAAAATATAAGTTCAGGTACATTCTTTTAATTTCAGATTTTAGAGCATAGAACATAGAACAGTATGGCACAGGAACAAGCCATTTGGCCCATAATGTTGTGCTAAACCAAAACACAAACTAAAAACACCCAAACACTAATCCATATGTCCATATCCCTCCATTTTCCTTACATCAATGTGCCCATGTCCCTCTTAAAAGCCTCAATGTATCTGCCTCTAACACCATACCAGGCAATGCATTTTGGGCATCCTCCACTCTTTGAGTGGAAAACTTACCCCTGACATCCTCCTTGAACCTGCTCCTCTCTCCTTCAATGCAAGCCCTCTGGCATTAGACTTTTTAAGCCAGGGAGACAGATACTTTCCATCCATTATTTACGCCTCTTGTAAACCTCTATCAGATCTCCCTTCAGCTTCCAGACCTCCAGAGAAAACAAGCCAAGTTTATCCAGCTCATTATAGCATATGCACCCTCAACCAGTAAGCCTCTTCTGTACCCTCACCAAAGTAATTGTCACAGACAGCCATAGAGGTCAAGTCATTTGGTATATTTAAAGTGAAGACTGATACATTCTTGATTAGTAAGAACATCAAATTTTACAGGGAGAAGACAGGAGAATGGGGTTGAGATGAAAAATAAACCAGCCATGATGGAATGGCAGAGTAAACTCGATGGGCTGATTGGCCAATTTTTCTCTCACATCTTATGGTTTTATGTTTTTTAATGGAATATAACATTGGTGATATATCATTTTTCCCTTTCAGTTCGGAATCCAAAGGCAAGCATGATTCTGCAGGAAACAGTGGAGTTCTGAAACTTGATACAGGAGATGAAGTGTGGCTGCGAATGGGGAATGGAGCACTGCATGGAGACCACCAAAGATATTGCACATTTTCCGGTTTCCTCCTCTTCGAGAGTATCTAAAAACCTTGATTATTAATGTTGTTCCTTAATAATGTACACAGAATGTAATAAAGAATTCTGAGTGTGTTGCTATGCTATGGCCCACTTTAGAGAGGAAAGAGTTCCTTTATTTCTTCCTTCTGTGTTTGGCCTTGCAGCAAATGTTTTCAGTATTTTGTTCAAAGCCGCTCCTGTCCAATGGGAAATTTGTGTATTTACTTCATGCTGGCAAGGATTTCCTTTTGCATTTCAATTCAAAATGTTCTCCTTCTGGAGTAGTCTTGAAGCAATGTAAAAAGTTAAGGTATGTTTGAAGACAATAAAGCCATAAGGTATAGGAGCAGAATTGGGACACTAGGATCATCAAATCTTCTCTGCTATTCCCATCATGACTGTTTTATTATCCATCTCAACCCCATTCTCTTGCCTTCTCCCCATAACCCTTGACACCATTACTAATCAAGAACCTTTCAAACTCTGCTTTAAGTATAAAATACATTGCAGATGCTGAGGTCAAAGCAATGTGCACAACATGCTAGAGGACCTCCGCAGGTCGGGCAGCATCCGTGGAAATGATCAGTCAACGTTTTGGGCCAAGATGTTTCTAACGAAGGGTCTCGGCCCGAAACGTTGACTGCTCGTTTCCACGGATGCTGCCCAACCTGTGGAGTTCCTCCAGTGTGTTGTGCGTCTGCTTTAAATATACTAGATGACTTGGTCTTCAAAACCATTTATGGCAATGAATTCCACAGATTCACCATCCTCTGGCTAAAGAAATTCCTTCTCATATTAATTTCAAAGAGACTTGCTTATATTCTGAGGCTGTAGACCCTGGTCTTAGACTCCCCCACTATTGGAAGCATCCTTTCTACTTCCACTCTAAATAAGCCTGTTAATATTCAATTTGTTTCAATGATATCCCCTCTTATTCTTCTAAACCAGTGATTTCAGGGTCAGAACCATCAAATGCTCTTCATACTTTAACCCTTTCATTCCCAGGATAATTTTCATGTATGTCCTCTGGACTCTCTCCAATACCAGCATATCCTTTCTCTGATAGGTGCCGTATATTGTAGATAAGTACTCAGGCTAAGAGCTGTACTGTGTTTTGCGTATTAATAAGTGGGCAAAGCCCAGAAGAAATACATCTATTCCTCAATTCCTTCTGCTCCCATTGTCCTTTCATGGTCAACCAAAATATTGAGGGAATATATTATAGCAAGTTGCATATTAATATTTTGATTCTTAACAACATCTAAGAGCATCACCATTTTACATAGAACAATACAGCATAATACAGACCCTTTGGTCCACGATGTTGTGCCGATCTTTAATCTACTCACAGATCAATCTAACCCTTCCCTCCAACATAACCTTTCATCTATATGCCTATCTAAGAGTTTCTTAAATATACCTGATGCATCTGCTTCTACCACCACTGCTGGCAGGGCATTCCACACACACATCACTCTCTGTATAAAGTTTATACCTCTGACACCCCTCCCTAAACTTTCCAATAAATCACCTTAAAATTATGCCTCCCTGTATTAGCCCTTTCTGCTCTTGGAAGAGACTCTGGCTAGCCATTGAATCTAAGACTCTTATCATCTTGTACACCTCTCTTGCTACCTCTCATTATCTTTTGCTCAAAAGAGAAAAGCCGCATCTACTCAGCCTATCTTCCTAGGTGCTCTAGTCCAGACAAATCCTTGTAAAACTCCTCTGCACCCTCACTAAAGCTTCCACATCCTTCTGTAACACTCGCTTTGCCTAGCGGCTTGGTCTCGTGGGTGATAACCCTCCCTGCCCGGCCAAACTTAAGAAATGTTGTTTGGGTGGATGCTGTGCAATATGTCCCCGGTTACAAACCAGTACCCTGAAATAAACAGTACACAATATGCGATTAAATGATTAAGCTTTATAACTTTTACTTTGACTACGTGGTTAGTAGAGAAACAAAATATAAAGGAAAAAGGGCGCCAATCTTATTAAACAGTCTATACACAAATCGTTGGAGCTCACTCAGCAAGATCTTCTGTCCACCATTTGATCTCCTCCGAGCGTTGCCGACCTCTGGACTCCCGCTCGGAGTCCACCGTCGGGCGGCCTACTGGATCACTCCATCCGCGACTTCTCTCTTCATCCTTCTCGTGCCTTCTGGCAAAAGCCCGCGAGACCAACAGCTTCCAGACACACAAGCAAGAATCCCATTGGATAGCCACCCAATATCTCTAGTTATAACCCAAACATTGCTGCTACAGTGAAACCATTACCTTATCAGTTAACATTACAGGGAAGCCATTACACTTCCTTTCATGAGTATATAACTTTAAACATGACCACATGTTGGAGAAGTCCAGAAATATGTCTATTATTGCATTATCTCAAGAAAAATCAGAGGTAGGGACAAGAATATTTCAATAGACAATAGGTGCAGGAGTAGGCCATTCAGCTCTTCGAGCCAGCACCGCCATTCAATATGATCATGGGTGATCATCCACAATCAGTACCCCGTTCCTGCCTTCTCCCCATATTCCTTGACTCTGCTATCTTTAAGAGCTCTATCTAATGCTCTCTTGAAAGCATCTAGAGAATTGGCCTCCACTGCCTTCTGAGGCTGATTTCATTCCTAAAAAACAATCTTGAAATAAAAATGACAGATTATTAAGTCTTGGCATTAAATAAGTGCGTAAATTTTAAGTAAATGTTATTGTCAGGCTCTTACCATTTGTCTATAGAGTTGATTATTCTAGCGGTAACATTTGAAAAACAGAAATAAAGCCTTACATTGCAATTTAATTTACAAGTGACAAGTACATCTACTGATGACATGCTAATGTCCATTTGGTTTCTGTCTGCTGAGATAGGAATTGTACAGTGCCAGCAAATGTATCTAAAGGCAGGATGATACTGGCTTTTAAATAATCATGGTTCTGTTGCTATCATTCTTGCTGATTTGTAATATTCTTTATCTTCTATCAAGTCACAACATATCTTATTTAATTATTTAGTTGTTCTAATTATTCTTTCTTGGCCCTTATGTGCTCTGGTGATGTTACAGTCTGCTTTTCCTGAAGCTCTTGGCCTGTAAGACTTGCGTCTGCATGTGGTTTCAGACCATAAGACATAGGAGCAGAATTAGGCTGTTTGGCCCATCGCCCTAATGCGAGTCTGTTCCTCTATTCAGTTTTGGCTGATTTATTTTCTCTCTCAATCCCATTCTCCTGCCTTCTCCTTCATAACCATTGATACCCTTACCAATCAAGAACATATTAACCTCCACTGTAAATATATCCAATGACATTTCCTCCACAGATGTCTGTGGTGATGAATCCCACAGGTTCAGCGCCCTCTACCTAAAGAAATTTCTCCTCATCTCTGTTCTAAAGGAATTCTGAAGCTGTGCCCTCTAGTCCTGGATGTAGAAAACATCCTCTCCACACTACTCTATCTAGATCTTTCAATATTTGGAACATTTCTATGAGACCCTATCCCCACCCCCTCCCATCCTTCTAAACTCCTGCAAATACAGATCCAGAACCATTAAATGTTCCTCATACATTAACCCATTCATTCTTGGGATTGTTCTTTTAAACCTCTTCAATGCCAACACAAACTTCCTTAGTGCCAAAACTGCTCACAATATTCCAAATGTGGTCTGACCAACACCTTCTAGGCTTCAGCGTTACACCCTTGCTTTTATCTTCTAGTCCTCTGGAAATGATTACTAACATTGCATTGGCCTTCCTCACACAGATTCAACATGCAAGCTAACATTTAGGGAATCCTTCACTAGGACTTCCACTTCCTCTACATCTCTGATTTCTGAATTTATTCCCCATTTAGAAAATAGTCTTCAACCTTTGTTCCCTCTAACAAAGTTCATAATCAGCCACTTCTGTATGCTGTATATTATTTACCACTTCTTTGCCCATTCTCCAATACTGTTTAAGTCCATCACAGACAGTGCTTGCCCCTCCAGCTATCGTAAATTTGGCCACAAAGCCATCAATTCCATCATCCACATCATTGACATATAACATTAAAAGAAGCTGCCCCAACACCCACCCCTGCTGAACGTCACTCATCATCATCACTATGTGTCATTAGGAATGATATGGATGATCATGGTCTCTCCATAACCATAACTGTTCTTGGCAAATTTTTCTACTGAAGTCATTTGCCATTGCCTTCTTCTGGACAATGACTTTAATAAGTTGGGTGATCCCAGCCATTATCAATATTTTTCAGAGATTGTCACCTGGCATCTGTGGTTGCACAACCAGGACTTGTGATGTGCACCAGCTGCCGATATGATCGTCCACCAACTGCTCCCATGGCTTCATGCAACCCTGATCAGGGAGCTAAACAGGTGCTTCACCTTGCCCAAGGGTGACCTGCTAACTAGTGGAGAGAAGGAGCACCTTACAACTATTTTGGTAGAAATGTATTTGAAACTATTGCTGGTGCCAATCTCCCATGAATACAAACCCATTTCTCCCACAGTAATTTTTGATCCAGACATTTAACTCCTCGAACTAAACTTGGGCTGATCATCCAGTGCAGTATTTAAAATGCCTCTAAATTTGATGCTCACATTTCTTGAATGAAATTTCAAAATTGAGTCCTTGAATGTCCTTAGGGGAGGAACAAAAAAAGATACATTTTCAAAGGAGAGAAGACAGTTTTCCCTAATGTCCTGGTCCACATTAATCTTCTATACAGTATAATGATAGTAGAAAAGATATCCTGCTTTAGCACAAAGAGATCTTGCTACAGGTGATTGATTTTGGCCTTTCCCATTTCATACCAAAGGCCAATCATCAAATTTACTGCAGGAGATACAATGCATTTGCAGTCATCCTGATAAACTCCATCCATGACTCTATAGGTTCTATATATATGCAAATCTTCTTTTACTGGTGACTGAAAGGATGCATTTCCATTAGAGAGAGAGAGAAAGAAATCTTGCATTAAAACTGTTCGCTTCATCATGTTGTGGTGTGGAAAGGCAGGGGATCATCATCATCTTCCTCTTCTCTTCCTCCTCTTCATCTTCCTTGTGTTGGTTTCTGAATTGAGGTGAATATTGGAACCATAGTCTCTTCCACAGCTGGTGATGAGGGGAATGGTTAGAGTTGGGTATTTTGAGGAGAGGTGTACTCTTTCTATTTTTATCCCGAGGTTCTCAGTCCCTTTCCAAAAGCTTCTTGTCATGGTCCCAACTGAACAGCAGCAGGCATCCAAGTTTTGTTGTTCCCATTCCCTGGAGTGTGGTTATCTACTGCTGTCCCTTTAAGACTTGGGATGCCAATTATTGCCTGCCACATTCCTTCATGGAAAGTCTGAACTTAATGGCCTCTTGCTGAGCACTCAGTGCTTAATTGTAGGAGTTCCTTTTCTAGTACTACTGCTTGTGATTTTGTGTTGGGTTTTGTTTGTGTCATCTTGTTTACTTTGAGTCTGAGCCTATTCTTGACCTCCCACTGCACTTGGGTTCACCACCATCCAGAGCTCTCTTGTTACATTTCTTCTCCACTGTGAAAAGTTATGGGCCAGAAATTCCCAGATGTCAGTGGGGATGTTCAAGGATGCTTTGAGTGTATCTTTGAATCTTTTCTTCCCTCCACCTGGTTGTCACTTCTAATGGCAGAGCTTGGAAAAGAGTGTTGATTTCTGAAACCTAGCGTCAGACACCTTACACCTTATTGTGGAGCGACACCGTATTCTCTGTGGCTGTTACACTTAGTTCTGCATTCTGTTGTTCTTTCATCTTATCTGAAGTCAATGCATAATGTAACATTTGTGTCTATTTGAACAGTATGCAAGACAACCTTTTCACTCTGCCTCAGTGTATGAGACAATAATAAACTAATTTCAATTCCAATTCTGGTTTGATATGACAAATGCTTTGCATGTGAATGAAAACTGCAGAGAGTTGTGGATACAATTCAGCACATCATAGGAATAAACTTCTCCTCTACAAACACTGTCTAAACTTCTCACTGCCTCAGTTTAGCACTCATCATCATCATAGACCCCACCTACCCCAAACACTCTCTCTTCTCCCCTAGCCCATCGGGCAGAAGATACAAAAGCCTGAAAGCACGCACCAACAGGCTGAAGGTCATCTTCTATATCACTATTATCAGGGCCTTGAAAGAACCTCTTGTGTGATAAGATGGACACTTGGCCTCACTATTTACCTTGCTATCATCTTGCTCTTTTTCAATTGCTTTGACACTTCAGATCAAAAATGGGTTTATTATCACTGGCATGTGACGTGAAATTTGTTAACTTAATAGCAGCAGTTCAATGCAATACATAATATAGATGATAATAAAAAATAAATAAGTAAGTCTTAGTCAGTATACTTTATACAGTATATGTATATTGAATAGATTAAAATTTGTGCAAAATACAGAAGTACTATATATTTTTTTAAGAAAGTGAGGTAGTGTCCAAGGGTTCAATGTCCATTTAGGAATCGGGTGGCAGAGGGGAAGAAGCTGATCCTGAATCACTGAGTGTTTGCCTTGGCTTCTGTAGCTCCTACCTGATGGTAACAGTGAGAAGAGGGCATGTCCTGGGTGCTGGAGGTCCTTAGTAATAGAAGCTGTCTTCCTGAGACATCACACCCTGAATATGTCCTGGGTACTTTGTAGGCTAGTACCCAGGATGGAGCCAACTAAATTTACAATCCTCTGCAGCTTCTTTCGGCCCTGTGCAGTAGCGCCCCCGCCCTATACCAGACGGTGATGCAGCCTGTCAGAATGCTCTCCACTGTACATCTATAGAAGATTTTGTATGCATTTTTTGACATACCAAGGTCTTCAATCTCCTAATAATGTATAGTTGCTTTCTTTATAATTTGCTTTGTTGCCTTCTTTATAACTGCATCAATATGTTGGGACCAACACACAGGAACTTGAAGTCTTTATGGACACACACTCATCTACACAGGTTTTAATGAAGTCGGTAACAATTGCAGTACACTCATCCAGGTTTAAAGATGAATCCCTGAATGCAGTCTAGTCCACTGATTCAAAGCAGGCCTGTAAGCTCTTTTGTGCTTCCCTTGTCCAAATCTTCTTGGTCCTCACTACTGATGCTGCCCCTGCCTATACTCAGAGAGTAGAAGAACAGCCAGGTGATCAGACTTCCCGAAGTGAAGGTGTGGAATAGCATGGTAGGCATTCTTGATAGTGGTATAGCAATGGTCCAGTGTATTGTTTCCTCTGGTATTGCAAGTGGTCTGTTGATGGCTATTACTTAGTGATCCTTTCAGACTCCCAAAACAATAGTGAAGGTATTAGAATGCGCTGTTTCATGCATGTTGATCCCATTGCTTAGATCATCTAAAGCCTGATTAACATTGGCCTGAGGTGGAATGTATACTGCTACCAAAATGACCCTGGAGAACTCCCGTGTTAAGTAAAAAGGACAGCGCTTAATTGCTAGATATTCTAGGTCTGGTGAGCAGAATTGGGACAGCACTAATATATTCGTGTCCCAAGAAGTGTTGATCATGAGGCATATTCCTCCACCTCTGCTATTGAGAGATTCTATAGATCTATCCTTACAATGTATAGTAAACCTGTCGATCTGAATCGCTGCATCCAGTACGGAAGGGGTTAACCAGGATTCCGTGAAACAAAGGACACATGTAGTCCTAGTGTCTCTCTGATTCAGCACTCTAGCTCTGATATCATCGTTTATATTCACCAGAGACTGCATATTTGCCAGCTTTAATCTACATTGTTATTGCTTTGCCTTATTCCAGCTCAGTGCACTGTGTAATGATTTGATCTGGATGAACAGTGTGTCAGACAAGCTTTCACTGTTTCTTGGTATATGGTGACAATTATAAAACAATACCAATACCAAGATCACAATGAGGTGAAATGGGAGTTCAGGAGTCCATCAAGGAAACCATTCAATAGTTTTATAAAAGCGGGGTAAAAGCTGTCATTGGGCCTTCAAGCTGTTAATGTTAGCCTTCCCACCTGATCGCCATTGTTGTTTCCTACTCCACTGTAAAAAATCATGCATGGGGATCTCTATGCTACGTGGTGAGGAATTCTTTTAAGATCAGTATAGAAGTTCCTTATTTTAATTCTGCAGAAGAGACAGTGAGATTGTGAACCTTAATGATGGAGCTCAAACCAGGAAGAAAGCAGACCTGCTTCTACCTCAGGATTGTGGTGACAGCTTCCGTTACATTCTCGCATTATTTTCAACTTTCAGTAAAGAAGGCAAACGGTTCACCAGAATGTTGCCTGGTTTAGAGGGCTTAAGCAATAAGGAGAGCTTGGACAAACATTTTGGTTGATTTCTCTGGAACAGCAGAGGCTGAGGGTAGACTTCATAGAAGTTTATTAAATTGTGAAAAGGTATAGATAGAGAACTGATTTGTTTTCCCTGGATCTAATAACAGAGGCATGCATTTACAGTTTGAATGTGAAAGCTCAAAGGAGACTTTTCACAGAAGTGGTTGGTGTATGGATAGTGCTGCCAGTGGTGGCGATTGAGGGAGATAGGATAGACGTATATAAGAGGCTCTAAGAAAGACATATGAAATGAGGAGAATGGATGGATCTTGATGATATGCAGACACGTGTCTTTGTCTTGACTTGTTTGGCACACCACCATGGGCCATAGAGCCTATTCTTGTGTTGTTCTACTCTGTATTCTGCATTCTATTTGGAGGACAAATTGATTGCCTGCCTGACTATCATTCGAATTCAGATTCATTTTTATTTATCACATCAAAACATGCAGTGAAGTGCGCCATTTGCACTAACAGCCAACACAACTTATGAATATGCTGGGGGCAGACGGCAAATGTCACCTGACATTCCAGTGTCAACATAGCAGCAATGAGCTCTTTGGGCCTGGGTGGTGGGGGATAGGCAGGAGTTCAGACTAGTTATAACCAACCTCTTAAAGCATTTCATCACTGTCGATGGGATAGAAAAGAAAGTAAAAATAGATGAAATCTCCACTCATTCTCCTATGCTCTAGGTGGGAGATCTTGACCTGTAACTCACAGAGGAGTGAATAGGATCACTGAAGCCATGCTAAGATTATTCTCATTTGTTAGTTACTTGGAGATCTTCTAACTTTCGAAATATTGGAAGGTATTTGGGTTCATATGACTCAGTGCATCATCCTTTTCCATGGACCTACATTTGAACTGCCAAACTTTGATGGAAAGAATGTTTGACAATGAGTGGGGTTACCTTATCCTTAAATTTACGCAGTAGGAGGCTATTTGGCCAGTTGGGTTCATGCTAGCTCAGAGGGAAACAATTCCATTGGCCTCACTACCCTATGTACCACTGTAAGATCTTTCTCACATGTGCCTGTCAGTTCCCCCTTCAACATGTTTAAACTAAGCCCTGACTAAAGGGGAATCTGCGCAATCCAATCAATCTACCTGGTCATTTGTTGACATATCAAAAACATTCTGGTGGCATGAATATTGATTTCGCCTTCTGGTGAATAAATTCATCCATCCCCCCTCCTCTATTCCCCATTCTGACTTTCACTTTGTTACAAGTATCACCCCCTGTGATAGTGATCAGTGAGGCACTGAGAATGTGTATTTACCAACAAGCAACTTGTATTGTTTCGACTAAAAAACACGTGGGTTCACAAACTATCTACCTGCGTGCACACTCCTAGAATCCCTGACCCTCCATGAACAGTGAACGAAAAGCAAAGGTATTACCTGGGAAAGGAGTTTACACTGGCCAGGCATTCCTCATGGCCCTGATGACAGTGTGTCCATGGGATCCTCCTTATACACAATGGTTGGTCCCTGGTTGCTGGAGAGTTATTGCCCCTGCACATTTGGAGCTCCTGTTTCTTATAGAGTTCGTCATCAATTGGACTATTGGATCTCCAACCCATTGGCAAAAGGTCACCTTCTTATTGGTGACAACCAACATTGTTTCATGGTTCTACCTACCCCAAACTTGTGTTTTTGTGTTTATTAACTCTGACTGGTCCAAACCAGTTAAATGAGGCAACCCAGACAAAGTCTAATGAAGTCTGGTTTGCATCATTTTTTCAGAATGAGTAAAATGCAGGTAGGTCTGGAATTTTACAGAATAAGTAGGTACTCCTCCAAGAGTAGGTCACTACCTGAAGTTCCTCGTGTCCACATTCAATTACTCTGATTAGATTGTCCCAGAGCAGGAATCAGTTCCGAGTCCATGCCCTTTACATAACAAATAACTACTTGTTTGAGGATAGCCTCAGGTTTAGCAGGTCATTACCTGAAGCTTCCTGTAGCCACATTCAGGCTATCTCAGAGCAAGAATCAGTCCAGAGTCCACAAAATGGGGGGAAACAAAGACAACTGATTTTGATTAAACTGAAGTTTCTTCTGGCCAACAACTTCTTTTCACATGTCTATTACTTTCCCTTGTGTTCTTCCTTCTTCCCTTTCTCCTATTGTCCACTCTCCTCTCCTATCAGACTCCTTCTTCTCCAATCCTTTAACCTTTCCCACCCATCTGGCTTCAGCTATCACCTTCTAGCTAGCCTCCTTCCCCTCCCCCACCTTTTTATTATGGTATCTTCCCCCTTTCTTCTCAGTCCTGAGGAAGGGTCTCAGCCTGAAGCATTGGCTGTTTACTCTTTTCCATTGATGCTTGCTTACCTGCAGAGTTCCACCAGTGCTCTATGTGTGTGTTGCTTTGCACTCCTTGGACTTTATTTGTGTTTTTGCATCATTCTCTGTAAACTCTAGAGACTGTTCTGTGTGAGCATTCCAGGAGATCAACTGTCTCTGAGATACTCAAACCACCCCATCTGGCACCAACAATCTTTCTACAGTCAAAGTGACTCAGAACACATTTCTTCCTCATTTCTTCTTCAGCCCTGATGAAAGATCTTGGCCTGAAATGTTGACAGTTTACTCTTTTGCATAGATGCTGCAGAGTTCCTCCAGAGTATTGTGTGTCATGCTTATGTAATGCCTTACTTCATATTTTTACTGTTATGTTGTATGTATTCCATTTTCTGTAAGAGCTATTTGCTCTGCTTTCAGCCTTTTTGGGTTATTGTTGGAGATAAGGAATGATGTAGAATATGTGCCATCCAATTAGCAGGAAGTTTTTCTTGGTGAGGGACAATAAGGTTGGTTGTGGGCTTTTGTTCGAGAGGAAATGAAGAGAGAAGATGCTGGGGAGAACTGGTTGTAGCATATGATCTGGTGGGCGACCCGTTTGTATGAGTTGGATTGCGAGCAACATTCAGAAGGTGGTGTGTGCTTTCACATTGACCGAGGGCCCAATGGGTGAATAACAGAGAAGTTCAAGATGAGCTCCTACTTGAGCACATTTGACTGTTTAATTAGAATGGGCCCTTTTCTTATTGTTATTCTTTACTAACCCTTCAGTTAAGATTCCTTTAATATGCTGTCTGTTATTTCATGGCATCAATTTGTAAGAGGATAGCAAATGGCACAGCATCCACACAAACGAGGTTTGGGGTGAGATCCAGTATGCCTTAATCTCTAAAGTTCGGCAGGCCCAGAGGTTGACTTCACTAGACTTACGCAGCCAAGGAAACCGGCGGGTATTCGTGCATATTGCGGATATCGACCACATTCCCTGCCATTGTCCAATCTGCTGAGGAGCTAATAAACTAGTACACAATGCATTCTAAAGGATCAGACTCTTAAACTACAATAATCACAGATCCATAGCAGCAGAAGAAGGAACCAGATAAAAAATGGCTTTCATAGATCTCTGGGCTCAAGTGTAATGTCTGCATAATGACAAGACACTTCAAAGCATGTATGAGAAGCTATTTGAGGATTTCAAGGATTCAATTAGTGAATGCAAGTCTTTCTTTGTTTGAACCCATGTGAATTCAATAAAATGTATTGATCATTCAAAGCAGGTGTATCTGTGATTGTAATAGGAAGTTTTTCTTCCCCATGTGAGTTTCTACCAATTGTTTTTTTTTTCATGCATCATCTGAACTTTTTGGAATTTGAGATTGTAATGATATGACTGCAGAAGTAGGAATTGCAGTGATTGTAAGATAAAATAACTGTGTTCAGGGACATGGAGAAAACATTACTATATGTTATACTATGACTTACAAATTCCTTTTCACTAGTCACATGCAATTATATGATGGAATTGTTGGCCAGAAATCTGCAAATCAGTGAACGAGAATGAGATCCACTTCTCATTTTCCTATACAATAGTGAGTACAGGACCAGAGCCGTCAATGCGGAGCAGAAATGATTGGCCAAATGGCCTAACTTTACTCCAATATCTTATAGCCTTATGGTCCTACATTATGTCCAAGATCCACATAGCTATCAGGGACTTGAAAGAAAAAGCAGATTTGTTTGAGAATTATCCAAAGAAGGTGTAGTGCTCTCGCACAGGTGTAAAAACTCTGAATTAAACACCAAGTATAAACCGTAGTCAATGAGGCATGATCCCAGTAAGATTAACTGTTTACTGTTCACTCTTCCACATTAACATATGGGGAAAACTGTAGATAAAACAATACAAAATATATACAGTATTTGTTTCCTTCTTGGCATCACATTTATATCATAAATGCAAAAATAAAACTATGACAAACTATATTACATTAAAATACGACATTCAGTCAGAATTTACCTACGGCATCAACTGCTTTAAATACTTCAACACAAACTATCTGGTAACACTTTCAATAGGACAAGAAAATAACTTTATCAACCGTCATTACTTTTAACAGAATCAGTGTTAACATTTTTACTTCAACATATCGATTATCTTATGAAATTATGGTGTTGCTTCTATGATGTTTCTTAGTGCGTAGAAAGAAACTTTTCTCGCGCTGATCCTGCACATGTGAGCCCCCTCCTTCCCGTTTCTCCAAACCGGTATTTTCCCACAAGACACAGCGAAACCGGATGTGACGTCATCACATGCCACAATACATCACAGACAATGAACTTACTTTCAACAGCCTTAACTTTAACTAGAAAATAATTACTAATGAATTAATAAAGCGAAAATGTAATAAAGCTAAACAAGTGCCTTAAGGGCAACGCAGAAGGAATGCAACACTTGAACTGCTGGGAAGTATAGACTCACACCAGGCTCTTACCTGAGCATGTCTTCCACTAGCCCTGGACCATCTTGCATCGTACTGCTTCAGTATTGGAGAAGAGCAGATGGATCAGAATCAATAATCATGTTGGGCAGTGGACCTTCCAGAAGATAAGGCATGGAAAACCTTTGTGAAAAACCTTTTGAGGATTTAGGCAATTGTACTTTCTCAAATCGATCCAGTTTCATTCTACCAGCAGCTTTAATCTTTGGGTATCCTCTGCTTGGATAGGTAATGATAAATGTTCTTTGTGCATGTTATTATGTTTGTATAGTTATTACTATTTGTGCAAATGTCACCCAATATAGATTGGAGGTAATGAAGTGTGAAGGTGCATTGAAAGCAGAATGAATCAAAATCAGGCTTATTATCACTGTTATATGTCTCTTTCTCTTGATGGAGAGTGAGATCCTATTGGGGGTGGGGAGGGGCAGTGGGGGCAGGGTTTTAGATTGCAACATCGGACCAGTGAGCTGCTGGTCTCCCATTCTCACTGTGCAGGAGAAACCTCTCTCTCCCTCATAAGTGATAAAGAGCTTGTCTGAGATACTGAAGTGGTGGGATGGACTGTCGTCTTTGAAGGACTCTACATCATGGTCTCTTTGGGGGCTTGCATGGTGGGTGTGTTGCTCTACCCCCACCATGTGGGGGAGAGGGAGGGGCAGGGTTGATTCTTCAGGCTGCTTGTGGGTGGGAGGAGGAGAAGGGGCTTTGGGGTTCTGATATTATTATCATTCATTCTTTGGGGTTTTTGTGCCATGGATGTGTCAGTGTAGAATAAGAATTTCGTGCTGTATCCTGTTTGCATCCTTTGATACTAAATTGAATCATTTGAACCATTTCGGTGGGATGTTAGTGCCCATGATAGAGCTGGCTGAGTTTACAACTTCCTGCAGCTTTTTCCAATCCAGTGAAGTGGCCCCTAATACCAGACGATGATACCAATAGTCAGAATGCTCTTCACAGTACATCCATAGAAATTTGCTGGAATCCTTGGCATCTTACCAAATCTCCTCAAACTCCTAATGAAATATAGCCACTGACATGCCTTCTTCAAAGTTACGTCAATGTGTTGGGCACAGAATAGATCTTTAAACATGTTGACACCCAAAATGCCAAGGACTCATCATTGCTTCAGAAGATACTGACAGTACCTCAACGTATCAATGGGAAGCTGCAAACTAAAATGATGAAAAATCCTTGTCCAGCTTCTGACAATGTAAGCATTTAATATGAGAACAAAGCAGCAGATCACAAGCAATAAGAAAATGGTGCATCGAGACTGAGCTCTGCAGGTGAAGTAAACACAGCAGATGCATGACAACTTGGCAGCAATCTTACATTGTTAAGTAACACAGGTGACAGTTTCAAGACTTATAAAGCTACTTGTCAAAATAAATGGGTCAAAATATTCCATTATGCCTGGGTGACTGGAGGGAAGAATATCTTGGTGCCTGAAGATTTGTTTTCTTATTAACTGCACAATGTTGAATCTGTTTTCCAGGAGTGGCTTAATTATTCATGTTCTGTAAAACATCTTGATATCTTTCCCTCTAAATTCTTTTCCACAAATGTGCATGAATATATTAATGAATCTGTTCATTGAAAATATTCCAAGGCATAGGAAGATAACACAGATCTAGAATTTCAGAAACACAAGAGATTCTACAGGCACTGGAAATGTTTATTCAGTTGTGTTGTGTGTGCTAAGATGGAGTGCCTAATTTCAACATGGCAGTTACTCTTTATTATTAATTCAACATGTAAAAAATAATGGGCATGATAGGAAGTATTTTGGGATAAGACCATAAGATATATGAGCCATTTGGCCCAGCAAGTCTGCTCCACTATTTCATCATGGCTGAAACTATTTTCCTCTCAGTCTTAATCTCCTACCTTCTCCCCATATCCCTGACCAATCAGGGATCTACCAACCTCTGCTTTAAATATACATAAAGACCTGGCCTCCATCGCTGCCTGTGGGAAAGAATTCCACAGATTCACCACTCTCTGGCTAGAGAAATTCCTCCTTATCTCCAACAGAGAGTGATGAGTTGTGGAATTCTTTGTCACAGGCAGCTGTGGAGGCCAAGTCCTTATCTATATTTAAGGCAGCTAAGTCTCTATCTATATTTAATGAAATAGGGCATTTGGCTCATCGAGTCTGCTCCGTCATTTCATCATGACTGATCCATTTCCCTCTCAGCCCCAGTCTTCTGCGCAGCTGTTGGTAGATTATTGATTGGTCAGGTCAGGGCATGAAGGGAGATGAGGAGAAGGCAGAAGACTGCTGTAGTGATATCATGAGTCACGTGTCAGAACATGATTAGACAGAGTTAGGAGCATGTGCAGAAATGACAGAATGATCTAAAAGCTTGTGTTATGAATGTGCAGCAACTCTGAGGGACTGAAGGGTACAAAGTTGCTCCCTCCTTTTTGAGAATCGCAAGATCGCTATTAATTCAGGTCTGGGACCCAGGAAATGAGAGAGAGAGACACGCAGAATCCACAAGATTTGGAATGTGTCCTGGCCTCAGTGAAACAAAACCACTGATAGCGGCTATTGTCTCTTGGAGACGGGATTGTGTATTGAGTACTGTACTATTCATTGAAGCCCTTCAGGGGACGACCAGAGTGGGCTGGTTGAGGGATTGCATCATCGCAACCTGATTGACATCTGAGACCCCGTGAGTAAGGATAAAGGAGGGGCTGGGGAACAACCCCTTTAGACGCACCAGGAGAAACGCTAGAAATCCCGTGACAGCGTTTGATAGCCAAAGCCAGTGGGGCCCGTGTGCGTCCTTCCCTTGCCTGGGTTGGTGGGCTCACCATGGAAGAATGGTTTAGCTAGAGGAGAGGCCACAAGTGAACGGCCACACCAATGAGACTCCTGACTGATCGAAATCATAAAAGGAAAGCTGGCAAGTTTTTCTCCAAATCTCTCTTTCTCTCCAACCATTGCAACCCCAACGGTCCCCAAAGGCTGCAGCCTGAATGAACTGAGTGAACTTTATATTTCCATTGGACAATACATTATCCCCTAGACAACGATAGAGCTTATTTCTTATTGATTATTATTATACCTGCACTTTTAGATTTAGTATTGACGACGTATATTATCTGTATATTTGCATTGATATTATTTTTGTGTATTTCTACTAATAAATACTGTTAAAAATAGTATCATCAGACTTCAACGGACCTCTCTGTCTTTGCTGGTAAGTGACCCAGTTACGGGGTTCGTAACAACTTGGGGGCTCATCCGTGATTTGATACCAAATTGGAGGGCCAGTAAATTGGGCTTTTAAGTCAAAACTTGGATCTGGTTGTGCGGGTAACCAGATGGGAAACCAGCAAAGATGGACGTAGAGGAACTTATAACAAACCCGATTCCGGAGGTACTAGAGGCTGCCACAAAGTCGGACTTACTCAATATTGCGAAGGACTAAACCTCGCAAAGGTGAAGTTGTCAATGAAAAAGCGGGAGGTGTGGAGGGCCATAACAGTATTATATTGTGAAGAATGTGTTTTCGGCTGAGGTGTTGGAAAATATCCCTGAAAAGGCACGAGCTAGTGGGACAGCTCAGTTAGAGTTGGAGAAATTAAGGTTGGAACATGAAATTAAGTTAAAACAGCTGGAAGCAGCTGAAAAGGAAAAAGAGCAGGAAAGAGCCGAAAAGCAAAGGGAGCATGCGCTCCAGCTAAAGGAGTTAGAGGTGAATAGGGAGCAGGAAAGAGCTGAGAAGCAGAGGGAGCATGAAATTCAGTTAAAACAGCTGAAAGCAGCTGAAAAGGAGAAGGAAAGGGCTGAAAAAGAGAAGGAGAGAGCCTAGAAGGAGAGAGCCTAGAAGGAGAGGGAGTATGAGGAGAAGGAGAAACAGAGGCAACATGACTTGGACATGGAGAAGTTAAGGCAAGAGCAAAGAGCTCAAGGGCCAGACCGAGAGGAGAGATTTAATGTTAGTAGGGAGTTTATGTTAGTCCCTCTGTTCGAGGAGACAGATGTTGATAGTTATTTCTTGCATTTTGAAAAGGTGGCAGTGAGTCAGAAGTGGCCCAAAGAGCAGTGGGTGGCATTGTTACAAAGTGTGTTAAAAGGGAAGGCACAACAGGCATATGCGGCGTCCATGGAGGAGGAGTCAGAATTATGAGAAAGTAAAGGAGGCCATTCTTCAGACCTACGAATTTGTACCTGAAGCCTATAGACAAAAGTTCAGAAATTTAAAGAAAGGGTGGAATCAGACGTATGCAGAGCTTGCCAATGAGAAGGGTGTGCTCTTGGATCGTTGGAGTGCAGCAGAAATGGTGGAAGAAGATTTTTGGCGTCTCAGGGAGTTAATTCTGATTGAGGAATTTAAAGGTTGTGTTTCGGATGATATCCGGATGTATTTGAATGAGAAGCCGGATAAGTCCATATCTGAATTTGCTAGGTTCGCAGATGAATATGCTCTAACCCACAAGACAAAGTTTTCCTCGAATAAAAGTTACCAGAAAGACCGTGGGAATGGTAGAGAAAGCCCGCCGACTGAGGCAGAGATCCAGCCGGGAGCTAGTGGTAAAACTAAGGAGGAGGAAAGGCAAGACGGCAGGAGAGGTCCTGGCTTGGCCTGTTTTAATTGTGGAAAGGTGGGTCATATTGCATCTAAGTGCCTTGCTCCGAGGAAGGAGACAGGAAAATGGAAAGCAGCAGTCCCTACAGGATGTATTGTGGTGGTCAGTAAATCAACGAGAAAGCCCCAGGTAGACAGAGTTCGAGAGGAGCCTGAGAAATTTATTTCTGAAGGAACCATGTCTGTGAAAGAGGGAGACACACCAGTTCCGGTGCGGATCTGGAGAGACACTGGAGCTGAGCTGTCATTGATTTGCAGTACGGTACTAGATTTTGGTCCCAAGACTGGAGAGGTAGCTTTGAGAGGCATAGGAAAAGGGACAGAAGCGGTGCCCTTGCATAGGATCATTATAAATTGTGAGCTGGTATCTGGACCAGTTGAAATAGGGGTGCGATCAGAATTTCCGAGAACTGACGTAGACATCCTTCTGGGTAACAATTTAGCTGGTGGTGACGTTTGGTTGGCCATGGAGCTGACGAGTCAGCCTGTAAGTGTTGAGGACCTGCCCCGAGATTCCAAGATCTATCCTGCATGCGCAACCACTCGCAGCATGTCGAGAAAGGCAGCTGAGAACGAGATCAGTTTAAATCCGGCCAGTATTGATTTGGCTGAGACGTTTTTACTGACCCTTACCAAGAGGGGTTAGAGGGTGGTAAAACGGAGAATAGGAAAGTGAAAGAGAGTAAGGGAGAGGAGGTAGACCTGTCCTTAGCCGGGAGGAAATTTATAGAGGCACGGAGTAAAAATGAGAAACAGATAAGGCTGTTAGAAGGTCCAGGGTTGGACATGGATGATCTGTCTGGTTTGACAGAACTGTTTGAAGAAGTTGAAAATTTTAAATGTGTTCCCGATAATGAAATGAGGGCAGTCCAAGATGAAAAGGATGCCATTACCTTGAAGAAGTCTGCTGGGTTGGCAGATGAGGTTGTTTCAGCCCGCGGGGGTGAGTTTACTCCGGAAGGGAGTTGCCCAGAGAGTAACTGGGAGGATCAGGGGAACTTAGAATTTGAAAAGGGTACAGGTATTGAAAGTCTGGAAGAGGCAGATGTCCAGTTTGAGTGTGTTCAAGATGTGGATGCACGTGGTACTGAACCTAGTAATGAAACTCAGAAAAAGTCTGAGGTATTTGATTCAGTTGAAAAGGAATGCAGTCCTTGTGGGTCAGATGGACTTGGTTCAGTGAAGAAAGGGTTAACCTTGGTACTAGTGGGAAGTGAGAATTCCCAGTTGTTTGTGTTCGAAGGTGTGTTAAAAGTTAGTGAGGAGACAAAAGGTGGTGAGGTGAATATTATTATTATTGAAGGGAAAGGGAAAAGTATAGTTCTTAAATTGAATGAAGAAAATTTAAAGTCTGGATTGGTGTCAGAAGCAGTAAACAGGCGACAGGGACAAAGGCTTGGTAACACAGTGCCTGTGAATCAATTACAGGTTGATTTGGAATGTAAAGGTACCCCACACGTTATTGTTATTCAAGAGAGTGCTGTGAAGAGGCAGAGTTTGAAATGCTGTTTGGACAAAGAGGGATCGCTTGCAGAGTTTAAACTGAAAACTAATAGCATGAAGGGTCCTGAAGATAAAACTAACAACTTGCTTAAAATTAAAGAATTGTGTGGAAATTCGGAAAATGGTCTAAGTTTGGAACACATTGTTGATAAAATAACTCCTATGAAAGAAGCATGCAAAAGCCTATTCCACACTAGTATAAAAGTTAACCACGTGGGAGTTAACTGGAAAAGGGGTGAGGGTTGACGGGATGTCATTTTAAATACCAGGATCCGGTTTTAAGGGATTTCGACAAAGCATGTCAATAATAACGACAAACCCCATGGAAGATTGACTGTTAAGTTTGAAAGTGAAATAAAGATTAGTATTTGCATGAACTTTTGGAATATACACGTAAGCTAAGATCACAACTCTTTAGTTTTTGTTTGCTGAAGAAAAGGAATAAAAATAGGTGGTTATTAAATTGGAGTCTGATGCTACAAGAATTTTATTAAGGTACAAGATGTTAAGATATTAAAGGAAGTGACAATGTAATCATTAACTGTTTAGATGCTGAATTGAATGCATAACTGTATTACTCTGTAGTGAAAAATAACTCTTTTGTATTGTGTTAGATTCTGAAAATCCTGTAAGACTCTGAATTAATTAATTTTTACCTGTGGTAAAAATCTTAGAAGAAAGGGGGTGTTAAGAATGTGCAGCATCTCTGAGGGGCCGAAGGGTACAAAGTCGCCCCCTCCTTTTTGAGAATCACAAGATCACTATTAATTCAGGTCTGGGACCCAGGAAATGAGAGAGAGACACACAGAATCCACAAGGTTTAGAATGTGTCCTGGCCTCAGCGAAACAAAACCACTGATAACGGCTATTGTCTCTTGGAGACGGGATTGTGTATTGAGTACTGTACTATTCATTGAAGCCCCTCAGGGGACGACCAGAGTGGGCTGGTTGAGGGATTGCATCATCCCAACCTGATTGACATCTGAGACCCCGTGAGTAAGGATAAAAGAGGGTCTGGGGAACAACCCCTTCAGACGCACCAGGAGTAATGCTAGAAATCCTGTGACAGCATTTAATAGCGAAAGCCGGTGGGGGCTCGTGTGCATCCTTCCCTAGCCTGGGATTGGCGGGCTCACCACGGAAGAACGGTTTAGCTAAAGGAGAGGCCACAAGTGAAAGGCTACACCAATGAGACTCCAGACTGATCGAAATCATAAAGGGAAAGCCGGTAAGTTTTTCTCCCAAACTCTCTCTCTCTCTCCAACCATTGCAACCCCAGCGGTCCCCAAAGGCTGCAGCCTGCATGAACTGAGTGAACTTTATATTTCCATCGGACAATACATTATCCCCTAGACAACGATAGAGCTTATTTCTTATTGATTATTATTATACCTGCACTTTTAGATTTAGTATTGATGACGTATATTATCTGTATATTTGCATTGATATTATTTTTGTGTATTTCTACTAATAAATACTGTTAAAAGTAGTATCATCAGACTTCAACGGACCTCTCTATCTTTGCTGGTAAGTGACCCAGTTACGGGGTTTGTAACACTTGTATGTTAAAATGTGTTTGTTGTTTGCTGTTAAATAAAAGTTCTAGTTATGTTCTTCCAGAATATGATTTGTTCTTAGCAACCCACGGTATGTATAAAGAACACAACAACTGGGACTGAGAGGAAAATTGTTTTAGCCATGATGTAAGAATGGAGAGGACTTGATGAGTCAAATGACCTGATTTACTCCTTTATCTTATGGTCTTATTATTATTATCATTTTCTTTTATTTTTGTGTTTCCACAGTTTCTTGTCTTTTGCACATCGCTTGCTTGTCCATCTCTGACAATAGACAATAGACAATAGGTGCAGAAGTAGACCATTCGGCCCCTCGAGTCTGCACCGCCATTCTGAGATCATGGCTGATCATTCACTATCAATACCCAGTCCCTGCCTTGTCCCCATATCCCTTGATTCCCCTATCCATCAGATATCTATCTAGCTCCTTCTTGAAAGCATCCAGAGAATTGGCCTCCACCGTCTTCTGAGGCAGTGCATTCCACACCTCCACAACTCTCTGGGAGAAGAAGCTCTTCCTCAACTCTGTTTTAAATAACTGACCTCTTATTCTCAATCCATGCCCTCTGATACTGGACTCTCCCAACATCTGGAACATATTTCCTGCCTCAATCCTATCAAATCCTTTAATTATCTTAAACGTTTCAATCAGATCCCCTCTCAATCTCCTCAATTCCAGCGTGTACAAGCCCAATCTCTCCAATCTCTCTGCATAAGACAGCCCTGCCATCCCAGGAATCAACCTAGTGAATCTACGCTGCACTTCCTCAATTGCCAGAATGTCCTTCCTTAAACCTGGAGACCAAAACTGTACACAATATTCCAGGTGTGGTCTCACCAGGGCCCTGTACAAATGCAAAAGGACATCCTTGCTCTTGTATTCAATTCCCCTTGTAACAAAGGCCAACATTCCATTTGCCCTCTTCACTGCCTGTTGCACTTGCTCATTCACCTTCATTGACTGGTGAACTAGGACTCCTAGGTCTCTGCATTTCTCCCTTACCTAACTCGACACCGTTCAGACAATACTCTGCCCTCTTGTTCCTGCTTCCAAAGTGGATAACTTCACATTTATTCACATTGAATTACATCCGCCAAGTATCTGCCCACTCACTCAGCCTATCCAAGTCTCCCTGTATTCTCCTAATGTCCTTTTCACATGTCACACTGCCAACCAGTTTAGTATCGTCAGCAAACTTGCTGATATAGTTTTCAATGCCCTCATCTAAATCATTGACATAAATCGTAAAGAGCTGTGGTCCCAATACAGAGCCCTGTGGTACCCCACTATTCACCTCCAGCCAGTCCGAGAAACACCCATTCACTGCTACCCTTTGCTTTCTATCTGCCAACCAGTTTTCTATCCATGTTGAAACCCTGCCCCCAATGCCATGAGCTCTGATTTTACTCACCAATCTCCTATGTGGCACCTTATCGAATGCCTTCTGAAAATCTAGGTACACAACATCCACTGGCTTACCCTCATCTAACATCCTTGTTACACCCTCAAAAAACTCCAACAGATTAGTCAAGCATGATTTGCCCTTGGTAAATCCATGCTGGCTCGGCCTAAACTTATTTCTGCCATCTAGATGTGCCACTATTTCGTCCTTAATAATGGACTCAAGCATCTTCACCACGACTGACGTTAGGCTAACAGGGCGATAGTTCTCCGTTTTCACCTTCCCTCCCTTCTTGAAAAGTGGGACAACATTAGCCACTCTCCAATCTTCAGGAACTGATCCTGAATCTAAGGAACATTGGAAAATGATTACCAATGCATCCACAATTTCCTGAGCCACCTCTTTTAGAACCCTCGGATGCAGACCATCTGGACCCGGGGATTTATTAGCCTTCAGTCCTACCTGTCTACTCATCACAGTTTCTTTCCTAATGTCAATCTGTCTCAATTCCTCTGATATCTTATGACCCTGGCCCATCCATACATCTGGGAGATTGCTTGTCTCCTCCCTGGTGAAGACAGATCTAAAGTATGCATTAAATTCTGTTGCCATTCCCCTGTTTCCCATAACAATTTCTCCCAATTCATTCTTCAAGGGGCCAACATTGTTCTTAACTATCTTCTTTCTCTTCACATAGCTAAAAAAGCTTTTGCTATCCCCTTTTATATTCCTGGCTAGACTGAGCTCATACCTGATTTTTTCTCTCCATATTGCTTTTTTAGTTAAGATCTGCTGTTCCTTAAAACTTTCCCAATCATCTGTATTCCCACTCATCTTAACCCTGTCATACTTCTTTTTCTTTAATGCTATACAATCTCTGACTTCCTTTGTCAACCACTGTGGCCCCTTCCCCCTCTTTAAATCCTTGTTTCTCATTGGAATGAACTGCTTTTGCATCTTTTGTATTATGCCCAAGAATATCTGCCACTGCTGATCCACTGTCTTTCCTGCCAGGGCATCCACCCATTTAACTTTGGCCAGCTCTTCCCTCATGGCTCCGTAGTCTCCTTTATTTAATTGCAACACTGACACCTCTGATCTGCCCTTATCCCTCTCAAATTGTAGATAAAAACATCATGTTATGATCACTACTTCCTAATGGCTCCTTTACTTCAAGATCACTTATCAATTCCTGTTCATTACACATCACCAAGTCCAAAATAGCCTCGTTCCTGGTTGGCTCAAGCACAAGCTGTTCCAAAAATACATCCCTTAGACACTCCACAAACTCCCTATCCTGGGGTCCAGCACCTACCTGATTCTCCCAGTTCACCTGCATGTTGAAATCTCCCATAACGACTGCATTACCTTTAGCACATGCCAATGTTAACTCCCTAATCAACTTGTACCCAATATCCACGCTACTGTTTGGGGACCTGGACACAACACCCATTAGGGTCTTTTTACCCTTACTGTTCCTCAGCTCAATCCACACAGAGTCTACTTCCCCTGTTCCCAAGTCACCTCTTGCTGAGGACTGAATCTCATTCCTCACCAACAGGGCCACCCCACCCCCTCTTCCCATATTTCTGTCTCTACGATAGCACGTATACCCTGGTACACTCAATTCCCAGGCCTGATCCCCTTGCAGCCATGTCTCCGTTATTCCAACAATATCGAAGTTCCCCATTTTCATCTGAGCTTCAAGCTCATCTGTCTTATTTCTGACACTACGCGCATTCAAGTATAGAATTCTTAGCCCATTCCTCCTCTCTTTGCTTAAAACACTGTCTACTGTACCTAACCCAGCTCCTTGACCTTCCATCGGGCTAATTGCACCCTGAATTTTGATGACCTTCTCAAGATCACCCAAACCTTCTACACATTTAACCCCATGCTCCTTCTACCAACCCTCTGGATCTGGATCCCTGCCCCCTGCACATCTAGTTTAAACCCCCCCCGAGCAGCACTGGCAAATACTCCTGCAAGAATGTTAGTACCCCTCCGGTTCAGATGTAGACCGTCCCTTCGAAACAGATCCCAATGTCCCTGGAACAAAGACCAATTATCCAAAAACCTGAACCCTTCCTTCCTGCATGATGCACCATCAATAACTCACACTGAGACGAAAGGCGAGATATCGGCTTTTATTGACTGGAAGAAGGAACCAGGAGTGAGTGTCCATCATACCATGTCCTGGAGACTGAGGACCAGCGTCAGGCCTCAGATCGCCTTTATACAGGGGCCTGTGGGAGGAGCCACAGGAGCAGTCAGCAAGGGGCGTGTCCAGACAGGCACATAGTTCACCACATTCACCCCCCCCTTTGTTTGAAAGAGTCCCCATGTGGCGAAGTTTCTTACAAGTCAAGTCTATCAGGTGGTCGAATCTGTCGCTGCGATCTACGTAGCACCGGCTGTGATCGCATGGATGCCGGCGACATTGGTGATTGCACAGGGGATGGAGGTTGCGCTTGTTCCTGCCCACTAGGCGCCGGTGATCCCTCACGCATGTGCGAGGCGCCTGGTATAAATGCGTACGAAACGCCCGGTATACAAGTGTCGTGAGGAGTCTGTGTAGGGCCTGGTGAGTACGGTGCCACCTCTGGTGCAGGGTTCATAGTTACTGGAGAGCCTTCTGGGTAGTGGTCTGCTGCACCTGCGGGTGCCAGGTCGCGGATGGAGACCGTGTCCTCCCGCCCATCAGGTAAGACCACGTAAGCATACTGGGGGTTCGCATGTAGAAGGTGAACCCTCTCTACCAGCGGGGAGTATTTATTGCTCCTCACATGTTTCCGGAGCAGCACTGGCCCCGGGGACGTCAGCCAAACTGGTAGGGTGGTCCCAGTGACAGACTTCCTGGGAAAAGAGAATAGGTGTTCGTGAGGGGTGGCATTGGTGGACGTACATAACAGAGAGCGGATAGAGTGCAGTGCCTCAGGGAGGACCTCCTGCCAGCGAGAGACTGGCAACCCTTTTGACTTAAGGGCTAAAAGTGTGGCCTTCCACACTGTGGCATTCTCCCGCTCCACCTGGCCATTACCCCGGGGATTATAACTCGTGGTCCGACTGGTAGCAATGCCCCTAGCTAGCAAGTACTGGCGCAGCTCCTCACTCATAAAGGAGGACCCTCTATCGCTGTGGATATAGCAGGGATACCCGAACAGAGTGAAGAGCTGGCGCAGGGCTTTTATGACGGACGTGGCAGTGGTGTCGGGGCAGGGGATGGCAAAGGGGAACCGTGAGTACTCGTCGATAACACTGAGAAAATAGACATTGCGGTCAGTGGAGGGAAGGGGGCCCTTAAAGTCAACACTCAGTCGTTCAAAAGGGCGGGTGGCCTTGACAAGTTGTGCCGTGTCAGGACGGTAGAAGTGCGGTTTGCACTCAGCGCAAATTTGGCAGTCCCTGGTCATCGTCCTGATGTCCTCCAGGGAGTATGGCAGGTTCCGAGCTTTCACAAAATGGTAAAATCGGGTGACCCTCGAGAGTAGGATTCTGTGCATAACGGCGGGTTCAGTTGCACGAACCTCCTCCAAGTACGATTGGAAGCATGCAAGCCAGTGTTCAAAAGCGAGAGCTGCATCAGGGTCTTGAGGGTCCAAATCCAACCTTTCCGGACGCAAAACGGTTTCCATGTTTTAAAACTTCCAGTCAATAAAATTGATGCACCATCAATAACTCACACTGAGACGAAAGGTGAGATATCGGCTTTTATTGACTGGAAGAAGGAACCAGGAGTGAGTGTCCATCATACCATGTCCTGGAGACTGAGGCCGAGCGTCAGTCTTCAGATCGCCTTTATACAGCTGCCTGTGGGGGGAGCCACAGGAGCAGTCAGCAGGGGGCGTGTCCAGACAGGCGCATAGTTCACCACACTGCACCATGCTCTCAGCGTATTAATGTGCATAATCATGCTATTCTTCGCCTCACTCGTACGTGGCACAGGGAGCAATCCCGAGATTGTCACCCTGGAGGTCCTGCCTTTCAGCTTCACTCCTAACTCCCTCAACTCTCTAAGCAGGACCCCCTCACTCACCTTACCTACATCGTTGGTCCCTACATGGACCACTACATCTGGGTTCATGCCCTCACTCTCAAGAATAGCCTGCACCCGATCTGAGAAGTCCCGGACCCTGGCACCAGGGAGGCAACATACCATCTGAGACTCCTGATCTGCCCCACAAAATCTCCTATCTGCCCCCCTAACTATAGAGTCCCCTAAAACTATCGCTCTCTTCTCTTCCCTCCTCCCCTTTCTAGTTGAGGGTTCAACCTCTGTGCCAGAGGCAGGACCACTACAATTCATTCCTGGTAGGTCATCCCCATCAACAGTATCCAGTACGGTATACTTATTGTTAATGGGAATGGCCGCAGGGGTGCTCTGCTCTCTCTGCCTGCTCCCCCTGCCTCTCTGGACCGTCACCCATCTGCCTACTTCTTGGTTTTTTGGTGTGACTACCTCCTGATAACTCCTATCTATCTCTGCCTCCACCTCCCGAATGATCCGTAGTTCATCCAGCTCCTGCTCCAACTCCCTAACTCGGTCTGATAGGAGCTGCAGCTGGACGCACCTATTGCAGGTGTGGTCATCAGGGGCAACTGTGTTGACCCTGACCTCCCACATACTGCATACGGAGCACACCACTGCTCTGACTGTCTCCCCCATACCTGAACTGAATTAACAGAATAAGTCTAAAAAGCACCTAGCGACCTTACCTTCTTCCCCTCAGCGAGCAATCACACAAGCTTACCGAAGTCCCCTTACACCGAAGCCCACTTAGCCAAAGCCCAGGACTCTGCTTCCATGGACTCCGCTGCCCGCTCTGAAAAGAAGTCCTGCCTTTTAAAGTGCGCGCTCGACGCTGACGTCACTCGCGCCTGCGCAGTTCCCCCTCCTCCACAGGTATTGACCAGGTAGGCTTAAATCCTACCTACACGGTCGAATTCTCTGAGCTCCCAGCTGAATCACAAGCTGTAACTTGCTTCCGAGTGCAGTTTTTCATTGATTCTATTGTGTTTCTTTCAATTTACTGTGAATACACATAAGAAAATGAATCTCCACATTGTATATGACAACAGTTTAGTACTTTGATAATAAACTTACTTCGCACTTTGATCTTTGCGATAACCTTATCATATTTAAGAACCATTTAGTGGCCTCATACCTTGATCCTATGTATGGGAAAAAAAGATATTGTCTGAAATCTAAACACCGCTTTCGCGGTCTTTTAAATGGCCGCTGGTGGTTGTAATAAACAAGAATAATGTAGCCTAATCAATTGATCTCTTTTTATATTCTTAGATGTTCAAGGAATCAAGTGGTATCCATGCAGGAAGTGACACTGAGGTAAGAGATTAACAAGATATCATTGAATGGTAGAGCAGACACAAAGGTCTGGTTCTGCTTCTAATTTTAGTGGTAGGATTTCTAGTTGTCTTCCCATCATTTCCAAATATTGTCTTAACGTTGCCAGAAATCCATTTTGTTACCCTCTGACAAATACTTTGGAAACCATATTTGCTTGGTGTTGGCCTAACTGGGGAGGAAAGGGAAGGAGTTAAGGATGGTGGGAAGACCAGAGTGATTCATGAGAAAATGGCTCCCAGACAGATCATCAGTGGGTGGTCATGAGATCAGAATTAGAATCCAAATCATAATCAGTTTTAGTATCACTGACATACAACATGTCATGAGATTTGTTGCTTTACTATAGCTTACAAACGAATATAAAAATTAATAAACAAATCATGTAAAAAGAGAAAAAAATAGTGAGTAGTGTTCATAGTTTAATGGACCATTCAGAAATCTGATGGTGGAGGGGAAGAAGCTGTTGATAAAACATTGTGTGTGTGTGTCTTCAGGTTCCTGTACCTCCTCCCTGATGATAACAATGAGAAGGGAGCATGTCCTGGGTGATGGGAATCCTTAATGATGGACACCGCCTTTTTGAGGCATCGCTCCTAGATGTTCTGGATGTCGGGGATGCTAGTGCCCATGATGGAACTGACTGGGTTTCCTGCACTCTACTTCAATCCTGTGCAGGGAAAAAGATCACAGCGGCTAGGATGGGCAATCAGATAGATGGTCTGAAATAATTCAAGCTGGGTTGAACGTCTGTTTTCAAGACTGATATTTCAAAGATGCATCGAGTTATAGAGTTATGCTGTATGGAATTTGGTCACTTGGTATCATGTCACTACAAACCATGGGCAACCCCTCTAATCCCATCTCTCAGCACTTGGCCAATATTCCTCTATCACTGGTTTATTTAAGTGCTTATCTAGAAACCATGTCAGTGACTCTGCTTCCACTGCTCTCCAGGCGCACATTTCAGATACTCACCATTAAAACGGTCCTCCTCTAAATCTCTTCCATGTTTTATAGACTCAAATCTATGTCCTTTAGCTTTATTTCCCTCTGATAAAGAGAAATGGTTCTTACAGTCTATTCTATCTATACCCCTTATAATTTATATACCTCAACTACAAGACATTAAAACCATAAGATATGGGAACAGAATTAGGGCATTTGGCTCATCCAGTCTGCTCCGTCATTTCATCATGACTGATCCATTTCCCTCTCAGTCTCAGTCTCCTGCCTTCTCCCTGTATCCCTTCACTCCCTGACCAATCAAGAATCTATCAACCTCTGCCTTAAATATACCCAGTGACTTAGCCTCCTCATCCACCTGTGGCAACAAAGTCCATAGATTCACCACCGTCCTAACCTCCTTTCTAGGGAAAGAAGACCCAACCTCTCCAGTCTCTCCTCATAACCACGATGTTCTATCCCAGGTACTTTTATTTTATTATTTGTTAATTTATTCGTGTCGATATTACTTTATATGCTGTGTGTGAGTTATATGTGTTTATTGTGTTATGCACCTTGGTCCAGAGGAATGTTGTTTCGTTTGGTGGTAAGCATATTAACAGTTAAATGATAATCAACTTGAACTTGAATTTGAACACCCTGCTGAGTCAAAGTTAAAGTAAATTTCTTATTAAAGCATTAATTAATGAATCTCCTCTTGTACCATCTCCAGTGCTTGGCATCTTGGTACATGATTTGAAAAGCTTGTAAAGACATCTACACTGACCATAACATAGAAGCTTCGACCTGTCCTACATGCTCTGTTGAATCAAGCTGAGAAGGAGCCGTTTAAAGCTTCCATAAACTGATGAATTTGTGAAAAACAATTAAATTGGGTGAGTCATAGCTACTGGTTGTGCCTCAGGCAATGAAGAGACAATAAGTTAGTACTAAAACAGACCATGACCAGTATATGACAACCACCTTTCAAATTTCACGTGGAGTTTTCACAGGATCAAAGCTCTTCAGGAAATTGCTATCTGGGAGTAGATTGCATGGGCAGGAATTAGCCAGATTGAATTTATCTTCTTTTTCATGACCTGGATATCTTTACTCTTTCATGTACAAGCATGATTGAGTGTCAACAGAGACAGTCTCAAAGTTCTTTCAAAGTCAAAGCCTACAACAAAAACTGGAAGATTCTAAAAATGTTGTGACACTTAATTGTGTTTTAATTTAAAAAAAGCAGTCACAATTCTGTGAAATGTGAATATTTCTGATCCTGTACCTCTGTTGAAAGTGTAAGGAGAATATGAATAGTAAGCTCAAACAAGAGAAAGTCTGAAGGTGCTGGAAATCCAAGCAACGCACACAATATGCTGGAGGAACTCAGCAGGCCAGGCTGCATCTCTAAAAAGAATACAGTCAACATTTTGGGCTGAGGCCCTTCACCAGGACTGGAGAAAAAAGATGGGGAGTCAGAGTAAGAAGGTGGAGGGAGGGGAGGAAGAGACACAAGGTGATAGGTGAAACCGGAAGGGGGTGAAATAAAGAGCTGGGAAATTGATTGGTGAAAGAGATACAGGGCTGGAGAAGGGATAATCTGATAGAAGACAGAAGCCATGGAGGAAAGAAAAGTGGGGGGGGGGAGCATGAGAGGGAGGTGATGGGCAGGTAAGGAGGTAAGATGAGAAAGGGAAATGAGACTGGGGAAGGGAGATGGGGGGCATTACCAGAAGTTCCAGAAATCTATGTTCATGTCATCAGGTTGGAGGCTACCCAGACGGAATATAAGGCATTGCTCTTCCAGCCTGCGTGTGGCCCCATCACGAAGGAAGAGGAGGCCGTGGACTGACATGTCAGAATGGGAATGGGAAGTGGAACTAAAATGGTTGGCCACTGGGAGATACCACTTCTTCTGGCAGATGGAGAGTGGGTTCTTGGCAAAGTAGTCTCCCAATCTACGTTGGATCTCACCAATATATAGCAGGTCACATCAGGAGCACCAGATACAGTAAATGACCCCAAAAGACTCACAGGTGAAGTATCACTTCTCCTGGAAGGAATATTTGTGGCCCTGAATGGTAATGAGAAAGGTGTAGCACTTGTTCTGCTTGCAAGGATATGTGCCAGGAGGGAGGTCAATGGGGAGGAACAAATGGACAAGGGAGTCGCATAGGGAGTAATCTCTGTGGAGAGCAGAAAGTGGGGGGAGGGAAAATGTGCTTGGTGGTGGGATCCCTTGGGAGATGCCAGAATTTATGGTGAATTATGTGCTGGGCACAGAGGGCGGTAGGGTGGTAGGTGAGGACAAGAGGAACCTTATCCCTGGTGGGGTGGTAGGAGGGTGTGGTGAGGGCACACGTGTGCAAAATGGAAGAGATGCGGGTGAGGGCAACGTTAATGGTGGAGGAAGAGAAGCCCCTTTCTTTAAAGAAGGACTTTCCTTCGTTCTGGAATGAAAAGCTTCACCCTGAGAGCAAACACAAAATAAAATAAGCTTTTATTTTAAAGGATAGCTTCATGTACATGGGCATATTGTGGGAGCTGTGTGGCCTCAGCCACACTGAGTACTTGGCCACAAGGCATGTTGTCGCCTGTCTACAGCCACACAGGAGAGTTGATGCTGCTCCCTAGTGCTCACTTGGCAGAAGACAAACTGTATGCATTCAATTGCAGATTGCTGCAACCTTCATGAGCCCAGGGTGTTGGACTATATTATTTCTTGTGTATTTTACTGATATCTTAGATGTGCATGCTATCGTATATGGCTATGTGTGCTTTGTGCTGTGTGTGACTGTGGGTACTGTGTTTTGCACCTTGGCCCTGGAGGCACACTGTTTCGTTTGTCACTATTCATGGGTATTCATGTATGGTTGAATGACAGTTAAACTTGAACTCAATCTTGTTATTATGTGTCTATATTTCTAGGCAAGCTTTAATCAGTTTCATAGAACAGCATGAGTGCACCGTTTAGGATTTGTGTGTGTTATCAGTATTGGCTATGATTAGATGATTCATATCAGCTTCCTTCAGAGATTACCACCACCAGAGAAGCCAGTCATAAACAAAGTTGATCCATTTAGTGCGAAGGCAATAAGGTTTGAGGAGTCTTGATTCAAAACGAACTAGATAACATCCCAGCTGTAGTGCACTCCAGAAGCAGCTTGACAAAGACCCCACCCACCCACCCTGAACATGCTCTTTTCTCTGCTCTCCCATCAGGCATCATCATTGTCCTGATGCGTCATGTTATATGACTTAGGTGATCATTTCATGACCGTGAATGTTCTTGGCAAATTTTTCTACAGAAGTGATTTGCCTTTGCCTTCTTCTGGCCAGTGTCTTTACAAGATATGTGACCCCAGTCATTATCAATATCCTTCAGAGGTTGTCTGCCTGGCATCTGTAGTCGTATAACCAGGGCTTGTGATCTGCACCAGCTGCTCATACGACCATCTACTGCCTGCTCCCATGGCTTCATGTAACCCTGATCGGGGGGTGGGGGGGGGGGAGAGAGGGACTAAGTAGGTGCTACGCCTTGCCCAAGGGTGACCTGTAGGCTAGTGGAGGGAAGGAGCACCTTACACCTCTTTGGTAGAGATATATCTCCGCCCTGCCACCCACCCAGTTACTCTCATCTGAGTGATAATGAACACTGTGTGCAAAGACATTGAAATTCCGCTCATATATCAATACAATTATAAAACATACTGACTGTCAGTTAAAAATAGAAAACACTGAAGAAACTCATCAGGTTCCCAGCATCTGTCAGTAGAAAAAGAAAGTTACTGTTTCACTTTGATGATTCAGTCACTTCAGCGGTGACCAGCAGGCCAGCAGAGGGAAAGAGCACCTTACACCTCCTATAGTGGAGACGTATCTTCAACCCACCACTCAAGAAGCAGAGGCACATACCACTAGGCTCAAGGACAGCTTCTATCCCACTTTTACCAGACTCGTGTTCAATAAGATGGACTCCTGGCCTCACAATCTGCCTTGCCATGATCTTGCACTTTAACACCTACCTGCACTGCAGCTTTTTGGTAGCTTTTGCACTTTATTCTGCATTGTTATTGATTTTCCTTATTCTAGCTTGATGTGCTGTGTAATGATTTGATCTGTATAAGCAGTATGCAAGACCAGATTTTTTACTGGAACTTGGCACAAGTGACAATAATAAACTGATACCAATAGCAATGCCAGAGAAGCAGAATATTGCTGAGCCTATATATCTAGCTCATCAAAAGATGATAAATTCAATGCACTAATTATTACTCACTCAGACTATCATCAATTATCAGTTTAGTGACAGAAGTATGATGTTAACAGTGCAATCACACAGCACTGATTCATCTGCTGGTTATCTACCTTTCTGGCTGCCTCAACATAGAAAGGATAGGGAAGCTTTAGAGAGGATACAGAGCAGAATTATTAGGATGCTTTCTGGATTAGAGAGCATGTTTCAGTAGGATAGGTTGAGTGAGCTAGGGCTTTTCTCTCTGGAGTAACGGAGGACGAGAGGTGACTTGACAGAAGTGTACAAGATGATAAAAGGCAACATGGAGTGGATTGCCAGAGAATTTTTCCCAGGGCAGAAATGGCTAACATAAGGAGACACAACTTCAAAGTACAATGTTCAAAATAAAGGTCTTATCACATATATGTCACTGTTACATCCCTGAAATTTATTTTCTTACAGACAAACTCAAGAAATCTATAATAGAATAATAAGCATATAAGAATCAATTAAAGACTACACACACTGAGTGTTCAACCAATGTGCAAAAGACAACAAACTGTGTGAATATAAAAGAATAATAATAATCATCATCATAAAATAAGCAATAAATATTGAGGACATGAGATGAAGAGTCCTTGAAAGTGAGTCCATAGGTTGTGGGAACAGTTCAGTGATGGGGCAAGTGAAGTTGAGTGAAGTTATCTCTTTTGATTTAAGAGCCTGATGGTTGAAGGGTAATAACTGTCCCTGAACCTGGTGGTGCAAGTCCTGAGGCTCCTGTACCTTCCTTCTGATGGCAGCAATGAGAAGAATGCATGACTTAGGGGTTGGGAGGGGGGTCCCTGATAATGGTGCTGCCTTCCTATGGTGTGTTCAATGTAGCTCAATACTAAGGAGGGTTTTACCCATGATGGACTGGGTCTATCCACTACATTTTGTAGGGTTTTCTATCCAAGGGCGTCGGTGTATCCATACCAGACTGTGATTTAGCCATTAAAATTCAAGATGATTGGAGGAAAGTATAGTGGGAATGACAACAGGTAGGTTTTTAACACATAGAAAGAAATATGTATGGAATGTCCTGCCAGGAGTGGTGGTGGTAAGAATCTTTTAGATAGGCACATGAATGAAAGAGAAATGGAGGGCTATGTGTGAGGGAAGGGCGTAGATTTATCTTAGAGTAGATTAAAAAGTCAGCATAACATCATATTGAATTTGCTGAAGTTCAAAGTTCAAAGTAAATTTATTATCAAAGTACCTATATGTCACGATATACAACCCCAAGATCCACCCTTGTGGGCAAACTCAATAAATCCATAATAGAATCATAACCACAATAGAATCAGTGAAAGACTGCACCAACTTGGGTCTTCAGCCAGTGTGCCATGGACAGCAAACTGTGCAAATACAAAAAGAAAAAAATAGTTATAAATAAATATATAAGCAATCAATATCAAGAACATGAGACAAAGAGCTTTTGAAAGTGAGTTCATAGGTTGTGGGAACATCTCAATCATGGGGCGTGAAGCTGAGCTGCCATTAGTGTAAAGTGAATAGAGCAGGGGGGTCAAACACACAGCTTTGTGGTGCACCTGTGCTGATGGAGATTGTGGAGGAGATGTTGTGAAGTGTTCTATGTCCCATTTATTTCCCACTCAGACTACCTCCTGCAATCAGCACACAATCAGCACTGAGTCACCTACAGGTCAACGTTCACCAACAGTATTAGTTTTTACCCAATCGTGGCCCAACGAGCTGAATTCCAATCTGAGGTGTGAATGAATCACTCTTTTTGATTTTACGTAATAGATCAGATCACACTGCTTGCTAGAATGTGGTTCTGTGAAATCAACTTGCTGCTGACTTTCAAGCCTGTGTAATATGGCTAAAACGTCAGAAATGAATAACAATGTAATTCATTCTGAGTCAAGGTGACGAATGCACTTTGCATCCAGCCCTTTGTCTTTACATGATGGTGGATGGTCTCCATAAAGTGACAAACAAGAGAAAATCTGGAGATGCTGAAAGTCCGAAGCGACACACACAAAATGCTGGAGTTATCAGCAATCCAGGCAGCATCTATAGAAGATACCTTTCAAAGTGACCTCATTTCCTTTAATAGGTTCACTAGTCTTGATTGGAAAGTGGTGTTTCTAATGAGTTAAAGTATTTTGAACTGTTTTATATTGTCTCTGACAGTCTTTATGACAGAGCACTATCAGGTCAATCTGGGGGTGTATCTTCAGGCTGCACCACCTGAGATCTAATCAACACTCGCAGAATAATCAGCTTTTCACGATGGTCAAAGCTGCCATGCTTCCTGGATTTAGCACAGTATGGTAGCATAGTGGTTAGCACAACACATTACAGTACAGTGACCTGGGTTCATTTCCACCACTACTTGAGAGGAGTTTGCACATTCTCCCCATGACTGCCTGCGTTTCTACTGAATGCTCCAGTTTCCTCCCACAGTCCAAAGACATACTGGCTGTTAGGTTTGTTGGTCATTGTAAATTTTCCCATGATTAGGCAAAGATTAAAATGGCCGATTGTGGGGTGCTGAGGCTCGAAGGACTACTCCGCATTGTCTCCCAGTAATAAATAAACAAATAATCGTATAAACTATTGAAAGGCCTGGATAGGATAGACATGGAAAGGATGTTTCCTATAGTGGGAGAGTCTAAGACCAGAGGGTAGTGCCTCAGAATAGAAGGGCATCCCTTGAGCATTGCAGTCTCGTTGTCTTGAGCAATGACAATAAAGTTCTATTCTATTCTAGCAGAGATGAGGAGGAATTTTTTTAGCCAGAGTGTGATGAATCTATTGAAGTCATTGCCACAGATGGCTGTGGAGGCCAAGTCATTGAGTATATTTAAAGCAGAGGTGGATAGGTTCCTGATTGTTGTTGTTGTTGTTGTTCGTCCTTCGGAGTCGAAGATGACCACGACTTCTGTCAGGTGGAGGGTTTGTGACTGTGGGTCCGGAGGTGACTGGTGAGGCCAATCTGAGCCCTGAAAGCTCGCCCACATGTGGGGCACATGAGGGTAGGTGCTGCAGTGGAAGTGGAGGTGATTCGAGCCTTGCACGCAGCGCGTTTCCTCTGAGCCTCTGCGGTGCGTCTGATTTCTGCTGCATACGCTCCTTTAGTGGTCCTGCTCCACCGGGTTGGGCAGTCCGGAGCAAGTGGTCTTGGACCTCCAGAAAGTGTCCACAGCATGGGTGATTGATGAGTTTGTGGCCTAAGGTAGAAGGAGATGAGTTATGCAGCTCTTGTTCCATGCACGTGCATTTCAACTCTTTGAGTGATTATGCAGAAAGTTTGAAGTTAATAACTCGTCTCCTTCTACCTTAGGCCATGACCTTATCAATCACCCCTAATGAGTTATTAACTGATGAATTATTAACTTCAAACTTTCTGCATAATCACTCAAAGAGTTGAACTGCATGTGCATGTAACGAGAGCTGTATAACTCATCTCCTTCTACCTTAGGCCACAAACTTACCAATCACCCCTGCTGTGGGCGCTTTCTGGAGGTCCAAGATCCGTATGCTCCACGACTGTTGGACTAAGTGTATAAATGTAAGAAGGGACTATGTTGAAAAATAAATGTGCTAGGTTTTCCAATATTGACTCCTTCTACCTTAGGCCACAAACTTATCAATCACCGCTTGTATAATTGAACCTTCAGGATGGAAAACATTTTTCATGATGCAGTCATGAAGCCAATGAATTTGAGCTAGTTTAAAATAGGTTTAAAGATTTGATTTGCTCCTTCATTCTTTTAATTTGTTGAAAATTCTTCCTCCTTATCTGCAGTGTTTCAGATGTATACATTTCATACAGCACGAAAATAGGCCCTTAGGCCTAACTTATTCAAGCCGACCAAAATGCCAATCTAAGCTAATTCAATTTCTCACCATTTGGCCCATGCTCCTCCAAACTTTTCCAATCCATGTACCTTTGCAAATGTTTTTTTAATATTGTATTTGCACTTGCCTCTATAACAATGGTTCCAACTTCTTTGATGCCATAGACCCTTACCATTAACCAAAGGGTCTGTAGACCCCAGGCTGGGAATCCCTGCTCTAGAATGTCATCAGGTAGCCTGTCCCATTTACTCACTGCCCTTTCTGTGAAACGTGCCCTTCAGACCTTCTTTAGTTTAAGAATCCCCTAGCCTGAGAAAAAGATTGTGAACATCTACTGTATGAGTTCCCCTCAGTTTTAAATGTCACTGCAAAATCTCCCCCCTGTCCCCTTTGCACCAGGTTATCTAATCTCTCAGTGGGAGAGCATTTTGGAGATAGTGACCACAACTCTATCTCCTTCACCACAGCGCTGGAGAGGGACATGAGCAGACAATTTGGGAAAACATTTAACTTGGGTGGGGAGAAATATGAAGCTATTAGGTAGGAACTTGTGACCATAAATTGGGAGCAGATGTTCTCAGGGAAATGCACAGCAGAAATTGGCAAATGTTCAGGGAACATTTGCGTGAAGTTCTGCATAGGTATGTTCCATTGAGGCAGGGAAAGGATGGTAGAGCTAAAAAACCATGGTGTACAAAGTATGTAGAAAATCTAATTAAGAAGAGAAGAAAAGCATGCAAAATGTTTCAAGAAACTGTTAGAGCCCTAGAACATTACAAGGTTGCTAGGAAGGATATTAAGAATGGAATTAGGAGAGCCAGAGGGGCCATGAGAAGGCCTTGGTGAGCAGAGTTAAGGAAACCCCAAGGCATTCTACAAGCATGTGAAGAGCAGGAGGATGAGCCGTGTGAGAACTGGACCAATAGGTGCGATAGTGGAAATGTGTCATGGAGTCGGAGGAGTTAGGAGAGGTACTCAATGAGTACTTTGCTTCAGAATTCACCAGGGAAGGAGACCTTGGCAATTGTGGGGATGACTTACAGTGACTTGAGCACATAGACATTAAGAAAGAGGATGTGCTGGATCTTTGAAAAGCATTAAGTTAGATAGGTCACCAGGACCAGATGACATATATCCCAGGCTACTGTGGGAAATGAGGGAGAAGATTGCTGAGCCTCTTGCAATGACCTTTGCATCATCAATAGGGATGGGAGAAGTACCGAAGAATTGGAGGGTTGCAAATGTTGTTCCCTTGTTCAAGAAAGGCAGTAGAGATAACCCAGGAAATTATAGACCAGTGAATCTTACTTCGGTGGTGGGCAAGTTGTTGGAGAAGATCCTGAGAGGTAGAATTTATGAGCATTTGGAGAGACCTAATCTGATTAGGGATAGTCAGCATGGCTTTTTCAAGGGCATGTAACAAAACATATTGATGAATGTAGAGCAGTGGATGTAGTGTATATGGATTTCAGTAAGGCATTTCATAAGGTTCCTCATGCAAGGCTCCTTCAGTAAGTAAGGAGACACGGGATCCAATACAACCTTGCTTTGTGGATCCAGAAGGCAAAGGGTGGTTATAAATGGTTCGGATTCTGCATGGAGGTCGGTGACCAGTGGTGTTCTGTGGTGATCTGTTTTGGAACCCCTCCTCTTTGTGAGTTTTATAAATGACCAAGATGAGGAAGTAGAAGAGTGGGTGAGTAAGTTTGCTGATGGCACAAAGTTTGGAGGTATTGAGACTAGTCTGGAGGGTTGTCAGAGGTTACAGCGTGACATTGATAGGATGCAGGACTAGGCTGAGAAATGGCTCATATGGTAGGTCAAATTTGAAGACAGGATATAACATAAATGGTAAGACTCTTGGCAGTGCGAAGGACTTGAGAGATCTTGGGGTCCATGTCGATAGGACATTCAAAGCTGCTGCACAAGTTGACAGTGTTGTTAAGGTGTATGTTGTGTTGGCAATCATCAACTGTGGGATTGAATTCAAGAGCCTTGAGGTAATGTTACTGCTGTATAAGACCTTGGTCAGACCCCACATGGAGTACTGTGTTGATTTCTGGTCATCTCACTACAGGAAGGATGTGGATACTATAGAGAAAGCACAAGTGAGATTTAGAAACATTGAAACATAGAAGCATAGAAAACCTACAGCACAATACAGACCTTTCGGCCCACAATGCTGTGCCGAACATGTACTTACTTAGAAATTACCCAAGGTTACCCTTAGCCCTCCGGCCATATTATTTGCCAAGGGAAATCTCACATGCAATCGTGGTTGTTGTGTACATCCCTCCCTCTGCCAACCCGATGTCGGCGTGTAACCTCATTCACACCGTCATAGCCAGACAACAAACCCAGCACCTGAGTGCCCTCATTACCATCTCGGGTGACTTTAACCATGTTACCGTGGCTAGAACACTGCCCAACTTCACGCAGTCTGCTGTACAACCTGAGGGGAGAGGACCCTGGACTTGATGTATGCTAAAGTTAAGGATGCTTACAGCTCCTCTCCCCTCCCCCCACTGGGAAGGTCAGATCACAACCTGGTGCATCTCAGACCCTGCTACGTGCCTCTGGTGAAGAGTAAACCTGCAGCCTCGAGGACAGTGAGGAAATGGTCGGGGGAGGCTTATGAGACACTCCAGGATTGTTTTGAGGCGACAGACTGGCAGGCCCTCTGTGAGCCACATGGAGAGGACATTGATCAACTTCTGTGTGGACTGCAATGTTTTGGCAAGAACTGTCCTTTGTTATTCAAATAACAAGCCATGGGTAACAAAGGACATTAAGGACATCCTGAATGCTAAACAGAGGGCATTTAGAGATGGAAATAGGGAGGAGCTGAGGACAATACAGAGGGACCTGAAAGCCAAGATCAGGGAGGCTAAAGACAGGTATAGGAGGAAGCTTGAGTGGAAACTCCAGCAGAACAACATGAGAGAGGTCTGGAGTGGGATGAGGACCTTCACTGGGTTCCGGCAAACCAGCAACAGAGGGGCTGAAGGCAATGTGGACAGGGCCAACAAACTTAACATGTTCTTCAACAGATTTGACACTGTGGCCCCTGCCCATCCCCCACATGATTAATCTGTTGTCAGCCCCCAACCAACACATACTCCACTCACCCCTCCTACCCCTCCTCACAGCCCCCTACCCTGCTCTCGTGGTCTTCACAGGCGAACAGGTGAGAAAGCAGCTGAAATGTCTCCACCCAAACAAGGCTGCAGGCCCAGATGGTGTCAGCCCCAGGGTGCTCAAAGCCTGTGCCCCCCAGCTATGTGGAGTACTTCACCATGTCTTCAACCTGAGCCTGAGTCTCCAGAGGGTTCCTGTGCTGTGGAAGACATCCTGCCTCATCCCTGTACTGAAGACACTGTGCCCCAGTGGCTCCAATGACTACAGACCGGCGGCATTGACCTCCCACATCATGAAGACCCTGGAGAGACTTGTTCTAGAGCAGCTCCGGCCTATGGTTAGGCCACACTTAGACCCCATCCAGTTCACCTACCAGCCCTGACTCGGAGTTGAGGATGCCATCGTCTACCTGCTGAACCATGTCTATGCCCACCTGGACTAGCCGGCGAGCACTGTAAGGGCCATGTTTTTTGACTTCTCCAGTGCATCCAACACCATCCGCCCGGCTCTGCTGGGTGAGAAGCTGACAGTGATGCAGGTGGATGCTTCCCTGGAGTCATGGATTATTGATTACCTGACTGGCAGACCACAGTACGTGTGCTTGCAACACTGTGTGTCAGACAGAGTGGTCAGCAGCGCTGGGGCTTCACAGGGGACTGTCCTGTCTCCCTTTCTCTTCACCATCTACACCTCGGACTTCAACTACTGCACAGAGTCTTGCCATCTTCAGAAGTTTTCTGACGACTCTGCCATAGTTGGATGCATCAGCAAGGGAGATGAGGCTGAGTACAGGGCTATGGTGGGAAACTTTGTCACATGGTGCGAGCAGAGTCATCTGCAGCTTAATGTGGAAAAGACTAAGGAGCTGGTGGTGGACCTGAGGAGGGCTAAGGCACTGGTGACCCTTGTTTCTATCCAAGGGGTCAGTGTGGACCTAGTGGAGGATTACAAATACCTGGGGATATGAATGGACAATAAACTGGACTGGTCAAAGAACACTGAGGCTGTCTACAAGAAGGGTCAGAGCTGTCTCTATTTCCTGAGGAGACTGAGGACCTTTAACATCTGCCAGATGGTTCTGAGGATGTTCTACGAGTCTGTGGTGGCCAGTGCTATCATGTTTGCTGTTGTGTGCTGGGGCAGCAGGCTGAGGGTAGCAGACACCAACAGAATCAACAAACTCATTTGTAAGGCCAGTGATGTTGTGGGTGTGGAACTGGACTCTCTGATGGTGGTGTCTGAAAAGAGGATGTTGTCCAAGTTGCATGCCATCTTGGACAATGACTCCCATCCACTCCATAATGTACTGGTTAGGCACAGGAGTACATTCAGCCAGAGACTCATTCCACCGAGACGCAACACTGAGCATCATAGGAAGTCATTCCTACCTGTGGCCATCAAACTTTACAAAGCCTCCCTCAGAGTGTCAGACACCCTGAGCCAATAGGCTGGTCCTGGACTTATTTCCACTTGGCATGATTAACTTATTATTATTGAATTATTTCTGGTTTTATATTGCTATATTTCTTCACTATTCTTGGTTGGTGCTGCTGTAACGAAACCCAGTTTCCCTCGGGATCAATAAAGTATGTCTGTCTGTCTGTATTTTTCTAAGTTCCATGTACCTATCCTGGAGTCTTTCAAAAGACCCTATTGTATCTGCCTCCACCACTGTCACTGGCAGCCCATTCCACGCACTCACCACTCTCTCCATAAAAAACTTTCTCCTGACATCTCCTCTGTACCTACTTCCAAGCACCTTAAAACTGTTCCCTCTTGTGTTAGCCATTTCAGCCCTGGGAAAAAGCCTCTGACTATCCACATGATCAATGCCTCTCATCATCTTATACACCTCTATCAGATCACCTCTCATCCTCCGCTGCTTTAAGGAGAAAAGGCTGAGTTAACTCAACCTATTCTCATAAGGCTTGCTCCCGAATCCAGGCAACATCCTTGTAAGTCTCTTCTGCACCCTCTCTATAGTTTCCACATCCTTCCTGTTGTGAGGGGACCAAAATTAAGCACAGTACTCCAAGTGGTGTCTGACCAGAGTCCTATATAGCTGTAACATTACTTCTCAGCCTCTTAAACTCAATCCCATACTGGATTAAGGCCAATGCACTATATGCCTTCTTAATTACAGAGTCAACCTGTGTACAGCTTTAAGTGTCCTATGGTCCTGTGAGTATCCACAACACCCCAACCTTTGTATCATTAGCAAATTTATTAACCTATCCCTCCACTTACTCATCCAGGTCCTTTATAAAAATCACGAAGAGGAGGGTTCCCCAAACAGATCCCTAAGGCACACCACTGGTCTCCGACCTCCAATGCAGAATATGACCCGTCTACAACCACTCTTTACCTTCTGTGGGCAAGCCAGTTCTGGATCCACAAAGCAATGTCCCCTTGGATCTCATGCCTCCTTACTTTCTCAATAAGACTTGCATGGGGTACCTTGTCAAATGCCTTGTTGAAATCCATATACATTACATCTACTGCTCTACCTTCATCAATGTGTTCAGTCATATCCTCAACAAATTAAATCAGACTTGTAAGGCACTACCTGCCTTTGACAAAGCCATGCTGACTATTCCTAATCATATTATGCCTCTCCAAATGTTCATAAATACTGCCTCTCAGGATCTTTTCCATCAACTTACCAAATCATAGGTCTGTAATGTCCTGGGTTATCTCTATTCCCTTTCCTGAATAAGGGAAAAACATTTGAAACCCTCCAATCCTCCTGAACCTCTCCCATACCCAATGATGATGCAAAGATCAGGGCCAAAGGCCCAGCAAACTTCTCCCTCACTTCCCACAGTAGCCTGGGGTATATCTTGCCTGGTCTCAGAGACTTACCCAACTTGATGCTTTCCCAAAGCTCCAGCACATCCTGTTTCTTAATGTCTATATTCGTAAGTTTTTCAAACGGAAGTAAGTCATCTCCACAAACGCCAAGATCCTTTTCCATAGTGAATACTGAAGCAAAGTATCCATTAAGTACCTCTGCTATCTCCTCCAGTTCCATACACACCTTTCCACTGTCACACTTGATTGGTCCTATTCTCTTAAATCTTATCCTCTTGCTCTTCACATACTTGTAGAATGCCTTGGGGTTTTCCTTAATCCTGCCCGCCAAGGCCTTCTTATTGCCCCTTCTGGCTCTCCTAATTTCATTCTTAAGCTCCTTCCTGCAAGTCTTATAATCTTCTAGATCTCTATCATTACCTAGTTTTTTTAACCTTTTGTAAGCTTTTCTTTTCTTCTTGACTAGATTTACAACAGCCTTTGTACACCACAGTTCATGTACCCTACCATGCTTTCCCTGTCTCATTGGAACGTAGCTATGCAGAACCTCACACAAACATCCCCTGAACATTTGCCACATTTCTGTTGTACATTTCCCTGAGAACATCTGTTCAGAAATTATGCTTCCAAGTTCCTGTCTGATAGCTTCTCATTTCCCCTTAATCCAATTAAATGCTTTCCTAACTTGTCTGTTCCTATTCCTCACCAATGCTGTGGTAAAGGACATAGAATTGTGATCTCTACCTCTGAAATGCTTTCCCACTGAGAGATCCGACACTTGACCAGGTTTATTTCCCAATACCAGATCAAGTACAGCCTCTCCTCTTGTAGACCTATCTACATATTGTGTCAGGAAACCTTCCTGAACACACCTAACAAACACAACCCCATCTAAACCCCTTGCTCTAGGGAGATGCCAATCAATATTTGGGAAATTAAAATCTCTCACCACGACAACTCTGTTATTATTACACCTTTCCAGAATCTGCCTCCCTCTCTGTTCCTCGAAGTCCCTGTTACTATTGAGTGGTCTATAAAAGGCACCCAGTAGAGTTATTAACCCCTTCCTGTTCCTAACTTCCACCCACAGAGAATCAGTAGACAAACCCTCCGTGGCTTTCTCCTTTTCTGCAGCCATGACACTATCTCTGATCAGCAGTGCCACACCCCCACCTCTTTTGCCTCCCTCCTTATCCTTTCTGAAACATCTATAGCGTGGCAGAAACTATTCCTGTCCCTGAACCATCGAAGTTTCTGTAATGGCCACAACATCTTAGCTCCAAGTACTGATCCAAGGATGGACTTACAAAGATGGTGCCTGGATTGAAGGAAGTACCTTATGAGAATAGCTTGAGTGTACTTGGCCTTTTCTCCTTGGAGCGATGGAGGATGAGAAGTGACTTGATAGAGGTATATAAGGTGATGAGGGGCATTGATCATGTGGATAGCCAGAGACTTTTTCCCAGGGCTGAACTGACTTACATGAGGGGGCATAGTTTTAAGGTGCTTGGGAATAGGTACCAAGGGGATGTCAGGGGTATGTTTTTCACACAGAGAGTGGTGGGTGCATGGAATGCACTGCCAGTGGCAACAGTGGTGGAAGTGGAGGCAACAGGGTCTTTTAAGAGCCCCTTAGATAGGTACATGGAGCTTAGAGAAATAGAGAGCTATGTGCCAGGGAAATTCTAGGCATTCTCTAGTGGGTTACATGGTCAACACAACATTGTGGGCTGAAGGGCCTGTAATGTTCTATGTTCTATAACTCAAGCCACCATTCTACATCCATCCTTGTAAATCTCTTAGACCATAAGTCCACCTGTCGATCATCATCTGATAGTGTTTCTTTCTCTTCCAACTCAGAGAGGCTCGGAATATGGAAAAGGACGCGATGCCAATGTTGCACTTAAGTAGGGTTAAAATGGACAGAAATGGGGAGAAGAATGGTATGACTGTGATAAGATTCACATTACTCCTTGGGACTGAAAACTGATTTAATCAAACTTTGCGAATAATTCTGACATATAAGTAATGTTTTGCCTAATGTTCCTGAGTTGAATACTACATGAAGCATTCAAGACTTCAAAGGATTTTATCACAGTTTCAGAGTGCATAAAAGCATCTCAGGCGATCTTTTTAAGGGGCATCTGACTTCTGTGTGCAACTGCAAGTGTTCAAACTGTTCATCAGTCTCAATACAAAACTCTCAAAAAAGAAGAGAATTAAGAACACGTGACTTGATTTTATTTACCGCAGGCATAACAGTATTTAATGGCTTGTTCATCCAGTCCTTTGTGTCTTTTTGTGACAACATGTTGTCTGTGAATTCCATAGTGAATGGCAAATAAGTTGGGTACAACTTTTTTCAAGCAAGTGATAACCCCATGGTGATGTCCTGTTATTGATGGTGCCCCATCTGTTGCTCAAGCAAGAATGTTGGGGAGCAGAATGCCCTTCTCTTTGAAAAATGCTCAACAATCCAAAATATTGTCTCCCCCTTTGTACCTGTTCAGTAATATTCGAATGCTTGTAAATAAGCATTCTTTGTTGTTTATAGAACTCATTATGGTTCTATGTAAAAATATGTGAATTGCATATGTCATGACACTGCCACATGATATGTGTGTGCCTCACTTGCAAGGGGTGATTGATAAGTTCGTGGCCTAAGGTAGAAGGAGACAATTTTAGAAAACCTAGCACATTTAGTTTTCAACATAGTCCTGTTATAAATGTACCACAGATCTGAGGGGCTGAAGGGTGCGGGGTAGCCCCCTCCTTTGTGAGAATCGCAAGAGCATTATTGGGTTGGGTCAGAGGACCCAGGAGATGAGAGAGAGAGACATGGCCATTGTCTCCTGGAGACAACGTTTGTGGATTGGGGACTCTGCTACGTGCAAGCCCTCGGGCAAAGTGGGCTGGTTGAGAGAGAGATTGCATCACCCCAACCTGATTGACATCTACTACCCGGCGAGTTAAGATAAAAGGGGGGCTGTAGGGACAGCCCCTCAGACGCACCAGAAGAAACGCTCACGATCCCGTAATAGCGGGAAGCCATTTGAAGGAAGCCACGTGCGTTCGGTTCCCTTGCCTGGGGGCTGGTGGCTGGTACCACGGAAAACGACTTGGAACTAACAACGGGGAACCAACTCCCCCGACACAACGGATGGCCTCATAAAGACCCGGGCAAGTTTCAAACCATCTCTCTTAAACCCAAAGAGCTGCAGCTTGAAAGGACAGTGACTTTTATCTTTCCATCGGACAATACAATATCCCCTAGACCAGGGGTCAGCAACCTTTACCACTGAAAGAGCCACTTGGACCCGTTTCCCACAGAAAAGAAAACACTGGGAGCCGCAAAACCCGTTTGACATTTAAAATGAAATAACACTGCATACAACGTTTTGTTTTGCCTTTATGCTATGTATAAATAAACTATAATGTGTTGCATTTATGAAATTGATGAACTCCTGCAGAGAAAACGAAATTACATTTCTGCATGCAACAAAAACATTTTGAACTCCGAAAAAAAGACGTTGGGTTGAAGGTTACTTTTAAGTAAAATACTCAACGTCTATTTGAGTCCTTCTTGTATTTATGAAAAACGCCAAACTTAAATTTGCCGCCAGCAGCAAACCAAAAATAACGTCAGCCAGCTGTCAACCTGAAAAATAAAAGGACTATTTCACTGAACAATGAAAACATATGAATATACGTAAAATAATACGCAATTAAAATATTTATCATACTTCTTCAGGTTGACTCACACCTGACAATGCAGTCGTATTCAGTAGGGATGGATCGATGCTTAGGGGAGTGACCGGGAAGGATAATGTGTTTTTTTCCTCTCTGAACTCACAGAAGCGTTTCCCAAACGATGTTTGCATTGCGATGATTGCAGAATGTAAATACTCCGAATTTATCATGTCGTGACATTGTTTGAACTCTCTCAAATTGGGGAAGTGAGACAATGTGCCTTTCTGTAAATCTCTGGCAAGCAACGTCAACTTGCGCTCGAATGCAAAACATCCTCCAACATGTGCAGGGCTGTACGTCCTTACCCCGTTGAAGAGCTGTGTTCAGCGTGTTCAGGTGCGCTGTCATGTCTACCATGAAGTGTAGCTTTTCCTGCCACTCTGGCTGTTCCAGCTCAGGAAAGTTGAGCCCTTTGCTGCCCAGGAAAGTTTTCACTTCTTCCAGACGCGCGACAAAGCGTTTCAGCACCTCCCCTCTGGACAGCCAGCGATAAAAACACATTGTAGCGGTTGCTACACGCAGTCAGTAAACTGCAGTCAAAGATAGCTTTATTCAAACTAAACAGCCTTGCTTTTAAGCCTCCCTCAACCCGCCCCCCATGGGCGCGGATGCTGCAAAAGACACGTACTCACAAACCCCAGTAGGCTATCTCCCTTAGCCTGAACGCTGGCTAATTGTGAGCCGGTTCGGATGTGTTAGGAAATGGGTCGCCACAACGTCTTATTTAGATTGTACAAGATCACCATAATCTTCAAATTTAGATTTACATTTCAAAAACTAACAAACTAACATAAAATACATATTAATTAAATACTGACCATGTAGCGGTGTGCTACACGCAGCGCTAAAATTACGACACGGAGTCGGTAACTGCAGTCGAAGGAAAAAAACTTTATTCGAAATCTTCAGCCTCACTTTTAAGCCTCCCTCAACCTGCCCCCCCCCCCATGGCGCAGAGGCTCCAAAGCTCTGTGCTCGCAAACCCCCGTAGGCTATCTTATTGTGAGTCGGTTCGGATGTGCCAGGAAAAGGGTCGCCACAACCAATTATTTCCCAAAGCAACAGGGAGCCGCAGCACAGACGTAATAGAGCCACATGTGGCTCCGGAGCCGCGGGTTGCCGACCCCCGCCCTAGACAAACGATAGAGCTATTGCTTAATTGATGATTATTATACCCGCGTTTTTAGATTGAGTATTGACGACGTATATTATCTGAATGTCTGTATTAATCTTATTTTTGTGCCCCTTTATACATAAAGAGTTTTAAAAATAGTACCATCAGAATTCAATGGACCCCTCTATCTTTGCTGGTAAGTGATCCAGTTACGGGAATTTCATAACAGTCCCCTCCTACATTTACACATTTAGTCCAGCGGTCGTGGAGCATATGGATCTTGGGCCTCCAGAAAGTGTCCACAGATGAGTGATTGATAAGTTCGTGGCCTAAGGTGGAAGGAGATGAGTTATACAGCTCTCGTTACATGCACATGCAGCTCAACTCTTTGAGTGAAAATTCAGAAAGTTTGAAGTTAATAACTCACCTCCTTCAACCTTAGGGCACAAACTTATCAATCACCTTTTGTAAAGTAAACACAAACTAAGACTTGCATATCTCACCTTTCTTGTCTTCCTTTGAATTAGTTTAAGTTTTTTGAAGTTACGAAACATAACAGTCCCCTTGGAAATAACGGCTCTTGAACTATACTTTCATCTTTAGAAGCAAGCGTAACCGAGAAGCGAAGATACAAGGCCTTGCAAAGTCATCTCATCCAACCGCAGAGCAACTTCTGTTGCCATAAGTATGTTGTATAGTGTGTCTTCATTGTAATCAATTATGAGAGTCTGAGGACCAAATGCTCATAATATGTAATTAATTGCTTTAATTCAGCCTGTAATCCCTCAGCTATCCACCTGCTTGTGAGCACCACCACCACCTCATCACCCCCGCTATGTTTGTTGCCCCCTTAGAAACTCTCATTGCCCCCAGTATGGGATATCACCCACTTTGGGAAAAGTATTGTTGAGGTTTTGAGGTACAAAAATGCCACCAAGCAATGCAGTGTGTGTTTCCAGAACAAGGAAGTAGGCAGGAAAAGTCATTGAGGCGACTGGTTCCTGAAGCAAGTTTGGAAGCAACTTGATTATGCTTTTATTTAAATGGAAAGCATTTTGTATTCACTAAGTGCACTGCAGATGCTGTGGTCCTGACGAAGGGTCTCGGCCCGAAACGTTGACTGCTCATTTCAATGGATGCTGCCCGACCTGCAGAGTTCCTCCAGCTTGTTTGTACGTGTTGAAGCTTTTTATATTGATCTCTGTACTCACTTAAAAGTGTACACTAATCTTAAGCATTTTTAGTAATGCGTCCTTACAGACAGCGATAGGAATTGAACCCCAATCACCAGCATTGTAAAAGTATTACGCTAACCTCTACATGACTGTGCAAATTAACTTCCTGCTTTTTTGGTTTAGAACAAGAAATAACTAAACTGATCCTGTTGAAAATGACTTAGCGAGGCCACGCACAATCACTTAAGGAGTGTGAATATTTTGTTTTCCATGCACAGACTGAGAACATGTTAGTTCAAAGAATTAAATTTACTTAAGACTGAATAACTCTGTGGCTAAAATACTACTGTTATAGTGGAAGAATTCTCAACAGACTTTAAGAATATGAAGCAGCATGACTTCAGAATTATAGATGAAAATTTATTAATCCCAAATGTTTATTCTCTCTCCCCAGTTAAGGACCAGCTTGTACACATCTCCAGCATTCTATCTCTATTTTGGGGGTGAAGTTGCTCAGTAACTTAGGAACAAATTAATGTTCAAAATGAATCCTGAAATCGCTCTGTCTGCATTAAATTTTTATGACTGATCTATAAATCAGGGAATTATCCTGAGCACTGCATTACAGTGCCATTGAGCACATTTGCAAGGACCTCTGCAATGAGAACGCATCATCCATCATCAAAGCCCCCCACCATCCAGATCAAGCTCTCTTCTCACTGCTATCATTGGGCAGGACATACAGGTCACCGCTTTAACCACAGCTTTAACAGTTATTACCCTACAATAATCAGGCTCCTGAACTGATGTGGATATCTCCTTTCACCTCAACACTGAACTAATTCCACAACCTATATGTTTAAGGACTCATGTTCTCAGTAAAACTTATTTTTTTTATTTACGCAATTTGTCTTCTTTAGTAGCGGATACAGCTCAGTCCATCATGGGTAAAGCCTAACCAAACGCATCTACATGAAATGCTGTTTCACGAAAGCCACATTTATCATCAGGGATGCCCACAACCAGGGACATGCTCTCTTCTCATTGCTGTCATCAGGAAGAAATTACAGGTGCCTCAGGAACCATGTTCAGGAACAGTTATTACCCTTCAACCATAGGCTCTTGAACCAAAGTGGATAATGTCACTCCACTGTACACTTGCCTCATCAATGAAATATTCCCACAACCACTTTCAAGGACTCTTCATAACATGTTCTCAATATTTATTGTTTGTTTATTTATTATTATTGTTTATTCTTTTATGTATTTGTACAGTTTGTTGTCTTCTACACTCTGATTGAATGTGCTAATTGGGTGATCTTTCATTGATTCTGTTATAGTTATTATTCTATAGATTTGTTGAGTATACCTACAAGAAAATGAATCTCAGGATTGTATACAGTGACATATAGCATTTGTACTTTGATTATAAATTTTCTTTGAACTTTTAGACATCGGTTGATTGTTTATGTTTAGTTCTTCACAAATTGCGTTGTATTTCTTTATTTTCCTGTAAATACCTGCATGAAAAGGGATCTCAAGGTAGTAAAAGGTGAAATAGCTGACCGTTGGCATGGTAGCATCTACACTGGACTTTGAGGTGAGTGATTCCGGGTTCAAATCCAGCCAGCTCCTTGCACACTTTCCATCCATGTTGGGTTGAACATTGAGCTAGCAACTCTGCCTGTTAAAAAAAAACAGGCAAAAATGCTAAAGGATTGACAAGCTTGCCGTCCAATCCACCACAGGGCACGGAGAGGGAAAACAACAATGATGACATATACGTACTTTGACAATAAATTGACTTAGACTACCTTTAAAAATTCATTGTGAGACTGCAACTTCTCATAAGAAAACTATTTTCTTCACAAGTACATCATATATTGACATAGAAGTGATTCAGTGAAGCATCTCAACTGAATTATAAACTAATACATATTACATTTTGAAGAGATAGTTTGAGGTAACTTGCTTTTGGCCTCCCTACTTGTATCAATTATATAGCATTGCTTTGATTCTAAGGTTTATGAAATGACTCATGACAAGTCTCAGTGCTTTCATACATAAACAATTAGGTCCAGTTGCCGTGGGCCAATTTCTCAGCACTTTGAAGCTTTCTTTAATTACACTTTTACCATTGATTTGTGACTCTTTCATCTCCTACTCAAATTGACTAATGTCATATTCACTTGACAAGTAGTTCAAAAATTTTGACCAAGGATCAAATAAGGAACAGCAAGTATCTCCACAGGTGGTATTGTGTAGAAAATAAGATTAAGCAATTAGCCATCTAACTTTGCTTACTGTATCAGAGATTATAAATTCTATTGCTAAGCATGACATTTATGTGAACCACATAACATAATTTCTTTGCAAAACTAGTCAGGAAAGATGATTCAGTTCAAAACTTCACAGTGCACATAACCCAAGGTATTTCTTTCAAATTCATCTTCTTGGGCCCTCAGCTCCAAGTGCAGCATAGGCTATTGATGATCTTCCATCTCCATTGTCTGAAGTTGATGGTATGGTTGGAGTTCATTAACGTTTCTGTAATCTATCGTATCCACTGTACAGGGTATTGACTTATACAGCTTCATCAGAGCCCTGTTGTCTGGCCTTATGAAGGGGACATAGGGTTAGACTTTGGGAGGCTTCTTTCAAATTAACACACAAAATGCTGGAGGAATTCAGCAGGTCAGGTACCACCTATGGAAAGGAAGTTGATGCTTTGAGCTGAGTGCCTTTCTCAGGTTTGAAGGGAATATTTTGTGCATTTTCTTTCAAATCCCCCATAGAGATACATGAGGTATTGGGATATGTGCAAATCTTAAATACTGTGCAACTCAGGGATGTACCATTGTTGGTTTTACAGGTATTCACCCTCAACAACAATAATTGATTAGGACAAAGAGAATCTGCATTATCTGTTAATTACAGTTCTGATAAAGGGTCTCAGCCCGAAATGTTGAGTGTTTATTCCTCTTCATAGACACTGCCTGATCTTCTGAGTTCTTTCAGCATTTTGTATGTGTAGCTCTGGATTTCCAGCATCTGCAGAACCTCTTGCATTTATGACAACTACCTTTATTGGTTCAGTGAGAAACAAAGATGGAAGTCATACAAAAGTAAAAGTCTGTGCACACGTCCTCACTGTTTCTCAACCTTTCATTAACAGTTAAAGGAATAGAAAGGTAATACCCACAAATAGGCGTCTATGCTGGCCAAGCATTCCTCTTGATCCCAATGTAATTGCCATGTTTCGAATGTAGAGCCACCCACTTCCCTGATGGTTGGTCTCCAGAGCTTTTGCTGCTTCTACTCCCAAATTCTTATCAGCTTGAACTGTTGTGCTTTGATTTAGTTCGTTCAGGCTTAGCTGACTAGCTGGTATCAACTTCTCATTGGGTCTGCCCCAAGGACACAAGGCAGTATTACTTTATTGCGCTTCCATCAGGCTCGTGCCTCATGTCACTTGCTTTGTTCTCCCTGAGACCAATTCAGACCAGTTTAGTCAGTCAGTCAAACAATGGGCTCAGGCTTATGTAAGTCACAAGCTATTCTTTCCACGAGCATTCCATTTCTAGCTAACCATATAAACAGCTTCTTACATGGAAACGATCGCTGGTTATGTGTCCACTTTTAATTGCTCTGATCAACCCAGCCCTGAGCAAGAACACGTTCACAAAACAGTTCACAAAATGGTGGGCGCAAGAATGGTCTTCCAAAATGGCAGCTTCCATTGCTTCGAGCAGAAGGCTAGAACATGGTTTATCTACTTTCACTGTCCTTGATTCAGTTCTGTTAGACGCTCTGCATATTCGGCTTTATTCATCACATGTACATCAAAATACACAGTAAAATGTGTGGTTTGCTTCAGCATTCAACGTTCACAAAGATGTGCTGGGAAAAGCCCACAAATGTCACCACACATTCCAGCACCAACATGGCTTGCCCGCCATGCTTACCAGGGCCAAAACAGAACACAACACGATAAGTGAAAAAGCAACAGCAGCAGAACAAGCCCCCGTCCTCCCTCCAATCCAGCTTTGTATCCTTGGTGATGTTCCTAGGACAGTGCAATCCGTACAAATGCGACAGATCAGGTCCAATGTCCGTGTCAGTGGGAGATTTGCACATGCTACGAGGAAGGTTTAAAGCTCACCTGGGAGGAGAATGGGACCCAGAATAGAGGCACACTTAGGAGCAAAATTTCCAAATGAAGAATACTTCTCATCTTCTTTTAATTTTTATAAAGGGGTTTTACTTGCTTTAAGGCCAACAACTCACATATGAGACTGTAACAGATGTAGACCACGCACGTAGAAGCCGGCCTTCACAAGATATGCTCTCCCGTTGTCATGGCATACGCTGACAACGATGGAACCCAGATGCAGAGGAGAGACAGATTCCCATGTGGAAACTGACACCAGAGTTTATTCATATCAGTTCCAACAGAACATTGGAGGCTTGGCAGAGTGTCATTGTGAAACATAATCTTCTCAAAGCTAGGACACCATGGTAAGTGCTGATTGGGAGTCTGCTTAAATAATCACAGAATGCAGAAAACCAATAACAGTTAAAGTAAACTGAACAAGATTAAATAGAAAGCACCATGGATAACATCTCTCCTTAAGACAACTACCAGCAAATTCAATTGCTCCAGAAACCAGGGGGTCTGGTGCTCTCTGGCTCCCCACACAGGCCTGACAGGCTCATTGCATCCATAGTATCTGCAGTGCTCTGCAAATTCTACTCCCCAACCAACAGTGCCCTGCTCCCACTGACACCTCCCAGCCTGCACAGTTAGGCACCACCCAGTCTCCACCCAGCTAATAGGATTCACCTTCTACTCTTTTCAGACTCATCAGCAGCAGCCTAATTAACCCCAGTTCTCATCCAAAGTCCTCATCGAACCAGCCGCCCTCAACCAGTCCATCCGAGCCTTCACTCTCCCTGCCTGAAGTTCTCCTTGTTGCCTGCTGTGTTTAGTTTCTGTTCTTTCTCATTTTGTGGCCCCTCAAGGCTTGTTATTTTGCAGACTATTATTAAAGTTATTGTTTATTGCTAAATCATCTCAGCTGCCCCGCTTTTGGGTCAAACCTCCTCTACATTTCCTGACACCTTCCAGCTCTGACCACCTAGTTGTGAACACCCCCCCCCCCCAACACCCCCCACTCTCAAACCTCTTAACTTATCCTCAACATTCCAATATTCCCAGGGACAGAGAATTAAATGTGGGCATTAAATGTGCCAAGGCCTCAGGCCCAAGAGTTTGCAGTAACTGGATAGAACAGAGGAAATTACCGGGGTATCTGAGAGAGATACTTTAGAACAAAGGTCTAAACCGAAAAGATAGAGGGAAACCGTTCCCACTAGTGGAGGGGTCAAGAAAAAGCGGTCATAGGATGAATGTTAGTGGTAAGCAAACCAAGGTGAGTAGAAGTGTTCTAGAGTGAATTTCCAGGGGAAGTAGTTGAAGAAGATTAAATTAGAGCATTCAAATGGGAGCTGGATAAGTTTCTGAATGGAAGTATTTTATAGGGCTATAAGTACAGGTTAGCGATTGGGACTGCTTGATTGGTCTTACATAGGTGGGTGAATTGTCCTTTTTTATCTGATAACCATTTTGTGACAGACGTCAGGCCATACTGAAATTCAGCTTAAGGACAGGCCCCTCAGCCCATTAAGTCCATGCTTATGTTAATTCAAAATTCAAGGTTCAAAGTGCATTTATTATGCAGCATACAACCCTGGAATTAGTCTTCCCCCCAGACAGCCATGAAATATTGAACCATGGAACCAAGCCATTCTATAAAAAACATCAAGCCCCCATTTTCTCCCCAGCGCAAAAAAATTACACAAACAGCAGCAAAGAAAGAGTGAAAGCACAAAATCAAAAGGCATATCTTAGTACAGTTCAGCTCAGTGTTCATTATCTGCAGACTGCCTCATTCCAAAGTTGACCAAAAATAGCAACAAAAAAGGAATGACTGGAACTAGAACACATCATAATGTGAATGAGAGTTGAATTTTTAAAATGCCTTGATTAAACTTTGCTCCAGTACCATCCTCTGAGAGCTTTGAAGCAGAGAGAGAGAGAGACCTCCACACACAGGCATCTTCCTCCTGAAACAGCAAACAAGAAGCTGGTAGACAGTGCTGAATACACGGTTGCCTACCACTCTCGCCTCAGTGATTTCAATCTTCCTCGGTGCTTTAACTTGCGACAGATGGAGTGAATCATGAGCTCGTGCTCTCCAGGTCTCTTACCCTCCATGCCGAATGCTTTGCTTGCTGCCACGTGGAACCCTCTCGGAGACAGCAAAGTGCCAAATTGCCCTATTAATTCTATATTAATCCCATCTTTTTTTCACATTATCACTAACCCTCCTCCGCCCTGTCGCAATTCTACCAATCATCTGCACGTTAGGGATAATATAAGTCACCAGTCATTTTATCAATCAGAGCATCTTTTCCCTATGGGAGGCAACTGAAGCTCACAGCGGACACTTGCGGATAAAGGGAACATGTACAAAATCAACACAGAAAGTACCTGAGGTCAGGATTAAATCCAATTAAATACAATCTGTCTATTCTGTCCATATCCTGTTCTTAAATATCTCAACAAGATTCCCTGGCAACTTTCAGAGAGGTGCTGCCTGAACTTCCAGCAATTTCTGTTTTTATTACAGATCTGCAATTTTTTTTACTACTTTCATATATGAAGAACACCAAAGATTCTCAACACCAAAGATTTTTTAAAGGAAATTTTAGACCTAGTTGTTTGGAAAGACTTGGCAAGTTTAATCCATGCGGGTGTAACGTGCTGAACTTTGGGAGGGCGATTGTAAAGAGAAGGTATATAGTTAACGACTCAACTCTTAACAGAATCCTCTGCTCCTATGTCTTGGGGTCCAAGTCCAAACTTCTTTGAAAGTAGCCACACAAGTAGATAGGGTGGTAAATAAGGTGTGTAAAGTCAGGGCATTGAGTATAAGGGCAAGGAAGTTATGTTGCACATGAAGTATTGCATGTAGTTATGGTCATTCTTTTGCAAGAAGAATGTGGAGGTTTTGGAGAGGGTGAGGAAGAGGCTTATTCCTGAGATGTCATCTGAATTATAAGGCATGAGCTATAAGGAGACATCGGACAAACTTGGGTTTTATCTGAAATGTTGGAGGCTGTTGATTTTTGCCAAGATCTATCATGATTAAGACAATGATCGCCCACGTCATACGACATGGCACATAATGATAATGCTGTTGGACGGTGAGGACAACCCTATAGAAGTTTATAAAGTTCTGTGAGCCATAGGTATGGCAGTCAGAATAATTTTCCCTTAGTAGATTTGTCGAATACTGAAGGGTATGTATTTAAGATTTTAAAGGAGATGTGCTGGGTAAGTTCTTTTCAGTTATAATAAGCCCTCTGGGCTTGTGCAGGGAACCGGACAGCGTTAGGCTCTGAGGTTGCTATAGCTCCTGAATTTGTTAGTTGTTGTTTCAATGAGAGTGATTAATCACTGATGCTTTCTGTTTAATCTTGTGAAATTCATTTTGACTGGCACGGGTTTTCCACGTTCTGTGATTATTTTAAGTGAGAGTTTGAGAGTGCTATGCCTCGCGGAGCCAATCAATTGTCAGAGGTGCTGTGAATCAATTGCAAAAACCGTTACACTGTCATACTGCCCATTGTTGCTCAGCACTGAGGCTGAGGCTGCACTCGGCTTTGTGTTTGCGAGTTCTGTTTTGCTCCACTCCGTGATGAACGGAGACTGAGGCTGTGGGTTTGTTCCAGCTGCTCTGAGCTTCACCTCCATGGATTCACTTTGGTTCTGAATACTGTTGCTTGCTTTTTTCGTTCGAACGTTCTGTGTTTTTTTCTTTTTCTCTGGGCATTGATTTTTGTTGGTCTTTTTTTTGCTGGGTTCTTTTGGGTTTCTTGTTTTGTGACTGCCTGTAAGGAGACGAATCTCAAGGTTACATAATTTATACGTACTTTGAACTTTGAAGGCATATCCGGTCACTGGGCATACAGCAGCAATTGTTCTGTAATAATGAGAACAGCAGATATTTTGGCTAATGCATAAAGTGATAAAGGGACAATGAATCAGAAAGCATTTTTATGGGCAGTGTTCTGAGTATTGTTGATTATTTTTCCTTCTCCAGGCAAGTACAGAACATTTGAGTGCATGATCAGAATGCCCAGTCTCCAACCAGTTATATTCACCATCGAATTTATTGATAGCTCTGGGAATGTTTTGTATTACAAATGACTTCCAGAATATTGATTATGGCAGAATGGGTGATAGTAAAGCTTTTGAATGGACCTGTTATAGTTTTATAAGATTAAATGAGAAGTCAAGGTAGAAACGTAGTGTAATAGTTTGCACAGCGCTTTGCAGCACCAGCGAAGCAGGTACAATTCCTGCTGTTGTCTGTAAGGACTTTGTACATTCCCCCCATGACTGTGTGGGTTTCCTCCAGGTGCTCCAGGTTACTTCCATATTTTAAAGATGTGGTGGTTGGTAGGTTAATTGGTCATTGTAAGTTGTCCTATGATGAAGCTAGGGTTAAATCAGGGGGGTATTGAACTGAGGCTAAGGCTATGGGCCTAGTCCAACTTCAGGTCTATGGTCCCACTGTCATTCTGAATGCTGTTACTCGCTTTTGCTGTTTGCATGATTTGTTTTTTTTGTCCTTTTCTCTGCGCATTGGGTGTTGGTCTTTTTTTAGAATAGGGTTCTTTCAGGTTTCTTGTTTTGTCACTGCCTATAAGCAGATAAACCTCAAGGTTGTATAACTTATAGATACTTTGATAATAAATGTACTTCGAACCTTGAACTTTAGTTGGTGGGCAGTGCAGCTTGAAGGGCCTATTCTCAATAAGTAAATAAGTAATGCTGGAGGTAACTGGGAGGACAAGGAAAACTGCAGAACACAGGGGAAACTGCAGGGGATGAGTAAAAGGACAGATTGAAAAGAATGATTGCCAATTTGCAAGCTACGTGCAGCATGGTAGTATAACGGTGAGTGTAACGCTTTGCAGTTCCAGACAGTTTGGGTTCAATTCCCACCACTCTCTGGAAGGAGTTTCTACGTTCTCACCATGACCACTGGGTGCTCTGGTTTCACCTCACATTCCAAAGGTGTACTGGTCAAGGTTAGTAAGTTGTGGGCATAGTATGTTGTCGCCAGAAGCATTGCAACACTTGCAGGCTGCTCCCAGCACATTCTTAGACTGCATCGGTTGGTGACTCAAATGGTGCGTCCATGTTTTGATATTTCAATATATGTGCCACAAATAAAGCCAATCTTTAAATAGATGGAGTTTGACAGGGAGGATTTCATTGGGCAGGGGTTGCTGCTGGGATATAACCCACTACTGTTGGGGAAAAAGAAAGCAATGGTATTTGGACTTTCTGAAGGTTAGAAAATGCATAGATAGTCATGTTATTAAAGAGATCTTGAAATAAAATCTCTGGATTACCAGAGAAGAGAACACTATTTGCACCTGCTCCGAAGGACAAGATCTGACATTTACAGATGTAATTGATGTCAACAGTCTAAGGTCTATATCAGCCGATTATTTTTCTCAGCACCACATTAATCTGTCATCCCTAGATTTCCTTAAAATTAAAAAATCGATTGATTCCTGTCTTGAATATACTCACGCATTGAGCTTCTACAGCACTCCCTTTTAGAGAATTCCAAAGATTCACATTCTTCTGGGTGGAGAAACTTCTTCTCATCTCTTGTCCTGGATGGCCAATTCCCTTCTTGGTGACTTGGATTATGATTTGAGACGTGTCAGTCATGGAAAACGTTACCTTCTTACCTATGATGTCTGGTATCAGAGAGAATGCATTTAAAGCGAGAGGGTTAATTTTAAAGGAGATGTGTGAGCGGTAATTTTTTTACATAGAGAGTGGTGAGTGCCAGAAATGGACTGGCTGGGGTAGCGGTAGAGGTAGGTTCATTAGGAATTTTTAAGAGACCTTTGGATAGGCACATGAATGTGTGGAAAATGGTAGGATATGGACACCAGAGATCCTGCGGATGCTGGAGGAACTCAGCTTGATTCCAGCAGTCCTGATGAAGGGTAGCAGCATGGAGCCAATTCCACAGGCGTTGCCTGACCTGCTGAGCTCCTCCAGCGCTTTGTGTGTGTTGGAAGGATCTGGACATCGTGCAGGCAGAAGAGATTAGTTTAGTTGGCCAGTTGATTTAATTGATTCAGCATAATATTGTGGGCCAAAAGGCCTTTTCCTGTTCTGTATTATCAAACCCTTGAAATTCAACATCTTTTATTTTTCTAAATTCCGAAGAGTACAGGCAGAGGACAAATATACCATGGAATTAGTAAACCACAGCTTCACACTCCTATTCTAAGTATACCCCAGCATTCCTAATGACCAGCACTACTTATTGTTTTTGTGTTAATATGCTTTTGTGGGATTATGGTGGAGTGTTCAAGTTCATTTATTGTTACATTTTAGCTGGGGTTATACAGTTATTTGCATGTGCGTTTGTGGGTCACCCTGACTGTAACCAGGGTGTGTGATGGTCACCTTTCCCCATCTGTCTGTGACTGAGTGGGTTCCCTCCCTGGGCCACAGTTTGTTTTTGTATTTATCACAATAAAAACGGTTGTTGAGTGTAACGAGGTTCCTCATCTGTCATTGTGGACCAAATGCTTGCCACATCGGTGGAATTAGAAATTGACGACGAGATTAAAGAGCTATGACGTCAGATAGAGTGCCTTAAAACTCAGGGAATAAGTCAAGGGACCAAGCAGTATGCCTCCCTCTTAACCCCGGGCCAGGCTCATGTAGGTGGGTCTCAGAGAAAAGGTCTGGGAACCAAGCATTGTGCCTTCCCAGAGAACTCCGACGGGGAGAGCATAACCAGACTCCCCGACCCGGGGGACACGGAGGAACACATCACTCACCTCTCTCATGGCCCACACTGGGGAATACAAGATGCCACGGCTATGGGAGGATGGGCAACATGGCAGACACCACCGACTCTGCTGGAGCAAGAGGAGGACCAACGGGCCCTAGCAATTCACCCCAGAAGGTCCACCCTGATGCAATGGTACCAGCCTCCTGAAGCCTTCCCTGGTGCGTCAAACTTGTCACACGGCACAACTGAGACTATGGTGCATCTTGTCCTGATGCTGGAAAGCGATGGCCTGCAGGCCCTCCTCGACCTAACACTGGTGGAGCAGCGTGACTCATAGCAGTCCTCATAGCAGCGCTGGGGCGTTTTGAGCAAAGAAGCGAGGGAAGAACTGGGCAGCAGGCAGCGCCACCTGGGAGAGAGCCTGGGAGCATTCACAGCAGATCCTCTGCCTCTGTGCTCGGCAGAGCTACCGCCAGCTCCCTCCCGTGGTCCAGGAAGAGCTTGCCCTCCATGCCTCTGTAAAGGCACTGATGCTGGAGTACAGCGGAACCAGGGTCAAGAGGCACTGGTGAGGTAGGCCTCCCCACCGTTGATCAGCAGCTGGGCAGCGAGCAGGAGAGTGATCCTGTGCTGGTCCAGATGAGGGGTGGCTGAGTGTGGGGCAGAGGTCTCAGACCTGGATCCAGGGACCAAAGTGGGGATCCTGGAGTTGTGAGATGGGTTGCTGTTCCGGCAGTGCCAGTTTACCGACGGCGACCGACACCTCCTGCAGCTGGTGGTCCCCTGGGGTCTCCATGCTACAGCACTGTGGTCGGTGCACAGGCTGGTGGGGGCTAACCATTTTGGAGTTGCAAAGACATTGGGCAAGCTGAGCAAAAGCTTCTACTGGCCTGCGTACAGGCAGAATGTGGAGCCGTTTGTGCACTGCTACAACACTTGGACGTCCCAGAAAGGGTCAGGCTGCCAGTCTAGGGCGCCAATGCAACAGTACACTGTGGGGGCCCCAGCATGGGTCTACCGCCCCTCCCAGGAGAAGGGTCTATCTCCCAGGGAGGAAAGCCATTGGAAGAGGCTGGGGGAGGTGCTGACCCGCATCTCCAATATAACATATTGGGTGCAGTTGCCTGAGTGGTGGAAAGTAGTTGTGGTGGACCAGGACTGGCTGGCAATATATCGGTCCTTGGCCACCACTGACCCAGTGAGGCTGAAGGAAGGAAGTGACTCTCCGGGTGACCTACCTCTTGACTCATCAAACTGCCTCCCCGGGGGGGGGACGGGGCTTCAGAAACCCCTCAGTACCGCAGATGGCAGCATTGACCACCACTGGAACTCTTGGACTTTGTTGTGGACACTGTTGTTGCTGGGGATGGCTGACCCTTCAAGTGGGGACAAAATGGCGCTCGGTGGGGGACATGGTCAACAGCCTGCTCCAGCATTCCTAATGACCAGTACCATTCATTGTTCTTGTGTTAAAATGCTTCTGTGGGATTATGGCAGGACATTCAAGTTCATTTATTATTACATTTTAGCATGGGTTATATAATTATTCGCTCGTGAGTTTGTGGGACAGCCTAACAGTAACCAGGGTGTGTGATCATCACCTCCCCTGTCCATAAGTGTCTGTGCTGTTCTCTCCCCAGTCATTGTGCTTGGTTTATTTTGACCTTTATCACAATAAAACCGTTCTTGCTTTTAACAAGTTTTCTCATCTGTCATTATAGACCAAATACTTGCCACAATTTTCTTAGATTGGGAGACCAAACTAACATACAATATACCAGATGATTTCTCACCTGAGTTCCATATAATGGGAGTGAAATGCTTTTACATTTTGTATTCCAATCTTTGGCAATGAAGATCGATATACCAGTTGTTTTCCTCATTGTTTGCTGAACCTCCAGTGAATATGTACAAATATACCCACATCTCTCTGAAGTCAAAATATTCAACCTCTGAACATCTGAAAAAATACTTTCTCTTTTTCCTACCAGAAATCCATCTGTCACATACTTGCTTATTTACTGTATCCCTGTCCATCTGTCCATTAATGTCTCTCTGCATCTTTATTCACAGCCTATACTGCCACCTAGCCTAATATTACTAGAAAGCCTGAAAATATCGCACATGCCTTCCCCAAGCAAATTATTGATATAAATCATAAACAGCAAGGACACCCAGTTCAACAACTTTTATTCTTACTCTGGGTTTTCTGACCATTAATTAATCTGCAATTTATGAAAATATTTTCTGCTAGTAATTAGTGCTCTAATTTTATTTGATATTTTGTGTGGTACCTCGAAGGACATCTGAGAGCCTGAATATACCATGGCAACAGGTTCATCAATATTTTTTCCACCATATACAACATCAAAAATTCCAAGAGATTTGTCTAGGGAGGCTTCACTTTCAAGGTCCACATTGACCCTACACAATCAAGTTATTAATTTAACAGGGTCCAGCTACTACAATTTGCAACGGAAAGTGTTGACTCACAGAGTCCAGGTTTGGTGATATTAATAAGTTAAATTAAATAGCAGTGCAGAAGAGTTCTGAGGCAGCTTTTATAGATGCAATATCTATTCAGAAATCTGGTGGGAGAGGGAAAGATGCTGTTTCTGAGTCGATGAATGTGTGCCTTCATTGTAAAGTACATTTTTATTATCAAAATATGTACTGTATATTATACAACCTTGAAATTCATCTTCTAACAGGCAGCCATGAAACAAGAAACTCAAAGAAAAGAAGGCTGTCGAATACCCAATGTGCAAAGAGAGAGAGAAAAAAAAACAACAAATGCAAGAAAATAGCATTCTGAATTAAAGTCCAGGACCCTTAGTTCAGTGCAGAGCCAATTAAATGTCAGGGGGCAGCAAGCATAACCAGCACATCCCTTGCCTTGGGTTCCAACACCCTGACCTTTTAAACCTAGCCCTGTGCCTAAATTGACGTCCAGACATCATGTTCAATTGCTTTGATACGCGCTGGAGCCTGGACCCCACCACCTCAGAAAGAAGGCCATAGTTGGGAGCTTAACATCAAAGAATATACTTTGTATGAAAAAGGACAGGCAGGAAGGCAGAAGTGGTGGTGTATCTCTGTTGGTTAGAGATGGAATTACATTTTTACAACAAGGTGGCTTAGGGTCAGGGAATGTTGAATCTTTGTGGGTGGAGTTAAGAAAAAACAAGGGTTAAAAAAACACTATGAGAGTTATTTTTTGGCCTCCAAATACTGTAATAGCTAAGATGTAGGGTTGAGATTGAAAAAAGGAGCTGGAAAAGTTATGTAATAAGGGTAAAGATAGAATTGTAATAGGGGACTTAAATATACAAGGAAATTAGGAATATCAGTTTGGTATTGGATCATAAGTAAGGGAATTTGTTGAATGCCTAAAAGATTACTTTTTAGAGCAGTTTGTGCTTGAGCCTACTCAGGGAGAGGTTATCTTAGATTAGATGTTGTAGAATAAATTGGATCTTATGAGGGAGCTTAATGTGAAGGAACACTAAGGAGGCAGTGATCATAATATGATTGAATTCATACTGCAATTTGAGAGGGAGAAGCGTAAGTCACACGTATCGGTATTGCAAAGAAATAAAATGATTTACAGAAGCATGAGAGGAACTTGCCCAGATGGATAGGAAGGGGATACTGGCAGGAATGATGGGAAAGCAGAAATGGCTGAAGTTTCTGGGAATAGTTCATAAGGCGCAGAAGAAGTTGTTCTCAAATGGCAGGGGTAGGAAACCATGGCTGACAAGGGAAGCTAAGGACTACATAACAGCTAAAGAAAGGGCATATAAGGTAGCAAAAGTGAGTGAGAAGTTGGATGATTGGGAAACTTTTAAAATCAACAAAAGGCAACTGAGAAAGCTTTAGGAAGAGAAAAGATGAAATATGAGGACAGACTAGCTCATAATATAAAGCAGGATACTAACAGTTTTTTTCAGTTATATAAATAATAAAAGGGAGGTGAGGGTTGATATCAGAACACTGGAAAATGATGCTAGTGAGGCAGTAATGGGGGGCAAAGAAAGGGCAGATGAAAATGGGTTCTTTGCATCTGTCTTCACTGTGGAAGACACTAGCAGGGAGGTCCATGAGTGTCAGGGAACAGGAGTGAGTGCCATTACTATTACAAAGGAAAAAAATTCTAGGTAAACTCAAAGGTCTTAAGGTGGATGAGTCACCTGGATCAGATGGACTACACCCCAGAGTCCTGAGAGAGGCTGCTGACGAGGCAACGGATGCTTTAGTCATGCCCAAAATGAATCAAGAATGACTTGATTCTGGCATGGTCCTGGAGGACTGGAAGTTTGCAAATGTCACTCCATTCTAAGAAGGGAGGAAGGCAAAAGAAAGGACTAGATAGGGTGGGCGTACAGATGATATTTCTTATGGAGGCATCCAGAACGAGAGGGCACAGCCTCAAAATTGAGGGGCAACCTTTTAGGACAAAGGTAAGGAGGAATTTATTTTAGTCAGAGAGTAGCGAGTCTGTGGAATGCTGTGCCACAGCTTGCGGTGGAGGCCAAGTCTTTGCGTATGCTTAAGGTGGAAGTTGATGGCTTCCTGATCGATCGAGGCATCAAAGTATGTGCAGGTGTGTGGGGATGAGTGAGATCCAGGATCAGCCATGATGGAATGGTGAAGCAGACTCAATGGGCTAAATTCTACTCCTATGTCTTATGGTCTCAATTCCACCTGCACCCTACCTTTCTAATTTGGCCTGTCACCCTGCTTGGGCTTGCTTCTGTCACATCGAATTGCCTCCACGTCCAAAGGAAAGCTACAGGATGAAGGTGCAGAACTGCATATTCCAGTGTCTGTTAATCTGTCTTCACACAGTTAGTTAAGCAGAAAAACTGAATCTCAGGCTGGGTGTCTACAAGTCATGTTTAAATTAATTTTGGGAGGACTAGAGTATAAAAGCAAGGGTGAAATAATGAGGCTTTATAATTTGTATCCAGTCATTAAGCTGAAACCGACTCTTTGTGACCTCATGGACCATTGGGTCCACTGGGTTTTCATGGCAAGATATGGAAGTAGATTGCCAGGCCTTTCTTCCACACAGACACTGCAGCCGCCCAGGTCAGGACCCAGCTGGGTTTGAACTCAGGACCATCTGCCTTGAAGTCCAGTGCTGATGCCACTACACCATCAGCCAGCCCAAGGCTTTATAAGGCAACACACATAAAAAAAAACATGCTGGGAAAACTCCACCTATGGTTTCAGATTGTTCCTGTCCCACTGAACTCATATCTGCATACCTTGACTTTGTTTTACCCTCCCCCCCCACTTCAGTCCCTTCCTACCTATGTCAGTGGCACTGTACACACTCTGGATCTTTTCAATGATTGCAAGTTCCCTGGCCCCCATCACCTTATATTCACTAAGGATGTCCAGTTCCTATACACGTCCATCCCCCACCAGGAAGGCATCAAAACTATTCTTTTCTTTCTGGACACCAGACCCAACTAGTTTCCCTCCACCACCAGTCTCCTCCAACTGGCGGAACTTCTTAACTCTTAATAATTTCTTCTTCGACTCCTCCCGCTTCCTTCAAACAAGGTTCAGCCATGGGTCACCTACATGAGTCCCAGCTATGCCTGCCTTTTTGTTGGCTATGTGAAACAATCTATGCTCCAAGGCTACACTAGAGTCCGTTCAACACACACAAAATGCTGGTTCCTACCATTGGTGCTGCTTCTTGCACCCATGCCAAACTCGTCGACTTCATCAACTTATCTGTAACTTCCTACCTGTCCTCAGATTTACCTGGTCCATTTCCACCACCTCCCTCCCCTTTCTCGATCTCACTGTCTCTATCTTTGGAGATAGCTTATTTACTGATGTCTATTATAAACCCATGGATGCTCACAACTACCTGGACTACACCTCTTCCCACCGCTACTCGTAAAAATGCCAACCCCTCCTCTCAATTCTTTCATCTCTGTTGCATCTGCTCTCAGGCAAAGGCTTTTCATTCCAGAACAAAGGAGATGTCCTCCTTCTTCAAACAAAGGGGTTTCCCTTCTTCCTCCATCAACGCTGCCCTCAATTGTATCTCTTCCATTTCATGCGTCTGTTCTTACCTGTCCTCCCGCCACATTACCAGGTAAGTGAGGTTCCTCTTGTCCTCAGTTACCATTTCACCAGCTACTGCGTCCAGCACATAATTCTCTGCAACATCCGCCATCTCCTACGGGGTCCCACCACCAAGCACACCTTTCCCACCCTGACTTTCTGCTTTTCACAGGGATCACTCCCTATAAAACTCCCTTGTCTATTCATCCCTCCCCACTGATGTCCCTTCTGGGATTTATTCTTACAAGCGAAACAAGTGCTACACCTGCCCCTACACCTCCTCCCTCACTACCATTCAGGGCCCCAAACAGTCCCTCCAGGTAATGAGACACTTCACCTGGGAGTCTGCTAAGGTATATACTGTGCGGTGTCCAGTGCCCCTAGTGTGGCCTCCCGTATATCAGTGAGACCCGTGATAAATTGGGAGAACGCTTAACCGAACACCTACGCTCCATCTGCCAGAAGAAGTGGGATCTCCCGGTAGCCATCCATTTTAATTCCACTTCCCATTCCCATTCCAATATGTCAGTCCACGGCCTCCTCTACTTTCGCAATGAGACCACACTCAGGTTGGAGGAACAACACCTTATATTCTGTCTGGGTTGCCTCCAACCCGAACATTGATTTCTAGAACTTCTGGTAATGCCCCCCCCCGCCCCTTTTACATTTCTCTCTCTCACCTTATCTTCTTGCCTGCCCATGGCCTCTCTCTGGTGCTCCTCCCCCCTTTTCTTTTTCCCATATATTACATATTTGCTGAGGACTGGGCAAGTGATTCATCCGAAGTAGAAAATGGTAGAGTGAACTTTTAACATTATATCCACGTCTCATGAAGATAGCTCTCAAGTCTGATCTATCTTTTCAACATTTGGTCTGTTGTAATTCACAGCATAAAACTTCACTCAAAACATAAAGTCTCTTGCATCCTTTCAGACAATGTGTTCTATATAGTATCCCCGTCATCCTCTTGGTTTTTCAGCATTTGGATTTAATTCTCGTAATTACTCTACGCATATGCTGTGAGGTTTCTGACATTTCTTCAAAGGTGTTTTCTATTTACTCTATCCAGATGCCACAATTAAGTCTTCCCTCAGGCACCCCTTTTCCAAACAGAAATAACTAGATCATAGGTAGGTCTTTCCAGTGCCAGCAGCAATAGCTTTGGGAGTCTCCTCGGATCCTCTCCAGGGCAATGACATCTTTCCTGAAATGTGGTGACCAAAGATAGTCGAGTTGTGCTCTAACTAATGTTGTGTGGTCTAAAGCAAGTTACCTGTTGTTATTGCTGAAGACAATAACATTGGAGCATAATTATGTCATTCGGTTCATCAAGTTTTCCCCTGAACTGGAGGGGTCTAATATTCTAGTAAGTGGTTTGCTAGTGAAGCACGGGGGGGGGGGGGGGGGGGGGGAGGGGGTGTTAAATTAGAGTTTCAGGGGGATGGAAACCAGGGTGCCAGAACAAATGGTGGAGAGGTTGTGGAGAAAGATGTTGTTAAACAAAGACAGGAATCAAAATCCTGAGCATGGTGGGATTAATGATCTGAGTGGCAAGGTGCACTGCAGGAAAGGCAATTGAGGTTAGAGTCAGGTCACTGAAAATTACTGAGACTTAGTTGCAGGAGGGGCAGGACTGGCAGCTGGATGTTAAAGGTTTCTGTTGTTTTGGATGTGATAGAGCTGGAGGGTTTAAACGGGGAGGAAGTGACTTTACTAGTCAGGAATATGTCACAACAGTGCCTAGTCAGGGCAGATTGGAGAGCTCATCCAGTGAAGCTTTATGGGTAGAACTGAGGAATAAGAAAGTTACGATCTCATTATCGGGATTATGTTATCGACCACCCATTAATCTGCAGGATTTGGAGGAGCAGATATTTTCAGCGATTGCAGACTGTTGGCAAAAAACACAAGGTTGTTATAGCAGGTGATTTTAACTTTCCATAGATTGACTGGGACTCCCATATTGTAAAAGGGCTGGATGGGAAAGAATTTTTCAAATGTGTTCTGCAAAGTTTAGTTTCCTCTACTTGGAAGTACCAAATACAGAGAGTGTGATACTAGATCTCCTGTTATGGAGTGAGACAGGGCAGGTGACAGAAGTTTGTGTACTTGAACATTTTACGTCCAATGATCATAATGCCATTAGTTTCAAGTTAATTATAGGAAAGGATAGGTCTGTACTGTGTGTTGAGATTCTAAATTGGAGAAAGACCAGTTTTGATGACATCAGAAAGGATCTGGCAAGTGAGGATTGGGACAAAAGTGAAATTATAGGAGTACAGAGTTTATATGTTCCTGTCAGAATAAAAGTCAAGGATAACAGATTTAAGAACCTTGGCTTTCGAGAGATATTGAGGCTTTGGTTCGAGAAAAGGAGGTGCATAGCAGGTGTAGGCAGACAGGAACAAATGAGATCCTTGAGCATTATACAAATGCAAAGGGACACTTAAGAAGGGAATCAGGAGGCACGAGGTTGCTCTGGCTGACAAGGTGAAGGAGAATTCTAAGGGCATCTACAAATATGTTAAGACCAAAAGGATAGTAAAGGATGAAAATGGCCTGCTCGGAGATCAGTGTGGCAATGTATGTGTGCAGCGGAAAGAGATGGGGAGGTTTTAAATGGAGTTTTTGCATCTGTATTTACTCAGCAGACAGACACAGAGTCTATAGAACAAGGGCGAAGCAGCATCAACTTCATGGACCCGAGACAGATTACAGAGGAGGAGGTGTTGAGGTGTTGAGGAACTGTCTTGAGGCAAGTTCGAGTGGATAAATCCACAGGCGTTTCATCAGACACTATGGGAGTCTGGAAAATACACGGGCCCAAGCAGAGGTATCTAAAAGAACCATAGCCACAAGTGGAGTGCTGATGGATTGGAGGATAGCTAATGTTCCGTTGCTTAAGAAACATGCTAAGAATAAGCAAAGAAATTATAAGTCGGTGAGTCTGACATCAGTTGTGGGAAAGTTATTGGAAGTTCTGAGGGATTAGATTTGTAAGTATTTGGGTAGACAGGGACTGATTAAGGATAGTTTAGCATGGCTTCATGTGCAGTAGTTCATGTCTAACCAGTCATAGTTTTTCGAGGAAGTTATCACGTAAGTCGATGAAGGCAAAGCAGTGGATGTTGTCTACATGGACTTTAGCAAGGACTTAGTCAAGGTCCCACATGGGAGGTTGATCAGTCGCTTGGCATTTAAGATGAGGTAGTATATTGGATTAGACATTGGCTTTGCAGGAGAAGCCACAGAGAGGTAGTAGATGGTTGTTTTTTTTGACTGGAGGTCTGTGACTAGTGGTGTGCTGCAGGGATCAGTGCTGGGTCTTTAGTTGTTTGTCATCTACATCAACGATCTGGATGATAATATGGTAGACTAGATCAGCAAATCTGCGGATGACACCAAGATTGGGGGTGAAGTTAACAACGAAAAAAGGTTATCAAGGTTTGCAGCGAGTTCTGGATCAGCTGTAAAAATGAGCTGAAAATGGCAGATGGAAAGTAATACAGACAAGTGTGAGGGGTTGCACTTTGGCAGGACCAGTCAGGGTTGGTCTTGCATGGTGAGCGGTGGGGCACTGAGGTGATAGAGGGATCTGGGAATACAGATCCATAATTCCTTGAAAGTGTAAATAGGGTCATAAAGAAAGCTTTTTGCACAATGGCCTTCATAAATCAAAGTATTGAGTACAGGAGTTTGGTTGTTATGTTGAAGCTCTATTCGATGTTAGTGAGGCCTAATTTGGAGCATTGTGTGCAGTGTAGGGACTCCTTGATTTTTCTAGGCAGAATTCACCCAGACTGTTAAGGGTTAAGTTCACTGTGCATCAGTGTATGCTATGTGTTGTGTTGTACTTTACTTCGTGGGGGGGGGGGGGGGGAAGAGTGTGTGTGTGTGTAATATATAGACAATAGGTACAGAAATAGACCATTTGGGCCTTCGAGCTTGCACCGCCATTCTGAGATCATGGCTGATCATCTACTATCAATACCCGGTTCCTGCCTTGTCCCCATATCCCTTGATTCCCCTATCCATAAGATACCTGTCTAGCTCCTTCTTGAAAGCATCCAGAGATTTGGCCTCCACTACCTTCCGAGGCAGTGCATTCCAGACACCCACAACTCTCTGGGAGAAGAAGTTTTTCCTTAACTCTGTCCTAAATGATCTACCCCTTATTTTCAAACCATGCCCTCTGGTACTGGACTCTCCCAGCATCTGGAACATTTTTCCTGCCTCTATCTTGTCCAATCCCTTAATAATCTTATATGTTGCAACCAGATCACCTCTCAACCTCCTTAATTCCAGCGTGTACAAGCCCAGTCTCTCTAACTCTCTGCGTAAGACAGTCCGGACATCCCAGGAATTAACCTCGTGAATCTACACTGCACTTCCTCTACAGCCAGGATGTCCTTCCTTAACCCTGGAGACCAAAACTGTACACAATATTCCAGGTGTGGTCTCACCAGGGCTCTGTACAAATGCAAGAGAATTTCCTTGCTCTTGTACTCAATTCCCTTTGTAATAAAGGCCACCGTTCCATTAGCCTTCTTCACTGCCTGCTGTACTTGCTCATTCACCTTCAGTGACTGATGAACAAGGACTCCTAGATCTCTTTGTATTTCTCCCTTACCCAATTCTACACCATTCAGATAATAATCTGCCTTCCTGTTCTTACTCCCAAAGTGGATAACCTCACACTTATTCACATTAAACGTCATCTGCCAAGTATCTGCCCACTCACTCAGTCTATCCAAGTCACCCTGAATTCTCCTAACATCCTCATCACATGTCACACTGCCACCCAGCTTAGTATCATCAGCAAATTTGCTGATGTTATTCTCAATGCCTTCACATATGTACATTATATATATAATGTCGCCATTTGTTTGCTAAGGAAATAAAGTGTACATTTATGTAACTACAGTTGTGTTGATTTTTTGTCGACACTACCACACTGGTGACCGCGACGCTCCTGCGAATGATTCCAGAGTGATTTCATTCATTTACAATCATGACTGCAAACGCCACTGCTTTCAAGCTCCCTGAATTCTGGCAGGAACATGCCGCCATTTTGTTCACTTGAGGCAGAGGCCCAGTTTGCAGTGCGAGGAATCTCGCAAGATGACACGAAATGTTACTCTGTCCTTGCAGCTCTGGACAGCCCTACGATGAGTGTCCTGCAGCACCCCTTTGGAAGTCAGCAGCTATGAGACCCTTAAGCAAATCTTTCCAGAGACTTTCGAACTTACCCAGTGTACTCGTCGTCTTCTCTCACTGCTTGGCTTGGGCGACTCCTAGCCATCGGCGTTGGTGGACCATATGCTGTCCCTCCTTGGCGGATATCAGCCATGTCTCATCTTCAGAAGACTTTTCCCATGACACCTACCGGGCAAGGTGCAATCGGCTCTGGCTGGCTCTCCCCTCAGACACCTCCGGGCTCTAGCGAGAGATGCTGGCAAGGTATTTTCCATCGCCAGGAGGGCCTGTGCGGCCGTGTGGCTGGACGATTCTGCCACCTGAACATGAGACAATCGCCGCGGCTCAACGACAGTCTCCTACCCTGTGTTTCTACCGCGCGAGCTTTGGGCTGAGAGCTAAGAAGTGTCGTCCACCCTGCAGGTTCAAGGAGTTGGGAAACGGAACAGCCGGCGCCCATCAGCTGCTATAGGCGTCGGCAGGTCAGGCAGTTTGTTCGCTACAGACTCTGTTTCCAAGTGCCATTTTCTCTGTAATACGGGCGCTCCGGTCAGTGTCCTGCCCGTATCTAAATTTGACATAAAAACTGGGGAATATGGACCATCTCTCGAGGCTGCGAACAGCACTGCCATCGGGAGTTTTGGTAAATGCGAGATGACATTGTGTTTTGGCGGGCAGAAGCTCTGCTGTAATTTTGCATTGGCGGTGGTGTCTACACCCCTGCTGGGGCTGACTCCCTCTGCGCCAACAGCCTTCTTGTTGATGTCCAGAAACAGCGCATCATCACCGCACAGACTCCCTACTCCTTCTCTGGCACACACGGCGCCACTGGCCCTTCAATGTTGTGCAGCACCCCTTTCCGCTTCCTGTGACTTCCTCCGCCTCCTCGCTGAGTTTCCGGACCTGAACGAGCCCACTTTCTCCTATTCCACCGCTAAGTATGGAGTGGAGGACCATAGTCTCACCACTGGCCCACCTGCTCATGCCCGCACCAGGTGCCAAGGCTGAGTTTGATGCCATAGAGCACCTGGGCATCGTCAGGCGGTTCAGCAGACCATGGGCTTCCCCCCTCCACATCGTGTGAAAACCGGGGGGGGGGGGGGGGGGGTTGGTGTGTCCCTGTGGTGTGGTTACCACTGCCTCAATGACACCACGACCCGTGACTAATACCTGATCCTGCTATCCAGGATTTCTCTGCTCACCTGGTAGGGAAAATTATTTTCTTGAAGCTGGATCTCAACTGTGGTTATCACCAGGTCCCTATCAACATCCGGAGTGACATTCCTAAATCCAATGTTATTACACCGTCTGGTTTGTTTGAGTTCCTTCGAATGCCGTTGAATCTGAAGAATGCAGCCCAGGCCTCTCAGTGTCTCAAGTACAGTGTTCTCAGGGATTTGCCATTCCTGGTCATTTACTTAGATGACATTTTGGTAGCCAGCTCTTCTAGGGATGAGCATCTCTTACACTTGAGGACCCTTTCCGAACACCTCAGTCAGCACGGTCTTATCGTCAACCTGGCAAAGGGCCAGTTTGGACTGTTTGTGGTCGATTTCCTCAGACACCGTGTCAGTGTGGATTTGGTTGGCCCATTGCCCCTGTCCCGCAGGTTTACACACCTCCTCACCGTCATTGATAGGACCACATGTTGGCCGGATGCAGTGGTGCTGTCGCCCTTTTCAGCCATGGAGGTAGTGGAAGCATTCGTTGGTTTCTGGATCACTTGGTTTGACGGCCTGTCGGATATCTCTTCAGACCAAGGGACACAGTTTACGTCTGAGCTTTGGTGTGCAGTTGCCCATGATCTGGGAGTCAAGGTGCACCCTCAGGCCAACGGTCTGTGCGAGCGTTTCCCCTGTTCAGTGAGAGCCACTCTCCGTGCATGCCTCACTGACGGTTGTTGGGTGGAAAGACTGCTGTGGGTCATGCTGGGCCTGAGGGCAGTCCCTAAGGTGGACCTTCAGTCCTCTTCTGCGGAGCTCGTTTTCGGGCAACCCCTGTGGGTGCCGGGAAAGTTCCTCCCAACATCCACAGTCCCACAGCGGTCGACTTTTATGGACAGGGCGAAAACTTTCACTCCGGTGCCCACAACGCAACAATACTTGTCATGGTCACTCATGTTGCCGGGTCTGCAGGAGGCAAAGTGTGTTTGAGCGTCTTGACGGACGTCGGGCTCCCCTGCAGCTGCTTTATAATGGCCTGTTCTACGTGTTGGAAGCGGAGGGTAAGATTTTTACGCTGGACTTTGGTGGTATCCCGGACAGTGCTTCAGCAATCACCTCAAGCCTGCCCATTTGGACCTGGACTCTCTAGTGGAAGCAGCACAACCCCCGTGGAGGGGCCGACCTCTCACCTCCAGAACTTCTGATATTGAGTTTTCTTCCTCCCCGGCACCTGCCTGTGACAGCAGCAGTAGGTTTGGCCAACTTTTGTGGGCCCCTGATGATTTGACTGTCTGCCGGGGTGAATTCTGGGGGAGGGGGGAAGGCGTGTGTAGGAACTCCTTCATTTCATTAGGCCGAATTCACTTAGACTGTTAAGGGTTAATTTTGCCATGTATGTTACGAGTTACTTTGTGTGTTATTACGTTTTGGCGGGTGGTGAGATGTTTCTTATATGCATACAATGTCACCATTTGTTTGCAGAGGAAATAAAGTGTATGCTTGAAGTTATTACACGCGTGTTGATTTTTTTTAATCAACTCTCCCACAGCAGTATTAGTCATCTGCTTACAGGAAAGATGTAAATAAGATTGAGAGAGTACATTGCAAACTTACTCAAGGGACTTGAGGACTTGAGTTATAGGGAGAATTTGGATACTGGAGGCTAGAGCCTTATTCCCTGGAACATAAAGGTTTGGGGGGTGATTTGATGGAGGTATAAAAAACCGTGACAGGCATAGATAGGGTAAATGTAAGAAGACTTTTTCCACGGAGGTTGGGTGAAAGATGAACTATTTAAAGGGAACCTGAGGGGAAACTCCTTCGCCTAGAGGGTGGTGAGAGTGCAGTATAAGCTGCCAGTGCAAGTGTTGGATGAATGATCAATTGCAGCACTTAAGAGAAGTTAGGATGGGCATATGGATGGGAGGGGTATGGAGGGCTATGGTCCGGGGCAGTTCAATAGACTAGGCAGATTTATGGTTTGGCATGGACTAGATGGGCCAAAGGGCCTTGTTCTGTGCTGTAGTGTTCTATGACTCTATGAGTGTTTTCCACCATTATATCATGGTTAATATATTGTCCTCCTCAACCCCATTCTCCTGCCTTCTCCCTGTAGAGTTTGGTACCCTTTCTAATCAAGAACCTAACAATCTTCACTTTAAATATAATCAATGACTTGGCCTCTACAACCGTCCGTGGCAATGAATTCCATAGAGTCACCACCATCTGGTTAAATAAATTCCTCCTCATCTCTGTTCTAAAGGGTCGTCTTTGAATTCCGTAGCTGTGTCTTCTGATCTTAGATTTCCTCACTACAGGAAACCTATTCTCCATGTCAGCTCTATCTAGGCTGTTCAATATTTGACAGGATTCAAAGAGATCACCCCTCATTCTTCTGAACTCCAGACAGTACAGGCTCAGAGTCAACAAATGCTCCTCATACACTATTAGAAGAAACCATGCTGTATGTTTTGTTGTCCATCTTCTTGCCTTGTCTGCTACCTTCAAGGATCCGTTGACACGTCTTCTCAAGTTTCTTTGTTCCTCTGCAGCAGTCAATATCCTGGAATATACTGGAATTCCAATAAAGCACATTCACAATCCCTTGAATGAACTTTGACTTCTCTAGTTAACTAAACAGACCATTTGTAGCTTCCTATGGTGCAGGAATTCCCAGCCTGGGGTCCACAGATTCCTCAGTTAATGGTAGAGGTCCATGGCATAAAAAAGGTTGAGGATCCCTGGTGTAGAGTTTCCATTATCAATCAAAAGTACAATGTTTGCAATTGCTAAGCCTCATTATCATGAGCCCCCTCCATTTCAATTGTTACTCAAGCTCCTAAGCCCAGAACTTAGGTTCTTCTGTCTGGCAATATTTCTGAAACGTCTGGTTGTCCAGGACATGAGATGTATCTTGAAGCTCCTTCATGGCTCAGAATGTGCATGCAACAATTCAGAGATGCTCTCCCACATCCCAGTGAAAGTTCTTTACCTAAAACATTGATTTTTTGTTCTACTTCATGGATGCTGCCTGTCTTGCTGAGTCCCTCCAGCATTTTGTATGTGTTGCTCTGGATTTCCAGCATCAGCAGAATCTCTCTTGTTTATGATCTGCCGCATCCTAGTCTAGTTAGATTAGTTTACCAAGCATAAACCAGAATAATTTACAGAAGGAAATCTGCAGATGCTGGAAATTCAAACAACACACACAAAATGCTGGTGGAACACAGCAGGCCAGGCAGCATCTATAAGGAGAAGTGTTGTCGACATTTTGGGCCAAGACCCTTCGTCAGGACTAACGGAAAGGAAAGATAATAAGAGATTTGAAAGTAGTGGGGGAAGGGGAAAATGCGAAATGATAGGAGGTGGGATGAAGCTAAGAGCTGGAAAGGTGATTGGCGAAAGTGATACAGAGGTGGAGAAGGGAAAGGATCATGGGACGGGAGGCCTCAGGAGAAAGAAGGGGTGGGGGAGGAACACCAGAGGGAGATGGAGAACAGGCAAACAACTAAATATGTCAGAGATGGGGTAAGAAGAGGAGGAGGGGCATTAACGCAAGATAGAGAAGTCAATGTTCATGCCATCAGGTTGGAGGCTACCCAGCCAGTATATAAGGTGTTGTTCCTCCAACCTGAGTTTGGATTCATTTTGACAGTAGAAGAGGCCATGGATAGACATATCAGAATGGGAATGGGACGTGAAATCAAAGTGTGTGGCCACTGGGAGATCCTGCTTTTTCTGGCAGACCGAGCTTTGCATCAGTACTCACTACAGAAAAGGACTTTGGCGATTGTAGGGACAACTTACAACTGCCTGAAAAGCTTGAGTGTATAGACATTAAGAAAGAGGCTGTGCTGGAGCTTTTGGATAATCAATTTGGATAATTCTCTGGGAGCAGCTGAGATATACCCCAGGCGAATGTGGGAGGTGAGTGAGGAGGTTGCTGAGCCTCTGGCAATGATCTTTGCATCATCAATGGGGATGGGAAGCATTCCAGAGGATTGGTGGATTACGGATGTTGTTCCCTTATTCAAGAAAGGTAATTGTGAAGTGGTTCATTTTGGTAGGTCAAATATGATGGCAGAATATAGTATTAACGGTAAGACTCTTGGTAGTGTGGAGGATCAGAGGGATCTTGGGGTCTGAGTTCATAGGACGCTCAAAGCAGTTGCGCAGGTTGACAGTGTAGTTAAGAAGGCATACGGTGCATTGGCCTTCATCACCTGTGGGAATGAGTTTCAGAGCCAAGAGGTAATGGTACAGCTATATAGGACCCATGTCAGATCCCACTTGGAGTACTGTGCTCAGTTCTGGTCGCCTCACTACAGGAAGGATGTGGATACTACAGAGAGAGTGCAGAGGAGATTCACAGGGATGTTGCCTGGATTGGGGAGCATGCCTTATGAGAATAGGTTGAGTGAACCCAGTCCTTTTCTCCTTGGAGTGATGGAGGATGAGAGGTGACCTGATAGATGTGTATAAATTGATGAGAGGCATTGATTGTGTGGATAATCAGAGGCTTTTTCCCAGGGCTGAAATGATTGACACAAGAGGGCACAGTTTTATGGTGCTTGGAAATAGATACAGAGGAGATGTCCGGGGTAAGATTTTTAGAGAGTGGTGAGTGTGTGGAATGGGCTGCCGGTGATGGTGGTGGAGGTGGATACAATAGGTTCTCTTAGAAGATTCTTGGATAGATACCTGGAGATACATAGAAGGCTTGGGGTAACCTTGGGTAATTTCTAAAGTAAGTACATGCTCGGCACAGCACTGTGGCCTGAAGGGCCTGTATTGTGCTATCGGTTTTCTATTTTTCTAAGTTTCTATGTAACTGCTGAGCTACCAGTCTGACCTTCCCTTCCTCTTGACTACATTTTCCATACTTCCTTTACTTCCACAATGTCATTAATTATTTTGCTCACGTCCTCTTTTCATCTGACTTTTTATTTCTTGTATTCCCACCACTTACCCATACAACATACAACATACTGTTTTTTATCCTGGGTCATCCAGAAGCCAAGCAGCCAGAAGACATAGATGACAAACAAGTAACAGCTCAGACGTGTGCTCTGGTACTTTCATACTCTTAGTGGCAACTTTATTGGGTACACCTGCAGGTTGGTGCAAATGTCTGATCAGCCAATCATATGGCAGCAACTCATAAAAGCATGCAGTCATGGTCAAGAGGTTCAGTTGTTTGGACTGAACATCAGAATGGGGAAGAACTGTGATTTTGATTGTGGAGCAGGGTGGCCTGAGTGGCTCAGAAACTGCTGGTCTCCTGGGATTTTCATGCACAGCAGCTTACAGAGAATGGTGTGTGAAACAAAAAAAAAATATCCAGTAAACATCAGTTTGGTGGCAAAATTGCTTTGTTAATGAGAGAGGAGAACGGGCAGGCTGGATCAAGTTGACAGGAAGGCAACAGTAACTCAAATAACCACAAGTTGTATCAGTGGTGTGCAGAAGATAACTAGAATCAGAATCAGGTTAACTATCACCGACATGTGACGTGAAATTTGTTAACTTAGCAGCAGCAGTAGTTCAATGCTATACATAATCTAGCAGAGAGAGAAATAATAATAATAATAAATAAACAAGTAAATCAATTCCATATATTGAACAGATTATTTAAAAACATGCAAAATCAGAAATCCTGTACATTAAAAAAAGTGAGGTAGTGTCCAAAGCTTCAAGGTCCATTTAGGAATTGGATGGCAGAGGAGAAGCTGTTCCTGAATCGCTGAGTGTGTGGCTTCAGGCTTCTGCATCGCCTACCTGATGGTCACAGTGAGAAAAGGGTATGCCCTGGGTGCTGAAGGTCTTTAATAATGGACACTGCCTTTCTGAGACACTGGTTTCTAAATATGTCCTGGGTATTTTGTGGGCTGGTGCCCAAGATGGAGCTGACTTAATTTGCAACCTTCTGCATCTTCTTTTGGTCCTGTGCAGTAGCCCCTTCATACCGGACAGTGATGCAGCTTGTCAGAATGCTCTCCACAGCACAACTATAGAAGTTTTTGAGTGTATTTGTTTACATGCCAAATTGTTTCAAACTCCTAATAAAGTATAGCCGCTGTCTTGCCTTCTTTTTGAATTGCATTAATACGTTGGGACCAGGTTAGATCCTCAGAAATCTTGACACCCAGGAACTTGTAGCTGCTCACTCTCTCCACTTCTGCTCCCTCTATGAGGATTGGTATGTGTTCCTTCGTCTTACCCTTCCTGAGGTCCACAATCAGCTCTTTCGTCTTATTGACGTTGAATGCCATGTTGCTGCTATGGCACCATTCTACTAATTGGCAGATCTCACTCCTGTAATACTCTCGTCACCACCTGAGATTCTACCAACAATGGTTCTATCGTCAGCAAATTTGTAGATGGTATTTGAGCTACACCTAGCCACACAGTCATGTGTATACAGAGAGTAGAGATTATGTCTGAACGTATGGTACATCAAAGCTTGAAGTGGATCGGCTATAGCAGCAGAAGACTACAAACGTACACTCAGTGGCTACTTTACTAAATCCAGGAAGTACCTAAAGAAATGGTACTTAGTGTGTTTTACTTGTTCCTCTTAGAACACAGTGTTCTGTTCCAGTGATATCTGGAAGAATCAAATACCTAGTCAAAGACAAAATGTAAGGCACGACAACCTATGATGACTTGTTTTTCTCCTCACTTTGCCAAGGCATGAATAATTCACTGAAATTTTGTTAGTATTCTGCAAAAAAAAAGCTCACCATGGAAGCTGCCAAAGTTATTTATTAAATTAAGCTGAATAAGTGTCTGGGAGAATGCAGATTTAAATCTGAGCTATGTTCATGCATGTGATTATTCAATGGTATAATCATAAAAAAATATTGTAATTGATGCTTGCTCTGGTTATGGATGGCAGCATCGAGCCGCAGCTGCCGTGATGTTATAAGTAAAATAAAGTGGAAAGCTGACTATAAAAGTATTTGGTTTAATAGTACTGTGATTTCATCTTTTTAAGCCTGTCACTGTTGAGAAGTTAATTATTGGTCAATAAAATACAACCCTTCAATCTTCTTACAGTGTTCTGGTGTCAAAATGACTCCAAACGTAATTACTATACTTTCCCGAGTAAATAAATTTCTATTGCACGTCGAGCTTTATATTTAACTTTCAGTGATCACGCAACATGCAAGGACAATACTTCATCTGTTTATTTTATTGGATGTGAAATGAGAAGCTTCTATTTCATATTAATTTTTAAAATGTACCAATTTATGTTCATATTAGCTGCCTAAGTAATAATACTGACCACCATCAGTGCCATGCCCGCTGAGTTTATTTAAAAGTGCTCCATAACTGACTTATTAGGGAATATGGAACAAAAGGAATGTCACTTAAAAAGTCTTTTAGTGCTCAGACAATGACCTGCAGGAGGTCAAGGAGTGGAAAAGAATGGTCCTGCACAATAAAGGTCTTACTGCCCTTTATGCCTTTGGCTTTTCGGGCAGCAATGAAGGTCCTCCATCACGAGCAGGGCTCCAGGCTTCCTTCATCATGTCAGTAGCTTCCTCTGGGTTTTCACTGCTATCAGTCATGCAAACACTGGTTGGAAACTGAGAAATGCCATCACAGTCAGTAAGTTTCTTCATTGATGTTTCCGTAATAATTTTGCTTTACTGGTCAGGGTTGTTAGTCTCTAAACCTGCAGGACTGGTGGACCACTCTTAGTCTGGCCTCTACCATTTGATCTATTTGGCATGGGTGACCCTACCAAGAGCCAAAGGATAAAGCCTTGACTCTAGCCAACATAGCTCTCTGGGTCATTGAGGCACATAAGCCTCCAAATCTAACAACAAATTTGTGGTCCTCTTGGAGGACACAAATGTAGAAGAAGTCTTTTTCTTCACATACTTAGAAAAGTGGTGTGTTCAATGGAAAAAAAATGGCAGTGCCTCTTCTTTATTAGAAGTCTGCACAGATTAGGTATGTCACCCTGACAAACTTTGACAAACATCTATAGATGCATGGTGCAAGTGTCCTGACTGGTTGCATCACAGACTGATACAGAAGCACCAACGCCCAAGAATGGAAAAACCTACAAAAAGTGATGGATACAGTTGAATCCATCATGGGTAAGCCTCCTCACCACTGAGCATATCGATAAGGAATGTTGCCACAAGAAAACGGCATCCATAAACAAGGACCCCCACCACTCAGGGCATGCTCTCATCTTGCTGCTGCCATTGGGAAGGAGGTAAAAGGAGCCTTTTGTCCCACATCACCAGATACAGGAACAGATATTATCCTTCAACCATTAGGCTAATGAACCAGCATGGAAAACTTCACTCCCCTCAATACTGAATTAATTCTGCAACCTATAGATTCATTTTCAAGGAGTCTACAACTCACATTCACAGTGTTATTTATTTATTTGTTTATGATTATTATTTGTTCATTTTGTATTTGCTCAATCTGTCTTTTGCTCATTGGTTGTTTGTCAGTCTTTGTGTGAACTTTTCATTGATTCTATTGAATTTCTTTGCTATGTTGTAAATACCTGCAAGAACATGGTGACACATACGTACCTTGATAATAAATTCAGTATCAGTATCAGTGTGTACAGACAAACAAGCCAAATTCAAAGCTTTTGAGGGTAACTTGTGGAGTTCCACAAGGTTCAGTGCTTGGTCCATTGCTGTTCATTTTGTATGTAAATGATATATGTATGGTCTGTCAGACATTAAAATGTATATTATTTGCTGATAATACAACTATATTTTGTAGTGGGGAACATCTGAAATAACTTTTGGATACAATGGAGAAAGAACTAAAAATTATAAAGAAATGGTCTGATACTAACAAATTGTCACTGAATCTAAGTAAAACTAAATTCATAATATTTGGGAACCATGTACCAAACTCATACAGTAAACTTGGAATAAGTGATGTTGAAATTGATAAGGTATCTGAAACAAAATCTTTGGGAGTGGTAATAATAATAAATTAAGCTGGAAACCACATATAAATTATGTCAAAGCAAAAATGTCAAAATCTATTTCAATACTGTACAAAGCACAAGATTTCTTAAATGAGGAATCTTTGTATACATCATACATCACTTATAGTCCCATATATGACTTACTGTGTAGAGGTATGGGGAAATACTTACAAAACAAATACAAACTCAATTTTTCTACTTCACAAGAAAGCCATACGAATTGTAAATAAGACAAGTTATTACGAGCCAACCAATCCATTATATGTTCAACTAAACACTTTAAAATTCAGAGATTTCGTAGATTTTAAAATAATACAAGTTATGTATAAAGTAAAAATGGGCAGTTACCATGAAGTATCCAACGATTGTTTAAAATGAGAGGAAGTCAGCATGATTTGAGAGGAACATGTATATTTCAAAAACAAAGGATAAGAACAAATGTAAAAAATCATTGTATTTTAGTCAGAGGGGTGAATCTGTGGAACAATTGTACTGAGAATTTAAAAACATACACCACACTTAACAGGTTTAAAAAATTATTTAAAAATAATTTAATGAACAAATATAACATACATGAATTAAAATGAATGTGAGCAATGTAAATAAATGATACTTGGAAGTGGATTTTGTGTTAAAAGATCATGAATTTTTTGTTTTGATGTGATGATTGACGCCAGATATGCTTTTGTATAAGTAAAAGGGGTAGGCATAATAAGCTGTAGCTTCAGCCTACGTCTTTTCAGTCTGTTTCAAAGATTATTATTATGAAATCATCGTTGAAAATGATGCTCTGTGTTATGTTTGTACTGGCCAAAATAAAATTTTCATTCATTCAGTTTACCTTAAACATAGAATTTTGCAGAATGGGCGAGTCTTTGGTTGAGGCTGCAGTGAATGGGAGGTCAATAATGCTCATAGAAAGTGGGACAGTCCAGCAAACAGAGGTGGAGGAGATAGCAGGAGAAGATATTGGCTACTGAGACATTGGCATTTGAGACATAGGTCTCAAAGATCCCAAAGAGGAAGAAGTATTCTGAAGGAATGATGACACAACTGTGCTAACAAGAGAAGTCAAAACCAACATCAAAGCAAAAAAGAGGGCATATAGTCGAGCAAAAATTAGTATGAAGATGGACTGGGAAGCTTTTAAAAACCAATAGATGACAACTAAAAAAAGTCATTAAAGACAGAATATGAAAGTAAGCTAGACAATAATATTAAAAGAGGATACCAAAAGTTTCTTTAGATACATAAAGTTTAAAGGAGGGGTGAGAGTGGATATCGAACCATTGGAAAACAATGGTGGAGAGGTAGTAATGGGGGAAACTAGTGGATGAACTGAATAAGTATCTTGCATCAGTCTTCACAGTGGAAGACACTGGAGTGTAGTGGAAATTCCAGGTGTCAGGAGTCATGAAGTGTGTGAAGTTACCATAACTAGAGAGAAGGTTCTTGGGAAACTGAAAGGTCTGAAGGTTGATAAGTCACCTGGACCAGATGGTGTACATCCCAGGGTTCTGAAAGAGGTGGCTGAAGAGATCATAGAGATCAATAATGATCCTTCAAGTGTGATGCCCTGGTTCATATTTTCACAGTTATGCTGCCTGTATTTCACAACAGATGCCAAATGTACCAGTTTTCTGCATGAAATCAGTCAATGGGAATGGGCCTGTCAAGATTCTCCATCAGAACCACCTTCTACCTCTGACCCAGAGCCTGACCTGGACCCTGAGGACTTTGCAGTGACATGGAGAGACTGAAGGACCAGCAGCAGGAAAGATTAGACTGGCCCCCATTGCTGATCGGGATATGAATTCGGAGGATGAGGAAATGGGGGTGTGGTATATGCTGCCTTTTGCTAGTTCTCCACTAATTGAGGAGACAACCCTTCTCACGTGAAATCACGTGAGCCCAAATGAAATCGTGGGGCTATCTGTGGACAGGCGGGTTTGCAGCTGGACCACGAAGGGGGGCTGGGCTCTAAAGCAACTGGGAATGAAGCAGAGCTGAGCCGAGTGGTAGAGGGACCTGAGTTGGGGGAAGGCACGAGTAATGGATGGAGAGTGGCCTCACCATGTAGACCAGAAGTATCCAAAGCAATGTCTGAAACTGAAGACTTAGATGATGGGATACAGAGGTCTCAAAGATTCAGGAGACCCACTGATAGGCTAGCCTATGTAGCACCAGGAGAATGGAGTGCTACAGTGAGATACATCACTATCCTTTACAAATGTATTGGAGGTGGTATTCCCTAGAAAGTGGTGGTATTAAGATGAGATGACAAATTATTTCAAGGTTATGAGGACATGACTATTTTGGTGGGGGGAGAGTGTAATGCCTGGTTCATATTTTTACTGTTATGTTGTATGTATTTCTTTTTGTGCTGTTCTGTGAGAGCAGCTTGTTTTCAGCTTATGTTTGGGCCATTGTTGAAGATAAGAGATGAGGAGAAATGTCTGCCGTCTAATCGTGAATTGAGGGGGAGGTTTCTCTGGTGACAGACACCGAAGTTGGGCTTGAGCTTTTTTTTTCTGAGAGGAGATGAAGAGCGCAGACACTGTGGAGAACCGGTCACAGCATATAATCTGGTGGGAGATCCTTTTGTTCGAGATGGATTGCGAGGAACTTTCAGAAGGTGGTGTGTCCGAGGGCCCAGCCAGTGAGTGACAGAGAAGTTCAAGCTCCAACTTGAGCACATTTGACCGTTTAATTAAAATGGGCCCTTTTCTTTTTGTTATTAACCCTTTCGTTAAGATTCATAAATATGATTCCTTTAATCGTATGCAATGTGCTGTCTGTTATTCCATGGCATTCATTTGTAAGAGGGTAGCAAATGACACAGCATCCACACAAACCGGGTTTGGGGTAGGATCAAGTCAACCTCAATCTCGTGAGTTTGACGGAACTGGAGGTTGTCTTCCCTAGACTTACACAGCCAAGGAAACCAGGGTGTTTCACAAGAATCACTAGATGCTGGAAAGATTCCAGAAGACTGTGTTCTTTACTTTTCAAGAAGGGAGAGAGGCAGAAGAAAAGAAATTACAGTCCAGTTATTATGACTTCAGTGATTGGGAAGATTTTGGAATCGATTGCTAAGGATATGGTTTCGGGGTACTTGGAGGCACATGACAAAATAGGCCACAGTCAGCATGGTTTCTTCAAGGGAAAATCTTGCCTGGTGATCAAATTTAAGAAACAAAGCACAGTCTAGAAACCTTGGTGAAGTACGTGAAAAAGACTCTTGTTCACCTATGAACAGATTACAGGAGACAGCATGTGTAATTACTTTGCGTTTCTGTGATTTCTGAATGTTATGGACACATATAAGCGGCTGCACTTAGACTTCACTGATTGATTCATTTGTCAAGCACATTGTTGTATGTTGCTATCACCACAATAGGTCTACAGCAGAGGAGATCTCAATGGCTCACCATACAGTCCTGGATCACCTGGACAATGCAAATACTTATGTCAGGATGCAGTTTATTGACTACAGCTGAGTATTTAACACCATTATTCCTACAGTCTTGATTGAAAAATTACAGAACCTGGGCTTCTGCAACTGGATCCTCGACTTCCTCACGAGGGCAAGACAATCTGTGCAAACTGGAAATAACATCTCCACCTCGCTGGCAATTAACGTTGGCGCACCTCAGGGATGTGTGCTTAGCCCACTGCTCTACTCTCTCTCTGCACCCTTAATTGTGTGAATAGGCATAGTTCAAACAGCATCTATAAGTTTGCTGATGATACTATCATTGACGCAGAATTTCAGATGGTGATGAAGGGCATACAGGAGCAAGGTATACCAGTTAATTGGGTGGTGTCACAGCAACACACCTTGCACTTAAAGTTAGCAAGGCCAAAGAGCTGATCGTGGACTTCAGGAAGGGTAAGATGAAGAAACATGAAAAAATCCTCATAGTGATCAGAAGTGGAGAGATTGACCAATTTTAAGTTCCTGGGTGTCAGTATCTCTGAGGACCTAAACTGGACACAACATATTGATGCAGCTATAAAGAAGGGGAGTGGCCATATTTCATTAAAAGTTTAAGAGGATTTGGTTTGACAATTAAAACATTCAAAAACTTCTACAAGTGCAGTGTGGAGAAAATTCTGAGTGGCTGCATCACCATCTGCTATGGGGGTGTTACTGTGCAAGATCAAAGTAAGTTGCAGAAACTTCTAAAATTAGTCAGCTCTATCATAGGTAGCAGCCTCTGTAGAACCAAAGACATTTTCAAGGAGCAGTACCTTAGGAAGGTGGTGTCCATCATTAGGGATCCCCACCACCCAGGACATGCCCTCTTCTCATTGCTACCATCGGAAAAGAGGTACAGGAGCCTGAAGGCACATACTCAGCAATTCAGGAAAAGCTTCTTCCCCTCTGCCATCCGATTTGTAAATGGACATTGAACCTGTGAACACTAGCTCACTACTTTTTTTATTTTATACTACTATTTAATACACACTCACACTTAATGTAACTCATTTTTTTCTTTTTACCATGTATTTCATTGAACTGCTGCTGTAAAGTTAACAAATTTCACGACATATGTAGCTGTTATCCACAACTCCAACAGCCGTCATGCCACCTTCAACTTTGCCAACTCACACTTCCACTTTCTTATCCAAGATAATTATAAAATTCACAAAGAGCAGGGGCCCCAGAACAGATCTATGTGGAACACAGCTGACCACTGACCTTCGGGCACTATACGCTCCATGTATGACCATCTTCTGCTTTCTGCGGGCAAACCAACTCTGAATCCACACAGCCAAGTTCCCCTGGATCCCATGCCTCCTGATTTTCTAAACAGGCCTACTGTGGTGAACTTGGTCAAACACCTTAGAAAAATCCATATACACCACAGCCAATGTTTTGCCTTCATCATAGACACAAGAGGTACTACAGATATTGGAAATCTAGGACAATACACACGATGTGCTGGAGGAGATCAACAGGTCAGGCAGCAACCATGGATGGGAACAAACAGTCGACGTTTTGGGCCGACAACCTTCATCAGGACCTTCTATCTTCATCAGTCTGTTTTGTCACTTCCTTGTAAAATTTAATCAGGCTTGAGAAGCATGACCTGGTCCTTACAAAGCCATGCAGACTGTTCCTAATCAGACTATGCTTCTCAAAATACTCATAAGTCCTGTCCTCTCCAATAATTTGCCCACCACTGAAGTAAGACTCACTGGTCTATAATTCTCAGGTATTAGAATAAGAATCAGAATTATTTCATTGCAAGTACATGAAACATACCAAAATTATTATCTTTATTACTCTTCTTGAACAAAGAAACAGCTTTTGCTATCCTCCAATTCTCTGGTACTACTCCTGTGACCAGTGAGGATGCAAAGACACTCTTCAATGGTCCATAGATCTCTTCCCATCGTAACCTGGGGTACATCCCATCTGGCTCCGGGGACTTACCTATCCTAATGGTCTTCAGAAGCCCCTTCTTAATCTCAAAATGTTCCGGTCCATTAGTCTGTTCTATGCTGACCTCACATTCACTGGTGAGCCACTGAAACAAATTATTCATCTACCTCCTCCGACTCCAGACACTTGTCCCTCCTTTGTCTCTGTGTAGTCCTCAATCCATTTTCCTGTATGTGTAGAATATCTGGGGTTTTTCTTAATCCTACTTGCCAAGGCCTTCCCATGGCCCACTCTAGCTTTAGCTCCTTTCTGGCTACCTCTGTCAGAGCTCTGTCTGATTTTTGTTTACTAAACCTTAAGTCTTCTTCTTTCTCCCTCTCAATTAAAAATTGCACTGCTCTTGTCAACCATGGTTCCTTCACCCTACCATCTTTTCCCTGCCACATTATGACAACCCTAGCCAGAACCTAATGCAGGTGCCCTCTAAATAATATACATGTTTCCATGGCGCATTTTCCTGAGAACATCTTCTCCCAATTAGCACTCTAAAATTCCTGTCTCATACTTAGCCCTCCTCGAATTAAATATTCAGTGGCTCAGTGGTTCAATGGTTCCATTTACTATCAGAACTTGTATACAGTGTACATTTTGGTGTCAAAATGGATGTTATGATGCATCTAGTGTAGTGGTTAGAACTTGTCTCTCTCACTTTCAACTTCCACTGCTGGGTAGCAGTCTTAGGAAAAGGAGAGCTGAGTGTGTAAGTCTCCCCCTGTCGGTGCACAGCCTCTCCGACAGCAAACCTCATGTAATGCCTCCTTGCTGACGACAAATGGAAACTGAACTCCTTTCAGACTCAGGCTGAACTACAGAGGACAGGGGAGGAGATCTGGCTCCATAGCACTCAGGCCCACCGGTGTGAGGATGCGCCCTTGTGCTTGCGAGCCAGCTCCCCACTACCTTGTGGGCAGCCTTGGGAGAGACCAGGACTACGGGAGTAAACCCAGACAGCAAATCAGGAGTGGAGCCCTTAAGGCAGCTGGATGTCATTGAGCATCTTTCTGGCAGCTTCTGCAGCCAAGCAGGCGTCAAAGGTATTGGCTTCATAAGCATTCCTTTGGACTACACTGGTGAGGCCGAGAGGGGGATCTTGACCACCGGGCATCTGAGGATCTCCATGCCTTCCACCCAGGCTTGTGATGATGATCATCATCTCCCACATCCTTTGAGACAGACTGATGCCAGCGAGCCAAAACATTATACAACCTGAAATTCTTACTCTTACACAGACATCTATGAAACAGAGAAAAACCCCCAAAGGAATATGTCAGAACTCCAAAGCTTCTCCTCCCCCTCCCACACACATGCAGCAACGAAATGCTAACCCTTCCTCAACTGCCTCAGCAAAGACATCAGCCCCACCCCCCACTCTCCATGCAAGCCATAGAAATGCCCCCAAAGAAACCATAATCTGGAGTCCATCAAAAAAACACTGTTCATCCCAACACTTTGACATGCCACAGGCTCTCTCTCCCTCTCTCTCTCTCTCTCTCTCTCTCTCTCTCTCTCAGTAATAAGGGACAGAGAGATGTTTCTCATGCCACACTGAGAGGGGAGGCCGACAGCTCACGGTTTCAGTGTTACAGTCTACAGCGTCGCTCATTTTGACAGCAGCGCACACTGCTGTCTCGGTGTTTAAACCTCCCACGATGCTGACACCGGCGAGGACTTGGAGCCCACAGGGCTGCACCCTGAAGGTGTACGTCTTCCAGGCTGCTCCTGGCAATATCGAGACAGTAGGCCACTCAGTGAGCTCCGAGAGTGGGTCCCCACTGCCACGAAGAACCGCAGTTCGAATACAGCCGTAGATCATAAATACTGACAGGACCCCCGCCATCCTGAAAAGAAAAGAAGAGACATTAGAGAGGCCAATTTAACCTGTTTCACATTTTTTCATGCTGTCTGCTCCTAAACTAAATAGGTATCAGTTAACATCCATCATGGGGGAAATATGAAAGGCCTTAAAGAAGGATAATCGGGCAAAATTAATGTTTTTCTAAAAGGAGATTTTCATTTAGAGACACAGCACTGTAACAGGCCTTTTTGGTCCAATGAGCCCATGCCACACAATACCCATACATCCTTGGAAAGTGGAGAAACCCAGAACACCCGAAGGAAACCCACTCGGTCGTGGGGAGAATGTACAAACTTGTAACAGACAGTGGTGGGAATTGAACCCTGGTCACTGGCGCTCTAAAGTATTACGCCGATGTGTCAGCCCGACAGCCTCTTCTCCAGCCTCTCCTTATAAGTCAAACCCTCCAATCCTGGTAACATCAGTGTGAACATTTTCTGTACTCTTTCCAGCTTTCCTTCCAAGAGGTAGGCAGCCAGAACTACACTGATGCTCCAAGCGTGTCACACTAATGTCTTAAATATGCATCAGTTAATATTTGTCACAAGGGAAATATGAGAGACATTATAGAAAGATAATGAGGCAAAACTAATGTTATTTGTGAAAGATGAATCACATTTGACTAATTTTTTGGAGTTCTATGAAGAATTAATATGAGTGAGTGAGGCCTTCGTTGGTCAAGGTTGACCATGGGTATTGTGTCCTAGCAGTCTAGACGTGTAAGCCTGGGCTGTGTGATATGGAGAACAAGCTGTTGCCCATGTAGCAGGCTCCTCTTCACCACACATCTTGATGAACCCAAAGGAACGGCAGAGGAACACAACTGATACAGTTTGGTACCAGCAGCGTCGCAGGAGTTGGTAATCGGTGTAGGACTCCAGCTTCGGATTTTTCCCTAGGCCTTCCCCATGAGTGGGTGGAGCTGCAAGGCAGCGGAGGTTTAAGATCAGAGTTTTCCTTCTCCTAGATAAGCTGTCAGCCACAGTTGTCAAGACCCATCTGCCAAAACCTCTGGTTTTAAGGTGCCTGTAACCCACCTTTGCCCCTTCTCCTGTCAGTAGAAACGGTTCCGCCAGGTCTAGCAGCTAAGCCACACAAGAAGGCCGAGAGCTGGACTTGGTTGTCAGAGGCTATTTGGGGCACATGCCACTGGGAGAACTTAATAGGGTGTGGGAACTTGTCCCCATTGCCACCCTCGGCTGCAACAACCTGAAGGTAGAATTAATATAGGTTGTGGATAAAGGATCGCCAGATTTAAATTTCTGGATGCTTTGATAAGAAACTGCATCAAAATTTATTGCCTAATTTAAAAGGTCATGGTTCCAAATTGTTTGTTCTACCAGATAAACAAACTGAAAAGGAAGCATGTTATCCAGACAGTGAGGGTTCTGAGATACAGAGGGTTCTGAGAACCCTATTGCATGATTTACCATCTGTAGCTCTGCAAATCATTATGAAGGTTACCACAATGTTATCATTTATTGGTAGGGGAGTTGAGTACAGAAGCAGGTGGGTTATGATTCAGTTATGTAGGTTTGGTGGAATTAGTATGTGTAATATTGGTTTTCTTATTTTAAGGGAAAATGCAAATACTTGGCAAACAATTCAGGAAATGTTTACCCAGACCTAGCATGGGCTGTTAGTGTAAAGGTTAGAAGGTAAGTTAAAGGAGATAACTGAAGCATATCATATACTGACTGGTCTTGGCGGAGGGAATGTGGCTTCTGATACACCCTATCCTCATTATATGCAGGGGATAGGTACCGCACAGTCGACCCATAATGTGAAAATGCACAATGTAAATAATTATTTAAATGGTGAAAGTAGGGATGCATTCTGGAGGGCTTCCTAAATATCTGCAATTTATTTGCATTTTCATACCAATATGACACAAAAGCAGTACCACAAGGCAACATTTGTATTATATTTCATTTAAGGTAATATTCAATGTAATAAATTATAGAAAGTTAACATATGAGGGGGTTCAGTACTCACCAACAGTGGCAGGTGTGTTCGTTCCGGGAGATGAGTGGTTGTTGTGGTGTTGGGCAGCTTTACATGGAAAAGGTGGATGGTTGTGATTGTCAGGATCATCAAGGACAGCAAGGGGTGAATGAAGACTCACGGAACTCTCAGCACTGCCAGCAGCAGGAGATGACACCAGTTTGAAGAAAGTGGTGAGGGTTGAGAACCAGACATAAATTTGGAAAAAGCTTTGATTCTCTGCAAAGCTTTGGATGTTGTAAAGTCGCAGGCTGAAGAGCTTTTCATTGAGAACTGCAGCGTACACACTGTGAATAACGGCAAAATTGTTAGAAAAAAATAGTGAAACAGCAATGAAACTGACAGAGAGCAAGACGGCATCTGAAAGAAAAAAACTTTGTGATCGCTGTGGGTGGTGACATCAGCCAAAAAAGTGTCCAGCGTATGGAAAAATGTGCAATCACTGCAGTAAGAGTAATCGTTTTTCACACTGTTGCAGAAGTAGAAAGAAAATAAAACACGTAAATGCAGTGCTTGAAAATTAATGTGAGGAGATTTATATAGACGTGCTTTGTGAAAACAAAGAAAGTAAGAATGACTGGACTATTCCATTGCAAGTGAACCAAAACAATATTCTATTTAAACTGGGTACTGGAGCACAAGTAACTGTTCTTGCAGAATCTGAGCTTAATACATTAAAGCCAAGACCAAAGTTACATCAGATAAATATAAAAGTGACTGGGTATTCAGGTGAAGACATTCCAGTTAAAGGAACATGTGTGGCAAAAGTATCACACAAAAATATTGAGCACACGCTTTTATTTGTGGTGGTACAAAAAATGTACAGTCAATACTGGGTTTATCCACCTATGAGAGAATGAATTTGGTGAAAAGAGTCTTAGTCCTGGACAGTGACACAGAGTCAGAATACAGTGACTTGATGAGAGAGAGAGAGAGAGAGAGAGAGAGAGAGAGAACAGAATTTGATTCCAATGCGGCAAAAGTAAAAGAAGTCATAAAGAAAAATCCCTGACCCATCCCTTTGTTACCAGCATCTGACAAAGCATTGCCACCAAAACTAAACTTGCCATTATAGTACAATACTGATCTGAAGCCAAAGAGTGACAAGAATCAGGATCCAACTGAAGAAGTGAAAGCACAAGTGAAGGAATTGAGAAGTTTTATTGAAATGATGAAGTTTCAGCATAAAAAAGAGATCACACAGTTAATGAATGAATTGCGATTTCTTCGCAAAGACCTCAAGAAAGAGCCAACTTCAGAGTTTCCGTTAACTGATGCAGACCAGATGAACCATGAAACTAACAATGAAACACAAGAACTGTGTGAGCCACTGAGAAGGTCTACTTGTGTTCGAAACCCCCCAGACAGACTGATAGAGAAATGTTAAATTATGCATTTGTTCTGATAAATGTTGCTAATTGTTTTTCTTTTTAAGGAAGGGAAGTTGTGGTGACATCACGTGTCACATGTCAGAACGTGATTGGACAGAATTTTGAGCATGTGCAGAAATGACAGAATGATCAAGAAGTTTGCATGGTTAAAAACGTGTTTGCTGTTTGCTGTTAAATAAAAGTTCTAGTTATGTTCTTCCAGAATATGGTTTGTTCTTAGTAACCCATTGTACGTATAAAGAACACAACAGTATTGACTGTTTTATAGACGGTAGTAACCTTATTTTAATTTGAGTATGCCTACTGTCTTGTAAGTATTGATTGTCTGTAACTTTGTGTAAATAAACTTCTATATTTTTTTTAAACACAAAGAGAGCATTGCGAGCAATGTTGGGCCCCTTATCTAAGAAAAGATGTGCTGGCATTGCAGAGGGTCCAGAGAAGGTTCACAAGAATGATGCCTGGAATGAAAAAGTTAACATATGAGGAGTGTTTGATAGATCTAGGCCTGTGCTTGTTGGAGTTTAGATGAATGACAGGGGAATCTCAATGAAACCTATTGAATATTGAAAGGCCTGGATAGAGTGGACCAGAGGGCACGGCCTCAGAATAGAGGGTCATCCATTTAGAACAGAGATGAGGATGAATTTCTTTAGCCAGAGGATGGTGAATCTGTGGAATTCATTGTTGCAGATGTCTGTGCAGGCCAAGAATTTGGGTAAATTAAAAGTGGTGGTTGATGGTTTTTTGATAAATCAGGGAGTCAAAGGTTATGGGGAGAAGGTAGGAGAATGAGTTGAAAGATATAATAAATCAGCCATGATGGAATGCTGGAGTAGACCGATAGGCCAAGTTCTGCTCCAACAGTACGTCTTATGGCTTTATTACAAAGGAAATGGAGTAATTAGATCCTGATGATCACTTTAACAGCAAACCAGAATCAGCAAGCAATGAACAAAAATTGAAACAGAATTCAATTTCAGGACTGATCATAAAAATATGAAAACATATGAAATGGAAGCAAGATGAATGATGTGATTTATTGAGCTTGCTCAACTATTCATTGAGGTCATGATGATTCCTTTACCTCATCCACTTTCTCACATGATCTCAATTTCCCTCAATTCTCTTAATATCCAGATCTTTATTGATGTTGACCTTGAACACACTTCACCACTACTGCACTGCAGCCATCCATGGTAAAGAATTTCAAACCATGGAGGTAAGTAATTTCTCCTTATCTTACAACCTCAATCCTGGACCTCGCTACCTCAAGGTACTTTAGCAGCTCTATAAAACTAAACTTGGACCACTCCTGGTGTATTGTGCTCAGCTCATTTTATTTATTCATTGAGCTCCAGTGTGGAATAGGTGCTTTCTGCCCTTTGAGATGCACTGCCCAGCAATTCCACAATTTAATCCTAGCCCAACCATGGGAAAATTTACAGTGTCAAATTAACCTGCATCTTTGGACTGTGGGATGAAACTGGAGCACCAAAAGGAAACTCACACAGTCAAGGGGAGAACGTACAAACTCTTTACAGGCAGCAGTGGGAAGTTCTGATTGATTTATTATGGGAAGGACACGGTCGCTTTAGAGAGCGTGCAGAGGAGATTTACTAGGATGTTTCCTGGGATGAGACAGGATGTCTTATCAAGTCAAGTCAAGTCACTTTTATTGTCATTTCGACCATAACTGCTGGTACAGTACATAGACAAAATGAGACAACATTTTTCAGGACCATGGTGTTACATGACACAGTACAAAAACTAGACTGAACTATGTAAAAAAAAATGCAGAGAAAGCTACACTAGACTACAGACCTACACAGGACTGCATAACGTGCACAAAAACAGTGCAGGCATTACAATAAATAATAAACAGGACAATAGGGCAAGGTTTCAGTCCAGGCTCCGGGTATTGAGGAGTCTGATAGCTTGGGGGAAGAAACTGCTACATAGTCTGGTCGTGAGAGCCTGAATGTTTTGGAGCCTTTTCCCAGATTGCAGGAGGGAGAAGAGATTGTATGAGGGGTGCATGGGGTCCTTCATAATGCTGTTTCCTTTGCGGACGCAGTGTGTAGTAAATGTCCGTGATGGTGGGAAGAGAGACCCCAATGATCTTCTCAGCTGACCTCACTATCTGCTGCAGGGTCTTGAGATCCGAGGTGGTGCAATTTCTGAACCAGGCAGTGATGCAGCTGCTCAGGATGCTCTCAATACAACCCCTGTAGAATGTGATGAGGATGGGGGTGGGGGGGGGTAGGAGATGGACTTTCCTCAGCCTTTGCAAAAAGTAGAGACGCTGCTGGGCTTTCTTTGCTATGGAGCTGGTGTTGAGGGACCAGGTGAGATTCTCCATCAGGTGAACACCAAGAAATTTGGTGCTCTTTACGATCTCTACCGAGGAGCCATTGATGTTCAGCGGGGACTGGTCGCTCCGTGCCCTCCTGAAGTCAAAAACCATCTCTTTTGTTTTGTTCACATTCAGGGACAGGTTGTTGGCTCTGCACCAGTCCATTAGCCGCTGCACCTCCTCTCTGTAAGCTGACTCATCGTTCTTGCTGATGAGACCCACCACGGTTATGTCATCAGCAAACTTGATGATGTGGTTCGAGCTGTGTGTTGCAGCACAGTCGTGGGTCATCAGAGTGAACAGCAGTGGACTGAGCACACAGCCCTTGGGGGGGGGCGGCCCCCGTGCTCAGTGCGATGGTGTTGGAGATGCTGCTCCCGATCGGTTGAGCGAGCTAGGGTTTTTATACTTGGAGTAAAGGAGGACGAGAGTTGATTTGATAGAGGTGAACAAGAGGCAGTCAGAGCCATTTTCACATGGTGGGAATGGCTAATACGAAGGCATAAATTTAAGGTGTTCAGAGGAAAGTATAAGGGGATATCAGAGGTAAGTTTTTACAGAGAGAACGGTGTTTGTTTGGAGCAGCTTGCTAGGGTTGATGGTAGAGGCAGATACAATAGGGATATTTAAGTGACTCTTAAGATAGGCACATGGATGAAAGAAAAATGGAGGGCTGTGTAGGAAAGAAGCATTAGATTAATCTTGAAAGAGGTTAAAGGTCAGTACAACATTGTGGGCCAAAGGGTCTATACTGTGCTGTACTATTCTTTGTTCTATGTTCTACCCCAGAGCCGAAGCAAACAAGGTCTTAGTTTCCACCCTGACAGTTGTTTCCAGAGTTGTCATCTCCTGCTCTGCATTCATGAGAGCGTGGGGCAAAATCAATGCCTCCTCATCTGAAAAATAAATAAATGAGTGAAGGACTACCAGAAAGAAAGTTTATTATTTTCACACCCAAAACACTGCAGTAACTGCAGTAGAAGTTCATTAAACTTCCATTCAACTCAATAAATGCCAGAGAAATAATTGAACCCCAGGGAATGCTGTAATCATGCGATCATTGGCGTTGATCTCTGTGGAATAATTGTTTCAAGTACAGAGGTACAGAGCAGTCTTGGAGGGGAAGTGTATTATTATTTCTTATATTCCCACCTGTTCTTATCGTACAGCCTGCTGAGGGTGTGTGTGTATGTGTGTGTGTGAGAGAGAGGGAGAAACACTGGAAGGCAACATTTATTACCTGTTTTGCCTTCATTGAATTAACTTTAACATAGAATATTGAACAGCATTATACAGTAGAGGACCTTTGTCCCACGATGTTGTGCCAACATTTTAAGCTACTCTAAGATGATTCTAACCCTTCTCTCCTACATAGCCCTCAATTTTTCTATCTAAGAGTTTCCCAACTGTTCCTAAATTTTTCTGGCACTATTTCACATAAATCAGTAAGTTTAATAATTTAACTTATGATTGAATTTGATATCCTAACATCTGGGTTACTGGCCCAAGTCCATTATCCCCAGTGGGCACAGCCATTTGTACAGTTTAGTTAGGGGAAAGCTGACATTGTTGCTTAAGTTACTGCCAAATGTTATGAAATATCCAAGCAGGAATTAAAAGTTAAAGGCCTTTGATTCGTGACAGGAAACTTTTCAGAGAGCATTTTGTTAAATAATTGACATAATGCAATGCTTCCTACTTCACTCGTTGGTGACATGCTCCATGTTAAGGGTGTTAGTCACCACATAAAGACTTAGTAAACCAAAGATAAAGACAGTGGCCGCTTTATTAGGTATACTGTGCTCTTGCTTGTTAGTGCAAATATCTAATCAGCCAATCATGTGGCAGTAACTTAATGCATAAATGCATACAGACATGGTCAACATGTTCATTATTTTTCAGATCAAACATCAGAATGGGAAAGAAATGTGACTGCAGATGCATTCTCACCGTTACCATCAGGCAGAAGCCTGAAGGCACACTCTCAGCTATTCAGGATCAGCTTCTTCCCCTCTGCCATCTGATTCCTAAATGGACATTGAACCCATGAACACTACCTCACTTTTTAAATATATGTTATTTCTGTTTTTGTACAATTTTTAAAATCTATTCATTATCCATATTCTGTAATGGTTTTACATATTAGTTAATTATTATTATTTTTACATATTTTTCTTCTCCTACATTATGTATTGCATTGAACTGTTGCTGCGAATTTAACAAGTTTCACGACACAATCCAGTGATAATAAATCTGATTCTGATTCTGATTTGGACCGTGGAATGATTGTTGGTGCCGAATGCAGTTGTTTGAGTATCTCAGAAGGTGCTAATCTCCTGGGATCTTCACACCCAACACTCTAAAGTTTACAGAGAGTGGTGAAAAAATAAAAAAAAACCTCAATGAGAGAAGTCAGAGGAGGAGTGCCAGACTAGTTCAAACTGGCAGGAAAGCGACCGTACTCACATGTTACAACAGTGGTGTGCAGAAGAGCATCTCTGAATGCGCCACATGCTGAGCCTGGAAGTGGGTGGACTGCAGCAGAGTAATAGAGTTGCCTGGAAATGGGGAAACTAGGTTTATCCAAAGCAGCCTGAAAAAAAGATCAACTACTGCTGATAGAGGAATTTAACCATGTGGCTGTTGTGACTCAACTGATTGGGAACCACAATGTGTACAACTAAAATGGGCATGTTGAAAACATTGAATGAACATTCATGTTGTTTAAAGCAAAACGTATTATAGAGGATGAAGGAGGTGTCCCCCTGACACTCCAAAAGATGTGATAAGTAAGTATGAAGAAACAATATTCTTGACTGGGACTGAGCTAGAAGCTCATAGCACACTGTCAATTTTGATAAGCACAAAAGAATCTGCAGATTTTTTGTTGTATGTTTTATGGGTCACTCTTATCAATTTTCATGACATGGTGGTCAAAAATATCTTTCTTAGAATTGTTTCAGGAAAATTGAAAGATGATTTTTAAGTTCTCGGTCTTATCTGAAGGCAATAAGCTTGAGTCACAGAGCCAGAAACAGATGTACAACCGGCCTATTTCAGGCCAAGCCCAGTGTCAAATGAACTAAGGTATGAATTGCAGAACGAAATCATAAATCAGGTTCTTTCTACAAGCTATTAGACTTTTAAATTTGCACGTTTGTACATGCAACAGAATCATAACAAAGATTTTTACTTCCTCATGTTGTGGGATGGATATAAGATTTAAATAAATTCTAAATACAGGAAATCTTCAGAGTTACACACATAAAATGCTGGAGGAACTTAGCAGGCCAGGCAGCATCTATGGAGGGGAATAAACAGTTGATGTTTTGGTCCGAGACCCTTCATGAGGAAAAGTAGAGAAGAAGCTTGATAAGCTAGCTTAAAATGATATTCTTATGAAAACTCATCATTATAAATGGACGACAGAGTTTGGGGGCTGGGCTCTTCTGTTGGTGCTGCCCTCTCGTGTTCAATTGGTGGAATAACAAGCTCGATTGTGTGTGTCTGCGCAATGCTGAGAAGTGCACCATCTAATTGTGGGACATGGCGCTCAGGGATTGGGTTATATACATTTCTTTTGCATGACAAGTTTTTTTTTTGCTCACTATTTTGAACGTGCTGTGTATGTTTCGCACCTTGGCCTCAGAGGAACACTGTTTGGTTCTGCTGTATTTATATATGGTTGAATGATAATAACACTTGAATTTGAATTTGAATTTGAATTTATAACGAATACAGTGCATCATAGAACCATAGAACACTACAGCACAGTACAGGCCCTTCAGCCCTCCATGTTGTGCCAACCCATATAATCCTTCAAAAAAAGTACTAAACCCACACTACCCCATAACCTTCCATTTTTCTTTCATCCATGTGCCTGTCTGAGAGGCTCTTAAGTACCCCTAATGTTTTAGCCTCCACCACCATCCCTGGCAAGTCATTCCAGGCATTCACAACCCTCTGTGTAAAAAACTTACCCCTGATGTCTCCCCTAAACTTCCCTCCCTTAATTTTGTACATGTGCCCTCTGGTGTTTGCATCAACATATAACTTGTCTTTAAATTGTATTTTCAGCGCCATTCTGAATCACGCCGTGTATGATAGGTTATTGTATAGACTGATACTGATGTACAGTTAGCATAAAGCTTTACAGCACCAGCTAGAAGATCAGGGTTCAATTCCTGCCACCACCTGTACAGATTTTGTCTATTCTTCCTGTGACTGTGTGTGTTTCCAGTTTCCTTCCGCATTCCAGGATCGTTAGGTTTGGTAAGCTGTGGGCATCCTATTTTGATGCTGGGAATGTGTGACACTTACGGGCTACCCTAGCACATCCCCAGACTGTGTTGGTTGTTGACACAAATGAAGCACTTCGTTCAACACACACAAAATACTGGAGGAACTCAGCAGGTTAGGCAGTATCTACAGAAAAAAGTACAGTCAACATTTCGGGCCGAAACCCTTCAGCAGGCCTGCTGAGTTCCTCCAGCATTTTCTGTGTGTTGGTATGATGGGTCAGGTAGTCTGAAGTCTGTATATTTTAATGCTAGAAGTATTATGGGCAGGGTTAATGAGCTCAGATTGTGGATCAGAACATGGACTACGATGTTGTAGCTATTACTGAAACTTGGTTGCGAGAAGGGCAGGAATGGGTGATTGACATATCATGTTTTCAACATTTTAGAAAAGATTGAGGAGTGTTAAGAGAGGGGTTGGGGAGTAGCGCTACTAATCAGGGACAATATCGCAGCTGCACTCAGAGGAAATATAATGGAGGGGTCAGACACTAGGACCATTTAGGTGGAACTCAGGAAAACGAAGGGTACAATCACACTGATGGGTTGTATTACAGACTCCCTAATAGCCACGGAGACATTGAGGAACAGATTTGTAAACAGATTAAGGAAATGTACAGGAATAATAGGGTTGTTGTCATGGGGGATTTCAACATCCCTAATGTAAGCTGGGGCCTTCTTAGTATAAGGGGTTTAGGTAGTGCTGAAATTTTAAGTGTATCCAGTAAAGTTTATTAAATCAATATGTAGACAGTCCAATGAGAGGAGGGGCCGAATTGGACCTGGTGTTGGATAATGAGTCTGGCCAGGTAACTGGTCTTTCAGTGGGTGAACAGTTAAGGAAAAATGACCACAACTCCATAACTTTCAGGATGGATCTCGAGAAGAGTAGGTATGGTCTCTGTGAGAGAGTTTCAAAATGGAATAGAGCAAAGTATTAGGCAGGAACCAAGAAGAGTTAATTGGGAACACACTTTTGCTGGCAAGTCCACATCGGATCAATAGAACAGAATACAGGAAAGGTATGTTCCTATTAGAAGGCAGGATGGGGATGGAAAGATAAGAGAACCTTGGATGTTCAGAGAGGTGATGCATTTAGTCAAGAAGAGAAAGGAAAATTATGAAAAGCTTCAAAAGTTCAGATTAAACAAAACACATGACGAGTAAAAAGAAGACAGAAAAGAACTAAAGAAGGATGGTTACAAGATGGCTTTTTAAGGCAGCTTGTGCTTGAGCCTACTAGGGGAAACACTATCTTAGATTGGGTATATTGAAATACCGCAGATTTTATTAGTCAGCTTAATGTAAAAGAACCCTCAAAAGTCAGTGATCACAGTATGATTGAATTCATACTGCAGTTTGAGAGGGAGAAGCACAAGTCAGATGTGTCAGTATTACTGTGGAATAAAGGGAATTACAGAGGCATGAGGGAAGTACTTACCCTGGTGGATTGGAGGAGGATACTGGCAGGGATGATGCCAGAACAGATGTTCTCCCACTCTCCCATCTCTCTGTTTTCATTCCCCATTATGTCTCCCTCCCTCCCCCTTCCTCCCCCTTCTCTTCTCACCTTCCCATTATCTGCCTCTGTCGCCCCTCCTCCTTCTCTTTCTCCCATGGCCCACTCTATTCTAATATAAGATTCCTTCTTCCTCAACTCTTTACATTTCCTCCTTCCCCACCACCTACCTTCCTCCTCACTGGCTTCTTCTTCTAGTTGTACTTCCCTCTCCATTGCTCCTTCTTCTAGTCCCTCCTTTTCCTTTCCAGTCCTGATGACTTTGCCCGAAACATCGGCTGTTTGTTCCTTTCCACAGACACTGCCTGGTCTGCTGAGTTCCTCCAGCATTTTGTGTGTGTCACTCTGGATTTCCAACATCTGCAGAATCTTCTGTGTTTATACAATGCTATTTTAAAATACTCTTAATTGTATATAAGGCTCTGAATAATCTAGCTCCACCAGATAGTTTGGAGTAACTATCCCATTACATCCCTAATCATTAACTTTGACCTGTGAATATAGGTTGGCTTGGTGGTTACTAGAGCCAAGCATATAAGAATCAGAATCAAGTTTATTATCACTGGCATATGTCATGAATTTGCTAACTTTGCAGCAGCAGTACAATGTAATACATGATAAACAGAGTAAAAACTGATTACAGTATGTGTATGTTTTAAGAAAAGTAGTGCAAAAACAGAAATTAACAAAAAAGTAGTGATTGTTGGTTCAATGTCCACTCAGGAATCAGATGGCAGAGGGGAAGAAGCTGGTCCTGAATCGCTGAGTGTGTGCCTTCAGGCTTCTGTTCCTCCTTCCTGGTGGTAACAATGAGAAGAGAGCATGTCCTGGGTGATGGGGATTATTGATAATGGAAGCTGCTTTTCCAAGACACCATTTCTTGAAGATGTCTTGGATACTAAGGAGGCTAGCTACGTAGACCAATTTTACAACTCTGTGCAGCTTACTTCAATCCTGTGCAGTAGCTTCCCCCATACCAGATGGTGATGCAGCCAGTCAGAATGCTCTCCACGGTACATCTATAGAAATTTGTGAGTGTTTTCCATGACATACCAATCTCCTCAAATTTCTAATGAAATATGGCCGCCATCTTGCCTTCTATATAGCTGCATCATGACGTTGGGACAGATTAGATCCTCAGGAATATTAATACTCAGGAACTTGAAGTTGATCGCTTTCTCCACTTCTGATCCCCCTGTGACGATTGGTTTATATTCCTTCATCTCACCCTTTCTGACGTGCACAATCAGCTTTCTGGTCTTATTGATGCTGAGTGCAAGGTTGTTGCTGTGACACCACTCGACTAGCTGTACACTTCTGTACACCCTCTAGTCACCATATGAGATTCTGCCAACAGTGGTTGTATCATCAGTAAATTTATAGATGGTATTGGAGCTATGCCCAGCCACACACTCATGGGTATAGAGAGAGTAGAGCAGTGGGCTAAGCACACACCCCTGAGGTGCACCAGTACTGACTGTCAGTGAGGTGGGAATGTTAGCTCCAATCCATACAGATCGTGGTTTTTAGGTTAGGAAGTTGAGGATCCAGTTGCAGAGGGAGGTACAGAGGCCCAGGTTTTGTAGCTTTTTGACTGGGATTATAGGAACGATGGTGTTAAATGCTGAGCTATAGGTAATGAGCTGCATGCTGATGTATGTGTTTGTATTGTCCAGGTGATGCAAGGCTATGTGGAGAGCCATTGTGATCATGTCAGCTGTGGACTTATTGTGGCGATAGGTAAATTGTAGTGGGTCTAGATCCTTGCTGAGACAAGAGTTGATTCTAGCCCTGTCCAACCTCTCAAAGCATTTCATCACTGTAGATGTGAGTACTACTGGCCGATAGTTGTTAAGGCAACTCACTATTCTTTTCTTCAGCTCTGGTATAATTGCTGTTCTTTTGCGAGTACTTCCGACCGTAGTAGTGAGAGATTGAAAATGTCTTTGAAAACCCTTGTCAGTTGGTTGGCACAAGATTTCAGAGCCTTACCAGGTACTCCATCAGGGCCTGCTGCCTTGTGAGGGTTCACCCTACTAAACACATCAATGAAGATAGAGCAGTAGATGTAATGTATATGGATTTCAGCAAGGCATTTGGTAAGGTACCCATGCAAGGCTTATTGAGAAAGTAAGGAGGCACGAGATCCAAGGGGACATTGTTTTGTGGATCCAGAATTGGCTTGCCCACAGAAGGCAAAGAGTGGTTGTAGACAGGTCATATTCTGCATGGAGGCCAGTGACCAGTGGAGTGCCTCAGGGATCTGTTCTGGGACTCCTACTCTTTGTGATTTTTATAAATGACCTGGATGAGGAAGTGGAGGGATGTGTTAGTAAGTCTGCTGATGACACAAGGTTGGGGATGTTGTAGATAGTGTAGAGGGATGTCAGAGGTTACAGTGGGACATTGATAGGATGCAAAACTGGGCTGAGAAGTGGGAGATGGAGTTCAACCCAGATATGTGTGAAGTGGTTCATTTTGGTAGGTCAAATATGATGGCGGAATATATTATTAATCGTAAGACTCTTCGGAGTGTGGAGGATCAGAGGGACCTTGGAGTTCGAGTCCGTAGACACTCAAAACTGCTGCACAGGTTGACTTTGTGGTTAAGAAAACATACAGTGCATTGGCCTTCATCAATCATGGGACTGAGTTTAGGAGAAGAGAGGTAATGTTGCAGCTACATAGGACCCTGGTCAGACCCCACTTTGAGTACTGTGCTCAGTTCTGGTCGCCTCACTGCAGGAAGGATGTGGAAACCATAGAAAGGGTGCAGATGAGATTTACAAGGATGTTGCCTGGATTGGAGAGCATGCCTTATGAAAACAGGTTGAGTGAACTCGGGCTTTTTTCCTTGGAGTGATGGAGGATGAGAGGTGACCTGATAGAGGTATATAAGATGATGAGAGGCGTTGATCGTGCGGATAGGCTTTTTCCCAGGGCCGAAATGGCTAGTACAATAGGGCACAGTTTTAAGGAGCTTGGAAGTAGGTACAGAGGAAATGTCAGAGGTAAGTTTTTTACGCAGAGAGTGGTGAGTGCATGGATTGGGCTGCTGGTGATGGTGGTGGAGCCAGATATGACAGGGTCTTTTAAGAGGCTCCTGGACAGGTACATAGAGTTCAGAAAAATAGAGAGCTATGGGTAACCCCAGGTAATTTCTAAGGTAAGGACATGTTTGTCACAGCTTTGTGGGCTGAAGAGCCTGTATTGTGCTGTATTTTTTCTATGTTTCTATGACAGATAGACTGACGTCAGACTCTGAGACAGAGACGACAGAGTATTCAAGTGCAGCAGTGATCCTCATTCCTGTAGTTTTATTCTCCCTTTGGAAGCGAGCATAAAAGCATTGAGCTTGTCTGGTAGTGGTGTTACTGTCATTCATGATGTTGGGCTTCGCTTTGTAGGAAGCAATGTCTTTCAAACCCTGTCAGAGTTGACGTGCACCTGAAGTTGTTTCCAACCTCGATCAGAATTGTTTCTTCACTCTTAAAATAGCCCTCCACAAGTCATAACTGGTTTTCTTGTACAGACCTGGGTCGCCAGACATAAATGCCACAGATATAGCCTGATGATGCAGCCTTTTGCCCTTATGCACCAGAAATCTGGAGTACTCTACTGACTGAGATATGTCAAGCTGGTACTGTGGAACATTTCAGAACACTTCTAAAAACCTACATTTCATTTGCCCTACTTATAGGATTACATAATGCCTGTTGATTTTGATTATATTTATATAACATATTCGATTACATTTTATTCTATATCATGTTTGTCTTTACTTATTATTCTTAAATTTCATTTCCTATTTTATGACTATTTGGAATTATCTTTACAACCTTTGTAAAGCACATTGAGCCTGTATCTTAATGTTTTATTGTTAGTATTATTGCTATTACTCATTCATCATTGCTTTACCCTACATACTCTGATATTTGAAGAGTATTTCAGCCAGGATGATTGCAACAACATATAAAATTGCCTCACATCCTCCTTCTTGGGGTTGGGGTTGGGGTGGGAAAGAAAACAGAGATTTCTTTTGAGTTATAAAGCAGAAACTGACAATCTTTTCTGCAGTAAAGTAAGTAAGGAAATCAAGAAGACTCCTAAATCTACATGCAATGTAGATTTATAAGCTGGTCATTGAATGTGTACATTTATAAGTGGCGTGTATCTCATTGCTGAAAACGTAAAATGGACTGGATGGAAATATTTCCATCTTTGATAAAGAAGCAAGGAACAGTGTATCTTAGGGCATGGACATGCTGTTGTCTCTGTCTATGTGTGTGTCGATGTGAGAGTTAAGAGATGTGTTCACTTTTCAGTAATACAACATAATCACAGAGATTCAGCTTGCAGTCAGCTCTTCTTCTCAACACATGAATAGTTTAATTGTGACAGTTTGTAGAAAATCATTATCCTTTAATAAGAAAATGTCGTGTCTTAGTGTTCTTGTAAAGATATTTGGCACCCATTGATAGGCTGGAACATTTCTGGCCAAAAGTCTTGTATATTCTTTTATGTTCTGACAGCAGAGTACATCACAGATTTGCTTTTGTTTTATAAACCTGCTCGAGTGCTTGGGTTTTCTTTTACCAGTCTCTTAAATTTAAACAAACTCCCTCAAAAGATCTTTGGCAGGTCAGCTTTTTTGAACTATTCTCCTAAACTAAACTGAAATTCAAAACCTAAAACTGTAAGGGATGCAGACTCAGTCGACACTTATAAACACCAGTTCAAAACCAATTTACTTAACCTTGATTTAACTAGCATCTTTTGTCTTTTATTTTTACATTTTTTTTAGTTTTATTTTTATGCTTGTACTTTTATCACATAGTAAAGCATTTTTTATCTACAGTACATCTATGAAAAGTGCTCTATAAATGAATTGTTATTATTTTCTATCTGAGCTCAGTAGAACTAATCATACTTAAACATAAGCTGCTGTAGGAACAATATTCTTGGCCTCAGAGCTTGTAGAGTAACAGTATCAATGAGAAGTTGTTATGATACTTCAATAGAAGACCAGATGTTTAAATCAAAAGATCTGGATGGGTTTAAATCACCTCATTGGGCAGGGGTTCCCAACATGGGGTCCATGGACACGTTGGTTAAAGGTAATTGTCCCTGGCATAAAAAAAAAGATTGGGAACCACTGCTCACAGGTTTAATTTTTCAATAAAACTTTGGTGACTAGGACTACCAGAAAAACAAATTACTTCTTTGTGGTGAACTACATATACCTGTCTGGACACGCCCTCCCCCCTGCTGACTGCTCCTGTGGCTCCTCCCACTGACCCCGGTATAAAGGCGATTGAGGCCTGAGCCCAGCCCTCAGTCTCCCGGATGTAGCATGGTGGTCAACTACTGCTTGTTCTTTCTTTCAGTCAATAAAAGCCGATATCTCGCCTTTACGTCTCAGAGAGAGTTATTGATGGTGCATCATTCATCAGGGCTTCAGAGATGGAAAATTGTCATTTTGTGACCATTTTGTGACTCCAGACCTGCTTAAAGCTTTAAAAGATTAGCTCTATTTGTCACATGTACATCAAAACATACAGTGAAGTGTGTTGTTTTACATCAATGACCAACACAGTCTGAAGACGTGCTGCAAGCAGCCTGCAACTGTTGCCATGCTTCCAGTGCCAACTTACCAAGCCAAACCAGGATGTGTTTGGAACTTGTGTGGGAACCAGAGCCCCCAGAAGAAACCCATGTGGGCACAGCGAGAACGTGCAACCCCCGTGCAGACAGCGGCAGGAATTCAACACAGATTTCACTCATCACTGGTGCTGTAAACATTTACACCACTGTACCTCAAAGGGGCGGGTGGCCTTGATAAGTTGTGCCTTTTCAGGACAGTAGAAGTGCAGTTTGCACTCAGCGCAGACTTGACAGTCCCTGGTCATCGTCCTGATGTCTTCAAGGGAGGAAGGCAGGTTCCGGGTTTTCACGAAATGGTAAAGTCGGGTGACCCCTGGATGGCAAAGATGTGCATGGAGGGCGTATAGCTGGTCGAGCTGCGTGCTGGCACATGTTCCCCGGGATAGGGCATCAGGGGGCTCATTGAGCCTTCCAGGCCGGTACAGGATATCATAGTTGTAGATGGAGAGTACCATTCTCCACTGCAAAATTTTATCGTTTTTGATTTTGCCCCGCTGTTGGTTGCTAAACATGAATGCAACCGAGCGCTGGTTGGTCAGCAAGGTGAACCTTTTGCCGGCGAGATAGTGCCTCCAGTGCCTAATAGCTTCCACTATGGCCTGGGCTTCTTTCTCCTGTTACGTACCCGTGACACGTGACTGGTGTTGAAGCTATACTTAAGGTAGTGGAACTTGTGATGGTGGAGTGACATCATTTTCCCGCCAGTAGAGGTCATGTGACAGGTTTTTTTTACAGGGTATAAAAGGAGGACCCCTCCCTGTGAGGAGGGGCAGTTCGTGGCTGGATTTGCCATTTTGACTTCATGCCACTGCGTGGTTCAATATTATGACGCAGTTTTGTTGAAAGATGGAGTTTTATTTAATGCCTGAAGTTTAAAAGGTCATTGCCAGCAGTTTCTTTACAATACTGCCAGTTAAAAATCAGTGGAGAGTGAAGATCGGAGTTCGGGAGCTAAAAGATCGAGGAAAGTCGATTTCAACTGTGAAACAGGTTCGACCTTGTTTGATCCTCATTCGGTAAATCTCCTCTGTACCCTTTCCAATGTTTCCACATCCTTCCTATAGTGAGGCGACCAGAACTGGACACAGTACTCCAAGTGTGGCCTAACTAGAGTTTTATAGAGCTGCATCATTACATTGCATCTCTATCCCTCGACTTATGAAAGCTAACACCCCATAAGCTTTCTTAACTACCCTATCTACCTGAGAGGCAACTTTCAGGGATCTGTGTATCTGTGTATAATCATATTATACATCTCCAAATGTTCATAAATCCTGCCTCTCAGGATCTTTTTCATCAACCTACCAACCACTGAGGTAAGACTCATTGGTCTATAATTCCCTGGGCTATCCCTACTCCCTTTCTTAAATAAAGGAGCAACATCCGCAAGCTTCCAATCCTCTGGAACCTCTCCCGTCCCATTGATGATGCAAAGTTCATTGCCAGAGGCTCAGTAATCTCCTCCCTCGCATCCCACAGTGGCCTGGGGTACACCTCATCCAGCCCAGGTGACTTATCCAACTTGATGCTTTCCAAAAGCTCCAGCACATCCTCTTTCTTAATATCTGCATTGTTATGTACTTGTGACACGTAACAGTGGTACCCTTGTCACGTGACAGGTGTTGAAGCTATACTGGACTTGAGGTAATGGTCTTGTGATGGTGGAGTGACATCATTTTCCCGCCAGTAGAGGTCATGTGACAGGTTTTTTTTACAGGGTATAAAAGGAGGACCCTTCCCTGTGAGGAGGGGCAGTATGTGGCTGGATTTGCCATTTTGACTTCATGCCACTGTGTGATTTAATGTTATGATGCAGTGTGGTTGAAAGATGGAGTTTTATTTAATGTCTAAAGTTTAAAAGGTCATTGCCAGCAGTTTCTTTATAATACTGCTAGTTGAGGATCAATGGAGAGTGAAGATCGGAGTTCGGGAGTTAACAGATCGAGGAAAATCGATTTCGACGGTGAAATAGGTTCGACCTTGTTTGATCCTCATTTGGAAGGAATTCGTTGACTGTCCCCATGTTAATCCCTGTGAATAGCAGAAAGGATTGGGAACAGTTTTGTAAAGGAAAGGACAGTGCCTTTAAGCCATTACATTTCATCTTCATAAAATTCTTCGTGGGAAAAGTAGTTCGACTAGGAATTGCAGCAAGACAACGTGAAGGAGAATTTAAATCATCTTAAAAAGTCTCTCCCTTAAATGGACTGTAAGCATTTTGAACTTTTGCAATACTACTTTGAAGAACTGTTTTTGCAACATCGCTTTAAGAACTGCTTAAGCTTCATTGCTTTAAGAAATGTTTAAGCTGCCGCACAGCAGCTGATTTCCGGTTATGTGAGTGTTTTGTTTACTTTTGGGGGTTTGTTTTTCAGTGTTTAATAAACGTGTTATTTGTTATTAAAAACCCCTGCCTAACTCATATATTTATTGTTGCTGGATCCGTAACATAAATATGGTAGCTGCGTCTGCGATGGATCATTTGAGTTTAAATGCTTGTTAAATTTTGAATCGGTGTTTTGGAAAAAGGGAATACTCAATGTTTTTTTGTTTGATTGGCTTGTGAGTGATATTCGGCAGCAATGAATATTGATGAGTTTCTGGCTTCGCCAGACGCGGAGTTGTTAGCAAAGGTGAAAAAAACTGAGGTGTCTGAAATAGCTAGTAAATTGCAACTTAAAGGTATTTTGAAGACTACATCAAAGGCTCTAATACAGAGAAAAATCGCGTCACACTATGTGGATTCGGGTGATTTTGATTAATCGATTTTAGAGTTGTTTCCAATAAGTAATATAGAGATGCAGTTGCAAATCGAACAAATGAAGTTGGAACAAAGTAAAGCAGAATTTGAGCTTTGTAGGTTAGAAGCTGATCAGAAAAAAAGGGATTTTGAATATGCAATGACGGAATTAAGGTCTTGGAATCAGTCTTCTGGTTCCAGAAAACCGTTTGTTGCTAGTCAAGAAATTAAATTGGTCCCACCATTTAGTCAATCAGAAGTGGAAAGATATTTCCAACATTTTGAAATGATTGCTCAGATTTCAGAGTGGCTGAAAGATAAATGGTCAGTGTTGTTACAGAATGTAATTAAAGGCAAAGCACAACAAGCTTATACAGCTTTAACTGCTGCGCAAGCACTAGATTATGATATTGCGAAAAAGCATATTTTAAAAGCATTTGAATTGTTCCCAGAAGCATATAGAGAAAGATTCAGAAGTTTGAAGAAGTCTGTGGAAAAAACTTATGTGGAATTTGCCTATGATAAAGCTGTGTGTTTTGAGAGATGGGTTTCTTCTAAAAATGTAAATGGGGACTATGATACATTGAAAGAGCTGATTTTAATGGAGGAATTTAAAAGAAGCATCCCTGTTGAAGTAAGGACCGACTTAAATGAGAGGGATACTGACACATTGCAGGACTCTGCTAGATTAGCTGATGAGTATGTTTTAATCCATAAGAATAAATCTCTTCAGTGCAGAATTTTTAAGAGGAAAAATAACACAGAGACTCAAGGTAAATCAGAAGTTAAATCAGAAGTTAATGAGAAAGGTAAGGAGGAAGGAAAATCTGAAGGAAAGACAGTTTGGTCTTATTTGTAACCATTGTAAGAAACCTGGCCATGTAATAGATAACTGGTTCAGATTGAAAAAGAAAGAGAAGGAAGCAGTTCCAGATGCTTGTGTACAACATACTGAAGCACCTGCAAAATTATAGGGTTCGATAAACACAAAGGAGGTTTTGATAGAGTCTGACCAAGTTAGAACGGGATATGATCATTTTATAACTGAAGGGTTTGTATCCTTGAAAGAAGGATCTACTCTGGTGCCAATAAAAATCCTTAGGAATACTGGAGCTTCTCAATCACTGATTTTAGACAGTGTATTAAAGTCTAATGAAGAGTCTGATTCTGGTGAGGTAAATTATATAAGAGGTGTTGGGAGTGATTTTATGCCTGTACATCTGCATGAAGTAAATTTAAAGACAGGGTTAGTTACAGGATTTGTTAAAGTAGGATTACAGCCTAGCTTACTTGTGAAGGATATTTCTTTATTGTTAGGTAATGACTTGGCAGGTGGACAAGTTTTTCCTGAAGTGCATTTGACAATGGGGTCAGAGGAACCAGAGATGAATTCTAACACAGATTCTTTCTGTGTTGTGACTAGAGTTATGGCTAAAAAGATTGATGCGCAGAAAGAGTTTGTTGCTCATGACTGTTCAACTCAGGATTTTAGTTTTGAGATGTGTCAGAGACTTTCTTACCTTCATTGTTTGAACAAGATTCTTGGAGTAAGTCTATGAAGATTTATCTCTGTCTCAGAAGGAGATGATAGCAGAGCAGAATAGAGACCTTGAGATTATAAAATTAAGAGAACATGCTCTACTAGATAGTGAAATTGAGAAGGTGTCAGTAGGATATTACTTGGAAAAAGGAGTGTTGATGAGGAAGTGGAGATCACCTACAATTCCTGCAAGTGAGGAATGGAATATTGTTTACCAGGTAGTTGTCTCTAAGTTTATCGAAATGAGATTTTGACTTTAGCTCATAGTGTGCCTTTAGGTGGACATCAAGGGGTAAGGAAAACTGTGGACAAGATTTTAAAACATTTTTACTGGCCTGGTCTAAGAAAAGATGTGGCGATGTTTTGTAAAACGTGCCATACTTGTCAAATTGTGGGTAAACCAAATCAAGATACACCAGTGGCTCCATTACAACCTATTCCAGCATTTGCTGAACCATTTTCTCAAGTTATTGTAGATTGTGTTGGTCCATTACCAAAGACAAAAACTGGTTATCAGTACTTGTTGACTATTATGTGTTCTTCGTCTAGGTTTCCAGAGGCAGTACCACTTAGGAATATAACAGCTAAAACTTTGACAAAGGCTCTTATAAAATTCTTTACTTATTTTGGATTACCTAAGGAAATACAAACTAATCAAGGCAGTAATTTTATGTCTGGATTGTTTCAACAAATAGTTTATAAATTGGGAGCTAAGCAAATCACTTCGTCTGCATACCATCCAGAATCTCAAGGTGCCTTGGAGAGGTTTCATTCTACCCTCAAGAATATGATTAGGACATATCGTGTGGAAAATGAAAGTGATTGGGATGAGGGTATAAACTTACTTTTATTTGCAGTAAGGGAATCGGTACAAGATTCTTTAGGTTTCAGTCCATTTGAATTTGTATTTGGGAATAGAGTTAGAGGACCTTTAGCTTTATTAAAAGAACAGTGGATTAGTAAGGAAATACACACTAATTTGTTGGGCTATGTTTTGAAATTTAAGGGCAGGTTACATAAAGCTTGTAGCTTAGCCAAGGAAAATTTAAAGTTGGCTCAGGAGAAAATGAAAACTTGGTATGATAAAGAAGCTAGGATGAGGATGTTTACGCCTGGAGATAAGGTGTTGGTTCTTTTCCCAGTGCAAACGAATCCTTTACAAGCTAGATTTCATGGTCCATTGAAATTGTGTCTAAAATCAAAGATGTGGATTATGTGATTAAAAACTCCAGATCGTAGAAGGTCAACACAACTTTGCCATATAAATAAGATAAAACCATATTATGAGAAACAATCTGATACTGTGACTGTTGTGGTTAGTGAGAATGAGTTTGATTTAACTAGGAACATGATAGATGATTCATCTGAATTTCATTCTAAATCCAACATTGTTTCTGTTAGCATATCAAATTCAACCATTCTGGAAAATATTGATGAGAAACTAGCACATTTACAGCTCAAGCAGAAACAGCAGATGAAGGGATTAATTTTTAAATATAAGGATTTGTTTCCAGATGTTCCGAGAAGGACTACTATAGCTTCACATGATGTAGATGTTGGAGATGCCAAACCTATTAAACAACACCCACATAGGATGAACATAGAAAAATGTGAACTTGCTGAGAAAGCAATTAAATATATGTTAGAGAATAATATCAATGGTATTATTAGGTTTTGTATGGACTATAGGAAGGTGAATGCTGTAACAAAAACAGATGCATATCCAATTCCTAGAGTAGATGATTGTGTAGATAAAGTTGGAAAAGCAAAGTTCCTTACAACGATTGATATTGAAAGGGTATTGGTGTGTTCCATTAACGGACAGAGGTAGAGAGATTTTGGCATTTGTAACTCCATCTGGGTTATATGAATATAATGTTCTTCCATTTGGGATGAAGAATGCCCCAGGTACTTTCCAGAAAATGATTAACTCTGTGATTCAGGGATTGAAAGATACTGATGCTTATATTGATAATTTAGTGACAGGAAATGATACTTGGAAAGCACACATTATGGCGGTGGAGAAATTGTTTGAAAGGTTTTCAAAAGCTAACTTAACTATTAACTTAGCTAAGAGTGAATTTGGACATGCCACTGTAACTTACCTTGGTTATGTTGTGGGTCAAGGTAAGGTAGCTCCTGTTCAGGCAAAAGTTCAGGCAATTTTAGAGATTCCCACTCCAACGGGGAAAAAAACTCTCAGAAGATTCTTGGGAATGGTAGGATATTATCAAAAATTTTGTAAGAATTTTGCTATTTTCCATTAACTAACCTTTTGCAGAAGAATATGAAGTTTGTGTGGACAGTGCCCTGTCAAGAAGCATTTGAAAAATTGAAAACAATGATATGTCAACAACCTGTGCTTAAGGCATCTGAATTTGAAAAACCTTTTTCATTAGCTGTAGATGCTAGTGATGAGGCTGCAGGAGCAGTATTAATGCAAAGGAATGAGGGTGATGAGTTTGATCATCCAGTAGCTTACTTTTCTAAGAAATTTAATAAGCATCAAAGAAACTATTCGACAATAGAGAAAGAATTGTTATCTCTTGTTTTAGCTTCGGAATATTTTGAGGTATATGTTGGTACAACTCAAAAACTACTTATTGTTTAAACTGATCATAATCCGTTAGTTTTTCTGAGTAAGATGAAAAACAAAAACAGAAGATTATTAAATTGTAGTTTGATGTTACAAGAGTACAATATTGTGCTAACTCATATTAAAGGTAAAGATAATGTGGTTGCTGATTGGCTATCTTGATGTTGAATGTGCAATGTAATTTTTTTTATGGAGTGGTTTTTTACAATTGTAACACTCCTACTATATTGTGAGTTGTAATAAGTTATATGATTATACTGTATTGTATATTGTGTATATTATAAAATTTATACACTAGTTTTTCTTGTAAATAATTGTTAAAATTTTTGGTCTTGACAGACCAAAACATTTTTTTTGGAGGGAGGTGTTACGTACCCGTGACATATGACAGTGGTACCCTTGTCACGTGACAGGTGTTGAAACTATACTGGACTTGAGGTAATGGTCTTGTGATGGTGGAGTGAAAATCATTTTCCCACCAGTAGAGGTCATGTGACAGGTTTTTTACAGGGTATAAAAGGAGGACCCCTCCCTGTGAGGAGGGGCAGTTTGTGGCTGGATTTGCCATGTTGACTTCATGCCACTGCGTGATTTAATGTTATGATGCAGTGTGGTTGAAAGATGGAGTTTTATTTAATGCCTAAAATTTAAAAGGTCATTGCCAGCAGTTTCTTTATAATACTGCTAGTTGAGAATCAGTGGAGAGTGAAGATCAGAGTTCGGGAGTTAAAAGATTGAGGAAAATCGATTTCGACGGTGAAACAGGTTCGACCTTGTTTGATCCTCATTTGGAAGGAATTCGTTGACTGTCCCCATGTTAATCCCTGTGAATAGCAGAAAGGATTGGGAACAGTTTTGTAAAGGAAAGGTCAGTGCCTTTAAGCCGTTACATTTCATCTTCGTAAAATTTTTTGTGGGAAAAGTAGTTCAACTGGGAATTGCAGGAAGACGACGTGAAGGAGAATTTAAATCATCTTAAAAAGTCTCTCCCTTAAATGGACTGTAAGCGTTTTGAACTTTTGCAATACTACTTTGAAGAACTGTTTTTGCAACATCGCTTTAAGAACTGTTTAAGCTTCATTGCTTTAAGAACTGTTTAAGCTGCCACACAGCAGCTGATTTCTGGTTATGTGAGTGTTTTGTTTACTTTTGGGGGTTTGTTTTTCAGTGTTTAATAAACATGTTATTTGTTATTAAAAACCCCTGCCTCACTCATATATTTATTGTTGCTGAATCCGTAATAACATGCTCAAACTTTTCAGTCTGCTGCAAGTCATCACTACAATCACCAAGATCCTTTTCCATAGTGGATACTGAAGTAAAGTATTCATTAAGTACCTCTGCTATTTCCTCCAGTTCCATACACACTTTCCCACTGTCACACTTGATAGGTCCTATTCTTTCACGTCTTATCCTCTTGCTCTTCACATACTTGTAGAATGCCTTGGTGTTTTCCTTAATCCTGCCCACCAAGGTCTTCTCATGGCCCCTTCTGGCTCTCCCAATTTCCTTCTTAAGCTCCTTCCTATTAGCCTTATAATCTTCTAGATCTCTAACATTACCTAGCTCTCTGAACTTTTGTTAGCTTTTCTTTTCTTCTTGACTAGATTTATCACTGCCTTTGTACACCACAGTTCCTGTACCCTACCATAACTTCCCTGTCTCATTGGAACGTACCTGTGCAGAACTCCACACAAATATCCCCGGAACATTTGCCACATTCCTTCCATACTTTTCCCTGAGAACATGTTTCCAATTTAAGCTTCCAATTTCCTGCCTGATAGCCTCATAATTCCCCTTACTCCAATTAAACGCTTTTCTAACTTGTCTGTTCCTATCTCTCTCCAATGTTATTGTAAAGGAGATAGAATTATGATCACTATCTCCAAAATGCTCTCCCACTGAGAGATCTGACACCTGACCAGGTTCGTTTCCCAATACCAGATCAAGTACAGCCTCTCCTCTTGTAGGCTTATCTCTTTATTGTGTCAAGAAACGTTCCTGAACACTCCTAACAAACTCCACCCCATCTAAACCCCTTGCTCTAGGGAGATGCCAATTGATACTTGGGAAATTAAAAACTCCCATCACGACAACTCTTATTATTACACCTTTCTAGGATCTATTTCCCTATCTGATCCTTGATATCCCTATTACTATTGGGCAGCCTATAAAAACACCCAGTAAAGTTATTGACCCCATCCTGTTACTAACCTCCACCCACATAGACTCCGTAGACAATCCCTCCATGGTGTCCACCTTTTCTGCAGCCGTGACACCAACTCTAATCAATAGTGCCACGCCCCCACCTCTTTTTTACCTCCCTCTCTGTCCTTTCTAAAACATCTAAAACCCGGCACGTGACATACCCATTCCTGTCCCTGAGCCATCCAAGTCTCTGTAATGGCCACCACATCATAGCTCCAAGTACTGATCCACACGCTAAGTTCATCTGCTTTGTTCACAATACTCCTTGCGTTAAAGTAGACACATCTCAAACCTTCGATCTGAGCACGTCCCTTCTCTATCACAAAGCAGAATATGAACCATCCATAATCACCATTTGCCATTTGTGGGCAAGCCAGTTCTGGATCCAAAAGCAAGATCTCCTTGGATCCCATTCTCCTTCCTTTCTGAATGAGCCTCACATGGGGAACCTTATCAAATGTCTTACTAAAATCCAGATACACTCCATCCACTGCTCTACCTTCATCAATTTTGATTACATGCACAGTACATTGCATAAATGTTTTTGTTACATCTCAAGGAATTCAATCAGGCTCATAAGACACAACCTGCCCTTGACAAAGCCATGCTGCCTTATCTGATCACATTATGTCTCTCAAAATGCTCATAAATCCTGCCTCTCAGGATCTTCTCCAACATCTTGCTCATTGCTGAAGAAAGACTCACTGGTTTATAATTTCCTAGGTTATCTCTACTTCCTCTTTTGAACAAGAGAACAATATTTGCAACTTTTCAATCCTCTGGTACTTCTCCCTTCCCTATTGATGATGCAAAGATCATCGCCAGAGGCTCAGCAATCTTCTCTCTCACTTCCCACAATAGCCTGAGGTATATCTTGTCTGGTCCCAGCGACTTATCTAACTTAATCCTTTTCAAAAGCTCCAGTATATCCTCTTTCTTAATGTCTATATACTCAAGTGTTTCCGTCTGCGGTTACTCATCTGCACAATTGCCAAGGTCCTTTTCCCTGGTGTATACTGAAGCAAAGTATTCATTAAGTGCCTTTGCTGTGTCCTTTGACTTTGTGCACATGCTTCCACTCTTACTCCTGATTCATCCTGTTCTCACATGGTTCATCCTCTTGCTCTTCATATACTTGTAGAATGCCTTGGGGTTTTCCTTAATGCTCCTCACCATGGCCTTCTCATGGCCCTTTCTAGCTGTCCTAATTTCATTCTTAAGCTCTTTCCTGGCAACCTTGTAATTTTCTAGAACTCCAGCAGTACCTAGTTTCTTGAACCTTTTGTAAGCTTTTCTTTTCTTAACTAGATTTTCCCACACCCTTGGTATACCATGGTTCTTTTACCCTACCATCCTTTCTATGCCTCAATAGAACGTACCTGTGCAGAACACCATGCAAATGTTCTCTGAACATTTACCACATTTCTGCCGTGCATTTCCCTGAGAATATCTGCTACTAATTTATGCTCTCGAGTTCCAGCCTAATAGCATCATATTTCTCCCTACCCCTAGTGAATGTTTTCCCAATTTGTCTGCTTCTATTCCTCTCCAGTGCTATTGTAAAGGATACAGAATTGTGATCACTACCTCCAAAATGCTCTCCCACTGCAAGTTCTGACACATGACCAGGCTCATTTCCCAATACAAGATCAAGTACAGCTTCTCCTTTGGCTTAGTTAGATATTGCATCAGGAACCTTTCCTGAACACACCTAACAAACTCCACCCCATCTAAAACCCTTGTCTAAGGAGATGCCAGTCAATATTAGGAAAGTTAAAATCACCCATCACAACAATCGTATTATTATTGCACCGTTCCGGCATCTGCCTCCCTATCTGCTTCTTGATGTCCCTGTTACCACTGGGGGGGGGGGTCTATAGAAACACCCAGTAGAGTTATTGCCTCCTTCCTCTTTCTGACTTCCACCCACATGGACTCAGTAGAAAATCCCTCTATGGCTTCTTCCTTTTCTGCAGCCATGATACTATCCCTGATTAGCAATGCCACACCCCCATCACTTAAGCCTCCCTCCCTTGTCCTTTTTGAAGCTTCGAAAGCCCAGCATACTCAACAGCCATTTCTGCCTCTGAGACATCCAATTCTCTGTAATGGCCACACCATCATAATTCCACATATTGATCCACGGTCTAAGTTCATCCGCCTTGTTTATGATGCTCCTTGTATTAGAATGGACACATCTCAAGCCATTGGGGGAAGGCCACAGGGATGCTCTCCTCTACCTGACACTCTCCCTTCCCTCTCCTGATGGTCACCCACTTATCTGTCTCCAGTGTGACTACTTGCCTATAGTTCCTATCGATCACCTCCTCACTTTCCCTAACAAGCTGAAGGTAATCGAGCTGCAGCTCCGGTTCCCTAACTTGGTCAGTAAAAAGTTGCAGCTCGATGCATCTGGCATAGGTGTGGCCATCAGACAGCATGGAAATCTCCCAGATATCCCACATCTGACACCCAGAGCAGAAAACTGGCCTTGCAGTTATACCCACTATTCTTAAGTTAGAGGAAAAAAGAGATATGAAGGTAACTTACTCCTTACCTTGCCTAGGCCCATCCTTGCTAAAGCCCTACTACTCTGACTCTCACTACTCCGATGACCACTCCACTAGGCCATGTCTCCCTTTTATCGCGGAACCTTCTCAGCAGCTTGTATAATGACAAGCTACTGCATCTGTGCACTTCTCCCAATTGATGCTCCCACTGAAAGAAACTCCTTGCTTTATAAATCTTCTCAGTGGCCCTGCACGATGATGAGCTCCTGTGTCTGCACAGTTCTCCCAATCAAGTCTAGAGAGAGTTAAATGCACCAAGTTCTCGGGAGTTCACATCATGGATGACCTCATCTACTCCCTAATATCACCTCCCTGAACAAGAAGGCACAACAGCTCCTCCAGTTCCGGAGAAGACTGAGGCTAGCAAGGTTCCCCCCTCCCCCATCTTAACTGTGTTTTACAGGAGCACTATTGACTGCATCTTGACAAGTTGCGTCTCTGTCTGGTATGGGGTCAGCTGATCATCGGACTGGAAATCCATACAAAGGACTGTGAGAACAGAACAGCTGAGAGGATTATAGGGGTCTCTCTGACATCCGTCAGGGAAATTTATCAGGAGCGCTGCGTTCACAGAGCCCTTAGTATTATTAAGGATTCTACCCATCCATCCAGCATCCTCTGAATTTCGACCATCAGGCAAGAGATGGCAATGCATAAAAACGAGAATTGTCAGAATGAGAAACAGTTTCTTCCCCCAGGCCATTCGACTTCTGAATTCCCTGCAGCATCGTATTCAAAGTATCTCTGGTTAATCTGTTCCGTACCTTACAATATTTAGTATTAATGCACTTTAGTTTGTGGTTTATGTGTGATTCATCAGTAGATTTTATCCTTACCCTCATAAGTTATCATGTGTTACATTGTGTTCTGTTTGTTATGCATGCTTTACATCCTGTGTTCGGAAAAACACTGACTCATTTCTAGATACATTATATGGCTTATACATTATATACATGTATATAGTTAAATTAACATAAACTTGACGACCTGATACCTGCCAATCTGTATCTGTGCTGCAAGTTCATCGACCTTAGTTCAAATGCATTCAAATATAACACCCTCAGTCCTGTATTCACCCTTTTCAATTTTGCCTGCTTTTCACATTGCAACTCAACAGCCTCTCCTCACTACATGTTGCCTCTGTTTGTAAACCTGCCACCTCATCTTCAGCACTATTACCCAGCTTTTCTATTGAAATATACGCAGCTCAGGCCACTAGTCTGTTAATGTTAATGTTCCTTCAATGACTTTGTGCTTTCTTTGTGTCAGCCACGCTATTGAACTTTTGTTTCTCGTTAATAAAATTGTATTTCAAAACTGTAGAATGGAAGTTGACGATTTACCCCCATAAGAGGTTTAGATTAATTAAGCGGATGTTGTTTTATAAAATACACACGAGTCATTGTAATTTCATCTGCAACAGACTGAAAAATGTATCTTTGTTGCATCTTTCTCTTCCTCTTTCTCTGTGCTCTGCTGGACTGTTCTGTGTTTTATGTTCAGTGTTGTTTTAACTTCAGATTTCCAAATGTTTGCTTTTCATGTTAGCAACCCTGGATTACTGTCATTCTTGGCAAAGTCAATACTGTCCAAAGCCAAACCACGCACCCTGAGGTTATTCTTCAAAGAGATTAAGTTTTCTCTTTATCACCCTCTGCAGCCCTTCCTGCCCTTCAACAGTTTATCAACAGTGGCATGGTGCAGCAAAGCACAGGAGAAAGGAAAGGCACAAGGAAGTTAAGCATCAGATTTAAGCACGGGGATGATTAATTGTGCATGTGTATGAAAAATTAATTAATACATCTTCTCAAAGTGTAAAATCAAGATTCAGCTCACAGCACCATCAGCAACAGGAAAATTAATGGGTCCAAATTTACATTTAAGAGGGGAGTGGAGACGTCAATCAACAAAGCAGCTATTTTATAACTGAAATACTTTCATCGTGAAAGAGCCAGCTTTCCTTCAAGGCTCTATCTTATGCTTTAGGTGTCATGAATGCTTTGTTATAGAGATTTTCATAAAACTTTGTAAGCCATATGTGGGAATCTAGTCATTGTCTGCTTTCTGGCTTGAATTCCACATCCAAGGAGTTCTGTAAACCCTGTGTCTGAGTTCTTATTTCATCTTTGACCTTGCTCAGCTTTCTACACTCAGTGGCCACTTTACTTAGTACACCTGTACACCAGCTCGTCTATTGAATCAGCCAATCGTGTGGCAGCAACTTAATGTGTAAAAGCGTGCAAACATGGTCAAGAGATGCAGTTGTCATTCAGACTGATCATCAGATTGGGGAAGAAATTTGCTCTAAGTGATTTTGACTGTGGAATGATTATTGGGATCAGCCATGTGCTGTGAATATCTCAGAAACTGCCGATCTCCTGGGAATTCCATGCACAACAGTCTCTAGAATTTACAGAGTTTTTAGCCAGAGAGTGGTGAATCAATGGAATTCTTTGCCACAGTCAGCTGTGGAGGCCAAGTCTTATGTATACTTAAGGCAGAGTTTGGTAGGTTGCTGACTGGGCAAGGCATGAAAGGATACGGGGGAAGGCAGGAGATTGGAACTGAGAGGAAAATGGGATCAGCCATGCTGAAATAACAGAGCAGACTCGATAGGTCAAATGGCCTAATTCTGCTCCGCTATCTTTGAATCTTATGGCCTTAAATTAAAAGAGAAAATCCAGTGAATGGCAGTTTCATGGATGAAATCACCTTGTTAATGTAAGAGGTCAGAAGAGAATGGTTAGACAGGTTCAAGCTGACAAGAAGACAACAGTAACTCAAGTAACCTTTACTAGAATACGGTTTGTTGGATATTTGGAGATTTCTTCATCCTAAAGACAATGACTTTTCTTTTTTTTCACATGTACATCATAAATACTCAGGAATTGATTATTTTCTGTTAGATATGGGATTGGTGTCTTTTGTTGCTGATTGTGTGTATGATGCTATTGCACTGCCGGATCGTGCGCCCATGAGATCTACCCTGAAGCCTTCTGAGAATACATGGAATGCAGCTCAGTGGAGATTTAATGCAGCATTGCTTCATGATTCAGCATTTGTAAGTTTTATAAAAGAGCAAATCTCTTTATTTTTTATATTCAGCAGCTTAAAGAAGGAGAACTAAAGCAGAGCTTTTAGTGATACTAACAGGATTAAAGAAATAGATAAAGTTTATTCAGTATCACCTACTGAAGATTTATATAAGGGTGGAACTTCAAACACAGCATGACTTGCTATTGACTTATTCCAAAGAGCAGCAACTTTTGAAATTGAAAAGTCAATTTTATATACATGGGAGATAAGTCAGGTAAATTGTTGGCTGCTCAACTCAAAGCAACCATGGCTAGAAGGCAGATTTTGAAAATACAAAGATCAGACAGAACTGAAACATCAGATTGTCAGAAAATTAATAATGCTTTTTTGGACTTTTACTCTAATCTTTATAAATATGATTTTCCAGCCAACACTACTTTTATGAATGAATTTCTGCAAAGATTGAATATACCCCAAATCTCACCCATGCACCCATTAATCAAGAGGAAATAGCAAGAGTTATACCATTTTAGAATGTTTTACTGGGCAATTAATATTCATTACATCTCTTTTTGGATTCATTTTTCAGATATACATGACTGTCCCTTATGTGTGGATTTGGAGAAAAACTCGGTGAAGGTGTATTCATTGGCCTCTTTACTGGGAGCTCCTCTTCCTTTTTTGCTTTCTAAGATTGGCAGTCGAGACATTAGCCCTAGTATTAAACATACATTAAGAATTTGGTTTCAGTTTCGTAGATCCTTCGACTTTAATAATTTTGTCTTTCCTAGTAAAATCCATCTCAATTATTTTTTAAAACCATCAATTTCCAATCAGACCTTTTTAATTTGGAAAACTAAAGGAATAGTAACTTCCTTAGATTTGTTTATGGGCAATTGTTTAATGTCTTTCACTCACTTGGTGGATAAATATGATCTATCTGATGCACACTTTTTTAGATATTTACAAATTAGGAATTTTCTAAGTAGTTTAATTCCAGATTTTCCCTCGGCTTATTCACTCAATATTATTGATACTCTTTTTCAGGTTAAACCATTTCAAAAAGGACTGATAGCTATAATTTATAAATGGTTATTGAACGTGCATATGTTATCTAATGATAAAATTAAAGCTGCATGGGAATTGGAGTTTTTAAAGTTACTTTCAGATAATCAATGGGATAAATTTTTTTATTTGGTAAATACTTCATCTATTTGTGCCCGTCATTCCTTGATGCAGTTCAAGGTAGTGCATCAGGCACATATGTCAAAGGACAAATTAGCCTGTATCGTTTCCAATATTGATCCTATTTGTGATAGATGTAATATTGAGGGTAACACATAGGCTCTGGTCTTGTTTCAATTTAGATAATTTTTGGAAAGAATTCTTCAAAGCTTTATCTAAAGTCTTCAATTTGAATTTACAACTGAATTTATTTACAGCAATTTTTGGGATCATTCCATTGGAAGCAGGAGATATTCCTGTTTCCGCTCAATGGATGATAGCTTTCACAACTTTATTGGTTAGGAGAGCCATTTTGCTTAATTGGAAGGATTCTAATCCACCCACTGCTATTTATTGGCTGACCTCCATTATGTCTTCTTTAAGTTTAGAGAAAATAAGAAGTCGGACATTTGATACATCCTTTAAATTTGAGGAAACTTGATGACCTCTTATTCAATATTTTCATATGCTCTGACTTTTGGTCTTGATCGCAGACCTGTTTGAAAGGCAGACTTTTTACGCACTCCCTCTTGTTGATTATCCAACTCTCTATCTTCCTTTCCCTCCCGCCATCTTTTTTCTTGTCATCTTCTCCCTTCCTTTCCTGTCCCAAAATGTCAGAGTTTTATTCTTTTCCATAGATACTGCCTGATCTGCTGAGCTCCGCCAGCATTTTGTGTGTGTTGATTTGGATTTTCAGCATCTGTAGATTTTCTTGTGTGTATTACTAAATGTATTCTATGGTCAATGAATAAATATGAACAGGGAAACCAAATTTGAAGCAGCCTTTACCCATGTTTCATCATTATTTAATGGTATGAATTTAACTGTCCTCTGAGAGTAGATCTGATTTCTGGTTTAATTAGAGGAACACTATTCTGAGAGTATTTCCAGTGATTATCATTATTATCATCATTAAGTGGCATGTCATATGACGTGAGCGATCATGGTCTAATGACCATGATTGTTCTTGGCAAATATTTCTACAGAAATGGTTTGCCATAGCCTTCATCTGTCTTGATAAGATGGGTGACCCCATCCATTATCAATACTTTTCAGAGATTGCCTGCTTGGTGACAGTGGTCACGTAACCAGGACTTGTGATCTGCACCAGCTGCTCATATGACCATACACCACCAGCTCCCATGGCCTAACATAACCATGACTGAGGGGCTACACCTTGCCCAAGGGTGACCTGTGGGCTAGTGGAGAGAAGGAGCACCTTACACATCCTTTAGTAGAGATGTATCTCTACCCTGCCACCCATAATCCAGTGACGTGCAGTCTAATTCTCAGTGAAAATCAGAATGTACGTTTGAATTTGAGTACTTCTTACCTTGTCAATAAGAGTCCAACTTTATTGCCACACATTGATTACACCTGGGAATTTCCAATCCTGTAAGGTGTGTTTCCTGAAGGACAAATATGACCTCAATGAAAACAAAATGAATTTAAATTCTAAAATGTATGCTGAACTCTCTTCTGCTAAAATTCACCCATCTGATACACAATTACAAGGAAATCTGCAGATGTTGGAAATTCAAGCAACACACACAAAATGCTGGTGGAACACTGCAGGCCAAGCAGCATCTATAGGAAGAAGCACAGCTGACGTTTCGGGCCGTGACCCTTCGTCAGGACTCATAAAGGGTTTTGGCCTGAAACGTCGACAGTGCTCCTTCCTATAAATGTTGCCTGGCCTGCTGCGTTCCACCAGCATTTTGTGTGTTGCTTGATACACAGTTTCAGTCATTTTTCCCTAAGACGGACAGCATAATATGTTCAATCACATTGCTTCCATCCTGTGTTTCTTACTTTGTATATCATTCATGCTTAAGCGGAACATGAAGGGAAACTTGACTCTGAGGGTTATAAGAGTGTCGAACGAGCTACCAACACACATGGTACATGTGAGCTCGATTTCAACTTTTAAGAGAAGTTTGGATTGGTACTTGGATGGGAGAGGTATGGAGGGCTATGGTCCTAGTGCAAGTTGATGGGAGTAGGCAGTTTAAATGTTTTGGCATGGACCAGATGGGCCGATGGGCCAGTTTCTGTGTTGTACTTTTCGACGACTCTACGACTCTATGTAGTACATTGCTTATTTTTCCAAAAGAAAAGCAAATCTGTGGAATAATTCCTTTATACAATTTACCACCATTAATCCGTATTTACTTGGAATGTTAAGGCTAGTTTAAGAAAATCTTCTCTGCAAAAGAATCAAAAGACTATATTCAATCAGTGTCATTGTTTGAACTGTGAGGAATGAGGCAGAGAAATTAAACAAACTGCATATGCTGGGAGTGAATAATCAAAATTCAGCTCATCTGAAAGTCTAGACTCTGAGGCAAGTGGAGCCTTCAAATGCAAATATAAATGTTCAAAGCCATAATCATCACTTCAGTTGTTAAACTTAATTATTCCATGATGAAAGATTTTTGCTTTAGAAATTTTGAGAGAACCTTTTGAGGGATTTGTGGAAAGACTATTATTTGCAGTCTCCTGATACAAATTCTACATCCAAGAAGTTGGAACCTTATGACCAGAGATTTTGTTTCCTTTAGGACTTTGTGCCAATCTTTCACAGATGCGCTTATTATCTAGTCCAGTGTGTTTCCTGTTATCACTTTTATAAATATTTACAATGCAACTATATTATACAAGTTCTGAAATCAGTTTACTTGGAACCTCTTCAATCCCATTACATTGCTCTTCTGAGAAAATGAAGCGGAGAACACATTTTACAAACATGCTATTTCTATTTACTTCACATAATTTAATTGTTCAATTGGATACACTCCTAACCCATTAAACTATTTTGCTATGTTTTTCTGCAATCATAAATTTCTATAGAATTTACTTATGCTTAATTTTGGCTATTATTGTTTTGGATATTCATTCTATTGTAGGTTACATGGTCGGCACAACATTGTGGGCTAAAGGGCCTGTAATGTGCTGTAAATGTCTATGTTCTACTTTCTATGTATTATTATAATCAGTTATTTATTTTTTAATTTTTTTTATTTCTATACTTTTCTCAAAATCACAGCTGTTTCAACATTTTAAATGAAAATACCTCTGGACCATGCCTCAAACATTCTGGTTTTTCAATGTTTCTTATAAAATACAACCTCAGTTGGGGATGGAACTGCTGATATTTTTATAATGCTGCAGGATGATATATTGGAACATAGAGCATTCAGTGGAATATAGAACATAAAAGAATAGAACGCAGTCTGGACCCTTCAGCCCACCAAGTTGTAGCTACTCCAAGAACAATCTAACCCTTCTCTCCCACATAGCCCTCCATTTTTCTATCATCCCTGTATCTATTTTAAGTCTTTTAAATGTCCCCAATGTATCTACTTCTACCTCTATCGTTAGCAACATGTTCCACATACCCAACACATTCCGTGTAAAGAAACTACCCCCTTATACTTTCCTCCAATCACCTTAAAATTATGTCCACTCACCTTAGGCGTTTCCGCCCTGGGGAAAAAAAGTCCCTGGCTAAACGCTCAATCTTTGCTTCTTATCATTTTGTACATCTCTGTCAAGTCACCTCCCGTTCTCTTTCCCTCCAAAGAGAAAGGCCATAGCTTGCTCAACCTTTCCTCCTAAGACATGATCTCCAACCAATTCTGGTAAAGCTGTTCTGCTCCCTCTCTAAAGCTTTCACATCCATCCTATAGTGTAGAGTTCTGGATCACTGGCCTTGATCTGGCTCCCAGCAGACTGCAAACCTCAGCATTGATCCATGACTTCTGGTCTGGGTGTGTCCAGTATGCTCTTGAAGACCCACACTCATTACACTGGTCTTAACGGAGTTGGTAACAACTATGGCATATTCAATTAGATCCAAAGATACTCCCTGTACATGAACCAGTCCACTGATTCAAAGCAGTCCTGTACGTGCTCACCACAGGTGCTGTCGTGCTCATTCTCTGCCCGTATGCATGGAGTAGAGGCACAGCCAGGCGACTGGACTTGCTATAGTGTGGGCATAGGAAGGCAAGGTAATATTTCTTGATGGCGATGAACAGTGATCAAGTGGTTTGTTCCTCTGGTTCCACAGTTGACATGTGAGTGGCAGCTAGTCAGAGTCTTTTTCAAACTGGCCTGGTTGAAGTCCCCCACAATGATTAGGAAGGCACCAGGGTGCACTGTCCCCTGACTGCTGATCACGTTGCTCAGCTTCTCCAGTGCCAGTCTGGCTTTGGCTAGGTGTGGAACGTGCACTGCAACCAGGATGATGGTGAATAATTCCCTTGGTAGATAGAATAGACATCATTTGAAAGCCAGATGTTCCAGGGGAGCAGCAATAGGGCAGAACTGCCACATGTGTGCATCATGATGCATTAGTCACTTTGAACTTTCTCCTAATCTTATAAATTGGTTTTTGTTGCCTTATTATTCCAATAATTATGAAAGCAGAAAATGTGCAACAGTCATTTGACACCTGAAGATGCTGACTATGCAGATGAAATAATTTCAAGTCTACTTAAGCTGTTTAATGTCACTTCTAATACACAAGTATACAGGAGAACAAAATAACTGTTACTGCAAATCTGATACAGCACTAAAGCACATAAGAAGATAAAGAACACTATAATAAAGCAACACAATGAATAACACAATACAACAACAAAAGATCAGGATGATTTGGCAGATAAATGTGTAGCTCAGAAGCTGGTGCAGGGGACAGGGCTTCAGGTTGTTGGATCACTGGGATTTCTTCTGGGGGAGGTATGACCTGTTCAAAAGTGACTGGTTGCACCTGAACCCAAGGGTGAGCAATATTCTCGTGGACAAGTTTGTTAGAAATGTTGGGGAGGGTTTAAGTTAACTTGGCATGGGGGTGGGACCGAGAGTGGAAGGACTCAGGATAGGACGGATGGTAAAAAAGTAAAGACAGTGTGCAATCAGACTGTCAGGAAGGGGAGGCAGGTGATGGGACTTAGTTGCAAGCAACAGGCTGAGTATTCAATCATTAAGGATGCAGAATCAGAAAGGATAGCAAATACAGTGCTCAAGGTGTTGTATCTAAATGCGCGTAGTATAAGAAATAAGGTGGATGATCTTGTTGCACTATTGCCAGGTATGATATTGTGGCCATCACTGAATCATGGCTGAATGATGGTTGTAGTTGGGAGCTGAATGTCCAAGGTTACACGTTACATTGGAGGGATAGGAAGGTAGGCAGAGGGGGTGGTGTGGCTTCACTGGTAAAGAATGACGTCAAATCGGTAGAAAGATGTGACATAGGATGGGAAGATGTCGAATCCTTGTGGGTTGAGTTAAGAAACTGCAAGGGTAAAAGGACATTGATGGCAGTTGTATACAGGCCTCTCCACAGTGGCTGGATGGTCGGCCACAGATTATAACAGGAAATAGCAAAGGTGAGTCAAAAGGCCGAAGTTATGGTAGTCATGGGAGATTTTAACATGCAGGTCAATTGGGAAAATCAGGTTGGTAATGGATCTCAAGAGAGTGAGTTTGTTGAATGCCTAAGAGATGGCTTTTTAGAGGAGTTTGCCTTTGAGCTTACTAGGGGATCAGCTATACTGGATTGGGTGTTATGTAATGAATCCGAGGTAATTAGGGAGCTTAAGGTAAAAGAACCCTTAGGAGCCAGTGATCACAGTATGATTGTGTTCAAATTGAAATTTGATAGGGGGAAAGTCAAGTCTGATGCAGCAGTGTTTCAGTGGAGTAAGGGAAATGACAGTAGTATGAGAGAGGAGTTGACCAAAGTAAATTGGAAGGAGCTGCTGGCAGGGATATCAGCAGTGCAGCAATGGAGTGCACTTCTGGGAAAAATGAGGAAGGTGCAGGACGTGTGTATTCCAAAAATGAAGACATCCTCAAATGGTAAAATATTGCATCTGTGGCTGACAAGAGAAGTCAAAGCTACTGTAAAAGCAAAAGAAAGGGCATACAACAAAGCAAGAACAGGAAAACAGATTATTATCTGAATGGTGACTGATTAGGAAAATGGGAGGTGCAACGAGACCTGGATGTCATTGTACACCAGTCATTGAAAGTGGGCATGCAGGTACAGCAGGTGGTGAAAAATGGTATGTTGGCATTCAGAGCAAGAGGATTCGAGTACAGGAGCAGGGAGGTTCTACTGCAGTTATACAAGGCCTTAGTGAGACCGCACCTAGAATATTGTGTGCAGTTTTGGTCCCCTAATCTGAGGAAAGACATTCTTGCCATAGAGGGAGTACAAAGTAGGTTCACCAGATTGATTCCTGGGATAGCAGGACTTTCATATGAAGAAAAACTGGATCGACTAGGCTTATACTCACTAGAATTTAGAAGATTGAGGGGGGATCTTATTGAAACATATAAAATTCTAAAGGGATTGGACAGGCTAGATATTTCCGATGTTGTGGAAGTCCAGAACAAGGGGTCACAGTTTAAGGATAAAGGGGAAGCCTTTTAGGACTGAGATGAGGAAAAACTTCTTCACACAGAGTGTGGTGATTCTGTGGAATTCTCTGCCACAGGAAACAGTTGAGGCCAGTCCATTGGCTATATTTAAGAGGAAGTTAGATATGGCCCTTGTGGCTAAAGGGATCAAGGGGTATGGAGAGAAAGCAAGTTCAAGGTTCTGAGTTGGATGATTAGCCTTGATCATACTGAATGACGGTGCAGGTTCGAAGGGCCGAATGGCCTACTCCTGCACCTATTTTCTATGTTTCTATGTTAAAAATTAGCCAGAAGATAGAGGATTGGGAAGTTTTTAAAAACCTGCAGATAGCAACTAAAAATCAGTAGAAGGGAAAAGATGTAATATGAACGTAAGCTAGCAAATAATATCAAAGTGGTTAGTAAAAGTTTTTTTCAAGTAAGTTAAAAATAAAAGACCACTAGAAAATGAGGCAGTAGTAATAACAGGGGACAAGGAGATGGCTGATGAACTAAATGAGGGTCTTGCATCAATCTTCACTGTGAGAGACACTAACAGTATGCCTGATGTTGTAGTGTGTGAAGGAAGAGAAGTGGGTGCAGTTATTGTTACAAGAGAGAAGGCGCTCAAAAAGCTGTAAGATCTAAAGGTACATAAGTCACCTGGACCATGGAAACTGCACCCTAGGGTTCTGAAAGAGGTAGCATTTGAGATTGTGGTGGCATTAGTAATGATCTTTCAAAACTCATTGGATTCTGGAATGGTTCCAGAGGACTGGAAAATTGCAAATGTTACTCTACTTTTTAAGAAAGGAGGAAGGCAGCAGAATGGAGTATTAGACCAGTTAGCCTGACCTCAGTGGTTGGGAAGATGTTCAAGTCAATTGTTAAGGATGAGGTAATGGAGTACTAAGTGACACAGGACTAAATAGTACAAAGTCAGCATGGTTTCCTCAGGGAAAATCCTGCTTGATGAACCTGTTGGAATTCTTTGAGGAGATTAAAAGTAGGATAGACAATGGATGTTGTATATTTGGACTTTCAGAAGGCCTTTAACAAGGTGCCACACATGAGGTTGCTTACCAAGTTAAGAGGTCATGGCATTACAGGAAAGTTACTAACATGGTTAGAGCATTGGCTGATTGGTAGGAGGCAGCGAGTGTGAATAAAAGGATCCAGTGACTGGCAGTGTTCCACAGGAGTTGATGTTCGGACCACTTCTTTTTATGCTGTATATAAATGATTTAGATGACGGAATAGATGGTCAAGTTTGCAGATGATACCAGGATTGGTGGAGGGGCAGGTAGCGTTGAGGAAACAGGTAGGATGCAGAAGGACTTAGACAGATTAGGGGAATGAGCAAGAAAGTGGCAAATGAAATAAAATGTTGGAAAATGCATGGTCATGCACTTTGATAGTAGAAATAAATGTGCGGACTATTTTCTAAACAGGGAGAAAATCCAAAAAATGAGATGCAAAGGGACTTGGGACAGAACTCCCTGAAGGTTAACTTGCAGATTGAGTCGGTGGTGAGGAAAGAAATGCAATGTTAACATTCATTTCAAGATGGTTTGAATATAAGAGCAGAGATGTTATGCTGAGGCTTTCTAAGGCACTGGTGAGGCTTCACCTTGAGTATTGTGAACAGTTTTGGGTCCCTCATCTTAGAAAAGATGTGCTGGCATTGTAGCGGGTCAAGAGGAGGTTCACAAGGATGATTCCAGGAATGAAAGGATTATCATATGAGGAACTTTTGATGATCCTGGACTGTACTCACTGAAATTAAGAAGGATGATGGGGGATCTCATTGAAACCTTTTGAATGCTGAAAGGCCTAGACAGAGTAGATGTGGAAAGGATGTTTGCCATGGTGGGAGAGTCTAGGACAAGAGGGCACAACCTCAGGATAGAGGGTCACCCTTTCAAAACAAAGATGTGGAGACATTTCTTTAGCCAAAGGGTAGTGAATTTGTTGAATTTGTTGCCACATGCAGCTGTGAAGGCAAGTCATTGGATGTATTTAAGGCAGAGATTGATAGGTTCTTGATTGGACATGGCATCAAAGGTTACGGGGAGAAAGCTAGGAAATGGGGTTGAGGAGGAGAAAAAAAATACTCAGCCATGATTGAATGTCAGACTAGACTCAATGGGCACGATGGCCTAATTCTGCTCCTATGTCTTATGGTCTTATAATATAAATATATAAAATTTTGGAATTTTATACTTCACTTTAAAGAATATATTTGTGCAGAGGAATACTTTAAGCTCATTCCAATCCAATTGATATTTTTATATTTCAATAGGAAAGGATTTAAAACATTTGAGCAAAAGCAAACGTCTGCCACACTTGTGAAAGACCCACATTATTCAGAGCTTCCTTAACACTTTACATGCATTAAACTTTCTTTATATTTTATGGCTTATGATTAAACTTCAGATAATTCAAACAAAGGATAAAAGGTTTACTATTGCCATATGCAATTACAAAAAAGATTAATAAGTTCAAAATTCAATGTAATTTTATTACCAAAGTACAAATATGTCAGCATATACAACCCTGAAATTCATTTTCATGTGGGCATACTCAATAAATCCAATAACCATAATAAAATCAATGAAAGACCACACCAACAGGGTGGACAACCAGTGTGTAAAGACAACAACCTGTGCAAATACTAAAAGTTGAATAAAAATAATAATAAATAATTAAATTTAATAAATAAGAAAGATGTTGCAAGATATATCTTATTTAATTCAATTATTTAAAAGAAACTGATATTGAATTATAGTTACTTTCATCCTGTGGATCAAAGAGCTTATTAATATGTTGCATCTTTCAAAATCTCGTGAATTTTAATACTTAGTCTTAAATGTTACCAAAATATTTATAAACAAAATTAATGAAAATCTTTTATTTTATACATGCACTAGCATACTATATTATAAATAGTACAATATAGAACTGTGCATCCGTCATTCCATCTGTGATACACTGAAGGGCTTGTTTCCATGTTGTATCCCTCTGAAGGTATAAAAATAGTTTTCAAATATTTCCAGAAAGGTTGGTCTTCGGTACTCTGCCAGGATCAAAAATTTAAACCTTGGAGAGTCTGTGCATAATATATTCATCTACAGAACACTGCAACTATGTTTTTCCCTATCACATCTTCAGGATATACTCAGAGCATGCAAGCTGCAAGTTATTTTATGAAATGAAACACCCACTGACTTACAGGCAAATGGTCATATCTGATTACCAGATGCTTGAGTTTCCACATCACCAATTAAAAGGTAGTACAGTGAAAAGCGAAAAATATTCACTGTCATGGTTAGCATAACACTTTGCAGTGCAGGTGACCCAGGTTCAATTCCTGCCACTGCCAGTAAAGAGCTTGTACATTCTCCCCTTGACCAAGTGGGTTTCGTCCTGATGATCCAGTTTCCTCCCACCGCCTGAAGACATACCAGTTGGTAGGTTAATTGGTCATTGTTAATTGTCGCGTGATTAGGCTAGCATTAAATTGGGGATTGCTGGGTGGCGTGGCTTGAAGGGCGGGAATGGGCTAATCTGTGCTGCATCTCTATAAAATAAAGAACAAAAGTAAGAAGTAATGGCCAACTAAAGTAATCTTGTACTGATAAAATTAAAATCAATTGAATAGATTTATGTCACTTCAAATATTCCACACAGAAATACACTCAATATGAGCACTTAAAATTTCATGATTAATATAATCTTTCTATTCAACCATATAATTTTCAGAAAACTCTTAGTTTGTGCCCCTTCCATCATGTCTTTAAGTATATCTCATTGGTGGTTTCTTTCACTTATTTGGGAGGAAAATTGAGCAAACTGAATTGTGGATCAGTTTGATAATTTTTAAAAAAATTATCACGTTACAGGCCCACAAAGTTATGCAGACCACATAGCATACTCCAGAAATTACCTAGAATTTCCCAACCACACAGCCCTCTATTTTTCTAAGCTCCATGGGCTATCTAAGAGTCTCTAAAGAGACATTATTGTATCTGCCTCTACCACCTTTGCTGGCAGTTCATTCCACACACCCACCACTCTGTGAAAAACTTACCCCTGACATTCCCCTTGTATTTAATTCCAAGAAACTTAAAACTATGCCTCCTTGTGTTAGCTACTTCAGCCCTGGGAAAAAGCCTCTGGTTATCCAGATGATCAATGCCTCTCATCATCTTACACACTTCTATCAGGTCACCTCTCAGCCTCCGTCGCTCCAAGGAGAAAAGGTCAAGTTCACTCAACCTATTCTCATAAGATATGCTCTCCAATCCAGGCAACATCCTTGTAAAACTCCTCTGCACTCTCACTATAGTATCCACATCCTTTCTGTAGTGTGGTGACCAAAACTGAACACAGTACTCTAAGTGGGGTCTGACCAAGGTCTTTTATATCTGTAATGTCTCTGAACTCAGTTCCATGGTTGATGAAGGTCATCACACAGTATGCCTTCTTAACAGCACTGTCAACCTATGGACACAGACCCCAAGATCTCACTGATCTTTCATACTGCCAAGTGTCTTACCATTCTGTCTTCAAATTTGACCTACCAAAATGAACCACTTCACAATTATCTGGTTGAACTCCATTTGCCACTTCTCAGACCCAGTTCTGCATCCTATCAATGTCCCACTGTAACCTCTGACAACCCTCCGGACAATCCACAACACCCCCTACTTTTGTGTCATCAGCAAACTTACCAACCCACCCAGGTCATTTATAAAAATCACAAAGAGGATTGGTCCCAGAATAGACCCCGGCGGAACACCACTAGTCACTGTCTTCCATGAACACTCACTTAAGGGGAGGATTTAAATAGTTATGTTCCTCTGGACAAGGCTATTTATTCAGTAGAGCCACTTTATGCTCATTTGCACAGTTCCAGAAAATCTCCATGCTATTAGTTCTTCAAAATCATTCATTTAATTTAAACTTAAAATTTAGTGTCAGCTAGTTTAATTGACTGGTTGAAAATATTGCTGAGACCTTGGTTAAAATCAAAATAAAATCAGGATTTTTGAGTAGCACAAAGATGAGAAAATCTGCAGATGCTGGAAAGTGGGATCTCCCGCTGGCTACCCACTTCAATTCTACATTCCATTTCCCTTAAAACTTGTGAGTCCTTGGCCTCCTGTACTGTTGCGATGAGGTTGGAGGAGTAACACCTTATATTCCGTCTGGGTAGCATCCAACCTGATGGCATGAACATCGATTTCTCAAACTTCTGGTAATTGTCCCCCTCCCCCTTCACCATTCCCATTTCCATTTCCCTCCCTCACCACATCTCCATACCAGCCAATCACCTGGTGCTCCTCCCCCCTCCCTTTCCTCCATGGTCTTCTATTCTCTCCTATCAAATTCCCCCTTCTCCAGCCCTTTATCTCTTTCTCCATTTGGCTTCCCAGCTCTTTACCATCCCTGCTCCTCTCCTGGTTTCATCTATCACCTGTCACCTTGTACTCCTTCCTCCCCTCCCCCACCTTTTGCTCTAATTTCTCACCTGCTTTTCCAGTCGCGATGAAAGGTCTCGGCCTGAAACTTTGATTGCTTATTCTTTCCCTGGCCTGCTGAATTCCTCCAGCATTTAGTGTGTGTTGCTAGGATTTTTGATTGCTTAGGCTAATCTAACCACGCAAAGAAATTTGAATTCTGAGAGCATGCTGAAAGCATAGTGAACTGATGTGACGTTTGTTGTTTCACTGGTACCTACTTAACCCTTTGTATCCCCTCCTAAACAAAGATATTGCATTCCTTCATATGCAATTTAAACACATATTTGTGATGGAAGCAAGTGAGGCTTCCTCCCAGTCCACTTTAACCAATTTTTACAGGATCACCATCCAGAGTGTCCTGACCAGCTGCATCACTGTCAGGTACCAGACTTGCAAGGCATCTGATTGTAAGTCCCTACAAACAATTGCAAGGGCAGTTGAGAGGATCATTGTGGTCTCTCTTCTAACCTTTAGAGATATTTATCAGGAACACTGAATATGCTGGGCCCATATCATTGTCAGTCATCCTTCCCATTCATTCAACAATCTCTTCGTCCCCCTACCATCAGGCAGGAGGTACCACAACATTAGCACAAGAACCGTTTAGATGGAAATAGCTTCTTCCTCCAGGACGTAAGATTATTGAACTCCCTGCCACCACCCAGGTTTCATCACTTATGAAGTGCCAGTAGCATTATACTGTTTACTTTTTAACTTGTGTTGTAAACGTATATTATTATTTGTTAATTTATTTGTGGTAATATGACTTTATGTGTTGTGCACGTGTGTTATATGTACCATGTTGAGCACATTGATCCAGAGGAATGATGTTTCATTTGGCAGTATATAATTGTATGGTTGAATGACAATTAACTGAATTTGAATTAACTTTAGCTTTAATTAACTAGAACTTTCTCTTGAAACTACTGAACAATCCAGTGTCCATACCATTAGACAGAGCTATATTTTTCTTATACAGAGGTATCTATTTCTCTCTTAAATCAAATAATAGCTTATCAGACCAATAGGATCTCAAAGGTAGTAATCTCAGGATTGCTGCCTGTGCCACATGACAGTGAGAATGGGAATAGAATGAGGTGGCAGATAAATATCTCGCTGAAGAATTGGAGCAGGGGGCAGGAATTCTGGATAATTGGGACCTCTTCTGGGGCAGGTATGACCTGTAAAAAAGGAACGGGTTGCATTTGAATCCGAGGGGGTCCAATATTCTTGCAGGCAGGTTCATTTGTGCTGTTTGGAGTGGTTTAAACTAATATGGTAGGGGGATGGAAACTAGTATGATGGAATTGAGGATGAGCCAGCAGGTTTACAAGTAGATGATGGGTATAACATGAATGTAAGGAAAGACAAGTCAATGGTTGGGTATAAATGCAGACAGAGCAAAGAGTTAAATTACACCACGGGGCAAAATTCAAAAGGGTGAAAAATACTGGACTGAAGGTGCTGTACTTAAGTGAACATAGCTTTTCGAATAAGGTGGGCAAACTTGCGGCACAATTAGAGATTCGTCAGTATGACATTGTGGGCATCATTGAGTCACGGCTGAAAGAAGGCCATAGTTGTGAGTTTAACATCAACGGATATACTTTGTATCGAAAGGACAGGCAGGAAGGCATAGGTGGTGGTGTGGCTCTGTTGGTATGAAATTGAATTACATCTTTAGAAAGAAGTGACATGGGGTCAGAGAATGTTGAATCTTTGGGGGTGGAGTTAAGAAACTTAAAGGGGTAAAAATACCATTATGGGAATCATAAAGAGGCCTTCAAATAATAGCTGAAATGTGGGGTTGAGATTCCATAGGGAACTGGAAAAGGCATGTAATAAGAGTAATGTCACAACTGTAATTGTAAAGGAACACTTAGGAGGCAGTTATCATATTATGATTGAATTCAAATTGCAATTTGAGAAGGAGAACCATAAGTCACATGTATCAGTATCACAATGGAATAAAGGGAATTACAGAGGCTCGAGAGAGGAACTTGCCAGGTGGTTTGGAGGAGGAGACTGGTGGGGATAACAACAGAGCAGAAATGTCTGAAGTTTATGGAACTAGTTCACAGGGTGCAGTATAAATATGTCCCACAGAAGAAATTGCTCTCAAATGGCAGGAGTAGGCAATTGTGACTGATAAGGGAAGCTAATGACTGCATAAAAGCCAAGGAAAGGGCACATAAGGGAGCAAAAGTGATTGAGAAGTTGAATGACTGTAAAGCTTTTAAAATCCAAGAAAACACAACTGAAAAGGCTATAAGAAGGGAAAAGATAAAACATGAGGACAAACTAGCTAATAATATAAAGCAAGATATTACAAGTTTGTTTTTGGTTATATAAGATTGAGGTGAGAGTTGATATTGGACCAGTGGAAAATGATGTTGGTGAGGTAGTGATGGGGGACAAAGAAATGGCAGATGAACTTAGTAAGTACTTCGCAAGAGTCTTCATCGTGGAAGCCACCAGCATTGTGCAGAGGTCCACGATTGCCAGGGAGAAGGAGTGAGTGCCATTGTTATTACAAAGGAAAAACTGTAAGGCAAACTCAAGGGTCTTAAGGTGGAGAAGCCACCTGGACCAAATGGACTCTACATCCCAGAGACCTGAGAGCAATTGCTGAAGAGATAATGGATGCATTTGTCATGATCTTTCAGGAATCACTTGATTCTGGCATGGTACAGAATGGCTGTAAGATTGCAAATTTCATTCCACTCTTGGAAGGGATGAAGACAAAAAAAAGGAAATTATAGGCCAATTAACCTAACCTCGGTTGAGGAATTGTTGGAGTCTATTATTAATAATGAGGTTTCGGGGTACTTGGAGACTAATGATAAAATAAATCAAAGTCAGCACAGTTTCTATAAAGAGAAATCTTGTCTGACAAATTTGTTGGAATTCTTCGAAGAAGAAACAAGCAGGGTGAAAAGGAAAGGAAGTGGATGCTATTTACATAGATTTTCAGAAGGCATTCAGAAGGATAAGATGCCTCACATGAGGCTGCTTAACAAGATAATATCCTGTGGTGTTACAGGAATGATATAGGAATGCCATGGATTTAGGAATGGCTGAGGAAAGAGACAATGAGTGGGAATAAAGGAGGCTTTTTCTGGTCCGCTGCCAATGAATAATGGTGTTCCTCAGGGGTCAGTATTGGGACCGCTACTTTTCACATTGTTTGTTAATGATTTGGATAATGGAATTGATGGCTTTGTGGCAAAGTCTGTGGATAATACAAACATAGTTGCAGGGGTAGAGGGTGTTGAAGAAGCAATGTGATTGCAGCAGGACTTAGATAAATTGGAAGAATGGGCAGAAAAATGTGGCTGTTGGAATACAGTGTTGGGAAATGTAGGATAATGCATTTTGGTAAAAGGAACAATAGCACAGACTATTATCTAAATAGGGAGAAAATTCAAATAGGTGCAAATGGACTTAGGATTGCTCCTGCAAGACTCCCAGAAGGTTAATTTACAGTTTGAGACTGTGGTAAAGAAGGCAAATGCAATGTTGGCATTTATTTCAAGGTGGAAAGAATATAAAAGCAAAGAGACAATGCTGAGACTTTATAAGACACTAGTCAGGCCACACTTAGAGTACTGTCAACAGTTTTGGGCTCCATATTGCAGAAAAGGAAAGGTCCAGAAGAGGTTTACAAGGATGATTCCAGGAATGAAGGGGTTAACATATGAAGAACAGCTTTGGGCCTGTACTCACTGGAATTTAGAAGAATGCGGGGGAATCTCATTGAAACCTACCGTATGTTGAAAGGACTAGATAAGGTGGATGTGGAGAGGATGTTTCCTAGGGTGGGGGTATCCAGAACTAGAGGGCACAGCCTCAAAATTGAGGAGCAACCTTGAGGAACAGAGAACTTTTTTTTTAGTAGGAGTGTAGTGAACCTCTGGGATGCTCTGCCCCAGACTGCGGTGGAGGCCATTTAAATCAGAAGTTAATGGTTTCCTGATTGGTCAGGGCATCAAAGGATATGACGAGAAGGCAGGTGTATGGGGTTGAGTGGGAACCGGGATCAGCCAAGATGGAATGGATGACCAGACATGATGGACTGAATGGCCTAATTCTGCTCCTATGTCTTATGGTCTTATGGTCTCATCCCATAGGTCCACCCCTTAAACTGCCCACCACATACAATGTACAATGTGGATATAGTCATATTTATGCTACAATAAATCACCTAGCAAAAATTGTTCTGTAAAGGAAGTAGTGTATTTATAGTTACATTGTTAGTTCCAGTATGCGCCATAGCAACAATATCTTCAACTATTCCACGAAGACCTTTTATCAGTCAAAGCTGAGTTAATTATGAAATGCACAAATACATATATGCATAACTGCAGCAGCATCACAGGCTGATAGAATTACACACAGCTTATATGAGAAAGAACACAATTAAAACAAAACAAAAACAGTTTCATTTTCACGTGCAGTGATCAAAGTGGTCACAATGTCTCTAACCTGTGTTGATTAGGATTTTGCTGGTTTGTTCAAGAAAAATAAAACACGGTGGGACTACAACCTGGGGTCATGGATTAAGGGTAAAAAGTTTAAGGGAAATGAGGTGAAACATTTTCACTCTGAGGGTGGTGAGAGTGTGGAATGAGGTGTCTGCACAAGTTGTGCACGCAGGCTCAATTTCAACATTTAAGGAAAGTTTGGATGGGTACACGGATGGTATGGATATGGAGGGCTATGATCCTGGTGGAGGTCGACGGGGCTAGGCAGTTTAAATGGTTTAGTGTGGACTAGATGGGTCAAATGGCCTGTTTCTGTGCTGTACTTTTCTATGACTCTAAATGAATGGTTGAAGGGAAGTAGCTGTTCTCGGATCTGGTGGGGCAGGGCTTCAGGTTTCTGTACTTCATGCCCCATGGCAGCTGTGAAAAGATGGCATGGCCTGATTGGGTTGCAAACTGGGTCTTAAGAGGATAGGTTGAGTAAGTTAGGACTTTCACTTTAGAAAGAAGAAGAAGAATGAGAGGTGACATGATAGAGGCATAGATAGAGTGGACTGCATGGGACTTCTCCAAGTGAGAAAATGGCTAAAACATGAGGGCATAATTTTAAGATGATTGGAAGAAAGTATAGGGGAATATTGGAGTGATTATTTTTACAGAGTGGTGGGTGTGTGAAATGCTCTGCCAGAGGTGGTGGTAGAGTCAGATACATTAGGGACATTAAAGAGACTTTTAGACAGGCACGTGGATGATAGAAAAATTGAGGACAATGTGGGAGGGAAGGGTTAAATTGATCTTAGAATTTGTAAAAAGCTTGGCACAACATCATGGGCTGAGGATCTGTATTATTCTGTACTTTCTGTATTCTATGTTCTAGATGCTGCTTGAGTCATTGAGTTCCTACTGAAGGGTCTCGGCCCAAAATGTCGACTGTACTTTTTTCCCATTGATCTTGCCTGGTCTGCTGAGTTCCTCCAGCATTTTGTGTGTGTGAAATGTGAGCAATTTTATTCTTTGAAATTTAATTTTAATTTTAAAATATAAAAAGGGTGCAGAGGAGATTTACAAGGATGCTGCCTGGATTGGAGAGCATGCCTTATGAGAATAGGTTAAGTGAACTCAGCCTTTTCTCCTTGGAGTGATGGAGGATAAGGGGTGACCTGATAGAGATGCAAAAGATAATGAGAGGCATTGATCATGTAGATAATCAGAGGCTTTTTCCAGAGTTGAAATGGTTGCCACAAGAGGACACAGGTTTAAGGTACTGGGGAATAAATACAGAGGAGATGTCAGGGGTAAGTTTTTTATTCAGAGAGTGGTGAGTGCGCGAAATGGGCTGCCAGCAACAGTGGTGGAAGCAGATACGATAGGGTCTTTTAAAAGACTTTTGGATAGGTACATGGAGCTTAGAAAAATAGAGGGCTATAGGTAAGCCTGGTAATTTCTAAGGTAGTGACATGTTCAGCACAACTTTGTGGGCCAAAGGGCCTGTATTGTGCTGTAGGTTTTCTATGTTTCTATGTTTTAATTGATTCAGAGAAAGAGCTCCGAAACAATGCACAATTACACCCATGTGACCTATTCATCTACTAACCTGTATGTCTTTGCAATGTAGGAGGAAACCTGAAGCCTGCAACAATGGAGAGAACATCCCAACTCCTTACAGACAGAGGTGGAAAATGAAGCTGGGTTGCTGGTGCAGTAATCGGATTACATGAACTGCTATGCCCATGTGAAAGGTTTAATTCAAAGTTCCTATGAATTACAAATCTAAATCAGTTTCCATAAGACATAGGAGCAGAATTAGACCATTTGGGCCATCAGGTCTGCTCCACCATTTTATAATAGCTGATTTATTATCTCTCTCAATGCCATTCTCTGTCTTCCTCTCGTAACCTTTGACATCCTGAGGAATCAAGAACCTATCAACCTCCACTTTAAGTATACCCAATGACTTAGCTTTCCTAGCCATCTGTGGCAATGAATTCCATAGATTCACTACTGTCTAGCTAAAGAAAATCTTCCTTGTCTCTGTTCTAAATAGAAATTTATTTCTATTCTGAGGTTGTGCCCTCTCGTCTTCTCCACATCCATCAATATTTGATAAGTTTGAATGAGATTCCCTGTCTTTCCTCTAAACTTCAGCAAGTACAGGTCCAGCACCAACAAATGCTCCTTATTTGTTAACCCTTTCATTCCTAGAATCATTCTTGTGAACTTCCTCTTGACCCCCCCCCCTCAAAGCCAATACATTTTTTTTCTAGATAAGGGGCCCAAAAGTAGAACATAGAACATTGAAAATCTACAGCTCATTACAGGTCCTTCAGCTCATAATGTTGTGCCGGCCATGTAACCTACTCTAGAAGCTGCCTAGAATTTCCCTACTGGATAACCCTCTTATTTTTCTAAGCTCCATGTACCTATCTAAGAATCACTTAAAAGATCCTATTGTATCCACCTCTACCACCTTCACTAGCAGTGCATTCCATACACCCACAACTCTCCGTGTGAAAAACTTACCTCTGACATTCCCCTTGTACATACTTCCAAGCACCTTAAAACTATACCCCCTTGTGCTAGCCATTTCAGCCCTGGGTAAAAGCCTCTGACTATCCACACGATCAATACCTCTCATCATCTTATGCACCTCTACAGTCACCTCTCATCTTCCGTTGCTCCAAGGAGAAAAGGCCAGGATCACTCAACCTATTATAAGGCATGATCTCCAATCCATGCAGCATCCTTGTAAATCTCTGTACTCTCTCTATAGTATCCACATTCTTCCTGTAGCGAGGCGACCAGAACTGAACACACTGCTCCAATTGATCACAATAATTCAGGTGTGTTCTGACTAATGCCTTATAAAGCTTCAGCATTACAGCCTTGATTTTATATTCTCGTCCTCTTTTAATAAATATCGACTTTGTATTTGTCTTCCTCACAACCAAATCAACCTGCAAGTTAACCTTTAGGGAACCCTGCACGAGGACTCCCAAGTCCCTTTGAACCTCTAATGTTTGACTTTTCTCCTTATCTATACCTTTATTCCTTCTATTAAGGTGCATAGGCATGCAATTCCCTGCACAATATTCCCAATGTCATTTCTTTGCCCTTTGCCCCAATCTCTCCTTCAGCAGACACCCTGCCTCTCTACCTATTGGTGTATCGTCTGCAAAGTTCGCCTGAACACCATCAAATCCATCACCCAAATCATTGACATATAACATGAAAAAACAGTCCCAACACTGCTCCCTGTGGAACAGCACTAGTCACCAGAAGCTAACCACAAAAGGCCCTCCTTATTTCTACTCTTTAACTTCTTCCAGTCAACCTATCTTTTATCTATGCTAGTATCTTTCTTGTATCAGCATGGGATTTTATATTGTTATGCAGCCTCATATGCAGCACCTTGTCAAAGGCCTTCTGAAAATTCACATTTACAGCATCCATTGACTCTGCTTTGTCTATCCTGCTTATTATTTCCTTCAAAAATTCCAACAGATTTGTCAGGCAAGATTTCCCTAAAGGAAACCATGCTGACATTGCCCTGCTATATTATGTGTGTTTAAGTACCTTGAATCCTCATCCTTAGTAATGGACTCCAACATCTTCCCGACCACTGAAGTCAGGCTAATTGGCGTATAATTTCCTCTGGAAGGTCAGAACAGTAATCTATGCATGGAGAGAAAGAGATGAGGGAGATCTTTAATGGAAATTTTGCAACTGTATTTATTTGGAAGATGGACTCACAGTATATAAAAATGAGGCAAAGCAGCTTTACAGATTATAGAGGAGGAGGTGTTTGCTGTCTTGAGGCAAATTAGGGTGGATAAATCCTCAGGGTCTGACAAGGTGTTGCCTTGGACCATGTGGGATGCTAGTGCAGAAATTGCAGGCACTGTAGCCGAGATATTTAAAACATCCTTAGTCACAGGTGAGGTGCTGGTGGATTGGAGGATAGCTAATGTTGTTCCATTGTTTAAGAAAGGCCCTAAGGATAAGCAAGGAAGTTACAGCCAGTGAGCCCAACATCAGTAGTGGGAAAGTTATTGGAAGATATTCTAAAGAACTGGATATATAAGTATCTGGATAGACAGGGGCAGTTATTTAAAATGGCTTTGTGCAAGTTAAGTCATGTCTAACCAATCTTATAGATTTGTTCGAGGAAGTTACCAGAGAAACTAATGAAGGCAAGTCAGTGGATGCTGTCTACATGGATCCTGCATGGATCCTCCTGTTTAGGAGGGTCCTGCATGGGACGTTGATTAAGAGGTTTGGGTTGTTTGACATTCAAAATGAGATAGTAAACTGGATTAGGCATTGGTTTTACGGGAGAAGCCAGAGGGTGGTAGTGATTGGTTGTCTCTCTGACGGGAAGCCTGTGACTAATGGTGTGCTGCAGAGATCAGTGCTGTGTCCATTGTTGTCTGTCATCTATATGAACAATCTAGATGATAATGTGGTAAACTAGACCAACAATTAAGGTAATTGGAGGTAGGTACAATGGGGATTGTCAAAGGTAAGTTTTTTATGTAGAGTGTGGTGGGTATGTGGAATGCACTGCCAATGAAGGTGGTAGAGGCGGACACAAAAGGATCTTTTAAGAGACTCTTAGATAGGTACATGGAGCTTAGAAAAATAGAGGGCTATGCTGTGGTAAATTCAAGGCAGTTTCTAGAGTAGGTTACATGATTGACAAAACATTGTGGGCCAAAGGGCTGTAAATTTCTGTGTTCTACGTTCCATTGTAATACTGATATATCTGACTTTAGCTTCTCCCTCTCAAACCGCAGGGTGAATTCTATGTCATTGGAATTGCTGCCTTCTAAGTGTTACTTTACTTTGAGCTCCAAAATCATATGTGGTTCTTTACAGAACACAAAATCCAAAATGCCTTGTCCCTAACAGGCTCAAACACAAGCTGCTCTAAAATGGTATCTTGTAGGATTTTACAAGTTACATCACTTGGGATCCAGGCCCAGTGTAATTTTCCTAATCTATCTGCATTTTGAAATCCCCGTGACTATTGTAGCATTACCCTTTTTACATGCCTTTTCAATCTTCCTTTGTAGCCCATATCCTGACTGCTGTTCAGGGGCCTATATATAACTCCCATTAAAGTCTTTTTATCTTTTCAGTTTCTTAACTCTATGCATAATTGTTAAGGATGAGATTATGGGGTACTTGATGACACAGGACAAAATAGGACCAAGTCAGTAAGGTTTCCTTAAGGGAAAATCTTGCCTGACAAATCTGTTGGAATTCTTTGAGGAGACTGCAAGTAGGATAGATAAAGGGGATGTAGTGGATGTTGTATATTTGGATTTTCAGAAGGCTTTTGACAAGGTCACACACACAAGGCTACTTGCCAAGTTAAGAGCCCATGATATTACAGGAAAGTTACTGGCATGGTTAGAGCATTGGCTGATTGGTAGGAGGTAGCGTGTGGGAATAAAATGATCCCATTCTGGTTGGCTGCCGGTGACTAGTGGTGTTCCACCAGGGTCGGTGTTGTGACTGCTTCTTTTTATTTTGTCTATCAGTAATTTAGATGATGGAATAGATGGCTTTGTTTCCAAGTTTGCAGATGATATGAAGATTGGTGGAGGGGCTTTTAGTGTTGAGGAAACAGGTAGGCTGCAGACTTAGACAGATTAGGAGAATGGGCAAGAAAATGGCAAATGAAATGCAATGTTGGAAAATGCATGGTCATGCACTTTGGTAATAGAAATAAATGTGCAGGCTATTTTCTAAACAGGGAGCTCAAAAATCTTAGATGCAAAGAGACTTGGGAGTTCTTGTGCAGAACACTCTGAAGGTTAACTTGCAGGTTGAGTCGGTGGTGAGGAAGGCAAATGCCATGTTAGCATTCATTTCAAGAGGTCTGGAATACAAGAGCAGGGATGTGATGCTGAGGCTTTATAAGTCACTGGTCAGGCCTCACCTTGAGTATTGTGAACAGTTTTGGACTCCTCATCTAAAAGAAAGGATGTGCTGCCATTGGAGAGGGTTCAGAGAAGGTTCACAAGGATGATTCTGGGAATGAAGGGGTTATCATATGAGAAATGTTTGATGGCTCTGAGTCTTTATTCACCAGAATTTAGATGGATGAGGGGGAATCTCTTTGAACCCTTTCTAAAGTTGAAAGGCCTATACAGATTAGATAGGGAAAGAATGTTTCCCATGGTGGGAGTTTAGGACGTGATGTGCGTGCACCCATGCTACCCTCCGCCACTGGAACTCCTTCCCTGCCACCTGTTCCAATCCCTCCAGCAGCACTCCATCCTCACTGTTCCCAATACCCTTTGTTCCTGCCAGATATACAAACTCTTTCTGCTCTCCACCTTGACAAATACAGTACAGTGCAAAAGTATTAGGCATCCTAGTTGTATATGTGTGCCTAAGACTTTTGCACAGCACTGTATGTCTTTGTGCCAATATATCCCTTGACTTCCAGCTGCTCTCTCTCCCATATTAGAATGCTGTAGATCTGATCTGAGGCATCCTTGACCTTGGCAACATACCATGTGGGTATCTTGTTCACGTCCGCAGAATGACCCACCTGCTCTTCTGTCTATCGCCACTGCACTCCTCTTCTCCATCCTTCCTGTCTGAGACACAGAGCCAGCCGAGGTACCAGAGACCTGACCGCTGTGGCTTTCCTCCGCTAGGTCATCTCCCCAACAGTATCCACTGCGGTATACATGTTATTGAGGGCAATGGCCACAGGGCTACATGTCCTACAATCACACTATTAATTTTTATTTGATTTTTAGTCCAGGATCACAAGTATCTAAGTATAACATGACAACCCATTGAAATTGAGCAAAAAGATAATTGCGTTGTCTTGACAGCCTTAAGGTTTCTCTGAGCTATTCAGAGTGACAAGAAATCAGAAGGAAACAGCATGGCAAGAAAAATTATTCAAAAAAGAAGTTCAGAAGATTCTCAAATTGTAAAAGAAATTAATTTGGCCAATTTTTTGATCTTCAGGTCCCATGAAAAATTTATTGCTTCAAATCAACTTGATTGCTTTCAAGACACACACACAAATAAAAACTAGGAGCAAAAATAGAGCATAAATTCCCTCAGATTTGCCCCAGGAATCTACATACATAAATATGGATGATTGTATAGATACTTAGCTAGTCTTCTTCTATCTGAATGTAGATTTTTGTCCAATGGGAAAACATTTTAGGAATTAGGGCATTGGGCATCTTTCTGAATTCCTGAATTTTCTTGCTGGCTCTGGTGAAAGCCATGTCCACATTACATTGACAAGGTTTCATTCTAACAGAGAAAGCTAGAGACATAGGAACTTCATCCAGCCATATAATATTCTTTACTTTATTCCCCTGATATTAATTTAGACTTTATTGGAATAGCATCTAATTACCAGTGAAGCCTGAGACATTTAATTATTTGGAGCTTGCATCCCAGTGAATTGATTAATTACTGTGACCATCATATTAAGGACTCCTCTGCACCTGCTCAGTGGTGCAAATATCTAATCAGCTAATCATGTGGCTGCAACTCAATGCAGAAAAGCATGCAGACATGGTCAAGAGGTTCAGTGGTTGCTCAGTCCAGACATCAGAACCAGAATGTGATCTAAGTAACTTTGACTGGGGAATGATTGTTGGTGCCAGAGGAGGTGATTTGAGTATTTCAGAAATTGCTGATCTCCTGGGATTTTCACACACAAGTCTCTAGAATTTACAGAGAATAGTGCAACAAACAAAAAAAAAAAATTCCAGTGAATGGCAGTTCTGTGGGTGAAAATGCATTGTTAATGAGAGAGGTCAGAGGAGAATGGCCAGACTGTTTCAAGCAGCAGGAAATCGACTATAACTCAAGTAACCATGCATTACAGTAGTGGTGTGTAGATGAGTATCTCCGAATGTTCAGCGTGTTAAACCTTGAAGTGGATGGGCTAAAGCAGCAGAAGATCATGAATATGCACCCAGTGGCCATTTTATAAGTGGAGGAGGTGCTGAGTGTAGTGGGGTGTTTAAGGTGCGATCTGAGTTCTGGTAAGGGGAAATTAAGAAAGCTAAAGAAGAAGAACAAATCAAAGGTGAAGGATAATAAAACAAGTGGGCATTGTCAGCATGCTATGTTGTGGCCAGAATACGTGGCGACCCTTGTGAGCTGCCTCATTTATTGCAATAATAAATAACAGTGGATGGTGATCACAGGTAAGTAGAGATATGGATTGTGCTAATGTGGTAATGGAACCACAGACAAAGCCTAGAAGCAGAGACATGGAATGTAACAATGACAAAATCGAAGTTTCAGTAACTTCACTAATTATGTTATAATTTCCACCCATTGTTGTAATAGAAAATTGGATTTGCTGTTAGACCTGCGGGTAATCATTTTACTCTGAAATGAGAATCTAATCTGTTACTTAATTTTTTAAATCTTCCTGTAGCCACCATTCATTTTATCAAAATGTAGTTTTGCTGGCAATCTCATCAACTGAGAAGGTAAAAGCTGTATCAAGTTCACGCTCAGGTAGGTTGGCTTTGGCTGGTTTCCTGGTGCACACTCGTTATTTTGAATACCAATTCTGTGTGACCTTTCAGTTTGCTTCAACCAGATCCTTGATTGATTGTTAATGCAAACGTTATATTTCACTGGATGTTTTGATGTAAACTCAAAGGCCACTTTATTAGGTACTTCCTATAGCTAATGAATGCTCACTGTGCATGAACATGATCTTCTGTAGCACATCCACTTCAAGATCAACAAGCTGTGCATTCAGAGATGCTTTTCTGCACACCACTGTTGTAATGCGTGGTTATTTGAATTACTTTCACCTTCCTGTCAGCTTGAAGGAGTCTGGTTCTTCTTCTCTGATCGCTTTTATTAACAAGTTATTTTTGCCCACAGACTGCCTCTCACTGGATTTTTTTTTTGCATATTGTATCATTCTCAGTAAAATCTAGAGACTGTTGTGCATAAAAATTCTAGAAGATCACCAACTTCCGAGATACTCAAACCACCTGTCTGGTACCAACAATCATTCCATGGTCAAAGACACTTAGATCACACTTCTTCCCCATTCTGTGTTTGGTCTGAAAAACAATAGAAGCTCTTGACCATTGCCAATGAGTTAGTAATAATGCATACTCAAACTCCTCTGTTTAGAAGACTGAGCTTTCCAGTCTTTGTGGAAGATTGTGAAGCAATTGTGCTGCAATGGTGGGTGTGAGCTATGTTTCTGCGAACACAGCAGTCCCTCAATTCCACCTGGTACTGCAGTATTGCTTTGAGGTTGCTCTCAGCTTGTAGAGTGGTGTCACAACATGAACCTTGCACTCAACTTCAGTAAGACAATAGAATTGATCGTAGACTTCAGGAAGGGGAAGTTAAGGGAACAGAAACCAGTTCTCATTGAGGGATCAGCAATGCAAAGGGCGAGCAATTTCAAGTTCTTGGTTGTCAACATCTCTGAAGATCTATCCTGCACCCAACATATTGATGCAATTACAAAAAACGGCCATGGCAGCAGCTATATTTCTTCAGGAGCTTGAGAAGACTTGGTTTGTCACCAAAAACCCTTGCAAATTTCTACAGATGTACTCTGAAGAGCATTCTAACTGGTTGCATCACTGTCTGGAATGGAAGAGCCACTGCAGAGGATTGGAAAAAGCTGCAAAAAGTTGCAAACTCAGACAGCTCCATCATGGGTGCTAGCCTCCCCAGCTTCCAGGAGACATTCATAAGTCAATACCTCAAAAAGGCTGTATCCATTATAAAGGACCCCCATCACATGGTACATGCCCTCTTCTCATTGCCACCATCAAAGAGGAGATTTAGGAGCCTGAAGGCACACACTCAATATTTCCAGAACAGCTTCTTCTGCTCCACCATTAGATTTCTGAATGGCCATTGAACCCATGAACTCTATCAATATTTTGCTCTTTTTTGTGCTATTGGTCTAATTAATTAAAAAAATATCATTATGTATTGCCAAGTTGCCTGTACTAGTATCCAAAGTTAGCTCCAGTGGACTAGGTGTTGAGATCTACTGTGAGAAACAATGGTGAGGAAGGTGGTTCTGCAAGGCTACATGGAGAGCAAAAGACACAAGAAGATACTGAAGATGTCATGGTCATGGCCACTTTTTGTCTGGATTAAATTGAAGTTCTCACCCTGCAGTTTCATATTTAAAATGTTCACTTTTGTCATACAGATCGGCTAGGTTTGCCACATCTCCGAATGAGATTTTCAATCTTGTTTCCCAAGCTCTTGTCGACTGAGCAAAAATTGAATCACAGTGTCAAAAAGAACCAAGAAATGTTTTAAGCAGCAGCCTTTTGACAACCAATGCATTGATGTGTGCAGAAGCAAGTGTCCAAACTCTTCATTGTCATCTTGGCATAACTGGTGAAATATTCTCCTTATTGGATGAGCTTTAATTTTGTCAATAGCAGATATTACAGTAGTCATTCATGAAAAAAGTCACTGGCTGAGGTTTTTGGCTGTGAGATGTTGATGGTGTGGATTGCAAACGGACTTGGGAATTTCTTTTTTCATAAATGCCACTAAACCAGCATGGCAACCTGTCATATATTGGTGCTCCATCTATTGCACGTGAAATCATGTTCTTAAACTGAATACTTTTATCTGTAATATACATTTTGAGCTTGTTGCAAATTGATTCTCCATTGATATTTCCTTTTAACTTTTTATAAAAGAGAATCTCTTCATAAACTTTTCCATTTTTGATAAATCATACATATGAAATTAACAAAGCCTCATTGTCTCGCACAGTCAACTCATCCAGTTGTATCCCAAATTCTATTTTTTGTAGCTCTGTGCATAGTTGACACTCAATGTCTTTACTCACTTTGTCAATATGACAACCTACAGAGTTTTATTCAGAAAAATTGATTTTAAAGTACTGGTATCCATTTTAAGAATAGTGGTGAGCACTTCTGATACAGCAGGCATTATAAATCTTTCACCAGTAGCATGAGATTTTGCTTTGCTATCATCTTGGAAATGTTATAAGAAGAAATGAGATCACTATCAAGGTAATTTTTAGCTTTCTTGGCAAATGATTCAAGTGCACAACACTTTTCAAATGCTTCTTTCATATTCTGGAACTGACTAATACCATAATTAGCTTTTTCAGGGTGTCTTTTATCTAAGTATTCCTGCAATCTTGATGGTTTCATGGCTTCATTAGACAGTGCAGTATTACAAATAAGGCATATGGAGTGTCACTGATCTGACAGGAATGGAATAAAACCATATTCCCGGTATATAACTTTGTATAGAAACACTTTCTGTAGTTTCTGTTTCTTAGCAGGATTAAAATTCAAGGCTTCACCGCCTTCAGACTCATAAACATCATGTTGTATGTATGTATCAATCATTAATGAGTTTAGGGGTAACACAAGGGGAACTTCTTTACTCAGAGAATGGTAGCTGTGTGGAATGAGCTTCTGGTAGAAGTGGTAGAGGCAGGTTCGATTTTGTCATTTTAAAAAAATTGGATAGGTATATGGACAGGAAAGGAATGGAGGGTTATGGGCTGAGTGCAGGTAGGTGGGACTAGGTGAGAGTAAGCGTTTGGCACGAACTAGAAAGGCTGAGATGGCCTGTTTCCATGCTGTAATTGTTATATAGTTATATTGTTATAAAGTAAAATAAATGAACACAAACTGGGAATACCTATCGGATATTGACGACAGCAGTGAATTGACATGTTGGTCAGGTCTCATGCCTCAAGTTAGGGTGCTGCTTACTGCCCACCCCCAAGAATCTTGAATGCCCTCCCCCCCAGCAACTTCCATTTCACCTAATGCCCCCTTAGGACATGTAACCCCCACCATTGGGCATCACTGCTCTAATGGGTTCAAATATGAAGTGCTCTAAGAAGCTATCTAGTACAGATGTGATAAGCATGTGAGATGAGAAGAGGTAAGTGAGGAGTCAGCATAGGGAATGGAAAAGGATAAAAGAGAGAGGGGGGGAAAATTACTGGAAGTTAGAGAAATCGATGCTCATGCCATCAGGTTGGAGGCTACCCAAATGGAATATGAGTTATTGCCCCTCCAACCTGAGTTGGGCCTAACTGTAGCAGTAGAATTGGCCATGGACCAGCATATTGGAATGAAAATAGTGACTGCAATTATAATGTTTGGTCATTGGGAAATCCTCCCTGTTGCGGACAGAGCAAAGGTGATTGACAAGGTGCGTACCCCTTATCTTTGTTGGGTAGGGAGGCTGAATACCCTTGATGAAATGTGATGGGATATAACAGTAGAGAGAAAAGATTGTAGCACATGAAACAAAGAAGGGTCCATTTGAATGGGGTTAAGAGAAAGGAAGAAGCTTTATACTTAGATGAGAATTTTTCATTAGGCCCCATACAATAATAATATACAAATATATTTAGGCATTCGTTAGTCTCAAGAGACCAAGGATTTGCACCTTGGAAAGTTTCCAGGGCGCAGGCCTGGGCAAGGTTGTATGGGAGACCAGCAGTTGTCCATGCTGCAAGTCTCCCCTCTCCACACCACTGATGTTGTCCAAGGGAAGGGCAAGGGCTGATACAGCTTGGCACCGGTCAGCTTGTCGCAAAGCAATGTGTGGTTAACTGCCTTGCTCACGGACACAACAAGCTGTCTTAGCTGAGGCTCGAACTAGCAACCTTCAGACCACTAGACCAACGCCTTAACCACTTGGCCACATGTGTGTATGTATTTTATACACACACACACACACACACACAGTGTATTTACGTAAATATAATAATATATGTATATAAACACAAGATGCTGAAAATACAGAGCAACATATAGAAAATGCTGAAGGAACTCAGCAATTCAGGAAGCAACTGTGCTGAGGAATAAACAGTTGATAATATGTGAAAATTGGAAGTGCAAGTTAAAAGGGAAATAAAATAAACATGGGCAATCTTAAGGAAATGTGATCCTACTTTATATTAAGACTGATGTTGATTTAGTTAAATCAAAATCAAGGTTCTTAAATCTATGGACTACAAAGTGAAAGCATTTGAAGCATAAATTGGTAATGGAGATTGGAAAGATGCGTTAAAAGCTGTGTCAGCAAATAAACACTGGAGAATATTTAAGAAATTTAAAAATCCAGAGTATTAAATATAAAGAATACAAAGCCGTAAATTGGCTATGGAGATTGGAAAGACATTTTAAAAGGCATGACAGCAAATAAGCATTGGAGAATAATTAAGAAATTAAAGCATTGTTCACAATGACAAAACATTCCTTTGAGGCACAAATTGGAAAAGTGGGCAACCTGTGGGTAACAAGTAAAGTTAAAGATGTACAAGAAAAGACTTAGTGTTGCCAAAGAGAGCAGCAAATTGAGGATTGACAAGGCTTAAGGATTAAACAAGAAATTAAAAAGAAAAGGGAAATAATTCAGAAGTAATCCAACATGAATCATAAAATTAAACTATACAAGTTGCTATAGTTGTGTAGGAATGAAAAGATCAGCAGAAGTTAACAGAGATAGAATATATTATATTGGGATTAAAGCAATAGCAGAGGAGTTATTCAAGTATTCTCCGTTTGATATCTTCACAGAAGAAGATATTGTAGACATTTGGGAAATCATCAAGGACAACAGGCTTGAAATCAATGAGGAGCTGCAATAAATCACAGATGATAAGTAAATCTATTTGAAAACTGAACACAATTAAAAATTATTAAATCATGAGGAGATGGTGACATATATTGTAATGTGGCTATGGAGAAAATACTAGTTGTCATCTGTCAAAAATTCCACAAAATGTAGAATTTATATTCAGTGCCCACTTTCTACTCAGATACCTCCTGTATTTAATAAAGTGAACACTGAGCATATGTTCATGGCATTCTGCTGTGTAGCCGACACACTTCAAAGTTTGATGTTTCATGCATTCTTCTGCACATCACTGTTGTAACACATGGGTACTTGCATTAATGTCACTTTCCTGTCAGGAAACCAGTTTGAACTAGTTTGGCCATTCTCCTTTGAGTTCTCTTATCAACAAGGCATTTTTGTCCACAGAATTGCCGCTCACTGGATGTATTTTGTTCTTTTTTTTAAACAGATCTCTGTAAACCCTAGAGACTACTGTGCATGAAAATCCCAGGAGATCAGCAGTTTCTGAGATACTCAAACCATCCAGTCAGGCACTAACAGTCATTCCACAGTCAAAATCAGTTGGACCACACGTCATCCCCATTCTGGTGTTTGGTCTGAAAATCAGCTGAAACTCCCAGACCACAAGACCATAAGACATAGGAGCAGAATTAGGCCATTCAGCTCATTGAGTCTGCTCCACCATTCCATTATGGCTGATCTCAGATCCCATACACTCAACCCCTTACACTTGCCATATCCTGTGATGCCCTGACCAATCAGGAAACAATCTACTTCCAGCTTAAGTATACACATGGACTTGGCCTCCACTGCAGTTCTGTGGCAGAGCATTACACAGATTTACTACCCTCTGGCTAAAAGAATTCCTCCTTACCAAGGAGTCACCCCTCAAATCTGAGGCTGTACCCTCTAGTTCGGGATACCTTGGCCATGGGAAATATCCACCCTATCTAGTCCTTTCAACATTCGGTTGGTTTCAATGGGATATCCAAACATTCTTCTAAATTCCAGTGAATACAAGCCCAAAGGCTGCCAAAATCTCCTCATATGTTAACCCCTTCATTTCAAGAATCATCCTTATGAACCTCCTCTGGATTCTGTCCAATGACAACACATTCTTTCTGAGAGATGGGACCCAAAACTGTTGACAATACCACAAATGCGCCCTTAATAGTGTCTTATAAAGGCTCAGGATTATCCTCTTGCATTTTAATCCATTACCCTTGAAATAAATGCCAACTTTGCATTTGCCTTCTTTACCACAACTCAGCCTGTAAATTAATCTTCTGGGAGTCTTGCATAAGAACTCCCAAGTCCCTCTGCATCTCTGGTGTTCGAAACTTCTCCTCACTCAGATCAAAGATGTCTTTTACCAAAATGCATTATTATACCTCCCAACACCGTATTCTATCTGCCACTTTTTTGCCCATTCTTCCAATTTCTCTAAGTCCTGCTGCAATCACATTGGTTCCTCAGCACTACCTACTCCTCACCTATCTTAAATCATCCACAGTCTTTTCCACAAAGCCACCAATTCCTTATTTAAATCACTGACAAACAATGCGAAAAGCAGCATTCCCAATACTGACACCACTAGTCATTGGCGGCCAAGCAGAAAAAGGTCCCTTTTATTCTCACTCGCTGCCTCCTCCCTGTCAGCCATTCCGCTATCCATGCCAGTATCTTTCCTGTAACACCATAGGATTTTATCTTGTTAAGCAGCTGCATGTGTGGCACCTTATCAAACACCTTCTGAAAATCCAAGTAAGTGACATCCACTGCCTCTCCTTTGTCCATCTTGCTTGTTACTTCCTTGAAGAACTCTAATAGATTTGTCAGGCAAGGTTTCCCTTCACCAGAGGTTGGTGGCATTTCGGCAGAGGTCGTTAAAGGAGGAACACCGGAGGCATGAGCTTTTTTTGCACAGACTGTTAACTTTAATAAGAGTGGCGCTTTTGTCTTTTATATTTTGTTTCTCTGCTAAACATACAACAAAATAAGAGTTATAAAGTGTAATCATTTAACCGCTTATTATGCTCTGTCTGATATTTGGGTTGTGAGTTTGTACTAGGGTGTATTACACAGCATCCACCCAAACGAATGCCCATTTTGGCGGGGCTGGAAGCTGATTTCCCTAGGCGAATGTGCGGGCAAGCCTAGTGGGCTACATACAGATCAATACAGCTTGACATCAGTAATAAGCAAAATGCTTCTTTTGAGGAAGTTGTAACAGAGCACTGAAAAAATTCCAGGAGGTTTGGGCATTGGATGCATGAAAGAAAGTGGCAGGGTGGAGATCCATCCTTACCAAAGGAGGTATAAGGCACTCGTTCCCTCAGCTAGCCTGCAGGTCCTCCTTGGGCAAGGTGTAGCCTCTGCTCAGCCCCTGATCAGGGATATGTGAAGCCACGGGAGCAGGTGGTGGATGGTTGTATAAGCAGCTGGTGCATTTCACAATTCCTGGTAATGCGACCATTGATACAAAGCAGTCAATCTCTGAAGAATATTGTTAATGGCTGGGGTCCCACGTCTTGTGAAGATATTGCCAGAAGACGGCTATGGGAAACCACTTATGCAGAAAAAGTGGTTTACCAAGAACAATCATGGTCATGGAAATATCTTGATGGCCTATGTCATATGACATAGTACATAATGAACAAACAAGGAATGAAAGAGTATGAATGTATGAATGATTTGTTTTTACAGTGTCTGTGATGTACTCAAAGGCCATTGAAATAGTGCTACTCAGGATGTTGTTAAACAAAATTAGAACTCATCTGATTCAGTGTAATAACCTGGCATAGACTGTGGACTGGATAATGGAGAGAAAAAAGGGATTCAGAAGGATATTTCTGCACTGATAGACTTTAAGTATTAGATTATAAACACAAGAGGTTCTGTAAATGCTGGAAATCCAGAGACACGCACACAAAATGCTGGAGAAACTCAGTAGGTCAGTTTTAAATCTACGGCAATGAATAAACAGTTGATGTTTCAGGCTGAGACTCTTCTTCAGGACTGGAAAGGAAGGAGAAAGGTGCCCGAATAAAATGGTGGGGGAAGGGAAGGAGGACTAGATAGGTGATAGGTGAAGACAGGTGGGTGTGAAAGGTAAAGGGCTGGAGCAAAAGAAATGTGATAGGAGAGGTGAGTGGACCATGGAAGAAAGGGAAGAAGGAGGGGCACCAGAGGGAAGTGGTAGGCTGATGAGGAGAAGGGGTACGAGACTAGCATGGGGAATAAAAGAAGAAGGCAGGCATAGGAGAAAAAATTACCAGAAGGAGAAAATTATATTCCTGCTATCAGGTTGGAAGCTACCCAAACAGAATATGAAGTTTTGTTCCTCCATCCTGAGAGTGGCCTCTTCATGGTAAAAGAGTAGACATGGACCCACATGTCAGAATTGGAATGGGGATAGGAATTAAAATGGTTGGCCACCAGGAAATTCCACTTTTGGCAGGTGGAGTGGAGGTGCTCGATGATGCGGCCCCACAGTGTACATCGGGTTCCATCAACGTTGAGGAGGCCCCCATCGAGAGCACCCAGTACAGTAAATAACCCCAGCAGATTCACAGGTGAAATATCCTCTCATCTGGAAGATCTGTTTGGGGGGGGGGTGTGCTTTGATGGGCAGGTGTATAATTTCTCTCACTTGCAGGGATATGTACCAGGAGGGAGATTTGTGAAGAGGGATGAATGGACAAGGGAGTCATGAAGGAAGTGAACCCTGCAGAAAGTGGAGAGTGGGGAGGCAGGTAAAGATGTGTTTGGCAGTAGCTTGATTTATAATTCACATGGACAGTCAAAAATAGGGTGAAATGCATTGTTTATGTTAACAATCAATATGATCTGAGAATGTTCAGGGGGCAGACCGCAGGAATTGCCACACATCTGCCGGCAACATAGCATGCCAACAGTGTTCAACAGAATAAAAAGCCAACATACAACAAGCAACAGCAACAAATTAAACCCCTTTCCACTGCCCCTCATCCACTCAAATATTCAGATGAGCCTCCAACCATTAAATAGGTTGCCTTTGGATCTCCATCCTCCAGACTACAGCCCAGGCATGGAGCTAATGGACCTCTGATCTCTGGACCAGTCGACCTGGTGGCTTTGATTTCTGGACTCATCAACCTTTGTGCTTCAGTCTCCAGTTTTTGACTTCCAAACTCACAAACCAGTGAGCTTTGATCCACTACTCACCCATCACAGCCCTTCAGCTTCAAGACATACCAAGTAACCTTAAGCCTTCAGGGATTAGCACTGAGACATTAGTTGTTCACAATCAATATCAAAGACTTGATTGATGTTGATTGAGAAGTGGGTATAAATGAGTTGGGAGGAACATTCAGAGAAACGTCATCTGGATGGAGCTTTAGTATCTCTCTAAGCTCATAGAAGATACCAGCTGAATATTCAGCAACATTAATCTAAACTTTAACCTTCATCATTCTGTTCTCACTGTTTGTGACCTACAGGTTATTATTTGAAGGCCTCAGCAGTGTGGGATAATGCGAGGGTGTCATTTTCATAAGTTATGCTTTTCTCTGTTCTCTTCAAAACTAAAATCTTGTTTCCATGCAATTAATTGGTATGCAATTAACTGATATTGACATAAATCTATAATTAATTGATATTAGCAAAAGAAAAAAAGATCTCCTCCTTAATTATATTTGATTCTTGTCAGGTTTCTACAAATTTGAGTTCAACTGATTATAAGAGTACAATTAATTGTCAGTGGATTTCAACATTATAAAACCTTGATGATGCTTGCCTTCTATTCCCAGCATCCCTCAACTTCTTGCCAAATAAATATGTTCATTTTACACTTACCAACTTGTTAACAAACTAAGTGCTGTGTCTGTGCACAGCCATGTATTGATTAAATAAAAGCACACATGTAGGAGATGGCTTTAATTGGTGTATTTGGTGAGAGAGAGAGAACAATACGCATTTGTAGAAACAGATCAATACTCATGAATAGACAACAGGGCAGTCATTGCTCTGAAAGAAATAAATCCATACATTACACTTCTTTCCCCTTTAGATTAATGTAACATAAAACTGTGTATGTACAAAAATTCAATTTCCCCTTCATAAACCCATATTCCAATAAAGATGCTTTCACAGAACTGGCTGTATTCACAGTTCTAGTTTCAGTCTTTTGGGTGGCACTCTGTTTCTTTTAGGATAGCACCTTTGGACCTGTAGAGTGGCATAGAGTTTGGTAGGTGTCTTGTTGAAGACAATATTCTCAGTTTCCCATGTCACGTTGCCATCAGTGACACTTTTTCACCTCTGTAGGTCTCTAGCATCACTGAGGTCTTCTCTAATGGTATCATAGAAAACAGTCCGTTATAGTCAGCCTCTGAACTTATAGACACGGCTGATGCTGTGTAAAGTTCCATTTTCAGTTTTACACCAGACAGCTATTGTGATCCATATGATTTTGTGATCTGCTTCAATAATACTATGCAATTCTGGGAATGACAGCTCGCCTTCATCAGAATTTGTGTTGCCTGTTTCACATTCGGTCTCTTCATGCTTTTGCATAGTTTTGTGTGTGAAACTCTTCACTCTGTGTGGTTTTTCTCTTTGGTTGTGCTTTTTGTCTGACTTGCACACTCTCTCTATTTGACCTTCTCTGTTACTTTCTGCACACTTATTTCTTGAACCAACAGTCATTTGCATCATGAAAGGATTTGCCTCACCGATAATATTTTTGGCTTTTTTCTCAAATCAGCAATATCAGAATTGAGATAACTCAATTAAAAGAGAAATTCGAAGGAAAACTTGACTCTGAGCCTTGCTCTTAAATAAAGTCAAAATGCTGCTGACCTTTCTTCTCGTTTGGAAAAAGCCCAACAACAGATCGTTGATCTTGAAGCTCAATCACATTGGAACAATATTCAAATTGTTGGATTAAAAGAGAAATCAGAATCAACCAACACACTGGATTATTTCGCAAGAATGTTTCAGGAGTTTATTTCAAGAATGTTTATTTCTGGAGGTTTGTTTACAGCCTTCGGATATCGAAATGGCTCTCACAGAATCAGCACTTTAAAATTTTTGGATCAAGGTAAAAACAGACACATTGTTGTGCATTTTCTCCATTTCAGAGACAAAGACAATATTATTAAGCTTGCAGGAAAAAAAAAGACTATTTCAGTATCAGGGTTCAGATATTCGCTTTTTTGAAGATTTTCCAGGCAAAATTGTTAAGAAGCGTGCTGGATTTGCATCGGTTATGAAATTAGCATATCAAAAAAAGCTCTTTCCACTGTTTCAGTACCCAGCGAAATTAAGGCCTTATGTCAAAAATTCCGGCATGCATATTTTTGATGATCCAGCTGAAGCATTGAGTTTTATTAACTCTTTACCTGATGCATCCAATGATGAGTCTGAAGCCTGAAGCTTGAATGATTTATAATGGCTTGATTGTCTCGCGGTGTAAAGAGTGATGAGATTGGAAGATTTGATGGTTACAGAAGTCTTTACCTTAAAATGCATTTTTATCTCTGAAAAAGACTGATTTGGATGGCTTCAACTTCAGAAGACATAGTGGGAAAACTTGATAGACTGTAATAAGTTTGAACCATTTAGAATTCTTTTTCTGCAGCATTTAAATGAATTAATTGTTGTTTTTGTTTTGTATGATTTTGTAAAGATCTTTTAAGTAATTATTTGGATTTCCTTATGTTTTAAAGATAGACTGGACAATTTAAAGATGGCGATTGTTTTTCTTTTGTGCAATTATTTCAAGAATTGTTTTGGATGTGTTTTTCTTCCCGTATCTAATGTTATGAAGGTTACTTTCAACTGAAGGTCATTTTGTTTTTACAAGAAAAACACTTTCCTTCCAAGTTAATTATATTGAGATATATGTTGACTGTAATGAGTTTTATGTTTGCTAGAGTGAGAGAAAGATTTTTTTTTTACTTAGATAGGCGGAGATTGCATTTGTATCTATGCTTTTCATGGGGCTTGCTTCGATTGATATTGACTTGTTTCTGGGCTTTGTAGTTTGGGTGGGATTTTTTTTCTTTTTTTTCCGTTATGGAATCCCAGAGCATACACCAATTATTTTTGTTGTTGTTCATCCCCGCCATTTTCGATCACTTTATCCTGACATGCATCTAACTACTCCTTTTAGATACAAAGTTCCATGATGATATCTAAACAGTTAAATATTTTAACTTGGAATGTTCATGGTTGGAATCATCTTATTAAGTGTAAGAAAACATTTAAAGTTATTAACTGATTCCAGCCTGATATAATCTTTGCTCAAGAGATGCATATCAAGTTATGTGATAAAAATCGATTTTTTAAATTTTGGAAGGGTACTCAGTTTCATGCAAACTCCCAGAGTAAAACTAGAGGTGTCTCTATTTTTATTGATTCCAATATTCGTTTTAATCAGGAGGATATTACAGCTGATATTAATGGTAGATTTTTGATTGTTAAAGGAATAATTTGTAATAGGAAAATGGTTTTGATTAATATTTATGGACCAAATGTTGATGATCCCTCATTTTTTAAATCTGCTTTTACTCTATTACCTGATTTAAATGAATATATGTTATTAATGGGTGGTGATTTTAATACTTGTCTAAATCCTTTAATGAATAAGTCATCATCCAAATATCAACTCCCTAATCGTTCTGCATCATTTATTAATTCCTTTTTAATTGATTATGATTTAATTGAGATCTGAAGGCATATACACCCTAGTGATAGAGAATACTCTTTTTTCTCACATGTTCATAATAAATATTCGAGGATTGACTATTTTATAGTTGACCTTCGACTTTTATTTAATGTTCAGAAATATGAATATGATGTAATTGCTATCTCTGATCATGCTCCTTTAAACTTAATATTTGAACTGAAAGATGTTGTTTTTACCAGACCATTTTGGCATTCTCCAGAACATTTATTACAAAGTTCAGAATTTGTTGAGTTTATTGAAGCTCAGATAAAAGAGTTTTTTCTCTTTAATAATATAGGAAATATCTCCAAGTTAGTAATTTAGGATACATTAAAATCTTATTTACATGGTTAAATTATTTTGTATATGGCTAAACTGAAGAAACAAACAAGAATGGAATTGGATAAAATCTCTAAACAAATTAAAGAATTAGATAACATCAAGTCAATCTCTCCAAATGTTGTTTCATTTAAAAGTAGAATAGAATTACAATCACAGTATTATTTATTACTAACATATCCTATTGAAGGATATCTGCTTAAATTGAAAAGTCAATTTTTAATTTTTGGGGATAAAAGTAATAAGTTCTTAGCTTCTCAATTAACAGCAGCTGGAGCTAAAAGACAAATTTTAAAGATTTGTAAAAATAATGGAGATATAGCAAGTAACCATGAGGATATTCATAATACTTTTCAAGATTTCTATTCTGATCTTTATAGATCTCAATTTCCTGCAGATTCCTCCAAAATGAAGGCTTTTTTACATAAGATTAAATTTCCACAGATTTCTGTTGAAGATCAACAGATGCTTAATGCTCCAATTACCGAGCATGAAATTCAGAAAGCTATTTTATTAATGCAATCAGATAAAGCTCCTGGACTTGACGGTTATTCAGTTGGATATTACAAAAGAATTTGAAAGATTACTTTCTCTGTATCTTTTAGAAATATTTCATGGATCCTTTGAAAAGGGTAATTTACCTTCTTTTTATGAAGCATCTATTTCCTTAATTCTTAAAAAGGATAAAGATCCTGTTGAATGTTCATCATATAGACCTATTTTGCTATTAGATGTGGATGCAAAAATTCTCTCTAAAATAATGGCTAATCACTTGGAAAATATTTTAACTAAAATCCTTTCTAAGGATCAAACGGGCTTTATTAAAGGCCGTTACTCTTTCTCTTATATTTGAAGATTGATGAACATTATATATTCATCATTATCTAAGCAACCTCAATGTGTTATCTCTCTCAATGCAGAAAAGGCATTTGATAAGATTTGAGTGGTTTGTTTAAAGTATTAGAAAAATTTAGTTTTGGTAATAATTTTAATAGATGGATTCAAATAATTTGTAAGAATCCTATTGCCACAGCCATTACTAATAACTGTAGGTCTTCTTTTTTCTCATTTTTTCATGGCACTAGACAGGGATGTCCATTAAGCCCTTTATTATTTAATCTTGTATTGGAGCCTTTAGCTATAACATTACGTGAAGCTAAAAATATTCATGGTATCTCTATGAATGGAACCATACATAAGATTTCTCTTTATGCAGATGATCTTTTGGTTTTTATTTCAAATCTTGAGGAATCAATTCTTAATCTTTTGGAAACACTTAAAGATTTTGGTAAATTTTCAGGATATAAACTTAACTTGAATAAAAGTGAATTGTTTCCATTAAATGTCCCTGTTAGTACATATAATGATATTCCTTTTAGAATTGTTAATACATTTAGATATTTAGGTATTATAATTACTAAAAAAAAATGACGATCTCTATAAAGCAAATATAGTTCCTTTAATGAACTCCATGAAACAACTATTTTCTAGGTGGAATCCACTTACTCTTTCCTTAATAGGTGGTATTCATGCTGTGAAAATGATGGTTTTACCTAGATTTTTATATATTTTCCAAAATATACCTATCTTTTTAACTAAAAATTTTTTCAATCAAATTGACTCTCTTATTTCTTCCTTTATTTGGAACAATAAGAGACCAAGAATTAATAAGTATCCTTTATAACAATCTAAAAAAAGATGGTGGAGTTGAACTTCCAAATTTAAGACTGCATTATTGGGCTGTGAATATCAGATAATTATGTTTTTTGTTATATTGGTTCGATAAGAACCAAAAACCATTATGAGTTGATTTGAAACTAAAAGCTGTTAAACAATTTCATTTAACTTCAATTTTAGGAGCTCCATTACCTTTACAGCTCTCTAAAATTCCAAATTTAAATCTTTATTTGGTTATTAAACAATCCCTATGGATTTGGGTTCAGTTTCATAATTTTTTAAATTTTAATTTAAGTTGTCTAGTTTTTTATATTGAAACTTCATTTAAACCTTCAACAACTGACCCCATTTTTCTCCTATGGAAAAATAAAGGGATCCATTCTTTTACAGATTTATTTTGTGATGGTTGATTGAGGACCTTTGAAGAGTTAATTAACAAATATTGTCTCACTCTTACACATTTTTTGCAATATTCTCAGTGTAGTGTTGTCGCTCAGGTGTAAGAGAATGCTGAACTAAACACCAAGGTAAACCGTAGTCAATGAAAACAGGATAGCAGTAAGATTAACCGTTTACTGTTCACTCTTACTCATTAACGTATGGTGAAAACTGTTGACAAAACAATACAAGATTTGTACAGTATTTGTTTCCTTCTTGATATCACATTTACATCATAAATACTTGCAAAAGTAAAACTACAACAAATTCATTACATTAAAGTGCAGCATACAGTCAGAATCTACCTACGCCATTGACTGCTTTAAATACACTTCAACACAAACTATCTTTAACTAACGAAAACATAAACCTTATCAACTGTCATTACTTTTAATAGAATCAGCGTTAACATTTTAATTCAACATATCGATTATCTCATGAACTTACGGCGTTGCTTCACTATGTTTCTAGTGCGTAGAAAGACAACTTTTCTCGCGCTTATCCTGCACATGTGAGCCCTCTCCTTCCCGTTTCTCCAAACCGGTATTTTCCCACGAGACGCGGCAAAACCGGATGTGACGTCATTGCATGCTGTGATTATATCACAGACAACGAACTTACTTTAAACAATCCTAACTTTAACTAAAAAATGCTAACAAACGACTTACTAAAGCGAAAATATTATAAACTAAATAAATGCCATAAAGGCAACACGCTCCCCGCTTGACCTTCCTAAGGTCACAATGAACATAATACAAACTTCAGTCTCTAAATCAATCGTTAGGTAGAAGTAGAATGACTTCTGTAACTGGCCTTTGGTAAATTTTCACATCACCTTGGTCGGTAGTTTTCAACTCAACCTTCCTGACATGTCCATCCCTGCTAGGGAATGTGGCAGTGATTCTGGCCATTGGCCAGCTGTTGCGGGCGATTTGCTTGTCCCTGAGCAGGACTAAATCTCCAACTTGAAGGTTCCTGCAGGGTTCTGTCCACTTTTGTCTGTGTTGCAACAAAGGTAGATATTCCTGTCTCCAACGAGACCAGAACCAATTTGCCAGAGCCTGGACCTGTCTCCGTTGCTTTGTGTACAAATCCTTGTCTGAGAAGTCCCCTGGTGGAGGGGGTGCTCCTGCCTTCTGCGTAAGGAGCATTGATGGCGAGAGTGTGAAGAGGTTTTCCGGGTCAGAAGACACAGGTAGGAGTGGTCATGCATTTGTAATGGCTGTGACCTCTGCCATTAGTGCGCACAGTACCTGTGGGTCAATCAGGTGCATTGCTGCATCTCAGGTTTCCTTTCCAGGGTTTTTTGCAAGGACGTGAACTGCTTGACTGCCTGCTCTTTGTTGCTTGGCAAGCACTGGCGTGATTCTCTGAAAGGTAGTGGGACGACCCAATTATTTGCTTCGTCTCTGAAGACCTTGGTGTCCTTTGTTTTTAAGAAAATGGCGTCTTGAGCTGATTGAGCAAGTTTACTATCATGCTCAGTTTGAGCGAAGACTGACTGACCCAGCGTCTTGTCGGTTACTTTACATTTGTTGCAGCCTTGTCGTGCTTCCTTAATACACATGACACTTGTGCGGGGTTGAAAAATTGAATGGCGGCCGCTCTCTAGCACATTGGTCTTGCATGTGTTAACCGTCGGTTTGTGTACATTGCCAGGGCACACCTCTCCTATCACCACCCAGCCCAGATCCAGGCATTGCGCAAAGAGGGTGTCGTGTGGTCCATTGACCTGCTGCCTAACCTTGTGCACCCGGAGAACATCTCTTCCTAATAGCAGGAGTATTTCTGCTTTTGGATCCAGTTCTGGGATGTGGTTGGCGATGTGGTGGAGAGGTGGCTGGTGTAGCACCACACTTGGCGTTGGGATCTCAGTGCGGTTCTTCAAAATTTCATTGCAGTCTAAGAGTGGAGGGAGACAGATGACGACTTTACCATCCAGCAACTCCAGCTGAAAGCTTTCTGCCTTCCTTACATAAGTTTCCACGCTGCCTGAGTAAGTTCTAAGGTAGTATGGGAACTGATTACTCTGAAAGTGGAACAAGTTAAAGAACTCTGGACTAACTAGTGAGCGATTGCTCTGATCATCCAGAATCACATAGGCTTTGATGGCCTTGTCTTTGGCTCCTTTAGGGTACACCTTAGTGAGGCAGGTCTTTGAACAAGAACGGCTTGACTGAGCTTGACTGCAAACTTCTGTGCAGCTCGAGCTGACAACGGTTGTCCTTGAGTGAGCCTCTCCCTCCCTGCCTCCTGTTGTGGGGGTGAAGGAGCTTCGTCGGTTAGTGGTAATGGGCCGGGATGCATGGCCCCATCGTGATTAGTGCTATTACATTCCGGGCACTTCACGGCGATTGTACACTCTCTAGCAAGGTGAGAGGTAGAGGAGCAGCAGTTAAAACATATTCATTTCTCCTTGAGAAGAGCCAACCTCTCTTCAAGGGGTTTTTCCCTAAATGCTCTGCATTTTCTGAGGGGGTGGGGTTTGTTATGCAATGGACAATTCTTGCTAGGGTCGTTGTTAGTTGTAAAGGCTTCAGTCTTAAGCATTGAGACAGGTTTATTAATGTTGAAATTATTTGAAGAGGATTTATCTGGCTTGGTGTAAATTGTACTGCTCCCTGGACCCATGAGGCTAGGGTTGTTTCGCTTCTTCGCCTCCTTGCACACAAACTTAGTGAAATACTCGAAGGGAGGAAATTGACCATTGTTCTCTTCCTTGTACTCTGAGGCAACAGACATCCACCTTTCCTGCAGCCCAAATGGAAGTTTGTCCACGATTTGTCTAATCCCGGATGGAGTATCTAGGTATACTAGACCAGTTGAGTAGCCATCTTCTTTGGCGCCTTGAATCTCCATGAGTAAATCTCCGAGCTCTCTTAACTTAGTGTGATCCTTGGCTGACACCTTAGGAAAATTTTCCAGACGTCGGTATAGCGCTGCTTCAATAATTTCGGGGGCTGCATAGCCCTCCCGAAGTCTCTCCCATGCTTTGCTTAAGGCTAGCTTGGGGTTGTTGATATACACTGAACGTATGCATCTGTTCGCATGATTCTTTTCCCAGCCATTTCGCCATAAGATCCAACTCTTGGGTTGCTCTGAGCTGGATTCCGTCGATAGCGTTGGTGAATGTGGAGTACCATGCACGGTAATTTTCAGGTTTATCGTCAAACTGGTATAGTCCTGAAGTGACGAGATCTCTTCGTGCTAAATACAGTGCCATGGGTTCAACTGCAAGTGGCATGCGGGCTGTGGGAATATGTCGGCAGGTATATGACTGAGGGCGTACATCTGTTATGGAATTCGCTGTTCTGAATTCAGCCTTTGCCTCTCTTCTCGCCAAATCTGGTAAGTTTGGTGTCGAGAAGTATTTGTTCTCAGCCCTTTCATTCTTGAATTCATTGTGGAGTTGCAAGGGTAAATTGTCTTCCTCGGATGGATGTGATGCAATTGGGCCTCTCTGGGACTCCTCATGACTTGGGGCATTATCGTATAAGTATGGAGAGGAAGAACAAATCTTCCAGTCTATTTGAGATTGGACATAGTCGCTTGTGCGTTCCAATCTCATCTTTTCTGAAGTAGATTTTACATCAACCAGACCATGCATTTCTTCAGCATCTTCTATTAACTCTGCTTCCAGCCTGGCAGCTTCTGCTTCTCAGTGTAGCGTCAGCACTTCTAACTCTGACACTATCCTTGCCCTTTTCAACTGGTTTTTGGCTTCTCTGGCAGCCTTTTCCATTGCTCTGGCAGCCGCTTCCTTCTGGTTTTCGGCTTCTCTGGCAGCCGCTTCCATTTTCAATTTTGCTTCTTGTTCGGCATAGAATGTTCGCACCTCGGCGGCTTCTGCTTTAGCTCTTGCATGGGCAGCCTTACTTGATGATGCCCTACTGCCCCTGTCGTGGGATGGCAACGACTTGATGCTGGATCGAGTTGTCATTGCAGCACTTGAAACACCTGATAATGCCACCTTTTCACTGTAGTGTTCTCGCTCAGGTGTAAGAGAATGCTGAACTAAACACCGAGATAAACCGTAGTCAATGAAAACAGGATCGCAGTAAGATTAACTGTTTACTGTTCACTCTTCCTCATTAATGTATGGTGAAAACTGTTGACAAAACAATACAAGATTTGTACAGTATTTGTTTCCTTCTTGATATCACATTTACATTGTAAGTACTTGCAAAAGTAAAACTACAACAACTACATTACATTAAAGTGCAGCATACAGTCAGAATCTACCTACGCTATTGACTGCTTTAAATACACTTCAACACAAACCATCCGCAACTCTTTAACTAACAAAATCATAAACCTTATCAACCATCATTACTTTTAATAGAATCAGCGTTAACATTTTAATTCAACATATCGATTATCTCATGAACTTACGGCGTTGCTTCACTATGTTTCTAGTGCGTAGAAAGACAACTTCTCTCGTGCTGATCCTGCACATGTGAGCACTCTCCTTCCCGTTTCTCCAAACTGGTATTTTCCCACAAGACACGGCAAAACTGGATGTGATGTCATCTCATGCCGCGATATATCGCAGACAATGAATTTACTTTAAACAATCCTAACTTTAACTAAAAAAAATGCTAACAAATGACTTACTAAAGCGAAAATATTATAAACTAAATAAATGCCATAAAGGCAACACATTCAGGTTAGACATTTTTTACAATATTTACCTAAGTTTCCATATTTACAAGAATCTGATTTGTTGGATACCATTTTGAAATTGAATCCCTTAGTGAAAGGTTCCATTAGCAGAATTTATAATTTATTTTTGTTACAAAAATGGAACCTAAAGATTAAACAAGATTGGGAGAGAGAACTTAATATGACCTTAGTTAATGAAAATTGGCTTCAAGTTTTGAAAAACATAAATTCTTCTTCTGTATGTGCCAACCATTGTTTAATTCAATTTAAAATTGTTCACCGTTATTATTTAACAAAGGAGAGACTATCTAAAATATTTCCTATTATAGGCAACTACTGCGATAGATGTAAAACTTAAGTAGCTACTTTGTCAAATACGTTCTGATCATGTTCTTCATTAAAATTGTTTTGGAAATCTTTATTTTCTACAATTTCTAAAGCTCTGAAAATTATTTACAACCTAATAGATTGACTGTTCTATTTGAAATAGTTCCGCATCATATTCAGGGCATTTCATCTTCAGATAAACATGTAATTGCATTTGTTACACTACTGGCAAGAAGGGCTATTTTATTAAAATGGAAAGATATTTCTTCCCCTACATTAATTGCATGGTTTTCTCAAATAATGTTATGTCTCAGTTTGGAAAAAATTAGAAGTAGAACTTTTGATCCTTGATTTGATTTTGAGAGAAGATGGTGCTCTTTTGCCAAATATTATCATTTAACTTGAATTATGCTATATGGTTTCCTTCCAATTTTATTTTTTTTATAAATATGAAATGGCAGTTGATGACTCTTTTTTTAAATATTTAGATGATGGTCAAATGTATTGCTCCGGGGGTTGATTCCTAATGTTTTTTTCCCTCTTTTTTGTCGTTAGTGGGGATCCCCCCCCTAGGTAGACAAGGTTCTTTCTTTTTCCTATATATATAATTTTTTTCCGTTTTTATATATTATGATCAGCTTTTTTTTCTTCAGCTTTATTAATTGTATACATATTAATCTGTTGAAGTTTTGTATCATTTTATAGCTGTAGAAGATTATCTACCAATAAAAAGATTCTAAAAAATGAAAATATTTTTGGCTTTTTGCACCATTCAAGAACATTTTGTGCATTTCACATTCTAACCTCCTTTTCAGTAGTTCTGCTGCCTCCTTTGCTGCTGTGTCTACAGAGACAGCAATGGTCATTGTCCATTCTAAGATTAGGTCTCTTTCGGGCAGTAGCCTCTTTTGAGTGCTTTGACTATACATGCCACTTATAAGCCTGTCCCTTAATGCATCAGAAAGTACTGAGAAAGTTTGTGGAGTTCTGCAATGTATTCAGAAATGCTTTCATCTTTTGACTGGTTTCTTTTGTAAAATCTAAATATCTCAGCTATTACCTGCGGTTTAGGGCTCAAGTGATTTTGTAAAATTGTAACAATTCTGTCAAATGTCTTGCTCGCTGGCTTTTCAGTGGTTACTAGGCTGCATAAGAGACTTTACATCCTTGCACGCATTAACTAAGAAGTGTAGGGGCTTTCTTTCGCTCCTCCTCATTGCTCGTGTTACAGTACAGCTCAGCCCTCGCTATACAACTCTAAGCCTTCATTCGCGCTATCTAATTCATCAACTTTCTCGACTGAAGCCAACACCACTTTACTTTCACTTTAATTTCAGCACATCTTTCACTATCACAAACACGAGAAAATCTGCAGATGTTGGAAATCCAAACAACACACACAAAATGCTGGAGGAACTCAGCAGATCAGCACAATCTATGGACCCAGGCTGTGTTCCCTCAGCAGGACTGGATAGAAAAGATGAGGTGTCAGAGTTAGAAGGTCAGAGGACGGGTGGGAGAAACACAGATGTCCTCCTTCTTCAAAGAAAATGGCTTTCCTTCCTCCACCATCAACGATGCCCAAAACTGCATCTCTTCCATTTCGTGTGTATCTGGCCTTACCCTATCCTCCTGCCACCCCACCAGGGATAGGGTTCCTCTTGACCTCATCCATCACCTCACCAGCCTCCACATCCAGCATGTAATTCTTTGCAACTTCCACCATCTCCAACAGGGGATCCCACCACCAAACACATCTTTCCCTTCACCACCCCTCGCCCACTTTTTGCTTTCCATGCACATTGCTTCCTACGTGACTCCCTTGCTCATTCATCACTCCCAAACTGATCTTCCCTCCGGCACTTATTCTTGCAAGTGGAACAAGTGCCATACCTGCCACTACACCTACTCCTCACTACCATTCAGGACCCCAAACAGTCCTTCCAGATGAGGTGACACTTCACCTGTGAGTTTGTTGGGGTCATCTACTACATGCCGTGCTCTTGGTGTGGCCTCATGTATATTGGTGAGACCCATCATAGATTAGAAGATTGCTTTGCTGAGCACCTACACTCTGTCCACCAGAAAAAGCGGGATCTCCCAGTGACCACTCATTTTAATTCCACTTCCCATTCCCATTCCAATATTGGAATCCATGGCCTCTTCCACTGCCATGATGAGGCCACACTCAGGCTGGAGGAGTTATATTTTGTCTTGGTAGCCACCAACCTGATGACATGAACAACAACTTCTGTTAAGGGCCACCCCCCCCCCCCACTTCATTCCCCATTCCCTTTTCCTTCTCTCACCTTATCTCCTTGCTTGCTCCTTGCCTCTCTCTGGTGCTCCTCCCCTTTCCATGGCCTTCTGGCCTCTCAAATGAGATTCCCCCTTCTCCAGAGGACCAACCAGGGTGGGTTGTACATGGTGAGCAGTGGGGCACTGAGGAGTGTTGAATAACCCAGGGACCTGGGAGTACAGATCCACAATTCTTTGGAAGTGGCATCACAGGTAGATATATTAATAGACAAAGCTTTGGCACACAGGCCTTTGTAATTGTGTATTGAGTACATGAGTTGAGATGTTATGTGGAAATTGTATAAGACATTGGTGAGGCTTAATCTGGAGCTTTGTGTGCTGTTTCGGTCACTTACTGCCAAGAAAGATGTAAATAAGATTGAAAGAGTGCAGAGAATATTTACAGGGATGTTGCCCGGACTTGAGGACCTGAATTTTAGGGAAAGGTTAAATAGGTTAGGACTTTATTCTCTAGAATGTGGAAGGATTGAGATGAGATTTGATAGCCATATACAAAATTATGAGGAGTATAAATTGGGTAAATGCAATCAGACTTTTTTTCCACTGAGCAACACACACAAAATGCTGAATGAACTCAGCAGGCCAGATAGCATCTAGGGAAAGAGTAAACAGTTTATGTTTTGGGCAGAGTCCCTTCATCAGAACTGGAAAGGAAAAGGAGAAGTCTGAGTAAGAAGGTGGAGAGAGGGGAGGATGAAGTACAAGGTGGTAGGTGATGCGTGAAACTGGGAGGGAGGGTGTGAAATAAAGAGCTGAGAAGTTGATTGGTAAAAGAAATAAAGGGCTGGGGAAGGAGGAATCTCATAGGAGAGGACAGAAGACCATGGAAGAAAGGGAAGGGGAGAAGCACCAGAGGGAGGTCAGGTGAGATGAGGTGTGAGAGGGCAACAGTAATGTGGAATGGGGAAAGAGAAGGAGATGGGGTGAAGTAAAAAGCCAGGAAGTTGATTGGAGAAAGAGATGCAGGGCAATTAGCAGAAGTTCAAAAAAAATCAATGTTCATGCTATTAGGTTGGAGACTACCCAGACGGAATATAAGATGTTGCTCCTCCAACCTGAGTGTGGCTTCATTTCCGCAGTAAAGAAGGCTAATGCCTTGACAAGCCAGAATAGGAATGGAAATGGAAAATGGGAAGTAGAATTGGTGAGACTAGAAATAGAGGTCATGGATTAAAGGTGAAAGATGAAATGTTCTATGGGAACATGAGGAGGACTTCTTCACTGATGAGAGTGTGGAACAAGCTGCTAGCATAAGAGGTGGATGCAGAGTTGATTTGGACATTTAAAAGAAATTTGTATAGTTACATCAATGGGAGGGATACGTAAGGCTATGGTCCAGGTGCAGGTTGATGGGGCTAGGCAAATTAATGCTTCACCACTGAATAGATGGGTGAAGGACCTGTTTCTGTGCTGTAGTGTTCTTTGACTCTATGACTGAAGAGCTTCTGCAGTTGGTGAAAGAGGTGCCTGAAGGACTGGGTTGGTGAAAACTTTGCAAGTCAGTATACTCTTTCCACTCTATACACAGGGCTTCTTCTTTCTCCCAACATACCCTTCACTTGACTTTGGACCCTGGAAACTAATGCCTTCCTTTGCAATTGGATGCTTGATTTCCTGACCAACAGACTGCAATCAGTAGCGATAGGCAGCAACATCTTGTGCAATGATTATTCTAAACACTAGTGCCCTGCAAGGCTCCATCCTCTACTCCCTAATCTACACCCTGTGCCTTAATGATCTTTCTTGCCCACCAAGCTCACACTGTCGAATTATACCCATGTATCCAATTAACCCACTAACCTAATAAAAGGTGGCAGAGATCAATCTCTGATTAAGAGAACAGCAAATGTGAAACGCTCTTGGATTACGTCTTTGGGCTTGCTTATGTTTGCTGCTCTCTTCAATCAGAGATTGGTGTCTGCTTCCTTTTATTCTGTACCTGATCCTTCATCAACAAGGTCTGAAACAACTTTGACAACCGGTTAAGCTATACCCCGAGACTTTCCAGCTGTCAAAATTGTCTAAGTATTTCAAATGCCCGTTTATGTCTCCTGCACTTACAAAGTTATATTGAAACTTACTTCAAATCTCCAGTGATAAAAATGCAGTTGCTGATCTACTGCCAAGTAAATGTTGTCCAATGTTAGCACCTGATTTTCAAGGAAGATAATTTTCTGTGTCTGTGGAGAATTTCATGAAGAATTCAATGTCATGGCAGTTTCAAAATGAAAGTGGCAAGGTTCCCAGGAAATTTCAAACTTTCCTCTTCACATGAATGATCCTCAAACAGCATTCTGAGCTTCCACACCAAAATAATGCACTTTACTCCATTAAACATCTCTGCCTTTTCAAATAGTTATAAATGATACTGTGGAATTCAAAGATAATGATTAAAGATTAGCTTTATTTGTCACATGTACATCAAAATATACGGTAAAATGCATTGCTTTTGCATCAACAACCAACACAGTTTGAGGTTTGTGCTGGAGCAGCCCACAAGTATTGCCACACTTCTGGTGCCAATGTAGCATGTCCACAACTTACTAACCATAGCCAGTATGTTTTTGGAACGTGGGAGGAAACTGGAGCATCAGATTTCTACAGATGTACTGTGGAGAGCATTCTAACCGTCTTGTATGGGGAGGGCGGCAGCTATTGCACAGTATTGAACTAAGCTGCAGAGAGTTGTGAAATTAGCTAGGACCATCATGGGCACTAGCCTCTGTAGTATCCAGGTCAGTTTTAAGGAATGGAGCCTCAGAAAGGTGGCGTCCATCATTAAGGACCCCCCACAGGAAACAGCTCTATTTCCATCTTTAATATCCTTATTTTTCCCTTTCAGAGTACTTTTGAAGACCTTGATGTGTAATTACACACTGACTATACTTCTTTGCGGGAATGGGACACGCTCTTGGGGTTTCATATCTACCCATTAGTGTTCAGCACGCCAAGAGTTCGACTTAAGAGTCTGGCTTGGATTTGGAAGCCTAGGATCTCAGGGCTCTGGAGACGGGTGGATTGAGGGTCAGTGTCACAACAGGAAACCTGCATGTCATCAAGAGAGTTGGAATAACTGCAGTTGTGTCCCCAAAATTTTGGGCACAGAGCTCAAAAAGTGATGTGGCGGACTTTTAACATCGTAAACCAGTGAGTTGTTTGTTAAATCTCTTTGCTCACTGGGAAAAATGGAGAACCTGGGGTATGTCGAATACTGTACCGGGTGAAACGCGAAGTCTTTGGAGTAACTGCAATCCTGTGTCTTTGCTGTTGCTTTGCTCACGCTTGAGTGCTCAGTGGTGGGTGCCGATACTTTTATTTGCCAATGGGAGGAGGGGGAATTGTTGCTTTCTGCTGTTTACGTGCACGAGGAGGGAGCTGGGGGGGGGAGTATGGAGTTCTAACATTTGACTGTCATTCATTCTTTGGGGCACTCCTCTGTTTTCATGGAGGGTTGCGAAGAAAAAGCATTTCGGGATGTATATCCTATACATTTCTCTGACATTAAATTGTAGCTTTGAAACCTTGAAACCTAGGACATGGCCTCTTCTCATTGTTACCATCAAAAAGGAAGTACAGAAGCCTGAATACATACACTCAGTGATTCAGAAACAGCTTCTTCCCCTCTGCCATACAATCTCTGAATGGACATTGTACCCATGGACACCACCTCACTGCGATCTATTTATTTTCTATTTCTGCACTGCTTATTTAACTATTTTATATTTAAATATATAATACTTATATATGCTTATTGTAATTCAGTTTCTTGACCTCTCTGTTATCATGTATTGCATTGTACTACAGCTGCTGCAAAGTTAATAAATTTGGCGACATATGTCAGTGATATTAAACCTGATTCTGGCTGGTCCTGCTGGGTTTCTGGTCAATGGTGATCCCCAGTAAGTTGATGGTAGGAAAATAAGCAATAGTAATACGTTTGGATATCAGGGAGAGGTGGCTAAGCTCTTTTGCTGGAGATGGCTCAGCTTGATATATGTGTAGCACTAGTATTATTTTCCACTTCACTTTTACTTTTTAAAGTTCACTTCACACTTAGAAAAAAAGAAAAATCTTAAATATCTAAAGTGGAAAGACATAAGTAGAGCTTAGAGATGTTTTTTTCCCAAATTGTTTAGTTGCCAGAAAAAAATACAAGTTGGCTAATCTGATCTTAAGCTGTACCACCAGTACAGCAAATGCTTAAAACAAGCCAGCATCTTGGGAAAGGATTTGATTAAGGAACAACTATCCTGAGGATTGCTAAACAGCTTATTTCCACTAGAAATGTCACTGAGCATTATTAAATAACCTTCAAGACATTTTGGTGTCAAGCATGTCAAGTAATGAGTCTCCAAACACCAACCAGCTGTCAGGGAATAAGCACTAAATTCTGGCAGTATTAATCGGTGTTACACATTCATTTTTGCTGGAGCCACAGAGAACCCCTGAAGCACATTGAGAGCTTATCTTCAATTTTGTCAAGTCTTAAAGATGTCAGCATCACTTACTCTGCAAATTAACTCCAGGGAAAAAGAGAGAGTGCTGTGTTATTCCATGTTTTAGAAGCCACAGGAGAAAAAGAGCAAAAGAGTTCAGTTCTCGTTACCTCATTATGGGAAGGATGTAGCAGCTTTAGAGAAGCTGCAGAGGAGGGTGCTACCTGGATTAGAGAGCATAGGTTGTGCCAGTGAGGTGTTTTCTCTTTGGAGCAAAGGAGGATGAGAGGTGATTTAGAACATACAACATAGAATAGTACAGCACATTACAGACCCTTTGGCCCACAATGTTGTGCCGACCCTCAAACCCTGCCTCCCATATAACCCACCCCCCCCACCTTAAATTCCTCCATATACCTGTCTAGTGGTCTCTTAAACTTCACTAGTGTATCTGCCTCCACCACCGACTCAGGCAGAGCATTCCACGTACCAACCACTCTCTGAGTGAAAAACCTTCCTCTAATATCCCCCTTGAAGTTCCCTCCCCTTACCTTAAAGCCATGTCCTCTTGTATTGAGCAGTGGTGTCCTGGGGAAGAGGTGCTGGCTGTCCACTCTGTCTATTCATCTTAATATCTTGTACACCTCTATCATGTCTTCTCTCATCCTCCTTCTCTCCAAAGAGTAAAGCCCTAGCTCTCTTGATCTCTGATCATAATCCATACTCTCTAAACCAGGCAGCATCCTGGTAAATCTCCTCTGTACCCTTTCCAATGCTTCCACATCCTTCCTATAATGAGGCAACCAGAAATGGACACAATACTCCAAGTGTGGCCTAACTAGAGTTTTATAGAGCTGCATCATTACATCGTGTCTCATAAACTCTATCCCTCGACTTATGAAAGCTAACACCCCATAAGCTTTCTTAACTACCCCATCTACCTGTGAGGAAACTTTCTGGGATCTATGGACATGTATCCCCAGATCCCTCTGTTCCTCCACACTACCAAGTATCCTGCCATTTACTTTGTATTCTGCCTTGGAGTTTGTCCTTCCAAAGTGTACCACCTCACACTTCTCCAGGTTGAACTCCATCTGCCACTTCTCAGCCCACTTCTGCATCCTATCATTGTCTCTCTGCAATCTTCGACAATCCTCTACACTATCTACAACACCACCAACCTTTGTGTCGTCTGCAAACTTGCCAACCCACTCTTCTACCCCCTCATCCAGGTTGTTAATAAAAATCACAAAAAAGTAAAGGTCCGATTTTACCCTAATATTAGTCCTCTTTGTGATAAATGCAAAAGGGCGAGGCCTCTCACATTCATATGTACTGGTTTTGTCCTAGTTTGGAGAAATTTTGGAAAGATGTCTTCATAACGTTATCGTATATTCTGAATCACCACCTAGAACCTAACCCTTTAATTGCTTTGTTCGGTTTTTTGGGTGAGACAGATTTGCGTCTGAGTTCGACCAAGTGTCGAATATTATCTTTTGCTTCTCTCCTGGCTAGACGTTTAATCCTCCTTAGATGGAGAGATGTTGCCCTGCTCACGCATGCTCAATGGCTTAATGATATTATGTCCTGCTTAGACCTTGAAAAAATTCATTATTCAGTTCTTAATTCTGATATAAAGTTCCATAAGGTCTGGGGACCTTTTATTGAGTACTTTCATAACCTTCCTCTTAACTAAGGTTTTTTTCCTTGTCCCTTGCTTTCAGCTCCTTTTTTTTGGTAGTAGGCATCAATATCTTCTGTTGCTAAGTGTATTTACAGTTTTGGGGGTTTGATTGTCCTGATTTATATTCTCTATATTGTGTTGTGGTTGGTCTGGAGTTCTTTTTGTTGCGGGGCTTGGGGAGGATACTAATTTTACATGTCTTCAATTTGGGTGCTTTCTCAATTATCTTTTTTTGTACTATATTATTATTGTATCTGTATTTTTGCACTGTATTAATGTTCTTCATTTTGATCTGGTTTTTTTTAATCTGTAGCAATGTAGAAAATGTATAAAAAAACTAATAAAAAAAAAGTAAAGGTCCCAGAACAGATCGTTGTGGGACACCACTAGTCACAACCCTCCAATCTGAATGTACTTGCTCCATCACGACCCTCTGCCTTCTGCAGGCAAGCCAATTCTGAATCCACCTGGCCAAACTTCCCTGGATCCCATGCCTTCTGACTTTCTGAATAAGCCTACCGTGTGGAACCTTGTCAAATGCCTTACTAAAATCCGTGTAGATCACATCCACTGCACTACCCTCATCTATATGCCTGGGCAGCTCCTCAAAGAACTCTATCAGGCTTGTTAGGCACAGTACAGTATTTGACGGAAGTGTACTAGATGATAGGAGGCATAGATAGGGTAGACAGTCAGAGCCATTTTCCCAAGGCAGAAAGGGCTAAAACGAAAGGGCGTAGTTTTAAGATGATTGGAAGAAAGCATGGAGAGGGTGTCAGAGGTAGGTGTTCACACAGAGAGTGAGGGGTGCATGGAAAGGACAGCTGGGGTGGTGGTGGAGGCAGATACATTAGGAACATTTTAAGAGAGTCTTAGGCACATAGATGAAAGAAAAATGGAGGGCTATATGGGAAGCTAGATACATTGATTTTAGAGCAGGACACAGGAAGGGGAAGGGGGTTAAGGAGTCAGTGCAAAGTACCCCTGTGGTCAATCCCCCTCAACAACAGGTATATTACTTTGGATACTGTCGGTGGGGGAAGAGGGAGGACATGACATAACAGAGGTTAGTCAGTGGTCAGGTATCTGGCACTGAGTCCACCTCTGACTCAGAAGTAAAGTGGAGGGAAGATGCATGCTGTGGTGATAGGGGATTCTTTAGTTACAGGAATGGACAGGAAGTCTGTGGGTGAGAACAAGATATCCGGATGATATGTTACTTCCCAGTTGCCATGGTCTGGGATATCTCGGATCAAGTCCTCAGCATTCTTAAGTGGGGGTTGAACAGCTAGAAGCCGAGGTCCATGTAGATATCAGTGACATGGGTAGGATGAGTGACGAGGTTCTACGTGAGGAATTCAGGGAGTTAAATGCTAAGTTAAAGGGCAGGACTTAAAGGTTGTGACCTCAGGATTGTTACCTATGCCATGTGCTAGTAAGGCAAGAACTACGAAGATTGTACAGTTTAATACATGGTTAAGGAGTTGTTGTGGGAAGGAAGACATTAGATTTTTGGATCATGGACTTAGGTTGGAGGAGCAACACCTTGTATTCTGTCTGGGCAGCCTTCAACCTGATGGCATGAACAGCGATATCTTGAACTTCCGGTAATGCCACCCCTTCTCCTACACCATTCCCCATCCCCTTTTCCCTCTCCCACCTTATCCCCTTGCCTGCCTGTTGCCTCCCTCTTGTCCTCCTCCCCCCTTTTCTTTCTTCCATGGCTCTCTGTTCTCTCCAATTGGTCTCTCCCTTCTCCAGCCCTGTATGTCTTTCAAATTTCCAGCTTTTTACTTCATCCCTCCCCCTCCCAGTCTCACCTATTACCTTGTGTTTCTCTCTCCCCTCCATCACCTTTTAAATCTACACATCTTTTTTTTCTCCAGTCTTGGCCCAAAAAATCGACTGTACTTTTTTCCATAGATATTGCCTGGCCTGCTGAGTTCCTCCAGCATTTTGTGTGGGTTGCTTGGATTTCCAGCATCTGCAGATTTTCTCTTGTTTATGAATTGATATCTGTGGTGAACTATGTGCCTGTCTGGACACGCCCCCTGCTGACTGCTCCTGTGGTTCCTCCCACAGGCCCCTGTATAAAGGCGATCTGAGGCCTGACGCTCGGCCTCAGTCTCCAGGACATAGTATGATGGACACTCACTCCTGGTTCCTTCTTCCAGTCAATAAAAGCCGATATCTCGCCTTACGTCTCAGTGTGAGTTATTGATGGTGCATCAATATCAGACTCCTGGAAAATTATGCTGGAGAGGTAGTAAAGGGGGGGGGGGGGAAGCAACGAAACAGAGGATGAACTGAGTAAGTATTTTGCATCATTCTTCACTGTGAAAGACACTAGCAGCATGGTGGAAATTCCAGGTGTCAAGGGGGCATGAAGTGTGTTAATTTACCATGTCGAGAGAAGGTTCTTGGGAAACTGAAAGGTCTGAAGATAGATAAGTCAACTGAACCAGATGGTGTACACCCTAGAATTCTGAATGAGGTGACTGAAGAGATTGTAGAGGCATTAGTAATGGTCTTTCAAAAATCACTAGATTTTTGATTGGGAAGGTGTTGGAGTCGATTATTAAGGATGAGGTCTCAGGACACTCGAGGCACATGATAAAACAGGCTATAGTCAGCATGGTTTCCTCAAAGGAAATTCTTTCCTGACAAATCTATTGGAATTCTTTGAAGAAATGACAAGCAGGATAGACAAAGGAGAATTGGTTGATGTCATGTACTTGGATTTTCAGAAGGCCTTTGACAAGGTGCCATACATGAGGCTGCTTAAAAGGCTACAAGTCCATGGTATTGCAGAAAAGATTTTAGCATGGATGAAGCAGTGGCTGATTTGCAGGAGGCAACACGTGGGAGTTAAGGGAGTCTTTTCTGGCTGGCTGCCAGTGACTTGTGGTGTTCCACTGGAGTCTGTGTTGGGACTGCTTTTTTAAAATTTTATATATCAATGATTTAGATGATGGAATCGATGGCTTTGTTGAAAAGTTGGAGGTGCAGGCAGTTTTGAGGAAGAGGCTACAGAAAGACAGGTTAGGAAAATGGCCAAAGTAACGGCAGATGGAATGCAGAGTCTGTAAGTTTATGTTCATGTACTTTACCATAAGTAACGAAAGGCAGACTAGTTTCTAAAAGGATAGAAAACACAAAAAATAAACTGAGCCACAAAGGGACTTGAGAGTCTGTGCAAGATTCTTGAAAGGTTAATTTGCAAGCTGAGTCTGTAGTGAGAAGGCAAGTGTGATGTTATTCATTTCAAGCTTTTCATATAAAAGTAAGGATATAGTGTTGAAACTTTTATGAAGCACCAGTAGTATCTTATAGACAATAGACAATAGGTGCAGAAGTAGACCATTCTGAGATCATGGCTGATCATTCACTATCAATACCCAGTCCCCGCCTTGTCCCCATATCCCTTGATTCCCCTATCCATCAGATATCTATCCAGCTCCTTCTTGAAAGCATCCAGAGAATTGGCCTCCACTGTCTTCCGAGGCAGTGCATTCCACACCTCCACAACTCTCTGGGAGAAGAAGCTCTTCCTCAACTCTATTTTAAATAACTGACCTCTTATTCTCAATACATGCCCTCTGGTACTGGACTCTCCCAACATCTGGAACATATTTCCTGCCTCAATCCTGTCAAATCCTTTAATTATCTTAAATGTTTCAATCAGATCCCCTCTCAATCTCCTCAATTCCAACGTGTACAAGCCCAATCTCTCCAATCTCTCTGCGTAAGACAGCCCTGCCATCCCAGGAATCAACCTAGTGAATCTACGCTGCACTTCCTCAATTGCCAGAATGTCCTTCCTTAAACCTAGAGACCAAAACTGTACACAATATTCCAGGTGTGGTCTCACCAGGGCCCTGTACAAATGCAAAAGGACATCCTTGCTCTTGTACTCAATTCCCCTTGTAACAAAGGCCAACATTCCATTTTCCCTCTTCACTGCCTGTTGCACTTGCTCATTCACCTTCATTGACTGATGAACTAGGACTCCTAGGTCTCTTTGCATTTCTCCCTTACCTAACTCTACACCGTTCAGACAATACTCTGCCCTCTTGTTCCTGCTTCCAAAGTGGATAACTTCACATTTATTCACATTGAATGACATCTGCCAAGTATCTGCCCACTCACCCAGCCTATCCAAGTCTCCCTGTATTCTCCTAACGTCCTCTTCGCATGTCACAATGCCACCCAGTTTAGTATCGTCAGCAAACTTGCTGATATAGTTTTCAATGCCCTCATCTAAATCGTTGACATAAATCATAAAGAGCTGTGGTCCCAATACAGAGCCCTGTGGTACCCCACTAGTCACCTCCAGCCAGTGCGAGAAACACCCATTCACTGCTACCCTTTGCTTTCTTTCTGCCAACCAGTTTTCTATCCATGTTGAAACCCTGCCCCCAATGCCATGAGCTCTGATTTTACTCACCAATCTCCTATGTGGCACCTTATCGAATGCCTTCTGAAAATCTAGGTACACAACATCCACTGGCTTACCCTCGTCTAACATCCTTGTTACACCCTCAAAAAACTCCAAGATTAGTCAAGCATGATTTGCCCTTGGTAAATCCATGCTGGCTCGGCCTAATCCTATTACTGCCATCTAGATGTGCCACTATTTCGACCTTAATAATGGACTCAAGCATTTTCCCCACGACTGACGTTAGGCTAACAGGGCGATAGTTCTCCGTTTTCTCCTTCCCTCCCTTCTTGAAAAGTGGGATAACATTAGCCACTCTCCAATCTTCAGGAACTGATCCTGAATCTAAGGAACATTGGAAAATGATTACCAATGCATCCGCAATTTCCTGAGCCACCTCCTTTAGAACCCTCGGATGCAGACCATCCGGACCCGGGGATTTATTAGCCTTCAGTCCTACCAGTCTACTCATTACAGTTTCTTTCCTAATGTCAATCTGTCTCAATTCCTCTGATATCTTATGACCCTGGCCCATCCATACATCTGGGAGATTGCTTGTGTCCTCCCTGGTGAAGACAGATCTAAAGTACGCATTAAATTCTGTTGCCATTTCCCTGTTTCCCATAACAATTTCTCCCAATTCATTCTTCAAGGGGCCAACATTGTTCTTAACTATCTTCTTTCTCTTCACATAGCTAAAAAAGCTTTTGCTATCCCCTTTTACATTCCTGGCTAGACTGAGCTCATACCTGATTTTTTCACTCTGTATTGCTTTTTTAGTTAAGATCTGCTGTTCCTTAAAACTTTCCCAATCATCTGTATTCCCACTCATCTTAGCCCTATCATACTTCTTTTTCTTTAATGCTATACAATCTCTGACTTCCTTTGTCAACCACTGTGGCCCCTTCCCCCTCTTTGAATCCTTCCTTCTCATTGGAATGAACTGCTTTTGCATCTTTTGTATTATGCCCAAGAATATCTGCCACTGCTGATCCACTGTCTTTCCTGCCAGGGCATCCGCCCATTTAACTTTGGCCAGCTCTTCCCTCATGGCACCGTAGACTCCTTTATTTAATTGCAACACTGACACCTCTGATCTGCCCTTATCCCTCTCAAATTGTAGATAAAAACTTATCATGTTATGATCACTACTTCCTAATGGCTCCTTTACTTCAAGATCACTTATCAATTCCTGTTCATTACACATCACCAAGTCCAAAATAGCCTCATTCCTGGTTGGCTCAAGCACAAGCTGTTCCAAAAATACATCCCTTAGACACTCCACAAACTCCCTATCCTAGGGTCCAGCACCTACCTGATTCTCCCAGTTCACCTGCATGTTGAAATCTCCCATAACGACTGCATTACCTTTAGCACATGCCAATGTTAACTCCCTAATCCACTTGTACCCAATATCCACGCTACTGTTTGGGGGCCTGTACACAACACCCATTAGGGTCTTTTTACCCTTACTGTTCCTCAGCTCAATCCACACAGACTCTACTTCCCCTGTTCCCAAGTCACCTCTTGCTAAGGACTGAATCTCATTCCTCACCAACAGGGCCACCCCACCCCCTCTTCCCATATTTCTGTCTCTACGATAGCACGTATACCCTGGTACACTCAATTCCCAGGCCTGATCCCCTTGCAGCCATGTCTCCGTTATCCCAACAATATCATAGTTCCCCATTTTCATCTGAGCTTCAAGCTCATCTGTCTTATTTCTGACACTAAGCGCATTCAAGTATAGAATTCTTAGCCCACTCCTCCTTTCTTTGCTTAAAACACTGTTTATTGTACCTAACCCAGCTCCTTTAACTTCCATTGGGCTAATTGCACCTTGAATTTTGATGACCTTCTCAAGATCACCCAAACCTTCTACACATTTAACCCCATGCTCCTTCTGACCAACCCTCTGTACATGTAACTTTTCCAACACATGTTCTGTCTCACCTTTCTCCTTTACACAATTAATATTTGGGAAACGAGTATTCCCCACCTGTCCCTCATCCTTCATCATATCATCTTCTCTCGTAATCTGGATCCCTGCCCCCTGCACATCTAGTTTAAACCCCCCCCCCCCCCCCCGAGCAGCACTGGCAAACATTCCTGCAAGAATGTTAGTACCCCTCCAGTTCAGATGTAGACCGTCCCTTCGAAACAGATCCGAACGTCCCTGGAACAAAGACCAATTATCCAAAAACCTGAACCCTTCCTTCCTGCACCATGCTCTCAGCCTCGTATTAATGTGCATAATCATTCTACTATTTGCCTCACTCGCACGTGGCACAGGTAGCAATCCCGAGATTGTCACCCTGGAGGTCCTGCCTTTCAGCTTCACTCCTAACTCCCTGAACTCTCTAAGCAGGACCCCCTCACTCACCTTACCTTACCTTGGAGTATTATGAGCAGGTATGGGCCCTTTATATTAGAAAGGATGTGCTGACACTGGAGAAGGTTCAAAGGAGGTTCACAAAAATAATTCCAGGATTGAATGGCTTATCACATGATGAGCATTTGCTGGCTCTAAGCCTGTGCTCACTGGAGAATGTACGAGGGGTGACCTCATTGAAACCTATCAAAAGGTGGAAGGTCTTGATAGAGTGGATGTTTCCTATGGTGGGAGAGTCTAAGACCAGAGGACACAGCCTCAGAAAAGGGGTGTCCTTTTAGAACGGAGATGAGGAATAATTTCTTTAGCCAGAGAGGGATGAACCTGTGCAATTCTTTGCCACAGGAAGCTGTGAAAGCCAAGACTTTATGTATGTTTAAGGCAGAGTTTAATACGTTCTTGATTGGTCAGGGCATGAAGGGATATGGGGAGGGTGGGAAGTAGGCAAGAAATTGGGGCTGAGAGGAAAACTGGATCAGCCCTGATGAAATGCGGAGCAGACTCGATGGGCCAAATGGACTAATTGTGCCCCAACATCTTGCGGTCTTATTTTGAGGCTGTGCCTGCTGAACTTACACTACCTACTGCAGGAGATAGCCTCTCCGTTGCAAGTTTGCGATCGCCGTAAATACTCGGACCTGCTTGCTCCGTCCGCTGACGGACAGGGACGAACCCGCGCGGATGACGTGCTTTCCCTCGCGCCGGGTTCGGCCAGTGCGCATGCGGTGTGGGGGCGGGGGCGGGGGCGGGGGCGGGGCCAGGCCCGGTGCCGGCCGCGGGCGTGTGGTGTCAGGTTTCTCCGTTCTGAGGCGGGGGGAAAGCGGCGCCTTTTCTCCTCTTCGTTCCGTCTCTGATTCTTCCCTGCTTGGGACCGGGCATTGCCCAGCCAGATCTGCTGGAGGTGGAGACGGCCCCCTTGGTAGGTGAGTAGTGGTGTTCGGTGGCTTCACTTAGGCAACTTCCTCACCGTAAGTCAGTGGTTCCCAACCTTTTTTTGGCCATGTCCCCACCTAATCACCTCCAAAATCCTGATGATATATAATTCTTATTATTCAAAAAGTGAACTCCTATTCACCTGGAGGAAGCCTAAAAGACCATTAACTTGGTTTAAACAAGCTTCCAAAGAACATGGCATTCATGAAAGAGAAAAATAAAAGAACCAAAGGACTGTTAAAGTTCTGAAGAAGGAATTACTAAGAAATTGTAAAAAAAAACATTAAGCGATATTAAAATAATAATAATAATAATAATAAATAAATAGAACAATGCCGATTCGTTTCTGCAGCATGTAAAGACAGATACACCGTTTAAAAGAGACGACGCAATGTACACACCTCACACCACCAGGAACCGAAAGCTACTGCAAAAAGCAGCATTGGCGCGACCTCGTACGAGTTTCTTAGGCGTTTGGACTTGTTCATTCGTTCCTTCCTACATCAGTCAATTCATTAATTTAATTATGAAAACCATTTGATGGTTGTAATGATGGTGATACACTATATATACAGTACATACGCAATTACACATGTACATTCACACAAGTATTTTTAATGTATGCATACTGTATATACACATATGTATTAACTCGCACACACGCTCATACACAGACTTACTAGAAAAAATTCACTGTCAATAACTCATTCTCGAATGGCCCCCCTTAAAAATCAAATTGCCCCACGTTGGGAACCACTGCCTTAGATTGTGGGGTTTTGTTCACCAAGGCTATCGATGAAGGCAGAGGAGCTTTCAGAGTAAATAATAGGTGTCAGTTTATTACTGTCACATGTATCAAGATACAGTGAAAAGCTTGTCTGGCATACGGTTCATACAGATCATTACACAGTGCATTGGGATAGAACATGGTAAAACAATAACAGCAGCTACAGTTGTACAGTGCAGCTAATAAATAAGTTAGTAAAAGTTTGAGGAAGTCTTTGATATATTGGCATTGGTTTATGTACTTAGATAACAGTGAAAACCTTGTCATGGAGTTATTGAAAAATGCAACACAGAAACATGACCTTTGGCTATCTAATCTGTGTCAAACCGTTTAAACTGTCTACTCCCATTGATCTGTGCCTGAACCATAGCCATACCCCCATCACCCATGTCCCTATCCAAACTTACATGCTGTTCATGTGGATAAAAACAGTACAAAATAAAGGGTAATTGATATAGGAGAAGTTGATATCAAAGGTGACTGCAGGCGAGCAGAGGGAAGGAGCACCTTTACACCTCCTTTCGTAGAGATGCATTTCCACCCTGCCTGGGGTAGTGGGTGAGGCAAATGTGATCGAAGAGTTCAAAAACTTCTTGGACAGCAGGGAGTGGAAAGAGATGGACATTGTGTAAGAAGGCGTTGGTTTAGTTATACATTTAATTATTAATTTACCCAATTTGATAAAGTATTTTGGGCCAAGGAGCATGTTTCTGTGCTGTTGTATGGTTCTGTTGTAATACAGTATGCTAAAATGAGAAAGCATGAGTGGTTTCTTACAGTTAATGATTTTAAATTGTGTAAGGTGTGGGAAGCAAGTAAGGAAGTTATGGAACCTATGACAATTAAAGAGGTGGAAGTACTGGCGCTTTCAGGAAATTTAAAAGTGGATAAATCTCCGGGTCCTGACAGGATATTCCCCAGGACCTTGAGGGAAGTTTGTGTAGAGATAGCAGGAGCTCTGACGGAGATCTTTCAGATGTCATTAGAAATGGGGATTGTGCTGGAGGATTGGCGTATTGCTCATGTGGTTCCATTGTTTAAAAAGGGTTCTAGAAGTAAGCCTAGCAATTATAGACCTGTCAGTTTGACATCAGTGGTGGGTAAATTAATGGAAGGTATTCTTAGAGATAGTATTTATAATTATCTGGATAGACAGGATCTGATTAGGAGTAGCCAGCATGGATTTGTGCGTGCAAGGTCATGTTTGACAACCTTATTGAATTTTTTGAAGAAGTTACGAGGAATGTTGACGAGGGTAAGACAGTGGATGTAGTCTATATGGACTTCAGCAAGGCCTTTGACAAAGTTCCACATGGAAGGTTAGTTAAGAAGGTTCAGTTGTTAGGTATTAATGCTGGAGTAATAAAGTGAATTCAACAGTGGCTAGATGGGAGATGCCAGAGAGTAGTGGTGGGTAATTGTTTATCGGGATGGAGGCCGGTGACTAGCGGGGTGCCTCAGGGATCTGTTTTGGGCCCAATGTTGTTTGTAATATACATTAATGATCTGGATGATGGCGTGGTAAATTGGATTAGTAAGTATGCCGATGATATTAAGATAGGAGGTGTTGTGGATAATGAGGTGGGTTTTCAAAGCTTGCAGGGAGGTTTATGCCGGTTAGAAGAATGGGCTGAACGTTGGCAGATGGAGTTTAATGCTGAGAAGTGTGAGGTTCTACATTTTGGCAGGAATAATCCAAATAGAACATACAGGGTAAATGATAGGGCATTGAGGAATGCAGAGGAACAGAGAGATCTAGGAATAACAGTGCATAGTTCCCTGAAGGTGGAGTCTTATGTAGATAGGGTGGTGAAGAAGGCTTTTGGAACGCTGGCCTTTATAAATCAGAGCATTGAGTACAGAAGTTGGGATGTAATGTTAAAATTGTACAAGGCATTGGTAAGGCCAAATTTGGAATATTGTGTACAGTTCTGGTCACCGAATTATAGGAAAGATATCAATAAATTAGAGAAAGTGCAGAGACGATTTACTAGGATGTTACCTGGGTTTCAGCACTTAAGTTACAGAGAAAGGTTGAACAAGTTAGGTCTCTATTCATTGGAGCGTAGAAGGTTGAGGGGGGATTTGATCGAGGTATTTAAAATTTTGAGAGGGATAGATAGAGTTGATGTGAATAGGCTGTTTCCATTGAGAGTAGGGGAGTTTCAAATAAGAGGACATGATTTGAGAGTTAGGGGGCAAAAGTTTAAGGGAAACATGAGGGGGGTATTTCTTTCCTCACAGAGTGATAGCTGTGTGGAATGAGCTTCCTGTAGAAGTAGTAGAGGCCAGTTCAGTGTGTCATTTAAGGTAAAATTGGATAGGTATATGGACAGGAAAGGGTTATGGGCTGAGTGCGGGTAGGTGGGACTAGATGAGATTAAGAGTTCGGCACAGACTAGGAGTGCCGAGATGGCTTGTTTCCGTGCTGTGATTGTTATATGGTTAAAAAAAATTAGGTGCTGGAAATCTGAGAAAATTTCAGAACCACTCAGCAGTTATAGCATTTTCCACACGTGCTACCTGGTCTAATTACTTAGAACGTTTCCTGTTTTCATTTCTTTCACACAGATACAGATGCTGAGTATTTCTAGAATATATATATATATATTTAGGATTTCCAGCAATCATATAGAGGTTCAAAGGTCAAAGGGTTGAAATGCAAACAGGTTGACAGGCTGCTGAGGAAAGTGCATGATTTAAGTCAGTTTAGCCACTGACTAAGAATTGAGGTGTTAAGTTACAGTTGTAAGTATTGGTTAGGCTGCTCATGTGCAGTTCACATGCACGTGCACTTTAGGACAAATGTGGTTAAGTAGAGAAGGTACTGAGAATGCATCACAAAGATTTTACCCAGATTGCAGAGATTAGATAGTGTAGGCTTGTTTTCCTTGGAGCAATGAAGACTGAGATGAGATGTTAGAGGTATAGTACTGGCAAAAGTCTTAGGCACATATATAAGGTGCCTAAGACTTTTCCACAGTTCTCTAATAATTTTATGTATTACAAATTTCATGACATGTGAGTGATGATAAACCTGATTCTGATATGGGTCTCTTTTGTGGACTGAGAGTGGGAAGGGGGTAGGGAGGGGCAAGGCATGGTTGGGAAAAGGGGAAGGGAGAGGGGAGGGAATGGGAAGCAGCAGAGAGACATTCTGTAATGAGCAATAAAACCAATTGTTTGGAAGCAAATGACATTGCCTGGTGTTTCAGGGTTGGGTATATCTGCACCTGCACCACCCGCCCCGGCACTGGTCCTCTGCCACCCGTCCCTCAGCATTCCCAATGTCCTTGCTTCTGCAGAAATGCAAACTTGCTCTATGCTTCACATTGACAATTACAGTACTGTGTAAAAATCTTAGGCACACTAGCTGTGTAATGTGCCTAAGACTTTTGCATGCTATTGAGTTTACAGTTATGCAAGGCATAGATTTACATGAACACCATTGAAACTGTCCTGACCATCATCATCTGGTATGGGAATAGCAAAGCATGTACACCCTGTACTCGTTATATGCGGGGGATACGTTCCTCGCAGTGGATGCATAGTATGGGAAACACATAATGTGAACTATTTTGAAAATAGGGATGCGTTCTGGAGGGCTTCCCAAATATGTTTTATCTGTAATTCATATTTTCATACCAATGCGACACAAAAGCAGTACCACAAGGCAACATTGGTATTATATTTCATCAATTTAAGGTAATATTCAACGTAATAAATCATAGAAGGTTCGCCTTGAGACCTGACGCAGTCTTTTCATCCTTACTTAAGTAAGTGCATTTCAGCATACGCTTCCAAAAAAGCCCAGTCTCGTCTGCATTAAACACCTGCTTTGGTGTGATGCCTAACTCAGCTATCATAGCCCGCAACTACGAAGGGTAGAGTCCAGCAGCTTCGTGGTCAGCACTAACTTGCTCACCACGCACAGCTAATGTTGTGAAGCCTGTGACGATTAACAAATTTAGAAAACCATCCCCTACTTGCATTAAAGCTAACAATATCACTTGCATGATGGCATGAACATTGACTTTTCTAACTTCCGTTAATGCCCCCCTCCCCTTCTTACCCCAGCCCTGACATATTTAGTTATTTGTTTTTTTCTCTCTCTGCCCATCACTCTGCCTGTTCTCCATCTCCCTCTGGTGCTCCCCTCCCCCTTTCTTTCTCCCTAGTCCTCCTGTCCCATGATCCTTTCCCTTCACCAGCTCTGTATCACTTTTGCCAATCACCTTTCCAGCTCTTAGCTTCATCCCACCCCCTCTGGTCTTCTCCTATCATTTTGCATTTCCCCCTCCCCCTGCTACTTTCAAATCTCTTAGTATCTTTCCTTTCAGTTCGTCTTGAAGAAGGGTCTTGGCCCGAAATGTCGACAGCGCTTCTCCCTATAGATGCTGCCTGGCCTGCTGTGTTCCGCCGGCTTTTTGTGTGTGCTGTTCGAATTTCCCGCATCTGCAGATTTCCTCGTGTTTGCTGAATATCACTTGATACTTCCTCACTAGCCTCTGAACAAAGGCAACCATAAATTTCCAAAGCTTTCACACGATGATCAGAACTGAGTGTTTTTTTTCTTTGTTTCATGCTCAATGTACAAACTCAACATTTTCTCAATTTTTGTCATAATCGGATTATGCACTTTGTTAACAATCTTTGAAGACACCTGTGATGAATCAATCACAGCACTTTTTATTTTCTCAGCATTTTTCTTTATGTTTCTGATCGTGGACTCACCCAGGCCAAAGTAGCGTCCCAGGACTGTGTTACCTTCACCTGACGCGGCCCCGTTTATAATTTCCAACTTTTTTTCAAGTGTTAAAGCGGTTCCCTGCCGCTTAGCTGATGGCCCAGGACTTGACATAGGACGCTTAGGAGGCATGGTTAAATATTTCAAGCACAAAATCAGTGCACCTAAGGTAATAACAACAAAAGTTTAAGAGCGCAAGATCACACATCCACACGCTGCCAAAGCCAATGTGAGACTGGTGGGAGTGAGACTGAGGCATGTGCACGTGACTTGTATTGGCGGGAAAGCGGTGCACCTCGTTTCAACAGCCTCGCGTAACTGTGAGTTTTGGATGCATATAAGGAGAAGTTGGTAGAAATAGGTTCCACGCATAACTGTGAATCCACATTGTCTGAAGACGCATATAATGAGGGTAGGGTGTAACTGCAAGATCCTACAAAGGATTGTAAAGATTGTTTAAAGGATCATCGAGGACTCTCTTTTACCCATTTGAGATAGTTATTTGGAGTGCAATGTACATAACCCTTAACAATGTCAACAGTTTCTCCCATCTGTCCCACAATCTCCTTGAGATCCCTTATCACCAGGCAGGAGGTACCATAGCATTAGGACATGGACTGCTAGATGGGAAATACTTCTTCCTCCAATCTGTGAGACCATTGAACTCCCTACCACCACCCGGGTTGCAACATTTATGAAGTGCCCATGATGTTAAATTATTTTTTTTTACTTGCCTTGTAAATGAACCTTATGTTCTAAATGTCAGTCTTCTGGAATATGTTTATTATTTTTTATTTATTTGTGGTAATATTACTTTGTGTTATATGTGAGTTATAGGCACTGTATTGTGCACCTTGGTTCAGAGGAACATTGTTTCATTTGGTCTATAGTGGATCATGTACAGTAGATTATGGTTAACTGGGACAAGTACATTTCGGCCCAGTTAAGCTGCAGTACTATAAACTGCGTATTAGTTCTTAATAGTTATCAACAGAGGAATTTATCAGCATCACATTCCTTTGATTGTAAATAATCAAATTCCGTGCCGACACTGGTGCAGTTGATGAACAGCCTTCATACAATGCTTTTGACAAATGCACCTTGCAAATCTTAATCTTGTCGTAACATTCAAGATCATTGTCGATAGCTTGAAATGCTTCATAGTTTCTAACTTGTTGATGGAGTGAAGTTGTTCCGTTTTCACTTGTGGCTATTTCTGGCATGTCCAAGTTTGAATGCTGTGAGCAAAACTGTTCTGAATTGTCTTACTGCTATTGCTCATCAGAGTCAACAATCACTGCTTTTTGAACACAAATACATGCAACAAACGCTATTTGAAAACTCTTGGCTTGAAGCTCAGCGTTGTTTCTAATGGCCATGCAAGTGCATATCACTCAAGTTAAAACTATTTGGCAATAGTCTCCTGTCCCAATTAAGTGGCATAGTGTTCCAGATAAGTGAAGGGAATCCCAGCTATTTTCTCAATTTGTTTTGTTCTTTAAGAGTTATCCCAAATAAGTGGCTGTCTCCATTAACTGATGTCCCAATTAACTGGTATCAACTATTTTGTTGAATGACAATAAACTGGAACTTGAGATAGAATAGGTAGCCACTATCTGTTTCCTGTGATAGGGGTATCTAAAACTAGAGGGCATAAGTTTAGACAACTGGGGTGCCCTCTAATTTTAAGGGGGAGGGAGGAGGTTTAGTGGAGATTTGAGAAGTAAAACTTGCCCAAAAATGAGTTCTAGAGACAGCAGTGGAGGCAGGAACAGTAACTGCATGTAAGGGAATCTTGCCAGGTACCTGAATGAGGAGGGCATAGAGACATACATAATTAATACAGGCTGGTCTGATTTGTATAAATAGGCATAATGGTTGACATAGAAGCAGTGGATTGAAGTAATGACATATGACTGTATAATTTTATGGTGTAATGTCTTGGAACATTTCTAAGTCAATGCTATTTTGTATGTGAAGTAAAAACTGAAATCACTGGCCTTCTAGGCAACAGCAGTGGAAAGAAAACAGTTAATATTTTGTCAATGACTTTTCTTCAGAGCTCCCACCTCAATGAAGCATTATTCAATTTGCAGAAAAGTGGAGAGAAAAATAAATGCCTGTGGTGAGCAAGGGAAAGACATGACACAGATTGATGCCAACTAGATGTGCTGCAACTTGTTAATGACAAGTAATAAGACTAAGATATAGGAGCCGAATTAGGCCATTTGGCCCATCGAGTCTGCTCCACTGTGGCTGACTTATTTCCTTCTCAACCCCAATCTCCTTCCTTCTCATAACCCTTGATACCCTGACTAATCAAGGATCTATCAACGGCTGCCTTAAAAATACCCAATGACTTGACCTCCACAAATGACTGTGGCAATGAATTCCAGATTCGGTGCTCTCTGGCTAAAGAAATCCATCCTTCTCTCTGTTTTAAATGAATGCCCCTCTATTCTGAGGCTGTGTCCTCTGGTCCTAGACTTCCCCAGCATAGCAAACATTCTCTCCACATTCAATCTATTGAGGTCTTGAAACATTCAATAGGTTTCAATGAAATCTCCCCTCATTTTTATGATTTCCGGTGAGTATAGGCCCAGAGTCATCAAATACTCCTCATAAGGTAATCCTTTCATTCCTGGAATCATTCTTGTGCACCTCCAATTTACCTAGAACAGTGGTTCCCAACCTGGGTTGCACAGACCCCTGTGTTAATGGGTAAGGCTTAATTGCATAAAAAAGGTTGGGAACCCCAGACCTAGAGGTCGTGTACATAAGAACATAAGAAATAGGAGCAGGAGTAGGTCATCTGGTCTATCGAGCCTGCCTTGCCATTCAATAAGATCATGGCTAATCTGTAAACTCAGCTCCATCTACCTGCTTTTTCCCCACAACCCTTAGTTCCCCTACTATGTAAAAATCTATCTAACTGTATCTTAAATATATTTAGTGAAGAAGCCTCCACTGCTTCCCTGGGCAGAGAATTCCACAGATTCACCACTCTCTAGGATAAAAGGTTTCTCCTCATCTCTGATCTAAACCTTCTCCCCTGAATCTTGAGGCAATGTCTCTTGTTCTAGTCTCACCTACCAATGGGAACAGCTTTTCTACTTCTATGTTATCTGTCCCTTTCAAAATTTTGTCTGTTTCTATAAGATCCCCTCTTATTCTTTTGAATTCCAGAAAGTATAGTCCCAGGTGACTCAATCGCTCCTCATAGGTTAACCCCTTCATCCCTGGAATCAACCTGGTGAACCTCCTCTGCACTGCCTCCAAAGCCAGTATATCCTTCCTCAAGTATGGAGACCAGAACTGCACACAGTACCCCAGGTGCGGCCTCACCAGTACCCTGTATAGTTGCAGCATGACCTCCCTGCTCTAGAATTCAATCCTTATAGCAATAAAGCCCAACATACTGTTTGCCTTCTTAATAACCTGTTGTACCTGCAAGCCAACTTTTTGCGATTCATGAACAAGCGCTCCCAAGTCCCTCTGCACAATAGCATGCTGCAATTTTTCACAATTTAAATAATAATCTGCTCTTTTATTATTCCTTCCAAAGCGGATGGTATCACATTTACCAATGTTGTATTCCGTCTGCCAGACCTTGATCCACTCACTTAACCTCTGTTATCCCTCTGCAGACTCTCCTCATCCTCTGTACAATTTGCTTTTCCACTCAGTTTAGTGTCATCAGCAAATTTTGCTACACTACACTTATTCCCTTCTTCCAAATCATAAATGTAAATGGTAAACAACTGCCGCACCCCACTCACCACTGACCGCCAACCGGAGAGGCACCCATTTATACCAAGTCTTTGTCTTCTAGTGGTTAACCAATCCACTATCCATTGCCAATACACTTCCTTCAACTCTATGCATCTGTATCTTATTTATAAGTCTCTTGTGCAGCACCTTATTGAATACCTAAAAATCCAAGTATATGACATCCGCCTGTTACCCTCTATCCACTGCACTCATTATGTCCTCAAAGAACTCCAGTAAGTTTGTCAAATAGGATCTACCCTTTCTGAATCCCTGCTGCATCTGTCTAATGGAACCCCTCCTTTCTAAATTTCTTGCTATTTCTTCCTTAATGACAGCTTCAAGCATCTCCCCAACTACAGATGTTAAGCTAACTGGCCTGTAGTTGCCCGTCTTTTGCCTATGTCCTTTTTAAAAGGTGTCATGATACTTGCTGTCTTCCAATTCATCAGGACCTGCCCACAGATTTTTGGTAAATGATTACCAATGTGTCTACTATAACCTCCGCCAATTCCCTCAGCACCCTGGGATGCATCCCATCAGGACCGGGGACATACCTATCTTCAGGCCTTCAAGTTTGCTCATCACTATCTCTTTAGTGACAGTGATTTTATCAAGGTCCTCGCCTTCCATTTCGTCCATAACATCATTCTTTGGCATGTTAGACGTGTCCTCCACCGTGAAGACCGACACAAAATAGTCGTATGTGTATCTAACAGTGTATCTAAAGGGAGGACTGATGCAGGAAAAAAGTCAGCTGCTGAATCTGTGCGATACAGAACAAGTCAGTTGCTGTACTCTTAAAGGGCAATGCTCAGAAAACCCACAGTCTGTCGGCAGCAGTGGAGGTAATGAAAAACTGAGTCACATTAGAACTGGCCTGGGTATGAAATACACTAAAATGCATGAGGGTAGAGTTTGGCTTGCACAATTGTGATCACCTGGCAGTTGCTTTTGACAATTTCTAACTGCTCATGTTAACATAATGTGGTCACCAAATGGCTTCATCAGTGGCTGTTACCACAGTCTCATCCTCTTTATTTATTTCCCAGCCTCACTAACTTAAAACCTGCTTGTTTTCTCTTAATAATGTTTGTGACAACGGATCTTTAACCTGAAATGTTTAACTCTTTCCACAGTTGCTGTATGATCTGCTGAGTGTTCCTACAATTTTCAGTTCCTGTTCTTATTTCAGATTTGTAGCATCTGTAATTTTTGGATTTCATACCTGCTACTAACCATAAGCCATAACTGATTTTAATGTTGGTACCATTAAATTCGATCTGACATTCTTTCAGCAGACTAATGGCATAACAATTGCTTTGAAGCAAAGTCTATGCTGAAAAATCACGTCATCTCATTGGGGACTATCATTTATATTTAAATGTTTGATAACCATGCAACAGTACTTCTGTCAATAAATGAAGTTACTGGTTTGGGTTGTGTCACTGCAAAATGCAGGTCTTATTTTAGAGACTTCGACCACTATGATACAGGCACAGAAACAGACCCTTCAGCTCACTGAGTCTATGCTGACCTGTTTCTCTGCATAGTCCCATCTACTTGCATTTGGATCATAGCCCTCCATACTCCTCTCATCCATGTACCTATCCATACTTGTCTTAAATGTTGCAGTTGACTCCCAAATCGGCCACTTCCGCTGACAGCACATTCCATACACACCAAGAAGCTCTCCTTAAGTTCCTTTAAGTTCCCCTTAAAAAATTTGTTCCTTTCATCCTAACTCTATGACTTCTTGTTGTAGTTCAACCAACCTCAGATAAAAAAGCCTGCATAATCTATCATCATTTTGTATACCTATCAAATCTCTCCTCAGTCTTCTATGTTCCAAGGAATAAAGTCCTAACCTGTTCAAACTTTCCTTATAACCCAGGTGCTTCAGTCCCAGCAACATCCTTGTAAGTTTTCAATGTACTCTTTCAGTCTTATTTGTAGCTTTCCTGTAGGTAGGTGGCCAGGACTGCACGCAGAACTCCAAATTGGGCTTCACCAGTGTCTTACACAATTTCAACATAACATCATATCTGCTATATTCAGTGCCCTGATTTATGAAATCATTGTGCTAAAAGCTCTCTTTATGACTTTATCAACCTGTAATGCCACTTTCGAAGACTTGTGGATCTGTATTCCTGGATATTTCGTACCTCTGAATACTTCAGTGCCTTCCAATTCAGTGCGCAGGTCTTAGCCTGGTTCATCCTGCCAAAGTGCAAGACCCAACACTGTTCTGTATTATATTTCATCTGCCATTTTTCAGCCCATTTTTTTCCTGCTTGTCCAGATTACTTTGCTAGCCTTCCTTGCTGACCCCCATGCCTCCAGTCTTGTCAACCACATATTCTGTAAGCACTATAGACTTGTTAAAATCGATCAGATGAGAAATTCAGAGATCATCAATTGTAGGTGCGTGCTGGATATAGTAATAATATATCTATTATGATGATATGTGCACAAATAATAAGCTGGCAAAATTCGGAAGCAATTGTCAGAGGTACTTGTTTATTATGGGGACAGTGGATTTTAATTTGAGAACATTCTGCCATTTGCAGTGGAATTATTAATATTAAATTCACGTGTACTTTGTCAAAGCTTTTGTCAGTTAGTTAGTAAGTTAGTTTGGAAGAGTAGATCACATGGGAGCTAGCCAGCTGGATATAAAATCAGCTTAGTGTAAGAAAACTACATGGAGGTTGATATTTGGACTGGAGGTTGGTGACCACTGGTCTACTACAGAGATCAAATAGTGCGTGGTCTGTTGTTGTTTGTCATTTTTTTTAGTGATTTGGCTGCCAAGGATGTTAACAAGGTCAGTAAATTTGCAGATAACACTAGTGCTGGTGCAGTGGATGGTGAAGAAGATATCTATGGTTACAACAGGATCTAAATTGGCCAAAGAATGACGGATTGAATTATAACTCGTAAAGTGTGAAGTGTTGTATTTTGGTTAAACTAAATTGGAACTTGCACATGGTACAGTAGGTTCCTGAGATTGTAGTAAAACACAGAGACTGAGGGACACAGGTATTTAGTTTGCTACAGGTAATGACACAGGTGTGGGGTCAATGAAGAAGATGTTTGGCCAGCTTGATTTTATTTGTCAGGTCACTGCGTAGAGGAGGTAGGAGATCATCATGCAAGTGTGCAAGTCATTGATGAACCTGGACTTGGAATATTGTGTGCAGTTCTGATCATGTAGATAAGGAAGGGTGTCATTAAGCTAGAAAGGGTGCAGAAGAGGTGCACAAGGATGTTACCAGAGGATGGTTAGGCTAAGACAGCTGAATAATGACATGATGGAGCTATAAAATCCTGGGGGGGTGTAGACAAGGTGGATGACCATGCTTTTTATAGGACTGTAAGGGCATAATTTAAGATGAGAGAGAAAAGATTTAAAAGGGACCTGAGGGGTAGCTTTTTCACACACAGGGTGCTGTGTATCTGGAATGAGTTGTCAGAAGAAGTGATAGAGCTGGGCACAAAGTCTTTAAATACACTTGGACAAGTGCATGGATAAAAACAATTTAAGGGCATATTCATCAAACACAGGCAAATGGGATTAGCTCAGATAGACATTTAGACATCTCGGTTGGCACAGGTGAGTTGAATCAATAGGCCTGTTGCTATGTTGTATAACATTATGACTCCATGACAGTCATGACTCAAATAAGGTGCCTCTGAAATGTAACTGAAAAGTTGTGAATTGATGCTTAGTAACTGAATCGCTATTATTTTCCAGGTTAGTAAGTTTGCTAATGTTTGGGTGAATACAGTGATAAGTGTTGGAAACAAGCGGCAAATTGGGAAAATTTGAACAAAATATTTATGAGGACCAGGAATAATAAAAAGGCCCTAACTATCATAAAGGAATAGAGGTCCCTAAGCTGTTTGTGCTGATTTATGTAGTGATAAACTTGTTTTATCTTTTAACCAATCTCCACTGTTTTCCCTTACTTATTCCTGTATTTCCCCACTGTGTATGATGGGTAAATATAGATCCAAAGGATACATTTAAGATCTCCTTGTATGATAAGCAAAATAGGGATGCTCCTATCGTGCAGGGAAACAACTTGGTCTCCATTTTATTGGTCCATTCCTGTTACTGTCACTGAGCCCTCCAAACCCCAATTGTTCCCCTCTCTCTTTCAAACTGGAGTAACTCACAACTTATTTCAATCCTGCTTCAGCATAGGTTCTTTGTTCTTTTGCCCCAATCTAAAATCTTTTTACTTTTTTTTATCCACTATTATAGTTGACTCCAAAAGATACTTGGATCTAGTTGTCTACATTATGAATTAAATGAAATAATAGCTTTGGTTTCTGCATACCCATTGCAGACATATTGTTCGTATTATATGTGAGAAATAAATTTCCATGCATTTATTAAGCTAATAATGAATTGTTTTTGCCTCAGAACTGAAACAGAATGGCTCTAGCAGGAATTCGTGTGATTGAGCTCGCTGGTCTGGTACCTGCACCATTGTGTGGAATGATTCTGGCAGACTTTGGAGCCAAAGTAGTGCGTATAGATAAAACAAAGAACGCTTCATTTACTGACACATTGGCAAGAGGCAAACATTCAGTTGCTTTGAATCTGAAAAGACCAGAAGGAGTTGAAGTGCTGAAACAACTTTGCAATCAATCTGATGTTCTCATAGAACCATTCCGTAAAGGTAAGATGCTAACAAATTTTCTTGTGCTTTCTTGGGTACAGGATATACATTGCCTAGCAAAATTTGAAAATCATAATTTAAGTTGGAAGTGTTTCCCATTTGTTCCTGTCTTTAGTAAAAGCTGTATCTAATACAAGTCATTGGCACAATTGTTACAACCTTTGTAAAGAGTAACAAATGCTTGATGTTTAAAGCATCATCAAAATGTTTTCATTTTTATTTATAATAGACAATGGACATTAGGTGCAGGGGTAGGCGATTTGGCCCTTCAAGCTAGCACTGCCATTCAATGTGATCATGGCTGATCATCCATAATCAGTACCCCGTTCCTGCCTTCTCCCCATATCCCTTGACTCTGCTATCTTTAAGAGCTCTATCTAACTCTTTCTTGAAAGCATCCAGAGAATTGGCCTCCACTGCCTTCTGAGGCAGAGCATTCCATAGATCCACAACTCTCTGGGTGAAAAAGTTTTTCCTGAACTCCATTCTAAATGGCCTACCCATATGCTTGATATTAAGCTATTGTACTATTGAAATGTTCCAGTTTACTTTTAACAGGTAATTTAAAATCTAGTAGGATATAGTGTGTGAATAGCATTGCAGAATTTGCATCTTGTGGCTATCGTGGCCTACTGCATCTTAACTCCTTAAAAAAAACTTGAGTTTGAGTGGGAAGTGAAATTGGAAGCAGGTAATCATTTGCTCAATTAATTTATTTAATAGCTACCGTGATATCTCTTGGAGAGAAGATTATTCATAAAATAGTAACTTCAGAAGATAACAAATTTGCAAGGATATCAGGCAGCATCTGTTGGGAGAAAATCAAAGTTGATGTCTTAAATTAATATAATCTCAGATATCAAAAGTAGCTCTTTTTTTTCTCTGCACATTTCCTCACTGTCGTGATTCACAGTTTTCTAATTACAAGATTTTTGGTAAAACATTATGGTTTCTTTCAAGCACTATATTAAGGTTTCCTGCAGCAATGTTCTCGGGCATTGAATTCCAACAAACCATTTTTAAAAATTACTTAAATCAAAGCATGTATAGCAGGACTCATTATTGGCATATTTCTGAAGTTACCATCAGAAATGTAGCTCAATGAACAGTTCAATCCCTGGCATCTCCACTCTGATAAACATGAATTTTGAAGGTAGGTAAATGTCCAGGGCCCAATCAGGTAACTTGGTTTATTATTGTCACAGGTACCAACAGTGAAAAATGTGTCTTGTATACTTTATACAGATTAATTCCTTTCATCAGCACAGATAGTGCAGTGCAGATAGACAGTTAGATTCAAGATCATATCGAGATAGATTGTGAAGTCAAGACTCCATCTTATTGTACTAAGGATCTGTTTAGTTGTCTTATGACAGCTGGTGATACTGGTGAAGAGAGAATATCTAGGATGGGTGGGCTTTTGATTATGCTGATTACTTTATTTTTGGATATTCACATATCTGTGCACTTGCAATGTTATTGTGGCACTAATTTCCTTTGGGATCAATAATGTATCTATTGAGCCAGTATCGTTGACAGAGATGTTATCAGGCTTTACAGAGGAATCTAGATCAGCTGAGCAATGACAAATTGGGTTTAATTTGGTGAGGTGTTTCATTTTGGGAAGGCATGAGATATGACTTTCACAATGAATAGGCCCTGGGAGTGTGGTAGAACAGAAGAATATAGGAGTACAAGCAGATGGTTTCCTCAAAGTGCCATTGTAGGTAGACAGGGTGATGAAGAAGGCTTTTGGGATACTGGCCTTCATCAGTCAGCATTGTGAGTAGAAGTTGGGACGTTATGTTTGTGTTATACAAAACAATGCTGAAGTCCCGTTTGAAATATTGTACTCTGATATGGCCACCCTGCCATCAGAAAGATACCATTTAGATAGAGAATACAAAGGAGATTTAAGAGGATATTTCCAGGACTCAAGGGACTGACTTGGGCAGATTGAGACTGTTTTCATGAGTGCAGGAGAATTAGATCTTATCGAATTGTACAAAATAGTGAGGGATCTAAATAGGGTGAATAAACACAGTCTTTTTTCCCCGAAGTTAGGAAATCAAAAACTAGAGGACATAGGTTTAAAGTGAGAGGCGGAGACATTGATAAGCAACTTGAGGGGCAAGTTTTCCACTCAGAACATAGTCAATATATGAAATGCACTGGCAAAGGAAGTGGTTGAGGCAGGTGTATTAACAGGATTTAAAAGCTACTTGGACAGGTACATGGATAGGAGAAGTTTCGAGGGAGGTGGGTCAAACGTAAGCAATCTTTGTTCCTAGCTTATAGATTGGAATCTTGATCTGCATGGAACAGTTGGCTGAAGGGCCTGTTTCTGTGCTCTATGACACTGACTTCGGACTAAAAATGCCTTCAAACTTGAAAGATAGATTGCTGATGCAGAAATTCATCTCATGTAATTTCATGGTTGACTTCTTATTGAACAAGTCAGGAAATTGAAATGATATTATCTAAGGTCCAATGCATTTGAGAGCTTCAGACAACTTGAAAATGTGCTGAAAGGCCAAGATGAACACATAGAAAGGGGAAATATGTCATTCTCTCACTCTAAATGAAAATGCAACTTCATATGCTGTTTCTTTATTCACAACCATTCAATTTCCTAGGGTTGATGGAAATGTTCCCATTTCAGGAAATGTTCTTTGAATTATCTTTCAAACAGCATAATAAACTCCGAAGCCTTGAAAACATCCCACCTGATAAAGCAGGAGGTGCAAGGCAGAATTAAATTGTGATGTCTGTGATACACAAAACTTAAGTATCCATGTATTCCTGCATTGTCACACTCTGGTAGTGGGTAATGATGTTCAAATGACTGTAGAGAGACAACAGAGCATGATAGATTGAGTGAGCTAAAACTTTTCTCTTTGGAGTGAAAGAGGATGAGAGGTATGCAAGAAAGAGTCATAGATTGAGTGAACAGCCAGAGACTTTTACCAAAGACGAAAATGGCTAATACGAGGGGCATAACTTTAAGGTGATTGGAGGAATGTCAGAGGTATGTTTTTTTCACATAGTGGTGGATGCATGGAATGCCCTGCCAGCGTGGTGGTACAGGCAGATACATTAGGGGCATTTAAGAAATTTTTAGATAGGCACTCAGATGATAGAAAAGTGATGGGCTATGCAGGTGGAGAGGATTAGATGGATCTTGATTTAACAGGTCAGGGCAATATCGTGGGTAGAAGGGCCTGTACTGTGCTGTGATGCTCTGTGTTCTATGACACTGGACAACAAACTTTTTCAAAAGTGTTGCTTCCTCAGAATTTTTTTTTTGTTGATAAGACTGCTTAAAATGAACACAGATATAATTTCAGAATACTTGCATCATGCAGGAATTTGAAGAAACAACAAATTAACTTTTATTGAATATAATGTGTTAATTGCACAATGTTGCAGATGCTTTACAATAGTTCAACTAAGTTAAAAATATTTTGTTAATGATTTTCATTTGTACTCAGAGTCTGAGGCTTCTTGCTAAAATGTCCAACAATAATTCGCCAGCATTGATGGATTCCAGTTGCCCTGGTATCTTTTCTCCATGACCGCAATGTCTTGGTGAAACCTTTCACCATGCTCATCACTAACAGCACCAAGATTTGCAGGGAAGAAGTCTAAGTGGGAATGCAGAAGATGAATCTGTAGTGACATGTTGTATTTCATGGTTTTATGTGCTTGAAGCATGTCTTCAACCAGCTGCATGTAATTTGGTGCTCCGTAGATGCTGAGAAAAATTTCAATAACTTCTGTGAATGCCTTCCATGTGATTTTCTCCGGTCCCACTAGAAATTCTTCAGATTGCCTGTCATTGATGACCTGTTTGATTTGTGGACCAACAAAAAATGCTTTCCTTAATCATAGCATCAGAATCAGAGTTATTCTGGGAAGCATCTGTCTGAAATATCAAAATCTTTCATAGACATTTTTGTGCCTGTTGATAGCAAATTCCATCCTTACAGTCCTGAACCCAATATTTACTACTAAAACCATGTCCTGCCATGCAGCAGTCACGCCACCTAAGCATGCCCAAGCATGCCTGGGCAAGATAAGAAACTTTCCAGCTTACATTGTAGGCAACATTTTAATTGACTTGAATTATGAATTGAAATAATAAACATGTTTATTAAAAAAATGGTGTGTGATAAGGAAATTTCATGGTGATTTTCATGATCAGTAGCCCAAAATTCATAAGATACACCTAAAGGTATGCAGGAAGCAAAATCTTTGTTGTCCAGTGGATAGGCTGTAGCAGAGGTGGTACTTGGTAGGCATGAACATAATGGGTTGAAGAGCCTATTTCTATGCTGTGTGCCTGAGAAGTGGGCTGGCATAAAAGAAGCTATGATGACGGGTTGATGCTTCCTTGGCGACAGTGTGAAGAGACTTGCCTATCCTTTTTCCATAAGGAATGCCAGACAACCTTCACTTTTAGTTTTCCTAAAACTCACATAGCTGTGTGGTTTTTGAGTGGCTTAATTTGGGAGATCTGTGTGGACTGGGGCACATTTGCGAAGGCTGGCTTTGCAGCCTGCAGTGAGCTGGCGGCACTGAACTAAACTGAAAACTAATGGACTCTTGGTTTGATATTCTGTGTGTTGTTTGCTCACATTTTGCCATTTGTGCAATGCATTCTTTTCTCACGCTGAACCTGTTTGATGGTCAAACAGGTTCAATGATGTTACCTTGTTTCGTAGCTGCCTATTGGAGGACAAATCTTAGATTTGTATTCTGTATATGTACTTTAATAATAAATGTACTTTGAATCTTTGAACTCTAGGTTGTAGCTGCACTGTGTGGATTTAAATTGGCCTAGATACTATTTGTCTTGTTCACAAAATTAAAGCAGGGCAAATCCAATCCAGATTATTGCTACCCATCAGTCTACTCTCAAGTCATCAACAAACTGCTGGAAATCCAGTCAGCCAATGTTTCAAATAGCATTTATTTAGCAATAACTTGTCCATTGATGTCCAATTGGTGTTTGCCTGAGCTACTGTGCTCCAACCCTGGTCCAAACATGGACCAAAAATCTGAATTTCAGAATTGAGACATATAGTATGTGCCTGGCTTTAGCATCAAGGGAGCGCTCGACTAGGCATGGCATTGTGGTAAAACTGAATTTCAATTGAGATCAAAGGGGAAATATTTCAATGGTTGATATCATAATTTGCCAACAGATTGATGGTTGTCATTTTATGTTAATTATGTCTAGGATGTCCTTTCTGTCTGCCTGATAACCAACACTTCATTCTAACAGATTTTGGGTATCTTGTGTTAGCCCAGTGTAACTGGGGACAATAGGCTGAGGAAGTCTGGGTGATTGTGATTACTCCAGATCAAAGGTTACTTAAACTTGAGTAGCTGAATCGTGAAGGCAGCACGTTAATTGAGCATATTGAATGGAGGTGGTAGCCAAAAGTGATTTGTAGAGATTCAATTATAGGGTTCTCGGGGTGTGTATCTGAAAGGAAAAAATTTGCAGGGCTATGAGAGAGATTGGGAGAATAGAGCTACCTATACTGCATTTATCTACAGCCAGTGCAGACTAAATGGACTCTCTTGTAACAATTTTGTGATTTTTTTAATGGTAGTAGAGCCTGTGTGGGTTCAGTCAGAATAGAAATCTATTGCATTCATGCTCAAAAAATAGTTGAAGTCATAAGCTTACAAACACAAGGGAATCTGAAGGTAGTGCAAATCCAGAGCATGATGCTGGAGGACCTCAGCATGTCAGGCAACATCTATGGAGAGGGATATACAGTCAACATTTTGAGTAATCAGGACTGGAAAGGGAGGGGGAAATAAGGTGGAATAAAAGGGTGGGGGGAAGGAGAGGAGTCCAAGGCAGAAGGTAATGGGTGAAACAGGTGGGTGGATGGGGTAGGGGGATGACATGAGAAGCCTGGAGGTCATGGGCAGAAAATATACAGTGTGAAGAAAGTGAAGCAAAGCATCTGGTTTAAAAAGTACTTCAGACAATTAAACAAGACAGAAAGAAGCTATTTAGTTCTACTTAAATTAGGTAAAGCTTCAATACCTTCACTATAGCTCAATAATTTGTTTTTGTTTTAAGCACACAATTTGTTTTTGTTTTAGGCACACATTTTGGAATGCTGAATCAAATGTTTCCATTGCACCAATATGCCATGTGTTGGCTTTCTACTGGGCAGCACATCTTGCCTTCGGATTGTTTTACTTAAAACTCTCATGCTTTTCTTTTAAGAACATAATAGTGATGTTAATAATAATTTTACAGTTTGCTTGTTGATCTAACTGCACTGAGCTTATGTTGTCTTGCAGGTGTCATGGAGAGGCTGGGTCTTGGACCTGAAGTTTTATGTGGGCAAAATTCAAGGCTCATCTATGCCAGACTGACTGGGTTTGGACAAAGTGGACCATTTTCCAAAACTGCTGGGCATGATATCAACTATATTTCTGCCTCAGGTAATTGAAATGGATTTTATTATAAGTAGATTTAAGAGAAATAAATCAACATTACTTCATTTCTGCTGTAAGGTATCTGTTTTTACATCAAGTGATGCAGAGATTCAATTAAAACACTTTTCTGATTAGTCCAAAGCTTACCTTTAGAGCATAAAGCATTACAACACAGGAACAAGCCATTCAGCCCACAATATTATGCTCAACTAATTCAATTAACACCAACACCAGCTCCGTAGCAAAGAAAGCCCAGCAGCGTTTCTACTTTCTGTGATGGCTGAGGAAAGTCCGTCTCCCACCCCCTCATCCTTATCACATTCTATAGGGCTTGTATTGAGAGCATCCTGAGCAGCTGTATCACTGCCTGGTACATCTTGGATAGTAAGATCCTGCAGCGGATAGTGAGGTTAGCTGAGAAGATCATTGGGGTCTCTCTTCCCACCATTACAGACATTTACACTACATGCTGTAGCTGCAAGGCAAACAGCATTATGCAGGACCCCACACACCCCTCATACAAACTTTTCTCCCTCTTGCCGTCTGGGAAAAGGCACCAAAGCATTCGGGCTCTCATGACCAGACTGTGTAACAGTTTTGTTCTGCCAAGCTATCAGTCTCCTTAATACCCAGAGACTGGACTGACACCAACTTCTGCCCTCAACTTGACTATTGTCTTGTCTATTATTTATTGTAAAGCCTGCACTTTACACTCTGTGCACTTTACGCAGTTCTGGGTAGGTCTGTAGCCTGGTGTAGTTTTTTTTCTGTGCTGTTTTTCACGTAGTTCAGTGTAGTTTTTGTACTGCTTCATATAGCACCATGGTCCTGAAAAACATTGTCTCATTTTTGCTGTGTACTGTACCAGCAGTTATGGTCAAAATGACAATAAAAAGTGACTTGACGACTTGAATTAGTAATCAAATGTCCAATGAAGTTAATCCCTTCTGCCATACTCACTTTTCCACTGTCACACTTGATTTGTCCTATTCTCTCACATTTTATCCTCTTGTTTTTCACATATTTGTAGAATGCCTTGGGGTTTTCCTTAATCCTGCTCACCAAGGCCTTCTCATGACCCCTTCTGACTCTCCTATTTTCATTCTTAAGTTCCTTCCTGCTAGCCTTATCTTCTAAATCTCTATCTTTACCTAGTTTTTTGAACCTTGTAAGCTGTTCTTTTCTGGACTAGATTTTCAACTGCCTTTGTACACCATGGTTCCTGTACCCTACCATCCTTTCCCTGTCTCATTGGAACGTACCTGTGCAGAGCTCAGGCAAATATCCCCTGAACATTTCCCACATTTCCCTGAGAACATCTGTTCCCAATTTATGCTTCTAAGTTCCTGCCTGATAGCTTCATATTTCTCCTTACTCCAATTAAACGCTTTCCTAACTTGTCTATTCCTATCCCTCTCCAATGCTATGGTAAAGGAGATAGAATTATGAACATGAACTCCGAAATGCTCTCCTCTGAGAGAACTGACACCTGACCAGGTTCATCTCCCAATACCAGATCAAGTACACCTCTCCACTTGTAGGCTTATCGACATATTGTGTCAGGAAACCTTCCTGAACACACCTAACAAACTTCACCCCATCTAAACCACTTGTTCTAGGGAGATGCCAATCAAAATTTGGGGAAATTAAAGTCTCCCATTATGACAACCCTGTTAATACTGCACCATTCCAGAATCTTTCTCCCTATCTGCTTCTCGATGTCCCTGTTACTATTGGATGGTCTATATATTAAAAAGTACCCAGTAGAGTTATTGATCCCATCCTGTTTCTAACTTCCACCCACAGAGACTCAGTAGACAATCCTTCCATGACTTTCTCCTTTTTTGCAGCTGTATCACTATCTCTGATCAGCAGTGCCACTCCACACCTCCCCACCTCTTTTGCCTCCCTCCCTGTCCTTTCTGAAACAACTAAAACCTGGAATTCTTAAGTAACCATTCCTGCCCCTGAGCCATCCAAGTCTCTGTAATGGCCACAACATCATAGCTCCAAGTACTGATCCAGGTAAGCTCATCCTCTCTGTTCATGATGCTTCTTGCATTAAAATAGACACATCTCAAACTATAAGGCTGAGCGCATCCCTTCTATTCATTTGCCTATCCTCCCTCATAACACTGCCTACAAGCTTTCTCAATTTGTGAGCTAACCGCCCCTTCCTCCATCTCTACTGTTCGGTTCCCACCCTCCAGCAATTCTAGCTTAAACTCTCCCTAATAGCCTTAGCAAACCTCCCGGCCAGAGTATTGGTCCCCCTTGGATTCAAGTGCAACCTGTCTTTTTTGTACAGGTCATGCCTGCCCCAAAAGAGGTCCCAATGATCCTTCTGTGCTGCAGTATTCAATGACATCATGATAATCGTCAAGAAGGCGACCCCTCATAAAGGCAGCATTCATCACTGGGGACCCTCACCACCCAGGGCATGCTCTTTTTTCATTGCTACTGTCAGGAGGGAGAGAAAGGATACACTCAGACATTTTAAGAAAGCTTCTTCCACTCTGCCATTAGATTTCTGATAAGATTATAAACACTAGCTTACTTTTTTGCTCTTTTTTCAGTGTTTTAAAATTTCTTATTGCAACATGGTGATTTTTTTTTGCCTTGCACTGTATTACTACTGTGAAAATACAAATATAATGTCGTGTCAGGGATAATAAATCTTCTTTCTTCTGAACGTGTGCATGTAATGGTTTTGGGCAGCAAATTTCAATGTTTCTCACAGGTCGAGGAATCAGAGATAGGTTCCTCAGGCTGTGAAGCATTTGTGAAATTCGCCTCACAAAACTACTATGGCTGCTCTTCCAGGACTGCAACACCTTCATCGCTACCTTTTTTGACGAAAACCACAATTAACTGCTTATTTATAGTGAGGCCCATAATATAGAAAGCAAATTAGAAAAAAAAAGTTTCTTTTAATGGAAAAGATATATTGAGATGTTTTTTTTGTCAAACGATGTACTGATCACATGTATCTGTAATAGGTCTGCTGTCAAAGTTTGGCAGGAAAGAAGAGAAGCCCTATGCACCACTAACTGTGTTGGCTGACTTTGCTGGAGGTGGGGTTTTGTGCGCTCTGGGTATAATTCTAGCACTGTATGAAAGAATGCAATCTGGAAAAGGACAAATCATTGATGCAAACATGGTGAGATGATATTTATAGATTTATTTCTTGTTATGGGGAGTTGGTTATTTGTTTAACTGCAGAAAGCTCTTCCACAATATTGAAAAATACCAGGAAGTCTGGTTACATAGATTCTGCCAAGGGTTGGGAACCTTGAGACCTTGTCTGTCTTAGTGACAATCATTCAGTTTTGATTGAGGTCCTTACAGAGGTGCAGCATGAAAGCACTGAGTTAATGTCAAAGAAAAAAATTGGCTGGAGTTGCTTAGCACTTCAGTGCAAGGGTGTATTAGGTGCGCCAAAAACAAACTTACACAGGATAGCAAAAATAGTGCAAATCTGGCAATATTTACGAACGGTATCTACCAGAAAACACAAAAGTAACTACATACTATTTTTGTCCAGTGTGAACTCCTGGTTCATCACCTGAGGGTGTTGAACTCCTTTTTTAGACATTCCTAGGAGCTTGATGTTGTTAATATCCTGTGGTGTGTTGTGATCATAAAGACATAAAGAATGAATAATTACTCCTTTGGTTGGGCCCAGAGAGCGAGCCGCCATTGTACTGGAAGCCCTAAGCCCTAGTATTCATGAAAGAGAAAGATAATAGACAATAGGTGCAGAAGTAGACCATTCAGCCCCTCAAGTCTGCACCGCCATTCTGAGATCATGGCTGATCTTTCACTATCAATACCCAGTCCCTGCCTTGTCCCCATATCCCTTGATTCCCCTATCCATCAGTTATCTATCTAGCTCCTTCTTGAAAGCATACAGAGAATTGGCCTCCACCGTCTTCCGAGGCAGTGCATTCCACACCTCCACAACTCGCTGGGAGAAGAAGCTCTTCCTCAACTCTGTTTTAAATAACTGACCTCTTATTCTCAATCCATGCCCTCTGGTACTGGACTCTCCCAACATCTGGAACATATTTCCTGCCTCAATCCTATCAAATCCTTTAATTATCTTAAACGTTTCAATCAGATCCCCTCTTAATCTCCCCAATTCCAGCGTGTACAAGCCCAATCTCTCCAATCTCTCTGCGTAAGACAGCCCTGCCATCCCAGTAATCAACCTAGTGAATCTACGCTGCACTTCCTCAATTGCCAGAATGTCCTTCCTTAAACCTGGAGACCAAAACTATACACAATATTCCAGGTGTGGTCTCACCAGGGCCCTGTACAAATGCAAAAGGACATCCTTGCTCTTGTACTCAATTCCCCTTGTAATAAAGGCCAACATTCCATTTGCCCTCTTCACTGCCTGTTGCAATTGCTCATTCACCTTCATTGACTGATGAACTAGGACTCCTAGGTCTCTTTGCATTTCTCCCTTACCTAACTCTACACTGTTCAGACAATACTCTGCCCTCTTGTTCCTGCTTCCAAAGTGGATAACTTCACATTTATTCACATTGAATGACATCTGCCAAGTATCTGCCCACTCACCCAGCCTATCCAAGTCTCCCTGTATTCTCCTAATGTCCTCTTCGCATGTCACACTACCACCCAGTTTAGTATCGTCAGCAAACTTGCTGATATAGTTTTCAATGCCCTCATCTAAATCGTTGACATAAATCGTAAAGAGCTGTGGTCCCAATACAGAGCCCTGTGGTACCCCACTAGTAACCTCCAGCCAGTCCGAGAAACACCCATTCACTGCTACCCTTTGCTTTCTATCTGCCAACCAGTTTTCTATCCATGTTGAAACCCTGCCCCCAATGCCATGAGCTCTGATTTTACTCACCAATCTCCTATGTGGCACCTTATCGAATGCCTTCTGAAAATCTAGGTACACAACATCCACTGGCTTACCCTCATCTAACATCCTTGTTACACCCTCAAAAAACTCCAACAGATTAGTCAAGCATGATTTGCCCTTGGTAAATCCATGCTGGCTCGGCCTAATCCTATTTCTGCCATCTAGATGTGCCACTATTTCGTCCTTAATAATGGACTCAAGCATCTTCCCCATGACTGACGTTAGGCTAACAGGGCGATAGTTCTCCGTTTTCTCCTTCCCTCCCTTCTTGAAAAGTGGGATAACATTAGCCACTCTCCAATTTTCAGGAACTGATCCTGAATCTAATGAACATTGGAAAATGATTACCAATGCATCCGCAATTTCCTGAGCCACCTCCTTTAGAACCCTCGGATGCAGACCATCTGGACCCGGGGATTTATTAGCCTTCAGTCCTACCAGTCTACTCATCACAGTTTCTTTCCTAATGTCAATCTGTCTCAATTCCTCTGATATCTTATGACCCTGGCCCATCCATACATCTGGGAGATTGCTTGTGTCCTCCCTGGTGAAGACAGATCTAAAGTACGCATTAAATTCTGTTGCTATTTCCCTGTTTCCCATAACAATTTCTCCCAATTCATTCTTCAAGGGGCCAACATTGTTCTTAACTATCTTCTTTCTCTTCACATAGCTAAAAAAGCTTTTGCTATCCCCTTTTATATTCCTGGCTAGACTGAGCTCATACCTGATTTTTTCTCTCGGTATTGCTTTTTTAGTTAAGATCTGCTGTTCCTTAAAACTTTCCCAATCATCTGTATTCCACCTCATTTTAGCCCTGTCATACTTCTTTTTCTTTAATGCTATACAATCTCTGACTTCCTTTGTCAACCACTGTGACCCCTTCCCCCTCTTTGAATCCTTCCTTCTCATTGGAATGAACTGCTTTTACATCTTTTGTATTATGCCCAAGAATATCTGCCACGGCTGATCCACTGTCTTTCCTGCCAGGGCATCCACCCATTTAACTTTGGCCAGCTCTTCCCTCATGGCTCCGTAGTCTCCTTTATTTAATTGCAACACTGACACCTCTGATCTGCCCTTATCCCTCTCAAATTGTAGATAAAAACTTAGCATGTTATGATCACTACTTCCTAATGGCTCCTTTACTTCAAGATCACTTATCAATTCCTGTTCATTACACATCACCAAGTCCAAAATAGCCTCGTTCCTGGTTGGCTCAAGCACAAGCTGTTCCAAAAATACATCCCTTAGACACTCCACAAACTCCCTATCCTGGGGTCCAGCACCTACCTGATTCTCCCAGTTCACCTGCATGTTGAAATCTCCCATAACGACTGCATTACCTTTAGCACATGCCAATGTTAACTCCCTAATCAACTTGTACCCAATATCCACGCTACTGTTTGGGGGCCTGTACACAACACCCATTAGGGTCTTTTTACCCTTACTGTTCCTCAGCTCAATCCACACAGACTCTACTTCCCCTGTTCCCAAGACACCTCTTGCTAAGGACTGAATCTCATTCCTCACCAACAGGGCCACCCCACCCCCTCTTCCCATATTTCTGTCTCTACGATAGCACGTATACCCTGGTACACTCAATTCCCAGGCCTGATCCCCTTGCAGCCATGTCTCCGTTATCCCAACAATATCGTAGTTCCCCATTTTCATCTGAGCTTCAAGCTCATCTGTCTTATTTCTGACACTACGCGCATTCAAGTATAGAATTCTTAGCCCATTCCTCCTCTCTTTGCTTAAAACACTGTCGATTGTACCTAACCCAGCTCCTTGAACTTCCATCGGGCTAATTGCACCTTGAATTTTGATGACCTTCTCAAGATCACCCAAACCTTCTAACACATTTAACCCCATGCTCCTTCTGACCAACCCTCTGGATCTGGATCCCTGCACCCTGCACATCTAGTTTAAACCCCCCCCCCCCCGAGCAGCACTGGCAAACATTCCTGCAAGAATGTTTGTACCCCTCCGGTTCAGATGTAGACCGTCCCTTCGAAACAGATCCCAATGTCCCTGGAACAAAGACCAATTATCCAAAAACCTGAACCTTTCCTTCCTGCACCATGCTCTCAGCCTCGTATTAATGTGCATAATCATTCTATTCTTCGCCTCACTCGCACGTGGCACAGGTAGCAATCCCGAAATTGTCACCCTGGAGGTCCTGCCTTTCAGCTTCACTCCTAACTCCCTGAACTCTCTAAGCAGGACCCCCTCACTCACCTTAACTACATCGTTGGTCCCTACATGGACCACTACATCTGGGTTCATGCCCTCGTTCTCAAGAATAGCCTGCACCCGATCTGAGATGTCCCGGACCCTGGCACCAGGGAGGCAACATACCATCCGAGACTCCCGATCTGCCCCACAAAATCTCCTATCTGCCCCCCTAACTATAGAGTCCCCTAAAACTATCGCTCTCTTCTCTTCCCTCCTCCCCTTTCTAGTTGAGGGTTCAACCTCTGTGCCAGAGGCAGGACCACTACAACTCATTCCTGGTAGGTCATCCCCATCAACAGTATCCAGTACGGTATTCTTATTGTTAATGGGAATGGCCGCAGGGGTGCTCTGCTCTCTCTGCCTGCTCCCCCTGCCTCTCTGGACCGTCATCCATCTGCCTACTTCTTGGTTTTTTGGTGTGACTACCTCCTGATAAAGAATAGTTTTAGCAGTATGGGACATGTTAATATGGTTGAATATTTTGAGATCATGAAGAGGGTGGTGCTGGGTCTTTCAAAGAACATCAAGGTGTATAAGTCCCCAGGGCTTGATCTGATGTTTGCTAGGTCATTGAAAGGGGCAAGTCAGGAAATTGCACTGTTCTGGAGAAGATTTCTGTAGCTTTACTAGTAAAGGCAAAGTCCCAGAGGACTAGCCAATGTTGTTCCTTTGTTCGCGAAAGGAAATGGGGATGATCCCGCAAATTGTAGGCCTATGAGCCTTGCAATAATGGGAAAGGAAGCATTTGAAGAGGATTTTAAAGGATAGGATTTATGCACATTGGGAAAAACCTAATCTGACTGCGGACAATCAGTTTTGCTTTGTGCAGGGCAGATTATCTCTTACAGGGGGGACATCAAGTGATGGACATTTATAAGAAAAAAAGCGGTTGAGGAGTATTAATTGAGAGTAGATACATTAATTATTATTATTTTTTCTTTTCTTTATTAATATATATATATTTTTTGCGGGGGAGCTGAGGGAACTCCTGATCGATAGCTGCGAGTTTCACGTGTACAATCATGGCGATTGCTATGACCCGTAAAACGGGTGAGGGTGGGTAATGTGTTCTTTTTATTCGCAACATTAGTGGGGGGGTATTTTTTTTTCTTATATATTAGTTACCTTTTTTCTACTTCTTCTTTGCCTGGGTGATTGGGGGAGACTCATAGCAACATGGAGAATTTTAAAGAATTCCCAAGGTACTATGAATGATTAATTTACTTAATTTTTTAAGTTTTAATGTTAATGGAGTTAATGGACCTGTGAAAAGAAAAAGAGTTTTAACATATTAAGAAAATGAAAGGAGATGTAGCTTTTTTTTACAAGAAACACATTTAAGAACTTAAACTTAAGAAATTAAAGAGAAAATGGGTTGGAAATGTCATTGCAGCTTCATTTAATTCAAAATCGAGAGGAGTTGCAATTCTGGTTAATAAATCTTTACCAATTAAAATACAAAATGTAATAATTGATTCTGGGGGGGAGATATGTGATTATACATTGTCGAATTTTTTCAGAATTATGGACTTTTATGAACTTTTATGCATCAAATGAAAATGATGCAAAATTTATACAAGAAGTTTTTTTGAACTTGGCTGATGCACATGATAAAATATAAATAGGTGGAGATTTTAATTTTTGTTTAGATCCAGTTCTGGATAGATCAACTAAAGGCGCTATAAAATCAAAAGTAACAAAATTAACTTTATCATTAATGAAAGATTTAAATCTGATTGATATATGGAGAAAAATTAATCCAAGAGAAAGAGATTACTCATTTTATTCAAACAGACATAAAACTTACTCAAGGATTGATTTTTTTTATTATCAAAAAATATTCAAGATAGACTGAAAAGTGTGGAATATAAAGCAAGAATATTGTCAGATTATTCCCCCTTGATAATGACAATGATAATGATGGATAAGGAGGAATCGATTTATAGATGGAGATTTAATTCAACTCTATTAAAACGTCAAGATTTTTGTGATTTTATGAAAAAACAAATTCAATTTTTTTTGGATACAAATCTACATTCAGTTGAGGATAAAATTGTATTATGGGAAGCGATGAAAGCATATGTAAGGGGTCAGATTATGTTATACATCTAAGATTAAAAAGGAATATAGAGCAGAAATAGATCAATTGGAAAAAGATATAAAGTTAGAAAAAGAATCTCAAAGATATATGACAGAAGAAAAACGAAGACAACTTGTTAATAAAAAAACTACAATATAATACACTTCAGGCATATCGTCTAGAAAAAGTAATTATGAGAACTAAACAGAAATATTATGAATTAGGTGAAAGATCGCATAAAATTCTTGCTTGGCAGTTGAAAACAGAAACAAGTTTCTAAAACAATAAATGCAATTAGAACAAGTGTAAATAAGGTTACTTATAAGCCTTTAGAAATTAATGAAACTTTCAAAAATTTTATACTGAACTATATCAATCAGAATCACAAAATAAGACTGCTGAGATAGATAAATTTTTATCACAAATAACCCTTCCAAAATTAAATTTGGAAGAACAGAAATGATTAGATATGCCCTTTACATTAAAAGAGGTTGAAGAAGCTTTAGGATCACTTCAGAGTAATAAATCCCCAGCAGAAGATGGTTTTCCTCCTGAGTTTTATAAAAAATTTAAAGATTTATTAATTCCTCCTTTATGGAATTAATATACCCAAGTGGAAAGAATGCATAAACTTCTGCAATCTTTTTTAACAACGATCATAACTGTATTGCCAAAAAAAGATAGACCCTTTAAAACCAACATCATACAGGCCTATTTCTTTGTTGAATATAGATTATAAAATAGTAGCAAAAAATTCTATCTAATAGAATATCTAAATATTTACCAAAATTAATACATATGGATCAAACAGGTTTTATTAAAAATAGACAATCAATGGATAATATAACTCGGTTACTTAATATTATTCATCTGGCACAAAAAAGAGAGGAAATGAATGTGGCAGTTGCTTTAGATGCAGAAAAAGCATTTGATAGATTGGAATGGGATTTTTTATTTAAGGTATTGGAAAAATATGAGTTAGGAAAATCTTTTATATAATGGATTAAAACTTTAAATACTAATCCTCAAGCTAAAGTCGTTACAAATGGTCAGATTTCAACACTATTTTGCTTAACGAGGTCAACTAGATGAGGCTGCCCATTATCACCTGCTTTATTTGTATTGGCAATAGGACCATTAGCAGAACTAATTAGAACAGATTCAGATATTAGGGGCTTTAGAGTTAATCAAGAAGAATATAAGATTAATTTATTTGCTGATGATGTTTTGATTTATTTAACAAACCCATTGCAATTGTTGCAAATATTATCTTTTAGATTGGAAGAATATGGGAAAGTATCAGGCTATAAAGTAAATTGGGATAAAAGTGAAATTTTACCCCTCACCAAAGGAAATTACAATCAATGTCGATTAGCAGCTCAATTTCGATGGTCAATGAATGGGATAAAATATTTAGGTATTACAGTTGACAATGATGTAAAAAATTTATATAAACAAAATTATTTGCCATTATTAAAAAAAATAAAAGAGGATCTTGATAAATGGATGATGTTACCAATAACATTAATAGGTAGAGTTAACACTGTAAAAATGAATATATTTCCTAGATTGCAATATTTATTTCAAAATCTACCAATACAATTACCTCAGAAGTTTTTTCAAGAACTGAATAAATATGTAAGGAAATTTCTTTGGAAAGGTAAGATGTCAAGAATATCATTGGAAAAATTGACATGTAAATTTGATCTAGGAGGGTTACAACTTCCAAATTTTAAGAATTATTATAAAGCAAATCAACTTAGATTTATTGCGTTTTTTTTTTGATGAAGAAAAATCGGCCTGGATTAAAATAGAATTGGATAAGATAGGAGAAAATATACCAGAAGATTTTATATATAAATGGGAATCCAAATGGATACGGGAAAAAAAAGAATCTCCTATATTAAGACACTTGATTGATTTGTGGAATAAGGTAAATATAGATGATGAGATGAAGAAATCTTTATTAGCAAAAAGAACTTTAATTCAAAATAGGCTTATTCCTTTTACAATGGACAATAAACTTTTACATAATTGGTTCCAAAAGGGGATTAAATATATAGGTGATTGTTTCGAAGGAGGTATATTGATGTCATTTGATTAATTAAAAAATAAATATAAAATATCAAATAACTCTTTTCTGTTATTTTCAATTAAGAGCCTATTTACGAGAAAAGTTGGGACAAACAATGTTGATGCCAAAACCTAGTGAAATTGAAATATTGATTCAGAAAGGAAGAATTAAAAAATTTACATCTTGTATGTATAATTTGATTCAAAAGCAAATAATTAAATTAGGAATTCATAAATCAAGACAAAAATGGGAATCTGATTTGAATGTTAAAATTGATGGGAAAAACTGGTCAAGATTATGTTTTGATAGTATGAGAAATACAATAAATGTTTGACTTAGATTAATACAATATAATTTTTTACATCAATTATATTTAACACCACAGAAAATAAATAGATTAAATTCAGATATGTCTGACCAATGTTTTCGATGTAATCAAGAAATTGGTACCTTTTTACATTCTACTTGGTCGTTTTAAAATTCAACCATTTGGATAAATTTAAGACTTTTATTGGAACAAATTACTGGAGTACAACTCCCACATAGTCCACTATTATTTTTATTAGGAGACATTGAAGGGACAATACGGAAACTTAAATTGAACAAATATCAGAAAAAATTTATAAAAATTGCATTGGCAGTAGTCAAAAAAGTTATCGCAGTTAGTTGGAAATCTGATTTATACTTAACTATGGATTGTTGGAATAATGGAATACATAGTTGTATTCCATTTGAAAAAATTACGTATAGTTTAAGAAATGAATATGATATATTTTTGAAAATTTGGCTCCCATACTTACAAAAGATAGGATTAAATACATAGGTCCTTTGAAGATAAAACTATAGTAATTGGGGAAAATAAAAAATAAATATCAAAATTATTTAAAACTCCATGGAGCATGTAGGGGATCCTCCGATATCCAGGCAATCTTTCTCTTCTTTCTTTCTTTTTTTTTCTTTAGATAAGGGTTAAGGGGTGGGGGGGAGGGTTAATATTATCTTTCTTACTATTTTACTATTACGTTTATTCTTTGTAATTTCTAAAATTTAATAAATAAAAAAATGATTATCTCTTACAAACCCTATTGAGTTTTTTTGTGGAGGTGATGTGAAAGTGTAATTATTAACAACCTTAATAATGTAAAAAGCAGGGTAATGATGTAAAGTTTTATTCTGGCTGGAAAACTGTGACCTGAGATGTTCTGCAGGAATTGGTGCTGGAATCTCTGTTCTTTTTGATATACGGTGGCATGCATAAGTTTGGGCAACCTGGTCAAAATTTCTATTACTGTGAATAGTTAAGTGAGTAGAAGATGAACTGATCTCCAAAAGTCATAAAGTTAAAGATGAAACATTCTTTTCAACATTTTAAGCAAGATTAGTGTATTATTTTTGTTCTGTACAATTTTAGAGTGAAAAAAGGAAAGGAGCATTCTGCAAATGTTTGGACACCCTAAGAGATTTGAGCTCTCAGATAACTTTTACCAAGTCTTGGACCTTAAATAGCTTGTTAGGGCTATGGCTTGTTCACAATCATTGTTAGGAAAGGCCAGGTGATGCAAATTTCAAAGCTTTATAAATATACGGACTCCTCAGACCTTGTCCCAGCAATCAACAGCCATGGGCTCCTCCAAGCAGCTGCCTAGCACTCTGAAAATTAAAATAAATGATGCCCACAAAGCAGGAGAAGGCTATAAGAAGATAGCAAAGCATTTTCAGCTAGCCATTTCCTCAGTTCGTAATGTAATTAAGAAATGGCAGTTAACAGGAACGGTGTAGGTCAAGTTGAGGTCTGGAAGACCAAGAAAACTTTTCGAGAGAACTGCTCGTAGGATTGCTAGAAAGGCAAATCAAAACCCCCATTTGACTCCAAAAGACCTTCAGGAAAATTTAACAGACTCTGGAGTGGTGGTGTACTGTTCTGCTGTGGAGCGACACCTGCACAAATAAGACCTTCATGGAAGAGTCATCAGAAGAAAACCTTTCCTACCTCCTCCACAAAATTCAGCATCAGAAGTTTGCAAAGGAACATCTAAACAAGCCTGATCCATTTTGGAAACAAGTCCTGTGGACTGATGAAGTTAAAATAGATGGCCGCTATGAGCAAAGGTATGTTTGGACAAAAAAGGGTGCAGAATTTCATGAAAAGAACACCTCTCCAACTGTTAAGCACGGGGGTGGATCGATCATGCTTTGGCTTGTGTTGCAGCCAGTGGCATGGGAACATTTCACTGGTAGAGGGAAAAATGAATTCAATTAAATACCAACAAATTCTGGAAGTAAACATCACACTGTGCAAAAAAGTTGAAGGTGAAAAGAGGATGGCTTCTACAACAGGGTAATGATCCTAAACACACCTCAAAGTCCACAATGGACTACTTCGAGAGGCGCAAGCTGAGGGTTTTGCCATGGTCCTCACAGTCCTCCAACCTAAACATCATTGAGTTCTGCGGATAGACCTCAAAAGAGCAGTGCATGCAAGACGGCCCAAGAATCTCACAGCACTAGAAGCCTTTTGCAAGGAAGAATGGGGGAAAATCCCCCAAACAAAAATTGAAAGACTCTTAGCTGGCTACAGAAAGCGTTTACAAGCTGTGATATTTGCCAAAGGGATATTACTAAGTACTGACCATGCAGGGGGCCCAAACTTTTGCTTCGGGCCCTTTTCCTTTTTTGTTATTTTGAAACTGTAAAAGATGGAAATAAAAAAAGTAACCTTGCTTAAAATATTAAAGGAATGTGTTATCTCTAACTTTTATGCGTTTTGGAAATCAGGTCATCTTTTACTTGCTTAGCTATTCACAGTAACAGAGATTTTGACCAGGGGTGCCCAAACTTTTGCATACCACTGCAAATGGCTTCAATGAAAATAATGATGGGTAGTTTAGTTAGTTTGCAGTTGGCATTAAGTTTGGTGGGGTTGTAGGCAATGTAGAGGGCTGTCAAATGATACAGTAGAATATAGATTGGTTACACAAATGGTAAGTTTGTAAATTAAGTAATTATTGTCACAACTTCCAAAGTACACAATGAAAAATGTTCTTTTACATGCTGTCTGTACAGATTATTTCTTCACATCAGTGCACTGAGGTAGTACAAGAGAAAACAGTAACAGTGTAGAATAAAGTGTTACAGTTAGGGTATTGCAGGTAAATAGTAAGGGGCAAAGCCATAACGAGTTAGGTTGTGAGCTCAAGAATCCATCTTATTGTACTAAGGAGACCATTGAATAGTCTTATCATTGTGGAATTCATTGCCACGTACAGATGTAGAGTCCAAGTCATTGGGTATGTTTAAAGCAGAGCTTGATAGGTTCTTGATTAGTAAGTGACAAAGGTTACAGGGAGAAGGCATGGGTTTATGGGTTTGAGAGGGATAATAAATCAGCCATGATGGAATGGCAGAGCAGACTTGATAAGCTGAATAGCCTAATTCTGCTCCAATGTCTTATGATCTTATAGTCAATTGATGCAAATTTGATGAGTGTTATAGTGCTATCAGACAGACAGACAAACTTTATTGATCCCGAGGGAAATTGGTTTTTGTTACAGTCGCACCAACCAAGAATAGTGTAGAAGTATAGCAATATAAAACCATAAATAATTAAATAATAACTATCTAACTATCTCCAAATGTACTGCATTTCAGCACTGACTGTAATGTTCAACAGGTTGAAGGAGCAGCTTACTGTTGCTCCTGGCTTTGGAAATCACAGCAACTAGGATTATGGGATCAGCAAAGAGGCGAAAACCTACTGGATTCTGGTGCACCATTCTATGAGACTTACAAGACATCTGATGGAAAGTACATGGCAGTTGGTGCAATAGAGCCTCATTTCTACGAACAGTTTTTAAAAGGCAAGTTTGCTTTGTAAGTTCAAATGTAATACTTTTAACACGAGCTTCTGCAGATGCTGGAAATCCAGAATAACACAAAGTGCTGGAGGACCTCAGCAGGTCAGGCAGCATCTATGGAGAGGTATAAAGAGTTGGTGTTTCAGGCCAAGACCCTTCATCCATAATATTCAGAAGACCAGAGGTGACCAAGAGGATGAGGAGGGTTGAAGTGGGGCGATGTGCAGAATAGGGAATTTTTGGTTTTCAACCCAAAACATCAGTTCTTTATTACTTTTTGTAAATGCTGCTTGACCTGCTGTGCTCCTCCAGCGTCGTTCGAGTGTGTTAGTATGTGATACCCTTTCACCCTTGTTTGCATTCAAAGTTGAAAGTTCAATTCTGAACTGTTGATTTCTTATGACAATGTCTGAGGATAAGTTGTATTTTACTGTAGTAACTGAAGATTGAAACAATTGATTTGTGGTTTGTGGAATGAGCTACTTGTAAATATATATATACCAAAATATTTAAGATCTTTGAAAAAAAATTGAAGTGAAAATGTAGTGAAGTACAGTAAAAGCATTGGAGTTGTTCCCTTGTTAAGTAGAGAACATGACACAGATGTTGCTGGGCAGTTCTGCAAGTATTTTTTTTTGACAGCACCCTTGAATGAGCATGCATTAATTTTAAAGGTAATAGTCATTTGCAATGATGTTGCAATCTGAAGGCAAAGGTTCTTCTCATTCATGTAAGTGTGGCTTTATTCTTTGGCAAAGATATGATTTTTGTAATCTATAATGGATGGAAGAAAGGGAGAAAGGGGGCAAAGTAATACTGACTAAGTGTGACTTTAATAAGATGGAAAATGCAGGAATCTAATGTTAAGGATGTGATAACATGGCATTTGGAAAATAATTGAGTTGGGCAGAACTGCTGTGAATTTATGAAAGGGTATTCATTTTGGACACATTTGTGTCCAAAATGAGTACCCTTTCATAAATTCACAGCATTAATTTTCTGAGATATTATCTCCTAGATAAAGACAGATAAGTGAAGGAGCTATAATTAGATCTTTAAAAAGGCTTTTGATGTAGTACCACACCAAAGATGATTTGTACATTAATGGAGCTATTTTACAGGCATGGGTTAAGATTTAGGCAATAAACAGAATACAGGAAGAATAAAGAGGTTAGGAAGCTTTGTGTCTTGCAGATATTGGTACTGGGGCCACTTGTTCCGTCTATGCAGATGATGTGAATAAGGAAATGAGACACAATGGTGAAAGTATGAACTGCAAGAAGGACATAGACTTAATGATAACGTAAAAAGGTTCAGTGAATGGGCAAGCTCATGATGAGTAGGATGTGGAGTCAAAGCTGGTGACAAATCGATGTATAGGAGCGAGATTGAAAATCTGGTTGAATGGTTCCAAAACAACAACCTGTCATTCAACATCAGCATTACCAAAGATCTGAAATTTAACTACAGTAGGAAGAAAACTCGGGTCCATTAGCCAGTTCTCTCTAGGGGATCTGAGGTCGAGTGGGTCAGTAAATTTAATTTCCTTAGTGTTATCAGTTTGCGTACTGTCCCAACTGCTCAGCAGACGACGCCATCGCCACCACCCTCCACCTGGCCCTCACCCACCTGGACAAAAAAGACATGTACATTCAAATGCTGTTCATAGACTTCAGCTCAGCATTCAACACAATCATTCCTCAGAAACTGATTGGAAAGCTGAGCCTACTGGGCCTGAACACCTCCCTCTGCAGCTGGATCCTGGACTTCCTGACTGGGGACCTCAGTCAGTCCGGATTGGGAGCAGCATCTCCAACACCATCACACTGAGCATGGGGGTCCCCCAGGGCTGTGTGCTCAGTCCACTGCTGTTCACTCTGCTGACCCACGACTGTGCTGCAACACACAGCTCAAATCACATCATCAAGTTCGCCGATGACACGTCCATGGTGGGTCTCATCAGCAAGAACGACGAGTCAGCTTACAGAGAGGAGGTGCTGCGGCTAACGGACTGGTGCAGAGCCAACAACCTGTCTCTGAATGTGAACAAAACAAAAGAGATGGTTGTTGACTTCAGGAGAGCATGGAGTGACCACTCTCCACTGAACATAGATGGCTCCTCCTTTGAGATCATTAAGAGCACCATATTTCTTGGTGTTCACCTGGTGGAGAATCTCATCTGGTCCCTCAACACCACCAACATAGCCAAGAAAGCCCAGCTGTGTCTCTCTGCGAAGTCCATCTCCCACACCCCATCCTCACCACATTCTACAGAGGATGTATCGAGAGCGTCCTTAGCAGCCGCATCACTGTCTGGTTAGGGAATTGCATTGTCTTGGATCACAAGACTCTGTAGCAGATACTGAGGTCAGCTGAGAAGATCATCGGTGTCTCTCTTCCCACCATTGCAGACATTTACACCACACACTGTACCCGCAAAGTTAACAGCATTGTGAAGGACCTCGCGCACCCCTCACACAAACTCTTCTCCCTCCTGCCATCTGGCAAAACCTCTCATGACCAGACTGTGCAACAGTTTCATCCCCCAAACCATCGGACTCCTCAATATCCAGAGTCTAGACTGACATCTACATCATTTATTGTTATATTGAAATGTGTCCTCTACTGCGCTTATTGTCTTGTTTATTATTTATTTATTAGTTAATTATTGTACTGCCCTGCACTGTTTTGTGTACTTTATTTAGTCCTGTGTAGGTCGGTAGTTTAGTGTAGTTTTTGTGTTGTTTTACATAGTCTAGTGTAGCTTTGAGTTGTCTCACATAGGCTAATGTAGTTTTTGTGTTGTTTCATGTAGCACCAGGGTCCTGAAGGAACGTTGTTTTGATTTTACTGTGTACTGTACCAGCAGTTTATGGTCAAAATGACAATAAAGAGTGGCTTGACTTGACCTTGGGATCTGTCCTGTCCTGGGACTAGTGTATAGTGCCATTTCAAAAAAGACAGCAGCTCCTCTACTTTCTTAGAAGATTCTACAGATTTGGCATGTCATCTAAAACTTGGACAAACTTTGGGAGATGCACAATGGAGAGTATATTGACTGGTTGCAACATGGCCTGCCTGGTTTTGAAACACCAACGCCCAAGAATGGAAGCGCCTACCTAAGAGTTGGATAGAGTCCTGTCCATCACAGGAAAAGTCCTCCCCACCATTGAGCACATCTACAAGGAGTGCTGCCAAAGAAAGCAGCATCCATCATCAAGGACCCCCATCATCCAGGCCATGCTCTCTTCTTGCTGCTGCCATCAGGAAGGAGCTAAGGTAGCACAATCTCATTAAACAGGGTTGCAACACATTACTTCTCAAATGGTCTGCTCTTGCTTCTATTCCTCAATTTGTAGTAGTCAAAATGCTTGTGACTTAGAACAATATCTATATTAAACTGAATCAATAGAAATCAAAGAAAAAGTGATAGTGTTCTAAAAACTATTGCACCATTCAGGCCACACAGAGTTCTCGCTACTGCCATTGGGAACGAGGTTCAGGAGCCTTGGGTCCTACACTACCAGGTTCAAAAACAGTTAATAACCCTTCAGCCATCAGGCTCCTGAACTAGCGTGGATAACTTCAGTCAGCTCAACACTAAAATTATCAGTGTAATTACCCTCAGGTTTAGCCTGTGTTATTCAGCAGTTTTTTTTTTATTTTGCAACAGCCAAAGCCTATTGTGGGAAAGCTGCTTGTGAGGGTGATGTTTATTGCCAGTATATTTATGAGATCACTCAGGGCTTACTCCAGTGTTCAGATCTGAAGACTCAATTTTGGTTCGAAATGCGTCGTTTACTTCAATTGTTTGCATGAGTTGTGTATTTTGTTTTCATTCTCTTGCATGTCGAGTGTTGGTCTTTTATTTTTTTCTTTTTTTTAAAATTGAGTTCTTCTGGGTTTCTTGCTTTGTGGCTACCTGTGAGCAAACAAATCTCAAGGTTGTATAATTTATACATTCTTTGAAATAAATGTGCTTTGATTCATTTGAATCTTTGAATATAATGAGTGGTATGGATAGATTACTGAAGTTGGGTAAGACTGGAACTAGAGATCATGGGTTAAATGTGAAAAGTGAAATATTTAGGCCGTAAGATCATAAGATATAGCAACAATCATAAGACATGGGAGCAAAATTAGGCCATTTGGCCCATCAAGTCTGTTTTGTTATTCAATCATGGCTGATGCTGTGTCCAGTCAAGAGCCTGCTTTAAATACACTCAATGACCTGGCCTCCACAGCTGCATGTGGCAACAAATTCCACAAATTCACCACCATCTGGCTAAAGAAGTTTCTCCACTTCTCCACAAATGGACACCCCTCTATCCTGAGGCTGTGCCCTCTTGTCGTAGACTCTCTCACCATGGGAAAGATCCTGTCCAGATCTATTCTGTCTAGGCCCTTCAACATTCAGAAGTTTTCAATGAGATCCACCCTTCATCCTTCTAAATTTCAGCAAGTACAGTCCCAGAGCCATCAAACGTTACTCATATGATAGCCCTTTCATACCTGGAAGTATCCTTGTCAACCCCCGCTGAACCATTTGCAATGCCTGTACATTTTTTCTTAGATGAGGAACCTAAAACTGTTCACAATACTCAAGGTGAGACCTCACCAGTGCCTTATAAAGCCTTAGCATCACATCCCTGCTCTTGCATTCAAGTCTTGAATTGAATGATAACATTGCATTTGCCTCCCTCACCACAGACTCTACCTGCGTTAATATAGGGTGCTGTGCCAAGGACTCCCAAGTCCCTTTGCATCTCAGATTTTTAGATTTTCTCCCCTTTTAGGAAATATTCTGCACATTTATTTCTACTACAAACATGCATGACCATACATTTTCCAACATTGTATTTCATTTGCCACTTTCTTGCCCATTCTCCTAAACTGTCTAAGTCCTTCTGCACCGTATCTGTTTCCTGAACACTACCTGCCCCCCCCCCCCCCCCCCACCAATCTGTAAACTTGGCAATAATGCCATCACCTAAACCATTGATCTACGGCATAAAAAGAAGCAGTCCCAACACTGATCTCTGCGGAACACCACAAGCCACTGGCAGTCAACCAGAAAAGGATCCTTTTGTTTCCACTTGCTACCTCCTATCGATCAGCCAATGTTCTAACCATGCCAGTAACTTTACTGTTATACAATAGGCTCTTAACATGGTAGCAGCCTCATGTGTGACACCTTGTCAAAGTCCTTCTGAAAGTCCAAATATAGAACATCTACTGCATCCCCTTCGTCTATCCTACTTGTAATCTCTTCAAAGAATTCCAGCAGGCTCATCAGGTAAGATTTTCCCTTAAGAAAACCATGCTGACTTTGTACTATTTTGTCCTGTGTTACCAAGTACTCCATAACTTCATCCTTAACGATTGACTCCAGCACTGAGGTTGGGCTAACTGGTCTATAATTTCCTTTCTGCTCCTCCCTCCTTTCGTAATGAGTGGAGTGACATTTACAATGTTTCAGTGCTCTAGCACCATGCCAGGGTCCAATGATTTTTGAAAAATCATTACTATTGGCTCCACAATCTCTGAATGCTACCTCTTACAGAACCCTAAGGTGCAGTTCATCTGGTCCGGGTGACTGATGTATCCAAAAGTTTTTCAGTTTTTTGAGCACCTTCTCCCTTGTAGTAGTAATTGCACTCATTTCTCTTCCTTTACATACTACAACATCTGACACACTGCTAGTGTCTTTCACAGTGAAGGCTGATGGAAAGTATTCATTTAGTTCATCTGCCATCTCCTTGTCCTCCATTATTAATTCTCCAGTCTCATTTTCTAGCGATCCTATATCGACTCTCGTCTCTTTTATTTTTTACATGCTTGAAAAAGCTTTTACTATCCACTATGGTATTATTTGCTAGCTTGCTTTCATATTTCATCTTTTCCCTTCTAATGATTCTTTTAGTTGTTCTCTGTAAATTTTTAAAAGCTTCCCAATGCTCTGTCTTACCACTGTTTTTTGCTTTGTTTTATGCCTTCTTTTGTTTTTATATTAGCGTTGGCTTCCCTTGTCAGCCATGGTTGTACTAGTTTGCCGTTTGAGTATTTCCACATTTTTCCCAAAAATTCATGCCATTGCTACTCTTGACCCTGACACTTGGGAGGAAACATACTGTCCGGGTGTCCCGTTCATGCCCACAAAATCTCCTATCTGTTCCTCTGACTATTGAGTCCCCTATCTCTACTTTCCATTCAGCACCACAGGCTCATGCTCAGTGCCAGTTCCCCTGGGAGGTTACCCCTCACAACTGTCTTCAAAACTGTATAAACAAGAGAAAATTTGCAGATGCTAGAAATCCGAGCAACACGCACAATCAACTTCCGAGCTCTTAGCTTCATCCCCCCCCCTCCAAATTTTACCTATTACCTGGTGTTTCACTCTCCCCTCCCCCACCTGTCAAATCTACTTAGGTTTTTTTCACCAGTCCTGCCAAAGGGTTCTGGCCTGAAATGTTGACTCTGCTTTTTTCCATAGATGCTGCCTGGCCTGCTGAGTTCCTCTAGCGTTTTGTGTGTGTTGCTCCAAAGCGGTATACTTACTTTTGAGGGGAATGGCCACGGGGTGCTCTGTGCTAACTGCCTATTCACATTTCCATTTTTCCAGACAGTCACCAGTGCATTGGAAAATGAATTCTGGAGACTGGTGACAGTGAGTCTCTTCCCTTATGGATGATTGCTGATAATTAGCTCAGATGAATTTTAGGTTGATGTAGAACGCGAGGGAAGGAACAGACTGCTGGGGTCTCAACCACAGATCCCTTGGTTAATTGTAAGGGTCCATGGCATAAAAAAGGTTGGGAACCCCTGGTACAGAGGGATATTGATGGGTGAGCGTTTGGGAAAATGGAGCGTAGGAGACAACTGGCCTGATTGAGTGCTGCATTTTCACTGTACTCCTGTAAACATAAACTGTGTGCCATTAGGTTGCCGCCTAGATTCTGCTAATTGAAAACAAAAACTACAAATGCTGGAACTCTGAAATAAACCTGCAGTATGATGGAGATACTCGCCAGGATAGAAGGCAGTTGTAGTGGGAGAAAAATGGAATTTTAGGTCAACAAAACCAGAACAGTAGAACTAAGAAAAGCAACATGGTTTAAGATGCTGAGAGAGGACAGCGGAAGGAACAAAGGGGATGTCTCAGAATGGATAAAATTAAAGATTGTCCCGACTAAATAAATTCTCTTTATGTCTTCTGATGGAGAGAAATTGAGTGTTCATTGATCATAAGTGGTCTGTCAGGAGGAGTGTAAATAGAGCACAATGAATGAGTGCGGTTGGAGGGGTAAAGCAGCAAAAATGCTCAGCAAAATAAAAGCTTTTCTCTTTACAAGTTTTTAGAAATGAACAGTAAATGTTGGCATGTCAAAGATGCCCACAACTTATTTTTAAAGAAAACATCTTACTATATTGGAAAGCGGAGGCCAAAATAGAGAAGATAGCAGAAATAATAAACACAAGGTTTTGCAGATGGTAAAAGTCAAAAGCAGGGGTGCAGTGCTAGCCGCAGTGCATCTGGCACCTCTCTAAGAAAAAAGCCGAAATGAACAAGCTAATTAATTAGGTGCCGCCCAGGGTGATTTGAGTATCTCAGAAACTGATGATCTCCTGAGATTTTTACGCACAACAGACTCACTCTGGCGTTTACAAAGAATGGGGCCAAAAACAAAAAAAAAATCCAGTGAGTGGATTTAACAAGATACTTTCGCTCACAGAACAGCCACTCACTGGATTTTTTTTGCTTTTGGCAGCATTCTTGGTAAACTTTGGAGTCTGTTGTGCGTAAAAATCCCAGGAGATCATCAGTTTCTGAGATAAATCACCCTGGGCGGCACCAAATTAATTAGCTTGTTCATTTCGGCTTTTCTCTTAGAGAGGTGCCGGATGCACTCCAGCTGGCACTGCACCCTTGATGAAAAGTAATTCATACAAGTGCTGGAGGAACCCATCAGGTCAGGCAGAAACATCGGCTCTTGATTCCTTTCCATAGGTGCAATTTGTGTATGTTGAGGGGAATGGCCACGAGTGCAGAAGTTATATGTTTACAGAGAGACTTGGAAACGTGGGAGGATTTTGTAGATAGATGGGGAGATTGTCTCCATCTTCCCCCAATAGTCATGGGATGAGTTAGGTGTTTATGATGTAACTATCAAGTTTCTGATCATATTTAAGTCCCTTGGTAATCATCCACTTACATCCCAATGAAGGGTCTTCACCCAAAACATTGACTTGCTGAGACAACCAATCTGGATAACTTCAGTCACCTTATCACTGAACTGATTTTGCAACCTATAGACTCATTTTCAAGGTCTCTGCAACTCGTGTTCTCAGTATTATTTATTATGTTTCTTTTGCATTTGCAGTTCATAATCTTTTGCACAATGGTTGTTAGTCTTTGTGTGTAGATCTTGTTTATTCTATTGTACTTCTTTGTTCTGCTGTAAATGCCCGCAGGAAAATGAATCTCAGGGTAGTATACGGTGAGTGAGATCATTCACTATGTTGGAAATATTTGGAAGGCCAAATAAAATTAAAACAAAAAGCATCAATGAGCCTTTGAGAAACAGCACATTGCTCAGTAATCAGTTAGGTAGAGGTGACTTTGTTAACACGTAAATTAAACTGTATGGTTGCACAGCCTTAATCATCAGGTCAACATGAGGAAATCTGCAGATGCTGGAAATTCAAGCAACACACACAAAATGCTGGTGGAACACAGCAGGCCAGGCAGCATCTATAGGGAGAAGCACTGTCGATGTTTCGGCCCGAAACGTCGACAGTGCTTCTTCTTATAGATGCTGCCTGGCCCGCTGTGTTCCACCAGCATTTTGTGTGTGTTACTTAATCATCAGGTGCTCATCTGTGCCTTCATCTCTACCTTGTGGTAGGGAAGTGGTAACCATGTTGTCACATTCAATAGACTGTATTTTTGCCCCTTGCTCCTTCTGTTAAACACATTCTAAGGGTCATTCACTATGAATATCCTGCTCAACTTTAACTTGCCAGTGTGTGTTAGTTCACACTTTCGAACTCTTGTTAAGGGTGCACTGCTCTCGTGCAACTACAGTGCAAAGCTGCAGGAAACACAGCATGAGAGGGAGAGAGATTGAGATTCAATTCACTTACTTTTTAGACATTACACAGTAGTTTAAGGGACAGGGCTGGATTAACCTAGTAGCAAAAGTAGTATATGCTACAGGTCCCGCATTTTCGAGGGCCCTGCCTGCACTAAATGCTTGCAAGCTGCAGTCTGGTGAAATCGGCATTCTCCCCGTTTCCTCACATCTGTTAGAGTGAGTGTTGGGTAGATGATTCATTTACTCTTAAATAAATGACTTCAGCCATCAGTCTTCTGTTCTTTGACAGAGTACTGTGGATTGAGTTCATAATAATGCATCTCCTAAAAGCTGAGAACCCAGTTTCAATGCATCTCTGGCGCCTCTGAGACAAGATTGCTAAGTATACAGGTAGTTTTGAAGACACCATATCTATGCTTTTTGATATAAATTGTCCTCTATGTAAGCACGTAACATACCAAATAATATATTATGGATTTTAACTGCAAAGCCTCATTTGTTTCATCAATGACCTTCCCGGCAGGAGAATAGTCATCTGCCGGATGTAAATTCCTTGTATGTGCACAGGTACTTGGCGATTAAAGTCTGATTCTGATTGCTGGATTTTATGTGGTGTATATCCAAGGATCTTGTGAATTGCTACCTTAATCCTGTAATCGCGGGAGTTAGAGGGGGTTAATAATATCCGAATTGCCGGCGATGCTCACATCCCATGAACCCAGAGAAGAACGCGGAAAGCATTTTCAGAAGTTGAAATCGAAGTTACAGTCGGCCCTCCTTACCCGCGAATTCCGTATGCGCAAATTCAACCAATCGTGAATCGCGAAAACCTGGAAGTGCTCTTCCAGCACTAGTTGTTTGAGCATGTACAGACTTTTTTTTTTCTTGTCATTATTCCCTAAATGATGCAGTATAACAACTAGTTTACATAGCATTCACATTATATTAGGTATTATAAGTAATCTAGAGATGATTTAAAGTATACGGGAGGATGTGCGTGGGTTATCGTGGATCAGGATAAAAAGAATCGTAAGTTCTCTTACTAAGTAAGTCGGAACAGGTACATTCGGTATTATTTAGCATCAGTTAGTCAAATGTTTGTCTTAGCATATAGTATATATTTTACCTTTCTATGCATATAAAACACTTAAGAAAGTATGTTTCAGCGCCAGGCTCGGGAATGGAATTTCCTGAGTTCGACCGAGTGACAGATCGCTCCCGAATGCACTCTCCACCATGCGGGGTTGATGTGGAGGATCAAAAACCCAAAACCCCAAAGCGAAATAATAAAGCCACTGTGTTGCTTAGTAATAATTGTAGCTTCCATCGGGGTAGAGCCTTTCTCACTTTATCCTTTAAAATTGTTCCAGTCCTTTACCGATGTAGCCTAATGCTTTTCCAATGACCGATGGCATTTCAGCTCTTTCCGATCGCTTTATTATTTCCACTTTATTTTCAATCGTGATCGTATTATTTTTGTGAACAGAAACACTGCAGATTCAGAGTTCTGCCGCCGGGTCCTAATGTCCACCGCACTGAGACACCTTAAATAAGGTTTGGGGTTCTGCTTGGTCCTACAATCCACTGCATTGAGACAGGTTGAATAAGGGACTTGAGCATCCGCAAATTTTTCTATCTGTGTGGGGTCCTGGAACCAATCCCTCGCGGATAAGGAGGGCCAACTGTACTTGCCCTGAGACAGACTATCTTAATCGATTACTCATATGAAAAAAAAGTTCAAATGAATGAGGTCCGCTAATGGCAGGACCTTTTGATAGACATGGATTGTGTGTGTTGTTTCTGTGCAGTTCGATGTCTTGCGTTACAAATGAAAAAGCTACAAGCAGTTCCAGTGACAAGTCTGCATGGCCCAGGTTAAATTTACAATTGGTATTCATACACGAAATGAGACTGAGGAATGAGACAGCATTCTAGGTACTGTCAGGAACATGAAAATCTGAAAGGGAGTGCTAAAAAATCAGGTTATCAGTAATCACCTCTGGTACTTGTTTCAAGGCATCAGATGATTTGCGAACAACCCCGTTTGAAAGAGGTCCATGTATGCAACGATTCTAACGTGGAATGTGAGTTGGAACCAGAATATCATCCCGTATAGAAAACAGCAGTGTGAATGCATTTTCATTATCACGGACTAAAATCGCATCAGCAGTTGCTGAGAGCGAGGAGATGTCGCAGCCTCTGTACAAGTAACTGAAAGGTACTTACCCGGGACACCGATAAATCCAATTACTGTGTAACGAATAATCCGTGCTTGTACCATTGTTAATCCCGGGCTGTTAGAATTTAAACGTCTGCTCCCAATTTTCTAATGTTCTACTTTTCATAAAAGACAGTGAGGGTAAATAAATTCAAACAAAGCACAATTGTCAGATTTCTTCTGCGTCTACTGGGTAAAATACTTCAGGGATCAGACGTTCATAGTCCACCGTGTGCAGAAGAGCATGAACTTCTGCGTGCAATAGGCATTTCCAGTATCATCAACAAATTTGCTCATGCTAAATCTAGAAAATCTAACTTTTAAGTTGTAGTTTTGTTACTTTTGGCATTTGAAATTGATACCTACATGTAAGTAATACTATTATTGAAGTGTCAGACATTTGTCGTATTATCTGGCTATATAGCAAATGAAAAAATTGGATTACTTTACTAAGCAAGTAAATAATTTATGCTTTAATACTTGTGTTTTTTAAAATTTTAGGGCCCCTTTAGAACATATGCTACAGGCCCCACGCTAGCTTAATCCATCCCTGTTAAGTGACCTTCCACTGAACCAGGTTAGTTCAAAGGGAGTACAGGAAACAAGGTTCTAATATGTTAGTGAGTTTCAGAAAAAAGACAAATTAAGCTTTTACAAGTGCACAGATGACTAACAAGCCGTTATGAGTTTAAAATGAGTGTGGGATTATGGGCCCTGATGAGTTTAAAGGGAGCAAGGGAACGGGGACCCTGGTGAGTTTAAAGGGAGCGCGGGAAACTGGGCCCTGGTGAGTTTAAATGGAGCGAGGGAACGGGGACCCTGGTGTGTTTAAAGGGAGTGAAATAATGTGAGCCTTGGTGAGTTTAACGGTAGCACAAGAAGATGCTGATCTATCAAAACGCTGGAAAAAAATTTGGAAGTGGATTGTTGGAGTTTTAGATTTAAGTTTTTAAAATATATTTCAAGTTTCTTGTTTTCTTTTGGAACTGGTAGTAAAGATTCTGAAGCAATGCATATACTATTGTGCTTTTCCTGATTTCTCCCTTACTAAAATGGGCGTGGGTTTATGGTTTCTCAGCAGCTAACCACCTGATCTGGCAACTGACCTTGGGCCATATTCAACTGATTTTATTCTCAAATGATCCTGAGTAACTTGTGCCTGGCTAGATCCTTAACATGGGTGATGGGTTTTCATGGAGCCATAGATTCACCCAGCACAGAAATGGATCTTGCACCCACAATGTCCGCATTGCTCTTTCTGCCCATCGACACTAATCCCATCTGCCTGTATTGGGACCATTTCCTTCTATGCATTGCCTATTTACGTGTCACTTGAACTTAATAATTGTGGTTCTTGGTTTGAATGTATAGAGGAATATCAAACACATTTGGATTATTAGTTTTGCATTTGTAGTACAGGAAGAATGCACTCACAACCATATCCTAATTTGTAGTCACAGAGTGGGAGAACACCCATCATCTTCAAGATTATGTGCCATGGGCGATCATGTTCTCAAGATAATGATTGTTCTTAGCAAATTTTTCTACAGAAGTGGTTTGTCATTGCCTTCTTCTGGGCAGTGTCTTTATAAGACAATTAACTCCAGTCATTATTAATACTCTTCAGAGGCTGCCTGCCTGGCATCAGTGGTCGCATAACCAGGACTCGTGATATGCACCAGATGCCGGTACGGCCGTCCACCACCTGGTCCCATGGCTTCCCATTACTCTGATCGAGGGAGGGGGGATGCTAAGCAGGTGCTACACCAGGGGTCGGCAACCTTTTGCCTCTGTGGGCCTGATCGCATATTAATGAGTGGACCATGGACCAGATAATTGCCATCAGAATTATGCATTTAAATACATCTAGTTATGTTTTGCCTCAAATTAATGAATAATACACGCTAGAAAATCATTTGTGCTTAACCAAGGATGCCATCAAAGAGTAATCAAAGAGCTCAGTTTAGTTGCAGTTTATTTCAATCAAGGCATCGTTTTAATCTATTAAAAGGACACAAAGAATCTTTAAACATAAAACGTATGAACATGTTGCATTAAATGGTGGTAAATTAAGTATAATAATTTTTTTTTAATGCCAACAGTCAATAAGTCAATGTGAAACTTGATGCTGTTTGTTGCTTGAAAGCTTCTCAATATTGGTTGTCAGGCTTGTTGATGCCAAGAACAAGACATTGTCCAGATGAGCATCAGTCAATCTTGTTCTCAACTGGTTTTGGTGTGCTTCATTTTGAAAATAATTGCTCACACAGATAAGTGCAGCCAAACAATGATGCCAACTTTTTTGCATGGTCCACTAAGTTAGGATACCCCCACTATATTTTCTATAGAAGTCAAACACTGACACATCTTCAGAATGAAATTTTGATCTCAATATGTCGTCACACTGCATTCCATTTGAAAAATTTCTGATGCAGTGTCCACTTCCACATCAAATGGAGTAGCAAATAGCTTGAACTCATTTGCATGCAAGCAAAAACCAACAGAGCGAGATGAACAACACACACAAAATGCTGGTGGAGTTCAGCAGGCCAGGCAGCATCTATAAGGAGAAACACTGTCGACGTTTCAGGCCGAGACCCTTCGTCCCCAAAACATTGACAATGCTTCTCCTTATAGATGCTGCCTGACTTGCTGTGTTCCACCAGCATTTTGTGTGTGTGGTTTGAATTTCCAGCATCTGCAGATTTCCTTGTGTTTGCTCTTTAAAAACGAGATGAAACCTCTTTTCTCAATTCTTGGACCATATTCACAATAATGCCTGGATCTTTTGCTTTACCTTTTTTGAAAAGTGGGAAAATGTGCACAATTTTGTTTTTGAAGCTGGTACTCCCACAATTGCAGCTTTCTTTCAAAGGCCACAATATGACCATACAATGCAGTAGAACAGAGTGATCTAGGAATAATGGTGCATAGTTCCCTGAAAGTGGAATCTCATGTGGATAGGGTGGTGAAAGAAGCTTTTGCTATGCTGGCCTTTATAAATCAGAGCATTGAGTATAGGAGTTGGGATGTAATATTAAAATTGTATAAGGCACTGGTGAGGCCAAATTTGGAGCATTGTATACAATTCTGGTCACCAGATTATAGGAAAGATGTCAACAAAATAGAGAGAGTACAGAAGAGATTTACTAGAATGTTACCTGGGTTTCAGCACCTAAGTTACAGAGAAAGGTTGAACAAGTTAAGTCTTTATTCTTTGGAGCGTAGAAGGTTGAGGGAGGAATTGATAGAGATATTTAAAATTATGAGGGGGATAGATAGAGATGACGTGGATGGGCTTTTTCCATTGAGAGTAAGGGAGATTCAAACAAGAGGATATGAGTTGAATCTTAAGGAGCAAAAGTTTAGGGATAACACGAGGGGGAACTTCTTTACTCAGAGTGGTAGCTGTGTGGAACGAGCTTCCAGTAGAAGTGGTAGAGACAGGTTTGGTATTGTCATTTAAAGTAAAATTGGATAGGTATATGGACAAGAAAGGAATGGAGGGTTATGGGCTGAGTAGGTGGGACTAGGTGTGAGTAAGCGTTCGGCATGGACTAGAAGGGCCAAGATGGCCTGTTTCCGTGCTGTAATTGTTATATATATGGTTATATCTCATGTATCATCTGATTTTTTTTCTTCCTTGAATTTGTAAATTCACGTTATTTAGTTGAGAATGACGCTGTTTCTGGTTATAAATTTGAACGATCCCATCTGAAAACCTGTGCGTGCACAGTGTATCTGTTGCATATTAATAAGCTAGTCTGCCTTCCCATCATTTGTATATACCAGTGTTTGGTTTGAAACAAAACGGAACCTGGGGCCAGTGTAACAAATCGCCATGCAAGTCCATCAGTGTGGTCGCATGAAGCACTCAGAATAAGGAAAAATCGCTTGCGGTCTGGTTAAGAATAGTATCCCAATATTTGCTCGCTATATTGCCTACCCCTGTGCTACACCTTGCCTGAGAGTGGCCTGCAGGCTAGGGGAGGGAAGGAGAACCTTACACCTCCTTTGGTAGAGATGTAGTTCCACTCCACCACCCACAAAGAACACTACAGCAGGCCCCTTGGTCAATATAGTATGAGCTAAATATTAATCTTCCTAATCCCATGAACCTGCACCCTTTATACCTCTCCCATCCATATACACCATCCAATTTCTCTTAAATGTTGAATTCAAAACCAAGTCTACATTTTCCACTGGCAGCTTATTCCATACTCTCACCATCCTCTGTGTGAAAAAGTTCCCTCTCATCTTACCCCTTTAAACATTTTGCCTTTCACCCTTAACCCATGATCTCTAGTTCTAGTCTCAGCCAATCGCAGTGGAAAATGTCTGTTACCACTCATAAAAGATGTGTGTTGACATATAAATTATACTATTTTTCTGTGACAGCCAAGATGGGGAAAGGCGTTAAATAGATAGTGCAGAGTACCCCTGTGGCCATTCCCTCAGATCAAATCATTAGAAAAGGGTAGGGTAGATGTTGAATCGTCGTGAATAGAGCTAAGGAACTACAAGGGTAAAAAGACCCTGATAGGAGTTGTATACAGACCCCAAAACAGTAGTAAGGATGTGGCCTGGAAATTCAACGTGAGATAGAAAATGCATGGCAAAAGGGCAATGTTTCAATATCATGGGGTACTTCAATATGCAGATTGTTTGGGAAAATCAGGTTGGCGCTGGATTACAGGAGAGGGAATTTCTAGAGTGCTACTTAGAGCAGCTCTTGGTTGAGCCCACTAGAGGATCAGCGATTCTGGATTAGGTGTTGTGCAATGAGCCAGAATTGATTAGAAAGCTTAAGGTAAAAAGAACCCTTAGGGGAGGTGATAATAATATGATTGAATTCACCATGAAATTTGAGAAGGAGAAGCTAAAGTCAAATGACAAATAAGAAAAAAATCTGCAGATGCAGATCAGCTGAAAGGTCTAAGCCTGAAACAATGATTATTCTTTTTTCCTGACCTGCTGATTTCTGCCAGATTTGTGGGTGTGTGTGTGTGTGTGTGTGTGTAGAAGAAGAAGAAAGCCCTTAACTCCGAGTGGAGTCATCGGGACGCGGTCGTGACGGCGTTTTTTTTTTAGCAGGGTGGGTGGGGGTGTGTGTGTGTGTTGCTACAGTCAGATGTATCAGTATTACAATGGAGTAAAGAGAATTGCAGAAGCATGAGAGAGGTGTTGGCCAGAGTTGACCAGAAAAGAACACTGGCAGGGATGACGGCAGAGCAGCAATGGCTGGAATTTCTAGAAGCAATTCGAAAGGTACAAGATATGTACATACCAAAGAGGAAGAAGTATTCTAAAGGAAAGATGACATAACCATGGCTAACAAGAGAATTCAAAGCCAACATAAAAGCCAAGGAGAGGGCATATAATAAAGCAAAGATTTGTGGGAAGTTAGGGGATTGGGAAGCATTTTAAAACCAACAGAAGGCAACTAAAAAATGTCAGTAAAAATGTAAAGCTGAAATATGAAAGTAAGCTAGCCATTAATATTAAAGAAGATAGCAAAAGAGAGGCGAGAGTGGATATCAGGCTGCTGGAAAATGATGCTGGAGAGGTAGTAAAGGGGGGGAAGGTAACAAAATAGTGGATGAAATACAAAAAAAAACTGAGGTTCAAAGGGATTTGGGAGTCCTTATGCAGGATTCCCAAGGGTTAATTTACAACTTGAGTCTGTGGTTAGGAAGGCAAATGTAATGTTAGAATTCATTTCAGGAGGACTAGAATATAAAAGCAAGGATGTAATGTTGAGACATTATAAAGCACTGGTGAGGCCTCAGATGTTCGGCCACTTATCTTAGAAGGATGTGCTGAAACTGGAGAGGGGCAAAGTACCCTCTTGAAAATGATTCCAGGATTGAGTGGCTTGTCATATGAAGAGGGTCTAATGCAGGGGTCAGCAACCTTTACCACTGAAAGAGCCACTTGGACCCGTTTCCCACAGAAAAGAAAACACTGGGAGCCGCAAAACCCGTTTGACATTTAAAATGAAATAACACCGCATACAACGTTTTGTTTTGCCTTTATGCTATGAAAAAACAAACTGTAATGTGTTGCATTTATGAAATTGATGAACTCCTGCAGAGAAAACGAAATTACATTTCTGCATGCAACAAAAACATTTTGAACTCCGAAAAAAAGACGTTGGGTTGAAGGTTACTTTTAAGTAAAATACTCAACGTCTATTTGAGTCCTTCTTGTATTTATGAAAAACGCCAAACTTAAATTTGCCGCCAGCAGCAAACCAAAAATAACGTCAGCCAGCTGTCAACCTGAAAAATAAAAGGACTATTTCACTGAACAATGAAAACATATGAATATACGTAAAATAATAGGCAATTAAAATATTTATCATACTTGTTCAGGTTGACTCACACCTGACAATGCAGTCGTATTCAGTAGGGATGGATCGATGCTTAGGGGAGTGACCGGGAAGGATAATGTGTTTTTTTCCTCTCTGAACTCACAGAAGCGTTTCCCAAACGATGTTTGCATTGCGATGATTGCAGAATGTAAATACTCCGAATTTATCATGTCGTGACCTTGTTTGAACTCTCTCAAATTGGGGAAGTGAGACAATGTGCCTTTCTGTAAATCTCTGGCAAGCAACGTCAACTTGCGCTCGAATGCCAAAACATCCTCCAACATGTGCAGGGCTGTACGTCCTTACCCCGTTGAAGAGCTGTGTTTAGCGTGTTCAGGTGCGCTGTCATGTCTACCATGAAGTGTAGCTTTTCCAGCCACTCTGGCTGTTCCAGCTCAGGAAAGTTGAGCCCTTTGCTGCCCAAGAAAGTTTTCACTTCTTCCAGACATGCAACAAAGCGTTTCAGCACCTCTCCTCTGGACAGCCAGCGATAAAAACACGTTGTAGCGGTGTGCTACACGCAGTCAGTAAACTGCAGTCAAAGATAGCTTTATTCGAACTAAACAGCCTTGCTTTTAAGCCTCCCTCAACCCGCCCCCCATGGGCGCGGATGCTGCAAAAGTCACGTACTCATAAACCCCGTAGGCTATCTCCCTTAGCCTGAACGCTGGCTAATTGTGAGCCGGTCCGGATGTGTCAGGAAATGGGTCGCCACAACGTCTTATTTAGATTGTACAAGATCACCATAATCTTCAAATTTAGATTTACATTTCAAAAACTAACAAACTAACATAAATTACATTTTAATTAAATACTGACCGTGTAGCGGTGTGCTACACGCAGCGCTAAAATTACGACACGGAGTCGGTAACTGCAGTCGAAGGAAAAAACTTTATTCGAAATCTTCAGCCTCACTTTTAAGCCTCCCTCAACCTGCCCCCCCATGGCGCAGAGGCTCCAAAGCTCTGTGCTTGCAAACCCCCGTAGGCTATCTAATTGTGAGCCGGTTCGGATGTGCCAGGAAAAGGGTCGCCACAACCAATTATTTCCCAAAGCAACAGGGAGCCGCAGCACAGACGTAAAAGAGCCACATGTGGCTCCGGAGCCGCGGGTTGCCGACCCCCGGTCTAATGGCTCTGGGCCTGTTATCACTGGAATTCAGAAGAATCAGGGGTGACCTCATTGAAACCTATCAAATGGTGAAAAGGCTTGAATATGGAGAGGATGTTTCCTATGGTGGAGAGTCAAGATCAGAAGGCACAGCCTCAGAATTGCAGGGTGTCCTTTTAGAATGGAGTTGAGGAATTCTTTAGCCAGAGGGTGGTGAGTCTGTGGAATTCTTTGCACAGGCAGCTGTAGAGGCTGCCTTTATGTATATTTAAGGTAGAGGTTGATAGATTCTTGATTGGTCAGGGCATGAAGGGATATGGGGAGAGGGGATATGGGGAGATTGGGGTTGAGAGGAAAATAGGATCAGCTATGATGAAATAGTGGAGGGAACTTGATGGGCCAAATGGCCTAATTCTGCTCCTATTTCTTGTATCTTATAACAGGTGTAGGGAACCTTGGTTTTCAAATGATATCGAGGTCCTGGTTAAAAGAGAAAAGTTGGTGCGTAGGGGGTATAGGCAAAGAAATCAGGAGGGCTAAATTAAGGCATAATATTACCTTAGCAGACAAGGTAAAGAAGACTCCTAAAGGATTCTACAGATAGGTTAAGAGCAAAAGGATTGCTGGGGACAAAATTGGTCCTCTGAAAGGTCATGTGTGGAGCCAAATGAGATGGGAGACCTCTCAAATGAATTTTTTGCAATCATATTGAATGAGGAGATGGACACCAAGTCTAAAGAAATGAGGCAAAGCAGCATTAACTTCATGGACCCTGTACAGATTATAGAAGGGGAGGTGTTTGCTGTTTTTCCACAAGTTAGGATGGATAACTAGCCTGGGTTTGACAAAGTGCTGCCATGGACCCGACAGGAGGCAAGTTCAGAAATTGTCGAGGATACCTAAATCATCCTTGGCAACAGGTGAGGTACCAAAGGATTGAAGATTAGCCAATATTGTTCTGTTGTTTAATAAAGGCCATTAAAGACAAACCAGGAAATTATTTGCTGGTGACCCTGACACTAGTAGTGGGAAGTTAATCAGTCATTAACAAGAGAAAATCTGCAGATGCTGGAAATCCAAGCAGCACACACGAAATGCTGGAGGAATTCAACAGGCCAGGCAGCATCTGTGGAAAGAGTACGGTCGATGTTTTGGGCTGAGATTCTTCAGCAGGACTGAAGAAAAAAAGCTGAGGAGTAGATTTAAAATGTGGGGGGAGTTAGAGAGGAGCACAAGGTGATAAGCATGTGGTCGAAGAGTTGGAGGGTCACAGAGGGGGAACAGTGAGAGAGGGTTTCGCTGAACTCCTGTGGAAGGGAAGATTTAAACTTCTTCAGGGTAGCATTCCTAGAAGAGACTTTGTAGTGTAGTAGTCCAATCACAAACAAGAGAAATCTGCAGATGCTGGAAATCCAAGCAACACACAAAATGTTGGAGGAATTCAGCGAGCCAGGCAGCATCTATGGAAAAGAGTACATTCGTCATTTCAGGATTGGAGAAAAAAAGCTGTAGATTAAAAGGAAATGGATTTAAAAGGTGGGGGAGGGGAGAAACACAAAGAAACCCTCTCTCATTGCTCCCCCTCTGTGATCTCTACGGCCGGCCGATCCTTCAACCACGTGCTTATCACCTTGTGCTGCTCTCTCCCCCACCTTTTAAATCTACTCACTTTTTTTTTCCAGTCCTGCTGAAGGTTCTTGGCTTGAAACGTAGATTACTCCTTTCTGTAGATGTTGCCTGGCCTGCTGAGTTCCACCAACATTTTATGTGTAGGAAAGTTATTGGACGGTTTTCTGAGAAACCCAGATATATGAGTATTTGCATAGACATGGACATGGACTAACTAAGGAGAGTCGTGTGTGGTAGATTGTATCTAACTAATCTTCAGAGATTTTCGAGGAAGTTTCTAGGAAAGTTGATGAAGGCAAGGCAGTGGATGTTGTCAATATGGACTTTAATAAGGTACTTAACTAGGTCCCGCATGAGAGGTTAGTCAAGTTTGTTCAGTCGCTCAGCATTCATACTGAGGCAATATATTGGATGAACCATTGGCTTTGGGGTAGAAGCCAGAGAGTGATAGTAGATGGTTAACTCTCTGACTGGAGGCCTGTGACTAGTGGAGTGCCCCTGGGATTGGTGCTGGGCACGTTGTTGTTTGTCAAACTGTATATCAACGATCTGGATGAAAATGTGGTTAACTGGATTAGTAAATTGGCGAGTATCACCAAGACTGGGGGTGTAGTGGACAGTGAGGAAGACTATCAGAGCTTGCAGCAGAATCTGGACCGACTGAAAAATGACAGATGAAGTGTAATGCAGACAAGTGTGAGCTGTTGCACTTCAGTAGGACCAAACAGGGTAGGTCTTACTCAGTACACTGAGGAGTGTAGTAGAACAAAACAATGTGGGAATACAAGTCCATAATTCATTGAAAGTGGTGTCACAGATTGATAGGGTCATTAAGAGATCTTCTGGCATATTGGCCTTCATAAATCAAAGTATTGAATACAGAAGATGGGATGTTATGTTGATGTTGTATAAAACATTAATGAGGCCTAATTTGGAGTATTGTGTGTAGTTTTGGTCACTTACTTGCAGGAAAGATGTAAATAAGGTTGAAAGAGTACAGAGAAAATTTACAAGGATGTTACTGGGTCTGGAGGACTTGAGTTATATGGGAAGATTTAATAGCTTAAGACTTTATTCCTCGCAACATAGAAGATTGAGAGGAGATTTGTTAGAGGTATGCAAAATTATGAGGGTATAGATAGAGTAAATGGAAGCAGACTTTTTTTTTGCAATGAGGTTGGGTGGAACTTCAACTAGAGGTCATGGGTTAAGGGTGAAATGTGAAAAGTTTAAGGTTGAACATGAGAGGAAACTTCACTCAGAGCATCGTGAGTGTGTGGAACGAACTGCCAGTGCAAGCAGTAAATGCAAGCTCAGTTTCAACATTTAAGAGAAGTTTTGGTAGGTACATGGTTGATAGGAGTATGGAGGCCTATGGTCCTGCTGCAGGTTGATGGGAAAAGGCAGTTTAAATTGTTCATATGGAGTAGATGGGCTGAAGGGCCTGTTTCTCTGCTGTACTTCTCTATGACTCCAGACTCAATAGAACCCATTCAAAAAAAAGACCATCAGCACACAGTATGCAGGAGAAAATTTTTTCAAACGATAAAAGTGAGCAAGTAACATTCAGAACTGAAGTTCTCAGAAGGGAGTTCACAGCCATGAAGTCAGTCATATCATGGAGTGCATTTAAGAGCTAATCTCGATTGTTTGGGTCTGGAGTCACCCCAGGTATGAATGAGGACTTCCTTCCCTAGTACAGATTGTTGTCAGTTAAATGCAACACAAGACATACCTCCCTGAACAGTTACTTTGCCTGTGAAGTGTATTAATTATGGTTAGTTAAAGCAATTCAACGATTTATTACCTAGTTTCAAATAAAACTCAATAATATTTCTATTTTAGTTTGTTTCACAATTTCCAAAACTTGCTAATTCTGTTTGGGTCTTAACCACTGCAGCTGAACCTGGCCATGGTTTGATGCCATGAGTGTTTCTCCCATTCAGAGTCTTGAGTCAGAGAATTCAGGTCTTCACCAGTCGTTGGTCTCTGGAGTTCTTGCTGCCAATCATTTTGTACATCTGCTTGTAAATTTTCCAGACATTGCTTTGACTTTATTGCCAATTACATGTCTATAAGTCAACTTCTTTTCTATATATGTGCTTGTCTTTTTTCTCTCAAAGTACTACCCCTACCTTGCCCATCTGATCCATAGTTATCAGAGTTTAAACTTGTATGAGTTAACAGACTGTCCTGATACATAGTATTTTATGTATTTCACAGTATTGTTAGGGGGTGGGGTTGGTTGCGTTCACTGTGCAGTAAGGCTGTCTGACCTGGAAAAGTACTGCAATTACATTGTCTAACTAATGTTAACTTGGGCTTCAAATGTCAGTGTGACCCCACTTCACACGGTCCCTCCTTTTCACATTGTTTAGTTTTGGTTCCAGTTCTACTTAACTTTCTCCTGACCTTGTTTCCAGTTCTACTTAACTTTCTCCCATAGTTAATAGAACACACAAGTTATTTAGATGAGTGGACACTGTATTATCTGCTATCGCTACTTACGTGGCAAAAGGCTGTTGTGGCCCCAGAAAACGCCAAAACACGTTTACGGTCAGCAACCAAGGTGTTGGTGTGATGGATGGTCAACAGCCAGAATATCTTTTTTTTAAGTAATGCAAAGAATGCTGCTTTTATGCCAAAACCATCAACAAAAACAGTACAGTATTCTTAGCAGTGTGGAAGAATGGAGGGATCTTAGGGTCTTCATCCATAGATCCCTCAAAATTCCCTCACAAGTTGATGGGATTGTTAAGAAGGCGCTTGGTGTGTTGCCCTTCATTAGTCAGTGAATTGAGTTCAAAAGTTGCAAGGTAATGTCTATAAAACTGGATAGACCACTTGGAATATCGCATTCGGTTCTGATCACCTCATTATCGTGGAAGCTTTAGAAAGGCTACAGAGGAGATTTACTCAGAATATTACTCAGAATTCCATTTGAGTTCTAGAGCATTTCTTATCAATATAGGTTAAGCAATCTATTCTCTTTAGAGCAAAGGAGGATAAGAAACGACTTGATAGAGGTGTGCAAGATGATCAGGGGCATAGATCAAATGGATAGCCAGAGATTTTTTTCCCCAGAGCAAAAATGGCTGATATGAATGGGGTATAATTTTATGGTGATTGGAGGAAAGTATACGGGGAACGTCGAAGGTAGGACATTTTCCACAGTGGTGAGTGCATGGCCAGCCCTGCCAGGAATGGTGGTAGAGGCAGATATACTGGGAACATTTAAGAACATCTTAGATAGAATGATGTGATAGAAAAATGGATGATAGAAATGAAAGATAGAAAGTTGTGTAGGAGGGAAATTGAATCGTAGAGGTTAAAAGGTCAGCACAACACTATGGCCCAAAGGACCTCTACTGTGCAGTAGTGTTCTATAGTTTCATCAATAATCGATTAACCCCAAAACTGTGTGGAGGGAAGAAACATCAATATGGTTAATTTGGCAAAAATGTCCCACATTTCTGTTAAGTTCCATGTTTTTTTTTTCATGACAGTAATCCCCAAATATGAAACCTGTGTTTTCATAATTTGAGCCTTTTTGGAGGTTAATTTATAAATCCTGAGGAACGCAGTAACTGGAGATAGCTCACTGGCCAAGATGAAAAAGTTCCTCTTCCTTACTGGTCTGTAGTAGTATGTCATCAGCATACTGAAACAGGCACTTGGGACAAGAAGATTGCAATCCCTTAGCAAAATGTTGGTGGAAAAATGGAGGAAGAATTGTGTTTTTTGCTTGGGTTTTTGCTAAACCTGGAAATTAAAAGCCGATTGACCAAGTGGTGGAAACCTAACTTACTGTCCGTTACACCACTGGCGTTTAGGGCAACAGTGAAGGTCCTCCATCTCTATCTATGTAAAAATCTAAGACCATTACTAACATCCAGAATAGTAAAATAGCTAGCCCAAGGACTTTGTTTGATCACAGTTGCAGGGATTGTAGAAACAGTGGGAGTGACTTGATTAAGCTGGTAATAATCTAAGGTTACATACCAGGGTCCATCTGGTTTACAAACAACTGTCCACCACCTGCTCCCATGACTTCATGTGACCCTGATTGGGGGGGTGGGGATGCTAGGCAGATGCTACAACTTGCCCAAGGGTGATCTGCGGTCTAGTGGGTGGAAGGAGTGCCTTACACCTCCTTTGGTAGAGATGTACCTCTACCCTACAATACCTTGTGTATTTTCTCACAGGAGAAACATTCTAGATTATCCTAAAGTCTTTCCACAATTTAAAAACTGCCTCCTGCATTTCTTTCTCCCATGCTTGGATGATTCCATGCTTCTTCAATTAGGGAAGGTCAAACTACATCCATCCCATCTTCACTTTCTCCAGCCTTTGTTGTATAACCACACATAAAACCCCTCAGACTGCTGATTGAGCAATTTCATTTTCCCAATGGCATTTAAAAAGATTGGCTCCTTTCTCCCTGTTGCTTCATGGCCTCATCAATATTGCTGAACTTATACTGATGTTTCTGAATCATTACATTTCCCTTCTAATTTTTGACTTCTTCCTGTTTTTTTCTGTTTACTTTTCTTGAGTTTCTTTCACTGTGCCAGAGTCTGAAAATGACTCAAATGTAATATATTCAGTTCTCCTTTACTTTTCTCCTCTTCCCACCAGGATTTGTACCTTGAGTTACTTCAGTTACTTTACATTCTTCCTCTTTAAAGATTTTAAAGAGATTAACTTTATTTGTCATTTGTATATAGGTCATCGAAACAGACTATAGAGGACTTCCGGTAAGATGGCGATTGCTTAACTGCTCCAAACTTTTGTTCTGTTATTTTCGCTATCTTTGCACTAAATGTCTCCATTTTTTAAACCTTAGTTAAGAACTTTATTTGGTCTCTTTCACTTGCCAGCGAACACATCTACCTTACAATGTCTAACAAGAGTTCTAAATCCGAGAGAAAGGAAGTTTCGGCTCTGCCGACTGAGACCCTTGCTGCGCTGGAACAACACCGAGACAATATTTTAAAGGAATTTAGAACTACTTTCAACCAGCTAGACGCCAAACTGGATCGGATCAACGCTAGAGTGGACGAACATGCTGAACACTTATCTCGCATCGATTCGACTTCTGAAGATTTAAAAGGTCGTGTTCGCTACTTGGAGACTCTCTGTTCCAGCCTGGAAGTAAAGTATAGCAAACTCTTTTCCAAAATGGTGGATCTTGAAAACCGGAGCAGCCGTTGCAATCTACGAATCCTTGGTTTGCCAGAGGCCGCTGAACAGGGATCCCCCGTGAAGTTCTTCTCTGAGTTCCTTTGTGAGATATTCGGGAAAGATTTGCTTCCGAATCCGCCTGAGCTCGAAAGGGCGCATAGGGTCTACGTTCTCCCCACAATTCTGGGCTCCCGCCCGCGACCGGTAATTCTGTGCTTTCATCAATACCAGGTAAAACACCGTCTGATTACGGAGGCACGTCGCAGAGGTACTTTTGCTTTTCAAAATACAGTCATTCACTTTGTGGAGGATTTTGCCCCCCAGGTTTTAAAGATGCGTGCTGAGTTTAAAGGTGTAATGAAAGTGCTTTTCGATCGTGGTTTTAGACCCTCTCTTCGCAATCCTGCCGACTTACGAATCATGCTTAATACTGGAAAATATATGTGGCTTAAGTCAGTGAAGGAGGCTGAGGAATTTGTTGGAAGTCTTCCGGCTATCCAGTCAACTTCGGAACCCGATCGGACCTCCTAAAATGGTGGATAAGTACCTTTCATAGTAAAATTACTTTTTCCGGACTCAGAGCTTACTCAAATCATTCAGACATTATTTATTGAAACTCTAAGGGCTGTTGACAATCTTTCCCTGGATTTGGTGTGTCTTTTTTTTTAATAGACATTCTGTGCTTAATGTTTCCCTGTGGACGTTTAAATTGTACTTGTGTAATCTATTTCATTCTTGTATAACTTTATCTGTAGTGTTCTACAATTGACTCTAACTTGTTTTGGAGATTTGAAGTCTTTATTGAAGTCCTCCCTGTTGGTTGATTCACAGTTTAACTGCTGATTATTTTAATTTTTTTTTATATTATTCATTTTTTCACTTTTTTTTACTTCTGATATTTTTTTCTTCTCTGTAAATGGTTGATAAGTACTCTCCTTGAATCTACAATTTTCCCCTTCTTCCCTTTTTTTCCCCTTTCTCTTCCTTTAACCTTCTTGTATTAAGTTTTATATTTCTGCAGAAGATGTTCCAATTTGTAGTTAGTTTTCTAGTGCATAAACTAGTTACCATTTGCTATAGTATTTATACAGAACTGCAGTTAATGACACAGATCTGGAAGTTATATTTGGGTTAATTTTTTTGGTAGAGCTAGCTGCTTTTTTTGGTCGCCGTCTAGTTTTGGGTTGCGTGGGTGGGGTGGGTTTTCCAGTTCTAACATCACTCACTGTATTTATTGTTTTCCTTTATTGCTCAGGACATGTTTATGTTTTGATTTTACGAATCTATGTTTACGTTTCTGCTCCCAGACTGTTATTGTATTGCTTGACTTTTTATATGCCTGCTGCCTTTTATGCATTAGTAATTGATAATGGCTAGTGCACTTAAATTTGTGAGCTGGAATGTAAAGGGATTGAATCACCCTATTAAAAGGAGGAAGGTATTCTCACATATCAAACAACTCAAAGCTGACATTGCTTTCCTTCAAGAAACTCATATTCGTTGTTTTGATAACTCCCGGCTTCTGTCAAAGTGGGTGGATCAGCATTTTCATTCATCCTTTGCTGCTAAAGCTAGTGGGGTCTCCATCCTTATTAACTCAAATATTCCTTTTGAACTCCATAATAAAATATCTGATACAAATGGCCATTTTATTATTGTTTCTGGTAAACTATATAACACTAAAGTTGTACTAGGAAACCTGTATGTCCCCAACTTTGATGATGTTAACTTTTTTGAACTTTTTTTTCCTCACTACCAGACTTAAACTCATATTCTCTTATACTGGGTGGTGACTTCAACTGTTGGTTAGATCCTAATTTGGATCGATCGTCCTCTGTTACCAGACCACCTACTAAATCTGCCTTAGCTATCCAATCGTTTCTCTCTAATTTTGGTATCTCTGATATATGGCGTTTCCTTCATCCTACTGAGAGAGATTTTTTTTTTTCACATGTTCACCATACCTTCACTAGAATTGACTGTTTCTTACTCGATAACCAACTTATTCCATTTGCCTACTCTTGTGACTATCAGAGTATACTGATTTCTGACCATGCCCCAATTACTCTCTCTTTAAATTTTCCTGGTCTCCCTCAGAGGAATAAACACTGGCGGTTTGATTCGACTTTATTATCGGATGATGATTTTCTAAAATTTATTAAGGATCAGATAACCTTTTATTTTAACACTAATACATCACCTGAAGTGTCATCCCAGATTGTCTGGGATGCCATGAAAGCATATCTGAGAGGTCAAATAATCTCTTACACAGCAAATCTCAACAGAAGGTCCTGTGCAGATCAATTAGACCTCATTAACCAGATTAAAGAATTGGATCAACTGTATGCTCAAACTAAGAACCCTGAACTATACAAGTAGCATGTAGAACTCCAAACTAAATTTAATCTTCTGTCTACTCAACCTGTCGAACGCCAACTTCTCGAAAGCAAGAGTCGCTTTTACATTCATGGTGATAAGTCTGGTAAATTTCTAGCCAATCAGCTGAGGTGTTCCAAAGCCAAACAACATATTACGAAGATCTGGAAGGAGAACGGAGACTTTACATCGGATCATTTAGAAATTAATGACGCATTTAAAAAATTTTATTCTCGGCTTTATTCTTCTGAATCTTTGAATGACAATATCTCTGTTGATCAATTTTTAAATAATCTGAATATTCCTTAACTTTCATCTGATTTTAAAGCCAAACTTAATGCGCCTATATCATCAGAAGAAATATCTTTTGCAATTTCTGCACTGTCCTCAGGGAAATCTCCTGGACCTGATGGGTTCCCTGTAGAATTTTATCAATCATTCTCTTCACTTCTTTCTCCTCAGTTACTTTCAGTATTATCTGACTCGTTTAATTACGGCAAATTGCCACCCTCTTTTAATGAGGCATCTATTATTCTTTTATTAAAAAAGGGTAAAGACCCAACAGAGTGTTCCTCGTAAAGGCCGATTTCTTTGCTCAATGTTGATGTAAAGATCTTGTCTAAAATTTTGGCTGATAGATTAGAAACTGTTACTCCCTCTATTATTTCTGATGACCAATCAGGTTTTATTAAAAACGGTCTCCCTTTTTTTTAACATTCGGCGTTTATTTAATATTTTACATTCACCTCCAACTGGGATTCCTGAATGTGTTATTTCCCTCGATGCAGAGAAAGCATTTGATTGTATAGAGTGGAACTACCTTTTTGCAGTCTTAGAAAAATTTGACCTCGGTCAAAGTTTCATTTCTTGGATCAAATTGCTGTACTTGTGTCCTACTGCCTCTGTTTTAACCAACTTTCAGAAATCCCAGGTATTTAATCTCAAACGTGGCACCCATCAGGGATGCCCCTTAAGTCCCTTTCTCTTTGATTTGGCTATAGAACCTTTAGCGATAGCATTTCGAAATTGTCCTGAATTGACCGGGATTTGGAGAGGGGGTGTTGAGCATAAAGTTTCTCTTTATGCTGATGACTTATTTCTCTTTCTCTCAAATCCGTCTACATCCTTACCTCCAATGTTTTCACTTCTTGACCAGTTTAGCCAGATCTCAGGCTATAAACTTAATTTACATAAGAGCGAACTTTTCCCAATTAATAAAGAAGCACAAGAATTAACGTTTCATGATCTCCCTTTTAAAGTAGTCCATAATCAATTTACTTACCTTGGGATTACAGTCACAAGGAAGTTTAAAGATCTCTTTTGTGAGAACTTTGCCAATCTTTCATATACTATAAAACAGAGTCTGGTACAATGGTCACCTCTATCTATGTCTTTGGTAGGTCGTATTAATGTTGTTAAAATGTATGTTCTCCCTAAATTTTTATACTTATTTCAATGTATCCCGATTTTTATTCCTAAATCTGTTTTTGATTCCTTAGACTCTATTATTTTGTCATATCTATGGAAGAATAAGCGCCCTAGAATCAATAAAATCCATCTCCAAAAACCTAAAAAAGAGGGTGGCATGGCTTTACCTAACTTTTGTTTATATTATTGGGCAGCCAATGTATGTTGTGCTACCTTTTGGTCTTTCTTCCATGGCCAACCCGAGTGCCCTAATTGGGTGGCAATGGAGTTGAGCTCCACTAAAGAATTATCTATCTCTGCACTTCTTGGCTCTGCACTCCCTAGTAGTTTGTCCAGATTAATAGTTAATCCTCTTGTTAGACACACTTTGCATATATGGGCTCAGTTTAGGAAATGCTATGGTTTCCATGGTTTTTCCGTTTCCAGCCCTGTCGTACATAATCACCTTTTTTTACCTACTACGTATGATTCAGCATTCCATGTTTGGTATAGGAAGGGCATTAGACATTTTGAAGATCTTTTCATTGATAAACACTTCGCTTCTTTTCAACAGCTCTCTGTTAAGTTCAATCTGCCCAAAGCTCATTTTTTTTAGATATCTCCAAATTAGACATTTTATTGCTCCTTTAATTCCTAACTTCCCTGAAATGCCTGTGAAAAATGCTATGGACTTATTTCTTTCCATTAATCCACTAGGTAAAGGTTTAATATCAATTATTCGAGATAAATTAGCAGCCTTACGATGGGCCCCGGTGGATAAAATTAAAATGGCATGGGAGCAGGATTTAAATACTTCCTTATCTGATGAGAGTTGGGACTCGATTCTCAAATCGGTTAACTCAACCTCTTTTTGTGCTCGCCATTGCCTTTTACAGTTTAAGATTGTTCATAGAGCCCATAATGTCTAAATCTAAACTATCTCGATTCTACCCTAACATTAGTCGGCTTTGTGATAAATGCAAGAGGGGTGAGGCCTCTCTCATTCATATGTACTAGTTCTGTCCTAGCTTGGAGAAATTTTGGAAAGATGTCTTCACTACGTTATCGTATATTCTGAATCACCACCTAGAACCAAACCCTTTAATTGCTTTGTTCGGTTTCTGGGGCGAGACATACTTACGTCTGAGTCCGACCAAATGCCGAATATTATCCTTTGTCTCTCTCTTGGCTAGACGCTTGATCCTCCTTAGATGGAGAGATGTTGCCCCGCCCACTCATGCTCAATGGCTTAATGACATTATGGCCTGCTTGGACCTCGAAAAAATTCATTATTTGGTTCTTAATTCGGATTTAAAGTTCCATAAGGTCTGGGGACCTTTTATCGAGTACTTTCATAACCTTCCTCTTGACTAGGGTGGTTTTTTTTTCGGTCCCTTGCTTTCAGCTCCCTTTTTTTTGGTAGTAGGCATTATTATCCTCTGTTGCTAAGTGTATTCACAGTCTGGGAGTTTGATTGTCCTGATTTATATTCTCTATATTGTGTTGTGGTTGGTCTGGAGTTTTTTTTTGTGTTGTGGGGTTTGGGCAGGATACTAAGTTTACTTGTCTTCAATTTAGGTGCTTTTTTAAAATTCTCTTTCTTTGTATCATATTGTCATTGTATGCTTAATTTTGCACTGTATTAATGTTCCTCATTTTGATCTGGGGTTTTTTTAATTTGTAGTTATGTAGAAAGTGTATAAAAAAACTAATAAAAAAAAGAAACAGACTATAAAATGCATTGTTTGTGTCACCGAACAGCACAGTCAGAGAATTGTGCTGGGGACAGCCTGCAAGTGTTGCCACACTTCTGGTGCCAACATAACATGCTCAAAACTCACTAACCATATTAATATTTTCAGTTATTCCCTTCCTGGAGGGCAATGTAGGAGGGAAGGTTAGATTGATCTTTGAATAGGTAAAAAGGTCAGCACAACATTGTGGACTGAAGGGCCTGTACTTTTCTATATTCTATGTATGTCTTCGAATGTGGGAGGAAACCAAAGCAGCAGGAGTAAGTCCATGTAGTCACCAGGAGAACATACAATCATATTATAGACTGGAGATAATTTGCAATACGTGTAGCTCAGGAGGTTGATGATTGGGTTGAGTTACCAGTATTTTCCTCTCATGGCAACTTACTTACATTTTATTACCATATGAGGAGACATCATCAATGTGGTTTTAATTGTGGTGTGTCCTCCGAGTGCTTGCCAGCTGATATGTCGCCATTTCGGAAACTCAATTGTGATGTAGGGAGAGAATTTTGTTGCTGTTGGTTGTGTGGCAAATTATGCACTGTGGTCTGGAATTTTGCTTGCATTGTCTCATAAATAAGATCATATAACCATATAACAATCACAGAACGGAAACAGGCCATCTCGGCCCTCCTAGTCCATGCGGAACTCGTAATCTCACCTAGTCCCACCTACCCACACTCAGCCCATAACCCTCCATTCCTTTCCTGTCCATATACCTATCCAATTTTACTTTAAATGACACAACTGAACTGGCCTCTACTACTTCTACAAGAAGCTCATTCCACACAGCTATCACTCTCTGTGTAAAGAAATACCCCCTCGTGTTTCCCTTAAACTTTTGCCCCCTAACTCTCAAATCATGTCCTCTCGTTTGAATCTCCCCTACTCTCAATGGAAACACCCTATTCACGTCAACTCTATCTATCCCTCTCAAAATTTAAATACCTCGATCAAATCCCCCCTCAACCTTCTACGCTCCAATGAATAGAGACCTAACTTGTTCAACCTTTCTCTGTAACTTATGTGCTGAAACCCAGGTAACATCCTAGTAAATCGTCTCTGCACTCTCTCTAATTTATTGATATCTTTCCTATAATTTGGTGACCAGAACTATACACAATATTCCAAATTTGGCCTTACCAATGCCTTGTACAATTTTAACATTACATCCCAACTTCTGTACTCAATGCTCTGATTTATAAAGGCCAGCATTCCAAAAGCCTTCTTCACCACCCTATCTACATGAGACTCCACCTTCAGGGAACTATGCACTGTTATTCCTAGATCTATCGGTTCCACTGCATTCCTCAATGCCCTACCATTTACCCTGTATGTTCTATTTGGATTATTCCTGCCAAAATGTAGAACCTCACACTTCTCAGCATTAAACTCCATCTGCCAACGTTCAGCTCATTCTTCTAACTGGCATAAATCTCCCTGCAAGCTTTGAAAACCCACCTCATTATCCACAACACCTCCTACCTTAGTATCATCGGCATACTTACTAATCCAATTTACCACCCCATCATCCAGATCATTTATGTATCTTACAAACAACAGTGGGCCCAAAACAGATCCCTGAGGCACCCCACTAGTCACTGGCCTCCATCCCGATAAACAATTATCCACCACTACTCTCTGGCATCTCCCATCTAGCCACTGTTGAATCTTATTACTCCAGCATTAATACCTAACGACTGAACCTTCTTAACCAACCTTCCATGTGGAACTTTGTCAAAGGCCTTGCTGAAGTCCATATAGACTACATCCACTGCCTTACCCTCGTCAACATTCCTCGTAACTTCTTCAAAAAATTCAATAAGGTTTGTCAAACATGACCTTCCACGCACAAATCCATGCTGGCTACTCCTAATCAGATCCTGTCTATCCAGATAATTATAAATACTATCTCTAAGAAAACTTTTCATTAATTTACCCACCACTGATGTCAAACTGACAGGTCTATAATTGCTAGGCTTACTTCTAGAACCCTTTTTAAACAATGGAACCACATGAGCAATATGCCAATCCTCCGGCACAATCCCCATTTCTAATGACATCTGAAAGATCTCCGTCAGAGCTCCTGCTATCTCTACACAAACTTCCCTCAAGGTCCTGGGGAATATCCTGTCAGGACCTGGAGATTTATCCACTTCTAAATTTCTTAAAAGCGCCAGTACTTCCACCTCTTTAATTGTCATAGGTTCCATAACTTCCTTACTTGTTTCCCACACCTTACACAATTACACCTTACAATTACATTCTTACACCTTACACAATCAAAGTCTACATGTCTGTTTACAGAATTGTTCATGCTTCTAGGAATTTTCGTGGATGCTGCATGTTTTGCTTGTGCCATGCCTTTCACTGATGCCCTGTCAAATTTGTGCCCCTGTTGATATTCATAGGTGGAGAGTTGGTCATGTCGCTTGACAACCTGTTGATATTCAAGGATCCTTGTAGATAGTTTTCTCCCAGTTAGGCCGAAGTAATATTTGCTGCAGTCCTTGCATTGGATTTTGTAGACCACATTGGTCTTGTCCAGACCGGTGGGAATTGAACCCCAAATGGTGATGACTGGTACGGTAAATCGTTGCACTAACCTCCATGGTACATTGGTTATTCTTAACTTAAAATTCTAACTTCTAATTTAACTTCTAAATCTAGCTTTGCACATGCAACTGCAATTGACTGTCTTAATTCTTTTTCTCTTTTGCTCTCTTTGGCTTGAGCCTGTTTCCAGATTGCATTCCATGAGAAGCCAGTCCTTAACAGAAATTAGCCATTTGTGCCTTTTTTTATTGAAATAATTTCTCAAATATCTATACCATAATCTTGTTTTCTATCTTTCAAAACTATATACCATAATCCTCTGTTGTCCATCAAAATAATATTTCTAAGCTCTATACCGTAACCCTCTGGCTTCTGTCATTGTCTGATGCTGCCTGCTATGTTTTGTAACTTCAAAACATTATACTTTTTCCAAAGGAAAACAAGAGAGTCAGAAGTTGAGTCATGTACTTCACTTTTTCCTTTAATTGGGGTGCGCATGTATCATGACATATGCATATAAATTGTAATGAGTTATTTAAACAAATAAATAAAGCTTGATCAACAAAATATTTACAGTATTACTTAAATATTACTGAAATACTTAAATACACAACAATGGCTGCTAGACAAATAGCTGTGGTATTACTAATCAGACTCTTGTACAAACTTTTAATTATTCAGATTAGGTCAGAATGATTTTTGTATCAGCTTTTAGCAAGCCCAACCAGGGATGCCAAACGTTATCAATTAGATGTAGCTTTGCAAGAAACCACAGCTTGCCTACTAATTATACTTCATAAATCATGATTAGTTCAAACAACTCAAAGATTCATTATGTACTTCAAACAAAACTCATTAATTTAGTTACTTAAGTTCAAAGTAAGTTTATTATCAAAGTACATATGCATACGTCACCATATGCTACCCTGAGATTCAATGAGAAACTACACAAAGACTGACAAACAACCAATGGACAAAAGGACACTACTAAACCCATCGCTGAACTATTCCCACAACTTGTGTACTCATTTTTAAGTACCCTTCATCTCATGTTCTCAATATTTATTGTTTATTTTTTTCTATTATTTTGTCTTTGCAGTTTGCTGTCTTTTTGCACATCAGTTATTTGTCTGTCCTGTTGAATGTGGTCTTTTAATTGAATCTATTGTGTTTCTTGGATTTACTATGAATGCCCATAAGAAATTGAATCTCAGCGTTGTATGTATTTTGATAATAAATTTGCATTGAACTGTGCAAATTCAAATAAATAATATCAAGTATATACGCTGCAGTGACTTTGAAAGTGAATCTATAGGATGTGGAATCAATTCAATATTTCACGATTCTTTTTGTTAATTTCACAACTTCTAAGATTTGTTAATTTTATTTGTATTTTACCCACACTAGATCAACCTGGCTGTGGCAAATTCTTCCAGTCAGAAACTTGAGGTCTTCTGGAAATACTGGTCTTGAGTTACTGCTGCTGATCATCTCTTTGCCCACCTTTTTGTACATTTCTGTATAAACTTTCCAGACGTTGCTTTGATTTTACATTTAAGGCAATGTCGACTCCTTTTCTATATACAGTCAGCCCTCCTTATCCGTGGGGGATTTCTCAAGTCCCTTATTTAACATGTATCAGTACGGTGGTCTTTAGGACCCAGCGGATCCCCGGACTTTATTTAACATGTCTCCGTGCGGTGGACATTAGGACCTGGCGGCGCAGCTCTGAATCCACAGTGTTTCTGTTAATGAAGATAATCACGATCGCGATTGAAAATAAGGTGGAAGTAATAAAGCGATCGGAAAGAGGTGAAATGCCATTGGTCATTGGAAAAGCGTTAGGCTACAGTCGGTCAACGATCGGAACAATTTTAATGGAGAATGTGAAAGGCCCTGCCCCGATAAAAGCTACAATTATTGCTAAGCAATGCAATGATTAGATTATTGAAATACGTATATTTCTTAAGTGTTTTATATGCATAAAAAGGTAAAATATGTACTATATACTAAGAAAAACGTTTGACTTACTGATGCTAAATAATACCGGATGTACCGTTCCGACTTCAAATCCAACTTAAAGACGGACTCGGGAATGGAACTCATTCATAACCCGTGGACTGCCTGTACTTTTAAGTCATTTCTAGATTATTTTTAATACCTAATACAATGTAAATGCTATGTAAATAGTTATACTGTATTGTTTAGGGAATAATGACAAGAAAAAATAGTCTGTATATGCTCAAGCAACGAGTGCTGGAGAGAGAACTTCTGGGTTTTCCCGATCCGCAGTTGGTTGAATCCGCGGATAAGGAGGGCCGACTGTATGTATCTAGTTGCAGAGCACTACAGCACAGAAACGGGCTTTTCAGCCCATCTAGTCCATGCTGAACTGTTATTCTGCCTCATTCCATAGACCTGCACCTGGACCATAGCCCTCTCACTCCTCCTTTCGTGTACTTATTCAAACATCTCTTAACTGTTACAATCGAAACCCACACCCACCGCTGACAATGGCAGCTTGCTCTGCACTCGGACTACTCTCAGTGAAGAAGTTTCCCATAAATATTTCACCTTTTGCCTTTAACCTATGACCTCTAGTTCTAGTTTCACCCACCAGTGAAATATATACCCTTCATAATTTTGTACATCTCTATTAAATCCCCCTCCCCAATTTTCTTACACTCCAAGGAATTGGGTCCTAACTTATTCAGCCATTCTTTATAACTCAGGTTCTCAAGTCCCGCCAAAATCTTTGTAAATTTTCTCTATACTCTTTCGATATTACTCATATCTTTCCTCTAAGTAGATGACCAGAACTTCACATAATACTCCAAATTTAGTCTCACCAATATCTTATACAACTTCAATATAACATCCAAACTCCAGTACTCCATACTCTGACTTATGAAAGCCAATATGTCATAATCTTTCTTTACGGCCCTGTCTACCTGTGATGCCACTTTCAAGGAACTATGGATCTGTATTCCCAAATCCCTCTGTTCTACCACACTCCTCAGTGCCCTACAATTCATGGTGTGAGCCCTATCCGGGTTTGTCCTCCCAAAATGTAATACCTCACACTTTTCTGTATTAAATTCCATATGCCATTTTTAGCCCATTTTTTCCAGCTGGTCCAGATTCTGTCTCAAGCTTTGATAGTCATCCTCGCTGTGCACTGTGTCCCTAATCTCCTAATTTTGGTGTCATCTGCAAATTTGCTGATCCAATTTACCACATTATTATCCAGATTATTGATACAGATGGGAAACAACAAGGGACCCAACACAGATCCCTATACCACACCACTAATCACAGATCTCCAGTCTGTAACTCTGGCTTCTCCCACTAAGCCAACATTGAATCTAATTTCACCTCATTTTGAATGCCAAGTGACTGAACCTTCTTAACCAACCTTCTGAGCAGGACTTTGTCAAAGGCCTTGCTGAAGTTTAATTTTCTTTAAGGCGTTGCTTGTCTCTTTGGTTCTTTTAGATGCTTGCTTGCTTTCTGAATCACCTTAATCATTTGGTCCATAACTATCAGAGTATTGGCCTTATATAGCGTACTCTCCGCAGCCCACAGTATCACAAATACACATGTGTGTCTCACTGTCAGTTGGGTTGGAGGAGTGATGTTCACAGTGTGATGCAGCTGCCTTCAGCTGGAAATTACTACAATTACATTCTGACCCTCACATTAACCAGGTGTCCAAATGTCAACATGACGTTTTCTCCCCCCCACATAATCCTTTCTGCCTCATGCTGACCAAATCTCTTTTGTTGTTTCCTGTTCTTCTACAACTCTTTCTTCTCTCCTCATTTGTATACCTGGCACTGTTCTGAAAAGCAAAATAAGAATTGAGTCACTTTATAGAAGATTGGCATATACCAGAACTAGCCAGCCCCAGTACAAACAGATAAACACAAGAGATTCTGCAGATGGTAGAAGTAAAGATAGTGTGCAGTCAGATTGTCAGGAAGAGCAGGCAGGTGATGGGACTTAGTTGCAGCCAACAGGCTGACTATCAAATCATTAGGGATGCAGAGTCAGAAAGGACAGCAAATACAGTACTCGAGGTATTGTATCTAAATGCGCGTAGTATAAGAAATAAGGTGGATGATCTTGTTGCAGTATTACAGATTGCCAGATATGATGTTATGGCTGAAGGATGGTTGTAGTTGGGAACTGAACGTCAGTTCCCAAGCAGGGTAGACAAAGAGGATGCAGTAGACGTGGTGTACTTGGATTTTCTGAAGGCCTTTGATAAGGTGCTGCACATGAGGCTGCTTAGCAAGATAAGAGCCCAAGACATTACAAGGAAGTTACTAACGTTGCTTGAGAATTGGCTGGTCGGCAGAAAACAGAATGCGAATAAAGGGATCCTATTCTGGCCGGCTGCCAGTTACCAGTAGAGTTCCACAGTGGTTGGTGTTGGAATTGCTGCTTTTTATTTTGTATGTCAATGATTTGGACTACAGTATTAATGGATTTGTGGCTAAATTTGCCAGTGATACAAAGATATATGGAGAAGCTGGTAGTATTGAGGAAACAGAAAGCCTGTAGAGAGACTTAGATAGTTTAGGAGAATGCGTAAAGTGGCAAATGAAATACGATGTTAGAAAATATATGGTCATGCACTTTAGTGTAAGAAATAAACAGGCAGACAATTTATTTAGATGGGAAGAGAATTCAAAATGCAGTGGTGCAAAGGGACTTAGGAGTCCTCGTGCAAGATACCCTAAAGGTTAACCTTTAGGTTGAGTCAGTTGTGAAGAAGGTGAATGTAATGTTGGCATTCATTTCTAAGGGTGTAGAGTATAAGAGCAGGAATGTGATGTTGAGGCTCTATAAGGCACTCCTCGTGAGACCACACTTGGAGTACTGTGTGCAGTTTTGGGCGACTTACTTTAGAAAGGATATACTGACATTGGAGAGGGTTCAGAGAAGATTCGCAAGAATGATTCCAGGAATGAAAGGGTTACCATATGAGAAACATCTGGCAGCTCTTGGGCTGTATTCCCTGGAGTTCAGGAGAATGAGGGGGGATCTCAGTAAAACATTCTGAGTGTTAAAAGGCCTGAACAGATTAGATATGGCAAAGTTATTTCCTATGGTAGGAGATTCTAAGATGTATGGGCATGACTTCAGGATTGAAGGATGTCCAATTAGAACTGAGATGTGAAGAAATTACTTTAGTCAGAGGGTGGTAAATCTGTGGAGATTGTTGCCGCGAGCGGCTGGCTGTGGAAGCCAAGTCATTGGGTGTATTTAAGGCAGAGATAGATAGGTTCTTGATTAACCAGTGCATCAAAGGATATGGGGTGAAGGCAGGGAGTGGTGATGACTGGAGGAATTTGATTAGCCCATGATTGAATGGTGGAGCAGACTCAATGGGCCGAACGGCCTACTTCTGCTCCTGTGTCTTATGGTCCAGGGTTGCACTTCACATCAGAGGGATATGAAGGTAGGCAGGGGGTGGTGTGGCTCTACTGGTAAAGAATGGCATCAAATCAGTAGAAAGATGTGATATAGGATGGGAAGATGTTGAATCCTTTTGGGTTGAGTTAAGAAACTGCAAGGGTAAAAGGACATTGATGGCAGTTGTATACAGGCCTCTCCACAGTGGCTGGATGGTCGGCCACAGATTGTAACAGGAAATAACAAAGGTGAGTCAAAAGGCCAAAGTTATGGTAGTCATGGGAGATTTTAACATGCAGGTCAATTGGGAAAATCAGGTTGGTAATGGATCTCAAGAGAGTGAGTTTGTTGAATGCCTAAGAGATGGCTTTTTAGAGGAGTTTGCCTTTGAGCTTACTAGGGGATCAGCTATACTGGATTGGGTGTTATGTAATGAATCCGAGGTAATTAGGGAGCTTAAGGTAAAAGAACCCTTAGGAGCCAGTGATCACAGTATGATTGTGTTCAAATTGAAATTTGATAGGGGGAAAGTCAAGTCTGATGTAGCAGTATTTCAGTGGAGTAAGGGAAATGACAGTAGTATGAGAGAGGAGTTGACCAAAGTAAATTGGAAGGAGCTTCTGGCAGGAATGGCAGCAGAGCAACAATAGGTGCAGAAGTAGACCATTCGGCCCCTCGAGTCTGCACCGCCATTCTGAGATCATGGCTGATCATTCACTATCAATACCCAGTCCCTGCCTTGTTTGATTCCCCTATCCATCAGATATCTATCTAGCTCCTTCTTGAAAGCATCCAGAGAATTGGCCTCCACCGTCTTCTGAGGCAGTGCATACCACACCTTCACAACTCTCTGGGAGAAGAAGTTTTTGAAACACAATGATGTGTGTTTCTTGAAAAAATGAGGAAGGTGCAAGACATGTGTATTCCAAAACTGAAGAAATACTCAAATAGTGAAATAGTACAACCGTGGTTGACGAGGGAAGTCAAAGCTATTCTAAAAGCAAAAGAAAGGGCATAAAACAAAGCAAAAATTAGTGGGAAGATAGATTGGGAAGTTTTTAAAAACCTGAAGCAGCGAAAACAATCATTAGAAGGGAAAAGATGAAATATGAAAGCAAGCTAGCAAATAATATCAATGTGGATAGTAAAAAAATTTTCAAGTATGTTAAAAATAAAAGAGAAATGAGAGTGGATATAGGAACTCTAGAAAATGAGGCAGGAGAAATAATAACGGGGGACAAGGAGATGGTTGGTGAACTAAATTGGTATTGCATCAGTCTTCACTGTGGAAGACACTGGCAGTATGCCTAATGTTGCAGTGTGTAAAGGAAGAGAAGTGGGTGCAGTTACTGTTACAAGAGAGAAGGTGCTCCAAAAGGTGAAAGACCTAAAAGTACATAAGTCACTTGGATCAGAGGAACTGCACCTTAGGGTTCTGAAAGAGGTAGCACTAGAGATTGTGGTGGTATTAGAAATGATCTTTCAAAAATCATTGGACTCCGACATAGTTGCTGGAGGACTGGAAAATTGCAAATATTACTCCACTCTTTAAAAAAGGAGGTAGACAGCAGAAAGGAAATTATAGACCAGTTAGTTTGAGCTCAGTGGTTGGGAAGATGATTGAGTCAATTGTTTATGATGAGGTGATGGAGTACCTGGTGACACAGGACAAGATAGTACAAGGTCAGCATGGTTTCCTTCAGGGAAAATCCTGCCTGTCAAACCTGTTGGAATTCTTTGAGGATATTACAAATAGGATAGATAAAGGGGATGCAGTAGATGTTCTATATTTGGACTTTAAGAAGATCTTTGATAAGGTGCCACACATGAGGCTGCTACCAAGTTAAGAGCCCATGGTACAACGGGAGAGTTACTGGCATGGTTAGAACATTGGTTGATTGGTAGGAGTGGATGCAGCGGATGTTGTATATTTGGACTTTCAGAAGACCTTTGACAAGGTGCCACAGATGAGGATTAAATTGGGGATTGCTGGGTTGCATTGCTCGAAGGGCCACAGGGACCTACACCACACTGTATCTCAATAAATAAATTTTGTTAGTTTTTTTGTTACCAAACTGCACTTCCTTTGTGGCTGTTACACTTTATCCTGTATTATTTTGGTAGTGGCTTCATTAATCAAGGGATTGAATTCAAGAGCCGTGAGGATATGTTGCAGCTTTATAAAACCCTGGTTATATTACACTGGAATATTGTATTCAGTTCTGGTCGTCTCATTATAGGAAAGATATGGAAGCTTAAGAGAAGGTGTAGATGAGATCTACCAGGGCGCCTCCTGCATGGGAGAGCATGTGTCATGAAGATAGTTGAGCAATGTAAAGCTTTTCCATTTGAAATGAAGGAGGATGAGAAGTGGCTTGATAGAAGTGTACAAAATGGCAAGAGAGTAGATAGCCAGGGACTTTTTTCCTAGAGTGGAAATAGCTAATACCGGGGCAAATTTTTGTGATTGGAGGAAAGTGTAGGGGGGTGTCAGAGGTAGGTTCTTTATATAGAGATTGGTGGGTGTGTGGAATGCCCCATCGGGGGTGGTGGTAGAGGCAGATAAATTTAGGATATTTAAGGAAGACTTTAGACCAATGTATGATAGAAAATGGAGGGTTATGTAGGATATTTTAGATTGATTTTAGAGTAGGTTAAAAGCTTGGCACAAAATTGTGTACCATAGGGTCTGTATTGTGCTATAATGTTCAAAATTCTATTTTCTCTAAAATAATGCAATATACCCATAGAATCCTTTAGTGTTTTCAATCAAAGTCGAGAAGGAACTCGGAGGATAGTATTTAAAAAACTTCAGGATCAGGTCTTGACAGCGCAGAGCCTCTGTCGATGACCAAAGGAGAACTTACCTTTCTCTGTCATTTTTTAAAAAATCTAACTTCCCTTAATAAAAATCTTCATGGACACTAGTCTCCCCACCGAGGACAACAGTGACAGTCAGGCGACAACGGCGGGCTTTTGTGCCCCACCGCTGGTGGTAGAAACACCACTGTTCACTGTCCTCCTCACTCCTGTCTCTGTGTCGTGTGCGCTCCCCTGCTGGGCCTGTTCTGGTCTGCTGTTGGACGCGTGGCTCAGTAATCTGCCCGACGGACGCCATGCTCTCCCTCTTGGCTTTCCACAGCACGTCTGTCTGGGCTGCCACCTTCTGGGGGTCACTGAAATCTGCGTCGGCCAGCAGCAGATGTATGTCCTTGGGCAGTTGCTCCAGGAACACTTGCTCAAACATGAGGCAGAGCTTGTGTCCATCTGCCAGGCCCAGCATCTCATTCATTAATGCTGATGGTGGCCTGTCTCCCAAACCATCCAGGTGCAGCAGGTGGGCGCCTTGCTCACGCCGTGAGAGGCCAAAGGTCCCAATGAGCAGCGCTTTGAATGCTTCATATTTGCCTTCTTCCGGGGGTGACTGTATGAAATCTGCAACCTGGGCAGCTGTCTCCTGGTCAAGGGCGCTTACCACGTAACAGTAACGTGTGGAATCAGAAGAGATCTGCTGAATCTGGAACTGGGCTTCTGCTTGGCTAAACGACACACGTGGTCACAGCGTCCAGAAAGTCGGCAGTTTTAGCGAAACTGCGTGAACAGATGAAGAGTAGGTCATCTTTGGTCCAAATCCCGTTTGGACCGTCGGGGTCACCAATGTAGCGATGTACTACATACAGAGCTAGAAACAACGAGGCGCAGTCGGTAAGTCATTTCGAGACAAGTTTATTTGAACTTAGCGGCGCTGGTTTTTAATCCCTAGCTCCCGCCCTGTCCGGGCGGAAATGACGTCAGAGGTGCATTACCAAAGTCTCTCCCCACGCGCTGGCTATTTGTGAGCTGGCTTGCCTGCACAGAAAGTGGGTCGCCACAGTATCATTATGATCTCTAACCAGACAATAAGTACAAATCTTTATTTAACAACAGGAATACTCATAAGTTAATAATCATGTGAATTTGAAGTGATTATAACACATTCATGAATACTTCATGAAGATGTACTTGAAGAATTAGTGACTTAAAATTAAAACAGCATTAGTTTGACACTTGCCAATATTTTTCCTCCATGACAAAGTAATGCCTTATGAATTGTATGCTGTGTTTGAATTGCACATTCTTGCTTCTTGTTTGCCTTTCCTTTCTGTATTACTATAATATGCAGGTTACAGAAAAAGATATTGATCACTGAGGAAAATCTCTGCCCCCAGCTATTTGTGTAGTGAGTCAGGACAGTATACATTGTGCCTCCTAAGGCTGGTGCAGTTGATATTGATCCCAGCAGGTGAGCACTAAACTAACACCTCACACTTTGTGTTAACCTGTCAGTCTTCAGGCCTTGCCATTCTACCAAATGTTAATATTGGATTATTTATATCAAGGCGCTAATGTTCCTCATCCTTGGCTATGTGAGGATTGCACATTTTTTCAGAGAATTATTGTATGTGTTACTCTTGGTTTCTTCCTAAAGTACATCACAATGATACCTTGGTTGATAGGTTTATTGGTCAGTTTATATTACTTCTGGCACAGGCGGGTGGCAGGGTCACTGGCTGGAGTATATGACCTTGTGACACATTGGGTTAAAGGGAAATAAAGGAGGAGATACAACTGCTCTGAAAGATGGCCCACACTTGCAGACTAAGTGGTTTCTCCTGTGTCATAAAGAAAAATGAATTAGGTAACAAGGATTGTTTATGAATGTGTCCAGGACAAAGAAGTGGGCAGGAAAAATCTTTGCAGACACCACCCATCCTGCCAGAGCTCCCTTTTGGAAGGAGCTACGGGACTATTAAAACAAAAACAAAATCATGCCATCTTATAATTTTCTTCCCCCAGAGTATTAATCTGGTCAACTAATCATAATAGCTCCTCCCTCTATATATTACTTCAGTCTCTGCAATGCACTGTAAACACTTTAAACCATGTTTTATAAACACAAGAGATTCTGCAGATTCTGGAAATCCAGAGCAAAATGCACAAAGCACTGGAGGAATTCAGCAGGTCAGGCAGCATCTATGAAGAGGAATAAAGTGTTGATGTTTTGAGTTGAGACCCTTTATCAGGACTCCACTTTTTATAATGCTCTTTACATTGTAACTACACGCTGGTAATGCATAAATCTCTTATTGATTATAACAGACGTTTTGATGGCAAACTCTTCCATCTTCAGCAGGGATGATGCTTTGAATTATTGCGTAAAGAGAAGGTGAGGCTTCTTTGTTCTTTAGCATTCCTTCAGAGATGTTGGGACAAGGACATCACTAAATTTGGCCTCATCCCTGATGAAGATGACAGAGTTTGTCATCAAAACATCAGTTAATATTGATAACTGTACCTAGCTAGAAGCTCGATAAAATGTTTTTGTCATGTACACTGGGAAAGCACTAGGTTCTTTTTTACATCCTGGTATTTATGAACATTTTATTCCATATTTGTACTTTAATCTCTAACTTATTTTGTGTGATTATTTGTAATTGTAGAATTTTGTTTTTCATTGTGTATCACACCCTGACCAATACACCGCAGTACATTCCTAACACAGAGGATTCACTTTAATTGGGGCAACTGTTATTTGGGGCAACTCCTAAAGAACAAATACTAATGAAGAAAATATCTGGGATTCCCTTTGTTTTATTGGGACACAATGCTACTTCATCGGGGCAGGAGACTTACCGATTATCTTCCAACTAGTGCCAGTCGCGTGCACTTGTGTGCCAGTTAGACTCTACACCATGCTTAGAGTGTACAGTTTTTAAACAGCAAGCAAGATAAAATCTGCAGATGCTGGAAATCTAAGCAACACACGCAAAATACTGGGGGAGCTCAGCAAGCCAGGCAGCGTCTAGTAAAAGAGCACAGTCAACGTTTCAGTCCGAAACCTTTCGACAGGACAGTTTTTAAATAGCATCAGCTGTGTGTGTTTGTATTTAAAAAAGTGATCTTTTTGTCAATTGGTGAGAAATAAGCAGTAAAGTAATTCCGAACTGTTTTATTCACTGCGGTTTCAAGCACTAAGGCTTGGAGATGCCAAAAACAGCTGAGAGTGAAATTGAAAAGATTTCACTCCCTCAGCAAGTTAGGAACAATGATGAATTTGAAGGTATTGACAATTATCTTGAATGTTACATGAAATGAAAATTTGGAGGATGCAGTCATGGCTCTGTGTTTTATATATCTTTTTATCTATTTTCATGAAACTTCGGCTAAGTGGGGCAGCCACTTAATTGGGCCAAAATGAACTGGTCTGGCTGTATTAACTGGAATTGACTGTACATGTAAATGTATATGATTGATCCTTGATCATTAATCCTTATTTTCCATGCAGATTTTACGATATATGTTCTACAAATTCTGAGAATAATTTGGTCTTATTTATCATTGTAGGGCTTGGCTTGGATTCTGCCAAACTTGCTCCTCAGATGAGCCAGTCTGACTGGCCAGAGATGAAGAGAATTTTTGCAGAAGCCTTTGCTGCAAAAAGTCGAGAGCAGTGGTGTAAGATCTTTGATGGGACGGATGCTTGTGTGACTCCTGTTTTGTCATTTGAAGAAGCTCTTAATCATCCACATAACCAAGAAAGAGGATCTTTTGTCACAGATGAGAATGGGCAAGTCAGCCCCAGACCAGCCCCAGACCAGCCCCTGTCCTTTCCCGGACCCCAGCCACTGTCAATTTGGGAAGAAACCCAGAAGTGGGAGAACACACACAACTTGTATTAACTGAATATGGTTTCACCAAAGAACAGATAAATATGCTGCTGTCTGCTGAAATTATTGAATGTAGAAGATCAAAATCTAATTTGTAATGATTTTATATCTGTCATTTAATTATATTAGACCAGATATATAGAATGGAACAAATTCTATTTGCCATTTGATCATGGCTGATCCCAGATCCCATTCAGCCCCATACACCTGCCCTGTCACCATATCCCTTGATTCTCTGGCCAAACAGGAATCTATTAATTTCCATTATAAGTATACCCCCATACTTGGCCTCTGCCATAGTCTGTGGCAGAGCATTCCACAGATTCACCACTCCTGGGCTAAAAAAAAATCCTCTTCTGTTCTAAAAGGTTGCCCCACAATCTTGAGGGTGTGTCCTCTAATTCTGGATATCCCCACCGTAGGAAACATCCTCTCAACATCCACCTTATCTAGTAATTACAACATTCAGTAGGTTTCAATGAGATCCCCCCCACATTCTTCTAAGTTCCGGTGAGTATAAGCGCAAATCTGGCAGATGCGCCTCATATGTTAACCCCTTCATCCCTGGAATCATCCTCGTGAACCTCTTCTGAACTCTATCCAATGGCAATACATCTTTTCTGAGATAAGGAGCCCAAAACTGTTGACAATACTCCAAGTGCAGCCTGACTAGTGGCTTATAACGTTTCTGCATTATCTCCTTGCTTTTATATTCTCCTTGAAATAATGCCAATACTGCATTTGCCTTCTTTACCACAGACTCAACCTGTGAATTAGCCTTCGGAGAGCCTTGCACTAGGACTCCTAAGTTCGTTTGCACCTCTGATGTTTGAATTTTCTTCCCATTTAGATAATAGTCTGCACTTTTCTTCCTTTACCAAAAATACATTGTCATACATTTCCCAACACTGTATTCCATCTACAACTTTTATGCATATTCTTCCAATTCGCCTATGTCTTGCTGCAATCGTATTGCTTCCTCAGCACTACCTACCCCTCCACCTATCTTCATATCATCCACAAACATTGCCACAAAGGCGTCGATTGCACTATCTAAATCATTGACAAACAATATGAAGAGCAGTGGTCCCAATACTGACCCCTGAGGAACACTATTAGTCACTAGTAGCTAATCAGAAAAGCTGATTAGCTTTTATTCTCACTGGCTGCTTTCTGCCTGTCAGCCATTCTTCTATCCATGCCAATATATTTCTTGTAAAACCATAGGATTTTATCTTGTTAAAGCAGCCTCATGTGAGGCAGCTTATCCAATGCCTTCTGAAATTCCAAGTAAATGATGTCCACTGCCTCTCCTTTGTCCACCCTGCTTGTTACTTCCTCTAATAGATTTGTAAGACAAGATTTCCTTTTACAGGAACTTTGCTGACTTTGACTTATTTTATCATTAGTCTCCAAGTACCGCAAAACCTCATCCTTAATGATGGACTCCCAACACATTCCCAACCACTGAGGTTAGGTTAACTGGCGTATAATTTTTGCTCTTTTGTCTTTCTCCCTCTTTAAGAGTGGACTAACATTTGCAATTTCCCAGTCTTCTGGTACCATCAAGTGATTATTGAAAGATCATGACCAATATATCTATTATCTTTGCAGCAACCTTTCTCAGGACTCTGGGATGTAGTCCATTTGGTGCAGGTGACTTATCCACCTTGAAACCTTCGAGTTTGCCTAGCCAATAAAAATTACGACCTTGATATAATGAAGGAATTCTGCAATTTTATTATTGTAACCAAATTAACATGCTTTCAAAAATAAACATTTCATATAACTTTACAAAATCTTGGAAAAATTTCATTAGGAAACACAAAGCACCTTGCAGTCTTATACATTCAGTAGCCACTTTATTAGGTAAAAGAGTGGAACTGCCACTGTAACCCATCTACTTCAAGGTTCAATAAGTTGTGCGATCAGAGATTAGAGAACACGTGGTTATTTGAATTACTGTCACCTTCCTGTCAGCTTGAACCAGTCTGGCCATTCTCCCCTGACCTCCCTCATTAACAAGGCATTTTTGCCAACAGAAATGCGGCTCACTGGATTTTTTTTTGCTCCATTCTCTTGAACTCTTGAGACTTGTGTGTGAAAATCCTAGGAAATCAGGTTCCAAGATGCTCATACCACTCTATCTGGCATCAAAAATTTTTTCATGGTCAAAATCACTTGGAAGAGGGTGGCATGGCTTTACCTAACTTTTGTTTATATTATTGGGCAGCCAATATACGTTGTGCTACCTTTTGGTCTTTTTTCCATGGCCAACCCGAGTGCCCTAATTGGGTGGCAATGGAGTTGAGTTCCACTAAAAATCTATCTATTTCTGCACTTCTTGGCTCTGTACTCCCTAGTAGTTTGTCCAGATTGTTAATCCTCTTGTTAGACACACTTTGCGTATATGGGCTCAGTTTAGGAATTTTTATGGTTTCTATGGTTTTTCCTTTTCTAGCCCTATCTTACATAATCACCTTTTTTTACCTACTATGTATGATTCAACATTCTATGATTGGTATAGGAAGGACATTAGACATTTTGAAGATCTTTTTATTGATAATCGCTTCACATCTTTTCAACAGCTCTCTGCTAAATTCAATCTGCCTAATGCTCATTTTTTTAGATATCTCCAAATTAGACGCTTTATTAATCCTTTAATTCCTAACTTCCCTGAAATGCCTGAGAAAAATGTTATGGATTTATTTCTTTCTATTAATCCACTGGGTAAAGGTTTAATATCATTTATTCATGATAAATTAGCATTCTTACGGCGTGCCCCTGCGGATAAAATTAGAATGGCTTGGGAGCATGATTTAAATATCTCCTTATCTGATAAGACTTGGGACTCGATTCTCAAATCGGTTAATTCAACCTCTCTTTGTGCTCGCCATTGCCTTTTACAGTTTAAGATTGTTCATAGAGTCCATATGTCTAAATCTAAACTATCTCGATTTTACCCTAATATTAGTCCTTTTTGTGATAAATGCAAAAGGGGCGAGGTCTCTCTTATTCATATGTACTGGTTCTGTCTTAGCTTGGAGAAATTTTGGAAAGATGTCTTCATAACTTTATCTTTTCTGAATCACCACCTAGAACCTAACCCTTTAATTGCTTTGTTTGGTTTTTTGGGTGAGACAGATTTACGTTTGAGTTCGACTAAGTGTAGAATATTATCTTTTGTTTCTCTCCTGGCTAGACGTTTAATCCTCCTTGGATGGAGGGATGTTGCCCCGCCCATGCATGCTCAATGGCTTAATGATATTATGTCCTGCTTAGACCTTGAAAAAATTCATTATTCAGTTCTTAATTCGGATATAAAGTTCCATAAGGTCTGGGGACCTCTTATTGAGTAATTGCATAACCTTCCTCTTAACTAAGGTTTTTTTTTCGGTCCCTTGCTTTCAGCTCCTTTTTTTTGGTAGTAGGCATTATTATCTTCTGTTTTTAAGTGTATTTACAGTTTTGGGGGTTTGAATGTCCTGATTTATATTCTCTATATTGTGTTATGGTTGGTCTGGAGTTTTTTTTTTGTTGCGGGGCTTAGGGAGGATACTAATTTTACGTCTTCAATTTGGGTGCTTTCACAATTAATCTTTTTTTGTATTATATTATTGTATGTTTATTTTTGCTCTATTAATGTTCTTCATTTTGATTTGGGTTTCTATCTGTAGCGATGTAGAAAATGCATAAAAAAACTCTTTCTTTTTCAATCTTTTTATTGAATTTCATATATAAAGAGAAACACAACATAATATAAATAGGTTATAAGTGCACTAGACTTGAAGTTAAATTTAAAATAGGATAACAATATCTTATTAAATATCAGCCAAAAAAAAACTTACAATAAACAATCAAATCTATTTTGATTGAACATGAAAAATAATAAAAATAGTCATCAAAAGAAAAAAAATGTAAAAATGCATGAAAAAATGTATATTAAAAAAAATAAACCTAAACTAACATGGGCAATAATACCAGTTTATATGAGTATGATAGTGTCAAAAACTCCGGAACTCCATACCAGAACAAGAATAAAAAGAGAAAAGGTCTGGAAGAGGCCAAATTAATTCATATGAAAGTGTCGAATGAACGGTCCCCAAGTTTCTTCAAATTTAATTGATGAATCGAAAATAGTACTTCTAATTTTTTCTAAACTCAGACAAGAGATAGTTTGAGAAAACTACTGAAATGTGGTAGGAGAGTTTACTACTCTCCATTTTTGTAATATAGACCTTCTGGCCATTAATGTTACAAAGGCGATCATTCGTCTAATTGAAGGGGAAAGTCGACTACCATCCTCATTTGGTATACCAAAAATTGCAGTAATAAAATGAGGTTGTAAATCAATATTCCAAATTGAGGAAATGGTAGCAAATATGTCCTCTGAAAAACTTTGTTCTTGATAGCCCTATCTTACTTAACTTCTTTTTTAAACCTTTAACAGATCAAGCTTTTAGCATATGGAAAAGGAAAGGTATAATATGTTTTCGTGATCTCTTTTCTGAAGGTAGTTTGATGTCTTTTGACCAACTTTCCAACAAATTTAATTTACCTAAATCTAATTTTTTCAGATATTTACAAATTAGAAATTTTTTATATAAAGTTTTACCATCCTTTCCCAATTCAACTTTGATGGACTTTTCAGACATGATTTTTACCCTGAATCCTTGTCAGAAAGGATTAGTGGCTCTTATTTATAACAGGATTATGAAGATACAACCAGAAATATCAGGTAGAATTAAACAAGAGTGGGAAAAAGAACTTCAATATAATATATCAACAGAAAAATGGGAAAAATTTTTACAAATGGTTAATTCTTCTTCTATATGTGCTAAACATGCTTTAATACAATTTAAGGTCGTACATAGAGCTCATATGTCTAAAGATAAGCTTGCTCGATTCTATTCTCATATTAACCCTCAATGTGACAGATGTCATTCAGATGTGGCCTCATTGACCCTTGGTCATGTCCCACTTTACATAACTATTGGAAGGCATAAAAAAAACTAATAATAAAAAAAAATTTTAAAAATCACTTGGATCACATTTCTTCCCCATTCAGATGTTTGGTCCGAACAACAAACTGAACCATTTGACCATGTCTGAGTGCCTTTATGCATTGAGTTGCTGCCACATAATTGGCTGATTAGAGGAGCCCTGCGAAGGTTGAGGTCAACTATGGATGTTGCGTCATATCTGTCTATGTAATACACAAACCAGAGTGGCACGAATGAAGAGCAAGCAGCTGCCGATGCAACATGCTCCCCTCTTCAAGCGGCTAATAAATCCAAATGAACAGCGGAGACCAATGCAGTTTGGCACCAGCAGCGTCACAGGAATTGCCAGTCAGTGTTGAACTCAACATAGGACTATCTTAAAGACTTCGGCTCCAGATTTTTCCTTGGGTTTTATTCCCAATACTTTCCCCATGCATGGGTATAGCCGCAAGGTGGTGAAAGTTTGTGACCAGAGTTTTCTTTCTATGTGAGCTACCAACCACAGGTGATGAGCCCCATCTGCCCAAAGTAACTGGTTTTCCTCTTCTATCAGTAGAAATGGTTCCACCAGGCTTAGTAGCTAAGCCACACGTGAAGGCCAGGGTCTGGACTTAGTTGTCAGAGGCTATTTGAAACACACGCCATTAGGGGCATTTAATAAGTAGTGGAAAATTATCCCCACTACCCCCCAACCAACCCCACCACTGGCTATGACAACCTTAAGAACCTTGGCTAATTAGATTGTTGCATTAACGAGCAGGTGCAGTGTATACCTAATAAAACGGCCATGGAGTATATACATACTTCCTAAACTTTCAATAATTAAGGGCAGAAAACATGGATGTTACAAGCAGTAATTTCAAATGCTTTATTTGCAATTAGGAAACCCAGGAGGTGTCAGGATCCACTACTGCTGCCTTAGCTGCACTCATGACAAATCAAATGGACATGCAGCCTAACTCTGTTTATTAGGCTTTGACAAACATCATACTATTGCTAAATGTATTGATCTGAAAGTGTACTAAGCTATTGTCAACTTACCTACCTCCTAGTCACTGGTGCTTCCCCTTGCCAAGTCACTACTCCTTCCACACATGGTCAACCCAGAAGTAAATTTTGAGGCAACGTTACTGAAATTTTATTTATTTTAGGTTGCAGGAATTTATATCTGTGTGAATACCTATAATAAACTTATTTTTTACATTATTATGTTTTCTGCAAGTATCAATGTTGCAAAATCCTCAGTAAGTATCTGAATTCAGCCCTGGCAATACTTCATATTAGCCATGAATTCCTTCAGTGATTACTTAGTAAAGTCAAACTTTGCCTTATTGAGCAAAGTCTGATAAAATTCTTGTTTCCCTGATGGAATCCTAGAAGACATGACAGACCATTCCACCCATGATGCTGTGCCAACCTTTCAATCTACTTTAAGATCAATCGAACCCTTTCACTTAGTTCTCCATTTTTCTATCATCCATGTGCCTATCTAAAAGTGTCTTAAATTTCCCTAACATATCAGCCTCTACGACACCTCTGGTTCCACACACCCACCATTGTGCACAAAACCTACCTCTCAAATCCTGGCTATAATTTCCTCCAATCACTTAAAAGGTATGTCCTCTCATATTAATTTTTCCAACCTGAGAAGAAGTTATTGGATGTACATTCTATCAATGCTTCTTATCGCATTGTACACCTCTATCAAGTCTCCTCACATCATCCTTCACTCCAAAGGAAAAAACCCTAGCTCACTCAAAACCTTGGCCTTTGTACCTCGCTGACAGTCAACATTGGCATTCCTGAAGAATGTGTGCCTAGCCCATTGCTCTATTCTCTCTACAGCCACAACTGTGTGGCTAGGCAGAGCCCAAATCCTGTTTATAAATTTGCAGCTGCCACAACTATTATTGGCACGAGTTCAGGTGGTGATGAGGGGTCATACAAGGGCTGGTTGAGTGGTGTCGCAACAAAATCTTGCACTGAACATCAGTAAAAGCAAGGAACTGATAGTGAACTTCAGGAAGGTAAATTGAGGGAACACACACCAGTTCTCATTGAAGGATCAGCAGTGGAAAGGGTGAACAGTTTAAAGTTCCTGGCGTCAACATCTCTGAAGTTCAGTCTTGGCCCAACATATTGATACTATTACAAAAAAGGCAAGACTGTGGCTATATTTCATTAGGAGTTTGAGGACACTTGGTATGTCACCAAAGACACACAAATTCTTACAGATCTACCGTGGAGAGCATTCTAACTGGTTGCATCACTGGTATGAAGGGACTACTGCATGGATCGGAAAAAGCTGCAGAAAGTTGTAAACTCAACCAGTTCCATCCTGGGCACTAGCCTCCCCAGCATCCAGAACAACTTAAAAAAATGATGCCTCAAAAAGGCAGCATTTCATCACTAAGAACCCTCACCATACAGGACATATACCCTCCTCATTGCTACCCTCAGGGAGGAGGTATAAGAGCCTGAAGACACACTCAACATTTGTGGAACAGCTTTTTCCCCTTCTGCCAACTGATTTATGAATGGACACTGAACCCATGGACACTCTCTCACTATTTTTTTAATTCTCTTTTTTCACTAAGTTAATTTTAATTTTTTTCATTGTATGCTTACTATAAACTTATTATTATGTATTGCAATGCACAGCTGCCACAAAACAACAAATTCCACGACATAGTCAGTGATATTAAACCAGATTCTGATTATCCTCATAAGACATACTCTCTATTCCAGACAACTTACTGACAAATATCCTCTCCACCCTTTCTAAAGCTTCCACATCCTTCCGATAAAGGGATGATCAGAACTGATTACAATACTCCAAGGGTGGTCTAACCAGAGTTTTATACAGCTGTAACATTGCTTTCAGGCTCTTGAAATCAGTTTCCCAACTAATGAAGGCCAACACACTACACACCTTCTTAACCACCCTATCGATTTATGTGGCCAAAATCCCTCTGTGCTCCACGCTGCTAAGAATCCTGCCATTAACATTTAACCTATTTTTTTCAAAGGACATTTTTATAATTGTCATATTTCAAAGCATTGTCTATGCTGCATGCTGCAGTATGTTCCAATGTGTCTGTGCTGCTTGCAGTGGTTGTAAAATGAATCCCACCTCCCTACTGATCTTGAAGGTTGTACTTGTTATTTTTCTAGCAATATGGACATTGCTGATAAAGCTACCATCTTTTACCTGAGCTGAATAAAAGAAAAAATCTTGAGGAAACAGTTACTATAACAGAAAGGCTTATTAATTATGAGCAAGTAAACAGGGCTAAAAAAGGATGGAAAACAAGCAGTAATTTGGCAGCATGGGATTCGGAGTGTCATCATTAACACAGTAAATGACAGGAGGAAGATAATAATGGATGGGAAGAAAATAGCCTGTTATTTCAGGAGTGCAGTGATTTAAAGGCACCGTTCCAGATGTGACTATTGAAGGTGGAGTTGTGGTCAATAACAATTGAGTAATGTAGGTGTCTTTACTGTTCAGGTGCTCCAGAGATGGGTTTACAGCCAATGAGATGGCCTCCACCCTGGATCTGTTTTGGCAAGAGACAAATAGCAGTTGGTCGAGGTTGCCTGGGAAACTGGAGCTGATGTGTGCCATGACCAGCCTCTTTTATCTCAATCAGTGTCAGAGCCATCAAGCAGTAGTCACTGAGGACAATTATCTTCTTTTTCTTAAATACTGGGGTGATAGTGGTCATCTTAAAGCAGGTGGGAATTTCAGACTGAAGTAGACAGAGGGTAAAATATCACAGAATCGAAGGACATGACCATCCAGACCAGATGATTCCTGTAGGACTGATAAGGCATTTGCATTGTTGACTGTCAGTATGGTGTGTACTGGAGACAGTTGATGGCACTCCAGTCCCTTCATGTTCAAAATGTTTTTTAGAGTGGAAAGCTTTAAACATGCACTACAATGTCCATGGGTAGCCTCTAGTGCTTCTGGTTGAATGGATACCCCTACTGGAATGTCAGCAAACAGGAGGAGCAATAATCAGTGCTTACGAACAACATGATCAGTATATGGACTCACTGGAATTACGGGAGATTGCATGCTCGGCTCCATATCAGGGAGGTATGGTTTAGAAGGTGTGATGGGATGGATAGATACATCTCACCTAGCAGCACCTGGCAGACATCAAGCTATTACCATCAAGAGTGACAAAGGGCAATAGGGAGATAGGAAAACCGATGTTTTCAGGTTTCTCTCCAATTCACATACCATCTTCACGTTGAAATGTACACCTAATGGCCACATCTTACACCTGCTCATTAATGCAAATATCTAACTGGCCAATCAGGTGGCAGCAGCTCAATGCATAACAGTGTCCATAAGTGGTCAAGAAGTTCAGTTGTTGTGCAAATCAAACATCATAATGATGAATAAATGTGAACCAAATGACTTTGACTGTGGAATGATTGTTGGTGCCAAATGGGGTGGTTTGAGTATCTCAGAAACTTCTGATCTCCTAGGATTTTCACACACAGCAGACTAAGTTTTATAGAGAATGGTGAGATAAACAGAAAGAACATCCATGATGATGATAATGAGAGAAGTCGAAGGAGAATGGTCAGACTGGGTCAAGCTGAAAGACAACAATAAATCAAATCACGAACAGCGATGCACAGAAGAGCATCTCTGCATGCACAACATGTCAAGCATTGAAGAGGATGGGCTACAGCAGCAAAAGACCATGTACATACAATCAGTGGCCATTTTATTAAGTATAGGAGGCACCTCATAAGTGTAAAGCATGTCCTTCATTTTTGCAGGTTCTAAATCCTGGAATGTCCTTCCCAACAGGACTATAGATGTATTCTTATCAGAGGCACTGCTGGGGTTCAAGGCATTGCCTTATCACCACTTTCTAAAGGCAACTCAGCATAAGCAATAAATGTTGGTCTTACTTAAGACTATCAAATTCAGAAAATTATTAGATTAAAAAGGATGAAAACCAGGAATCTGATGATAGCAAAGATCAAAGACTAAAGATCAGAAGATTTGCTTTACTTATCCCATTACATCAAAACATACAGTGAAATGCATTGTTTGCATCAATGAAAATTAGTCCAAATATGTGCTAGGGGCAGCCCATATTCAAAGGAATTTCAAAGTAATTTATCACCAAAGCACATATATGCCACTGCATAGAACCCTGAGATTCATTTTCTTGCAGGCATACTCAATAAATCCATAGTTAATTACCATAACAGAATCAATAAAAGACTGCAACACACAAAATGCTGGAGGATCTCAGCAGGCCAGGCCATGTTTTGGGCTGAGACCCTCCAGCTTGTACTCTTTTCCATAGATGCTGCCTGGCCTGCTGAGATCCCCCAGCATTTTGTGTGTGTTGCTTTGGGTTTCCAGCATCTGCAGATTTTCTCTTGTTTGCAATAAAAGACTGCAGTAACTTGGACATTCAACCAGTGTGCAGAAGACAATAAACTGTAAAAATAGAGAAAGAGATGATAATAATAAATATCGAGAACATGACATGAAGAGTCCTTGAAAGTGAATCCGTCGGTTGTGGGAACAGTTCAGTGATGGAGTAACTGAAGCTGAGTGAAGTTATCCCCTCTGATTCAAAAGCCTGATGGTTGAGCGGTAATAAGTTCCTGAGCCTGGTAGTGGTGTCCAGGTCCTGGTTCTGTACCTTCATTCTCATGGCAGCAGCAAGAACAGAGCACATCCTGGGTGGTGGGGGTCCCTGATGATGGCTGCTACTTTCCTGCAACAATGTTTCATGTGGATGTGCTCAATGGTGGAGTGGGCTTTACCCATCACGGACTGGGCTACATCCTCTACTTTTTTTTAGGATTTTCTAGCATTGGTATTACCATACCAGGCTGTGATGCGACCTGTTAATATAGTCTTCACAACACTTTCATAGAAGTTTGTCAAAGTTTTAGATGTCATGCCAAATCTTCACAAACTTCTAAGTAAGTAGAGGTGCTATCAAGCACCCGTCACGATTGTACTTAGCGTTACGCCTTATAGTGGAAGCGATCAGGGTTCAATTCATGCTGCTGTCTGTAAGGAGTTTGTATGTTTTCTCCGTTTCCTTCATTGCCCAAAGATGTATGCAATAGTTCGGGTCTCCTTCCATTTCTGAATCACCCTATTCAGGTGCAGGCTAATGAAAATCACGCAAAGATCCCAATGGATACCTAAAACATTAATCTAATATTCTGAGGAAATTCATCTTGTCACTTCCTTAATTCAATAAAAACTTCTCCTAACCAAGAATTCAGATACCTACCTTAAAACCTCAGAGTGAGGTTTTGTGTTCTGTCACTTGGGATGTCACTGAAGTAGAGGCAGACTTCTCAAGTTGTGGTCAGACTCCAGTAAGATTTAAGTGTTGCCAAAATTCTGCAATGTATAATATATATTTTCAAAAGAAATTCACTCAGGGTGTTTTAACTACATATCCTCCAAGTGTCAGATGAATAGAGTCAATGTTTAATTATCAAAGACAAATGATGTAGCAAACTTGATCGTTGTCCTCATAGTTATAGAGTTGTGAGATCATGCAATGCAGAAACAGGTTCTTTGTCCCACCAGTAAGAACTAATCTTCAAATATCCATCTCTACTCTTCCCATATGCCAGCACCTGGTCAGAACCCTTCAACTTCATGGCCTTTGTTCAGAAGCAACATCCTGGTGAATTTCCTCTGGTTGCTCTCCTGTGCAATCACATCCTTTCTATAATGTTACAACATGAACTGCACACAATGTTTGTAGGATAGCCAATGTTTCTGAATCTGGTTTAAATCACCAGTATATGTCGTGAAATTTGTTGAAGTTGCAGCAGCAGTACAATGTAATACATAATAATAATAGGGAAAAAAACATGCATTAAAGTACTATATTTATTTATTTTTAATGCCTATTCACACCCTCCCCCTGGAAGTTTTCATGTTTTATTGTTTTGATCAATTTAGATCACTTTGTAGAGATCTGTTTTCACTTTGACACGAAAGAGTCTTTTTCTGTTGATCAGTGTCAAGAAAAGCCAAATTAATTCCACTGTGATTCAAAGATATAAAATAATTAAACCTGAAAGCTTTCAAGGGGGTGAATACCTTTTATAGGCACTGTACATATTAAAGAGTCAAATTAAATAACTAGTGCACAAATAGAAATTAAAAAGTAGTGAGGTAGCGTTATACACACAAAACGCTGGGAGAACTGAGGAGATCATGCAACATCTATGGAAAAGAGTAAACAGTCAACATTTCAGGCAGAGACCCTTCTTTAGTACTGGGAAGACTTCCTACATCTGCAGATGCTCTCTTGCTAGTGAGGTAGTTCATGGGTTCAGTGTCCATTGAATGGCAGAGGGGAAGCTGTTCCTGAATCATTGAGTGTGCGTCTTGGCGCTTCTTAACCTTCTTCCTAATGGTACCAATGAGAACAAGGCTTGACCTACTCTGCATTGACTAATGAAAGCTATTATCCTGAATACCTTCTTCATTACCTTATCCACCTCTGCTGCCACCAAAAAAGATCCTTAAACTTATACACGGTGGCTTCAGTTCCTCAATACTCTGTCTACATAACCCGCTACCGAAGTAAGTAGGTTATTGCTGCAGAAAGATAGGATAGTAGGCAGGAGGGATGGTGTGGCCCTGTGCGTAAGAAAAAATATTAAATCATTAGAAAGGGATAACATAGGATCGGAAGGTGTAGAGTCTCTATGGGTTGAGTTAAGAAATGGCAAGGGTAAAAGGACCCTAATGGCAGTTGTATAAAGGCCTCCAAACAGCAGCCAGGATGTGGATTATAAATTACAACAGGAGGTAGAAGAGGCATGTCAGCAGGGCAATGTTATGATAATCATTGGGGATTTAAACGTGAAAGTGGATTGGGAAAGCCAGGCCAGTACTGGACCTCAAGAGAGAGAATTTGTAGAATGTCTAAGGAATGGCTTTTTAGAAAAGTTTGTTGTTGAGCCCACTAGGGGATCAGCTGTACTAGATTGGATGTTGTGCAATGATCCGGAGGTGATAAAAGAGCTTGAGGTTAAGGAACCCTTAGGGAACAGTGATCACAATATGATTGAGTTCATTTTGAAATTTGAGAAGGAGAAACTAAATTCCAATATGTCGGTATTTCAGTGGAATAAAGGAAATTACAATGGCAAAAGAGGGGAACTGGCCAAGCTTGACTGGAAAGAGACATTGGCAGGAAGGACAGCAGAGCAGCAATAGCTGGAGTTTCTGTGAAAAAAGAGGGAAGTGCAAGACAGATATATTCCAAGTAAGAAGAAATTTTCAAATGGGAAAAGGACACTACCTTGGCTGACAAGTGAGGTCAGAGCCAAAGAGAGGGCATACAATGAAGCCAAAGCTAGTGACAAGATAGAGGATTGGGAAGCTTTTAAAAACTTGCAAAAGGAAACTAAGAAGGTCATTTGGAAGGAAAAGATGGATTATGAAAGTAGGCAGGTGACTAATATCAAAGAAGATACTAAAAGCTTTTTTAAGTAAAGGGTAAAAGAGAGTTGAGCGTAGATATAGGACCAATAGAAAATACCACTGAAGATATTGTAATGAGAGACGCAGAGATGGCAGAGAAACTGAATGCGCGTTTTGCATCAGCCTTCACAGCAGTCAACTGGAGCAAACCAATACATGATGAAGGGAAGATACAGAGTACTGGTAACAAGGGAAGCCACCTGTCCACAAGGTTGAACAACAGCTTCTCCCCCACTGTCATCATGTCCTTGAACTGCCCCGATAAACCCTGATGCTACCTTGGTCTGTATATTTTGTTTTCTCTCTCAATCTTTCAACCCTAAATCAGTAAATTGATTCACCACTTTACCAACTGACCGACCAATTTATTAGTAAGTTTAGTCCACAAGGTCTTAAATGGGAGAAAAGCAGTTTTCAATATCCTCTATATTTCTGAAGGAACTCAAATCAATTTGATTATCATTCAAACCATATACAAATACAGCTAAATGAGACAGCGTTCCTTTAGGGCCAAGGTGTAAAATAGTGAACAAAGAAGCATTTCACTCAAAAAAATAGCATACATGTTTAGTCCAAGACCCTGCGTGACAATGTCCAGTAGTGTACTGGCAGTGTGCAGACACACACAATCCAGTCTGTCATTCCACCGCTCGGAGAGGGGACGCCAGTCCTGACGGGAGAAGCCAGCCCTGAGGGGAGAGGCCAGTCCTTTTTTCTTTTCTTTTTCAATCTTTTTATTGAATTTCATATATAAAGAAAACATAACATAATAGTGAATAGGTTATAAGTGCAATAGACTTGAGATTACATTAATAATAAGATAACAATATCCTATTAAATATTGACAACAAAAAAATAGTATAATAATCAATCAAGTCTATAATAATTATATATGAAAAAAATAAAAATAATCATCAAAAGAAGAAAAAAAAATTAAAATACAAGAAAAAATATATAGAAAAAAAAACACTAAACTAAACTAACATGGGCAATAATAACAGTTTATATGTATATGATAGTGTCAAGAACTCCGGAACTCCATACCTGAACAAGAATAAGCAGAGAGAAGGTCTGGAAGAGGTCAAATTAATTCATATGAAAGAGGCCAGTCCTGACGGGAGAGGCCAGCCCTGACGGGAGAGGCCAGTCCTGACGGGAGAGGCCAGCCCTGACGGGAGAGGCCAGTCCTGACGGGAGAGGCCAGCCCTGACGGGAGAGGGCAGCCCTCATGGGAGAGGCCAGCCCTGACGGGAGAAGCCAGCCCTGACGGGAGAGGCCAGCCCTGACGGGAGAGGGCAGCCCTGACGGGAGAGGCCAGCCCTGACGGGAGAGGCCAGCCCTGACGGGAGAGGCCAGCCCTGACGGGAGAGGCCAGCCCTGACGGGAGAGGCCAGCCCTGACGGGAGAGGGCAGCCCTGACGGGAGAGGCCAGCCCTGAGGGGAGAGGCCAGCCCTGACGGGAGAGGCCAGCCCTGACGGGAGAGGCCAGCCCTGACGGGAGAGGCCAGCCCTGACGGGAGAAGCCAGCCCTGACGGGAGAGGCCAGTCCTGACGGGAGAGGCCAGCCCTCATGGGAGAAGCCAGCCCTGACGGGAGAGGGCAGCCACAACCAAGCCCGGACAACATGCTGTAGCACTTCCGCTTCTTCTCACCCAGTCAGCTGCAGCAGGCAAGCCCGAGGCTTGAGGCCTAGTCCTCTCTACAACCGAGGCTACACAGCTCCCAGTATCTTTTCCTTTACCAGACAAGGGTAACAGGCCTGCGGCAGCTCACATTATCACTGTCCAACAGAGTCTTGCGATCACAAGTGAAATGTCCGACACAATCTCCCACCGTTATACTGCAATCCTACGAACAGTTCTCTCAGAAAGTTTTCTTGGTCTTCCAGACCCCAACTTGACAGCCACCATTCCTGTTAACTGCTATTTCTTAATTACATAATGAACTGAGGAAATGGCTACCTGAAAATGCTTTGCTATCTTCTTATCACCTTCTCCTGCTTTGTGGGCATCATTTATTTTAATTTTCAGAGTGCTAGGCAGCTGCTTCGAGGAGTCAATGGCTGCTGATTGTTGGAACAAGGTTTGTGGAGTCAGGGTATTTATAAAGCTTTGAAATTTGCATCACCTGGCCTTTCCTAACAATGACTGTGAACAAGCCATAGCCCTAACAAGCTAATTAAGGTCTGAGACCTTGGTAAAAGTTATCTGAGAGCTCAAATCTCTTGGGGTGCCCAAACTTTTGCATGGTGATCCTTTCCTTCTTTCACTCTAAAATTGTACAAAATAAATATAATTCACTAATCTTGCTTAAAATGGTAAAAAGAATGTCTTGAACTTTATGACTTTTGGAGATCAGTTCATCTTCTACTCACTTAATGATTCATAGTAACTGAAATTTTGACCAGGCAGGAGGTTGTGTGTGTGTGTGTGTAACTGTATACAGTATTTTTATGCATTGCACAGTACTAGTGCTGCAAAATAATAATCTCCCAACATATAATGGTGATAATAAACCAGATTTTACATAGAAACATAGAAAACCTACAGCACCACACAGGCCCTTCGGCCCACGTCACTGTGCCAAACATGTACTTACTTTAGAAATTACCTTGGGTTACACATAGTCCTCTATTTTTCTAAACTCCATGAACCTATCCAGGAGCCTCTTAAAAGACCCTTTTGTATCCTCCCCCACCACCATCACCAGCAGCCCATTCCATGCACTTACCACTCTCTGTGTAAAAAACTTACCCCTGGCATCTCTTCTGTATCTACTTCCAAGCACCTTAGAACTGTGTCCTCTCATGTTAACCATTTCAGCCCTGGGGAAAAGCCTCTGACTATCCACACGATCAATGCCTCCATCATCTTATACAACTCTATCAGGACACCTCTCATCCTCCATTGCTCCAAGGAGAAAAGGCCAAGTTCACTCAACCTATTCTTATAAGGCAATATCCTTGTAAATCTCCTCTGCAACCTTTCTGCAATTTCCACATCTTTCCTGTAGTGAGGCGGCCAGAACTGAGCACAGCACTCCAAGTGGGGTCTGACCAGGGTCCTATACAGCATGTTTTGACTCTGATTAGGACATTTCTTATAAGGGAACTAAGTGAGAATGATTAATATTTGTAGGAATATATAATGGATAAAAATGAACTCCTCGTCCATTCTGCAGCTGCCTGATATTAAAAGAAAATAAGCAAAGTTATACAACAGGCAGCAAACTGAAAATCACCTCATTCTAAAGTTAAAAATTCCAGCAACAGACTCTTTACAGTGCAGCATTCTTGCGGCAGAGCTCATGTGACTCAGCAGGGTTTATGAAGAGTAATTGAAGTTTCTACTGGAAATGTGTCTGATATTGTCACATGCTGAGCAGCAGATTACAGTGCAAAATGCATTTCATTCGACATGATCACACCATCCTCCAATCTGAAGTATAAGTTCACCATGCATCTCCTGATTTAAGTCTCCAGTGTTATTTTGCTATGAGTCAGTACCATCAGTGGCTAAATCTGCTTCCTTTTCATCAACACCAACCATTATTGTCCCACTTTGTGTTCGATTCCTCACTGGTTTTCTGCAAAGTTATTGGAATTCCAATATTTCTATAAAAAAATAGAAATATTTTGGTGGGTAGTTATCTTCTGGTGCAATTCACACACAGACATGCACTAATCCTCACCTTCATACTCACATCCCCATTCTGCAAATAACTTAAGAACTAGGACAAGACTATGTGAAATATTGTACAATTATTGGCAAATGTATTTTCCATTCTATGATTTATGAATGATTTTAAATATGATACTTGGTAGCTGTGTAGGAGATGATACACCTCTCCAACATCAGCAAGACGAAAGAGATGATTGTGGACTTCAGGAAGGAAGGAGCACATACCAATCCTCATTGAGGGATCAGAAGTGGAGAGAGTGAGCAGTTTCAAATTCCTGGGTGTCATGATCTCTGAGGACCTAAACCTGGTCCCAACATATGGATGCAGTTATAAAGGAGGCAAGGCAATGGCTGTACTTCATTAGGAGTTTGAACAGATTTGGTACATCAACAAAAATACTCAGAAAGTTCTATATATGTACGATGGAGAGCATTCTGACAGGCTGCATCACTGTCTGGTATGGGGGATGGGGGTGTGGGGGGGGGGGCTACTGCACAGGACCAAAAGAAGCTGCAGAGGGTTGTAAATCTAGTCAGCTCCATCTTGGGTACTAGCCTACAAAGTACCCAGGACATCTTCAAGGGGCGGGGTCTCAGAAAGGCAGCATCCATTATTAAGGACCTCCATCCAGCGCCCAGGGCATGCCCTTTTCTCACTGTTACCATCAGGTAGGAGATACAAAAGCTTGAAGGCACACACTCAGTGATTCAGGAACAGCTTCTTCCCCTCTGCCATCCGATTCCTAAACGGACATTGACTCTTCGGACACTAGCTCACTTTTTTTAATATACAGTATTTCTATTTTTGTACATTTTTAAAATCTGTTCAATATACATATAGCATAATTGATTACTTACTTTTTATTTTATGTGTTATTATATTTTTTCTGCTAGGTGATATATTGCATTCAGTGTTCTGTGTTCTATGATGCACTTCTGGTCACAATTAAAGAATGTGATGATTTGTAATATTCACATTGCAAGTGTTCAAATTAAATTTTTTTTTATCTGTTTTGTAACACAATGTATTTTTCTTTCTGTAAACAAGACAAAACAGACTAAGAATAGATGATCCCGAACTTGTCAAACAAGTGTTTTTAAGGAATGATTTGAAAGGAGAGATGAGCTAGCAAGTGAAGAGTTTTAGTGTGAATTCAGAATTTTGGACAACCATCAAAGGCAATTAAAATTCGGGGTGCATAAGGCATCAAAACTGGAGGAGTTCTGAAATGTCAAAGGATTGTAGAGTTGGGGTAGGTGACAGAGAGAGTGTGGTCTGAGGTATGAAATAATTTGAAAAGAAAGATGAATTTATGTCAAAGTGAACTGTTGCTAGAGCAGGGACCATTTTAAGTTGATGAGTATGGAGTAGTGGGTTTGGGACAAGTTCAGATATTGGCAGAAGAATTCATCATGATGTTGAGTTCACAGAAGGTGCAACGTGAGAAACGAGTTGTGAAGGCTTGGAAATACTGTGGCCCACAGGTAATTAGAGGCACATATGAGTGTTTCCAGCATTATTGAGCTGGGGTGAGAATAAAACTGGGTGATCCACCGGGGTAAAAACAAAACAAAACATTGGACAAGTCAGGGAGTATCTCAGGAAAGAGAAACAGAGTTAGCATTTCAGATCAAAGAGCCTTTGTCAGAATCAATAGCCCTGAATTAGCTATATTAAAATTACGGAGTACCTGGAGGCACATGACAAGCTAGGCCAAAGCCAGCATGGTTCCCTGACAGAAAAACCCTGCCTGACGAACCTACTGCAATTTTTTGAGGAAATTACAAGCAGGGTAGACAAAGGAGGTGCAGTGGATGTGATGTACTTGGATTTTCAGAAGGCCTTTGACAAAATGCCGCACATGAGACTGCTTAGCAAGATAAGAGCCCATGAAATTACAGGGGAGTTACTAGCATGGGTGAAGCATTGGCTGATTGGCAGAAAACAGAGAGTGGGAATAAAGGGATCCTACTCTGCCTGGCTGCCAATTACCAGTGGAGTTCCACAGCGGTCACTGTTGGGACTGCTGCTTTTTATGATGTATGTCAATGAGTTGGACTATGGGATTAATGGATTTGTGGATAAATTTGCCAATGATACAAAGATAGGTGGGGGAGCGAGTAGTGTTGAGGAAACAGACAGACTGCAGAGAGACTTAGATAGTTTAGGGGAGTGGGTAAAGAAGTGGCAAATGAAATACAATGTTGGAAAGTGTATAGTCATGCACTTTGGTGCAAAAAATAAACAGGCAAACTATGATTTGGAGAGAGAATTCAAAATGCAGAGATGCAAAAGGATTTGAGAGTCTTTGTGCATGATACCCTAGGGATTAACCTCCAGGTTGAGTCGGTGGTGAAGAAAGCGAATGCTATGTTGGCATTCATTTCTGGAGGTATAGAATATTAGAGCAGGGATGTGATGTTGGGGCTCTATAAGGCACTAGTGAGACCACACTTGGAGTATTATGTGCAGTTTTGGGCTCCTTATTTTAGAAAGGATATACTGACATTGGAGAGAGTTCAGAGATGGTTCACAAGAATGATTCCAGGAATGAAAGGGTTACTGTATGAGGAACATCGGGCAGCTCTTGGGCTGTGTTCCCTGGAGTTCAGGAGAATGAAGGGGGATCTTATAGAAACATTCCCAATGTTAAAAGGCCTGAATAGATTAGATATGGCAAAGTTATTTTTCATGGTAGGGGATTCTAGGACAAGAGGGCACGACTTCTGGATTGAAGGATGTCCATTTAGAAATGAGATGCAGAGGAATTACTTTAGTCAGAGGACGGTAAATCTGTGGAATCTGTTGCCACGAGCAGCTGTAGAGGCCAAGTCATTGGGTGCATTTAAGGCAGAGGTAGATATGTTCTTGATTAGCCAGGGAGAAGGCATGGGAGTTGGGTTGACTGGAAGAATTGGACCAGACATTATTGAATGCCAGAACAGACTTGATGGCTACTCCTGCTCCTAAATCTTGTGGTCTTATGGTCTTAAAGCAGCCAGCACACTTCCGGTGCTCCTTAAGCTTATCCCTGATTTTCCCTTCACTAGAATAGCTATCTCCTTTCTGACTAAGATGATCTCAGTTAATGGGGAGGGGGTGGGGGGGGAAGTTAATTTCTGTACTACTATAACACAAATGTTCTTACATCTCGCACAATACTGGAGGAACTCAGCAGGTCAGACGGTATCTATGGAGAGGAATAAACAGTCGCTATTTCAGGCTGAGACCCTTCATCCACTTCCCCATCACCTCGTTTTGCCTTCTGCCTGCCAGCTTGTTTTCCTCTCATTCCAACACTTTCTTATTCTGCCTTCTTCACCCTTCCTTTCCAGCGTTTTGTGTGTGTGTTGCTCTGGATTTCCAACACATGCAGAACCTCTTGTGTTTTCTTTCACCTCTCTAGGTATTGTCAACATCCCTACTCCTCTACCTCCTGCCGACTGTAAAACTCTACCCCTAGCTGGATCCGTAGGCAAGATTCCTTGATTTGTTCTATTCAAGTACCTAGAAAACTATGTTCCTCCAGGAGCTTGCATTTCTCTGAGAAAAAGCACAACCATCAAAGAAATACTTAACGACCCAATGAATTTCACTTGCAAATACAATCAAAACATTCAGAGATTTCGAGAATTATATACACAAATATAATTCTCAGTATTATTAAAGAAAACCAAAATGGTGAGTGGATGCCTTTCATTAACAGAATACTAATCCATTTCTGCCAGTTATCACAAAAATGCGCTGCTTACGTCATTTTATACCACAAAAGTGGATGAGAGGGGATCTGATTGAAACATATAAGATTATTAAGGGATTGGACACACTGGAGGCAGGAAGCATGTTCCCGCTGATGGGTGAGTCCAGAACTAGAGGCCACAGTTTAAGAATAAGGGGTAGGCCATTTAGAACAGAGATGCGGAAAAACTTTTTCACCCAGAGAGTGGTGGATATGTGGAATGCTCTGCCCCAGAAGGCAGTGGAGGCCAAGTCTCTGGATGCATTTAAAACAGAGTTAGATAGAGCTCTTATAGATAGTGAGGTCAAGGGATATGGGGAGAGGGCAGGAACGGGGTACTGATTGTGTATGACCAGCCATGATCACAGTGAATGGCGGTGCTGACTAGAAGGGCCGAATGGCCTACTCCTGCACCTACTGTCTATTGTCTAAAACTTTGTGTTGCCTTTGGTGATGTGACTGTGACAAAACTCAATAATTAGTTCTTCCACAAGCTAGCTTTTTAAAAGCTTTCTCCCAAATCTCCTTCATAACACATTAGTGTGCATGGTAATAAAAAGGAAGAACTTATGTGTGATCTCTATGCTTAATTAAGCATCTGTTATGATTTTCATACAGTTTAATATCTTGGTTAAAGTACATCGTACAGACACTTTGATCTGAGGACTTACAAGCACCCAGTTGGGAAGCTGCTTCTACACTGTCTGATGGCATTTGATATTAAATTTGCAGAAGTTATATAAGATTTAAAAATGCTAGGCAGTGAAGACCAATGGTGGGCTATATCCTAAATGGAAGCACAGCATAAAGTCTATTATATTAAAATCCATGAATACTTCATATTGGCATCCACCTTGTCAGTCAGATATCTTCCAAATATTGGTGAGCTGATTTGTAATAACATCCTGATGTTCATAGATAACATCACCGTCATCATTATGTAATGCTTAGGGCTATCAGCTTGTGTCTGTCCAGGGGAAAATCCATCCGCCTGCCAAACCGTGTCTCCTGTTTGTGTAGATGTTGTGTAATGCACACTGGTACAAACTCACACATACAATATCAGACAGCACACAATGTACGTTTTATAGATTACACTTAATATATCTTACTGGAACTAGGTAATTAATAGAGATACAATATAAAAAGAAAGAAAAGCACCAAAACTTATCAGAGTTCAATCAGTTTGTTCGTGCACAGCTGTTGGAGCTCAATATTGAAGCCTTCAGTCCACCATTCGATCTTCTCCGACCTCCTCCACCCGCTGCCTGGGACCAACCTCGGTGGTCGACCAGATCACGTCCAGCACGTCCTTCCTCTTCGGTTCTCCTCCTGAGAAACCCGCACACTCACTCCAGGCTCCCACACATACATATAGAACAGCATTGCTTCCTCCGTTATCAATAATTACAACCCAATCATTTCAACTAAACAGAGCATTATCTCATCAGTTACCTACAAAGAAGCCATTTTATATATGCAGTTAACAGTTAACATTACAGTTAATAATCTGAGAACCCTGCAATTACGATGTGGGCAATAATGGACATCCATCTGTCTTTAATCTGATCTTTGCCTCTGGGAAGAGCCCTTTCATGCTGTTGTTCATATTCTTTTCCCTGTCCTTATCAATGATTGTTCTTGGCAGATTTTTTCTACAGAAGTGGTTTACCATTGCCTTCTTCTGGACAGTGTCTTTACAAGACAGGTGACCCCAGCCATCACCAATACTCTTCAGAGATTGTCTGCCTGGTGTTAATGGTCACATAACCAAGACTTGTGATCTGCACCGGCTCCTCATATGATCATCCGCCACCTGCTCCCATGGCTTCACGTGACCCTGATTGGGGGGAGGGGCTAATCAGTTGCCACACCTTGCCAAAGGTGACCTGTGGGCTGGCGGAAAAGAGGAGCACCTTATACCTCCTTTGGTAGAGATGTATCTCCACCTCGCTACCCAATAACAAATATACTGCTGATGCAAATAGACACTTATGGATGGTGTTGGTTGTTGGTGCAAAAGACACATTCGATCAAGTCAATTTCATTTATTTATTTATCACAGGTACATCCAAACATACAGTGAAATGTGCCATTTAAATTAACAACCAACACAGCCTAACAACTGGCTGGGGGCAGTATGCAAGTGTCACCACACATGCCAACGCCAACATAGCATGTCCTCAATACTCAGCAGAACAACGTTGAACACAAGATACAGCAGAAAAAAATTCCTCACCCCCACCCACCCAGTCATGCACATCATGGACTGTCCTGTCTAATCCCAGGACAGGCCATCTTTGGCCTCCAGTGGACTCGTGGATTCACAGACATCAGGCTTCGACTTCCTCCATGAACTCACAGAGACTTGCACACTCAGTCTGCCGCAGACTTCTAGTCTTTGAACCGACCTTTGGGCTTTGATCTGCAGTATTAAGCCCAGGAGTCACCCATGACAATAAATAAAGTCCCTGGATGAGAATCCCAAACACTAGGCCTCAAAACTCCAGACTCGCCCATGATGGGACTCTGAACACTAGGCCTTGAACTTCAGACTTGCCAACTCATGTATGTAGGGGGTCACCTGCCCTTGTGCCCCCTGCTTGCACAGGTCTCCGAAACACAAACCAGCATTTTTTAATCTTTTAAGTGTCAGCCATTGTGGGTCAGCATGTGACTGGTGTACAGGACTGAGCGGCGATTCAGACATTCTCAAAAGGGTGCGAGGTTACTTCAAAATTACAGAGGATAAAACGAGGAAGATGAGTAAGGAATACACTGGAAATTCAGATTTTGAGGTAACAAAGATGCAGGTAGCAGCCATAAAATCATTGATAACTTCCAATACAGGAGATTGTTTAGCCCATCAGATTATCAATTCTAATCTGATCTTCCAGTACTGGGTCCATAATCCTGTAGAACATGGCACTTCAATCTATACCCAAATGTAGTGAGGTTGTCTGTGTTTTCTACCTTTTCAGACAGGGGTGTCCCAATCCCCTACCCATCCACTGGATGGAAGAAAGGTTTTCCTCATCCCCCTGGTCTCTCTAACAATGACAGTTCAAATGATTCAGTAAAAGATGGTCAGAAGTACACTCCACAGAGACACAGGAGAATGAACACATGATGGCTGTGGTGAAGAAGCTGTTGTTGAACCTTGTGAGTGCATCTTCAGTCTCCTGTGTTAAAGTTCAAGGTAAATTTTTTATCAAAGTACATATGTCACCACATGCTACACTGAGATTCATTTCCTGGTGGGCATTCACAGTAGAATAACGAAGTACAATAGAATCAGTGAAAAGCTACTCACAAAGACTGATGAACTGTGCAAATGCAAAAAGAAACAGAGAATAATAATGAATAAATAACACTGAGAACATGAGTTGTAGAGCCCTTGAATGTGAGCTGATAGGTTGGGCTCGGTTGCCAGTTCAGGAGCCTGATGGCTGAAGGGTAACAACTGTTCCTGGAAATGATGGTGTGGGTCCTGTACCTCCTATCATGGTAGTAGCAAGAAGAGGGCAGGGCCTGGATAGTGGTGTCCTTGATGATGGATGCTGCTTTCTTGTGGCAGCACTCTTTATAGACGTGCCCAATGGTGCCCAAAGGCTTTTCCCATGATGAACTGGGAAATGAACTGGATGATCCATCACATCTTTACAGCTTTTATTGACTCAACTAAACATTAAGCACTGCATCCCATGACTCCCAATGAAGGCCTTCATTGTGCTTTCTAGATGTACAGATATAGCTGGGGTGCCTGAGTCTTCTGCACAGCACTATAGCAATGTTATGGATATTGCACTGCTATGGGTCTCCATTGTGGACTGAGAGTGGGAAGGGAGCAGGGAGAGGGGAATCATGTTTGGGAAAAGGGGAAGGGAGACGGGAGGGAGAGGGAAGCACCAGAGAAACATTCTGTAATGATCAATAAATCAGTTGATTGTAATCAATAACCTTGCCTGGTGTCTCAGGGCTGGATGTGTCTGCACCTGTGCCACCGCCCACCCCGGCACTCCTTCTCTGCCACCTGTCCCACACCCCTCCCATGGCGCTCTACCCTTGCCATTCCCAACATCCTTTGGTCCCGCCAGAATTACAAACTTGCTTTCCTCTTCACATTGACAAATACAGTACTGTGCAAAAGTCTTAGGCACCATACCTATACATATGTATTCAAGACTTTTGCCCAGTACTATATATCCATGTACAAACATGCTGGAGGAACTCAGCAGGTCAGGCAGCATCAAATTCTCCAACTTCTCTCCCTCCCGCTTTCACTCTTCCTCCTCTCCCAGCTGCCTATCACCTCTCTCATGCTTCTGCCTTCTTCTACTACACAGTGCTTTCCCCTTACATTCCTTCTTCACCTTTCCTGACTATCCCCTCCCTTCTTCCCCTCCCCCACCCCTTGATCTTTCCTCTGATTGGTTTTTCACCTGGCACCTTCTCCCCTCCTCCACCTTCTTTATAGGGCTCCTGCCCCCTCCCTCTTCAGTCATGACGAAGGGTCTTTGCCCGAAACGTTGACTGCTTGTTTCCACGGATGCTGCCCGACCTGCTGAGTTCCTCCAGCGTGTTTGTACGTGTTGATTTGACCACAGCATCTGCAGTGTACTTTGTGTTTACTGTATATCCATGGTTAATGATTTTAATTTTTACTTAAGGCTCCCATTTGTTTCTGCATCAAATTCCTTGATTTATTGTCAGAAGGCTGTTTTTAATTTTCTATGTGTATAACCAATCTCTATCAAACTATTGACTAGTTCCTCCCAGGAGGTCTCGCATTCAATTGCCAGATTTTTTTTTGTTTAGAGATACAGGCCCTGCCACCCCAATGAACCTACACTGCCCAAATACACTCATATTATAATTAACCTGCTAATCTATACTTCTTTGGAAGGTGGGAGGACACTGGAGCATCCGGAGGAAATCCACATGGCCATGAGGTGGACATACAAACTGCTTACAGACAATAGTGGAATTGATCCCGGTTCACTGGTGCTGTATTGGTATTATACTAATCGCTAAACTACCATGATGCCCCAAACCTCTTAGCCCAGGCTTCATTTCTCCCTCTGATTGGTATTGCTATTGGTGTTGGTTCATCACTGTCACGTCCTTTGAGATGTCATGAAAAGCTTGTGTTTATGTGTTATCTATCAGGTCATGGGTGACACTGTAAGTGTGACAAATAAAGATTATCTTTAAACCTTTAGATCATGCTATAATTGAAATTGGATCTGTCTTTGTGTCAGTGTATTTTACCTCCTGGTTTTCAGTCACTAGACTGTCTATCTGGACTGAATTACAACAAAGCACTGCAGGCTCTTACACTGCGGGCTTTCTTCCCATATGATGCTCAGGTGCCTTACTACAACAGTGATTTCTTTCACCTCCTGTAAGTTCCCAATGTTTTTCCCTCTGAAAAAATCAAAACAAATCTGCAAAGGCTGGAACTCGAAAAAATAAGCCAGAAACACTGGCCAATCCCAGTTAATATGTCTGGCAGCATCTGAGGAATGGGAAATAAGGTTTAAATTTCAAGCTGAGTATTTTCTGTTTTTGCCTAATTACTATCTTTATTGTTATCAGGTAGATGTACTGTAGCCAAAGAACTTCCATTTTCTATAAGCATGCCACTTAACTTGCCATCTACAGGTTGTCTCCGGGTTACGAATGTCCTCCTTACAGACAACTCGTACTTACGAACCAAGGAAGGAGAACACCGTCCGCCATTTTAAGTCAGAACGCGACACATCCGCCATTTAAAGTTGTTTCTGTTGACCCTGCGTTGAGTGTTTAACTTTGTATTTGGCTTAAATTTTTCTTAGTAAGATTCACCCTGACCCCGCCCCCCCTCCCTTCCAGTTGGCTGGCGGCACAGCGCCGGGCTTAAGTTTGATCCAGCGACAGATCGCTCCCGTGCCGGGTTGATGTTGAGCTCGAAACTCGACCTCGTAAAAAAAACACTGCTGCCTCCAGTTTAAATTTAAATTCCCACACAGAATATTGTGGAGGATCAAATACCCAAACCCAGTACAGCCCCCACTTGTCCCATTTAGCTAAATAATAAAGGATGTACTTGTTCCGACTTACGTACAAATCCGACTTCAGGATGGGCTCAGGACCGGAACTCGTACGTAACCCGGGGACTGCCTGTATTCTATTTCTCTCTTCCTCTGCAGTATCCACAAGCTAGAGAGATTTTGGAGTGTAAGAAGCCCAGATATCCAGTGGTCTTTCCAAGGACTCGGGCGCAGTGTACCTGAAACCAGTTCTGCTATTGTCTCCCTTTGCTAACTGATCATGACAGGATTAGCCAACCTCACCAATCTAATTCCACCAGAGACTCAAATGCTGGATGGAAAGGTCCGTGTGCTGTGCTTTCCTTTGACTCTAAAGGTGGCAATTGAATGTAAAGTGTAATATATTTAGGAAAGGTGCAACTGGAGCAAACCAATACATGATGAAGGGAAGATACAGAGTACTGGTAACAAGGGAAGCCACCTGTCCACAAGGTTGAACAACAGCTTCTCCCCCACTGTCATCATGTCCTTGAACTGCCCCGATAAACCCTGATGCTACCTTGGTCTGTATATTTTGTTTTCTCTCTCAATCTTTCAACCCTAAATCAGTAAATTGATTCACCACTTTACCAACTGACCGACCAATTTATTAGTAAGTTTAGTCCACAAGGTCTTAAATGGGAGAAAAGCAGTTTTCAATATCCTCTATATTTCTGAAGGAACTCAAATCAATTTGATTATCACTCAAACCATATATAAATACAGCTAAATGAGACAGCGTTCCTTTAGGGTCAAGGTGTAAAATAGTGAACAAAGAAGCTTTTCACTCAAAAAAATAGCATACATGTTTAGTCCAAGACCCTGCACGACAATATCTAGCAGTGTCCCGGCAGTGTGCAGACACACACAATCCAGTCTGTCATTCTACCGCTTGGAGAGGGGACGCCAGTCCTGACGGGAGAAGCCAGCCCTGACGGGAGAGGGCAGCCACAACCAAGCCCGGCCAACATGCTGTAGCACTTCCGCTTCTTCTCCCCTGGTCAGCTGCAGCAGGCAAGCCCAAGGCTTGAGGCCTAGTCCTCTCTACAGCCAAAGCTACACAGCTCCCAACGTCTGTACCTTTACCAGACAAGGGTAACAGGCCTGCGGCCGCTCACATTGTCAACGTCCAACAGAGTCTTGCGATCGCAAGTGAAATGTCTGAGACAATCTCCCACCGTTATACTGCACCGACTATGATCATTTTGAGTAGCAGGCAGCAACACCGCCCAGACTGGTCATCTCCCAGCAGGCCCCTCCAGTATCCCGTCCCTCGCCTTTCACGATACCCCAATGTTCTCCTCTGATATGCTGACCTTCTCCTTGACCGATAACCTGACCGACTTCTTCTCCCACATCTCAGCCAGCCCTTTTGACACCCCGGCCAGCAAGTTCTCCAACGTCCCGGCCGCTCTGACGCCGCCACCAGCCCAGTTACTCCGAGCACTGATGGAATATCCGTTTCATAAAGGTTGGACCAGTAGCGCAGGAGTTAGTGTAATGCTTTACAGCAGCAAGGATCGGAATATCAGGGTTTACTTCCGACGCTCTCTCCGTGACCTTGTGGGTTTCTCCTGGTGCTCCTGTTTTCTCTCATGTTCCAGAGATGGACGGGTTAGGATTAGGAAACTGAGGGTGCCGGAAGCGTGATGACACTTGGAGCTGTCTCCAGCACATCTTCGGACTGTGCTGGCTTTGATGCAAACGACGCATTTCAGTGATGTTCAGATCTACATGGGAGAAAGTTTATTTAATCTAATCTAATCCAAATAAAATCTAAAGTGAATTCCTCAGCGCAACGTTTTCAGACGGTTATTTCAGAAACACGTATTAAAAGTTGAGAACAAACGTTTATCAGGGACGCACACACTGACGGCTACAAATCGGCTTTGCACCCGTCAGTGAATCTATGTCGCTCAGATTCCGGACACTGAATTTGATAATATCAATTTATCATTGTAGAGCAGATCAGAAACCCCATGCAGTAAATGCTTAAGGTTTTCATTAGGTGAGTATTCAAGAAACTCTGAAACAGTTGCAGAGTGCTGGAGTTTTATACACACATAAAAGTTATGAAGAAGCTCGAAGCTGCCTGACCTGCTGAGTTCCCCCAGCTTTTTGTATCTGTTGCATCTGCAGACTTTCTCGTATTTATAAAAGTGTTTACATGTGTGATAGGTCCAAACAAATTCCTTGGACTGACCCAACCACTCTCCCCACCCTCAATCCCTCCTCCCCATCGCTTCAGGTTTCTGCGAAGATGCGCGTCATTAGTGGGTACCAGAATCATACATATTTCGGCTGTCGACGCGGGGAAGGGAAAGAGGAACTATGACCCACTCAACTACCCGGGACGAGTTGTCCCAGTTACTCCCATCTCAGGTGCGGACATGCGGCCAACCGAGAGCGGACCCACACGACCCCGCGGAGCCCCCGAAGAGATCCGCCGTGCGACTTCTCATGCACGGCGCGGCGATGTTCGGGAGGGAGTTCTGCTACGCCGCCGAGGCGGCTTTCGTGACCCCGGTGCTACTGAGCGTGGGACTGCCTAATACTCTTTACAGCATTGTGTGGCTCGTCAGTCCCATTCTGGGCTTTATCCTCCAGCCCATCTTCGGCTCAGCCAGCGACTACTGCCGGTCCAGGTGGGGCAGGAGGAGACCCTACATTTTAGCCATTGGGATCCTGCTGGTGGTGGGGATGACTCTGTTCCTTAACGGAGAAGCCTTGGTAACAGGCGAGTATCGGTAAAACCTTTTAAAATATATATTCGTGCGAATTTGAACGAGGCATAAAGTTGCCGAACTGCAGCTATGACTTAGTTATTTTTACAGAATCTTTAAATATTTAAGACAATATTAGTGTTTTGTTTTGTGGGCTCGGACCTTCTTGTGTTACATGCATGAATTGGTCTTTAACTAACTGTATAATCTAATCTGACGTTGATTAACTGATTGGAATGTTATTTTAGCCGTCATTAAACACGGGAGACAAAGAAAGCTTTGGAGTATTCTGATAACTGTTCTCGGCGTGGTCATCTTCGACTTCTCTGCAGATTTCATCGACGGCCCCATCAAAGCTTATCTCTTTGATGTTTGCTCACATCAGGACAAAGAGAGGGGTTTACAATTCCATGCTCTGCTGACTGGTGAGTCCTGTTCGTTTTAATCCTGTCCGCTGGCCCTGTGTAATTATCACGAGTTTCTCGACTTCAGGAGAGCTCAACCCGTGATCTTGCCGACCGGTGGCAAAAGAAACCCAGATGCTCACTTTCAAACCGAGCAGAGCGCATTCCTTGTTTCTGAAATTACTGTTGTCAAGTTAATTCCGTGTTATCTCCTGGAACATCGAGATAATGGAATGGTTGGGTTTACAGAAAGTATCTAGATCCGTGTTTTAATTTCCATCATTATCGTGTGTAGTACCTCTGCCCAGGCACGCTGAGCTGCTGAGGTCTCTGTCGGTCAGGGTCGACCGTGGATGTTGCGACCTAGCCGTCCACCTACGCGAGCCTGGGTAGGACAGTATGGAGAGCGAGTTGCTGGCCAAGTAGCAAGCCACCCTGCTGAGGAACCCAGCGGAACGGCAGAGACCAATACAATCTGGCAACAGCCAAATGAGTTGTCGGTCAGCGTCGAACTCAACTTAAGACTGCCTTAGCGACTCCAGCTCAGGATTTTCCCTCTGGGTTTACTCCCAAAGTTTTCCCCGTGAGTGGGTGTACCGCAAGGCAGCGGAGGTTTTGCTTCTCCCAGATGAGCCCCATCTGCTCGAAGCTACTGGTTTAAAGCGCCAGTAACCCGCCTTTGCCCCTTTTCCTGACAGTAGAAGCACTTCCTCCGGGCTTAGTAGCTGAGCCATACGTGAACGTCAGGAACTGGAGTTGGTTGTCAGAGGCTACTTGAGGCGCACGCCTTTGGAAGCACTTAATCGGTAGTGGGAGCTTATCCCCACTACCACCCCCGCTACAACAATCTTAAAGAACTACTGCCTATATCTCCTTAAAGTATCAGTACTATCGTACTTCTGCCCATATCTCCAATTTAAAACACTATCACTACAGTACTTAAGCCATTATCTCTGAAGTTGAAGTCCCTGCGCAAGATGATGAGAGGCATTGATCATGTGGATAGTCAAGAGACTTTTTCCCAGGGCTGAAATGGTTGCCACAAGAGGATGCAGGTTTAAGGTGCTGGGGAGTAGGTACAGAGGAGATGTCAGGGGTAAGTTTTATACTCAGAGAGTGGTGAGTGCATGGAATGAGCTGCCGGCAACGGTGGTGGAGGCAGATATGATAGGGTATTTTAAGAGGCTTTTAGGTAGGTACATGGAGCTAAGTGAAATAGAGGGTTATAGGTAAGCCTAGTAATTTCTAAAGTAGGGACATGTTCGGTACAACTTTGTGGGCCGAAGGGCCTGTATTGTGCTGTAGGTTTTCTATGTTTCTAAGTTCATCACGACCTTTGATTTAACCATTGACAATGGTGTCATTTGCAAACTTAAATATGGCATTGTAGCTGTGCTTAGCCTCATAATCATAGAGTTACAGAGGGATGGAAACCAAAGTGCCAGAACAGATAGTGGAGTGCTTGTAGAGAAAGATGTTTTTTAAGCCTACATACAATGTGAGGAATTGTAAAGTCGAGCATGGTGGGACTAAAGTTCTGAGCTGCATTTATTTCAATGCAAGGAATATTGTAGGAAAGGTGGATGAACTTAGGACATGGATCAGCATGTGGAAATATGACATGGTAGCCATTAGTGAGACAGTTGTAGGAGGGGCAGGACTGGCAGCTCAATCTTCCAGGGTTCCATTGTTTTAGACATGATAAAGTGGGAGAGATTAGAGAGGGAGGGATGGCATTACTAGTCAGGGAAAATGTTATGGCATTGTACACTTGGGACAGACTGGAGAGCACCTCATCTAGTGAGGCTTTATGGGTAGAAAAGAGGAATAAAAAAGGCATGACCACGTTGATGGGCTTCAATTATAGATCATCCACCAGTCTGCATGATTTAGAGCAAATTTGTAGAGAGATCACAGACTGTTACAGGAAACATAGGCTATGATAGTAGGTGATCTCAACTTTCCACATATTGACTGGGACTCCCATCCTGTAAAAGGACTAGATGGAACAGAATTTGTCAAATGTGTTCAAGAAAATCTTCTTAATCAGTACATAGAAGTCCCAGTGAGAGAGTGTGCAATACTTGATCTGCTATTAGGGTATAAGGCAGGGCAGGAGACAAAAGTTTGTGTAGGGGCACAATTTGCACCTAGTGGTCATAATGCTTTTAGTTTTAAGGTAATTGTGGAAAAGGATCAGTCTGGTCCTCTGGTTGAGATTCTAAATTGGAGAAAGGCCATTTTTGATTGTATCAGAAAGGATCTGGCAAGAGTGGATTAGGACATCCAGTTGGAATGAAAGGAAAGGATAACAGGTATAGGGAGTGTTGGGTTTTGAGAGATATTGAGGCCCTGGTTAAGAAAAGAAAGAGGTGCATAGCAGGTATAGGCAGACAGGAACAAATGACGTACTTGAGTAAAGGAAGTGCAAAAGATCACATAAGAAGGAAAGTAAAAGGGCTAAAGGGCATGAGGGAGCTCTAGCAGAGAAGGTGAAGGAGAATCCTAAGGGCTTCTATGGATATATTAAGAACAAAAGGATAGCAAGTGATAAAATTGGTCCTCTTGAAGATCAGAGTGGTAATCAATACGTGGAGCTGAAAGAGATGGGGAAACTCTTAAAGGGTTTCTTTTGCATCTGTATTGCTTGGGAGTTGGAAACAAAGTCTATTGCTGTGAGGCAAAGCAGTAGCAAAGTCATGGACCCTGTACAGATTATAGAGGAAGTTTGGTGACGAGGCAAATTAGGGTGGATAAATCCCCAGGGATGGACAATAACAGGACCCTATCTGAGCATAGAACAGAAATTGTAGGGGACCTAGAAGAGATATTTAAAACACCTTTAGCCACAGGTGAGGTGAAGAGAATTAGAGGATAGCTAATGTTGCTCTGTTGGTTAAAAAAGGTTCTAAGAATAAACCAGAAAATTATAGGCCAGTGAGCCTGACATCAGTAGTGGGAAAGTTATTAGATGGTATTCTAAGGAACTGGATATATAAGTATTTGGATAGACAGAGACAGTTTATTGATAGTCAACATGGCTTTGTGCAAGGTAAATCATGTTTAAACAATCATATGGAGTTTTTTGAGGAAGTTACCAGGAATGTTGATGGAGGTAATACAATGGATTGAATTGCATTGAATTGAATTTCAGTTTATTGTCATTTAGAAACCACAAGTGCAACGCAGTTTAAAAAACCGAGACAACGTTCCTCCAAAATGATATCACAAAAACACACGACAAAGCAGACTACACCAGAAAATCCACATAACGTTTAGCAATCCCCAAATCCAGAGTCCGGAGAGGCTGCTGCATATTAATATTGCACTACCATCTACATTGTCTACATTGATTTTAGCAAGGTTTTTGACAAAGTTCTGCATTGGAGATTTGTCAGGAAGATTTGGTTGCTTGCCATTCAAGATGAAGTAGTAGATTGGATTAGACACTGGAGATTGTGTAGTAGACGTTGTTGCCAATCTGAACTGACTGAGATCCACAAGTCAGTTGCATAAGTAGGTATTGAGGCCTAGGTCTTGGAGCTCATTAATTAGTTTTGAGGGGACAACAGTATTGAATGCTGAGCAGCATTCAGTGAAGAGCATCCTGAGGTAAGCACCTTTGCTGTCCAGATGTTCCAGGGTTGAGTCAAGAGCCATTGAAATGGCATCTGCTGTTAACCCAGTGTGATGGAATGTGAATTGGAGCAGATCCAAGTCACTTCTCAGGCAGGAGTTGATATGCTTCATCACCAGCCTCTCAAAGCACATAATTACAGTGGTTGTAAGTGCAACTGTATAATAGTCATTTAGGCAGGGTATCGTATTCTTCTTGAGCATTAGTGTAATTGAAGCCTGCTTGAAGCAGTTGGGTAACTCAGACTGCCAAAACAAGAGATTAAAGACATCGGTGAATGCTCCAGCCAGTTGATCAGCACAGGTCTTTAGTACTTAGCAAGATACCCCATCTGGGCTTGATACTTTTGGTGGATTCACCCTCCTGAACGATGTTCTCATATTATCCTCAGAGACTGAAATCATAGGGTCATCAGGGGTTGTGGGAGTTTGTGTAGGGGCCTCCATGTTTTCACGGTCAAAAGAATCAAAGAACAAGTTGATGAGTATGAACACTGGTGGATGACTCTTGTGTGTTGAATCACCGGCACGGAGTCATTGTGTTGAGTGAATTGTTTATGCACAGTATTGTGTCGCGGTAGTTTGCAGAACAAAGTTATTGAATGTATGGTTGTAAAGAAATACTAGTGCAATTCTACACTAACAACAACCTGCTGGAAGAACAGTGGATCACACAGCATCTGTGGGTGGAAAGGAATTTTCGATGTTTGAGGATGAAACCCTGCAGCTGGACAATTCCTTCCTAAAGATAAAGATAAGCTTTACTTGCCACATGTACCTTGAAACCACTGTTCCCCCAAGCTGTGAGGGTGTGTGGCTGCATAGTAACTGAAATGCCCCTGTGCATATAGCCTTTGTTGCTGCACAGCTGCAATTGGATGCAAATAGAAAAGGTTTATGAAATGCGAAAGAAATACATTCATGTTATGATAAGATTTAAAGCGCCATGTAGTTTTCATGCCATGTAGAAATTCCCTGCTTGTCCGTGCAGCTATAAACTAAATTAGTTAATTGAAACACTGAAACATACAGTCCGATGATGTTCCGGGGGCAGCCCACATGTGTCACCATGCTTCTGGCACCAACGGAGCATTCCCACAACTGATGCACCCCAATTTGTACGTCTTTGGAACGTGGGAGGAAGCTGAAGCACCCCGAGGAAACCCATGTGGTCATGGGGCGAGCATATGAACTCCGTACAGACAACAGCAGGAACTGAACCCTAATTTCTGATTGCTGGCACAGTAAAGCTTTGTGCCAGCCACTATGATACAGTGACACCCTCTCAGATGTTGCTTGATCCACTGAGTTCTTCCTGCAGATTGTTTGTTGCTCCAGACTGAAGCATCTGTGGTTTAAGTTAGCCTGGGTACGGTGCTGGCAGAGTAATTAAGTTACCGTGTTTATAAACCCATGCCTTGGCTAACAATACTGATTTCTGAAGCTATGGAATTTAAATTATATTTAAAAATCACGTGTAGTGTTAGTAATGATGACCATGGGACTACTGCCTTGTTTAATACCATGCCACCATGAGGCTACAGCATTTAGTTAATCCTGAAGTAGTCCTGTGTTCAGCAGCACTGAGAAATAAGCAATAAATACTGGCAGTTGCAATGATACCGTCAACAATGATGACTAGATGGCGTACAGAGTGGAGGTAGAGTGGCTGGTAGAATGGTGCGAGCTCAACAACTTGAGTCTCAATGTGGACAAGACCAAAGAGATGATTGTGGATTTTAGGAAGGTGCAGGCTGACCAACTGCTCTCTACACATACACGGTTTCTCCGTGGAGAGAGTTCGGAGCATCATGTTTCTGAGAGTGCACATAATGGATGATCTCACCTGGTCCCTCAACACCACCTCCTTGGTCAAGAAAGCACAGCAGTGACTCCACTTCCTGGGGAGATTAAGGTGAGAGAGAACCCCTTCCTCCATTTTAACCAGTTTTTACAGGAGGATCGTCGAGCGTGTCCTGTCTAGCTGCACCACAGGCTGGTTTGGGAATTGCAAGGGATCTGATCTCAAGTCTTGTAAGGATTGAGAGGAATGCTGAGAGGATCATTCGGGTCTCTCTTCCACCCACTAGAGATATTTATCAGGAGTGCTGCATATGCAAGGCACTTAGCGTTGTCAGTAACCCCTCCCATCTGTCCAACAATCTCTTTGACCCTCCTAGCATTGCAACAAAGACCGTTAGGATGTGAAACAGCTTCTTCCTCCGAGGCTGTAAAACTACTAAACTCTCTGTTGACATATATCATTCCCGTTATACGATCTTATCACACATGAAGTGTCAGTAGCTTTATACTATTTACTTTTTAACTGATATATGTACTTTATTATTTGCTAATTTATTTGTGGTAATATTACTTTGTGTGGTTGTGAGTTAAATGTACTGTGTTGTGCACCTTGGTCTGGAGGAATGTTGTTTCATTTGGCGGTATATGTGTATACAGTTGAATGACAATAACCTGAACTTGAGTTGAGGAATCAGTAAATACAATTAAAAGACATTGAAAAGAAATCTGATCTCTGGTGGGAAATTGATGGATGCTAAATCCAGGAATGTTTAGAGCAAATACATTTAACAAAGCCAGGAGGGTCATTTCTATCTCTATGACATAGAGAATTACAGCACAGAAAAAGGCCCTTTGGCCCATCTATACTGTGCCATCTTGTCCCACCTTTCTGCCTCGTCCCATCTACCTGCACACAGACCATAACCCTCCATACCATCTCATCCATGTACCTATCCAAACTCTTAAACATTGCAATTAAACCTGAATCCACCATCTCTGCTGGCAGGCTGTTCCACACTCAAACCATCCTCTGAGTAAAGAAGTTTCCTCACTGGTTTCCCTTAAATATTTCTCTTTTCACCTTCAACCTATAAGCTCTAGTTCTAATTCAGCCCAACACTAAGGGAACAAAGTATTTACCCTATTATATCTCTCATAATTTTGTATACATGATTTATATAAGATCTCCCCTTATTCTCCTACACACTAGGGAATAAAATCCAAACATATTCAACCTTTCTCTATAACTCAGATCTTCAAATCCCAGGAGCATACTTGTGTAATTTTCTCTGAACTCTTTCAAGATTATTGATGCCTTTCTTGCAGGTAGATGATCAGAACTACATACCGTACTCCGTACCGTACCATACCGTACCATACGCAAAGTTGTGCATGAAGGGTGTACAACTGGTCGAGCTGTGTGCTAGCACATGTTCCCTGGGATAGGGCATCAGGGGGCTCATTGAGTCTGCCAGGCCGGTACAGGATATCATAGGTGTAGGTGGAGAGTTCTATTCTCCACCGCAAAATCTTATCATTTTTGATTTTGCCCCGCTGTTGGTTGCTGAACAGGAACGCAACCGAGCGCTGGTCGGTCAGCAAGGTGAACCTTTTGCCAGCAAGATAGTGCCTCCAGTGCCTTACTGACATCTCATACAACTTCAACATAACATCCCATCTACTGTACTCAATGCTCTGAACTATGAAGGCTGAAAGCTCTCTTTACAGCCCTATCAGGCTGTAATGTTCCTTTCAAGGAATTGTGGATCTGTATTCTGTGATTGCTCTCTTCACTTTTTTGGCATCCACTGTGATTCCAAAAAGAGAGGAGAAGAGAGAACAACAGTGATTGCTTTTAAGCGATGCTCGTCATATTCCTTAACGGCTAGCAAATGAGTAAAATATGCAGTATGTAGGCTTTCCACATTTACATAACAACTAATGACAGCTGAGGTCCAAAGTATGGACAAAGCTTCGTAATTACTGCACCAACTTAAAAACTGTGCGAGAAATGTGGAGCCAAATCCGCAGAAATGTTTCCATTCAGGAACACAGATTAAAATCAATCAAGATACTAGTTAGGAGGCTTGGTACACCTCTACTTCCTTAGAAGTTTGCAAAGATTTGGCATGACATCTAAAAGCGTGATTAATTTCTATTGATGTGTGGTGGAGAGTGTATTGACAAGTTGCATCACATCCTGGTATGGAAACCCCAATGCCCTTGAATGAAAAATCCTACAAAATGTCGTGGGTACAGCTCAGTCCATCATGGGTAAACCCTTCCTCACCACTGAGCATATCTACAGAAAGCGTTGTCACAGGAAAAATGTATCCATGAGCAGGGACCCCCACCGCCCAGGTTGTGCTCTTATCACTGTTGCAATCAGGAAGAAGGTACAGGAGCCTCAGGACTCACAGCACCAGGTTCAAGAGCAGTTACCCATCAACCATCAGGCTCTTGAACCAGAGGGGATAACTTCCTTCAATTTCACTGAACTGTTCCCACAATCTGTGGACTCCCTCTCAAGGACCCTTCATCTCATGTTCTCAATATCCATTGCTTATTTACTTACTTATTTGTTTATTTAATATTATTAGTGTCTTTGTTTTCTTTTGTTCTTGGACGGTTTGTTATTGTTTGCACAGTGACTGGGTGCAGTCTTTCATTGATTCTGATATGGTAATTGCTTTTACTGAGTATGCTCATAAGAAAATGAATCTCAGGGTTGTATATGGTGACATATATGTACTTTGATAGTAAAATTTACTTTAAGCCAGCGATTGCATAGGGAGCAATCCCTACGGAAAGCAGAAAGTGGGGGGCGGGGCTGAAGGGAAAGATGTGTTTGATGGTGGAGTCCAGTTGGAAGTGGCGGAAGTTTCAGAGAATTATGTGCTGGACGTGGAGGCTGGTGGGGTGGTAGGTGAGGACAAAAGGAACCCTATCCCTGGTAGTGTGGTGGGAAGGGATTGCTCCCTACGCCACTCCTTTGTCTATTCGTCCCTCCCCGCTGATAAAGCACTGGTGAGGCTTCACTTAGAGTATTGTGAGCAGGTTGGGGACCCTTATCTTAGAAAGGATGTGCTGAAACTGGAGAGGGTTCAAAAGAGGTTCACAATAATGATTCCGCCATAGAAAGGCTTGTAATATGAAGAGCATTTGATGGCTCTGGGCCTGTACTCACTGGAGTATAGAAGAATGAGGGGTGACTCTCTTTGAAACCTATTGAATATTGAAAGGCCTCGATAAAGTGGATGTGGAGAGGATCTTTTCAATGGTGGGAGAGTCCAAGACCAGAGGACATAGCCTCAGACCAGAGAGGCATCCTTTTATAATGGAGATGAGGAGGAATTTCTTTAACCAGAGAATGGTGAATCTGTGGAATTCATTGCCACAGGTGGCTGTTGAGGTTAAGTCATTGATTATATTTAAGGCAGAGGTTGATCGATTCCTGATTAGTCAGGTCATCCAGGGATACGGGGAGAAGGCAGGAGATTGAGGCTGAGAGGGAAAATGGATCAGCCATGATGAAATGGTGGAGCAGACTTGATGAGTCAAATGGCCTAATTCTGCTTTTATATTTTATGGTCCTATGGTCTTGTATAATGCTCCAACCTTTATTTTCTATGTCCACAGAACATAAGCACACCATTTGCCTTCTTAACCATCTGTCCACCTGTGCTGACTTGAACATGAAGGTCCATCTGTTAATTGTCATCATTTACAGAGGAAGAGAGAGAGAGAGAGCCCTTCAGTTGGTCAGGGTTGACCATGGTGTTGCATCCTAGCTGTCTACACAACATGCAAGCCAGCGAAGAACAATATGGAGAGCAAGCTGTTGTCCATGTAGCAGGCTCCCCTCTCCATGTAGCCGATGAATCCAAAGGAACAGCAGAGAGTTGATGCAGACTGGCATCAGCAGCATCGCAGGAGTTGCCAGTCAGCATTGAAGTGAATGTTGGACTGTCTTAGGGACTCCATCTCTGGATTGTTCCTCAGGGTTTACTCTCAGAGCCTCCCCTTTGAGTGGATGTAGCTGCAATGCTGTGGAGGTTTGAAACCAGTTTTCTTTCTCCTAGATGAACTGTGGCTGATGAGCACCATCTGCCCGAAGCGACTGGCTTTAAGATGCCAGTAACTTGCCTTTGTTCGTTTTCCTGTCAGCAGAAATGATTCCGTCGGGTTAGTAGCTAAGTCACACGCGAAGGCCATGAGCTGGGTTTAGTTATTAGAGGCTATTTGAGACACACATCATTGAGTGGGTCATTTAATATGTAGTGGGAGCTTGTCCCCATTACCACCCCAGCTATGACAACCTTTTTTTTTAATAGGCATCCGTTAGTCTCGTGAGACCATGGATTTGCGCCTTGGAAGGTTTTCAGGGTGCAAGCCTGGGCAGGGATGTATGGGAGACCGGCAGTTGCCCAAGCTGCAAGCCTTCCCCTCTCCTCGCCACCGATGTTGTCCAAGGGAAGGGCACTAGGACCCAAGCAGCTTGGCACCGGTGTCATCACAGAGCAATGTGTTGTTAAGTGCCTTGCTCAAGGACACAACACACTGCCTGAGCTGAGGCTTGAACCAGTGACCTTCAGGTCCGATGCCTTATCCATTAGGCCACGTGCACCAACACATGACAACCTTAAGGAACATAGTATTATTACCTTACTATTTATTGTGCTATTGTGTTTAGTTAACTTCGACTTTCCAATCTAACTTCCTTATAATCACAGTTTTTGCTATTTAAGAGAAAAAGAATTGCCTATTACTCAATTTTTATAAATTTCAGTAATTTTATGTTTTTTTTTCAGGTATTGGAGGTGCTGTGGGCTACATAGTGGGTGCGATAGAATGGAAGAGCACTCCCCTGGGACATGTTTTAGGATCTGAATATCAAGTTATTTATGTTTTTGCAGCAGTAATTTTCATTGCATTTCTAACCATACATCTGTGCAGTATACCAGAAGTTCCTTTAGGTGAGGAAGGAGATGCTAAGGAATCATACTTGCTGGGAGATAATACCACAGACTATGGAACGATTGAAAGTCATAAAGATGATCTTCATGATCCATGTGTCAATAATCTGAAACCTTTATCACCGGCAAAAAAATTAGAAAATGGTTCACTTATCGCCTCCAATAAACCACAAGATGACAAGGTAACAATCATTCTCTAACTTCTACAATAAATTTAAATATTACTGTAAAATGTACTGTTTATGTTATCAAAATGGCTTCTTTGTTTTGTTAAGAGTAGGAATGCTTCTTTGTATGATAAGTGCTTTCTCTCGCAGTTGTTTAGCTTTAGACTTGCTGATATCGGGATTGTATTCATTTGTTGACCAATGGGGAATGTTTTTTGTCTTGTGGGTCTGGGAGCGGGGGTTTCACGGTCTTTTCGGGGGAGTCGGGAAGAAGACACCGAGGAAGGTGGACGAGCGTTGCACTCAGTTGACCACCACAGGTGGTCCCAGGTGCGAAGACGTGGAGGTCGGAGGAAAGTGACGAAGGGTCGAATGGTTCAATGGTTGAGCTCCAACGATGTGCACTAAACTGACTGAACTTTGATAAGTTGGTGCCTTTTACTTTATTTTCTTTTCCTTCTTATATATTGTATTGCATAGTACTCTTTTAGTTTTACTAAAATCTTTAAAGTGTATTCCATAACGGTATCTGGTGTGAATTTGATATCGTGTGTGCGCGCGCAGCATAAACTTGATTCTCACTGCACCTGTGTGTCGGGGAGGTGGGGTTGGTGAGTGGCTGGATCTCCTTTTCCCCTAGACATATACCAACCTGTTGGGTAAGTGTTACATTACTTCCACTGATAGGAGAGAAAAAGAGTTTTGATGTAGTTTATCCATGCAAAATTGTATATTCAGTTCATACAAGGATATCTTTATCCTTGGTGTGTATCACAAGTCCTTGTTACGTGTCCACTGACACCAGGCAGACAATCTCTGAAGAGTATTGATAATGGCTGGGTCACCCATTTTCTAAAGACACTGTCGAGAAGAAGGCAATGGCAAACCACTTCTGTAGAGGGGACCATGATTGCCCACATCATGTGGCATGGCAAAAATGATGATGACTGTAAGCACAAGAGACTCTGCAGATGCTGGAAATCCAGAAGAACACACACAAAAATGCTGGGGGAGCTCAGCAGGTCAGTCAGCGTCTATGGAGAGGAATAAAAAGCCAACATTTCAGGCTGAGACCCTTCATCAGGGGAGTGCTATCTTTATATTGTCAACTTTTTTCATGCAATCACCCAATTATAGGCACATCAGCCCAATTCTATTTGTAGTAGTGTATATTTGATGGAGATTTCACTCTATAATTTAATTCAGGAATTAGCAAGAATTCTAATAATTATTTTAAAATATAATGGCAAACTTAAAAATAAATTCAGAATGTTATTTTAACTCAAGAGATTTTGACTTTGCACAACTGTTTCAACCCAGTTATACAATAAACTCAAAGCAGAGTACCTGTAAGAAGAAGAAAAACATTCTTTATACTTTCTGTCTTGCTTCTTTTCCAAGATCTGTTGAGAGATCATCCACCTGAAAAATTAATTCTTTTTCATACTCTACATATCTACCTGATCTACCAAGTATTTGCATTTAGTCCTGACGAAGGGTCTCGGCCCAAAACGTCAACAGTGCTTTTCCTTATAGATGCTGCCTGCCCTGCTGTGTTCCACCAGCATTTTGTGTGTGTTGTTCGAATTTCCAGCATCTGCAGATTTCCTTGTGTTAATTATTTGCATTTGTTTTGGTTTGCAATGCCTTTTGACGACAATTTGTTGGAGGTGGGTCAGGACAAATGACTCTGTTTACAAAGTTTATTTACTCAGAAAACAGAGACTATTTAAGGGACAGGGCAAACACAGCTTATTACAGAAGGCCTATAAACTTTCTGCTGACTTTACCAGAAAACTGGAGTAACTGCAGTGTAGTCTCTTGGAAGTGATGCTTAAAATTAACTCCAGTCGTCTTCAGCAATGTGACTGGAAATTTCAGCAAAGCAAGGGTTAAAATATGTGCTAACTGTTCAGAGCACAGACACTTTGTACAGCGTTTCTATGAGGTGAAGTTCACAAAGGCAAATGTCAGATGATAAGCTGGGACCGTGCATCTCCCAGCCCCTGAAGGCCTAACTCTTGTATAGCCTTTCTGTTCAAGCCTAGGAACAAAGGTCATCGAGTTTACCATGACAAAATAAAGATACAAACAAAGGCAATACTTACTATTGAACTGTTATTTTATTAATTTTCAAGTATTATTGGCCTTTAACATGTAGAATTAATTGATTATTAATATGTGAAACGTGTATTATGATTGGTTAAGTACCAATCATTATGCATATTTCAAATATTAATAACCAATTAAATCTACTTTTTAAAAGCCAATAACAAACTCTCTGTTTATGAGCAGTTAATTGAGAGTTCTGGCTGTAATTTCTCCAAGCTTTTTTTGTGAAATGCTGCAGATCTAGTAGGGGAAGTAAGTTGCTGGGCAGAAGTTGTGGGGATGAGAGGAATATGGAGCGCTATGGTCTGGGCGTACTTGAGGAATTAGGTAGAATACCAATCTGCACAGACTGTTTGGACCAACTGGGCTGTCTATGTGCTGTAGTACTCTATGACTCTATTTAATTGACACACATGGCTTCCATCTCCACAAAATATTTCTGCATATAAACAGATTTGGTAGGTCCAATCAACATCGGGAGCAGAGCACTTCTAAGAGTTGACACGCGGGTCAGCGAAGCTAGTATAAAAAGAGAGCTTCATGGGCATTTGGAGATTCCAGAGATCCAATCGGAGTCGGGAGTAGAGCACTGTGATTTAGATAAAAGTACAGAAGGGGCAAGTGGGGTGGCCATTGTTGGGAGTAGTCCAGTGGTGAGAGTGGGAGCCTCAGGCTTTGACTCAAGGCTTTGATGAGAAGAAGCTGAGACCAAAGAAACAGATGAGAGGACTTGCTCTTGGTTGCCCATTGTACAGTGCAGGCAGGATGGCAGATATGGCAGTGGAATGCTGCTTCTGTAGGATATGGGATTTCATGGAATCTGATAGTCTCCCTGATGACTACATCTGCAGGAAATGCAACCAACATCCACATTAAGGAGCTGGAGTTGGTTGAACTTAGGATCATCCAGGAGGCAGAGCATTTAATAGATACATCTTTTGAGCAGGTGGTTATGCCCAGAGGGCAGAATTCAGGGAGTAGATGAGTGAACACCATGAGAGGTAAAGGGAGAAAGAAGTCAGTTGCAGGGTTCCCCTGTGGCCATTCCCCTCGGCAACAGGTATACCCCTTTAAATACTGCTGAGGGGAATGACCTGTCTGGACAAGGCAGCAGCAGCCACATCAATAAAAAAAATTGGATAGGTATATGGACAGGAAAGGAATGCAGGGTTATGTGAGAGCAGGTCGGTGGGACTAGGTGAGAGTAAGTGCTCGGCACGGACTAGAAGGGCCAAGATGGCCTGTTTCTGTGCTGTTATGGTTATATGGTTAATACCATTGCGGTCAGCCCTGAGCCTCGGACGGGAAGGGTGAAGTCAGGAGGAGCAATCGTCATAAGGGACTGAATAGTTTGGGGAACAGACAGGAGATTCTGCAGCAGCAAAAGAGACACCAGGATAGTGTGTTGCCTCCTGGGTGCTGGGGTCCAGGATGTGTCTGAGCAGTTGCAGGATATTCTTGAAGGGGAGGGTGAGCAGCTGGAGGTTGGAACCAATGACAAAGGCAGGAGAGGAATAGAGGTGCTGCACCATAAATTTAAGGAGTTGGGAAGGTGGTAATCTCTGGATTATTCCCAGTGCCAAGGTCAGAATAGGAAGATAGTGCAGGTGAATGAGTAACTGAGGAGAGGGTGCAGGGGTCAGGCTTTCATATTCTTGGATCATTGGAACATTTTTTGGGGAAGGAGTGACCTGTGCATGTGGGACAGGTTGTACCTGAACTGGAGGGGAATCAATATCTTGGGAGGGAGGTTTGCTAATGCTATTGGGAGATTTTAAACAAGATTTGTGGGAGGAGGAGTGGGAACCGAAGTGAAGAGGGAGAGTTGGGGCAGTTGGTGCATAAGTAGTGACAGTTTGTAGGGAGTTTATGTGGAAGGATAGGCAGATAGAAATATAGAAAATCCACAGCACAATACAGGCCCTTCGGTCTACAAAGCTGTGCCAAACATGTCCTTACCTTTTAACTTTCTAAGCTCACCCGTAGCCCTCTATTTTTCTAAATTCCATGCATCCATCCAGTAGTATCTTAAAAGACCCTATCGTTTCTGCCTCCATCACCGCCGGTGGCAGCCCATTCCACACACTCACCACACTCTGTGTAAAAAAACAAAAACAAAAAAAAACTTACCCCTGACATGTCCTCTGTCCAAGCACCTTAAAACTATGCCTTCACATGCTACCCACTTCAGCCCTGGGGAAAAGCCTCTGACTATCCATGCAATCAGTGCCTCTCATTATCTTGTATACCTCTATCAGGTCACCTCTCATCCTCCATTGCTCCAAGGAGAAAAGGCCAAGTTCACTCAACCTATTCTCATAAGGCATGCTCCTCAATCCAGGCAACATCCAAGGTCAGAATAGGAAGATAGTGCAGGTGAATGAGTAACTGAGGAGAGGGTGCAGGGTCAGGCTTTCATATTCTTGGATCATTGGAACATTTTTTGGGGAAGGAGTGACCTGTGCATGTGGGACAGGTTGTACCTGAACTGGAGGGGAATCAAGTGGGGTACCAACATCCCTCTGATCCTCCGCACTGCCAAGAGTCTTGCCATTAATGCTATATTCTGCCATCATATTTGACCTACCAAAATGAACTACCTCACAACTACCTGGGTTGAACTCCATCTGCCACTTCTCAGCCCAGTTTTGCATCCTATCAATGTCCCATTGTAACCTCTAACAGCCCTCCACACTATCCACAACACCCCCAACCTTTGTGTCATCATTAAATTTACTAAATCATCCCTCATCCCATGACAAAGCCATGCTGACTATTCCTAATCATATTATGCCTCTCCAAATGTTCATAAACCCTGCCTCTCAGGATTTTCTCCATCATCTTACCAACCACTGAAGTAAGACTCACTGGCCTATAATTTCCTGGCCTATCCCTACTCCCTTTCTTGAATAAGGGAACAACATCTGCAATCCTCCAATCCTCCAGAACCTCTCCTGTCCCCATTGATGATGCAAAGATCATTGCCAGAGGCTCAGCAATCTCCTTCCTTGCTTCCCACAGTAGCCTGGGGAATATCTAGTCCGGTCCCGGTGACTTATCCAACTTGATGTTTTCCAAAAGCTCCAGCGCATCCTCTTCCCTAATATCTACATTCTCAAGCTTTTCAGTCTGCTGCAGGTCATCCCTACAATTGCCAATATCCTTTTCCATAGTGACTACTGAAACAAAGTATTCATTAAGTACCTTTGCTATCTCGCCTGGTTCTATACACACTTTTCCACTGTCACACTTGATTGGTCCTATTCTCGCACATCTTATCCTCTTGCTCTTTACATACTAGTAGAATGCCTTGTGGTTTTCCTGAATCCTGTCCACCAATGCCTTCTCATGGCCCCTTCTGGCTCTCCTAATTTCATTCTTAAACTCCTTCCTGTTAGCCTTATAATCTTCTAGATCTCTATCATCACCTAGTTTTCTGAACCTTTTGTAAGCTCTTCTTTTCTTCTTAACTAGAATTGATAGAGCAAAGAAGCACTCAGCCCAGATGGTTTGAGATGTGTCTGTTTTAATGCAAGGAGGGTCATAAGCAAGGGAGATGAACTTGGAGCATGGATCAATATGTGGAAATATAATGTTGTGGCCATTACAGAGACTGGATGTCTCAGGGGCAGGAATGGCTGCTGAGAGTACCAGGCTTTAGATGTTTCAAAAAGGACGGGGCTGGAGGTAAAAGAGGTGGGGGCGCGGCACTGCTAATCAGGGATAGTATCACGGTTGCAGAAAAGGAGGAAGTCATGGAGGGATTTTCTACTGAGTCATTGTGGGTGGAAGTCAGTAACAGGAAAGGGGCAATAACTCTGCTGGATGTTTTTATAGTCCCCCCAATAGTTCAGAGACATCGAGGAGTAGATAAGGAGGCAGATTCTGGAATGTGTATGGCCTCCGTCGGTCGTGGTCGACCATGGGTACGGTGCCTCTGGTAGTCACTGGGAGTGGCTTCTCCAGGGTGCAAGCCAGGGCAGAGTTGATATGGAGATCCATCTGTTGCCCATGCAGTGGGACCCCCCCTCTCCATGCTGATGACAGGTCCAAAGGAACGACGGAGGTCGATAGAGTTTGGTGCCAGCAGCGTCGCAGGAGTTACCGTGCCGGTGCTGGGTACAGCAGTCAGCTGCCTTCGGGACTCCGACTCCGGACTTTTCCTTGGGGTTTACTCCGAAAGCCTTTCCCGTGAGCGGGTATAGCCGCAAGGCAGCGGAGGTGTGAAATTGGAGTTTTCCCTCTCCTAGATGAGCAACCATCCGTGGTTAACGAGCCTCATCTGCCCAGAGCAACAGGTTTTAAGGCGCCAGTGGCCTGCCTTTGCCCCTTCTCCTGTCAGTGAGAACAGCTCTGCTGGGCATAAGAACTATGCCACACGTGAAGGCTAGGAGTTAGACTTGGTTGTCAGAGGCTGCTTGTGATGCACGCCATGACGAGCATTTGTTTAGCAATGGTGCAATAATAATAGAATTGTTGTAATGGGTGATTTTAACTTTCCTAATCTTGACTGGCAACTCATTTGAGCAAGGGGCTTGGATGGGGTGGAGTTTGTTAGGTGTGTTCAGGAAGGTTTCCTGATGCAATATCTAACTAAGCCAGCTAGAGGAAAGGCTGTACTTGATCTGGTATTAGGAAATGAACCTGGTCAGGTGCCAGATCACTCGGTGAGAGAGCATTTTGGAGGTAGTGATCACCACTCTATCTCCTTCACCATAGAGCTGGTGAGGGAACGAGAAAACAATTAGGGAAAACATTTAATTGGGGTAGGGACAAATATGATGCTAATAGGCAGGAACTTGGGAGCATAAATTAGGAGCAGATTTTCTCAGGGAAATGCACGGCAGAAATGTGGCAAATGTTCAGTAAACATTTGCATGATATTCTGCATAGGTATTTTCTATTGAGGCAGAGAAAGGATGGTATGATACAAGAGTTGGGAATGTTGTGGATAGTCTGGAGGGTTTTCAAAGGATATAGCAGGATGTTGATATGATGCAGAACTGGGCTGAGAAGTGGCAGATGGAGTTCAACCCAGATAAGTGTGAAGTGGCTCACTTCAGGAGGTCAAGTTTGAAGACAGAATATAATATTAATGGTAAGACTCTTGGCAGTGTGGAGGATTAGTGAAATCTTGGGATCTATGTCCATAGGACACTCAAAGCTGCTGCGCAGTTTGACAGTGTTGTTAAGAAGGAGTATGGTGTGTTGGCCTTTATCAACAGTGGGATTGAGTTCGGGAGCCGTGAGGTAATGTTACAGCTATATAAGACCTTAGTTAGACCCCACCTGGAGGACTGTGTTCAGTTCTAGTCACTTTATTACAGGAAAGATGTGGATACTGTAGGAGTGCAGAGGAGATTTACAAGGATGTTGCCTGGATTGGGGAGCATGCCTTATGATAATAGGTTGCATGAACTTGGCCTTTTCTCCTTGGAGCAACAGAGGATGAGAGATGACCTGATAGAGGTGCATAAGATGATGAGAGGCATTAATCGTGTGGATAGCCAAAGACTTTTTCCCAGGGCTGAAATGGCTCACACTTAACTCTTCCCTGACCCACCTGGACAGCTGCAACTCTTACGTCAGAATGCTGTTCATTGACTTTAGTTCGGCATTCAGTACTGTGATCCCCTCCAAGCTGATCGCCAAACTTTGCCAGCTTGGTATCAGCTAGTTCCTCTGCAATTGAACCATGGACTTTCTGACTAACAGACCCCAATCTGTTAAGTTAGACAATCCCTCATCCTCCACTGGCACCCTGAACACTGGCGTGCCTCAAGGCTGTGCGCTGAGCCCTCTTCTGTACTCTCTTTTCACCTATGACTGCATTCCTGTATATGGTTCTAACTCCATAATCAAGTTCGCAGATGACACCACAGTGGTCGGCCTGATCAGAGAGGATAACGAGATGGTCTACAGGGATGAGGTCCAGCACCTGGCCGCGTGGTGTGCCGACAACAACCTGGCCCTTAACACCCAGAAGACCACGGAGATCATTATGGTCTTCAGGCATGCTAGGAGCCACACTCACATCCCCATCTACATCAATGGAGCTGCAGTGGAGAATGTATCAAGCTTCAAATTCCTTGGTGTCCACATTTCCAAGGATCTCACCTGGTCCCTGAACTCACCATCCTGATCAAAAAGGTACAACAGCGCCTTTATTTCCTGCGGAGCATCAAGAAAGCTCAACTCTGTCCCAGAATACTGATGGACTTTTACCGCTGTACCACTGAGAGCATACTCACCTACTGCATCTCAGTGTGGTATGGCAATTGTCCCGTATCGGACCGCAAAGCACCCCAGTGTGTGGTGAAAACTGCCCAGCAGATTATCGGCATCCAGTTGCCCACCATTGAGAACATCTACCATAAACTCTGCCTGGGCAGGTCAAAAAGCATTATCAAGGATGCATCCTAACCATGGACTTTTTCCTCTCCTCCCATCCATTAGGCGCTACAGGAGCTTCCGTTCCCTCACCAGCAGGCACAGGAAGAGATTCTTCCCTGAAGCTGTGACCCTGCTGAACCTCACATCACAGCGCTAAACAGTATTGCACCCATATTGTACTGTCTCAGTACTTTTATATTTGTGTGCTGTAACACTTACTTTTTATCTACAGTTATTTTGTAAATAACACTATTCTTTGCATTTCTGGTTAGATGCTAACTGCATTTCATTGGCTTTGTATCTGTACTTGGCACAATGACAATAAAGTTGAATTTAATCTAATCTAATGGTGGGCATAGTCTTAAGGTGCTTGGAAGTAGGTACAAGGGAGATGTCAGAGGTAAGCTTTTCGCACAGTAGTGGGTGTGTGGAATGCCAGCGAAGGTGATAGAGACGGATACAAGAGGGTCTTTTAAGAGGCTCCTGGATAGGTACATGTAGCTTAGAAAAATAGAGGACTATGCGATAGGAAAATTCTAGGCAGCTTCTAGATTTGGTTACATGGTTGGCACAACATTGTGGGTGAAAGGGCCTGTAATGTGCTGTAGATTTTCTATATTCTCTGTTCTAACTCTCCACATTATGTGAGTAATATTTTTGAGATGATTTCTGAAAGTGATTTGAATGGTGTTTTAAAACATTCCAGGCATACACCACTCTCTGAGTAAAAAACATCTCTCTCAGATCTCCTTTGAATCTACCCTCTGGTATTAGACATTTCAACCCAGAGAAAGGGATGCTCCCTCTCTACTCTACCTATGCGTCTCATAATCTGATAAACCTCAATCAAATCTCTCCTTAGCCTCTGCCGTTCCCAAGAAAATAACCCAAGAGTATCCAGCTTCTCAAATTTGGTGTTTTTTTTTCAGGTACAAAGACGTATGACCCTAAAATCCTTGTTTAAGACGTTGCTCAATATGCCTTCTCAATATCGCTGCTTGTGTATTAGTCACCTCATAGGATGGACAGCATTTCTCTCCACTATGCTTTTCTTCACTGACTTCATGGGACAGGTAAAATAAAATGAAGCATTAGCTAATGTTGATTTTGAATGTCTGATTATCTTTGACATTTATAAACAAGTTTCTTTAATAGGACACATTAAAATAGCTAAACTCATAAATCACAGTCACAGTAAATTTCTCCAGTGTTTGCCTATTTACATGTATTTATTTGGTATGTATGACACAGTAGAATTTTCCTTAGCAATGAATTTTAGTTGTAAATAGCAAGGTTCCATGGACTTCTCTATTGTTTTAAACAGTTTTAAGAACATAAGAAATAGGAGCAAAAGTCAGCCATCTTCGCCCATCGAGTCTGCTCTGCCAACTGCTGATCAGGCCATAGACTCAGCTCTACCCACCTGCCTTTTCCCCATAACCATTAATTCTCCTGCTACGTCAAAGAAATATCCAACTATGTCTTAAATGTATTTAATGAGGTAGCCACCGCTGCTTCCCTGGGCAGAGAATTCCACAGATTCACTGCTCTCTGGGAAAAATAGTTTCTCCTTCTCTCTAACCTAAATCTACTTCCTCAAAGCTTGAGGCAATGTCCCCTAGTTTTAGCCTCTCTTTCTGATGGAAACAATTTTCCAATCTCTATCTTATCTATCCCTTTCACAATTTTACATTATTCTATAAAATCTCCTCTCATTCTTCTGAATTTCAATAAGCCTAGTCCCAGGTGACTCAATCTCTCCTCATTGGCCAATGCCATGGTGAGTGCTGGCAGCAATTGAACTCATGTAGAGGAATGGCAGACTCCCTTGTAGAGACAGAAACAGAAGTTTATCCATGGATAGGAATACCAGCTGAGCATCAGTGGCATGGCCGAGCAACGCTGCAAGACAAGAACGCCACAATGAACACGAATCAGGAGTCTGTTTCAAACAATCACATCATGCAGAACACCTGCGCCAATCACAATTAACTTGACAAGATTAAACAGAAAGCTTAACTCGAGTTAAGACAACAATTAACAAATACAGGTGCTTGAGAAAATGAGAATCCCGGTGCTCTACAGCTAATGACAGGCTAACCCCCTCACCTCCGGAATAAAACCAGTGAACCTCCTCTGTGTCACCTTCAAAGCCAGGTACAGGGGAAGTTCCTATTGGTTGATGGTAAGGTGTTGACCAGAACAGAATAACTCATTGCTGTTCTTCAAATGGCAACATAGAAATGGCGTAATATTTCACTCAAAGTACAGAACATCCATCCAAGTCCTCAGGGTATGATACTGAAGTTACTGGTTAGATTCAATGATCAAAGGATTCAATGAGGTTTAAGTGTATTTCCTTCATTTTAACTGAGAGAGTTACCAACTCAATCGATGAGGAGATTATGTAACAAAATAGTAATCTGAATGTCGATTTTACTAGAAACAGCAAACAGGCGGAACTTTTCTTCCATGAATGAAGATCAAAGAAACTGCAGATTCTGAAAATCTAGAACAAAAATATAATATGTTAAAATAATGAATTCAAGAGATTCTGTCGATGCTGGAAATCCAGAGCAACACACACAAAATGCAGAAGAAAGGTTAGGCAGCATCTATGAAGAGGAATAAACAGTTGATATTTCTAGCTGAGACTCTTTATCAAGACTGGAAAGGAGGAGGGGAAGGAAGCCAGAATAAGGAGGGGAAGGAGTACAAGCTGGCAGTTGATAGGTGAAACCAACTGGGGGAGGGGGTTGAGTTAAGAAGTTGGGAGCTGATAGCTGGAAGAGGGAAAGGGCTGAAGAAGGAAGAACCTGACTGAAGAGGGGAGTGGACCATGGGAGAAAGGGGAGGAGGAGCACTAGTGGGAGATGATTGGCAGGTGAGCAGGAGGGGCAAAAGGCAAGCCGGAATGGGGAATGGAAACAGATGACAAGAAGTGTTGAAATCACTCAGCAGAAAATTTAAACAATTTGAATCAAAGACACTTAATCAGAACTAGGATAAGTAGAGAGAGGAAGAAAAAGAGAGAGACAGAAACAGGGAGACAAAAGTTAGTTTTAGGTTGCAGCTCAGGTGCCTCACATATCCCCACTGCAGCATTTACATCAGCCTGGTAATATGCTTTCTTCTCACAGAGTTTGGTTAGTTTTAAATCTCAGTGCCTTTCAATTGTTTGCAGCAGGAAATAAACCAATTTTTTTTTAAATGTGGAGAAGAATGAGGTAAGAAATAGGACATGCTAAAAGAGAACATGAGCAAAGTAGCAAAAGGGTGGCATGGTAATGTAACGGTTAGCATAACACTTTACTGTGCCAGTGATCGGAGATTCAATTCCCACTGCTGTCTGTAAGAAGTTGATATGACCGTGTGGGTTTCCTTTGGTTTCCTCCCACATTCCAAAGATGTACAGGTCAGTAAGGGTTATTAAGTTGTAGTCGGCTGCATCTTGGATACTAGCCTACAAAGTACCCAGGACATCTTCAGGAAGCAGTGTCTCAGAAAGGCAGTGTCCATTATTAAAGACCTCCAGCCCATAGGGCATGCCCTTTTCTCAGTGTTACCATCAAGTAGGAGGCACAGAAGCCTGAAGGCACACATTCAGTAATTCAGGAATTGATAGAGGTGTACAAGTTGATAAAAACATTGATAGAATAGACAGCCAGGGACTTTTTCCCCGGGGAGAAATGGCTAACACAAGGGGGCCTAATCTTAAGGAGGGAAGTGTAAGGGGAGTATGTCAGCGGTAAACAAAGTAGTGGGTGTGCTACCAGGGTAGTGGTAGAGGCAATTACATTAGGAACATTTAAGAGTCTCTCAGACAGACACATGGATGATGGAAAAGTGAAGTGCTATGGGGAAGAGAAGGGTCAGATTGATTTTGGAATAGATTAAAATGTCAGCACAACATTGTGGGTCAAAGGGTCTGCACTGTTCTATGTTCTAGTACCTCCTCTGCAACTTAAAACAAGTTTGTCTTTTTCACTTTTCCTGTTCTGATAAAGAATCTTTCACCTGAAGACTTGGTTCACTTCTCACGGATGCTGCTTGGCCTGTCGTGTGTTTCCAGCATTTGTGTTTTTATTTCTCATTATTGGTTGCTGATTGAATTGGCTACCCAACAAACACACAGTGTGTTGACTGTAAGATTGCAAAGGCACAAGAGGATTGTATAAAAGACATCTCAAAGTTGCTTACAATGCATGTGCAGTCCTTAGAGATGAACAGAGATGAGGAGAAATTTCTTTAGCCAGAGGGAAGTGAATCTGTGGAATTCATTGCCACTGATGACTGTAGAGGCTAAGGCACTGGGTATATTTAGAGCAGAGATTGATAGGTTTGTCAGGGTGTCAAAGGTTACAGAGAGAAGGCAGGAGACTGGGATTGAGAGGGATAATGAATCAGCAATGATGGGCAGAAACTAGATGGGCTGAATGGTCTAAATCTGCTCTGATGACTTACGGTTTTATGGTCTTAGTACATGTTTTACCTATCTGTACATGCTGAGGTTGATTTGAAAATTAATAGAAAATAGACTAAAGAAGAATTTATGGTTACTGTAAATTTTCAAAATGCAAGTTTCCTCCCTTACCATTCTTGGTATAATTCTACATTCTGAGTTATCTCAGCTTTAATCCTATTTGGAGCTATTCATCATTTAATGAAAAGAAAAAAAGACTATTATTTTTTATTTATTTCTCATTCTACGTGGATAACATTTTTGTCCGCATATCCATCAGCAGTGGTGCAATGTTACCATAGTAGCTAGAGCGATGCTATTAATATGGGGGACATTTTAAAATAATTCCAAGCATTGGAATTCAATGGAGTTCATTTCCAGCATTGTCTGTAAGGAGTTTGTACTTTCTCCTTGTGAACTATGTGTGTTTCCTCCCACAGTCCAAAGACACACAGGGTAATAGGTTTAATTGATCATTTGTAAATTATCTAAAGAGTAGGTGGGTTGCTGGGTGGTGCAACTTATTGGGCCTGAAGGCCTGTTCCATACTGCATCTCTAAATAAATAAATAATCATAAGGACCCCCACCACACAGCCCATGCCCTCTTCTGATCATGGAGGGGGTATAGGATCTGAAGTGACGCACACAACATTTTAGGTATGACTTTGTTTCCTTCTGCCATCAAATTTCTGAACAGTCCATGAACACTACCTCAATATTTTGCTCTCTCCTTTTGCACTACTCATTTATTTTGTATACTTTCTGAATGTAACTTGTAGTATATTTTATCTATTGCACTGTACTGCTCAAAGGTTTAAAGGTTCATTTATTATCAAGGTATACAACTCTGAAATTCTTCAGTTCTCTGGGTAGCCATGAAACCAAGAAAAGAAAGGCAGCATAATCATCCTCAAAATCTCACCTCTCCACAAAAAGAAGAAAAAAAATGGAACGGGCACATCAAACCCCAAATCCCACCTCTCACACAAAACAAAAACTGAGAAGATTGAATGAAAGAAACACAGAATATGAAAGCTATAAGACTGAAAAAGAGTCTATAGTCCAAGTCCACAAAACGCAGAAAACAACCTGGGCAACACTCACCAGGAGCAGAAGCAGGAACTTTCCTCTCCAGTACAGAGCAACCAATCAAAAGGCAGGCAACCAGCGCTCACCCTCTATACTTGCTTTGATCCTTCTGTCTCCCTTGTCACTTTAATCAGCGAACAATGGAAGATTTAATCAGCAAAATGGAGCCAAACATCGACTTGCACCCTGTCCTGCTGCCTTGTTGCCATGAGGTTCATGCATGCTGCCTCTGCCTCTTGGAATCCTCTCAGAGACTAGAGCGCTGAAGCACCCAAATCATCACCAAACAGCAAAACTGTCTCCAACAGTTCCAGGATCACATCCAAGACAAGAAACAAATATAAAAGACATAAAAGAAATGAAAAAGATGGCTTCATAATCTAGACAGATGTTGACCAAAGGAGTATTATACACAGGTGCCATCTTGACCAGAAGAGTCAAGAGGCTGCTGCTATACAACAAGTTTCACAACATACGTTAGTGATAATAAACCTGATTCTGATTCTGACAGTAGGTTTGTGCTTTTATAATAACATCTTCTCTGTATCTCCTTATTTAACTCTTTTAGGTTGTGTATAATGGTGATCCACATGCTGAACACAATACTACTGCATACATTATCTATGAGCGAGGTGTTGAAGTAGGATGCTGGGGCTTGTGTATTAATGCAATATTCTCAGCAATATATTCATGTAAGTCTTAAAAATTTAATCTTTTAATGTAAAATTTGCTTGCTAAGTGTCATTGTTTTCAATAATGTTGCAGACATATTAATTGTTTAACTTAAATACCGTTAGAAAATTTAATATATTGTGATAATAAACATCAAGTCCAGTCTGATAAACATTTTTGCTTCTTGCATTTAAATCATTAATAGGTAATATATATTTTCAGCTGCATAATAATCAATTAGTAAATTTAATTTTTCATGAAAACATCTCTAACACAATATTTTTTGTGCTTGTATGCTTTTAATTGTTTATTCATATGGCTTCTGCATTCTTCAAATCCAAACTGCATTACCTTTATTTTTTCAAATACCACAATTCTTCTACAAAGATAGATTTTTCTTCATGATTCATGTATAGGAAGGATGTCGAGGCTTTGGAGAGGATGCAGAAGCAGGATGCTGCCTGGTTAGAGGGCATGTACTATCATGAGAGGCTGAACAAACTGGGGTTGTTTTCTCTGGAGCACTGGAGGCTGAGGACAGATCTGATAGAGGTTTATAAGATTTTGGGAGACATCAATAGGAGCAGACAGACAGTATCTTTCTCATTAGGTTGAAATGTCTAGTACCAGAGGGGCATGCATTTAAGGTGAGAGAGATAATTTCAAAGGAGATGTGAGGGGCAAGTTTTTTACAGAGAGTGGTGGGTGTCTGGAACGTACTGCCTGGGGTGGTGGTAGAGGCAGATAAATTAGAGACTTATAATAGCCATTCAGATAGGCATGTTTATAGGTGGCGGGTTGGAGATATGTCTCTACCAAAGGAGGGACAAGATGTCCCTTCTCTTTGCTAGCCTTCAGGGCACCAGTGGGCAAGGTTTTGCATCTGCTTAGCCCCTGATTAGGGTCATGTGAAGCCATGGGAGTAGGTGGTGGATGTTGTATGAGCAGCTGGTGGATATCATAAATCCTAGTTGTGTGACCACTGATACCAGGCAGGCAATCTCTGAAGAGCATTGATAATGGCTGGGGTCACCTGAATTGTAAAGACACTGCCCAGAAGAAAGCAATGGAAAATCACTTTCTTTATATATAGAGTCATAGAAAATTACAGCATAGAAACAGGCCCTTCAGCCCATCTTGCCTGTACCAAATCATTTAAACCACCTATTCCCATTCCCAAGACCATGGCCCGCCATACCCCTCCCATCCATGTACTTATTCAAACTTCTCTTAAAATGGAAGAAATGGACATTTTGTAGGCAGCAGAGATCAGTTTAGTAGGCCATTTGATTAGTAATTTCATTGATTAATGGATCTGTTCCTGTGCTGTTCCGTTCTATGTTCTATTGCCACCACAGCACAATTGATAGGACTCCAATGATCAGATAAGCACTACTGCATCACATGTTGCATTTTCTCAATATTCCACCAAAAATGTCTGAAAACTGAGTCACAGTCAGAATCAAGTTTACCTCTGCTGTCTTAATACATTGTGAAATCAATTTTGCATCTGTAGTACAATGCAAAGACATGAAATTGTTATAAATTCCAAATAAATAAATAGTGCAGAAAACCCCGACAATAATGTGGATTTCCCTAGTGCTTAATACACAAAAATCTATCTCAGATTGCTGGGTAGCAAAATTCACTGGGGATAAATGGAGAATGTCATCTACTGCAAAAGCAGATCAAGCAGAAGGGGTAGAAATGGGATTTTACTTTCCTTTGATGCCGTCAAGAGCCATGTTTCATACTAATGTATTGGATCTCCCACAGACAAAAATGTGAGATTAGACAAAAAGAGATTTAGAGCAGCATTACAGTAATATTAGAAGGTGTTCCTGCACCATTCCCAACATGAGCACGTAGTGTCAGACGCTGCAGCATATCAGGTACAAAAGAGCATCATCCATGAATAGCGCCCTCCGCAGGGCAGCCATAAAACACAGTACACTCTGTAGTTGCCATGGAGGAGAGAGGGGCTGCAAGGGGAAGGAAAGGGGCAATATATTTTACACATTCCAACTCAGTGCCTGTCATCACCTCTATTCAGGTAAAAACAGGGAAGATGAGATCAAGTGCAAGATGTTTGTATATACAGTGTCCGTCAGTGACAAAGAGACCATCATATACGAAGGAGCCACTGAGTTCCAAATCACATCAGGCACAATTGCTATTTACAATGTGTAGATCTGGCTACTGTTAATATTTCAATTATTAAAGATAAGATCAGGATTAGTTTTTTTTACTGTATGTCACATGTACATCAAAACATCCGGTGAAAGGCATCACCAGCTCCAGGGTGTGTGCTGAGGGCAGCCGGCAAATGTCGACATGCTTCTGGCGCCACAGTTTACTGATCCCTAACCCATACACCTTTGGGATGTGAAAGGAAACTGGAACAACCAGAGTAAACCCACGAGGTCACAGGGAGAACGTACAAACTCCTTACAGACAGCGGCAGGAATTGAATCCTAGTCACTGGCACTGTAAAGTGTTGTGCCAACACCTACCCTACCTCACCAGCCCTTACTGCATTCTCTTTAATCTGACCAACAGTAAATGCCTTCATTGCTACCTGTGCACAAGCAACACTCAAAAGGTGTATCTGTTCCAACGTACAGCTGTCATCTGCTTTGTCTCTGCAGAGGAGGGCGAGAAGAGGGAATGCTGGGCAGGGAAGGAGAGGTCATTGGAGGGAGGGGACCTGGAGTGAAAGTGGTGATTGTGTTAATGGGCACAATGGAACAGACTGGACCCAGAAGACTCTCTGTTCTAGTCTGGAGGTCACACACTCCTCTTTGTTGCCATCAGCAATAAATCTGGCACATTCACTCTCAAGAGTCTGACATTTCAGACTCTTGAAAAGACCTCCTGGATGGCAAGATGGACTTTTGACCTCACTACTTGCCTCATTATGATCTTTCACTGCACTTGCTCTGTAGCTTTTATACTTTAATATACATTGGTATTGTTTTAACCACAAGAGATTCCACAGATGCAGGAAATCTAGAACAACACACAGAAAATGTTGGTGACTTACCTAGTTCCTTGTTCCCATTTTACCATGTTTGATCTCAACTCACTGGGAATGACTTGACCTGTATGAACAGTATGCAAGGCAAGCTTTTCACTGTGTCGTGGTACATGTGGCAAAGAGAAACCAGTTCCAATATCAAAACCTACTGGAGGCACAGAGAGAGGCCAAGAAAACAACTTGTGTTTTCCAGTCTCTGTCACATGGGAGATGCATGTTCCTGTAAAAGGAATGGTATCAAGGCCTCAGGATGCCCTTCCTTAGCAACAGAAAGCTGTTTGTGAGTATGGTGTGGCTCACACTGAACGTGGATGTCCTTCATCAGCAGTTTCCCGTTCTTTGGGAGCTAACAGATGCTGCACCTTAAAAGCTTGTTGTTCTACGTTGACAGAGATGCTGTATTTAGGCGATAGCCTTTGAACAGAATTGAACTTTACTCTCATTGCTCAAGACAACAAGGTTACAGTGCCACTCCAGTCCATGCATAACAGATATTTACAATGCATGCAGTACAGCCTAATTAAAAAAAATTCCCATATTTTTGTGCAGCAAGTGACTTTGATAGTCCATAACGCTCAAAGGTATTGGCAAGCCAGGCTGCTAAATTCATCCAGCCTTTGTACATGTTGATTTGACCACAGCATCTGCAGTGTACTTTGTGTATGCTGCAGCATTATTCAGCTGCGCATCAGCCCTCAGGATACTGAAAGCAGCAAAGTTTTTCAGTATTACTGTCTTGGCTAAGATTCCTGTATCTACCACGAGACAGATGGCAGGAGATTGAGCAGACAGTGTCCAGGATGGGATGGGTCTTTAATGATGTTACTAGCATACCATAGGCATCGAGAGATTATCTCCTGGTCTGGTAGTTGAGTCTCAGTGATGTGCTGAGTAATCCCAATCACCCATTGGAGTGCTTTGTGATCTGTCTTGCTACAGCTAGAGTACCACACCGTCAATCCGTATGTCAGTATGCTCTCTATTGCACATTGATAAATGCTGGCTGGCATTTTATTGAGGCAGATTAGCTCTCCTTAAGCGCCTTGGGTAATATATTCGCTATGGAAATGCACCACAGGAGCATGAGTTAAAGATGGATTAACTTTTTTTCCAGCAGCACTGCAGGTATCATATCTATTTCATAGCTCTATGGTGGCCAGGATTTGATTCTGATTTCCACTGCTTTCTCGGTGCAGTTTGCATGTTCCCCCCCTTGACCCTTTTGTGTTTCCTCCCAAAAAATAACCAAAAAAACAAATGTCCTAGTTGGTAGGTGAATTAGCTGCTGTAAATTCAAAGTTCAAAATAAAGTTATTATGAAAGTACAAACATGTCACCATAAACAACCCTGAGACTGATTTTCTTGCATTATGGGGTAGTGTGGGGTTAAGGATTATATGGGTCAGCACAACATGGAGGGCTGAAGGGCCTGTACTGTGCTGTAGTGTTCTATGGTTCTATACTCAACATAATCCATAGTAGAGTAATAACCATAATAGAATCAATGAAAGGCCACACCAACTTGGGTCTTCAACCAGTGTGCAAAAGACAGCAAACTGTGCAAATACAAAAGGAAGAAATCATAATAATAAATAAATAAGCAACAGATTTTGAGAACATGAGGTGAAGAATTGTTGAAAGGGAGTCCATTGGTTGTGGGAAAATTTCAATGATGGGGCAAGTGAAGTTGAATGCAGTTATCCCCTTTTGGTTCAAGAGCCTAATGGTGAGGGGTGGTAACAGTTCCTGAACCTGGTGGTGTGAGTCCTGAGGCTCCTGTACCTTCTACCTGATGGCAGCAGCAAGAAGAGAGCATGTCCTTGGTGTTGACCTTAGTGGCAGGGCAAGAGATTAATATACGTGTCTGGTCAGGAGGGGCGGATCATCAGTTGATTACTAGGAAGTAGGCAGATAAATAGAATAGATATGACAGCTGGTATTAACTTGATGACCTCCTATTTCCTAATTCCTGTTGAAGGGTCTCAGCCTGAAACGTTAACTGTACTTTTTTCCATAGAGCTTGCCTGGCCCGCTGAGTTCCTCCAGCATCCTGCGTGTGTTGCTTGGATTTCCCAATTTTCCCTTGTTTAAAATACAATGAATGCAGTTTTTTAAACTTTGAATAGTTGATCAGTTGAGCTAGGTGAAAAGTATTACCGTTAGCACTTTGTGGTATTTGTCCTGATACAACTTAGCAGAAGTTGACCAGCTGGAAAAATGACAGATAAAATTTAATGCAGACAAGTGTGAGGTGTTGCACTTTGGGAGACAAACCAGGGTAGGTCTAACACAGTGAGCGGGAGGGCACTGAGGAGTGTGGCAGAACAGAGGGATCCGGGAATACTTAATTCCTTGTAAGTGCCATCACAGGTAGAGTTGTAAAGACAACTTTTGGCACATTGGTCTTCATAAATCAAAGTACTGAGTACAGGAGTTGAGATGTTATATTGGTGAGGCCTGATTTGGAGTATTGTGTCCAGTTTTGATCACCTACCTAGAGGAAATTTATCAATAAGATTGAAAGACTCCAGAAAAAGATTTATAAGGATGTTGCCAAGTCTTGAGGTTCTGGGTTATAGGGAAAGGTCGAATAGGTTAGAACTTTATTCCTTGGAGCGTAGGAGAATGAGGGGAGTTTTGATAGAGCTATATAAAATATGAGTGGTATAGATAGGGTAAATGCAAGTCGGCTTTTTCCACTGAGGGTGGGTGAGACAAGAGCCAGAGGTCATAGATTAAGAATGAAAGGTGAAATGTTTAAGGGGAACATGAGGGGGAACTTTTTCACTCAGAGGGTGGTGAGAGTGTTGAACAGGCTGCCAACACAAATAGTGGATGCAAGTTCGATCTCAACATTTAAGAGGAAATTGGATAAGTATATGAATGAGAGGGGCATGGAGGAGTCAGCTGGAGACGCTCATGGAGTGAGTACCGTTTTGGATTCACTCCATAACCTTTACTTTTTTTAACCTTTGATCACCCTTATTCAGCTTATTTTTACCTATACCGAAAGTTTCTTTGTTAATTTTTTTTTTATTTACTGCCAAGAGTTTGTTGTGAACTTTTGAAGATATGCAAACAGAAATGTCTCTCAGGTCTAAGGGACGGGATCCCGGACACAATCCGAACGGTAACGGAAAAAAGCAGGCTCCGCCACAACAAACTCAATTAACTTTTGAATTGCTTATGGAGGTTTTGGATAAAAAATTTGCTGAACTACAACAATTTTTTAAAGAAGATATAAAGGCTTTTCAAGAGTACATGGTTAAGACGGATTTAGTAATTAAACAGCAACAAGATCTTATTGCGTCTCTGCAAGAAGATGCTCGGAAGCAAGATTTGACTATTGAAAAACTGTAACAGGATTTAATTTCGACCATTAAGCTGATGGAAGCCCTTAAAGCCAAGAGTGACGATTTTGAGAATCGGTCCAGAAGACAGAACTTACGCATACTTGGTCTTCCAGATGGCATAGAAAAAGATGACCCTTTGAAATATTTTGCTCAACTTTTAAAAGAAGCGTTTCCGACGATTTTCCCGAATAACCCCCCTTTATTGGATCGGGCACATAGAATTCGGCGTCGATCACCGACTGTTACAGACAAACCTTCGGTGGTAATTGTCTGGTTCCATTATGTACATGACAAAGAACAACTTATAAGAGCAGCTCGTCGAGCAGGAATGATTAAATTCAAAGAATTTTGCTTCCGCCTGGTCGAAGACTTTAGTCCTGACCTTTTAAAAAGAAGGCTTCTTTTTAAACCATTGATGGCTGAATGTTATGCGAAAAATCTGAAACCTGCGCTTCTATACCCTGCGAAGCTCCGAATTTCTCCATCGAATGCTCCACGACAGGTTTTCATTTCAACTTCAGAAGTGAGAAAATATCTGGAGGAGAACTTCCCTACTGCTACAGATACCAGTCTCTAATAAATGAACGATTCTGATCGTGTAAGATGGTTCTCGATCTCTTAAACCAGAATTAGAATCTTGTTATTGATGTAGGTTCATCCTATACTTTATACTTAAGTTAAAGTGTGTTTGCGTCATATTAATTGTTTTGCCTTATACACTTTAATCATTTAACTACATACTTGTCCATTAACTTTGTTCCTTCGAAGGTATATTTTTAATTCTTTAAAGGTGAATTTTTCTTTGATTAAGATGATGGTTTTTTGAAAAAGATTTTTGGTTTTGCTTAAGATGGCGTTATGTTTTTATTTTTTTCACCTTTTTCCTACAATGCATCGCTTATCATAACTTAAATATTTTTTGTTTTGTCTGGGCTAGAGCCCGATTTATAATTTTTTTAGTGATTATATTTTTATTCTTTTTACAACTAACTATACTTAGAAATATGGTTTTTATTATAGCGATTTTAATTTTTAAAGTTGGGGTGATTCTTTTACATATATCCTTTATATATGGAGTGTTCTTCAGCTGACATGGGGGTAGGATTAGTCTTATTTTTTCCCTTTTTCAGTCATATTTTGGCTTTTTCTCTTTTTAGTGGGGGGTGGGGGATGGTCTGTTTTCTAATTCTATTTTTTTTTGTACCAGTTTGTGTCAGTTTTTTTAGTTGGGCTGTTTTTGAACTTCAAGTATGTCTGTGTTGTCGTCACTTCCAGGTCTTCTCATTACTTTTGTTCCTCTTCCGGGTGCATGAGTTTATAAGTTGGTTAACCCTTTCTATACCAAAGGGTTGATTATAGAATTATGGCTCAGACCATTAATTTTGTGTCTTGGAATACTAATGGTTTAAATCATCCAATTAAGCGAAAGAAGATTTTCAAAATATTCCAAAGACTTAATGCTCATATCATTTTTGTACAGGAAACTCATGTGAGGAAGGAGGACAAATTTCGTTTTTTTTAGATTTTGGCGGGGTCAACAGTATCACGCAAATTCGAATGCTAAAGTAAAAGGAGTTTCAATTTTTATTGACTCCTCTATTTCATTTGTTCAACGTGGTATTTTTTCGGATCCAAATGGCAGATTTTTGTTAATTACGGGTTTACTTTGTAATAAAAAGGTTGCTTTGGTTAATGTTTATGCTCCAAATGTGGATTGTCCTGACTTTTTAAAGTCTTTATTTACTTCTTTACCCAATCTAAATGAATATGTTAATAATGGGTGGTGACTTTAATTGTTGTTTAAATCCTCTGATGGATAAATCTTTATCTATTCAGACTTTACCTAATAAGTCGGCCACTTGTATTAACTCTTTTTTGACTGACAATGGAGTTTTTGATATTTGGAGATTCTGGCATCCTAATGACAAAGAGTTTTCTTTTTACTCACATGTTTATCACTCTTATTCGAGAATTGATTATTTTTTTGTAGACTCTTGTTTTATTCCATTGGTAATCGGTTGTAACTATGATATTATAGCTATCTCTGATCATGCTCCATTATTACTTTCTATGAAATTTACGGATACAGCTTCTAATGCTAAACAATGGCGATTTGACTCTACCTTGTTGCAAGACTCTGACTTTATAAAATTTATGGAGGAGCAGATCGACTTCTTCTTTTCAACTAATTCTACAGATGATATTTCCTGCGGAACACTTTGGGACACTTTTAAAGCGTATATACGTGGACAGATTATTTCTTATTCTGTTGGTTTGAGGAAACGTACTAAGAAGGAAACTCTTTTATTGGTTGATAAAATTAAAGAGATTGATAAGAAATATTCGATTGCTCCTAGTAAGGAGATTTACAAACAAAGGGTTGAACTTCAAATGGAATATAGTTTATTACTTACATCCTTGATAGAAAATCAATTAATGAAAACTAAATCTGATTTTTATATACATAGTGATAAATCTGGTAAACTGTTAGCTAGTCAATTGAAGAATGCTTTGGTTAAACGTCAAATCACTAAGATTGGTCAGCAGAATGGGAATCTGACAGTTAATCATGATGAGATAAATAAGGCATTTCAAGATTTCTATACCTCCCTGTATCAATCTGAATTTCCTCAAGATCATAATACCATGTCTGATTTTCTTGGGAAATTAAATTTTCCAAGATTATCATCTGATGATCTTTTGATATTGGATACTCCTATTACGGATATAGAAATTAAGGGAGCTATTTCCTCAATGAATTCTGGGAAAGCACCGGGTCCAGATGGTTATACAGTTGAATTTTTAAAAAATTTTTCCGCTACTCTTTCCCCTTGGTTAGGTAAGGTTTTTGAGGAAGCCATTAGATTGGGGAATTTGCCACAATCTTTTTATAGAGCTTCCATTTCTCTAATATTGAAGAAAGATAAAGACCCTACTAACTGTGCTTCTTATAGACCTATATCTTTATTGAATGTAGACTCCAAGATTTTTTCCAAGTTACTGGCATCTAGATTGGAGAAGGTATTACCCAAAATTATTTCAGATGATCAAACTGGCTTTATTAAAAATCGTTATTCTTTTTTTAACATTAGGAGATTGTTGAATATTGTTTATACTCCCTCACATGACACTTCAGAATGCGTGATTTCATTAAATGCGGAGAAAGCATTTGATAGAGTTGAATGGCCTTACTTATTTAATGTGTTGGAGAAGTTTAATTTTAGTCCGATATTTATATCATGGATCAAATTGATTTATCATACTCCAGTAGCCTCAGTGTTTACCAATAATCAAAGATCTCCCTTTTTTCACCTATTTTGGGGCACTAGACAAGGATGTCCTCTTAGTCCATTACTATTTAACATTGCCTTAGAACCTTTGGCAATTGCCATCAGACAATCACCGGATATTTTGGGTATTAATCGTGGGACAGATATTCATAAGTTATCTTTGTATGCAGATGATTTATTACTATTCATTTCTAACCCAGAGAAATCCATGCCAGCAGTTTTATCATTATTGGCTCAATTTAGTTAGTTTTCTGGGTATAAGTTAAATCTTAATAAAAGTGAATTGTTTCCATTGAATAAACGGGTCCCAATTTATTGAAATTTACCTTTTAAATTAGTTAATGACTCTTTTACTTATTTAGGGATCAAAATCACAAAAAACCATAAAGATTTATTTAGATTTAATTTTTTACCCTTAATTGATCAGATTAAAGGTTTGTTTACTAAGTGGTCACCTTTATCTTTATCCCTAATAGGTAGGATTAATGCTATTAAGATGGTTATTTTACCTAAGTTTTTATATATTTTTCAAGCGATACCAATTTTTATCCCGAAATCTTTTTTTACTAATGTTGACTCTAAAATTTCTTCATATATATGGCAGAATAAAAATCCCAGGTTAGGTAAAACATATTTACAGAAGACAAAAAGGGTTAGCATTACCTAATTTCAGATTTTACTATTGGGCAGTTAATATTAGATATTTGTTATGTTGGTGGAAAGATGGGGGTGGATCTTTTGGCCCTTGTTGGGTGAGTTTAGAAACTAAATATCAGCTTATGCTCTGGGTTCTATTTTAGGGACTTCTCTCCCTTTTGCTCTTTCTAAATTGCCAAAACGAATTGACAATCCGATAGTTAAACATAGTTTGCGTATATGGTTTCAATTTCGGAGATTTTTTGGGTTGACTCAATTCGTTTCAAATAGTCCTATTGTATCTAATTGTTTTTTTCACCCTTCCATTATAGATCAAGCTTATTCGGCTTGGAAAACTAAGGGAGTACTAAGATTTTCTGATTTATTTTTAGACAATTGTTTCATGTCTTTTGAGCAATTATCCAACAAATATAACTTGCCTAGATTTCATTTTTTTAGATATTTACAGATTAGACATTTTTTAAGTTCTGTACTCTCTACGTTTCCAAATTTTGTGCCTTCAGATATTTTGGAGAGTTTATTTGAATTAGACCCTTTTCAAAAAGGGTTTATTTCAAAACTTTATAATATAATTTTGAAGATACGTTCAGAGCCTCTTTATAAGACTAAAAAGGATTGGGAAAGAGAGCTTAGTCTTAGTATTTCTAGTGAGAATTGGGATAGAATTCTTCAATTAGTTAATACATCATCGTTATGTGCCAAACATTCATTAATACAATTTAAGGTCGTACATAGGGCCCATATGTCCAAGGATAAATTAGCTCATTTTTACTCTCATATTAGTCCTATTTGTGATAGATGTCATTCTGAAATTGCGTCTTTAACTCATATGTTTTGGTCGTGTTCATTTTTGGAGAAATATTGGAAAGATATTTTTGATATTATTTCTGCGGTTTTGAATATCGATTTACAACCTCATCCTATTACCGCAATTTTTGGTTTACCAATGTTAGACTCACTGCATTTATCTTCTTCTACTCGTCGAATGATGGCATTTCTAACTCTGATGGCTAGAAGATCTATATTGTTGAATTGGAAAGAAATTAATCCTCCCACTGTATTTAATTGGTTCTCTCAAACTTTGTTATGTTTAAATTTAGAAAAAATTAGAAGTGGTACTTTGGAGACTTCTATTAAATTTGAAAAGTTATGGAGACCATTTATTCAACATTTTCATATGATGTAATATGACCCTGTGCCAAGTTCATTTGATTTCCCAGCTTTTAGCTTATGTATTTTGAGAGGACCGGAAGTGACGGCATTGATGAATACTTATTTTTGTGAGATATTATAAACAGCCCCCCTTTTTTTTCTCTCTCTTTTTTTTTGCTTCTTTTTTCTTCTATATTACTTATTAGTTATAGTTATTAGATTAGATTAGCTAGTTTTGCAGTATATAAATTTTTTTTGTTTTTTTCCTTTCTTTTTTCTGTTCTCCTTATATCATACATTATGAAATATTTAGATTTACTATGTTCATGCATATATTTTATGGCTTATGTCTTGGTAAACTCATTTATATTGTAACTATTATGTATGTTTTTTTTCATATGTAATGGAATTTGTATGTTGGTAATTTCTTTATCAATATATCATTTGTATTCTGTCCATATTACTAATATTAATAAAAAGATTTAGAAAGAAAGAGAGGGGCATGGAGGGCAGGTTAATGGAACTAGTCATACAATAATAGTTTGGCATGGACTAGATGGGCTGAAGGTCCTGTTTCTGTGCTGAGGTGGTCTATGACCATGACTCTGTGAAACATTGTAAAATGCATTTATAGTGAGAATGGGCTATACTTTCCATGTAAACTGCAACAATTTTCTCCAATTACAGGAAATTGTTCTGCAGATTAGTGTCTGATGCGTCTGTATTTCTGGGTAAAGACGCACTGAATGTGAGCCACACATTCATTGAGCTAAAGTAGTTTTTCAAATCAAGTTACAAAACTGGTAGAAGTACAGATGGCAGAGAAATGATAATGCTAGATTACTGTTGGTATTTATAACACATTGTTGATCAGAGCACTTAAAAGCCTGTCCTGTGTTCGAATTGAAACAAGGTTTTGCCATAATGTCTAGTCTTTTTTAAAAGCCCTTGGAAACAACTGTGTTCTCACACAGGTAGAATATTACATTCAAAATGCATGAGCCAGAGATTCAGGGTCATCTCGTCAAGGTATAACATATTCATGAAGGAAGGTATTCCATAAGAATGTAAGAATTAAGACATTCAAGCCTATTGAGTTTGCTCCGCTATTCCATCATAGCTGATTTATTAACCCTCCTCAACCCCATTCTCTTGCCTTCTCCCCGTAACGTTTGACACCTCCACTTCAAATATACCCAATGACTTGGCCTCCACAATCTTCAGTGGCAATGAATTCCAGAGATTCAGTACTTTACAATTCAACTCTTTTTAATTCCAACATGCAGAGATACAGTTAACTGTGTTAATTCTTTCATCCAATTGTCTTTATTTTAAGTAATAAATTATTCCTGAATTTTGGCTCCATAAATTAATGGCCATTTGTATTCTGACTTTCCTTATATTACCGGTACTTCAAAATTTAGCCATTCTAATTTATTCTTGTTCTCTGGGCATTAACACAACAATATTATAAGCCTACACTCAGTGGCCACTTTATTAGGTACACCTGTATACCTGCTCATTAAAGCAAATATCTAATCAGCCAATCACATAAAGCAATTGAATTCATAAAAGCACACATACATGGTCAAGAGGTTCTGTTGATCATACCAAACATCAGGATGGAGAAGGAATGTGATCTACATAACTTTGACCGTGGAAAGATTGTGGACTCCAGACAGGGTGGTTTGAGTATCTCAGTAACTGATGATCTCCTGGGATTTTTATGCACAACAGTCTCTAAGGTTTATAGAGAATGGTGCGAGATGTACAAAAACATCCAGTAAGCAGCAGTTCTGTGGGCAAAAATACCTTGTTGATGATAAAGATCAGAGGAGAACAGGCAGACAGGATTAAGATGACAGGAAGGTGACAGTAACTCAAATAATTATGCTTTACAGCAGTGGTATGCAGAAGAAGATCTCTGAACAAAGTTCTTTTGAACAAAGTTAGGAAGTTCAAATTTGTCTAGACCCCCTTCTTAGCTTAACACTATGCCTCAGGTATTAGCTAGGTCTCTGTATTGTCCTGGAACTGTTACAACTTCCTCTGAACTGTGAAATAAAAACTGAAAACTTGGAAATACTCAGCAGGTCAGTCACAATCTGCAGGGAGAGATCAATCATTTTTCGTCGACCTTTCAGTTTTTGCTGTCTTCTGAGAAGTACCCTACCAAGTTGGCCAAGGGTTTCAAGGTTTCTTTGGCAATGCTGATGACCACATTGCATTTGATCTGCTTGTTCAGAGGTTATCTTTGTTTTACCCTCAGCTAGTTCAACAGCATTGATGGAGTTTGTATCACATACGGTCGAATCCAGTTAATTGGGGCTTTGGCCAATCGGCGCAGTTGCTTATTTGGGCCAACTCTTAAATAACAAAATCTAATTGAAAAAATAGCTGGGATTCCTTTCGTTTATTTGGGGCACAATGCTGCCTAATTGGGTTAGCAGACTGTTGCCAAGTAAGTTTCTAACTCACATCAGATGCGTGAAACTTTTGAGGCCGTTAAGCACAACATTGTGCTGACAGCGAGGTTTTTAAATAGTGTCAGTTGTGTGCATTTGGGTTCAAAAAGTAGTGGTACTTGTCACTGATAGATGGCAAAAAATAAGCAGTAAAACAATTCAAAACTGTCTTGCTCACGGTGGTTTCAAGTATTCAAGCTTGGAGATGCTAGAAACAGTGGGGAGTGAAAATGAGATTTTTGGCTCCTTCACCAAGTTAGGAACTATGAAGAATTTGAAGGTATTGACAATTATCTTGAATGTTACAATGAAAATGAAGATTTGGAGGATACAATCATTGAAAGGATTGTGTGAAGATAGTCCATTATCTGCACTAAGTGTCTGCATTTATTTACAGTCAATCAAAAGAACACAGCACAGTTTTATAGTTCTTCAGAGGTATTAGTAGTCTTCTAATTTGTTCTGCCTTTCATTTAAATACATAGTTTGTTACTCAGTTAAATGATTGTTTGTCTTTTTTACACCTTTTTAGTTATTTCCATGAAACTTCAGTTAATTGAGGCAGCTGCTAAATTGGGCCAAAATATACTGATCTCTCAGTGACACAATTAACTGGAATCCACTGTATTTATTTTTTTTCAGCATGTGGACTATTAATTAGGAATCTTTAAATTTCATCAAGAGATTTATGGATTCACAGAATTATGCAAAATGGAACCAGGCCCTTCAGCCTTGCACATTCATGTTAACCGAGATGCCCATTTACACCTTGACAAGCTTTGCCAATGTCCCTATAAACCTTTCCTTCTATGTACCTATCCAAGCAGCTTTTAAATGTTTTTATCATACACTCCCCATCACCCACTACCACTTGTGGCAGCTCATTCCAGATACCCATAATCCACTTTATCCCTCAGATCACCTTTCATTAGTTTTTAGCCTTTACCTATACCTTCTAATTGTAGACCTCGCCACCCTGGGATTACCCATGATATTTATTAATGTATTTAGTGTGGAACAAGCCTTTCTGGCCAATGAACTTCACTGCCCAGCAACCCACCACTAACCTAATCATATCACAATTTACAATGACCAAGTAACTTGCTAACCGGTACATTTGCTTGGATTGTCAGAAGAAACTGGTGCACCTGCAGAAAAGCCACATGGTTTATACAAACTCCTTACAGCCCACACTGGAATTGAACTCTGAATCCTGGAATGGGTCAGGCCCTGAGCTGTAATCATGGCACCTTAAATGCCCTTCATAGCTTTATAAACCTCTATATAGTCACATTTCAGCCTTCTACATTCTAGGGAGAACAGTCCCAGCCTATCCGGCCTCTCCTGATAGCTATGGCTAGTATAAGGAGGATGATTTTAAAGTGATTTTAAGGGAGGAAAGTACAGGGGGATTGTCACAGGTAAGTTGTTTACTCAGAGACTGGTGGGTGGAGGAGTGCTCTGCCAGGGATGGTGAAGGTACAGATACATTAAGGGCATTTAAGAAACTCTTAGGTAAGCACATGGATGATAGAAATAAGGAGGCCTATGTTGGAAGGAAGGATTAAATTGATCTTGGAGAAGATTTGGTTAGTACAACATGGTGGGTCGAAAGGCCTGTACTGTGTTGTAGTATTCTATAAAATTAGATGTATTTTATTTTCCTATTGAATAAAGTCATCTTGATTCCAAATTTCAACATTATTTTGTCAGTGACTACCAAGTCTTCTCTCTTAATGTAAGATAGACATAATTTACTTCTGATAACTTGTGAATTTTATGTTAGTTTGCTGTGTCCATGGTTAGTATCACATTTACATTAAAATCCTTGATTCCTGAAAATAATGTTCTGCATTCAGGCAAATGTGCAGGCACAACCTTACAATTGACCTAGCACGTCACCGGGGAATCACACCAATTAATGTAAACTTACAACCATGTCAAACTAGATTCTGTACACAATATATTTTATAGTTTTTTGATGTATCTGAGTGGCAGAGACACTTAACATTGTAAAGTTAGTGCAGAGTGTCCTTGGCAGCAGGAATCTGGTGACAATGGGACTTCCATTCTCTGCCATCCAGCATATATGACTAGAATAGTTGAGACCATAAGATAGAGGTACAGAATTAGGCTTCTCGGCCCATTTGTGTCTTCTCTGCCATTCCATCATGGCTGCCTTATTATCCCTCATGACCCCATTCCCCTGCTTTCTCCTCGTAATCTTTGACACCCTATTAGTCAAGAACCTATCAACCTTGACTTTAAATATACCCAACGACTTGGCCTCCACAGTCATCTGGCGCAATGAATGCCACAAATTCGGCACCCTCTATCTAAAGAAACTCCTACTCATCTCTGTTCTTAAGGGACATTGTTGTGTTCTGATGGTGTGCCCTCTGGTCCTAGCATCCCACACTAGGAAACATCCTCTTCGTGTTGACTCTGTCTAAGCCTTTCAATATTCAATAGGTTTCAATGAGATCCCCTCTTATTCTTCTAAACTCAAGCGAATGAAGGCCCAGAGCCATCAAATGCTCTTCATTCACAAACCTTTTCATACCTGGAATCATTCTCCTGAGCCACCTCTGGAACCTCTCCAATGCTAACACATCCCTTTTTTGATAACGGGCCTAAAACTGCTCACAATACTCCTTTCGCAGTCTTCTAAGTTCCAAGAACTTGGTAAATTGCTCTCTCTCTCGTTGGTGGAGGAGAGTTTGTTGCTGATTCTCTGGCAGGAGAACGTAGAAAAAAAAGTGGTGTGACAGACTATAAATCAGTGCATTGTTTTGTTATGGAGGAGTACAAGAAAGATCTAAGCTTAAAAATTAAAATTCTAGACGGAAGGTATGTATTTTTAAAACTATTTGTAAAGTGCTATTGTTTGTTTCTAAGTTTTATGTGTTTTAAATGTCAGGAAGTTTAAGAGCAGTTAAAATTTTAGATTGTTTTGACAAATGGCAAAGTTTCACCCCTTTGGATTTTGTCAAAGTCTAAGAGTAATTTTCCAATGGGGTGGTCTCTGAACTGTACCAACTGAGACCAAGGAGACTATCCCGGCCTAACAGAGATATACAGATGAAGGCCAGTGAAATGGGGGCTCCTGCATCAAGACCAGGCAAGTGCATGGGCTGTGGTTGACATGTTGTGGGGAGAAAGCTGGAGAATGGTGTTGAGAGGGATAATAAATCAGCCATGATGGAATGGCAAAGCAGACTCAAATAGCCAAATGGCCTTATCCTGCTTCTATGTCTAATGGTCTTATGGACATCTCCGGGCACCTGGTTGAGGCTTTTGGTCAGGGTCAAGCAAGGATTTTGCAGTCTAGCTATCTACATAATCAACATGCAAGCCAGGGCAGAACGATTTGAAGAGAGCAAGCTGATGCCCATGTAGCAGGCTCCCTCTCTCCACACAGCTGCTGAATCCAAAGGAGATGCAGAGACTGATACCGTTTGGCACCAGCACCATCGCAGTAGTTGCCAATCAACATTGAACTCAACAAAGGACTGCCTTAGAGATTCCAGCTCTGGATTTTTCCTTGGGGCTTAATCCCGAAGGCTTTCCCATGAGTAGGTAAAGCTGCATGGCAGCAAAGGTTGAGATCTGAGTTTTCCTTCACCTTGATGATATGCCAGCCACAGAGGATGAGTCCCATCTGCCCAAAGCACCAGGGTCGTCCCAACATAACCCAGTCCATCGAAATGTCAGGGCTGTCAGCTGAGTTGGCATATTAAATATAGCACGTAATTAGATCTCATCTTTCTGATGAATTTTAATAGATTATCATAACAAAATGTGAACCATTTTTCATTTCCACGAAGTTAACTGTCAGTAATATTTGTTCAATATTTTCCGTGATTATTTCAAATGACTGGTACTGCATCATCCAGTGGCCACTGAACACACGGATATCCCAATTGAAAAGAGATGAAGAGGAAGGCCAGAGGCTGATGAATCAGTGCAATTCATTGCCAGATATGGCAAGTCATTGGGTATAGTTACAACAGAGGTTAAAAAGTAAGGGTAGTAAGGGTGTCAAAGGTTATGGGGAGAAAGTGGGAGAATGGGGTGGAGAGGGATAATAAATCATCCATGATAGAATAGTAGAGTAGCCTCAATGGGCTGAATGGCTTATTCTGCTGATGTATCTTAGACACAAGAAGTACTGCAGATGCTGGGTATCTAGAGCAAAACACACAATGTGCTGGAGGAACTCAGCAGGCCAGGCAGCATCTATGGATGGAAGTCTTCTTCCTTTTTCCTTTCCAGTCCTGATGTAGGGTCTCATCCCAAAACGGCGATGGTTTATTCCCATTCATAGATGCTGCCTGACCTGCTGAGCTCCTCCAGCACATGAGGTGTACTGCTTCTATATTTTATAGCCTTATAGTTTTAATTGTGTCTTTCTTCATACTTCCAGATACACAGAAGATCATCGTGCCTCTAATTGGATTGAAAATATTGTACTTTTTGGGTTATGTCCTGTTTGGCATTGGAACTGGATTGATTGCGTTCTTTCCTAATGTTCTCTTCACCCTGATCCTTTCTGCAATATTCGGAGCAATGTCAAGTACACTTTATACCATTCCCTTTAACTTGATAGCTGAGTACCAGAAAAAAGAGAAGGTAAGAAATGAAACGTAAGAGAAAGGGTGGAGATTGTAATGAATCAGAATCATTTTGTTTTGTTCTGAGAACTCAATTTAAATCTACTTCTACTCAATAGGAACCTGTGCTCCCCGTCATAAATCCTAAGAATTTAGAAGATTTGAAGTTATCTGTAACTGTGCAAATAGGAGCAAAGACAAAATACACTCAGTGGTCACTTTATTTGTTTGTTCATTTATTTATTTATTGAGCTACAGCATGGAATAGGACCCCCCCCCCCCCCCCCGAGCCACGCTGCCCAGTATTCCCTGTTTTAATCTGAGTTTACCACAGGGCAAATTACAAGGACCAATGAACCTACCAACCAGCACATCTTTGGACTGTGGAAGGAAACTGGGGCACCTGTTGTCACGGGGAGAACGTACAAACTCCTAACAGGGATTGTACCTGGGTCGCTTGTACTGTAGAGCATTGCACTACTGTGCCACTTTAGGTATCTCCTGTACTTAATAAATTTGTCACTCTGTGTATGCTCCTGGTCTTCAGCTGCTGAAGCCCATCCACTTCAGGATGTGATGTTCTTCAGAGATGCTCTTCTGCACATCACTGTTATGTGGTTATTTGAGTTACCGTTACCTCCTGTCAGCTCGAACCAGTCTGACCATTCTCCTCTCATTAACAAGGCATCTTCATCCACAGATCTGCTACTCACTGGATGGTTTTTGTTTCTTGCTTCATCCTCTCACTCTAGAGACTGTTGAACACAAAAATCCCAGTAGATAAGCATTTTCTGAGATACTGACCACATCTGATTCCAATAATCATTCAACAGTTAAAGTCACTTCAGTCACATTTCTTCTCCATTATGATGTTTGGTCTGAACAACAACGGAACCTCTGAAGCATGCCTGCATGATTTTATGCATTGAGTTGCTGCCACCTGATTGGCTGATTAGTTATTTGCATGAATGAGCAGATGTACAGGCTAAGAAAGCGGCTACTGGCCATTAAGTGTGCATCTTCAGATTTTTTCCAGATCTACTTATCACATGTACATAGAAACATAGCGGAATGTGTTGTTTGTGTTAATAACCAACATGCCTAAATATATGTGCTGGAGGGGCAGTCCACAACTGTCACCACACATTCTGGTTCCAACATAGTATGCCCACAGTGCTTGGCATAACACCACAGAGCACAACAAGCAAGCCTCTTTCTTCCCACCACCCTAAACACACAGACGGTCCTCCAACTCCAGGACAGGTCTCCAGTCCCTCGCCTTGCATCTCCACTTAACCTTGCCTTGTATAACCATGCCTTGGTAGTACCTTGCTTTGGCATAACTCTCTAATGAAATCAGAATGCAAGCTTTGCTTTGATATGCAAATTTTTCTATCCAATCAGATTCAAGATCATTTGTTCCTTTGTTAAAGTATAAACATGTTAAAGTAAATAATGTCTTCAAAGTGGTTAATTCACCTGAAATGTTGTTAACTGGCAGACACTGCTTGAGTACCGTTGGGGGGTGGGGGGGGGAAGTCAGCCTACCTGGGGGAAGCAACAGTGGCCGTGCCCATGGCACTGAGTCTGGCCCTGTGGCTTAGTTGGGTAGGGAATGGAAGAGGATGGCAGCAGTGATAGGGGACTCTATAGTCAGGGGGACAGACAGGTGAGTCTGTGGATGCAGGAAAGAAGCATGGATGGTAGTTTGCCTCCCAGGTGCCAGGGTCCGGGATGTTTCCAATCACGTCCACGATATCCTGAAGTGGGAAGGAGAGCAGCCAGTGGCACATATTGGTACCAGCGACATAGGTAAGAAAGGGGAGGAGGTCCTGTAAACAGACTACAGAGAGTTAGGAAGGAAGTTGAGAAGCAGGACCCCAAAGGTAGTAATCTCGGGATTACTGCCTGTGCCACGTGACAGTGAGTATAGGAATAGAGTGAGGTGGAGGATAAATGCATGGCTGAGGGATTGGAGCAGGGGACAGGGATTCTTGATCAATGTGACCTCTTTTGGGGCAGGTGATAGAGAAAGTAGGCACTCAGACCGATGGTTTGAGGTGTGTCTATTTAAATGCAAAGAGTATTATGAACAAAGCTGATAAGCTTACACATGGATCAGTACTTGGAGCTATGATGTGCTGGCCATTACAGAGACTTGAATGGCTGAGGGGCAGGAATGCTAACTTTGAGTGCCAGGCTTTAGATGTTTCAGAAAGGACAAGGAGGGAAGCAACAAAGGTGGGGACGTGGCACTGTTGATCAGAAATAGTGTCGTAGCTGCAGAAAAGGAGGAAGTCATGGAGGAATTGTCTACTTAGTCTGTGGGTGGAAGTTAGAAACAGGAAGGGGTCAATAACTCAACTGGGTGTTTTTGATAGACCACCCAATAGTAACAGGGATATCGAAGAGCAGATAGGGGGACAGATTCTGGAAAGGGGTAATAATAATGGATTTGTCGTGGTGGGAAATTTCAATTTCCCAAACATCGATTGGTATGTCCCTAGAGCAAGGGGTTTAGGTGGGTGGAGTTTGTTAGGTGTGTTCAAGAAGATTTCTTGATACAATAATGTAGATAAGCCTATAAGAGGAGAGGCTGTACTTGATTTGGTATTGGGAAATGAACCTGGTCAGGTGTCAGATATCTCAGTGGGAGAGCATTTTGGAGATAGTGATCACAATTCTATCTCCATTGGACAGAGATCGGAACAGACAAGTTAGGAAAGTGTTTAATTGGAGAAAGGGGAAATATGAGGCTATCAGGCAGGCGCTTGGAAGCATAAATTGGGAACAGATGTTCTCAGGGAAATGTACGGAAGAAACGTGGCAGATGTTCAGGAGATATTTGCATGGAGTTCCGCATTGGTACATTCCAATGAGACAAGGAAAGGATGGTAGGGTACAGGAACCATAGTGTACAAAGGCTGTAATAAATCTAGTCAGGAAGAAAAGAAGAGCTTACAAAAGGTTCAAAAATCTAGGTAATGATAGAGATCTAAAAGATTATAAGGCTAGCAGGAAGGAGAAAGAAATTAGGAAAGCCAGAAGAGGCCATGAGAAGGCCTTGGCAGACAGGATTCAGGAAAACCCGAAGGCATTCTACAAGTATGTGAAGAGCAAGAGGATAAGACGTGAGAGAATAGGACCAATCAAGTGGGACAATGGAAATGTGTGTATGGAACCTTTGGAGATAGGAGAGGTACTTAATGAGTACCTTACTTCAGTATTCACTATGGAAAAGGATCTTAACGATTGTAGGGATTGCTGAGCCTCTGGCGATGATCTTTGCATTATCAATGGGGCGGGAGAGTTTCCGGAGAACTGGAGGGTTGCAGATATTGTTCCGTTATTCAAGGAAGGGAGTAGGGATAGCCCAGGAAATTATAGACCAGTGAGTCTTACTTCAGTGGTCCGTAAGTTGATGGAGAATACCCTGAGAGGCAGGATTTATGAACATTTGTAGAGGCATAATATGATCAGGAATAGTCAGCATGACTGTCAAAGGCAGGTCGTGCCTTACAAGCCTGGCAGAATTTTTTGAGGATGTGACTAAACACATGGATGAAGGTAGAGCAGTAAATGTAGTGTATATGGATTTCAGCAAGGCATTTGATAAGGTAACCCATGCAAGGCTTATTGAGAAAGTAAGGAGGCATGGGATCCAAGGGGACATTGCTTTGTGGATCCAGAACTGGCTTGCCCACAGAAGGCAAAGAGGGGTTGTAGACAGGTCATATTCTGCATGGAGGTCGGTCACCAGTGGAGTGTCTCAGGGATCTCTTCTGGGACTCTTACTGTTTGTGATTTTTATAAATGACCTGGATGAGGACGTGGAGGGATGGGTTAGTAAATTTGCTGATGACACAAAGGTTGGGGGTGTTGTGGATAGTGTGGAGGGCTGTCAGAGGTTACAGAGGGACATTGATAGGATGCAAAACTGGGCTGAGAAGTGACAGATGGAGTTCAACCAAATAAATATGAGGTGATTCAATTTGGTAGGTCAATTATAATGGCAGAATATAGTATTAATGGTAAGGCTCTTGGCAGTGTGGAGGATCAGAAGGATCTTGCGGTTCGAGTCCACGGGACACTCAAAGCTGCTGCACAGGTTGACTCTGTGATTAAGAAAGCATACGGTACATTGGCCTTCATCAATCGTGTTATTGAGTTTAGGAGCCGAGAGGTAATGTTGCAGCTAAATAGGACCCTGATCAGATCCCAGTTGGAGTACTGTTCTCAGTTCTGGTCGCCTCACTGCAGGAAGGATGTGGAAACCATAGAAAGGGTATAGAGGAGATTTACAAGGATGTTGCCTGGATTGGGGAGCATACCTTATGAGAATAGGTTGAGTGAACTCAGTCTTTACTCCTTGCAGTGATGGAGGATGAGAGGTGACCTGATAGAAGTGTATAAGATGACGAGAGGCATTGATTGTGTGGATAGTCAGAGGTCTTTTTCAAGGGCTGAAATGGCTAGCATGAGAGAGCACAGTTTTAAGGTTCTTGGAAGTAGGTACAGAGGAGATGTCGGCAACTATGGTGGAGGTGGATACGATAGCATCATTTAAGAGTCTCCTGGGCAGGTATATGGAGCTCAGAAACATAGAGGGCTATGGGTAACCCTAGCTAATTTCTTAGATAAGGTCGTATTTGGCACAGCTTTGTGTGCCAAAGGGCCTATATTGTGCTGTAGGTTTTCTATGTTTATATACCTAAGTTCTTCAGAAGTTCAATTATAATTTTTTGCTTAGTTTCAGCAGTATAGAATTACATATTTAAAACAGTCAAAATGGGCATGACCATCTTTGTAAGTGACTGATTTTACCTGCCTGTACGCAGATTATAGGCTCTATAGTATGAAGCAGGTCTTACTGGTGAACACAGGGAAAAGTGCTGTTACCATATTTGTGTAATGAAATTCCTTGTAATTTGGTAGCTTTCTTTGAGATTTTTGCTCTCAATTCTAGCCTTTTTAGTATAAGTCACACCTTGTCTCTTCATAATTCATCAGAGCACCACCAAAAAGGTGTGTTTTTCACAGAATGCCCGTAAAACTGTTCAGCGTTGCACATGGATGTGGTCTTTTTCTGTTTTCAGATTGAAAGGAAGAATGACGGGGCAGCTGTGAACGAAAGCAGAGGTAAAGGTATCGACTGCGCTGCCCTGACCTCCATGGTACAGTTAGCACAAATCCTAGTCGGAGCAGGTGTTGGAGCTCTGGTAAACCTGGCAGGCACTGTGAAAGTTGTGATGATCACTTCGTCAGCCATCTCCTTTCTGGGTTGTTGCTTTGTTGTAGTATTTGTTCACTATGTTGACTGAGATGAGCGGAAGGAATGCAAAACTGTGATAATTTTGTTTTCTCAATTTCATTAAATGCTCCAAATTATTATCTGTGTCTTCCCCAATGACTCCAATGTTGCCTTGATTCAGGCACAGTATGACAAATGATCCTAACTAGATCTGCTTGCTTTTCTTGGCTCTTATAGGATCTCTTATATAGGATATTGTCGGGCTGCAAGCATTGCAAACACACTCACTTGAGGAAAGACAGCGCAAGACTTAACAAGAGCTCGGGGACTTTCACTGTATTTCATCAGGCTTCAATCTATTAGGTACTTAGCAAAGGCCAAAAGCAAGAAACTAAGTGTAAAGGGAGCAGCCAATGTGTGAGTGGGCCAGTGCTAAAGCAGTTAGGCTTTGGCTCAAGAGGGTTGGCCAAGCAGTGGCAGAAGCTCTAAGTAAATTTCTTATAAGTTTTTGTTTCTTTTTCCTTGTCTGTTAGAACATAGCCAGTATGTTGAGAATAGATTCAGGGTTAGTGTTATGTTCTCTGTGTGAAATGTGGGAACCCTGGGAATCCTCCAGTCTCCCTGATAACTACATTGGCCTGAAGTGCATCAAGCTGAAGCTGCTTAGGGACCATGTAAAGGAACTGGAGCTGCAGCTCAATTACCTTCTGCTCATTGAGGGAGAATGAGGAGGTGATAGATACGAGTAGGTGGTAGTAACCCTTAGGTTGCAGGAAGGAACTATCTGGGTGACTATCAAGAGAGAGAATAGACAACCAGTGCAAAGTAGATGTTCCCCTCAATAATGTGTGCTGCTTTGGATATTGTTGGAGGGGACAAACTAGCATAGGAGAGCCACAGCAACCAGGTCTCTGGCACTGAGTTGGGCTCTGTGGCTCGATAGGGAAGTGGGGAGAAGAGAATTGCAATAATGATGGGGATTCCATAGCTAGAGGTACAGACAAGAAATTCTGTGGATATGAGAGACAACTGGATGGTATAGATGTTGCCTTCCAGGTGCCAGGGTCCAAGATTTCTTTGGTTGGTCCACAGCATTCTAAAGGTGAACAGCCAGAGGTCACACTACATATTGGTACCAATGACATAGATAGGAAAAGGGATGAGGTCCTGAAGAGAGAATATTGGGAGCTAGGTAGGAAGCTGAAAATCAGGATCTCAAGAATAGTAATATCTGGACTGCTGCCTGTGTCAGGCTCTAGTGAAGGTAAGAGTAGAGTGATTTGGCAGGTGAATGGGTGGCTGATGAACTGGGGCCAGCATTCAGATTTATGGATCATTGGAATCATACCTGGGGAAGGTATGGCCGGTACAAAATGGACAGGTTACATGTGAACTCAAGAGTGATAAATATCCTTGTAGGCAGGTTTGCTAGAGCTGTTGAGGAGGGTTTAAACTAATTTGTCAGGGGGATGGGAACTGGTGATAGGGATGAGGATGGGAGTACTACACAATGCAGGAGATTCAATATAGAAATTTAGTGTCCTGCAATTTCGAATGTGCAGGAAGAAATGTTCAGAAGGGAGAAGTCAAAGACAGCATGAAAGCAAAAGAGAGGGCATATAATATAGTAAAAATTAGTGGGAAGTTAGAGGATTGGGGAACTTTTCAAAGTCAATGTTAAAAGTAAATTTATTATCAGAGTACATATATGTCATCACATACAGCCCTGAGATTCATTTTCCTGTGGACATACTCAGCAAATCTATAGAATAATAACTAAAACAAGATCAATGAAAGATCAACCAGAGTGCAAAAGACCAGAAACTGTGCAAATACAAATATAAATAAATTGCAATAAACGATGACAACATAAAATAATAGGATAATGTGCCCTTAAAGTGATGTCATTGGTTGTCGGAATATTTCAATGATGGGCAAATGAGTGTATTTGTTTCTTTCTGAGAAAGAGCCTGATCGCAGAGGATAGTAACTGTTCTTGAATCTGGTGGTGTGAGTCCTGAGGAAACCAAAAGAAACCATAAAGAGAGAAAAGAAGAAATACAAAGGTAAGCTAGCCAATACAAAGAGCATGCCAAAAGCTTTTTTTTCAATATATTAAGAGTAAAAGGGAGGTGAGAGAAGATATTAGACCACTGGAAAATGACACTGATGAGGTATTGGGGGGGGTGCAAAGAAATGGCAGATGAACATAGTAAATATTTTACATCGGTCTTCACTGTGGAAGGCACTAGCAGTATACCAGAAGTTCGAGACTATCAGGCGGCAGAAGTGAGTGTTGATGCTTTTATTAAGAAGAAGATGCTTAGGAAATTGGAAAGTATGAAGCTCGGTAAATCTGGATGGACCACACCCCAGGGTTTTGAAGGAAGTAATTGAAGAGATTGTAGAGGCATTGAAAGTGATTTTTCAAGAATCACTAGATTCTGGAATAGTTCCAAAAGACTGAAAAATTGCAAGTGTCACTGCACACCAAGAAAGGAGGGAAACACAATACAGGAAATTGTAAGCCAGTTAGTCTGACTTCAGTGGTCAGCAAGATGTTGCAGCCCATTATTAAGGATATTTTCTTGGGATACTTGGGTACACGATAAAATAGTCCAGAGTCAGGGTGGTTTCTTAAGAGGAAATATTGCTTGCCAGATCTGTTGGAATTCTTTGAGGAAATAACAGGCAGGATACAAAGGAGAGTTAGTGGATGTTGCTTACTTGGATTTTCATAAGAGTTTTGACAAGTTACCACACACGAGGCTGATAAACAATATTAAAATCCACATATTACAAGAAAGATACAAACATGAATAGAAGATTGGTTGACTGGCAGGAAGCAAAGATTTGGAATAAAGGGAGCCTTTTGTGGTTGGATGCCAGTGAGTACTAGTGTTCTACAGAGGAGGGCTTTTTATGTTATTTATTAATGATCTGGATGACAGAATTGAAGGCTTTGTAGTCCAGTTTGTGAAGGTAGGTGAAGAGACAGGCAGTGTTGAGGAAGCAGGGAGCCTGCAGAAGGACTTAGACAGATTGGGAGAATGGGCAAAGAAGTAGCAGATGGAATATAGTGTAGGGATATGTATAATCATGCACTTTTGCAGAAGAAATAACGGTGTAGACTATTTTCTAAATGAGGAGCAAATTCAAAATTCAGAAGTGCAAAAAGTCTTGGGAGTCCTTGTATAGAATTCCCTAAAGGTTGACTTTCAGATTGAGTCAATGGTAAGGAAGGTAAATGTAATGTTAGTATTCATTTCAAGAGGACTAAAGTATACAAGCAAGGATGTAATGCTGGGGCTTTATAAGGCAGTGGAGTATTGTGAACAGTTTTGGGACCTGTATCAAAGGAAAGATGTGTTGACAGTGGAGAGGGTCCAGAGGAGGTTCATGAGAATGAGTTTGAAAATGAAAGGGTTAATGCATGGAGAGCATTTGATGGCTCTGAATCTGTATGCACTGGAGATCTCATTGAATACCTTTTGAATATTTAAAGACCTGGATAAAGTGGATGTACAGAGCATGATTACCATAGTGGAAAAGCTGAGAATTAGAGGGTGCAACCTCAGAATAGAGGGACAACATTTTAGAACAGAGATGAGGAAAAATTTCTTAACCCAGAAGGTAGTGAATCTTGAGAATTCATAGAAAACATAGAAAACCTACTGCACAATACAGACCCTTCAGCCCACAAAGTTGTGCTGAACATGTCCCTACCTTAGAAATTACTAGGCTTACCCATAGCCCTCTATTTTTCTGAGCTCCATGTACCTATCCAAAAGTCTCTTAAAAGACCCTATCGTATCCGCCTCCACCACCGTTGCCGGCAGCCCATTCCACGCACTCACCACTCTCTGAGTAAAAAAAACTTACCCCTGACATCTCCTCTGTACCAACTCCCCAGCACCTTAAAACTATGCCCTTTTGTGGGAGCCATTTCAGCCCTGGGAAAAAACCTCTGACTATCTACATGATCAATCCCTCTCATCATCTCATACACCTCTATCAGGTCACCTCTCATCCTCCGTCGCTTCAAGGAGGAAAGGCCGAGTTCACAACCTGTTTTCATAAGGCATGCTCCCCAATGCAGGCAACATCCTTATATATCTCATCTGTGCCCTTTCTATGGTTTCCACATCCTTCCTGTGGTGAGGCGACCAGAATTGAGCGCAGTACTCCCAGTGGGGTCTGACCAGGGTCCTATATAGCTGCAACATTACCTCTCGGCTCCTAAATTCAATTCCATTGCCACAGCTCGCAGTTGAGGCCAACTCATTGGGTACATTTAAAACAGAGCTTGATAGATTCTTGATTAGCAAGGGTGTCAAAGGTTATGGGGAGAAAGTAGGAGAATGAGGTTGAGAGGGAGAATAAATCAGCTATGAAGGAAGGTGGTGCAAACTCATAGGGCCAAGTGGCATAACTCTGCTCCTATGTCTTATGTTTTTTAGCTGATGTGAGCTTCAATGGGAAAAATTCTGATCAACAGACATACTGGCCTTAAATTTGATTTAAAAAATTAAGCTATCCAGACTGAGAGCCAGCCATTTTAATTCCCAGTTTGTGATCCACCTGTTTGTCTTAGATTGTTGAAGCAACAATACTTCACAGTATGTTGCTGATTGATCCGGAAGGGTCCACTGAAAGTTGTTTAGTCAAATACATTTACTAGTGCTGATTACCTAAATTGGAAGCTTTTAAGAAAATCAGGAGGTTGTACAATTAAGATATTTATAACCTATGCAATTAAATTAATGGGAGTCTCTGATTTCTTGATTAGTGCTCTCTAACCTTGTCTGCATTCTACCAATTCCTAATAGGGAAAATCATTCGGTAATGATTAATTCACCATGGAGAAGTCAGTGAGGCAAAGATCAATTAGTACCTCTGTGTACAATGGAGAAAGGAAATGTAAAAATGTGAAAAAAGTTTAAATGAGAATTGTTGGTGGGGGGTGGGAACCAAACTGAAGAGACTGGCTCACAAATGGAGAAAGCTTGTTGACAGTGCAAGAGGGAGGATAGGCAGGTGATAGAGAAGGGATGCGCTCAGACCAAAGGTTTGAGATGTGTCTATTTTAACGCAAAGAGTGTTGTGAACAAAACGGATGAGCTGAGCGCATGGATCAGTACTTCGAGATATGATGTCATGGTCATTACAGAGACTTGGATGGCTCAGGGACAGGAATGGCTACGTCAAGTGCCAGGTTTAGATGTTTCAGAAAGGACAGGGAGGGAGGAAAAAGAGGTGGGCGCTGTTGATCAGAGATAGTGTCACGGCTGCAGAAAAGGTGGACACCATGGAGGGATTGTCTACGAAGTCTCTGAGGGAGGAGGTTAGTAACAGGATGGGGTCAATAACTCTATTGGGTGTTTTTTGTAGGCTGCCCACTAGTGACAGAGATATTGAGGAGCATATAGGGAAGCAGATCTGGAAAAGTGTAATAATAACGACAGAGTTGTCGTGGTGAGAGATTTTAATTTCTCAAATATCAATTGGCATCTCCCTAGAGCAAGGGGTTTAGATGGAGTGGAGTTTGTTAGGAGTGTTCAGGAAGGTTTCTTGACACAATAAGCCTACAAGAGGAGAGGCTGTACTTGATTTGGTATTGGGAAATGAACCTGGACAGGTGTCAGATCTCTCAGTGGGAGAGCATTTTGGAGATAGTGATCATAATTCTATCCCTTTTACAATAGCATTGGAGAGAGATAGGAACAGACAAGTTAGGAAAGCATTTAATTGGAGTAAGGGGAATTATGAGGCTATCAGGCCGGAAATTGGAAGATTAAATTGGAAACAGATGTTCTCAGGGAAAAGTACAGAAGAAATGTGGCAAATGTTCAGGGGATATTTATGTGGAGTTCTGTACAGGTACGTGCCTATGAGACAAGGAATTTATGGTAGGGTACAGGAACCATAGTGTACAAAGGCTGTAATAAATCTAGACAAGAAGAAAAGAAAAGCTTACAAAACGTTCAGAGAGCTAGGTAATGTTAGCGATCTAGAAGATTATAAGGCTAATATGACGGAGCTTAAGAAAGAAACTAGGAGAGCCAGAAGGGGTCATGAGAAGGCCTTGGCAGGCAATATTAAGAAAAACCCCAAGGTAACCTACAAGTAAGTGAAGAGCAAGAGGATAAGACATAAAATAATAGGACCTATCAAGTGTGACAGTGGGAAAGCGTGTATGGAACCGGAGGAAATAGCAGAGGTATTTAATGAATGCTTTACTTCAGTATTCACCATGGAAAAGGATCTTGGTGATTGTAGTGATGACCTGTAGCAGACTGAAAAGCTTGAGCATGTAGATATTAAGAAAGAGGATGTGCTGTAGCTTTTGGAAAGCATCAAGTTGGATAAGTCGCTGGGACTGGACGAGATGTACCCCAGGCTACTGTGGGAGGTGAGGGAGGAGATTGCTGAGCCTCTGGTGATGATCTTTGCATCATCAATGGGGACAGGAGAGGTTCCAGAGGATTGGAGGATTGCAGATGTTGTTCCGTTATTCAAGGAAGGGAGTAGAGATAGGCCAGGAAATTATAGACCAGTGAGTCTTACCTCAGGGGTTGGTAAGTTGGGGATGGAGAGGATCCTGAGAGGCAAGATTTATGAACATTTGGAGAGGTGTAATATAATTAGGAATATTCAGCATGGCTTTGTTAAGGGCAGGTCATGCCTTACGAGCCTGATTGAATTTTTTGAGGATATGACTAAACACATTGATGAAGGAAGAGCAGTACATGTAGTGTATATGGATTTCAGCAAGGCATTTGATAAAGTAACCCATGCAAGGCTTATTGAGAAAGTAAGGAGGCATGGGATCCAAGGGGACATTGCTTTGTGGATCCAGAACTGGCTTGCCCACAGAAGGCAAAGAGGGGTTGTAGACGGGTCTAATTCTGCATGGAGGTCGGTCACCAGTGGAGTGTCTCAGGGATCTCTTCGTGATTTTTATAAATGACCTGGATGAGGAAGTGGAAGGATGGGTTAGTAAGTTTGCTGATGACACAAAGGTTGGAGGTGTTGTGGATAGTGTGGAGGGCTGTCAGAGGTTACAGCAGGACATTGATAGGATGCAAAACTGGGCTGAGAAGTGGTAGATGGAGTTCAACCCAGATAAGTGTGAGGTGCTTCATTTTGGTAGGTCAAATATGATGGTAGAATGTAGTATTGATAATAAGATTCTTGGCAGTGTGAAGGATCAGAGGGATCTTGGGATCTGAGTCCATAGGACGATCAAAGCAGCTGCACAGGTTGATCCTGTGGTTAAGAAGGCGTATGGTGTATTGGCCTTCATCAATTGTGGAATTGAATTTAAGAGCTGAGAGGTGATGTTGCAGTTGTATAGGACCCTGGCCAGACCTCACTTGGAGTACTGTGCTCAGTTCTGGTCACCTCACTACAGGAAGGATGTGGAAACCATTGAAAGGGTGCAGAGGAGATTTACAAGGATGTTGCCTGGATTGGGGAGCATGCTTTATGCGAATAGGTTGGGTGAACTTGGCCTTTTCTCCTTGGAGCGACAGAGGATGAGAAGTGACCTTACAGAAGTGTATAAGATGATGAGAGGCATTGATCATGTGGGTAGTCAGAGGCTTTTTCCCAGGGCTGAAATGATTGCCACAAGAGGACACAGGTTTAAAGTGCTGGGGAGTTGGTACAAAGGAGATGTCAGGGGTTAAGTTTTCTACTCAGAGAGTGGTAAGTGCGTGGAATGGGCTGCTGGCAACAGTTGTGGAGGTGGATACAATAGGGTCTTTTAAGAAACTTTTAGATAGATACATAGTAAAATAGAGGGCTATGGTAAGTGCAGTAATTTCTGAGGTAGGGACATATTCAGCACAACTTTGTGGGCCAAATTGTCTGTATTGTGCTGCAGGTTTTCTATGTTTCTATAAACACCAGAGATTCTGCAGATGCTGGAAATCCAGAGCAACACACACAGAACAATGGAGGAACTCAGCAGGTCAGGCAGCATGTAAGGAAAGGGATAAACAGTCAACATTTCAGGTCAAGACCCTTCATCAGGAATAAATAGTGATTGTAAAAAAATACAATGCCATAGGAAAATCTTGCTTGTGATCATGGTCTTTCCATGACCATGATGGTTCTTGGCAAATTTTTTTACAGAAGTGGTTTGCCATTGCCTGCTTCTGGGCAGTGTCTTTTCAGGACAGGTGACCTCAGCCATTATCGATACTCTTCAGACGTTTTCTGCCTGTCGTCCATGGTTGTATAACCAGGACTTGTGATATGGACCAGCTGCTAATATGACCATCGACTACCTGCTCCCATGGTTTCATGTGACCCTGATCAGCGGGACTAAGCAGGTGCTACATCTTGCTCAAGGCTGAGCTGTAGGCTAGCAGAGGGAATGAGCGCCTTACACCTCCTTTGCTAGAGATGCATCTCCAGCTCACTACCCCAATGTAACTGCATTAAAAAATGGAATGTGGGACCTTTACAAGAACATTTAGCATTTGCTTTTAAAATATAAGAATTACTGAAGGATCTTGCACATCTACTTCAAAATACTGGAAAGATTTAGCGGGTCAGATAGCACCTTTTCAGTTTTATTTCTTAGAGATACAGTGCAGAACAGGCTATTCCAGATGAAGGAGCCACACCTCACAACAACCCATCTGTTTTAACACTAGCCAATTTGTAAAGACCAATTAACCTAGCAACCGCTGTATCTTCGTTCTATGGGATGAAACTGGGATACCTGGAGGAAACCCACATATTTGTAGTGATAACGTAGAAACTCCTCACAGGGGGCAGTGCAATTGAACGCTGAACTCTAAATGACCGAGCTGTAACAGTATCTAACCAACAGTGTCAACATTACACACAAAATCATATTTTATAAAGCAAGCAGTTTGTGTTGCTTTTATTAAAGATAAACCCTTTGTACAGAAGTATTATCTGCCTCAGCTAAAATAAAGCTTTTTCATTTGGTATTTCATACAGCTGAATATATGGTTTTTGAATTAAGTAACCTTAATGTTCACTGGTATTAATCAATAGGTCAAGAAAATACCTGAAACAGCATTCTCTAAGATGAGATACATAATTTTAAAAAGTTCTTCTGGCTACATAATAACAGAAAAAGTTTTTTGTATTTTCTCCTGGAAGTCTAATATGAATCACGTGCAAAAGAAAATCTGCTGTGTGTGTATTTTTGATTATTAACCTTTACTAGGTTGCCCAGCAATATGTTGCACGTTCAGATATGCTCTTCTGCACACCACTGTTGTAACGCGTGGTTATTTGATTTACTGTCACCTTGAACCAGTCTGGCCAATCTCCTCCGATCTCTCTCATTAACAAGGCATTTTCCACAGAACCGTTGCTCACTGGATGTTTTATGTTTCTTGCACCATTCTCTGTAAATCCTAGAGATTGTTGTGTGTGAAAATCCCAGGAAGTTAGCAGCTTCTGAGATATTCAAATCACCTCACCAGACATCAACAATCATTCCACTGTGAAAGTCACTTAGATCACACTTTTCCCCTATTCTGATGTTTGGTCTGAACAACAGCTGAATCTCATGGCCATGTCTGCATACTTATATGCATTGTTGCTGCCACATGATTGGCTGATTAGATATTTGCATTAACGAGCTGGTGTACCTCATAGGGTGGCCAGTGAGTGTACTACTGGAAAAGAGGTAATTCACCAATAGACCATGGAAGATTGTGAGCTGTAAATGAGGAAACCTATCTTTTCCAGGTTTATTTTCCAACAGAATATAGTGTCAGAAAGGTTGAATCTAATTGAATGTAATCCTTAATAAGATTTGCCAGGAACAAATTGAATTTGAGAATATTTGTTCTGTCATTAAAATAGAAGTCCCATTCCATCTGCTAGTGAGAAGCCTGATGTCTATACAAGGAATATCTGCAGTAGTGAGTGAGAACATGCAGGACCCGCAGTGTTCAAACATTCAGGGGTTTGCTGTGAAAAACAGATTAGTATATTCCTCTGTGGAATTATGTTAGAATTGGGAAAAGTAATAACTACACAGCATTACTGCCAAACGTGCTCTGAGTGCACATTGATCCTATGCAACACTCTGATCATGTGTTTGGATCTTATGTCCTCTGAGAGGACTACAATCTTGTCGTGGTTTGGAGGCTTGGGTGCCAGAATAACCCAGAGCTATTGTATGTTGTCTGGAGTCAGGGCTTTATGCTTTGGCTCTTGGTAGGCCATGCCAAACAGGTCAAAGGGCAGAGAACAGACTAAGAGTGGTCCACCAGTCCTTCATGTTCGGGGGTTCAGATCAGGGCTTACAACCCTGACTGGTAAAACAAAACTGTTATGGAAACAGCAATGAAGAATCCTTCTACATCTGAGTGTGACGGTATTCCTGAGTCTCCACCTGGAACTTGTATGACTGACAGTAGTGAGAACTGAGCTACTGACATGATATAGGAAGCCCGGAATACAGCCAGAGATGGAGGACCTTCATTGCTTCCCTAAACGCCAGTGGTGTGACAGGAATTAGAGAGAGGATATTCTGTGCCCAAAGCACCCAAGTCACTAGATATGGTCAGGAACCAAATTGGTCATCATCATAATTATGTGCCATCTCATATGACGTGGGTAAACATTATCACATGACGATGATTGCTCTTGGCAAATTTTTCTCCAGAAGTGGCTTGCCATTGCCTTCTTCTGGGCAGTGTCTTTACAAGACAGGTGACCCCAGCCATTATCAATACTCTTCAGAGATTGTCTGACTGGCATCAATGATCGCAAAACCAGGACTTGTGATATGCACCAGCTGTTCATATGACCATCCAACAACTGCTCCCATGGCTTCACATAACCCTGATTGAATGTGGGGGGGGGGTGTTGCTGAGCAGGTGCCACACCTTGCCCAAAGGTGACCTAAAGACGAGTGGAGAGAAGGACCGTCTTGCTCCTCCTTTGATAGAGATGTATCTCCACCCCGCCATCAAATTGGTAAACTGGTTTATTATTGTCACGTGTACTGAGGTATAGTAGAGAAACTTTGTAAACTTTGTGTACAGTTGATAAACATCTCATGACAAAGCATATTATTGTAAAAGGGAAAGCAATAAGAGCATGCCGAATAAAGTGTCACAGTCCCAGAGAAGGTGTAGTACAAGTAGGCGGTAAGGTCACTACGAGGCCAATTGTGAGCTCCATCTTAGGTCCATTTAGTAGATTTTTAACTATGGAACAGAAGCTGTCCTTGAGCCTGTTAGTGCTTCCTTTCAGTCTTGTGTTTCTTCTGCCCAGTGGGAGAGAGGAGAATAGAGAATAGTTGGGTGGGGTCATTGATTATGTTGCCTGTTTTACTGAGGCAGTGAGAAGTGTAGAGAGTGCCTATGGAGAAGTCCTGAAGAAGAGTCTCAGCCCAAATTGTCAACTGTCTATTCCTTTCCATAGATGCTGCCTGACCTGCTGAGCTCCTTCAGCATTTTGTGTGCATTGCTTTGGATTTCCAGCATTTGCAAACATTCACATCTCCATGGAAGAGAGGCTGGTTTACATTAGACTTCTGTTTATTAGCTATAATTCTACACAGTCTCATCTCTAAATTCCTCAACCTGGTACTCAGCATCTCCCTTTGCAACTGGATCATTGACTTCCTGAACAACAGACCACAGTCAGTAAGGATAGTCAACCCACTACTTATACGTTCATGACTGTGCAGCCAGATGCTGCTCTAACAAGTTTGCATACGATACCACCATAGTGGACCACATCTCAAATAACAATGAGTCAGTATATGAAGGAGATAAAGAGCCTAGTGACATGGTGTCTCGTCAAAAATCTATCAGTGTTTGCAAAACAAAAGAGTTGGTCATTGAATTGAGGAAGCAGGTGGTGCTCATACTCCTGCTTACCTCAACAGTTGAGAGCTTTAAGTTCCTAAGGGAGAGAATCACTAACAGCCAGGGTTAGTCCTACCACATAGTTGTCATGGCCAGGAAAGCTCACCCAGCACCTCTACTTCCTCAGGAGGCAAAACCATTTTGGCATGCTTACTTTGACACTCACCAATTTTATCAATGCTTCGTACAATGCATCCTATCTTGGTTTATAAACATAAGTCCTTGGTCAGATCCCATCTGGAGTACTGTGTTCAGTTCTGGTCACCTCACTACAGGAAGGATGTGGATACTAAAGAGAGAGTGCAGAGGAGAGTTACAAGGATGTTGCCTGGATTGGAGGGTGTACCTTATGATTAAAGTTTGAGTGAACTTGGCCTTTCCTCCTTGGAGCGATGGAGGATGAGAGGTGACCTGACAGAGGAGTCTACAATTTCTGTGTTGATCATGTGGATAGCCAGTGGCTTTTTCCCAGGGCTGAAATGCTTAACATGAGGGAGCATTGTTTTAGGGTGCTTGGAGATAGCTACTGAGGGGATGTCAGGGACAAGTTTTTCACACAGAGAGTGGTGGGTGCGTGGAATGCACCACAGGCAGCAGGTGTGGAAGTGGATATAATAGGGTCTTTTAAGAACCTCTTGGATAGGTACATGGAGCTTAGAAAAACAGAGGGTTATGCACTAGGGAAATTCTAGGCAGTTTCTAGAGTAGGTTACTTGGTCAGCACAACATTGCGGGCTGAAGGGCCTGTGGATTTCTATGTTCTATGTTCCATAAGGGATACTGCAGATGATGGAAATCCAGAGCAACACACACAAATGCTGGAAGGCTCAGCAAGCCAGGTAGCATCTATGGAAATGAATAAACAGTCAATGTTTTGAAATGCAACCATTCTTCAGAACCATAAAGGATGGTAGAAGACATCAAAATAAAAAGGTGTGTGCAGAGGAAGGAAGACTAGCTAGAAGGTGATAGGTGAAGCCAGGTAGATGGGAAAGATAAAGGGTTGTAGAAGAAGGAACCTGAATGGAGAGGGCAGTGGACCAGGTGAGAGAGGGAAGAAAGAGGGGCACTGGGGGAGGTGAGAGGCAGGTGAGGAGAAGAGGTAAGAGACCAGAGTGGAAAATAGAAGCATGAAGGGGGAAGGAGGAAAAATTACCAGAGAAATCAATGTTCATGCTATCAGGTTGAAGGCCACCCAGAATATGAGGTGTTGCTCCTGCACCCTGAGAGTGACATCGTTGTAGTAAAAGAAAAAGTCATGGACTGACATGTTAGAATAGGAAAGGAGAAAGGAATTGTGGAGATTCTGCTCTGGACAGATAGAGCGGAGGTGTTGGACGAAGCGTCCCCTCAATTTACATTAGATCCTACCAATGTAAAGGACGACACATCAGGAGCACTGGATACAATAGTCGACCCCATCAGATTCACAGGTGATGTGTTGCCTCACCTGGAAGGGCTCTGTGGGGCCCTGAATGGAGGTGAGGGAGGAGGTAAATGTTCAGATGTAGTATTTCAGTTGCTTGCAGAGGTTTGTGCTAGCAGGGAGATTAGTGGGGGTGGAACAAATGGACAAGCAAAACATGGAGGGAGCGATCCCTGCAGATAGCAGAGAGTGAACGGGTAAGGTAAAGATGTGCTTGGTAGTAGAATCCCATTGAAGATGGCAAAAGTTGCGGAGAATGACATGTTGATTGCAAGGGTTCATGAGGTGGTAGCTGAGAACAAGAAGCAATCTATCCTTGTTAAGGTGGCAGGAAGATGGGGTTATCCAGAAAATGGAGGAGATATGGGTGAGGGCAGCATCACTGGTGGAGGACAAGGGCATCTCTGATTCTTGGAAAAGAATGCCTGATATATCATGACTTAATATGGCAACTGCTCTGCCATATTCGCAAGAAACTGTAGAGTGTTGTGGATCTGTCTATGCTCAGAAAAGCAGTCAGTTTAATCAAAGATACTCCCCACCTCAGATAGTCTTGCTTCTGCCTTGTCCCTTTGGGCAGAAGATATGAAAGCTGGAAAGCAGATACCAACAGATATAGGGCAGCTTCTCTCTCTGTTACAACACTACTGAATGGTTCCCTAGTGCAATAAGATAAATTCTTGACCTCACAATCTACCTTGTGGCCTTGCTCCTTACCGCTTACCTACCTTCAATTCTCTGTGTAATTTATTTTGCATTCTGTTCTTGTTTCATCTTCAACTACCTCACGGCACTGTTGTAAAGAAATTATCTCTGTCCACAGTGGGCAAAACAAGTTTGCCACTGTATCTTGATGCATGTGTCAATATAAAAAAATCCCAATTTATTTTATAAAGTCTGTATAACTGTAATGTCTGTTAGGGAGTATTTTGGAGTTATCAAGTTCAAGTTCAAGTTTAATTGTCATTCAACCATACATGAATACCAATGAATAACAGCCAAATGAAACAGCGTTACCCTGGTGCCAAGGTGCAAAACACAGTACCAACATTCGTACACAACACAAGCTTATATAGCACATATGAGAATGCAAGCATATTTAAAATACCAGTAAAATAGAGTCATGCAAAAAAATATAGTCCCAAGATCCTGAGTGCATGAATGTTGCATCAGTCTGCAGTCGAACACAATACAGCTTGTCTTCTGCCAAGTGAACACTAGGGGCAGCACTGATTCCAGCTTGGACAACCTCCTATGGAATGCGTTGACTCTGATGTGCCTGTCTCCTGGGGTATATGTGAACATAGGTTTTCATTTAAACAGTGTAACGTACACTCAACCCTGTAAATTATCAGCAGCAACAGAACACGCCTGGAGTCTGTTTTTGATGTTTATTTATTAGTACTACTTAATACAGTAACTTAAACCAGGTAAATCAAAAGTTAGCAATGTTGTACATATATATGTGTGTAAAAATAAAGTTCCCAAACTTATTCAAGCTCAGATGGCAAGAGTTACAGTCTTATGATGGTACTTAAGAAAGTTCAGTTCAGTTCAATCCACGGAAGTTGAAGTGAGAGAGATATTTGTAATCCAAACAAACAGGTCTTGTCGATCTTCCTGTTGTCCTCCAAATCCTCACACTAAGTATCACCAACAGTAACTTATCACAAAGGGGACCATCTTCAAGGGAACCGCCACCCAGACAAGGGTTGACACACTGGTAAACTCCACAAGGTTACCCCAATCACACACAACGTGATAGCCACTTCGCAAACACAAGGAAATCTGCAGATGCTGGAAATTCAAGCAACACACACAGAATTCTGGTGGAACACAGCAGGCCAGGCAGCATCTATAGGGAGAAGCGCTGTCGACGTTTCGGGCCGAGACCCTTCGTCAGGAGTGACGGGTCTTGGCCCGAAACGTCGACAGCGCTTCCCCCTATAGATGCTGCCTGACCTGCTGCGTTCCACCAGCATTTTGTGTGTGTTGTGTAATAGCCACTTATCTAGTTCCACAACATACAAAATAACTCCAACAGTGATTTGCCCTAGGGGTGCCTTTCTTCAGTGAACTACCACACCCAAAGGGTAAACACACATGTGGTATTAACAAAGGTTTTCCCCTCACCAGAGAACCCACTCTTGTGGATTAACTATGTGACAATCACACTTTAGTGTTTGAATGGAATCAAATTCACCCTCACGGGCTACTTGGAGAGAGAGTCCAAACAGTGATCTCTTTGTCACTAGGTTTCTTCTGTTTCAAACCTTCCTCTCCTCTCCTCTGCAAACTTCTTCTAGTTGCAGCACTTGTGAGAGTCATTTATCAATACACTGGATCGATCTCAACTCACCCCTTTGGGCTACTGAAAGTTTAAACCAGCAACTGACTCACTGTTGTTTTCCATTGACCGAATCCATCTTGACTCTGACTGTGTGTATCTGTGTGTCCTTGCATATCTAAAACAAGCTGCAAGAAACCGTAAACGTTCATTGTCCATCAAATAACTCCACTTCTGTCACCATAGTAATCAAGCACCTTTGTAATCAGTAGAAATCTAACAGTGTCTAAAAGTCAGTCTTATTCTTTTGGCATTTTAAAGTGACAGTCCACAGAAAAAATGAACGCTGGGGGTATATAACAACAGAACAGGACTGCACCTCTTACCGTGAATGTAAATAAGCTCAGGAAACTTGCAATTTGTCTTCAATTTTTAATTGTAAATTGCAAACGGTAAATTAAAGTTACTAACACAGGCTGTTCCACAGACAAATAAATTGCATATGCATCACCCAATCGTAAAGACAATGAGGTTGTGTTAATTGTCCTGCACCAACTATGGGTTTAAGAAATTTGCACCATTATATAAGTTCAGGAGGGTGTTCCAGCAAAGGTATTTGAACTTCCGGAGGTGTCTCCCACTGTAGATATGCAATTCAGAGGAAGCATTATCAACCCAAGTACAAAAGCAAACCATGTCATTGTAACTATTGAAACTGAATTAAATCACCGCCTGTTACCACCTTTCAGGATATTGATAATATTGATCCTATGGTTGAGCAGGCTAAGTTTCCCAGTTGCCTATCACTTTAATTATCATCTAGCTTCCACTCAATTCTTGGCCTCCTACATTTTTCCAATAACACTCAATGCAAGTTTGTTGAGCAAGCATCAAATCTTCCAAACACGCTCATTACAGCCTAGTATTTCAAATATTCATCCATTGCAGCTATTTATCTCAAACATCATTATTAAAAATAACCTTTTCCAGCCTCTCAGCCTTACATTGATCAATCTTTCCTGGTCCCCGACCATTTCAGAACCTCGCCACAATTTCTCCATAACGTGTCTTAAACGTGTTCTGTATGATTGTGTTCTTCTGAATCCAGCGTGATGCAAAACAAAGTATCAGGGTCCCAAAAGTAAATTTATTACGTAATAAGTAAGTACATATCACCATATACGACTGAGATTCATTTTCTTGCAGCCATTCACAGTAGAAAAAGAAATATTATAGAATCAATGTAAAACTACAGACAAAGACTGACAGACAGTCAATGTTCATAAGAAGACAAATAATGCAAATACAAAAAGCAAATAATAAATTCATGCAGTACTTAGACACATATATACATAGCTTGGGTGCCTAAGACTTTTACACGGTACTGTATTTGTCAATGTGGAACAGAGAGCAAGTTCGTAAATCTGGCGAGTGCAATGGATGTTGGGAGTGGTGAGGGTGGAGTGCCGTAGCCGTGGTCTGGGACTAGTTGCAGAGAAGGAGTGCCAGGTGCAGGGGTGTGGCACGGTCACAGATACACCCGATCCTGAGACACCAGACAAGGTTGGTTGATTCCAAACAATTGGTTTATTGATCATTACAGAATGCTTCTCTGGTGCTTCCCCCCTCCCTTTCGTGTTCCCAACCATGATTCCCCTCTCACTGACCCCTTCTCATTCTCAGACCACAATAGAGACCCATATCAGAGTTAGGTTTGCCATCACTCATATATTTCATGATTTTTTTTATTTTGCAGCAGCAGTACAGTGCAATACATAAGTTAAAAGGATTCATGAATTTAACCCTGCCCTTCACATGATTGAGCTCAAACTCCACTCTCTTTAGATAAAATTCCTCCCTCATTTCAAGCATGCTGCAGGTTGTTATAACTCCTGCAGCACTCTTGGCTCAGAATCAGATTGTGGTTCTGACTAGGAATTTAAGCGCAAAGTCAGGCTGATAGTCCAATTCACTGCTGAGAATCGGACTGTCAGAATTAACTAATTTCAGTTGCAGAATTGAACTGAAGACTTCACAGCTTTATCAGCAAATATATAAGATAATATGCATCATGCATCCACATGTTTAAAGCATATACCAAAAACTGGCAAGTAACTAAAAACCCAAGAGATTCTCCAGATGCTGGAAATCCAGAGTAACACACACAAAATGCTGGAGGACCTCAGGAGGTCAGGCATATAAGACTGATATAGGTCAGGTATATCTATAACCATATAACAATCACAGCACGGAAACAGGCCATCTCAGCCCTCCGAGTCCGTGCCAAACTCTTAATCTCACCTAGTCGCACCTACCCGCACTCAGCCCATAACCCTCCACTCCTTTCCTGTCCATATACCTATCCAATTTTACCTTAAATGACACAACTGAACTGGCCTCTACTACTTCTACAGGAAGCTCATTCCACACAACTATCACTCTCTGAGTAAAGAAATACCCCCTCGTGTTTCCCTTAAACTTCTGCCCCCTAACTCTCAAATCATGTCCTCTCGTTTGAATCTCCCCTACTCTCAATGGAAACACCCTATTCATGTCAACTCTATCTATCCCTCTCAAAATTTTAAATACCTTGATCAAATCCCCCCTCAACCTTCTACGCTCCAATGAATAGAGACCTAACTTGTTCAACCTTTCTCTGTAAATTAAGTGCTGAAACCCAGGTAACATCCTAGTAAATCGTCTCTGCACTCTCTCTAATTTATTGATATCTTTCCTATAATTTGGTGACCAGAACTGCACACAATATTCTAAATTTGGCCTTACCAATGCCTTGTACAATTTTAACATTACATCCCAACTTCTGTACTCAATGCTTTGATTTATAAAGGCCAGTGTTCCAAAAGCCTTCTTCACCACCCTATCTACATGAGACTCCACCTTCAGGGAACTATGCACTGTTATTCCTAGATCTCTCTGTTCCTCTGCATTCCTCAATGCCCTACCATTTACCCTGTATGTTCTATTTGGATTATTCCTGCCAAAATGTAGAACCTCACACTTCTCAGCATTCACACTTCTCCTCATACGACTGAGATATATTTGCAGCTATTCACAGTAGAAAAATTCTGTAGAATCAATGTAAAACTACAGACAAAGACTAACAGACAGTCAATGTTCATAAGAAGACAAATAATGCAAATACAAAAAGCAAGTAATAAATTCATACAGTACTTTGCAGGAGTCTTAGACACATATATACATAGCTCGGGTGCCTAAGACTTTTACACGGTACTGTATTTGTCAATGTGGAACAGAGAGCAAGTTCGTAAATCTGGCGAGTGCAATGGATGTTGGGAGTGGTGAGGGTGGAGTGCCGTAGCCGTGGTCTGGGACTAGTTGCAGAGAAGGAGTGCCAGGTGCAGGGGTGTGGCACGGTCACAGATACACCCGATCCTGAGACACCAGACAAGGTTGGTTGATTCCAAACAATTGGTTTATTGATCATTACAGAATGCTTCTCTGGTGCTTCCCCCCTCCCTTTCGTGTTCCCAACCATGATTCCCCTCTCACTGACCCCTTCTCATTCTCAGACCACAATAGAGACCCATATCAGAGTTAGGTTTGCCATCACTCATATATTTCATGATTTTTTTTATTTTGCAGCAGCAGTACAGTGCAATACATAAGTTAAAAGGATTCATGAATTTAACCCTGCCCTTCACATGATTGAGCTCAAACTCCACTCTCTTTAGATAAAATTCCTCCCTCATTTCAAGCATGCTGCAGGTTGTTATAACTCCTGCAGCACTCTTGGCTCAGAATCAGATTGTGGTTCTGACTAGGAATTTAAGCGCAGTCAGGCTGATAGTCCAATTCACTGCTGAGAATCGGACTGTCAGAATTAACTAATTTCAGTTGCAGAATTGTACTGAAGACTTCACAGCTTTATCAGCAAATATATAAGATAATATGCATCATGCATCCACATGTTTAAAGCATATACCAAAAACTGGCAAGTAACTAAAAACCCAAGAGATTCTCCAGATGCTGGAAATCCAGAGTAACACACACAAAATGCTGGAGGACCTCAGCAGGTCAGGCATATAAGACTGATATAGGTCAGGTATATATATATATATATCACCATATACGACTGAGATTCATTTTCTTGCAGCCATTCACAGTAGAAAAAGAAATATTATAGAATCAATGTATACTACAGACAAAGACTGACAGACAGTCAATGTTCATAAGAAGACAAATAATGCAAATACAAAAAGCAAATAATAAATTCATACAGTACTTTGCAGGAGTCTTAGACACATATATACATAGCTCGGGTGCCTAAGACTTTTACACGGTACTGTATTTGTCAATGTGGAACAGAGAGCAAGTTCGTAAATCTGGCGAGAGCAATGGATGTTGGGAGTGGTGAGGGTGGAGTGCCGTAGCCGTGGTCTGGGACTAGTTGCAGAGAAGGAGTGCCAGCTGCAGCGGGGTGGCACGGTCACAGATACACCCGATCCTGAGACACCAGACAAGGTTGGTTGATTCCAAACAATTGGTTTATTGATCATTACAGAATGCTTCTCTGGTGCGTCCCCCCTCCCTTTTGCGTTCCCAACCATGATTCCCTTCTCCCTGTCCCCTTCTCATTCTCAGACCTATGGAAATGAATCAACAGTTGACATTGTGTCCAAGAACAGAAATCCCGACAATCTGAGATCCTGCTGAAGTGTCCCAGCCCAAAATGTCAGCAGGTTATTACACTCCATACCTGCAGCATGGCCTTTTGAATTTCTTCAGCGTTTTGTATGAGTTACTGTGGCAAATTACTACTTATTAATCCATTGGCTGTTCAATGTTAAAGTTCAAATTTCAGCATTCAGTTTTTTTAAAAATCAGAATATGTACATGTTACCGCTTACTACCTTGAGATTAACTTTCTTGCAGGCATTCACAGTAAAACAAAGGCGTGCAATAGAACCAATGAAAAACCACACACAGATTGACAACCAGTGTTCAAAAGAAGTCAAACCAGCCAAAAAATAAATAAAATCCGGGGAACATGAGTTGTGGAGTCTTTGAACGTGAGTCCATAGTTTGTGGAATCAGTTCAGTGTTGAGATGAGTGTAGTTATCCATATTGGTTCAGGAGCCTGATGGTTGAAGCAAAAGAACTGTTTCTGAACCTGGTGACATGGGACGTAAGGCTCCTGTATCTCCTTCCCAATGACAGCAGCGATAAGATTGTATTACTTGGTTGAAGGTGATCTTTGATGATGGATGCTACTTTCTTGTAAATGTGCTATGAGGAAAGAATGAATAGGTTAGGGCTTTATTCCTTGGAACATAGAAGATTGAGTGGAGATTTGATGGAGGTATACAAAATTATGAGGAGTGTTATAGATAGGGTAAATGTAACAGGCTTTTTCCACTGAGGTTGAGTGGGACTACAACTAGAGGTCATGGATTAAAGGTGAAATGTGAAAAGTTTAGGGGGAACATGAGGGGAAACCTCTTCATTCAGTGGGTCATGAGGGTGTGGAATGAACTGCCAGCGCAAGTGGTGCATGTGAGCTCGATTTCAACGTTCATCAGAATTTTGGATAGGTAGGAATGAGGAGAGCTGTGGTCTCTGTGCAAGTCAATGGGAGTAGGCAGTTTAAATGGGCTAGCATGGACTAGATGGACTGAGGGGACTGTTCCTCAGCTGTACTTTTCAACGACTCTATGACTCTATGTGCTCAATCCTGTGGGGGGCTTTGTCTGTGATGGACTGGGCTGCTTCATTGAAAATTACTTCAAGAATACTCAATTCAGAATGCAGAGTTAATGGGACATCATAGGGCTTTGAAATTCAATATCTAATATTTACTACTTCGACTGAACTAAAGCTTCCTCACTGAAATCTTACCAAGTATAATCCTAGCCTCAATCAAGGAGGGGAAGGAAGATAGCTAAAAGGTGATAGGTGAAGCCAGTAGGATGGAAAAAGTAAAGGGCTGGAGAGAAAGGAATCTGATAGGAGAGGAGAGTGGACAATAGGAGAAAGGGAAGGAGGAGGAGGGGATGCAGGGGGAAGTAATAGGCAGGGGAGAAGAGATAATAGGCCAGAGTGGGGGATAGAAGAACAGAGGAGGGGTAGGGAAGAAATGTTTTTACTGGAAGGAGAAATCGATATTCATGCCATCAGGTTGGAGACTAGCAAGGCAGAATACAAGGTGTTGCTCCCTCACACTGAGTGTAGCCTTATCTTTGCACAAGAGGAACCCATGGATCGGCATGTCAGAACAGAAATAGGAATTTAAATTAAAATGGTTCACCATCAAGAAGTTCTGCTTCTGGCAGATAGAGTGGAGGAACCCGATGAAGTGGTCCCCAAATTTATGACTGGCCTCACCCTTTGTGACTTCTCCAGCACTATCATTGATCAATGTTCCCTGCTGCACAACATTACAGAATATGTACCATATAGAGGCATAATAAAAATCATGATTGTAATTGATCATGAAGAGTTAGGAACTGGAATTTATATGGAGGTTTCTCATGTACTTTTGGTTTATTTAATGATGAATAACATCACACATAAAACATAACTGTCTAAAACTACTGCAATTTATTTACTCTTAATACACTGAAGCAAATATTTTAGGCATATACTTCAAAGAGGCTGTATTTTAATATACATACAGAATGCAGAATTATCAATCACTGTTCTATTAATTCATCCTTGCAATCCATTTGCCTGAATTACTCTCTCTGCAATGTGTGAGTATACAAATTAAAGAAGCTCATTCTCAATTTTCTTAGAAACCTGGTAAGAATGGATGTTTTTGCTAATATCCTCTAATACACAAAGCAATTTTGTGAGTCATTGTTGTTCTCTGGGTGAATGAGACAGCTAAATTGGCACCGGAATGTGTGACGACATTCACAGGATGCCTCCAGATCATCCTTAGGTGTGTTGGTTTTTAATATGAATAACGTGTTTCACTGTATGTTAAATAAATAAATATGCATATGCAATCAGAATCTGAATTTTTGTGCAGGCAAGTTTCACAAATATGAAGAACATACAACTCATAATAAATTTGGTTTGGTAATCTTGATGGAGAAATAAACATTGACCCATCTACTGCAGATACTTCTTTGCTTTTTGGATGGTAACATGGGATAATTAATGTCCATTTAAAAGGGCAAAGAGCACCTTCCACAGTCTATCAGTCAAAGGATGATGTACCCCATTGACCATACAATACCATTGTGTTCCCTCAGTCAGTGGTCAAACCCTAATGTGGATCAGGACCAAGCCTTCCTTACTCTGAGGTCACCCCAAGACCATAATCAGTACCCATCACTTAACAAAGATCAGACCTTTTAGCTCACTACATTTCTTTATAGGGAAAAATATTTAATATACGTGTAAAAATAATTTATGCAATAATGAAGATACTCTGGAAGAGGTAGTAGCACATACAAAATGCTGTAGGGCAAGCAGTATCCAAGGGAAGGAACATAGAGTTGATGCTTCGGGCCGTGACCCTTCATCCGAATACAATACAAAACTGCTTTTGTACAGTCAGGATTTATCAAGCTTCTTCAAGATCTACTTTACCCATAGACTTTTATTTTAACATATGACAACAGGAATGACATACAATAGTTCAACACCAGACTATAACAGACTTTATAAACAAAACTGCAGAGAATATACAGTATCTTAAGCTGTAACTGGATACAGCACTTCACACTGCCAGAGGATAATGTGTTATTTTCAAAGGTTGACCTACATCCAAATGGGGATGAGATAACTCAGATACTTTGATGCATAATTTGGGTCCAGATTTTGGTATTAAATAATAATATGTAACAACATTTGATTTTTAAAAATTATGCAAATAAGCTCATAAGGTATCCTGTGGAAATTATCTTCAACTGCTGACATAATTACACCGTTCCTTACCAGTTTCAAGAAAACAGCATTTCTATGATTTTTAAAAACAAGAAATTCTGCAGATGCTGGAAATCCAGAGTAAAACACACACATACCTACCTACCTAGAGGAACTCAGCAGGTCAAACAGTATCTGTGGAGGTGAATGAACAATTGATGTTTCAGGACAAGTCCCTCCATCAGGACCAAAAAGGAAGCCAGAATGTTATGATTTTTCTGAAGTAACTACATTTCATTCATTATCTATTAAATTAGTCACAGAAAGTCAATTCAGTCCATAAGACATAGGAGCAGAATGAGGCCATTCAGCCCATCAAGTCTGCTCCATCATTTCATCAGTGTTAAGAGAATGAACAATTATATTCTATTTCATTTTCATTTTGCAAGAATGAGGAATTGACTTCGATCTCTGAATTCCCACAGGATGTGAATTGCTTTAAGATTTATTTTAAAAATTACATGACAATTATTATTTTCTTAGTGATGAAGTGAGTGTGGGACAGAAGTGTGCCATTCGAATCATCAAACCCGTATTGATTCTATACAGAACATCACAGTAAATTTCATTTCCCTGCTCTATCATTAGAACCTAATGATCCAACATATGTGCTGTGTGTATTGTGTTTTGCACTTTGGCCCCAGAGGAACAATACTTTGTTCAGCTTTATACATGTGTATGGCTGAATGACCATACATTTGACCTTGAACTTGTGTGTATTCTCCTCCCCTCCCCCACCCTGGTACCTAACCAATTCTTTTTGAAATCATCAGTCATCTCTGTTGACAACATCCATGGTGGAAATAAATTCTATCTTTTTCTTCCAAAGTAATTGCTTTTCTCCTTTTAATTCCCCTTCTGTATTTGATCTAACATTGACTAAAGCCACATTAATAACCTTCTGCTTCAGCCGTGTTTATTTCTTAAAGCTAAGACACATTCATTAAATTAAATGCTCTCTGGCTGTTCACCATGGTTTCAACTGCCCTATTGTTCCTGCTGACTTATTATCAGCTCACATTTCCAGCAACAGCCTGGAGTAAATTTATTAAAACTTATATATGAATGAAAAAATCCATCCAATATGAGGCACATTGGCTAACAAGTGGCATGTTCCAGTAAAGCCAAAGCAAGGAATTTGACTTCAGTTTTGAAAATAAAGACCAAAATACCTTCCTTAATTAAATAGAGTGCCAGCTCTTTCCGGGTCCCCTCCTCATTCTCTTTCTCCTATGCTACACTCTCCTTTCCCATCAGATTTCCTCTGCTCCGGCCCTTTACCTTTCCTACCCACCCAGCTTCACCGATCACCATCTAGCTAGCCTTCTTCCCCTCCCCCCACTTTTTTATCCTGGTGCCTTCCCCCTCCACTTCAGTCATAAATAAGGTCTCAGCCAAAACATCAACTGTTTGTTCACTTCTATTGATGTTGCTCTGACCTGCTGAGTTCCTCCAGTATTTTGTGTGTTAAATAGATATTCTTTGTTATAAGAGAATTACAAAAAAAAACTGCTGAAATTGTGACTCTTTATTCCTTTCCGTAGATACTGCCTGACCTGCTTTGTTCCTCAGCATTTTGTGTGTGTTAAAGCAGTTTCGCTGATTAGGTCCTCATGGCCTCAATATAAGAACAAACTAGCTAGTCCCATTTATCCACACCATTCATGTAGCTCTGAAAGTTCATTCCTTTTAGCTATTTGTAGAGGTTTCATTTGAACACCATTAATAGTCTGGCAGTGTATTCTAGACTCTAATACAAGAGATTCTGTAGATGCTGAAAATCCAGAATAACACACCCACACTCAAAATGCTGGTCAGGAATAAACAGTTAACGTTTCAAGCTGAGACTCTTCATCGGGACTGTTATTATTCTAGAATCTAAACTGTAAATATGCTTAACACTTAACCAGTAAGGAGATGGTGTAAATCATATGGATAATCTGGATATGAATAAGCTTCTCCTCCAGAGCTGTAGTGGCCATTTCAGCTTTGGTCCCTACATACAGATACGGGGCTTCTGGCTTGTTGCAAAGGTCCATCAACAAACTATTAGCATGAAGAGATGAACATAAACCAGGCCATATTATGCTCAAGATTACTTGTGCCACTCTTTGCACTGAACATGGTAAGATCTGTGAAAGAAGCAATGTTTTTTTAAAATACAACCAGTTGGCACACTCTAGTGAAGTCCAGGCAGAGAAATTCAATCGAATAATTTAAAATAAAGACCAAAACTCCCTTAACAATAAATCCAGAGAACTACCATATTAAAATACAAATGCAGTAATTTGTTCAGAGAAAATTGCAAGATGCTACAGCACACAAGGAAACTATTCAGCACACTGAGACCATTCGATGTAAGAACACCTCAGTTTAACCCATTTGTTCCCCCCTCCATATAGCTGCACCAAGTCTTTCCATTCCAGTGTTTAAAGAGCTCACTGACTGGAAGATTGATTTTCGTAGTATATTGATTTATCAGTACAGTAATAAAACAGTAATAAAAACAATGGTAATCATTGCTTAGCAGAAGCTCACAGTGTAGATCTTCAGACATACCTACGTATGCTGTGTTTCCACCAATATTATTTCATGTTTTGTTAATGATAATCACAGAGCACTACAACACAGAAACAGGCCCTTTGGCCCATGTATAAAACCATAAGATATAGGTGCAGAATTATGTCATTGGGCACATTGAGTCTGCTCCACCATTTCATCATCGCTGATTCATTTTCCTTCTCAGCCCCAAGCTCCTGCCTTCTAGTCAGTGCTGAACTACTGTTTTGCCTAATCCCATTGACCTGCACCATTGCACATCTATAACCCTCCAATCTATATACTTATCCAAACTGCAGCCCATCTAGCCCATGCCAATCTGATAATCTGCCTTATGTCATCCACCTGAACCTACACCATTTCCCTATAAACCCCTCCCATCCATGTACTTGTATAAACGGCTCTTAAATTTTGCAATCAAACCTGCATCCACCACTTCTACTGGCAGCTTGTTCCACACTCACATCACCCTCTGAGAGCAGAAATTTCCCCTCAGATTCACCTCAAAATTTACACCTTTCATCCTTAAACGATGAACTCTAGTTCTAGTCGCATCCAACCTCAGTAGAAAAAGCCTTCTAGTATTAATGCTATTTATACCCCTCATAATTAACATTTATGGTACAGTTAGTGTCTACTGAGTGATCAAACCACTTTTATATCTCATTGTATATTACACTCTATTCACATTAACAAAATGCAGAGTTGGATGGGCTGAAAAACCAGCTCAATTTCTGATCCTCTGATGGAACAATTAAGTTAAAGCTGACACAAAGCATGTTAAAACAACTTCTTTTTCATTCAGTCTTTTCTTATTTCTTGAAGTTAATGATTTTTATCATACTCATTGGTAAATCAAGCAAGTTATTACATGGTAATGAAGGCAGTAAATATGACAGATTTTATATTCCAGAAGGAAAGTCTACCTGAGCACATTTATGTTAGCCTAATATTCTCCTGCACGTTCAGCATTATGATATATTGCATATCATCTTCAACAAAAGGGTACTTTATCACTACCTTGACATTTGTTATGTTCATAAAATCTAACATTAATATTGACCACAAATTCAGCAAGGTTGGCCATAACGTAAACACAAGAGTTTCTGCAGGTACTGGATATCCAGAGTAACACACACAAAATGCTGGAGGGACTCAGCTGATCAGGCAGCATCTATGGAAAGGAATAACCAGTCAGCGTTTAGAGCCAAGACCCTTTATCAAGACCCTGATGAATGGTCTTAGCCCGGAACATTGTCTATTTATTCCTTGGCCATAACATGATGGTTTTGAGAACAATTTGGTAATTTTGCAATGAGTGACTTCAGACTTCTCAAAGACTTGTGCACCATCCACAAGTCCAAGTCAGGACTATGGTGGAATACTATTCAGTTGGCTGAATGGGTGCAGTCAACAACTAAGACCATAAAGGCATAGGGGTATAATTAGGCCATTCAGCACATGGATTCTACTATAGAACATTTCACATTCAGGATATAGTAACAAGTGTGATTCTCATACTTTTCACAAACTTAGTATGCAGTTCCTTGATACTAAATCCCCATGGTTACAGTGTGCACTTTCTTCAACATGCACACTTACAACTAGATAGGATTCCTTTGACTGCCCTTCCTAAAACCACATCCTGTATCCATGAAAAGTCAAAGGCAGTAAACTGTTGGCAACAGCACCACCAATAACTCGACCCTCTAATAAACATGCTCACTATTTACCTGGCAAAATGGGGTGATTGAAGAAAGAACTTCTCTAATATATCTTCTCAAGGGCATTTAGGGATCGGGCATTAGATGTTGAAAAGAAATGAAAAGATTAATTCTCTGCAAGAGCATTTTAATCTGCTGCATCACTGTCTGGTATGGGGAGGGGGCACTGCACAGGATCAAAATAAGTTGTGGAAATACCATAAAACATAGGAGCAGAATTAATTCATCTGGCCCATTAGTTCGCTCCACCATTTCATCATTTCCTTCTCAGGCCTTCTCCCGTATCCCTTCATGCCCTGACTAATCAAGAATCTATCAACCTCTGCCTTAAATATACATTAAGATTTGGCCTTAAGAGCAGATATGGCAAAGAACTGCATAGAATCCCCACTCTCTGGCTAAAGAAATTCCTCCACATCTCCTTTCTAAAAGGATGCCCCTCTATTCTGAGGCTGTGTCCTCTGGTCTTTGATTCTCCCATCAGAGGAAACATCCTCACCACATCCACTCCATCGAAGTCAAAAACTCAGCTCCATCATGGGCACTAGCCTCCCCAGCATCCAGGACATCTTCAAAAGCAATGCATCAATAAGGACCCCCACTAACAATCCATCACCCAGGACATGCCCTCTTATCATTGCTACTACCATCAAGGAAGAGGCATTGGAGCCTGAAGGCACATACTCAACCATTCAGGAATAGCTTTTCCCCCCTCTGCCATCAGATCTGTGAAAGGACATTGAACCCATGAACACCACCTCACTTCCTTCTGTTTCTCTTTTTGCACTACTTTCAATAAAACCTGTTTAAAAATATATGTACTTCTTACTGTAAATCACAGTTTTATTATTATTTATTGCAATGTACTGCTGCTGTATACCAACAAATTTCACAACATACACCAGTGATATTAAACCTAATTATGGTAGGTTTGATTTTTTAATTAATTCTAATTTCTGACTGCTGTTCTGTTGCATGTAATACACAAAGTGTGTTAGGGTATACTCTGGGGAATTTGCTACCTTATTGTTACATTAGCAACCTGACTCTGACTCGTGAGTCGTGTCATCAAACGTGTCAATGCAAGTCTGAAATGGGGGGTGGGGTGGCAGTGATGGGGTAGTGGGGCAGGCACCATGGTAACAGAGGGTAGTGAGGTACTATTACAGTTTGGGGCATCAGAAGTCAGAGTTCAATTTGGTGCGGTCCAAACTCCAAAAAGGAGTTTGTACATTCACCCTGGTTTTTCCTCACGGGGCTCCAGTTTTCCTCCCACAGCCCAAAGATGTTTGTGTTAGTAGATTAATGAACAATTCTCCTGTGATTAGGATAAGGGGTTGGCGGGAAGCGCTGCTTGTTGGACCAAAAGTGTCTATTATGCTCTGTATTTGTAAATAAATAGTAAATAAATAAATATAATATGTAAATAGTAGTAAAAGGTTAAATTAACCTAGTCAGTTAAAACCATGAAGTTCATTATAGGGTGATCAATATGATTTTCTTAACTCTAATTTTGACAAATGAGTGACAGTATGAAGACAGTATGTGTAACTGATGGCCAGAAACTTTAGATTTCACATAGGTTCTAAAATGAAAGGTGCAAAATTATTGTACAATAATAACTGTATCCATATATTGGGAATCTCAGTAACAGCAAAAATTAAACTAAACGTGGGTAAAAAGATTAAACAATTAAAAACATTACAGTGGGCAGTTATACCAAAGTCATATTCTATCTAACGTTACCCTCAGGTTTTTATAGAATACGGTATCATTTACTATATACAGTATATCGCTTCTATTGATTTTATTATTAAAATTTGAAGTCACTACTGAAGCTTTATGATCTGGGAGGCTTAGACAAATGTTCACAATGAGGATTATTATGGAAATGTTCAAAAGATCTCACATTGATAAGGAAACCAAGCGCAATCTGCAGTTTCCAATAACATTGGTTGTGATTTGAATCCCAGATTGGGGCGATTTTGCACATGGGCGCGTGTACAGATCAATAACAACCAATCACACTGTAGATTTTTATCGTGCAATTACAGTATTCATTTGGTTATATTCAGTGGCCACTTTATTAGGCACACCTGCTCGTTGATGCAAACATCTCATCAGCCAATTATATAGCAGCAACTCAATGCGTAACAGCATTCAGACGTGATTAAGAAGCTCATTTGTTGTTCAGAATGGGGAGAAATGTCATCTAAGTGACTTTAACCGTAGAATGATTGTTGCTGCCAGTTGTTTTGAGTATTTCGGAAACTGCGGATTTTTCACGCACAACAGTCTCTACATTTTACAGAGAACGGGGCAAAAAAAAGTCAATTGAGCGGTAGTCTGTGGACAAAAACGCCTCGTTAATGTGAGAATGGCCAGAATGATTCAAACTGACTGGAAGGCGACAGTGACTCAAATAACCACGCGCTACAACATAGGCGTGCAGAAGAGCATCTCTGAACACACATCGAGGCTTGTAGTGGATAAGCTAAGCAGCAGAAGACCAGGAACATACACTCAGCGGTCACTTTATACCCAATAAAGTGGCTACTGAGTGTATAAATCTGTTCAATTTGCTTAAATGATTATTTTATTCGAGTTTGCCCGAGTCATGTCTCTATAATTGTTGCATTTCGCCGCTTATGAACATCTTTGGGAAAATTAAATCAATGCTTCCAAAGTACCAATCAGATACCCCCAAGATATTGGGTTTTGATGTTGCATAGTAACTTCGATCCAGTTTCTAATCGGATTTCACAACAATTCGCGAGAGAATTGCGCGTGGTAATATTTCCATGCCGGTTTTACGACTAGCTGGGTCGCTGTCCGGCTACGTTAATAGAGGCGACAAACAACTCTTTGGGAAAGGCCACCTTATCCCTAAAAGACAGTACAGTAAATCCCACGTTATTAATGGGACCCTGCAGTTTGAACACGCGCGGGAAGCTGCTACCCGTCAATGAATGGACTAGCATCGCTTTACAGTAATAACTGGCGTTTGTGAGATATCGTAAATAAAACGGAGACAGACTTACACCACCGGATCCATTTACAATCATTTAAAAAAAACCCACAAGAAATAGTTCGTTTTGGAAAACAGAGCAGTGTAAACTGTTTCACTAACACTTCTAATAACGGCGCTCGGCAGAGCTGGCTGGCAAGATGTCATACTGACTGTTGTGCATTACTACCCCTGGCGGGTAGTAGGAAATCTCAGGCGGCAGGGAGTTTATCGGAATTATGGCGTGCCTCTGGTCTTCTTGCTCTGGTTTGGCGGTGGCCGTGAAGGGACGCATGTTTATAATGGTCGGGGAGGTCACCCTCCAAAACATTCCCTTCAACGCCTTCCTGAACTCCCTTCTCATGAGGCAGTACAAAACGGGGTTCAGGCAGCTGTTAGTGTGGGCCAGGCAGATGGTGATGGGAAAGATGTAGGATTGCGTGTTATAGTATTCGTTGCTGAAGTGCAGGACGTTGAGCTTGATCAGGACACCCCAGAATGTCAAGGCTTGGTTGGGGAGCCAGCAAATAAAGAAGGAAAGGACAACGATTTTGACCGACTTGGTCACTTTTGACCTCTTGGTGCTCGAGCTGCTGATGTTCTTCTTCGTTACGTAACGTAGGAGGAGCAGGTAGCAGACGGTGATGATAATGAACGGGACCACGAACCCCAGCAAGATCTTTTGAATGTGGTACACGCCCAGCCAGAACTGCGTGGAGCCGTTATATTCTGGAAACTTAAGCAAGCAGAATTCTTCGTTAAACAGCGTTTTGGTTGTGGAAAATATGGCTTGAGGGGTGATAGCTAACATCGCCGAAACCCAGATCAGGACACTGATCCACTTAGCGGAGCATCCGGAAAATCTCCTCCTGGGCTTCAGGGCCGACGCCACTGACCAGTATCTCGCAATGCTCATAGCGGTCAGGAAGAAGACGCTGGCGTACATGTTCATGGTGGTGACTGAGGTGACGACTTTGCACATGACCTTCCCAAAGGGCCAGCTGAAGTCGAGGGCGGTGTCCACTGCCCAGAACGGAAGGGTCAAGACGAACTGGAAATCCGTCACTGCCAAGCTCGTCACGAAGAGGTTGATGGAGGACTTCTTCCATTCCCGCCTGCTCTTCATCAGGTAGAGCACGAGCACGTTGCCCACCAGCCCCAAGGCGCACACCATCGAGTAAACAATGGAGATGGTGATCCGCATGGCGGGGGAGCCACTCCCAATGATGCCCTGCTCGTCCCCGTCAAAATACTTCAGCAGCTCATGCAGAGACTGGTTGTTCTTGTCGAACACCAAAAGTTTCTCAAAGAAGTAATTAGGAAGCATCTCCGTCCTGTCCCTGTCTATGAGGACTCCCTCCAGAGCGGACGATTGATTGCTTGGCATGAAATTGGCGTCCATCCCATTTCTAATTCTCCGGGACTTGTGGGTCTGGTCGCTTTTACTTCCCCCGACGCGGACTCCAGTCGGAAAGTACTCACCAAGCCAGGAGGACACATCCTTATATCGCACTCCTCGCCCTCCGTCAAATGACGCCAGCAAGTAGGAATTTGGTTCCCGCGCATGCTCTGGGGTGCGACGGTTATTCCATGCACAGAAAGATCGAATTCGCCCCCCGAACTCCAGCCTTCCTGTCCAATGACACCGCGCCGTCAGCTTTACTTTGCGACGGGTGAGCACCCAGCCGTGTGCCGTGCAGTGAGTTCGAAAGAGTAAATGTGTGAACCTGCTGCAGCCGCGATCCTTTCAAAACTGAAGCATCACTTTGAAACCCTGCCTGCGCTGTGAGGTTATATGGTAACTTGGAGCGAATAAGCCACCAATGCATAGCTTGGGTTCGTAATTAATACATTTGAAATATTGTAATTACAAATGTCAGAAGTATAGCCTTCTTCATATATGAAATGACAATTATTTGTGTTAAAACGCCTCGATGCCAGGACCTCTTTCTTAAATGACACATTGATACTGGACTCGGCACTGCCTCGTGTACATGAAAGGTTATGAACCCTTTGGAAATGATATAATCGATTATGAAATGGGATGTACAGTATTAACCTGGATCCGGGTGTATGTTTGCGCTGCTGTTGTGATAACGGCCGTCGACGGTAACTCCGTTTCTTTAGCCGTAGTTGTGTCTAGTCCACTAAATATACCCAGTATTTTCTTTTCTTACTTTCCCGACTCCCACCACCGGCAGTCTTGTGCTTGTCAGTATTAGCTTTCTTTCTTTTCATCCGTCCCCCTCCAAGTTTCACTTATCGGCGGGCGTTTCTCTCTCCACTCCCCCCACCCCCGCCACCCTTCAAATCTACTCCTCAGCTTTCGTTCTCCTTTCCTGCCGAAGGGTCTCGGCTCGAACCGTCGACTGTGCTTTTTTCCATGGACGCTGCCTGGCCTGCTGAGTTCCTCCAGCAATTTGTGTGTGTCGCTTCGTTTCTTTCCTTTACACCTTCCCACGCACAAAGTTTAAACTCTTTAGGTTTTCTGTCATGTTCCAGGGGGCAAATCGTACTTCGTTTTATACTTCTGTTTAAGACCATAAGACATAGGAGCAGAATTAGGCCATTCGATCCATCGAGGCTACTCCGCCATTCCATCAGAGCTGATTTATTATCCCTCTCAACCCCATTTTCCCGTTTTCTCCTCGTAACCCTTGACGCCCCGACTGATGGGAGAACCCATCAATCATCGCTTTAAATGTAGGCAAAATATCGTGGGCTGAATGGCCTATACTGTGCTGCAATATTCTATGATCTATTTTCCTGGCTTATGTTATTATACGCTGATATCCGACTTCGATTCAGCTATCCACATAATAGAATTTATAAGGTGAACGGCAATAGATCCTTCTGAACGTGGAGTCTTTGCAGAGAGTGGACGTATTGACTGACATCCTCCAAATCTCCAAAGAATGTACCAGACTTTCTGCAGATAAGAAGTTGGTAAAGTTTTCAGACTGACGAGGTAGCAGAAAAATACTAAAACCTCTAATTATGGAAGTTGTTATGCAGCACATAGAACAGAAACATGATTGAGCAGTGAATTCATAAAAGGGGAGCTTCTAGTTGTTAGAGCTTCTGACGGTGTAACTGGCTGAATAAATAATGGGGAACTAATGAATGTGGAGGAAAATGTTTCCAGAAAGTGGTGGATACAACCCAGTCCATCACAGGCAAAACCCTCCCTACCGCTGAGCCACCACAAGAAAGCAGCATCTATCATCAAGGACCCCCACCATCCAGGCCATGCTCTCCTCTCCTCACCAGCATTCGGTCCCACTCCACCAGGTTCAGGAACAGTTATTATCACCCCTTAACCATCAAGCTCCTGAATCAGTATGGATAACTTTGCTCACATGAACACTAAACTGATTCCATAGCGTACAGAATCACTTTCAAGGACTCCACAACGCATGTTCACAGTAATATTTATTTATTTATCTATCTACCTATCTACTTGTTTGTTTATTTGTTTATTTATTTATTTATCTATCTGTCTATCCATCTATTCATTTATTTATTATTTGTACAAATCATCTTCTTTTACACATTGTTTGCTTGTCAGTCCTTGTTTATGCATAGTTTTAATAAAGTCTATTGTATTCCTGCATTTCCCTGATCAATATCTGCATGAAAATGAATCTGAAGGTGGTGACATATATATATTTTGATAATCAATTTACGTTGAGATTTGGGCATTCTAAAGGCCACATGAGTGGTCTGTAAACACAATATACAGGATTGAGCGAATATATTGTCATGGATTGAAGACTGAGTTTCCAGGAGAATACAAAGATTAAGAGCAAAAGAACCATTTATAGATTAGACGAAAGTAATTAGTCAGCTGGCTTTGGATCTACTTGGGATTCCAGCTGTTCACAGTCCATGTCAATTATTTTGACTATCTGTGATACTCAAGACAGTTGGTAAATTAAAACTGGATAGCAACCTGGGTTGTGAGGAGGATGCATAAGGTTCCAGTACAATTTAGATAGATTACATCAGTTGGGCTGGGCACAGAAAATGGAATATATTTCAAAAAAAAATTTGTCTGCTTTGGTCAAAAAATTAAGGATATTGAGTATTTTCTAAACAGTGAGAAATTAAAAGATGATGTTAGAAACTTAAAAACATTGAAAAACCTACAGCACAATACAGGCCCTTCGGCCCACAATGCTGTGCTGAACATGTACTTACTTTAGAAATTACCTCGGGTTACCCATAGCCCTCTATTTTTCTAAGCTCCATGTGCCTATCCAGGAGCCTCTTAAAGATCAAGGGACATGATTTACCATAAGGGACCATTTAGATACTGCAAGTAATTCAAAAGGCCAATGACATGGATAGGTACATGGATCATGGAGGACTTTGGTCCCGGTGCAGTCAATGTGAGTAGGCAGGTTAAATGGTTTGGCATGGGCTAGATGGGCTGAAGGGCTTGTTTCTGTGCTGTAATTTTCTCTGACTCTATGACACACCAAGCAAAATAATATTATAGCTTGGGGCGTTCTGGAGTTCGGAGATCAATTCCACAGTCTGTAAGGAGCTTGTACGATCTCCCCATGAATTGTGTGGGTTTCATCCAGTTGCTCCAGTTTCCTCTCAAAGTCCAAAGACATATCAGTTGGTAGGTTAGTTGGTCATTGTAAATTGTCCTGCAATTAGGCTTGTGTTAAATAGGTTTGCTGGGTGGTGTGGTTTGTTGAGCCAGAAGGGCTTGTTCCACACTCTATCAATAAATAAAACCTTTTTGATTTGATTATAATAGCAAAGATGTCTTACCTGACAATGAGACCACACCTAGAGTATTTCGTACAATTCCAGTCTTCCTACCTAAAGAAGGATATGAATGCATTAAGGAAAGTGTAACAACGGTTTACCAAAGATTAAGAGATTAAGGTTAATTTTATTTGTCACTGGTACATACATTGAAACATACAGTGAAATGTGCCGTTTGGGTCAGATTAAATCAGATCAGTTAGTGACAGCTGGAATGGGCAATTGTCCTCTGAGGACAGATTAATCAGATATGCAGTCTATAAGAACGAGAGGTGATCTCGCTGAAGCAAAAAACATTATCACGGGGCTTGATTGAGTAGAGCAGGGACGATGAGACCCTTGTGGGAGTACTTAGGACCATGAGTCAGTCTGAAAGTATGGGTTAACCACTGAATGCTGAAATTGCTTTGCACAGAGGGGACTGAACTTTTGGAACTCCCTATGCAGGGAAGGTCTGGGGGCTCAGGGAGTGAGTGTATTTAGGATGTACAGTAGATAAATATATTTTTAAACTTCAAAGGGAATAAAAACTCCAAGGTTAATGCAGGAAGGTAATATTGAGGTATTTATTCATGCACATTTTCTTTCATATCCTTTCGTTAACCTCTAGCACATCCTTTCTTTAACCTCTAACTTTATTAGCTATTTCATTTTTATAGATATGTATTTATTTTTAAATAATTCTGGATTCTTTGTAATTGTTAATTTTTTTTTTTGTTGCTTATCATGGCCTGACCCACACACCACAGCAACTTCTGAATACACATATATATGGTGAATAAAATTGATTTTTGATCCTAGATAATTAGTCAGCCATTGTCTTGTGGATTCACAGAGCAGGCATAAATTACTGAATGGTCTACTCCTAGTTCTATTCCTTAGAATTTAATGTTCCTATCAAAGCCTATCTAGTCCAACCCATCATGTGGAAATTGATACCAATAACTGTTTTCCTTTTCGATTGGAGTGGTTGTGTATCAACTGAACGAAATGTCAATTATCTGTTATTGAAACTATATTAAAAGACTGAGAGAAAGAGAGAGAGAGAGAGAGAGAGAGAGAGAGAGAGAGAGAGAGAGAGAGAGAGAGAGAGAGAGAGAGAGAGAGAGAGAGAGAGAGAGAGAGAGAGAGAAGAAGGGAGAGAGAGGAAGAGAGAGGGAGAGAGAGAGAGAGAGAGAGAGGGAGAGAGAGGGAGAGAGAGGGAGAGAGAGGGAGAGAGAGAGAGAGAGAGAGAGAGAGAGAGAGAGAGAGAGCAGAGAGAGAGAGATGGCAAAAAGTCATTGATAAGTGGTGAATGATGGAAGGTAGCCTGGATAACATAAGCTGAGCTTTAGGCCAATATCATATATGCCCTCAAGTAACAATCAACAATCGTTTCTACATGGTGAGTGGCAAGGGAATGGGCTACTCTGTCAGGGAAGTGCTAGTGGAAGAACTAATTGTAACATTCAGAATTGAGTAGCTAAGTTGGGGTACCCCAGCAGTATAGCAGTGTAGCAGTGTACCATGATGGTAATATGGCTTTGGACATTCCGGAGTTCAGATTTCAAGTCCAGCGTCGTCGTTAGATGTTTTTATTGTACGTTCTCCCCATGAGTGCAGAGGTGTCCTCTGGGTGTTCCAGTTTCCTACCGCAGTCCAAAGATGTACCAGTTGGTAGGTTAATTGGTCATTGTAAGTTGTCCAGTGAGTAGGCTTGCTGCGTGGTGCTCCTCGTTGGGCCGGAAGGGCCTGTTCCATGCTGTATCTCTCAATAAACGAATAAATAAATAAGTTGTAAAGTCATACAGCATGGAAACAGACCATTCAGCCCATCACATTTACACCAACCAGGGGGTATTCATCCATATTAGTTGCATTTTCTAGCATTTGGCCCATTGCCTTCCATGCCCATGTTATTCTAGTGATCATTGAACATAGAATATTGAACAGTACTGCACAGCCCATGCTCTTTGGTTGTGCCGACCCTTTAACCTTCTCCAAGATTAACCTAACCCTTCCATCCCACATAGCCCTCCATTTTTCTTTCGTCCATGTGTCATGAGACCATCTACACTAGGGGTTCCCAACCTGAGATCCACAGGTCCCTTGGTAGAGGCCCATAGCATGAAAAAGGATTGGGAGCTGCTGATCCAGCCAATCCTTAAATGCTGTCAATAACTTGACGTCCACCACTCTCTCTGGCATGACATTCAAGGTACTGACTACTCTGGATGAGAAAAGTTCCCCTTCAGATCTCTGCCAAATCTCTTAACTCTGACCCCTAAACTTCCCCCAAGAGGACCACAGCCTTGTCGTGGCTTAGAGGGCTTACATGCCTCAATGACCTGGGGAGCTATGTTGGCCAGAGTCGGGGCTTTATGTTTGGCTCTTGGTAGGGGTCACCCTTGCCAAACAGGTCAAAGGGTAGAAGCCAGACAAAGAATAGTCCACCTCTCCTCCAGGTGCGAGAGTTCATCTCAGGGCTAAAATCCCTGACTGCTCAAACAAAATCCGTTATGGAAACAGCAATGAAGAACCCTCCTACCTCTGAGTGGCCAGGGACAGATAGCAATTGAGGACCTTCATTGCCACCCTAAACGCCAGTGGTGTAGCAGGCAGTAAGTTATCCTATGTCCTCTAGTTTTACCTACCTCTAATATGAGGAAATGTTCCCTGCAATCTACTCTTTTTTTGCTTGTAATTGTCTTAGTGCTAAAGAATTGATGGGGAAGAGAGGAAGACAGTGAGACCAGCTGATCTCTTGGATTTGTCATCATGCAGGGCTCATAACACTCAATGGACCCCATGCCTTCCTTCTCTTCTGTTATGCCCCTATAATTCTGTAACAAAGAATAGAATAGTCAGTGACTGCAGAGAGAGAGAGAGAGAGAGAGACAGTGTGGCTGATTGACCTTAAAAATGGGTCACAGGACTTTGTTGTTCTGAACATGCACTTACCATTTAAAATGTACATTTTTAAAGATTAGCTTTATTTGTCACATGTACATCAAAACATACAGTAGGAAAATACAGCATTTTGCCATTTGCTGTCATATTTAATAGTTAATTTTAGAAAGTGCAAGATACGGAGATAGCCTACAGAACCTATACATGTTTCAGTTATTCCTCTTTCTATGAGTTCTTTAATATACAGACCTATTGCAGCTCTGCATAATAAGACCAACTCAGCACAAAAGGTCCCAAGCAGTAAAAGGTGAAAAACGATTAAATTATGAATCTGAAGTAAAATGACCTGTGGGGAGTGAGAATGTGTTTGTGGAGAAGGTGTGTAACACAGGGAGATCGTGGTGAAAGGATGAGGATGGAGAACAGGGAGACCCAGGGTCCAAGTCTATAGCTGCAGGAGAATTGGGTTCAAAGGGATAATAAATCAGCCATAATGGAATGGCAGAACAGATTTCATTCAAGATCAAAGTTCAAATATAAAGGAGAATGAAATAATTGTTACTCTGGATGTAATGCAGCATAAAAACACAGTAACAATAATAAAAAAATCAATATATCTAAATACATAAGGTAGCTTATATACATAGGTTGATTGTATACATAGGTGACCCTGAGGGGAAATGATAAATTAATGATAGAGGGTTAGTGGATGGAGGTGTTGATCAATCTTACAGCTTGGGGAAAGTAACTTTTTGAGTCTGGTGGCCCTGGTGTGGTGTTACGTAGCCTCCTTTCTGATGGAAGTGGAACAAACTATCTATGAGAAGGGTGGTTAGGGTCCTTCATAAAGTTGCTGGCCCTTTCCCAGCAAAATGGCCTAATCCTGCTGCTATCTCCTACGGTCTAGTTCTCTCGAAGTGACATCTGATGTGGTGAAGAAGATAATCATCAATCTTGCCAACAGAGGGTGGGGCACAGACTTTAAAAGTTGGGATATTGGATTGCAACTTTACAAAACACTGGCGAGGGCCGATATCAGGTTGTTGTGTCTGTCATCACGTCATAGAAAGGATTCAATTGTGTTGGAAAGAGTACAAAGGAGATTTACCAAGATGTTGACTAGATTACAGGACTTTAATAATAGGGTGAAATTATAGGCTGTTGGTTTTTCCTGGAGTAAATGAGGTGGGAATTGACCTGGGAGATGTTTCTATGATTATGAGAGGTATTGAGAGAGTGGTCAAGATACGTTTTTCATCAAGAATCTTAAAGATTAGCTTTATTTGCCGTTGAAACATGGAAGCATGCAATGAAATGTGTCATTTGTGTCAATGACCAACACGGTCCTAGGAGTTGCTGGGTGCAGACTGCAAGTGTCACCATGCTTCCACTATGTATGTGATTGTCCCATCAGGCATCAGGACCAGCGCAGTCCAAGGTCTGTGCTGTGGGAAACCTGGAAATGTCGCCATGCTTCCAGTGCCACCAAAGCTTGCTCACAACATACTGACCCTAACCTCCATGTCTTTGGAATGCGGGAGGAAACCAGAGCACCTGGAGGAAACCCACATGGTTACTAGAGAAACAAACTCCTTACAGCCAGCAGTGAAAACTGGACCCCGATTGTTGGCACTGTGTTGTATTAGCCATTACACTACTGCATCGCCTGTGTTAGAGGTATCATAGAGAAAAGGGCACAGGCTAAGGCAATAGACCATAAGATATAGGAGCAGAATTAGGCCATTTGGCCTGAGTACATTCCACCATTTCATCACGGCTGATCTATTCCTCTCTCAGCTCCAATCTCCTGCTTTCTCCCTGTATCCTTTCATGCCCTCACTAATCAAGATTCTATCAACATTTGCCTTAAATATCCCCAATGACCTGGCCTCCACAGCCTCCTGTGGCAATGAACTCCACAGATTCACCACCCTCTGGCTAAAGAGATTTCTCCTCATCTCGGTTCTAAGTGGATGTCCTCTGGTCTAAGACTCCCCCACCTCTCCGCATCCACTCTATTGAGAACTTCTAATACTTGTTAGGTTTCAGTCGAGCGAGTGTTAAAGGGATGTTTATTTTTGCATGAAGAGAGATTGATAATTGGCACACCTGCCGGCTGAGATAGTGGAATCAGATACCTATACTGTATTCAGACAGACACTCAGCAAGGTAGGGTGCATAAGGATACGGGCCTAATGCTCGCAAGGGGGCCAACAGGTTGGCGTGGACGTGGCGGATGAAGCGCCGGCTGTGTGCTCCGTAAGGATAACCGCAAAACACTTATCAGAATCAGGTTTATGATCACCCGTATGTGACGTGAAATTAGCAGTTCAATGCAATACGTAATCTAGCAGGGAAGAAGATAATGAATCAAATGGAAATAATAATAATAATAATAATAATAATAATAATAATAATAATAATAATATTAATAATAATAATAATAAACAAGTGAATCAATTATGTATATTGAATAGATTTTTTTAAAACGTGCAAAACCAGAAATACTGTATATTAAAAAAGTGAGGTAGCGTCCAAAGATTCAATGTCCATTTAGGAATCGGATGGCAGAGGGGAAGAAGCTGATCCTGAATCGCTGAGTGTGTGCCTTCAGGCTTCTGTACCTCCTACCTGATGGTAACAGTGAGAAAAGGGCATGCCCTGGGTGCTGGAGGTCCTTAATAATGGGCGCTGCCTTTCTGAGACACTTCGTTGGCTAGTACCCAAAATGGAGCCGACTAAATTTAAAACCCTCTGCAGCTTCTTTCGGTCCTGTGCAGTAGCCCGTCCATACCAGACAGTGATGCAGCCTGTCAGAATGCTCTCCACGGTACAACTATAGAAGTTTTTGAGTGTATTTGTAAAAATGCCGAATCTCTTCAGACTCCTAATAAAGTACGGACATTGTAACTGCTCAAAATAAAATAAAACCCCGAAAATAAACTCATAATTCAGACACTCTTTTGGTGGGTTCACTGAAATGCTCGCCTTTCCACTTCGTCAATGGCAGAAGGAGTCGTTTGGCTCAATGAGACCAGGCATTCTCTTTTGCTGACCAACGCAGCTCATCTCTGTCACATTCGTATACCCTTCTCTCCCGCCTGCCCCCTCTGCTTTCTAATTACTTAATCCATTTCAAGGAGTGTAAAAACTGGCTTAAGAACAAATATTGGTCTAGATCGCCTCGCAAAGTTCCTTTAACTCTTAAAGTGCCATTGACGCCACTCGCAATGACGGCACATGGCAATCATTGGCTTCACTCGAATTCTGCCCCGCGAGAGTCAACCCAGCCCGCAAACCACGACCGGGGCTAGAGTAATTTTCGGCAAACTGGATTATGCGTTCGTTTCAAGTTATCAACTTTCATGTTCTTCTTTTTTCCAGAAGCAAAACCCTGCGGATTTCGAAATCTGAAATAAATAACTGCTTTCAGTATTTCTATTAACAAATAACTAGTTATTTAAATATTTTACCAGTAGGCTTAATTTTTGGTCAGCATTTCATGTCATCGAGGATTCCTGCTTCAAAAGAGGATCGTTAGTGACTCGATTCATTAATGAAAGGCTCGCGCAGGGAAGTGAATGATTTATTATCGGTTTACTGATTCTTTGGAATACACTGAGGACGCAGACTGCGATTTAAAATGAATACCGAGCTAAAGCCCAGCGTGATGAGGAGGACACCCTTTCAGTGACAAATTAAAACAAACGTGAAACAAAATTGAAAGAGTCAACAATTCAGAAAAGAAATTATTAAAATGTTAGACTAAAGTTAATGGAACTAATTAAGCAAAAAAGAAATAAGTAAAGTGCATGGCGGGAAGAACTCCCACCCAGTAAACGCCACTTCACTCATAACACTGCCGGGGTTGAAAGCTAGGGGTCAATGTTGTCCCGTCGGGATGCTGATCTACTGCAGGATGACAGCGTAACTGAACCATTCAATCAATCTTTCAATTATCTTTACTAATAGTTCTGTGTAATAAACTGTGACTTACAGCACTCCTGAAGAATTATGCTTACACATCCGCGCCGCGTCTCTTTGACCTCCTCCCGTCAGGCAAAAGGGATCGCAGTGTAAGAATCAGAACGGTTCAGCTGGGTAACAGCTTCTTTGCCCAGGCTGTGGAACTTCTGAACACCTAGCTAATACCCCAGTACACATTACTTCTGACAGCGCCCGTAGCATTATACTGTTGTATGTTTAACTATATGGTGTATATGCACTTTATGTCCATTTACACATTTATTATCCATTTATGTAATTTTTTGCTGTATTTTTTTGCTATATACGCACTGTGCATTGCCCATTCAAATATTTAAAGTACACTTGTTATCAAAGAATGTATAAATTACACAATCTTGAGATTTGTCTGCTTACAGGCAGCCAGCCACAAAGCGAGAAACCCAGAAGAACCCAATAAAAGAAAAAGTCGAAGGCCAACATTAAATGTGTGGAGAAAGAGAAAAATAACATACAAATCACGTAAACAATAGAAACGACCAACAGTATTCCACATCAAATTGAGTCCTTAGATCGAATCCCCAGAGTCGGCCCAAAGCCTCAGCCTGAGTTCTTCGTATTAATGGAGCAAATTGGTACGAAGCTCGCAGACGCAGAGCACAACATCCAGGCAGAGTCATAGGCTCAGCATTGTGGAGAGGGGAGTGAACGTTGCAGGAGACCCAGGAAAATCAGCCCGACCTTTGCCTCTGATCCTGACACCCTGCCCATCCAGTCTCATTGGTCGGCGTTTAAATTGTCCAACCAGCGGGTCGTGCCTTGCCTTAGGAACTGAGCCCCGCCACGGCGAAATGCTTGGGGCCTCAGCCTCGCCACCAGCTAGAGGCCCATCATGATCTCCCCAAGTCGGCTGGCGCTTAGAGCAACCCAACCTCGCACCCCAGTGAATTGGATGGGCATCAACTCTCCTCCGCTCTCAATCGTTCACTCCAACTGTGTCGACTTTGCAAGGCACCAGCATGTCTCATCCCTCCAATTTGCTTGCCTCTTCATTGGTTGTGGTGCTAGCTTACCACAATTTACCTCAGAGTTTCAGAAACGATGTTTTTTTTAGCTGAATACATCTATAGGGTTGAATGACAATAATCTTCAATATAAACAAGTATGAAAAGCTTTATAATGGAAACTACAAATAATTTCCATCATTGACTGCCTGGCGAAATAAGCCCAAGCTTCCATTGCTTTGCCATCCATCTCACCACATAATAAGCAAGCACTTGACGAAGGGTCTAGGCCCGAAACATCAGCTGTTTATTCCCCTCCTGATCTGCTGAGCTCCTCCAGTATTTTTGTGCAATGTTGCTCAAGATGTTCAAGATCTGCAGAATCTCTTCTGACTCGGTTGAAGTATCATCTCCGCATATGTACATTGATGGGAAAAGCTCAGTACACAGCAGTCTGCTAATGCTTCTGAGGTGTGGTTAAAAGGCACGTGTGGCCAATAGAAAAGGGTGGGTCTCTGAATTTTGGGAGCCCCAGCCTCTCTGATCCAAGGTCTGGTCAACAGTTCAATGCCATACATAATCTAACAGAGAGAGAAAAGATAAAGTAATAATAAATAAAATAAAACAAGTAAATCAATTATGTATATTGAATAGATTTTTTAAAATATGCAAAAACAGAAATACTGTATATTAAAAAGTGAGGTAGTGTCGAAAGCTTCGATGTCCATTTAGGAATCAGCAATATAATAGTAAAAAAATTATACATAACAATAATGCTGTTTGCATGGTAGTGTAGTGGTTAGCACAGTGTTTTACAGTATGGACGACCCAGGTTTAATTCCTGCCGCTGCCTGTAAGAAGTGTATTCGTTCTCTCCATGACTGCGTGGGTTTCCTCCAGAAGCTTCCGTTTCCTCTCACAGTCCAAAGCTGTATCAGCTGGTAAGTTAATTGGTTATTGTATATTGTCCTGTGATTAGGTTAGGGTTAGATTGGGGGAGTGCTTTGTGGTGCAGCTTGAAGTGCTGTAAGGGCTTATTCCACACTGTATCTCAATAAAATAAAATTAAAAATTAATAAGCAGTGAAAAAGACAGCTACATTAATGAGGTACTGTCCATGAGTTGGTTCAATGTCCTTTCAGAAATCTGATGGCAGGGAGAAGAATCTGTTCCAAAAAAACTGAGATTTAGTGTAGATAGAAATGAGACTATTTACTCTGATGTATTACATTTGCTTTATTTACTAATTATATATTTAAGCATTTGTAGAAGTTTTGGAAATACCTGTGATCCACTGATTTAAAGATAATATCTTCCCAAATGCTATCTCTACCTGTGGTTAAAACTGAGTATCTTTTTTAGTGATATTCTATCTGGATCTGGCCATCTTCCTTTTCAGCATACTCCACTATCAAAGGCACACCTCTTCTTTAAAACTCTTCTCTGGCAATTTAACTCAAACCTAAATAGGGAGTTATGGCACTTCTCCCTGTCGATTGAAGATGTGAGACATGTAGAAGCATATTTCAAGTGTTAAAATAAAAATCTTTGTGCAGTCAGATGGGTTCTGCAAGAAAATCAGCTTTCCCAATACTTCCCTGACTCTGAAAAACAAAGTTTCTTTTAACTGTCCTCCCAATAATTACCTTGTTGTTGATGTGCCTCTCCTGCGACCAGCAGGACTAATTATCATAATCAGTCGCGCTGAGAGTCATAGAACACTATAGCATAGAAACACGCCCTTCGGCCCATCTGGTCTGTGTTGCACTATTATGCTGCCTTGTCCTATTGATCTGCACCTGAACCATAGTCCTCCACACCCCTCCCATCCATGTACCTATCTAATTTCTCTTAAGTTGGAGCTCAATCCAGCCAAGTGTGAAGAATTGAACCTTGGTAGGACAAATGTACTAAGGCAGTTCACTGTGAAGACCCTGCAAGACCCTTAACCATGTTGATGCACAGAGGGATCTTGGGGTTCATAGCTCCTTGAAGGTGGCTAGGCAAGTTGATAGGGTGGTTAAGAAGGCATATAGCATACTTACCTTTATTAGTTAAGGCACTGAGTTCAAAAGTCAGGAAGTTACGTTGCAGGTTTATAAAACTGTAGTTAGGATGCATGTGTTGCATGCAATTCTGGTTGCCCCATCATAGGAAGATGTTGAGGCTTTGGAGAGATTGATCAGGATGTTGCCTGGATTAGTGTGCATATGCTATAATGAGAGGATGGACAAACTTGGGATGTTTTCTCCAGAGTGGCAGAGGCTGAGCGGAGATCTGAGAGGTTTATAAGATTATAAGAGGCATAGTCAGAGTTGACAGACAGTATCTTTTCCCAAAGGTCAAAATGTCTAGTACCAGAGGCCATGCTTTTAAGGTAAGAGGGAGTAATTTGAAAGGAGATGAGAGAGACGGGATTTTTATGCAGAGAGTGATGGGTGCCTGGAATATTCTGCCTGGTGTGGTGGGAGAGGCAGATACATTAAGGATTTTAAGGGACATTTAGATAGGCACAGGAATGTGAGGAAAATGGTGGGTTATGGACATTGTGTAGGTATAAGGGATTAGTTTAGTTGGCCATTTGATTACACATTTAATTGGTTCAGCTCTACATTGTGGGTCAAAGTGCCTGTTCCTGTGCTGTACTGTTCTATGTCTAAACGTTAAAACTGAACCCGCATCTACCAGTTCCACTGGCAGCTCCTTCCACAACCTCACTACCCTCTGAGTGAAGAAGTTTCCCCTCATGTTCTCCTTAAACCATGACTTCTAGCTCTAGTCGCACCCAATCTCTGTGGAAAAAGTCTGCTTGCATTTACCCAATCTACACCCCTTATAATTTTGCTTCTGTTTCAATGTGTGGCTTCCTCATGGTGGCCCCAAGGGGGCAAGAGCATTTGGGCCTCTTGTAGTTGGAATAAAATGCACTTGATACCCACTCCCCACTAACAAACTGCAGAGTGTTGTGACATAGCTCAGCACATCATTGAAACCAGTGTCCCCTCTATGGACTTGGTCTACAGTTCCTGCAGCCTCAGTGAAGCAGGAGGCATAATCAACCCTAACCCTAACCCACCCACAACCCACCTCGCTTTTCTCTGTTCTCCCTTCTCACATCGGGCAAAAGTTACAAAAGCCTGAAAGCACATACCACCAGTCTCAAGGACAGCTTCTACCCCACTGTTATCAGACTGCTTGTCTAATAAAAGGAATCCTGGTGTCAAACTCTACCTTGCTATGTTCTTGCACTTTGTTACTTATCTTCACTGCTCTGTCTCTGTAGCTGCTACTCTTTATTCTGCATTGTTATTGTTTTACCCTATTCTAACTCGATGTACTATGTGATGATTTGATCTGTGTGAACAGTATGCAAGACAAGTTTCTCACTCTATTTTTGTACGTGCATCAGTAATAAACCAGCATCAACATTTTTCTGTTTGGTGTGTGTTCTGTGTATATAAATAAACATATATATATATATGAGATCTGTGTGTGTGTCTGTGCTTGTGTTGTGTCTATCAGTGTGTGTGTATCTGTGTGCTTTTCTATGTGTGTTACTCTACTACCCCCCCCCCCCCCCATCACTGTGCTTAAATCATGAAACACTCCAGAGATGGTCAATTACACTTTATTTTTAAATGACAGTGAATCATTGAAACAATCTTGTGGGTGATGTTCTCTCAACGCCTCTGAGCTCAGTGCCTGGTCTTTATAGCCTCCCATCCCATCCCATCCCTTGAACAGCAGCCAGACTGAACGCCAACATCTATCAGTGGTTCAAAACTCTCCGCCATTCTGTCCTACAGTGCTAATGGTGACAGCTGCTGATTGGCTGAGAGCTGATACCATTCCTTTATGGCAGGATGTGCTGATTGGACCAGAGCTCCAGAGCAGCAGTGATTGGATGGAGCATCTGTTCTCAATGATTGGTAGGTGAGATGGTGGGTGAAGGGAAGCATCCGCACGGTTTGGGGAAAATATCTTCAGGCGTGATCTCTGTGTGAAGACATGTTTTAGACAATCTTCTTTTAGAGGCCACACCCTGGTGCTTTTCCCCTCCATCCCTGGCTCCTGTGCTGGTGGAACCACGAGTACATTCCAAAACTCAGCTTATTGAGACCCAAAGATAACCCAGAAAGAGGAACAAACAGACCCATCACTCGCCACAAAACCCAAATGGACAACTGGGGGTGGGGTGGAGAATGCCACATCACTTGAAGAATGAAGAGATGAAGAGGAACATACGAGGAAAGAGCGAACAAAGGACCAGCTAACAAGGGAGCTGATCTTCACCCCAGGCATTCTCCATACACTGCTGCTGGCTAACCAAATAGCCCAGGGGATGAGGAGTGAGGAGAGGCCTGGCTGGAAAGAGAGGCTTGAAGTGTCCTGGACAGACATGATCAAAGAAAACGTTCCCCGCGAACGCCACATGGCTGAGATTTATGAATCTGATGGGTGCTCCATCTTAAACAGCCAGAGCATCAGTCAGAAACTGAAAGGTCTAGGTCCACTTATTCAGCTCCTGTTTGGGTCTGGCGATGGTGTTCCAGAATAACCCTCACTTTGTCTCTGGAGCCAGAACCTGTTCCCTCACAGAGTCCATCCTCCTCACCCTGAGGTCCAGTTGGACAGTGCCCAGTAGTGTTGGATTGAAGAGATGCTCTGTAGAAGGTAGGCTCGTCTTTAATCTTCGACTTGGCATTCTCCTGGGGCTCCTGAGCCGGCCTGGGCGTAGTGAAACACAAGGGTGTATGGGGACTGTTAGTGAGGCTAGGAAAGGGTTAACCTGCTGCAACGTCCGGTAGCATCCTGGAGACCAGGCATCCCTGAGCATCAGAAGCGGGAGAAGTGTCTCAGACTGTGGAGCCCGAGGTCCGAGCGGAGTGGTGATTGTCCGGGATATGAGGAGCATGCTCAGCCTGGTAACCCCTCCTGAGTGCAGGGGGGACCTGGACTGTCTCTGTGTGGATCATCCGTGGGGCTGAGGGAGCTGGCTGTTGGATTGTCCAACCCTGGCTGGTGTGATGCATTGCTCAGGCACAAATGGGAAGCAGTGTGTCACCGAGACAGAGACCCAGCAGGGGTCCCGTCCACCTTCAGAGCTTGGACTCTGGACATGTTGTCCATCTGGAGACATACTGACTTAATCCCATCCTGAGTCTGGAACTGGACAATGTCCATTGATCCTTCGCTCTCCGAGCCTGTGGAAATACCAGGTGAACAGGTCCACGCCCAGTGGCCCAGACACCACTGGTCCTGCGTGTGCCACCTCTGTACACAGGTGCGAAGCATCTGAAAGATCTGTGGTCTACAGCATCGAGCCCTGTGAAAGCTGGGCACCGGGGACACTGGCTCAATCAGATGTTGCCACACAGGAGATGTGTGAACACATTCCCAGTGGAGAGAGGGTTGTTCTAAGGCCTCCGGATGACTCTCCCTGGGTGTGGATGGTTGCAGGCCATCACATCACCTGCCTGTGGGTCCATTTAGGGCCAGACCAACCCACATAGTGAGCAACATGGGAGTCAAAGGGCATGAAAGCAGAAGGTTCTCAGCACCCTAGGTCTCCTGGACCCAAGCACTAGACTGAGCCACCCCTAGTGCTTCCCCTTGAGATAACTGACAGTGGCGGACTCCACCAGCTCAGTGCTGGGTGACCAAGGCAGGATCAGTGTTTGGGGAGATGGAGCTGGAGCAGAATCAGAAGTGACTAGTGGCAAAAGCTGGCCCCTCATTCCTAATCTGGAATGAAGGGTCTGCGTACCAAAAGGACATTGAGTTCGGGCACAGACTTGGAGAGGCTGGTGGAGAGGTCAAGGGTGGGGCCAAAAGCAATTAGTGAGCCGAGTCCCCAATCCTTGAGTGCCAGTGAGGGATCTCCTGAAGATTCTGCTGCCTTAGCCCAGGACCTGAGGGATGTCTGTGGTGGAAGGGCAGACGAATTGGAGAACAGGACGAGAGACTTTGCTCTTTCACCAAGGCTTCCACGGCCTGCTGCCACAGTGGGTGCTCTCAGAAGGTGGTCCTCACTCTGGCAGCGGTTGCCATGTCAACTTACCTGCAAAACCGGAGCTGCAGGAGGGGCACGGATTGGGAGGAGAAGTTGGGGGTGGGGGGGAGAATGGAGGGACTTCCGGACCCATAGTTCCAGACTCAGGTCCCCCTTGTGTTCAGTACATCAACAGGAGGTCGCGACATTCTGACTCCTGCTGGGCTTCTGAAGACAAGGGGCCCTTGGGAAACTTATTTTTGGGTGAACCAGCAGTGAGGGAGGGCTGAAAGGGAATCCCTAGGAGCAGGAATGAGGGCAACTATCCAGCTCTGAGCTCCCGAAAACCGGGGCTACTCAGGGGAGGGGCCTCTGGGGCCCTCATTCCCTCCCTGGGTGTGCCAGCCCGAGGAACCCAGATGACCCCCAGGTAGAGAGTGGCTCTGGGTGCTTCCACATTGGGGAGGGGGCAGTCACAAAAAGAGTCATTTAAGCCCTGTGCCTGCCCTCTCACAGATTAACCCACCCACAAATTGGGTGCCCTGAGTGGGGTGAGTCAAAGAGGAGTGTTCCCCAAATGAGCTGTTGCCAACCAGAGACCAAGGTCCTGGGGCTGGGTTGGTGTCACTAGAGGGCATGATGTGTGCCCCTGGTGAAGGACACACTAACATGAGCTGTCTGCTCTTGGGGGACCCAAGCTGATTCTGGTACCAGTGAGCAGAGGCACCACAAAGCCAGCTGGTGCCAGACAAGGATCTGTCCTCTATTCTGGGAGGTTTTGATGCCAGTGTGTACCGAGGTTTACCCAACGGTGTAGCCTGGAGGAGAAGGGTCTGGTCGGCGAGGATCTTTAACCTGCCCCTCCCACTCTGCACTGAACTGACTGCACGGACTGGGCCCTCTCGAGTGTCAGTATGGTAACTCCGAGCGAGGCTGAGCTGAGCCTGGAGCTGGAGTAGGGTCAGTTCCTGATGCCAAAGCAGAGATGTGGAGAACTCATCAAATTTCACTGAGAAACTATCGTAACAAACAAATTCAGGCCAGTTATGACCAGTTCTGGTCAGGAAGATAAATGCCCATGGAGGCACATTAATGGCTACTTTTAAAATTAGAAATAAATCAAAGTAAGAACAAATTTAGAGGTGGAAAGGTGAATCCTCAGACCTTGGGATGAACAGGTGACCCTCAGACCCTGGATTAGACAGGTGTCCCTCAGACCCCAGGATGGACAGGTGTCCCTCAGACCCCAGGATGGACAGGTGACCCTCAGACCCCAGGATGGACAGGTGACTCTCAGACCTCGGGATGGACAGGTGTCCCTCAGACCCCAGGATGGACAGGCGACCCTCAGACCCCAGGATGGACAGGTGACATACAGACCCTAGGATGGACAGGTGACTCTCAGACCCTGGGGTGGACAGGTGACTCTTAGACCCCGGGATGGACAGGTGTCCCTCAGACCCCGGGATGGACAGGTGACCCTGAGACCCTGGGATGGACAGGTGTCCCTCAGACCCCAGGATGGACAGGTGACCCTCAGACCCCAGGATGGACAGGTGACCCTCAGACCCTGGATTGGACAGGTGTCCCTTAGACCCCAGGATGGACAGGTGACCCTCAGACCCCAGGATGGACAGGTGACCCTGAGACCCCAGGATGGACAGGTGACCCTCAGACCCTGGAATGGACAGGTGACCCTTAGACCCCGGGGTGGACAGGTGACCTCAGACCGCAGGATGGACAGGTGACCCTCAGACCCTGGGATGGACAGGTGACCCTCAGACCCTGGGATGGACAGGTGACCCTCAGACCCTGGATTGGACAGGTGTCCCTCAGACCCCAGGATGGACAGGTGACCCTCAGACCCCAGGATGGACAGGTGATATACAGACCCTAGGATGGACAGGTGACTCTCAGACCCTGGGGTGGACAGGTGACTCTCAGACCCTGGGATGGACAGGTGACCCTCAGACCCTGGATTGGACAGGTGTCCCTCAGACCCCAGGATGGACAGGTGACCCTCAGACCCCAGGATGGACAGGTGACCCTGAGACCCCGGGATGGACAGGTGTCCCTCAGACCCCAGGATGGACAGGTGACCCTCAGACCCCAGGATGGACAGGTGACCCTCAGACCCTAGGATGGACAGGTGACCTCAGACCCCAGGATGGACAGGTGACCTCAGACCCCAGGATGGACAGGTGACCCTCAGACCCTGGATTGGACAGGTGTCCCTCAGACCCCAGGATGGACAGGTGACCCTCAGACCCCAGGATGGACAGGTGACCCTGAGACCCCAGGATGGACAGGTGACCCTCAGACCCTGGAATGGACAGGTGACCCTTAGACCCCGGGGTGGACAGGTGACCTCAGACCCCAGGATGGACAGGTGACCCTCAGACCCTGGGATGGACAGGTGACCCTCAGACCCTGGATTGGACAGGTGTCCCTCAGACCCCAGGATGGACAGGTGACCCTCAGACCCCAGGATGGACAGGTGATATACAGACCCTAGGATGGACAGGTGACTCTCAGACCCTGGGGTGGACAGGTGACTCTCAGACCCTGGGATGGACAGGTATCCCTCAGACCCCAGGATGGACAGGTGACCCTGAGACCCCAGGATGGACAGGTGTCCCTCAGACCCCGGGATGGACAGGTGACCTCAGACCCCAGGATGGACAGGTGACCCTCAGACCCCAGGATGGACAGGTGACCCTGAGACCCCGGGATGGACAGGTGACCCTCAGACCCCAGGATGGACAGGTGTCCCTCAGACCCCAGGATGGACAGGTGACCCTCAGACCCCAGGATGGACAGGTGACCCTCAGACCCTAGGATGGACAGGTGACCTCAGACCCCAGGATGGACAGGTGACCCTCAGACCCCAGGATGGACAGGTGACCCTGAGACCCCAGGATGGACAGGTGACCCTCAGACCCCAGGATGGACAGGTGACCCTCAGACCCCAGGATGGACAGGTGACCCTCAGACCCTGGATTGGACATGTGTCCCTCAGACCCCAGGATGGACAGGTGACCCTCAGACCCCAGGATGGACAGGTGACCCTGAGACCCCGGGATGGACAGGTGACCCTCAGACCCCAGGATGGACAGGTGACCCTCAGATCCCAGGATGGACAGGTGACCCTCAGACCCTAGGATGGACAGGTGACCTCAGACCCCAGGATGGACAGGTGACCCTCAGACCCTAGGATGGACAGGTGACCCTCAGACCCTGGGGTGGACAGGTGACCTCAGACCCCAGGATGGACAGATGACCCTCAGACCCCAGGATGGACAGGTGACCCACAGACCCCAGGATGGACAGATGACCCTCAGACCCCAGGATGGACAGGTGACCCACAGACCCCAGAATGGACAGGTGACCCTCAGACTCTGGGAGTAATGGGATAGAACAGGTTCTGATGGGTGAGAGGAGGTTTCCAACCTCTGTGAACCTGAGTGATAACATTCAGTCAATCCATGGAGGGGAATGGTAGTGTCTCTCGTTAGCAATGAGAGATGGATGGGATACAGAGGTGAGCATCGGTTCTATGCCTTTGGGATCTGCTGTCTTGAGCTTGTATTGAGGACCAGTCACCTATGGCTTTATCACTGGCTCATGCGATGAAAGCCTTCGTTTCCCTGTGCTCATCCCGATGCCATGGTGTCCGCTAGTCTTGCCCCTCTGGAAGAAGAAAGAAAACATAAATTCACTGGTTTACAACCAGACAATGACAGGACCATTAACACTCAGAGTCACAGATTAACACTACATCTACATAACATGCTGTCACAGGAAAGCAGCATCCATCTTCAAGTACTCCCACCACCCAGGACATGCTGTCTTCTTGCTGTTGCCATCAGGAAGAAGGTAAGACTCACAACACCCATGTGGTGTAGGAACAGTTACCACCCCTCAACTATCAGGCTCTTGAATAAAGGGGTTAACTTCACTGCCCCATCATTGAAAGGTTTCCATAACCAAAGGACTCACTTTCAAGGACACTTCATCTCATGTTTTCAATATTTATTGGTTTATATTTATGTTGTTGTTTCACATATACAACTCTGAGATCCATTTTCTTGTGAGCATATTCAGCATGTCTATCGAATATCTAACAGGATCAATGAAAGACTGCCAAACTAGACTTTCAATCAGAGTGCAGAAGTCAACAAACTGTAAAAATGCAGCACAGGTTTCTTACCAACTGGAGTAAGGCAGCTTACATTATTTCCCTGCTGTCCAGTAAAGCACTGGAATGGGTAACAATTAAGTGGGACATAGAGGACCCTGAGTGATTCTTTATCGGTCCATTTATCGGCACCCTAAAGTAAGTGTTTAATCACCCATCGGTAGGCAGCAACCGGCTGCGTGATTTCTTGACAGAAGAAAGGGGTTGAGGAGTGTGGCTGACTATTCGATCAAATTCAGAACTTCGATCTAGAGAGTGGATGGAATGGTGAAGCTCTAGTGATCATGCTTTAAAAGGGCTCAACGACAATCTTAAAGATGAACTGGCAGCTTGCGATCCTTTACCGGATCTTATTGGCTGATCAATTTAGTAATTCACTTAGACATCCTTCTGTCAGAACAGAGTTCCCAGCTTCTATCCTACCTCCCCTCACCCTCCACCAAATAAACAATTTCTTCCTACAGACCCTTCGTCGGCCTATTCCTCGGATGCTGTGGAAGCCATGACGTTGGGCAAGATACACCACTCAGTTGCTGAACACAATACTTGTTAATGGATCCGGATAGGCCTCAGGCCGTTTTGGACTGGCCCACTCCCAAATCTGTCAAGCAGATTTAGAGGTTCTTGGGGTTTGCTAACATTTATAGGAGATTTATTAAGAACTATAGTTCCGTGGCTGCTCCCTTGATTAATCTCACCGAGAAAAGGTCAGCTGGACAGCAGAGGCTGATTCAGCCTTTAATGGCCTTAGGAATTGTTTTGTCTCTGTTCCCATATTACGTCCACCCTACTCTGATCTGCCCTTTGTTGTTGAGGTAGATGCTTCCAACATCGGAGTAGGAGCAGTCTTGTCCCAACGGTCCACCATGGATAAAATAAAATTGCATCCCTGTGCTCACTTTTCAAAACTGTTGACACTAGCCAAATCCAATTATGATACGGGTAACTGGAAGTTGTTGGCTGCTAATCTGGCCTTAGAAGAGTGGTGGAACTGGTTGGAACGAGCTGGTTGGAATTTTTCCCCTTAATAAATTGCCCATAGCTAGTGGAACTGCAGACCTTTTATTGCAGTTGATGTTTAGTATACATGGATTTCCTTCCAATATTATCTCTGACAGAGACTCACAATTTACTTCCCTGCTTTGACAAGCATTTTGTAAACTTATTGGAGTTACTTCTAACCTTTCTTCCAGTTTTCACCCAGAGACGAGTGGTCAGATTGAGAGGGCTAACCAAGACTGGGAATGTACGCTTCGTTTCCTTGTTTCTGGTAACCAAACCTCTTGGAGTGACCATTTAATTTGGGCAGAGATATCTCTTTAAACCCTTCACCATGTCTCCATTTGAATGTCAATTTGGGTTTAAGCCTCCTCTCTTTCTTAAGCAGGATGTGGAAATCGGTGTTCCATCTGCAAAACAGTTTGTGGAGTGCTGTAAGTAGCAATAGCTTAAATCCAAGAGGACTTTGGACCTTACTTCGGTGAGGCAGCAATTCCATGCCAACAGGAGGAAATGACTGAGTCCTTCTTTTTGTGTTGGTCAGCGGGTTTAGTTCTCTACCTAAGACCTCCCCTTAAAGTAGAATCCCAGAACCTAGCTCCTCGCTTCATTGGGCCCATTAGAGATCAATCCTGTAATTTACAAGTCTCTCTGAATCCATCCCTCTTTTCATGTCTCTGAACTTAAACCTGTACTCTGTAGTCCTTTAGCCCCTACTCCTCCCCCCTCTTAGAATCACAGATGGAGAACCTGTTTACACTGTCTGCAGATTGCATGAATCCAGGCAAGTTAAGGTGCCGTTCCAGTATTTAATTGATTTGGCAGGGTATTGCCCAGAGGAGAGGGCAATACCCCTGACCCGGGTATTTTGGATCCTGACCTGACCACTGATTTTCATTGATTTCATCTCAATGGCCTTAAGCTTCCAGAAGTCGGCTTTAGAGTGTGTGTGGGTGGGGGCGGGGGTGTTCTGTCACACCCAGGGATCATTTAAAAAAAAGCTTTTTTGTTAGTAGGGGGTTTGAGGAACATGAGGATTGTTAAGTTCTCTTTGTACTTATCACTTTTATTCAATTTTGGTAAATCAGAATCAGAATCAGGTTTATTATCACCGGCATGTGTTGTGGAATTTGTTAACAGCAGCAGCAGTTCAATGCAATACATAGTCTAGAAGAAGAAGAAATAATAAATAAACAAACAAACAAACAAACAAACAAACAAATAAATAAATAAATAAATTGCAGTCTACGTATATTGAATAGACTAAAAATCGTGCAAAAACCATGAATAATATATATTAAAAAGTGAGGTTGTGTTCACAGGTTCAATGTCCATTGAGGAATCAGATGGCAGAGGGAAAGAAGCTGTTCCTGAATCGTTGAGTGTGTGCCTTCAGGTTTCTGTATCTCCTACCTGATGGTAACAGTGAGAAAAGGGCATGCCCTGGGTGCTGGGGGGCCTTAATAATGGACACTGCCTTTCTGAGACATCGCTCCCTGAAGGTGTCCGGGGTACTTCTGTACGCTAGTACCCAAGATGGAACAAACTAAATTTATGACCCTCTGCAGCTTCTTTCAGACTGGTGCAGTAGCCCCCACCCATACCAGACAGTGATGCAGCCTGTCAGAATGCTCTCTATGGTACATCAAAAGAAGTTCTTGCGTGTATTTGTTGACCTATCAAATCTCTTCAAACTCCTAATGAAGTATCGGAGTATACTTCTAATGAAGTATAATCGGACTAGCATGGGATTTTCAATGTCTTGCATTGAAGCTGTCGTTTCTGGGGGCTATCGCTTTGTCTGGACACTGGGGCTGTCTGATTGCTCCTGAGTTCCTCTGTGTTCCAGAGTGTATTTCGGGGAGGCTTGCCAATCCCTCTGTGCTTGGTCGTCGTGGATCCTTATCTGGTGATCTCTGACCGAGTTCTCCTCTGTATCGTGGGAGATTTGAATTCTTCAAGCGTCTGTACAGTTTGCCCAGGCTCTTGTTAGATTTGCTGGTTTATTTCTGGAGTAAATCTTTTGTTTGCATTGCGGAAGCTTCTATGATTCCTGCCCTCGAGTTTGCGAGTGACCCTGACAGGAAGGATGAGAGAAGTTCAATCACAGAATAATCCAACACTTTCCATGTTTGGTTTGTTTTAAATCATTAATGGCAACTCGCCACAACTAATAAATTACTGTATAATCCTAGACTGCTGCCTTTCCAAGAAAGCCACCAACTGTGATTTTTTTGCACCATTTGAGCGTCTTCCTCACATCTGCCTCCAGGGGACGCTCATGACTGATATTTGTTTGCATAACAACAGAGCTGAAAGCTTCCCTAGCCCGACGGGTAACATACGAAACCTTTCCACTATATCTGTTTGAGAAAGTATGTCGGTCCGACTCAGGTTTATTCCAATTGTTTTAGAGAGTATTTTTATACTTCTCACAGTTTCCAAAAAGAGCTAGGGCTTTTCTCTTTGGAATAAAGAGGACGAGAGATGGGATGTTACATTGAAGTTGTATAAGAGATTGGTGAAGCCAGTTTGGAGTATTGTGTGCAGTTTTGGTCACCTAACTACAGAAAAGACGTAAATAAGTTTGAAAGAATACAGAGGAAATTTACAAGCATGTTGCCGGGTCTGGAGGAATAGCCTAATTCTGCACCTGTGATTTATGGTCTTATAAATTATAATTTCCAAATATTGATCTGAAGCTGCTTTGTAGTAAAGCAGTTACACAAGCATGCGCAAGGAAATTTTTGTAAAAATTCCATTTCAATTTTAATTTTACAGCATTAAGACTGCAAGGTAAATTTTAACCCTCTTAAGGCTGCGCCTATTCTGTATGCGCAACAAGGTGGTCGGGAAGTCAACTGAACTGGCTATTCTGGCTGTATAGGAGCATATAATACAAAAGGAAAGGATTTAAATCTATTGTGCTCGTGTCTGTTCAAGGGAAGAGCTACACAATGCTACACACTCGTGAAAATAAGGTTTTAAACCCTTGTAATCAGAACCTTCAACAAGACAAGGGAACATGCAGAAGTGAAGAGAGAGAATGTTTCATAACTTTTTTAGAATTTAAACCATCGTTTCAGGTTGTCAAACAACAACATTGCAAATTATATCTACAGGGTTAGTTAATAATTAGATAGTTGGATTGTTTATTGTTAATCTTCAGTGCACGAGTGTAAATGAGAACAAAATGCTTGTTATTCTGGATCCCATGCAGCATTTTAGCACAATAAGCATCAAGAACAGAATACAGTGTAATTATAAATAAAGGTAGCTTGCTGACTCTGGGATAGACAGGTGACCCTCAGACCCCAGGATGGACAGGTGACCCTCAGACCCTGGGATGGACAGGTGACCCTCAGACCCCAGGATGGACAGGTGACCCTCAGACCCTGGGATGGACAGGTGACCCTCAGACCTCGGGATGGACAGGTGATTCTCAGACCCCAGGATGGACAGGTGACCCTCAGACCCCGGGATGGACAGGTGACTCTCAGACCTCGGGATGGACAGGTAACATTCAGACCCCAGGATGGACAGGTGACCCTCAGACCCCGGGATGGACAGGTGACCCTCAGACCTCGGGATGGACAGGTAACATTCAGACCCCAGGATGGACAGGTGACCCTCAGACCCTGGGATGGACAGGTGACCCACATACCCTGGATTTTGCAGGTGACCCACAGACCCCAGGATGGACAGGTGACCCTCGGACCCCAGGATGGACAGGTGACCCTCAGACCCCAGGATGGACAGGTGACCCTCGGACCCCAGGATGGACAGGTGACCCTCGGACCCCAGGATGGACAGGTCACCCTCGGACCCTGGGATAAAAGCAACCCTATAAAAACAAAGTACAAATTTGAATGTTACATAAGATTAGTTTGTATCCATAGATGGATTGGTTTATTATTGTTATATGTACAGTGAAAAGCTGGTCTTTCATACCGTTCCTACAGATCAGTTCATTACTCAGAGCATCAAAGTAGTTCAGGATTCAAGGTTATTTTTCGTTGTTCATTCTTATTGCCCACTGTGCCGCTGGCATTCAGGGCAGCAATGAAGGTCTATCTCTGGTGGTGGTCAGGGATCCTTCATCACATCAGCAGCTTCCTCTCAGTTTTCACCACTGTCAGTCATGCAATTCCTGAGTGGAGACTCAAGAATATCATTGCCTTCAGCTGTAGAAGGATTCTTCTTTGCTGTTTCCATAACAGTTTTGTTTAACCAGTCGGGTTCGTTAACACTGAGCTGAACCCTGGAACCTGGAAGACTGGTGGACCATTCTTATTTCGACCTCTACCCTTTGACTTGTTTGGCTCGTGGGTAACTCTACCACTAGCCAAAGCATAAAGCCCTGGCTCCAGGCAACATAGTTCTCTGGATCATTGAGGCACACAAGCCTCCAAACCCAATGACAAGGTTGTATTCCTCTTGGCAGGTTGTTCTTCATTATACAAGTGTAAAGGAGAACAAAGTAATTGTTACTCCAGATACGATGCAGCAGAAGAAAACACAATAAGCACAACAAACGGAATAAATATAAAGGCAATCCCATAAAACACAATGTGCAGATAACTGTTTGAGTGTGGCAATACACACATACAATTCTTTTATATATGATCTTATAGTACAAGTATAGAATAGGACCAGAAAATGTCACAAACTCTTAGCAGGCCCATCTGTGGAAAGACAAGAAGACTTAAATGTTTCCAGTTAAAGAGCTTTGTCAGAAGTGGGGAAAAAGAGATAGCAATTTAGTTTCATTTTGCAAAGAGGGTGGGAGAGGGATAGTGTGAGTGTTGCTATGGGAATGGTTGTAGAGGTCATCTGATTGATACATTAATGGGAACTCTGTGTGTGTGTGTGTGTGTGTGTGTGTGTGTGTGTGTGTGTGTGTGTGTGTGTGAGTGTGTGTGTGTGTGTGTGTGTGTGTGTGTGTGTGTGTGTGTGAGTGAGTGTGTGTGTGTGTGTGTGTGTGTGTGTGTGTGTGTGTGTGTGTGTGTGTGTGTGTGCGCGCGCGCGCACGCAAGAAGGAATGAATGAAGAAAAACTACGCAGAGAAGGCAGTTTGAGAATGAGAATAAAAACAACAGAGACTGGGGTGGTGAAAGTGAGGACAAGCTAATCTCCGTCCTTGCTCTGTCCGAGTGGAACAGTGGTGTGGACAATAATTAAAATATAATCAAGGGCTCTGAAAATCATAGCAGAGAAGTAGTCAAGATTCAGCAAGGACAACATCTCTGACATAACTGTGAGGGGGAAATACACTGGAAAGTGGGAAAATGACATGGAATCAGTACAAGCAGAAGGTGAATGGAAGCATAATTGAGATTAGCTTTGAGAACTCCTAGGTTTGTATTGAATGTGTTCCTGAAACAGATTTGAGGACATTCAGGTATATTCAGAATCAGGTCTACTGTCATGACACATGTCTGTCATGAATTTTGTTTTTATCTAATGGCAGTAGTAGAGTGCAATACAATATATATAGCTAGAGTGCATAAGACTTTTGCACAGTACTGTATTTGTCAATGTGATGTAGAGAGTCAGTTGTGAGTCTGGTGGCAGCAAAGGATGTTGGGAATGGTGAAGGTGGAGTGCAGCTGGATGGGAGTGGGACAGGGGGCAGAGAAGGATGCCAAGGTGGTGGGGGGGGGTGAGTTGGTGGGTGTCATGGTTACAGACACACCCAGTCCTGAGACATCAGGCAAGATCACTTGACTGCAAGTAATTGGTTTATTGATCATTACAGAATATTTCTCTGGCACTTCCCTCTTGCTTCCCCTTTTCCCAATCGCTTTTGAACAGTTCTGTATATGTGATTAATCTGATTCCGTCTCTAAATATCGGCATCTTTGGTCAGGAGAAAGTAACTACATGTTTAAAAAATAGTCCAATATAAGGACAAGGTCAGCCGGAGGACTGAGAGTGCTATTGAAGGGGACCTTGGTTGGGTCTTTGTTGCAACCCAGACAGGCAACATTTCCCGAAAAAATAGTGACCCTGACAGGATGGTGCTGATGTAACCACCTAACTAAGATTGATTTGATAAAGTAAACATCATTTCTCTTCTGTCTAGCGTGGGGTTTGGAGGTCAGATCCCTGACTAAATTAAATCTGTAGTGGAACGCTTGCTGACGTTCAGAAGCTAGGGAAAGCCCTTTGGGGCGGCGACTTGCGCTGCTTTTAACAGAGAAGACAGTCGGCATCAATCACATTTGATGCGTGAAGATTGTAATTGACTTTAGAGAGACAGGAGAGGAAGAGAGACAAGAGAGAGAGAGAGAAGAGAGAGCGACAGAGATGTAAATTAAAGCCCACCGCTAATGGCAAAAATATAGTTGTCTGCAGAAATCTGTAGATGTTTTTTCCTGTGATGACAGCAACTGGTTTAAGTTTGCACCCATTAAATTCCTTCAAACGTTTGCAGTTTGATTTTCCTTTTCTTAAAAACACGAAAAAAGCGCATGTGCGGAGCTCTGTCACAGGAAAGCAGCATCCACCATCAAACACCCTGACCGCCCATGTTCTCTTCTCGCTGCTACCATCAGGAAGGAGGTACAGGAGCCTCAGGTTCCAAAGCACTAGGTTCAGTAACAATTATTACCCCTCAACCATCAGGCTCTCGAATCAGAGAGGATATGCCTTCACTGCCCCAATACTGAAATGTTCCCACAACCGATGGACTCACTTTCAAGGACTCTTCATCTCGTACTCTCGATATTTATTGCTTATTTATCACTTTTAGCTGTTTTGATTTTGTGCAGTTCGTTGGCTTTCGCAGAGTGGTTGTCTGTCCATCTTCTTTTGTGCGCGGTTTTTCATTAATTCCACTATGTTTCTTTGTATTTACTATGAACGTACTTCGATAATAAATTTACTTTGAGACATTTGAGCGTGTGAATCTTGCGTTTTAAGAGAAAATAGCCAAAAAAGGAAGCATTTTAAATGAGAGCAGCGGCGGGGGAGGGGAGAGTGCGAGATGGCTTGTGGAACTGCACTACGTGCGTTAACTTGCACAAAACTGCAAACACGTTCATATAAGCAGGAGTTAACGCCGAGGGAATTTTTTTTCCTGGAACTGCCATGGGCAGTTATCGAACCCTCCCTCTTCTCCCAAGAAAAAAACCCTAAAAGTTTATATCTCTCCTCCTCTAGCAAACGTGTTTTTTTTTTAAATCTTGGGTCTAGTCACCCTCGCCTATCTTCATTCCTCGTTGCCGACCCGAGATGGGGCCCGTGCATCACTTCCACACGCTCACAATCTCTCTGCAGGACCTTCTCTAGATAGATGCAACTTTTAACTGAATCATGATCCGTGCGGGAGAGCGCTTCATCTTATCCATTCTTTTCACTTTTAAGCTCCTTGGTTTCCCAGCAACAAGTCACGGTAGCGTTCCGCCGGACAGTTTGCATTTTGCAGGCGAAAAACAAGGTTTGTGAACTTTCTAAAATATCCCGACCTTCAGTTTACACCCATACTATTATTAATGACACTGTAACGCCAGGGCAAGTAAACGCTCTCTGGTACCGTCACTGGAGCTTGCAGATCCTCATAGTTACCCGCTGTGTTGTTTCTTCTTCTTTTCAGAAAAGTTTATTAAGACTTTGCAGAGTTATGAAATAGTTCATCCAGTCAAAGTGGACGAAAGTGGAACTTTTCTCTCGCAGGACGTCAGTCACTATGTCAATCACGTTAGAAGGCGGGACCTTAGAAAGCAGGGCGACCACGTCTTTTACCAAATTGTTCTCCGAGGCCAAAAGCTGTTTTTTAACCTGACCGTGAATCAACCCTTTCTTTCTCCGGCATACGTCCTTGAGAAAAGGTACGGGAACGTAACTGGTGCCGTGATTCATGGCCCCGCGGTGAACACGTGTCATTTCACGGGCAGAGTGCAGCATCCTAAACTGGGCAGCGGCGCCGCTGCTGTGAGCACCTGCAAAGGACTGGTAAGTGGCAAGGCATGGGTTAACTGGTGTGGTTCAAACTCGCTGCGAGTGAAATGACGAATTTCTTCAGAGGCGGAAGAATTACCCGTTCTCTTCAAAACCATTTAAAACAAGTATGCATTAATACTTCTCAGCCCTGAAACTACCAAGTCACACCAATCACCAGAAGTAATCAGATGCTTCAAAGATTTTTCCTTATAAATTATAATTATTCGCACAGAGAGTGTCGAAAAGAAGGAGATTAGAAACCAAATCCCGGGATCACTCAATAGCTATAGGGCAGTACACATTGCGGACATAGTATTTCGTCAGGGAAGCTGGTCAGTCCACTCAACTCTTGCCGAGTGCGTCCAACATTTTCTGATTTGGCGGACACACATTCATTTTGATGCATGCCATCTTTCAACAATAGAGCTAGCTGTGTCTGCGCCGTTCCAAGCGCGGTTTGCGTCTCAGCCCGGCGTTTATTTTTAACGCCACAGGCAATAGTGCGTCAGTTCTGAAAGGTAACTTTAGTGTGGTAAAGGAGATGCTGGAAATCTGAAACAAAAGTAGAAACTGCCTGACATACCTGGCAGGTCAGCAAACGCCTCTTGAGATGTGCTGCAGTCCCTCAGCAGATACTTTTGTTACTTTCCCGTTTCTATTTATGATTTATAATTTAAATTTTTAATTATACTTACTATTGACTTGTACTCCAGGGAGCGCGAAGCGCAGAATCAAATATCGCTGTGATGATTGTACGCTCTATCAATTGATGATTGGCAGCAGTAAAGCAATATGGAATATAGATTCAGCTTCCACTAAAAAGAACAGTGACTTCCCTCAGGGCGTCAGGCTGATCAGCACCTCCACCAGAAGTGAGGGATAAATCAGCCATGATGGAATGGCAGAGCAGACTCGATGTGTAGAAGGTCCATGTTCCGCTCCAGGAGCTTGCTTGGCCTGGGTGGCAATTCATCAGAATTTGAAGCCTGGGCCTCAGTTAGTACAGAACTTTGCTGTAGCACTGGTGAGTTTATGACCTAAGTCAGTGTTCCCTAACTCTATCTGGCTCAACGCCCCCCCTAAAGCACCTTCATTCTTGCCAACACTCTTCTTAGGCACAATATACCTTCTGGAGCCCCCATAGTGTAAAAACATGTCTCACGTATGCTAACATGAGAAAAATGATTCTACTTTAATTTTTTATTTGTCTTTAAACCTAGCTTATACATTACCTGTGTGCTGTACAGCAGCTTTGATATCAATGTGACCCTTGAGCTTGATGGTTTTTAGCAAGAGTTGAAATATCTGGTTCAAGTTATGACAGCAAAAGCTGTAAGTTCCCAAGCGTTAACAATGTCCAAGCGGTTTCTGTTTTATTGTGAGTATGTGGTTGACTGCACTGAAGCCTCAATCAACAAGGTAGGAGGATGTAAATGCATTGAAGTGCAGTTTGGCTCTTCTCCGAAGGCCAGGAAACTTCATATGACAGTATAGCCACATACTGCAAAAGCCGACAGTTTTGAACAGCCTTTTTGCTTCTTCATCATTCTGGATTTCAATAATTTCTTTTTGTAAACTCTCTTCCTGTTCTTCCACCTTGCAAAGAAATGGGTTAAATACCTTGTCTGGAATTTCAAGATCATTCAAATCCTTGAATCGATTCTGAAAATTCTTATTTAGTGACTACAGGTGTAAGCAGTACTCTTGCAAAGCACCATCTGTGAAAGAGAATGCCATAATTTCTGTGCAGGGAAACTGTGAGAACATCCTTCTCCCAATGTTTTGCTTATATATTTTTTAATATTTAGTTTAATATTTTAATATTTAGAATATTAATTTTCTCATACAGGTTGACTAGATATGCCACATCTACACGTAGAAGTTCAATCCTGTTTCCCATAGTCTTGTCAACTTTGAGCAATAATTCAGCCAGTGTCAAAAAGAATAAACATTTTAAGCAGCAGCATTTTGATGGCCGTAACACTTCAACGCAAAGAAGCAGGCATTCAAAGTCTTTATCATTATCTTGGCATGACGGGCGAAATATTCTGCAATTTAATGGATGAACTTTAATTTTGTTGATAACAGATATTACAAGAATCATTCTTGATAAAGTTGCTGGGTGAGGTCTTTGGCTGTAAGAAATTGATGATGTGTTATACAATATATTGTAATTCAACTTAGAATTTCTTTTTTCATAAATGCCACTAAACCAGCATGGTGACCAATTATATATTGGTGCTCCATCTATTGCACGTGAAATCATGTTCCTAATTGGAATACTTTTACCCTCAATGTACATTTTGAGCTTGTTGTAAATTGAATCTCTGTTGATTTTTTTTAACTTCTTACAAAAGAGAATCTTTTCATAAACTTTTCCATTTTTGATAAATTGTACATATGCCATCAGCAAAGTCTTGTTGTCTTGCACAGTTGACTCATCCAATTGAATCCCAAATTCCATTGTAGCATTGTGCTTAGTTGATACTTGATGCCTTTACAGGTCACTGGCTGAGGTTTTTGGCTGTGAGATATTGACAATGAATTACACAATGAATGGCAAACAGACTTGGAATTTCTTTTTTCATAAATGTCACTAAACCAGCATGGTGACCAATCATACATGGTGCTCCATCTGTTGCACAAGAAATCATGTTCCTAATTGGGATACTTTTATCCTCAAAATACATTTTGAACTCATTGTAGATTGATTCTCTGTTGATATTTGCTTTTAACTTTTTACAAAAGAGAATCACTCCATATTCTTTTCCATTTTTCATAAACTGTATGTATACCATTAGCAATGCCTCGCACAGTTATCTATTTTGAGAACAATGGTCAGCACTTCTGATACAGCAGGCATTATTAATCTTTCACCAATTGTGTGAGATTTTCCACACTTTGCTATCATTTTGGAAATGTTATAAGAAACAATGAGGTCACTATCAAGGTTATTTTTAGCTTTCTTAGCAAATGACACAAGTGTGCAATGCTTTTCAAATGCTTCTTTGATCTTACAAATAAGACAAATGGGGTGTCGCTGATCTGATGGGAATGGAATAAAACCATACTTCAGGGATGTAACTTTGTATTGATGCCCGTTCTGTAGTTCCTGTTTCTTAGCAGGATTAGAATTCAAGGCTTCACTGCCTTCAGACTCAGATATTGTGCCATACGGGGCTAAATTAAAATTAAAAATGAAAGGAACCCTACTGAATGTTGCCACCAGCAGTGAGTTGACATGGATGGAACAATGGTAGTGGCACACAAAGGAACAGCGAGGCAGAGATGAAGACGATCAGAACAGTGAAAATTACGTTGACGAGGATTCAGATTGGAATCTGAATGTTAGTTGGAATAGAGCTGGTGTTCGGCAAGCTACCTTTATACTATTCCAGTTAGCATGACTGACCAATCACATAAGGTCTCATAATCCCCAAAGATGGTTCCTGTCTACACATATGAAGCCAACGTCACTTTGAACAGCTCAAGAGGAATCTTTGGAGTTGGCAGGTTCTGGCCAGCTCTGTATCGTTGCACGACTTGATTTCTGTATATCAATAGAGGAAGTTGAGAGGGTATACTTGACTTACCAACTATTAAATTGCATGAACTCGTTCTGTGCTGTGAGTCGGGGAATTTTTGGGCGCTCGGGTTGCTAATTGATGCATCCCCAATAATGTCTGGTTGGTAAAGTTGGATGAGATTGCTGAGTTTCAGATATATTGTGAAAACGAGTACTCACTGCCTGCAGAGCTATAGTTCTTCCTGTGTTCCAGTGTCTCAGCCTTTTTGTTTTGGGAAATGCCTGTTCTACTAACTGTCAGTCAGGACTCATGCCTTAAATTAGAGTGCTGTTTACTGCCCCCCCCCCCCCACAATGATTTCTATTTCCCCTAAGGTCACCTTAGGACATGCAAATGCCCCGGTTGGGAATCACTAACTTAAGTGATTATTGGCATACTGGGCAACAACTTAGTGTGACCTAATGGTTTGCTACCATTTCCAAGTTAGCAGGTTTAGGCAAAATAGAGCTTTGAACGCAAATTGTTGAGGCAAATTGAAGATGGCGGTGCGACGCAGCTTGCAGCGGCCACTCCGGAACTGATTATCTGTTATTTGTGAAGTGGGGTGACGTGCGCAGTCATAATCGATTGAAAACGAATGTGGGAGCATGGAGGAACATCGGGAAATTCCAGGAAGACCTTCTTCGTTGCTGCTGCTGCTGTGAGGTCCGGGTCTCTGCTGGGAAGAACAGGCCCCCGGTCCTCGGGGTCGCGTTGTCGATGGCCGTTGGCGGGGGTGTCTTAATACGCTCGGCAGAGGATGGTGCTCGGAGAAGCTGTGCCGGAGGGGATGGTCGTCGGCTCAGAGGTTTGACGGACTCGGAGTCCGCTGCGGTCAGGTCGCTTTCGGTGTGTGCTGCGTCTGCGAGGCTGGGTTCGACGGAGCTTTCATTGTGTGCTGCGTCTACGAGGCTGAATCGGGCGGCGCCATGGAAGTCCATAGCGGGGGTACTTCCTTCTGCCACTGGCGTGAGATGGCGAGTCTGTCGGGACCCTGGGGAATTGTAGAAACTGTGGTGATTTCTTTTGAACTTACAGTCCTTTAACATCTTGGACTATTTTTACTGCGCCCATAGTCTGTTTTTTTTAAATCAATTATGCTATTGTTTGCACTGTTGTAACTATATGTTGTATATTTGCCTGGTGCGGTCTGTATTGTCATGTGCTTTTGTGATATCATTCTGGAGGAACGTTGTCTCATTTTTCAACTGCATTGCATTTGTGGTTTCTAAATGACAACAAACCGAATCTGAATCTGACTATATTAAGTGCTGTGAGTTTATTGACAGTATGCAGCCATTTATTAAATACTGCAATGTTTTGGTGAAGAAAAACAGTGGAGCCAAGAGCTTGATAACTATCAGGTGCCTGAAAGCCCCTGGTACAATACCACCAATGATTCTTAATATTTTGAGGATCAGCTGGAAGGACAGACGCACTAACATCAGTATACTGGCTGCTCTTGTTGGCAGCATCAAGAGCAGCATCTCCACCATGATAAAGTAACACCAACTCCGATGGATAGGTCATGTCATTCAGATGCCTAACTCGCGTCTCCCTAAATAGATCCTTTACTCCCTGTGGAAGGATGGACACTGGGCAAAGGAAATGCATCAAAGATTGCATCAACATCAGGCTGAAGGAATTCAACATTAGATCTAAAATTTGAGAAGACTGCACTCTATAGATACAGCCAGAAGCAATCTGTTCAAGACGGAGCTTCACTACATGAGAACGACCTCCGCTGTGCCACAGAGAACAAGCGACAGCTGTGAAAGGAGAGACTGAATAACCAAAAGACTCAACTGCTAACCACAGCCACGACTTATTCGTGCCCACACTGCACCAGAATATGTGGATCCCAGATCGGCCTCGACAGCCACCTGAGGACCCACCAGTAGACAACTCCTGAGTAGAACATCACACTCCACTCGAGTGATTGTACTATGACAGCTGCATATATATGTTTTATCAATTCCAGATTAAAGATCATATGCACTCATTGGGAACTTTTTTTGAAGGTATCTCCTGAACCTAATAAAATGGCCACTGAGTGTATGTTTGCAGTCTTCTATTCTGTTTACATCCACTTCAAGTTTTGACGTGTAGTGCATTCAGAGATGCTCTTCTGCACATCACTAGTGTAACATGTGATTATTTGAGTTACTGTCGCCTTCTTGTCAGTTTGGACCAGTCTGGCCATTCTCCTCTGACCTCTCTCATTATCAAGGCATTTTCACCCACAGAACTGACTTCTTTTTGTTTTTTGCTCCATTCTCTGTAACCTCTAGAGAATGTTGTTCATAAAAATCCCAGGAAATCAGCAGTTTCTGAGACACTCAAAATTGAAAATACCCATGGACTAAGATGTTAACTGTCCTGTGCTGTCATCAGTGGGATCACCAGTTGATCTGCCACCTGTCTTCAGGAGTTTCAGCCGCTTATGATCAAGACTCCCTGGAGGTGGTGGGCCAGCAGTGCTAAAGCACCACCTCCCACTGGTGAGCTTAACAACTTGGCATCTGTCTCTATCAGAGTTGTTGATGGCTTCCATCCAACAGATAGTCCACTCTTCAGGTATCTACGCAGCTACTGAAGAGTCTACAAAAGATGGATACACTGTCCGACTATCTGCCCCTCTGGACGTACTTGGTCCATACCCATGATGATCCTGTCTCTGCTGCCTCAGCTACAGCCCTGCTGGTTGACTTGATCTCTCTTCTAGTGAAGCCAAGGTCACGCAGCCACTTCTGGAAAGTGAACGCAATAAAGCCACAGCAACTACATCGAATGGATAGCACGGCACCTTCCACCCTCTGTCTCTGCACTCTGATCTTAATTCTGCATAGTTGGTTAACTTGCGTTCATGGGCTTCATCGATGTTGTCTTCCTAGGGGACTGTGAGTTCACCAATAACCAATGAAACCACACCAGCAGTCATTCTATGGTAGATCACATTTCTTCCCCATTCTGATGTTTGGTCTGGACCTCTTGACCATGTCTGCATGCTTTTATGCCTTGAGTTGCTGCCAGTTGATAAGCTAATTAGATATTTGCATTAATGAACAAGTGTACAGGCATACCTAATAAAGTGGCCACTGAGTGTACATAAAAACGTTTGGAGTATAGCCTGCTATTGATTTACAAAATAAACATTACTGCTTCTTCCTCTTGTTCATTCTTGATTAATGTTTTCTGTACCAAGAAAGCAAATAGTAACTGAAACTCACTGATCAGTCAATAACAACAAGAGACAGTTTATATCATAACCAGCAGAAGACATCTTTTATGTATTTTATTTATTTAGAGATACAGTGCAGAATCGACTCTCCAGGCACTTTGAGCCATGCCTAGCAGCAACCCACAACAACCCCGATTTAACCCTAACCCAATCACAGTGCAATTTACATTTAACCTACCTGGTACGTCTTTCGACTGTGGGTGGAAATACATGTATTCCATGGGGAGGATGTGCAAACTCCTTATAAAGCTGCCGGATTTGAACTCCGGAGTCTAACACCCCAAGCTGCAATAACGTCACACTAACTGCACTGCTTACATAGTGGAATTAAGATCTTTGTCTGTGGTGAGCCTAGATTTAGCATTCATCTATTGATGTTCTGAGGCTGATTTCCTGCTGAAATCAGACCTTTCCTAAATCATGATTACTTTTCCCACTGGGATATCTGTCAGCTTTTTATTCATAATAATCAACAATATCTTTTAACAAGCTGATAAAGGTAGCTTTCAGTTATAAGCACAAAGAGCTGCTGGAAATCCAGACCAAGATATACTAAATACTGGTGGAACTCAGCAGGTCAGGCAGTATCTCTGGAGAGGAATAAACAGTTGACATTTCGGGAGTGAAATGGAAGGGGAAGGAGCTGGAATATGAAGGTGGGGGAAGGGAAAGAGTACAAGCTGACAGGCGATAGGTGAAATCAAGTGAGGGGGATGGTGGGTGGGGGAGGGGGAGGAAGTGAGAAGCTGGGAGGGGATAGGTGGAAGAGACAAAGGGTTGAAGAAGAAATCTCACAGGAAAGGACAGTAAACCTTCCTTTCCAGTCTTGATGAAGATTTATTCCTCTCCATTGATGCCGCCTGACCCGCTGATTTCTTCCAGCATTTTGTTTGTGCGTAGCTTGTAGTTAGTGAGCTCATGCTTGAAGAAATGAGCATCTCAAAGTACAAGTTGTGTAACTGCATTAGGTCTTTGAATAAGGTAAAAAAAAACACCTGTGGGAGCATCTTCTGTTCAAAATACTCCTCTTAAATCAAGGGTTCCCAGCCTGGGGTCCATATACCCCTCAATTAATGATAGTGGTCAATGGCATAAAAAAGGTTGGGAACCCCTGCATTAGGTGAATGTCTAATTTAAAAGTTTTGGAATCACTGTATCTACCCCTCCTGTACTGATCTATTAATGTTAGCCATGAGGAAAAATTTTAATCGTTTGGGATACACTCTCGGGGATTATGGCAGATGTGCTGGGCATTAGTATAACTCCTTCACTTTCCTAGCTGATATTGGGATAGCTCTGCACCTGACATGTTCTCCTGCCAGCAAGCCAGAAAATGTGAAGAATAACTCTGGACCATTGCGTAAAAATATCTTGATGTGGAATTACTTATGCCTCTGAAATGTTCATAATTTGCAGAAAGGTGTGGGATAAATTCACTTGCCCATCATTGAAAAGTTCTCACAACTTATGGACTCACTTTTGAAGTATCTTCACATGATCTCGATATTTATTGCTTATTTATTGATTATTCTTATTACTTGCTTTCTGAACTTGCACAGTTTGTTGTCTTTTGCACTGTAGTTGAACACCCAAGTTGCTGTGTTCTTTCATTGATGACTGCATGAAAATGAATCTCAGGATTGTTTATGGTGACACATATGTACTTTGATAATGAATTTCCTTGGACTTTGAGATTAGTGTTATTATTAATATTAACATAAGATGATAAAACAGTAAGACATATGAAGTATAATCAGGCCATTTGGCCCATCGAGTCTGCTCCACAATTCAATTATGGCTGCTTTATTATCCCTCTCAACCCCATTCTCCTGCCTTCTCCCCGTAAGATTTACTCACCAAGAAACTATCAAGAGCAAGTATTACTGTCCTTGAAAGCAATTGAAACCTCTTACTCACCATCATCAGTGTTAAATAATTAACTTATTTTCTTATTTGCCTCGTGTGAATGTGTGATGTCCACTTTATGCAGGTGTACCAAGGCAGAGTGAATAGTGCCAGACATGTCGTGCTTCATGACACTGTCACACATGGCTAATTATTGTTGTTCATCATTGCTAGTGGTCTTGTTTGATGAACACTTCCAATTTGGCTACGAGACACTGCATTCAGGGATTTTGGCAGATGTCCCAGGTTTTATCCCCTCCACTTTCCTGGCTGATGGTGGGATAGCCCTGACATCTGACATGTACTCCTGCTGGCAAGCTAGAAAGTGCGATGACTAACCCTGGATCACACCGAAGGACACAGTGTTACAGGGCGTAAATGGAAGCAGATGGAACAGCAGATCTGCCAAGGGTCACAGGTGCTGGAGGAGACCATAACAGTCGTTTCTTATCTATCGTACTTTTTTTGTTACTAGAGTTAACACTTGGTCTGATTTGGCATCAAAGATATGGAAACTCTCTCACCAGTGTTGATCAGAATATTGTTGCAGCTGTTTAATGGTGATCTTAACAAATTGATGTTCTTTGCTTACAATGCACAATCCATTGATTTATTAATTGCTTCCAGAACATGAAATATATTGGTTTACTTGCAGTAAATGCTTCCACTTAAGTTTATTTGCAAGGGACTCAGAATAAATATTGGACAAATCTTGGCAGGAACATTAGAACATAGGGCATAGAGGAGTACAGCAGAGTGTAGGCCCTTTGGCCCAAGCTGTTGTTCCAACCCTATAATGGCTCTAAGATCAACCTAACCTTTCCCTCCCACAAAGCCCTCCATTTTTCTTCATTCCATGTGCCCAACTAAGAGTTTCTTATGAGTGTGTTCTGTGCACTTGTCATTCTCTGTGTAAAATACCTTCCTCTGACCTTTCCCCTGTACCTCTTCTAGAAACCGTAACATTCCCCTTATTCTCTCCTCTAGTCACCTTAAAACTATATCCTCTGTATTAGCCATTGCCGCCGTTGGAAAAATGTGCTGCTTTTCTACTCTTTCAATGCATCTGATCATCCTGTACAGTTGTGAGGAACTGGGCCTGCATTCACTGGAATTCAGAAGAATGAGGGGTGACCTCATTGAAAACTGTAGAATGTTGAAAGGCCCTGGTAGAGTGAATGTGGTCAGGATCTTTCCTATGGTGGGGGGGTCTAAGACTAGAGGACACAGCCTCAGAATCGAGGGGAGTCCTTTTAGAATGGAGATTTAGACGAATTTCTTTAGCTTGAGAGTGGTGTATCTGTGGAATTCATTGTTACTGGTGGCTGTGGAGGCTGTGGCCATATTTAAGGCAAGGGTTGATAGATTCTTGATTAGTCAGGCCATGAAGGGATACAGGGAGAAAGCAGGAGATTGGGGCTAAGAAGGAAAATGGATTTGCCGTGATGACATGGCAGAGCAGACAATGGGCCAAATGGCCTTATTCTTCTCCTATATGTCTTGTATCAGGTCTCCTGTCATTTCTTTCACTCCAAAGAGAAAAGCCCTAGCTCACTCAACCTTTCCTCATGTTCTTTAATCAAGGTGGCGTCCTGGCAGATCTTCTCTGCACCCTCTCTAAATCTTCCACACTCTTCCTGTAAAGAGACAGCTAGCAACTGAACACAACCAGAATTTTATAGGGCTCTTGTGCTCAATCCCTGAACTAACAAAGGACAACACATCACACGCTTTCTTAACCACTCTATCAATTTGTGTGGCAACTTTGAGGAATTTATGGCCTTGGACCCTCCCCCCATACCCCTCTGTTCCCTCACACTTAGACTGCTCAGCTTCAATACACTTTGCACCCTCCCAGAAATCTGAAGCAAAATTATTGCGGCAGAGAGAAGGGGTACCTTGAACTTTGCAGAATAATATTGTATCTTTAAATAATGAGATTTTGTAGTTTAGAAAGGAACGGTTTGTAATGGATTTTTTAATTTTCTGTACACCTGCTATAAAATAACAAATTTCACGTCAAATGTGAGTGATATTAAATCTGATTCTGAAATAAACCGGTTGATATTTTGAATACACTCCTCTTGGGCTTCCAGCCATCTTCATCCCTGGCAGAGTTTGACATTGAAATTGCTAATAAAATCGATACCTGTACCCGGCTGGAAGCCTGAGAACAGTTTGTTCGTCATATACGCCAGGAAAGCACAAGATCCTTTTTCAGATTGTATTTCTAGCTATTCCCAGTTTTGCTAAAAGTTTATTGTCTGGAAATATTAATTCTGTTATGCTCTTGGTTCTTTGCCATTCTTAATGCATAATTATTGTGTAAAAGTTACTAAGCTAACTGAAGTGTGAAGATGAAATACCATGTGTAATGAGCAGTCTTTAAACAGTCATCAAATTATGAAGATGAGCAAGTCACTGTATATTTAATCAAGTATAATACAAGTTCTATTAATGCAGAAACAGTAAGTATAATATAACTTACTAGATGTTTCTGTGTTAACAGAAGCATGTGCTGGGAACTTGTCTTTATTTTTCCAGAGAAATTTGACACGTTATCTGTGTACAGTTCAAAAACAAGGTAGAACAGAGAACACTAAAGCACAGTCTTGGCCCATCTTAACCTATCTAAGATCAGTCTACCCTTCCCTCCTGCATACCCCTCAACTTTACAATCATCCATGTACCAGGTTCAAGAACAGTTACCTCCCCACAACAGTAATGCTCTTGAACAAAAGCAGGTAACTACACTCACTTGCCCATTCATTGAGATGTTCCCACAACCAATGACCTCACTTTAAAGACTCATTATCTCATGTACTCGTTATTTATAGCTATTTATTTATATTTGCATTTGCACCATTTGCTGTCTCCTGTACTCTACTTGACCTTTCATTGATCTTGTTATAGTTACTGGTCTATAGGTTTGCTTAGTATCCCTACAGAAAAATGAATCTCAGGGTTGTACCTGGTGACATATATGTACTCCGATAATAAAATTCATTTTGATTTAAGAGTTTCTTAATTCTCTCTAATCCCTAACCTTTTCAATGCCATGGATTCCTACTATTAACTGAGGGATCTGTGGACCCCAGGATGGGAACTCCTGTTAAAATGTATCGGCATCTACTACCACACTGAGCAGGACATTCCACTCACCCACCACTCTCTGTGTTTAAATAAAACTTGCCTCCAACACCACCCCCTCCACCTTTCCTCCAGTCACTTTAAAATCATGCCTGTCATATTGACTACTTCTGCCCTTGGAAAAATTTCTGCCTCTCCATTTGATTCGTGTCAATGAAATATATATAGTGTTGTGCACATATATGTAGTTAGGGTGCCTACGACTTTTGCACGGTACTGTAGTAATTTTATGTATTGCACTGTACTGGTGCAAAATAAACAAATTTTATGACATGATTTATGATGATAAATCTGATGCTGATAAGGGTTTCTGTTGTGGACTGAAAGTGGGAAGGGGGCAGGCAGAAAGGAGTCAAGGTTGGTAAAAGGGGAAGCGAGCAGGAAGCAGCAGCGAGACATCTGTAATGATCAGTAAACCAACTGTTTGAAATCCAGATTCTTGCCTAGTGTCTCAAGGCTGAGTGTGTCTGCACCACCATCCCCCCCCCACCGCCCCTGCCCTAGCACTTCTTCTCTGCTACCTCTTCCACACTCCTCCAACAGTGCTCTAACTTCACCAATTCCTATAAACTTTGCTCCTGCTAGATTTACAAACTCACTCTTCGCTTCATGTTGACAAATATCGCACTGTGCAAAAGTCTCAGTCACTTGAGTTATACCTATATATTTGTGCCTAAGACTTTTGCACGGTACTGAATTTCATTGGTACCTTTTCAGTTTTGTTTTGTACAATACTGATATAAAACATCCCTGAGTGTGGTTGACCAATCTATCCGGAATGATTAGAGTGAAAAAGATGTATGTATCAATAGGGAGTCATAGATGGTTAGCAGTAGATCTCCATTTAAAGATGAAAAATAAGGAGGCTTGAATTTAGTAAAGTTTTAAATAATAGCAATATGGAGGCTTTAATGTGGTAAAATTCTCTCTGGCACTTCATTGGAGGTGTTTTCCAAGCAAACTTGTTGCCTAGTCATATATTAGACTGTATGACCAGCAGCTTGGTCACTGATAGATTTTAATGTGTGACCTTGAGTTGGGAAGCAAAATATAGAGTTGAAGAGGTTTAAAGATAAATACAGTGGATTCTGGTTAATTGGGACAGCTGTAAATTGTGCCAGACACTTATCTGGGACAACACTTAAAGAACATAAACTAATCAAGAAGATGGCTGGGCTTTCCTTTGTTTATTTGGGACACTGTGCTGCTTAATTATGACAGGAGACTTGCCGAACAGATTCTAATTAACATCGGTTGCGTGCACTTGTCTGTGTGTGAGATGATCAACCTGCTCAAGTGAACAGTTTTAAAATAGTGTCAGTTGTGTGTGCTTGTGCTCAAACTACAGTGATTTTTGTCACTGGTGGTTTGCAAGGCAATTTAGAAATGCTTATCTCACTACGGTTTGAAGCATTCAGGCTCAGAGGTAGCAGAAACGGGAGTGAAAATGAAACTATTTCACTGCTTCAGCAAGTTGGGAATTCTAAAGGTATGAGGAATTATCTAGAACATTACAATGAAAGTGAAGATTTGGAGAGTGCACTCCATTGTGTGAAGGCAGTCCATTGTCTGCACTGATTTTGTTCATTGTGTACACTGGATGAATTCCTCAAAGTTTCAAAGGTACAATTTAATGTCGGAAAATGTATACAATATACACCCTGAAATCTTTTTCTTCGCCACCATCCACAACAACAGAGGAGTGCCCCAAAGGATGAACGACAGTTAAACAATAAAACCTCAAGTCCTCCCAGCTCCCCTCCCTCCTGCGTGTAGGTACAGCAGGTGGTGAAAAAGGCAAATGGTATGTTGGCATTCATAGCAAAAGGACTTGAGTACAGGAGCAGGGAGGTTCTACTGCAGATGTACAAGGCCTTGGTGAGACCACAGCTGGAGTATTATGTGCAGTTTTGGTCCCCTAATCTGAGGAAAGACATTCTTACCATAGAGGGAGTACAAAGAAGGTTCACCAGATTGATTCCTGGGATGGCAGGACTTTCATATGAAGAAAGACTGGATCGACTAGGCTTATATTCACTAGAATTTAGAAGATTGAGAGGAGATCTTATTGAAACATATAAAATTCTAAGGGGATTGGACAGGCTAGATTGTTTCCGATGTTGGGAAAGTCCAGAACGAGGGGTCACAGTTTAAGGATAAAGGGGAAGCCTTTTAGGACCGAGATGAGGAAAAACTTCTTCACACAGAGAGTGGTGAATCTGTGGAATTCTCTGCCACAGGAAACAGTTGAGGCCGGTTCATTGGCTATATTTAAGAGGAAGTTAGATATGGCCCTTGTGGCTAAAGGGATCGGGGGTATGGAGAGAAAGCAGGTGCAGGGTTCTGAGTTGGATGATCAGCCATGATCATACTGAATGGCATTGCAGGCTCAAAGGGCCGAATGGCCTACTCCTGCACCTATTTTCTATGTTTCTATGTTTTTTCCTTCTGAGTTCCTGTAGCATTTTGTGTTTGTTGCTCTGGGTTTCCAGCAAATGCAGAATCTTTTGCATTTATTCGTACCATTAGGGCTTGTGACCTAATTTAACACACAATCCTGATATGTGGTTTCATTATTGTTTGAGAGTGCCAGTTCTATTGAGTACTGAGTTAAGAAGATTATCATACCAGTCCCAGAAGAGGCTCAAGAGTTGTTGAATTTTTGATTGATTTCTTGTCCACACATTCCATTCATAATAAATATTGTTCAGTTTTAACTTGGGGCCTGCAGAAGACTGAAAAGAGAAAGAAAATCTTGAATTCTTGTGTTGCTTTTCATGATCTCAGGCTTCCCCAAAGTGGTGAAATACTTTTAGTAGTTTGTAGAGTGTGTAGATTGCCAAACTTCAAAGCTCAAAATAAATTTATTATCAAAGTACATATATGTCACCCTATACAATCTTGAGATTCATCTTCCTGCAGGCAATCACAGTAAAAACAAGAAACACACTGTATGGTAGTGTAGTGGTTAGCACAACACTTTACAGTACCAGTGACCTGGGTTCAATTCCCACTCCTGCCTAGAAGGAGTTTGTACGTTCTCCCTGTGTCCACATGAGTTTCCTTGAAGTGCTCTAGTTTCTATCCACAGTCCAAAGAATTAGCGGTTGGTAAGTTAAATGGTCATTGTAAAATGTCCTGTGATTAGGCTGGGATTACATTCAGGGGATTGCTGGGCAGTGTGGTTTGAAGTGCCGGAAAGTCTATTCAAAGGTTGATTTATTATCAAGGCATTTATCCATATACAACTCTGAAATTTGTCTTCTCCAGATAGCCACAAAACAAACAAAGAACATGAAAGTCATTCAGAGAGAAACATCAAACCCACCTCCCCTATACATAAAAGAATGGCATCCCAATCTTCAACCCCCAAACCCCCTCCCTCATCCCTCCACACAAAATGGAACAGGAACAATCCCTGCCCCGCACAAAAAAACCTAACAGAACACAACAGAGCATCATCTCCAAAGCCCTCCCCTCCCCGCACAATAAAATGGAAAAGAAATGGGTGATAAACAACACAGAATATAAAAAAGCATGCAGTCCATAAATGTAATAGTCCAATCCATAACCACAGAACCACAATGTCCATGTTGTATCTCAATTAAAAGAAAGTATAAATAAACAATAGAATTCATGAAAGACTATCCAACAGAATGGACAAGACGATTCATGTGCAAATATAAAAAGGCAAAAAAAAGGCAATGAATATCGAGAACATGAGATGAAAATTCCTTGAAAGTACATCAGTAGGTTATGGGACCAGTTCATTGATGGAGTGAGTGAAGTTATCCCTCTGGTTCAGAGGCTGATGGATGAGGAATAGCAACCACCAGCAGAATAGTGAGTTCACCTCGATAGTGGTGTTAAAATGGCTGGCTAATCTGTTCTTGAGTTTGAGCGCTGAATAGATTTCTTGTGCACAGACCAATACCTCTACAAGAGTCCAGGTCTCTTTTTCCTCTGCTTCATGGATGTTGAGAGAAGGTTATTGGTATTGATTTATTACAGGCATGGTAGCATAATGGTTAGCACAGCACTTTACAGCAGCAGTGATCCGTCTTCAATTCCTGCAGCAGTCTGTAAGAAGTTTGTACTTTCTCCTTTGGCCATGTGGGTTTCCTTCAGCTGCTCTGGTTTCCTCCCCCATTTTACTGTTCTGATTAGGAAGTTACAGGCATGCTATGTTGGTGCTGGAAGAATGGCACCACTTGTAGGCTCTGCCCACAGCGTAAGCTCAGACTGTGTTGGTTGTTGAGGAAGTTTACTGTCTGTTTCAATGTTTTAATGTACATGTGACAAATAAAGCTAATCTTTTTAAAAAGGCAGTGAATTGCATGTTTGCATAATGCTTATTTGTGCTGTCACAGTGCATTGATGTAGAACAAGGTAAGACAATAACAAAGCTGAACTACAGAAAAAGTGTAGTGCAGACAAACAATAAAATGAAAAATCAGTAATGTGCCAGATTTATTGCTGATGGCAACAACGAGGAGTGTGTGACCTCCAGACTAGAACAGAGAGTCTTCTGGGTCCAGTCTCTTCCATTGTGCCCGTTAACACAATCACCACTTCCAGTCCTGGTCCCCTCCCTCCAATGACCCCTCCTTCCCTGCCCAGCGTTCCCTCTTCTCGCCCTCCTCTGCAGAGACAAAGCAGATGACAGTTGTACGTTGGAATGGATATGCCTTTTGAGTGTTGCTTGTGCACAGGTAGTAATGAAGGCATTTACTGTTGGTCAGATCAGAGAGGAATGCAGTAAGAGACAATGTACAAACACATTACAGACAATGGCAGGATTCAAACCACAGGAGATGATTGGAAATAGTGAGTCGAAGTTACGACCATCAGCAGAACTTACCAACAATCTTACAATCTGGTTGGGCTACCTGTACCACATAGTAGGTAATTCCTTAAATCTTCAGACAATTGCAGCATTATGCATATTCCATCACTACCTTGCACAGGCAAGAGACTCTGCAGATGGTGGGAATCTCGAGTAAAATACAGAAAATGCTGGAGGAACTCAGTAAGTCAGACAACATCAGTGGAGGGCAATAAACAGTCAGGACTGATGAAGGGTCTCAGCCTGAAACGTTGAATGCTTATTCCTTTCCATAGATGCTGCCTGACCTGCTGGGTTCCATCAGCATTGTTTGTGTGTTGCCCTTGTTCAGAATCCCTTCCCCTGTAGAAGACGCGAGAGGAAGGTCTTCCCACGTCCTGCTGAGAAAGTCTGGGCCTCATGATCTTCCTTCAGTCATGGTAGGAGTAAAATTCCATCACGTATTGTCACTTCTCTGTCATTGTGTTTTCCTTTGGAAAAGATTACTTGTGACAGAAAGGAGAAATGCCCAACTCAGGGCTAAAGGTTCAGTCTTCATAGCTGGTAGGTGAAGAATTAAGGGCATAGCAGACCATAGAAGGATGCAATGTAGCAAACACTGTAACTGGAACAATGATCCTTTATTTGTCCATCCAGAATCTTCCACAGGCACTGCTACAGAAGACAACAAGCACTATGGACTGTCCCTTTATTGTCATAGTCACAGAACACTACAGCATGGGAATAAGCCCTTTGACCCCTCTAATCCATGCCAAACTGTTACTCTGCCTTGTCCTATTGGTCTGCATCTGGGCCATAGCCCTCCCATACCTTTCCCATCCATGTACGCATCCAAATTTATCTTAAATTTTCAAATCGAACCTGCATGCATCACTTCACCGGCAGCTTGTTCCACACTCACATCACCCTCTGTGTGAAGAAGTTCCCATTAAGTATTTCACTTTTCACCCTTAACCTATGATCTCTAGTTCTAGTCTCACCTGACCTCAGTGGAAAAAGCCTGCTTATATTGACCCTATATATACCCTCATAACTTTGTATACCTCTATCAAATCTCCCCTCATTCTCTTTCACCCCAGGGAATAAAGTCCAGACCTATTCAACCTTGCCCTATGACTCAGGTCCTTAAGTCTTGGCAACATTCTGGTAAATATTCTCTGCGCTCTTTCATTCTTATTGAAATCTTTCCTGTAGTAGGTGACTAGAACTGCACGCAATACTCCAAAGTAGGCCTCACCACCATTCTGTTTCTTCTGACAATTTCTTTCTGGCTCAAGGATAGCATAAAAAAAGCTTCCGTGACCTTTCTTAAGAATGGTCACCAGATGTCTTTCCTGGCTCATTGCAATTCCATTGTATTTGACAAGTGACCGAAGAGAACCACCCACCAGCTAATGAGAGGGCAATAAAATGGATTCTGCAAGGACAACAGAGCAAGAGGTACAATGGAAGCAAGGAAAGAAAATATAACTTTGGTGATAAAGTTTTTCATTTCCAGGCCTTTGAACAGAAATAGGTATTGTACTAATGGGGGTTTGGGGAGGGGTGGTTGTTGGTTTAGCAGTGTCTGTCCAAATCACAACACATTGTAATTTATACGGTTGACTTTCCGTGGATACAATGTCTCCCTGGAGTGGCACGGTAGTGTAGCGATTACCCTAACACTACTACAGCACCAGCGACCTAGGTTCAAATTCTGCCACTGTCTGTAAGGAGTTTGTATCACCACAGGGGTTTCCACCAGGTGTTCTTGTCACTTCCCATGCTGCAAAGATGTACTAGTTCTTATGTTAATTGGTCATATGAGTGTAATTGGGCAGCATGGGCTCGCTGAGCCAGAAAGGCCTGATACCGTGCTGCATCTGTAGATAAATAAACCAATATCATCCATGCAGCATGCTTGTCGAGTCAAGTCACTTTTTATTGTCATTTCAACCATAACTACTGGTACATTACACAGTAAAAATGAGACAATGTTTTTCAGGACCATGGTGCTACATGAACAATGCAAAAACTACACTGAACTATGTAAACCAACACAAAAACTACACTAGACTACAGACCTACCCAGGTCTGCATAAAATAACACAGAATAGTGTTAATAATAAACAGTTATAAATAACTAACAAGACAATAGGCACAGCAGAGGGCAGTAGGTTGGTAGTCCGATGGTTTGGGGGAAAATCTGTTACATAAATAAACAGCTGAATGGTGGCGTCCAGGATTCCGTCCGTTTCTGTACTCCCGCTGAGTATTTTGTTGCCAGAAATGTAGTCCAATTTAACGTCCATTGGAGAGCAGAATGGACGGGAGAGCCGGCTGGCTAGGGTTGCTTTTCTCCTGGCACAGACTCCTGCCCGCTCGTCTTGCTTCCGCTTACCTGGCACACCACTTACGCTGTCCCCACCTCCGGCCACTGGCATCAGGCGACTCCAAGGACTGCAGGCCCGATTCCCTCAGCAAGCTGAGGTCGCGCAATCCAACCAGCAGATTTCCCTGAAGGTTCGTTTTTGTGTGATCTCTGGATTGTAGCGGTATCTGGCGATGGTAGATAGTCACTCTGTTATCCATTGTCCTAAACCCTAATTGTGCCTTAAATTAAAAAACTGAATTAAAGTAGCACCAGATCTGAAAGGCCGCTGTTGCTGTGTGCCATGCCGCCTACAGAAACACACTGTGAAAATTAGACAGCTTGGCATTATAGTTTCTCTTTGCTGCTGACTTTTCCATGTTTATGATTGGCTGTGAAGTCTCTTCAAGGCATGCTTACCATGAAGAAATTTAAATCTTCTTTTCAATGGGAGTTCAGTGAAACCCTCTCTCACTGCTTTCCTCCTATGAGCTCTCTGTTACCTTCTAACTCTTCGCTAGCTAGCCTCCTCCTTCTACCCCCCCCCCCCCCATATTTTTATTCTGGCATTTTCTCCATTTCAGTCCGAAGAAGGGTCCTGACCCGAAATATCGACTCCGTATTTCCTTAGATGCTGCCTGACTTATTGAGTTTTGTGTGTGTTGCTCTGGATGTCCAGCATCTGCAGACTTTCTTGTGTCTATGATTTACTGCCCTAGTTTTCCTGACGTTCAGAATGTTGTCTGACAGGTTTTGGTCTGTAATGTTAGCTATCCTTGGGATACAGCACTGAACAAGCTCGGTTCCGTAGACAGAGTTCTCAATGTGACCTTCAGCCTGCTGTCATCTGTGTAATGTGGTCTGCTCCAGAAGAGAATGGAGACATGAAGGCCAGGTCCCGCTGGGGCTGCCAGAGAATAACACTGCTCTCTTTTAAAGTGCTAAAAACTTCACCAGGGTGTGGGAAGATTCAGAGACCAGAAACATTAGAGACCAGCAAAAAAAAATGCCTCCTCAACCAGCTGAATCTGCTCCCATTGCAAAGTTTATACCTGGACGAAATAATAGTCACAGTCACGCTCATTTAATGATTTTCTACATGACAGCACTATTGGATTGGTTTGTAGAATTGTTATTTTTCTTGTAGTTTATGCTTGCTTTTTATATAATCACATGCATGTAGTTGTTTGTTTACTTATTGAACACAGAATAGGACCTCCCAGCCCTTCGAGCCGTGCCCCTCATCAATCCCCTGATTTAATCCGAGCCTAATCACAGGACGATTTACAAAGATCAATTAACTGACCAACCGGTATGTCTTTGGACTATGGGAGGAAACTGGAGCAGCTGGAGGAAACCCATGTTTTCATGGGCAGAACATACAAACTCCTTACAGGCAGTGGTGGGAATTGAACCCGGGTCGCTACGCTACCATGCCACCCTAGTTTAGTGAATTCCCCAGGAGTTAAGGTCCAGTTGCTTGTGTAGTTTTCTAGAAGCTTTAGTTTTCGGTAGCAGCTATCACACCACTTGAATCTGGCTCTTTAACAGGTTAGTTGTGATCACTGAGTCACCTATTTCACTGTTGTTCTGCACTCCTCATTCTTGTCCATTATCTGCTCTTGGAGCATTTAATAAAATGGCTGTAAGCAACATGCCTCATGGCTCAGTCTTGATTTCCAAAGAACATTTGGATGCCAAAAGAGGCAGGATCCAACAGCAGTAATGAAGCAAGATCAACAATGTTTGTTGATGCGGTAGTGAAAATATATCTGTGCAAATGAAGACTTTATTTACTCAGATGTTTATCCATCTACCTATCTATATCTGTTTATTTTACTGAGAGTTACAGAATGGTATTAGGCCCTTTTGCCCCAACAAGTTTGCCGCTCTTCCCAGTTTCAACCATGTGACCAAATAATCCGTATGTCTTTGGAGTGTGGGAGGAAACTGGAGCTCCCGGAGGAAATCAGTGCAGTCAGAGGGAGCACGTACAAACCCCTTACAGACAATGGCAGAATTGAATCGGGATCACTGGTGCTGGAATAGTGTTATGCTAATGTTGCACACCTGTGGATTTTCATATAATACATTCTTATATGGACATATGAAGATACTGTAAGTGGAGGGGCAAGTAGTGCTGAGGAAGCAGGGAGAATGGGCAAAGAAGTGGCAGATGGAATATAGTGTAGGGAAGTGCATAGTTATGCACTTTGGTAGAAGGAATAAAGGTGTAGACTATTTTCTAAATGGAGAAAATTCAAAAATCAGAAGTACAAAATGTGTATTTAATATTTCTGTAATATTTGAGTAATACCATAAATGTATTGCTTGATTAATCATTCTTTGTTGTTTACATAATTCATTATGAGTTATATGTACAAGTACGTGAATGGCATACGTCATTACACCACCAAGTCACGCGCGCCTCACAAAAGTAAATTACAATACATAACACAGAGAAGATTTGTGAAGGAGTCTCTGAAAGTTAACTTGCAGGTTGAGTCATTGGTAAGGAAGGCAAATGCAATGTTGGCATTCATTCTGAAAGGACTAGAATATAAGAGCAAGGATGTAATACTGACGCTTTTTAAGGTATTGTTCAGACTGCACTTGGAGTATTGTGAGTCGTTTTGGGCCCCTTATCTTAGAAAAGGTGTGCTGGCATTTCAGAGGGTGCAGAAGAGGTCCATGAGAATGATTATGGGAATGAAAGGGTTAACATATGAAGAGTGTGTGAAGACTCTGGGCCTGTACTTGCTGGAGTTTAGAAGAATGAAGTTGGGGGGGGGGGTGTTCTCCTTGAAACCTATCAAATATTGAAAGGTCTGGATGGAGTGGATGTTTCCTCTTGTGGGTGAGTCCAGAACCAAAGGGTAAATAGCCTAAAACTCGACAGATGCCCATTTAGAACAGAGATGAGGGAGAATTTATTCAGCCAAAGTGTAGTGAATCAGTGGAATTCACTGCCACAGGCAGCTTTGGAAGTCAAGTCATTGGGTATATTTAAAGCGGAGGTTGATGGTTTCATAATTAGTCAGTTCATCAAAGGATGGGGAGAAGACTGGAGACAGATAATAAGAGAGGGATAATAAATCAGTCATGATGGAAAAGTGGAGATTTGATGGGCAGAATGGCCAATTTCTGATCTATGCCTTATGGTCTTGTGATGACAGTATTTACATATTCATGAGTAACAGTGGCTGTCCATTGTATCCGACGATGATAGGAGACCTGTTCAGAAGAATTTTTAAAGTGAAAAAGTTGTGGCACTGGGGCAATTCCACTCTCTTGTCCTCAGAAGTCCAGGTCCAGTGGTATGAACAAATGCCACAAACTGGGGTCTTCCTTGGTTGCAGTGGGTGACCCTGATGTCTTCTGTGCCTTGTCCATAAGATCATAAGATATAGGAGCAGAATAGGCCATTCAGCCCTTCGAGTCGGCTCCACCATTCAATCATAGGCTGATCCAATTCTTCCAGTCATCCCCACTCCACTGCCTTCACCACATACCCTTTGATGCCCTGACTAATCAAGAACCAATCTATCTCTGTCTTAAGTACACCCAATGACTTGGCCTCCACAGCCACTCATGGCAACAAATTCCACAGATTTACCACTCTCTGACTAAAGTAATTTCTCCGCACCTCAGTTCTAAAAGGACATCCTTTGATCCTGAAGTCATGCCCTCTTGTTCTAGAATCCCCTACCATGGGAAATAACTTTGTCATATCTAATCTGTTCAAGCCTTTTAACATTAGGAATGTTTCTATAAGATCCCCCTCATTCTCCTGAACTCCAGTGAATACAGCCCAAGAGCTGCCAGATGTTCCTCATATGGTAACCCTTTCATTCCTGGAATCATTCTTGTGAATCTTCTCTGAACCCTCTCCAATGTCAGTATATCCTTTCTAAACTAAAGAGCCCAAAACTGCACACAATACTCCAAGTGTGGTCTCACAAGTGCCTTATAGAGCCTCAACATCACATCTCTGCTCTTATATTCTACCGGCATGAATACTTCACAACCAACTCAACCTGGAGGTTGACCTGGATGTTAACCTTTACGATATATTACACAAAGACTCCCAAGTCCCTTTGCATCTCTGCATTTTGAATTTTCTCCCCATCTAAATAATAGGCTGTCCATTTATTGCTTCCACCAAAGTGCATGACCATACACTTTCCAACATTGTATTTTATTTGCCACTTCTTTGCCCATTCCCCTAAACTATCTAAGTCTCTCTGCAGGTTCTCTGTTTCCTAAACACTACCTGCTGCTTTAGCTATCTTTGTATCATCGGCAAGTTTAGCCAGAAATCCATTAAAACCGTAGTCCAAATCATTGGCATACATTGTAAAAAGCAGCGGTCCCAACACCGACCACTGTGGAACTCCACTGGTAACCAGCAGCCAGCCAGAATATGATCCCTTTATTCTCACTCTCTGTTTTCTGCCGATCAGCCAATGCTCCACTCATGCTAGTAACTTCCCTGTAATTCTGGAAACATAGAAAACCTACAGCACAATACAGTCTCTTCGGCCCACAAAGCTGTGCCAAACATGTCCTTACATAGGAAATTACCTAGGGTTACCCATAGCCCTCTATTTTTGTAAGCTCCGTCTACCTATCCAGGAGTTTCTTAAAAGACCCTATCATATTTGTCTCCACCACTGTCGCCGACATACTCATACTCCACGTACTCACCACCCTCTGCGTGAAAAAAATAACCTTGTCATCTCCACTGTACCTATTTCCAAGCATTTTAAAACTGTGCCCTCGTGTGCTAGCCATTTCAGCCCTGGGAAAAAAGCCTTTGACTATCCACATGATCAATGCCTCTTATCATCTTGTACACCTCTATCATGTCACCTCTCATCCTCCGTCGCTCCAAGAAGAAAAGTCTGAGTGCACTCAACCTATTCTCATAAGACATGCTCCCCAATCCAAGCAACATCCTTGTAAATCTCCTCTGCACCCTTTCTATGGCTTCCGCATCTTTCCTATAGTGAGGCGACCAGAACTGAGAACAGTACTCTGTGGGGTCTGACCAGGGTCCTATATAGCTGCAACATTACCTCTCGGCTCCTAAACTCAATCCCATGATTGATGAAGGCTAATGCATCGTATGCCATCTTAACCACAGAGTCAACCTGCGCAGCTGCTTTAAGTGTCCTATGGATCTACAAAGCAATGTCCCCTTGTATCCCATTCTTCCTTACTTTCTCAATAAGCCTTGCATGTGATAGAGAAGGGTCAGAGCCTTCTACTTCCTGAGGGGACTGAGTCCTTTAACATCTGCCGGTTGATGCTGAGGATGTTCTACGAGGCTGTGGTGGCCAGTGCTATCATGTTTGCTGTTGTGTGCTGGGGCAGCAGGCTGAGGGTAGCAGACACCGACAGAATCAACAAACTCATTCATAAGACCAGTGATGTTGTGGGGGTGGAACTGGACTCTCTGATGGTGGTGTCTGAAAAGAGGATGCTGTCCAAGTTGCAAGCTATCGTGGACAATGTCTCCCATCACTCCATAATGTACTGGTTAGGCACAGGAGTACGTTCAGCCATAGACGCATCCCACCGAGATGTAACACTGAGCGTCATAGGAAGTCATTCCTGCCTGTGGCCATCAAACTTTACAACTCCTCTCTCAGAGTGTCAGACACCTTGAGCCAATAGGCTGGTCCTGGACTTACTTCCACTTGGCATGATTAACTTATTATTATTTAATTATTTCTGGTTTTATATTGCTATATTTCTTCACTATTCTTGGTTGGTTCAACAGTAACGAAACCCAATTTCCCTCAGGATCAATAAAGTATGTCTGTCTGTCTGTCTTATCAAATGCCTTGCTAAAATCCATATACACTATATCTATGGCTCTACCTTCATCAATGTGTTTAGTCACATCCTCAAAAAATTCAATCAGGCTTGTAAGGCATGACCTGCCTTTGACAAAGTCATGCTGACTACTCCTAATCATATTATGGCTCTCCAAATGTTCATAAATCCTGCCTCTCATGATCCTCTTCATTATCTTACCAATCACTGAAGTAAGACTCACCGGTCTATAATTTCCTGGGCTATTTCTACTCCCTTTCTTGAATAAGGGAACAACATGCGCAACCCTCCAATCCTCTGAGAACCTCTCCCCTCCACATTGATTATGTAAAGATCATCGCCAGAGGCTCAGCAATCTCCTCCCTCGCCTCCAACAGTAGCCTGGGGTACACCTCGTCCGGTCCCTGTGACTTATCCAACTTGATGCTTTCCAAAAGTTGCAGCACATCCTCTTCCTTAATATGTACATGTTCATGCTTTTCAGTCTGCTGTAAGTTGCCGAGATCCTTTTCCATAGTGAGTACTGAAGCAAAGTATTCATTAAGTACCTCTGCTATCTCCGCCAGTTCCATACACACTCTTCCACTGTCACACTTGAGTGGTCCTATTCTCGCACATCTTATCCTCTTGCTCTTCACACATTCTGTGCACTCTTATCTTGTTAAGCAGCCTCATGTGTGGCTCCTTGCCAAAGGCCTTCTGAAAATCCAAGTACACCGTGTTACTGCATCTCCTTTGTCTACCCTGCTTGTAATTTCCTCAAAGAATTGCAGTAGGTTAGTCAGGGAGGAATTTCCTTTCAGGAAACCATGCTGGCTTTGGCCTATCTTGTCATGTGCCTCCAAGTACTTTGTATTGTCATCCCTACAATCGATTCCAACAACTTCCCAACCAGTGATGTCAGGCTAACAGGTCTATAGTTTCCTTTCTGCTGTCTCCCACCCTTCTTAAATAGTGGAGTAACATTTGCAATTTTCCAGTCATCTGGTACAATGCCAGAATTTATTGATTCTTGAAAGATCATTGTTAATGCCTCTGCAATCTCTCCGGCTACTTCTTTCAGAACCTAAGGGTGCATTCCATCAGGTCCAGGAGATTTATCTACCTTCAGACCATTAAGTTTCCTGAGCACCTTCTCAGTTGTAATTTTCACTGCACATACTTCACTTCCCTGACACTCTTGAATGTCTGGTATGCTGCAGATGTCTTCCAGTGTGAAGACTGATGCAAAATACGCATTCAGTTCCTCTGCTATCTCTGTGTCTCTCATTACAGTATCTCCAGCGTCATTTTCTATTGGTCCTATATCTACCCTCAAATCTCTTTTACTCTTTATATACTTAAAAAAGCTTTTGGTATCTCCTTTGATATTATTCCTCTCATAATTCATCTTTTCCTTCCGAATGACCTTCTTAGTTTCCTCTGCAAGTTTTTAAAAGCTTCCCAATCCTCTATCTTCCCACTAGTTCTGGCTTCCTTGTATGCCCTCTCTTTTGCTTTTACTTTGGTTCTGACTTCACCTGTCAGCCACAATAGAGTCCTTCCCTTTGAAAATTTCTTCGTATTTAGACTATATCTGTCTTACACTTCCCTCATCTTTTGCAGAAACTCCAGCCATTGCTGTTCTGCTGTCCTTCCGACAAATGTCCCTTTCCAGTCAACTTCAGCCAGTTTCCCTCTCATGTCATTGTAATTTTCTTTATTCCACTGAAATACTGATACATTGGATTTTATTTTCTCCTCTCAAATTTCAATGTGAACTTGATCATATTGTGATCACTGTTCCCTAAGAGTCCCTTAACCTTAAGCTCCCTTATCACCTTCGGATTATTGTCATGCCTTTCGCTTTCCATGGTCTGTTGCAGTACTGTCTGCCTGGCCGTTGGATCTCACTCTAGATCTTATCTGTGTAGTCCGCCAGGGCTGACTTTACATGCTATGACATGCATGTTCCTATCTCACCAGGGTAGCTGCTGGCTACCCTCACTTGGTCTGGCCCACCTGCCGAAGCGGTGGTCTGTGGTGTGGCTGCTGTCACATACAAACAGCTACTTGGAGCCGTGGGTGAGAGCTGAGTGTTTGGTGGGGACCAAAGAGCTGCCCCAGACTGAACATGGCAAACCCCTTCACCGGAGGTCTTACCTCTCCTGTACACTCCAAAAGGGGTCCATTTAGTTAGCAGTACTTATTTCAAGGTGATCATGCTTATTATATTGAAGCTCTGAATCATCATTCATTTGTGGGACATCCTGATGATCCTGCATCTGCCTCATTCAGTGGTTTGTAATGTGAATTGGGAGTCAGAGTGCAAGGCGGGGTGTGTAGACTGTGGGCTTGGTGCATGATCAGGTCTGAGGCTGAGGTCCAGAACGCAAGTGGTCTGCAATGTGGATGGATTTCCAGCTGAGCTGGAGTTTGCTTTCCTACTGTATTTAAATTTATTGGATACATGGAAAATCTTAGAACATTACTGTGCAATATGTGGAATAGAGAGGGAAATGTACTGAGTATGCATGGGAGTAATAGTTCATTCATTCATTCGTTATGCCCCCTGTCATATGACATGGGCGATCATGGTCTTTCCATAACCATCATTGTTCATGGCAAATTTTTCTACAGAAGTGGCTTGCCATTGCTTTCTTATAGACAGTCTCCTGATAGTACAAGTGACCCCAGCCATTATCAATACTCTTCAGAGATTGTCTGCCTGGTGTCAGTGGTCACATAACCAGGACTTGTGATATGCACTGGATGCTCATACGTCCATCCACCATCTGCACGTATGGCTTCACATGACCTTGATGGGGGCTAAGCAGTTGGTACGCCTTGCTGAAAGGTGACCTGCAGGCTAGCAGAGGGAAGAAGTGCCTTGCACCTCCTTTGATTGAGGTGTATCTCCACCCCACCAACAATGAATGATGGTTCAATGCCTCTAAATGTTAAAGGATACTGCAAAAGCACCGTCCATCTCGCTATTAGATAACTGAATGGCCTGTGAACTCTACCTCTATTTGTCTTTTGTGCTATTTATTTTTGTAACGTAGTATTTTGTTATGTATTGCATTGTACCGCTGCTGTAAAAGAACAATTTTCACAATGTATGTCAGAATCAGGTGTAATATCACTGGCATAGGTCGTGTATTTGTTAACTTTATGGCAGCAATACAATGAAATACATGACAAATAAATATAGAGAAACAAAACTGAGTTACTGTGTGTGTGTGTGTGTGTGTGTGTATGTGTATCTGTGTTTTAAATAGCTAAGTTAAAATGAATAGTGCAAAACAACTGGAATAAAAAAAAGTAGTCAGGTGATGTTCATGGGTTCAATGTCCATTTATATATCAGATGACAGAGGAGAAGAAACTGTTTCTGAATCACTGAGTGTGCCTTCAGGCTTCTGCACCTCCTTCCCAATAAAAACAGTGTCAAGAGGGTATATCCAAGGTGGAGGGGGTCCTTAATGATGGGCATCACCTTACTAAGGCACCGCAGCTTGAAATGTCTTGGATTCTGTGGAGGCTGGTACCCATGATGGAGCTGACTAATTTTACAGGTTTCCACAACTTATTTCGACCTTATGCAGTAGTGCCCCCCCCCCCCCCATACCAGATGGTCTGACAGTTCTCATTGAAAACAATGGAAAGCATATGTCCATGATAATAAACCTGGTTCTGATTATTGGAATTTTTTGCTGTTTTTGGGAATGAAGTAATAGGTTGTAGAACTAGAGTCATACAGAACTAAAATAGACCTTTAGTTCAATGGATTCTGCACTAACCATCAACCGCTTACATACTCTGATCAGAGAACATAGCACAGGAACAGGCTCTGTGGCCCATGATGCTGTGCTGAACAAATTACATTACCAATCAAATGCTCAACTAATCTGACCATGTCTGCTTACACAACATCCATATCCTATTTCCTCAACATTCATGTATCTATCTTCGAGACTCTTGAACACATCTATCATATCGGGCTTCTCCACCTCTACCCCAGGCAGGTACATTCCAGATATGCACCATTACCTGTATAAAAGAAAAACACCTGTATAAAAGAAAAACTAGGGTTGCATATCTCCTTTGACCTTACCAACCCTCTCACTTTCAATGCATGTCATGTGGAATTATCCATTTCAACCCTGGGAATCCTATACAAATTCTATTTAATTCTTCCTTCTACCTTCCACTCAACTTTCCCCAGAACCTATGACTCACCTGTGTGCTTGGGGCAACCCACGTGCACACCTTTGGGAGGAAATTGGAGCACGCTGCGGAAATCCATGCAGTCACAAGGAGAATGTGCAAACGCCTCACAGGTAGAACCTGAAGTCAGCATTAAATTCTGGTCTCTAGCACTCTTTGAGGTAGCAGCTTTACCAGCTATGCACCTGTATCCCCTCCTCCCCCACCCCCTCAAGTTGTGTTTTATCTTGTCAAGATTTTAGGAATTAAACTTTATTCTTCAAACAGCTTTGAAAAGTGTCCTAAATCTCCTTCTCTGTCATCTGCCGCATCTACTCAAGTCCGTAAATCCCTCAAAGTTGTTCCGCAAGTTGATTGGGTGCTTAAAAAGTTGTATAGTGTGTTGATCTTCATCAGTTGGAAGGTCAAATTCAAGAACTGTGAACTCAATCTATAAAACTCTGGTTAGAACACACATGGAGTATTGTTCTGGTTGCCTCATTAAAGAAAGAATGTGGAAGCTTTAGGGAGGGTGCAGATGAGATTCACTAGAATGCTGCCTGGGTTAGAGAGCACGTTTTATGAGGAAAGGCTGAGTGAGCTTGGGTGTTTCTCCTTGGAGTGAAGGATGTTGAGAGGTGACTTGATAGAGGTATACTGGATAATAAGAAGTATTGATTGAGTCGTCAGTCAGAGGCTTTTTAACCTGGGTGAGAAATGGCTAGTATGAGAGAATATTTCTTTAAGGTAATTGGAGAAAGATGTAGGAAATATTTAGGAGATAGGTTTTTTACACAGAGTGGTGAGTGCATGGAATGCACTGCCAAGGGTGAGGGTAGAGGCAGATCTTTAGGGACATTTATGAGACTTTTAGATAGACACATTGATAGAACAATGGATGGCTCTATGGGAGGGAAGGGTCTATACTGTGTTGTAATATTCTATATTCTAAGATGAATTGCTTTCTGTGTGGGTTCTGTGCCATGATGACGTGGGGGATTATTGGCCAATGGTACAATGTACTATTAATCCCCAAAGAACTAACATTTAACTTCCTGTTGCTCTGGAAACCTGAGTTGAATGAAATCCCTCTCACAGAACAGATATATTTGGCAGCTACCTCTGTATTTTATGTTTTATGTTGATCACTATGTTGGAGGGTCCCAAGCCCGGCTGTGAAAGGAGAAGGGTTGGGCATTGGGCTAGCAACCCCATTCCGTAAAAACCCAGAAGCACCGACAGAAGCTTCAAAGATCTCATTCCTTGGAGTGGAAGGATCTTTGCCTAGAAGTCATGTGATGAAAGTGGAAGCCACAGGGTCGATTAACCTTTTGGACTCGGGCGAATTGTGGTCAGTGGTCTATGCTCCAGGAAGGAGAGGGAGGAGAAGAAGGACACTACTGCTACATTTAGGTAAAAGCTGAGAGTGCTATTTTAAATCTTCCTTGCCTCAGTGGGAACTTTTTATTAGGACGTAGATCAGAAATTACATTGCACAAATTACTCAAAACAAGCTAATTAATATCACAGGTGGTGAAGCATTTTTCTAAGATGTTGACAAAGATTTTGAAAAGAAAAGTAATTGTTCCGAACACTGGGCAGAATGAGGGTGGGTTCGGACAGCTGCCTGGACTTGCACAGAGCTATCGTAGCTGTCTGTCCTCCAGCACATTTTCAAAGCAAGGCATTGGCAACTCGGGACAAGAATGAGAAGAAAGCTCTTTTCACCTGGAGGTGATTAATCTTTGGAATTTGCTGCCCAAGAGTGCAGATGTAGTTCTATCACTGAGTATTGATTTTTAGATATTAAGGGATTTAAGGACATGGAATTAGTGCAGGAAAGTGGCATAGAGATAACAGATCAGCCGCTATATTATTGAATAGCGGAGCAGCCATGGGAATCCAAATAGACTGTCCCTGATTCAGTTTAATGTGCCCTTTTCGTCACACACTCTAAATATTAAAAGACTGAGTGTCCATTAAATCTTGTATACAAAATGATGAGGGGTATATATAGAGTAAATGCAAGCAGGCTTTTTCCACTGAGGTTGGGTGAGACCAAAACTACAGATTATGTGTTTTTAAATCTATTCATTTACAGGATGTGGTCACTGTCAGCTAAGCCAGCATTTATTGCCCCTCCCTAGTTGCCCTTGAGAAGGTGGTGATGAGCTGCCTTTTTGAACTGCTGCAGCCCCTGAGGTGTAGGTACACCCACAGTGCTGTCAGGGAAGGAATTCCATGATTTTGAACCAGTGACAATGAAGGAACAGTGATATCTTTCCAAGTCAGGATGGTGAGTGACTTGGAGGGCAATTTCCAAATGGTGGTATTTCCAAGTATCTGCTGTTCTTGTCCTTCTAGATGGTGGTAGTTGTGGGCAGGAAGGTATTGCCTTAGGAACTTTGGTGTGCATCTTGTAGATAGTACACACTGCTGCAAATGTTCATCAGTGGTGGAGGGAATTGGATGCTTGTGGAAGGGGTACCAATCAAGAGGGCTGACTTGTCCTGGATGGTGTCGAGCTTCTCGAGTGATGATGGAGCTGCACTCATTCAGGTGAGAGGCGAGTATTCCATTACACTCCTGACCTGAGCCTTGTAGATGGTGGACAGGCTTTGGGGAGTCAGGAGGTGAGTTACACACCACAGGATTCCTAGACCTTGACCTGCTCTGGTAGCCACAGTGTTTATATCGCTAGACCAGTTCAATTTCCTGTCAATGGCAACCCCCAGGATGTTGATAGGGTCAAAGGTGAAATGTTTAAGGGGAATGTTGGGGGGAACTTCTTCACTCAGAGGGTGGTGAAAGTATGGAACAAGCTGCCAGTGGAAGTGGTGGATGTGAGGTCAATTTCAACATTTAAGAGAAATTTAGAGAGGTACGTGGATGGGTGGGGTATGGAGGGCTGTGGTCCAGGTGCGGGTTGATGGGAATGGCATGGACTGATTCTGCGTTTTAGTGCTCTGTGACTCTATCACTTTATCTCACCTCAGTTTATCAGCATTACTAATTTGCAGCACCCCAGGTGATTGTCTATGAACAAACTTTCATAGAGATTCCTGTTCCATGAACTTTGTGTATGGAATTCAAGTGCAGCAAAGACAGCCGTGCATCTGAAAGATCCATTGGTCGGGGTCAACCATGGATGTTGTGTCCCAGCTGTCTACCTGATACGCAAGCCTGGGCAGTATGATATGGAGAGCAAGCTGATGCCCATGGAACAGGCTCACCCTCTCCACGCATCCGATGAACCCAAAAGAACAGCAGGGACAGATACAGTTTGGCACTAGTGGCTTCGCAGTAGCTGCCAGTCCGCATTGAATTCAACATAGGACTGCTTTACTGGCTCCAGTTCTGTATTTTCCCTCAGGGTTTATTCCCGAAGCCTTCCCCATGGATGGATATAGCCCCAAGGCAGCGGAGGTTTAAGATCAGTTTTCCATCTCCAACGTGAGCCGCCAATCATGGCTGACAAGATTGAAGTAACTGGTTTTAAGGCACCAGCAGCTCTCCTTTGCCCCTTCTCATGCAGTAGCAATGGTTCCACTGAGCTTAGTCACGAAGCCACACATGAAGGCTGGGAGGTGGACTTGGTTGTCAGAAGCTTTTTGCCATGTGTGTCATTGAGAGCTTATCCCCAATACCTACCCCGGTTATGACAACTTCAAGAAAAATAATATCATTATTTTTGCACTAATCGGGCAGATGATGGGTTGGAACAGTAGCATAATGGATACAGTGCCAGTGACTAGGGTTCAGTTCTGCTACTGTCTGTAAGGAGTTTGTAAGTTCCCCTGTGACTGTGTGGTTTTCCTGTGGGTACTTCAGTTTCCTCTCATACTCTAAACTCGTTTAGGTTAATAGGTTAATTGGTCGCATGAGTGTAATTGGGCAACGTGGGCTCGTTAGGTCGGAGAGGCTGTATCTCTAAAAAGTGTAAAGGAGTCTGAAAGTATGTACCACCAGTCTAAAGGAGTGCCTTTAACACAAAGTACACTGCAGATGCTGTGGTCAAATCAACACGTACAAACAAGCTGGATGAACTCAGCAGGTCGGGCAGCATCCGTTGAAATGAGCAGTCAACGTTTCGGGCCGAGACCCAAGGAGAGCCTTATTCCCCCTCCTTTAAGATTATTAAATAGTTTCCCAGTTGGACTCTTGACCTCACAATCTACCTCGCTAAGATCTTTTCCCTTTTTATACACTTTTTCAGTAGCTTTGCATCGTTATTGCTTTACCGTGTTGTAGCTCAATGCACTGTGTAATGATCTGATCTGTATGATCAAGATTTTCACTGGATCGCAGTACATGTCACAATAATAAAACAGTAACAAATTCAAAATTTTATGTTTTTCATTTAAAGACAAGGTATTTATTCAGTTTCTTGCATTTAAGCTCTCCAGATGCCCTGGTGTGATTTAAACTCATGTATCCAGATCAGTGATTTAGAACTCCGACTCCTTTTCTTGTAATATGACCATGAAACGATCTTTGTATCATGAGGATTGTTTCATGGTCATGTTACCCGACCATCATTTCCCTCTCCTAACGCATTATCATGGCAACCACTTGGTTTGCAACTCAGAGGCACAAGGACATTGATAGGATGCAGAACTGGGCTGAGAAGTGGCAGATGGAGTCCAACCCAGGTAAGTGTGAGGTGGTTCATTTGGTAGGTCAAATATGATGGCAGAATACAGTATTAATGGTAAGACTGTTAGCAGTGTGGAGGAACAGAGGGTCCGAGTCCATAGGATATTCAAAGCTGCTGTGCAGGTTGACTCTGTGGTTAAGAAAGCATACGGTACGTTGGCCTTTGTCAACCATGAGAATGTGTTTAAGAGCTGAGAGGTAATGTTACAGCTATATAGGACCCTGGTCAGGCCCCACTTGGAGTACTGTGCTCTGTTCTGGTCAACTCACTACAGGAAGGAGGTGGAAATTACAGAAGGGGTGCAGAGGAGATTTACAAGGATGTTGTGTGGATTGGGGAGCGTGTCTTATGAGAATAGGCTGTGTGAACTCTGCCTTTTCTCTTTGGAGTGACAGACGATGAGAGGTGACCTGATAGAGGTGTTTAAGATGACGAGAGGCATTGATCGTGTGGATAGTCTGAGGCTTTTTCCCAGGGCTGAAATGGCTGAGGGCAGAGTTTTAAGGTGCTTGGAAGTAGGTACGGAGGTGATGTCAAGGGTAAGTTTTTAACACAGAGGGTGGTGAATGTGCAGAATAGGCTGCCGACAACAGTGGTGGAGGCGGATACGATAGGGTCTTTTACGAGTCTCCTGGATAGGTACATGGAATTTAGAAAAATAGAGGGCTATGGGTAACCTTTGGTAATTTCTAAGTTAATACACGTTCAGCACAGCATTGTGGGCTGTAGGGCCTGTATTGTGCTGTAGGTTTTCTATGTTTTTATGTTTCTAAGATGCTGGAAGGCCTGGGCAATGCACACAAAATGTTGGAGGAACTGAGCATTCATGGACAGGAGTAAAGAGTTGACAGGGAGAGCCTATTTCTTGAGCTATTGGAGTCCCCCATGGTGACAGTGCACCCAGAGTGCTGTCAGGTAGGAGTTTCCAGGGCTTAGGAGCAGGTAAGTTTTGCCGTTGGAGATTGAAGTCAGATTGCTATGTGAGTCAGTTTTCTTGGGGATGAATTGCAGGCAGGAGTTTACCATGGTGATCATTTCTTGCACTCTTTGGAATGTAAGGCGTATCAAAACTCTTCATGTCATTACAAGAATGGGTAGCATATTCACAATACATAAACTTCATGAAAGTCAGCCTAGTGTAGTCTTCAAATATACCCTCTTATGTGTAAAGTCACTTTCTAAGCTGCAGCCTCGGTAAACTAGCCTGGATTTTACTGTTATGGTTTATATGTAGGTGTGATTTTTATACGTGGCCTTGTTCTTTTTTCCTTTATTTAACAGAAATCAGAGCTAATAGTACCAGCATTATTCATGACTGCCGAAATTTGTTAAAGGGAATTGATGATGCAGAATTGTCCCATGCGTTATCACTGCTCTGTTTCTTTTCAGGGGGTCAAACGGCATGGGAACAAGCCGTAGGTCCATCGTAACTGCGCCAACCATCAAGTGCACTTTTACACTCATTTCGTTGTATCTTCCTTCCATTCCCATCAGCTCCCTCCCCAAATTCCTCCAACTTTTATCAATTTTTACTTTACTTTGAGATACAGACCTTAAACGTGCCTTTTCGACTCAACGACCCAGTGCTGCACAATTATGGTCATGTGACCAATGAACCTACCTAGCTGTGTATCTTTGGAATGTGGGAAGAAACTGCAGCATCCAGAGGAAACCCACGTGGTCATGGGGAGAATGTCCATACACCTCACAGACGGTGGCAGAATTGAACTCCGGTTGCTGATGTTAATAGTGTTACGCTACTTTGCTGCCCACTAAAATAGCAGATGGTGGTTACCAAGGGCAATTGATAGTGGCCAATTAACCTACCAATTTGTAGATCCATGGGACGTGAGAAGAAACTAGAGGATCTTGAGGAACTCATTGGGCACAGGGATGACATGCAAACTCCACACAGACAGCACTGGAGATCACAATTGAACTCAGGTAATTTTGGCTGTGAGGCAGCAGTTCTACCAGGTGTGCAACAGTGTTGCCCTTTCAAGTTCATGGGTAGAGAAAGCAATTTCACTGTTAATGTAAGAGCAGCAACTTTAAGACTACCTTCCGGCAATCACATACCTTTGTCAACCAGAGATCAGTAAGACAGGAAACAGGTATTTCATTAAAAACAAGACAATTATCATCCTATCAACCCACTTCCATTAGCATGGTCATGAAAAGTTTCACTGAAATTTTTTTCAAGCGGCACTTACCAATATCCTGTAAGCACTAGTTGCAGTCTGTGGGGCTTGCTCAGGTCCAGACTTCACTGTATTTTCTGCAGCCTACACAAAGTGGTGGACGTAGCCCAGTCCATTGCAGGCAAAACCCTCGCCACCACTGAGCACACCTACAAGGAGCGCTGCCACAAGATAGTGTCCATCAAGGACACTCACCATCCATGCCATGCTGCCAGTAAGAAGGAGGTACCCACACTTGGGACCATCCACACCACCGGGTTCAGGAACAGTTATTACCCTTCAACCATCAGAATCCTGAACCAGCATGGATAACTTTGCTCGCCTCAACACTGAAATGGCTTCACAACTGGACTCACTTTCACGGACTCTACAACCCATGTTCTCAGTATCATTTAGCTACTTTTTGTCTTTTTTTGCTTTGGTTGTCAGTCTTTGCTTGTGTATAATTTTTCATAAATTCTATTGCATTTGTTTATTTTCATTTAAAGGCCTGAAAGAAAATGAATGTCAAGGTAGTAGATGGTGACATATGCATACTTGGATAATAAATTTTATTTTGACTTTGCCCTTGATCTTAAAATCCTAAATCATTCTTGCAATGGATCAAAGATAGTGAAGGTCTTGTGAAAGAGTTAAAAAAAAAATAGCCCGATGTTCCTCAGTATATTGCTCTCTTAAAAATGACCAAAAGTAAAGGCAAATTATATAGTTACATGAATGGCAGGCCGGAGATTGTCAAGTGCCCTGAAATAATGAAACAAGTGAGAGGGAAGTCAAAATTAAGTAAAAGCAAAATTGCTGTAATACAATTTATATATGAAGGCTTTCTTAAAGTTCAAACTGACAAATAAATAGAAATGATTACCATGTTCAGGCAAAGAAATGGCAGATGGAATGCAGCATCGTGAAGTGTATCGTCTTGCACTTTGATAGAAGAAATAAATGAGTAAACAATTTTCTAAATGGAAAGAAGATTCAGAAATCCAAGATGCAAAGGGACTTGGGAGTGCAGGTTGAGTCAGTGGTGAGGAAGGCAAATGCATTCGTTTCAAGAGGACTAGAATATAAAAGCAAGGTTGAGGCTTTATAAAGCACTGGGCGAGGCCTCACTTGGAGTATTGTGAGCAGTTTTGGGCCCCTTATTTAAGAAAGGATGTGTTGACGTTAGAGAGCGTTCAGAGGAGGTTCCTGAGGACCTACTGATGGCTTTGGACACTCACTGCTGGGTTGAGCGTTAAACTAGCAACTTGGCTTTGTAAAAAAAACAGACAAATGCTAAACAAATGGCAAGGTTGCTGCCTGATGTGGCACCAAGTATACGGGAGGATGTGCGTAAGTTACCATGGATCAGGATTGAAAAAAAATCGGAAGTTCTCTTACTATGTAAGTCGGAACAGGTACATCCAATATTATTTAGCGTCAGTTAGTCAAATGTTTGTCCTAGTATATAGTATATATTTTACCTTTCTATGCATATAAAACACTTAAAAAAGTATGTTTTAGCGCCGGACTCAGGAATGGAAGTTCCTGAGTTTGATCCAGTGACAGGTTGCTCCCCAGCGCGCTCTCCTTCTGTGCCTGGTTGATGTGGAGGATCAAAAACCCAAAACTCCAAAACCCAATAATTGAGCCTCTGTGTTGCTTAGTAATAATTGTAGCTTTCATTGAGACAGGGCCTTTCTCACTTTATCCTTTAAAATTGTTCCGATTGTTGACCGACCGTAGTTGAACACTTTTACAATGACCGATGGCATTTCACCTCTTTCTGATCGCTTTATTATTTCCACTTTATTTTCAATCGTGATCGTGATTATTTTTGTGAACAGAAACACTGCGGATTCAGAGTTCTGCCGCCGGGTTGTAGCGTCCACCGCACTAACAGTTTAAATAAGGTCTGGGATTCCGCTGGGTCCTAAGGTCCACTGCATTGAGACAGGTTGAATAAGGGACTTGAGCATCTGCGTTTTTTAGTATCCGTAAGGGGTCCCGGAACCAATCCCTCGAGGATAAGGAGGGCTGACAGTAATGGCAATGTATTTTCTACGCATTAATAGAACATTCAGAGGTCTGATGGCAGAAGGGAAGAAACTGTTTTTAAAATGCTGAGTCCATATGTTTAGGCTCCTATACCCCCTTCTAACGAGAAGAGGGCGTGTCTCAGATGGTGAGGGTTCTTATGATGGATGCTGTGCCCATGATGGAGCTGTCAGAGTCTTCAACACTCTGCAGCTTTCAATCCATTGTGTTGAGATCTCCAGACAGGCAGTGATGCAACCAGTCGGAATGCTCTCCTCGGTACAACTGTAGAAATTTGCTTGAGTCTTTGGTTACATACCCAGTCTCTTCAAGTTTCTAATGCAGTGTTGCTGTTGGCGTTCCTTTATACATAAATGAAATAATCTGAATGTACATTGATAATAAATTAACTTAGAATTTAATTGCATCAATATGTTGGGCCTAGGGTAGACCCTGTGAGACAGTGACTCCCAGGAACTAGAAACTGCCCACTCTTTCCACTGGTGACCCCCTCCCCCCCCATGAGGATTGGTGCATGTTGTTCTAACTTCCACCTCCTGAAGTCCACGATCCATTGGGTGCAAGGTGGTTGTTCTGACTCCACATGACCAACCGATCTGTTTTGCTTCTCGTCGCCATCTGAGATTCTGCAAATGACAGCGGTGCCATTAGCGAGTTATATAGATGACCCTTGAGCAGCGCCTAGCCACACAGTTATGAGTGTCGACAGAGTCTGTCAGTGGGCTTAGAATACATCCTTGAAGTACGCTGGTGTAGACTGTCAGCGAGGAGATGTCACCGCCAAATCTGTAATGAAAAATAAATCAGAACAGCAGGAGCTCTTCGAAGTGATGCTTCTCTTTGGAATTACTGCTTCGTATTCTTGGGAAGCTTGGTGCTCCTGATGCTTTGATTTGAAGCATCGGCATTTGCTCTCCCCCATCGATGCTGCTCGACCGGCTGAGATCCCCTGTCTGATTATTTGGTGCTGATTTTCCATCTGGCAGATGTAATGAAGATCCACTGTGACACCCTGGATTGACATCCTTCCCTCCATGAGGAGATCTCCAATTGCTGCAGTTGAGAACAAGATGGGAAGGTGTCCTTTTGGGTATAGGGGCAATGGATTCAATTAAGTTCTGTTAAGAATTGGGCAAGATAAAACGAGAAATTCCACAAATGCTGGAAATCCAAAGTAACACATATAAAATGCTTGACTGTTTGCCCGGTACTGTAGTGGTTAGCATTTCAGAGTGCAGGGCCCAATTCTAGCGCCGTTTTGTAAGGAGTCTCTCCTGTAAACAGTCCACCCCGTGGAATGCTTAGGTATTCCCCTGGTGCTCCGATTTCCTCCCACAGTCTAAAGTCATACTGTGTAGGTTAATTGGTCATTGTAAAGTGCCCTGTGATTAGGTTTGGGGTAATCGAGGCTGCCAGGGTGGTGTAGTTCAAAGGGCCAGAAGGGCCTACTCTGTGCTGTATTGCTAAATAAATAAATACATTTCCGTAGATGCCACCTGGCCTGCTGAGTTCCTCCAGCATTTTGTGTGTGTTACTTCCATTAGGAATTCTTGGGAGTCACGGACACAAAAACTATTCCCTCCAACTCTACCACCCCCTCCTCCCAGTACATTAATATATATTTAGAGTTCAAATTGAATTTATTATCCAAGTACACATATGGCATCTGAGAATTGTTTCCTTGTATGCATTCACAATAGAACAAAGAAATAGAACAGCATCAATGAAAAACTACACACAATCAACAAATATGCAAAAGAAGACAAACTGTGCAAATGCAAAAGTAAATAAATAATACTGAGAACATGAGTTGTAGAATCCATGAAAGTGAGTCCATAGGTTGTGGAATAATTTCAGAGTTGAGGTGAGTGAAGTTTTCCACGTTGGTTCATGAGCCTGAAGGTTGATGTCTATTCAGTAAGTCTTATGTATTGTGCCATGATTACTTACTTATTGCCTGTTATGCTGCTGGTGTTTATGGCAGCAATGAAGGTCCTTCATCTCTGATGGTGCTGAGGGCTTCCTTCATCATGTCAGTAGCTTCTTCTTGGTTTTCACTACTGTCAGTCATGCAAGCCCCGGGTGGAGACTCAGGAATACCATTGGACTTCAATGTAGAAGGAATCTTCATTGCTGTTTGTGTAACAGTTTTGTTTAACCAGTCAGGGTTGTTAGCCGTGAGCTAAGCTCCTGAACCTGGAGAATCGCTCCTAGTCTGTCCTTTACCCTTTGACCTGTTTGGCAACCCAGTTTATCGAAATCAAATGATCTTGTCTGGTGTCTCAGGGCTGGGAGTGTCTGCAGCTGCATCAGCCCTCGCCCCTGGCACTCCTTCTCTGCCACCTGTCCCATATTCCTTCCGCAGCTGACAGGCGGGAGGCAGCGAGTAGGTATAAAGGGTGCCTACTGGTTCCCTGCCAGTGACTAGTGGTGTTCCTCAGGAGTCAGCATTGGGACTGCTACTTTTCATATTGTTTGTCAGTGATTCAGATAGTGGAATTGATGGCTTTGTGGCAAAGTTTATGAATGATACGAAGATAGGTGGAGGGGTAGGTAGTACAGAGGAAGCAATGCAATTGCAGCAGAGACAAATTGGAAGATTGGGCAAAAAAGTGGCAGATGGAATACAGTGTTGGGAAATGTATGATAATGCATTTTGGTAAAAGGAACAATAGTGTGGACTATTATCTAAATGGGAAGAAAATTCAAACATCAGAGATGCACTGGACTTAGGAGCCCTCATGCAAGACTCCCTGAAGGTTAATTTACAGGTTGAGTCTGTGGTAAAGAAGGCAAATGTAATGCTGGCATTTATTCCAAGGGGAGTACTATGTAAAAACAAGGAGATAATACTGGGGCTTTACAAGACACTGGTCAGGCCTCACTTGGAGTATTGTCAATAATTTTGGGTCACTTATCTCATAGAGGATGTGTTGTCATTGGAGAGTCAACAGGAGGTTCATGAAGATGTTTCCAGGAATGAAGGGGTTAACATATGAGGAACTTTTGGCAGCTTTGGACCTGTATTCACTGGAATTTCGAAGAATGCTGGGGGAGGGGTGGTGGATCTCATTGAAAACAACCAAATGTTGGAAGGATGAGTTAGGGTGGATGTGGAGAGGATGTTTCCTTTGGTGGGGGTGTCCAGAACTGGAGGGCACAGCCTCAGAATTAAGGGGCAACCTTTTTAGAACATGAGTAAAGAGTAACTTTTTTAGCCAAAGAGTGGTGGATCTGTCGAATGCTCTGCCACAGAATGCAGTGGAGGCCAAGTCCGTGGGTATATTTAAAGTGGAAGTCGATAGATTCCTGATCGGTCAGGGCATCAATGGATATAGTGGGAAGGCAGGTGTATGGGGTTGAATGGGATCCGGGATTAGCCAAAATGAAATGGTGGAGCAGACTTGATGGGCCGAATGGCCTAATTCTGCTCCTATGTCATACGGTCTTTTGGCACTCCACCCTCGCCATTCCCAACATCCTTTTCTTCCACCAGATTTACAAACTCACTTTCCACTCCACATTGACAAATCAACTGGTTATACAGTCAGCCCTCCTTATCTGCTGGGGTTTGGTTCTAGGACCCCCTCCCCCCCGCCACGGATACCAGAAAACGCCAATGCTCAAGTCCCTTATTTAACCTGTCTCAGTGCGGTGGACTTCAGGATCTGGCGTAGCTCTGAATCCACAGTGTTTCTGTTCACGAAAATAATCAACGATCACGATTAAAAATAAAGTGAAAGTAATAAAGTGATCGGAAAGAGGTGAAACACCATCAGTCATTGGAAAAGTGTTAGACTACATTCAGTCAATGATTGGAACAATTTTAATGGAGCATATGAAAGGCCCTGCCCCCATGAAAGCTACAATTATAACTAAGCAACGCAGTGGTTTAATTATTGAAATACGTATATACATACGTTTCTTAAGTGTTTTATTTCCATAGAAAGGTAAAATATATGCTATACACAAAGACAAACATTTGACTAACTGACGCTAAATAATACCAGATGTACCTGTTCTGACTTCAAATTTGACTTAAAGACGGATTCAGGAACGGTACTCATTCTAAATTATCTCTAGATGACTTATAATACCTAATACAATGTAAATGCTATGTAAATAGTTGTTATACTGTATTGTTTAGGGAATAATGACAAGAAAAAGTAGTCTGTACACGCTCAAACAACGAGTGTTGGAGAGAGAACTTACAGACTTTCCCAATCCGTGGTTGGTTGAATCCGTGTATGCAGAATCCGCGGATAAGGAGGGCCGACTGTATATGTGTGCCTGAGAATTTTGCACAGTACTGTACATCTCTGGAATTTGGGAGGACATCCACACATTTACAAACCGATGGGGACTGAATCCTGATTGGTGATTGCCAGTGCTGTAAAGTGATCACCCTAACCACTATGGTACTGTTCCTCCTTTACATGTTTAAGCATTGACTGCTTATACCTCTCCATAGATGCTGCCTGACCTGCTGAGTTCCTCCAGCATTTTGTGTGTGCTATTCTGGATTTCCAGCATTTGCAAAATCTCGTGTTAAGTATTTGTTTTGAAACAGAGTGACAGAACACTACAGCACAGAGACAGGCCCTTTGGTCTATCTAGTCCTTGCCAAACCATTACTCTGCCTGGCCCCTTTGACTTTCCTACCCTGCAGGCAGTGGCCAAAATTGGACACAATACTCCAAGTCACGCCTCACCAATGGCTTGTACAACTTCAACATGACATCCCATCTCCTGTACTCAAAACTTTAATCAAAGTGTAAAAGGCTTTCTTTATGACCTTTTGATCTTCATGAAATTATTGACCTGTATTCTCAGATCTCTCTCTTCTACCATGCTCCTCAGTGCCCTGCCACTCACTGTGTAACACCTTCCCTGGTTGGTTCTCCCAAAGTGCAACACCTCACACTTGTCTGCACTAAATTCTATCTGCAGTTTTTCAACCTATATGTCTAGCCGCTAACTTTGATCGCCTTCCTCGCTGTCCTCTGCAGCCCAGTCCTCGTGCTGTCTGCAAATTTACTGATCCAGTTTACAATGTTTTAACATCCAGATCATTGATGTAGATGACAAACAACAAAGGACCCCGCACTGATCCCTGTGGCACACCACTTGTCTCAGGTCCCCAGTCAGAAGGGCAACCCTGTACTACCACTCTCTAGCTTCTCCTACAAAGCCATTGTCTAATCCAGTTTACTACCTCATCTTGAGTGCCAAGTGACTGAATCTTCCTGACCAATCTCCCATGTGGGACCTTGCCAATGGCCTTACTAACGTCCATTTACGCAACATCCACTGTCTTTCCTTTATAAACTTATTCGGTATCTTCTTCAAAAAACTCTAAAAGTTTGGTTAGACGCAACCTACTACACACAAAGCCATGTTGTCTATCCCTAATCAATCCCTGTCTATCCAAATACTTATATAAGCTGTCCCTTAGAATACCTTCCAATAACTTTCCCACTACTGATGTCAGGCTCACCAGCCTGTAATTTTCTGGCTTGTTTGGGGGTGGGTGGTGAGGTATGGAGCTAGTTTTGCTGTCGTTGCTTGTTCTATTTTCTTGTGTTCAGTGTTATTCTGTGGGTATGCTATGTTGACGTCAGAATGCGTGGTGACACTTGCGGGCTGCCTCCGCACACACTCGGGGTGTGCTGGCTGTTAACAATTCACTGTATGTTTCAATATACACATGATAAGTAAACTTGAATCTTGAATCAGTATAAGATTGGCTTTGTCTTCTGCGAAATGCTTCTCGTCTTCAGCAAAGCTTGTTGACACAGTTTGAACGGGTCTTTGGTAGGTACTGAAAATACTGACCATGTTATCAACTTGGCACATGCTGATCATTGCCAAGGCTGGCCTCCACAGAAAGAGAGTTCAGGAGTGCCAGAAAGAAGATGAATTGGATTAAGCACACACTGATATGTGGTTCAGTTCTTGAATCCATTGTGGTAAAGCAGCACGTGCAGATGGAATAGATGAAAGTGAGCTTATAGTTATTGAAAACAGAAGTCTCTGGTAGTTCTTATGATGGAGGTTTGATAAGATTGTGACACAATACTGGAGGATTAACAGTTTCTGGTTCTTAGTATCACCAGTATCACTGAATCATATGCAAAGCATTAGAAGTCTTGTTTCTCTTTCAGCTCCCCTTCCCAATTACATTTTACATGATTGCTGGGCGTGTGCGTTACTGATAGTGGTTTTAAGATATGTCTCTGCCTCAAATTAATGCCTGCTGAATTTCCTAAGGCTTTGCCTTCTTGCTACACATCTGCTGTTCACAGCCACCGAAACTGGAAGTAGCATTTTCAAACGCACAACGTTATTTACCTGTGGCCACAGGTACAAAAGAATCCAAATTCACAAAAAGGACGGAATTGACTCTGAAAGATGTGAATCTCACGGTTGTATATAGTAGATATACTTAGATGATAAATGTACTTTGAACTTTAAACCCTGAGAGAAATAAAGATAGGACATTTTGAAAATTGAGGTGGAAGATCCAAGAACCAAACAAAATGATTGCTTCTGACAGAGACAAATTCAAAACTTAACAAGTTTTGAATGAGTGTTTTGAGGAAATAACTAAGAACATTGGCCCTCTCAGCTGTTCTAATTTTTGTCAACAATTTGGCTGAGAGAATAAACTGTAAGGTTTCCATAGCAACACAGACAATTGCTGAAGGAACTCAGCAGGTCAGGCAACATCTGCGGAGGGAAGCTAACAGTCGATGTCTCAGGCTGAGACGCTGCACCAGGACCCGTCTGAAGACATAAGACAATGGTGAAGGTGTGGGTTGATGGAATTAGGCAACAGTTCAACACAGACTAGATGGGCTGAGGGCCTGTTTTTTGATTATGTTTCTTGACTCTATCCCTCGATGATGTGAAACATAAGCAGTGACTGCTATCAGGTTAGCAGAAAAGATAATTCTACTATGTTTCCTTGTTTTGTGGATACACACACACACAAACACACACACACACACACACACACACACACATACATACTTTAGAAATTAATTTGAACTAATTTGAACCTCATTCTCCTATTCCTCAGGGAATAAAGTCCTAACCTATTCAGCCTTGCCCTATATCTCATCCTCAAATCCTGGCCACATCCTTGTAAATTTTTTCTCTTTCAATCTTATTGATGGTTTGCCTTTCGACAGGTGACCTGAACTGCACCCAGTACTCTAAATTTGCCCTCACCAACTTCTTACACAACTTCAGCATAAAAACCCAACTCCTGTACTCAGTACTTTGATTTACGAAGGTTAATAATGCCAAAAGCTTTCTTTACAATCCTATCTATCCGTGATGCCACTTTCAAGGAAGTATGGATCTATATTGCCGGATTCATCTGTTCTACTGCACTCCTGGGTGCCCTACTGCTTAGTCCTATCCTGGTTGATCCTCCCAAAGTGCAACACCTCACACTTGTCTGCATTAAATTCCATTTGCCATTTTTTAATCCCATTTTTAACAGCTGATCCGGATCCCACTTCAAGCTTTGATAGCCTTCCTCATTGTCAACTACATGTCAATCTTGGTGTCATCCACTAAATCACTGTTCCATTTTACTACATTAGTAAATAAGTAAATAATACTGAAGGTTGTTACAGCCGGGGGTGGTAATGGGGACAAGCTCCCACTCCCTTTTAAATGCTTCCAGTGATACGTGCTTCAAATAACTTCTGACAACCAAGTCTAGCTCCTGGCTTTCATGTGTGGCTTAGCTACTAAGCCTGGTAGATCCATTTCTCTTGATAGGAGAAGGGGCAAAGGCGGGTTACTGGTGCCTTAAACCAGTCGCTTTGGGCAGATGGGGCTTGTAGCCGTGGTTGGCAGATCATCTAGGAGAAGGAAAACTCAGATCTCAAACCTCTGCTGCCTTGTGTCTATACCCACCCATGGGGAAGGCTTTGGGAGGAAATCCTGAGGGAAGAGTGAAGAGCTGGAGTCCCTAAGGCAGTCCTACTTTGAGTTCAATGCTGACTGGCAGCTCCTGCGATGCTGCTGGTACCGAAGTGTATCAGTCTCTGCCGTTCCTTTGGGTTCATCAGATGTGTGGAGAGTGGAGCTTGCTGCATGGGCAACAGCTTGCTGTTCGTATCGTACTGGCCAGACCTGTGTATCCAGACAGCTCGGATGCAATATCCATGATCAACTCTGACCCTCAGCTCACCTCACATAATACATGGATAATAATTGTTTGTAAGCCTCCTGCACCTCCTGCTCGGTGGCGGTAGCAGCAGGAGAGAGAATGGCGTATCATTATGTAACGTAGTACAAAGTATTGGGTGACCTGTAAAGAACAGAAATTTTTTCGGTGATTAGCTGCTTCATGTTTTCACCTGAGCGTTTTTGTGAAACTGGCAGATGGACCAGTGTGTGGATTCCCAGCCGCATTTCTTTCAAGTGTGAGTGTTTAATGCACCACAATTTCTGAAGTGTCTTATTTTACTGATAGGAATTCAATGACAGGCAAACACTTACAACAGCATATTATGAAAACAATAATCTTTTACAGATGAGAATTACTTTCTTCGACATTGCTTATTAAACATTCCTGAGGCAAGTTTTACAAGTCGAAGTAGGAAGTCTACAGCTCTTGCTTCAAGCACCCAGTGAAAATGCAGTAACAAATGTTAAAGAAGACACTTCAATTCATAAAACTGTTACACTTTATACTTATTACTGTTAAATAATGTTTGTAGATTTTCTGAGTATTGAAAATGAGGTAAGTATTCAGAATCAGTCATGATTCAGAATCAGGTTAATTATCACTGGCATGTGGCGTGAAATTTGTTGTTATGCAGCAACAGTACATTGCAAATACATAATAAAAACTGTAGATTACAGTAAGAAGTATATATATTTTTTAAAAAAGTTAACTTAAATAGTGCAAAAAGAGAAATAAAATGTTGAGAGCTAGTTTTCATGAGTTCAACGTCCTTTCAGAAATCTGAGGTCAGAGGGGAAGAAACTGTTCCTGAATCATTGAGTGTGTGCCTTTAGGCTTCCGTATGTTCTTCCTGATGGTAACAATGAGAAGAGGGCATGTCCTGTGTGATGGGGGTCCTTAATGATGGATGGCACCTTTTTGAGACATCGCACCTTGAACGTGGTCTGGATGCTGGGAAGGTTAGTGCCCACGACAGAGCTGACATTGTGTCTGAATTGAAAAAAAAATTGTGATTTCTGAAGACTGAAGAAATGGCAGGTGGAATTTAATTCTGACGAGTGTGAAGCAGTTTAGAAACATAGAAAACCTACAGCACAAAACAGGCCTTTTGGCCCACAAATCTGTGCCAAACATGTCCTTACCTTACAAACTACCCAGGGTTACCTGTAGCCCTCTACTTTTCTGACCTCCATGTACCTGTCCAGGAGTCTCTTAAAAGACCTTATTGTATCCGCCTCCACCACTGTTGCCGGCAACCCATTCCACGCACTCACCAGTCTCTGAGTAAAAAAAAATCTTCCCTGACATCTCCTCTGTACCTACTCCCCAGCACCTTAAATGTGCCCTCTTGTGGCAGCCTTTTCGACCCTGGGAAAAAGCCTCTGACCACCCACGCGATCAATGCCTCTCATCATCTTACACACCTCTAGCCGGTCACCTCTTATTTTCCGTCGCTCCAAGGAAAAAAGGCCGAGTTCACTCAAAGTATTCTCATGAGGCATGCTCCCCAATCCAGGCAACATCCTTGTAGATCTCCTCTGCACCCTTTCTATGGTTTCCACATCCTTCCTGTAGGGAGGCGACCAGAACTGAGCACAGTACTCCAAGCGGGGTCTGACCAGGGGCCTATAGAGCTGCAACATTACCTCTCGGCTCCTAAACTCAATCGCACAAATTTTGCAAAGTTAAAGCAGATAGGACATACGCAGTGAACGGGAGTGTCTTGTGGAGTGTTGTAAACCTAGGGGTACATTTGCATAGCAGTTGGAGTAATACACTACAGCGCTAGCAGTCTGGGTTCAATTCCTGCTGGTGTCTGCAAGGAGTTCATATTTTCTTCCTGTGGCTACGGAAGTTTCCTCCCACATTCCCAATCCATTTCCGGCATGTTACATTGGCACCAAAACCATGGCAACACTTGCAGCCTGCCCCCAGCACATCCTCTGGCTTGTTTGTTGTGAACATAAACGACGTATTTCACTGTATGTTTCAATGCTTTGATGTAACAAATAAAGGTGATCATTGTCTCTGGAAATTGGTGACGCAGGTAGAGAGGGTAGTGAGTGAGACATAGGAGCAGAATTAGGCCATTCAGCCCATCGAGTCTGCTCCACCGTTCCATCATGGCTGATCCCAGATCCCACTCAACCCCATACATCTGCTTTCTCGCCATAACCTTTGATGCCCTGAACCAATCAGGAGACTATAATTTTTTTGCTTTAAATATACCCATTTACGTGGCCTCCACTGCAGTCTGTGGCGGAGCATTCCACAGATTCACTACTCTCTGGCTAAAAAAACATTGCTCCTTACCTCTGTTCTAAAGAGAATGCCCAGAGGAAACCCACGCAGTCAATTACAGGTGTTTGTATGCTCTCCACCTAGATTGCTGCATGATGTTCTGATCGCTAAGCAAAATTAATATCATGAATAAGCTTGAGAGGATGCAGAAAAGATTCATAAGAATGTCTCTGGGACTGGAGGGCTTGAGTGATAACGAGGGACTGAATAGACTGTGTCTGTTTTTCTGGAGCGAAGGCGGCTTAAGGCTGACCTTACAAAACCTTGTGGAGCATAAGTAAGGTCGGTGGTCCCTTGGATAGATTCCATACTATATCTCAATAAAAAAAGCTAAAGGGTAGAGGCTTAAGGTGAGAAGCTAAAGATTTAAAACAGACCTGAGAAGCAAGTTCACCACCTGGAGATTGGTCTGTATGAAGAACAACCTGCCAGAGGAAGTGATAGAGGCAGATATAATTGCCAATGTTTAAAAAACATTTTATAAGGTAAAGTTTAGAGCAGGGGTTCCCTACCTTTTTAAGGCCATGCACCAATATCACTAATCAAAGTGTCTGTGGACCCCAGGGTAGTAACCACTGGTTTAGAGGGCTAAATGCCAACTGAAGGCAAAAGGGGGTAGCTTTGGTGACCACTCGAGTCGAGTGAAATGTTCTCCAAAGGGGCAAACTGTTGGTGTATCCTCAGGTGCCTGTAGAGGCTGTTCTGGGATCCACTTAACAGGAATGATAGGGTGGATTCACTTAATGGAGAATGCCTGGGTGTGACTTTGTTTAATGCGGGGAGGCTGATACATAGACACGGTCCTTGACAAATAAGGGTCAGGATCCAGTGGCATGGAATGCAAGATGGCTGGAGACCTTTCAATGCTGCAGCCTTTCTCTGCCTTCCCTGTCATTGTGATGTGTCATCATCTTCCACCAGCTCCACCGCTGAGATCTTGGTTGGATGACTCTTTGTCTGGAACCTCCACATTGCTTACTGCCAGGGTGACCCTCAGGAATGAAGCGGCAGATGGCTAAACTCCAGATGGCATTGCTCTTGGGATCTCAGGAACACGCAAACCTCCCCCACCATGACAAGGTGGCAATCCTCGGAGAGGCATCGGCAAGTTGGGGTAAAGGGCTTGTTTCTGTTCTGTATTGAGACCTAATTCTATTAGCAAAGATAGCTAGACTGCAGTATTGTTATGGTAATAAAGGAGTAACGTGCCTTTGGATAAAATATTAAATCTATTAAATTCTGTTAGATGTACATTACAGATTAGGATTAGTAAATTGTAGGTATGGTAATTTGACACTGGAGGTATGACAACACTTGTGACTGCCCCAGCACCTCATCAGACTGTGTTGTTCACTGATGCAAACACATTTCGCAGTATTTTTCGATGTGCATGTCACAAATAAAGCTAATCTTTAAATCAAGGCTATGTTACTCTTTGAGTTAAGTGATAGCACATACAGGCAGGAGTTGAAGATCCCACAGTATAATGTTGAAAAAGAACTTGGTGATTTTCATCCATGCTTCAGTCACTCTGGTTAGATAATCTCATCATTATCCCAGAACAGCTTGTGAGAATTGCGGCTAATCAATTCCTGATCATAAGACACACAAGACTGCAGATCCTGGAGTTGGAAGCAAAGACAGTGGGTTGAGCAGCATCTGTCGTGGGAAAGGAATTGTTGACAACTGGGCTTGAAACTGTGCATTAGGACTGAATTACTAGACTGAGCTGATTGACATTTTACAGTAGACCAGACCAATTTCACTCAAGTTGTTTTTCCTGGCACATTATTTTTGTGCCTGGCACATTATTTGGCACATTATCAGCTTAAAAATGCTGAAACTGTGGTTTTCGCTTTCCTGCCCCTCGTTCTGTGTACAGTAATATAATTACTTTGGACAAATTAAGAACATAAGTTTCGCCTACCAGATTTGCCTAAGGCTGCCCTGACTTGCTTAAATTGGGACAGGCTTGTCCTCTTTATGTTTGTCTAATTTCTATTCCTGTTGCAGTTCCAAGAAAGAAAGAAACAGTTTTATCTAGTGACTTGCATATTTTAGGTTATTCTGAATTCTTCACATTGATTAAGTTAATTACTGGCTTCAGCTGACAACATTACACAGGCAAAAGCAACAACTCATTTTGGTACACAAGATCCCAAGAAAGAAAAATGTACCATTAATCCTGACGAAGGGTCTCGGCCCGAAACGTCGACAGTGCTTCTCCCTATAGATGCTGCCTGGCCTGCTGTGCTCCACCAGCATTTTGTGTGTGTGTGTTGTTGTTTGAATTTCCAGCATCTGCAGATTTCCTCATGTTTGCCCATTAATTACCGTGGTTTTGTGGTTTGTTTGTGTAATGGAAGTCGGCCTTAGTATGAATGAAAATCCCAGAATTAAAAATGGAATTGCAGTAATGACTTGACAAAAGTAGTGACAGATAATCAGGGCAACACACACACAAAATGCTGGAAGAACTCAGCAGGTCAGGCAGCATCTATGGAAATGAATAAGCAGTCGATGTTTTGGGCCGAGCTTCAGGATCGGAAAGGAAGAGGGAAGATGGCAGAATAGACAGGTGGAGGAGAGGAAGGAGGATAGTTAGAAGGTTGTAGGGGAAGCCTAGTGGGTGGGAAAGGTAACGGGCTGGAGAGTTCCTAATGGGTTCCTATCCTCCCTGACAGGAGAGGAGTGAGGACCATAGGAGAAAGGGAAAGAGGAGGGGACCCAGGGGAAGTGGTAGGCAGTGGAGAAAAGGTATTAGACCAGAGTGGGGAATAGAGGAAGTGGTTGGTAGGTTAATTGGTCATTGTAAATTGTCCTGCAGTTAGGCTCGTGTTAAATAGGTTTGCTGGGGAGTGCGTTTCGCTGAGCTGGAAGGGCTTGTTTCACACTCTTATTTATCAATAAATAAAACCATTTTTGACAAAAAGATGTGATGCGACTGAAGGGTAAATGTTTCCATGACATTAAATGCAACTCCCACACTCTTAATCAAAATGAAATCATTGGATCTTTGACGCTCCCCTGGGAAAAGCTGATAAAATAGATTAGCTTTATTTGTACTTTGAAACATATACTTCCGGTTTAAGATGGCACTGGTGAAGCTGAGTGACTGCCTATTGCTGACCAATAAATCACCTAAATACTTCATTAGTTACACTTTTATTATGCTAAGCAATCACAGCAAACAATAGACTGTAACTTTGTTGTCAGAGTTGAGCTTTGGAACCGGCATTTTTGCAGTGGGAACGGAAGTCTGGAAGGTGCAGGTTGGCTGTGTGTATGGGGTGAATCGAGGTGGTGGGGTCGGGGCTGGAGAGAGGCAAATGAGCCAACGTTTGCCCTTTCCTGGAGTGAACCGGGAGGCACTTTGATTCGGCAGAACTGAGGCGAGATGAGCAGAGTCAATGCAGAGTTGAGGGGTGGGGCCCGGAACTGGGCCTGACAGCAAGGAAGGATCCGAGGTTTGATTGATTTAAACGCTGAGTGGAATTGGAAAAATTGGGTACGAGCCGAATTAAAGTGGTGGGGCACCGCATAATCGAAGCGGCAGGGTCAGGGTCTGAGAGTAGGGTCTGGATGGTTTAAGTGCGGGGCTAGATTGAAAAAGACAGGGTGTCAGGGCTGGAGGCGAGGCACAGGCTGGTTCAAATCACTGCATCACAAGGCTTGCTCGTCTCCGTGCTGAACTTCAACTCGTTACTCCACGAGGTTTACTCACCTCTGCACCGAAATGTGGCTGTGGCCTGCAGCAATGACAGTGTGACCTCGCTTTGGTGCACTTCAGTTCTGAATGCTGTTTGCTCATTTTTATTGTTTACCTGGTGTGCTTTTCTTTATTTTCACTGCATGTTGGATGTTTGACAGTTTTTAATGGGTTCTCTTGGGTTTCATTGTTTTGTAGCTGCCCGTGAGAAGACAAATCTCAAGGTTGTGTAAATTATACATTGACAATAAATGTACTGTGATGTCTAGACTTGACTTGAAATGTGTCATAAACACATGAAAGTCTGCATTTGCTGGAAATCCAAAGCAGCACACATACAGACTCACAATGCTGCAGGGACTCAGCAGGTAAGGCAGCATCTATGGAAATGAATAGATAGTTGACATTTTGGCCGGGACACTTTATCAGGACTGATGAAGTATGCCGTTTGCATCAATGACCAAGATATCCAAGCCACAACTGTCACCATGCTTGCGGCTTCTGGCACCTACTAACCCTAATCCATATGTCTTTGGATTGTGGGAGGAAACCCACATGGTAATGGGGACAACATACAAACTCCTCGCAGACAGCAGTGGTTGGTGATCGCTGACACTGTAAAACAGCTGTGCAAACTACTACGCTCTGTACTGTGCTCATATTGCAAATCACACACTTATAGTGACGAGTAAACAGTCGATGTTCCGGGCTGAGACCCTTCGTCAGGACTGGAGAAAAGATGGGAAGTCAGAGTAAGAATGTGGGGGGGGGGGGGGAGGGGAGGAAGAAATTTAAGGTAGTCGGTGATTGGTGAAACCAAGGGGAGGGGTGAAGTAAAGAGTTGGAAAGTCGATTGGTTGGGAAGTTAGGAAGGGCTGGAGAATAGGGAATCTTATGGGAGAGGACAGAAGGCCATGGAAGAAAGGGAAGGGTGAGGAACACTTGAGGGAGGTGATGGACAGGTAACTTACATGGCCTTCTGTCCTCTCCTATCAGATTCCCTCTTCTCCAGCCCTTATCTCTTTCACTCATGCACACACTTATAGTACTGTACAAAAGTCTTATATACACACACACACAGCTAGGATGCCCAAGACCTTTGCACAGTATTGTATTTGTCAACGTGGAGCAGAGAGAGTTTGAAATTCTGTTTATTCATTACCATAGATACTGCCTAACTTGCTGAGTTCCTTTGGCATTGCATTGGCAATGGCACGGGTGGAGTGTCGTGGGGGGGTTCTGAGACAGGTGGCAGAGAAGGAGTGCCAGAGCTCGGTGGGGAGCGGGGGGGGGGGGGGGTTGTTATAAACAATTGGCTTATTGATCATTACAGAATGTCTCTCTGGTGCTTCCTGCTTCCTTACCTCTTCCTTCCCCCTTTTCTCAACCACGATTCCCCTCTCCCTGCCCCCCTCCCACTCCCAGTCCACAGTAGAGACCCATATGAGAATCATGTTTATCATCATTCACGTCATGAAATGTGTTTTTTTTTGCGGCAACAGTTCAGTACAATAGTCTTAAGCACCCTAGTTATGTATATATCTAAGATACTAGCACAGTACTGTACTTGATTTCGAATTTGCCAGTTTGAAATTATTGGAGTCAAAATAGAGTCTTTTCATTCCCTTGTACATTGGAGAAAATTGGGTCCTTGAATGGCTTCCTTTCATATGTTAAGAAAATTTAAGAATAATATCAATTTGGAATATTAAAATGTAAAGATAATTATGTGGTAAACTGTTGTCTTTGAAAATAACTTATATAAGGGGAACTGGAATTCTTGAGCAAATTTTTGTGTATCATTGTGTTTGAATTGTGAGGGAAGAGTAAAAGCCATTGTTGTCATAATAGCATCAGATTGGTTTGGTAACAGTAGAATACCTTGCTGTGCTGAAAGTGCTTTATGAATATCAAAACCTGGGGTTGATACCCAGAGGTCAAAGGTGGAGGTTGAAGTTAAGGGATCTGCGAGTCTGGAGGTAGAAGCCTGCAGGACAAAGACCAAAGTTGGTAAGTCTGGAGGTCTATGAGTCTGAGCTAGGGACTGAAGTAGGGAGGCCTGATGTCTGTGAGTCTGAGTCCGGGCCAAGGATTAATGGTCGGAATCCTGGTTGTTGACCAAAGTTGGCGAGTTGTGAGGTCGAGACCGAAGTGTCCGGAAGTTGGAGGTCTGTGAGTCTGTGTGTCTAGGCAAGGAGGCTGCCTGTTCTGGGAAAGGAGGCCTGTCTGTGTTTGAGTGGATGGGTGGGTGCGAAGGGGATTTTTTTGCTGTTGTTATTTTGTTGTTGTTGTTGTTGCTGCTTGTATTATTCTGAAAAACATTGCAGCAGTGCTTTGTTGATGTGGACTATGTGGCAAAGCCTGTGGGCTGCGTGCGGCAAACCCTTGGGTGTGTTGGCTGCAACGCAAACGACAGATTTCACTGTACACTTTGAAGTACGTGTGATAAGTAAATGAATCTGAATCAGAAATTTGTTTTACTTATGGTGGTCAGAGCAAATGACAGATGGTTCAGTGAATTTACAATTACTTTTAACTGTTTGCCAAATTGTAAAACATACCAGAAATATTAAAATACATTTATATAACTGACAATGCTCGTGCTTCTGAAATGTCAAAGTACATTAAGTCAGACATCTGCCTGAACTTAATCTCTTAGCAGTATTAACATGTGCAATGGAGAAGAAAACCAAAGACATAATGCTTTTTTAATTGGCCTTGTCAGACTGTGGGGTCTGCAAGTGCAAATTCATATAATCACTCTCTTTTGAGATGTTTTGCTTTATTTAATAAAACCATTATTTTTTTGTGTGCCACACTCTGCCAGAGCCTCGGCGACCACTTTTTTTCCAAGTGGTTGTCTTGGAGGAAAGATTCTGTGAGTGGTCCCCCACGTCCTTCTCACAGTGCAGTGATTTTACGAGCTCGACACTCAACCCGGCACTGGATTCGAATTTGGGAATCTTCGCACCGGTGTCCGCCGCTAATGTCACTGCGCCACCTGCCGGTCTAATAAAAACCATAGAGATGAATAAAAAGTCATAATTGGAACTCACCAGATGCAAGTGATATATTTTTTAAAGTGGGAGTTTGTGACTAGTAGGAATCTATTAGCATATTTACTTACAGTGGAGGTTTTGTCAGACCTCACTTGGAGAATGATCCTGGGAATGAAAGGGTTAATGTATGAGGAGCATTTGATTATTCTGGGGCTGTACTCGCCGGAGGTTAGAAAAACTAAGGTGGGGGGGGTGCTTTTATTGAAACCTGTTCAATACTGAAAGGCCTAGATGGAGTGAACATGGAGAGGTGATTCCTAGGGTTGGGGAGTCTAGGGTCAGAGCGCACAGCTGCGGAATAGAACGGCTATTTGTAACAGAGATGAGAAGGAATTTCTGTAGACAGAGGGTAGTATATCTGTGGAATTCATTCCCACATATGGCTGTTGAGGCCAAATGACTGGTTGAGAGAGATAATAAATCAACCGTAATCTAATGGCAGGGCAGACTGGATGGGCTGAGTGGCCTAATTCTGCTTCTGATTCTTATGGTCTTATAGAACAGTTGGATACAATAAGCTGTTGTGCTCAGTTAACTGCTAAAGCCTCACATGTACCATCCCTCATCACTGTTCACATTCATTATTGAGCCATTATGTCAAGGCATGTCTTCAGTTAAGAACTGCTTCATTTTACACACGAGGATGTGTGCATAGAGTTCAGCTCATGAGTTTCTTGCCAAGGGCCTTCAAAGTTCATCTTGCAGACTGAACTAAGCAAATAATTCTGTTCCTTTGGAAGCTCCAACTGTGCAGAGTTCATTACTGTCTTGTAACCGTTGCCTAGCCTCCCATGTTTCGGAACCAGTTCTTGCATCAAAGACAACAAAAATATGGTCATTCTAACATTCCTGAATGCTCCTGTAAAATTGGAAAGTGCACAATGATGTGAATAGATCAAGATTCAAGATTCAAGATTCAAATTTAGTTTTGACAGGTACATACAGTGAAATGTGCCATTTGTGCTAACAACCAGCTCACCCAAGGACGTGCTGCGGGCAGCCCGCAAGTATCACCGCACGTTCCAGCACCAACATAGCAAGCCCCCTATGCTCGACAGAACAGGACAGCAAAACAGAATATACCAAATGAAAGCAACAACAGCACAACAAGCCCCATTCCTTCCACCCACCCATGCAGCCACCATCCAGGTGTTCATAAGATTGCACAAACTCCCCCCTCTCATCCTAGGACAGGTCATCTTCAGCTTTTAGTGGATTTGTGGATTCACAGACATTGGGCCATGTGTTTCACCAACAGACTTGTAGAGCTTTGCAGTTTCGGGCCTTGACTTCTGGACTTCCATTTGACCTTCAGGCTTTAACCTTCGGTATTGACCCAGGACTCAGTGATGACATTGGGTAGCAGTTTCTTGCCTCGGGTTGCCACGACTGAGATCTCGTCACCAGGACAGGGTGCTGTTTACTGTTTACCTGTGCTGTGCACTACATGCATTTTAATTGTATTTTATTAACTTATTTATGGTAATATTTTGTTTTGTGCGCTATGTGTGATACCTGTTTGGGAGCATTGTAGCCTGAAGGAACATTGTTTAGTTTGGTTGTATACATGTGCAGTCAGATGATAATAAACTAGAACTTGTGAACTTGAACGCCAGGCTGAGAGTGCCAGACTCGCCGATGACAGGACCCAAACACGAGGTCTCAACTCCGGTCCTATTGGTTTGTGTACCTAGTAGATCACTGACCCTTGTGCCTTCTGCCTGCAGGGACGCCTTGTCCTCGTTGGTCTGCAGGCCAGACATCTGATTTGTGGCTCCAGGTAGGTAGGTAGGAAGGTACCAAGCGAACAGTATGGGTTAGCACTGACTTCAGCTTGAACACTGACCACACTGCCTCCCCTGGAGTGCACTAACTCTGATGCTTCTCTCTTGGGCAGCAGTAAACAGGCGATGCCACGGCTTGAGGCCTAGTGTCCGGTACTACCTGTGCCACACAGCTCCCCCCCACCATCTGCCAATAAATCACTGAATCGGACTTGCAGCATTCCACATGAACAGTGACTAACAGGGTCTTGTGATCACAAGGAACGTGACAAAGATGACCACATCAAGGAATAGTCGAAATTCGTTCAAAATGTTCATCGTAGTCATGGAAATCCAGAACTTTTAGAGTCATTCATCACAGAAGCGGGAGCTTTTGCCCATCTAGTCCATGTCAAACTGGTATAGTGCCTAGACCCATTAACCTACAGTCTTCCATACTCCTTTCATGCATGCAAGCTTCTCTTAAATGTTGCAGTCAAGACCACAAATGGCAGCTCGTTCCATACTTGTGCCGCCCTCTGAAAGAACAAGCTCCCCTTCAGGTTTCCCTTAAATACTTAATACTTAAATACTTCACTCAGTAAAACATCCCGAGATGCATTATCAAACAAAATTTTACACTGCCAAAAATGTTTTCCTAATAGGTGACCAAATCTTTGCCTGTTAATGGGTTTCAGTGAGTGTGTTAAGAGATAAATAGTTATAGGAGATTGCCATAACACAACAGTTGCTGGAGATTTTGAAATGCTGGAGGAACTCAGCAGGCCAGGCAGCATCTGTGCAGAGGAATAAAGAGCCAGCATTTCTGGTGGAAACCTTCATCAGGACTGAAAGGAAAGGGAAAGAATTCAGAAGAAGAAGGTGAGGGAAGAGAAGGAGTACAGGCTAGAAAAGGACGGGTGAGACCAGGTGAGGGGGTGGGGTAAAAAGCTGGGAGATGAGAGGTGGAAAAGATAAAGGGCTGAAGATAGAATCTGAAAGTCCCAAAACATTGACTGTTTATCCGTCTCCATAGATGCTGATTGCCTGATGACTGCCAGACAATGGGACTATTACACACACACACACACACACACACACACACACACACACACACACACACACACACACACACACACACACACACACACACACACACACACACACACACACACACACACACACACACCAGTTAAAGTTGTTGTCATAATTGGTGCTGGAATCTTTGAGGACAGGCAGGCCTGAGGAGATTATAGGTAAAAGGAGGAGGGAAGGAATGAAGTAATGAAAGGATTAGAAAGCAGGAAGGAAAGTTTAAAAGACAAGGTGTTTCAGAGTCATTATTTTTAAAGGAAGCTGCTTTGTTGTGTATTTTCTTTTACATCTAGTTCGAAGCCAAGTCCAAGGAGATGAAGACTTCAACTTGGGAACAGGTCAGAATGTCTGTAGCTGCATGAATATCATTGCCCTGTGATCACTAGAGAGATTCAGAGAGAATCTTTTGCTAGAAACTTTTGGGACCCATGATTCGACAAATACAAGTAAAAATTAAGTGTTTCTTTTAACCAGTTATTTTCACAGCCTCCTGATAGTTTATGGGCAGCACTATTCTAGTTAAAAGCAGTTTTGTGAAGTACCCTGAGGCATACTAACGCGAATGACAGTTAAATTGAAGCCTACAGAAAGTACATAGAACTAGAAAGTGCAAAATACTGCAGCTGGTACAAAAATATTAGTGATGTGCTGAATGAAATGGTAGGAGCTACAACAACATGGTAGTGTTCTTTATCTAGACCTTTATTGCTGCCTTAAACACCTGTAACTGGAAGTAATGAAATGAGTTGGTGTAGCCCCAGACATTAGGGATACCAAAGAAATTGAAGAACCATCCTTGAGGTATTGGAACGCTGCTTATTGGACTTTAATGTGGAAAAAGATAATCCTAATTGACAGAGCTCATCATAAGCTGTCAGAAAAGAGTAGAGGTACCATGTGATTACAGAATGTTTATTTTAACTGGAGACTTGATGGAATTTAAATAGAGGTTGGGCTGGTGAATTTGTTATATGGGATTTCTTCAGTTCTGCCAGTAAGAATCGAAAGATGGTGTAAGTGATCCAGGTAACATGAAATATGACAGAGCTGTACAGCCAGTATCTCCTGCATCTACAGCAGATTCAGATCCATTTATTTATCACATGTACAAAACGTAACAGAGAATTGTATTGTTTGTTAACAACTAACACAACCAGATATGTGTGGGGACCGTCCGCAGGAGTCACCACACATTCCGGCACCAGCATAGCATGCCCACCATGTTCCCCCCGCAGTATTATTTCAGGCTCTGCAGATGCCCTGGCAAGCAACTTACGGTAAAAGACAAAACAGAATGGAGACTTCCTCATTTTCTGGTGAAGTTCCTTTATTGCGGTTTGAGAGATTAGACCAGTATCCTCGTTACAAGCTGACCTCATTCTGGTGGACAATCCACAGTGAATGTTGACATTCAGTGACTGACCAAATCAACCATTGCCCTCGGTGGCTGGGAGGTAAAACTTCACGTGGACTTATATTCAAGCAGTCCTCATCTCATGTTCTCAATATTCATTGCTTTTTACTTATTATTATGATTTTTTTCTTTTTTTATTTGCACAGTTTGTGCACTGGTTGAATGCCCAAGTTGGTGCGGTCTTTCATTGAGATTATTATGGATTTATTGAGTATGCCCTCAGGAAAGTGAATCTCAAGATATAATATGGTGATATATATGTACTTTGATAATAAATTTACATTGAACTTTGAACCATAAACAGATAAAAAGATGTAGATTCCACTTTGATCTAACACTTCTTCCCTTCTGGCCTGAACAAATGGTATTTATGTTCTTTTCCCCCTTTTCTTGTCTGGTATCTGTGTCAGCTATTGCGATAAAGACATACATTTGAATTACATTCCAGCTGATTAAACAATCTTACTAAACTCACTTCTCACTGCTATTGTCGGCCCAGGGGTACAGGAGCCTTAGTTCCCACAGCACCAGGTTCAGGAACAGTTAAAACTGAACAACCATCGGCCTTCTGAACCAGAGTGAATAACTTCACTCACCTCAACTCTGAACTGATTCCACCAACTATGAGCTCACTTTCAAAATTCAAAGTACATTTATTATCAAAGTACATATATAGTATGCCACTATACACAACCCGGAGATTTATTTTCTTGCCACCATTCACAGTAAAAACATAGAAACAAAAACATTATTAATAGTAATGATAATAAATAAACAATAAGTATGAAGGACATGAGATGAAGAGTCCTTGAAATTGGACAGTTTGTGTGACCAATTCAGTGACAGGGCAAGTGAAGTTATCCCCTCTGTTTCAAGAGCCTGATGGTTCAAAGACAGTAACTGTTCTTGAATCTGGTAGAATGAGTACTGAGTCTCCAGTACGTTCTTCCTGATGGTAGCAACGAGAAGAGAGGCTGGCCTGGATGGTCAGGGTCTTAGAAGATGAATGCTCCTTTCCTGTGTGAAATATGTTGTTTTGTGTCAGCCGCACAGTGCAAAGACATAAAATTGCTATATCTTTCAAAATAAATCAATAATGCAAAATAGAAAGAAATAATAAGGTAGTGTCCAGGGGTTTGTGGACTGTACAGAAATTTGATATGGAGGGAAGGAGGATGCTCCTGAATCACTGACTTTTGGTCTTTGTTATAGACAATGGACAATAGGTGTAGAAGTAGACCATTCAGCCCTTTGAGCCTGCACCGCCATTCTGAGATCATGGCTGATCATCTACTATCAATACCCTGTTCCTGCCTTGTCCCCATATCCCTTGATTCCCCTATCCATAAGATACCTATCTAGCTCCTTCTTGAAAGCATCCAGAGATTTGGCCTCCACTGCCTTCCAAGGCAGTGCATTCCAGACCCCCACAACTCTCTGGGAGAAGTTTTTCCTTAACTCTGTCCTAAATGACCTACCCCTTATTCTCAAACCATGTTGATGGATGCCACTTTGTTGACACAACAGCTCTTGAGGATATAACCCAGATTATTTTATTGTTGTTGATCTAATTCATTGTGCACCGACTTGCTTATCCTGGGCTGGTGAAACCATCTTTTGGACTTCTATTTGTCTATCAGTTTATGGCTCAATTACTGACCAGTGTTCTCTCAAAGGAGTGCTCATGAGCGCACACACACATAAAATAAGTTGCAACTGCAAGATGGCGGCGCGACGCAGCACGCAGCGGCCACTCCAGGAATGAATATCTGTTATCTGTAAGTAGGGGTCATGTACAATCCTGATTTGCTGGGGATGGACGTAAGAAGCATGGAGGAACATCTGGTGAAACTTTTGAAATGCCTGTTTCGCTGCCGCTGCTACTGTGCGATCGGAAAAATCTCCGGAGAGGAAGGCCCCGAATCCTTGGCTTTGCCTGTTGCTTGGCGGCCAGTGCCGGGGTCGAAGCACTCGGCAGAGATGGTGCTCAGTGTCGGAGGGCAAGTCAGAGGCTCGAAGTTTTTGGACGGACTCGGAGTTGGCTGTGGTCGGAGCTCCCAAAGTGCTGTATTGGCAAGTTTGCGGTGCCGGAGGTTCATGGCAGGAAGAGCTTTTCTTCCTTCTACCGTCTGCGTGAGATGATGGGCTGTCGGAACTTTGTGACTTCCTTTTAAACCGTGCCATGGACTGCTCTTTATCAGATTACAGTATTGCTTTGCACTGTTGAAACTATGTGTTATAATTATGTGGTCTTTGTCAGTTAGTCTTTTATCAATTATGGTATCGTCTGCACTGTCGAAACTATGTTAACTATAACTATATGTAACTATGTGGTTTTGTGTAGGTCTTGTAGCTTTAGGTTTGTCTGATGGGTTTGTAGTTCCTTTCCGGGGAACGTGCTAAGACGGTAGCTCGATATCGATACGCACCAACCTCTCCGGACTCTGGATTGGGGATTATCAAACGTTATGTGGTTTTTCTTGTGTGGTCTGTTTTGTGCTTTTTCGTGATATCATTCTGGAGAACGTTGTCTCATTTTTTAACTGCATTGTATAGTGTGATTTATAAATGACAATAAACTGAATCTGAATCTTTTGCTATAGGGCACAAAGGAATTTAAACTGCACACAAAAGGTTGTCACCCTCTACCTCGTTGACATGTTAAGTATATTTCACAATTTCCTGTTCTGGTTTCTGGATGGTGTTGACAACATGGAATTTGTGATGATTTGTCTGCAGATTTTAGAACTGGCTTAATTATATTGTTTTTATTGAAGAAATTATTGATTCATTATGTCGAATTCTAAGGAAGCAAAGGGCATGGAACACAGAAGGGCTGCTTGTTCATTTAAAGCAAACGGCTTAATGAAACAGTAGAAACTGCTACACCGAAAGCTTATGAGTTCAGGAACATGTCGCTACGAGAAATATTAACATACTGTACAGAAACTGGTGTTGACTGCATGTACTGTTGTGATGTAAAAGTCACTGGAGAATTTACAAGTGGGAAGAAGTGGAATGATATTTGGAAACTTGACTTTTTAAAGTGTCATTTAGCAAGAAAATTACATAATGTGCAAAAGCTCCAGCAAGAAAATCCTTTATTACCCACTACAGGCCTGTTTTGTGAGCGTGCAGGTGAACAAGAGTGAAAACAATCAAACCCAGAGGAGATCAATGTTCTAATTGACACTGTTAGCTGTTAAAATAAATACCTCCATATATAAAATTCAGTGCACACATATTGTTGTCACTGGGCAAAAAATTGCCCAGGATTTTTTGCGCACACTGGTCATTACAAACTAGTAGGAGCATTGTTACTGACTGAACACATCTCTGACCAGACTATTTGTGACATTTGCTATTATTTGGTAAATTTAGCCACCAGTGTTAGGTAATATTTTTGAACTTTCTACGAGGTTGACCAAGGCCCAGTAATACCGTTACTGGTTTCTTCCAGGATGATTGACCCCTGTGAGCTATCTGCAAGCACTACTCCCAGTTTGCCTCCAGCATTATACTTTTGATTTCTTTTAAATAACAAAGCTTCCTTTCAGCTAGACATCAGCAACTCCAAACAGTCTATCCTCTGACTATCCTGCACCTTTGACCTCTTGGACAGCTTTCTATACCGTCCTTCACTTCTGTTCATGTGAGATCTGATGGTAAAAGGGTGTTGCACTCATCCTGACATAAAATTTGCTTTTCTTCCCTTCTCTCCCCAGTTATTAAGCCGTCTTGTTCACTTCTTACCGAGACTCTCTGTTCCAGAGAGTATTTTTCACGCATGAGATCAAAGCTCTATTTTTCACATGTATATAAAAATATGCAATGAAATGTGATATTTGAGTCAAATCAAATCGGCGGGGTTTGTGCTGGGCAGAATGCAAGTATTGTCACGCTTCTGGCACCAACATTGCATGCCCACAACTCGCTGACCCTGACCTTTAGGTCTTTGGAATGTGAAAGGAGACCGGAGCACCCGGAGGAAATCCACACAATCACGTCCAAACCCCTTAGAGGCAGCAGCGGGAATTGAACTGGTGATCGCAGGTGCTGTAAAGTGATGTCTTAATACAGGCAGTCCCCGAGTTACGAATGTCTGACTTACGAACAACTCATACTTACGAACGGAGGGAGGAGAACGCCGTCCACCATTTTAAGTCGGATTATGACACCATCCACCATCTTAAGTTGGATCACAATGCCGTCCGCCATCTTAAGTCGTTGCCATTAACTCTGTGTTGAGTGTGTAACTTTGTATTTGGCTTAAATATTTCTTAGCAAGATTCACCCTGACCTCCCCTTTTCCAGTCAGCACCTCCCCTGCTTGTCCCATTTAACCTGTCTCAGTGCGGGTGGACTTTAGGACCCGGGGGAGCAGAGGACCCGTTGTCTGCGGCTGCTACTGAATCTGCAGTTTTCTGTTCCTTTGATGGAAAATAATCACGATTGAAAATAAAGTGGAAATAATAAAGCGATCAGAAAGAGGTGAAATGCAATCCGTCATTGGAAAAGCGTTAAGCTATAGTTGGTCAACGATTGGAACAGTTTTAAAGGATAAAGTGAGAATAATGAGGCATGTGAAAGGCCCTGCCCTGATGAAAGCTACTAAGAAATGCAGTGGTTTAATTATTGAAATACATACGTTTCTCTAGTGTTTTTTGCATAGAAAGGTAAAATATATACTAAGACAAATGTTTGACTAACTGATGCTCAATAATAATACTTGATATACCGGTTCCGATTTACGTACAGATCTGACTTAAAGACGGATCAGGGGACAGAACTCGTTCATAAGCTGGGGACTGTCTGTATATGAATACAGTTGGCCCTCCTTATTCGCGGGTTCCGCATGCGTGGATTCAACCAGCCGTGGATTGGGAAAACCCGCAAGTTCCCTCTCCAGCACTTGTTATTTGAGCACATACAGACTTTTATTCTTGTCATTATTCCCTAAACAATGCAGTATAACAACTACTTACATAGCGTTTACATTGTATTAGGTATTATAAGTAATCTAGAGATGATTTAAAGTATACGGGAGGATGTGCGTAGGTTACTGCGATAGGGATCGAGAAAATGGAAGTTCTCTTACTAAGTAAGTCAGAACAGGTACATCCTGTGTCAGTTTAGCGTCAGTTAATGTTTGTCTTAGTATATAGTATATATTTTACCTTTCTATGCATATAAAACACTTAAGAAACATATGTATTTAAATAATTAAACCACTGTGTTGCTTTGTAATAATTGGAGCTTTCATCGGGGCAGGGCCTTTCTCACTTTATCCTTTAAAATTGTTCCGATCCTTGACTGACTGTAGCCTAACGCTTTTCCAATGACCGATGGTGTTTCACCTTTTTCCGATTGCTTTATTATTACCACTTTATTTTCAATCATGATCATGATTATTTTTGAGAACAGGAACACTGCGGATTCAGAGCTCCGCTGGGTCCTAATGTTCACCGCACAGAAACAGGGTAAAGAAGGTCCAGAGCTCCGCTGGGTCATAAAGTCCACCGCACAGAAACAGGGTAAAGAAGGTCCAGGGCTCCGCTGGGTCATAAAGTCCACCGCACAGAAACAGGGTAAAGAAGGTCTGAGGCTTCGCTGGATCGTCAAGTCAACCACACAGAAACAGGGTAAAGAAGGTCTGGGGCTCCGCTGGGTCATAAAGTCCACCGCACAGAAACAGGGTAAAGAAGGGACTTGAGCATCTGCGTTTTTGGTATCTTCAGAGGCCCGGGAACCAATACCCCGTAGATAAGGAGGGCTGACTGTCATGGCAATGTGAAATAACAATGCATAATTAAGTGCTCAGCTGCCAAAAACTAAAATGGGTTAAACAGACTGAATTCTCGAGGAATAGAGAGCTAGTGTAGCACAATTTCAGAACTGACAAGTATCATGTTGAAAGGCTTGGACAGAGTGGGCATGGACTGGATGTTTCCAATAGTGGGAGAGTCTAGGGCCAGAAGGCACAGCCTCGGAATGGATGAACATCTCTAGAACAGAGATGAGGAGGGTGGTGAGTCTGTGGAATTCATCGCCACAGATGTCTGTGGAGGTCAAATCATTGGGTGTATTCAAAGTGGAGTTCAATAGATTCTTGGTTAGTAAGGACATCAAAGGTTACGGGGAGAAAGCTGGAGAATGGGGTTGAGAGGGATAATATATCAGCTGTGATAAAATGATAGAGCAAACTCAATGGGCTGAATGGCCTAATTCTGCTCATGATGGCATGTTCCCATCTCTTCCAGTGAAATGGATCTACCTTGCCACATAGGCACTTGAAGGAATTTCGAATTTTAATCCTGCTATCTGACAATCTGGTGTATGACCAGGAAAGGAAAGAGATCAATTTCAATTTGTATTGATTTTATTTTAGCAAAACAGTGCAGAGTAGGCCCTTTTGGCCCTTTGAGCCACAGTGTCCCACCAATTTCTGACAAACCTGATTATCCCTAACCTAATCGTAGGGCAACTTAAAATGACCAGTATCTGTTTGGACTGTGAGATAAGATGGAGCACTCTGGGAAAACCTATGCATTCCACGAGTAGAACGTACAAACTCCTTGCAGAATGGCACCGGAATTGAACTCTGAACTCCGGAATGCCCCAAGCTATAATGGCATCATGCTAATTGCTACATTATATTTGCACCTTTGGTTCCCACAGACACCATACTATGATTAACTGCCCACAATAGGACTAATAATTCCGGACGAATTCCTGACTTCATTTGTCAGATGTGCAGTGTGTACTTTCAATTAGCCTGCTGTGTTAACGCCACACTCAAGAACAGATCAACGGGAGCCACTGTAAACATCCAAACACCTGGGGGAACCCACTGGGTCACTAGGAGAATGGCAGTGTACAAATATCACACAGATGGTACCAGAGTCCGGGGTTGAACCTGGATCCCTGGAGCTGTCAGGCAGCAGCAATGAGATAAAGAGTAATTAAAGTGAGATCATTGGTTGCAGGAACATACTTTGTGGCAGCAATACAGTGCAAAAGTGGAAAATTACTGTTTACAGACCTGACTTTATACAGTCTGCCTATACACTCTGTGACCACTTTATTAGGTACACCTCACACCTGCTCGTTAATGCAGCCAATCACATGGCAGCAACTCAATGCATAAACCACGCAGACATGGTCAAGAGGCTCATTTGTTGTTCAGACCGAACATCAGAATGGGGAGGAATGTGATCGAAGTGACTTTGAACGTGGAGTGATTTTTGGTGCCAGACAGAGTGGTTTGAGTATCTCAGAAACTGCTGATAGCCTGGGATTTACATACGACAGTCTGTAAAGTTTACAGAGAGTGGAGCAAAAAAGATCCAGTCAGCGGCAGCTCTGTGGGTGAAAACACCTCGTCAATGAGAGAGGTCAGAGGAGAATGGCCAGACTGGTTCAAGCTGGCAGGAAGGAGACAGTAACTCAACCACATGTTACAACTATGCTTTTGCTGGCAGGCGCAGTAAAGCAAAGTGCTGACCACTGTGCTAGCATGGACATATTGATAGTAGGAATGTGGAATGACAGTGCATAATTAAGAGCTCAAACACTATAAAGTAAAGTTGGTTAAACAGAGTTACAATCACACGTGTGCAGAAGAGCATCTTTGAACTTGTGCCATGTCTAACCTTGAAGAGGATGAGCTGTTTATTACGTACAGGAGATACCTAAATTAAATAAGTAAGGCAAAAAGAGAACAAAGATGGTGAGGTAGTGTTCATTGTCTGTTCAGAAATCTGGTGGCAGATGGGAAGAACTTCCAAAAATGTTAAGTGTGGGTCTTCAGGCTCCTGTACCTCCTTCCTGATGTTAATAATGAGAAGAAGGTATTTGGATCTACTTTGGCAGCTCTGGGATGGTATCACTTACTATTTTTTCCAGTATTGATGTCAAAATTGTCACTTGAAGCTGCATTTCATAATCTGTATTTAAATTAGAAAATTGATGCTCTGTTTGAGAAGTGAGGTGAGGCTTCATTCAGTCAGAGCTGACCATGGATGTTGCATCCTAGCTGTCTGGGCATGCAAGCCTGGGTAGTACAACACAAGAGCGATCTGTTGCCCATGTAGCAGGCTCCCCCTTCTCCACACAAGAGATGAATCCAAAGGAACGGCAGAAGCTGATACAGTTTGGCAGCAGCAATGTCACAGGTGTTGCCAGTAAGTTTTGAACTCAATGTAGTTCCAATGCCTTAGGGACTCCTGCTCTGGATTTTTAACTTCAGGGTTTACTCCTGAAGTCTTCCCCATGCGTGATGCAGAGGTTTGAGATCAGAGTTTTCTCTCTCCTAGATGAGCTGCCAACCACAGCTGACAAGCCCCATCTGCCCAAAGTGACTTCTTTTAAGGTGCCAGTCATCCGCCTTTGCCCCTTCTCTTGTTAGAGGAAACGGTTCCGCTGGGTTTGGTAGCTAAGCCATACGTGAAGGTCTGGAGCTGGACTTGGTTGTCAGAGGCTATTTGAGACGCATGCCATTGGGAGTATTTAATAGGCAGTGGGAGCTTATTCCCACTACCACCCCCCCAGCTATTAAAACAGATTATCTATTACTGAAGATTTGAGTACAGACATCTAGGCTACACCTCCATTCCTTACTGAGGGAGTGCTGGCCTGTCAAAGATTTTAGTTTCTAGGTCAAACACTAAACCCTAGGTTGGCATAAAATGGTGCTGTTTCAAAGTGGTGGGTGTGGGGTGAATATTTTTAGAAATAAGGGAAGAAAAATTATCTTTATTTGTCACACGTACATCAAAACATCGAAAATGTGTCATAAGTGACAATGCCCAGCACAGTCCGAGGATGTGTTACCATGCTTTGGCCCCAAAAAGGCATGTTCACAACTTGCTAGTCCAACCCGTACTTCTTTCAAATGTGGGGGGAAACCTCTGCGATTGCAGGGAGAATGTACAAGTTCCTTAAAGACAGTAGCCCCAATTGCGACAGCAAGATTGCTGGTGCTGTGAGGCATTATGCTAATCTCAAGGTTACCACGCTGCCCGTAGGTCCACTGTTTCCCATCCCCTGAGCGATGTGCGAGTACTGCCTTTATTGTGCACAACATTTATCCCCGAGTCTAACTTTGTCTTGAAGTAATCACATGGGCTTTGTGTGAGCTTCCTCAGTGCAAGCTGACTGTCCCTCTGCACTACGACGTTGGCATCTCTTCCTAAGTACCTTATTGACAGTGGAGTTCTTTGAGATGATCCAAGATTGTGATAGGGTCTTATTAAAAAAGTGAGCCTTTCTTTTTCCAGAGCAGATTGGAAGAGTCATTAAATGCTTTTCTGTTGTACTTTGTCTCAGTCTGCATGAATGAAAGTGGTTGGTAAAATTTGACAGTGATAACTGATTCCAGCTCTTAAGATACATTCAGTGACAAAGCAGATCTCTTCAAAGCGCTAATATCTGACACTGTCATGAAATTCCCCTGTCTGTACCATGATTGAAATGATGGATACTATCTAAATGTTGTGGGAGTCCTTTTGTGCTGTGGTTCAGTTAGACAGGGAATTAATTATAATGATGTGAAAGAGCACAATAAAGTGTTTCAAAGGCACATTCAATTAGACAAGTGATTGATGAGATGGGATTTGCTTGGTGTAGCTTGTCTAATTTTCCAGGGCCTGGGTGATTTCAAATGGGTAGAATCCCAATTATTTTAGTAATAAAAATGAAAGGAACCTGACAGCATGAATATCGATTTCTCCTTCCAGTAAACAACCCCCCCCCCCCACCTCCCCTCTTCCTCTATTCCCCTCTCTGACTTTTTACCTCTTCTCACTTAACTATCACTTCCCCTGGGCCCCCTCTTCCTTCCCTTTCTCCTTTTGTCTACTCTCCTCTTCAATCAGATTCCTTCTTCTCCGGCCTTTGAACTTTCCCACCCACCTGGCTTCACCTACCACCATCTTGCTAGCCTCCATCCCATCCCCCACCTTTTTTATTTTGGTGTCTGCTCCCTTCTTTTCCAGTCCTGAAGAAGGGTCTCGGCACAAAACGTCAGCTGTATATTCATTTCCATGGATGCTGCCTGACCTGCTGAGTTCCTCCAGTGCTTTTGAAAGGATTAATTTGTAGCTTTTCAAGTAAACCTTTTGCTTAACAAACATGTTGCGATTTTGAAAACACAAAGAGGCTGACCACAAGTGACAATTTTCATTCAAGTACTTGGAGTGGAAGTATTTCTGTGTTTATAAAGTTTGAAACTCCTCTGTAAGCTGAGAAGTTTTCAAATTATCTCTTCGTTCACTGGCAGAAGTCAAATTCTACTGTGCAGATAGTTTTCTGTCACTGGCCCTACATGGCAACTATTCTCCAAGTTAGTTGAGCATTCATTGTCCTGTTGTGTTCCTCATCCTTCAGATTTATTTCCAGGTCTGTTCGTCATTCTGCTGGAATATCGACATTGTCAACAGATGTTGGTACTGTGTACGTTGACAGCAGGTCTTTTATATCCATTGTCTTCACGTTAATACAAAATAACAGTGTGGAAATATTGGAGTTGATACCATAATGGATAAGATCAAACATGTTGATGCAATTACAAAGAGAGTTTGATGAGATTTGTTATGTCATCAAAGACTCCAGCAGGTTTCCACAGATGTACCGTGGGGAGTATTCTAATTGGTTGCATCACTGTCTGGTACAGAGGCTTCAGTGAACAGAATTAGAAAAGGCTGCGGAGGGTTGTAAACTCAGCCAGCTTCCTTATGGGCACTAGCCTCCCTAGCATCAAGGAGATTGTCAAAAAGGCAATATCCACAGACATCCCACCCTGCAAATACTCATTTCAGGGAGGTAGCACCACCATTTCAGGGAGGTAACACCCCTGCCCCCTGCAACCCCATACCCCCACCCAACCTGGTTGACCTCCAAGGGTATATGTAATACTTTGTTTAGTGATTTTGTGTAATCTGTAAACCAAGTTGGGTATATGTAGAAAATGTGACATTAAAATAGGTACTTATTTTATTATATTATCATGGAATCATTTTTTTATTCTATTACAACTTTAAGCAAGTCTACAGGGAGTTTGGCCTCATCATGTAGGACATCAATAGAGTAGCTCCTTAGCAGCTAGACAGCTAGTTTAAATAGCGTTAGCTATGCTAATGAATGAATGACACCTGTTAAACTCACCTCAACATGTCTTTTACAGTCATTTAACCCGCCATGGGCAATAGAAAAGTCGCTCTTGCAAACAGTGCAGCGAGCAACCCTGTCATTATTTTTGACCCCTAATAGGCAGGGGTACACTGTAGTGTTGTCTGGGGTGAAGTACGTTTTATATTTTCTTTTTTTGGAACACTCTGCCATGGCGCTGCAGGACACTAAACTGAACTGATGGACAATGAAAAAGAGAGACTGTAAAGCCCGCCCACAGAGAAAACTGATAGGTCTACTTAGCACAAAGAGAGACCAATCAGGATGCTCCCCCTTGCTCTCCCTCTCACTCTAAAAAAAATTGATTTCTGGGACATTGCATATAATTTGTGGGTGTCAGGGAGCTGCTATCAATATGCAGGAGACACTCGGACCTTCTGGGGGAGGTGGGGTGTCTGCATCCATCATTACGGATCCTCACCACCCAGGACATGCCCTCTTCTCAGTACTTCCATCAGAGAGGAGGTACAGGACCCTAATGACACACACTCAACATTTCAGCAACACCTTTTACCCATCCACCATCAGATTTCTTAAATTGAATTAAATTGACTTTATTACTTATATCCTTCATATACACAGGGAGTAGAAATCTTTATGTTACATCTCAGTCTAAATGTGCAATGTGTAATTTATAATAAATAGTACATACAACAGGACAGTCAATGTAATATAGAAATTCAAGTGTATCAGTGTGAATTAATCAGTCTTGATGGCCTGGTGGAAAAAGCTCTCCCGGAGTCTGTTGGTCCTGGCTTTTATGCTGCAGTACTGTTTCCTGACAGTAGCAGCTGGAACAATTAGTGGTTCGGGTGACTCAGATCCCCAATGATCCTTCAGGCCCTTTTTACACACCCATCTTTGTAAATGTCCTGAATAGTGGGAAGCTCACATCCACAGATGCCCTGGGCTGTCCGCACCACTCTCTGCAGAGTCCTACAATGGGACCATACCAGGCAGTGATGCAGCCAGTCAGGATGCTCTCAATTGTGCCCCTATGGGAAGTTCTTAGGATTTGGAGGCCCATACCAAACTTCTTCATCCATCTGAGGTGAAAGAGGATATGTTGTGTTTTTTTCACCACACTACGTGATCATGTACGTAATGGTCCATTAACTCCATTAACACTATCTCACTACTTCTGCGCTCATTTTGCACTGCCTTTTAAAAAATATATTTCTTTTTATAATTTGTAGTATATATTATATATTTTACTGTATTATATAGGATGCATAATGAGGATGTAACTATGAAAATGGACAAGGGAGAGCCAGTGGATGTAGTGTACCTAGACTTTCAGAAAACCTTTGATAAGGTCCCACATAGGAGATTAGTGGGCAAAATTAGAGCACATGGTATTGGGGGTAGGGTACTGACATGGATAGAAAACTGGTTGGTAGACAGGAAACAAAGAGTAGGGATTAACGGGTCCTTTTCAGAATGGCAGGCAGTGATTAGTGGGGTACTGCAAGGCTCGGTGCTGGGACCACAGCTATTTACAATATACATTAATGATTCAGATGAAGGGATTAAAAGTAACATTAGCAAATTTGCAGATAACACAAAGCTGGGCGGCAGTGTGAAATATGAGGAGAATGTTAGGAGAATGCAGGGTGACTTGGACAGGTTGGGTGAGTGGGCAGATGCATGACAGATGCAGTTTAATGTGGATAAATGTCCACTTTGGTGGCAAGAACAGGAAGGCAGATTACTCTCTGAACAGTGTAAAGTTAGGAAAAGGGGAAGTATAACGAGATCTAGGTGTCCTTGTTCATCAGTCACTGAAAGTAAGCATGCAGGTACAGCAGGCAGTGAAGAAAGCTAATGGCATGCTGGCCTTTATAACAAGGGGAGTTGAGTATAGGAGCAAAGAGGTACTTCTGCAGTTGTACAGGGCTCTGGTGAGACCACACCTGGAGTATTGTGTTCAGTTTTGGTCTCCAAATCTGAGGAAGGACATTCTTACTATGGAGGGAGTGCAGTGTAGGTTCATGAGGTTGATTCCCGGGATGGGGGGGACTGTCATATGTTGAAAGATTGGAGCGACTGGGCTTGTATACAATGGAATTTAGAAGGATGAGAGGGGATCTGATTGAAACATATAAGAATATTAAGGGATTGGACACAGTAGAGGCAGGAAACATGTTCCCAAAGTTGTGAGAGTCCAGAATCAGAGGCCACAGTTTAAGAATAAGGGGTAGGCCATTTAGAATGGAGTTCAGGAAAAACTTTTTCACCCAGAGAGTTGTGGGTCTATGTAATGCTCTGCCTCAGAAGGCAGTGGGGACCAATTCTCTGGATGATTTCCAGAAAGAGTTAGATAGAGCTCTTAAAGATAGCGGAGTCAAGGGATCTGGGGAGAAGGCAGGAACGGGGTACTGATTGTGGATGATCAGCCATGATCACTTTCAATTGCAGTGCTGGCTTGAAGGGCTGAATGGCCTACTCTTGCACCTATTGTCTGTTGTATTGCTGCCATAAAACAACAAATTTCCTGACAAATGTCAGTGATAATAAGCTTGGTTCTGAACCTAATTCTGAAATTACTAGTAATCCAAAGATATGAATTCAAATCCAGTGGTAACAGGGTAATTTAAATCTTGTAATTTCATAAATGATGGGATTTATCAGCTGGCACCAGTACCAGTGACCATAAATTATCAGATTGTTATTGAAAATCCAATTGATTTACAAATAGCACAAGGAAATGAATCTCAGCGTTGTATATGGTCACATATATGTACTTCGATAATTGATTTACTTTGAACTTTGACTTGGGGGCAGAATTAAGTCATTTGGCCCATTGAGTTTCATCCTGAATTCCATCATGGCTGGTTTGTTATCCCTCTCAACCCCATTCTCCACTTTCTCCCCATAACCTGCTTCTGGCTCCTATGCATCTTTCCTGATGGTAGTAATAGTCATCAGCACATGTAGAAAAACAGTGTTTATTTTCAATGCGAGAGAGATCCAAGCTGTTTGGATCTGATTACTGATTATGCAGAAGGGCATTTAGCTGGAATAATTAATAAAGGCTCCTCCTGCCAGATATTATTTCTTTCAAACAAGTCATCCCATCTTAGTCTAGTGAGTTTGTTGAAACTCGGTAGGGTCAGTCAAGTTACATTCTAGTAAGGTCTTCACTAATGACTTCAAGTTATGCACAAGCTGATTCTGGATAAATAGAAGATTTTACCAGGCCAGATTTTTGAAACACTTGAGAAAACAGTCCACAGAAGGACTCATACTTCCCACTCCAACCACGCCCTACTGTTTGGCAGTCTGTTGAAAGACAATGCTCCACTTCTCATCAAAGTAACCATTTGGCCCATTGTGCCTGCTCTACCTTTCTTTTGCAGTTGATTTATTATCCCTTTCAGCCTAATTCTCCAGCCTTCTCCCACTTAACTTTGACACCCTGGCTAATTAAGAACCTATCAACCTCCACTTTGAATATACCCAATGACTTGGCCCCCACAACTGCCTGTGGCAATGAATTCCACAGATTCACCACCCTCAGGCTAAAGAAACTCCTCCTTATCTCTGTTCTAAATGGACATCCCACTATTTGAGGTTGTGCTCTCTGGTGCTAGACTCCCCCACTATTGTAAACATACTCCCCACATCCATTTTATCTGGGCCTGTCAATGAGATTCCCCTGCATTCTTTTGAGTGAGTACAGGCCCAGACCCACAAAACACTTGTCATGCATTAACTGTTTCATTCCCAGAATCATTAAATCATCTATGAAGCTTGCATGCAATACATGCCCAAGAATTTTGTTCTGCACTCTCACAATCCTCTGAGTGAAGAAGTTTTTCCTCATGTTCTCCTTAAAATTTTCACCTTTCGTTCTTTAGCCATGACTTCTAGTTGCTGTCCCACCTAACCTCAATGGAAAATCCTGCTTGCCTTTTGACACTTTTGACCCAGAAGACACAAAAGACCCAGCACTGATCCCTGCAGCAGACCACTGGACACAGGTATCCAGTCAGTGAGGTAACACTCTACTACCACTCTCTGGCTTCTCCCACAAAGCCAATGTCTAATCCAATTTACTACCTCATCTTTAATGACAAGTGACTGAACCTTCTTGTCAACCCCCCATGCAGAACCTTGTCAAATGCCTTATTGAAGTCTGTGTAGACAACATCCAAGGCCTTGCCTTCATCCACTTTCCTGGCAACTTCCTGGAAAAACTCTATAAGATTGGTTCAACACATCCTACCATGCATGAAGCTGTGCTGACAATCCATAATCAGTCCATGTCTATCCAAATACTTATATATCTGGTCCCTTAGCATCGGCCCACTGGCCTATAATTTCTGGTTTATGCTTAGAGCACTTCCTATACAGCAGAATACCATTGGCTGTCCTCCAGTCCTCTGGTACCTCACCTGTCACTAAAGATGATTTTTATATCTCTGCTACAGCCCTGACAATTTCTGCACTCACCTCCCGTAAGATCCAAGGGAACACCTTGTTAAGCCCTCGAGATTTATCTGATTTGCCTCAGGGTAGCAAACACCTCCTCTTCTGTAATTCGTACAGGGTTCATGACCTTGATGCTGCTTTGCCTTACTTCTGTAAACACTGTGTCCATTTCCCAAGTAAATATAAATGTTAAAAAATCCACTTAAGATCTCCCACATCTCTTTTGGCTCCATCCCTAGATTACCATTCTGATCTTCCAGAGGACCAATTTTGTCCCTTGCAATCCTTTTGCACTTAATATATCTGTAGAATCCTTAGAATTCTCCTTCACCTTGTCTGTTAGGGCAATATTATGCCTCATTTTAGCCTTCCTGATTTCTTTAAGTGTCATCTTTCATTTCTTATACTCCATAAGTACCTCATTTGATCTGATCTGTTTAGACCTGCTATACACATTCCTTTCTTAACCAGGGCTTCAATGTCTCTTGATATCCAAGGTTCCCTGAACATGCTATCTTTACCTTTTATTGTGACAGGCATGTACAAGGTTTGTCCTCTCAAAATTTCACTTTTTGGCCTCCCACTTACTAAGTACAGTACACCTTTGCCAGAAACAGCCTGTCCCAGTCCACTCTTGATAGTTCATTCTTGTGAATCTCCTCTGGACTCACTCCATCAGGTTTATTATTGCTGACATACACTCAGTAGGCACCTTAATAAAGTGACCACTGAATATCTGTTCATGATCTTCTGCTGCTGTAGCCCATTCACTTCCCAGTAGATCAGCAAATTCTGAGATACTCAAACCACCCCATCTGGCACCAACAACCATTCCATGGTCCAAGACACTTAGATGACATTTCTTCCCCTTTCTGATGTTTGCTCTGAGCACCTCTTGACCATGTCTGCATGCTGTTAAGCATTGAGTTGCTGCCACAGGATTGGCTGATTAGATATTTGTATAAATGAGCAGGTGTACAGATATACCTAATAAAGTGGCCATTGAGTGTAGTTTGTGAAATTTGTTGTTTTGTGACAGTGATATAGTGGAAATAAGTTAAGCCAAGCAGTGAAGTAGTGTTCATGGACCATTCAGAAATTTGGTGGCAGCTCATTCCACACGTACCACCTTTTGAATGAAGTACTTTTCCCTCAGGTTCTCCTGCAATATTTCACTTATCATCCTAAACTAATGATTGCTAGATCCACTTTCACTCAACCTGAGGGATAAAAGTATTCATCCTACTTATACCCTTCATAATTTTGTTTTCCTGTATACGATCTCCCCTAATTCTCCTGCCCTGCCCTCCAGGGAACAAAATCCTAACCTATTCAACCTTTACCTATAACTTAGAACCTGGCAACATCCTTGTAAATTTTTTTCCAAGCTTATTGATGTCCTTCTTGTAGATGGTGACCAGAGCTACACCAATGGCCTCACCAACATCTTACATAACATCAACATAACAGGATTCTTGTACTTAAGACTTTGATTAATGAAGGACAATGTGTCAAAAGCTTTCTTTATGACCCTATCTACCTGTGATGCCATTTTGAAAGAATTATGCATCTGGATTCCCAGTTCCCTATGCTCTACTGCAGTCCTTAGACCCTGCCCATTCACTGTCCATAGACTCCATTCCAATGTAGGAATACACTGGCTAATTCACTTCTGCTTCATGTTTTGTCATTTTGTTCAAAAGCATACAAACAATTATTCATCCTGCATACAGAGAAGGGATTACAATTGTAGTTTCTGCAGTCTGTTTTTAATTCAGTGTTTTCAGAGGTGGTGCTCTGATACTTTTGTTGAAGTGTCGTACCATTTCTATTTCATTCCACTTATCCTGGTACATGTGACAATAATAATCCTATTCTATTCCCATTCCAATAAACACCTTGCAGTCAGAACTATCTGTTCATTAACTACACTAGATAATAAAGATTATGTTTTCTGAATACTTGTGGCTGTTCTGTATGGATTATGGGCTATTGATCATGAAAATCATCATGAAATGTCCCTATCACACACTTTTTTTTTGAATTTGCCTGTGTTTGTTATTTGAATTCATTATTCATGTCAGGATGAAAGCCAAGAACTATTACTGAGCATGCTTTGGCAGGTAGGTGCTGTATGGCATGACAGGTATTTGAAAGGCTATAAAAATGTAATGCACCCATCACTCTATGCACTGTGTTTACAGATACAGTGCCTGTAAAAATATACACCACCTTTGGAAGTTTTCATGTTTTATGATTTTACAAAATTGAATAACAGTGGGTTTAATTTGGCCTTTTTTGACACCAATCAACAGGAAAAGACTCTTTTGTGTCAAAGTGATAACTAATCTCTACAAAGTGATCTAAATAATTTACAAATATAAGCACAAAATAGTGTATTATGTGAACATTCACCCCTCTAGTATGACACACTAGTTCATCACTGGTGCAGCCAATTGGTTTCAATGGTACATTTAATGTCAGAGAAATGTATACAATATACATCCTGAAATGGTTTTTCTTCACACCATTCACGAAAACAGAGGAGTGCCCCCAAAGAATGAATGACTGTTAAATGCTATAACCCCAGGGTCCCTCCCAGCTCCCCCCTCCCACGTGTAAGCAGCAGCAAATGATGATTCCCCCTCCCCCACCAGCAAAAAAGCATCGGCACCCCCACCAAGTGCTCAAGCGAGCAGCAAAGCATCAATAAAGACACTGACTTGCAGTACCCCAAACACTACTCATTCACCCAGTATTCAACATACCACAGGCTCTCGAGGTGTCTAATAAGGGAGGAAGAGGTGTCTCTGTTTCACAGCGAGAGGGGAGACATAACAAACAAATCACTGGTTTACGATGTTGAAAGTCCATTGCGTCGCTTTTTCTGAGCTCTGTGCTCAAAGATCTCAGGTCCCTGGGCGCACAGCCGGAGATCTTACGACTCCCCATGACACATCGATCTCCCACCAGGAGACCGACCTTCGACCTGCTGGTCCCTAGAGCCATGAGATATTGAACTCCCGAAGGCGAGCTAAGCCCTTAGGCCGCATCCTCGGCGTGTCAAATAACGGCCAGTCGCGGAACCCCGAGAGCGGGTCCAATTCCCGCAAAGAATCAAAGTCAGCGTGTAACTGCAGGCCAGGGTCTTCAAAAGAACCTTGGAAAGGGAAAAATAGAGATATTAAAGATAGAAATTGAGCTGTTCCGAAGATGCAAACAAAGGAGTCGTTGTATAGCACCTTCATGACTAAGCTCCGCGCTCTACTTAACTAAGCGCTGCCCTTTACTTAGAATTTATATAATTAGTTAAATGGAGATCACCTGTGTGCAGTCCAGGTGTTTCAATTGATTGTAGTAAAAATACACCAGGATCTGGAAAGTCCAATTACTTTGAAACTTTATTTCATATTCGAAGTATTGGTCCAGATGTCCTCTTCTTATGTGTTACTGTACATAGAGGTGTTGAGGACAATGAGTGGTTTGATTGTTTGGCCAAATAAGCTGTTAAAGGTTCATCTGTGGATATAAACCTTCCACTTAGCAAATCAGAAGCTAAGGGGTTGATGGGGCTAAGAAATAAGGGATTATGGCAAGACTTGTGGGATAACGGGCATAAGGGAGACATCTTTACAGAATGCATAAAACTGTTGGATTGATGGGAGAAGGGGGTAAGTCAAGAAGGGAAGGGTTTATATTGATTCAACTTAGAATGGGGCATACTATGCTTAGTTATTCTTTATATGTTGTTGGAAAAAAATCACTCTGGGATGTGTAGGAGTTGTTATCATTATGAAACAGTTGGAACATATTTTAGAATGTGAAACATACAAGGTCGAAAGAAAGCAAATGCAGGTTGCACTACTGGCTTTGGGGGTTGACAGTATTCATTTGCAAACTTTACTAAGTTATGGAAATGACTTTAATTCTCCAATTTGTCTTTCATTATTTAAAATCTCTGGGGCTCTTTGGGGTAATTTAATTCTCAGTTGATAAAGAAGTAGTAGGGGTTTTATTTCTCAGCTCTCTAAACCACTCTTCAGTTCATTTGGTGCAGTAATGCATTATTGGACTGCCAACCACCATTAAAAGGAAGAAGAAGAAGGAGAAGGAGAAGGAGAAGAAGGAGGAGAAGGAGAAGGAGGAGAAGAAGGAGAAGAAGGAGAAGGAGAAGGAGGAGAAGGAGAAGGAGGAGAAGAAGAAGAAGGAGAAGAAGGAGAAGGAGAAGGAGGAGAAGGAGAAGGAGGAGAAGAAGGAGAAGAAGAAGAAGAAGGAGAATAATAATAATAATAATAATAATAATAATCCACTTGCTGCTGAGTCAGTATCTTGGCAAAAACTACACCATGAAGAGAAAAGACACTCCAAAAGACAAAAAGGTTATTGAAAAGCATATGTCAGGAGATGAATACAAGAAAATTTCTAGGTCACTGAATATCCCTTGGAGTACAGTTAAGTCAGTTGTCAAGAAATGGAAAAATTATGGCACAGCTGTAGATCTCCCTAGAGTAGGTTATCCTCAAAAAGTGACCGTGCAAAAAGTGGATTAGTGAGGGAGGCCACCAAGAGACCTATGTTAACTCTGGAGGAGTTACAAGCTTCAGTGGCTGAAATTGAAGAGACTGTGCATGCAACTGTTGCCTGGGTGCTTCACCAGTCGCAGCTTTAGGGGGGAATGGGAAAGAGAGAACCACTGTTGAAAAAAAATTCAAATGAAATCTCAGCTGGAGATTGCCAGAAGGCATGTGAGAGTCTGAATTCAGCTGGGAGAAGGTTCTATGGTTTGATGAAGCCAGAATTGAACTTTTTGGCCATCAGACTAAATGCTCTGTTTGGTGTAAGCCAAACAACGCACATAATCAAAAATATACAATCCCTACAGTGAAGCATGGTGCTGTCTGCATTATGCTCTGGGGATGCTTCACTGCAGCAGACCCTGGAAGGCTTTGTAAAGGTAGAGGATAAAATGAATGCAGCAAAACAGGGAAATCCTAGAGCAAAACCTGATGCAGTCTGCAAGAGAACTGCAACTTCGGAGAAGACTTGCTTTTCAGCAAGACAATGACCCCCAAGCCTAAAAGCCAAATCGGCACAGGATGGCTGAAAAACCAACAAAGTTAATGTCCTGGAGTGGCCAAGTCAGAGTCCAGACCTCAATCCAATTGAGAGTTTGTGGCTGGACTTGAAGAGGGCTGTTTACTCATGATCCCCATGCAATCTGACAGAGCTTGAGCTGTTTTGTAATGAAAATTGGGGAAAAATTGCAGAATCCAGATGTGCAAAGAATTAGAGAGACCTGTCCACACAGACTAAAGACTGTAGTTGCTGCCAAAGGTGCATCTACTAAATACTGATTTGAAGTGGGTGAATACTTATGCAATCAATTATTTTGTGTTTTATATTTGTAATTAATTTAGAGCACTTTGTAGAGAACTGTTTTCACTTTGACACAAAAAAGTCTTTTTCTGTTGATCAGTGTCAAAAAAGGCCAAATTAAATCCACTGTGATTCAATGTTAAAACAAACATAGAAACATAGAAAACCTACAGCACAATACAGGCCCTTCAGCCTGCAAAGCTGTGCCGAACATGTCCATAACTTAGAAATTACCAAGGGTTACACATAGCCCTCTATTTTTCTAAGCTCCATGTACCTATCCAAGAGTCTCTTAAAAGACCCTATTGTATCCGCCTCCAGCACCACCACCAGCAGTGCATTCCACACACCCACCACTTTGTATGAAGAACTTACCTCTGATATCCCCCTCGTACCTACTTCCAAGCACCTTAAACTATACCCCCTTGTGTTAGCCTCTTCAGCACTGGGAAAAAGCCATTGGCTATCCACACGATCAATGCTTCTCATCATCTTATACACCTCTATCAGGTCACCTCTCATACTCTATCGTTCCAAGGAGAAAAGGCCGAGTTCACTCAACCTGTTCTCATAAGACATGCTCCCCAATCCAGGCAACATCCTTGTATATCTCCTCTGCACCCTTTCTATGGCTTCCACATCTTTCCTGTAGTATTGTAAAACAATAAAATATGAAAGCTTCCAACAGGGGTGAATACATTTTATGGACATTGTACATCAGTTTACGATCATGTTGATGTGCATAGCATATTGTGTGTACTTGTTATAATAAAGTATTTATAATTTCAGGAGCATTTGTGATAGCAAAATGGAAACTTAGGGAAATGCAACTCATCAATGACTGCTAAAGTGGCAAAGTGTCTCTAAATGAATGTTCACTGACCTCCTGTACTTACTAGATTCCTTATTGAGCCTATAACTATTGAGCTTAAAATTTAGAATTTTAAACTTAATAGTAAATTTCAACATATTTTTATGATCATGATAGAAAGTAGTTAAAGCCTGAAAATTAAACCATTTTGATAAGTCATCAATTAAATTATAAAATCCACCCACTCAGTCCTCGTGTATTGCAAATTTTCTTCACTTTAATTCTGGCACAGTTATTTAAAGCAGTGTGCGTGATCATGTAAGTCAAGTAAAAATTAACTGAAAATATTTAAGAGATTTCTTTTGCACTTCACAAGTTGAATCATAATCCAGGCAAAGTTTAAATGAGGTATAATAAAATAGTACTTAGTCATACAGTATGTACATCTGCTTTGATGCTTATATCTGTGGCTCTGTGTATTATGTACCAGGTTTTGATCCTAAAGAAGGGTTTCAGCCTGTAACATTGACTGCTTATTTATTTCAATCAATGCTGCCTGACCTGCTAGGTTCCTCCAGTATTCTGCAGTGATTTTTGAGACAATTTTGCTTTAATATAAAATTACTTGGTCTATTTTCAGCAGATGCAAGTAGGAATGTAATATTGTCTGAGGACCACACTCAAAATGCTGGAGGAACTGAGCAAATCAGGCAGCGTCGATGAGAGGAACAAACAGTTAATGTTTTAGCCCCGGACCCTTCTTCAGGACAGATGAAGGGTTTCGGTCAGAAACATCAACTTTTTATTCTGCTCCGTAGATCCTGCCTTACATGCTTAGTTCCTTCAGCTTGGGATCTCCAGCATCTGTATCATCTCTAAGGTGCATATCATTGTACTGGATTTTGTTGAAAAAGATGTTTTTATTTCTGTTTAAAATAGAGTTAATTCCAGATAATCTAATGATATCAAATTGATCTGATCACTTTTGATGTGAGCAGCCAACAAGCTGATTGGTTGGTCCTTAACACTCAACCAAAGTACAATGGGCTTTTAACAAACATGCATCAATGAATGTAAAAAATAGTTGCAGACGAGTTCTACCAGGATGCTACTTGGATTTGAGAATATATTTTATGAGGATAAGTTGAGCGATTTAGGGTGTTCAGCTTTGGAATGAAGGAGAATGAGGGGAAAATTGATAGAGGTGTACAAGATGATAAGAAGCATTGACAGAATGGACATTCAGAGTCTTTTTCCCTGGGTAGAAATGGCTAACACAAGGTGGCATAATTTGAAGATAATTGGAGGAAAGTATAAGGGACATCAGAGGTAAGTTTTTTACTCAGAGTGGTGGGAGTGTGGAATGCCCTGTCAGGAGTGGTGGTCAAGACTGATACGTTAGGGACATTTAAGAAGTTCTTAGATGGGCACATGGATGAAAGAAAAGTAAAGGGTTATGTTGGAGGGAAAGTTAGATGGATGTTAGAGTAGGTTATAAGTCTGACACACCATTGTGGGCTGAAGAGCCTTACTGTGATATTATGTTCTGTGTATTTCCAGACATTTCAGCATATTCAGTCTCTTACACACATTGTGTTGTTTGTTAAATCCTAGTTATTTTTATTAAATATCCTTTAACTTGCCTTGGTTCCATAACCTTTGACACCTGCCTTACAAAAGTCAACCAGTCTCTGTTGTAACATCTTCATCCTTTTCTTTGGATGAGTGTGCCTTATTTTTAATTACCCTTGGCAAGGCAGGGTGATTTAGTGGTTAGCACAATGCTTTAGAGTACTGGCAACCTGGGATCATTTCCCACCACTGCCTGTAAGGGAGTTTTACGTTCTCCCCGTGACCATGTATGTTTCCTCCAGGTGCTCCGGTTTCTTCCCACAGTCCAAAGAAGTAGCTGTTGGTAGGTTAGTTGGTCATTGTAAACTGCTGTGTTTATGCTTGGGTTAAATTGGGGGTTGCTGCCAAGGGCAGCTCAAGGGGCTTGAAAGTCTGCAGTGCTGGAAATCCAGTGTTGATGTTAGAGGAAGGGAAGCCCCTTTCTATGAAGAAAGAGGACATCTCCATTGTTCTGAATGAAAAGCAGATGCAGCAGAGACAGAGGAACTGAGAGAAGGAAATGGTATTTTTACAAGTGACAGAGTGGGAACAGGTTTAGTCCAGATAGCTGTGAGAGTCAGTAGGTTTGTAAAAGATATCAGTAGATACACGGTCTCCGGAGTTGGGGACAGAGCGATTGAGAAAGAGGAGAGAGGCATCCGAAATGGACCAGGTAAATTTAAGGGCAGAGTGGGAGATGGAGGCAAAGCTGATGAAATTGATTAGCTCAGCATGGGTGCCGGAAGCAGCAACAATGCAGTCGTCGATGTAGCATCGGAAGATTTGGGGAGAGAGACTAGACTGAGATGGGGAGCAATGCCCCCAAAGGTTTGGAGTGTCGACTGTTCCACGTGCTGACAAAAAGGCAGGCATATCTGGGACCCATGCAAGTGCCCGTGGCTACACCTTTGGTTTGAAGGAAGTGGGTGGAGCCAAAGGAGAAATTGCAGCTTCCTAAAATCTTATTTTAAGGCTATACTGGTTCTGTTCTTCCATTAAACTTAAATAGTTTCTCTCCTAATCATCTTAAACAACCTACTTAAAACATCCAAGAGCATGTTAACCTCTGAGAATTTGTTGAAGAATTTATTTACATTAGCTGTAAACCTAGATAAGACTGAGCTGTCTGGAACACTGCTACCATTTCTGTTTATGAAATATGAATAAATTTGCAATTTATTTGCTATTCTCCCAAGAGGACCACAACCTTGTCTGAGTTTGGAGGCTTGCATGCCTCAACGACCCAGAGAGCTTTGTTGGCTGGAGTCAGGGCTTTATGCTTTGGCTCTTGGTAGGGTCACCTATGGCAGACAGGTCAAAGGGTAGAGGCCAGACTAAGAGTGGTCCACCAGTCCTCCAGGTTTGGGCGTTTGCCTCAGGTCTAACAACCCTGACTAGTAAAAAGAAGAGCTAAGGAAACAGCAATGAAGAATCTGTCAATATCTGTGTGCAGTGGTATGGACATACAGAGAAGGAGGACCTGCATTGCTGTCCTAATTGTCAGTGGCGTAATGGGTAGCAAAATAAGATTCTTTGCTATTAATGTGGTTACAGCAGCTCCAATTCTTAACACCAAATCCTTTAAATTCTTTAATGAATGGAGTGATGCAGTTGCATAGTGGTTAGTGTGCTTTTCGGAGCTGGTGGTCACTGATCAGGGTTTAATTTTTGCTGTTGTCTGTAGGGGGTTTGTACATACTTCCTGTATCCGCGTGCGTTTCCTCCAGGCACTCTGGTTTGCTCCCACGGTCGAAAGACGTACTGGATGGTAGGTAATTGTCCTGGGGGTGTGGTTGCTGTGCAGTGTGGCTTGGAAGAGCCTGTTCCATGTTGTATCTAAAAAAAATGCTTCCTAACATCTTATTTTAAGGCTATACTTGTTCTTATCTTCCATTAAAATAAACAGTTACTCTCATAAGCATCTTAAACAGCTTACTTAAAGCATCCAAGAGAATACTAGTCAAATCTTCATAGTGCACTCAAAACTTCGGTTGTGGAATTCCATTGGTGTATCTGTGAGGCACTCCCTCCAATAACGACTCGTACTGTACACGACGCTTTTAACACAGAAGTGAATGCAGGATGCAGTCTTCTGTAAAATAACTTCCACACCTTCGTATTTTTTGATTAAATCTTAATAGCTAAGTTGCAACCCACAGATACCAATCTGAAACTGTCATCAGTGAGCAAGTTAATCTTTGAGAATTTTTTGAAGGATATGGCTGTTTTATATCAACTGTAAACCCGGGTAAGACTGAGCTGTCTGGAACACTGCTACCAGTTCTATTCATGAACTATGAATTTCATTGCAGCTTTCTTTGTTATTATTATGGTTGCAGTAGCTCTAATTTTTTAACACCAAATGCTTTCAGTTTTGTTAATCAATTGGGGGGCACAGTTGAGTAGCGGCTAGCGCAACACTTTACAGTGCTAGTAGTCACTGATTATGGTTCAATTCCTGTGGCTGTCTGTAAGGAGTATGTACATTCTTCCTGTAACTGTGTGCATTTCCTCGAGGCGTACCACTGGCATATGTTGTGAAGTTTGTTGCCTTTGCAGCAGCAGTATATTGTAATACTTAATAACAAAGAAAAAAAATATAGTCACTGACTTCATTGTAGCTGTATCAACATTTTGGGCTCAGGATTGATCCTCAGAAATGTTGACACCAGAAACTTGAAATTGCTCACTTTTTCCTCTTCTGATCCCTCTGTGAGGACTGGTGTGTGTTCCCTCATCCTACCCTTTCTGAAGTCCACAATCAGTTCTTTGGTCTTGCTGACGTTGAGTGCAAAATTATTGCTGCCACACCACTCCACTAGCTCCTGTACGCTCTCTCATCACTATTGGAAATTCTGACACAACAGTTGTGTCATCAGCAAATTTATGGAGTAGGTGTCAATGCCTGTAGATATTGAATCATCTGTTTATACTTTCTTTGGGCTCACACATGGAGAATAAAGTTATATTATGCCTGTCCAACAAAATCTGTCTTCAGAAAGATTAAAGATGCAAATATTATTTTTATTTATCCCATGTACATCAAAACATTGTGAAATGTGTTGTTTGCACCAGTGCCTTCCATTCAGCCAATCACAGTGTCCTTGACAAACTTAAACATGGCAGTGGAGCTGTGCTTGGCCTCACAGTCATAAGTTTAAAGCGAGTAGAGTTGGGAGCTAAGCACACAGCCTTGTGGTGTACCTGTGCTGATGGAGATGTTTTTGCCAATCTGAACTGACTGAGGAATGCAAGTGAGGAAACTGAGGGTCCAGTTGTTCAAGGAGGCATTGAGGTGCAGGACTTGAAGCTTATTGATTAGTTTTGAAGGGATGATAGTATTGAATGCTGGGCTGTATTCAATGAAGAGCATCCTGATGTATTTATCTTCACTTCCAGATGTTCCAGGGTTGAATGAAGAGCCAATGTGATGGCATTTGCTGTTGATCTGGAGGCAAATCAGAGTGGATTCAAGTTGCTTTGCAAGCAGGAGTTAAAATGTTCCATCACCAACATCTCAAAGCACTTTATCACAGTGGATGTGAGTGCTACTGGATGATAGTCATTAAGGCAGGCCACCATGTTCTTTTTGGGCACTGGTATTATTGAAGCTTGCTTGAAACTGGTGAATACCTCAAACAGCCGAAGCAAGAGGTTGATGACATCAGTGAGCACTCTAGTCAGTTGATCAGCACAAGTCTTCAATAATTGGCTAGGTACCTTGTCTGGGCCAGATGCTTTTTGTGGCTTTACCCTCCTGAAGGATGCTCTCACATTGTCCTCAGAGACGGATATCATAGGGTCGTTGGGGGTTGTGGGAATCATAAAGGTGCCTCCACTTTAAATATACCTAGTCTTCTACAGCTGTCTGTGGTAATAAATTAAGGTTACAACTCCATTTTGAGTGTTAGCTTAGCTAAGTAATGGTACATAAGGACATAAGAAACAAAGAGCAGGAATAGGCCATCTGGCCCATTGAGCCTGCTCCGCCATTCAATAAGATCATGGATAATAGAATATGAATCATAAGATAATAGAACTTGCTTTGAAATTAGAATGCTATGGGTAAAACACCATTGTAATTCCTCCATATCACAGGAAGGTTGCCTTCTAGGAGACATGGTCTTTCTAATAAAATATCAAATTTGATTCTTGTTTGACTGTATGTCCTATGGCACAATTAAAGAAAGGCCAGCTACAGCATTTGGCTTGCATTTATACTTGTTGTTTAAGAGACACCGAATTGTGTAAGCTTGCCATTTGTATTTACTTCCATAACAAGAGAAATTACATATCAAAACTAATGCTTGGAGGTATAACATGGGACGTCATAGTGCTGAATATATTCAAGGCCCTCAGAGGTTCCTGTACCACAGAAATGCACTATAAAAGTGCAATAGAATTATTTGATGTCTTATAGGTGCATTGTGCTGGCATCGTGCAGGATGCTTATAGTGATTTAGTATATTGGACCATTCTTTCTTAAACAATACTCTCTGATACTCGAGGCCTCCCGTGGGACATGTTCACAGCAGAGATCAATGGCTGAAAGCATGCCGATCAATATTGTTGGATGAGGGAAGATCAGAGATCTAAGATTAGACCATAAGACTGTAAATATAGGAGCAGAATTAGGCCATTTGGCCCATTCAGTCTGCTCCACCATTTCATCATGGCTGATCCTTTTCCCTTTCAGCCCCAATCTCCTGCCTTCTCCCTGTATCCCTTCATGCCCTGACAAATCAAGAATCTATCAATCTCTGCCTTAACTATACCCAGTGACTCAGCCTCCACAGCTGCCTGTGGCAACAAATTCCATAGATTCACCACATTCTGTCTAAAGAAATTCCTGCTCATCTCCATTCTAAATGGGTTTATTTGTCACATGTACGTTGAAACATACAATGAAGTGCTTCATTTGCGCAAATGGCCGACACAGTCCAAGGATGCATTTGAGGACAACTTGTCAGTGTTGTCATGCTACTGATGCCAACATTAGTATATCCACTAGTTACTAACTCTAACCCATATGTCCCTGGAAAGTACAAGGATACCGAAGCACCTGGAGGAAACCCGTGCGTTTGTGGGGAGAATGTACTAACCCTTTACATAAGGGGGTGGAATCGAACCCAGGTCACTGGCACTATAATAGTGTTGTGCTACCATACCACCCCCATTGGGATTTTGAACAGCATTGGCTGAGTGGCATATGAGTCATGTCTAAAAGAATTGAGTTTGGCTGTTGGCAGGAGTTCATTACTTCACATTAAGGCAATTGAAATGGGTGAGTGGGGGCTCAAGGAGGGTGGAAAGTTGCTAGACAGGGAGATATTCGGGCAAGGGTCAAACAAGTTTGTAGGCAAACAAGTATCATCAACTGCAAAATCCACTTGCGGTGGTGCCTTAATTTCCGGAGGATGTAGATGTTGATCTTGACGGTTGTTGGCCAGAAAAGTTGTCATTCAGCTTGGAAGGTAAAATTTGAAGGCAGAGTGGTTGGTTAATAGAATGATTGTTAGCAGTGTGGGGGAATGGGGGATCTTGGGGTCCACGTCCAAAGATCCATCAAAGTTGCCACGCAATTTGGTAGGATGGTTGAGAAAGTCTATGTGCTTTGGGAATTATTAGTCAGGGGATTGAGTTCAAGAGCAGAAAGGTAAGGTTGCAGCTCTCTGAAACCTTGGCTAGCTGCACTTTGAATGTTGTGTTCAGTTTTGGATGCCTTATCATATATAGGAAGGATGCAAAAGCTTTAGAGATGGTGCAGAGGAGATGTGCCAGGTGCTGACTGGTCTGGAGAGCATGCCTTACGAGAATAGATTAAATGAGCTGGGGCTTTTTCTTTTGGAGAGAAGGGGAATGAGATGTGACTTGATAGAGGTGTGCAAGATGATAAGAGGCATAGGTGGATAAGAGACTGAATGGATAGGCAGAAACTTTTCCCCAGGTCATAAATAGCTAGTATGAGTGGCATAATTTTCAGGTTTTTGAAGGAAACTATGGGGGGGGGGGAATGTTGGTTGTAAGTATTTTTACACAAAGAGTGGTGAGTGCATGGAACATGCTGCCAGTAGTAGTGGTAGAGGTAGTTAAATTAGGGACACTTAAGAAACTCTTAGATTAAAACATGGATGATAGAAAAATGGAGTTGTGAAGGAGGGAAGGGTTAGATTGATCTTAAAATAGATTAAAAGGATGGCATAACATTGTGGACTGAAGGGCCTGTACTGAGCTCTCATGTTCAATATTGGATGTTCTAAAAGGCTGGTTTCCCTGAAACAGCATATAAGCAACCATCTTGGTGGTCACATTTATTTTACATGTTTTGAACTTCTTCACAAAAATTGTGTTGTTGTCCCAGGTGCATCATCTCTGGAACAAACTCATCAGTTGCATGACCTGAATGGCGTTTATTAAGTCCTTTAACAAAGTAAACATAAAACATGATGCAGCATGAAATAATATGCAGGATGGGTTGCTCATATTAGGATCTAAATTCAAAAATTCTTTTCAACTCATTATTTCAAAGCCTGAAATTTGTGCTGGTAAGCCAATTGGACAGTCAGGGTGTTTGTATTTTTTTTTACCAGTCGATATCTAAGCTTGTGCGGTCATGCCTGTGGATTTGTTTCAGTTTATAACCTCATTTGGGATTTCAAAACCTGTTACCATGGCTGGGAAAGATTCATACAAGTCAGCAGTGGAGAGAATGCATTACCAGCCTGCATGAACAATCAGCTTAGTGACAGGCAGAGCATCATAAACACAAGAAATTCTGCAGATGTTGGAAATCCTGAGAAGCACACACAAACTTCTGGAGGAGCTCAGCAGGTCAGTCAGCATCTGTAGAGGGGAAGACAAACAGAAGAAACAACGCTAATAAATAAACAATAAATAAGAGATGAAGAGTCCTTGAAAGTGAGTCCATTGGTTTCGGGAACATTTCAATGACGAGGCAAGTGAAGTTGAGTGAAGTTACCCCTTTAGTTCGAGAGCCTGATGGTTGAAGGATAGTAACTGTTCCTGAACCTTTTTGTGAGAGTCCTGAGGCTCTTGTACCTTCTTCCTGATGGCAGCAGTGAGAAAAGACCATGTGCTTAGTCCACATCATTTTGAAGACCAGCGTTGCAGGAAATCTTGAACAACACACATACAATGCTGGAGCAAGTCAGACAGTATCTGTAGAGGGGAATAAACAAGTCTCGGCCCGAAATGCAGACTGTTTATTCCTCTCCATAGATGCTGCCTGACCTGCATTCTCTCCAGCATTTTGTGTGTGTGACAGGCAGAAAAATCTTCTGCAATTCTAATAGTTTTCCAATGTGTCACTGCTTTTGTAGAAATTCAGAGAAAACCTGCCTGCTTGACAACTCAAGGTCCCAGCATCCAGATCTGTCTTGTTTATTTTGTAGCAGGGGCATCAACGTCAAACCTGCTGTTGACATCAGCCTTGTCAGGTAACTGAGACATAAATCACTTTGCTGGAAAGGTCTTCGTTTTCCCCCACACTTATGAGCAGCATAATAGAGAAAGACAGGTTTACAATTCTCATTCTAAATTATTAATGTGATGGATTTAAAGATCCATGTTCCAAGAAGGGAAGCTAATCTGGAATAGAGATGGTGCATTGGTCAGGGGAGTGGTATCAAGGAAATTATTTCCCTAGAAAATCAAGGGAAACTTTTCTACCTATATTTGGCAACTATTTAGTTTTTTGATAATATAATTCAAACCTTCTTCCAGGTTGTCGTGTTCTTTTCGCACATTAACTGAACCGATTCACTACAAAATAGAAACAGTGAGATGCACCAGTATTTTAATTGAAGAATGTATGCTAAGTGGCCACTTTATTAAGTTGGAACCTGGTGTAGCCTTCTGCTGCTGTAGCCCATCCACTTCAAAGTTCGACGTGTTGTATGTTCAGAAATGCTCTCTTGCACACCACTGTTGTAACATATGATTATCTGATTTACTGTCACCTTCCTGTCAGCTTGATCCAGTCCGGCCGTTCTCCTCTCACCTCACGCATTAGCAAGGCTTTTACGTTCCACACATTGGATGCTTTTTTGTTTCTCGCAACATTCTCTGTAAACGCTAGAGCAGGGGTTCAAAATCTGGCGTCCTCGGACCTCTCAGTTAATGGTAAGGGATCCTACAATTAACATAAAAGAGGTTGGGATCCCTTGCTGTAGAGATAGTTATGTGTGAAAATCCCAGATCAGCAGTTTCTGAGATACTCAAACCACCCTATCTGGCACCAACAATCATTGCATGGTCAAAGCCACTTAGATTACATTTCTTTCCCATTCTGATGTTTGGTCTGGGCAACAACTTGATCATGTCTGCGTGCTATTATGCATTGAGTTGCTGTCATATGATTGGCTGATTAGATATTTGCATTAACCAGCTGGTGTACAGGTGTACTTAATAAAGTGGCCGCTGAGTGTATATGGTTGACAAAGTCCCATTGATGGAAAACAGATAAAACTGAAGATTCTGAAACTTGAGATGAAAGCAGAAATGCTGGAAGAACTCAAATCCAGTCAAGCAGAATGTCTGAAAAGAAAAATAGTCAATATTTCAGGTCAGTCACCCTTCCTAAGAGGTGTCATAGATAATTTTGTTCTTTTGTGGAAACCAGTTAAGTACTGCTTATAGTATTAAACCTGGGAGTGTGGGAGTGTAGGAGTGCTTATCCTGTTGAAGAAATGTTCTGAAGCTTGCTGTCAGTAGTAATCAGTAGCAGGTTTTTTTTTATCACTGACAAATATTTGTGAAATTTGTTGGCTTGTATAACTGACTACAGTGCAAGACATAAAAATTGCTCCAAATTACAATAAATAAATAAATAGTGTGAAAGAGGAACAGCAACATAATGTTCATGAAATCAGATGATGAAGAGGCCGAAGCTGTTAAATGTGGGTGCTGAGGCATGCTGATGATAGCTACAAGAAGATGGCATGTCCCAGATAGTGAGGGTGCTTAATGTTGGCACCACCTTTTCAAGACAAGTCAAGTCAAGTTTATTGTCATTTCAATCATAAACTGCTGGTACAGTACACAGTAAAAACGAAACAATGTTCCTCTAGGACCCTGGAGTTCCAGGAAACAACACAAAACTACACTAGACTATGTGAGGCAGCACAAGGCTCCACTAGACTATGTAAAACAACATAAAAACTGCACAAGACTACAGATGTGCTCAGGACTACATAAAGTGCACAAAACAGTGCAGGGCAGTACAATAATTAATAAACAAGACAACAAGCACAGTAGAGGACAATTTACAATATAATAATAAATGACGTAGATGTCAGTCTAGCCTCTGAGTATTGAGGAGTCTGATGGCTTGGGGGAAGAAACTGTTGCACAGTCTGCTCGTGAGAGCTTGAATGCTTTGGTACCTTTTGCCAGATGGCAGGAGGGAGAAGAGTTTGTGTGAAGGGTGTGTGGGGTCCTTCACAATACTGTTAGCTTTGCGGGTGCAGCATGTGGTGTAAGTGCCTGTAATAGCGGGAAGAGAGACCCCAATGACCTTCTCAGCTGACCTCTTTATCTGCTGCGGGGTCTTGTGATCTGAGACGGTGCAATTCCTGAACCAGGCAGTGATGCAGCTGCTCAGGATGCTCTCGATACATCCCCTGTAGAATGTGGTGAGGATGGGGGAGTGTGAGATGGATTTTTCTCAGCCTTCGCAGAAAGTAGAGACACTGCTGGGCTTTCTTTGCTATGGAGCTGGTGTTGAGGGACCAGGTGAGATTCTCCACCAGGTGAATACCAAGAAATTTGGTGCTCTTAATGATCTCAACGGAGGAGCCATTAATGTTTGGTGGAGATTGGTCACTCCGTGCTCTCCTGAAGTCAACAACCATCTCTTCTGTTTTGTTCACGTTCAGAGACAGGTTGTTGGCTCTGCACAAGTCTGTTAGCCGCTGGACCTCCTCTCTGTAAGCTGACTCGTTGTTCTTGCTGCTGGGACCCACCACGGTCGTGTCATCGGCGAACTTGATGATGTGGTTCGAGCTGTGTATTGCTGAGCACATAGCCCTGGGGAGCCCCGGTGCTCAGTGTGATGGTGTTGGAGATGCTGCCTCCGATCCGGACTGACTGAGGTCTTCCAGTCTGGAATCTAGTATCCAGTTGCAGAGGGAGGTGTTCAGGCCCAGTAGGCTCAGCTATCCAATCAGGTGCTGAGAAATGATTGTGTTGAATGCTGAATCATAGGACCATAGAAGATTACAGCACAGAAACAGGCCTTTTGGCCCTTCTTGGTTATGCTGAACCATTTTCCTGCCTAGTCCCCCTGACCTGCACCTGGGCCATATCCCTCTAAACCCCTTTCATCCATATACCTGTCCAAGTTTTTCTTAACTGTCGTAAGTGAGCTCGGATTCACCAGTTCATCTGGCAGCTCCTTCCACACTCTCACCACTCTCTGCGTGAAGAAGCCCCCCCTAATGTTACCTTTAAACTTTTCCCCCTTCACCCTTAACCCATGACCTCTGGTTTTTTTCTCCCCTAGCCTCAGTGAAAAAAACCTGCTTGCATTCACTCTATCTGTACCCATCATAATTTTATACACCTCTATCAAATCACCCCTCATTCTTCTGTGCTCCAGGGAATAAAGTCCTAACCTATTCAACCTTTCTCTGTAACTCAGTTTTTTCAAGTCCCAGCAACATCCTTGTAAACCTTCTCTGCACTCTTTCAACCTTATTAATATCCTTCCTGTAATTAGGTGACCAAAACTGCACACAATACTCCAAATTCAGCCTCACCATTGTTTTATACAACCTCACCATTACATTCCAACACTTACACTCAGTATTTTGGTTTATAAAAGCCAATGTACCAAAAACTTTCTTTACAACCCTATCTACATGTGAAGCCACTTTTAGGGAATTATGTATCTGTACTCCCAGATCCCTCTGTTCTACTGCACTACTCAGTGTCCTACCATTTACCTTGTATGTTCTACCTTGGTTTGACCTTCCGAAGTGCAATACCTCACACTTGTCTGCATTAAACTCCATCTGCTATTTTTCAGCCCATTCCTCCAACTGGTCCAAATCCCTCTGCAAGCTTTGAAAACCTTCCTCACTGTCCACTACACCTCCAATCTTTGTATCATCAGCAAACTTGCTGATCTAATTTACCACATTATCATCCAGATCATTGATATAGATGACAAATAACAATGGAGCCAGCACTGATCCCTGTGGCACACCACTAGTCACAGGCCTCCACTCAGAGAAGCAATCCTCCACTACCACTCTCTGGCTTCTTCCATTGAGCTAATGTCTAATCCAATTTACTACCTCACCATGTATACCTAGTGACTGAATCTTCCTAACTAACCTCCCATGTGGGACCTTGTCAAAGGCCTTACTGAAGTCCATGTATACAACATCCACTGCCTTCCCTTCATTCACTTTCCTGGTAACTTCCTCGAAAAACTCTAATAGATTGGTTAAACATGACCTACCACACACAAAGCCATGCTGACTTTTTCTATTAAGTTCCTATCTATCCAAATACTTGTAGATCCTATTTCTTAATATTCCTTCCAATAATTTACCTACTACTGATGTCAAACTTACCGGCCTATAATTTCCCGGCTTACTTTTTGAGCCTTTTGTAAACAATGGAATTACATGAGCTACCCTCCAATCCTCCGGCACCTGACCTGTGGATATCAACATTTAAATATCAAATATCAAATTTTAAATATTTCTGCCAGGGCCCCTGCATTTTCAACACTAGTCTCCTTCAAGGTCCGAGGGAATACCCTGTCAGGTCCTGGGGATTTATTTACTCTGATTTGCCTCAAGACAGCAAGCACCTCCTCCTCTTTAATCTGTATAAGTTCCATGCCCTCCTTACTTGTTTGCCTTGTTTCCATAAACTCCATTCCAGTTTCCTTAGTAAACCCAGATGCAAAAATCCCATTTACTATCTCTCCCATTTTTTTTTGGTTCCATACATAGCCGACCACTCTGATCTTCAAGAGGACCAATTTTATCCCTTACTATCCTTTTGCTCTTAACATACCTGTAGAAACTCTTAGGATTACCCTTCACCCTGACTGCGAAAGCAACCTCATGTCTTCTTTTAACTTTCCTGATTTTTTTCTTAAGTATTTTCTTACTCTTTTTATACTCCTCAAGTATCTTATTTCCTCCCAGTTGCCTATACATGTTATACATCTCTCTCTTCTTCTTTATCAGAGTTCCAATGTCCTTCGAGAACCAAGGTTCCTTATTGTTATTCATTTTGCCTTTAACCCTGACAGGAACATACAAACTCTGCACTCTCAAAATTTCTGCTTTGAAGGCCTCCTACTTACCAATCACGTCCTTGCCAGAGAACAACCTGTCCCAATCTACGCTTTTTAGATCCTTTCTCATTTCTTCAAATTTGGCCTTTTTCCAGTTTAGAACTTCAACCCAAGGACCAGATCTATCTTTATCCATGATCAAGTTGAAACTAATGATGTTATGATCACTGGAACCAAAGTGTTCCCCTACACACACTTCCGTCACCTGCCCTAACTCATTTCCTAATAGGAGATCTAATATTGCATCCTCCCTAGTTGGTACATCTATATATTGATTTAGAAAACTTTCCTGAACACATTTTACAAACTCTAACCCATCTAGACCTTTAACAGTTTGGGAGTCCCAATCAATGTGTGGAAAATTAAAATCCTCTTCAATCACAGCTTTCTGTCTCCTGCAGTTTTCTGTTATCTCTCTGCAGATTTGCTCCTCCAATTCTTGCTGACTATTGGGTGGTCTATAATATAACCCTATTAATGTAGTCATACTTTTCCTGTTTCTCAGCTCCACTCATATGGCCTCAGTAGACAAGCCCTCTAATCTGTCTTGCCGAAGCACTGCTGTAATATTTTCCCTGACTAGCCAAGCCAGCCCCCACCCTTCATCCCTCTGCCTCTATCACGTCTGAAACATCGGAACCCTGGAACATTGAGCTGCCAGTCCTGCCCTTCCTGTAGCCAAGTTTCAGTAATGACTATGATTCAATAATTCCATGTGTCAATCCAGGCCCTCAGCTCATCTGCCTTTCCCACAATACTCCTCACATTGAAATATACACACCTCAGAAGATTATTACCACCACACACAACCTTACTATTTGTGATTTTGCATGAACTACTAACATCGTATATTTTTACCTCTGTTTCACTATCTACTCTGGCATTCTGGTTCCTATCCCCCTGCAAATCTAATTTAAACCCTCCCCAATAACACTAGCAAACCTCTCTGCAAGTATATTGTCCCCTTCTCTCTTATACAAGTCCCACCTGCCCCAGAAGAGGTCTCAATGATCTAGAAATCTGAAACTCTGCCCCCTACACCAGTTTCTCAGCCACGTGTTCATCTGCCAGAGCACCCTACTCTTACCCTCACTGGCACGTGGCCCAGGCAGCAATCCGGAGATTACTACCCTCGAGGTCCTGTTTTTCAACTTCCTACCAAGCTCTCTGTACTCACTCTTCAGGACCTCCTGACTCTTTCTACCTATGTCATTGGTACCTATGTGTACCACGACATCTGGCTGATCACCCTCCCACTTCAGAATGCTGTGCACACGATCAGAAACATCCCTGACCCTGGCACCCGGGAGCAACAAACCATCCAGGAGTCTCTGTCATGACCACAGAATCTCCTGTCTGTACCCCTGACTATGGAGTCCCCTATCACTACCGCTCTCCTCTTCTTCCTCCCTCCCTTCTGCACTGCAGAGCCAGACTCAGTGCCAGAGATCCGGCTGCCACAGCTTGTCCCAGGTAAGCCATTCCCCCACCCCAGCAGTATCCAAATTGGTGTAACTGTTTTGGAGGAGAATGGCCACAGGGGAACCCTGCACTACCTGCCCTTTCCTCTTCCCTCACCTGATGGTAACCCAATTACCTGTGCCCTGTTCCTTAGGTGTAACTACCTCCCAGAAGCTACTATCTATAAACTGCTCAGTCTCCTGAATGATCCGGAGGTCATCCAGCTCCTGCTCCAGTTCCCTAACGCGGTCTGTTAGGAGCTGCAGCTGGATGCACTTCTTGCAGGTATCGTTGTCAGGGAGACCTCCAGTCTCCCCAACTTCCCACATCCTGCAGGAGGAGCATTCCAACATCCTGCCTGGCGTATTCTCTAGTCTGAACAGAAAAAAAGAAGAAAAACAGAAACTTACCGGAACCTACCCTCGCCTCTACCTGTTTCCCACCGAAGCCTGATTGAGCCAAAGCCGTCCCGCTCCGACTCAGTCCACTCCAACGATGGCTGCTATGACGATGGCCGCTGTATATGGCGGTCTTTCTTTTAAACCTCGGTGCGTTACGTCACGCGCCTGCGCAGTCTAGCCTCTTTTCCCCGAGCTGTTAACGAGAAACGACCTTCTCTCCGCGATGGCTTCAGTCTTCCACTCTCAGCCTTCTGCTTCGATTGAAACTCGGACTGAAATGTGCACTGATTGAGAAGATCTTTTACCCTTCTGTTAGTCATTGTAGTGCTAAGAGGGGAGCCAGAATAATGGGTAGTTGTCAGCAAGGGTACTTCAACTGAGGAGGATAGCCATTTTCTCAGAGTTCTTGGGAAATTAAAATGAAATACATTTTTCATGTGGAGTCTGAATTTATAGTTTCAAAGGAGGTTCCCATTGGATTCAAAATTCTAAATATTATCATAAATCAGGTCTGCAACAGGGCCAGAAGCTGTCTTCCAATTCTAACATCCATTTGATATTAAATTCTGTAATTGGCACCTTTATGTAGTTTTGTTATCACTTATAAAATTCTGTGGACTCTGCCGTCTGTTTGCTGTGCAATGAGAAAGCCAGTTATTACACGTGGGTCATTAAGATGCTCAATTAGAGAATGGGGAAAGAAGCTTGTCATTTAATTATCAGGAGTTCAGTAATGGGGAAGAAAGATCTAACTGCAGAGTCACGCCATCCACATCCACTCTCACTTTTCATTGCACACTTTTTTACTCCATGGGGTGGGGGCAGCTTGGTAGAATAGCAGTTAGCATAATGCGATTACAGCATCAGCAACCTGGGTTTAATTGTAGGCAGTTGACCAAATGACAACGATCACATTTCATAGTAGAATTGTTGGTTGGATGGAAGTAGTTTAGGACATTCTGGGTGCATGATCAGTTAAATTAAGAACAAAATTCATTTTATTTAAATGAGAAAACAAAGGCAAGGGTGGAAAATCTTCCAAGAAAACTTCTTGATAAGAGGTTTTAAGAAAGCATATCGTGTGTTGGCCTCATTAGTGGGGGGCGGGGGGTTGAGCTGAAAAAAACATGAGCTAATGTTACAGATCTCTAAAACCTTGGTTAGATCACACTTGGAGTATTGTATTCAGTTCTGTCCCTCTTATTAGAGGAAGGATATGGAAGCTTAAGAAAGGCTGCTGTCTGTAAGGAGTTTGTATCTTCTCTCTGTGACTGTATGGGTTTCCTCTCACCTTCAAGGATGGATAGGTTAGTAGATAAACTGGTCACATGGGTGTAACTGGGTGACGCGGGCTCATTGGCCTGGAAGGGCTTGTTAATGTACTGCATCTCCAAATAGATAATTAGAGCATAAATCACTGCCACACAGTTCAGGCCAGGTGGCCCACCATGTTGCGTCCACTTTTAGTCTACTCTACTCTAATCCTTCCCACCCACATAGTCCTCCATTTTTCTTTTATCCATGTGCTTATCTAAGAGTTTCTGAAATGCCCCATAATGTATCTGCCTCTACCACTGCCCCTGGCAGGGCATTCCATGTACCCACCACTCACTGTGTAAAAATAAAACATCACCTCCCCCCCCAATACTTTCTTTCAATCACCTTAAAATTCTGCCCCCTTGTAATCCTGCCATGGAAAAAGTCTTTGGGTGTCCACATGATCTTTGCATTTTATACCCTTCTATTAAGTCACCTCTTATCCTCCTTCACTCCAAAGAGAAAGACCAGACTTGCTCAATTTATTAAATTAAGACATGCTCTGTTATCCAGGACACTTCCTGCTATATCTCTGTATGCTGTTTTAAGTTTCCGAGGAACCAGAACTGAATGCAATACAGTACTTAAAGTGTAGAATAACCAAGGCTTTGTAGATCTGTAACAATATATCATGCTTTTTGAGCTCAGGCCCTCGACTCTTGAAAGCCAACATGCTATATGCTTCTTAAAAACTCTTATCAAGGTATTCTTGGAAGGTTTCCTGTGCTTGTCTTTGTGTTATCTTTTAAATGAAAGTAATTTTTTCGTAATTTTATTTATCAGGTTCTCCCAAACCACTTCCATCCAACCAACAGTTCTCTTATGAAATGTGATCATTATTGTTTGGTCAACAAACAGGGCATAGTTGAAGTATAAACGTAGGCCAGGAAACTGAGTTCAAAGATCCAAAGTACATTTATTTTCAAAGAATGTATAAATTATACAATGTTGAGATCTGTTTGCTTAGAGGCAGCTGCAAGTCAAGAAACCCAAAAGAATGCAATTTTAAAAAAATAAAGAAACACCCCCAATCCACAGAGAGAAAGATACTCAAATCGTGCAAACAATAGAAGTGAGCAACAGCTTTCTGAACCAAATTTAAGCCCTTAGATACAGATCCCAGGAGCAGGCCCAAAGCCTTGGTTTTCAGTTTATTATATTAGCAGGGCAAATTGCCGCAAAGTTCCCAGACACGAAGAACAGCAGCCGGGGCAGTCTCACAGCTTGAGCGTCGCGGAGAGAGGAGCCTCCAGTCTACCTGGGTGAATATTACAGCTCACTAACCCTAACTAACCTGTATGTCTTTGGAACATGGGAGGAAAGTGGAGCACCCAGAGATGTTCATGGGGAGAACATACAAAGTCTGCATTTGGAAGTGAAAACATGGCCAAGTTAACAGATGTAAATTAGAAGGGATTAAAAAATTGTATTAGTTTAAATAAACAATAGATTGAAAACACTGACATTTAATAAGAAACACAAATAAGAGAAACAGTAAATTAGACATTCTTATAGGCTAGATGCTTGGCTGTGGTGAATGCCATTTTGTGCAGGACAGTATTACAGTCATAGAGCAATATAACACTGAGACAGTCTCTTCAACCCAATGAGTCGATGCTGACCACAGTGCCCACCCTGATAGTGCCAGTTTCCCATGCTCGGCCCATAGCCCCCTAAGCTTCACTCACCCATGTACTTACCAAATTGCTTAATAAATTATAGTATTGTAACTGCCTCAACTGCCTCTTTGGGCAGCTCGTTCCATACACTCACCACCCTCTGTGTGAAAGAGTTGCCCCTCAGGTCTCTTTTAAATCTTTCCCTTTTTGAGCACTGCAGAACAGCACTGACAGACGTGGCCACTACACCAGCCCCGCCTCCGGCACTCCTCTCCTAGTCGGCCGCAAGAAGCCACGTCACAGCTTGAGGGCCCGGTCCCCGCAACGGCTGAGGCCACGCGGTTCCCCCGGTAAACCGGTGAGCTGGACCTGCAATAGTCCACATGGCCCATGTCCAACAGGGTCTTGTGATCACAAGAAAAATGTCTGAGACAATAATTCACACCACTTGTCGGACTGTGCTCTGCCTCCAGTGCCTTCCTGTAGCATGCAGCAACACAGCACGCAACAAGTTCAGCTCCAGCATTGTCGAGCAACTCGCTCGTGGGGTAGAACTGCAGCATTTGAGGTCCTTAATATGCAGTAATCGTAAAGAAGACATTCAGGACAATCAGTTACACCTTTGTTTGGACCTAGAGAGATTGCTGTGTCTGAGGGTCATATTCTGCATGGAGGTCAGTCACCAGTGGAGTGCCTCAGGGATTTGTTTTGGGACCTTTACTCTTTGTGATTTTTATAAATGACCTGGATGAGGAAGTGGAGGGATGGTTTAGTAAATTTGCTGATGACACAAAGGTTGGGGGTGTTGTGGGTAGTGTGGAGGGCTGTCAGAGGTTACAGTGGGACATTGATAGGATGCAAAACTGGGCTGAAAAGTGGCAGATGGAGTTCAACCCAGATAAGTGTGAGGCGGTTCTATTTGGTAGGTCAAATATGATGGCAGAATATAGTATTAATTGTAAGACTCTTGGCAGTGTGGAGGATCAGAAGAATTTTGGGGTCTGAGTCCATAGGATGTTCAAAGCTGCTGCGCAGATTGACTGTGTGGTTAAGAAGGCGTATGGTGTATTGGCCTTCATCAATAGTGGAATTAAATTGAGGGGCCGAGAGGTAATGTTGCAGCTATATAGGACCTTGGTCAGACCCCACTTGGAGTACTGTGCTCAGTTCTGGTCGCCTCACTACAGGAAGGATGTGGAAGCCGTAGAAAGGGTGCAGAGGAGATTTACAAGGATGTTGCCTGGATTGGAGAGCATGCCTTATGAAAACAGGTTGAGTGAACTTGGGTTTTTCAACTTGGAGTGACAGAGGATGAGAGGTGACCTGATAGAGGTGTATAAGATGATGAGAGGCATTGATCATGTGGATAGTCAGAGGTTTTTTCCCAGGGCAGAAATGGCTGCCACAAGAGGACGCAGGTTTAAGGAGCTGGGGAGTAGGTACAGAGGAGATGTCAGGGTTAAGTTTTTTACGCAGAGAGTGGATTGTGTGTGGAATGGGCTGCCGGCAACAGTGGTGGAGGCGGATACAATAGGGTCTTTTAAGAGGCTTTTGGATAGGTACATGGAGCTTAGTGAAATAAAGGGCTATAGGTAAGCCTAGTAATTTCTAAAGTAGGGACGTATTTGGCACAACTTTGTGGGTTGTGTATTGTGCTGTAGGTTTTCTATGTTTCTATGTTTTCTATATACTGCTATCTTACCAGAAAGGGTATTCTTCTTCAAACATTCATCCATATACTTTTATTTATTTTGAGACACAGCATGGTACAGGCCCTTCCCTTGTAGTCCTGATAAAGGGTGTTGACCTGAAACGTTGTCTGTCATCTATTCATTTCCATCAGTGCTACCTGACCTACTGTGTTCCTCCAGCATTATGTGTGTTGCTTTGGATTTCCAGCATCTGTAGAATTTCTAGTGTTTATGATTCACCACTGTCTGTGTTTGAAAAAAGAAGTCCTGCTCTGCACATTTTCTTTAAATTTTATCCCCTCTCATTTTAAATGTTTGTCCTCTAGTACCTGACATTTCCACCCTGGCAAAAAGATTCTGACTGTCTACTCTATCCATTGCCTCTCATAATTTTATTTCTTGTGTCTCCCCTCAGCCTCTGATGCTGCAGATAAATTGTTGGGCCATATTTCATGCAGTTCCATGGTTCAGTGGTTCAAGTTACTATCAGACAACATACAACCCAATATTCTTACTCTTCACAGACATCCACAAAACAGAAAAAAACCCCAAAAGAATGAATGACAGGAATGTGGGAACCCCAAAGTCCCACTTCCCCCTCTCAAGTACAAACAGAAATAGAAGTATCAACCTTCCCCCCCCCCCACTTGCTCTGGCAGAAGCACCGAATTCGCCCCCTCCCCCTCCCAAGCAAGCAATAGCAAAGCTCACGAAGAGACCATGATCTGAAGTCCATCAAGAAACTACAATCCATCCCAACACTTCAGAACCTCAGACAGGCTCTCTCTCACTAGTGAAGGAGAGAGAAGTCACTCCTGTAACAAACCATACTTTGTCCTTACTACAGCTATTAACCATGATTATGAAAGTATCCCATGACATAAAGCCTTCATTCGAGGAATACTCTGAACCACCCCCAATCTTTTTCATGGTGCTTGTCATTTAAATTGTACCTTCCTCAATGTGGTTGAACACATCTGCCCATTGTAGTCCACATTATGACAAAGCAACTATCTATCTCATGTACTACATCACAATAAATACTAAAATATAGAAATCTAGATTCCATTTATTAAAGTGATAGTTAACATCTTTTCAATCCCACTTTTTTATTTCAATACCATTGCCTGCATGAACCCTAATTGAACTAATTTCCTTAATATCTTCAGATCCATTGATTATGTTCTGCATGTGCTCAGCTATCAAACCACACTGCCCTCTTGGGAGTGGCATGTAGTGTAGCGGTTAGCGTGATTGGCCTGGGTTCAATTGCCGCTGCTGTCTATAAAGGGTTTGTATGTTCTTCCTGGGTGCTCAGAACAGAGCAATAATCAAAACAACAGCAGCAAAACTAGCCCTTTTACACACACAAACACCACACAGTCCTCCAAACCCAGGAGCAGTCCTCGGCCTCCAGGCTTCAACCTCTGGCCCTCTGATCGACCTACAGGCTTTGATTTTCAGTGTCAACCTTCAGGCCTCAAACTCCAGACGTGCCGACTCATTGGCTTCCATGCCTCCTGTACACGTGGATATTTGATCCCGGGACCCACCGATCAGCATTTGCCCTCCTAATCATATTTGTACCTTTCTATTAAGTTTTGTTATCTAGGTGCCACTGAACATCAACAACATGAAAAAAAATATCGAGGTGTGCTGGGAGAGCACATTAAGTTGAAATTTTTTATAGCTTCTCTTTGTAGATTTGACTGGCTCAGTTTCAATGTTCTAATGAAATTGCTAGTGACTATTTTTCTGGTGAAATACAAGAAAGGGAAAGATGGATTGAATCCTGAGATGTTTTCTGCCAACCTAGCCCCAGGGCATAAGAACTGAGCTGAAATCTGAACCCGATGCTTTCTTTATCTGCTGTTGAAACTTACGTCAGGAATCAGAGATATTTTTTCAAACTGTCAGATCAATTATGTACACATTGATCAGATAACTGTGGTAAACCTCAGGAAGAATCACTGCTGTTTAGATGTGTACATTTTGGCACTGTCTTCATGATCCATAAGTGCTCTTTTCACAAGTGCTCTGCTCCCTGTGTGCCATCATCATAAGGCTCTGCAGCACAGAAACAGACCCTTTGGCCCATCTAGTCTGTGCCAAACTGTTAATCTGCCTAGTGGCATCCACTTAAAGCTGGGCCATAGCACTCCATAACCCTGCAATCCATGTACTTATCCAAACTTTTCTTAAAGTGTCGAAATTGAACCCGCATCCGCCACTTCTGCTGGCACCTCATTCCACATTACCACTACACTCTGAGTGAAGAAGTTCCCCCTCAGCTTCTCCTTAAATATTTCACCTTTCACCCATAACATATGACCTCCAGTTGTAATTGCCCCCAACCTCACTGGAAAAAGCCTACTTGCATTTACCCAGTCTATAACCCTCATTGTTTTCTATTTATCCAGAAGGATTATAGATAGGGTAAATTCACACAGGCTGTTTCATTTCACTGACAGTTTCCTTTATCATTAAACTCTTCCACTTGCTGAAAGGAAGTTTCTTTTGTTAAGTTAAAGCAATGCTGTAATATTTGAACTGAACTTTAATCCTGTTTTTTTCTGCAGCATGGCTTCTTCCGTCTACACAGTGAAGACTATTTTATTGAGCCAATACGCAGCCACCCACAAAGAAGTGAGAAACAGCAGCCACATATTATTTACAAGAGACAAGTTTCTCCACACTCTCAGAGAAAGCAGCATGGACTCCCCTCTGGGAGCTCAGGGTCCTGTGGAATACGAGGTAAGACAATCGTTGATCTACACAATCTCATGAGGTGAGCAGTAATTAGAGGAAGGAAAGTAAAAGGCTATTACCAGAGTAGAAAGTGCTGCTTGTCCATACTTGTGAACAGTAAGAGAAAGGAGCTGCTTTATGGAGCAGATGATGTGTACAACTGAGGTTCAAAAGTTATGTTGATGGAATAACATGGACTTGACTGGCCCCCATCACCCTATCTTTTTCTGCTGCTCCCCCTCTCAATCTACCCATCATTCTTACACTCTTCCCATTGACTCCCCTCCCTATGATCCAATGTCCTATCAGATTCCATCTTACTCAGCCATTTGACACTTCCACCTATCACCTGTCAGCTTCTGACATCATTCCCACTCTCTTCGCTCCCTCACCTGCCTATTAACCCCCTCACCTGCATCCACCACACCCACCAGCTCTTGTTCTGCCCTTTATTCCTACTTTTTAATATTGTCTATCTTCCCTGTTCCAGCCTGGATGAAGTATCTTGGCTCAGAAAGTCAACTCCCTCCATGGGTGTGTGTAGATTTCCCTCCATGGATGCTGCCTGACCCCTGCGTTCCACCGGCGCTTTGTGTGTTACTCCAGGTTTTCAGCATCTGCAGTCTCTTGCATTTCTATTTTTCTCTTTTTGTGGGAGCTTATGAAATCTAAGTAACCCAATGGGAGTAAGTTGTGCAGACTGAATACTTCTTAGATTACTATTTTTATCTATCATCTTTTTGGCTTTCATTACTGGATGAAGTCCAGCACAAATATATATTAAAACAGGTTAATTTGATTGTACACCTGTGTCTGTGCTTAGTATTAGTGCTGATGGAATATTATTTAATTGTATTTTATATTTACATTAACAGATTTTATAGAAACTGAACTGTACTTGTTCTTCAAAGAAATTAAGCAGATTAAAACAAACCAGTCCTGTCTTGGGATATATTGCAGTAGAGGCCAGGCTGAGTAATTCTTCCTTACAGCAGCTTGAGGCTCCTGTCAGCTTGTAGATATCCATTCTGTGTACATAGTCAGATCAGACCCAGTAAACTTTTTCATAATCAGAATCCCTGAATCCCTGTGCTCTTGCTCCAGGGGTAGCAAAGAGAAGAAGGAGACTTTGTAATTAACATAAATTTCAGATATTGCTCTCGTTTTCCAACGCTCCGCTCAATGTAATGTGTTCCAGCAAAGTCTTATATTTGCAGCCTACTTTATTTTGCAACTTTTTTGCAACTTTAATTTGCAACTTTAATTTTGAATGTTATTTGTGTAATAAATTAATAAAGTGAAGCACAATAAGTTATTTGAAATATTACAGGAAACTAGATTGGAAAGACCACCACCTAATTAGAAATCTGTACTGGGAACAAACTGCTGCTGTAAGAATAGATGGAGAAGTGAGCCAGTTTATGAAAATCAAACAAAACCAAACACACCACACAAAACAAAAAACATCAGAGAAAAGTACGTAATAAGGTTAATGAATGATCACCCAAATTAGTCCGTAAATCCTTCCATGTTGGGCTTAGAAAGTGACAAGAAATATATGATAATTAAGTAATTAAGTATGAGTTGCTAGAGAAGACCTCACCTTAAAAAGCTTCCAAATCAAGCAGCACCATGTTTTACATAAATCAGCATCATCATCAGGTGCCGTGCCCAGTCTGAGCTTTGACTGCCGTGGCCCACACACTCCTGTTTCGGGTCAAGTGGATCAATTCTTTGGTATTCATTTCCAGTTCTCTGGGGGCTGTCTCCATCATCATTTGTCTTTGCCTTCCTCTTGTTTTCTTCCCTTCAATCTTTCCCACAATTACCGTGCATTCTAACTCCTCTTTCCTAATCACATGTCCAGTGAAGTTACGTTGCCTTTTCATGATCTCATACATTATTTCTCTTTTTGTGCTTGCTCTGTTCATGACATCCTCGTTAGATCTTCGTTGCGTCCATGATATTCTTTGCATCCTCCTTAAAAACCACACCTCTGCTGCTTCAGTTCTTTTCCTCATGTTACTAGATATTGTCCAACATTCTGAGTCATATAACATAACTGGATAAACGTAACATTTCAGTCAGTGCTCTGAGATGGGTTGTCATGCCTAGTTTAGTGTTGGTCAGTATACTCTTCATTCTCGTAAAGTTGTCTTTTGTCATCCCTATTCTTCTTTTGATGTCCATGTTGCACCTGTCATCTGATGTCACCCAGCTTCCTAAGTAGCAAAAGTTCTGTACTTGTTTTACATCTTCCCCGTTTTTTCTCAGCCTGCAGTAGGATTCTCCTTCTTTTTGGATACTATATGTTCTGTCTTTTTGCAATTGATAGATAGACCCATTTTTGCAATTTCTTCAACAACTGTATCAATTAAGTTTTGTAGTTCTTCCTCCATACTTGCAATTAACACAGTGTCATCTGCATATCTGAAATTATTGGTGTTTTCACTGCCAACTTTGATTCCCAAGATATCTCTTATTTTTTGTAATATTGTTTCACTGTACACATTAAACAAATCAGGGGAGAAAACACACCCTTGTCTAACGCCTCTCTTGATTTTCGTAAACTGACTCACTTCTCCATCTATTCTTACAGTGACAGTTTGTTCCCAGTACAGATTTCTGATTTAGGCGGAGGTCTTTCGAATCTAGATCTGGAGTTTCCTATAATATTTCAAATAACTTACTGTGCTTCACTTTATCAAATGCTTTTGTGTAGTCGATAAAACAAACAAATAAATCTTACATAAATAGCACATTCAAAATTAAAGTTGCATTTTCTCTAGGAAAATCAAGGAAACATCAGCTATTTCAGATATTCTGAAATATAATGGGAGGGGAAAGTTCTTCACTCAGAGGGTTGTGAGAGTGTGGAACAAGCTGCCAGTGCCAGTGGGGCATGCAAGATCAATTTCAACATTTAAGAGAAATTTGTTTGGGCGTATGGAGGGCTGTGGTCTGGGTGTAGGTCAATGGGACTAGACAGTTTAAATGGTTCGGCACGGACTCAATGAGCCGAAGATCCCACTTCTGTGCTGTAATTTTCTATGACTATAACCAGAAAACGCTAGACAAACTCAGCAGAGCAGATCGGAGGAGTCAGCTATTTCTCCTTCTACAGATGCTGTGTTTCCAGTAATTTCTACACGTTGGTGAGTCTGATTCTATTCTCTGGTTAAATGAGTAGCTTATGCGGAGACTAGAATTGCTCAGCAAAATTACCAGTGTCCATGTCATCTGGTCAGTATAAATTGCTGAGCAATTAGTGGTAGTCTTCCTTCTTCCAAGGTAATAAATCACAAATGGATGAAGAATTGGAAATGATCATGGCCCTTGATTTAAAAAAAATCTAAATTTTTTTAAAGCTAATTTTATAAAGACACGAGGATGCGGTTGAGAGGGATAAAAAATCAGCCATGATGAATAGCAGAGCAGACTCGATAGGCAGGATGGCCTAACTCTACTCCTATATCTTAAGACCATAAGATACAGGATCAAAATTAGGCCATGTGGTCCTTTGAGTCTGTTTTTGCTATTTCATCATGGCTGATCCAGTTTTCCTCTCAGCACCAATCTCCTCCCTGTGTCCTGTCGTGTACTGACCAGTCAAGACTCTATCAACCTCTGCCTTAAATATACCCACTGACTTGACCTCTACAGCACCTGTGGCAACAAATTCTTATGGTCTAATTTTTCGACGGATTAATGATAACCTGTATATACATTGTTTTGAAATAAACAAGGGTTTAGAAATTGGTAAATTGATAAATTATTATTATCACTGAGATGCAGTGAAAAGCACATGTTTGGTATCGCCTTGGTATCCCCCTATCTTTTCCCTTCTTATCTTCTTGGCTTTTTTCCATGACTAGATTCAAGTTTGAAACCTTCCACAACCAGTTTTCATTATGAACCCTCCTGATGAAGGGTTTCGGCCGGAAACGTCGTCACTACCTCCTCCCATAGGTGCTGTCTGGCCTGCTGAGTTCTGTCAGCATTTTGTGTTTTTATTCATTATGAACATATATGTTTCTCTGTTGCAATTACATTATCTCAGTGGCTGCTCCACCTTCTCCTGTCTGTTGTATTATTGTCACATGTATCAGGACGCAGTGTAAAATGTCATGTCCTGACATCTGAAGATCATTCCATCATATCAGTACATGGAGGTAGTAAAAAGGAAAGACTGCCTGTTATGCCATTGGCATTTAGGGCAGCAATGGAGGTATTCCATCTCTGGCAGCATTCAGGGCTCCCTTCATCATATCAGTAGCTTCCTCTTGGTTTTCATTACTATCAGCCACACAAATCCTGGGTGGAGACTCAGGAATACCGTCACACTCAGACGTTTCCATAGCAAGTTTATTTTAATAGTCAGGGTTAGCCCTGATCTGAATCCCTGAACCTGAAGGATCAGTTGACCACTCTTAGTCTGTCCTTTACCCTTTGACCTGTTTGGCATGGGTGACCCCACCAAGAGCCAAAGCATAAAGGCATGACTGCAGCCAGCATAGCTGTCCAGGTCATTGAAACACGCATGCTTCCAAACCCAGTGACGAAGTTGTAGTCCCCTTGGAAGAATACAACTGAAAAGTGATAACAAAATACAGAATAAAGTTTTTCAGATAAAGTGAGGTGCAGGCAGAGGATAAGGTCAAGGCCATGATGAGACCACAAGTCCTCCTTATCATCCAACAGGTCCATTATTTAGTAGTCTCAGACAGTGGATAGAGGCTGTCCTTGAGCTTGGTGGTAGATGTTTTCAGACTTCTGTATTGTATGCTTGAGGGGAGGACAGAGAAGAGAGAATATCTGGGGTGGGAGGGGTCTTAGTTTATGCTGGCTGCTTTACCAAGACAACAAGAAGCCTAGACAGCATCCATAGAGGAGAGGCTGGTTTTCGTGATGAGCTTATCTGTGTCCATGCCTCTCTGCAGTTTTTTACGGCCATGGGCAGAGCTGTTGCCATCCCAAGCTCTGATTCTTTCTGTGGTGCACCTATGGATATTAATGAGAGTTGACAGGGACATGCTGAATTTCTTTAGCCTCCTGTGGAAGGAAAAGCATTGCTGAACTTTCATGGGCCTGACATCTTGGCCATGATCAGGACGGACTACTGGTGATGTTTACTCCTAAGGACTTGAAACTTGCACTCCCTTTCAACCTCAGCACTGTTGATATAAGCAGGAGAGTGGGGACCGTCCCCCTTCCCTGACATCAGTGATCACCTCTTTTGCTGACATTGTCTGGGCGCCATACCACTAGAATCTCACTTTTCTTCATTAGCATTCTCTCTTTTGTCCCATGTGCTGCTGGCATTTAGGGTAGCAATGATGGTCCTCCATCTCTGGCAGTGTTCATGGCTTCCTTCATTGTGTCAGTAGCTTCCATCACTGAAACAGCAGGCCCTGAATGGAGGACAAAATTCTATCCATGAGAAAGTCAAGGGTATATGGATATCACAGATGTAGATGCTGGAAATCTTTGATAGTAAATGCACTTTGAAATCTTGAGCAACACACACACACACAATGCTGAAGGCACTCTGTAGCTTCTACAATGAGGTATAAACAGTTACCGTTTCGGGTCTGATGATGGATCTTGGCCGTAACAATCAACTATTTATTCTATCCACCTTTGCCCTCACCTGGTCTTGCCTATCACCTGCCAATTTATACAACCACCCCTCCACCCAGCTTCTTATTCTGGCTTCTGCCCCTGTCCTTTCAGTCCTAATAAAGGGTCTTGACCTCAAATGGCGACTGTTTATTCTTCTGTATAGATGCAGCTTTACCTGCTGACTTCCTCAAACATTTTGTGTCTGTTGCTATGGATACCCAGACTGCTTTCAGGGGAGTTATTACAACATGGAAGGTTATCATTTGAATCAGCTTGGCTACAATCTGAGGGATCTTGGCTACGGTTTGTGGAGAAGCAAGGAGTATTCTCCTTCCAGCAAAGGAGCTGGCGGAAGGATTTAAAGAGATCATAAAACATTTTGACAGGTTTTGAAACAGAAAGCAAAGAAAATTTGTTCCTCCCAGCTGAATGTCCTCAGACTAGGGAACACAAATTTAAAGTCTGGGCATTTCTGCAGAGTGAGTGATGATGACCTAGAACATGTTTCCTGCCATCATGGCAGAAGTGGACATGAATAACGACTTCAGAAGGAAATTAGATGGGCTCTTGAGGGGAATAAAGTGGCAGCATTGTGGGTAAGAGTGGGAAGTGAATGGGTTCACTTCAAAGAAAGCCAATGTGGTCCACCTGGCCCAAATGATACCCTTCCATGTTTACTGGCACCCTGAGAGCAGCTGGGTATCCATAGCAACACTCTAGTGTAAGGGCAGCAAGATAGTGTAAAGAGTAACACAGTAATGTAGCAGTTAGCATAACATTTACAGCACGTGGACTGTGATCGGGTTTCAGTTCCCATACCACCTGTAAGCCTGTGGAATCTTGAATTCATTGCCACAGGTGGCTCTGGAGGGCAACTCATTGGGTATATTTAAGACAGAGATTGAAAAGTTCGTGATTGGTCAGGGCATGAAAGGAATATGGGGAAAAGGCAGGAGATTAGGGCTGTGAGGGAAACTGGATCAGCCATGATGAACTGACAGAGCAGACTCGATGGGCCAAATGGCCTAATTCTACTCCTATTTCATATGGTATTATGGTAAGGAGTTTGTACGTTTTCTCCATGACCACATGGAGATTATTCTGGTTACCGAATTATAGGAAAGATGTCAACAAAATAGAGAGGGTACAGAGATTTACTAGAATGTTACCTGGGTTTCAGCACCTAAGTTATAGAGAAAGGTTGAACAAGTTAGGTGTTTATTCTTTGGAGTGTAGAAGGTTGGGGGGAACTTGATAGAGGTATTTAAAATTATGAGGGGGATAGATAAAGTTGATGTGGATAGGCTTTTTCCATTGAGAGTAGGCAAGATTCAAACAAGAGGACATGAGTTGAGAGTTAAGGGGCAAAAGTTTAGCGTAACATGAGGGGGAACTTCTTTACTCAGAGAGTGATAGCTGTGTGGAACGAGCTTCCAGTAGAAGTGGTAGAGGCAGGTTCGATATTGTCATTTAAAAAAAAATTGGATAGGTATATGGACAGGAAAGGAATGGAGGGTTATGGGCTGAGTGCAGGTAGGTGGACTGGGTGAGTGTAGGCATTCGGCACGGACTAGAAGGGCCAAGATGGCCTGTTTCCGTGCAGTAATTGTTATATACATGAGTTTCCTCTTGGTGCTCCAGTTTCCTCCCACATTCCAAAGATAAACGGGTTATGGCTGGTAAGGTGGGGGCATGTTATGTCAGTGGCATTAGCATGCGGGTTCCCCCAGCGCCTCCTTAGACCGTGTTGGCCGTTGATGCCAAAGGACACACTTCACGCATTTCAACAGTTCAATGCACATGTGCAAATAAAGCTAATCTTTATCTTTCAACTTACTCATGAAAATGATCTTATCCTCTCTTTGAGGCCTGCTGAGGTTTCTTTAACACATTTTGTAATCCAGCAATAATATCAACCAGGTATTCCTGTAACTGGAGTATGTGTAGTTGCCTTTTAGTACAGAAGCAGCAGAGGCAAGGAGTTCAGGCACGACATCTCTAAATACATGGGGTGGTGATGATTGCATTTTGCTCTTCATATCAATTGATATTCTGTCTTTTTTATCAGCTTCTTGGCAGAATATATAACAACTTTGTTGTAGCATGTCCTCAGAAGATTTGGACTGTTGATGGGGGTGATTCATTCAGCTCTAGTAGCTATACAGCATGGGGTTGATTTTTCATATGGAGTATAATTTTATTGATCCCAGCAGCAGTAGAGGCAAATTGGTGAAAGTTGGTAAAATTATAAAATACCAGTTAACAGTGAATTAAAAAAAAGGAATGGAAAAGCATTTACTAGATTTTCCATTGTTAAATTTCAAAGTTCAAAATAAATTTAGTGTCAAAGCTCGTACAGTGCTGATAAAAAGTACTCACCCCCTCTTAGAAGCTTTCATATTTTACTGTTCGACAACATTGACTCACAGTGGATAGAATTTGGTTTTTTTTGACACTGATCAACAGAACATGACTCTTTCATGTCAAAGTGAAAACAGATCTCTACAAAGTAATCTAAGTTAATTCAAATATAAACCACAAAATAATTTGAGAGCATAAGTATTCACCCCGTCAAGTCTGTATCCGGTACATGCACCACTGGAGCCAATTACAGCTTTGAGTCTGTGTGGATAGGTCTATCAGCTTTCTGCAAATGGACACTGCAATTTTTCCCCATTCTTCTTTACAGAACTGCTCAAGCTCTGTCAGATTGCATGGGGATCGTGAGTGTCAAGTCAACTTTTATTGTCATTTCAACCGTAACTGCTGGTACAGTGCATAGTAAAAAAGAGACAATGTTTTTTAGGACCATGGTGTTACATGACATAGTACAAAAGCTAGACTGAATTACGTAATAATAAAAAAAAAACACAGAGAAAGCTACACTAGACAACAGACCTACACAGGTCTGGATAAAGTGCACAAAAACAGTGCAGGCATTACAATAAATAATAAACAGGACAGTAGGGCAAGGTGTCAGTCCAGGCTTTGGGTATTGAGGAGTCTGATAGCTTGGGGGGAGAAACTGTTACATAGTCTGGTCTTGAGAGCCTGAATGCTTCGGGGCCTTTTCCCAGATGACAGGAGGGAGAAGAGATTTTATGAGGGGTGCGTGGCGTCCTTCATAGTGCTGTTTCCTTTGCGGATGCAGCGTGCAGTGTAAATGTTCGTGATGGCAGGAAGAGAGACCCTGATGATCTTCTCAGCTGACCTCACTATCCGCTGCAGGGCCTTGCGATCCGAGACGGTGCAACTTCCAAACCAGGCAGTGATGCAGCTGCTCAGGATGCTCTCAATACAACCCCTGTAGAATGTGATGAGGATGGGGGGTGGGAGATGGACTTTCCTCAGCCTTCGCAACAAGTAGAGACACTGCTGGGCTTTCTTTGCTATGGAGCTGGTGTTGAGGGACCAGGTGAGATTCTCCGTCAAGTGAACACCAAGAAATTTGGTGCTGTTTACAATCTCTACCGAGGAGCCATTGATGTTCAGTGGGGAGTGGTCACTCCGTGCCCTCCTGAAGTCAACAGCCATCTCTTTGAACAGCTCTTTTCAAGTCTGGTCACATATTCTCAATTGGATTGAGGTCTAGGCTGTGACTTGGCCACTCCAGGACATTAACTGATGTTTTTAACCTATTCCTATGCAGCTTTGGCTTTGCCTGGGGTCATTGTTTTGCTGGAAAACAAGTCGCATTTGGCTTGCAGACTGCATCAGGTTTTTCTCCAGGATTTCCCTGTATTTTGCTGCATTTAATTTACCCTGTACCTTCACAAGCCTTCCAGGGCCTGTTGCAGTGAAGCATCCCCACAGTATGATGCAGCCACCACCATGATTCATGTGCTTCATGGTGTGGTTTTGATGATGTGTGGCGTTGGCTTACACCAATCATCGTCTTTAATCCAATGGCCAAAAAGCTCAATTTTGGTTTCATCAGATTATGGAACCTTTCAGCTGATCTCAGAGTCTCCCATATGCCTTCTGGCAACTCTGGCTGAGATTTCAGGTAGGTTTTTTGAACAATGGCTTTCCCTTTGCCACTCTCCCATAAAGCTGTGACTGGTGAAGCACCCGGGCAACAACTGTTGTATGCACAGTCTCTTCAATCTCAGCCACTGAAGCTTGTAACTTCTCCAGAGTTGTCATAGGTCACTTGGTGGCCTCCCTCAGTAGTCCCCTTCTTGCACACTCAGTTTTTGAGGACGTCCTGCTCTAGGCCGATTTACAGCTGTCCCATCACAGAGTTGCTTGAAGTGTTTTTTTGTCTTTATGGTGTAGTTTTTGCCAGGATACTGACTCACCGGCAGTTGGAGCTTCCAGATCCAGGTGTATTTTTACTACAATCAATTGAAACACCGTGACTGCACACAGGTGATCTCCAATTAACTAATTATGAGACTTCCAAAACCAAGTGGCTGCACCAGTGATGATTTGGTGTATTATATTAAAGGGGGATGAATATTTATGCAATCTATTATTTTGTGTTTTATATTTGTAATTAATTTAGATCACCTTGTAGAGATCTGTTTCCAATTTGACACAAAAGAGTCTTTTCTGTTGATTAGTGTCAAAAAGCCAAATTAAATCCACTGTGATTCAGTGTTGTAAAACAATAAAACATGAAAACTTCTAAGGGGGGGGTTTGAATATTTTTAATAGACACTGCATATATTGCCATATACTAACCTGGATTTATTTCTTTGGTGGACTTTTTCAATAGATACAAGGAAACTCGGGAATCAATGAAAAACTACACAGAAACAACCAATGTGCAAAAGAAGACAAATAGTGTAATTGCAGAAATCTGGTATTAAATAATATTGGGAACATGAGCTGTTGCATTCATGAATGTGTGAAGACAGAAAGGAAAGGGAGCTTAAGGAGAACAATGTGTCTGGCCCAGAAATATTACATTGGATAGATACTCAAGAAGGGCCAAAAGGCCTGTTTCTGTGCCGTAATGTTCTATGGTTCTAAGACTAGAGGAGACATCCGTGCCAAATGTAAATGTAAATATTCAAAAGATCGGGTAGGTGCTCAGCAGTACTGGCGACCAGGGTTCATTTCCCGCCTGTCTATGAGGAATTTGATTGCTCTCCCCTTGGTCTCAGGGTTTCCTGTGGGTGCTCCGGTATCTTCCCACAGTCCACATGCATACCAGTCGGTAGGTTAATTAGTCATTGTAAGTGGTCTTGTGATTAGACTAGGGTTAGCTGTGTGGCATAGCATAAAGGGCCAGAAGGGCCTATTCAGAGCTGTAGCTCAATAAATAAATAAATAAACCAACAAACCTATTCAGGAAACAAAGAGCACCCTGATTACCTGATTAATATTCATGCTATTATAACCTTTCCTAACTCAATAGATGGTAACACAGTTAAAAGAGAATGAACAAGCAACAGAAAATCTGCAGACGCTGGAAATCCAAGCAACACACACAAAATGCTGGCTGGAGGAACTCAGCAGGCTGGGCAGGATCTATGGAAAAGAGTACAGTCGACATTTCGGGCTGAGACCCCTGATCAGTTAGAGCAGATCCCTTTCATTAGGGTTCTATGTGTGTATTTCGTGTTCCCAGAAGTAGTTGCGTATAAGGGCACTGGCCACGTGCGCTGGTGAGAAAAGAGTTAAAGGTTCACCAGAAGTAATGATAAGCAGGGAGATAATTATGTCAGTCAGTCTGTCACTCTAATTAAGCTTTTGTTTTGAACGAACTTGCTTCAAACGAACCCACTCTTAACTGATCACAGCTCAACATAATATATAACACAAGGAAGAACCCTTGGTGCTCAGCTCTATTCCTCATAGACACCGGTTGATGTACCTCATCAAGTTTCTAGTCAAGTTTCAGATGTTTACAGAGACCATTGTTGGATTATCTTCCATTCATTTCAAGATCTATAGAAAACAGTTGCTCAGTGTACTAGTCGGCCCTGCCTTCTGTGTTTGGATAAATAATAGCCACGTAGAGCGGAATACGCTGCTAAGGCGATATGAGGATGGCAAAAGATCTCTCATCAATCAGTGGTAGCAGCCAAGAGGATTTTGTGAACAAGCCTCTGACCTGTTTTGTATCTGTCAGTATCTGAGATTCTGAGCATTGGTAAAGAGAAGGTTACTGAAACCTGCAGGATGCGGCTACAAGTTCAAACCTCAAAAGTCAGTAAGTGTATTGGCACTTTCACTCTGTTTGCCTCAAACGTGGCATTTCCTGCTGGCCACCCATTTCAGCTTGACTTTCCAGTCCCATTCCAACGAGTCGCTGCATGGCTTTCTCTACTGCCATGACGGGGCCACACCCAGGTTGGAGGAGCAACACCTTATATTCCGTCTGGGTAGCCTCCAACTTTATGGCATGATCATCAACTTATTTATGATCATCGACTTCTTTAACTTTTGATCATATCTACACTTTCCCCCTTCTCTCTTTTTCCACTCCCCATTCTAGTTACCCTCTTACCCTGTCTGTTCTCCTCACCTCTCTTGGTGTTTCAGGCTCACACCCTTCATGGCATAATGACACCTGTGACTTAGGTAGGAAGGGGGAAGAGGTCCTGCACAGTGAGTATGGAGAGTGAGAGAAGGGAAGCTAGAATCAAGCAGAGCCCTTGAGGATTATAAAAAGCCAGAAAAGAAATCAAGAAGGGAATTAGGGAAGCTCGGAGGGGTCTTGAAAATTCTTTGGCAAGTACGATTAAAGAGAATCCCAAAGCATTCTATACATAGATCAGGAGCAAGAAGGTAACTAGGGAGAAGGTGGGACCACTCAAAGATAACGGGAGGGACATTTGATTGGATGCAGAGGATGTGGCTGAAGCCCTTAGTGAGCATATTACATCAGTATTTATCAAGGAGAAGGACACAGAGAAATCAGTGGTGAGCATATTTACATGCCAGTGCATTTTGAGGTAAGGGAGGAAGTAATGTTGAATCACTTAAAGAGCATTAATGTGGATAAGTCCCCAGGGCCTGATGGGATATGCACATGTTATTGAGAGGCACGAGATGAGATTGCTGAGGACCTGATCAATATCTTCATGTCCACTCTAGCCATAGGCAAAGTCCCAGAGGTCTGGCTAGTAGCTAACTTTGCTCCATTATTCAAGAAAAGAACCAGGATTAACTTTGGAAACTATAGCCCAGTGAGTTACTAGGGAGAATTATTAGGGATAGGATTTATGAGCATTTGGAAATCTGTGGCCTAAGTAGGGAGAGCTAGCATAACTTTGTGTGGGGCAAGTCATGCCTTACTAACTTGATTGAGTTTTTGATGAGTTCATGAGGGTAGTCGATGCAGGCATGTTGTCTACATGGATTTTAGTAGGGTGTTTGACAAGGTACCTCATGGGTGTCTCATTCAGAAGATTAAAATGCAGGGGATCCATGGTGAATTGGCTGTTTGGATTCAGAACAGGCTTGCTCATAGAAGACAGAGGACATTTGGATTTTGAGTTTTTGGGTATTTGATCCTCTCAACATCTCGCGTGGGAATTTAAATTGGAGGTGGCAGTTCGACATCAATCCGGCACGGATGGAGAGTGCACTCGGAAGTGATCTGGCACTGGATCGAACTTGGGAACCTCCGTTCTTGAGCCCAGCGCTGATCACACTGCGCCACCAGCTAACATTGATTGAAGGGACTTATTCTAGTGGAGGTCTGTGATTAGTGGTGCTCCACAGGGATTTGTATTGGGACTTCTGCTGTTTGTGATGTATATTACTGACTTGGATGAAAATATAGATGGGTAGGTTCGTAAGTATGCAGTTGATACAAAGATTGGTGGCGTTGTGGGTAGCGTAGGAGACTGACAAAGAATGCAGTGGAATATGGATCGGTTGCAGATATGGGTGGAGAAATGGTAGGTGAAGTTCTACCTGATCAAATGTGAAGTGTTGCACCTTGAGGGGGCAAATGCAAAGAGACTGTACACTGTTAAGGGCAAACCTTTAACAGTGTTGATGAGCTGAGGGATCTTGGTGTCCATGTTCATAGTTACCTGAAAGTGTCTACACAGGTTGATAACATGGTTAAGAAGGTATATTGTATACGTGCCTATGTTAGTCAAGCCATTGAGTTCAAAAGTCAGGAAGTTGTGTTGCAGCTTTATAAAACTTCAGTTAGGCTGCGTGCGGAAATTGCATGCAGTTCTGAGCACTCCTTTGTAGAAAGGATGTTGAGTTTTGGTGATGGCCCAGGATGTTGCTTGGATTAGAGGGCATGTGCTTTTACAAGAAGTTAGACAAACTTGGGTTATTTTATCTGGAGCGGTGGAGGCTCGGGGGGAGATCTGCTAGAGTTTGGTAAGATTATGAGAGGCATAGATTGAGTAGACAGACAATGTATTTTTTCCCAGCATTGAAATGTCTAATATCAGAGGGCATTCATTTAAGGTGAGAGGGGATAGTTTCAAATGAGATGTGTGGGGGATGTTGTTTTTACACTGAGTGTGGTGGAGGCCTGTAATGCACTGCCTGGGGTGCTGGTAGAGGCAGATACATTAGGAACTTTAAAGAGACATTCAGAAGGATACATGAATATGAGGAAAATGGAAGGATAGGAACATTGTGTTAGCATAAGGGATTAGTTTAGTGGCCATTTGATTATGAATTTAATTGGTTCGGTAAAGCGTTGTGGGCTGAAGGGCCTGTTTCTGTTCTGTACTGTTCTATGCTTTATGTTCATCAGGAGTGTTGAGTTCCTCCAGCATTCTGAGTGTGTTGCTCAAGTTTTTCAGCATCTGCAGAATCTTGTGTGTTAAATAACTGAATCATGTCCGATTCTCAGCAAAATGGAACTGATCATCTTTGTCTATTATTTTAGTGCTTGTTTTCCATGTGCCTGCATCACCAGTGTCATCACCATCATGATGTGCTGTGTTGAATGACGTGGGTGATCATAGTCTTTGACCATGATGGTTCTACGGAAATGGTTTGATGTTGCCTTTGTCTGGGTGGTATCTTTACAAGACGGCTGACTCTTCAGAGATCGTCTGCCTGGTGTCAATGGTCACATAACCAAGACTTGTGATATGCATCAGCTGCTCATAATACCATGCGTACCTGCTCCCGTGGCTTCACATGACCCTGATCAGGGGGCAAAGCAGGTGCTACACTCTGCCCAAGGGTGACCTGCAAGTTAGCAGAGGGAAGGAGCACCTTAAAACTCCTTTGGTAGAGATGTATCTCCATCTCGTCACCAGAATAAGTCTTCTAATTTGCAAGTTACTTGTAGGTATAGATTAGACTGTGCTTAATGTTGAAGAGGTTATTCATACGACTCGATCTCTGGATGGCTTTGATAGTAGAACTTTTACCTCTGGGTCATAGGATTCATGTTCCAATTGTAACTATAGATTGATGATTGTGTCATATTGAGGGAAATGTGTACTGATTGGTAAAATGCTTAAGTGAGATCTCTTCTGCTCTCTCGTCAGACATTTCAGGAGATACTTTGATGAAGTTTACTAGTTCTTTGCTAATATTTATTCCTTAGTCAGATTGTACTTGGTAAACTGAAGGGCAGTAACTAAGATTAATTACTAAAACATGATGAAAAGTTTTTTTTCTTTTTTCAAATTGTTTTCATTCTTATAAATTAATCAATGTACAGGTAATTAAAAGCAGACATAATTTACTGCCCCTCACAATTTTGCAACACATTTAAAATGTATTGCAAATACATTAAAAAGTCCTGCAACATTACGTAATTAGCTTTTTATAACCATTCCACAATATAGTGTAATCAAGCAGTTGACAGTAACGTCAACAGTAAGGGTTAAGTACGTTTGCGTGATAAATTGCTTGAGCATGTGCAAAAAAATGGAACAATAAATCCTAGTAATAGTTTTTGATAATTATTTTGAAGCATGCTATTTAATTCAACTAGGAGGGTTTACTGAAGTTAAAAACAACTGGGAGGCTTCTTTTGGGGGGAAGAAAACATTTAAAATATGAGTATGCAGTGTCCTGACATGTTAGCATTCATGCTCTTGCTCATTCGACGGATTAGTGCTTGCTTGATGTGAAGTGTTCTGATGGTTTCATCCCGTGTGGTGAGTGATGCTTGGCATGGTGTTTGGAGGGGAGTCTGGAATCCTTCTAAAGCAATGTAAAAATGCATGTGAGATATTGACATTCTGCTCTTGGAGGTCGTGTAGTTAGAAGTTTTTATCCAGTTTGTATTGCGGAATATATTGAAGTTGCCCTCTATTGATTTCCTGTCCTGTGGAAGCTCTATTTATTTGTTTTGCTTATTTTGAAATATAGCATGATAACATGCCCTCCTAGCCCAGAGGCCAACTGCATCCATGTGACCAACACTAATCTGTTTGACTTTGGAATGTGAAAGGAAACCAGGAGAATGAACAAACACAGTCACAGAGAGCATACAAACTCCTTTGTACAAAATGCATAAGAGGCACGGATCAAATGGATAGCCAGACTTTTTCCCCAGGGCTGACATGGCTAATTCAAGGGGAGCTCATTTAAGGTGATTGGAGGAAAGTACAGGGGGATGTCAGAGGTAGGTACTTTACAAATGGAGCACTGAATGGATGGAGAGGCAGATTCATCAAGGGCATTTCAGAAACTCTTACGATAGTCATGAGCTATCAACAATTAGCGGAACGGTGTCGTGCGTAAACACCAATAATCAAACTTAAAGGAATGTGAACCAGCTGTATCACTGCCCGACTATGGGGACGGTGGTGGGCGGGGGGGGGGGGGGGGGCTACCGCACAGGACTGAAAGGAGCTACAGAAAGTCGTAAAATTAGTCAGCTCCATTTAGAGTAATAGCCTCTGTAGTACCCAAGACATCTTCAAGGAGTGGTGCCTCAGAAAGATGACGTCCATTATTAAGGCTCCCATCACCCAGGACATGCCCTCTTATCATTGTTACCATCAGTGAAGAGGGACAGAAGCCTGAAGACACACACTCAGCCATTCAGGAACAGCTTTTTCCCCTCTGCCGTACAATTCCTAAATGGACATTGAACTCATGAACAGAAACTCACTTTTTTAATATATAATGTTTCTGTTTTTGCAATGTTTTTAATTTATTCAATATATATATGATTATACTTATTTTTTCCTTCTTTCCATATTACTGTGCTTTGCATTAAACTGCTGCTGCTAAGTTAACAGATTTCACGATACATGTCAATGATAATAAATCTGATTCTGACATATAGACAGACTCTTTAATTGTCACTCGAAGAAGGAGAGCAGGAAAGACCGTTTACGGGATGTTGTTCAGGGTCATTCAGTGAGTGAGTTTTGTTCAGATGCTGGATAGCTACAGGAAAGAAGTTTCAGAATGACATGTAGTCCTGGTGGTGGTGGACTTGTAGATACACTTGTAGGGAGGGGGATAAGATGATAAGATGCATAGATAGTGTGGACAGCCGGCAGGCACGTTTATCACAGGGCTGTAATAGTCATTAATTAATCCTAAACACGAGAAAGTTTGCAGATGCTGGAAGTCCAAAGTAACACACACAAAATGCTGGGGGAACTATGGAAATGAATAAACAGTTGATGTTTCAAGCTAAGACACTTCTTCAAGTCTGGAAAGGAAGGGGGAGGTGCCAGAATAAAAGGGATGGGGAAGGGAAGGAGGAATGCTAGTAGGTGATAGGTGAAGCCAGGTGGGTGCGAAAGGTAAAGGGCTGGAGAGGGGAGTGGACCACAGGAGAAAGTAGGGGCACCAGGGTGAGGTAAGAGGCAGGTAAGAAGAGGTAAGAACCCAGAGAGGGGTACAGGAGAAGAGGGGAGGTTGAGAGAAAATGTTTTTTCATGGAAGGTGAAATCGATATACATTACATCAGATTGGAGGCTTCCTAGATGGAATATAAAGTGCTACTTTTTACAAAGGCTTATGTAGGTCAAGTAAAAAAGTAGGTTTTTAGAAGTGTTTGGAAGCATCTAATGAAATTCTCCAGTTAATGAGATGTTGATAAGCTTTTCCTTTGTTCATGTATTTTATGCTCCTTAATATTAGATTAATGATTTCCTACTGGTTTCAATAGTGAATACGTTTGGAATGTTTGTGTGATTTTAGCTAACTGGATTTCTCCCTCCTGAGCTGCTGTTCATATCATACTGAATATGACTTTCAACATCAGTACAAATGAAATCCAGCATACTTTTATATTTTCCAGGTATGTGACATTTTGGTCACTGGAGATTCTCAGTTGAGTTAGTCTGTAATGATTTATGTCGTTTACAACAGTCACTGCTATCAAAAGGAAATCACAGACAGGCATCTTCCAATTTTCACCACACTAGGAAGCTTGACATCCATAACCCTGAGGGGCTACCGACAGAGAAATAACAAGATTTGGTAACAGATCTTTTTAAATGAAAGAAGAAAATAATTTCTGAAAGCTATGGCAATTATGTGTAAAATTACAAGATGATGTAAGAAAGAATATTCAAAGTTTGAATAGGCCATGAATAGAGAAGAGGCAGTTTGGAGAAGGACTTGGATTATAGCATTGATCGAGTATGTATGACGTCTCCATCAGAATCAAGTTTAATATCACAGGCATATATTGTAAAATTTGCTATTATGTACCCATTCACTGGAATCAAAGAAGATCACTTACAGTGCCTATAAAATATAGAACCCTTCCCCCAGAAGTTTTCATATTATATTGTTTCACAGTATTGAATCACATTGGATTTAGTTTGGCTTTTTTGACAGTGATCAATAGAAAAGACACTTTCACGTCAAAGTGAAAATAAATTTCTACAATCATTTGAAGCCTGAATTTATTACAATTATTCAACACAAAAAAATTGATTGCATAATTACTCACCCCCTTCAAGTCACTGTTTAGTTGATGCACCTTTGGCAGCAATCACAGTCTGAAGCCTGTGTGGATAGGCATCTATCAGCTTTGCACATCTGGACAATGCAAATGTGACCCATTCTTCTTTACAAAACTGATCACGCTCTGTCAGATTTCCTGGGGATTGTGAGTGAACAGCAGTTGTCAAGTCCAGTCTACAGAGGAAGTACGTCTGTAATTCGGTGTTTTGTACTGCATGTCAGATGTGGGATGTCTGGGAGATTCCTAGCCTCCTGGATGGCCACATCTGTGTCACAGACATTGAGCTGCAGCTCTTTAGGGACCGGGTTAGGGAACTGGAGATGCAGCTTGATGACCTTCGTCTGGTCAGGGGAAGTGAGGAGGTGATAGATTGGAGCTATAAGCAAGTAGTCACACTGGGGCCTCAGGAGACAGATAAGTGGGCAACAGTCAGGAGAGGGAAGGGCAGAGTCATATACTAGAGAGTACCCCTGTGGCTGTCCCCTTAACAATAAGTACTCCTGTTTGAGAACTGCCGGGGGGAGTGGCGACCTACCTTGGGGAAGCAACAGTGGTCGTGCCTCTGGCGCTGAGTCTGGCCCTCTGGCTCAGAAGGGTAGGGGAAGGAAGAGGATGGCAGCAGTGATAGGGGACTCTGTAGTTTGGGGGTCAGAGAGGCAATTCTGTGGATGCAGGAAAGAAACACGGGTGGTAGTTTGCCACCCAGGTGCCAGGTTCTGGGATGTTTCTGATCATGTCCACGATATCCCGAGGTGGGAAGGTGAACAGCCAGAGGTCATGGTACATATTGGTACCATCAACATAGGTAGGAAAATGGAGGAGATCCTGAAAACAGACTACAGGGAGTTAGGAAAGAAGTTGAGAAGCAGGACCTCAAAGGTAGTAATCTCGGGATTACTGCCTGTGCCACATGATAGTGAGTATGGGATTAGAGTGAGGTGGAGAATAAATGTATGGCTGAGGATTGGAGCAGGGGGCAGGGATTCAGATTTCTGGATCAATGGGACTCCTTTGGGGTCACAAAATGGATAGGTTGCACTTGAATCTGAGGGGGACGAATATCCTGGTAGGGAGGTTTGCTAAGGCTATTGGGGAGAGTTTAAACTAGAATTGCTGGGGGGTGGGAACTGAACTGAAGAGATGGGGGAAAGAGAGGATGGCTCACAAATAGAGAAAGCTTGGAGACAGTGTGAGAGGGAGGATAGGCAGGTAATAGAGAAGGGATGCCCTCAGACTGATGGTTTGAGATGTGTCTATTTTAATGCAAGAAGCATTATGAACAAAGCAGCTGAGCTTTGAGTGTGGATCAATACTTGGAGCTATGATGTGGTGCCCACAAAGAGCTGGATGGCTCTAGGGCAGGAATGGTTACTTGGAGTGCCAGACTTCAGATGTTTCAGAAAAGACAGGGAGGGAGGCAAAAGAAGTGGGGGCGTGGCACTGTTGATCAGAGATAGTGCTACGGCTGCAGAAAAGGAGGAAGTCATGGAGGAATTGTCTACTCAGTCTCTGTGGGTGGAGGTTAGCAACAGGAAGGAGTCAGTAACTCTATTGGCTATTTTTGATAGGCTGCCCAATAGTAACAGGGATATTGAGGAGCAGATAGGAAACAGATCCTGGAAAGATGTAATGATAACAGAATTGTCATGATGGGAGATCTTAATTTCCCAAATATCAATTAGCATCTCCTGAGAGCAAGGGGTTTTGATGGGGTGGAGTTTGTTAGGTGTGTTCAGGAAGGTTTCCTGACACAATATGTCGATAAGCCTATAAGAGAAGAGACTGTACTTGATCTGGTATTGGGAAATGAACCTGGTCCGGAGACAGGTCTTTCAGTGGGAGAACATTTTGGAGATAGTGATCGCAATTCTATCTGCTTTACCGTAGCATTGAAGAGGAATAGGAACAGACAAATTAGAGAAGTGTTTAATTGCAGTAAGGGAAAATATGAAGCTATCAGGCAGCAACTTGGAAGCATAAATTGGGAACGGATGCTCTCAGGGAAATGTACGTCAGAAATATGGCAAATGTTCAGGGGATACTTTCGTGGAGTTCTGTATAGGTACGTTCCAATGAGACAGAAAGGATGGTAGGGTACAGGAACTGTGGTGTACAAAGGCTGTTAGAAATCTCGTCAAGAAGAAGAGCTTACAAAAGGTTCAAAAAGATAGGTAATGATAGAGATCTAGAAGGTTATAAGGCTAGCAGAAAGGAGCTTAAGAATGAAATAAGGAGAGCCAGAGGGGCCATGAGAAGGCCTTGGCGGGCAGGATTAAGGAAATCCCCAAAAGGCATTCTACAAGTATGTGAAGACGAAGAGGATAAGTTGTGAGATAATAGGACAAATCATGTGTGACAGTGGAAAAGAGTGTATGGAACTAGAGGAAATAGCAGAGGTACTTAATGAATACTTTGCTTCCATATTCACTACAGAAAAGGACCTTGGCAATTGTAGGGATGATTTACAGTGGACTGAAAAACTTGAGCATATAGACATTAAGAAAGAGGATGTGCTGGAGCTTTAGGAAAGCATCAAGCTGGACAAGTCTACCAACATGACCAGACAAGATATACCCCAGGCTACCATGGGAGGTGAGGAAAGAGATTGCTGATCCTTTGGCAAAGATCTTTGCATCATCAGTGGGAACAGGAGAGGTTCTGGAGAATTGGAGGGTTGCAGATGTTGTTACCTTATTCAAGAACGGGAGTAGGGATAGCCCCTGAAATTATAGACCAGTGAGTCTTACTTCAGTGGTTGGTAAGTTGATGGAGAAGATCCTGAGAGTCAAGATCTATGAATATTTGGTGAGGCATAATATGGCTTGGAATAGTCAGCATGGCTTTGTCAAAAGAAGGTCATGTCTTACGAGCCTGATAGAACTTTTTGAGGATGCAACTAAATACATTGATGAAGGTAGAGCTGTAGATGTAGTGTTTATGGATTTCAGCAAGGCATTTGATAAGGTACTCCATGCAAGGCTTATTGAGAAAGTAAGGAGGCATGGGATCCAAGGGGACCTTGCTTTGTCGATCTAGAATTGGCTTGCCCACAGAAGGCAAAGTGTGATTATAGATAGGTCATATTCTGCATGAAGGTCGGTGATCAGTGATGTGCCTCAGGGATTTGTTCTGGGACCCCTTCTCTTTGTGAGTTTTATTAATGACCTGGATGAGGTAGTGGAGGGATGTTTTGTGGATAGTGTGGAGGGCTGTCAGAGTTTACAACAGGACATTGATAGGATGCAAAACTGGGTTGAGAAGTGGCAGATGGAGTTCAACCCAGATAAGTGTGAGGTGGTTCATTTTGGTAGACCAAATATGATGACAGACTATAGTATGAATGGTAAGACTCTTGGCAGTGTGGAGGATCAGAGGGATCTTGGGGGTCCGAATCCACAGAATGCTCAAAGCTGATAGGCAGGTTGACTGTGTGGTTAAGAATGCATATGGTTGACTGACATTCATCAACTGTGGGATTGAGTTTATGAGACAAGAGGTAATGTTACAGCTTTATAGGACCCTGGTCAGACCCCACTTGGAGTACTGTGCTCAGTTCTGTCACCTCACTACAGGAAGGATGTGGAAACAATAGAAAGGTTCAGAGGAGATTTACAAGGATGTTGCATGTATTGGGGAGCATGTCCTATGAGTATAGGTTGAGTGAACTTGGCCTTTTCTCCTTGGAGCAATGGAGGATGAGAGGTGACCTGATAGAGGTGTGTAAGATGATGAGAGGCGTTGATCGTGTGGATAGTCAGAGGCTTTTTCCCAGGGCTGAAATGGATAGAGGGCACAGCTTTAAGGTGCTTGGAATTAGGGACAGAAGAGATTTCAGGAGGAAGTTTTTTATGCAGAGGGTGGTGAGGTGGATATGATAGAGTCTTTTAAGAGACTCCTGGCCAGGTACTTGGAACTTAGAAAAATAATGGATAATGGGTAATCCTAGTTAATCTCTAAATTAAGTACATGTTTGGCACAGCTTCATGGGCCAAAGGGCATGTATTGTACTGTAAGTTTTTCTATGTTTCTAGGTTTCTTTGGCAATAGGCACAAATGTCTAGTCAGAAAGATCTTGTTGTTTACTGGCTGATGCTTTCTAGATTATTCCAGATGGAATATTAAGACAGGCACCATCTCATACAGTGTATCTTCTTAATAAGATGGTGATGCCTTTTATTCAAAAGTATAAATCAAGCAGAACTATAGACCTTTTGACTAATACAAGGGGGGCATAACTTTGAGGTTGAGGGGATAGTAGAGGGTGATATCAGAGGTAGTTTTTTACATAGGGAGTGGTGGGTGCATGGAATGCACTGTGAGTGATGGTGGTAGAGAGAAACACGTTAGGGACACAAGAGATTTGTTGATAGGCACATGGGTGAAAGAAAGAAGAAGGGCTATATGGGAGGGAAGGTGGATCTTGAAGATAGTTAAATGGTGAGTTGAAGGGCCTGTACTGTGCGGTACAGTTCTATGTTCTATGTTCATTTTACCCTCTATTTTACAAGGCTTCCAGGGCCTGCTGCCGTGAAGCATCCCCACAGCATGATGCACCATGCTTCATGGTAGGAATGGTATGTTTTTGATGATTTGTGATGTTCGGCTTACGTCAAACATAGCTATTAGTCTGATGGCCAAAAAAGCTCAATTTTGGTTAAATCAGATCATAGAGCCTTCTTCCAGCTGACTTTGTATTATCCCACATACCATTTGGCAAACTATATTTGAGATTTATGTGAGTTTTTTTCAACAGTGGCTTTCTCTTTGTTACTCTCCCATTAAGCTGCAACTGGTAAACCACCCAGGCAACGGTTGTTGTATGCACAGTCTCTCCCATCTCAGCCACTGAAGCTTGGAACACTTCCAGAGTTATCATAGGTCTCTTGGTGGCCCCTCTCACTAGACCCCTTCTCATATGGTCAATCAGGTTTTGAGATTGGTCTGTTCTAGGCTGGTTTACTGCTGTGCCATATTCTTTCCATTTCTTGATGATTGACTTAACTGTACTCCAAGAGATATTCAGTGACTTGGAAATTTTCTTGTATCCCTCTCCTTGTGCTTTTCAGTAATCTTTTCATAGAGTTGCTTGGTGTGTACTTATGTCTCCATGGTGTAGTTTTTGCTGGGGTACTGATCAGCTGTAGTTGGACCTTCAGATACCGGTGTATTTCTACTACAATCATTTGAAACACCTTGATTGCACACGGTAATCTCCATTTAACTAATTATGTGACTTCTAAAACCAGTTGGTTGCACCAGTGGTGATTTGGTGTGTCACATTAAAAGTAGTGAATACTTATGCAATCAATTATTATGTGTCTTATATTTGTAATTAATTTAGAGCACTTTGTAGAGATTTGTTTTCACTTTGACGTGGAAGTGTCTTTTTCTGTTGATCAGCATTAAAAAAGCCAAGTTAAATCCACCGTGATTCAATGTTGTAAAACAATAAAACATGAAAACTTCCAGAGGGGAGAGTGAATAATTTTTTACAGGTTGAGTCACTTGAGGCCAGACTGGCTCCTTGATAGAATATTGGAAGTATTTATGGAATCAATTTAGATGTATAGGTTTAACTATCTAAAGGATATGATGACTTTTGAGCAGAATGTTGTTCTACTGAATACGTGTAGGGGACGTAGAGTTCACTGCCTGGAAGCTTGGTGAAGGCTGAAGCCATTACTGCATTTACGGACGAAGTTACATATTACTTTTATTTGTCATATGTAAATCAAATTGGGTCCCATGGTAGCTTAGTGGTTAGTGTGACATTATTACAGCCTGAGATATTGGGGTTCAGAGCTCAATTCCTGTGTCCTCTGCTAGGAGTCTCTGGTACATTCTCCCCTTAGAATATGTGGGTTTTCCCTGGTGCCCTGGTTACCTCCCACATTCCGAAGTTGTTTTCGGTAAGTTGATTGGTCATTGTAACTTGCCCTGTAATTGTCAGGGTTAAATCAGTGTTGTCACTGGTTGTTGGGTCTTGAAGGGCCAGAAAGCCTTATTCCCTGCTGTATCTCTAAATAAAATAAATGGATTAAATATCAAAACTTGCAGTGAAATGTGTCTTTTGCGTCAACGACTAACACAATCCGAATATGTGTGGGGTCAGGCTGGAAGAGTCGCTCTGCTCCAAACGCCAGCATACAATGTCCACAACTCTCTAACCCTAACCTCCCTGTTTATGAAATGTGGGAGGAAATTGGAGCACCCAGAGAAATTCTACAGGGTCAAGGGGAGAATGTAGCGGTGAGAATTGAACCCTGATTTACACTCCTGTACTTAAAAAGTGGCCAGTGAATGTATATTCACGGCCTTCTGCTGCTGCAACTTGTCCACTTCCAAATTCGACATGTTCATTCAGAAATGCTCTTTGTGCACCACGGTTGTAATACATGGCTATTTGAGTTATTTTCGCATTCCTGTCAGCTTGAATGAGTCAGACCATTCCCCTTTGAGCTCCCTCATTAACAAGGCATTTTCCCCACAGAACTGAACCTCACTGGGTGTTTTTTTTTTGTTCTCGCAATGTTCTCTATAAGCTCTAGAGACTGGTGTGTGTGTGAAAATCCCAGGAGGTCAGTAATTTCTCAGATACTCAAACCAATCAGTCCAAAACCAACAATCATTCCGCGGACAAAGTCACTGAGGTCACATTTCTTCCCCATTTTGGTGTTTGGTCTGAACATCTTGACCATGTCTGCAAGCTTTTATGCATTGAGTTGCTGCCACATGATTGGCTGATTAGATATTTGTATTCACAAGCAGTTGTACAGATATATACTTAATAGTAAGGACTGAGTGCATTTACAATCATTTCTGTCACAGGAAGTACCTATCCAACAAGAATAATGCTAAAGTAAGCCACATGGTGCTGCAATGAATTGTCTGCTTAGAAAAAAACAAATACATATTTTGATAAAAAGTAAGCTAACTGTACATTTAGCAGCTTGCTTACTGTAAATGATCAGCTGTCATTTGCTTAAGTGGGGATTTGATATGCCATTATCAATCAGGGCTAGAGATCAAAAACAACAATCAATCCACCCTGATTCCAGCCAGTTTAGACACAATGGGCTGAAAGGCCTCCTCCTGTAAGTCAGCTTCTATGATTTAGATGGAGTGTTACAAATCTTGGCTATCCTGTGAGAGAGAGAAAAAAATCTTATTTACCATCCAGATCTGTGCCAATAATTAACAATGCAAAAAAACCCATCGTTGAGCAGTTTATGACTTTCATCAGTTAGATCAATTCATTTTGAGAGGGCTGGAATACAAGTACGAGGATGTAATGCTGACCATATTTGGAGTACTGTGAGCAGTTGTGGGCTTCATATCTAAAACGGATGTGCCTGCATTGTAAAGGGCAAGAGGAGGTTAATGAGAATGATCCCAGGATTGAAAGGGTTAATGTATGAGGAGCATTCATGTCTCTGGGTCTATTCTCAGTGAAATTTTATAAAAAATGAGGATCTTATCGAAACCTACTGAATATTGGGGGTAAATGGGGGGGGGGGAGATAGGCAGATGAACTGTATAATTATTCACCGTGGGGGGCAAAAAACAGCAGCATTCCAGAAATTCGAGAATGTTGGGGGCAGACGTGATTGTCGTTGTTATCTTGAAGGAGAAGGTGCTTGGGAAGCTGAAAGGTCTGAAGGTAGCTAAGCTGCATGGACCAAATGGACTACAGCCTAGAGTTTTGAAAGAGGTAGCTGAGGAGATTGTGGAGGCATCAGTAATGATGTTTCACGAATCTCTAGATTCTGGAGTAGTTGCGGAGGACTAAATAATTGCAAATGTTACTCCAGTCTTTATGAAGGGAGGGAGGCAAAAGGCAGGAATTTATAGGCTAGTTAGCCTGATATCAGAGGTTGGGGATATGTTGGAGTCCACTTATAAGGTTGCGGTTTGGGGTACCTGGAAGCACTAGATTAAAATAGGCAAAAGTCAGCATGGTTTCTTTGAAGGGAAATCTTGATTGACAAATCTATTGAAATTCTTTAAGGAAATGGGCAGGATAGACAAAGGAGAGTCAGTGGATATTGTTTACTTGGATTTTCAGAAGAACTTAGACAAGATACCACACATGAGGCTCCTTAACATGATTAGAGTCCATGGTATTACAAGAAAGATACTAGCATGGACAGATGATTGGCTGACTGGCAAGAGGTAGAGAGTGGGATTAAAGGGGGGCATTTTGGTTGGATGCCAGTGATCAGTGGTGTTCCACAGTGGTTGGTGTTAGAACCACTTATTTTTAATGTTATATGTCAACTTTTGGATGACAGAGTTGATGGTTTTGTGGTCAAGTTTGCGGATGAGTCAGTTAAGTGGAGGGTCATGGAGTGTTGAGGAAGCAGAGAGTCCACAGAAGAATTTAGACAGATTAGGAGAATAGGCAAAGAAGTGGCAGATGGAATACAGTGTTGGGAAGTGTATGGTCATGCAATTTGGTAGAGGGAATAAAGGTGTGAACAATTTTCTAACTGGGGAGCAAATTCAGAAATCAGTGGTGCAAAGGAACTCAAGAGTGCTCATGCAGGTTTTCCTAAAGGTTAATTTTCAGGGTTGAGTTAGTGGTAAGGAAGCAAATGGCATTTTAGCATTCATTTCGAGAGGACTAGACTATGAAAGCAAGAATGTAATGCTGAGACTTTTTAAGGTATTGGCTAGACAGCAGTTGCAGTGTTGTGAGCAGTTTTGGATCCCTTTATCTTGGAAAGGATGTGCTGCCATTGTAAAGCTTCCAGAGGAGGTTCGGGGAATGAAAGGATTAACATATTAGGTACGTTTAAGCTCTGGGCTTGTACTCACTAGAGTTCAGTAGAGTGAGGTGAGATCATATTGAAACCTATTGAATATTGAAATGCCTTGTGAGAGTGGAAATGCAGAGGATGTTTCCAGTAGTGGGAGAGCTTGGGACCAGAGGGGACATTGTCTTAGAAAAGAAAAATATCTCTTTAGAACAGATATGTGGAGGAATTTCTTTAGTCAGAGCAGTGGGATGTAATCAATGGAATTCATTGCCACAGATGGTTGTGGAGGCCAGGTCATTTGGAATACAAAGCAGATGTTGATAGGCACTTGACTGATGATGGAAATGTAGTGCAGACATTATGGGCCAAATGACCTAATTCTGCTCCTATGTCTTATAAAAATCTCTAATGATTAAGAGTTAGAATAATTGTTCTCAGGTTTCCACTGGTGTGTTAACAGAATGTTATGAAGTCTCAAAAGTAATTTTGTTTTTACACTTTGAGGATATAATGAGCGCAGTGGATAGCATGGGACAGATGGGTGTTATTTACTTCGATTTCCAGAAGGTGTTTGATAAGGTGTTGCATAAAAGACTTATCCAGAAGATAAGGATGCATAGAGTTGGGGATGATGTATTGGCATGGATAGAGGACTGGTTAACTAATGGAAAGCAGACAGTTGGAATGTTACTCTGGTTGCCAATCAGTGGTGAGTGGTGTGCCACAGGGGTCACTGCTGGCCCTGCAACTGTTCTTGAGATACATTAACGATCTGGAAGAGGGGACCTAGTGTAGTGTATCTAAGTTTGCTGATGATATCAAATTGAGTGGAAAAGCAAATTGTGCAGAAGGTACGGTGAGTCTGAAGAGAGATATAGACAAGTGAGTGGGCAGGGTCTGGCAGAAGGAGTACAATGTTGCTAAATGTGAGGTTATCCATTTTGGAAGGGAAAATGGAAGATCAGATTGTTATTTAAATAGTAAAGTAATTGCAAGGTTGCTGCTGAGCAGAGGGACTGGGAGTGCTTGTGCATGAATCTCAAAAGGTTGGATTCCAGGTGCAGCAGGCTACCAAGGAGCCAAATGGGATATTGGCCTTCATTGCTAGAAGGATTGAATTTAAGAGCAGGGAGGTTATGCTGCTATTGTGCAGGGTACTGATGAGGCCACACCTGGAGTACTGCGTGCAGTTCTGGTCTCCTTACTTGAGGAAGAATATATTGACTTTGGAGGTGGTGCAGAGGAGGTTCACCAGGTTGATTCCAGAGGTAAGGAGGTTAGACTATGAGGAGAGATTGAGTCGCCTGGGACTGTACTCACTGGAATTCAGGAGAACGAGAGGAGATCTTGTATAAACATAAAATTATGAAAGGGATAGACAAGATACAGGCAGGAAAGTTGTTTCCGCTGGTAGATGAGACTAGAATGACGGGACACACCCTCAAGATTCAGGGGAGTAGATTTAGGATGGAGATGAGGAGGAGCTGCTTTTCCCAGGGGGTGGTGAATCTGTCTAATTTTTGCCCAATGAAGCAGTGGAGACTACCTGAGTAAGACAAGGTTGGATAGATTATTGCATGGCAAGGGAATTAAGGGTAATGGGGAAAAGGCAGGAAGGTGGAGATGAGTCAATGGACAGATCAGCCATGGTCTTATTGAATAGTGAAGCAGGTTCGATTAGTCACATAGTCTACTCCTTCTATTTCTTATGTTGTTATGTTCCTTCTGTAACTCAGAGTGTTCGGCCCATTAGGATTATAATACTGCCTTGTTATAAAATAACAATAGCTTCCATATTAAATGGAATGCTCCAAAAATAACAGTGAGGGGACAATTGACAGAAGTGGCTCAGTAGCATAGTGGTTAGTAAACACTATCTCAAGAGCTAGTAACTGGATTCAGTTCCGCTGCTGTCTGTAAGGAATTTATACTTAATCCATCTGATTGTGTGGGCTTCCTCCGGGCGCTTTGGTTTCCAAAACATTCCAGAGGTGTATGGGTTAGTAGGTTCTTTGTTCACATGGGTGTATTTGGGTGGAAGGACCTGTACTGTGCTGTATCTGTAAATAAACAAAATCTGAAATTGAGCAGATACCAGTGATAGCAAACACTTTGAAGATTCTATGTCTCAGACACTGTATCATCATCATCAAATCAAGTGCCATGTTGTATGACATGGGTGATCATGGTCTATCCATGACCATGATAGTTCTTGGCAAATTTTTCTACAGAAGTGGTTTGCCATTGCCTTCTTCAGGGAAGTGTCTTTACAAGATGGGTGACCCTAACCATTATCAATACTCTTCAGAATTTGTCTGCCTGGCATCAGTGTTTGGAAAAACAGGACTTGTGATGTGCACCAGCTGCTCATGCGACCATCCACCACTTGGTTCCATGGCTTCATATGACCCTGATTGGGGGCTAGTCAGGTGCTACACCTTGCCCAAGGGTGACCTGGAGGTTAGTGGAGGGAATGAGTGCCTTACACCTCCTTTGGTAGAGATGCATCTGCACCCTGTCAGCTGCGGGCCAAGTTACAGCAGTCAATTAGCCTACAACCTTGGGAGTTTGAGAACATCTCTGTATCTGTAAGAGAAGGTCAGGAATGCCGCTGTGCTTGGCTGCTCTCAACCACTGTTTATTAGTATATGCCATGGAAATGCGTGACTGGTTCAGATTGCTAAATCCTGATGGGGATGTTCTCTATTGGTCCTCCATCATAACATTGGAGACAATATTAAAATTATACTTAAAAGGATTATACTTCACTGAATATCTCAGTAAGATCAGATTGGATCATAAGATTAAAAGACTATAAGTCATAGGAGCAGAATTAGGCCATTTAACCTATCAAGTCTGTGTCATTCTACCATGGCTGATTTATTATCCCTCTCAACTCCATTCTTCTGCCTTCTCCACATAACTTTGACACACTTACTAATCAAGAACCTATCAACCTCTGCTTTAAGTATACCCAATGACTTAGCCTCCACAACCATCTGTTGCATGAATTTCACAGATTCAGCAACCTCTAGCTGAGGAAATTCCTTCTTATCTCTTTTCTAAAATAATGTCCCCATATCTTGGGACTTTAGCCTCTGGTCCAAGACTCATCTACTATAGGAAACATCCTCTGCACATTCACTCTATCTAGGTCTTTCAATATTCAATAGGTTTCTGTGAGATCTCCAATCTTCAAAACTCCAGTTAAAATCTATTTTGATTTTTTGGCTCATCTCCTCTCTGCTGTCCATCTACCACTTCTCTTGTTATCCTGATTATCTTGGTCTTGAATTTATCTAAAAGTTCCATGTACAGGTTTCAAGCAAAGAGAACTCTAAAGATTCTGAATTACTGAGATTACGAATCACTTTTTAACTAATTTTGATGACCCTTAATTTGGAGAATGTACCTTCCACTTCATTGGGAGTTTGAAGAGATTTGGTTTGTCAACTAATACACTCAAAACTTCTATAGATGTACCATGGAGAGCATTCTGACAGGCTGCTTCATCATCTGCTATGGGGGTGCAGGTGGCTACTACACAAGACCAAAAGAAACTGCACTAGCCTCTGTAGTATCCAGGACATCTTCAAGGAGTGGTGTCCAGGAAAGGCCGTGTCCATTATTAAGGACCCCCATAACTCAGGATGTGTGATCTTCACATTGTTACCATTAGGAAGAAGGCACACACTCAGTGATTCAGGAACAGCTTCTTCCCCTCTGCCATATAATTACTAAATAGACTTTGACCCCATGAAGGCTGCCTCACTTTTTAAAAATATAGTATTTCTGTTTTGCACTATTTTAATCTAACTATTTAATATCCATATATATACTAATTATTTTTCTTTCTATATTATTAAGTATGGCATTGAACTGCTGCTGCTAAGCTAACAAATTTCACAACACATGCTGGTGATAATAAACCTGATTCTGATTCTGATCCTGTCTTCTCAGTATTACCATTAGGAAGGAGGTACACGAGCCTAAAGATTCACACGCTGATGCAGGAACAGATTTTTTCCCTCCACTATCAGATTTCTTAATCGTCTATAAACCTACAAGTACCACTCCATTATTCAAATTTCGAGGCTCAAAGTAAATTTATTATCGAAGTAGGTACAGTATATGTCACCATATACTATCTTGAGGTTCAATTTTTGTGCACATTGACTGAAAAATAAGAAATACAATGGAATTTTACAAAAAACTATACATTAGTGACAAACACCAATGTGCAAAAGAAGATAAACTGTGCAAATAAAAATAATATTGAGAATATGAGTTGTAAAGAGTCCTAGAAAATGATTCTTTAGAACATAGAATGTAGAAATCTACAACACTTTATCTACTGGCTCTTTGGCCCACAATGTTGTGCCGACCATGCAACCTACTCTAGAAACTGCCTAGAATTTCCCTATAACATAGATAGGTTCACGGAGCTTAGAAAAATAGAGAGCTAAGTGTCTCTTAAATGACCCTATTGTATCCGCCTCCATCACCACTGCTGGCAGTGCATTCCACACACCCACCACTCTCTGTGTGAAAAACTTACCCCTGACATCCCCTCTGTATCTACTTCCAAGCACCTTAAAACTGTGCCCCCTCATGTGAGCCATTTCAGTCCTGGGAAAAAAGCCTCTGGCTATCCACATGATCAATGCCTCTCATCATCTTATACTTCACTATCAGGTCACCTCTCATCCTCCGTCACTCCAAGGAGAAATGACAGCGTTCACTCAACCTATTCTCATAAGACATGCTCTCCAATCTACGCAACATCCTTGTAACTCTCCTCTGTATTCTTTCTGTAGTATTCACATCCTTCCTGTAGTGAGGTAACCAGAACTGAATGCAGTACACCAAGTGGGGTCTGACCAAGCTTTTATATAGTTGTAACTATAGTTATATGGCTCTTGAACTCAATCCCATGGTTGATGAAGGCCCACACACCATAAGCTTTCTTAATAACACTGTCAAACTGAGCAGCAGCTTTAAATATCTCATGGACACAGACCCAAAGATCCCTCTGATCCTCCACACTGCTAAAAGTCTTACCATTCATACTATATTCTGCAAAATTAGCATCTTATTTCCTCCTGCCCCAATTAAATGTTTTCCCAGATTGTCTGCTCCTATCCCTCTTCAGCGCTATGGTGAAGGAGATAGAGTGGTGATCATTACCTCTAAAATGTTCTCCCACTAAGAGATCTGACACCTGACCGGGTTAACTTCCCAATACTAGATCAAGTACAGCCTCTCCTCTAGTTGGCTTATCTACATATTGTGTCAGGAAACCTTCCTGAACACACCTAACAAACTCCACCCCATCAAAACCCTTGCTGTAAGGAGATGCCAGTCAATGTTATGAAAGTTAAAATCCCCCACCACAGCCACCCTATTATTATTGCACTGTTTCAGAATTTGCCTCCCTTTCTGCTCCTTGATGTTGCTGTTACTAATGGGGAGTCTATAAAAAACACCCAGTAGGGTTACTGCTTTTTCCTGTTTCTGAGTCAGCGGATAATCTCTCCATTACTGTCTCTTTATTTGCAGCCATTACACTATTCCTGATTAGCTATGCCATGCCCCCCACCTCTTTTGCCTCCCTCCCTGTCCTTTTTGACACATCTAAAGCCTGGCACACTCAACAGCCATTCCTGCCCCTGAGACACCCAAGACTCTGTAAAACAAAAATCTCTTTAGATTGTGGAAGCAGTACAGACCAGTGAATTAAGTTATCTACACTGGTCAGGTGTCTGATGACATGAGGGAATAGCTGTTCCTAAACCTGGTGGTGTGGGATCTGAGGTGTCTGCACCTCCTGCCAATAGTTGGGTTGCAGGGTTGATATATGTCTCTACCAAAGGAGGTGTAAAGCCCTCTTTCCTTCTGCTTGCCTGCAGGTCACCCATAGTCGTCTGAGCAGCTGTTGTAAATCACAAGTCCTGGTTATGCAACCACTAACACCAGATAGACAGTCCATGAAGAGTATGGCTGGGGTCACCCATCATGCAAAGGCACTGCCCAGAAGAACGCAATGGCAAACTGCTTCTGTAGAAAATTTTGCCAAGAACAGTCACGGATGTGGAAAGGCACGGCATGTGTCTTGATGATGAATGTCCCCACCTCAAACACTATTCCAAATGCACACCATCCTTTGTGTGAAGAAATTGTCACCAATGTTCCTTTTAAATCTCTTGCCTCTGATCTTAGACCATAATGCATCCCTGGCAAAAAGATGATCTGCCCTCATCTAATCTATGCTTCTCTTGATACACCTCTCAGGTCAGTGGTCACATAACCAGGAATTGTGATCTGCGCCCGCTACTCATATGACCATCCACCACCTGCTCCCATGGTTTCACGTGACTGTGATCGAGGGGGCTAAGCAGGTGCTACACCATCTCCAAGGGTTACCTGCAGGCTAGCGGGGGGAAGGAGCACCTTTGTAGAGACCTATCCCAACTCTGCCACACAATGTCACATATTAGAAACATTTAAAAGCCATCTATCTAAGAACATTGATAGGAGTGGTTAAGGGGACAATGGGCTACATATAGGCAGATGGGCCAAAGGGTCTTTTCCATGCTGTATCATTCAATGATAAATCAAGAAGTAGTTGATTATAAGTAGATCTTTGTGTGGCTGTAAGACAATAAGCGTTTTTCACTGTTGGGAAGAATCATGAGGGAGGCACAACGTTTTTCTATTGTTCTGGTCGTACTGTAATTTGCTTCAACTCTTCCCCTTCCGTGTAAAACAATCTCTGATTTTAATAACTCCTGACAGGTTCATAATTTGACAAATCATCAGAAACAAGCAGAGTGTGGAAATCTCATCTGGCCTAACTTTAATTGAAATGATTATAAAAATGGCATGTGGCCTGGCTCGTGAGTGTGAGAAAAAATAACTTGTCAGAATTCATATCAGTTCTGCTTGGAAACTTGGAAATGCTGCATTCATTTTTAGTGTGAAGGAAAACATTGTTCAGCTGCTGCGTTGATTATGGCATGGGTTCTTTTGGTTGTAGGACTATTTTTCTGTTAAATCCCAAAAACTATAACCAAAAACTACATTGAACTCAGTTCAATGTCCTAAGTAACTTTATTTCGAGCAAACCACCAAAACATTACAAGAGAGTTACCCAGAGGCAAGACGAACATTCTCATGGCAACAGAAGCACTTGTTGCTGTACCTGGGTATCTGTGCTTGTAAACATTATTCTATGATTCCATTTTGTAGAGAAAAAAGTGACTTAGTACACTTTGAATCTTCCAAAGATAAACTTTATGCGATCTCATGCTGATTGGCATATTGTTTGAGTTAGATACAAACGTTTGTAGATTCGACTGGAAGATGGCTGAAAGTTCAAAGTAAATTTCTGGTCAAATTATGTGTACAGTATGTCATCAGTTACTATCCTGACATTCACAAAATGCTGGGGAAATGCAGCAAGTCATGCAGAATCAATAGAAAAGAGTAAACAGATGACGTTTCGGGCCCAGTCCAGAAGAAACGTCTCATCCCAAAGCGTCGACTGTTTACTCTTTTCCATAGGTACTGCCTGACATGCTAAGTTCCTCCAGCATTTTGTGTGTGTCATCTTGGATTTCTGGCATCTGCAGATTTTCTTGTGTTTGCGATTTTTTACGTTGACATTTATTTTTTGTAGGCATTCACAATACAACAAAGAAATACAGTAGAATTAATGAAGAACTACACGTTAACAAAGTTTTCAATGTATTGCAAGAGAAAGCTTTTCCTTCTGTGAAAAGCAACTGGCACTTCAGTCATGAATGTGTCATCAAGCTCACAAATTCCAGATGAGTAGAGAAATCCCAATTCAGCTGTTTGACCCTTGAGAGTGATTGTCCAGCTCCGCCCTGCTGCCGTTTTTAATGGAATTAAACAGTGAAGAGAGGACTTTTTTGGATTTATTTACACTGGGGAAACTGCTTGCCACAGTCTCAAGATCAATGAACCCATTCATTTGAACTGATGAAGATGACTGTGTAGAGAAACTGTACAAAGCATGTTAGATTTTTCAATTACTGGTATTTAGTCATAGAATCACTATTCCAAGCCCACAACAATGATCACTCACACCTATTTGCTTAAGTGCTGCTACCAGGAATCCCCTGGTTATAAACTAATTTTCTTTTTACGGATATCCCTTAGTTGATTTTGTCTACAAATTGGGAAGTACAGAAAATCATTTATAGACAATAGACAATAGGTGCAGAAGTAGACCATTCGGCCCTTTGAGGAATAGGTGTAGCCTGTGTATCAGATAGCAGTAATACTTCTTAGGATAAAGCATACCGCTGTCCAGAATAATACACACCACTGTGGTCAGGTCTGCAAAGAACAGACTTTTAGCCAAGTTTTTACAGTTCTGTTGATTAAACAACAGGAAAGATTTGTACGTATTTGGCATTGTTGCATTATTTTACAAGATGTATTCTGTTTATTGTAGAGACGTAGTCATAAAGTTCGAAAAAAAGCAAGAACACCGAACAGTACAGCTCAGACACAGGCCCATCTGCCCACAATGGTGTGCCAGACTGGTTAGACCAGTAACTAAATGCCCAACTAAACCAAGCTTTGCTGCCTACACAAGGTCCATATCTTTCCATTCTCTGCATATTTATGTGCTCTACTCTCTCTACACCCATGACTGTGTGGCTAGGCACAGCTCAAACACCATCTATAAATTTGCCAGATGGTGATGAAGAGGCATAAGGGACTGAGATAGATTAGCTGGTTGCGTGCTTTTGCAGCAACATGTTGATACAGCTGCTCAAAAGGCATGACACTGCCTAGATTTCATAAGGAATTTGTGGAGAATTGGTCTGTTACCAATGACACTTACAAATTTCTACAGATGTACTGTGGGGAGCATTCTAACTGGTTGCATCACCGTCTGCTGTGGAGGGGCCATTGCACAGAATTGTAAAAAGCTGCACGAATTTGTAAACTTACCCAATTCCTTCATGGGCATCAGCCTCCTCAGTATCAAATTTCATGATGTTGCCAGTGAAATTAAACCTGCATCTGTATCTGCTCATCTATGGGTTTGTATAGTATTTGCCTTCTCCACCAACACTCCTGGTAGCACACTCCACATACCCAGCACAATCTGTGTAAAAAAGACCGACAAAAAGACCGACCTGCATGTCGCTTTAGTACTCAGCGCAGAATCAGACCTTATGGCCCAGGTTGTCCATACCCTGTGCTGACAAAGCTTCCAGTCTGAGTTGGTCTCATTTGCCTGTGGGGCTGATATCCAGCCAATATCTCTCTCAACCTTTCCTCTCTGTGTACCTGTCCAAATGCCTTTGAAACATTGTAAATGTAGCCATCTCGCCGCTTCCTGTGGTAGATTGCTCCATCTGTCTACCAACCTCTGGGTGAAAAACTTACCCCTCAGGTTTCCTTCAAATCTTTCCCCTTTCACCTTAAACCTATGCCTCTTCTTTTAGGCTCTCCTATCCCAGAAAAAAAACATGTGACCATTTTCCCTCCACCTGGATCCATTATTCCTCCCCCCCCCACACACTTTCTGCTTCCACCTATCACCTCCCCGACTCTTGTCACACCCCCTCTCTCTTTTTTAAATTCTGGCAACCTTCCCTCTGCACTTTCAGAACTGCTGCAAGGTGTTGACCTGAATCATTGACCATCCCTTTGCCTCCACACCGAGCTACTCCAGCACTCCATTGTATTGCTCCGTTTATAGTGACAGCAGTCAGCAACAGAACTGGTGAACAAATCAAATAAAACGAGGCCAGTGTGTAAAAATGAAAACAATAAACAGCAGAGAGCAGGTGGTAAGTGCAAGGTTAAAATCTAATCTCAAAATTCAGATGATCTATTTAATATGATTAGCTGTGCTTTACTTATTAGATTTTGATTTGACCGATGGATATCTGAGAATAATGATGAGAAAGTAATCTAATCAAGACAGTATATAACTGTTATCTGGATTCTGGATTATCAAAGTTAATCTCATTGCCAAGTCTTCACTTCCCTCAAATAAAAGCAGGAAACTTTGGGGATGCTCAGCAGGGCAGGCAGCAGATATGGAGAAGAAAGAGTTCATGCTTCCGATCAAAAACCATTAGAACTGGGAAAGAGATGTTTTATCAAAGATAGGAGGCAGTGATAGGGCAAAGGGTGCCCTCTCTGATAATGTGAGGTAAGAATTCAAAGTTCAAGGTAAATTTATTATTGAAGTATATTTCCTTTCAGTGGCCACTTTATTAGTTCCACCTGTACACCTGCTAGTTAATGCAAATATCTAATCAGCCAATCATGTGGCAGCAATTCAATGCATGAAAGCATACAAACATGGTCATAAGGTTCATTTGTTGTTCAGACCAAACATCAGAATGGGGAAGGAATGTGTTCTTAGTGACTTTGACCATGGAATAATTGTTGTGGCAGACAGGGTAGTTTGATTATCTCAGAAGCTGCTGATATTCTGGGACTTCAACACACAACATTCTCAAGAGTTTACAGAGAATGGCATGAAAAACAAAAAAAAACAGTAAGTGGCAGTTCTGTGAGTGAAAATGCTTTGTTAATGAAAATGGTCTGAGGATCATGATCAAGCTGGTTGAAGTTGACGGGAAGGTGACAGTAACTCAAATAACAATACATTACAACAGTGGTGTGCAGAAGGTCATCTCTGAACACACAACTCGTTGATCCTTGAAGTGGATGAGCTACAGCAGCAGAAAACCACAGACATAAAGTGGCCACTGAGGTTATGTCACAATGTACTTGCCTAATCTACATAGTTGTGTGGTGAATTGATTAATGATGCAAGTTAGAGAAAGGTGTGTGTGTGTGTGTGTGTGTGTGTGTGTGTGTGTGTGTGTGTGTGTGTGTGTGTGTGTGTGTGAAAGTTCAAAGTAAACGCTTGTGTCAAGGTCCAAGTTCACTGAGATTTATTTTCTTGCAAGCATTCAAAGTAGAACAGTAAAATGAATTTGTAATAAAACTGTCTACCTGCACTTTCTTTGTAACTGTAATACTCAATTCTGTTATTATTTTCAGCTCAGTTCAGTTCAGTTTCAGTTTATTGTCATTTAGAAACCATAATGCAATGCAGTTAAAAGATGAAACAATGTTCTCCAGAATGATATCACAAAAGCATATGACAAAACAGACTACACCAGAAAATCCACATAACATTCGGTAATCCCCAATCCAGAGTCCGGAGAGGCTGCTGCCTATTAATATTGAGCTACCGTCTTAGCGCGTTTCCCGGAAAGGAGCTCCAAACAAGACTACCCAGACACACCAAGTCAAAAGACCAACTCTACCATGTTTTATCTTGCATACCTCAATACACTTTGTAATGAATTGATCTGTGTGGATGATATGCAAGACAAATTTTTCACTGAACCTTGTTATAGTAATAAACCAATTAATTTAACATTAATAAACCAATTTATGTCAGTCACACAGAATTATATAGTAATGATAATGTCTCAACCTTCAGTAAATCAAAGCTTATTATGCTTATATGTATTACGTTCTAAAATATAAGAAGACTTAAGACTAATAGGCAAAACTGTTTAGGTTGTCTGAGATTGGCATGTCTCCTTTGAACCTCACGATTTTTTTTGATGCACCATAGAAAGCATCTTATCTGAATGTGTAATGGACTGGTATGGGAATTGCTCTGTCCATGACTGCAAGAAATTGCGGAGAATTGTGGACACAGCTCAGTGCATCGCAGCCCTGTCTATACTTCTTGCTGCTTGGTAAAGCAGCCAGCATAATGAAAGACCCTAGCCACCTCAGACATTATCTCTTTTCTCCTTTCCCATAAGGCAGAATGTACAAAAGCCTGAAACAATGAACCACCATTGTCAAGGACAGATTCTATCATGCTGTTATGCTGTTAGAAGATTACTAATTAGTGTCGAGTATTTTTTGCTACATCTTAAACAACAATGAACTCAGAGCGGATCAATCATATTTACATTAATTTTACATGCAGCAAGGGAAGACTAGCCCCACATAAGAGCGAGTGATAGCCTTGAAAAAAAGACTGCATAGTCACACCTTTATACACATGCACAGCTACTGCGGCTCAGTTCAAGGACAGGGTGCATTCTGTTTGTCTGCTTAATCATTGTGTACTTGGCATTCTTCTAGTAATTGAATCTGCTGATCTGCAGTTTGTCTATAAGACCATAAGATATACTGTAGGAGTCATATTCAGCTATTTGGCCCATCAAGTCTGCGCCACCATTACATCATGGCTGATCCAATTTTCCTCTCAGCCCCAATCTCCTGTCTTCTCTCTGTGTCTTTTCGTGTCCTAACCAATCGAGAATCTATCAACCTCTGTCTTAAATATACATAAAGACTTGGCCTCCACAGCTTCCTGTCGCAATGAATTCCACAGATCCACCACTCTCTAGTGTTTCTACTCACTTTCATTCTAAAAGGATGCCCCTCTTCTGAGGCCTTGTCCTCTGGTCTTAGTCTCTCCCACCATAGGAAACATCCTCTTTCACCATTTGATAGGCCTTTTACCATTTGTTAGGTTTCAATGAGGTCACCCCTTGTTCTTCTGAATTCTAGTGAATACAGGCCCAGAGACATCAACTGTTCTACATATGACAAGCTATTCAATCCTAGAATAATTTTCATGAATCTCCTTTGACCCCTCTCCAGTTTCATCACATCCTTTTTAATATAACAGGCCCAAAACTGCTCACTTTGCTCCAAGTGAGGCCTCACCAGAGCTTTATAAAGTCTCAACATTACATCTTTGCTTTTATATTCTAGACCTCTTGAAATGAATGCTAAATTTGCGTTTGCTTTCCTCACCACAGACTGAACTTGCAAATTAACCCTTAGGGAATCGTACACATGGACTCAGAAGTCCCTTTGCACTTCAGTTTTTGTATTTTTTGTCCATTTAGAAAATGGTTAACCCTTGCATTTCTTCTACCGAAGGGCATGACGATACTCTTCCCAACTATGCATTCCATCTTCCTCTTCTTTGCCCATTCCCCTAAATTAAGTCTTTCTGCACCCTGTCTTCTTCCTCAAAACTACCTGCCCCTTCACCTCTCTTCGTATCATCTGAAAACTTTGCAACAAAACCTTTAATTCCATCATCCAAATCATTGACGTGTAATGTAAAAAGAATCGGTTACAACACAGACCCCTATGGAATACCAGTAGTCACCAGCAGCCAAATAGAAAAGGCTCCTTTTATTCCCACTGTTTTCTTTCTGCCTATCAGCCACTGGTTTATCCATGCTACAATCTTTCATGTAATACCATGGGCTTGTAGCTTGTTAAGCAGCCTCATGTGCGGCACCTTTCTAAGGCCCTGAAAATTCAAGTACACAACATCACCCGATTCTCCTTTGTCTATCCTGTCTGTTATTTCTTGAAAGAATTCCAACAGATTTGTCAGCCAAGATTTTCCCTTGAGGAAACCATGCCAATTATGGCCTGTTTCATTATGTGCCACCATGTACCCTGAGACCTCATCCTTAACAATCGACTCCAACATCTTCCCAACCACTAAGGTCAGACTAACGGGCCTATAGTTTCCTTTCTTTTGGCTCTCTCCCTTCTTGAAGATTTTCAATTTTCCAGTCTCCCTGAATCATTCTAGAACCTAGAGATTTTTGAAAGATCATTACTAATGCATCCACAATCTCTTCAGGCATCTCTTTTGCAACACTCGAGTGTACACCACCTGGTCCAGGTGACTTCCCTTTCAGACCTTTCAGTTTCCCAAGATCCTTCTCCTAGTAATGGCAACTTCACACACTTCATGACCCTTAACATCTGGAAATTCCAGTCTACTACTAGAGTGTTCCACAGTGAAGACTGATGCAGCATACTTATTCAGTTAGTCCGCCATTTCCTTTTCCTACATTACTACCTCTCCAGCATTGGCTGATATCCACTCTTGTCTCTCTCTTTTACATTTTATGTATTTGAAGAAACTTTTGATATCCCCTTTAATAGTATTGGCTAGCTTACTTCCCTATTCCATCTTTACCTTCTTTGTGACTTTTTTAGTTGATTTCTGTTGGATTTTAAAAGCTTCCCAATCCTCTAATTTCCCACTAATTTTTGCTCTGTTATATGCTCTCCCTCTTTAGCTTTGACTTCTTTTGTTAGCCACAGTTGTGTCATCCTTCCTTCCTCCTTGCCATGTATATATCCTGTGCCTTCTGAATTGCTTCCAGAAATTCCAGCTATTACTGCTGTGCTGTCATCCCTGCCAGTGTTCTTTTCCAAACAATTCTGGCCAGCTCCTCTCTCAAGCCAATGTAATTTCCTTTTCTCTGCTGTAATCCTGATACATCTGACTTTAGCTTCTCCTTCTCAAATTTCAGGGTGAATTTGATTGTGTTATGATCGCTTTCCCCAAAGGGGTCTTTTACCTTAAGCTCTTGAATCAATTCTGGTTCATGACACAACCCTCAGTCCGCGTTACTAATCCCCTGGTGGGCTCAACCACAAGCTGCTCTAAAACTCCATCATGTAGGCATTCTAGAATTTCCCTGTTGGAATCCAGCACCAAACTGATTTTTGGCATGCAATTTTTATCTCCCATTTGGATTTTTAGACCACATTCCTACTACTGTTTGGGGATCTGTATTCAACTGCCATCCAGATCTTTTTACCTTTACACCTTTTCAAGGCCCTTTCCTCAGCGTAGTGCTGCACAAACACAATTAATAAAGCAACATTAACAAATACATGTTCCATTTTGTTACAGATAAAAATGCCATTTTGTCACTATGTACATTTCATAGAACATAGAACAGTACAGCACAGTACAGGCCCTTCGGCCCACAATGTTGTGCCGACCCTCAAACCCTGCCTCCCATATAACCCCCTACTTAAATTCCTCCATTAACTGTCTAGTAATCTCTTAAACTTCACTAGTGTATCTGCCTCCACCACTGACTCAGGCAGTGCATTCCATGCACCAACCACTCTCTGAGTGAAAAACCTTCCTCTAATATCCCCCTTGAACTTCCCTCCCCTTACCTTAAAGCTATGTCTTGTACTGAGCAGTGGTGCCCTGGGGAAGAGGCGCAGGCTGTCCACTCTGTCTATTCCTCTTAATATCTTGTACACCTCTATCATGTCTCCTCTCATCCTCCTTCTCTCCAGAGACTAAGCCCTAGCTCCCTTAATCTCTGATCATAGTCCATACTCTCTAAACCAGGCAGCTTCCTGGTAAATCTCCTCTGTACCCTTTCCAATGCTTCCACATCCTCCCTATACTGAGGCGACCAGAACTGGACACGGTACTCCAAATGCGGCCTAACTAGAGCTTTATAGAGCTGCATCATTACATCGCGTCTCTTAAACTCTATCCCTCAACTTATGAAAGCTAACACCCCATAAGCTTTCTTAACTACCCTATCTGCTTGTGAGGCAACTTTCAGGGATCTGTGGACATGTACCCCCAGATCCCTCTGCTCCTCCACACTACCAAGTATCCTGCCATTTACTTTGTATGCTGCCTTGGAGTTTGTCCTTCCAAAGTGTACCACCTCACACTTCTCTGGGTTGAACTCCATCTGCCACTTCTCAGCCCACTTCTGCATCCCATCAATGTCTGTCTGCAATCTTTGACAATCCTCTACACTATCTACAACACCATCAACCTTTGTATTGTCTGCAAACTTACCAACCCACCCTTCTAACCCCACATCCAGGTCGTTAATAAAAATCACAAAAAGTAGAGATCCCAGAACAGATCCTTGTGGGACACCACTAGTTACAACCCTCCAATCTGAATGTACTCCCTCCACCATGACCCTCTGCCTTCTGCAGGCAAGCCAATTCTGAATCCACCTGGCCAAACTTCTTTGGATCCCATGCCTTCTGACTTTCTGACGAAGCCTACTGTGTAGAACCTTGTCAAATGCCTTACTAAAATCCATGTAGATCACATCCACTGCACTACCCTCATCTATATGCCTGGTCACCTCCTCAAAGAACTCTATCAGGCTTGTTAGGCATGATCTGCCCTTCACAAAACCATGCTGACTGTCCCTGATCAGACCATGATTCTCTAAATGCTCATGCATCCTAACTCTAAGAATCTTTTCCAACAGCTTTCCCACCACAGATGTAAGGCTCACTAGTCTATAATTACCTGGACTATCCCTACTACCTTTTTTGAACAAGGGGACAACATTCGCCTCCCTCCAATCCTCCAGTACCATTCCAGTGAACAATGAGGCCATAAAGTTCCTAGCCAGAGAAGCCGGAGAAGTGTACCAAAGTTCAGCAATCTCTTCCCTTGCCTCGTGGAGCAGCCTGGGGAATATTCCATCAGGCCCCAAGGACTTATCCATCCTAATGTATTTTAACAACTCCAACACCTCCTCTCTCTTAATATCAACATGCTCCAGAACATCAACCTCACTCATATTGTCCTCACCATCATCAAGTTCCCTCTCAGTGGTGAATGCCGAAGAGAAGGATTCATTGAGGACCTCGCTCACTTCCACAGCCTCCAGGCACATCTTCCCACTTTTATCTCTAATTGGTCCTACCTTCACTCCTGTCATCCTTTTGTTCTTCACATAATTGAAGAATGCCTTGGGGTTTTCCTTTACCCTACTCGCCAAGGCCTTCTCATGCCCCCTTCTTGCTCTTCTCAGCCCCTTCTTAAGCTCCCTTCTTGCTACCCCATATTCCTCAATAGATCCATCTGATCCTTGCTTCCTAAACCTCATGTATGCTGTCTTCTTCCACCTGACTAGATTTTCCACTTCACTTGTCACTCATGGTTCCTTCACCCTACCATTCTTTATCTTCCTCACTGGGACAAATTTATCCCTAACATCCTGCAAGAGATCCTTAAATATCGACCACATGTCCATAGTACATTTCCCTGCAAAAACATCATCCCAATTCACACCCGCAAGTTCTAGCCTTATAGCCTCATAAATTGCCCTTTCCCAATTAAAAATTTTCCTATCCTGTCTGATTCTATCCTTTTCCATGATAATGCTAAAGGTCAGGGAGCGGTGATCACTGACCCCCAGATGCTCACCCACTGACAGATCTGTGACCTGACCCAGTTCGTTACCTAATACTAGATCTAGTATGGCATTCCCCCTAGTTGGCCTGTCAACATACTGTGACAGGAATCCATCCTGGACACACTTAACAAACTCTGCCCCATCTAAACCCTTGGAACTAATCAAGTGCCAATCAATATTAAGGAAGTTAAAGCCACCCATGATAACAACCCTGTTATTTTTGCACCTTTCCAAAATCTGCCTCCCAATCTGCTCCTTGGTATCTCTGCTGCTACCAGGGGGCCTATAGAATACCCCTAGTAGAGTAACTGCTCCCTTCCTGTTCCTGACTTCCACAACAGTTTCCTGGTAAGATGCACTTATCCTTGCAATCTGCCTCATTATGATCTTGCTTCGTATCTGCAGTGCACTTTTGCTGTAATTGTAACTCTTTATTCTACACTCTGTTATTGTTTTACCTTGTATGACCCCAATGCAGTATTGTAATGAGTTGATCTGTATGAACATTACGTTGGCGCATAGCCAAGTGGTTAAGGCATTGGTCTAGTGATCTGAAAGTTGCTAGTTCGAGCCTCAGCTGAGGTAACGTGTTGTGTCCTTGAGCAAGGCACTTAACAACACATTGCTCTGCGACAACACCAGTGCCAAACTGTATCGGCCTAATGCCCTTCCCTTGGACAACATTGGTGGCGTGGAGAGGGGAGACTTGCAGCTTGGCAACTGCTAGTCTTCCATGCAACCTTGCCCAGGCCTCAGACAACATCGAAATCGATGGACAGCCGAAGAAGAAGAAGAAGAGAAGAACATTACACAAGAGAAGATTTTCACACATGACAATATTTATAAATCAGTAAAAATCAAGCTTCAGCAACTATCTAAAGTATAGAGTGTAGCTAAAGTAAACATCAGTCCTTTAGAAGATCAGATTGAGAAATGACAGAGGTTTTCAGTAATCAGTATGGACCAGTGCTCATGGAGAGGTTTTAACTTGTGACTGAATAAACGATACAGAGACCAGAACTGTAGATATTACAGGCTTTAATTCAGCACAAAATGATTCTCTTTGCAAAAAATCCTGGAGTAATTTCTCTGCTCAGGATATATTGAATTTATAATTTTTAAGGGCAAAATCATCAGCAAAGGATTAAAATAGTTTCGGTAGGTTCATTGGTTTAGCTTATTTCAATATCGTGGGTGTCAACAAGTGGTTCCGTAGAATTACACCTTTACAAACTGGAGCAAGCAAAATGACAAGCTCAAGTCTGACTACTCGGGCATCTTTATTGGGTATCTAGACACCCACAACAACCTTCCTTTACCACTGTGTTCTCAAGGGTGGCCCCCTGCATCCATAAACACCCCAGATGTTGTTTGATAAGTAAAACCATGATGATGATGGGCTCTACTGTAGGGTAGTGGTCAGCGCAAAGTTGCTGCAGCTCAGGAAGTTCTGATGTTCAGAGTTCAATTCTGGCTCCATTCGGTAAGGAGTTGTTGTGGTTTCCTCCCACAGTCCAAGAACATACCAGATAGGTTAAATGGCTATTGTAAATTGACCTGTGATTTGGTTAGGGTAAATTGAGTTTATTGGGAGTTGCTGGGTGGTTTGACACAAAGGGCCAGAAGGATCCAATCCACGCTGGATCAGATAGTAAATACAATATTTTAAGGGCAAAATGGAAATATGTTTTAAACAGAATGTTTTGATGCAGTCTGTTTAATAGGCATTTACTTACAGTCAAGAGCCACATTATTAGGTATATCTGATCATTGGTACAAATATCTGATCAGCCAATTATGCCAGCAACTCAATGTGTAAAAGCATGCAGACATGGTCAAGAAGTTCAGTTGTTGTTCAGACCAAACATCAGAATGGGGGAGAAATGTGATCTAAGTATCACTGACTGTGGAATGATTGTTGGTGCCAGAAGGGGTGGTTTGAGTATCTCAGAAACTGCTCAACTTCTGAAAGTTTCACACATAACAGTCTCTGTTGTTTACAGAAAATGGCATGAAAAGCAATTAAAAAGAGCAACAGTTCTCTGGGCGAGTGTGTGTTGTTAATGAGAGAGGGCAGACGAGAACGGACAGGCTGATTGAAGTTGATAGGAAGGTGACGGTAAATCAGATAACTGCACGTCACAGCTGTGGTGTTCACAAGGTGGTCTCTAAATGTGTAACACACCGAACCTTGAAGTGGATGGGCTACAGCAGCTGAGCACCACGCCAAGTTCCACTCATGTGCCCGACGATGTGGCCATTGGGTGATTTTAGGCCCTCAGTGTTTGTTTTACAATGATGCAGAGCTCTGGTGTCTAATGTCTGGCTTTAGCCCTTTCACGGCATTGATGGATGTTACATATTTTAACAAAATGCCTTTATACAAATTGTAAAAGGATTGTCCTGTCAGTTGTTCCCTCCTCCGATGCCAGTCAAAGACCTATGGAATTGTGCAAAATTGTAGGCACGCATATACAGCTGGGGTGTCTAGGACTTTTGCACAGTACTGTATTTGTCAGTGTTGAGCAGACAGCGAGTTCATAAAAATGGCCGGAGCGAAGGATGTTGGGAGTGGCAAGGGCAGAGCACCGCGGCAGGGGTGTGGGGTAGGTGGCAAGGAAGGAGTGCCAGAGCTGGTGGGGTAGGGGTCGCATATATGCAGACACACCCAGCTCTGAGGCACCAGGCAAGGTCATTTGATTCCAAACTGTCTCTCTGGTGCTTGCTACTCCATCCCCTCTCCCTTCCTCTTTCCCCAACCATAGTTCCCCTCTCCTTGCCCCCTTCCCACTATCAGTCCGCAATAGAGACCCATATCATTTTCACTCACCTATGTCATGAATTCTTTTGAGTCAGCAGTACACTGCAAATACTGTGCAGAGGTCTTAGGCACCCTAGTTATATATACTGTATGTGCCTAAGACTTTTGCAAAGTACTGTAATTTAGGGCCATCCCTGCTCTGATGTGGAGATCCAAACCCCCATTTCTGAATCCACATCCCGCCGGAGCCACAATCCCCAGGTATGTGCCCACCACTCCAGTAATGTTCCCAAATGGCTCCTTTACTCTCCCCCACCCCCATGCCCAGCACTGACATCCTCATTGCAAACTCAAAACGTTTCTATCTCGACTGCAGAGGACAGTGTACCTCAGAGTGGCAACTCAGTAGCATTGCGGTTAGTGTAGTGCTTTACTGTGCCAGTGATCGGAAGACCCAGATTCAATACCTGCTACTGTTTGTAAGGAGTTGGTACTTCCTACACGTGGGTTTCCTCCAGGTGCACTGGTTTCCTCCCAAATTCTAAAAGCATACGGGTTAGGGTTAGTAAGCTAAGGGAATGCTTTGATGGGGCCAGACGTGTGGTAACTTTTGTGGGCTGTCCCCTGCAGATCTTCAGGTTGTGTTGATCATTGATGCTAAAAGGCACAATTCAATGTATATTTCAATGCTTCGATGTTGCTCTAACAAATGGAGTTAATCTTTTAATCTTTTTAGACAAAGAACAGTGTCTGACACATTGGGATTAGGCTGATGGTTGGTACTGAACTTTTCTCCAGTGCTCCTGTGGCTGAAAGAGAACGACCTTGTTGTGCGACCATTGAAAGGCTCTGCAAAATTTCTATACTTAAGTCTCTTTACTCTGGCTAAGTAGAAAGTGAACTATTGTGACCTATGACCTTGTGTTCCAACCAGGCAGTGCAAGCAACACAAAAACAGAAAGTGCTGGAAGCACCGAGCAGGTCAGTCACCATCAGGGGAAAGAGCATCAGATGTAAAAGGTTGTGTCACAGACTCTGTATCAGAAAATGCGATGTTCAGCTGTGATCGTAAACAGAACCTGCAAGTGGCATAAGACATGGGAGTAGAATTAGACCATTTGGCCCATTGAGTCTGATCCGCCATTCCACCATGGTTGAACCCTCCCAACCCCATTCTCCTGCTTTCTCTCCATAGCCTTCAATGCCCTTACTAAACCAGAATCTACCCTCTTCTTTAAATAAATCTAATGAGTTAGCCTTCATGGCACCTGTGACAATTAATTACACAGACTCACTGCCCTCTAGCTAAAATTAATCCTTTTCATATCTGTTCTAAAAGAATGACCTTCTATTCTGAGGCTGTGCTCTCTGGTCCTAGACTGTCCCAAGATAGGAAACATCCTCTCCACATCCAATTTATCGATATCTTTTGATAAGTTTCAAGGAGATCACTCCTCATTTTTTCTAAACTCCAGCAAGTACAGGCCCTGAACCATTAAATGCTCTTCATATGTTAACCCTTTCATTCCTAGGCTCATTCTTGTGAATTTCCTCTGGACCCTCCACTTCCATCACATTATTTCTTATAATAAAGCAAGGTTGTGATGCTGAGACTTTATGAGGCATTAGTGATGCCTCATTTGGAGCATTGTGAGCTGTTTTGGGTCTCTTATATAAGAAAGCATGTGCTGACATTGGAGAGGGTTCAAAGGAGGTTTGCAAAAATGATTCTGGGATTGAAAGGTTTGTCATATGAAGAGCGTTTGATGGCTGTGGGCCTCTACTCGCTGGAATTCAGATGAATGAGGGGTGACGTTATTGAAGCCTATCGAATTTTGAAAAGCCTCGATATAGTGGATGTGGAGAGGATGTTTCAAAAGGTGGGAGAGTATAAGGCCAGAGGGTGTTCTATATCGTCCCTTTAGAACGGAGATGAGGAGGAATTTCTTTAGCCAGAGAGTGGTGAATCTGTGAAGTTTGTTGCCACTGATGGCTGTGGAGGCCATCTTTCAGAATATTTAAGGCAAAGGTTGATAGATCCTTGATTAGTCAGTGCATGAAGGGTCATGGGGAGAAGGCAGGAGATTGGAGCGGAGAGGGAAAATGGATCAGCCATGATGAAATGGAAGAGCAGATTTGATGGACCAAATGGCCTAATGCTGCTCCTATATCTTGTGATCTATGGTCTAATAAAGGGTCCAAAACTGCTCACAAGACTCCATGTGTGGTGTGACCAGTGGCTTCTAAAGCCCGAGCATTAAGAAGAGCTGTGGTTCAAACCCTGATCCAACATAATTCCTTCATATTCTGTTTGAAAATTTAGTAAAATATTCTCTGGATATCTGTATTTGTAACTGCTGGGATTTGGCATTGTAAATGTCACAGAAAGCATGTAAATAGAACTCAGTGATTATGTGATTCAGTGCACTCAGCAGCAGGGCAGGGAGTTGTGGTGAACTCAAATCTGTATTGAGAAAGAACTGATACTAATACTAATTCTACCATTAACAAAGGAAGAGTCGTGAGGATTCATGTTTGCAGGAAAATTTGGCTTTCCAAATCGTGTCACTTAGGAAGCATAAAATGAATTTAAGCTATTGTGTTTTTCTATTAAAGACTAAGCTATAGGGTGCAAATAGGATTTCCATTCTGCATTTTGTCTTCTGTTTGCTCTCTCGTTTATTTGTCTTTGTGCATGGCATGATCTACCAGGATGGCATGCAAAACAAAGCTTGGCTTTGTATCTTGGTACATGTGCCAAACATGAACCAGTGCCAACACCAATGGCATTCAGAGTGTGCTGGCTTCCCCTGCTAATTAACAATATTACTGTAATGGAGCTGACAGGTCAGTCATTTTACAGTGCTCACCGATCGGGGTTTGATTTCTGTCGCTGCCTTTGTGGAGTTTGCATGTTCTCCTTTTGTTGGTGCTGGAAGTGTGGTGACACTTGCCCACTGTATTCGCTGTTGATGCATTTCACTGTGTGTTTCGATGTATATACAGTATGACAAATGGAGCTAACCTTTTAAATCTTTGTTTTAAAATTTTAGTGCAATGACCAGTGTTTTTCTGAAGCTACTTTGTCAGAAACTTGGTGATGTCTCACACTCTGGCCAGAGAGATGTTCTGTATGCCATCCATTACATCAATGTGGAATCTTAGATATGATTTCCATACAGTTGATGAACTGTTTTCGGTTTCGGTCCATGCCCCTGCTCATTTGTACTCTATCCCCTTTGTGATTTCTCCATGTTATTCTCCTCAGCATCAACCAGCTGCTTGCCCAGAGCCCTCTATGCCGAGACAATTGAAGTTCCCATCTAGATTTCTAATAATGCTGCTGTTGACTCTCATATGTACTGTATGCATTTATTCATTCTGCAATACAGCACAGAGTGGACCCTCCCAGCCCTTCGAGCCGCGACACCCCAGCAGCCCCACAACTCCGATTAACTCTAATCTAATCGATGGACAATGACCAATTAACTTAACTGGTACGTCTTTGGACTGTGGGAGGAAACCGGAGCACCCGAAGGAAACACATGTATTCCACAGGGAGATCGTACAGAATCTCCTTACAGAATGGTGCTGGAATTGAACTCCAAATTCTGGAACTTCACATGCTGTAAGAGCATTGTGATAGCTGCTATGCTAACGTGACATCCACACTCTTTTCATTACTCTGGCTAAAAAAAAAGTCCCCATCAGATCCTCTTTTAGTCAGTTATCCCCATACCTAAACCTCTCTTAACCTCCATGATGTTTGCTCTTAATGTTATCCACTCCAAGGAGATAAGACCATAAGATAAGGAAATTAGGCCATTCAGCCCATTGAGTCTGCATCACCATTCAATCACGGCTGATTTATTTTCTCTCTCAATCCAATTCTTCTGTTTTCTAACCATAATCTTTGATGCCCTTACTAATTGAGAACTTATTAACCTGTCCTTCAAATATACCCAATGATTTGGCCTCCACAAACATTTATGGCAATGAATTCCACAGATTCATCAGCCTCTGGCTGAAGAAATTCCTCTTCATCTCTCATCTAAAAGGACGCCCTTCCATTCCGAGACTCCTCTGCTATTGGAAATATCTTCTCCATGTCCACTTTATCCAGGCCTTCCAATATTCTGTTCAAACCTTACATTGAATTTACTTCATAGGGCAAGGTTTAGAACGGGGATTCCCATCCTGAGATCCATTGACCTTTTGCTTAATGTTATTGATCCATGGCATAAACCCCTGTGTAAGAAGATCATAACCTTGTAACTATTATGTTCCATCAATGGACTCACTTGTTTCCTTTAGGTTGTTATAGCCGGGGGAGGGGGTGGTAATGGGGATAAGGTCCCACTATGTATTAAATGCTCCCAATAGTGTACATCTCAAATAGCATCTGTCAACTAAGTCCAACTCTGGCCTTCATGCATGCATTACCTACTAAGCCTGGAGGAACCATTTCTACTGACAGGAAAAGGGGCAAAGTAGGTAACTGGTGCTTTAACACCATTTGGTTTGGGCGGAAGGGGCTTTGGCAGCTCATGTAGGAGAAGGAAGACCCCTGAGATGCTGCTGGTGCCAAGCTGCATCGGTCTCTACCGTTCCTTTGGATTCATCAGCTGGTGATGCTGATGACCAGAAGTCAGAAGCATAAAACATAGGAGCAGAATTAGTGCATTTGGCCCATTGAGTCTGGTCTGCCATTGGATCATGGCTGATTTAATATCCCTCTCAACCCCCTTCTCCTGTCTTCTTCCTGTGACCTTTGACGCCTTTACTAATAAAGAGCCTATCAACCGCCACTTTAACTTTACCCAGTGTCCTGGCTTCCAGGCTGTCTGTGGCAATGAAGTCCACAAATCCACCACGTTATGGCTAAAGAAATTCCTCCTATCTTTGTTCTAAAGGGACATCCCTCTATTCTGGGGCTGTGTCCTCTGGTCCTAGACTCTCACACTTCGGAATCTAGCTTTTCCAGTCTCTCCTCATAACTGAACTGTTCCATCCCAGATGGTATCCTGGAAAACCTCCATTCTGTTCACTCCACTGCTGTCACACCAAATCTCTAGTGTGGTGACCAGAACTGTCTTTTGGATTAGTTATGTTTAAGCATCTGTATTCTCAGTGTTTCTCTTCCACATTACTCATCTCACGCCCTCATCTTGGAAGTCCCATTTGGAAGTGTTATGATCAGCTGGAATAATTTTGATTAGTTGTTAATCATTGCTGACCAAAAATGAGTTAATACATTATTGATGCAAGAATGCTGATTTCTCCAGTGATGCAGCCAGCTCTCTGCAGAAAATTTTCCGGTAATTTCTTCTCCCACCCCCCCCCCATCCTTTCCATTCCCCATTCTGGTTATTCTTGTACTTCTGTCCTCCTCACTTGCCCTTCTCCTCTTCCTTCCCTTTCTTCCTTATTCCACTCCAACATTTTGTGAGTGTTACTCAAGATCTCCAGCATCTGCAGAATCCCTTGTGTGTTTATACTAAGCCTGTCTTTGACTTTGCTTTCTATTAATCTTGTTGGCATATAAAATAGTTGAAATGTTTACATTTGCACAGAGATATTAGGAGTTCGGAATCTGGAGACAGATTATTTTCCAAGATATTCCTCATCTGGTTTTTCTCACTTTTTTTTTAGCCAAATCATTTCCCATCTTCTCTTTTAACTGGTCCTTCCCTTCAAAACGTATCAAATCAAATTAATTTTGAGCAACTCATTTTCTAGCTACACTTTAGTATTTTAACCTGTGTTATTGTACTACATTTAGAAATGTCTGAATCACATTTTTGTCAGTTTAGAATGAGCACGAGGTTGCTACAACACCACTCAACTAGCTGATAATTCTGGACTTCAGAAAGGGTATGAGGGAACACACACAAATCCTCATAGAGGGATCAGAAGTAGAAAGAGTGAGCAATTTCAAGTTCCTGTGTGTCAGTATTTCTGTGGATCTAACCTGGACCCACGTATCGATGCAGCTACAAAGCAAGCACGACAGCGACTATATTTCATTAGGAGTTTGAAAGATTTGGTATTTCTCCAAACACACTCGAAAATTTCTACAGATGCACCATGGATTGCTGGCTGCAACACTGACTGATATGGGTGGGGGGGGGGGGCGGGGGCTACTGCACAGGATCGAAATAAGCTGCAGAGCGTTGTAATTTAGTCAGCTCCATCATGAGCATTAGCCTCTGTAGTATCCAGGGCATCTTTAAGGAGCAATGCCTCAAAAACGGTGGCATCCATCATTAAGGATCCCCATCACCTAGGTCATGCCTTGTTCTCTTTGCTACCGTCAGGAGTGTGAGGAGTGTGAAAGCGCACACTCAGCGATTCAGGAACAGCTTCTTCCCCTCTGCCATCCGATTCCTAAATGGACATTGAACCCATGAGCTCTACACACTACTTTTTGATTTCTATTGTTGCACTACTTACTTGATTTATATATATATATATATATATATATATATATATTTACTGTAATTCAGATTTTTCTCTGTTATTATGTATTGCGTTGTACTGTTGCTGCAAAGACAACTAATTTCACGATATATGTCAGGGATATTAATCCTAATTCTGAAGGTTTATAGACTTTTATTCCTCCAGAATATCTTTAGTGCTGAATGATGTATTCATTACCGACAGTGTTCCATGCATGTCCATCGTTGTCTCTTTCAGGACTACCAGATTTGCACCGTTTGGCTCAGGAGATTTGATAACCTTTAAATCCCTGTGTGTATATATACATCATACACTAACTTCTCAATAAGCAAATGTGTAAGATCTAGTACAAACATATGTTCTTTACTTAAACAACCCCACCGGATATTTGTTGATGTCTTGTTGCAGTCTTTTACTCCTCAGTATGGGTGAATTAGAATGAGAGGTCATAGGTTTAGGGCTAAAGGTGAAATGTTTAAGGGGGAATCTGAGGAAGAACTTCTTACCCAAACATCTCTTTCCGTTTCTTTAAACATTGTGGCTTTTCCTTTCAAAGGATGCAGCAATTTTGGGTGTGAATTAATTTCTTCAGTGCTCAACCTACACCATATTATTAAAACTTTAACCTTCGTACACCCATTAAGCAGATGGCTGTGGGCAACCCACAGATGCATTGCATTAAATTAATGTATTGTCAATTTTAATGACTTCTAGGTACTTTAAAAAGAAATGGGAATGTGTGTTTGCATTTGGCTTGAGTTTTGTCAAGAAAGATTTAATAAGTTAGAATTAATTTTGTTATGCAAGTAGTGCCGCAAGCACTATTTGTAATAATTTACTTTTTGAGGCATGGACTTGCTAGCAATATTTTATTGCCCTTTGGTTATTCAGAAAGAAGGGAGGGGCTGCCTACTTGTAGTCCTTTTGGGGAAGATACATCACCATGCTAAGTAAGGCAAATACTAGCGTTTTAAACCACCGATAATGAAAGATCAGTGATAAGTATTACTGGCTTTTATGCCGCTGCTGTTGAGGGCAGCATTGAAGACTTCTTTCAGTGATGTTTCCGTAACAATGTTTTTTTTTGACCAGTCAGGGTTGTTAACCCTGAGCTGAACCACTGAACCTGGAGGACTGGTGAACCACTGTTAGTCTGACCTCTACACTTTGATCTGTTTGGCATGGGTGACCCTACCAAGATCCAAAGCACAAGGCCCTGTCTACGGCCAGGTCATTGAGGCATGCTATCCTCCAAACCCAACCACAAGGTTGTGGTCCTCATGGAAGAGTGATCGGTGAGCAGGTCAGAATGGTGTGTAACTTAAAGAAATATCTGCTGATGGTACTGTTTCTCTGCACCTACTGCCCTTGTTCTTCTCAGTGGAAAGGGTCTGAGGTCTCAGGAAGTGAGCAACTTGTCACTCGATAATCAGCTTCTGAGCTGCCCTTGTAATGTTGTACGACTGGTCCTGTGAGTTTCCCATCATTGGTGGTCCTCGGGATAATGATGATAGCTCTTGTCAGCGGAATACCATTGAGTATCAGAATCAGATCAATTATGACGGACGTATATCATGAAACTTGTTGTTTTGTGGCAGTAGCGCAGCACATGACATAAAAATGACCATAAGTTACGAAATAGTGATGAAGGGTCTTGGCCAGAAATGTTGGCACTTTATTCCTCTCCCTAGATGCCGCCTGACCTCCTGAGTTCATCCTGCGTTTTGTGTATGTTTCTCTGGATTTCCAGCATCTGTAGAATGCCATGTGTTTATAAATTACCAATTTATTAGATAAATATATAAATAGCATAAGAGGGATAATGAGATCACATTCATGGGTTTGTGGACCGTTTATAGATAGGATAGTGAAGGGGAGAGAACTTGTTCCTAAAACATTGAGTGTGGGTCTTCAGGCTCCTGTACTTCTTCCCTGATGGTAGCAGTGAGAAGAAGACCCAGAATCAGAATCAGCTTTAATATCACTGGGATATGATGTGGAATTTGTTGTTGTGCGTCAGCAGTACACTGCAATATGTAATAATAAACCTGTAAATTACAATTAGAAGTATATATAAATTAAATTGAATAAATAATGCAAAATGAGAGGAAAAATATTGAGGTAGGGTTCACTGCTTCATTGTCCATTCAGAAATCAGATGGTGGAGAGGAAAAAGCTGTTCCTGAACATTGAGTGTGTGTGTCTTTAGGCTCCTGTTCCTGTTCCTGCTCCTTGATGATAGCAATGAGAAGAGGGAATGTCCTGGGTGATGGGGTTCTTAATGATGGTGCCATGTTTTGAAGCATTCCCTTTTGAAGATGTCTTGGATGCTGAGGAGGCTAGTGCCATGATCGAGCTGGCAAAGTTTACAACTTTCTTCAGCTTTTTACGAAGCTGCGACGTGGCCCCTCCATGCCTGTTGACGATGTAACAAGTTAGAATGCCTTCCATGGTAGATCTGTAGAAATTTGCAAGTATCTTTGGTGACAAACCAATTCTTCTTAAACTCCACATTAAGTATAGCTGCTGTCATGTCTTCACTGTAATTGCATCAATATGTTGGACCCAGGATAGATCCTCAGAGATGTTGACACCCAGGAACTTGAAGCTACTCAACCTTTCCACTTCTGATCCCTTGATGAAAGCTGGTGTGTTCACTTGATTCCCCCTTCCTGAAGTCCACAAACATTTCTTTAGTCTTACTGATATTGAGTGCAAGGTTGTTTCTGTGACACCACTCAACCAACTGTGTTGCTCCTCTGTGCCCCCTCTTTGCCATTTGAATTTCTGCCAACAGTAGTTGTGTTGTTCTTATTGGTGATGCCGCTTTCTAGAGACACCGGCTTTTTGTCGTTGTCCTCATGGGTGGGAGGCTTGTGTTCACAATGGAGTTGGCTGAGAATGCAATCCTCCGCAGTTGTGGTTGGACTTTCTCATTGAAGAAGGTCCTTGCTTAATTTTGTTTAGCTTGAATCTTCCTTGTCACTTATTAGCTTGGAGCTGAATGTTATCTAGAATAATGCATGAACTGCATTATTAGCTAGGAAGCTGCAGTTGTAATGAAATATTGTACAATTCCCATTGATCACTGAGCTTGTGCTGGAAGGGAAACACTAATGAAGTGGGTGGACGTGGTTGGGCTCTTGACACTACACTGAGCTTGACATATTTAGTTCTCTGCAACCACAATTCATCTTCTTTCAGCACACTCTGATTCCGGGCTTTGGAAGTTTTTTCTTTGAAGCCCATTAACTTTGTTTTTACCGACTTGGTCTAAAGTCTCAGTTAATTTATTTGTGATAATATTACCTCTTGTGTTGTGTGTGTGAGTTATAGGTGCTGTGTTGTGCACCTTAATCTGGAGGAATGTTGTTTCATTTGCAGAATGCATATGTACAGTTGAATGACAATCAACTGAACTTGAACTGCATTCCCCACCCCTCCATGCGTCAAATTCAGAATCTATATTTTGTGGTAAGAACTGCAATTGAGTGATACTGACAAAAAGGTTTTATCTTAAGAGATACAGCATGGTAATAGGCCGTAGCAGCCTAACAACCCCGTGCAAGCCAATTAAATCCATGTGATCTCCTGCTAACCTACTTACCCACACGTCTTTGGAATGTTGGAGCAAACTGGGGCATCCAGAGGAAACCCACATAGCCACAGGGCAAACATGCAAACTCCTTACAGCAGTGGAATTGAACTGTGGTCTTTGGCACTGTAATAGCATTATGCTAGCCAATACTCGATGTGCTGCCTTTAGTGGGCAGTCAGTGTGCTGTTTGATACATTGAGAATGACACTTGCTATTGCAATAGCAGTTAGTCTATGACTGAGAGCAGATGAATTGGACAGCAGACAGCTGATTCAATTTGTCTGACGTTTCATGGACAAAATACACTTGAACTATTTTCCAGGGTCTAATGAATGTATCAGTGTCGTAACTGAACTATTACAAAGAATCACAGGAGACGGTGCTTTGTCGATCACCTTTGCTCCATCCACAACACGCAGGATTTCTCTGTGGCCATCCATTTTAATTCCAGTCTCCACACACATTATGACACATCTCTTCATGGTCTACTCTACTGCCCTAATGATGCCACTCTCAGGTTGAAGGAGCAACACCTTATATTCTGTCTGGGGTACTTCCAATCTGATGGCATCAACATTAAATTATTCTAATTTTTCCCTCTACTCTTCCCTCTTCTTCCATTCACCACACTGGCTTCCCTCTTAATTTTTTCTTCTCCTTGACTGCAAATCACCTTCCCCTGGATCCCCTCCTCCTTCTCTTTCACCTTCCTCTCCTATCAGATTTCTTCTTCTTCAGCCCTTTAAGTTTGGTCCTATCACCTCCCAGCTTCTCACTTCATCCCACTCCTGCAGCCACCTGGCTTCACCTTTCACCTTCCAGGTTGTGTCCTTCCCCTCTCTTATGGTGGTTGCTTCCCCTTTCCTTTTCAATGAAGGACCTCAGCTTAAAACGTTGACTGTTTACTGCTTTCAGTAATGCTGCCAGAATTTTGTATATGTAACACAAAACACAACTGGCTTTTCAGTACCACTCTTCAGTACTGCAACTCAGATGTTGTTTGGTCTTTATCCAGTTTTAAGCCATTCATTGACTTTGTTTAGAGTGAATTAAGTCAATGGAAGGCAAGCTTCTCTAAGGGAACCGAGATGGGTCTTTCAAAGGACACTTGCAGCTGAGCATAGTTGCAAAAGCTTCAATTTGTTTGAAACTGTGAAGTGATGGACCCTGCTAGTTTTCTAGTAGGGTGAAGCACTAGCATAAAAACTATTCATAGAGCTATACTGTGCTACAGCATAGAAACAGGCCCTTTGGCTCATCTATCTAGTCCCATCAACCTGTACCTGGACCAGGGCCCCCCACCTGCTCCCATCCATATACCTCCAAATTTCTGTTAAATATTGGAAACTGTGGAAAAAATAATGGGAACTTATAGCATTGGGAAAACAACAGAAGGCAAGTGTAAAAAAGCCATACGGGGGAAAGAGATGAAATATGAAGGTAAGCTAGCCAATAATATCTAAGAGGATACCGGAAGTTTTTTCAGATAAATGAGATAAATCGGATACAGAGTAAAAGTGAGGTGAAAGTACATATTGGGCTACTGGAAAATGAAGCTAGAGAGGTAGTAATGAAGAGCAAGGAAATGACAGACAGACTGAATGAGTAGTTTTTGCATCATTCTTCATTGTGGAAGGCACTATCAGTATGCCGGGTGTTCAGGAGTGTCAGGGAGCAGAAGTGAGTGCAGTTGCTGTTGCTAGGGAGAAGGTGCTTGGATAGCTGAAAGGTCTGAAGATGTATGTCACCTCGACTGGATGGACTACACTCCTGGTAGCTGAAGAGATTGTGGAGGTTTTAGTAATGATCTTTCAAGAATCACTAGATTCTGGCATGTCTCCAGAGGACTGAAAAATTGCAGATGTCACCATACTCTTCAAGAAGGGAGGGAGGTAGAAGAAAGAAAATTATAGGCCAGTTAGTCTGACCTCAGTGGATGGGAAGATGTTGGAGTCGATTGTTAAGGATAAGGTTTCAGGGTACTTGGAGTAGATAATAATAGGCCAAAGTCAGCATGGTTTCCTTAAGGAAAAATCTTTCCTGACGAAACTGTTGGCACTCTTTGGGGAAATAGCAAGCAGGATAGACAGAGAAGGATCGGTAAATGTTTGATTTTCAGAAGGCCTTTGACAAGTGCTGCACGTAAGATTGCTTAGCAAGATAAGGTAAGAGATAAGTACTGCAATAAAGATACAAGCATGGACAGAGCATTGGCTGTTTGGCAGGAGGTGAATAGTGGGAATAAAGGGAGCCCTTTCTGGTTGGATGCCAGAGACTAGTGGAGTTCTGCAGTAGTCGGTGTTGGGACCGATTCTTTTTATGTTATATGTCAATGATTTGGATGATAAAATTGATGGCTTTGTGGCCATGTTTGCAGATGATATGGAGATAGGTGGAGGGGCAGGTAGTGGTGAGGAAGCAGGGAGACTGCAGAAGGACAGACAGATTAAGAGAACGGGCAAAAAAGTGGCAGATGGAACACAGTGTTGAGAACTTCACTTTGGTAGAAGAAATAAAAGCATAGATTGTTTTCTAAATGGAGAGAAAATTTAAAAATTTGAAGTGTATAGGGACCTGAGAGTCCTCGTGCAGGAGTCCCTGAAGGTTAACTTTAAGGTTGAGTTGGAGGTAAAGAAGGCAAATGCAATGTTAGCATTCATTTCGAGAGGACTAGAATATAAACGCAAGGATTTAATGCTGGGACTTTATAAAGCACTGGCGAGGCCTTACTTGGAGCATTGTGAGAAGTTTTGGATCCCTTATCTAAAAAAGGATGTGCTGACATTGGAGGGTTCACAACAATGATTCCAGGAATGAAAGGCTGATCATAATGAGGAACATGTGATGGTCATGGGCCGCTACTCATGGATTTCAGAAGAACGAGAAGGTACCTGATTGAATGTTGGAAGGCTTCGATAGAGTGGATGTGGAGAGGATGTTTCCTGTGGTGGGGGAGTCTAGGACCAGAAGGCACAGCCTCAAAATAGAGGGACAACTATTTAGAACAGAGATAAGAAGAAGTATCTTTAGCTAGAGAATGATGAAAATATAGATTTCTTTACCATAGGCCACTGTGGAGTCCAGGTTATTGAGTGTTTAAGGTAGAGGTTGACAGATTCTTGCTTATAAGAGTGTGAAAGGTTACTGGGAATAGGCAGTAGGACAGTATCGAGAGGGAAAATGTATCAGCCATGGTGAAATAGCAGAGCAGACTCAATGGGCCAAATGGCCTAATTCTTTCCTATGCCTTATGTCCTAACAGAAATGAGAAGGAATTACTGTAGCCACATGGTGATGAATTTATGGAATTCATTGCCATGGCAGACTGTGGAGGCCAAGCTACTGGGTATATTTAAAGCAGAGGTTAATAGGTTCTTGATTAATAAGGGTGTTAAGTGTCAAGGGAAGAAGGCAGGAGAATGTGGTTCAGAGGGAAAATGAATTAGTCATGACCACATGGTAGAACAGCTGAAAGGTCTAATTCTCCTATTGTCTTTTGGCCTTAAAAACTGAAATCTGAAAGGTAATTACTTGTTAAATCTATTGAATTTTTCAAAGATAATAAACATCAAGGAAACTTTATTTTCAGTCATGGTTCTATTGCAAATTAACAGCGCTGAAGATCAATATTAAAGAGGATCTCTAATTTTTCTTAATTTTAACTGCTCTCTACCTCAAGTATTGCATTTGGGTCAAAATGTGACATTATTTGACTTTGAGGATTGGTTCAAATAATGTGCCCACAATTGCTTTGTTATTTTCTCCTTTTTGCGACCCTAAGAGTTTTCACAGTTCCTTAGATTAAGCTTAGTTTGACGCTGCCTTGAGGACTGATATCCTAAAAGAATGATTTGTCTTTCCTACCACTATCTACTTTGTGCCAGAGTGAAAACAGAATATACTGGTTAAAAGTCCATTATGAATGCAGAAAATACACTCAGTGACCACTTTATTAAGTACACCTCTACACTGGCTCGTTAATGCAAATATCTAATCATTCAATCGTGGCAGCAACTTAATGCATTGAAGCATGGAGACATGGCCAAGAGATTCAGCTGTTGTTCAGACCAAACATCAGAAATGCAATCTAAGTGACTTTGACAGTGGACTGATTGTCAGTGCTGGATAGAATGGTTTGAGTATCTCAGAAACTGCTGGTCTTCTGGAAATTTGATGCACAACAGTCTTGAGAGTTATAGGAGATTATTTAAAAAAAAACAAACAAAAAAAAAACAGCCAGTAAGTGGCATTCTATGGGTGAAAGCATCTTTGTTAATGAGAGAGATCAGAGCAGAATGACCAGACTGGTTCTACTGAGAGGAAGGTGGCAGTGACTCAAATAACCACACATTACACCAGGGGTATGTAGAAGAGCTTCTCTGAATGCACAACACGTCGAACCTTGAAGTGGATGGGCTACAGCAGAGAAGACCATGAAGACCACTACGTGTATTCTAGAGGGCTCAAGGGATCAAAGTTAACTTTAATGTGCACAATATTTCATGAAATGAAATTGAATACTTGTGCATTAATTTCGCTTGGCAATCTTCTCCTGGCACATCTCTTTCCTCCGGGAAATCCTTCTTGCTTTTCTTTAAGAAAGTGGTACTTTGAAAGGCTTTATCTATCGGTCTTGAATTTTTTCTCTGTTTAATGCATAAAGCCAAGAAATGGTTCTGGCTTGGTAAGAGGGGAAAGGGATCTCCATGGAAAAGACAACATATGCCATTCTGTTGGCAGATTTCTAATGATACTTCATGCTGGATGAATAAGCTTTTCAAAGCAAGGTTACTATTTGAATATATTCCATTTCTATTCAAATAGAAGCAGATTATTTGGCACCACTACCTACTGTTGTTACTTTCGATATTTGGAAGATGTGTTTTGTCTCTTTTGTTGCATTGTGTTTAATAATTTAAGTGTTTGCAAAGCTGTTTTCTGCTGAGATTTTGTTTGTAAGCTCAAACATGTCCATGAAGCGACTGAAGTGATAGACTGCAAGGTATTTGTAGATAAAGAAACTAGTTGGTTTATTTAATTTTCTCCTTCTGGAGCGATCCCAACAACTGTATTAAACATTATCTGTTTTTATCCATCCTAATTAATTGGTTTATATGCCTGAGGATATAGAACAGTTCAAAGGTTCAAAGATTAATTTACTATCAGAGAATGTATACAGTATTCAATCTGAAATAAGTACTCTTCACAGACAACCACAAAACAAAAATCCCGTAGAATTAGTGACAAACATCAAAGCCCTGAAGCCCCCTCCCCACCCTTCGCACAAGCAGCAGCAAAAGCATCGACCCCCCTCATTCGTGGCAGCAGAAGTACCGACCCCGCACCTCCCAGCTTGCAGGTGACAGCAGAGCCCCCCTGACAGACCATCAGCCACCCCTTTGGAATCCCAGCAGGCTCTCTCTCCCCATTCCCTATGATCTGTGGAGCTTTCCTGGCACTGTGCTAGTATAATGGGCGAGCATAACATTTTGACAGCTCGGGCGTGTTCCTGAGTTCAGCGTTCAATTGTCGCACTCTTTGTAAGGAGTTTCTGTGTTCTCCCCATGAACTGCGTTGGTTTCTTCCAGGTGCCCCGGTTTTCTCCCACACTCTGAAGATGTAATGGTAGGTTAGGTTACTTGGTCGTTACAAACTGTGCTGTGATTAGGATTGTGTTAAATAGGTGGTTTGGTGGGTAGCGTGGCTTGTCAGGCCAGAGGGGCCTGGTCCTTGCTGCATTTCTAAATAAAAATAAAAATAAAAAACACTGGCAGCACTCTAGCTGCCTTCCATTTTATTTATTAAAGTGCTATTTTACTGAAAAATGAGGGCAATGGAGGAGGGAAGGATTAGAGTACGTTTTAATGTTGGCACAACATCGTGGGCTAAAGGGCTTGTAATGTTCTACGCTCTATTACATCAACTTGATATCCTCTGATTGAGGGTCCCAGGACCATGGGCACAGTTTGAAAATAAAGTGAATGCTGTTCAAGACTGCAATGAGGAAATATTTCCTCCTTCAGAGGGTGGACAGAGGAGACCCAGTCTTTCAGTTAGTTAGAAAGAAGGATCAAATAGACTTTTGGATAATAAGTGAACTAGCAGATCTAGTGACTGTGCTGGAAAACTTGATTGTGGAGAATGATCAGCCATCAGCTTGGTGACTGGTGGCAGAGGTCTGAAGGGTAAAAGAACCTGCTTCTGCTCCTATTTCAAGATTATTTTCAATAGGTATTCAGTAGGTAAATTAATGTCAGAGAAATGTATACAAGATACGTCCTGAAATTCTTTTTCTTTGCAAACATCCACGGAAACAGAGGAGTGCCCCAAAGAATGAAAGACAGTTAATTGTTAGAGCCCCAAAGCCCCCCAGCTACCCCCTCCCACACACAAGCAGCAGCAAAGTGACAGCCCTCCTCCCCCACCAGCAAAAAAGCATCTGCACCCTCCACCCCAAAGACTTCACGTTCACCCGGTAATTTGACATACCACAGGCTCTCTCCCTCCCTAACAAGGGAAAAGAAGGTGTTCCCGTTTCACAGTGAGAGGGGGGGACATAACAAAACAACTCGCTGATTTATGGTGTTAAAAGTCTATTGCATCAATTTTTCTGAGCTGTGTGCTCAAAGAACTCAGGTCTCTGGGCACACAGCCGGTAGCCAGCTCGCTGCTTTTGATCTTCCTGTACTCCCACGACCCATCAGGTGGCAGCAGCACCAACCTCGAATCCGCCTGCCTTCCGAGCCACGGAAATCCAGCAGCCTGAAGGCGCGCTAGTCTTCCAGGCCGTGTCCTTGACCTATCGAAAAGCAGCCGGTTGTGAGGCCCTGAGAGCTGGTCCCATTTCCACAAAGAACTGAAGTAAGCATGCAAATCCAGGACAGGGTCTTCAAAAGAACCCTGAAAGGGAAAAAAAAAGATATCAAAGATAGAAATAGAACTGTTTCCAAATGAGCAAGCAAAAGACTCACCGTTAGGCGCCATCATCCTAGACTCTGCCCTCCTTTTTAAAAAATATTTTATTAAATTTTTAAAGAAGGAATACAAGGACTGAATTAATAGAACAATTAAACATATTTAAAAAATTAGTTCAAATACATTAATAAGTCAGAGAAAAAAAAAAGAACCCCTATCCCAACACCGTCTCCCCGCATTTAGAAAAAAGGAGGGAGAAAAAGAACATAAAAGACTGAGGAAAGAAAGCAAAGGAGAAGAAAGAAAAGGGAGAAAAAAAAGAAAAAGAAGAGTAGGCATCCAGCTCTCAGATATAAATTACATGTCTCAGTAGAGTATTGTTTGTTTTCTTTTTAATTAATTTGGAGTCCCATTTACATATAAATTCTTCTGCCATCTCTTCTCCTACCATATGTAAGCCAATTGTAACCCAAGAAGGAATAGTTGTCTCATCAAAAAAAGAAGCAACAAAACGTGCTTGTGCAGCTAAATAATATTTTTTTAAATCTGGTAATTTTAACCCCCCCCAATTTATAGTCCCAGGTCAATTTTTCCATGGAGACTCTAGATATTTTACCTGACCATAAAAATAGACGAATATGTGCATTGAGAATCTTAAAAAAAAGTTATTGGATAATGGGATAGGTAAAGACTGAAAAAAATACTGAAGTCTTGGCAATATCTTCATTTTTATACAGTTTACCCCGCCCATCAGTGCGAAGGGAATGTTTATCCACCTACGTAAGTCCTCCTCAACATTCAGCAGCAAGGGGAGATTATTAAGTTTATAAAGGTCATCCAAATTATGATTAAACTTAATCCCCAGTTATTTCCTGTTGAATTTAACCCATCTAAAATGAGTGCCATATTGATGTTGGGCATAGTCTCCTCTACCTAAAGGTAAAATTTCACTTTTATTCCAAATTATTTTATATCCCGGACTATACCATAATTGTCCAGCAGGGCCCTAAGTCACCAAAGAGCCGGCCAGGTCAGCCAAATATACTAAAATGTCATCAGCAAATAAATTAATTTTATATTCTTCCTGGGCCACTTTAAACCCCTTTATGTCTGGATCCCATCTAACAGCCTCAGCCAGTGGTTCTATTGCCAGAACAAATAGAGCTGGAGACAGTGGGCAACCTTGTCTACTAGATCTATGTGGAGAGAAAACTGGTGAAATCTGCCCGTTGGTAATTATTTTGGCCTTAGACTGGTGGTAAAGTGCTCTTATCTAATTTATGAATATTTGGCCTAGACCAAATTTTTCCATTGTTTTAAATAAAAAATCCCATTCAAGTCTATCAAAGGCCTTTTCAGCATCTAAAGCCACTGCTACAGTTGAGTCCACTTTTGTCTTAGTTAAATGTAATATAGTCAATAGTCTGCCAATATTATCAGATAAATGTCTATTTTTAATAAATCCTGTTTGATCAGATTCAATCAATTTTGGCAGATATCGAGCTAATCTATTAGCCAGTGCCTTTGCTATAATTTTATAGTCCTTATTTAAAAGTGAGATAGTCCTATAAGATGCTGGTTTTAGTAGATCCTTATCCTTCTGAAGAATTAATGTAATAATTGCTGTTGAAAAGGATTCCGGTAGAGTATGGGTCTCCTCAGCCTGAGTCACAATCCTTGTAAAAAGGGGCATTAATTGATCCTTAAATTCTCTATAAAATTCAGGGGGAAAACCATCATCTCCCGGCGATTTATTAGCCTGTAATAAGCCCAGGGCTCTTTCAATTTCATCCCTGGAAAAAGGGGCATTCAGTTCTTCCTGATCTTGTTGACTCAATTTGGGAAGTTGTAAATTAGACAAGAAATCATCAATTTTCAGGGAGTCACCCACTGATTCTGATTTGTATAGTTCCGAATAGAACTGTTTAAAAGAATCATTTATTTCTTTTGGCGTATATGAAATCTTACCTTCCCGTTTGAATCGCATTTATTGTTCTGGAGGTTTCTTCCACCCTCAACTGCCAAGATAGTACTTTATGGGTTTTCTCTCTTAATTCATAATATTGTTGTTTTGATTTTAGTATCATTTTTTTTCTATTCTATATGTTTGTTTTGTGTTATACTCTAATTTTTTATTTATTAATTTTTTAATAATTTTCCTCTGTTGAATTCTGAGTCTTTTTCTAATGGTGTTATTTCTTTCTCCAATACATTTAATTCTGCTACATATTTATTTTTTATACCCTTAACATATCCAATTATCTGTCCTCTTAAGTATGCTTTTAATGTGTCCCAAAATAAGAAATTGTAGCGGTGTGCTGCACACAGCGCTGGGATAACGACACACAGGCGGTGAGTTGCAGATGTGTAAAAGATATATTCAAACTTCGTGGCCTCGCATTTAAGCCTTCCCATTTCTGCCCTCCCCGGGCGGGAATGCTGTAAGGGGCGCATATTCACAGTCCCTTCCCACGCTTGGGCTTTTCCCCTTGCTGGTGAAGAAGGCCTGGTGCCCTTTTTGGGGCCGGCCTCAATGCCGACGTGCGCCACTTTGTGAGCCGGTTCGAGTGCACTGGAAAGTGGGTCACCACATAACCCCACCCCCCAGAACCGGCGATACACCCCCCGATGTCCACAGTCTGAGTCGGCCTCTGTTTGGGAGGTCTGCCTCTGTGCCGCGGTGCCTGAGCTCCGACCGGCTGCACCAAGTCCACATGGGCCGGTTTGAGTCGGTCCACTGTGAAAACCTCCTCTTTCCCCCCAATGCCTGGCACGAAAGTGGACCCGTTGTTCCTGATCACCTTAAACGGCCCCTCATAGGGCCACTGTAGCGGTGCCCGATGTCCGCCCCGCAGTACAAAAACAAACTTACAATGCTGCAGGTCTTTGGGTACACAGGTCGGGCTCTGTCCATGCTCTGAAGTGGGTATGGGGGCCAGGTTACCGAGCCTCTCACATAGTCTGCACAGGACTGCTGCGGGTTCTTCCTCTTGCCCCCTTGAAGCTGGTATGAACTCTCCTGGGACGACCAGGGGTGCGCCGTACACCAACTCGGCCGACGAGATGTGCGGATCCTCTTTGGGCACCGTGCAGATTCCGAGCAGGACCCGGGGAGCTGGTCCACCCAGTTAGGCCCTTTCAGGCGGGCCATGAGAGCCAACTTCAGGTGACGGTGGAAACGCTCCACCAGTCCGTTCGATTGTGGGTGGTAGGCAGTTGTGTGGTGCAGCTGTGTCCCCAAAAGGCTGGCCATAGCTGACCACAGGCTGGAGTTGAACTGGGCGCCTCTGCTGGAGGGTAATGTGGGCCGGTACACCAAAGTGAGATACCCAGGTGGCAATCAGTGCTCGGGCGCAAGATTCAGAGGTGGTGTCAGTGAGCGGGATCGCCTTTAGCCAGTTTGTGAACCGGTTCAAGATAGTCAGGAGGTGCCGCGCTCCTCGCGACACTGGCAAGGGGCCCACGATATCCACATGAATGTGGTCGAAATGCCGGCGGGTGGGGTGGAACTGCTGCGGTGGGGCTTTGGTGTGCCGCTGCACCTTGGCTGTTTGGCACTGCATGCACGTTTTGGCCCATTCACTGACCTGCTTGTGGAGTCCGTGCCAAACGAACCTGTTGGAGACCATCCGGATGATTGTCCTGATGGAGGAGTGTGCTAAGTTGTGAATGGAGTTGAAAACTCACCGCTGCCAGGCTGCCGGGACGATGGGGCGAGGTTGACCAGTAGCTATGTTGCACAGTAGGGTTCTCTCAACTGGGCCTAAGGGGAAGTCTTGGATCTGCAAACCGGAGACTGCAGTCCTGTAACTAGGGATCTCATTGTCTGCCTGCTGCACCTCCGCCAGCGCTGCATAGTCCACCCCCAGGGACAGGGCCTAGATGGTAGGTCTAGATAGTTCGTCTGCCACGACGTTGTCCTTTCCCGAGACATGCCGGATGTCTGTCATGTATTTGGAGATGTCGGACAGATGTCACTGCTGGCGGGACAACCAGGGATCGGACGCCTTCCTGAACGCAAAGGTGAGCGGTTTGTGGTCCGTGAACACAGTGAAGGGCCTACCTTCTAAGAAGCACCTGAAATGCCAGATTGCCAGGTATAGTGCCAACAGTTCCCGGTCGAAAGCACTGCACTTGAGTTTGGGTGGTCGTAGGAGTTTGCTGAAGAATGCCAGGGGTTGCCAGCGACCCTTGATGAGTTGCTCCAGCACCCCACTGACTGCTGTGTCGGATGCGTCCACTGTGAGGACGGTAGGGACGTCTGTTCTGGGGTGCACTAGCAACACAGCGCTTGCCAAGGCTTCTTTGGTTTTAATGAAAGCGGCTGCAGCCTCTTCATCCTAGGTAATGTCCTTGCCCTTACCCGACATCAGGGTGAGCAGTGGGGGCATGATTCGGGCTGCTGAAGGGAGGAAGCGGTGGTAGAAATTCACTATACCTGCGAATTCCTGCAGGCCTTTGAGTGTGTTGGGTTGGGGGAAGTGGCAGACCGCGTCTACCTTGGCGGGCAGAGGGGTTGCCCCGTCTTTAGTAATCCTGTGGCCCAGGAAGTTGATGGTGTCGAGTCCGAACTGGCATTTGGCTGGGTAGATTGTTAGGCCGTATTCACTCAGTCGGGCGTAGAGTTGACAGAGGTGGGACAGATGCCCCTGACGACTACTGCTGGCTATGAGGATGTCGTCCAAACAGATGAATGCAAAGTCGAGGTCACGTCCCACTGCGTCCATGAGCCACTGGAACGTCTATGTGGCATTCTTTAGGCCGAACGGCATTCGGAGGAATTTGAAAAGGCCGAACGGAGTGATGAATGCTGTTTTGGGGATGTCGTCCAGATGCATCGGGATTTAATGGTATCCCCGGACGAGGTCCACCTTGGAGAAGATTCATGCGCCATGCAGGTTTGCTGCAAAATCCTGAATGTGCGGCACAGGGTAGCGGTCCAGTGTTGTAGCCTCATTCAGTCTGCGGTAGTCGTTGCATGGTCTCCAGCCCCTTGTTACTTTGGGCACCACGTGCAAGTGGGAGGCCCATGGGCTGTCGGACCGCCGTCTGATCCCCAATTCCTCCATCTTCTTGAGCTCCTCCTTCGCCAGTCGGAGCTTGTCCGGGGGAAGCCTTCGAGCACTGGTGTGGAGGGGTGGTCCCTGGGTCGGGATGTGGTGCTGTACCCTGTGTCTGGGCATGGCTGCTGTGAACAGCGGTGCCAGAACTGATGGGAAGTCCGCCAGGACTCTGGTGAATTTGTTGTCGGACAGCATGATGGAGTCCAGGTGTGGGGCTGGCAACTTGGCTTCACCCAGCGGAACGTTTGAAAGGTCTCGGCGTGGACTAGTCTCTTCCCTTGCAGGTCGACCAGCAGGCTGTGAGCTCTCAAAAAATCTGCCCCCAGGAGTGGTTGGGCCATGGCAGCCAGTATGAAGTCCCATGTGAACTGGCTGGAGCCGAACTGTAGCCGCATCGTATGGGTGCCGTAGGTCTGTATTGCGCTGTCATTTGCTGCCTGCAGGGTGGGACCTGGTTCTCTGTTGTGGGTGTCGTAACTCGTCGGAGGTAAGATGCTGATCTCGGCTCCGGTGTCGACCAAAAGGTGGCATCCTGACTGTTTGTCCCAGACATACAGGAGGCTATCCTGATGGCCAGCCACCGTAGCCATCAGCGGCGGCTGGCCCTGGCATTTCCCGGGAAGTTGCAGGGTGGGCTACAGCCCCAGGCTTCTGTGCCCCACCGCTGGTGGTAGAAGCACCATTGTTCGTTGGCCTCCTCACTCCTGCCTCGGGGTTTTGTGGGCTCTGCTGCCTGGCCTGGTCTGATCTGCCATTGGGCGCGTGGCTTGGTGATCTGTACGATGGACACCCCACTCTCCTTCTTGGCTTTCCATAGCACATTTGCCTGGGCCGCCACCTTCCAGGGGTCGCTGAAATCTGTGTTGGACAGCAGCAGGCATATGTCCTCGGGCAGCTGCTCTAGGAGCGCCTGCTCAAACATGAGGCAGGGCTTGTGTCCTTCAACCAGGGCCAGGATCTCATTCATCAGAGCCGATGGCGGTCTGTCTCCCAAACCATCCAGGTGCAGTAAATGGGCAGCTCGCTCGGGCTGTGAGAGTCCAAAAGTCCTTATGAGCAGGGCTTTGAATGCTGTGTATTTGCCATCTAAACGGTATGAACTCCTCAACCTGGGCTGCAGTCTCCTGGTCGAGGGAGCTCACCATGTAGTAGTAACGTGTGGAATCCGAGGTTATCTGCCAAATGTGGAAGTGGGCTTCTGCTTGCTGGAACCATAGGTGAGGTTGCAGCGTCCAGAAGCTTGGCAGTTTTAACGAAACTGCATGAACAGATGCGGCGTCATTCATCTTCGGTCCAAATATCATTTGGGCCGTCAGGGTCACCAATTGTAGCGGTGTGCTACACACAGCGCTGGAATAATGACATGCAGATGGTGAGTTGCAGTTGCGTAAAAGATTTATTCAAACTTCGCGGCTTCGCTTTTAAGCCTTCCCGTTTCCACTCTCCCTGGGCGGGAATGCTGTAACGGGCGCATATTCACAGTCCCTTCCCACGTGCAGGCTTTTCCCCTTGCTGGTGAAGAAGGCCTGGCCCCCGTTTTGGGGCCGGCCTCTCTGCGGGCGCGCGCCACTTTGTGAGCTGGTTCGAGTGCGCTGGAAAGTGGGTCATCACAAAATTATTGGCAGTAGAGGGCAAGTTCATGTCACAGAACAATTCTGTATGAGCTCTAATAAAATTGCAAAACTCTGGTCTTTTCAACAGCAAAGGATTAAAACACCATCTATATAATATTTTTTGTTTATCAGGCATTTCAATTGATAAAATTAAAGGTGAATGGTCCAAGAGTAGTCCAGTGGCATATTCTGTTTGAATGATCCTACTTTCTAATTTAGCTGATATTAGAAATAAGTCAATTCTGGAGTAGGAATCATATTGTTTTGAATAGAAAGAGTAGTCTCTTTCCCTTGGATGCTGCCATCTCCGAGCACCTATTATATTCAAGTCCTTCATGAAGGCCAGGGTGGTTTTTGCTGCCCTGACCTTCTCAACTTTTTTAACTGGTCTACCTAAAATTGGATCCAGACAAAAATTGAAATCCCCTCCAATTAAGATATTTTCGTATCCTTGAGCCACTTTCAAAAAAAATATTTTGGATAAATTTCTCATCGTCATAATTGGGGGCATATAAATTCAAAAGCGTCCAGGATTCTGAATATATTTTACAGCTGACCATAACAAATCTGCCAGTTGGATCACCTTCACTGGCACATTCTTCCCTGTCAATACTGCCACTCCTCTGGCTTTAGAGGTAAAGGAGGATGCTATTACTTGACCAACCCATCCTCTCTTTAACTTGTTACGTTCTGTCACTGTAAGATGAGTTTCTTGAAGAAAGGTAATATCAATATGAATTTTTTAAAGATAGGCCAGGACCTTTTTCCTTTTTATTGATCTATTTATCCCATTAACATTAAGACTTAAAAATTTAATTGCTCTATTCATAGTTGTCAGATTTTATTGGTTGATAAATCCTGCCCACAGGAAAAATATAAATTAATTCACTTCTTTGAGTGGCTCTGAGATATTTGGTGCCATTCTGAATGGAGTATAGAAAATAGAATGGAAACCAAAGAGGAAAAGAAATAAAAGAAAAAAAATATCAAAAAAAAAGAAAGGGGAGAAAACACTCCCAATTGACGCTCCAAGTCCGCGGCACCTTAACCCCTCTTACTGTGGGGTCTGATAAACATTGCACTAGAGATGGACATTCTTTAACATATAGCATAATTAATCTTTTTTTTAAAAAAGACAAAAAAATTATCCACTCCCCCAATAACTCCTTAATTAAACACCTGTAAAAAATAAATTATATTCCACACCCATTATTAGTAAATATCTAACATAATCTATAATATTGAAAGTAAATATCATTAATATAGCAATATATCCAAATAAAGAAGAGAATTCAAAGAAACTTACTAAATATAACCCTAAATATTGTAACAATGCATATCCAGCATACCAAAAATTAAACGATGATATCTATATAATCAAAGCTATTCATACTAGTTATAACAAAATTGGATGAACTATGTAGTTTCTTAGTATAATTCAAAAAGACCATCCATCATCAGTATTTTAAATCATAATAGTTTTCGTCCATAATCATATAGATTCGAAGTTCAAGATTATCATGTTGTTAAAATTAATCTATATTAATAAAGAAAATCAAATAATTTTCTTCATATATTTTGTCCAAGATACATCTTTCTAGGCCTCTTGTTCCAGAAGAATATTCTGAATCACAATGTCTCAGATATTTTTTGAATAAAGTTTATCGCCTCCTGGGGGTTAATAAAAATTTCCTCCCTCCATCTGACAGAGTAATACTCAGCTTTGCTGGATATTGAATATTTCAATAAAGAATATTGAAGACCTTTATTCTTTTATAACCTCCTTGTTAAGTCAAAGTCTTTCCTTTTTCTTAACAAGGCCACACTAATATCTGGAAAGAAGAATATCTTTCCCCCTTCAAACTCTAATAGGCCATTTCTGTCTGTCTGGCCTCTGTTGCTGCAGCTCGTAATACTTTTTGTTTATCTTGATGCTTCAAAAGGCGTATAAGTATAGAGCACAGCCTTTGCTCTGGAAGTGGTTGAGGGATTAAAGTCCTGTGGGTTCTTTCGATAATTAATTCTTTGTCAAAATGCTTTTTCCCCAGAACTTTGGGGATCCATTCTTGAAAGAAAGTCACTGCATCTCTTCCTTCCAGTCCCTCTTTTAAACCCACTATTTTGATATTATTTCTTCTGCTGTAGTTTTCAACTGAGTCCAGTTTATCCATTATTCTTACTTTCTCAGTCCTCCAGGAATCTTCTTCTTTTTCCAGGCTTTGTAATCTATTCACAACATCCTTCGTATTATTTTCTAAATCCTGGGTTCGCAAATTTAAAGATTCTAAAGTCTGCTTCATTTCCTTAGACTCTTGCATGAAGGGGTCTAAATGACTCTCAAATTTGTCCATCCTACTAGTTAAAGTCCGGACTGTATCGGCCAACTCATGAGTCGCGGCCGCGAGGTCACCACTCGAGCCGCCACTGCGTCGCGCTGCCGCCGTCCTCAGGCCTTCCTCAGTCTCAGGGGAAGTAGCCGACGAGCAGGCCTCATCACCATTGCTCCTGCGCCTCTTAACTCCAGACGCTCCCTGGAGTGGAAGGCCGGCAGCAATAGCGCCAGTAGGATTTCCATGATATTTCCTTTTAACCATTGCTTTTATTAAGGTTATATGAGAGCCTTATAAACAGGTGAACTTTTTGTAGGAGTTATTCAGGGAAGCGCCCAATCAATGGCGCAACATCACGTGACCCCCTAGACTCTGCATACGTTACCAGGGCGTTTTCGTCAGTCGTCAGTAAACAAATATAACGGAGAGCAAAATAATTGTTACTTCAAATTTGAGGTGGCGTAAAAAACACAATAAGCATAAAGAAAGCAGTAAATATAAATATGTAAGATTAACTTACATTTTATGTATTTATGATAACAAGACATATCCTAGGTGAGGTTGGACATCATCAGTGATGTAACCTGGGGTCCTCCGATACCTTTACCCAGGTGACCCAGCCAGGACTGATCACACCCTGCCTTGTGTCCCAGGACCACTGGTCCATGGGTCACAGCTCTTGATCCACAGTCATCTGGAGTCCTGATGGCTCCTTTCTTTGCAGGGAGAGGAGTCTCTGAAGAGTAAGCAGCCAGCAAAACCTCTGCACGCCATCCCTATAGGTTCACATCGTGCTCTCCTCCCCTGTTCTAGCACTGCTCTACCAGCTCCTGGTATTTGGCTTTCTTACGCTCAATCCCCTCCTCAGTCTGGTCTTCCCAAGGCCATGTTAATTCTACCATGACCACCTGCTTCGATGTGATGCTGGGTACTTTAGTAGCATTAAGCTAACAACTACACTACCATAGCAAATCTACAGTTGTAAGATTTGAAGGTTCTAACTTCAGATTTTATGGCTTCAAGGCCACATCAGCTTCTCCATTCATACATTCTTATTTCCAAAACAGAACGTCTTGACTATTGATTGCTTAATAATCATAAGGCCATAAAATATTGGAGCAAAATTAGGCCATTGCCCATTAAGAGTGCTCCACCATCCAATCAATGTGGTGAACGACATATACCTGTCTGGACATGCCCCTCTGCTGACTGCTCCTGTGACTCCTCCCACAGACCCCTGTATAAAGGCGATTGGAGGCACTGCTCCTCCCTCAGTCTCCAAGATGTTGTGGTCACTTTTGCTGCTAATAAAAGCCTATCGTTCGCCTCCCGTCTCCGAGAGTTATTGATGGTGCATCAATCATGCCTGATAACTTTTTACCCTCAACTTTATTCTCCTGTCTTCTACCCATAACCTTTGACCAATCAGGCCAAACTCAAGGCAACTGCTATGGATTACAGGCTTGAGGGGCCTAAAAGTGCATCTGCTGCAATTAGTGAGGTGTCTAGAAGTTGTTTGGGACAGGGACACCAGCTGATATCAGTCCATGAACTGATTCATAGCACCAGGAGGTGGCTGAGCACAAGGATAAAATAGAGCACAACAATAGGCCTTAACAGTACCTTGGCAACAATGCTGATATAACCAAAATGATCCATGCCAAAGCAACACAACAAAACGCTGGTGGAACTCAGCAGTCAGATAGCATCTGTGAAGAGGAATTGAGTCAAAATTTTGGGCTGACCCCCTTCATCAGGCTGAAAAGGAAGGGGGAAGAAGCCCGAATGAAAAGGTGGGGCGGGTGCTGAGGGGAAGGAGTTCAAGCTGGTAGGGTGATAGGTGAAGCCAGGCGAGGGGGAAAGTGGATAGATGGGGGAGGGGGAATGAAATGAGAAGTTGGGAGGTGATCGGTGGAAGAGATAAAGGGCTGAAGAGGAAGGAATCTGTTAGGAGAGGACAATGGTCTATGGGAGAAAGGAAAGGAGGAAGAACCAGAGGGAGGTGATAGGCAGGTGCCGAGAAGAGAAAAGGTAAGTGGGGAACCAGACACACAAAACGCTGGAGGATCTCAGCAGGCTAGGCAGCATCTGTGGAAAAAAGTACGGTCGATGTTTTAGGTCCTGCTGAAGGGCTTCAGCCTGAAACCCTTCTTTCTTCCGACTGTACTTCTTTCCATAGATGCTGCCTGGCCTGCCGAGTTCTTCCAGCATTTTGTGTGTGTTGCTTGGGTTCCCAGCCTCTGCAGATTTTCTCTTGCTAGTGTGGTGGGGAGCCAGAATAGGAATGGAAAAAGAGAGAAGGGAGGGGGTAGAAATTTCCAGAAATTAGGTTGGATGCTACCTAGATACAGTAGGTTACCCTGACAGACTTACAAAGAAGTGTCGCTTCATCACCTGTTCCTCTCTAGTTGCTCCAATGGAATATTCCCAACAATGTGGAACATTGCTCAGAGATATTTTGTCAGCAAGTGCTCCTAACTCTTTCCAGCAGCCTCCACACCGATCAGCAAGTCTTTGGTGGGTTCCCGGAGTTCCATTCAGGCAGGAGACATGAACGAATGAATGATCTTTTATTGTCATTATACATAGATACAATGAAACTCGGTTTGGCTTCCTCCCGGGCAATTAAATAAAGTGGTAGATATAAACAAGACAGTAATAGAAAAACAGTATTAAATAGATAAATAGCAGAAAATAAGTTGCAGCCCTACCAGAATATCACAGTAATGATATCCTCACATGAGGATTGGTGATCCCATAGACTTACGAACCTGAGGCCTTGATGCACCATCAATAACTCTCTCTGAGACATAAAGGCGAGATATTGGCTTTTATTGACTGGAAGAAGGAACAAGCAGTGAGTGACCACCATACTACATCCTGGAGACTGAGAGGCCGGACTCAGACCTCAGTCACCTTTATACAGGGGTCTGTGGGAGGAGCCACAGGAGCAGTCAGCAGAGGGCGTATCCAGACAGGTATATGTAGTTCACCACATTCACCCCCCTTTGTTTTAAAAAGAGTCCCCATGTGGCGAAGTTTCTTACAGGTTAAGTCTATCAGGTGGTCGAATCTGTCGCTGCGATCTACGTAGCACCGGCTGTGATTGCACAGATGCCGGTGGCTGTGATTGCACAGATGCCGGTGGTGGTGATTGCACAGGTGCCAGTGGTGGTGATTGCTCAGGTGCCGGTGGTGATTGCACAGGTGCCGGTGGTGGTGATTGCTCAGGTGCCGGTGGTGATTGCACAGGTGCCAGTGGTGGTGATTGCACAGGTGCTGGTGGTGGTGATTGCACAGGTGCTGGTGGTGGTGATTGCACAGGTGCCAGTGGTGGTGATTGCACAGGTGCTGGTGGTGGTGATTGCACAGGAGCCGGTGGTGGTGATTGCACAGATGCCGGTGGTGGTGATTGCACAGATGCCGGTGGTGGTGATTGCACAGGTGCCGGTGGTGGTGATTGCACAGGTGCTGGTGGTGGTGATTGCACAGGAGCCGGTGGTGGTGATTGCACAGGAGCCGGTGGTGGTGATTGCACAGGTGCCGGTGGTGGTGATTGCTCAGGTGCCGGTGGTGGTGATTGCACAGGTGCCGGTGGTGGTGATTGCACAGATGCCGGTGGTGGTGATTGCACAGGTGCCGGTGGTGGTGATTGCACAGATGCCGGTGGTGGTGATTGCACAGGTGCCGGTGGTGGTGATTGCACAGATGCCGGTGGTGGTGATTGCACAGGTGCCGGTGGTGGTGATTGCACAGATGCCGGTGGTGGTGATTGCACAGATGCCGGTGGTGGTGATTGCACAGGTGCCGGTGGTGATTGCACCAGAGACGGAGGTTGTGCTGGTTCCGGCCTAACTGGAGGTGTCAGCCGACTAGGCGTCAGTGATCCCTCATGCGTGTGCGAGGCGCCTGGTATATGCATGTGCGAGACGCCCAGTATAGGTGTGTCGTGAGGAGTCTGTGCAGGCTCGGTGTGCGCGGTGTCACCTCGGGTACAGGGTTCATAGTTACCGGGGAGTGTTCGGGGTAGTGGTCTGCTGCTCCTGCGGGCGCCAGGTCGTGGACGGAGACCATGTCCTCCCGTCCATCAGGTAAGACCACGTAAGCATACTGGGGGTTCGCATGGAGAAGGTGAACCCTCTCCACCAGCGGGGAGTATTTATTGCTCCTCACATGTTTCCAGAGCAGCACTGGCCCTGGGGACGTCAGCCAAACTGGTAGGGTGGTCCCAGTGACAGACTTCCTGGGAAAAGAGAATAGACGTTCGTGAGGGGTGGCATTGATGGACGTACATAACAGAGAGCAGATAGAGTGGAGTAGCTCGGGGAGAACCTCCTGCCATCGAAAGACCGGCAACCCTTTTGACTTAAGGGCTAAAAGTGTGGCCTTCCACACTGTGGAATTCTCCCTCTCCACCTGTCCATTTCCCCGGGGATTATAACTCGTGGTCCGACTAGTAGCAATGCCCCTAGCTAGCAGGTACTGGCGCAGCTCGTCACTCATAAAGGAGGATCCTCTATCACTGTGGATCTAGCAGGGATATCCAAACAGAGTGAAGAGCTGGCGCAGGGCTTTTATGATGGACGTGGTAGTGGTGTCGGGGCAGGGAATGGCAAAGGGGAACTGTGAGTACTCGTCGATAATATTGAGAAAATAGACATTGCGGTCGGTGGAGGGAAGGGGGCCCTTAACGTCAACACTCAGTCGCTCAAAAGAGTGGGTGGCCTTGACAAGTTGCGCCGTTTCAGGATGGTAGAAGTGCGGTTTGCACTCAGTGCAGATTTGGCAGTCCCTGGTCATCGTCCTGATGTCCTCCAGGGAGTATGGCAGTTTCCGGGCTTTCACAAAATGGTAAAATCGGGTGACCCCTGGATGGCAAAGTTGTGCATGAAGGGCGTACAGCTGGTCGAGCTGTGCGCTTGCACACGTTTCCCGGGATAGGGCATCAGGGGACTCATTGAGTCTGCCAGGCCGGTACAGGATATCGTAGTTGTAGGTGGAGAGTTCTATTCTCCACCACAAAATCTTACCATTTTTGATTTTGCCCCGCTGTTGTTTGCTGAACATGAACGCAACCAAGTGCTGGTTGGTCAGCAAGGTGAACCTTTTGCCAGCGAGATAGTGCCTCCAGTGCCTAATAGCTTCCACTATGGCCTGGGCTTCTTTCTCCACCGCGGAGTGCCGAATTTCCGAGCCCTGAAGGGTACGAGAAAAGAATGCTACTGGCCTGCCTTCCTGATTGAGGGTAGCAGTCAGTGCGAAATCGGAGGCGTCACTCTCTACTTGGAAGGGAATGGTCTTGTCCACCGCATGCATCGTAGCGTTGGCAATGTCCCCTTTAATGCAGCTGAAGGCCGCGCAGTCCTCAGCAGAGAGGGGAAAAGTGGTAGACTTGACCAGGGGGCGGGCCTTGTCTGCGTAATGGGGGACCCATTGGGCGTAATAGGAAAAAAAACCCAGGCACCATCTGAGGGCTTTGAGAGTGGTGGGAAGAGGGAGTTCTAACAGGGGGCGTATATGGTCGGGATCAGGGCCAATGACCCCATTTTCCACGACATACCCAAGGATAGCGAGGCGGGTGGTTCTGAACACCCACTTGTCCCTGTTATAAGTAAGGTTAAGAGCTTCGGCCACTTGGAAAAATCGTTGGAGGTTGGCGTTGTGATCCGGCCAGTTGTGACCACAGATGGTGATGTTATCCGGATAGGGAAATGTGGCCTTCAGTTGACGCTGGTCCACCATCCGGTCCATTTCCCTCTGGAAGACCGAGACACCATTTGGGACACCAAATGGGACGCGCAGGAAGTGATAGAGCCTGCCGCCCGCCTCGAATGCAGTGTAGGGACGGTCCTCTGGGTGGATGGGGAGCTGGTAATAAGTGGATTTCAGATCTATTGTCGAGTACACCTTGTACTGAGCTATCTGGTTGACAATATCCGCGATGCGGGGTAGGGGGTACGCGTCAAGCTGCGTGAACCTATTGATGGTTTGACTATAGTCCACAACCATCCTATTTTTCTGTCCAGTCCGAACAACAACCACCTGGGACCGCCAAGGACTTGTGCTTGGCTCAATGATCCCCTCCCTGAGCAGCCGCTGCACCTCCGACTGAATGAAGGCCCTGTCCCCCACGCTGTACCTCCTGCTTTTAGTTGCCACCGGTTTACAGTCGGGGGTCAAGTTGGCGAACAGCGATGGGGGAGGCATCTTGAGGGCGGAGAGGCTGCAAGTGGTGCTGGTAGCGCAGCTGTTGGCATGGCGCTGGGCAGGACGTGTGGTTCGGTGTGTGTGTGTGTGTGTGTGTGTGTGTGTGTGTGTGTGTGTGTGTGTGTGTGTGTGTGTTTGTGTGTTTGTGTGTGTGCAGTAACGGGGTATATGGTGAAGTCCCACCAAACTGAGGATTCCTGACAGTGAATGGTGGGAGGGACCCGTCATATGCCATAGTCACACTTTCGAGGTGGCTCTGGAAGTCCAGCCCCAGTAGCACAGGCGCACACAGTTGAGGCATGACCAGTAGCGCAACGTCCCGATATTCTGTGCCCTGCACCACCAATGTTGCTACACAACCCACCCGGATGTCTGTGGTATGCGACCCAGAAACCAACTGACCCTCTGGCTTACCGGCCGCATCACTAGTCCACAGCATTGCACTGTGTCCGGATCACTAAAACTCTGAGTGCTGCCCATGTTAAACAGGCAGCTAGTCCTGTGTCCCTCCACCAGGATGTCCATCATTGATCTTGCAAGCTGGTGTGGGGCGCTTTGGTCGAGGGTTACGGTGGCCAGAGTTGAACTGCCGTCTTGGTGCCCGGTAAACACCGGTGGGTCGGGGGCAGGGCATGTTGATGCTGACAAAGATGGCCACCCACATCCGGGCATGCAAGATGGCGGCCCCCACGTCTCACACGCAGCGCTGCTCAACCCCACTTGCGGTTTAGACTTACAGACCTTGGCGAAATGGCCCTTCTTCCCGCAGCTGGAGCAGTTCGCTTCTTGGGCTGGGCAGCTTTTTCAGGGGTGCTTTTCGAGTCCGCAGAAATAACACAGCTCGGGCTTTTGCCTGGCCGCCGCCGTGGTCAGGTTCAGGGAGTTCGTGGAATCATGAATGGCAGCGGTGTTGGCGAATTTGCTCGCGGGAACCGGCGGCAGCGGGGCCTGAGGTGTCCACGGAACCGGCGGGGAATCGCGCGGCTGGACAGCATCAGCGTTGTGCAGAGCAGCTTCCAGAGTGTCAGCCATTTTGATCGCCGAGTGTAAGTAAGATCGGCATTTTCCAGCAGCCGCTGGCATACAAACACTGACCTAATTCCTTAACAAAGGCGTCTCGTACTAGCAGCTCCGCATGCTGTTCCGCCCGTGAGCGTCTTGCAGTCACAAGTTCGGACGAGTGTCTGTAGGGCTCGGAGAAACTCGGCGCTCGACTCTACAGGCCGCTGTCGTCGCGTAGCTAAGTGATGTCTTGCATAGACGGTGTTCACCGGCCGCAGGTACTGTCTTTTGAGGGCGTCCCTTGCCCCTTCGTAGGTCGGCAGGTCTCTGATAAATGAATAAACTTTTGGGGTGACCCTCGAGAGGAGAATTCTGTGCAGAACAGCGGGTTCAGTTGCACTAACCTCCTCCAAGTATGATTGGAAGCATGCAAGCCAGAGTTCAAAGGCAAGAGCTGCTTCAGGGTCCTGGGGGTCCAAATCCAATCTTTCCGGACATAAAACGCTTTCCATGTTTTAAAACTACCAGTCAATAAAATTGATGCACCATCAATAACTCAATCTGAGACGTAAAGGCGAGATATCGGCTTTTATTGACTGGAAGAAGGAACAAGCAGTGAGTGACCACCATACTACATCCTGGAGACTGAGAGGCCGGGCTCAGGCCTCAATCGCCTTTATACCGGGGTCTGTGGGAGGAGCCACAGGAGCAGTCAGCAGTGGGTGTGTCCAGACAGGTAAATATAGTTCACCACACATTACAAGGTAGAAGTGAAACTGTTCGTGTCGACTGAATGTTGTTCAAACCTTCTTGCAATTGCTCAGTCACTGAAGCAATCCAGACTTGCATGCCCCAGGTCTGCCTGAGGATAGGGAAATCAAAGAGGCTGCAGATGCTGCAAATCTGAATTAAAAGCAGAAAATGGTGGAAACATGCAATAGGGGGTTTGCAGTCTATGGAAAAATACTACATTTCACGCAAGTTTAGGTCAGAATTGGGGAAGACAGAAAACAGATTTGTTTTCCCCTGTGCATTTCTCCCTACTCACTAACCTTCCTCCTGGCATTCATCCCCGTAACCAGCCAAGGTGCTCCACATGCCCTTTCACCTCCATTCAGGCACCGAACCATTCTTCCAGCTGCGGCAACACTTCACCTGTGAATCTGCTGGGGTCGCCCACTGTATCCGGAGCTCTGATGTGGCCTCCTCTGCACTTGTGAAACCCAAGCCCATCGGAAATTTGGGGGATTGCTTAGTTGAGCACCTCTGCGCCGTCTGCCACAAGCAGGACTTCCTGGTGGCCAAACAGCTTAGCTCCGATTCCCGTACCTGTTCCGATGTGTCGGTCCAGGGCCTCCCGCTGTGCCAAGATGAGGTCATCCTCAGGGTGGAGGAGTAACATCTTATGTTCTGTCTGTATACCCTCAAACCTGATGGCATGAATATAGATTTCTTCTTTCAGTAAGATTTTTTTTCCCTCCTTCTCCCCTCGTCTTCTATTTCCACGCTGACCTCTTACCTCTTTTCAATTCTCTACACTTCTCCCTGTGGCATCTTCTTCCTCCTTTCTCCCATGGGCCACTCTCCTCTCCTATCAGAGTCCTTCCTCTCCAGACCTTTACCTTTCTTCCCCACCTTGCTTCACCTATCACCTTCTAGGTAGCCTCCTTCCCCTCCCCCACCTTTTAATTTTGGCGTCTTCCTTTCCAATCCTGTTCAAGGGTCTTGGCCCAAGATATCAACTGTTTATTTATTTCCATAAATACCGTCTGACCTGCTGAATTCCTCCAGCATTTTGTGTGTGAAGGTTCCAAGTTTAAAGCTCAAAGTAAGCTTATTATCAATGTGCATATATATTACCATATACTACCTCGAAAACAAATAAATACAATAGAATATATGTCAAATATATACAATAGAATATAGGAACTAAGACAGACAAGTGTAAACAAAAATACTGAGAAGATGAATTGGAAAGAGGCCTTGAAAGTGAGTCTGTAGGTGATAGAATCCGTTCTGAGTTGTGTTAAGTGACATTATCCACATCAGTTAGGAGTCTGATGGTTGTAGGGTAATACGTAAGATGTGTGCTGTTATGGCCCATTGTTAGGATGTGTGTCCGGAAGAAAATGGTACTAGTGAGTAGCACGACCAAGGTTGACATCCTTCAGAAGCACGAGTGAATCTGCAGATGTTGGAAATAAATAAAAACACAAAATGCTGGCAGAACTCAGCAGGCCAGACAGCATCTATGGGAGGAGGTAGTGACGACGTTTCGGGCCAAAACCCTTCATCAGGAGTGAAGTAACATGGGATGGTGGAGAGGGGATAAAAAGTGGGGGGAGGGATGAAGTAGAGAGCTGGGAAGTGATAGGCTGGAGGGAAATTGGCTGGGCAAAAGTGAAGAATTATGGGAAATAAAAGAGAAAGAAAGGCAGGGCTGGGGGGAGATTATAGTGAGGGGGGAGAAAGAGAGAGAAAGAGAGACCTTCATATGGTTCACAAAACTTCTTCTGTCACTTCTTTTATGTCAGGTGTGGTTGCACGACTGTTGTGGCTTGTGATCTAGATTTTGGGGGTGTGTTTTCGGGGGCTGATTGAGCGATCTGGCACTTTGTAATGGCCGTGTGTGCTCACTGAGGTTTGGGGTAAAGCATGCAGTCTCAAGGCCAAGAAGCCTGGAGAAGGGGCATGTGCCTATGATTGACTCCTTTTCTCATCGATCTTGTTGATGAAGGAACCAAGGAAGATTGAAATCACTGAGGCAGGTGTGGAAGGCAAGTGGGTGTTCAGTGCTGTCTACCAGCCTCCTGCTCATTGCTGCTGGTGAAAGGTGTCTGCATCTGACAATCTCTCTCTGTCTCTCCCCCTCGCCTGTTGCTTCCCCTCTTTGAATGGTCCCTTGATGCTATTGGACGATGGTGTCGGAGTTCTGTGTCTTGGGCAAGTTTTAATCAATACTGTTTGTGGATGGGACTCTGTAGTTTATGCTATGATGTGCTTCTGGATTCTGGTTGCTTGTTTTATTTTTGTTGCTATTTTGAGTTTTTGACCAGCTGAGTTCCTCCAGTATTTTGTGTGTAGTTTTGAACAGATTTATAATGATTGCTTTATTCTTTGCAAATCGGAGCCACTATGAGCTGATGATTTGGTTTTGATTGCTGTCAGCTGGGGGCATTTGATTGCCCTGACAATTCCAGTTGATTTTTGTGCCATCTGATGACTGCTGTGTTGGGTGTTCACAAAGAGCTCAATAGCAATTGATGCTAGTGTACATGCAAAGAGAAATAGTTGTGATTGTTGTGCTGAGGTGGTTGCTTTGCCAGTTGGTTCACATGGAGTTTAGAATTGACCACATGTGGTGCTGAAATACTGTAACCGTTCCTGCAACTGGGAAGCAGGAATGACAATAATCTTAAACACAAAGTACACTGCAGATGCTGTGGTCAAATCAACACGTACAAACACGCTGGAGGAACTCAGCAGGTCGGGCAGCATCTGTGGAAACGATTAGTCGACGTTTCGGGCAAAGACCCTTCGTCAGGACTCAATAATCTTTTAGCTCGTGAACACATGGCCTTCCTGCATTGGGGCAGGTGGTCTTGGATATTTTCATAAAATATTTTCATTCATGATCTAATTGAGGACTGCGCTTGGTGGTCATCAGGCTCAAAGTTTGTTCTGCAGGGAACTGTACAGGGACATTCCTGTTTGTGACATATGCCAATGGCCTGGACCTGGTGGTGTGGGACACGAGTTTCAATGTGTAACCCTCAGGTTCGGCCAGCACGCGTTTGTCTAGGGTAAGAAAGCATCTGGCCCAGCCAAACTGAGAAATCTCGTTTGTGTGGATGGTGTGTGATGTGTTGCCTGCAAAATATCAGACAATACACCGTAAGCAATTAAATGATTGAACTTTATGAATCTTAATCTGACTATAAGGTTAGTCAAGAAAATAAAAAAAATAAAAAGGGCCCATTTTAATGAAACAGTCTAACGTGCACGTTGGAGCTCACGGTTCCGTCCATTCGTTCCCCATCTACCTCTTCCGACCGTTGCTGACCTTTGGACCCTCACTCCCAGTCCACTCCATGTGACGATCTACCAACTCTCTCCACTCGTGCCTTCTCTCGCCAATGAAAGACCCCAAAATCCCTTCCCTCAGCCTCACAAGAAAGAACAACATCCCTCTCATTGGATGGTGCACATTCCAAAGCCCCCGTTATCTCTAGTCATAACCCAAACACTGCTGCTACAGAGAAACCATTACATTGGCAGTGAAACATTACAGAGAGGCCATTACATTAGCAGTGGAAACCTTATAGCATGTTACAGATGAATAGAAGAAAATGGCATTTCTCTGATAGGACATCAGGATAAGCTCTTGTTATAAAGATACTTGGTTGATAATGAGATCAGTTCAATAGAGAGAGAGGGAGAGAGCAGAGAAAGTGGGAAAAGAGAGAGTAAGAGGGAAAGGAGAAAGAGAGACAGGGAAGAGAGAGACAGGAGAGGGAGAAAGGAGGGAAAGAAGAGGGGAGTGAGAGACAGGAGAGAAAGAGAGAGATGAGGGAAAGAAGAGGACAGAGAGAGAGAAAGAGAATGAAAGGAGAAAGAACAGAGAGGGGAGAGAGAAAGGTGGGGAGAGGAGAGAGAGAAGTGTGGAGAAGGAGAGAGAAAGAGAAAGAGAGAGGGAGAGAAAGCAATGTAACTGAGAGCTATAAACTCTACTTACCATATTAGGTAGTGCAATCGAAGAGTAAAGATCTGACCTAAGCTCATACAAATAATTACAGCAGATTTGGCCAATCTTGATACAAACAAAGAAAGCTAGTCACCTGAAAATATTAGTTTTTTATTGTTGAATCCTGAACTGAGGACTGTGTCCTGCTGAAGATGAGCTGCTCCTTCTCTTGCCTCTTCTTTTGCTTAGTTCAAACCGTGCAGGAGTCCTCAGCAAGATGTGTGATAGAAGGAGTGAGGTGGACAATTAAAATTAAAGTTCAAGTCTGTCCTGAGGGCAGTGCTTATGCTGCTTTCCATGGCATGAAGCGACTGAGAGTACGAGACTCCCCCACAGATAGGACGCCAGTCTGTCGCGAGGTTAATCCCCAGCATTTTGCCGGTACCTATTTTCAGCTGGGTGGACTGGAGCAATGTGTGGTTAAGTGCCTTCCTCAAGGACCTTGCTGCCTTGGCTGGGGCTCGAACTCATGACCTTCGGATCGCTAGTCCAACACCTTAACCACTTGGCCACATGCCACAGATGGACAATTAAACTGATGGTAATTGGAAGCTCAGTGTTGGCCCTACAGACTGAATGTAGATGCTTTACAAACCATATACTCCATCACTATGTGGTACCTACACCATAGAAGAGAAGACAGCAAACACTGTATGCTGTACACCAGAATGGAAGAATTAGGGTTGTTTGGGTTCCTGGTTACCTAATATTTAGAGATACAGTGCAGAACAGGCTCTTCTGGCCCAATGAGCCACAATGCCCAGCAACCCACATATTTAACCCTAGCCTAATCCCAGGAAAACTTACAATGAACAAAAAACCTACTAACCTGCACGTTTTTGGACTGTGGGAGGAAACCAGAGCACCTGTAGGAAACTGACATGTTTCATGGGGAGAAAGTACAAAGAGTTTACAGAAGGTGCTAGAATTGAACTCTGAACTCCGACGCTGTTGCACTAACTGCTATGCTACTGTGGCACTCAGGGTAGAAGGAGGTTTTTAGTAGAAAGAGAGGATTAGTAGGGTAGGTGTTGTGTTCCCTGAGTTTGAATGGGAATGTGTGGCGTGCAAGGGAGTGGTCGGTGGGGATGAAACATAGGATTTGCAGACTAGATTAGCTTTATTTGTCAGATGTATATCAAAACTGTGAAATGTGTCATTTGCATCAATACAATATGTGCTGGGGTGGGGGGCTTCCGCAGTTGTCCCCATAATGCCAACCTGGCAAGTGTACAATTCACTATCTGGTATATCTTCAGAATGTGGGATCAAATCAGAGGAACGGGGAACCCACATGAACCTGGTGAGTATGTACAGACTGGCAGGATTTGAACCCCGATCACAGGTCACTGGTGCTGAAATAGCTTTGTACTAAGTACTATGCTACTAGAACATTAGAAATAGGAAATTCAGTATACTGTGTTGCCCACTCCCTGCAGATTGTAAAAAAGTTTGGTGGGGTGGGGTTAGTAAGGAAAATGAGCTCAAGTCTAACGGTGGAATCTCATTGAAGGAGTGGAACTTGCTTTCAAATCATTACATGGGTAATATCGTGCTGGCAGCATTAAACTACAATGTGTTTAATTATCTTACTTAACAGGATCGATCTACCTCTAGGTTGCTTTACTTCAAATGTCCCTTGACTACAGTAAAATCCGCCAGAGCTGTGGAATCTTCAATTACCCATCAGAGTTTTTGAAGGCACTAATAGAGTTGAAAGTAAATTTTATTATCAAAGTGCATATTTGTTCAAAGATTCAAATGTACATTTATTATTAAAATATTTATGCAATATACCTCTCTGAGATTTGTCTTCTCCATATAGCCACGGAATGAAGTAAACCATGGAACCCTTTCAAAGGAAAACATCACCCCCACCAGGCACAAAAAATTCATGCAAACAACAAGAATAAAAAAAAAACAGTGCAAATTATAAGAACATCAAACCCCAACCCCCCCCCCCCACACACAAAAAACTAACGAATCACACAAACAACAACAAGAAAGAATGGCTGAAAACACAAAATATAAAAAGAGAGAAATGGAAGAATGCGATTGCTACTACTGTCCACAGTCCTATCCATAAATGGCAGAACTTCGGTAACATGTTCCGACAGCATCGAGGGAGCGAAACCACTGAAACGCAGAGGTACCATATACAACTCTGAGATTCATTTTCCTGTGGGCGTACTCTGCAAATCTGTAGAATAGTAACTATAGCGGGATCAATGAAAGATCTCCCGGAGTGGAAAGAACAACAAACTGTGCAAATAGAAATATAACTAAACAGCAATAAATAACAAGAACATGACATAATGAAATAAAGAGTCTTTGAAAGTGAGATCATTGGTTGTGGGAACATTTCAATGATGGGGCCAGTGAAGTTGAGTGTAGTTAATCCCTTTTATTCAATAGTTGAGGGTAGTAACTGTTCTTGAACCTGGTGGTGCAAGTCCTGAGGCTCTTGTACCTTTTACCTGATGGCAGCAGGGAGAAAAAGCATGACATGGGTAGTGGTGGGGATCTCTGATGATTAAGATGTCGCTGTCTTTGAGGTGTTTGTAGGTTTTCCCTGTGGCCCTGTGAGTTTTCTATGGCTGACCTGATTTCCTCTCACATTCCAAAGACATACTGGTTAGTTGGTTAATTAGTCACAGGGGAGTAATTGAGTGATGTGGGTTGTTGAGCCAAAAGGGCTTGTTATCATTCAGTTTCTCTAAATAAAGTAAAAATAAATAATCGTGTTAGTGTCTTCACAATGGCATCAGAGGTATCACAGAAGTCATGAAGATGAAAACAGAGGTGCATCATAGTGTGTGACAGCAAAATCAATTCATCAAACAACACCATTTAGCTGGTACCTGCTGCCTTCTGAATCACATGAATAGAATAGAAACCCTCATATCCATGCAAAAAAGGCAGCTTCTTTTCAAAATTCAATATTCAAAGTTAATTTATTATTATAATACATGTTACCATACACTACCCTGAGATTGATCTTCTTCCAGGCATTCACTGTAGATACAAAGAATTACTATAGAATCAATGACTGATAAACAACCAATGTATAAAAGAAGACAAACTGTTCACATACAAAAAATCAATAATAACAAATAAATAAGTAATAAATAATACAGAGAACATGAGTTGTAGAGTCCTTGAAGTTGATCTATAGATTGTGCAATCAGTCCAGTGTTGAGGTGAGGGAAGTTATTTATGCTGGTTCAGGGGTCTGACGGTTGATGGGTAATAACTGTTCCCGAATCTGGTGGGGTGGGACCTCATGTCTCTGTACCTCCTTCCTAATGGTAGTAGCAAGAAGAGGGCAGGGCCTGTATGCCGGAAGTCCTTATGATGGATGCTGCTTTCTTGTGACAGCACTCCTTGTAGATGTGCTCAATGGTGGGGCAATTTTACCTATGGTGGACTGGGATGAGTTTACTAATTCTTGTAGGCTTTTCCATTTTTTGCCAGGCCATGATACAACCATTTTTTTGGTAAGATTTATTTGATACTGGTTGTCTGCAAATGACTAGGCTAGGCTGATGTGGAATAAATATCAGCCTTACAAAATTCAGATAACTTAAGCTTAAAATGACGTATTCTTTTAACGATAAAATTTTTCTGATACTGAATAACAGATTGAACAGTGCCGTTCTTAATACTTCAAAGATTATATCTCCAATGTTATGGAAATAACATTGAGGTTTTATGGAATAAACCTCAATAAAATGCCTAGAATCTAACCAAAGCAGCAAGTTGATAAGATGCGACCTTGTCCTTACCATTGAGCACATCTACACAAAATGTTGTCACAGGAAAGCAGCATCCATCATTAGGGACTCCCACCACCCAGGTCATGCTCTCTTTTTGCTGCTGCCATCAGGAAAAAGGTACAGGAGCCTCAGGCCTCATTCCATCATGTTTATAAACAGTTATCAGGCTCTTGAACCAAAGGAGATAACTTCACTCAGCTTCACTTGCTCCATTATGGATAAGTTCTCATAATCTGCGGACTCACTTTCAAAGTCTCTTCATCTCATGTTCTCAGTATTAACTGCCTCTTTCTTTCTTTCTTGTTGTCTTTTGCACTCTGGCTGAATGCTCAAGTTGAGGCTGTCTTTCCCTGATTCTGTAAGAGTTATTCTATTATGGATTTATTGAGTATACCCAAAAAAAAGATCTCAGGGTTGTATATGATGACATATATGTACTTTGATAATAAATTTACTTTGAATTACCTCTCCCAGGGACAAACCACCTCACAAGTCCTTGTATAGAACATTACTGACGTAAAGGGATGCCTTGGTCAGGTAAAGGAGAGAGCACCAGAGAAGGATTATGCTGGAAGTTATGTTGCCAGAGCACTGCCATAAGACAGCAGCATCCAACATCAAATATCTCCACCATTCAGGCCATGCTCTCTTCTTGCTACTATCACTGAGCAGGAGATACAGAAACCTCAAGTCCCACACCAACAGATTCATGAACAATTATTACCCTGCAAGCATGAAGCTCCTGAACCAGCCTGGATAATTTCATTCACCTCAGCTCTGAATGGATAATGTGATCTACAGACTCAGCTTCAAGGATCCTTTTACAACTCGTGTTCTGAGTATCGTTCTTTTCTTATTTACAGAACTTATCTTCTTCTGCACGTTAGTTGTGCATCAGGCTTTTCTTATGTATGGTTTTTCATAGATTCCATCGTGTTTCTTTGTTCCACTGTAAATGCCTGCAAGAACACGAATCTCAAGTTCGTATATGGTGATATACTGTACATGTACTTTGATGATAAATTTACTTTTAATTTTGATCTTTGAAGATTATGTTATATGGGTAGTTGATGATTTCCACATTTAGTCTCCAGAAGCCGGTTATTTCCACTGTGAGACTATTGGAGAAGATGCAGTTCACTCTCAGAATCAAAAGCAGAATCAGGTTTATTATCACTGATGTACTTTGTGTGACATTTGTTGTTTTCTTGGCAGCAATACAGTAAAATACATAAAAGTTAGTTACAAAAGAACATATAAAAATAAATAAATAGTACAACAAGATAGGAAAATGAGCATCGATTTTTAATTCTGATAGTGGAGAGGAAGAAGCTGTTCCTAAAATGGTGTGTGTGTGTCATCAAGCTCCTGTACCACCTCCCTGATGGTAGTGATGAGAGGAGGGCACATCCTGGATAGTGAAGGTGAACATTCCCTCCAATCTATTTTTCCAAATGCACAGACCATCTGTGGCTCAGAGAAGAATTTTTTTTATACAGTCTGAAAACTGCACGACAGCTTACACAAAAGGAAATTCCAGTTGTGCAGCAACAGAGGCTATGTATGCGGCAACACTTCAGTTACTATGCAGCCATGTGCTTGTGCTACTTATGAAGGTCCTTCATGATGGTTGGCACCATCTTGGAACATCCAACACCTTTTGATGGTGTCCTCGATTTTGGGAAAGCTAGTGCCCATGATGGAGCTGGATGAGTACAAAGTTCAAAGTAAATTTATTATCAAAGTACACGTTAATCTCATACCCTGAGATTTTTTTCTTGTGGGGATACTCATCAAATCTATAGCATAATAAGTACAATAGAAACAATGAAAGGGTGTTCAACCAGATAGGCTGGGTGAGTGGGCAGATACTTGGCAGATGACGTTTAATGTGAGTAAGTGTGAGGTTATCCACTTTGGGAGTAAGAACAGGAAGGCAGATTATTATCTGAACGGTGTAGAGTTGGGTAAGGGAGAAATACAAAGAGATCTAGGAGTCCTTGTTCATCGGTCACTGAAGGTGAATGAGCAAGTGCAGCAGGCAGTAAAGAAGGCTAATGGAATGTTGGCCTTTATTACAAAGGGAATTGAGTACAAGAGCAAGGAAATCCTCTTGCATTTTGTACAGAGCCCTGGTGAGACCACACCTGGAGTATTGTGTACAGTTTTGGTCTCCAGGGTTAAGGAAGGACATCCTGGCTGTAGAGGAAGTGCAGTGTAGATTCATGAGGTTAATTCCTGGGATGTCTGGACTGTCTTACGCAGAGAGGTTAGAGAGACTGGGCTTGTACATGCTGGAATTAAGAAGATTGAGAAGGGATCTGATTGCAACATATAAGATTATTAAGGGATTGGACAAGATAGAGGCAGGAAATATGTTCCAGATGCTGGGAGAGTCCAGTACCAGAGAGCATGGTTTGAGAATAAGGGGTAGGTCATTTAGGACAGAGTTAAGGAAAAACTTCTCCCAGAGAGTTGTGGGGGTTTGGAATGCACTGCCTCGGAAGGCAGTGGAGGCCATTTCTCTGGATGCTTTCAAGAAGGAGCTAGATAGGTATCTTATGGATAGGGGAATCAAGGGATATGGGGACAAGGCAGGAACCGGGTATTGATAGTAATTGATCAGCCATGATCTCAAAATGACGGTGCAGGCTCTAAGGGCCGAATGGTCTACTTCTGCACCTATTGTCTATTGTCAGAGTGCAGAAGACAACAAACTGCATAAACAGAAAAAGAAGGAACAATAATAATCAATAAATAAGCAATAAATATCCAGCACCCAAGATGAATAGTCCTTGAAAGTGAGTCCATTGGTTGTGGGAACATTTCAAAGATAGACAAGTGAAGTTGAGTGAAGTTATCCCCTTTGGTTCAAGAGCCTGATGGTTAAAGGATAGTAACTGTTCCTGAACCTTGTGGTGTGAGTCCTGAGGCTCTTGTACCTTCCAACTGATGGCAGCAGTGAGAAAGGAGCATTCCTGGGTGGTAGAGGTCCCTGATGATGGATGATGCTTTCCTGTGAATTGGTGTTTCGTGTAGATGTGCTCAATGGTTAGGTGGGCTTTATCAGTGATGGATGGGGCTGTATCCATACTTTTTGTAGGATTTTCCATTCTGGAGCATTGGTGTTTCCATTCCAAGCTGTGATGCAGCCTGTCAATATATTCTGCACTACTATAGAAGTTTGTCAAAGTTTTCAATGTCATGCCAAATCTACAGAAACTCCGAAGGAGTTAGTACAACCCTCTGGAGATTTTTCCAATCCTGTGTACTGGTGCTCCACACCAGATTGATGATTTATAATAGCTACAGTTGCCAGAAACCAATTCTTCCCACAGCTTGACTATTTGAGAAGATGTAATATATTCTGCTTTGGTTAGTTAGGTATAAACAGCAAAGCACTGAAATCTCTCCCCATGAAACTTAAGTATACTAACAGTATTTACCCTGGGGACAGAATATATTCATCAAAGAATTTTGCCAGAAAGATTTCAGCTCCAGTTTTAGTGTAATAATTCCAAGGAAGCTCCTACATGAAGTTTTCCATTCATCTGTTTGGAGCTGCAGGATACGAGAAAAGCAGCTGCTTGTTCTTGTAGAATTAGCAGTGAAGGGACCTTGTTGCTGGCTTCAAAGTGAACAATTAGAGCAGGGGTTCCCAACCTGGTGTCCATGGACCCCACAGTTAATGGTAAGAGTGCATAGCATAAAAAAAGGGTTGGGAACTCCCGAGTTAGAGGTATTTTTTTTCATACAGATAGCAGATTAGGAGAAATGGACATTGTCGATTTTTGGTGGAGATGACTGATTGGTCATGTCTTTTGTCTTTAAGAGATTATTACATCTACACACGTTTTCTTTTGCATATTCTGAATAATGGAATCAATGCTTTTGGCTCATCATTGGAGTGTGCAGTTGTAACAATTTCATTCCGCTAAGATTCATTTCCTACTGTTAGCAATAAGTCATGTTGTTTCTGAACTACAAGATAAATCAGTTATAATGGGTTCTGTCATTCAAAAAAGTCTCCGCTTTTCTTCTCTCAACGTCAATTGCTTCATATAAATTGTAACCAGGATTTTTTTGTTCTGTTAAATATAAAAAAATACTGTCAAATATCCTTGCCAGCTGTGCAAGAAATGACAAGTAGGAGAAAAATATACCGTGTTTACTGGTTTTTAATGTTTGTGGATGACAAGAAAGAATTGGAGAAATATGAATTCATACGAGTGTGTTTGAGGAAAAATCAGAATGGTTGAATTTTCTAAACTGAAGAATTTAATGGGGCATAAAGTATGTTGAGGTAGATGGAGAATTGTGTTCGATCTTAGAGAAGGATTCATTGCCGTTTGTGCCTTCAAATATGAAAGAAACCCAGGCAAGGCAGATGATGTAAATATTTTTCATGTTTTCTTATGGTGTAGAAGGAGACCTTATGGTCCATCTCAGAACAATGCCATGAATCCCATTTCCCCGCCTTTTTCCCTCTAACCCAGGGCTTCCCAACCTGGGGTTGGTTAATGGTAGGGGTCCATGGCATATAAAAAGGTTGGGAAGCTCTACTGTACCCTGTTGTCTGTCACGTGGCCATGTTAATCACTATGGCAACTCTAAGAATATTTTGTTTGCACCTCAATAGGCTTTTGTTTGTTCAAATTTTATTGTATAATTATTATATCTGATTTTCTTGTGATTGTTGTGCATCTGATGCTATGGGCCAGCGAGGCTGCTGCAAGGATGTTCTTCATTGCATCCATGTTTGTGTGCTACATCAAGAGTCCTGAATGCATTAGGTGAGTTTGGAGGCTGCATGTGAATCTTTGTCTGGACATGGAAGGGTTGTTTGTTCTTGGAAGGTGTTGAGGACGGAGGTGTAGGGATCGGTGTTGCACCTCATAAAGTTGCAGAAGAGAGGAAGGGGCGGGCTGGCCAGAGAATCACCCTGTGGAATTCTGAATCGGGCGGAGATGGGAATATGTGACTGCTGGTGGGACCCCCATTACAGCTAATGGAAATGACAAAGTATGATGTAGAAGATGTGAAGCCTGGCGGGGTGAATGCTAATGGAATCTGTCTGTGTGGAGAGGGTTGGGTAGTATGAGCAGAAGTCCAGGAAATGGAGGGAATACAAGTGGCGTCTCATTAAACCACTATTCAGGGGATGATATATTTCCTATAGCAGGAGTACATCTCAGGTGTCCTAGGCCTGAAGGTCTCCTTCCTATTCCCACATTTTTGCAGTAATCTATTATTTTTATTTTTAATATAAAAATTATTAAGTGGGTAGGTTTTTACTAACAGTATCCTCCATGACCTGGATCAACAATTTGAGGTTGTCTGGAAGCTTGCGTGCTTCAAGGACTCTATCAGGCAATGCCAGCTTAGGGCCACCCATTTTGGAGCGGCTATAGACAAGATGCCAGATGAAAATTGATCCAGCCCTGACTCCCAAATGGATAGACTCGCGTTTGCCTGTCCAGATCACAGTTCAATTAGAAGCACGAATGCCATATGAAACAACTAAGGTTTCAAAGGTACATTTAATATCAGAGAAATGTATACAATATACATCCTGAAATGGTTTTTCTTCACAACCATACAAAAAAACAGGAGTGCCCCAAAGAATGAATGACAGTTAAATGTTAGAACCCCAAAGCACCCCCCCCAACTCCCCCTCGCTTGTGTAAGCAGCAGTAATACACCAATCACCTCTTCCCCACCAGCAATAAAAAGCATCGGCATTCACCACCGAGCACTCAAGCATTCAGCAAAGCATCAGCGAAGACACGGACTTACTGTAGCCCAAAGAATACTCATTCACCCAATATTCAACATACCATAGGCTACCTCTCTCCCTAATAAGGGAGAAAGGGGTCCCTCCATTTCACAGCGAGAGGGGAGACATAACAAACAACTCGCTGATTTACGATGTTAAATGTCTGTTGCATTGCTTTTTCCGAGCTCTGTGCCCAAAGAACTCGAGTCTCTGGGCACACAGCCAGCAGCCGGCTCCCTGCTTTCGATCATCCGTCTCCCACGACACACCAAATTCCTGAAGAGGCACCCAGCTTCGGTCCGCCTGTCTCCAGAGCCACGAGATCCCAGAACTCCAAAGGTGAGCTAATCTCCTAGGCTGCATCCTTGGCATGTCGAATAATGGCCAGTCACAAAACCCCGAGAGTGGATTGCATTCCTGCAAAGAACCGAAGTCAGTGTGTAACTCCAGCTCAGGGTCTTCAAAAGAACCCTGAAAGGGAAAAACAGAGATATTAAAGATGGAAATAGAGCTGTTTCCGAAGATGCAAGCAAATGAGTCGCTGTTAGGTGCCATTGTTTCTTCTAAGCTCCTCCTCCAACAAAACACATTAAAATTACATTTTTTTGCTGCGCAGTGGCATAGTGGTTAGCATAACACTATTACAACGCTATTATCCCAGTGCTATCTCTGAGGAGTCTGTACATTCTCACCAATGATTGCGTGGGTTTCCTTCAGGTGCTCTGGTCTCTTCTCACAGACGAAAAACGTATGGCTGAGGAGGTTAATTGGAAAAACGTGTTAGCATGCTGGAACTCTAAACAAAGTAAAAATAAATATTTATTGGAGTGATAACCAAACCACTGATCTAATGGACGTTTATCTGTTTAACATGTTAGGGTGGTGGAGTGGAGAAACATCTCCACCAAAGGAGGCATAAGGTGCTGCCTTCCTCTGCTAGCCTGCAGGTTGCCCTTGAGCAAGGTGTACCATCTGCTTAGCCCCATGATCAGCATCACATGAAGCCATGGGAGTAGGTGCTGGATGGTCGTATGAGCCGCTGGTGCATATCACAAGCCCTGGTTATGTGACCACTGATGCCAGGCAGACAATCTCTGAAGAATATTGATAATGGCTGAGGTCACTTGTTTTGTAAAGACACTGCCCAGAAGAAGGCAATGGTAAAGCACTCTGTAAAAAATAAAATTGCCAAGAACTATCATGGTCATACAACATGACACATAACAAATTAACTTATATGAGGATTGTTGATTCAAGCTTATAATTTGCTTTACTCCAAAGAGAACTTTCTCTACCAACATCATTGCAGAATGAATACATTTAATGGATTATCACCCCATTCTACTCAAGGAATATGGGTATTGATGAGTAATCTAAAGTCCTGGGTCAATGATCCAGAGAACCTAAATTCCAGTCCCACCTTGGCAGATGGATAACTTCAATGCAGTCAATTAAATGAATCTGAAATTAAGTAGCAAGTAGCAGTGATGATGATCATGAAAATACCATCTAGTCATAAAAATCCATCTGGTCTCCCAATGCCCTTGAAGGCAGGAGATTGGCTTCTCTGAGATGTGATATTAAAGTGGTTGCTTCTAATTGTCATTTACAATTGAGTGACAACCCATGTTGTTAAGCCAGCCCCTGCAATTGTAAATTGCAGTAACAGGTCAAGTGGAAAAAATCTGGCAAATATAGTGAAATTCAGGAAAGTATCAAAATTCCCATTTTTATTTTATTTTTTTATTTAGAGAAATAACACAGTAATAGGCCCTACCAACCCAACAAACCCACAACATCCAGTTGCACCCATGTGACCAATTATTCTACTCACCCATATGTCTTTGGAATGTGGGAGGAAACCAGATCACCCAGGGGAAACCCACACACTCAGGGAAAGAACATACAAACTCCTTACAGACAGCAGAGGAATTGAACCCGGGGCACTGGCACTGTAATAACGTTACGCTAACCAGTACACTATCATGCCAATCTCAAACTTATTTTGATAGGAAAAAAAATTTCTAAATACTGAAAGCGCAGTAGTTTTCTGGGTGTCCCAGTACCAGTTTTGCAAAAGTCTGGTGTGCAAGATTAGCAGGTAAGTACACATATTAGCAGAATATATTGCTTACTGGTGATGAAATTAGATATAAAAATAGGAAATTATGTTTTAGGTGCACAGGCCATTTGTAAGACCATAGCAGGACTATTACAGTACACCCTATCCTCGTTATATGCGTCTTCAGACTTTGCGGATTCACAGTTATGTGAGGACCTATTTCTACCAACGTCTCCTTATATGCGTCCAAAACTCACAGTTTTGGAAACCAATGCGAGGAGCACTGCTTTCCTGCCAATACAAGTCACATGCGCACGCCTCACAGTCTCACTCCCACCAGTCTCGCATTAGCTTTGGCAAGGTGTGGATGTGCAATCTTGCACTCTTAAACTTTTGTTGGTTTTACCTATGGTGCAGTGATTTTGTGCCTGAAATATTTAACCATGCCTCATAAGCGTCCGATGTCATGTCCTGGGCCATCAGCCAAGTGGCAGAGAACCGCTTTAACACTTGAAAAAAGTTGGAAGTTATAAACAGCGGCATCAGGAAAAGGTAACACAGCTCTGGGACGCTACTGCCGGGAAAAGAATCTTTAAAGTTCTTTTGTTGCTTGACAATGCACCAGCCCAACCTAAGCATTTGGGCAGCATTCATCATAATATAACAGTATGTTTCCTGCCGTCTAACACAACATTGTTGATTCAACCACTCGACCAAGGTGTGATCCACATTCAAGGTGTTTTTATTACGGCGAACTATCTCTCAGATGCTGCAAGCAACAGACGATTTTGAAAATCCTGGGAGTTTCCCAATGGTGAGGGAATGGTGGAAGTTGGAACACTTGGCACAAATGGCGATGGACATGTTCCCACGTTTAGAACAGAGTCAGCATTTCAGTCGTTCCGTGCCGTCAACCCTTCTTCCCGACAAGCAAACTTATGCTGAAAAACAAAATGCTTCCAAGCAAACAACCCTCACCACTTTCTTCATATCGCTGCCATTCTGTGAGTCTTCCTTCATCCCTTGTTGTGCTTGATGTCCACCTTCTCCAGGTAAAGCTGCCAGACACCACAACAACCACTCATCTCCTGGAGCGAACACACCTGCCACTGTTGGTGAGCACTGTACACTCCAGTGTGTTAACTTTCTATGATCTATTATATTGAATATTCCCTTAAATTGATGAAATATAATACTAATGTTGTCTTGTGGTACTGCTTTTGTGTTATATTGGTATGAAAATATGAATAAATTACAGATAAAACATATTTAGGAAGCCATCTGGAACGCATCCCTATTTACTTCATTTAAATAATTATTCACATTATATGATTATGCGTTGACTGCAAGGAACATATCCCCTGCATGTAATAAGGATAAGGTGTATTGTGTATGTCAATGTGGAGTGGAGGGTGAGTTTGTAAATCTGGCAGGAGCAAAGGATGTTGGGAATGGTGATGGCAGAACACCACGGGAGAGATGTGGCACAGGTGGCAGAGAAGGAGTGCTAGGGCAGAGAGTGGCATGGTTGCAAAAACACTCAGCCCTGAGATATACCAGGCAAGGTCATTTGGCTCCAAGCAATTGGTTTATTGATCTTTACAGAATGTTTCTCTGGTGCTTCCGACTCCCTCCCCTCTCCATTCCCCTTTTCCCAACCATAATTCCCCTCTTCCTGTCCACTTTTCGCTCTGAGTCCACTGCAGAAACCTATATCAGAATCAGAATCACTGACATAAGATATGAAATATGTTTTTTTTACGGCAGCAGTGCAGTGCAATACATAAAATTACTATTGTAGTATGCAAAAGTCTTAGGCTCCCTAGCTATATATTTGTACTAAAGACCTTTGCACAGTACAGAATGTATAGAATTGGTCTTCTTATTAGATGAAACAATGTAGCAACAGAGCATTCTATTCAGAAGCATGCCCTTTGGCCCATCTAATCCATGGTGGCCTGTTTCTCTGCCTAGTCTCATCTTCCCTCTCCTGGACCAGAGCTTTGCATACTTCTTTTATCCAATTCTTCCTTAAATATTGCAATTGAATCCACCTGCAGCACTTTTCTGGCAGCTCATTCCACACTCACACCACCCTCTGCGTGAAGAAACTCCCCCTCTGTGGAATTCATTGCCACAGGCAGCTGTTGAGTCCGTCGAAGAGTATATTTAAAGCAGAAGTTGATAGATTCTTGATTAGTACAGATGTCAAAGGTTACAGAGAGAAGGCAGAGAATAGGGTTGAGAGGAATAATAAAACAAACATGACGGAATGGTGTAGTAGGCTCAAAGGGCCAAATGAACTGATTCTGCTCCTATGTTTTATCATCTTGTGGTCTAAACTTTAGATAGTTCCTTTCACATCAGGAAACAAATGAAAGCAATTGTTGTCAACAACTATCTATCTGTAATGTCCCACAAAAGCTGTATCAATTTTCAAAACGTTTTTATGAAATATGCAGCTACCAGCAGCATAAGAAATTGCCCCTGTATTCCCTGTAATTCAATCATAATCAAATGATGAATCACATTGTCAACTGGTAGAAACTCCTCAACAATAATCTGCACTCTGGGTCTGGCTGGAATACCTCTTGGACTATGTAGCACCAAACCTGATGACAATGTTTCCTACCAGAGATAGGAAAAGGTTGGAGTGTTCAGAAAGGAGGTATGAATGCTGACTCTTGAAATGCTGGTAGCATTTGATTGAGTTTGAGAACAAGGACTTTTTGTAAATTCATTATGTGGAGAAAATCATCTTTGACTGTGAGGTTTATAGATAGGGTATATGCCAGCAAATGCTGAAAATCCAAAGCAACACACACAAAATGCTGTAGGAACTCAGCAGGTCAGGCAACATCTATGGAAAAGAGTAATTGGTCGAATATTTACTCTTCTTGGTAGATGCTGCCTGACCTGCTGAGTTCCTCCAGCTTTTGGTGTCAACGCAAGCAGATTTTTTTTCCCCGTAAGGTTGGGTGAGACTAGATCTAGGGGTCATAGGTTAAGGGTGAAAGCTGAAACCTGAGGGGGAACCTCTTCAATCAGAGCATGGTACAAGTATGGAGCAAGCTGCCAGTGGAAGTGCTGGATGCAGGTTTGATCTCAGCATTTAAGAGAAGTCTGGGTAGTACTATGGATAGGAAGGCTACAGTCTGGGTGTGGGCAGATGGGACTTGACAGAATAAAAGTTCGGCAGAGACTAGACCTGGGGATCACGGACTCCTCGGTTAGTGGTAGGGGACCATGGCATAAAAAAAGTTTGGAAACCCCGGGACTAGATGGTGTAAAGGGTAATCCTGAAGATGGCAGTAATGCAACAGTGTGAATGCCAACTGCCGGAAAAACTCAAGGAAGAAGAAGAAAAAGATGGTGTAAAGGGCCTGTTTCAGTTTGGTTGGATCATAGGAACAGATCCATCAGTCTATCTAGTCCATGCTAAACTGTTATTAAGTCTAGTCCAATCAATCCACACCCAGACCAGAGCTCTCCATCCTCCTCATATCCATCCATTTATCCAAATTTTGAAGCTTTGACTTCTCCCTGGTACGTTCATTCATTATGTGCTGTCTTAAATGACGTAGGCGATCATGGTGCTTACAAATTTATCCACAGAGTGGTTTGCCATTGCCTTCCCCTGGGCAGCACCTCCACAAGATGAGAGGGCACAGTTTTAAGGTGCTTGGAAGTAGGTACAGAGGAGATGACAAGGGTAAGTTTTTTATCCAGAGAGTGGTGAGTTCGTGGAATGGGCTGCCGGCGATGTTGGTGGCGGCAGATACGATAGGGTCTTTTAAGAGACTCCTGGACTGGTACATGGAGCTTAGAGAAATAGAGGGCTATGGGTAACCCTAAGTAATTTGTAAGGTAGGGACATGTTCAGCACAGCATTGTGGGCCAAAGGGCCTGTATTGTGCTGTAGGTTTTCTATGTTCTATGTTCTAAGACTGGTAAACCCAGCCATCATCCATTTTCCTCAGAGGCTGTCCCCCTGGCATCAGTGGCTGTACAACCAGGGTGGTTGTGCTCTGTGACTATGACTGGAGAGCAGACAGGCGAAGTGGAAGGTTGTGACTACAGGAGACAAAATGTTTCATTACTACTGGGCTGCCATCTGGATTGATGGGATTACCTTCACTCAGTTTTATAACGTTCTTTAAATGACAAAACCATCAACTTCACTTATAATTGAAATCTGCTAACTAATTCTAATTGACCATCAAAATTCAATTTTAACCACAAAAGTGCATTCATTAGTGCTCAAGCATATAATTCCTAAAAAAATCCAGGTTGCATTTCTACTTTTTTTCTTCTGGCACATACAGTTAGAAAAATATTGTTTCAGAAATAATTAACAATGATAAATAATGAAAAGTTCTGCATTAATAGTACAGTTAAGACAGTTATACATTTGGTGCTCAATAAATATAGTATAATTGCCATTTAGTTTGTTTGTTTCCCAAGCCTTATTTTAGTCATTTTGTTTTAAATTATTTAAGAAATCAGTAACGGCATTTGGATAATAAATGTGTAGTAATTGTGGTAAATTGCTGGAGGAAAAGATACAAGGTCCCAATGCACAAGTAATTTTAGTAATAAATAATTGTTTATGTATTATTTCTAAACAGATTCAAGAAAACAACCTTGAATTAAATCTATTTACGCAAAAATAAATGCTTGGTAAATACTAGATTAAGTCCACATTGATTGCAAAAAGGTTAACAGCTAGTGGGTATGACATCAGTCAGAATTTAGGTGTTAGCTTGAATTTACTTGTGGAACAACAAAGTTTATTTAGGGCCTTAAAAAAAGGTTAGTCTATTGCATCAAACTTGACTGTTGAAGGCCTAAATGCAATTTAAAATATTCAAGGTGATTTCTATTTATGCATAAAAAATCAATGTTAGAATCAGGAAATCACAAGATCAATTAGGACAAAAGTATGCTAGGCTTTATTTTTTTTTTGCTCCATTAAACTTAGTGATACCCAAGCTACATTTTTTGGGAACAAATTGGGTAAGAGTTTCCAACTAACCTCACTAGGTTCATTTTAGCAAATCAGGTTCTTGAATCAGCATGGTTAACCTCGCTCACCTCAACACTGAACTGATTTGACAATCTGTGGTCTCTCCAACTCGTGTTCTCAGCATTATATACAGAGTTATGCTCTGTATGCACACATTTGTTTATTTATCTGTCTATCTATTTATGTGTATTTGCAATAGTTTGTCTTCTTTTGCACATTGGTTGTTAGTCTTTGTGTGTGTGTGATATTTCATTGATTCTTTTGTATTTCTTTGTTCTGAAATCAAATCTCAGGGTAGTATAAAGAGATATAGAATGTATTTTGATTATAAATTTACTTTGAACTTTAAAATCTGTTATTTCTGCCCCTCTCAAATACCTCAGACCTGTTGCTTAGAGAGATGCACCCTTGGGTTCTGAAGGAAGTAGCTGGAGAGATTGTGGAGGCATTAATAATGATCTTTCAAGAATCGATAGATTCTGGCATTGTATCAGATGGCTGGAAAATTTCAAAAGTTACTCTGCTATTTAAGAAGGGTGGGAGGCAGCAGAAAGGAAACTATAGACCTGTTAGCCTGACATCAGTGGCTGGGAAGTTGGTGCAATCGATTGCTAGGGATGAGATTATGGAGTAACTGGAGACACAAGACAAGATAGGCCAAAGCCAGCATGGTTTCCTGAAAGGAAAATCCTGCCTGTCTAACCTACTGCAATTTTTTGAGGAAATTACAAGCAGGGTAGACAAAGGAGATGCAGTGGATGTTGTGTATTTGGATTTTCAGAAGGCCTTTGACAAGGTGCCACACAGGAGGCTGCTTAGCAAGATAAGAGACCATGGAATTACAGGGAAGTTACTAGCATGGGTGGAGCATTGGTTGATTGGCAGAAAGCAGAGAGTGGGAATAAATGGATCCTATTCTGTCTGGCTGCCAGTTACCAGTGGAGTTCCACAGGGGTTGGTGTTGGGACTGTTGCTTTTTACAATGTTTGTCAATGATTCGGACTATGGGATTATTGGATTTTTGGCTAAATTTGCCGATGATAGAAAGATAGGTGGAGGAGCGGGTAGTATTGAGCAAACAGAGAGCCTGCAGAGAGAAGTAGATAATATCGGGGTTAGGGGAGTTGGTAAAGAAGTGGCAAATGGAATACAATGTTGGAAAATTTTTGGTCATGCACTTTGGTGGAAAAAATAAATGGGCAGACTATTATTTGGGTGGGGAGAGAATTCAAAATGCAGAGATGCAAAGGGACTTGGGAGTCCTTGTGCAGGATACCCTAGAGATTAACCTCCAGGTTGAGTTGGTTGTGAAGAAGGCGAATGCAATATTGTCATTCATTTCGAGAAGTATAGAATGTAAGAGCCGGGATGTGATGTTGAGGCTCTATAAGACACTCATGAGACCACACTTCCAGTATTGTGTGCAGTTTTGGGCTCCTTATTTTAGAAACGATATATTGACATTGGAGAAGGTTCAGAGAAGATTTACAAGAATGATTCCAGGAATGAAAGGGTTACCATATGAGGAACGTCTGGCAGCTCTCGGGCTGTATTCCCTGGAGTTCAGGAGGATGAGGGGGGATCTCATAGAAACATTCTGAATGTTAAAAGACCTGAACAGATTAGATATGGCAAAGTTATTTCCCATGGTAGGGGAATCTGGGACAAGAGGGCACAACTTCAGGATTGATGAACGTCCATTTAGAACAGAGATACAGAGAAATTACTTTAGTCAGAGGGTGGTAAATCTGTGGAATTTGTTGCCACGAGCAGCTGTGGAGGCCAAGTCATTGGCTACATTTAAGGCAGAGATAGATAGGTTCTTGATTAGCCAGGGCATCAAAGGGTATGGGCAGAAGTTGTTATGAATGGAGAAATTGGATCAGCCATGATTGAATGGCACAGCAGACTTGATGGCCTGCTTCTGCTCCTAAATCTTATGGAGATATGTGATTTCACTTGTCTTGATCCCATGCACCCTTCCTGGAACTAAGAAACATGAGAAATCTCACCCTCTCCTTGGACACATATCACAGCCTCTCCCAAATGTCAAAGCTGAATGCCAGTGGGTTTTATGTAAGCCTGCTGTGAAAATAGTTCAGTTCTCTCAGTGCCATTTTCAAGCACAAGCAAGTAATTCTTGATCAATTCACGATGAAGTCTACACCTAGCTCCGGAAGGGCAGATTGCTAGTGTGGTGGTTTGCTTAAAGCTTTACAGTGGCAGCAAGTGAAAGGTGAAAAGCTTAAGGGGAACATGAGGGGAAGCTTTCTCACTCTGAAGGTTGTACAAATGTGGAACGAGCTTCCAGTACCAGTGGTGCATTGAAGCTTGATTTCAACATTCAAGTGAAGTTTGGATAGGTACATGGATGGTAGGGCTCTGTTCCTGGTGAAAGTCAATGGGAGTAGGCAGTTCAAAAGGTTTCAGCATGGACTAGATGGGCCAAAGGGCCTGTTTCTGTGCTGTACTTCTCTGTGACCCTACGACACTGTGACAAATGAAGCTAAAAAAGAACCTGAAGGTAATTGCCATTTAATATGAGTTTCCATCCTTATTAATCACTTATTCCTTTTTAAATCAAAGTGATATATCCAATTAGCATTGTTCTGTGGTGACTGAACCCTGATGAAATTTACAGCTGTCACTAAAGCATTGCACTATTATTCCTCTGCCATTGTAACTTCGGCAGATGTGCATCAGAAACCCTGCATCAGCACATAAGGTAGCCCAGTTTGAGCAGCTGCTGGGGCAGTTCTAGGGTCATGATTGTTTTTGATGTATTGACATGACTTTTATCCATATTATCCATGAGTCAGTGTAGCCTCCAACCTGATGGCTTGAACATTGATTTCTCTAACTTCCCTTCCTCCCCATCCTTATTTATTTATTTATTTATCTATCTATCTATCCATCCATCCATCCTCCTCCCCCACACCTTCTGTCTCTTTTTTCTCTCTCTGTCCCTCACAATCATTCCTTGCCTGCTCTCCATCTTCCTCTGGTGTTCCCCTCCCCATTCACCCGAGGCCTCCCGTCCCATGATCCTCTCTCTTCCCCAGCTCTGTATCCCTTTTGCCAATCAACTTTCCAGCTCTTAGCTTCATCCCTCCCCCTCCGGTCTTCTCCTATCATTTCGGATCTCCCCTCCCCCTCCCACTTTCAAGTCTCTTACTATCTCTTTTTTCCGTTAGTCCTGACAAAGGGTCTCAGCCTGAAACATCGACCGCGCTTCTTCCTATAGATGCTGCCTGGCCGTTGCTTGAATTTCCAGCATCTGCAGATTTTCTCGTGTTTGTGTACTGTGTATTGATGCTTTATTAAACACCTCTTCACATAGAGAGCATGCTCACATCAGCCAATATGGTCCGGTTTGGTGCAACAAGCTCTCAAATTGATAGTTACTGTTGGATGATTGGCTGTAGTCCACCATCACTACAGGACTTGTATATTTCTAGGATGAAGAAGTGGGGAAGAAAAAACATTGCAGTCATCACCCACCCAGCATACTGCCTTTTCCAAAAACTCCTTTCTTGAAAGTTCTATAGGGGTATTAAAACAAATATTCACACTATTTTAAAAGTTTCTTCCCCCAGGTGGTTAAACTTATTAACTATTCTAGCTTTCCCCTACACGCCCTCTATCTATAAACCCCTGTAACTGCATTGCACTGTTAGTTCATTATGTGCCATGTCACATGACATACAATCATGGTCCTCCCATGACCATGATCACCTAGAACAGAGAACATAGAACAGTACAGCACAGGAACAGGCCATTCAGTCCACAATGTTGTACCAAACCAGCTAAAATATAAATAAAAAACACCTCAAAACTAATCCCTCTTCCCTACACAATGCCCATATCCCTCCATCTTCCTTATATTCATGTGCCCATCTAATCGTCTCTTAAAAGCCTCTAATTTTTTTGCCTCTACCACCATACCAGGCAGTTTGAACCTACCCCTTCTCACCTTCACTGCATGTCCTCTGGTATTTGACATTTCAACCCTGGGAGACAGATAATCCCTGTCTACTCTATCTATGCCTCTCATAATCTTTTAAACATCTATCAGATCTCACCTCAGTCTCTGCCACTCCAAAGAAAACAACCCAAGTTTGCCCAGCCTCTCGTGATAGCACATTCCTCTAAACCAGGCAGTATGCCGGTAAATCTCTCCTACATCCTTAGAAGCCACAGCATCCTTTCTACAGTGGGGTAACCAGAACTGTATGCAGTACTCTAAACATGGCCCAACCAGAGTTCTATAAAGTTGCAACATAACTCAGTGCCTTGACTAATACACGCAAACATTCTACAAACCTTCTTAACCACCTTATTGAGCTTTGTAGCCACTTTCATAATTGTTCTTTGCAAATTTTTATGTAGAAATGGTTTTCCATTACCTTCTTCTGGGTCTTTACAAAATGGGGGACCCCCGCCATTATCTATACTAGTCAGAGATTGTCTGCCTGAAATCAGTGGTCACATAACTAGGACTTGTGATCTGCACCAGCTGCTCATACGACCAACCACCACCTTCTCCCATGGCTTCACGTGACCCTGATTGGGGTCTAAGTAGGTGCTACACCTTGCCTAAGGGTGACCTGGAGGCTAGCGGAGGGAATGAGTGTCTTATATCTCCATTGGTAGAGATGTATCTCCACCCCACCTCCTACTGCACTGCACTGTAAACACGTTAAAGCACTTTTTATAATGCTGTTTATATTGTAAATATGTGATGGTATTTATGTATTTATCTTCCAAAGGACCACAACCTTATTGTAGGGTTTGGAGTGTTGTGTGCCTCAATGACCTGGAGAGCTATGCTGGTCTTATCCATTTCCAGCTCTCATGACAGGGACAAAGTGTTGGACTTTGAGTGGCAGAAGTAAAAGGTGCCAAGCCCCAAATTTCATTTCTATCCCAGCCTAATGTGTGAGTGTTCATCTCAGAAGCACAAGCTGGAAACCTGAATGTAAATTTAAGGAAATGTTTGAAGTGCTCTTTTTTTTAACATGGCCAATCCAGTTTAACCTCAACCATGCCTCTCAATAGTTGAAAGCAAGGACTATGTAATTACTATGGTCCACTATCTTTGTCTTTATTGCAAAAGGGTTTGTGTGCAAGGGCAAGGTTGTTCACACTGTTGGTGGAACTCCAGCTGAAGTTAGAACATAGAACAGAACTGGAACTTCAGCCCACAATGTTGAGTCAAAATACTTAAACTAATAATCAAAAGGTAATTTCTCCTGCCTACTCAATGATCAATTTTTTTCATTTCCTCTACATTCACGTCCCTGTCTAAGAGCCTCTTGAACAGTGAATGAGTCTAGCACCAGAGGGCTAAACCTTAGAAGGACAAGCCTTTAGAACAGAGATGAAGGTCGGAAAATGGGGTTGAGAGTAATAATAAATCAGCCATGATCAGACCAAGTGGCTTAATTCTACTCCAATGTTTTATGATTTAAAGCAATCAAAAGTTGTTTATGCTCTCTTTCAAATCCAGGCCGTGTCCTAATGAACTGTTTCTGCAACTGTTCCAAAACCTCCACATCTTTTCTGCATGTAACAATTAAAACTGCATGCAGTACTCTCAATGTGGCCTAACATTAAGTTAATATACTTCCTTAATCTTATACTCTTGGGTGGCTGGGGGGAGATATGTCTCCACAAAGGAGGTGTAAGGTGCTCCTTCCTTCTGCTAGCCTGCAGATCACCCTTGGGTATAGTGTAGCACCTGCTTAGCCCCATCCTCCCCGATCAGGGTCACTGGAAGCCATGGGGACAGGTGGTGGATGGTCATATGAGCTGCTAGTGCATACCACAATCCTAGTTATGTGACCACTGACACCAGGCTGACAATCTCTGAAGAGTATTGATAATGGCTGGAGTCACCCGTCTTGTAAAGGCATTGCCCAGAAGATGGCAAAAGCAAAGCCACTTCTGTAGGAAAATTTGACATGAACAATTATGGTCATGAGATGATGATCGCTTACATCATATGACATGGCACATAATGAAGATGGTGATTACTTTTATACTAAGTATATCAACTGTTGGAGACAAGTATGCCATATATTTTCTCTACTCTATTTACTTGTGTTGTTTCTTTCGGAGAGTCATAGAGTGCTACAGCAGAGAAATGGGCCTTTGACTTATTTAGTCCATGCTGAACAATGGGCTTGTGCCTCAATGAGTACACAGGTACTCCTAAATATCTTACCATTTACTGTATACCTTCCTCTTACATTTGACCTCCCAAAATGCAAGAAGTCATACTAGTCTGCCATTGCACTGTCCACATTTCTTATTGTATATATTGCTGAATCCTTTGACAACCTTTTTCACTCTTCCAATTTTTGTGTCAGCTGCAAATTTACTGCTCAGACAGCAAGCAATATCATTCAAATAGTTCATCTATGTTGCAAATAATGGAATTCCCAAACCCGTTCTTTGTGAAACACTCTTGATCACAGACCTCCAAAGCGAGTAATACCTCCTCTCCACTGTCCTCCATCTTCTAAGCCCAAGCCAGTTCTGCATCTAGTTTAGCAAGTCTCCATTGATGCTATGTGTCTTTATTTTATGGATTATCGCACCATGTGAGAGTTTGTCAAAAGCTTTACCAATGTCTTTGTGTAGAAAATTCACTACCTTACTCTCATCAATCATCATCATCACCTCCTCAATAAAAGCAGAGGTTTGTAAGACATGACCTTCCACACATGAAGCCATATAGACTATCCCAAACATGTTTGCATTTTACCAGATTGAGTAGATCCCTTTGCTATGATTCTTCAGTAACTTCCCTACCATTAATATATGAGTCACTGACCTATAGTTTCCTGGTTTATCTCTTTTACCCACCTTAAAAGGGTAAACAACAATGTCTAGTCTCCAGTCTCCTGGGCTAGAGTTGCTATGTTACTGTTTACACCTGTTGCTAGTAAGGATACAAAGACCCCTGTCCCAAAGACCCAGCAGTCTTCTGTCTTGCCTATCTCAAAAACTAGGGATATATCCTATCAGACCCAGGAGATTTATCCACCATAAAGTTCTTCAAGCAGATCAGCGTCTTGTCTTTCTTGGTGTCAACATAATTTAGATTAACAGCAGACACCTCCCTAATCTCACTATTAAATGTGTACAGAACTCTTGATAGGGTTTCACCGGGGGCCTCTACATCCTTGTTCTAGTGCTTGCCACTAAATCTCCATTTAAAAGGTCCTTCTGATGTTTGCTGATTGGAGGTAGTAGATATTCAGCCTCCCTGTTGTTAACATTAAACTCCTTTCCATTTAAAAAGTAAATTTCCCAATTCATGTTCTCAGCAGGAAGCAAAGATAAGGAGAAGCATTCCATTTCAAAGGTTTGAACATGGCTCCCTACTGAGTACATTGAATCGCCAAATCTATTCTAACATTTCAGTTGAAAGTATGTCTCATACATTTGATCTGAATTTACGCTTTAGTAAAATAGTCCATCCTATAATTCCATGTCTGAAAAGATTTCAATCAGTTTAGATTAAACATCAGTGAAGAGGAGAAAAAGCACTGATTTGGCTATTGACACTGAGTAAAGGCCATAAAGGTAAAATAAATAGGAGCAGGTGTTGACCATCTTGTCCTTTGAGCCTGCATTGCTATTCACTAAGATCTTTTCTGATCCACTTCAACACGGTAGCCTTGTCCTATCCCTATACTGTATCTCTGACCTCACTTGATATCCACAAATCTCTCAGTCTCTCTCTGGCATAAATTGAGCATCTGAGTCTCCACAGTTCACTGGAATAGAAAATGTTGAAGATTCACCGACTCATGGATAAATTTCTTCTCATTCTAATCCTGAACAGTCTACCTCTTATTCTGCTAATATTGACCCTGGTTGTCAATTATTCAACTGTGGATGCATCTTCCCTGCCTTTCAGGTTGTGTTAGATGCACTCTCATCCTTCTGACAGAAATGTGGGAAGTTGGGTAGACACAGGGCAAAGAAAAGTCGAAGAAATAAAATACAGGACTTGAATGTAGGTTTGTTGAAAAATATTATGAGACTCATTGAGGGCAAAGGCTATTGGTGTGAACCAATATATAGTCAAATAAGCTTTTGGATTGGTTGGAGTTAATTGGAAGACAATAAAACCATAAGATATAGGAGCACAATTAGGCCATTTGGCCCATCGAGTGTGCTCTGCCATTTTATCATGGCTGATAAGATATACTATCTGTTTGGCATTTAAGGCATATACACCGAGTCCCTTGTTTATCAGTACACCTGCAAATATTAATCAAAAACATTATATGGCAGCAACTCAATGCATGGAAGCATGCAAGCATGGTAAGGAGGTTCAGATGCTGTTCAGACAAACACCACAATGGAGAAGAAATGTGATCTAAATTATCTTGACCGTGGAATGATAGTTGATGCCAGATGGGGTGATTTTGGTCTCTTAGAAAATGCTGATCTCTTGGGATTTTCACAGACAACAGTCTCTAAGAGTTTACAGAGAATGGTGTAAAAAAAAGAAAAATTCCAGTGGGTGGCAGTTCTATTAATGAGAGAGATCAGAGGAGAATGGCCAGACTGGCTCAAGCTGACAGGAAGATAACAATAACTCACATAATCACACGTTGTAATAGTGGTGTGAAAAAGAGTATGTTTGAATGCCTGTGTTACCCTGAAGTGGATGGCCTACAGCGGCAGGTGACCACAGATATATCTTCACTGGCCACCTTATCAGGTACAGGTGGTACCTAGTAAAGAGACCACTGAGTGTGGTTTGTGACTTGTTAAAGAATGGTTTAATTCTCAGTGGGGGAGAGACTTGAATCAGGAGTGAAGTTGGAGTTTTTGAAGTGTGAATACTATGGTATAAAACTGGAAATTTTCTGAAATTTCTTCAGACCAGGCAGCACCACTGAGGAGAAGAACAGAGTGAACATTTCACGTCAACTTTTTATTACCAAGAGTTATGAGTCTTTGAAATGTACAACCCAGAAGACTGTGAATACTGATCTACAGATTATATTTAAGTCAGAGATCAATATATCTTTAGATATCAATGGAATCAAAGATATATTGGCTAATATGGTAAAAGATCAGCCATAAACATTGACACAATGGATTCCACAGAATGGCAGGAGTGCCGTATTAGCATAACGGTTAGCATAATGCTACTAGAAGTCAGTGACCCAGGTTCAATTCCCAGTGCTGTCTGCGAGGAGTTTAAATGTGTGTGGGTACCCTCCGAGTGCTGCAGTTTCCTCCCAGATTCCAAAGTCGTACTGTTTAGTAGATTAATTGGTGACCAGGGTGTAATAGGGCAGCGCAGGCTCATTGGGCATGTTACCATGCTGTATCTCGAAATAAATTTTAAAAATCTGAGGTGTGTATTGCTAATATGTATTTTTTTTCTCTCTGCTAACAGATTCTTTCAATAATATCCTGAAGCCAGAGAGACTGAGAGAGAGATGGGAAGGGATTCATAGGAAAGGACGCAGAATCTCCCAGCGATCAATCAGCAAAGAACGATGGGTTGAAACATTGGTGGTTGCTGACACTGAAATGATAGAATACCATGGCAGTGAAAATGTGCAGTCATACATCTTTACTATAATAAATATGGTAAGGTTAATTGAATTTTGTGTGCTTGTAATTTCCTAGAAATAGAATCATCCATAGGTGATTCTGCACAATAAGCCTACCAGGCAGCAACTATGGATGGAAAGAAACAGTTACGTTTCGGGCTGAGACTCTTCGTCAGGACCTCTAGTCCGATAAAGGGATTTGGCCCAAAGCATTGACTGTTTAGAAACATAGAAGCATAGAAAACCTATAGCAAGATACAGGCCCTTCAGCCCACAGAACTGTGCTAAACATGTCTTTACCTTAGAAATTACCAAGGGTTACCCATAGCCCTCTATTTTTCTGACCTCCATGTACCTGTTCAGGAGACTCTTAAAAGACCCTATCGTATCCGCATCCACCACCGTTGACAGCAGCCCATTTCACGCACTTACCACTCTCTGCGTAAAAAACTTACCCCTGACACCTCCTCTGTACCTACTTTCAAGCACCTTAAAACTGTGCTCTTTTGTGCTAGCCATTTCAGCCCTGAGAAAAAGTCTCTGACTATCCATATGATCAAAGCCTCTCTTCATTTTATACACCTCTATCAGGTCACCTCTCATCCTCCGTTACTTCAAGGAAAAAAGGCCGAGTTCACTCAACCTGTTTTCATAAGGCATGTTGCCAAATCCAGGCAACATCTTCATAAATCTCCTCTGCACCCTTTCTATGGTTTCCACATCCTTCCTATAGTGAGGCGACCAGAACTGAGCACAGTACTCCAAGTGGGGTCTGACCAGGATCCTATATAGTGGCAACATTACCTCTCGGCCCCTAAACTCAATCCCACGATTGATGAAGGCTAATGCATTGTATGCTTTCTTAACCACAGAGTCAACCTGCGCAGCAGCTTTGTGTGTCCTATGGACTTAGACCCCAAGATCCCTCTGATTCTCCACACTGCCAAGAGTCTTACCATTAATACATTACTACTGTATTGTGCCATCATATTTAACCTATCAAAATGAACCACTTCACACGTATCTAGATTGAACTCCATCTGCCACTTCCCAGCTCATTTTTGCCTCCTATCAATGTCCTGTTGTAACCTCTGACAGAACTCCACACTATCCACAACACCCCCAATCTTTGTGTCATTAGCAAATTTATTAACCCATCCCTCCACTTCCTCATCCAGGTCATTTATAAAAATCACAAAGAGTAGGGGTCCCAGAACAGATCCCTGAGGCACACAACTGTTCACTGACTTTCATGCAGAATATGACCCATCTACAGCCACTCTTTGCCTTCTGTGGGCAAGCCAGTTCTGGAACAACAAAACAATGTCCCCTTGGATTACATGCCTCCTTACATTCTCTATAACCCTTGCATGGGGTACCTTGTCAAGTGCCTTGCTGAAATCCATATACACTACATCTACTGCTCTTCCTTCATCAATGTGTTCAGTCACATCCTCAAAAAATTCAATCAAGCTCGTAAGACAGAACCTGCCTTTGACAAAGCCATGCTGACTATTCCTAATCATATTATACCTCTTCAAATGTCTATAAATCTTGTCTCTCAGGATCTTCTCCATTAACTTACCAACCACTGAAGTAAGACTCACTGGTCTATAATTTCCTGGGCTATCTCTACTCCCTTTCTTGGATAAAGGAACAACATCTGCAACCCTCCAATCCTGCAGACCCTCTCTTGTCCCCATTGATGATGCAAAGATCATCGCCAGAGGCTCAACAATCTACTCCAGTTCATTCATCTCGCCCCAGTGACTTATCCAACTTGATGCTTTCCAAAAGCACCAGCACATCTTCTTTCTTAATATCTACATGCTCAAACTTTTTAGTCTGCTGTAAGTCATCCTTACAATCACTAAGATCCTTTTCCTTAGTGAAAACTGAAACATCGTACTCATTAAGTATCTCTGCTATATCCTTTGCTTCCATACATACTCTTCCACTGTCACACTCGATTGGTCCTATTCTCACATGTCTTAACCTCTTGCTCTTCACATATTTGTAGAATGCCTTGGGATTTTCCTGAAACCTGTGTACCAAGACCTCTCATGGCCCCTTCTGGCTCTCCTAATTTCTTTCTTAAGCTCCTTCCTGCTAGCCTTATAATCTTCTAGATCTCTATCATTACCTAGATTTTTCAACCTTTCATAAGCTCTTCTTCTTGACTAGATTTACAACAGCCTTTGTACACCATGGTTCCTGTACCCTACCATCCTTTCCCTGTCTCATTGGAACGTACCCATGCAGAATGCCACGCAGATATCCCTGAACATCTGCCACCTTCCTTCCATACATTTCCCGGAGAGCATCTCTTTCCACGTTCCTGCCTGATGGCATCATATGATGGAACAAGAGTGCCTGAGAAAAGCAACACAGTCACAGAGGAAAAAAAGTGATAAGATAATACCAGAGGACAAGAGGTCAGGGGATTTGTAAAACTGTGCTGTGCCTTTATACACATGAGAAAAAATTGGCGACACAAAATGTCTCTGGGCTAGTGTAAGCAAAAATGTTGGAACGTGAATCAAGGAAAATAGATTACGGCTGGAGGCTGACAGCCGGACTCAGTGAAGTCCACAGTCAGTAACAGCACAGGTACATTCTAACCGTGTTCACTAGATAGTAATCAGACCGTTTTCCTCATCTTCGGTCATGCTATGAAAAATACCTGCAACACCTTGCTGACATCAACTAATTGTCTGAGGTCGACAGGATTCAGAGCTTCAGGTTCCTCAGAGTGAACACTGACAATAGCCTGAGCTGGTCCAACCACATACTTACTACAGCCAAGAAAGATCAGTGGTGCCTCTGCTTCCTCAGGAGGTTAAAGAACTATAGTATGTCACCTATGACTTTCATTGTTGTTAACAGTTACTGTTCTATAGATTGGCTAACTTTGCCCACAGGAAAAAGAATCTCAGGATTGTATGTGGTGATATGTATGTACTCTGATAGTAAATTTTACTTTGACGTTTGACATTCACCAATTTTTATCAATACACCACAGAAAGCATTCTATCTGGATGCATTAATGGTTTGATATGGCAACTGCTCTGCATGTGACCACAAGAAACTGCAGTGAGTTGTGGTCACAGCTCAGCGAATCATGGAAAGGTAGCCAGCATTATTAAGTGTTTCATTCACCCTGGACATTCAGCAATTTCCTCACTTGCAGATCCCAGTCAGTTCGGATTGGCAACAACATCTCCTCCACAACCTCCATCAGCACAGGTGCACCTATCTGCTTAGCCCCCTGCTCTAATTGCTTTATACTTACGACTGAGGCTAAGCACAGCTTCAGTGCAGTTTCTAAATTTCCTGATGACGCCATTATCGTTGGCTGAATCAAAGGTGGTGCTGAATCAGCATTGAGGAGGAAGATTGAAAATGTCCCTCAACAACAACCTCTCAATCAATGTCAGGGACCAGATTGTTAACTTCAGGAGGAGGAAACTGGAGGTCCGTGAGCCCTTTCTCATTAGCATATGAGAGGTGGAGAGGATCAGCTGCTTTAAATTCCTCGGTGTTGTCATTTCAGAGGATTTGTCCTGGGCCTAACATGCAGGTGCAATTGCAAAGAAAATACCACAGCACCTTTAATTCATAGAAACATAGAAAACCTACAGTACAATACAGGCCCTTCGGCCCACAAAGCTGTGCTGAACATGTCCTTACCTTAGAACTACCTAGGCTTACCCATAGCCCTCTAGGGGCTTCCTTAGAGGCTTGCAAAAATTTGCATAGTATCTAAAACTTTGACAAACTATCTATTGATGTGTGATGGAGAATATATTGACTGGTTGCATCACAGCATGGGGTGGAAACACCAGTGCCCCTGAACAGAAAATCAGAATTAGAACCAGTATCATAATGCTGTTCCTGGTCTTCAATACCATAATTCCCTCCAGACTTGATAGGAAGCTCGGTCTGCATCCTGCCTTGGATCCTAGACTTCCGATCAGATCACCGACAGGTGGTAAGTATGGGCTCCCTCACCTCTGCACCTCTGACCCAAGGTTGTGTCTTGAGTCCCCTCCTCTACTCCATTTACATTCATGACTGTGCTGCCACACACAGCTCCAATATGCTGATCAAATTTGCAGATGACACGACATAGATCGGCCTTATTTCTAGCAGCGATGACACAACCTGCACGGGAGAGGTTGACACCCTGACACAGTGTGACCAGGATACCAACCTCTCCCTCAATGTCCAAAGAAAAAGAGAGCTGATTGTGGATTACAGAAGAAATGGAGGCAGGCATGTCCTGATATCAGCATCAATGGGACTACAGATGAGAGGGTGAGTAGTTTCTTGTTCCTCGGTATACACTTCACTGAAGATCTCACCTGGACTGTACATACCGGCTGTGTGGCAAAAAAAGCACAACAGTGTCTCTTCCACCTCAGGTAATTGGAGTTCAGCATGGGCCCCCAAATCCTCAAGATCTTCTACAAGGGCACCATTGAGAGCATCCTGACTGGCTGTATCACTGCCTGGTACAGGAACTGCACCACCTTGATCGTCGGGCACTGCAGAGAGTGGTACGGACAGCCCAGTACATCTGTGGATGTGAACTTCCCTCCATTGAGGTCATTTACAGCAGCAGGTGCAGAAAGAAGACCTGGAAGATCAGCAGGGACACCAGTCATCCCCAACTATTAACTATTTCAGCTGCTTCTGTCTGGCAAACAGTACCACAGCATTAAAGCCAGGACCAACAGGCTATGCGACAGCTTCTTTCTACAAGTCATTAGTTTTAAATTCACATGTCTGTACATTGTGATGGAGTCATAACACAAGGATTTTTCCTCCCTCACATTGTGGGACAGATGTAAGATTTAAACACGTTCAAGTTCAAATTCAGAATCTGAATCAGGTTTATTATCACCGGCATGTGTTGTGAAATTTGTTAACTTAGCAGCAGCATTTCAATGCAATACATGATAATATAAAAGGAAAAGAAATAAGTAAATCAATTATAGTTAAGTATATATGTGTATATTAGATAAAAAATAGTGCAAAAACAGAAATGATATATTTAAAATAGTGAGGTAATGTTCATGTGTTCAATGTCAAATTAGCAATTATATGTCAGAGGGGAAGAAGCTGTTCCTGAGTCTGCTGAGTGAGTCCCTTCAGGCTTCTGTATCTCCTACCTGATGGTAGCAATGAGAAGAGGGCACATCCTGGGTAATGGTGGTCTTTAATAATTGACGTTGGCTTTCTGAGGCACCGCTCCTTGAACAGGAGCTAGTACCTAAGATAGAGCTGCCTATTTTGACAACTTCTGTAGCTTTTCCTGATCATGTGCAGTAGCCCTTCCATACTAGATAGTGATGCAGTCAGTTAGATTGCTGTCCACGGTGCATCTATAGAAATCTGCAATTGATTTAAGTGACAAACCAAATCCCTTCAAACCCATAATGAAATATAGCCTCTGTCTTGCATTCTTTATTGCCGCATCAATATGTTGGGATCAGGTTGGATCCTCAAAGATCTTGACACCCAGGATCTTGAAATTGCTCACTCTCTCTACCTCTGATTCCTCTGTGAGGATTGGTTCATGTTTTCTCATCTTACCCTCCTGGAAGTCCACAATCAGCTCTTTTGTCTTACTGACATTGAGTGCCAGGTTGTTGTTCCAACACCACTCAACTAGCTGGTACACTCTCTGATCTCCATCTGAGATTCTACTAACAATGGCTTTATAATCAGCAAATTTATAGATTGAATTTGAGCTATGCCTAGCCACACAGTCATGGGTGTAGAGAGAGTAGAGCAATGGTCCAAGCACACACCCCTGTGGTGCACCAGTATTGATTGTCAGTGATGCGGAGATATTATCACCAGTCCGCACAGTTTGTGGGTCCAGTTGCAGAGGGAGGTACAGGGACCCAGGTTATATAGCTTATTGATGTTACAAAAAGTAAGATCCTATAAAAGATGGTAGGTAAGCCCAGTCCATTACAGGTGAAGCCCTCCCCACCATTGAGCACCTCTATATGGAGTACTGTCATAGGAAACCATCATCCGTAATCAAGGACTGCAGCAACCCAGGTCATGCTCTCTTCTCACTGTTGTCATCAGGAAGTAGGTACAGGAGCCTCAGGACTCACATCACTAGGTTCAGGAAGAGTTATTACCTCTCACTCATCCGGCTTGTGACATTGCCCCATCACTGAACTGTTCCTACAACATATGGGGCTCTTCATCTCATGTTCTCAATTTTTCTTTCTATCGATCTATTTATTTACTTTTTTCTTTCGTACTTGCTCATTTTAATACAATTTGTTTTAAATATATAAATACAATGTATACTGCACATTGGCTGTTTGTCCAACCTGTTGGGTGGTGATTCTGTTCTGACTTACTGAGAATGCCCACAAGAAAATGAATCTCTGGGTGTATAGTGAGATACATGTACTTTGATAATAAATTTACTTTGAACTTTGACTGTGTGCTTGGCAGTCAACACATACAGAGTGGGTAGAAAGGCCTGATTTTACACTGTATGACGGTATAACGTCCTGTTTTTACCTTATTAACTGACTTGCCCTTCATTGTACTGACAATAACGTTGTATTTTTTGCTTCTTGAGGCATAATCATTTCAATCTGCCCTTGGCCATCAGTCTGCTGCCCTGGTTGGGCATTTGATCTGGTCTTTTGGGCACTCTCTCCCTCCCTACCAACCCATAAGTCTGTGGAATGCGGAGGAAACCAGCACACTTGGAGGAAACTCGTACAGTCATGGATGAATCCTCACTGACAGTGGCAGTATTGAACCTGGTTCACTGGTGCTTAAAGCGTTATGCTAACTGTTCCACTACTGAGCCACCCTCAAGAAGCTGTCTTAGAGCCTGGTGGTGTGTGCTTTCAGGCTTCTATATCTCCTGTCCAATGAAAGAGTCCAGGGTGGGTGAGATTTTTGATTACGCTGCTTTACAAGGACCTTGCCATCCTCCTGAAGCTGCTTTCCCTAATGAGGGAAATCCTTTTTATTAATGGCCTAGTAGTTGTAGTGTCATAATTCGTCAGTATGTGCCTGTGTATGTGAATGATGATTCACATGCACAGCGGCTGATGTTTTTAATGTGTTTTTGTGCAGGGTAGGGCGATTGGGGGGAGGGGATCAATGTTTTTGTTGCATTTTTTGTGTGAGTGAGTTGCTGTTGTTAAGTTTCATGCAGGGAGGGGGTTGTGGATTGAGTGCTGATGTTCTTTTTGTCCTTTGTGCAGGGAAATAGAGGGGTTTGGGGTTTGATGATCATTTTGCCGTTTTTTTTTGTCACGAGGGGTGGGTTTGTTGTTTCTCTTTGAACTGTGATTTTTCTTTGTTTTGTGGCTATCTGGGGAAGAAGAAACTCAGAGCTGTATATTGCATGCATACATTGTCAAAAATGAACCATTGAATCTTTGAACAAGAATCCATGTATCCTGCTGTTTGTTACAAGTTCTGAGCTCACTCAGAGTTGAACTGAATGTGACAAGAATGCACACTGCTGAGGGATGCAGATAATGTTGGATTCATTCCTCATTTACATTGTGATCTTATAAACATATTTATAATCTTTTATGTGGTACTATATTACGTGTTTAATATGCAATGCACCAGTTCAGGCCTTAGGGATGTCACCTAACATGGTGATGTACATCCATGGAGTGGAAAGGGCTCAGTTTTAATAGATGTCATAAAATTCATTAATGATAATAACTGATTCAGATTCAGCCTAGTTCATTGTCACATACTCCAGGGAGCAGTGAAATTCATTGCTCGTACGAAACACTTAGAGTACAGAGTAGACCTGGCAATGATAAATGCAACAATAAATACAACACAACAGAATCGTTTTACCGATGGCAGTGCAGCCTGAAGTAGTGCAAAATGGAAACACTGGCTTGACAATCTCAGAATAACCGAGGGAATCTTATACATTGGCAAGACCACCGGGAAGGGATGATTGGTTTGGAAGTCTGACAGCCACAGGGAACAAGCCATTCTTGGGTCTGCTCATTCCTGTATCTCATCCAAGACGATAGAGAATCTTCTATCATGCCTTCCAGATCCTTATTTAGGTTGCGGATATGAATGACAGATGGTACTGGGCCCTGCACCTGCCCATGAAATACACCACTCGTCAAGGGCCTCCAGTCTCTGGTTCCATCATCAAGCCAATCTTCCAGACCAGCATAACATTGAAACTTGATCAAAGGTCTCACTGGAGTCCAGACACCACATCTGCTGTCCTGTCATGGTCATAGAGAAGTACAGCATAAAAACAGGTGTTTCAGCCCATGTAGTCCATGCAAAACTGCCTACTGCCATTGACTTTCACCGGGTCCATAGCCCTCCATACCCCTATCATCCATGTACTTATCACAACTTGTCATAAATTTTGAAATCATGCTTATAGGTGCCACTTGTGCTGGCAGCTCGTTCCTCACTGTCACAATCCTCTGAGTGAAGAAGTTTCCCCTCATGTTCCCCTTAAACCTTTCACCTTTCACCCTGAACCCATGACCTCTGGTTGTTGTCGCACCCAATCTTGGTGGAAAAAGCCTGCTTGCATTTTCCTTATTGACTTTCTTCGCCACGTCATCAGAAGACTCAGTCTGGCCCACAATAACATGATCTCCCATGCACAGAGCCATGCTGCCCATTCCTAATCAATCATTTTCTCAGATGCACATACCCCAGCTCTGACCTGTGTGTGTCTATAGACATGTAGTTAAATCCTAACTGGTTTACAAAATGACCCAGCAAACTACTCAATTTGTAATTAAAGGGGTAGTCCAGCCTGATATGCCAGTAACATCCACATTCCATGGTAAAATGGAAACATGTCTGCTTGGTTATTTGGCATTTCTCTTTGGAGCGAAGGTAGATGAGGCATGAGTTGACTGAGATGTACAAGATGATAAATGGTATAGATTGAATGGACAGCCAGAGGCTTTTTCCTCATTTCCTAGGGTGGAAATGGCTAATATGAGGGGCCATCTGGGAGGGAAGGGTTAGATTGACCTTAGAGTAGGTAAAAAACTATGCACAACATTATGCTCTGAGGGGCTTGTACTGTGCTGTACTGTTGTTTATTTTTTTATAGATTTGCAGCATAGAATTGGCCCTTCTGGTCCTTCAAGCCATGCTTAACAGCAATCCCTGATTTAGTCCTAGCTTAATCATGGGACAATGTACCAATCGGTATGTTTTTGGATGGTGGAAGGAAACCAGAGCCCCCGGAGGAATCTCACATGGTCATGGGGAGAATGTACAGGCTCCTTATAGACAGCAGTAGGAATTGAACCTGGGCCACTGGTATTGATACTATGCTAATAAGCCACCCAATGGATGTTTCATGCTCTGTGTTGGATGTTTTATGCTTGATATTCTCTTTGCAAGCGATGGGCTCTTAAGCATCACAGATATTGATTCTTTCATTATTGATGTCTATTCTTAAAGGACAAGAAAGAATTAGGAATCCCTCCATCTCTCCATTTCTCTTTCTTACTGTGAGATGCTTTATAATTAAGTGCTATGTGTTGAGTGTCAGATTTTGTTTGATTAAGCACCTAAGAAGTGACTAGAATTTTTTTTACTATATTGGAAAGTGCAAATGTGTTTTTTTGTTGGAAGAATCATATGCAAAATAAGGTTTATTATCACTGACATATGTTGTGAAATTTGTGGTTTTGTGGCAATAGTAACGTGCAATATATAAAAAAAACTACTATAAGTTACAATAAGAAATATATAAATGTAAATAACTTATGCAAAAAGAGAGCAAAATAGTGAGGGTAGAGCTCATGGATTCATAAACTGTTCAGAAGTCTGATGGCAGAGGGGAGGAAGTAGTTCTTTAAATGTTGTGTGTCCTCAGGCTCCTGTACCTCATTCCTAGTGGCAGCAATGAGAAGAGAGCATGCCCTAGCTGGTGGAAGTCCTTAAAGATAGATGTTGCCTTTTTGCCTTTTCAAAGTTCAAATTAAATTTAATTATCAAAATACATACATGTCACCAAATACAATCATTTTCATTTTCCTGTGAGCATAGTGGGTTAATCTATAGAATAATAACTATAACAGGATCAATAAAAGATCAGCCAGTGTGTAGAAGACCACAAACTGTGCAAATGCTAATATAAATAAATATCTAAAAATAATGAGAACACAAAGTAATGAGATAGAGAGTCCTTCAAGTGAGATCATTGGTTATAGGAACATCTCAATAAGCGGCAAGTGAGTGTAGTTATCAGCTTTTATTCAAGAGCCTGATGGTTGAGGGGTAATAACTGTTCTTAAACCTGTGGAGCAAGTCCTGAGGCTTTTGAACCTTCTACCTGATAGCAGCGGTGAGAGGAGAGCATGACTTGGGTGGTGGGGATCTCTGATGATGGATGCTGCTTTCCTGTGACTAGCATTTCATGTAGATGTGCTCAGAGATTGGAAGGGCTTTACCCATGATGTACTGGCTTGAATCCACTACCTTTTGAAGGATTTTCCATTCAAAGGCATTGCTGTTTCCGTACCACACTGTGATGCAGCCAGCCAATACACTCTCCATTGCACATCTGTAGAAGTTTGTCAAAGTTTTAGGTGTCATTCCAAATCTCTGCAGATTCCTAAGAAAGTAGTGTTTTTTTTTTGCAATTGTGCTGCGTCCAGAACAAGCCCTCTGTAATTGTAACACCCAGGAATTTAGGCTTGTTAACCCTCTCCACATCTGATCCTCTAATGAGGACTGGCTCCTGGATCTCTGGTTCCGCTCTGCTGAAATTTATAAACAGTTCCTTGCTCTTGCTGACATTGGTGATGTCATTCAGGGGTGGTGATGGTAGAAGTTTGAAATGACAAAATCCAACCATATGAGTCTCCTCATATGCATGCCCGTTAAATATGAATTCTTGTAGATTGATGCTTGAGAAGGGCTCAATCTGCTGTTATACTATATTGTATTTGTAATAAGATGTGGAAGGCAAAACAATGCCATGGAACTCATGCAAGAAATAGAATGCCAGTCATTCATTAATTAAGGTTAAGGTGAGGAAGCAGTGACTGAATAACAATTCCATAAAGCCAAATGTGTTTCAATCTGTGTTAGGGTTCTGAATTGAAGAGCCAATTAATTTCTCTCTCATGACATTGCCATAGGTTGCAAGCCTGTTCCATGATCCCAGTATCGGCAATGCTATTCACATCGTGTTGGTGAGACTCATTTTACTGGAGGAAGAAGAGGTACTTGTATTCTTACTTAAATTTTTGTTCGTTTCAACTATTTATTTAATCAAATTAGGTTTTGAAATAAATGTGTGTAGTTTCTAAAGATAACTTTAAATCAATAATTTATGTTTGAATTAAACTCAAAGGAACAATTATTAATTATCTGCCTTTTTTAAAAATGTAATCTCTTGGACGCTGTAGGTCTTGACATTTTATTGAGGATTGCATTTCTGAATATGTTTTTCTCAGTTCTGAATTGTTACATTATTTATATTTTAGAGATCCAGGTTCATTTTTTATTTAGAAATACAGCCTTTTGGGGCCAATGAGCTTGTGTTGCCCAGTTACAGCCATGTGACCAATTAACCCACCCATTCGTACATCAAGGGGGATGTGAGGGGCAAGTTTTACTCAGATAGTCGTGGACGTTTGGGGTGTGCTGCCTGGTATGGTGGTGGAGGCAAATCTATTAGAAGCTTTTAAGAGATGTTTGAATAGGCACATGGATATAAGGAAGATGGAGGGATATGGACATGGTGTAGGTAAGAGGGATTAGTGTTCGGATATTTTTGATTTGCTTTTTAGGTGGTTCAGCACAACATTGTGGGCTGAATGGCCTGTTCCAGTGCTGTACTGTTCTATGTTCTATGTCTTTGGAAGGTGAGAGGAAAGTGGAGGACCTGGAGAAACCCATGCGGTCACAGGGAGAACATAAAAAACTTTTTACATAGGTGACGGAATTGAAGATGGTTATTTAGTGGTTATGTAATAGCATTACACTCACCACTACTCAATTGTACTGCCACTCTATTGTTAATTAAAAATCATTTTCTTCTCAGTAATGCTACTTCAAGGAACCTATACCTAATGTTCCCCTGATTTGTCCTGCCGAAGGGTTTGGGCCTGAAACGTCGACAGTACTTTTTCTCCAGATACTGCCGGGCCTGCTGAATTCCTCCAGTATTTTGTGTGTGTTACTTGGATTTCCAACATCTGCAGATTTTCTTTTGTTTGTGATTGGATGCCCCTGATTGTTTCTGAGTGTAACATGGAATGCTTGCCAGCTGTCATATGGTATTTGATAAGCAAAACAGGAAATCAGAATAATATTTGAAGAATATGACCATAAGACCAGAAGATACAGGAGCAAAATCAGGCCATTTGGCACATCAAGTCTGTTCCATACTGATCTATTTCCCTCTCTGCCCCAATCTCCTACTTCTCCCCATATTCCATTGTGCCCTGACTATTAAAGCATCTATCAAACTCTGCTGTAAATACCCAATGACTTGGCCTCCACAGTCAGCTGTGAATGAATTTCACAGATTCACCATTCTCTGGCTAAAAAAATTCCTCCTAATCTCTGTTCTAAAGGGGTGCCCTTGTACTTTGAGGCTGTGCCCCAGACTCTACAACTATCACTCTGTCCTTTTATTGAGGCTGTGTATCAAACAAACTGTTATAAATATTTTCATTAACTTGAAATAAATTAAGCATATATTTAAAACAAATCAATGCAGCAATGCAGCAAGTTTTATGCATTTTCTAAAAGCAATGGTCAATTTCATAATTTTCCAGCAGTGAGAAATCTCTGAAGAAATCTTTCTATAAAATGTCCATTTGTGCAATGCACAAAGTGGTCTGTGCAACAAAACTACACTTAGCCAAATCTGTAAACACACGTTCTAGTCATCATGGGCAGTACATTTATACCCCAATGTGTCCCATGGTTAGAGCTGGAGTGTAATTAAACAAATCATTAATTTAGTTTCCAGCTGCTTAAATGTCAGTCCCTTATGGGATTAAGTCTTGGAGTGTGTGGAAGCTGAATGGGAAGAATCTCAGCTTTAATTGGAACTTCAGGAATGGTATGAAGGCTGTGATAATAACATAATATCTGATTAGTCACCACTTAAGCTAATGTTGAATTAATGCTTCTTCTTGCTGTAGTTTTACTCGAACATAGAACAGTACAGCACATCTGAGATGTAGTGCTGACCTATGTAAACCTACTGCATAATTAATCCAACACTTTCCTCCTACTCAGCACATAATCTTCCATTTTATTTTCATCCAGATGCCCATTTAAGAGCAATTTACGTGTCCATAAAGTATCCGCCTCTACCACTATACCTGGCAATGTGTTTCATACTCCCACCACTCTCTATATAAAAATCTACCTCTGACACTCCTCCTAAACCTCCATCCACCTTAAAAGGATGTTATCTGGTGTTGACCATTGCTGCCCTGGGAGAAAGGTGTTGTCTCTCCACTCCATCTATGCCTCTCATAATCTTGTACGCCTCTATCCAGTCACCTTGTCACAACAAGACGAAAAGCTCAAGTTTGCTGAGCCTTTTGTCAGGAGACACATTCTCTAACCCAGTAAATATCCTGGTAAATCTCCTCAGCACCCCTCTAGTGCTTCCATATCCTTCCTACAGTGAGGAGACCAGAACTGAATGCAATACTCCAAAGTAACTCACACAAAAACGATTTGTTGTTATCTGAGTGCCCCTGAACCTATTGATGAGAGGGGCAGAGGCTATAGAATACTTCCAATTGAGTAATTTCTCCCTTCCTGTTTCTAACAACTATCCATCACTGAGTCAGTAGATGATCCGTCCATGGCATCCTCCCTTTCTGCCGCAGTGATGCCATTCCTTGTTAGTAATACCATTCCTCCTCCTCTTTTACATCACTCCTTACTCCTCTTGAGGCATCTAAGCCCTAGAATGTGAAGCAACCAATCCTGCCCTTGCGACACCCAAGTCAAGTCTCTACTAAGTTGTGGTTTGTTAAAGGTGAGCTTTAATTGTCACATGCACATTGAGACATTGACACAGACAGTGAAATTTGTCATTTTGCTTCAACGACCAACACAATTCAAGGATGAGCTGGGGGTAGCCCACAAGTGTCACCGTGGATCCTGGCAGCAGCGTAGCATGTCCAGAACTTATTAACCCTAATCCATACATATCTGGAATGTGGGAGGAGACCAGAGCACCTGCAAGAAAACCATATATGGTCATGGGGAGAACATACAGGCTCCTTTTAGACTGCAATGGGATTTGAACTCTCATCTTAAAGCTGGAGCTGTAAAGTACTACACAAACCACCGTGCCACCCTCTACACTCCCTTGCTATTCAGTGATAATTACACTGAGCGTGAATGCAGTTTTTTGGTGGGTTAGATCATGCTGGCAAAATGGACTCAGCTATTTCTAAACCCAGTTCCCTTTTGCACAGGTAATGCTTGCCCAGCATCAGTTATGTACCAGGAGGCCCAAGAGACTGCAGATACTGGAATCTAGAGGAAGAAGCAAACCGCCCAGTGAACTCAGCAGCATCTGTGGAGGAGAGGAATTTTTGAAATTTTGGTTGAACAAGACTAGGAGTTAAGAGGGAGGGTAGCTGGTTTAAAGAGGAGAGGAAGAGTAGTCTGACATGGTGGAGGCGGGTGAAGCCAAACTGGGGTAGTGGAGAGGTGGAGTTAGAAATCAGAGGCATGCAGGGGATCATTTGAAACAGACACGGACAAGAAAGGAAAACGGAGATGAGGGAGGTGAGTGTGAAGTTGGTGTGAACTGTTGGAGGGCCATAAGTACGGATACAATGTCTACAAGTGCTGGAATCTGATATGTAGAAGGTGATCATTGAAAACTTTCATGGAGAGCTGAAGGAGAGATCCTAAATGCAGGAGTTTCTGCAGATACTGGAAATCATGAACAACACACACAAAGTGCTGGATGAACTCAGCAGGTCTGGTAGAATCTATACCAGGGCTTCCCAACCTGGGCTCCACAGACCCCTTGCTTAAAGTTATTGGTTCATGGCATATCAAAAGTTAGGAGCCCCTGATATATGGAGAGGAATAAAGAGTCAATGTTTCTGGCCTAGACCATTCATTAGGACTGGAGTAGAAGGAGCAGAAGCCAGAGTAAGAAGGTGAGGGGAATGGGAGGAGAACAAACTGGCAGATGATAGGTGAAACCAGGTGAGGGGGTTGGTGGTTTAGGGACGATGAAGTGAGAAGCGTGGAGGTGATAGGTGGAAAAGGCAAAGGGCTTAAGAAGAAGGAAACTGATAGGATATTGGATCATTGGAGAAAGGGAAGGGGGCCGGACACCAGAAGGGGGTGATTGACAGGTGAGGAGAAGAGAACGGGTAAGCGGGCAACCAGAATGGGAAATGGAAAAAAAGAGGAGTGGGCGGAGGGAGAAATTGCCAGAAGTTGGAGAAATCAATGTTCATGCCATGAGGTTGGAGGATATCCAGACAGAAAATGAGGTTTCGCTCCTTTAACCAGACTTTGGCCTCATTGCGACTGTAGAGGAGGCCATGGACCTACATATCGGAATGGAACGTCAAATTGAACTGGGTGCCCACTGGGAAATCCCGCCTTTTGTGTGCACAGAGTGAAGATGCTCAATGAAACAGTTCCCCACTCTACATCGGGTCTCACAGGTGAAGTGTTGGCTCACCTGGAATGACTGTTTGGTCCTCTGAATCGAGGTGGGAGAGGAGGTTTGACCCACTTGCAGGGATAAATGGTCTTTCTGTGATTAAAAACACAAAATGCTGGCAGAACTCAGCAGGCCAGACAGCATCTATGGGAGGAGGTAGTGATGACGTTTCGGGCCGACACCCTTCATCAGGAGTCACATAGATGCTGTCTGCCCAACATTCTGAGTTCCTCCAGCATTTTGTGCGTGGTGCTCTCCATGCATTTTTTTTTTTTGGTGAAGATGTTATTGCCTGTGCAGTGACCATTTCCACAATCACCAAAGCAAATTGGTGCTTTTAGATGCAATTTACAACTTTTATTTATTAGCCACTGAAAACAAGGAGAACTCCTCACCAGTTCAGCAGAGACACAACTAAATCAGTTCCCATTGAGCTATAATATTTCACTTTTCTATCCTCTTTAAAGCCTTAGTTCTTCTGTACAAGCATCGCTCCGTGTTCTTTCAATAGATCACAGAGCTCTATGTTATGCAGACCAGCACCAGATGCTTTGATGTCTGACAGATTGAACTCTTTGTAGATATCACTGCTTGAGGTCACTTAGGAAGAAAGGTTCCTAATGTGCATTGCAATATGTATGAGGTAACTGCAGATGCTGGAGAATGCTACTTCCATCTCTCCCCCTATGTTTTCCCTTATCTCCAAGGCAAACTTTGCTGCAGTTGGTCATTGGTTGCCATGGAGAGAGATACTTTTAAGGCCTGATTGCCTCAAAAGCAGGCATTCAGGCATCAGCTGTAAGATGGTAAATCCTGTTTTAGTGCAGTGTTCAGAATGCCACAGAATTATCTGTGATGTATTTTGCTCGGTTCAGTAATTTTTTCAGTACTGGTAATTTCTTTTTGGAGATCAAAGTGGATCATGTGAAACACATGTTTGTAAGGTCAAAGGATAGTGAAACCCTATTCCTAGACACACAAGTGGAAATTAAATGTCTTTACAAAATGTAATACAGAATTAGAGAGATATATTGAAATATATATTCACTATGAAAGGAGTAAATCAGGCTGAAGGTAAGACCACCTTTCCAAATACAGAGTAAGTGTACTCAGTCCAGATCAACTACTCGGATTCAAGGGTTAATTGCAGTGAAGGTATAATGCAAGAGAAGTGAAGCAAGAGATATGTTTCTATAATGGAAATATTTGAGGTGTAAGAAATATTAAAAAATAATGCTTTAAGCAAATATGTAGACTGTGGAAACCTTTGATGTCTGAGTGTACTTACTTATGTTACGAGAAAAATCCTTCGTTCCTGTCCAGAAGGCAAAACTTGTCCTTTGATTGCGTTCCATACCTAACATCTTTAATTTGACACTTTACCTCAGTGTTAGAAATTGACATTTACTCATTGATGGTGGCAGGATTTATTCTTTGTAAAATTGTATTGCTTATCCAAATAAAACTAAAATACACTGAACATAAGAACGTAAGAGATAGGAGCAGGAGTAGGCCAATTGGCCCCTCAAGCCTGCTCCGCCATTCAGCAAGATCATGGCTGATCCAATCTTAATTCTAGTTATCACCAAATCCCACAAGGCAACAGTGCCAACCAACAGGGCACCATGCCGCCCTTTTTATTTTATTATTCATCCCGCCAAAACCCATGTGATCACCCGGGGGAGAAAAAAAACGATTTACCAATTGAGGAGAAAAAATCTGCAAAATTCCTCTCCGACCCATCCAGGCTGTCGAAAACTGGCCCAGGAGATCACATGGCTGATCTAAACCTAGCCTCATGTCCACTTACCTGCTCGCTCACCGTATCCCCTAATGCCATTTTTATCCAGGAAAATGTCTATCTCCGTTTTGAATTTATTGAGTGTAGTAGCTTCCACAGCTCTCTGGGGCAGTAAATTCCACAGCCCCACTACCCTCTGAGTGAAGAAATTTCTCCTCATCTCAGTCCTGGAACGGCATCCCCTTATTTTAAGATTATGCCCCCTAGTCCTAGTTTCACCCATCATTGGGAACATTCTCCCCACATCCACCCAACCAAGCCCCTTCACAATCTTATACGTTTCAATAAGATTGCCTCTCATTCTTCGGAACTCCAATGAGTAGAGTCCCAATGTACTCAACCTCTCATCATACATCAACCCACCCATCCCCGGAATGGTGATTTACTGAAGTAAAGGTTGTTGTGTAGAAGTACCTTCAGAGGAATGAGCGAGGAGCTGGCCAAGGTTGATTGGAAGGGGTCTCCAGCAGAGATGATGGTAGAGTAGCGATGACTGAAGTTTGTGGAAGTACTTCACGGGACACCAAATTATTTAACCCCGATGAAGTCTTCTAAAGGGAGGATGAGGCAACTGTGGCTGACAAGGGAAGTCAAAAACAGCATAAAAGCAAAAGATGGGAAAACAATATTGCAAAAAAGTAGTGGGAACCTGAAGGATTGGAAAGCTTTTAAAAAAAAACTAACATAAGGCAGTTAAAATTCACTAAGGAGAGAAAAGATGAAATATAAAGGCAACTACCCAATTGTATAGAAGAGGGTATCGAAGGATTTTTCAGATATATAAATAGAGGCAAAAATTTACTTTGGATGTCTGGAAATGACACTGGAGTGGTAATAATGGGGACAAAGAAATGGTGAATGAACTGAATCAGTATTTTGCATTAGTCTTCACTATGGAAGACATTAGCAGTATGCCAGAAATTTGAGCATATCAGGGGCAGAAGTGATTGTAGTTGTGATTACTAAGAAAAAGAAGTGGTTGGGAAGCTGAAAGGTCCGAAAATGGATAAGCCATGTGGACCATATGGACTCCAGTTTAGGGCTAGAAAATTATTAGTGTCACACCACTCTTTAAGAAAAGAGGAAGGCAAAAGAGGGAAGATAATAGGCCAGGAAGCCTTACTCTAGGGTTCAGCAGGATTTTAGAGTATATTATTAAGGATAAAATTTGAGGTATTTGGAGGCATACAATAAAATAGGCCAAAGTCAGCATGGCTTCCTTAAAGGGAGAATTTGCCGATCAAGTCTGTCGCCGTTCTTTGAGAAAGTAACACACAGAATAGATAAAAGTGAGTGGCTGTTGTTTGTTGATGGTTAGAGCCACAGGGTCACAGAAAACCGCAGCACAGAAGCAGACCCTTTGGCCCATCCAATCCATGTTGCACACTTAAACTGCTTAGTCCTATCGACCTACACCTGGACCATAGCCCTCCCTGCCCTCCCATCCATGTACCTATCTCAACTTCTCTTGAACGTTGAAATCACAGTAGCATCCACCACTTGTGCTGGAAGCTCATTTCACACTCACACCACTCTCTCAATGTAGAAGTTTCCCCTCTGTTCCCCTTAAAGTTTTCGTTTTTCAGAGTTCTGAGGGCTTTTGATAAGGTGCCACATGTGAAGTTGATATTACAAGAAATATACTAGCATAGGTATAAGACTGGCTGGCAGAAGGCAAAGAGTAGAAATAACGGAGGTCTTTTCTAGTTGGCTTCTGGTGGCTAGTGGTGTTCCGCGGTGGGTGGTGTTGAGTTCACAGATGGTGTAAGGATAGGTGGAGGGGCAGGTAGTGCTGAGGAAGCAGGGAGTCTGCAGAAGGATCTGGACAGGTTGGGAGAATGGGCAAAGAAGTGGCCGATGAAAGATGGTATAGGGAAGTGTATGATCATGCACTTTAGTAGAAGGAATAAAGACATAGACTATTTTCTAAACGTGAATATAGTTCAGAAATCAAAGCTGCAAAGGGACATGAGAGTCCTTGTGCAGGATTCACGAAAGGTTAACTCCATTAATAATGAAATGTTAGCATTCATTTCAAGAGGGCTGGAACACAGAAGCAAAGATGTAATGCTGAGGCTTTACAAGACATTGCTCAGACCACCTTTGGAGTACTGTGAGTGGTTTTGGGCCTATATCTAAGGTAGGATGTGGAGACATTTCAGAAGAGATATATGGGATTGATTCTGGGAATGAAAGGGTTAATGTTTGAGGAGCATTTGATGACTCTCGGCCTGTACTCATTGTAGTTTAGAAGGACGATGGACGTCTCATTCAAATCTACCGCATATTGAAAGGCCTAGCCAGGTTTAGACCATAAGATCATAAGACATAGGAGCAGAATCAGGCTATTCAGCCCATCAAGTCTGCTCCGCCATTCCATCATAGTTGATCCTGGATCCCACTCAACCCCATACTCCTGTCTTCTCACCATATCTTTTGATGCCCTGACAGATCAAGAAACAATCAACTTCCACCTTAAGTATACCCATGGACTTGGCCTCCATCATTCCACAGATTCACTACTCTCTGGCTAAAAAAATTCCCACTTATCTAAAAAGCCACCCATCAGTTTTGAGGCTGTGTCTTCTAGTTTTGGACACCCCCACCAAGGGAAACTTTCTGTCCATATCCACCCTTACTATTTCTTTCAGCTTTGATAGTTTTCAACAAGAGCCCCTTCATTCTTTTAAATTCCCATGAGTGCAGGTCCAAAGGCTGCCAAATGCTCCTCATATGTTAACCCCTTCAGTCCTAGAATCATCCTTGTGAACCTCCTCTGGACTCTCTCCAATGACAACACAACATTTCTGAGATATGGGGCCCAAACCTGTTGATAATACTCCAACGGGAGTTTGTACGCTTTCCCCATGACTGTGTAGATTTGTTGCTGGTGCTCCAGTTTCCTGCCACAGTCCAAAGATGTTCCAGGCAGTAGGTTTGTTGGTCATTGTCCTGTGATTAGGCTAGGGTTAAATAGGTGGGTTGCTGGGTGACTTGGCTCATTGGACTTACTCTGCCCTATATCTTTAAATAAATAATAAATAAAAGATTTTGGAACAGTTCTACGAAACAGCTTGTTGTGTTCATTTATGTAAATTATATTCATCAAATTGCTGCTTCTAGTAGTGTTTTGTTTGAATAACGTTGTTGCAATCCTTTACAGAAGGAACTAAAAATCATTCATCACGCTGACCATACGCTTTCCAGCTTCTGCAAGTGGCAAAAGAACATCAATCCTAAAAGCGATTCCAGCCCAAATCATCACGATGTGGCCGTGTTGTTGACTCGGTTAGTTTTTTTCAAATAAGTGATAATAAAAAATCAAACTCGGCAGCACAAAGGGCTGGATTTTTAAAAGGGAAAATTGCTTTGTGTATTATTGGTATCGCATCCAACAAGGGTAATAGTGCAGTGCAGGGGTTCCCAACCTGAGGTCCACAGACCCCTGGGTTAACAGTAGGTGTCCATGGCGTAAAAAAGGTGGAGAACCTCTGGTGTAGAGGATGGGACCCTACAACTTGCCTTCACACAGGTAGGTCGTGTAGGGGTCACTTCCATATTTTCCTGTAAATTCCAATTGTAAATTCCAGCAGGTAAACTTGCATGATTCCGGTATCTAACAACAAAGGATACTTTGCTATATTATCCTTCCCCTTCAAGCTTTTTCATGTCCAGATCTAAACCACCCCCAGTACTACACCTCCTTCACCCATGCACATGCACCAACCCAATGACCACTGAAAGAGTGGGAGAAGGACTTTGATTTGCTCCGAACTGTGGTGCCCATAGGTCCCAGTTTTGCTGATGTTCTGCAAATGAATTTTAAGTAACTGAAAAGTGGCAACATTACATACTATAGAACATAGAACAGAACAGCCCTTGAGTAAGGCACTCCTTCCCTCTGTTAGCTTGTAGGTCGCCCTTGAACAAGGTATAGCACCTCCTTAGCCCCCGATCAAGGTCACGTGACCATGGGAGCTGGTGGTAGATGGTTGTATGAGCACATCAGAAGTCCTGGTAATGTGACCACTGACGCCAGGCAGACAATCTCTGAAGGATATTGATAATGGCTGGGGTCACTCATCTTGTAAAGACACTGCCCAGAGGAAGCCAATGGCAAATCACTTCTGTAGAAAAATTTGTTAAGAACAATCATGGTCATGGAAAGACCATCATTACCTATGTCATATGACACGGCACATAATGAATGAACAAATGACAGAACCATGGAAGGAACTTAATGGTGTGGAAAGAGGCCATCATGTCCATTAGGATTATACTATAGGTACATTGCTTAAGATTTCAACTGCTTCCCCATGTTAGGTCCATGGCAGTGCAGAGTGCAGGTCTCCATGTGGTATGTGTGTACAGCTTAAGTATCACAAAGATTTCTGTTTCAAGCAATGTAACCAGAACACCACTGTCCATTGAGTGAAATAATTTTCAAACAGGGATAAAGAAGCAAGAAGTTAAGGTTCATTTTATTTTATTTATGTATTATCAAAATATACAACTCTGAAATACTTCGCTGAGTAGTCATGAAACCAAAAATGAAAAGAAAGGCAGCACGATCATCAACCCCCAAATCCCACCTCCCCACACAAAAAACAAGACCAAAATGGATCAGGCACATCAACCCTCAAATCCCTCCTCCTGCACCAAAACAAGACCAAAATGGTGCAGGCACATCAAACCCCAAATTCCTCCTCTTCCTCAAAAACAAGTCCAAAACGGAACAGGCACACCAACCCTCAAATCCCTCCTCCTACACAAAATAATTGAGAAAGACGGGACAGATAACACAATGTTAGAAACGATGAGACTGAAAGAGAAAGCCTGTAATCCAAGTCCACATCGAAAATGCTGAAAACCTGGGCAACACTGTCCAGGCATCGCGGCACACTTTCCTCTCTCCCCAGCAGAGTGATCAAAAGGCAGACAGCCAGTGCTTACTCTCCACACTCACCTCAATGCTTTAATTTCTCTCGTCACTTTAATCTGCGCACAATGGAAGCTTTAATTGGCAAGATGGAGTAAAACATTGTCTTGTGCCCCCCTCCTGCAGCTTTCCCGTCATGAGACTCATGTACGCGGCTTCTACCTCCCAGAATCCTCTCAGAGACCGCAGAGTGCTGGAACACCCAACTGATCTCCAAACTTCCGCACTAAATATTCAGAAGGAGGTGAATCCAAGCTTCTCAAAATCAGTGCTAAAATCAGAGGAGTTAAGGATTTGTGGTGTTACTTTTGACACATCATAAAACAGCCTCTCATAACATACGCTCCTCCAATCCTCCCACTTACCTAGCTTCACCCTCTTACCTGGACTCCTCTATTACCCATAAGCCCATGCTCCTCACCTCTCCACCACCCTTTTATTCTGTCTTCTGCCTTCTTTCTTTCTGCTGAAGGGTCTTAGCCCGAATCATTGACTATTTCCCTCCATAGATTCTGCCTGATCTGCCGAGCTCCCCGGAAGTCTTCATGTTTTATTGTTTTACAATATTGAATCATGGTGGATCCAATTTGGCTTTTCTTTACACTGAACAACAGAAAAAGACTCTTTCACGTCAAAGCGAAATAATCTCTACGAAGTGATCTAAATTAATTATTAATATAAAACAAAAAATAATTGATTGCATATGTATTCACCCCCTTCAAATCGGATACACCAAATTATCACTGGTTCAACCAGTTTAAAAGTCACATCATTAGTTAATTAGAGATCACCAGTGTGTAGTCAGGTGTTTCGACTGATTGTAGTAAAAATGGACGTGTCAGGAAGGTCCAACTGCTAGTGAATCAGTATCCTGGCAACAACTACATGATAAAGACAAAGGAACTCTCTAAGCACTTCTGCGGAAAAGGTCATTGAAAGGCACAAGTCAGGAGGTGGCTACGAGAAAATTTCCAAGTCACTGAATATCCCTTGGAGTACAGTTAAGTAAATCAACGAGAAATTGAAAGAATATGGCACAGCTTTAAATCTGCTTAGAGCAAGCTATCCTCAAAAACTGAGTGACTGTGCAAGAAGGGAAGTAGTGAGGGAGGCCACCAAGAGACCTATGACAACTCCGGAGGAGTTAAAAGCTTCAGTGGCTGAGATGGGAGAGACTGCGCACACAGCAACTGTTGGCCCGGGTGCTTCACCAGTCACAAGCTTTATGGGAGAGTGGCAAAGAGAAAGCCACTGTTGAAAAAAAATCACATGAAATCTTGGTTAGAGCTTGCTGGAAGGCAGGTGGGAGACTGTGAAGTCAGCTGGCAGAAAATTCTATGGTCTAATGAAACCACCAAAATTTAGCTTTTTGGCCATCAGACTAAATACTATCACAAGGAAATCTGCAGATGCTGGAAATTCAAACGAGACCCGAAACGTCGACAGTGCTTCTCCTTATAGATGCTGCCTGGCCTGCTGTGTTCCACCAGCATTTTGTGTGTGTAGACTAAATGCTATGTTTGGCATAAGTCAAACACCACACATCATGAAAAAAATACCATCTCTACTGTGAAGCATGGTGGTGGCTACATCATGCTGAGGGAATGTTTCACTGCAGCAGGCCCTGGAAGGCTTGTGAAAGTAGAGGGTAAAATGAATGCAGCAAAACACAGGGAAATCCTGGAAGAAAACCGGACTGTCCTGTCTCCCTTTCTCTTCACCATCTACACCTTTGGACTTCAACTACTGCACAGAGTCTTGCCATCTTCAGAAGTTTTCTGATGACTCTGCCATAGTTGGATGCATCAACAAGGGAGATGAGGCTGAGTACAGGGCTACGGTGGGAAACTTTGTCCCATGGTGCGAGCAGCATCATCTGCAGCTTAATGTGAAAAAGACTAAGGAGCTGGTGGTGGACCTGAGGAGAGCGAAGGCACCAGTGACCTCTGTTTCCATCCAAGGGGTCAGTGTGGACATGGTGGAGGATTACAAATACCTGGGGATACGAATTGACAATAAAGTGGACTGGTCAAAGAACACTGAGGCTGTCTACAAGAAGGGTCAGAGCCGTCTCTATTTCCTGAGGAGACTGAAGTCCTTTAACATCTGCCGGACGATGCTGAGGATGTTCTACGAGTCTGTGGTGGCCAGTGCTATCATATTTGCTGTTGTGTGCTGGGGCAGCAGGCTGAGGGTAGCAGACACCAACAGAATCAACAAACTCAGTCATAAGGCCAGTGATGTTGTGCGGGTGGAACTGGACTCTCTGATGGTAGTGTCTGAAAAGAGGATGCTGTCCAAGTTGCATGCCATCTTGGACAATGTCTCCCATCCACTCCATAATGTACTGGTTAGGCACAGGAGTACATTCAGCCAGAGACTCATTCCACCGAGATGTAACACTGAGCGTCATAGGAAGTCATTCCTGCCTGTGGCCATCAAATTTTACAACTACTCGCTTGGTGTGTCAGACACCCTGAGCCAATAGGCTGGTCCTGGACTAATTCCCACTTGGCATGATTAACTTATTATTATTTAATTATTTATGGTTTTATGTTGCTATATTTCTACACTATTCTTGGTTGGTGTGGCTGTAACGAAACCTAATTTCCCTCGGGATTAATAAAGTATGTCTGTCTGTAATGCAGACTGCAAGAGAACCATAACTTTGGAGGATTTTTTTCCCATCAAGACAATGACCCCAAGCATAAAGCCATAACTATACAGGAATGGCTTAATGACAATAAAGTTAATGTCCTGGAGTGGCCAAGTCAGAGTCCAGACCTCAATCCAATTGGAATTTATGACTGGACATAAAAAGGGCTGTTCACTTATGATCCCTATGTAATCTGACTGGGCTTGAGCAGTTTTGTAAAGACAAATGGGGAAATATTGCATTGTCCAGATGTGCAAAGCTGATGGGGACCTATTCACACAGACTTGAGGCTGTAATTGCTGCCAAAGGTGCATCTACTAAATACTGACTTGTCAGGGTGAAGTATTATGCAATCAATTATTTTGTGTTTAATAATAGTAATTAATTTAGACCAATGAGTAGAAATTTGTTCTCACTTTGACATGAGTCATTTTCTGTTGGTCAGTGTCAAAAAAGCCAAATTAAATCCACTGTAATTCAATGTTATAAAACAATAAAACATGAAAGCTTCCAAGGAAGATGAATATTTCTATAGGCACTGCATATGCTGCAGTAATTTACACTTTTATTATGTATTGCACTGTACTGCTGCCACAAAACAAAAAAATTCACAGCATATTCCTGTGATCTTAAACTTGATTGTGATCCCATCTGTCACCAACAATCATTCCAAGGTCAAAATCACTTAATCACCCTTCTTCCCTGTTCTGGTGTTTGGTCTGAAAAGCAAGTAAATGTCTTGACCCTGCCTGCATACTTTTATCCAGACATGGTCAAAAGGTTTGGACATTCAGCATTTCCGTAGACTTTCTACCATCAGGTGGGAAATTCCAATGCATAAGAACAAGAATGGGAAACAATTTCTTCCCTCAAGCTTCTGAACTCCCTGCCGCATTGCATTCAAAGTGTCACTGGTTAATCTGTGCCTTACAATATTTAATCTCTGCACTTTAGTTTGTTTTTTATGTGTAACTCATCTGTAGATTTTATCCTTACTTTCATAAGTAGTTGTGTGTTATGTGTACTACTGTGCTTTACACCCTGGCTGGGATAAAACATCTCGCTTGATGGTATACACATATATAGTTAAATGACAAACTTGACATGACCTGACTTGAGTTGCTGCTATATGATTGGCTGATTAGAAATTTGCATTAACTACCTGGTGTACAGGTTTATCAAATAAAATGGCCACTGAGTGTAAATTGTTTGTATTATATTGCTTTTAATATCACAATGTGTTACGTTAAGAATGAAAAGAAAATTCTCCTAACTATTTCTGCTTGATGCATAAGACCATGATTTTAAACTATTCTGTTGGAAAAAAAGTGAAGTTAATGGAAGAAATATGGTATAAGTGTTTTGTTTACACTGTTACATTCCAGTTAACATTGATGGAAGTGGCAACATATGGTGGCATGAAGATCTACAGAAGTACTTGTGCATGTTCAAGTTATAGCAAATGAGGACTTTTTGGCTGACTTTTAAATGAGCTATCTACCTTTTGTCTGCAGGAAGGATCTCTGTGCTGGGATGAATCATCCTTGTGAAACGTTAGGGCTGTCTCATGTCTCAGGAATGTGCCAACCACATCGAAGCTGTAATATTAATGAGGATTCTGGCTTACCAGTGGCATTCACCATCGCACATGAGATTGGCCACAGGTATCTCGTCTCTTATAAACCAGACGGTGTAGTTATGTACCGATTTCATTTCATGCTATGCAGATCTCCCACAGCAGAATTAGTTAGAGTTATTTGAATAAGCTGCTCTCCATCGAGAGCCTCTCCACTGTACTGCAGCTGCTGAAGATTAAAGTTATCTTGCATTTTCATCCTTGGTTGCTAGCCAGTATCAAGCACTGTGCCATAATATTAGGAGAGCAAAAAATTAAACTAACTTAAATAGTCACACCTTGGTGTGCTGGCAGATGGTTGTATCACAAAGCTGCCTGTAAGGGGAAGGTTTTGTACGTTTTTCCTATGACCATGTGGGTTTCCTCCAGGTGATCCAGTTTCCTCCCATGATGCATGACATACTAGTTGTCAGGTTAATTGGTGGTTGTGTTAAATCAGGGGATTGCTGGGGGAAGTGGTTTGAAGGGCTGGAAGGGTCTATTCCTCACTGTATCTCAATGAATATAGAAATAAAAAGAGTCAGAGGGTGCAATAGAAAATCAAGGATCAACTTTATTTGCCAAGTCCATTTAAATATATTATGAATTTGCTGTGCTGTGTTGATGTGACATACAACAAAAACAACAGCAGTCAACGATTATAAGAATAAAAAATTATATAAAGATAATCTTGTAGAGATGAAAAAAATGTGCATGTATGTGCATCATGTATTTACAAAGTAAACAGCATTATAAAAAGTGGTTTAAAGTATTTACTCTGCAGTGACGGCAGTAATAAATAGAGGGGTGTGTGGCTGTAATGGTTGATCAGATTTACTGCCTGGGTAAAGAAGCTTTTAAGATGGTGTGAAGTTTTTCTTTTAATAGCCCTGTACTACTTCCCAGATAGTATCTTTTGAAAAGGCAATTTGCCGGGTGATTAGTGTCAGCAATGTTTTTTTCTGCCTGCTTTTTTGTTTCGGCCGCATACTCTACAACGTCCTGCAGTGAGCAGATTTGATGTAGTTATATGAAATTGTGAGGGGTATAGATAGGGTAAATGCAAGCAGAGCTTGCGTGTGCGTAGAACTAGAGGTCATGGGTAAATGGTGAAATATTTAAGGGCAACATGAGGGGAGGCTTCTTCACTCAAATGTTGGTGAGAATGTAGAACGAGCTGCCAGAAGAAGTGGTGGACGCAGGTTTGAATTCAACATTTTAAAAGATATCTGGGTAAGTACATTGATTGGAGGGGTTTAGAGGGCTATGGTCCAGGTGCAAGTTGATGAGAATAGGCAGAATAATAGTTTGGCATGGACTAGATGGGCCACAAGTCTCTGCTGTAGTGCTCTATGACTATAACTCAAAGCCATTATGATATGGGAGTGCTCGGTCATGGTATATTCTAAAATATTTTGAGGATAATTTAAAGTTCAAAATATATTTATTATCAAAGTATGTATAAATTATAGAATCATGAGATTCATCTCCTTACAGGTAGCTACAAAACAAGAAACCCTAAAGAATCCATTTAAAAAAATAGACTAATGAATATCCGATGAGGAGGGAAATGAAAGCACTTGAAAATATATCGAAAAACACTAGATTGTGCAGATGCTGGAAATTCAGAGCAACACATACAAAATGCTGGAGCAACACAGAATATTAAGCAGCATCTATAGAGAGGAATAATGTATATAGTTGACATTTTTGGCCAGGACCATTCATCAGGGTTGGAAAGGAAAGCGGGAGGAGCCAGAATACGAAGGTGGGGGAGAGGATAGAGTACAAGCTAGAAGGTGGTAGGTGAAGCCAGGTGAGGGGGATGGCTGGTCAGTGAAGACAGGAAGGATGAAGTGAGAAGCTGGGAGGTGATAAGTGGAGAAATTTAAGAGCTGAAGAAAAGAGAATCTAATAGGAGATAAGAGTGGACTGTGGGAGAAAGGGAAGGAGGAGAAGCATTAGGGGAAGGTGATGCTTCTATACTGGTGCTGCTCCCCAACTTTTCCTTTGCTACATTGACAACTACATTGGTGCTGCTTCCTGCACCCATGCTGAGCTAATCAATTTCATCGACTTTGCCTCTAACTTCCATCCAGCCCTCAAATTCACTTGGTCCATCTCAGACACTACCCTCCCCTTTCTTGATCTCTCAGTCTCCATCTCTGGAGACAGACTGTCCACTGACATCTCCTATAAACCCACTGACTCTCATAACTACCTCGACTATCCCTCTTCCACCCTGCCACATGCAAAAATGCCATTCCCTATTCTCAGTTCCTCCATCTCCGCTGCATTTGCTCCCAGGATGAAGCTTTCAGTTCCAGGACATATCAAATTTCCTCCTTCTTAAAGGATCGTGGTTTCCCTTCTGCCGTCGTCAATGATGCCCTCACCCGCATCTCCTCCATTTCCCACACTTTGGCCTTCACCCCATCCTCCCATCACCACAACAGGGATAGAGTTCCTCTTCTCCTCACCTACCACCACACCAGCCTCCGGATCCAGCATATTACCCTCCGCAACTTCCACCACCTTCAACAGGACCCCACCACCAAGCATATCTTTCCCTCTCTACCCCTCTCTGCTTTCCACGGGGATCATCCCCTCTGCGACTCCCTGGACCACACGTCCCTCCCCACAGATCTCCCACTTGACACTTATCCCTGCAAGCGTAAGTGCTACACCTGTCTCTATACCTCTTCTCTTACCACCATTCAGGGCCCCAAACAGTCCTTCCAGGCGAGGCAACACTTCACTTGTGAGTCTGTTGGGGTAAGCTATTACATCTGGTGCTCCCGGTGCGGCCTCCTCTACATCGGCGAGACCCGACACAGATTGGGGGACCACTTCGTCGAGCACCTCCACTCCATCAGCTACAACAGACAGGATCTCCCGGTTGCCACCCACCTCAATTCTGCTTCACATTCCCATTCTGATATGTCCATACATGGCCTCCTCTACTGCCATGATGAGGCCAAACTCAGGTTGGAGGAGCAACACCTCATATACCTTCTGGGTAGTCTCCAGCCCCTTAGCATGAGCATTGAATTCTCCAACTTCCGGTAATTCCCATCCCCTCCCTCCCCCATTCCAGTTTCCCTCTGCCTCCTCCTCGAGTTGCCTATCACCTCCCTCATTCCTTACATTCCTTCTTCACCTTTCCTGCCTATCCTCTCCCCCACCCCTTGATCTTTCACCTTTCTGGTTTTTCACCTGGCACCTCTTTCTCCTTCCCACCCTCCCCCCACCTTATTTATAGGGTCCTTTCCCCTCTGTCTTCAGTCCTGACGAAGGGTCTCCGCCCGAAACGTTCACTGTTCGTTTCCACGGATGCTGCCTGACCGGCTGAATTCCTCCAGCGTGTTGTGTGTGTTGCTTTGACCCCAGCACCTGCAGAGTATTTTGTGTTTCACTGATTCTATTATGTTTATTGTATTTACTGTGAATGCCCACAAAAAATGAATGTCAGATTTATATATGGTGACATATATGTACTTTGATGATAAATTTACTTTGAACTTTGAAATTGAGGCTCATGCCATCTGATTGAAAGCTACCCAGATAGAGTATGAGGTGTTGCCTCTCCAACCGATCAATGTTATAAATTATTTTCCTCTAGAAATAAATAAAAAGTATTTGCAATAAGAAAACAGAATATAATTTGAAATCTTCCTGAAAGAATGTTGAAGTATCTTCTGAAATTCCTGCTGTTATCTTTGCAGTTTTGGAATCCAGCATGATGGTCAGGGTAATGACTGTGAACCCATGGACACTCACCATTTCATTATGTCACGACAACTACAGTATGATCAGTCTCCTCTTATTTGGTCGCCTTGCAGCAAAGATTACATCACACGGTTCCTGGAGTGAGTCATTAATTTATACCTGACATTTATATATTTTGAATTAAATAGTCCTAAATTTTACTTTTTAGTTTTGCCTACAACTTGCCTCATTTTTCATGGAGAAAATTGTTCTGCTGTGACATGGCGGGAGACAACTTTATGGAGCAGATATAACTGGGAGGAATGATCACAAATGAAAAATTGCAAAGCTGCAAAGTATCTTGAAATTCTTTTCAGATTGGTGAATTCTAAAATGATAAGATCAGAACCACTACCTGTAATACCTCCAGAAATTTTGCTAGGATTTTGACAGCTGGTCTGCTGAACAGCACATAGTCTGCAGTGTCTGGTATCTCAAGAAAGAACAAAAATGAAAATCAGAAGTAGCTTTAAAATTCTACTTCAAAGCTCAATCAATAAGCAGCATTTTTGTGATCAATACAACGTTAAAAAAGTGTATTGAATGTTAAAAGATATTTTACCTTGTGGAAACAGTTGGCTGTGCATGATTTTGAAGTTAATTTATTGGTAGTATCCACTCATGATAAGCTGTGACCAGCCTGCACTTGGGGCAGAAGGAAAGGACAGTACCAGCTCACACGTTTTTCTGGGGAGGACTCGGACTTTGAGTTTGGTGAGATGCCTTACAAAATGAGTGTAAGCACTGTAAGGTTTCACTGCTACTCTAATGGAATTTTTTGTTCCCTGCTGAGGTAACGGTTTCTCTGTAGCAGCAATGTTTGGGTTATTGCTGGAGATACCAGGACTGTGGATGCATGTTAGCTGATCAGGATTTTGCTGCCCTGTCTTGTGAATCTGGAAGCAGTTGTTTTTGCTGGAGAGAGAGGGAGAGAGATGAAGAGAGAAGACGCGAATGGAAAGATTTGGTAGACCGCTGGTTGGGGTAGACTCAGAGCGTCCAAAGGGCAGCGACGACCGGAGGAGATCAATGGGGACCGATTGGCCTACGTGTGAGCTCCAACTTTGTGCAGAGTCTGTTTACTAAAACTTGTGCCCTTTTTAAAAATATATTTCATTTTTCTACTAACCATATAGTCAAAGTAAGAGTTATAAAGCTTAATCGTTAAATTGCATATTGTGCATGGTTTGTTATTTCGGGGTACTAATTTGTAACAGGGTACACATCGCGCAACATCCACCCAAATGAGATTTCTTAAATTTGGCCAGGCTGGGGGCTATCACCCTCTATATTAAGCCATTAGGCGAAGCAAGTGTTACAATTGTGGGGGCCACGTTCGGGATTGATTCTGTTGGATGCTGTGTGATTACCCTGAGCAATGAAGCAGTGGGGCAGATATTTGTACTCTGGATGAATTGTTAATTCAACTGTTAAGTACTGTTAAAGTTGCGATTGTGAGCGGAGGTTTGATAAAATGGCAGGCACAGCTCTCATGTTTACGCAGAGCAGCGCTGAGGTAGCTGGGGGCGGAGATTTCGAAAACATGGTTCTATCATTTCTGAGGAGTGAGGGGAAAGAGTGGTGGGATTTGGAATGTCTAATTAGTCCACGTCTCTGATAAAGAGTGAGAATTCTGAGTTAGTTTCCGCCCTTATTTCTCTGGTGAATAAATGGAAAAATCAGCTTCAAAGTCCCAGCTATGGCAGGCTCCGCTGATTCTCTGGAATAAAACCCACCCCTAAAGGGGAGCAGGAGTATGAGACGTGGGCGGAGCGAACCTGTCAGATGTTAGATGAGTGGCAGTGCTCAGATGATGAAAAGTGACAGAGATTGGTTGAAAGTTTGATTGGGCAGGCCGCTGACGTTGTCAAAACTGTCAGGTTAAATTATCCCCTAGTGACAGCTGTAACTTGCGAGAGAGGCAGCAGAATTGGTTGCAGCGCAGAGGGGCCATTCAGGCGCCTGAGGTGGCTCAGTTAAGAGTGGACCAGATAGCCAGGGTGCCCGGTCCCAGGACTGATTGCTTGGGGTCTCCAACAGTTTCGTAAGACGCGCCCCCCTCCATCTTTTTTTCAGCTGATCAGAGAGGTACAGGAAGAGGAGAATGCGGCGAAGACGTGGGAGGCCTCAGTCAGCAGGGTGCAGTCCTCGGTAGTGGTCCCCTGCGGTGAAGTGACCACAGATAACCTACCCCGAGGAGCGGTAGAGGGGATCGTGGCAGAGTTGAGAACGGAGATATGTCAGCTGTTATCAGTGGGTGTGACCCATCCCCCCCCCCATAAGACGGAGCTGATGGGATTCCCCAAGGGGACGAACAATGCAGAGGGCTGCTGGCAGCAGGTGTCACACCAGAAGGAGAGTGAGCCCCCAGGTACCTCAGCAGGGAGAGTCGTTGGGAAAACATTGAGGAGACCCAGTGAGGGAGTGGCCTGGTGTCTCTGGGGGAGCACGTTCCCAGCAATATACCAAGCAACACCTGAAAGAGAAAGACCCTATTCCTGAAGGCTTAGTGGGACCATGCTCCAGTGTGTCACTACAGATAGAGAGTATTTATGCTAAAGCCATACTCAACACCGGGTCGCAGGTCACGTTACTACACCGTTCATTTTACAACTAAAGCATTTACCCTTGACACCATTCAGCACACTGGAGATCTGGGGTCTCAGTGCTGGTGATTATCCATACGATGGTTATTTTGTCAGTGAAACTGGAGTTCGCGGAGTGTCTGGGGTTCTTGATACAGTGGTGCTGGTTTGTTCTGACCCTGTTGAGATGGGCTGCGTCTCAGTTCTAGTGGGGACCAACACCCCTCTTGTGAGGAGGCTTATGGGGCCTGCAAGGAGCAGGCAGGTGAGAGCTTTGGGGGAAATTGCCCATGCAGGTGGTGTTCCAAGTTGCTTTTGAGGAAATGCGTGGCAACATTGGGCTGGATACCGAATTTAAACAAGGGACTGTGTGGTTCACCCAGTCGAAGCCAATGGTGGTACGGACCGGAGAAGCAGTGAGAGTAATGGGGACCCCCAGAGTGACTGAGGGCAAAGCCCTCATAAAGGACACTCCGGAAGACCACGAGGGGGAGTCGGGATTTCCTGCTGGGGGACTGGTGATGCCCGTATTGCAGAAGCCCTCAGTTGTACAGGTGAGCAAGATGGCAGTGATCGTCAGGAACAGTCCAAAGAGGGAGGTCTCCTTCAAGCGGGGGATGCCCCTGGCGTATTTACTCCCGGTGACGGTAATGCCTAATGCCCTAATGAGACACACTGGGGAGAAACTATTGGAAAGGGGGGGGGGGAAGTTGACCGCTGAGTCATTCAACTCTGGGGACTCCCTAGTGCTGCTGGGCTGGAAAAGGAGGCTGGTAGAGAAGATGCTGAAGCTGGAAGGTGTCTTTTCCATTGGTGAGTTTGATGTGGGTTGTTCCAAGAGCACGCATCACACTATCCGGGTGAGCAAGGACACCCTGTCTAGTGAGAGGTCGTGGCGACTCGTCCCTGCAGACGTGGAGGACGTCCGGCAGCGTTTGTGTAAGTTGAAGGAAGCTGGGTTCATCACTGAGTCCCGAAGCCCCCATGCATTCCCTGTAGTAGTGGCCCGGAAAAGGAATGGGAAGATATACGTGTGTGGACTATAGGACCCTGAACAGGCACGCCGTCCCTGATCAGTATACGGTCCCGAGGATTGAAGACGCGCTGGCCTGACTGAGTGGTGCGAAATGGTTCAGTGTGCTGGACTTGAGTGGATATTACCAGATCTCCATGAGCGTGACTGACAAAGAGAAGACAGCATTTACATGTCCCCTGGAATTATTCCAGTTTAAAAGGGTACCCCAAGGCATATCGGGAGCCCCTGCCACCTTCCAGAGAGTCACGGAGAAGCCGATGGGGGATTTGAACTTGCTTGAGGTGTTGGTGTATTTGGATGACCTCATAGTATTTATATCTACCTTGGAAGAACATGAAGTGAGGCTGCTGAAGGTGCTCAGCTGCCTGAAAGCTGAAGGGTTAAAACTTATTATGTGGTGGAGAGTCAGATGCCAAACCTACCAGTTTTCTGGATGAAACCAGGATGGGAATGGGCCTGTCAAGATCCTCAATCAAAACCACCTTTTGACCCAGAGCCTGACTTGGAGCCTACACCTAGTAAGAGAACTCTGCGAGAACGCGGGGCAACTATAAGGGCCCACAGCGGGAGAGGCTGAGCCCGGCCCCACCCATGAAAGGGATACTGATTTGGAGGATGATGATCTGGATGTGTGGTATATGCTGCCTTTCGCTAACTCCCTATCGATTGAAGAAGAAATTCCTGTCCCTTCTCCTACTGAATCAGGTGAAGTGGGGGGGTTGGTGCTATCAGTGGGCAGCCTGGGTTACAGCAGGACCCTGAAGGAGAGGAAGCGGGGCCTGGACATGGGACAGAGGGCTCCGAGTTGCAGGAGGGCATGAGTGAAAGGATGTTGGTGGGAGAGTCTAGGACAAGAGGCCATAACGTCAGGATAGAGGGGCATCCATTTACAATAGTGGAACAATTTGTTTAGCCAGAGTGTGTTGAATTTGTTACCACAGGCAGCTGTCATTGGGTATATTTAAGACAGAGCTTGATAGGTTCCTGATTTGGCCGTGGTATCAAAGGTTATGGGAAGAAGACTCGGGACAGACTCAATAGACCAAGTGGCTAGTTCTATTCCTCTGTGGTTTGGTTTTATATATTCCAGCCAGCCTCAACCGGTTGCTCCTAGACTTCAGTTACCTATTGCCCTGTCGAGTTCCGTATCAGTTCTCTCTTATCTTGTGGTCCCTTATAGCTTGTTATTTCAGAATCAAATTAAATATCAATGGCATACATCATGAAATTTGTTGTTACATGGCATCAGTTATACGGTTATTATTACAGTATGATAAAAACTGTAAATAATTAGAGTGAGATGTGTATTACTGGGGCAAAAATATCAGAGTAAATTGAGGAAAGAGGAAATAATAGATCTGTCAAATGACCTTCACTGTATAATATTTAAAAAGATAAATTAAATCAATGGTGCAAAAAGAAAGAAATAAAATAGTGAGGTAGAGTTCATGGGTTCAATGTCCATTCAGATATCAGAAGGGCAGAACTGAATCACTGAGTGTGTACCTTCTGGCTGCTGTACCACCTCCTTGATGGTAACAATGAGAAGAGCTCATGTCCTGTGTTGGGGTCCTTAAATAATGTATTTTGAAGCATCGCTCCTTGAAGATGTTCTGGATGCTGGGTGTCTGGTGCCCGAGATGGAGGTGACTGAGTTTATAAATTTTTACAGCCTATTTCTATCCTGAGCTCTCTGCAGGTATTGCAGTTTATTAGTAAGATATTGTTTACTACTAAATCATCTCTGCTGCCTTCCCACTGGGTCAAACCTCCCCTACAGTTCCTGACAGAAGATGAGTTTTGGCAGTGCACTGTCGATCTCTAAGTACTGCAGAGCTCCCCTGCACTGGAACAGGTAGAGAAGTTGAAGATTCATAGCACTAAATGCCTACTCTGGCACACCTTGAGTGGAAGCATGGCATCTCGTACTGAAGGGTTTTGGCCCCAAGCATTGACTGTACTTTTTTCCATACATGCTGCCCCGCCTGCTGAGTTCCCCCAGCATTTTGTGTGTGTTGCTCACACTCTAACCTCCTTTTCTGTGGTTCTGCTGCCTCCATTGCTGCAGCCTCTACCGATACAGCAATGCTCAATGCCTGTTTTAAGGGTAGGTCTCTTTCTGACAGTAGCCTCTTTTGAGTGCTTTGACTTTGCACGTCACATACAAGCCTGTCCCTAATGCAACTCTACTTGGCATTGCTGTCTGACCTACTGAGTTCCTGCTGCATTCCTACTGGGCATTTTGTGTGTGTTGCATCTGATGGGCATGAGTTGTAAAGTCACACCTGATTGCCATTGCAGCCCAGTAGCTTTTGTTTTGCTGAGGATGATTTCGTACCCTGTCTTCAATTATTTAAAGCATATTATTCAGTTGTGATCATAATGCTACCAGTATCACCTGGCTGTCTGCAGACTATTTCGTTCACTTCCTGTGAAGCAAACTAGTTCATAGGCTGTAAAGTGGTTTGTGAAGTCCCAGTGTATTGACAAGGACTTTAGCTCATCCTTTCCATTCAGATGAATGTTCCAGAACCTAATGAACACATTGACCCTTGTTCCGTGAAGTTTAAGCCTATATATACTTGTGTCCTGAAACTCTAAAATCGCAGTGGAAATGTTTAAAGTAAACTAAATGACCATATTTTTGAAAGGTTATTAGAGAAGATTACTCTTCATTGGATCATACAGCTGCAGATTAAAACCAGCAAAGGCGAGGATTTGAGCAAAACTCTGAAGGATAATCTATAGAATGTCAGAAGCGAGAAATGTTGGAAAGCCTGCAGGGGTATTAAAGTACATTGCATTAGAGATTGACTCAGACTTTCAGAGGTAAACTGGGGCAGAAATGTCAGAGTAAATTGAGAAATGAGGAAATAACAGAGCTGTCAAATGACATTTCTGCAGCTGCCGTTGTGGGTGACTGCTGCACCAATTGCCAAAACATAGTTGGTAATTCATAACATGTTGAAAGATCAGGACATGTACTGGAGACGGGAGTTATTTGTAGAATGCCAGGGTTGTAAGATCCAATCCTGGAAAAATTGAAGGAAGAACCTGGTGAGATTCAGTATATTCAATAGCGGTGGCAGCAGCAAAATTCACAAAACCAAGAGAAAGGAAAGTATAAATGAGAGGGACAAGAAATAGGCATGGCAGAAGGTCACTCAGTTTCTCTGGCCTGCGCCTCCACTTGGTACATTACTAAAGGCACACACTCAATGATTCAGGAATAGCTTCTTCCCTTCTGTCATCAGATTTCTGAAACCAAGAACACTACCTCACTACTATTTTGCACTACTTATTTAATTTAACTTTTATATATTGAGTATCTATAATTGCTGTAATTCACTTTTTTTATCATCGCGTATTGCATTGTACTGTTGCCGCAAATACAACAAATTTCACGAAATACACTGGTGATATTAAACCCAATTCTGATCATCTACTTAATGAAACAATTTCAATTCCATAAGCTTCTTCAGAGACACACAAGGCTGAGGTTTGAACAAAGAACATCACAGTTCAGTACAGGCCCTTTGAGCTGCGATGCTGTGCTGATCTTTTCATCTACTCCCAGAGCCCTCCATTTTTCTATCATTCATGTGCCTATCTAAGAGCTTCTTAAATGCCCTTGATGTATCTGCCTCTACCACTTCCCCTGGTAGAGCGTCCACACACCCACATCTCTCTAACATCCCTCCTCTACTTTCCTCCAATTGGCTTAAATTTATGCCCCTTCTAATTAGCCAGCAGATCCTGGAATTTGGGACACCGAGCAAACTAATGAGTACCTCCAGGAAATTGTTTCCCATTTTCACCTTCTCCCCATGTTACATGATACCTTTGGCATTAAGAGATATATTTACCTCCTATATGAATATATTTCATGACCTACTCTCTACCACCTTCTGCAATAGAGAATTCCCCCGCCACTGGTTGAAGAAGTTTCTCCTGATTTTAATTGACGTACCCAGCATCCCAAGGCTGTAAGTGCCCGATCTGGTTGTGAAGGTCTGATCTGCCCCATCCTCTTAGAATTTTACCTGTTACATTATTCCATTCCTCATCTACTCTACGTTTTTATGAATGAAATATCCAGACCTACTATTAACTACCCAGTGCTGTCCCAGCACTTCCATACTTAGTTGTAGAATTCAAACAGATTTCTTACTGTTGTTTCTGAAAGAAGGCATTTGAATTAAGAAAATTATTAGGAATGATGTCATAATCACCCCAAGATTGACCTAGAAGCTAGAATCGAAGTCATCCCCAATTCACCTTGTGGTCTGTGCAGTTTTTAGAAGAAATGCGGGCACTCCCTGGGTTGTGTAAATATTCTTTTCCAGAGAGGTGTCTGTAAATTGATCATTTTATCTGTCAGATATGAGCAATTTCTTTGAGGGTAATGCTGCCTGACCTGCTGAGTTCCTCCAGCATTTTATCTGTATTGAACTACACAAAGTAGGGAAATCTTGTCTTCTTTGATATGAAACCTTACAACTTGGTTGAAAATTAAAACCTAGTCTTTAGATGGTCAAAACTAAGCATAATGACTAGGCCTGATAACAAGCTATCAGGCCCTTGAACCAGTGGGGATAACTTCACTTGCTCCATCATTGAAATGTTCCCACAAACCGTGGACTCACTTTTAAGGACTCTTCATCTCATGTTCTCGATATTCATAACAAACAATAGAAGCTTTGCAGATACTGGAAATCTGAGCAACACACACCAAATGCTGGAGGAACTCAGCAGGCCAGTCAGCATCTATGGAAAAAAAGTGCAGTGGATGTTTTGGCCAGAGACCCTTTGGAGGACTGGAGAAAAAAAGATCAGATGTAGATTTAAAATGTGCTCTATATTTATTGTATATTTATTTATTATTATTGTTTCTTCTCTTTGTATTTGCACAGTTTGTTGTCTTCTGCATTCGGTTAGAAACATAGAAATATGGAAAGCCTACAGCACAATACAGGCCCTTCAGCCCACAATGCTGTGCCGAGCATGTATTTTAGAAATAATCTAGTGTTACCCATAGCCCTCTATTTTTCTAAGCTCCATGTATCTATCCAGGAGTCTCTTATAAGACCCTATTATATCCACCTCCACCATTGTCAGCAGCAGCCCATTCCAAGCACTCACCACTCTCTGTGTAAAAAAAAACTTACCCCTGACATCTCCTCTGTACCTACTTCCAAGCACCTTAAAACTATGCCCTCTTGTGTTAGCCATTTCCGCCCTGGGAAAAAGTCTCTGACTATCCACACGATCAATCCCTCTCATCACCTTATACATTTTTATCAGGTCACCTCTCATACTCTGTTGCTCCAAGGAGAAAATGCCAAGTTCACTCAACCTATTCTCATAAGGCATGCTCCCCAATCCAGACAACATCCTTGTAATTCTCCTCTGCACCCTTTCTATAGTATCCACATCCTTCCTGTGCTAAGTTGATCAGAACTGAGCACAGTACTCCAATGGGGTCTGACCAGGGTCCTATATAGCTGTAACATTATTCCTCGACTCTTGAACTCAATCTCATGGTTGATGAAGGCCAATACACCAGATCCCTTCTTATCCACATATTCAACCTGCGCAGCAGCTTTGAACGTCCTATGGACTCGGACCCCAAGATCCCTCTGATCCTCCACACTGCCAAGAGTCTTACCATTGATACCATATTCTGCCATTATATTTGACCAAGCAAAATGAACCACCTCACACTTATCTGGGTTGAATGCCATCTGCCACTTCTCAACCCAGTTTTGTATCCTATCGATGTCCTGCTGTAACCTCTGACAGCCCTCCACACTATCCACAATACCCCCAACCTTAGTGTCATCAGCAAATTTACTAAACCATCTCTCCACTTCCTCATCCAGGTCATTTGTAAAGATCACGAAGAGTAGGCATCACGGAACAGATCCCTGAGGCACACCACTGGTCACCAATCTCCATGGAGATTATGACCCATCTACAATTACTCTTTGCCTTCTGAGTGCAAGCCAATTCTGAATCAACAAAGCAAAGTTCCCCTTGGATTACATGCCTCCTTACTTTCTCAATAAGCCTGCATGGGGTACCTTATCTAATGCCTTGCAGTAATCCATATACACTACATCTACGGCTCTACCTTCATCAATGTGTTTAGTTATATCCTCTAAAAATTCAATCAGGCTTGTAAGATACATCCTGCCTTTGACAAAGCCATGCTGACTATTCCTAATCATATTGTGCCTCTCCAAATGTTCATAAATCTTGCCTCTCAGGATCTTCTCCATCAACTTACCAATCATTGAAGTAAGACTCACTAGTCTGTAATTTCCTGGAACACACACAAAATGCTGGTAGAACACAGCAGGCCAGGCAGCATCTATAGTAGAAGCACTGTTGACGTTTCGGGCCGAGACCCTTCATCAGGACTAACTGAAAGGAAAGATAGTAAGAGATTTGAAAGTAGGAGGGGGAGAGGAAATGCAAAATGATAGGAGAAGACTGGAGGATGTTGGGGTGAAGCTGAGAGCTGGAAAAGTCGTCTATCCACAGCCTCGTCTACTGTCAAGATGAAGTTGTCTATCCATGGCCTCCTCTACTGTCAAGATGAAGCCACACTCAGGTTGGAGGAACAACACCTTAAATACCAACTGGGTAGCCTCCAACCTGATGGCATGAACATTGACTTCTCTAACTCCTTCCCTTCTTACCCCATCCCTGATAGTATTTTCCCCCCTCCTTTTTTTTCTCTCTTTCTGCCCATCACTCTGCCTGTACTCCATCTCCCTCTGGTGCTCCCCTCCCCCTTTCTTTCTCCCTTGGCCTCCCGTCCCATGGTCCTTTCCCTTCTCCAGCTCTGTATCTCTTTTGCCAATCACCTTTCCGGCTCTCAGCTTCACCCCACCTCCTCCGGTCTTCTCCTATCATTTTCCATTTTCCCCTCTCCCTCCTACTTTCAAATCTCTTACTATCTTTCCTTTTAGTTAGTCCTGACGAAGAGTCTCGGCCCGAAATGTCGACAGTGCTTCTACTATAGATGCTGCCTGGCCTGCTGTGTTCCACCAGCTTTTTGTGTGTGTTGCTTGAATTTCCAGCATCTGCAGATTTCCTCGTTTTTGTAATTTCCTGAGCTATTTCTACTTCCTTTCTTGAATAAGGGAAAAACATCTGCAACCCTCCAATCCTCCGGAACCTCTCCTGTCCTCATTGATGATGCGAAGATCATTGCCACAGCCTCAGCAATCTCCTCTCACCTCCCACAGTGGCATGGGGTATAACCTCATCTGGTCTATATGCTCAAGTTTTTTAGTCCACTGTAAATCATCCCTATGATCTTCAAGGTCCTTTTTCTGTAGTGAATACCGAAGCAAAGTATTCATTAAGTATCTCTGCTGTCTCCTCCAGTTCTGTACACACTTTTCCACAGTCACACTTGATTGGTCCTATTCTCTCACGTCTTTTCCTCTTGCTCCTCACATACTTGTAGAATGCCTTGGGGTTTTCCTTACTCCTGCTCGCCAAGGCCTTGTCATGGCTCCTTCTGCTTCTCCTAATTTCATTCTTAAGCTCCTAAGCTTAAGCTCGCCTAATAATTTTCTAGATCTCTATCATTTCCCAGTTTTTTGAATCTTTCATAAGCTTTTCTTCTTGACTAGATTTCCAACAGCCTTTATACACCATGGTTCCTGTACCCTACCATCCTTTCCCTGCCTCATTGGAACATTCCTATGCAGAATGCCACGCAGATATCCCATGAACATTTGCCACATTTCTGCTGTACATTTCCCTGAGAACATCTTTTCCCTCATCTGCCATCTGGGTAGCCTCCTGCCTGGTGGCATGAACATTGAATTCACCAATTTCCGGTAATTCCCCCCCCCCCCCCCACCACCCCTTCCCCTATCCTGGGTCCTTCTCTGCCTCTCTCCCCTTTCAACTTTCTGCTTCTTTATCTCTACAGTTCTTTCATGTTTATCCCCTCCCCCCTTTATCTTTCCTTTGATTGGTTTTCCACCTGGTGCCTCTAGGCCCTACCCCCTCCCCTATCTCTATTACTGGGCTTCGGCCCTCTCTTCCCCCCCATTCCTGATGAAGGATCTCGGCCCGAAACGTTGGCTACTCTTTTCTCATGGATGCTGCCTGACCTGCTGAGTTCTTCCAGCATTGTATACGTGTTCTTTGATCCACAGCATCTGCAGTTGTACTTTTGTGTTTTTACAGCATCATTAATGACAGACACACAAGATTACATCTCCTCTTTTCAGTTCCCTTTGTAAGTTTTTGTGCACTCCCTCCATGGCAAGAACCTCCTTCCTCGGATAAGGAGTCTAAGATTCCACACTAGACTCAAGCTGTGGTCTTCCGTGCAGCTGTCCTTCAGTTCATACTTCCTGTTTCCTATCCAGAACAGTACATTGATGAGAGAGGCAGAGTGTGTGGAGTGGCGTTGTACAGTGGAAGTGATTGCCATCTGGGCTTCAATTCCTGCCGCAGTCTGTAAAAAGTCGATCCATTCTCCTGTGACCACAGGGCTTTACATTCCAAAGATGTATGGTTAGAGTTGGTGAGTTGTGGGCATGCTGTGTTGGAGCCAGAAACACGACATTTGTGAGCTGATCTCAGAATATAAATGTCAGATCTCCCTGATCTCATAATAGAAGGATGTCACTTTAGAACAGAGATGGGGAGGAATTTCTTTAACCAAAAGGCTGTGGAATTCACTGCCAACGACAGCTGTGGAGGCCAAGTCTGTGGATACATTTAAAGTGGAGATTAATAGGTTGTTGATTCATCAGGATGTTACTGGGAGAAGTAAGTTTGAGAGCGATAATATGTCGCCCATGTTGAAAAGGTGGTGCACGCTAGATGGGCCAAATGGCCTAATGTTGCTGCTGTCTTGTGGTCTCATAAACTGACACAAAAGATTCATTTCACTGCATGTTCTGAGGTTTCATTGTACATGTGACAGCTAATGCTAACCTTTTAAGCGCACAGAAGGCTAAAGTACAGTACAGGCCCTTCAGCTCAGACCTTTTAACCTAGTTAAAGTTCAATCTAACCTTTTCTCCCACGTAGCCTTCTATTTTCCTTTTATCCACGAACCTCTCAGTCAGTCTATTTGTCCATCAGTCCTTGGTCAGAGTTGTCAGGTACTTCTAACACTGTATTTGTTCTTCAAAATAATCAAGCTGATCATAAAATGATTGGCTAATGTCAAATAATTAGGAAGCTTGAAGAGGTAGCTGAAGTAATTCCTAATGGCTTTCCGCAAATCAAATACCTTTCATCTCTTACAAAGGATTTTGAATCTGACGGATTAAATTCAACATTTGAGAATTGAAGTGCAGGGACTGCTTTGCATATTTGTTTGCTTGTTTAAATTTTACATGAGTAAAAGTTAGACAGAGTATTAAATGGTGCAGTGCATTGAAATCTTTTTATCTCATGAGGTGTCCCAATTTCAGCACTAATTTTCAATCTCGTCCTGTGAGGCTGCAGGGCTTTCGCTATCTGATATAAAAGCAGTCAGGGATGATTTCCACTGGTAGCCTTCCCATGTAGAGATCTGATATGTTATTTATCTATCCATCTCTATCTGTTTTTATCTGTGTTTACACAGTTCTTCTTTCCCACATTAGTTGTTTATTGGTCTTTGTAGTTTTTCATTGGTTTTATCTTAATTCATTTCTGTGAATGCCTGCAAAAAATGAACCTGAGTAACGTATGGTACTTCGATAATAAATGTACTTTGAACTTTGAAGTTGGAAGCCATTGAGCAGTGACGAAAGCTATGACTTCCTAATGGCGATTGGAGGATCAAAACACTGCAATTGTGATCCGGGGTTGCATGTAATAAAATTGTATGGGTGACAGCACGTGCAGTAATATAATGCAAGCAACACACACAAACTGCTGGAGGAACTCTATGAAAAACAGCTTCTGTGGAGGAAAGGTACAGTCGATGTTTCAGGCTGAAACCCTCCTGTTTGCAGTAATGTAATAATTGGTTTTCACATCAGGCTGATACTTTTCCTTCCAAGTACTGTGGGACTTAAGCAGAGAGGACATAAAATGTGAAACAGCCTTAAACAATGTAAAATTATAGCCGGGAGAAGGAATGGAAATCTGATGTGATATGTGCGTGATATCACCAAACACATCTGTCCCTCTCCCTCCCCCACACCCACCTCTGTTTTCCACAGGGATCACTGCTCTGTAATTCTCTTGTCCATTTGTCCCTCTACACTAATCTCTTTCCTGACACATATCCCTGCAGGCAATAAAAATGCTACACCTGCCTACTTACCTCCTCCCTTACAGTCCTTCCAGGTGAGGCAAATCTTTACCTGTAAATCTGTGGGACTGACAATTGTATCTGTTGCTCCCAATGTGGTCTCATTTGTGAGACACGACATATATTAAGGGACCGCTTTGTCGAGCTTCCCCACTCTATCTGCTAAAAGAGGAAATTTCCAGTGGCCCACCATTTTAATTCTTATCACCATTCCCATTCTGACATAACAGTCCATGGGCTCCCTTTTTTGCCCCAGTGAGGCCAATCTCAGGATAGAGGCAACACCTCATATTCCATATAAGTAGCCTCCAACCTGATGATGTACATCAATTTCTCCTTCTGGAAATTTTCTTCATCCCCCTTCACTCCTCTTCTATTCCCCACTTGGGCCTCTTACCTCTTCTCCTTATATATATATATATATATATATAAATACAGTAGATCCTGTAGAATCTCTATTTCTGCATATCACCTAAAATTGTAAAACTAGATAACCCAATTAAATAAATAACACACAAAAACATTATACTTGTTTATTTATTTATTGAGGAAAGAAATACAATATTACATGTATTTGTTGGGAAAAGTATGTGAACCTTGGGGGTAACGCCTTCTACAAAAGCTGTTTGGAGTCAGGTGTTCCATTCAAGGAGATGAGATTGATTGGAGGTGTGGGCTGTAGAGATGCCCTGCCCTATTAAAAAAAAGTTACACAAAGTTAGATTACTGACAGAGCCTGCTCTTCTGAAAAAAGATCTGTTTATGTGCACCATGCCTCGAATAAAACAGATTTCAGAGGACCTTAAAAGAAGAATTGTAGAGATCCATGAAGTTGGAAAAGGCTTCAAAAGCATTTCTTAACAATTGTGTGTTCATCAGTCCACAGTAGAGAAATAGTCTGCAAATGGAGGAAATTCAGTAGCGTTGCTACTCTTCCTCGGAGTGGGGATCCTACAAAGATCACACCAAGAGCACAATGTGCTCTGCTGAAGGTGAAGAAGAACCCAAGGGTAACAGCAAAAGGCCTGCAGAAAACTCTAGAACTCACTGAAGTCTCTCTTCATGTGTCCACTGTAAGAAAGATACTGACAAGAATGGTGTTCATGGAAGGATGCCATAGAGTAAGCCACTCCAAACAAAAAGATTGCTGCATGTTTCAAGTTTGCAGTAGACCACCTGGATGTTCTACAATACTTCTGGGACAATATTCTATGGATAGATGAGTCAAATATTGAACTTTTACAGAAATGCACATTGCTGTTTGGAGGAAAAAGCGCACTGCACACCAACCCTAAAACCTCATCCCAACCATGAAGCATGGTGGAAGGAGCATCATGGTTTGGGGCTGCTTTGCTGCCCCAGGGCCTGGACAGCTTGCAGTTGTTGAGAGAACAATGAATTCAAAATTATATCAAGACACTTTACAGGAGAATGTCAGGGTAGTAGTCCATCACCTGAAGCTTAATAAAAGTTCTATATTGCAACAAGACAATAATCCAAAAGACGAGAGTAAATCAGGAACAGAATGGTTTAAAAAGAAGAAAGTTTTGTGTTTTGGAATGACCAAGTCAAAGTCCTAACCTTTATCCTGTAGAAGTGTTGTGGAAGAACCCGAAGCAAGCAGTTCATGCAAGGAAGCCTACCAACATCCCAGAGTTGAAGCAAACTCCAATGCGATGTGCATGACTGGTCAACAGTTACTGAAAACATTTGGTCGAAGTTACTGCTGTACAAGGGGGTCACACCAATTACTGAAAGCAAAGGTTCACTCACTTTTTCCAACAAATACGTGTGATATTAGATCATTTATCTCAATAAATAATGAAACAAGTATAATGTTCTTTTAATGTTTTTTTAATTGGGTTCTCTTTATTTAGTTTTTGGACTTTGGTGAAGATCTGATCACACTTTAGGTCAGACATACAGAAACAGAAAATTCTACAAGTTTCATAAACTTGTTAGCACCTTTGTAAATTAAGAAATGAAAAAGAGAGCAAAAAAAAAGCAAAAGGGTGAGATAGTGTTCGTGGGTTCATTGTGCATCCAGAAATCTGATGGTGGAGGGAAGAAGCTGTTTCTGAAACCTTGAGTGTGTGCCTTTAGGCTCCTGTGCCTCCTCCTTGATAGTAGCAATGAAAAGAGGGCATATCCTGGGTGATGGGTGTCATTCATGGTGGATGCTACAATTTAAGGCATCGCCGTTTGAAGGTGTCCTTAATGCTGGGGAGGCTAGTGTCCATGATGGAGCTGGCTGGGTTTACAATTTCCTGTAGTTTTTTCTGATTCCGTGCAGTGCTCCCTCCATACCAGACTCTAGTGCAACCAGTTAGAATGACTTCCATGGTACATCTACAGAAATTTGCAAGAGTCTTTCATGACATAGCAAGTCTCCTCAATCTGCTAATGAGGATTAGCTGATGTACCTTCTTTGTAATTGAATCAGTATGTTGGATTCAGGACAGATCTTCAGAGATCTTCACACCCAGGAACTTGAAACTGCTCCCCCTTTTCACTGTAGATCCCTTGATGAGCACTGGTGTGTGTCTCATCGACTTCCCCTTCCTGAAGTTCATAGTCAATTTCTTGGTCTTACTAATGTTTACTGCAAGGTTATTGTTAAAACACCACTCAACCAGCTGATCTGTTTCACTCCTGTATGTCTCCTTGCAACCAGTTAAAATTCTGCCAACAATAGATGTGTCTGTTAGATTGATAGAGGTGATTGAGCTGTGCTTAGCCACACAGTCATGGGTGTAGAGAGAATAGACAGTGAGCTAAGCATGCATCCTTGAAGTGTGCCAGGAGTGAAGGGGAGATGTTATTTCCAATCTGCACTGACTATGTTCTCCCAGTCAGGTGGTCAAGGGTCCAGTTGCTGAGGAAGAAACTGAGGCCCGGGTTTTGGAGCTTGTTAATTTGAACTGCAAGTATGATTGTGTTGAACACTGAGATATAATCAATAAACAGTAGGCTGACATGTGTAGATATTGCTTTTGTCCAGGTTCAAGTAAGAAGGTTCAAGTGAAGCAATTACAGTGCCAGCTGTAAGATCTTCTTCAATTCCCACCTCTGTCCCCCCCCCCCCGTGACCTCTTTGATTTCCTCCTGATGCTCCAGTTTCCTCCCCCATTCCAAAGACATACTGGTTAGGATTAGCAAGTTGTGGGTATGGTATGTTCACTCCACTAATGTGGCAACATGTGCGGGCTCCCGCACCACAATCACTGGTGATTTGATTTGACACCAACACCAACACTATGTGTTTCAGTATACATGTGACAAATAAAGGTAATCTTTTCAAACATCCAATAATAGCATTTGGTAAATGGAAAACCACAAATGGAATTTATTATCTCTACGTATTTGATAATTGCTTGACGCTTTTGAGATTTATAAATCACAGCTAGCTTCACTCAACTTTGTTTCCACTGAGACTCTAATTTGTAGCCGTGACAGTTTTCCATTTGCCTGTTATTTTTCCTTTGCCTCATCCATTTTATTTTGCTCGAACTGCTCTGCATGTTCCTTAGCTTTTCACTCTGAAGCTGAACACATGACTTTTTATTCTTTATCTTTCTGTGCCGAGTCATTTTAATTGACACTGCTTTCTCTTTCTGCCGGTTGATTGGATTTCACTGTTTGGACTGTGTGTGATACTGAAATTCTACACATGCTGCCATTCGCTATCATTCCAGCTGTAACCAGCAACATTCATTGTATGTGAGATAAAGATGAAATAATCATGTCGATCATTTCAAAGCTAAAGGCACTTTGATTATCAAAGTATGTATGCAGTATAGAACCCTGAGTTTCATCTTCCTACAGACTACTATAAAACAAAGAAAACCCACGGAACCTGTTCAGTGGAAAGAATCAGACCCTCCCGCCCTCCCCCATGTGCAAAAATAAAACAATAAATTGTGCAAATAGCAAAAAAAAACAAACACATAACGTGAGCTAGAGTCCAGTCTGCAACCGCATCAATTAAACCGTGCCTGAGCCCCAGGACGCCAGCAGTGTCGAGCAAGAAGGAGAGAGAGACCTTTCGAATGCACGAACTTCCTCCAGGAGTGGGGTGTGAGAGGGAGAGAGAGACTGGTCCTCTGGTAGCAGCAAGTGAGAGGACGAGAGAGACCATCAGACACCCTTCTCCAGCAGCAAGGAGCAAGAGGCTGGTAGATGACACCGAACACACGCTTGCCTTCAGCACCCATCCTGATGGTTTCGCTCTTCCTCAACACTTTCATCAGCGAGAGATCGTGAGCTTGCACCCGGTTTCCAGGTTTCCCGGCCTTGAGGCCACACGCCGCCCTCAGAGACAGCAAAGTGCCAAATCGCACAGTTGGCCCGAAAACACACCACCAAACTGCAGATCACAAGCTTCAACAGTAGTAGGCTCACTTTTGAATGAAAAAGATGTGAAGGAAGTTGTTTCTTGACTCGTCTGGAGAATGTCGTCTCTGGTCACGTTGTTGGCTGACACCATTTTCTTCCAGCCTTTCCTTAACCACATCGAATATACATTAATTGATAACAGCTCAAAGTAAATATATTATCGAAGTTCTGATATGCCATATCACCATATTTACTTCCTTGAGATCTATTTTCATGAAGGCATTTTGATTTGCTGTGCTCTGGTTGTGATACTGCCTTAAATGCATTTAATCTCTTCTTCTTCAGTCCATCTTCTAACCAAAGATGCAAATATGCTGTTTAATTCCAGCACAGAACATACGTAGAAAATGGGACACTACAGCTCAGCTATGACCCACAATATTCAACCACCTTTGAATTTACTTTACGATCCATCTAACCCTTCTCTCCTACATAGCCCTTCACTTTAAGACCATAAGACATAGGAGCGGAATTAGGCCATTTAGCCCATCGAGTCTGCTCACCATTTGATCAGCCTCATTCTCCTTCCTTCTCCCTGCAACCTTTTGAGGCCCTGCACTGTGTTCAGGGTTCATATGGTTGTAATATTCTGTGGCGACACATCATAGAGAAATAACATGAATGTTCCCTGTAGCTAAATGACACACCATTCACTGAAAGTCGTGAATAGCACGTTCTGTGAGTTGGCCACACCGCAGGTAAAGGCTACACAAGCAGAAAGGGAAGGGGTGGCAACTAGACAGCGTAGCAGTAGGCAGGTAGTGCGGGAGTCCCCTGAGGTCATCTCCCTCCTAAACAGATATACTGTTTTGGATACTGTTGGGGGAGATGTCTCATCAGGGGAAGGCAGCAGCAGCCGAGTTCATTGCACCATGGGTGGCTCTGCAGCACAGGAGGGAAGGAAAAGGAGTGGGAGAGCTATAGTGATAGGGGATTCGATTGTAAGGGAAATAGATAGGCATTTCTGCGGCCGCAAACGAGACTCCAGGATGGTATGTTGCCTCCCTGGTGCAAGGGTCAAGGATATCTCTGAGCAGCTACAGGACATTCTGGAATGGGAGGGTGAACAGCCAGTGGTCGTGATGCACATAGGTACCAATGATATAGGTAAAAAATGGGATGAGGTCCTACAAGGTGAATTTAGGGAGTTAGGAGATAAACTAAAAAGTAGGACCACAAAGGTAATAATCTCTGGATTACTACCAGTGCCATGTGCTAGTTAGAGTAGAAATAGGAGGATATTTCAGATTAATATGTGGCTTGAAAAATGGTGCAAGGGGGAGGAATTCAAATTTCTGGGGCATTGGAACCAGTTCTGGGGGAGGTGGGACCGGTATAAGCAGGACAGTCTGCACCTGGGCTGGACTGGAACCAATGTCCTAGGGGGAGTGTTTGCTACTGCTGTTCAGGAGGCTTTAAACTAATGTGGCAGGGGGATGGGAACAAGTGCAGAGAGACAGAGGGGTGTAGAATGAGGATAGAAGCAAAAAGTAGTAAGGTGAAAAGTAAAAGTGGCAGGCAGGCAAATCCAGGGCAAAAAGCAAAAAGAGCCACTTTTCAACATAATTGTATAAGGGCTAAGAGTGTTGAAAAAACAAGCCTGAAGGCTTTGTGTGTCAATGTGAGGAGCATTTGTAACAAGGTGGATGAATTGAATGTGCAGATAGTTATTAATGAGTATGATATAGTTGGGATCACAGAGACATGGCTCCAGGGTGACCAAGGATGGGAGCTCAACATCCAGAGATATTCAATATTCAGGAGGGATAGACAAGAAAGAAAAGGAGGTGGGGTAGCATTGCTGGAGAGGAGATTAACGCAATAGAAAGGAAGGACATTAGCCTGGAGGATGTGGAATCGATATGGGTAGAGCTGCATAACACTAAGGGGCAGAAAACGCTGGTGGGATTTGTGTACAGGCCACCTAACAGTAGTAGTGAGGTTGGGGATGTCATTAAACAGGAAATTAGAAATGTGTGCAATAAAGGAACAGTAGTTATAATGGCTGACTTCAATCTACATATAGATTGGGTGAACCAAACTGGTAAGGGTGCTGAGGAAGAGGATTTCTTGGAATGTATGCGGGATGGTTTTCTGAACCAACATGTCGAGGAACCAACTAGAGAGCAGGCCATTCTAGATTGGGTATTGAGCAATGAGGAAGGGTTAGTTAGCAATCTTGTCATGCGAGGCCCCTTGGGTAAGAGTGACCATAATATGGTGGAATTCTTCATTAAGATGGAGAGTGAGATAGTTAATTCAGAAACAAAGGTTCTGAACTTAAAGAAGGGTAACTTTGAAGGTATGAGACGTGAATTAGCTAAGATAGTCTGGCAAACGATACTTAAAAGGGTTGACGGTGGATATGCAATGGCAAGCATTTAAAGACCACATGGATGAACTACAACAATTGTTCATCCCAGTTTGGCAAAAGAATAAGCCAGGAAAGGTAGTGCACCCATGGCTGACAAGGGAAATTAGGGATAGTATCAAGTCCAAAGAAGAAACATATAAATTAGCAAAAAAAAAATCGGCACACCTGAGGACTGGGAGAAATTCAGAGACCAGCAGAGGAGAACAAAGGGCTTAATTAGGAAATGGAAAAAAGATTATGAGAGAAAGCTGGCAGGGAACATAAAAACTGACTGTAAAAGCTTTAAAAGCTGTAAAAGGTTAGGTGAGTGGGCAAGTTCATGGCAGATGCAATTTAATGTGGATAAATGTGAGTTTATCCACTTTGGTTGCAAGAACAGGAAAACCAATTATTATCTGAACGGTGGCCAATTAGGAAAAGGGGAGATGCAACGAGACCTGGGTGTCATTGTACACCAGTCATTGAAGGTGGGCATGCAGGTACAGCAGGCGGTGAAAAAGGCAAATGATATGTTGGCATTCATAGCAAAAGGGTTTGAGTACAGGAGCAGGGAGGTTCTACTACAGTTGTACAAGGCCTTGGTGAGACCGCACCTAGAATATTGTGTGCAGTTTTGGTCCCCTAATCTGAGGAAAGACATTCTTGCCATAGAGGGAGTACAGAGAAGGTTCACCAGATTGATTCCTGGGATGGCAGGACTTTCATATGAAGAAAGACTGGATCGACTAGGCTTATACTCACTAGAATTTAGAAGATTGAGGGGGGATCTTATTGAAATGTATAAAATTCTAAAGGGATTGGACAGGCTAGATGCAGGAAGATTGTTTCTGATGTTGGGGAAGTCCAGAACGAGGGGTCACAGTTTAAGGATAAAAGGGAAGCCTTTTAGGACCGAGATAAGGAAAAACTTCTTCACACAGAGAGTGGTGAATCTGTGGAATTTTCTGCCACAGAAAACAGTTGAGGCCCGTTCATTGGCTATATTTAAGAGGAAGTTAGATATGGCCCTTGTAGCTAAAGGGATCGGGGGTATGGAGAGAAAGCAGGTACAGGGTTCTGAGTTGGATGATCAGCCATGATCATACTGAATGGCGGTGCAGGCTTGAATGGCCGAATGGCCTACTCCTGCACCTATTTTCTATGTTTCTATGTTTCTATTACATATATATCCATTGAAAAATATTTTGGTTATATTTATTGTTTTGGTGTCCAGAAATACTCCCTGCAAACTAAATTACAAGTTACTGAAATTAGTGATTGTCCATGTTGGCAGGGGGATGCCCAATGTCCGGTATTGTGCGACAGGTAATATTTCTGAGAGGCCGTATAGTCTTGTGTGATTTTGCCACAATAACACTGCTTGTTTTTTTTCTGTTGCCTATGTGTCTATTTCAGAGACTCTTAAACGTCCTGAATGTATCAGCGTCAACCACCTCCCCTGGCAGGGTGTCCCATGTGTATGAAAACACAACCTCTGACATCCTGCCCTATAATTCCCTCCAATCAACTTAAAAATACCTTCCTTGATTTTAGTCATTTCCTCCCTGCGAAAAAAATCTCTGGCTCTTCACTCAATCTTTGCTTTTGCCTCTTATTACCTTGTAAATCTCTCATCAAAGAGGTATGCCCTTTCTAGAACTTTCAGTCCTCAATGTATTTTATCTGTCACTGGTTGACTAGCTATTCTCTGATATTCTCCTTGCAATTTGAAATAAATTCACTACAATTACTGTGTTTCTTTTGCAAGAGGGAAGTATAACAGACCCAATGTTGTCTTCACTATCTCACACAGCCTACAGACTGCATACCCTTGCTGGCACGTTCTTAAAACATCAGACGTTCTTACAAGTACACACACTTCTTTCCAGAGAACATGCTGAAATAAAGGAGTAAGCATGCAGGCAGACAAGTATTCTGATGTAGAGGGAGATTGCAGCTGGAGTTCGGTATTTAAGGAACTTTTGTGCATGTTACACAGATTTTCCGTGCCAGCTCTGGGATACCCCTTCAGACACTGCATTAGTTGAGCGATTCAGTTCAAGAGCTGCAAGGTTATAATGCAGCTGTACAAAATTCAGGTACAAAACTAGGCTTGCCATAGGTTCATAGTAGTAATGTGATCACTCTGGTTGAGTATGATGTTGTCCTAAGGGGTTGTCTATTGGTGGCTTCTCGGGTGGCTGTGGAGGCTGATCCAGGGTCCACATATTCCGTGTGGGCAAGAGTAAGTGGTGGTTGTGCTATGTTTGGTGGTTCAGTCTTCAAGGTCATAGAGCCATAAAGTCATAAAACCACCACTGCACGGAAACAAATGGAAATATCTACAGATGCTGGAAATCCAAAGCATGAAATGTTGACTGTATTCTTCTCCATGGATGCTGCCTAGCCTGCTGAGTTCCTCCTACATTTTTGTGTGTTGCTCAGCACAGAAATAGGCTGCTTGGCCAAAATAGGCTGAGCTGAATGATTATTCAGTAAGTCTCTCTCTCCCCCCTCCCCCCTCTCTCTGCCCCCTCTCCCCCTCCCCCTCTATGGAGGGGGAATGAACAGCTGATGTTTTGGTCTGAGATGTTTCATCAGAAAGATACCAAGATAGATGTTCGAGTCCTGCCAAAGAGTTTCGGCCCAAAACATTGACTGTACTTTTTTTCCTAGATGTTGCCTGGCCTATTGATTTCCTCCAGAATTTTGTGTGTGTTGCTTGGATTTTCAGCATCTGCAGATTTTCTCTTGTTTAGATGTTGCGACGTTTTTGCTAGTGGGGAAGTCTGGAACAAGGGTACACGATTAGTGCTCTGTGAGTGAAAGGGAAGGTAAGGACACCATGATGCAAAACTAAATTGCATTCAACCACAGTCTAGACTGAGTCAGCTCAGATATGATCCTTTTCAATTGGAGCAGGATCAGCTAAATGGGAGTGAAGAGTGATCAGTTGACCAGGAAGAAGCTGAGGACTGCTGCTGAGAGCAGAGATTATGCCATTGATGCCTTAGGTTTCAGCAGCATCTCTTCTGTGCTTGGTACACCCTCTCGTCACCAACTGAGATTCTGATGGTTGTATCATCAGCAAACTTATAGATGGCATTTCAGCTGTGCCTAGCCACACAGTGATGGGTGTAGAGAGAGTAAAGCAGTCGATTATGCACAGATCCCTGAGGTGTCAGCAAGGAGGAGATGTTATTTCTAGGCAATGAGCTCAGGGTAAGAGGACTTCACCCATAACCTCACTGGAGTCCATCTGATGGGGCAGTCAGTCCTGGGAATATTGTTGCTACTATGAATGCAGCAAGTTTCTTCTAGCCTTGGAACCTCGTTGGCTGCTCAGATAGCTTGCAGGAATCTCATTCAGCTCCCATTTCCTCTGCTTTTCTAGTCTGAGGAACATGGATGATGGACAAGTGGAGGGCTATGTTGGAGGGAAGGGTTAGATTGATCTTGGAGTGGGTTAAAAGGTCAGGGCCACATTGTGGGCTAAAGGACCTGTAACTGTGCTGTAGGATTCTCTGTGTTCTAATGCAGAGGGAACTGACTTTGCACGCTTCACTCCAGTGCGAGTGCTAAGACTCCCTCTGCAACTGGATCTTCAGCTTTCTAACCGGAAGACCACACTCTGTGTGGATTGGAAATAACATCTCCACCTTGCTGATAATCAACTCTGGCTCTGCTTAGCCCACTGCTCTACTCTCTCTGCACCCATGACTGTGTGGCAAGGCATAGCTCAAATACCATCTATCAATTTGATGATGATTCAACCACTTCTGGCAGAATTTCAGATGATGACAAAAGAGTGTACAGGAGCGAGATGTACCAGCTAGTTGAGTGCTGTCACAGCAAGAGCCTTGCGCTCAGTGTCAGCAAGACCAAACTGCTGATTGTGGACTTCAGAAAGGGTAAGACAAGGAACACAAACCAATCCTTATAGAGGGATCAGAAGTGGAGAGAGTGCGCAATTTCAAGTTCCTGGGCGTGAGCTTCTCTGACTACTTAACCTGTATGCAATGTATTGATGCTGCTATAAAGAAGGCGAGACAGAGGCTGTATTTCACTAGGTGCTTGAGAAGGTTTGGTTTGTCAACTAAAACATTTGAAAACGTCTACAACTGTACTGTGGAGAACATTCTGACTGGATGCATCACTATCTCATGGGGGGGGGGGGGTGTTAGGGGCTACTGCACAATATCAAAGTCAGTTGCAGAAACTTGCTGATTAGTCAGTTCCGTCTAGACTGTGTGGTGTCCAAGACGTCTTCAAGGAGTGGTGCCTTAGGAGGGCAGCGTCCATCATCAAGGATCCCCATCACCCCAGGACACACCCTCTTCTCAGTGTCACTGTCCAGAAGGAGGTACAGAAGCCTGAAGGCACCCACTCAGTGATTCAGGAACAGCTTCTTCCCCCGTGCCATCTGATTTCTGAATGGACATTGAACCCATGAACATTATTTCACTATTTTTTCTGGGGGGTTTTTTTGCACTACTTGTGCATAGTTAATGTAACTCAGCTTTTTTTTCTCTATATTTATTTATCGTGTATCTCATTGTACTGTTGCTGTAAAGTTCATAAATTTCATGATATATGCCGGTGATATTAAATCTGATTCTGATTTTGCAAGAGTGCAGGTGATCCATGGAAGAGATAGAATTTGTTATCCTGAAGGTGCCTGCGACCCACCATTTTCCCCCAGGAGAAGTCGCTAAGAATTATATGGAAAATTATATTAATTTTCACTCATAGGGGTTTGTTGGCTGGGAATGTAAATTAGCCATTGCAGCCTTTGCCTGTCTGTGTTCCTGTTCATTAAGTATTCTATCATGAGCTCTCTTTGTTTTTATACCACAGTCGGGGCTGGGGTTTCTGTCTCAATGATCGACCAACTAAACCGGAGTTAATGGTTCCCACCATTGCTCCAGGAGTGCTATATGACGTCCATCATCAATGTCAGCTCCAGTACGGACCCAACTCTACTTTCTGTGAGGAAATGGATGTAAGTCACTGCCTATTTTATGTGTTGCTAAGAACGTGAGTGGATAAGACTATAACTCAGTTCACTTTTCTTAAAAATTGCCCAATGTTACTTCTAAGTGTAAGGCATTTCTAAGAATAAAGGTGATAGATTCCTTGGAAAAAATTGTGTTGGGTGAAGGGGCAAGTTAGCAAAACAAGTTACATACCAGCAATAGTGAAGACTGAATATATAGAGGCCTCCCATATTACAGAAAACATGACTTATGGAAATCAGAGTTTTTGCAAATTCTTGCATAAACTTAAAATGATTGCAAAATAGTTATGCAAGTACAAACACCTTCAGAAGTTATGGAAAAGAGGTAGCAGCTAATAGATTTAGAAGTGTTTACATGTAATCTTTCCATAGAAATTAAACTGACACCATTGCCTTTTCAAAGATATGTTGACAGTCACATTGTGGGGCTGGTTAAGAGAATTGCTTTGGAAACTATCAAAGCAATGTCTTTCATTTTTGCTTGTAAAATACTTCAATCGATATAACATCCATTGATAATTTGAGTCTATTAAAACAAGCCCATTAGATTTTGAATATTTTGATTCTATGCCATTGTGACTACGCAGTTCAATTTCGTTTATTTTCATTGTCTTATGCACAATTACACATATGCGCTGGTGCATTGAAAAGCTTACTTGTAGTAGCGTTACAAGGTCATAACATCATTCACACAAAACAATGTAAACACCAATTATAAACAATTGTTACACAGAAAAAGCAATTAGAACAGGAACAGTCCATTTTAGTGAAACATTATTAGAGTCATAATAAAGTTTCTAAACTGTAGTTGTGACTAGGATTTTGCTGGTTGGTTCAAAAACATAACAGCTAATTGGGAAGACAATAAGTAAATACTCACGTTAATCAACCTTCTTTGAAATTGTTCCCTTCTGAGGTTACGAAGAATCAAATCACAAACAGTTCCCGTTTATGGAACCATTATGTGACCAGTGTAATGCGCTTGTTTAGAAGAATGGGAACAATACAATTGTTCAAGTAATGATAGAGTTGGCCAAATGATCCTAACACAAATAATTTTATTCACAGGTAACAATGTTTTAAGTTCTAGTGTTGCTGATAAAATATGAAGCTGTTGTTATTATAGGATAAGCTGAAATGTGGTTAAATTGAAACTCAAGGATGGAGTTGGCTAATCAGAATCAGAATTAGGTTTAATATCACCAGCAGATGCCATGAAATTTGTTAACTTTTTGACAGCAATACAATGCAATTCATAATAATATAAAGAGGAAAAAAAGGCTGTGAATTCCAGTATGTGTATACATACAAACAGTGCCTATAAAAATTATTCACCCTCCCTTGGAAATTTTTGTTTTATTGTTTTATAACATTGAATCACACTGGATTTAATTAGACTTTTCTGACACTGATCAAGAGTCTTTTGTGTCAAAGTGAAAGCAAATCTCTCCAAAGTGATCTAAATAAATTTAAATATAAAACACAAAATAATTGATTGCATAAGTATTCACCCCCCCCCCCCCCCCACCCAATGCTCTTCTGATCATCTATGAGGACTGGTTTGTGTTCCCACATCTTAGATTTTCAGAAGCCCACAGATTTTCAGAAGTTCTTTGGTCTTAATGATGTTGAGTGCAAGCTTGGTGCTATGACACCACTTAACTAACTGGTCTATCTTGCTCGTGTATGGCCTCTTGCACTATCTGAGATTCTGCCCACAATGGTAGTATTGTCAGCGATTATAGATGGTGTTTGATTTATGCCTAGCCACATGGTAAGGTATGTAGAGAGAGTAGAACTGTGGGCTATACACATATCCCTGAGGTGCGCCTGTGTTGATTGTCAGCGAAGTGGAAATGTTATTTCCAATCCACACAGAGATTGTGTGGTCATCCGGTTAGGAAGTGGAGGAGCCAGTTGCAGAGGGAGGTGCAGAGGCCCAGGTTCTGTGGCTTTTTGATGAGAACTGTAGGAATGCTGCTGTTGAATGCTGAGTTATAGTCAATGAATAGCATTCTGACATAGAGTATTTATATCATCCAGGTGACCAAGGCCACGTGGAGAGCCAATGAGATTGTGTCCGCTCTAGACCTTTTGTGGTGATAGGCAAATTGCAGTGAGCATATGAAGGGGCATAACTTGGAGGAATGTATAGGGAGGATGTCAGAGACAGCTTTTTTTGCACAGAGAGTGCTGGGTGCACCAGATGCCTTGGCAAGTGTGGTTGTTGAAACAAATATGTTAGGGATATTTAAAAAACTTATAGTTAGGTGATAATAATGGATGATAATGGAGGGGTATGTAGGAGTGAAGGGTTAGATTGAGCTGAAAATAGGTTAAGAGGTCAGCATATCATCATGAGCTGTACTGTGCTGTAATGTTCTATGTAGGGGTATACAAGTTTATAAGCAGTACAGGACAGGCTTTTTCCACCGAGTCTGGCTGAAACTAAAAGTAGAAGTCATGGGCTAAGTGTCAAAGGTGAAATGTTTAAGGTGAATATGAGGAAGAACTTCTTCACTCAGAGGAGAGTGAGAGTATAGAATGAGCTGTCAGTGGCGGTGGTGGATGTGGGATCAATTTCAACATTTAAAGAGAAATTTAGATAGATAACAGTACTGTACAAAAGTTTTAGGCACATATTGACAGCTAGGATGACTACGACTTTTGCACAGTACTGAATTTCTCAGCGTAGAGTAAAGAGTGAGATTGTAAATCCAGTGGGAGAAAAGGATATTGCGATTGGCAAGGGTGGAGCATTGCAGGAATGTGGACAGGTGGCAAAGGAGTGCCAGGGGGTACGTATGCAGGCACACCCAGCCCTGAGACACCAGGCAAGGTCATTAGATTCCAAACAATTAGTTTAGGCCACATCTAGAGTACTGCACACAGTTCTGGACACCCCACTATACGAAGGATGTTGAGCCTCCCGTCAAAGGTAGAGACACACAGTGGGTATAGTGAGAGAGGGTCCAACTAAACTTCTGTCAAAGGCAGAGATCATAGAGGGGGAGAAGTGAGAGAGGGTCTCAACATCTGGAGAATTGCGTACAGTTCTAGTCGTTCCACTATAGGGAGGATGTTGAGGCTTTGGAGAGGGTGCAGAAGAGGTAAACCAGGAGGTATGTGCTAACATGAGAGACTGGATAAACTTGGGTTATCCTTTTTATGGATAAGAGGAGAATCAATTACCTTTCTCTTTACTATTAGATTAATACTTTGCTTGATCTTGATTATGTTTATTTTTCCTTTTATTCGAACTGTTATTGATATAGATATTTGTGATAATTCTCCTCTTGCTAAAGTGCAGCAGCTGATATTTATCTGGGGTTAAACTCCATTTAATATTTCTTAGTCTACATCTACAACTGATCTATATTATGCTGTATTCTTTGCCATCCTCTACACACTATTCACAACCAATGTTCCCCTAACGTGTGTGTGTATGTGCGTGCACACACCTTTTGCCACTAGTGTGCAAAGGAACTTAAACTGCGCACAAACAAGAGAAAATCTGCAGATGCTGGAAATCTGAGTAACACACACAAAATGCTGGGGAGCTCAGCAGGCCAGGCAGCATCCATGATGTATATTGGAAGACGGCTTCGCCAAGCATCTGTGCTCCATCTGTCAGAACAAGCAGGACTTCCCAGTGGCCACCCATTATAATTCCACTTCCCATTCTAATTCCGATATATCCATCCATGGCCTCCTCCACTGTCATGATAAGGCCACACTTAGGTTGGAGGAACAACACTTTATATTACTTTTGAGTAGCCTCCAATCTGATGGCATGAATATCGACTTCTGAAACTTCCATTAATTCCCACCCCTGTCGTGTCACCATTTTCCATCCCTTTTTCCCTCTCTCACCTTATCTCCTTGCCCACCCATCACCTTCCCCTTTTTCTTTCTTCCATGACCTTCTGTCTCTTTCACCAGCTCTTTACTTCATCCCTCCTCCTCCAGTTTTCACTTATCACCTGGTGGTTCTCTCTCCCCTCTTCCCCCACCCCCACCCTTTTAAATCTACTCCTCTGCTTTTTTTCTCCAGTCCTGCCGAAGAGTCTCAGCCTGAAACATCAACTATACTTTTTTTATATAGATGCTGCCTGGCATGCTGAGTCCCTCCAGCATTTTGTGTGTTTTGCTTGAACTGTGCACAAAAGGTTGTCACCCTTTATCTTGTTGGCATGTTAAGCATATTTCATGATTGTATGCAATTGTGTTTCCTTTTCTGATTTTGGATGTGGACAGTGTTGACAACGTTGAGGTTGCAATGGTTTTCCTGTAGATTTTATAATGGCTTATTTATACTGTCTATTAAAGAAATTATTCAGTGCACACACGCTGTTGTCACTGGGCAAAAAATTGCACAGCACAAGATTTTTGTGCATTCTGGTCATTACAAATTAGAGGGAGCATTGTCTACAACTCCATCAATCTTTGAATCATCTGCAAACTTGCTCAACCACCCATCTGCATTTTCATCAAGGTTATTTATATACATCACAAACAGCAAAGGTCCCACACAGATCCCTGTGGAACACCACTAATAAGAGACCTCCAGCTCAAATAAGTCCCTACAACCACTACCCTCTGTCTTCTCTGCAAGCCAGTTATGAATCCAAACAGCCAATTTGCCACAGACCTCGTACATCCTCATCTTTTGAGTTTGCCTCCCATGAGCGACTTTGTCAAATGCTTTTCTAAAATCCCTGTAGACAACATCCACTGTTTTTCTTACATCAGTCTCTCTCGTTACCTTGTCAAAAACTCAGTCAAGTTGGTAAGACATGCCTTGCCCTGCACAAAGCCATGCTGGTTCTCTCTAATTAGCTCAAGGGTTTCCAAATGCTCATATATCCCATTTCATAAGGCATAAAATGGGTAGATAGCATTGAGCAGAGTAGCAGAAACATATTGAACTCAACTTCTAACATTTGAGTTTCCAAGTGCCACATCTGCATTAGCTCTGTCTACTTTGATCCTTTTTCCTGCTGTAAAAATAATACTTGTTATATAAAGTGCACTTGCATCCATTCACCTTTACTCTCTTATTGTCTGTGTTCCACAGTGAGAATACTTTACAGTTATGTCTACTCCCAACTCTGCCTTAACTATTATCCAAAGATACTAACTTCCTTACTACCACTGAAATTGTTTGCAGTTCAAACCTCAGTTTTCCATATAAATTGCTTTATTGATTAGGTTGGAGCTTGTCACTTCAGACTGGAGTTTGATCTCAACAAGATAAGAAGTTAAAGTCTCAAAATCAGATGTCTGACTCCCAAATGCAACTTTCTCAGTCCCACCACCACCACCAAAATCATCTGCACAGTTATTTACATATCTCAATGATGGTCACTTATGCTTACAACTTCCAAATGATATTTCAGGTTTGGGCCAGTTCTTGGACAAAAAGGGGCATAGCCTGTTGATAAATGACTTTCCAGAGCTGATTATAGACAGGATTCAAACATGATTTCCTGCCACCTCTTAAGCAATCGGCTTACCTTTCCAAAATCTGAAGGTCTTTTTGCCTCTGTGTTTCAAACCCCACCTGATCTGATGATCTGGATCTCCCTTGACTGATCAGAAGCCTCCCACAACCCAGCAATGGGATAGATCAGCTGGATGAGTGGTGTCACAGCCACAACCTTGCACTCAACATTAGCAAGACCAAGAAATCGATTGTGGACTTCAGGAAGGGGAAGTCCTCATCAAGATGTGAGGAGCTTTAAGTTTTTGGCTGTCACCATCTCAAAGGATCTATCCTGGGGCCAACATATTGATGCATCACAAAAAAAGGCCTGCCAGTCACTATACTTCAGTTGGAGTTTGAGGAGAATTGGTACATCACCAAAGACTGTAGCTAATTTCTATAGATGTACCATATGGAGTGTGATCCGACTGGTTACATCACCGCCTGGGTATGGAGTCTCCAATATGCTGCATCAAAGAGACTGCAGAGGGTTGTAGACTCAGCCAGTTCCACCATGGACACAAGCCTCCCCGCCATTGAAGACATCCATCATTAAGGATGCTCACCACCTGGGACATGCCCTTTTCTCCTTACTACCATCAGGGAGCAGATACAAGAGCCTTTTAATCTACACTCAGTAAGTTTGGAGCAGCTTCTACCCCTCTGCCATCAGATTTCTGAAAAGACTATGAACCCATGATCACTACCTCACTATTCCTCTTTTGCACTATTTAGACCATAAAACATAGAACAGTACAGCACAGTATCGGCCCCTCGGTCCATAATGTTGTGCTGATTCTTGAACCTGCTCTAAGAGATGGTGCCAGCGAGCAATTTGACCAATGGTGACACCCTTCAGGCAGTTAATGAAATGACTTTTTCTTTCAAACATGTTACTACTACTAAACTGCATGCAATTGGAACCTGTGACATTTTTCGGGCCAATTGAGCGATCTTGTGCTTCGCTGTCTCTAAGAGAGTTCAGTGAGGTTTGGAGCGGAGTATGTAGCCTGGAGGCCAAGAAGACTGGAGTCACAGCAGGAGCCCATGATCAACCCCATTTCTTGCCGATCTTGCTGATTGATCAATGAGGACCAGAGCAGATGTTCTGTGCCGTCTGCCTGCATTCGACCGATTACCCTCTCCATCTTGTTTGCTGTTGCTGGAGTAGGGTACGGGGGCTTGGGCTGTGGGCAAAGTTGGATCGGCATGGTTTGGACCTATTCTTGGAGAATTCTGTAGTTCATATTATATGTGTTTCTGGTTATCCCTGTTTGTTTTTCATTGCTGTTTTGTGTGATTTTGATGGGGGCAGACTGGCTCTGCAGTCAATGAACAACACAGTGCTGAACTGAAATGAATCAAACTGAACATTCCTAGACTATTTCCAGGGCTCTGTGGTTTGATGTTTAATATTCCTTGTGTTATTCGCTCATTGAATTGACTTCATTTCTTACATCCTTCACATACATGAGGAGTTAAAATCTTTACGTTCTGTCTCCTTCTGAATGTGCAATCATACTAATTTGTAATAAATAGTATGTACAGTAAGATGTACAACAGAACAGTCAATATAGCTTTTGCTGTTTGCATGATTTGTTCTTTTTATGCCTGTAGGGTGTTTGATGTTTTCTTTGAATGGTTCCATGGTGTTTCTTTGTTTCGTGGGTGTTTGCAGGAAGATGATTCTCTGGTTTCTATACTGCATACACACTTTGATAATAAATGTACTGTGGTGGCCCACACTCGCGGGACTCAAACCGCCATCGGGAGCCGCGGGCAGACATGCAGTAGCGCGTTTGGAACTACCCGCTCGGGGCGGACCTTCCGGGGACATTCTGACGTCATGTCCGCCCCGCGGGTTGCAGGGGCCAATTAGAGGGGAGATTTAAGTGTGCGATTTTGAATGAGTAAAGGCATTCTGCTCTCTCTGCCTCCATGTGTTTCTTTAGTAGCGTGTTGCGCGCGACTACGGTACTTTGTATCTTTAAGTCTTACATCAAGCCCTTCCTTCCCACCTAGCCCTCCATTTTTCTTTTATCCCTGTGCTTAACTAAGTGTCTCTTAAAAGTCCCTAATGTACCTGCCTCTTATTACCAAGCCTGGCTGCAAGTTCCATGCAACCAACACACTGTGAAGAAACAACTTACCTCTGATATTCCCCCTCCAATTACCTCCATGCACCTTAAAGTTATACCCTTCGTATTAGCCATCTCCACCTTGGGAAAAGACTCTGGCTTTGTAGTAATCAATGTATTTATTGTAACATACAGTAATTTTTATATCTTGCATGTTACTGTTGCCACAGAACAACCGATTTCATGACATTTGTCAGAGATAATGAAATCTGCTTTTGATTTAGAAAAATACCTCAACCTGTGCATCTCTTCTCCCTGCTGCCTGGCAGCTGGTCAGCAAGCTATCCCCACCGCCTGCCGTGGAGAGAAGAAACAAATGTGTCAGATTTCCTTCCAGTAATTTTTTTACAGAATCGCTCAGTTACGGGCATCGTGGATCTCCAGCTTACAGTTCTATCTGCCATTTGCAGCTTCAACCTCCACTCCATTTTTCCATCATGCTCATCTTCCTGTAAATGTTGGAGTCTTCCCCCTTCATATCATTTTCATGTGCTTGTTGAACTACTATTCTCAAATACAGGATGAGATCCAGAACCACGTTTTTATTCCTTATTCATGCTTTGATTTTAGATACGGGAAATACACTCAGTGGCCACTTTAATAGGACACCTGTACACCTGCTTGTTAATGCAAACATCTCACCAGCCATTCATACACTCAGCTACTCAATGTGTAAAAGCATTGAAGTGTGTGTTAGATTATATTAGATAAATTCTATTTGTCACACATATATCAAAACATACAGCGATATGCCTCATTTTGTGGGTGTTGCTGTGGATTTCCAGCATCTGCAGACTTTCTTGTGTTTACAATATAATGTAATGATTTTTATAATCAAGTTATGCAAAATCATTCTGTAGATTTGATCATGATCTAGATAACAATGAAGCAAAATTAATCCTAAGCAATTCTGTTTTAAATATGCAAGGTAAATCTTTGTGTTTGATAGGAGCTAAGCTTTGTTATGAATTTTATCTTGCATATATAGAATTGAAGATAGCGTCCGAATGTTTTGCTTGCTTGGTTTGTAAAATAGTAATCTGATGTTATGCTGTTGAATTATTTGAGGATCTTAAAGGATTTGTTAGGATCAGTGAAAAAAATATTTCTTCTCTTGAAAGTTCAAGTATCTAAGGATGCATATTTGGAAGGAAAAGGCCAATCACACAGAATCTTTGCATCCATAAATGATATATAAAGTAACTCAGTATGTTCTTTGAAGCAGAGAGAACAAGTAATTTATAAAAGTAATTGGGTTTGCTTCTGGTAAGCAAAATTAATTGAGGTTCAGATGCATGAGAGAGCTGTCAAAAAGCAGCCTTTACTTCTGAAAATTTCTGAGCATTATCAGAGCTATCTAGGTCCCAGAATCTGTGATTCCTTTTGACTGTTCTGAACGAACAATACATACACACACACAAAGGATTCCTTTCAAGTTGTAACAAATTGTATGGTTATAAAAAAAAAATATTTTTCTGGGTATCCTGCTGGATGCATTACTAAATATTAAAAGCAGCAGGAGAGGCGGTGATTGCTTTGATTAATCATAGCCAACAGATCCCCCCTCCTTCATTTCCACTGTTTTCCTTCTTTGATAGAGTAGAGTGAACAGTCCTCAAGCTCACAATCATGTGGCATGAATCTTGAGGTTTTAAAAGCCTGTCCACTGTTCTTTCCCAGACCTGATGAAGGGTATTGGCCTGAAATGTTGACTCTTCATTTCCCACCACAGATGCTACCTGCCCTGCTGAGCTCCTCTATCAGCTTGTGCATTGCTCCCAGTCTCAGCATCTAGTCTCTTGCATCCCTGCAGTTTGTTGTGGAGGCAACTGATTATAAGACTGACCTGTGGTGACAAGCATTAAGTGAACGGACAGAGTAAATTAGTATAGATATGAAGAAATATGGCATGAATTTGCAAGTAGAGCTTCTCTTCCGTCTTTTTTTGGCTGTCTGGAACAATTTTGGTTTAGGATAATACCTAGTCAGTGATGAAATATGTACAGTATTGAACTTTGTATTTTTTGTAACCTTTTGATATAACAAAATGCAATTGTACAAATCCCAGAATGCTAAACTAATATATGGCTTTACATGTATGTGGTCACAAGAATTTTGCTTACCAAAGGAATATGTCACTGGCAGCACCCAATATACTGAACGTTGTGTAGAAGTAAGCAGTAGAGACGAGTCAACCGCAGATGGCAGAGTACAACTGTATCAAAAGGACTGAGCTCGCTGGAGATAGTAGCCTCATTTCATTCTTACGTATAAAAAGAACACTTTGTAAATGGTGCTGGAGGTCTCTTACCATCCCTAGTAGGAGTGGAGGTGAACTTCTCCCTTGCAAGTGATAAAGGCATGTGATTAAGTTCCACTCTGTGTTGATGTTATGTTTTGTGAGCTTACTCAACATCTGTGTTGAAAATCCATTGTTGAACTGGTGCTCAGCAATAATCTTCCTAAGTATTTGCAGTTGCAAAATCAATGTATATATTTTTTTGGACAGCAAACATTTAATACATATCTATCTTATTCAGTCTTGAAATTTGGTACTGGGTTGAATCATCTCTGTGGTAATTCCATTTTATGTTGAAGAGAATGGAAGAGTAACTGTTTACTAATGTCCTTTCGCAGTAGTTGGCTCCCCTCCCATCTTTTCCGATTCATTCATCTTTAGCTTTTTGTCGGTTCCACCTAACACCTCTTTCTTCTGGTACTCTTCACATCATTTCCATCTGCTTTTCACCCTCCCCCACCTCAATACTGGGATCATTCTCATGAACCTCTTCTGGACCAGTTCCAATGCCAGCACGTCCTTTCTTAGATAAGGTGCCCGAACTGCTGGCAATACTCCGTGCCATCTGACCAATGCATTACAAAGTCTTAGATCCTGTCTTTTGCATTCCAGTCCTCTGGAAATGAATGCCAACAGTCCTGACATATGACTGGAGTTTTTTTTTAAACTCTTGAATGTGTTTCCTAAAATGTGGTGGCCAGAATAGAGCACGACAGTCCAGCACTGACCTAGCCAGTGTGTTCAGTGGTTCAATTTAATATCAGTGAACCTATATAGCCTGAAATCCTTACTGTTCGCAGACATTCATGACACAGAGAAAAAGTCAAAGGATAAATGACAGAAAAGTCAGAATCCCAAAGCCTCCCTCCCCCTTCCATGCACAAGCAGCAGCAAAGGAATCAACCCTCCCCCAAAAGCACCAACCCCACCACCCACCATGCAAGCAATAGCAAAGCCCCCACAGAGACCTTGAGCGGGGGTCCATCTGAAAATTACAGTCTGTGCCCCAACATGTCAGTCACGCTCTCCCTTACTCGCGAGGACAGGAGAGGTCACGGGGAGGGGGGGGGGGAGGGGAGAGAGAGAGAAGAAGAAGAAGCAGCTTGCAATCCGTTGTTTTGCTTCACTCCCAATCGAGAGAGAATGAGGGACTGGGAGATCGAGATTGAGGCTTTCTTCCTCCAGCAGCGCACACGCACTCACCGTTTGTAATTCATCTGGCATGGACAAAGTTTATCTCTTGTTAGGGGCAGATAAATCTCAGAAGGTAACACTTGAATCATAACTCTCCTTTCATTTGTATTGACAGAACATTTGCCAGACGCTCTGGTGCTCAGTGAATGGCACTTGTCGTTCTAAACTGGACGCTGCGGCAGACGGGACTAGCTGTGGAGAGAAAAAGGTATGAAAAGAGTTCATGCCAAAACTGCACAAACTTCTGCAAAAGCAGTAGCAGTGTTGTGCCTTCTCTGTGATGGCTTGTGCATTGGTTCCAGGACAGATCCTCTGAAATGATAATGCCAAGGAATTTAAAGTGACTAACCCCCCACACCTGCAGTTCCCTATTGAGGGCTGGCTCATGGATCTGTGGTTTCTCCTTCTGTAGTCAAGAAACATTAACTGGTGAGGCAGATGCTGTACCTTGTGATATTGCAACTATATAAAACCCTGGTTAGACCACACATGGAATCTTGTGTCCAGTTCTGGTCACGCCATTATAGGAAGAATATGGAAATTTTAGAGAGGGTGCAGAGGCGATTTACCAGGATACTGCCTGGATTAGAGAGCATATCCTGTGAGGATAGATTGAGCAAGCTAGGGCTTTTCTTTTTTGAGCGAAGAAGATGAGAGGTATCTTGATAAAGTTGTCCAAGATGACAAGAGCATGGATTGGACAGCCAGCATGTTTCCCAGCATTCAAGTGGCTTATACGAGTGGGTGTAATTTAAAAGTGATTAGAGGAAAATATAGGGGTGATGTCCAAGGTAACTTTTTTTATACTGAGAGTCGTGGGTGTGTAGAACATGTTAACGGGGTAGTGGTAAAGGTAGTTAAGGTAGGGGCATTTAAGAAACTCTCAAACAAGCACACAGATGAAAGGAAAATGGAAGGCTATGTGGTACGGAAGGGTTAGATCGATCTTGGAGTAGGTTAGAAGCTTGGCACAACATCATGGGCCAAAGAGTCTGTACTGTGCGGGTTGTTCAAGGAGAATTGCAATTTAGGCAAAGTATGCCAAGGGGATCAGCAAATATGAATCTGTGACCTAGTAAATAATTGGACATTAGGGACTGGATAAGAGAGGAGGCTATGGATGGCGTCCCAGCTGCCTATGTGATATGCAAGCCAGTTGGCAACCTGAGCGAGTGCGATACGCAGAGCAAGCTGTTGGCCATGTGGCAGGCTCCACCTCTCCACGCAGCTGATGAATCCAAAGGAATAGCAGAGACCATTACAGTTTGGCTCCTGTGGCATTGCGGGAGTTGGCACATGGCTTTGAACTCAACACATGTGTACCTTAAGGACTGCAGTTCCAGATTTTTTCTTGGAAGTTTACTCCCAAAGCCTTCCCCCACCCGAGTGGATATGGCTGCAAGGCTGCAGAGGTTTGAGATCAGAGTTTTCCTTCTCCTCGATGAGCTGCCAACCTCAGCAGACAAGCCCCATCTGCCTGAAGCAACTGGTTTTAAGGTGTCAGGGTCCAGCCTTTGCTCCTCCTCCTGTCAGTAGAAACGGTTCTGTCAGGCTTAGTAGCTAAATCACATGCGAAGGCCAGGAGCCGGACTTGGTTGTCAAAGACTATTTGAGATGCACACCATTGGGAGCATCAGAAACAGAATCTGATTTAATATCACCAGCTTATATCATGAAATATGTTGACTTTGTGACAGCAGTACATAATAATAAGAAAAAAAAGCTGTGAAATATAGTAAGTGTGTATGTGTGTGTGTGTGTGTGTATATATATAGTTGTGACATTCTGAGGTTGACAGCCTGCCCCTGCGTTTCTAATGACTAGTACTGTTTATTGTTCTTGTGTTAAAATGGTTTTGTGAGATTATGGTGGAAAGTTCCAGTTTGTTTATTGTTACATTTTAGCTCAGGTTATACAGTTATTTGCTTGTGTATTTGTGGGTCACCTTAATTGTAACCAGGGTTTGCGATGGTCACCTCCCCTGTCTGTGTGAGACTGGTGGGGGTTCTCTCTCTGGGTTATGGAGTTCGGTCTGTTTTGTGTTTATCAGAATAAAACGGTTGTTGAGTTAAAGAGCTTCCTCGTGTGTCATTATGGAGCAAATGTTCGCCACTATATATACATAAAATAGTTAAGTAAGTAGTGCAAAAAAACAGAAATAAAAAAAGTAGTGAGGTAATGTTTGTGGGTTCGATGTCTATTCAGAAATAGCATGACAGAGGAGAACAAGCTGACCCTGAATTCTTGAGTGTGTTCCTTCAGGCTGTGATACCTCCTTTCTGATTGGATCAATGAGAAGGGGGCATATCCTGGCTGGTGGGGGCCCTTAATGATGGATGCTGCCTTTTAATGCATCGCTCCTTGAAGATATCCTGGAAGCTACGGAGGCTCGTGTCCATCATGGAGCTGACTAAGTTTGTAAGTCTCTGCAGCTTACTTCCATCCTGTGCAGCTCCATCCCCTCCCCCCACCCCCCCCAAAAACCAGAAGGCAATGCAGTCAGTTAGAATGCTCTCCACAGTACATCGGTAGAAATTTTGGAGACATACTGAATATTCTCAAGATCCTAATGAAATATAACTGCTGTGTCGAGCTTATCCTGACTACCATTCCAGGCTATGACAACCTAAGGAACCTGGAAAAGAGAAAGTAATAAGAAAATGTATTTAAAAAGTGCAACATTGACCTTGACCATCCTGGTCTGTGCAACTCAATAGTTTAAGAACCTTGTGTGAAATAACCTGTTGTATAATCTTCATCATTTTGCATCTTTAGCATTGCATCAGCCCGGAATCGTTCAATTTCCCTTTTGCCAATGTTAAGTTTTAACTCTGACTTTGAGTAATCACTGGGGAATCGTTCATTCCAGGAACTGTTCAGGGTTGTTCTAAACACTTACATTCCTCCCCTCCCACGTTTGAACCTTTGCATCTGCCTGTGGGATGCTTGCTGCATTTGTCCTTGTCCATCTGTTGTTCATTTCTAATAAGGAGGAAATGCGTGGAATAGTGAACAGGGCCAGTATTGGGACAGCAAGATGGAATGAGAATCATCGAGCTACATTAAAGGCACATGTAAGAAAAACAAATTGAATAAAGAAATACAGATTTCTCACAATAAATCAAACTAGATTTTTCACTGAGAAATTTAAATTTCATAGAATTTGGATTGAACAATGTAAGTAATGTTATTAGAATTTAATGTTTTATAAAAGAAATGATCATGTAATTTATATCTTGCATTTATGATAAATGAAATATACTCCATCCTTTATTGTACAAACACCAGCAAATTGTTGAAATATTTTCCAACACACAATACAATGTCGACTTAATTTTTTTAATTAAAGTAAATTTATTATCAAAGTACGTTTATGTCACCATATGCTATCTTAAGATCCATTTTCTTGCAGGCACTTGCAGTAAAACAAAGAAATCAAAAGTTTAAAGTTCAAAATAAATTTATTGTCAAAGTACATATATGCCACAATTAACAACCCTGAAATTCATTTGCTAGTGGGCATACTCTAAATCTACTTTGGAATAATAACCATGATAGAATCAATGAAAGACCGCACCGACTTGAGCGTTCAATCAGTGTGCAAAAGATAATGATCTGCGCAAAGACAGAAAGAAAGAAATAGTGATAATACAAAATAAGTAATAATTGAGAACGAGATGAAAATTCTTTTAATGTGAGTCCATAGTTTGTGGGAACAGTTCAGTTATGGGGAAGTGAAGTTGAATAAAGTTATTCCCTTTGGTTCACAAGCTTGATGGGTGAGGGATAATAATTGTTCTGGAAACTGATTACCTCAAGAAATACAACAGAATCAATGAAAAAATTACACACAAGCAACCGATGTGCAAAAGAAGACAAAATGTGCAAATAGATGAGTAATAATAATAAATAAACAAGCTGAAGTACAAGTTAGGGAATAATTGGATGGTATAAGTTGAAAAGGCAATGTTGGTGTGAGCAGTGAAGGAACTCCCTGTTGTTTGAATTGAATTTTGGACTAAATTTAAATACATAACTTTATGTTCTAGAGAATAGAATTCTTAGTGAATTTTATTCGTACATATTTTGGAAGGAATGTTGGCCAGGACTGTGGAACTTTTAATTTGATTAAGTATAGTTGCTGGTTGCTTAATGTCCACCCACGTAAGAACATGAGAGATAAATAATAAAAGCAGTGATCCACCCTGGCATTGTAGATATGGACTAGGTTTTAAGCTCACAACTGTTGAACCCTGATGCTTTTGCAATCTAAAGGCTCTTCGGAAGTTAAGAATGAGGCATGAAACTTGTTGCTTATGGTCATTTTATTTAGTATTATCAGAGCAAAGAAGAAAGGAAGAAGAGGCCTTGAGAGAGACAAAGTAAAGAGCCAAAGACCAGAGGTCTTCTCATGCCAGAGCACTGAAAACAGAAAATTCTATAGTTGGGTTCAGTTATTCTCCAGTTTTGGTAGTCCATTTGCAAACGTTTCATCACCATATGAGGAGACATCATCAATGCATTGTTCACTTGTATCTTCCAAATGCTTGGCTTTATATACTTAACTGTCAGTTGATTGGTCATCCTTAAGGAAACTCAGCTGTGACTTAGGGAGAGGGTCTTGTCATTGATTGGTTGTGTGTTGAACTCTGCATTTTCTGGAATTTTGCCTGCAAAGCCTTATAAATAGGATCGACTTCTGCATATCTCTTTATAAAATTGTTTGCGGAAAACCATGCTTCTAGGAATTTTCATCCATGATACGTGTTTGCTTGCGCAGTAACTTTCACTGATGCCCAGTTGAATTTGTGCCCCTCTCGATCTTCAGGGGTAGAGACAGGGAGAGTTGGCCATGCTGCTTTATAGCCAGTTGATGTTAATGGATCCTTGCGGATGGTTTTCTTCCACTTAGGCCGACATAATATTTGCTGCAGTCCCCACATTGGATTTTGTAGACCACACTGGGTTTGTCGAATAGCGCAGTTTGTTCTTTAGGTCTACAGAGTACTCTCCTCAGTGTTGCTTTTGGCTTGTGCATGACCTTCTGAGTTCATTCTCTCATTTCTGAGTGTGCTCTGAACTCTGTCTGGTCACATTCTTACATGTGACAGGTGATATCACCATATCTTCCTTACCTTAAAAAGAAAAACAATTAATAACAATAATCAAAACAAATGCATAAGGTAACTTGTCTCTATCAGTCTCTCTGGGGGTTTATGAACACAAGTAGACCTTCTCAGTGGCTCACACAGTTCTTGTGTTTCATTGTTATTTTCATGTTTTGTCTGGTCTGCATCAGTTAATGGAAACTCTGAAATTGGCTCTTTCCTAAGGTCTTTGTGATTTCTTCTTAACACTGCTTCTTCTTCTGTTTGGACCATGTATGATCAGGATTGTACTTCTTCAAGTACTGTAGCTTTCTTAATTCCTTCCACTTCCATTTGTAATGAAATACGAATCTTCATTCCTTCATCTAATTCATTCATTAACTGTGTAATCTCTTTTTTATGCTGAGACTTCATCATTTCAATAAAACTTCTCAATTCCTTCACTTGTGCTTTCACTTCTTCAATTGGATCCTGATTCTTGTCATGTTTTGGCTTCAGGTCAGTATTGTACTATACTGACAAGCTTGGCCTTTGTCCTCCTGCAGAGGTGAGATCATGATGGAATGCATAGTCCATTGATGCATGTGCATTACTCCCAGAGGGCAAAATTGCAACTCCTGGTTTTGGTGGCAATGCTATGTCAGATGCTGGTAACAAAGGATGGGACTGGGAGCTTTCTCTGGGAGCCATTTTTCTAACATGGCTGACTTCTAGCCATTTTATTCTGTCACTGTATTCTGACTCTGTGTCACTGTCCAGGACTAATACTCTTTTCACCAAATTCATTCTCTCATAGGCAGATAAACCCAGCATAGACTGTACATTCTTTGGCACCACCACAAATAAAAGTTTGTGCACAATATTTTTGTGTGATACTTTTGCCACAAATGTTCCTTTAACTGGAATGTCTGCACCTGAATACCCAGTCACTTTTATATTTGTCTTATGTAACTTTGGTCTTAGCTTTAATGTATTGAACTTAGATACTGCAAGAACATTTACTTGTGCTCCAGTATCAAGTTTAAACAGAATATTGTTTTGGTTCACTTGCAATGGCATAGTTCAGTCATTCTTACTTTGTTTGTTTTCACAAAGCACATCTATATAAAACTCCTTGAGTTCATTTTCTAGCACTGCATTTACTCATTTTATTTTCTTTCTACTTCTGCAACAGCATGAAAAATGATTACACTTACCGCAGTTGTTGCACATTTTCCGATACACTGGACACTTTTTTGGTCGGTGCTGCCACCCACAGCGATCATAATGTTTTTTTCTTTCAGATGACGTCTTGCTCTCTGTTGGTTTTGTTGTCACTTCATTAGTTTTTCTAATATGTTCGTGCTTTACAGCTTTTGTACAGCTCTCAACAAAAAGCTCTTTTGTCTGCGACATCACAGTTTCCAAAGTTTTGCACAGCCTTAAACAGGTTGATGCCTTTTTCTCTTAACAGTCTTTCTCTCAGACTATTATCCAAAATTCCACAAACAATTCCGTCTTTAATGAGAGAGTCTGTGAGCTCTGCAAACTCGCAAGTTTTACTGTGGTGTCTCAACTCCATAACAAATTGATCAATTGCTTGACCAGCTTTCTGCCGACATTTGAAAAATTTGTACTGTTCATATGTCACATTGTGCTTCGGTATACAAAATGCGTCAAATTTGTCCATTATCACTTTTAGATTCAAATTACCTCCATTGTCAAAAGTAAGATGGTTATATACCTCAATTGCGCCATCACCTATTATGTGTAGAATTGTAACTTTTGTTTCTTCCGATTTTTCATCTGCTCCGTTCGCCAATAAATTTCAAAACGCTGTTTAAATCTTTTCCTGTTTTCAGCTACATTTCCAGTCAGCTGAAGCATCAACGGGGGTTATAAACCTTCCATTTTTAAAACTGTTAGCACACCAAAACAATTTGCGCTCTTTTTCTTGATTATCTTCACTTCTCCCGTGTTAGCGAAACGTATTATTTTTCCAGACCGACTTCAGACACCATGTTGTGTTCTTTAAATGTACCGTGGGTTACTAAGAACAAACCATATACTGGAAGAATTAAATCTAGAATTTTTATTTACAACAGCAAACAGCAACCACATTTTTATCACACAAGTTCTTAGATCATTCTCTCATTTCTGCGCATGCTCTGAACTCTGTCTAATCACGTTCTTACACGTGACATGTGATATCATCACACCTATCTCACTGCTTTCTCTCTGTGATCTCCACTGCTCTCTGACTCTTCGACCATGCCCTCACCCAGCTCTGCTTTGCCTGACGTGCTGTGTTCCTCCAGCATTTTGTGTGTGTTCCAGCATCTGTAAATCCAGAGTAACATACACAAAATGCTGGAGGAACTCAGCAGGTCAGGCATCATCTGTGGAGAGAAATAAACTGTCACCGTTTGGTCCAAGACCATGCAGAATCATGAAAGGTCTTGGCCCGAAACGTTAACTGTTGTGGGACATTGAAACATGGATGCTGGCTGACCTGCTGAGTTCTGGCAGTAGTTTGAATGTGTTACTCATTATGAAAGCACATTTTCCTTCACCAAGGATTAGATAGGAATCTCATTCAGCTGCAGCTGATGTAAAGACTTGAACAGAGAGATTCTTTGGTCCTCTTAGTTTTTGTATTCTGCAATAATGAGGCAACTGTACATTGCTGTCATGTAAGAACAGGTTTGTACAGATTTCTTAGTTCAGAATAAAGTCCTTTGGTATCTGCCACTGGCACCCTTTTGACTTTTACAACTTAAAATACTTTAGGAAATCCACCGGCTCCTGGGGGATTGTGGTTTGCATATGAAATTAGCAGCCACAAGACCAGTCATTCAACCTGAAGATGATTTAAAATCACACTGTCATGGTGTGGAATGTAAATTCAAATAATTGACATGAAAAGTTAGTGTGAACATTGGGGCTTCGTGAAGACCTGTGCAGGGAGGTTACAGTTGGTGAAGGACATTGGAAATGTGTGCTTGAGTATGTAATATGGGTTTATTCACAACCCTAATAAAACTGGACCTACCGAGAGTCGATCAAAAGCCGTCTGTTCCAGATATCTTACGAGGAAAGAAATCTTCTATCTTGATTGCTGTGGCTTGTTTGTGATACACTCAGTGGCCACTTTATTAGGTACAGCTCTACAACTGCTTGTTAATGCAAATATCTAATCAGCTAATTATGTGACAGCAACTCAATGATTAAAGCATGCAGACATGGTCAAGAGGTTCAGTTGTTGTTCAAACCAAACATCAGAATGGGGAAGAGATGTGATCAAAGTGACTTTTACTGTGGATTGTTTGCTGGTGTCAGACGGGCTGGTTGCAGTATTTCAGAAACTTTTGGGATTTTCACACACAACAGTCTCCAGAGTTCACAGAGGTTGGTGTGATAAACAAAAGAGTATCCAGTGGGTGGCAGGTCTGTGGGTGAAAATGCCTTGTTAAAGAGAGAGGTCAGAGGACAGCGGGCAGACTGCTTCAAGCTGACTGGAAGGTGACAGTAACTCAAATACCCACATGTTACAACAGTGGTGTGCAGTAAAGCATCTCTGAATGCACAACATGTTGAACTTTAAAGTTGATGGGCTACAGCAGCAGAAGACCACATAAAAGCACTCCATAGCCATTTTATTAGGTTAAGAAGGTTCCTAACAAATTGGTTACTGTGTATGAGTGCTGCATATACCATTTTGGTATCAAAACTCCACTCAAAATGAAATATCAGATGTGGGGATACACAGGTGCCTTCCGGTTATCTTGATCTTCCATCTCTGTTGCAGATTTGCCTTCACAGTATGCTTGTTCAGTGTCTGCCTTGTCATATGATGTGGGTGATCATGGCCATTCCATGACCATAATTGTTCATGGCAATTTTTCCACAGAAGTGTTTTTTTGCCATTGCCTTCTTCTGGGCAGTGTCTTCACAAGACGGGTGACCCCAGCCATTATCAATACTCTTCAGAGACTGCCTGCCTGGTGTCAGTGGTCACACAACCAGGACTTATGACAAGCACCAGCTGCTCATATGACCATCCACCACTCACTCCCATGGCTTCACATATCCCTGATCAGGGGACTAAGCAGGCGCTACTTTGACCTGCAGGCTAACGGAGTGAAGAAGTACCTTATACCTCCTTTGGTGGAGAAGTATTTTCACTTCGTCACCCACATGAGGTAGTTGAAACACAGACTGTTAGGACTCATCAGGTCAGGTCGCATTCATCAAGGTAAAGGAACAGTTGACATTTCGGGCTGAGACCCTTCAGCAGGAAGAAATGTCTACACTTTATTTCCCTCCATAGGTGAAGCCCTAACTTCTTGAGGTCCTTCTGCATTTTCTGTGTATTGCTCAAGATTTCCAGCATCCACGGGATCTCTTGTGTTTACGGATGTTTGGAATGTGTTCAGACTGGTGTTTAATTTTACATTCGAGCAGACTTTTATGGAATAGTTAAAGTGACACACATGATACTGCCAGGCCAGGCAGCATCTATGGAAATGGATATACAGTATGGTCAACATTTTGGGCTGAAACCTTCATTATGACTGGACAGGAAGGGGGAAGGAAGGGTGAAGGGAAGGAGTACAATTTGAAAGATAGGTGGGTGAGGGAGGGAGAATGAGCTGAGAAGTTGGGAGATGATAGGTGGGAAAAGTTAAGGACTAAAGAAGAATGAACCTGGAAGGATAGAAAGTGGAACATGGGAGAAGGGGAAGGAAGAAGGTCACAGGGGGGAGGTGATAGGCTGATGAGAAAGATGAGAAAGGCATAGAAGGTAGCCAGAGTGGGAAATGGAAAAGGGGAGAAGTGGGAGTGTGGAGAAATTGCCAGAAGTTGGAGACCAGGCCTAAATTTCTCTGCGGTGTCACCCAGGCTATCTCTCCTACAAGCGGGGTTCACTACACTTCATTTTGTACAAGTGCATATTAAGATGGCACTGGTGAGACAAATCAACACTTTAATGGTAGCAAACAAAACTACTAACTACTCTATTAATCAGACATTTTGTGCACAACGATCGCTGCAATCAGTAGCAAGTAGTTTTCCATTTTATGGTGTCCTGGGGGATTCGGTGAACTGGACTCTTGAAGGTAAAGAACGGTTTTGGCACTGTGGTGGGTATGGTGGCTGAATTGAAGCAACAGAGCCAAGAGTGAAGAGAGAGCTGGATCGAAGCAGCAGGGTCCAGGCCTGAGAGTGAACCACGAGCCAATATTTGGCCAATTTAAGCACAGAACCAGATTGAGAAGGTTGTGATGTTGGGCCCGGAGGTGAGAGACGTGCCAGTGTTCATTTGCTGCTCCTTAACATTTTCTTGTCTCTGTGAACTGAAGCTGTGGCCTGCAACTAATGGGCTCCTGGACCATCTTCAGCAATGAACTGACTTTGTGGCTGTGGACTCACTTTAACAAACTTTAGTTCTGAGTGTTAATTGTTTACTTTTTTATTGCTTGCACGATTAGTTCTTTTTATGACACATTCAGCATTTGACATATTTTTCTAATGGGTTCTATTAGGTTTCTTTTTTTTGTGTTTTCCTGTAAGAAGACAAATTTCAAGGTTGTTTATTCAGACTTTTGCCCAGTACTATAGTTAATATACTTACTTTATAGTAAATGTAGTTTGAACTTTGATATTCTCATAGGATATAATGGGTATTGAAAATAACTCATAATTACAAAGAAATGAGCAGTTCTGGTTGTTTACCCTTTCCTTTCCAGCAGACATGGACTTCAAGTTTACACCTTACAATGGCAGCATTACAGAATATGTCTCTGTCAAGATGATCACATCACTGCAGTGTGAGTTAGTTCTTGTGTTTATATTCTCAGCTGTGCAAATGTAGGAAGATGCCCTATGATTTCTTATCCATTCAAATTAATGAGGGATAGAGAAAGCAAAGTTTCTGTCTGATCTGAATCAACCTGGCTCCTCTTGAAATTGAATATGTCCCAGAACCCACTGCATCATCATATCCGATAGAGAGCTGCAAATTAGTTGAGATATTTTTTCTGTAGTATTACCCTTGCTCAGTAATCTATGGATTGTATTCCAGCTGAGATTTCTGCTCACATTCGTATGATAACTGATCATTTTGATAGAGTTATATTTCTTGTTAATCCAGATACAGCATCTTGACTCAAAGCATTAACCAAAACTTTGTCTCCACCTTCTTTCTTCCAGTTGTTTATATCTTGCGCCAGATTCCAGCACTTGCAGTCTCTTGAATCTTTCATCTTTGTTTCATGCTCTCATCTAATCTCTTGCTTGCCCAGAGCTATGAAGCATTTCATTTTCTAGACCAGGGGCTCACAGCCTTTTTGTTTAATGCCATTAGGCCTTGCCATTAATCAAGGGGGCCATGGACTCCAGGTTGGGAACACTCGTTCTAGAGGTTAAGAATGTTAGGAACTGGAGAGAGATCACTTAGCAATAATATTGTGACTTGTCTTTAACTTCAGTTATATATTCCTTCATGATCCTACATCTCTGGATTCCTTTAATGTCCAATAATTCCTTTGTCATTTTCTTGAATAAACTCAGTAACTGAGCATCACCTATTGGACAGAAAATTCCAAGCATTCGTTACCTTGTGTGTGAAGGCATTTCTTCATGTCTCAGTTATAAATGAACGATGGCTTAATTTGATATGTAAAATAGCGGGTTCTTTATGCATTCAGCAAGGGAAACATCCCTGCATTTAACTTGGCAATCCCCTTAGGAATTTTGTTTATTTCCACCACCTCACAGATTTCCAGATTCAAGAACATACAGTGCATCAATCTGTTGAATCGCTGCATGTAGGGTGATCTCTGATCTCAGAATCCAGGGGACTTCGAAGAAATAGTCTTCCATTGGAGGGGAAAATAAGCCTATGAATGTTACTTCAGATATGGACTCAGCATGTCCGTGGTTACTTAGTGCAAACTGTCTCCTGTGCTCAAATGTCACTACAATTAAGGTGAACATCATGGTTATATTCCTCATTGATTTCTTTCTGTTCCCACACACTGGTTTTCAGTGATGCATGTACAAAGACATCCAGGTTCCCCTGAATGACAACTCTCTCGTAATTTGAAAGAAAATTCTCTTGCCTTTCTTCATCAAGTTGATAAGACTTGATAAGAAAGGTATATGGTGTGTAAGTCTTCTTTAGTCGAGGGACTGAGTTCAAGGGCCATGAAGTAAAATCGCATCTCTATAAAACCCTGGTTGGAGTATTTTCTTCAATATAGGAAGGATGTGGAGGCTTTAGAGGGGTTGTAGAGATTTACCACATGCTGCCTAGAGGGAGGGCATGTCTTATGAAGATGGGTGAGCTCGGGCTTTAATCGTTAGAATGAAGGAGGAGGAGAGGTGACAATTAGAGGAGTACAAGATAATAAGAGGCATAGATAAAGTGAATAGCCAGAGACTTTTCCCCCCCCCAGGGCAAAAATGGCTAATATGAGGGGCATAATTTTAAGTTGATTGGAGGTAGATATAGGGTTTTTTCAGTAATAAGTCAGAGGTAAGTAATGACATACGGAGTAGTGGGTGCATGAAAGGACAAGCAAGGGGTGATGATAAAAGCAGATATATTAGTGGTGTTTAAGGGACTCTTAGATATATGGGTGATAGAAAAATGGAGGATGATGTAAGAGGGAAGGACTAGATTGATCTTGGGGTAGTCTAAAAGGTTGGCACATATTGTGGGCTGAAAGGCCTCTACTATGCTGTAATGTTCTATGTTCTTTTCAAGTAAAGTGATGATTATGTGTTTTTCTGCATATCCTGCAACACCCACGAGTCATGGTCTGCCAACCCAGAAATATTCCATTTATTCCTACTCTCTGGTTTCTGTCTGTTAACTGATACATAATCTATGCCTGTGTATATCCCTCAAACCATGCACTTTCCGTTACTATTGAGGGTCTATAAAAACACCCATTGGGGTTATTGCCCCCTTCCTGTTTCTGATTTTCACCCACAGTGACTCAGTAGACAATCCCTTCATGACTTCCTCCTTTTCTGCAGCCATGATACTATTCTTGTTTAGCAATGCCACTCCCCCAACTCTTTTGCCTCCCTCCCTGTCTTTTTTGAAACGTCTAAAGCCTGGCACACTGTGTAGCCATTCCTGCCTCTGAGACATCCAAGTCTCTGTAATGGCTACAACGTCATAGTTCCATGTATTGCTTGATGAAGTTCATCTGCCCTTTTTTATGATACTCCTTGCATTAAAATAGACATTTCTCAAACCATCTGGCTGAGAAGTGGCAGATGGAGTTCAACCCAGATAAGTGTAAAATGGTTCATTTTGGTAGGTCAAAGTTGATGGCAGCATATTACATAGAAACATAGAAAACCTACAGCACAATACAGGCCCTTCAGCCCACAATGCTGTGCAAAGCATATACTTACTTTAGAAATTACTTTACTTACTTTAGGGTTATCCATAGCACTCTATTTTCCTAAGCTCCATGTACCTATCCAGGAGCCTCTTAAAAGATCCTATCGTATCTACCTCCATCACAGTTGCTGGCAGCCCATTCCACACACTCTCTATGTAAAAAGACTTACCCCTGACATATCCTCTGTACCTACTTCCAAGCACCTTAAAACTGTGCCCTCTTGTGTTAGCCATTTGAGCCCTGGGAAAAAGGTTCTGACGATCAATGCCTCTCATCATCTTATATACCTGTATCAGGTCACCTCTCATCCTCACTTGCTCCAAGGAAATTTCAACTTATTTCCACTTGGAATAATTTACTTATTCTTATTTCCACTTAGCGTAATTTACTTATTATTATTTAATTATTTATGGTTTTATATTGCTATATTTCTACACTATCCCTCATTGGTGCGTCTGTAACGAAACCCAGTTTCCCTCGGGATCAATAGAGTCTGTCTGTCTGTCTGAGAAAAGGCCAAGTTCAAGGAGATTAACAAGGATGTTGCCTGGATTGAGGAGCAAGCTTTATGAGAATAGATTGAGTGACTTTGGCCTTTTCTCCTTGAAGTGACGAAGGGTGAGAGGTGACCTGATAGAGCTGTTTAAGATGATGAGAGGCATTGATCGTGTTGATAAATCAACCAGAGGCTTTTTCCCAGGGTTGAAATGACTAACACAAGGGGGCATTGTTTTAAGGTGCTTGGAAAAAGGTTTAATGTGAATGTCAGAGTTAAGTTTTTCATGCCGAGAGTGGTGGGTGTGTGGAATGCATTGCCAGTGTGGTGAACTACGTGTGCCTGTCTGGACATGCTCCTGCTGACTGCTCCTGTAGCTCCTCCCAAAGACCCCTGTATAAAGGCGATCAAGGCCTGAGCCCGGCCTCTCAGTCTCCAGGATGTAGTATGGTGGTCACTCACTGCTTGTTCCTTCTTCCAGTCAATAAAAGCCGATATCTCGCCTCACGTTTCAGAGTGAGTTATTGATGGTGCATCAGCCAATGACAGTGGTAGAGGCAGATACAATAGGGTCATTTAAGACTTTACATGGAGTTTAATAAAAAAGACGACAATGTAGTTGGGAAGTATTAGGCAGTTTCTAGATTAGGTTACATGGTGGGCTGAAAGGCTTGTAATATGTTGTAGATTTCTATGCTCCATGTTAATATCAATTTCTTGTTGTAATTTGCAGGGCTATTTAGTATTGCACAGTAATGCAGCTGCCAAACATCAAATCTCAGTTCAGCTCAGTTCAAGTTTAATTGTCATTCAACCGTACATGAATACCCATGAATACAGCCAAATGGAACAGCATTACTCAAGATCATCCACCAGAACCCCAGTTCCAGTCCCAGGACCCTCATCACAGACGTCTCCAGAACTCAGGCAGTTAGGTAGAGCTTCCTTAACTCCCCAATAGTGTGAGCATCGGTGGAAAACAACTTGTACGCTTGCTACTAAACCGCCTATCAGCAAAGCTCCAAATGCCCACTGTGTCGGGGCCAACAGCACCACCAGGTAGAGACGAGGGGCCTTTTATCTGGTAAGCTCTCCCTTCCCTCTCATTCCAGCACCACAGCCCAACTCACTCTCTTGCCCTCCTTCAACACTGACGGATCCTACGCACGTTAGGCTCTGGTAGATTCACGCACAGCGGGTACCTTTTTGTGTATGCAGCTTGGACTCCATACCAAGGCTGTTTCTCACCTCTTCTGTATCACGGCCATTGATGGATATCACCCGTAGTACATGGTACAGCTGTATCGCATTAGCAGGTAGCAGAGAGATGACCTGATCTGGTAGCTTACTTGTCATAGCTACCGTATAGAAGATAAACTTTGCTTGTAAAACGTCGGGGAAAATGGTGATTGTGAAGCCACAGACCCCCCTCCCCCCCCATTGGGCACAGGACAAGTATCATCTGTTTTATGTATTTTATCATGGTTATAATCACTTACGTGTTGGCGCGTGGCCAAGCGGTTAAGGCTTTCGTCTAGTGATCTGAAGGTCGCTAGTTCAAGCCTTGGCTGAGGCTGTGTGTGTGTCCTTGGCAAGGCACTTAAACACACATTGCTCTGTGATGACACCGGTGCCAAGCTGTATGGGTCCTAATGCCCCTTCCCTTGGACAACATCGGTGGCGTGAAGAGGGGAGACTTGCAGTTTGGGCAACTGCCGATCTTCCATAAAAAAACCTTGCCCAGGCTTGTGCTCCGGAAATTCATGGTCTATTGAGACTAATGGAGGCCTACAATCGCTGACATTGTGGTGAACTACATATACCTGTCTGGACACGCCCCCTGCTGACTGCTCCTGTGGCTCCTCCCACAGGCCCCGGTATAAAGGCGATTGAGGTCTGAGCCCGGCCTCTCTGTCTCCAGGATGTATTATGATGTTCAACCACTGCTTGTTCCTTCTTCCAGTCAATAAAAACCGATATCTCGCCTTTACGTCTCAGAGAGAGTTATTGATGGTGCATCAGACATATACACAATGAATGAAATGTCTTGAGCAGAGGCCATTGATTCTTAATAAAGGACCATCTAATCAAGGCAAGAATGCAAAGAAATTTCCTCACTGTGATAACAGAAAATCTTTGGAAGTCTCCCTCCCAAAGTCGTGTGGAAGTTCTGTCAACAGAATCCGATCGGTTGAAACTAATACAATCAGGGAAATGGGATTAGAGGATTAAAATGATCTAATTGAATGATTAAGCAGATACAAGATGTCAAATAGACTATTCCTTTTCTGTTTCTCCTGGTTCAAATCCCTGTGCCAACCTGGACAGTGACCTCTATACTTCACAAGTGAATTAACAAAATTGACTGATCATCCAACACTCAGAATCTAATCACAAGAGCTTTTTGCGGATAATGGAAATCTTCAGCAACACACAAAAAGTAATACTGGAGAAACCCAGTATGTCAAGCAGCATCTGCGGAGGGAAGTTAACAGTTGACATTTTGAGCTGCAACCCTTCCTCAGGACTGGAAAGGAAGGAGGCAGGAGCCAGATTGCGAAGGTGGAGGGAGGAGAAGGAGTGCAAGGTAGCAGGTGATAGGTGACACCAGGTGAGGGAGGAGGGGTATGGGGATGAATTGAGAGGTGATATGTGGAAGAGGTAAGGGGCTGAAGAAGAAGGAATCTAATAGGAGAGGATAGTGAACCATGGGAAAAAAAAGGAGGAGGGGCACTAAAGCTGGTTGACTGCATCAGCTTAAAGACAATTTGCAGAAGCCAATATTGAAATCCATTTTCACCTCCCTTACATTAATATAATACACCATCATTACAACACAATTTCTTCAGGCTGCTGTTATTTCCAAGCACTTGCATAGCTCCTTTACCTCCTGGGCAACTCAGTTGGCTTGATGGGACTGTGCCAGCTGATTACTGGAGAGAAAGAGGAGGAGAAGGAAAATGCTTTCCACTAGAGTGAGACAATAAGACATAGGAGCAGAATTTGGCTATCCAGCCTATCAAGTATCCTCTGCCATTCTATAATGGCTGATTTATTATGCTGAGGGTCCTTAATGAAGAGCATCCCTTTGGAACAGGGGTCCTCAGCCTTTTTTATGCCATTGACCAATGCCATTAAGCAAGAGCGCTGTGGACCCCGGGTTGGGTACCCCTACTTTTGACAAAGATGAAGGGGAATTTCCTTAGCCAGAGAGTGATGAATCTGTGGATTGCATTGCCAGAGTCAGCTGTGGAAACCCAGTGATTAGGTATATTTCTGAATGGATATTGCTATCATGAACACTACCTCAGTACTTATTTTGCACTATTTATTTAATTTAACTATTTAATATATATATATGTACTTACTGTAAATTACCATTTTTATTATGTATTGCTTTATTATGTATTGTGTTACTGCTGCCACATAACAACAGATTTCACAACGTACACCAGTGATCTTAAACCTGATTCCGATAAGTTTGGTAAGTTCTTGATTAGTCAAGGTGTCAAAGGTTACAGGGAGAATGCAGGAGAATGGGGTTGAGAGGGATAATAAATCAGCCATGAAGGAATGGTGAAGCAGATTTGATGGGCTGAATGGCCTAATCCTGCTCCTATGTTTTATGGTCTGGAAATAGTTAATTGTATATTACAGGATTGATGGAGAACAGATGGATACATCGAAAGATAAGGCCAGGATTTCTACCGGAATAAACTATTGATTAAGTTTTCCAGCTGGTAAATTAATGAGGGGAGTTAGCCACAAAACACAAACAAAGGAAGATAAAAACTGCAAAATATAAAATTGTAGAAGTGTCCTTGCTCATTCAATTAATACAGTGAGCAATCTACTTTTCAAGGCATGAATTATAAGGTCTTTGCAATTCAGTTTATTTTAAAGCCAATCATTTTCTCTTTCAGTGGTGTTTTAACAGCGAGTGTGTGGCTGTTGGAAACCGGCCAGAGGCTGTCGACGGAGGATGGGGGTCCTGGAGCTCCTGGTCGCATTGCACACGCAGTTGTGGAGCAGGTGTTCAAGCAGCGGAGAGACCCTGCAGCAATCCTGTGTGAGTATGCCAGCTTATCAGGACCAAAGAATCAAAACCAGGTTCATCACCAGCTTGTGTCATGAAATTTGTTAACTTAGCAGCAGCAGTTCAATGCAATTCATAATTTAGAAGAAAAATAAATAAATAAGTAAATCAATTACAGTATATGTATACTGAATAGATTAAAAATTGTGCAAAAGCAGAAATAATATATATTAAAAAAGTGAGGTAGTGTTTATGGGTTCAATGCCTATTTAGGCATCTGATAGCAGAGGTTGTAGAGCTCCCAAAGGACTATCTGCTGATTAAACTCAAGTACCCAGTCTAATGTAACAGAAAGCCTGAAATTATATGTCAGTTAGCTCAATATATGTCTTTGGGGGAAACGCTGACATCCATTATTAACGAGTTAATAATGAATGGGCATTTAAGAACAATCATGCGACAAATAGTCAACACGATTTTAAGACAAAGAAATGCTTGACAAATTTGTTAAAGTCCTTTGAGGAATTTCTTCTCTGTGTCATGCTTTACGGTAATTCTCCACCCCAAAGAACTCTGAATGATGAGTCATTGAAAGTTCTCAAGGAAGTTATTGACAGAAGTTTAAACAGTAATAGAGTGAGAGAGTAGGGTGAAAACAAACAGAAATGTGGTGCAGAGGCTGATTGACCCACTGCAAAATGCTGCAGGTCAGACAGTTCCTCCAGCATCCCTGATGCACCATCAATAACTCACTCTTAGACGTAAGGCGAGATATCGGCTTTTATTGACTGAAGAAGGAACCAGCAGTGAGTGACCATCATATTACATCCTGGAGAATGAGGCAGAGGATCAGACCTCGATCGCCTTTATACAGGGGCCTGTGGGAGGAGCCACAGGAGCAGTCAGAAGGGGGCGTGTCCAGACAGGCACATAGTTCACCACATTCACCCCCCCCCTTTGTTTAAAAGAGTCCCCATGTGGCGAAGTTTCTTACAGGTTAAGTCTATCAGGTGGTCGAATCTGTCGCTGCGATCTACGTAGCACCGGCTGTGATTGCACCGATGCAGGCAACATTGGTGATTGCACAGGAGACGGAGGTTGTGCTGGTTCCAGCTCATGCATGTGCGAGGCACCTGGTATATAAGTGTCATGAGGAGTCTATGTAGGGCCTGGTGAGCGCAGTGTCACCTCGGGTACAGGGTTCATAGTTACCGGAGAGTGTTCAGGGTAGTGGTCTGCTGCACCTGCGGGCGCCAGGTCGCGGATGGAGACCGTGTCCTCCCGCCCATCAGGTAAGACCACGTAAGCATACTGGGGGTTCGCATGCAGAAGGTGAACCCTCTCAACCAGCGGGGAGTATTTATTGCTCCTCACATGTTTGCGGAGCAGCACTGGCCCTGGGGACATCAGCCAAACTGGTAGAGTGACAGACTTCCTGGGAAAAGAGAATAGGAGTTCATCGGGGGGGGGGTGGGGCCACTATCCGACCACCTGGGCCCTCCAAGGGCTTGTGCTTGGCTCAATGATCCCCTCCCTGAGCAGCCGCTGCACCTCTGACTGAATGAAGGCCCTGTCCCCCGCATTGTGCCTCCTGCTTTTAGTCGCCACCGGTCGGGGTCAGGTTGGCAAACAGCGGTGGGGGAGGGATCTGGAGAGTGGAGAGGCTGCAAGTGGTGTCAGTAGCGCAGCTGTCGTGCTGGATGGGATGTGTGTGTCGCTGTGTGTGTGTGTGGTCAATAGTGATGAAGTCCCACAAAACTGAGGATTCCGGACAGTGAGTGGTGGGAGGGGCCCGTCATATACCATAGTCACACTTTCGAGGTGGCTCTGGAAGTCCAGCCCCAATAGCACAGGTGCGCACAGATTAGGCATGACCAGTAGCGCAAAGTTCTGATATTCTGTGTCCTGCACCACCAATGTCGCTACACAACCCGCCCGGATGTCTGTGGAATGCGCCCCAGAAACCAAATGGATCTTCTGACTTACCGGCTGCGTTGCGAGTCCACAGCGTTGCACTGTGTCCGGGTGAATAAAACTCTTAGTGCTGCCCGTGTCAAACAGGCATCTAGTTCTGTGCCCCTCCACCAGGATGTCCATCATGGACCTTGCAAGCGGGTGTGGGGTGCTTTGGTCGAGGGTTACAGTGGCCAGAGTTGAATCGCCGTCGGGGTACCCGGTCAGCATCCGAGGGTCGGGGGCGGGGCGTGCTGACGCCAACAAAGATGGCCGCCCACATCCGGGCATGCAAGATGGCGGCTCCCACGTCTCACCCGCAGCGCTGCACTCCGCTCGCAGTTTAGACTTACAGACCTTGGTGAAATGGCCCCGCTTTCCGCAGCTGGAGCAGGTCGCTTCTCGCGCTGGACAGCGTTTTCGGGGGTGCTTTTTAAGTCCACAGAAATAACAAGGCACAGGCTTCTGATGGGCCACCGCCGTGGTTGGGTTCGGGGAGCTCGTGGAATCGCAACTGGCAGCGGTGATTTCGTTCGCGGGAGCCAGCGGTGGCAGGGTCTGAGGCGTCCACGGAACCGGCGGTGAATCGCGCGACTGGACAGCGTCGGCGTAGTGCAGTGCTGCTTCCAGAGCGTTGGTCGTCTCGATCGCCGAGCGTATGGTAAGATCGGAGCGTTCCAGCAGTCGCTGGTGCACGTACACTGACCTCAGTCCCGTCACAAAGGCGTCTCGTACTAGCAGCTCCGCATGTTGTTCTGCTGTGAGCGTCTTGCAGTCACAAGCTCGGATGAGTGTCTGTAGAGCTCGGAGAAACTCGGCGCTCAATTCTCCAGGCTGCTGTCGCAGGGTAGCTAAACAATGTCTTGCGTAGACGGTGTTCACCGGCCGCAGGTACTGTCTTTTGAGGGCGTCCAGTGCCCCTTCGTAGGTCAGCAGGTCCCGGATAATGGAACAAACTTTTGGGGTGACCCTCGAGAGGAGAATTCTGTATATAACGGCAGGGTCAGTCGCACGAAGCTCCGCCAAGTACGATTGGAAGCATGCAAGCCAGTGTTCAAAAGCAAGAGCTGCTTCAGGGTCTTGAGGGTCCAAATCCAACCTTTCCGGGCGCAAAACGGTTTCCATGTTTTAAAACTTCCAGTCAATAAAATTGATGCACCATCAATAACTCTCTCTGAGACGTAAAGGCGAGATATCGGCTTTTGTTGACTGAAGAAGGAACCAGCAGTAAGTGACCATCATACTACATCCTGGAGAATGAGAGGCAGAGAATCAGACCTCGATCGCCTTTATACAGGGGCCTGTGGGAGAAGCCACAGGAGCAGTCAGAAGGGGGCGTGTCCAGACAGGCACATAGTTCACCATAATCCCGTGCATGTTACTCTGGATTTCCGGCATCTGCAGACTACCTGGTGTTTATGATCTGTGGAATCTCTTGTGTCTATGATCTAGTTTTGCACCAGTTTCTCTTTTTGTTATTAATGATTTCATAGAACATCAAACAGGACAGGACAAGATGGGCCACAATGTTGTGTCAAATTTTTACCCTACACCATGATCAATCTAACCATTCCCTCCTGCACATCCCACAATCCTCCATTTTTCTTACAGATCGATACAAGGGGTATGGAGGGCTGTGGTCGGGTGAAGATGGATGGAGTAGATAGTTTAAATGTTATGGCATGGACTAGAAGGGCCAAAGGGCCTGTTTCTATGCTGTTGTTTTCTATGACTCTATTTCCTGAATAATTTCAAAGGATTATAAGGAATGTGAAGATAAAAATTAGTTCAAAGTTCAAAGTAAATTTAGAATCAAAGTATGTTGTGTATGTCAGCATTATACTTCCTTGAGATTCATTTTCGTTCAGGAATTCACAGTAAGATAAAGAAATACAGTGGAATCAATGAACAACTGCACTCAAACAAGGACTGAGAAACAACCTCTGTGCAAAAAAATTAGAGCATAAGACATAGGAGCAGAATTAGGCCACTTGTCCCATCAGGGCCAGATCAGCCATAACCTTACTGATTATGATAGAATGGTTGAGCAGACTTGATGGGCTGAATAGCCTAATCTGCTCCTATGTCTTATAGACTTACAATCTTCTTGATTGGCAGAGCAAGCTCAATGGGCCAGGGGGCCTGCTCGTGCTCCTAGTACTTATGCACTATAAACTCAATGATGGAAGATAGAGAGACAGGTGATTGTCTGGAGTTAAAAACTCCAGAGACTCTGTGATAAATGAATAAAATTGATTTTTGGATTGTCATGATATTGTCTGGTTGAAAGGACAGTTCATTCCTAACAAAGCCCCTCTGCTTTCAATCTAATGACAAATTATATGAACATTCAGAGGGCCTAATACAGGTTTAGTACCCCTTTTCTGAAAAGCCAGGGGCCAGAAGTGTTTAAAGTTTTGTATTTTGGAACACATAATGAGAGAGCCTGGGACTGCCATCATTTCTGACTCTGAATTTATGTGCTACCGGTAAGCAGTCACAACAACCCTATTATTATTGCACCATTCCAGAATCTGCCACTCTGACTATTTTTTGGTGCCTCTGTTAGTATTGGGGGGCCTATAAAACAACCTAAAGCTTAACTTGCAGGTTGAGTCAGTGGTGAGAAAGGCAAGTGCAATGTTAGCATTCATTTCAAGAGGTCTAGAATATAAGAGCAGGGATGTGATGCCGAGGCTTCATAAGGCACTGGTGAGGCCTCACCTTGAGTATTGTGAACAGTTTTAGGCTTCTTATCTAAGAAAAGATGTTTGAGAGGTTCAGAGGAGGTTTACAAGGATGATTCGTGGAATGAAAGGGTTATCATATGAGGAGCATTTGATAGCTCTGAGTCTGTACTTGCTGGAATTTAGGATGATGAGGGGGGTCTCACTGAAACATTTCGAACGTTGAAAGACCTAGACATGGTAGATGGGGAAAGGATGTTTCCCATAGTGGGGTAGTCTAGGACAAGAGGGCACAGCCTCAGGACAGAGGGGCATCTATTTAAAACAGAGATGCGGAGAAATTTCTGTAGCCAAAGGATGGTGAACTGGGGGAATTTATTACCACAGACAGCTGTGGAGACCAGGTTTTTGGGGGTATTTAAGGCAGAGCTTGATAGGTTCTTGATTAGACATGGCCCCAAAGGTTACGGGGAGAAGGCTGGGGATGGTGCTGAGGAGGAGAAAAATATCCTTTTTGTGACATCATTTCAGCATTGAAAAAAAATTTGGGTTTTAGATTTTTTGATATTAAAGAATATCATCTTTAAAATACCACAAATCCATCTGTGATTCCCTGTAAGAACAATACAATTTGACTTTAATGGTGTCATCTGCTGGTGCTGATTGTGCTTTGGACAATACTCAGGATAAAACAGAATGCGTTATGATGCAACGCAGGTTGTGCTTTGTAAGTGGCATTTCAAACATGTTTATAACTTCTTATATTTGTAATTATTATGCATTGTTCAATCAGATTAGTGGAATTACACCTTCAGTGACCATAAGACAGGAGAAAGGATTATGAAAATCTATGAGTTTTTTTTATAGATTCGCAATTGAATGCTTGAGACATAAGACTGGATTTCTGTAGCTTAAACTTATCCATTACTTTAAAAACTAAAGTCACTATAGTTTAGTCAGTAATTGTGTTTTTCTAAATGTAGATATAAAGAAGGTAATTATATGGATAAACTTTTCGGTTGAAAGCATAATGAATTCAAGAATAAATCTCCTTGGATAGTGGATGCGAGTAGCATTCATTAGGATCAAAGATAGTCATGAATCTTCTGGTTTGGTGATCACAGTGGGAGGTTAATCCCGAGGGAGTGGAAGACAGAATTAGTAGTTCATGCACATTTGTTCCTCATTTTCTTCATTCCTCCTTTCTGTCCCTCTTTATTGCTTCCTTTCTTTTCTCCTCCATCCTTCCCTGTCTGCCTACTGGAAAAGTATTTTGGCTGCAAAGCAAAAACTTAATCACCAGTCAGGCAGATAGGCCAAGTGAGAATTGGTGTTCAAAAATTCAAGTTGATGCCTTTTCATCAGAAAGGTTTGTAAAGCATCATGAGAAAGTCTGGGGTGGGGTTGTGAAATGGTAGATTGGGTATTGATATTTGTAGTTTATTATGGCATGTGTACTGACATAAGACCATAAGACAAAGGAGCAGAATTAGGCCATTCCTCTTATCAGATCTGCTCCACCATTTGATTAAAGCTGATTTACTTTCCCTCTCCACCCCATTCTCCTGCCTTCTCCCCATAACCTTTGATGCCCTTATTAATGAAGGCATCAATCTCTGCTTTAAATATATTCAATAGTTTGACTTCTATGGCTGTCTGTGGTAATGAATTCACAGATTCACCACCCTCTGGCTGGCGAAATTCCTCCTTAATTTTGCTCTGTGGTAATTTAGGACCTTCCTGGAAAATTGCTGGTAGAGTACCACAGGGATGGTGCAGGTCAGAAGAATAAACTGTGGAGATTGGCAGGGAAATGGGCCTTTAACCACAATAACACCATGTGCATTGGTGCTTACAATATATCTGATTAATGTGCTCCTCTAAAGTAAATATACTGCTGTTATTATTCATAACCGTTCAGTACTGGTTATGCTGCTGGTGTTTAGGGCAGTAGTCTCTGTCTCTCCATACCCTCACACTCAAATACAGAAGGGTTCTTCATTGCTGGGTCCATAACAATCTTTATTGGCCATTCAGGCTGGTTAACCATGAGCTAAATCCCCAAACCTGGACTGGTGGACCATTTCATAGTCTGGCCTCTACCCCTTGACCTGTGTGGCATGGGTGACCGAACCAAGAGCTAAAACGCAAGACCCTGACTCCTGTCAGCATAGGTCAACAGGTCTATGAGACACACACGCCTCGAAACCCAGTAACAGGTTTGTGGTCCTCTTGGAGATTATTCAGTCCTGATGTACCTTAAACATTGTAAGAATGAGGGGGTGTCATATTAATGCAAATATTGTGTGCTTAGAGTTCTCACTGTTCATTGCAAAGGATGTCTTTGATTGGTTGTTTGTCAGTCTTTCGGTGTAGTTTTTCATTGATTCTATTGTATTTCTGGTGACATATACATAATTTGATAATAAATTTGCTTTGACCATTGAGCTTTGAAAATGCTTTTGTTCAGGAGAACTTTCTATAAGTACTCCCGGATAGTGTTAACAAAGTGTAGAATTGATGTAACCCTAGAATAACACTTAAAGTTCCGGTCATCCCACTATAGGAAGGGTGAAGTTTTGGAGGGGGTGCAGAAAAGGTTTACCATGATGCTGGCTGGATTGGAGGGCATATGCTACAACAAGAGGCTGGACAAACTTGGGTTGTTTTCTCCGGAGTGGTGGAGTCTGAGAGGAGATGTGATAAAGGTTTATAAGATTATGAGAGGCAAGGCAGAGTAGACATGGAGTTTCTCTTCCCAGAGTTGAAATGTTGCATACCAAGGTACATGTAGTTAAGGTGAGAGGGGGTAATTTTAAACAAGATGTGAGGGTAAGTTTTTTTGCACAGTGAATGGTGGATGTCTGGATTGCAATTCCTGGGGTGATGGTAGAAACACGTAACATGAGGGACTTTTAAGAGACATTTAGATACATGCAAGAAAGTGAGGAAAATTGAAGGATATCACCATTGTGTAGGCAGATGAGATTAGTTTAGTTGGCCATTTGATTACTAATTTAATTGGTTCAGCAGAACATTGTGAGCTTCGCTGTACTGTTCTACATCATAATTGTCTTTCTAAGTTATTTTTATCTCATTCAGTCCAAAGTTTGGAGGAAAGTACTGTACTGGAAAACGCAAACGATACCGTATCTGTAACGTCACTCCATGTCAGCACGAAACACCCACGTTCCGTCAGATGCAATGCAGCGAGTTTGACACAGTTCTTTACAAAAATGAACTCTACACATGGATTCCAGTCCTTAACCCTGGTATGTATTTTATATGGATTTCATCCAAAATGCATGCATGAAGGCATGAAGGGAATGGGGTGAAGGTGGGAGATTGGGACTGAGAAGGAAATGGATCAGCCATGATGAAGTGGTGGAGCAGACTCGATGGGCCAAATGGCCTGTTTCCACTCCTATATCTTACGATCTTATGGACCGAAATGTATCCAATTTGACCCATTGTGCATGCATTACCATTCAATCAGAGCTGATTTTTTTTAAAAGCTTTGTCTGAAAGATATATTGACAGATTAGTTTTATTTGTCACATGTATGTCGAAACAGACAGTGAAATGTATAATTTACGTCAAATCAAATCAGCAACGATTGTGCTGGACAGCCCACAAGTATCATATGCTTCTGGTGCCGATGTAACATGGCCGCAACTCACTGATCCTAACCTTAACCTGTACATCTTTGGAATGTGGGAGGAAATTGTAGCATCTGGAGGAAACCCATGTCATCATGGAGAAACATGAAATATCCTCGCAGACAGTACTAGATATCGAACCCCGAACTTACAGCTGCTGCTGTAAATTGATTGTACTTACCACAATGCTACCCTGCCACTCTTATTTCTGTCTTCTCCGCTTAACCCTTAATCCTCTTGCCAATCAAGAACCTATCGATCCCTGCCTTAAATAAACCCAGTGACTTGACCTCTACAGCCGTCTGTGGCAACAAATTTCACAGATTCGCCACCTTCAGGCTGAAGAAACTCCTCTTCATCTCTGTTTTAAAGGATTCCCCTTTATTCTGAGGCTGTGCTCTCTATCCTAGAATCCCACTATGGGAAACATCCTGTCCGCATTCACTCTATCAAAGCCTTTCATGTGTCAGGTAGGTTTCAATGCGATTTCCCTCCCCCCCCCCCCATTCTTTTGAACTCTGAATACAGGTCTAGAGACATAATGCAAAATGCATGTTATATGTAACACCTGTCAATCCCAAGATTATTACTGTGAACCTCTTCTGGACCTTCTCCAGTACCAGCAAATCCTTGTTTAGATATGGGGCCCAAAATTGTTCACAATAATCCAAATGTGATGAGACCTACATCCTTGCTTTTATTTTCTAGTCCACTCAGATTGAATGCTAACATTGTGTTTTCCTCCCTTACTACCAACTCACCCTGAGGGAATCCTGAACTAAGTCTCCCAAGACCCTTTGCACCCCTTAATTCTTGAATCTTACGGAATTTTGAGTGGTGTGGTAACATGGAGGATAGCACACTATTTTACAGCTTCTGCGACCAGGAATTGGGGTTCGATTCCTGCTGTTACCTGTAAGGATATTGTACGTTTTCCCAGTGACTGTGTGGGTTTCCAGTTTCCTCACACGTTCTAAAGCTATACAAGTTAGGATTATTAAGTTTTGTTACCGAAATTGTGGTTGCTCCTAACACATCCTGTTAGGATTGTGGCTGCTCCTGTGTTGGTCATTGTTGTAAAATTGCATTTCACTATACATTTCAATATATATGCAACAAATAAAAATGATGTTTTTTCCTATATATCTTTAATTTTCACCCCCTTTAAAAGTAGCCCACATCTTTATTCTTCCTTCCAAAGTACATAACCCATACTACCCTATGCTGAACTCCTTCTGCCACTGTTTGAAGCTGTGGACTCCCTGTCTGTCGGACAATATCTGTTCGTCCACCCAGTTAGTGTCATCTGCAAATTTGGCCACAGTGCCTTCAATTCTTTCATGCAGATATTTAATGTATAAAGTGAAGAGTTGCAGAGGCAGCACTGACATGTACAGAACTCCCCTTTTGTCACGGCTGATCATATAATGAAAAAAGTCAACACTATGCTCTAGCCATTGACACTGACAGATGAAAATTCCTACAAAGTACATTTCCATTATATTCACAAGTTGGAGAAAAACCTCTTACTGTGTGAACCTTTTCAGTCAACATCTAATAGATTTGTTGCCATCTCCGAAGTTAGTTCTTTTGTACTTCAGAATTTCTACTTTCTGATCACATTTATTCAAGTGCTGTGGACTTCACAGACTGAGCCAGCATTTAATTGCCATCCCTAGTTCCATCATCATCAAAGTCAAAGTAAAAATTATTATCAGGGTGCATACATGTCACCACATACAACCTTGAGTTTTTTATTCCTTGCGGGCAAACTTTGCAAATCTATAGAACAGTAACTGTAAAGAGGATCAATGGAAGAGCAAGAGCATAGAAGACAACAAACTGCAAATGTAACTGTAAGTAAATAACAATAAATAACAAGAGCATGAAGTAACAAGATAAAGATCATTGGTTGTGGGAACAACTGAATACATGAGTGCAGTTATCCTTTTTTGTAAAACAGCTTGATGGCTGAGGGGTAGTAACTGTTCTCGAAGCTGGTGGTGCGAGTTCTGAGGCTCCTGTACCCAACCTCGCAGGAATGATAAAAGAACATGGCTTAGCTGGTGAGGGTCTTTGATGATGATGCTTCCATCATCAAGGACCCCCACCATTCAGGCCATGCTCTCTTCTCACTACTGCCAGTGGGAAGGAGGTACAGGAGTCTGGGGTCCCACACCACCATCTTCAGGAACAGTTATTATCCTTCAACCAACAGGCTCCTGAATCATTGGGGGTAGCTTCACTCACTCAGCACTGAACTGATCCCACAGCCTATGGACTCACTTTCAAGGAGGCCAGATTCCGAAGACCTAACCTGATCGCAGCATATTGAACAGAAATAGAATCAAGTTTAATACTCCTGATATATGTTGTGAAATTTATTAACTTAGTGCAGTAGTACAATGCAATGCATGATAAATACAGAAAAAAATAAGTAAATAATTACAGTTAGTATATATGTATATCAAATGGTTAAATTTAAAGCAGTGCAAGAACAGAAATCATAAAAAAAGTGAGGTAGTGTTCATGGCTTCAGTATCCATCCAGAATTCTGATGTCAAAGGGGAAGAAGCTATTCCGGAATCGCTGAGTGTGTGCCTTCAGGCTGATGGTAGCAATGAGGAGAGGGCATGCCCTGGGTGATGGGAGTCCTTAATAATGGACCCTGGCTTTCTGAGGCACTGCTCCTGGACTATGTCTTAGACAGTAATCTAAAAGATGTTTTAGGGTAATAATCTCGTGATTGCTGCCTGTGCCATGATGTGACAGGGAGGGTAGGAATAGAATGAGGTGGTATGTAATATAAGGAAGGACAAGCCAATGATTGGGTACAAATGCAGACAGAGCAAAGTGTTAAATTGTACCACAGAGGCAAAATCAAAAGGGTGAAGAATTCGGGACTGAAGGTACTGCATTTCAATACATGTAGAATTCTGAATAAGGTGGATGAACTTATAGCACAATTAGAGATTGGAGTATGAGTATGATACAATTATACAATCATACAATTAGAGTATGATGTTCTAGGCATCTTGGGGTTGTGGCTGAAAGAAGGCCATAGTTAGGGGCTTAACATCAAAGGTTATATTTTGTATTGAAAGGACAGGCAGGAAGGCATAGGTGGTGGTGTGGCTGTATTGGTAAGAGATGGTATTAACGTCATTAGAAAGAGTTGGTATAGGGTCAGAGAGTGATGAATCTTTGTGGGTACAGTTAAGAAACTGCAGGGGTGAAAAAAAATTATGGGAATCATAAATAGACATCCAAATAGTAGCCAAGATGTGGGGCTGAAGTTCCAAAAGGAACTGGAAAAGGCATGTAATAAGGGTAATGACACAATTGTAATGGGGAACGTCAATACACAAAGGGATTGGGAAAATCAGATTGGTATCAGATCGCAAGACAGGGAATTTGTTGAGTGCCTGATAGTTGGCCTTTTTAGAGCAGCTTGTGCTTGAGTCTACTCAGGGAAAGGCTATCTTGGATTGGGTGTAATAACCTAGATCTTATTAGGGAGCTTCATGTAAATGAACACTTAGGAGGCAGTGATCATGATATGATTAAATTCATATTGTAATTTGAGAGGTAGAAGCATATCTCATATGTAATATAACTGTTGTCTTACCTTCTTTATAACTGCATCAATATGTTGGGACCAGGTTAGATCCTCGGAGATCTTGATAACCAGGAATGTGAATTTGCTCACTCTCTGCACTTCTGATCCCTCTATGAGGATTGGTTCCTGTTCCCTTGTCCTACCCTTTATGAAGTCCACAATCAGCTCTTTGATCTTACTGATGTTGAGTCCAAGGTTGTTGCTGTGACACAACTCATCCAGCTGGTACATCTCCCTCCTGTATAATCCCTTGTCCCGATCTGAGATTCTGCCAACAATGGTTGTATCAGCAGCAAATTTAGAGATGTCATTTAATCTGTGCTGAGCCATACAGTCATGAGTATAGAAAGAGTAGAGCAGTGGGCTAAGCATAGAACCCTGAGGTGCGCCAGTGTTGATTGTCAGCGAGGAGGAGATATTATTCCCAATCCGCACAAATTGTGGTCTTCCAATTAGGAGTCGAGGATCCAGTTGCAGGGGAAGGTCCAGAGGCCTGGATTCTGTAGCTTATCAATCAGGACTGTAGGAATGATGGTGTTAAACACTGAGCTATAGTCAATGTACAGCATCCTAATGTAGGTGTTTGTATTATCCAACTGTAAATTGAGATCAGTGATAGTATTGATTCAGCTAGACAGCGGCTATATTGCATTAGAAGTTTGAGGATATTGGTTTTGTGACCTAAAACACTCAAAAGCTTCTACAGATGTACCATGAGGGCATTCTGACTATATTTAGCGTGTATATTTAGCTTTGTACTGCTGCCTCAAAGTTAGCAAATTTCACAATGTATGCCGGCGATATTAAACCTGATTCTGAATCTTTGGAGCAATGGTTGTTTATCAGTCTTTGTGTGTACAAAGACTTTGTACACACAGTCTTTGTGTGACTACAACAGTCTTTGTGTGTAGTTTTTCATTGATTCTATTGTGTTCCTTTGTTCTACTGTGAAAGTCTGCAAGGAACTTCAGGGTTGTATATAGTGGCATATGCATACTTCAATAATAAATTTACTTTGAAGTTTTGAACTTTGGAGCAAAGGCCTCGAATCAAAGGATGTGAAGAGGCTAACTCCTATGATGGGGGACTCTAAGAGTAGAAAGCACAGCCTCAGAATAGAGGGGCATCCATTTAGAACGGAGATGTGGAGCTATTTCCTGAGCCAAAGAGTGGTGAATCTGTGGAATTTGTTCCCACAGAGGGTTATGGAGGCCAGGTCATTGGGTATATTTAAGGCAGAGATTGATAGATTCTTGATTAGTCAGGGCATGAAGGAATATGGAGAGAATGCAGGAGATCGGGGTTGAGAAAGAAATGGATGAGCCATGATGAAACAGTGGAGCATGCATGATAGGTCAAATGCCCTAATACTGCTCCTGTATCTTATGGTCTGAAAACTGTTGGTCACTTTGCCTTGATCTGTTAAAATTGGACTCTCGAGAACAGAAATGCACTATATTTTAAATATAAGTTTTAATATCTGACATTGAAATGATTCTTCCATGCTGCTCTCTGTTCTATTTCAACATTGCCCCTGATTACAATGGGCAGTGAGCCCTGCCTCCAGAGGGAGATCGAAAAATGCTCTTTGTTTTCACAGCAGACACTTTTAGCTATATCGATATATTTTATTCTAGCCTTCAAGGACCCACTTTCATTTGAGGAAGTGGTGCATTGTGTTCATGAGTGTTTTGAGCTGCTAAACACAGATGATTTCGAAACTCATTTTCCCTTAAGCTTTACTTGAGTTGGGTCTTTTGTAAACAGGGTGAACTCAGAATTTATCTTGAGCCTGTCGTAATTCAAGGAACGTGAAAGCCGCCCTTCAGTATAATGTGTAGCACTTTGTCTAGAAATGTGTATGGTACTTCAGAATCAGGTTTATTATCACCGGCTAATGCTGATTGGAGGGTGGGGGTGGGTACCCGGCACACTGCACGGTTTTGCGGCAGCAGTAGATTGCAATACGTAGTAATAGCAAACTATAAATTACAATAAGTAACTTAAATAAGCAGTGGAAAAAGAGAGGGGGAAAAATCAGAGGAAACGTTCATTGGTTCATTGTTCGTTTAGATAATTGATGGTGGAGGGGATGAAGTTGTTCCTGAAACATTGAGTATGTGTCTTCAGGTTTCCGAACCTCCTCCTTGATGGTAGCAGTGAGAGGAGGGCATGTCCTGGGTGATGGTGGTCCTTGGTGATGGGTGCTGCCTTTTTGATGCATCACCTTTTGAAGATGTCTTGGATGCTGGGGAGGCTAGTGTCCATGGTGGAGCTGACTGAGTTTACAACTTTCTGCAGCCTTTTCTTCAAGAGCTAACTTCAGCTCTCTCAGAAGAAGCTCTTTTACAGTTTTAGTGACAAACATACTGAACACGAAGCACTGAAGGTTGCGAATTGGACCTTTGTATTATCTTTTGCCACAACAACCATCCTAGGAAAGTTGAAGTGCAAGTTTAACTGTCACTCAGCCTTACACAGAATGAAATGGCGTTAACCTGGGGCCAAGGTGCAAATCACAGAATCCTGTCACACACAGCACACACAGCAAATATAATTATAATAGCAATAAAACATAGAGTTACAAAATAAATATTTAAAAAGTAATAATGAAGCCCAAGTCTCCGAGTTTCATGGCTTGTAGATTAATGGGGCACGGTTGTTGTCCTGGAACCATATTTCTGCAAGAACAAGCACACAGCAGTTCCTCATATCATGCAGAGCAGCTGCAGATGAATATAGTCCAGCTCGTCTCCCATTGAGTGAATGCTTGAGAGTGGCATGGATGGGAGGGGCCAGCCTCCAACCCGGCAGTACACAGCAAGCTCTGCTGCCTTTTTCCTCAGTGGGCACAACATGTGACTACGAGGCGTGAGTGAGGTCCTAGTCCACGCCACAACTGAGGCCTTGCAGCTCCCTTGCCATCGGTCTCACTAATTTTGGACTTGCAGTATTCTTGATTACCAAAAGCCAGCAGGGTCTTGCGATTTCATCAGAAATCCATAGGATGGTGCACCACCCCTGACACCTTCTTCCTATAAGACCACAAGACAGGAGCAGAATTAGGCCATTTGGCCCATCAAGTATGCTCTGCCATTCAATCATGGCTGATCCCTTTCCTCTTGCCTCAGTCCCACTCCCAGCCTTCTCCCCATGACCTTTGATGCAGTGGCCAATCCAGAACTTATCAATCTCCACCTTAAATACACCAAATGACCTGGCCTCCACTGCTGCCCATGGTAACGAATTCCACAAATTCACCACCCTCTGGCTAATTAAATTTCTCTGCATTTTTGTTTTGAAAGGGCAATCCTCTATCCCGAGGCTGTGCCCTCTTGTCCTAGACTACCCCGCCATGCAAAACTTCCTTTCCACATCTACTCTGTCAAGGCTTTCAACATTTGAAAGGTTACAATGAGATACCGCACATCTTTCTTCTAAATTCCAGGAGTACAGCCCCAGACCCATCAAACGTTCTTCATATGATAACCCTTTCATTCCTGGAATCATCCTTGTGAACCTCCTCTGAACCCCATCCAATGCCAGCACATCTTTCCTTAGATATGGAGCCCAAAATTCTTCATAATACTCAAGGTGAGGGTTCACCAGTGCCTTATAAAGCCTGAGCATCGCATCCCTGCTTTTGTATTCTAGACTTCTTGAAATGAATGCTAACATTGCATTTGCCTTCCTCACCACTGACTCAACCTGCAAGTTAACCCTTTAGGTTGTTCTGTACAAGGACTTCCAAGTTCCTTGGCATCTTGGATTTTAGGATTTTCTCCCCATTTAGAAAATAGTCTGCTCATATATTTCTTCTAACAAAGTGCATGACCATGCTTTTTCCAGCATTGTGTTTCATTTGCCACTTTCTTGCCCATTCTCCTAATCTGCTTAAGTCCTTCTGCAGCCTTCCTGCTTCTCAACTCTGCCTGCTCCTCTAACAATTTTCATATCATCTGCAAAGTTGGCAACAAAGCCATCTATTCCATCATTTAAATCATTTATACACAACATAAAAAAGCGGTCCCAACATCGACCCCTGTGGAACACCACTAGTCACTGGCAGCCAACCTGATATGGATCCTTTTATTCCCATTTGCTGCCCCCTATCAATGTCAGCCAATGCTCTAACCATGCTAGTATCTTTCCTGTAATACTATGGGCTCTTAAGTTGGTAAGCAGCCTCATGTGTGGAACCTTGTCAAAGGCCTTCTGGAAGTCCAAGTATACAACATCCATTGTATCCCCCTTATCCATCCTACTTGTAATCACCTCAAACAATTCCAACAGGTTCATCAGTTAAGATTTATCCCTTAAAAGAAACTATGCTGACTTTGTCCAATCATCTCCTGTGTCACTAAGTACTCCATAACCTCATCCTTAACAATTAACTCCAACATCTTCCCAGCCACTGAGGTCAGGCTAACTGGTTTATACTTTCCTTTCTGCAGCCTTCTTTCTTTCTTAAAAGGTGGAGTGACATTTCCCTAGGTAGTTGAAGCAACTACAACATGGTATGCAACAAGTCCAGATCCAGATCTGCAGTACGTGGTGATTGTGAAAAAGATGTAAAGGACATTTGGTTGGATCCAGAGAGGTCGCTGTGTCTAAGCCTGCTGCCATTGTCCCAAAAGGATTCTGACAGTGAAGGTCACCAGCATGTGACTTTCAAACTTTGGCCAACTGTAGCTTAACTACACATCCCAAGTTTTCTGCAAGTATCTTAGATCAGTCATGTGGGCATTAAGCTATAGAACACAGAACACAAAACAATAAAAATGTCCAAGACAATCACTCGCACTGTTTGTTGGACTGCACACCATCTCAGCACAATGCTACACAATAAATCCAGCTAACAACACAATAACTGTATACAATAGATCCAGCTCCATCACTGTAGAACAACTCGCTGATGGGGTAGTCCTGCTGTACTCCATGTTCTTAGTGTTCAGCAGTGACTTGTGATTGAAAATAAGATCTACAAAATGAACAAATGAACAAATTGATTGCACCTGGAATGGTCACTGTATCTGAGTGTGTCACCATCTTACTGGAAATACATTCTGCATTCTGTTATTTTTTTCTCTTTTTATTTCTTCAATGTGCTTGTAAGTGGCATAACACGTCCGAATGTCTTGTGAAGAAAAACTTTTTCACTAATATATGAGGAGTGTTTGATAACTGGAGTTTAGAAAAATGAGGTGGGATCTTATTGAAACCTATCTAATATCTAAAATCCTAGTTAGAGTGGATGTGGTGAGATTGTTTCCTATAGTGGTAGTGTCTAGGACCATAGAAGGCCATCCTTTAGAACAGAGATGAGAAGAACTTTCTTTAACCAGAGGGTGGTGAATCTCTGGAATTCATTGTCCCAGATTACTGTGGATGCCAAGTCATTGGGTATATTTAAAGTGGAGGTTGATATGTTCTTGCTTAGTAAAGTTGTCAGAGGTTACAGGGAAAAGGCAGATTTGAGTTGAGAAGGATAATAAATCAGCCATGATGGAATGGTGGATTCACCTTGATGGGCTGAATGGCAAAATTATGCTCTTGTACCTGATGTTTTTATGGGCTCTTTATCTCAAAATGCACTGCATCTTAACATACTTTAACTGAACTCAGCATCCTCTATATCCTTCCCCTTGGAAAGTTCTGATGCAATTTACTCATTGAAAACCTCAACCACACCGTGCCTCCAATGACATGTCCTTGAATGTTCCTACTCTCTCCTTAATTACTCTCATGTTCTTGATGCCTTAGGATTCTCCTTATTCCTACTTCCCAAGACCTTTGCATGGACTTTTCTGGTTTGCTTAATTCTCTTCTTTTCTCCTCTCATCATCATCATTATGTGCCACATCATATGATATGGGTGATCATCGTATTTCATCTGTCTTTAATCGGAGAAGTTCTAATAAGCTTTTCAAATCTTTTGCCTGTCCATCCCATGATGTAACTCATGAATGTTAAGTGCTATTGACTGTGACTTGTATTCCCATTAATTTTTTCTGTCACTGCAAAATATTTGAGTTTCTGTTTCCTCAGCACATGTCCCAGAAATTTCAGCTGCTGTTTCCTGATTAATGATATCAGCTCTCTTCATATTCCAACCTTTTTCAACCCTACCTCATTTGTTACTCTGGCCTATTATGATATTTTCATTGTTCTTCTCAAAAACCACATTTCAGCAACTTCAGCTCTTCCCTCATTTTGCTTTGATACAGCCCAACATTTGCTTCCATATGTTAGTGCAGAATGAGCGCAGCACCATAACATTCTGAGTTTCATACCCATTGAGGTTATGTTATTCCTTAGTATCTGCTCAAATGCTTGAATATACATTTGGCAATGCCAGTATTTCTAATTTCAACATAAGCGCTACTGTCAGATGTTATTGTGCTCCCTAAGTAATTGAATTTCTATGTTTGTTTAATCGTTTTGTTGCCCACTTTCAGTTCACATTTCTGTATTTCTTCCTATTTTGTGACAACCTTACATTCGGTGTTCTTGCAGTTGGTGGTCAATCCTCTCTTTGTATTTTTCTTCGACAACTTCCTCTCATATATCTTGGAGTTCTCCTTAGTAGTTGCTATCAGCACTGTGTTGTCTGTGTATCATAGGTTCAGATCGGATCTACCAATCGTGATGCCTGCAATATTGTTCATTACTCTTGGAATCTCCTCTTCTCTTGGATAGGTCGGGCGAGAAAACACAATCATGACTGACTCCCCTCTTAATCTGGACAAAATCACTCTGTCACAATTTGCACAACTTCAACTCTTTTCCTGCTTTTTGTTCCTAATGCATGTTTTGAATGATTCTGATTATTCATTTATTTATTTTATTGAGATACTATGCAGCATAGGCCCTAACGGCCTTTTGAGCCATGCTGCCCAGCAATACCCAATCTAACCCTAATCTAATCGTAGGACAATTTACAAGTGACCAGTTAATTTACCAACCAGTTCGTCTTTGGACTGTGGGAGGAAACCCACGCGGTCACGAGGAGAACGTATAAAGTCCTTACAGGTAGTGGCGGGAATTGAAGGTTATTGATAGCTTCTTGATTAGTCAGGGGATCAAGGGTTATATCTAAAAGGTAGGAGAATGAGGTTGGGAGGAATAATTAATCAGCCATGATAGAATTGTGGAGTAGGCTTGATGGGCTGAATGGCCTAATTCTGCCCTACATCTTATGGCAGGCATTCCCAACCTTTGTTTTATGCCATGGGCAATACCATTGAGCAAGGGGTTTGGGAGCTCCTGTCTTATGGTCTTTTTTCCTGGAGAAGGGATTTCTGTTTCCCTTCTGAAATACCGGAGTTTTGCTGGCTGCACATTAAGGTTTATTAATTATGTATTATCTGCCTTTGCTATTAACCTCTGAGAAATTTCATCTCATTACTGCTTGTAAGACCTTGCAAGGTGCAATTTGGAGACCAGTTTCTATGTAACTATTCCCTATAACTCAAAAGATGTCTAATTGCCTTTGAGTCATTGTAAGACATTCAGAGTCAAGAAGTGCATAAATGTACATACTTTTTCCTTAATGATATTTATAGAATATGATTCTGCAGAAGCTAGCAGTTCATCAGTATCTCATTTTATGGTACTGTATACAGAGAATGATGTTGAGTTATTGTGCTTATTTTTCTTTATCTCCCTCTTTCAGTTTGTTTGGTTAGGACCTTTTCATTAGACCATAAGACCATACAGTGCTGTGCAAAAATCTTAGTCATGTACTGTATATATAGCTAGGGTGCCTAAGACTTTTGAACACTACTCTAGCAATTTCATGTATTGCATTGTACGGCTGCAAAAAAAAAAACAAATTTCATGACATATGTGAGTAAGGATAAACCAGATTCTGATATGGGTCTCTAGTGTGGACTGAGAATGGGAAAGGGACCAGGTGAGGGGAATCATTGTTGGGGAAAAAAGGGGAAGGGGGGAAGCTGAAAGCACCAGAGAGACATTCTGTTAATAATCCATAAACCAATTGTTTGGAATTAAATGACCTTAGCTGGTGTCTCAGGGCTGGGTGTGTCTACACCTGCACCACCCCACTGTCCTGACACACCTTCTCTGCCACCTGTCCCACACCCCTTCCGCAGTGCCCCACCCTCACCATTTCCAACATTCTTTGCTTCCACAAGATTTACAAACTCACTCTCTGTTTCATATTGACAGATATAGTGCTGTGCAAAAGTCTTAGGCTATAGATTTCTGCACAGTGCTGTAGGAGCCAGATTAGGCCATTCAGCCCATCAGAACTGCTCCAGTTAGCTATTTAAAGATCTGTGTCCTAAAGATTGCTTGCATTAATTAGCAAAAGTAATATGTAACCAGAGCAGCAGAGGTAAAGACGTTTGTTTGATTTGGTATTACTAGAAAATGAGCAGATATTAGAAAATAAAATCTGATATCAAATTAAAATTCTAAAGTAATTTGCCCCACAGCTAAAAGTTTTGAAATCAACAGCTCTCCATCTCTACTGTCCATTACACCACTGGCGTTCAGGCAGCAATGAAATTCCTCCATCTCTGGCAGTGTCTCGGGCTTCCTTCATCATGTCATTACTCCTGTTTTCACTAATATCAGTCATGACAGTCCCAGACAGAGACTCAGGAATACCGTCATACTCAGATGTAGCATTATTCTTCATTGCTGTTTCCATACCCGTTTTGTTTTAGCAGTCGGGGTTGTTAGCCCTGAGCTGAACCCCTGAACCTGGAGGACCAGATGACCATTTGACCATACCAAAGCATAAAGCCCTGACTCCAGCCAACATAGCTCTCCAGGTCATTGAGGCACGCAAGCCTCCAAACTATGTCAAGGTTGTGGTCCACTTGGAGGAAATCAATAGCTACAATGTAGTAAAACAGTCAAATCTGTGAAAATAAGTGTTTGTTCTGTTGTGATACTGTATTCGCTACTTCTGTGTGTGTTTGCTGAACCATAGGGGCCAAATAGTGCTGCCTGTAGTTCCTTACTGAAGTATGTACCTCACTCTGTGTACTCACTGAAACTTAATGCACCGACTGATAATTATATAAAGGCATACCAGCGGCTTTGTTTCATTAGGGGTTGAGGAAATTTGGTAAGTCACCAAAGACTCTGGCAAATTTGTACAGATGCACTGTAGAGAGCTTTCTGTCCTTCTGCATCACAGTTTAGTATGGAGGCTTCAATGCACAGAACTGCAAGAGGTTGCAGTGGGTTGTAGGTTTAGTCAGCTCCATCAAGGGCACAACTCTGTCATCGAGGACATTATCGAAAGGCAGTACCTCAAAAGAAAGCATCCATCATTAAGGACACTCACCATGTGTGACATGCCTCCTTCTCATTATTACCATTGGAGAGGAGGTACAGAAGTCAACATTTTAGGAACAGCTTTTTCCCCTCTGCCATCAAATTTCCATGAACATAAAGTTTGTTATTTTTCACTGTGCTGCAGTAACAAAGCAACACATTTTGCAATATGATAAACATATTCTCCAAATTACATTTTCTTTTTATTGTTATTTTTACTCCTCGGGGTTTGATTCCTGCTGCTGTTTGTGAGGAGTTTGTACATTATGCCCCCGACTGTCTGGATTTCCTCCAGGTGCTCGGATTTCCTTCCACTTTCCAAAGACGTACAGCTAGGGTTAGAAAACTGTGGGCATGCTACGTTCCTACGTCCACAATTTACTAATGATTAAAAAAAAACCTGTCTTGGAAAAAGTAGGAATTTAAATCAATAAGAGGAAAATACTTGACTGAAGAATAAGCCTTGACTATTTCACTTCCGTTGACCCTTGAAGACCCATGAAAGCCATTTTGTACACATTCAGGCTGTCCTCAGCATAATCCTTGCTGATTTGATTTAACACAAACAGCACATTTCAATTGCTGTTTTGATGTACAAGTAAAGCTAATCTTTATCTTTAAGAAAAAACTTCAATTTTGTTTATTAAATGCTTCAGTGTGTCGAAAGCATTAAAAGCACTTAATAGAATTTCTTGGAAGACAAAACTCTATCCCAATCATTGCCTTCTATTCAAAATGTTCTGTGAGCTGGATTTCCCCATGATAAGAATGGTTGTTGCTTGGCTGCTGTCTGGACTTGCAGATTGCTGTGGAATTTTGGATTTGGAGGACCAAAGAGATAGGTGCTAAGTGTGGGCAAGTGTGGACCACAGATTGTAATTCTTGCCAGTGGGGCTGATGCAACATGGTCTTACATAATAATATTAAAATAAATAAAATAAATAAAAAACAACACACACAAAACACTGGCGGAACTCAGTAGGTCAGGGAACATCTATGGAAATGAATAAACAGTCGATGTTTCAGGCTGAGACATAAAGGGAAGGGAAATCTTGCCTGACAAATCTGTTAGAGTTCTTTGAGGAAGTAACAAGCAGGGTGGACAAAGGAGAAGTAGTGGATGTCATTTACTTGGTTTTTTAGAAGGCGTTTGATAAGGTGCCACACATGAGGCTGTTTGACAAGATTAAAATCCCCTGGCATTACATAAAATATACTGGCAGGGATAGGTGAATGGCTGACAGGCTGGAGGCAGTGAATTGGAATAAAAGGGCCCTTTTCTGGTTAGCTGCCAATGACTAGTGGTGTTCCTCAGGGGTCAGTATTGGGACTGCAGCTTTTCACATTGTCAGTGGTTTGGTTAATGGAGTTGATAGCTTTGTGGCAAAGTTTGTAGATGATACAAAGGTAGGTGGAGGGGTAGGTAGTACTGAGGAGGAAGCAATGTGATTGCAGCAGGACTTAGACAAATTGGAAGAATGGGTATAAAAGTGGCAGATGGAATACAGTGTTGGGAAATGTAGGATAATGCATTTTGGTAAAAGGAACAATAGTACAGCCTGTTATCTAAATGGGGAGAAGGTCCAAACATCGGAGGTGCAGAGGGATTTAGGAGTCCTTGTGCAAGACTCCCAGAAGATTAATTTACAGGTTGAGTCTGTGGTAAAGGCAAATACAATGTTGGCATTTATTTTAAGGGGAATAGTATTTAAAAGCAAGAAGATAATGCTGAGGCTTCATAAGACACTAGTCAGGCCACATTTGGGGTCTTGTTAATAGCTTTGTGCCCCATATCTCAGAAAGGATGTGTTATCATTGGAGAGAGTCCAGAGGAGCTTTATGAGGATGGTTTTGGGAATGAAGGAGTCATCGCATGAGGAAAGATAGGCAGCTTTGGACCTGTACTCAGTGGAATTTAGAGGAATGTGGGGGGATCTCATTGAAACATACCAGATGTTGAAAGGACTAGATAGGGTGGATGCAGAGAGGATGTTTCCTGGAGAGGGGTATCCAGAACTGGAGGGCACAGCTGCACAATTGAGAAGTGTTCTTTTAGAACAGAGTTAAGAAGAAATTCTTTTAGTCAGGCAGTAGTAAATCTGTAGAATTCTCTGCTACAGACTGCAGTGGAGGAGGCCAAGTCCGAGGGTATATTTAAGGTGGATGTTGATCTTTTCCTGATTGGTCAGGGCATCAAAGGATATGGTGAGAAGGCAGGTGAATGGGGTTGAGTGGAATCCGGGATCAGCCATGATAAAATGGCGGAGCTGACTCGATGGGCTGAATGGCCTGATTCTGCTCCTATGCCTTACAGAGACCTCTTTCAGGACTGGAAAGGAAGGGGGAAGGCAACAGAATAAAAAGGTGTGGGAAGGGGAGGAATAGGTACAAGGTGGCAGGTGGTAGGTGATGCCAGAAGGGTAGGAAAGGTAAAGAGCTGGAGAGAAAGGAATCTGATAGGAGAGGGAAAAAGGAAGGAGGAGGAGAACCAGGGGAAGTGTTAGGTAAGTGAGAAGAGGTAAAAGGCCAGTGTGGGGAGTAGAAGAAGGGAGGGGGGAGGCGAAAAGTGAAATCAATATTCATGCCATCAGGTTGGAGGCTACCCAGATGGAATATAAGATGTTGCACCTCCACCCTGAGGATGGCCTCATCCTGGAACAAGACCTCATCATAGCACCAACATGTCAGAACTGGTATAGGAATGGTAACTAAAATGCTTGCCACTGGGAAGTCCTGCTTTTGGGACATGGAGGAAGGAATATCAGATTTACAAGAAAGCTTTCCCTTTGTGTGTTTAAATGCTACAAAGGCCACTCTGGTTGTTCTTTCCTTGAGTAATTGAATAATTTTATCTCCATCCCTGTTTAACTAATTCACACAGATCATGGTTCTATGACCATTATCATAGCTTTTGAAGGATATTATCTGTGGATATTAGTAAGATATTTTTGAACATTACTGAGCGTGTATAACTTACTGATGTGTACTGAAGCACAGATAATCTAGTGTGGCAACTAAAGCACTTTGACCTCATTACTGTTATCCATTGCTATTGCTCAGCTTTGATTTATTTATCACATGGACATTGAAACATAAATTGAAATGTGCCTTTGCATTAACAATCCAAGGATGTGCTGGGGGCAGCTGCCAGGGCAAATTCTGGAGTTGTGGAATATAATTTTAACAGCAACCAGTCTTCACATCTGAATGTCGATTGCAGATTGAATTTAAAGTGCAGTTTAGAGCATTGCTCTTTCTGGAGCCTCAGACAGGATTTGATTGCAGACCAGGAAATACTCCATTGACCTGAGATGTGTGCATATGTATGAATACAGCTCAGAGACCGGTGATTAATTTAGGGTGTCTTGAGTGCTGGTGTGAAGATCTAAGTGTTTGAAAATTACATGTTACTCAAATAAAGTATTGTGAATGCATTGTACATATAAAATTGTCCTACCGTTACCTTTGATCTTAAGCATATAAAAACGTGATATAATGTTGGGTAAGGGAGCCTCTCTCCTGAGTGACTCCAAATGCTGTCAGCTTGTGTGTGTAGAGTAAAGACTTCTGTCCTGCCAGCTGCGTGTGTCCAGTGACTTTCTACTTTTGTTGACAGGCACAATATAGTTTTATCAGAGATTCCAGTGCAAGCATAGCATGCCCGCAGTGTTCAGCAGAACAGCACAAACAGCACCAACAACAAGCCAAGAGAATAGTGGCCAAACAGGCCTATTTCCCACCCACCCACACTGGCCTCCTACTCCAAGATATGCCATTGGGTGATAATAGAAAATAGAAAAGAAGCAACCATAGCAGAAATGAGGCCATTCAACTTATTATGTCTATACTGTCATTAGTTGTTCAGCTAAAGCCACATGTTATGTACATGCATACATTGGCCACTTTATTAGGCACCCCCTGTTACAAAGAAACTGGCCACGGTGTGTATGTCCGTGGTCTTCTGCTGCTGAGGCCCATCCACCGATATGTTCAGACATGCTTTTCTGCACATCACTCTTGTAGAGTGTGGTTATTCGAGTTAGTATAGTCTTCCTGTCACCTTGAACCAGTCTGGCCATTCTCCTCTGACATCTTACCGCTTACTCATTTATTACTATTATTTTTTTATTTTGTATTTGTTCAGTTTGTTGTCTTTTGCATGTTGTTTAATCGTCCATGTGTTGGGTGTGGTCTTTCATTGGTTCTATTGTGGTTCTTGGACTTGCTGTGTATGCCCACAAGAAAACAAATTTCAAGGTTGTATATGATGATGGATACTGTATGTACAGTGATAATAAATTTCCTTTGAATTTTGTACTCTCTCATTGACAAGAAATTTTCACCCACGGAACTGCCAGTCACTCAATTTTTATTTTGCTTTTCACACCATTCTCTGTAAACTGTAGAGATTGTTGTGTGTGAAAATCGCAGGAGACCAGCAGATTCTGAGATACTCCAACCACCCCATCTGGCACCAACAATCATTCCATGGTCAGAGTCATTAAGATCACATTTCCTCCGCATTCTGATGTTTGGTCTGAACAACAATTGAACATCTGAGCCATGTCTGCATGCTTTAATGTATTGAGTTAGAGTCATAGGAAAGTACAGCACAGTAACAGACCCTTCAGCCCATCTAGTCCATGCTGAACCATTTAAACTGCCACTTTAAACCAGTTACTGCCACGTGATGGGCTGATTAGATATTTGCATTAATGAGCTGTTGTGAAGGTGTACCTAACAATGTGGCCACTGAGTATATTTTAAAACTGACCCTAAGACAGGTCTTTACAGTTCTGATGATTGTTTGCTCAAATTATGATTGATATATTGTAAACATAAGAAAATCTGCAGATGTTGGAAATCCAAAGCAACACACACAGACTGTTGGAAGAACTCAGCAGGCCGGGCAGCACCAATGGAAAAGAGTAAGCAGTTGATGTTTTGGGCTGAGCCACTTCATCGGGACTGGAGAAAAAAGATGAGGAGTCAGAGTAAGGAGAGGTGGAAGATGTACAAGGTAGTAGGTGATTGGTGAAACTGGGAGGGGGAAGGGTGAAGTAAAGTGCTGGGAAGTTGATTGGCGAAAGAGATAAAGGGCTGAAGAAAGGGGAATCTGATAGGAGAGGAAAGAAGACCATGGAAGAAAGGGGAGGAGGAGGATTATTATGTTTTGTAGCAGCAGTTTGTACGAAGTCTTAAAATTACTGTAAATAACAAAATTAAGTGCCAAAAAAAAGAATAATGAGATCATGTTTATGGGTTCATTCAGAAATCTGATGGTGGAGAGAAAGAAAGTTTCTCTGAATCATTGAATGTGTGTCTTTAGGCTCCTGTACATCCTCCTAGATCAGGGGTGGGCAAACTTTTTGACTTGAGGGCCACAAAGGGTTCTAAAATTTGACAGGGGGGCCGGACCAGGAGCAGATGGATGGAGTGTTTTGGTAATACACCTCATAAGAGAAAATAAAATATCATGGGATATGTAGAAAACATGTGCTTTAATTTCAATTGAAAATGAACAAATGCATTACAACAAAATATCTGTCTTTGAAGTCCCATGGTATTTAGCTATTTATTAAAATGTCTTTTAAAACACTGAAAATTAAATGAATAAAATACAGCGTTTTTTAATAGTAACAGTTATTATTTTAAAGCACTGAAAATTCTGTTATCCTTCAAGATATTATCATCATCACTCTCCTCCTGACTGTCTTTATTTCAAAAACGGTAGGAGATGCAGGTCTACTTGTCCTGCTCCTTCTTATTCAATTGTCCCCTGTGCCAAAACTCAACAACGACCCGCACAATGACAGAACAGTGAGAGCGCGCCAATATGCGGAGCTCTGTGCTCGCAAATCCCCGCAGGCTATCTCCCTTAGCCGGAACGCTGGCTAATTGTGAGCCGGTTCGGATGTGCCAGGAAATGGGTCGCCACAAGGTCACAAAGTAAAGCGCAAATGTGGAGTAATACGCTGCACCTCAACAAAGGTCAATGTATATAGAGTGCGTCATCTATTGGGAAAACGCCAGAATTGCGGGGAAAAAATGTTAACAAGGTTTATTAATATAATTTAATCAAGTTCTGCGGGCCGGATTAAAAAGCTTAACGGGCCGCATAGGGCCCGCGGGCCGTAGTTTGCCCATGCCTGTCCTAGATGGTAGTAATGAGAAGAGGGTATGTTCCGGTTGTTAAGGGTCCTTTGTGTTGGATATGCTTTCTTTGGGCATGTCCTCTAGAAAAATCCTTGATGGTAAGGAGCTTTGTTCCCATGACAGAGCTGCCTGAGTCAGCAAACCTCGGCAGTCTCTTGCAGTCATTTGCATTGGAGCCTCCCCATTAGGCTGTGAAATGACCAGTCAGAATGCCCTTCCATGGTACCTCTTAGAAATTTGTAAATGTCCTTCTTAACCTACCAAATTTCCTCAAATTCCTAATGAAGTAGAGCTGTTTGTGGCATTCCTGGTGACTGTAACAATACATTGTGCCCAGAATCGATCCTCTGAGATGTTGACACGTAGGAACTTGAAGATACTCACACTTTCCACCAACCTCTCAATGATGCTGGAGTGTGTTAGACTAACTTCCCTTCGTAAAATCCACAATCAATAGCTGTAATTATTTATGAAGTTGTTGTTTCTTTCTTAACTTTTATTCTTAATCTATATTTTTTGGAAGATATTTAAAGTTGGACTCTTTCCAATGTTGTATTCCAGATATTAGGGTTTCTATCAAAGGAGGTGTAAGACACTCCTTCCCACCACTAGCCTGCAGGTCACCTTTGGGCAAGGTGTAGCACCTGCTTATTCACCTAATCATGGTCATGTGAAGGTGGTGGATGGTCATATGAGCAGCTGGAGCACAACACAAGTCCTGGTTGCCAGAACCAGACCAACAATCTCTGAAGAGTTTAGATAATGGCTTGGGTCACCTGTCTTGTAAAGACACTGCCCAGAAGAAGGTAGTGGCAAACCACTCCTGTAGAAAAATTTGCCAGGAAAAATCCTGGTCAAAGACCATGACTACCCACGTCATATGACACAGCACATCATAATTCTAGACATAATGAACGATGTCAGAATGGCCATTGTATAGGCAAAAGAGGTGAGTTTAGTTAGACATTTGATTACTAATTTATTAATTTGGTTTGGCACAAATTGTGGGCCCAAGTACCTGTTCCTGTGCTGTGTAGTTCTATGTAATCAGAATCAGGTTTCTTATCTGGTGTGAAATTTGTCATTTTGTAGCAGCAGTACAGTGCAATGACATATGTTATTGTGCAGTCGGGAGCACGGGATGTTCAGTATGGAGAGGGTGGCAGAGAAGGGGTGCCGGAGTAGGGGGATGGTGCAGGTGCAGACACACGTAGCACTGAAACACCAGGCAAGGCCATTTTATTCTAAACAACTGCTTTATTGATCATCTCAGAACATCTCTCTGATACTTCCCGCTCCTTTCTCCTTTCCTCAACTATGATTCCCCTCTCCCTGCCTGCTTCCCACTCCCAGTCCATGATAGAGACTGGTGACCAGTGGTGTGCCTGAGGGATCTGTTCTGGGACCCTTACTCTTTGTGATTTTATAAATGACCTGGATGAGGAGGTGGAGGGAAGGGTTAGTAAATTTGCTGATGACACAAAGGTTGGGGGTGTTGTGGATAGTGTGGAGGGCTGTCAGAGGTTACAGTGGGACATTGATAGGATGCAAAACTGGGCTGAGAAGTGACAGACAGAGTTCAACCCAGATATGTGTGAGGTTGTTCATTTGGTAGGTCAAATATGATGGCAGAATATAGTATTAATGGTAGGACTCTTGGCAGTGTGGAGGATCAGAGGGATCTTGGGGTCCGAGTCCATAGGACACTCAGAGCTGCTGCACAGGTTGACTCTGTGGTTAAGAAAGCATACGGTGCATTGGCCTTCATCAATCATGGGATTGAGTTGAAGAACTGAGAGGTAACGTTGCAGCTATATAGAACCCTGGTCAGACCCCACTTTGGAGTACTGTGCTCAGTTCTGGTCACCTCACTACAGGAAGGATATGGAAACCATAGAAAAGGTGCAGAGGAGATTTTTGAGATGCAGAGGTGCCTGAATTGGGGAGCATGCTTTATGAGAATAGGTTGAGTGAACTCGGCCTTTTCTCCTTGGAGCGACAGAGGATGAGAGGTGACCTGATGGAGATGTATAAGATGATGAGAGGCATTGATCGAGTGGATAGTCAGAGGCTCTTTCCCAGGGCTGAAATGGCTAGCACGAGAGGGGCAGGGGTTAAGTTTTTTACGCAGAGAGTGGTGAGTGCGTGGGATGAGCTGCCGGTGATGGTGGTGGAGGCAGATATGATATGGTTTTTAAGAGACTCCTGGGCAGATACATGGAGCTCAGAATAATAGAGAGCTATGGGTAATTACCCTAGGTAATTTCTAAGGTAAAGACATGCTCAGCACAGCTTTGAGGGCTGAAGGGCCTGTATTGTGCTGTAGGTTTTCTATGTTTCTAATAGACCCATATCAGAATCAAGTTTATCATCACTCACCTATGTCATGGATTTTTTTGCAGATGTAGCACAGTGCAATGCATAAAATTACTTTAGTACAATGCAAAAGCCTTAGGCACTCTAGATATATATTTGTATGTGTGCATAGTAATATACATAACAATAAATTACAAAATAACTAGTGAAATAAAAAGGAATAATGAGATAGTGTACATGGATTCATGGTCCATTTAGAAATCTGATAGTGGAGGGGAAGAAGCTGTTACTGAATTATTAAATTATTTAGGCTCCTGTACCCCCTCCCTGATGGTAGTAACACCACAGTAAGAGATATACTTTATTTGGACAGTGGCTATAGTGAACTCATTAAGAAATTGATCAACACAATAAATTCTGCAGATGCTATGTTTGTTAAATAATTGTCCCTATTAACTTTAATTGGCTTTATACAAACTGATACTGAAGTGTTTCATGTTTACCTGAAAAGGAGTTAAGAGCTGATGGTTTTGGCCTGTCCTGCCAAATTTCTCCAGCATTTTGTGTGTGCTACTCTGGATTTCTGGCATCTGCAGAATCTCTTTGTGTTTATTTTTCCATTATCTGTTCAGTTTCCCAGAGAATGATATGCTTTGTCGATCAGGCAACAAGATTACAGAGAAACAAATATTGTAAGAGGAATGACAAGAGAGGGAAACAAACAATCTCAATAAATTATTTATCACTTCATCAGTTTTTGCTCATTCAGCTCTAACCACTCTTCAAGCTGACTTATAAACAACATCTTCTCATTCTTTAAGCTAATTCCTGTGAACTGCATTGTCGGCCCGTTGATCAACAGTTCTCTGAGAAAATGCTTGACACAGTGATTGATGGGACATCATGCACTGAAGCCGTAAACAGCAGGGATATCTGCATCAATGGCATATGTAAGGTATAGTTGGGTGTGTTTCCTTTATGTAAACTTTTTCTCAGCACTGTGAAGTGACAATCAATGTGGTAAAATTTTAACTCCTAGTCATCCTTAATATTCAAATCAACACACACAAAAATGCTGAAGAAACTCAGCAGGACAGACAGCAGCTATGGAAATGAGTAAACAGTCGGCGTTTTGAGCAGAGACCATTCTTCAGGACTGAGAGGGAAGGGGAAGATGCTTGAATTAAATGATGGAGGGAGGGGAAGGAGGCTGGCTGGAAGGTGATAAGTGATGCCAGGTGGGTGGCTGAAGAAGAAAGAATCTGAGAGGAGAAGAGAAATGGCAGTAGGAGAAAGGGAAGGAGGAGGGGATCGGGGGGAAGCAAATAGGCAGGTGCAAAGACATAAAAGGTTAGAGTGGGGAACAGAGGTAAGGAGGGGGGAAGTTTTGTTTACTGGAAGGAGAAGTTGATATTCATACCATCAGGATGGAGGGTAACCATATGGAATGTGAGCTGTTGTTGCTTCACCCTGAGGCTGGCCTCATCTTGGCATAAGAGGAGGCCATGGATCGACATGTTGAAATGAGAATGAGAATCAGAATTAAAATGATCTGTGAGTTATCACAGATTGAAGTTAGATTACCAGAACATTCCTTTCAATTGGTTTCATGTTCACTGTATTTTGTTTCTCATTCATTTGCTGGGTACAATCTGTCATAGTGATTGACCCTGTGTCAGAGCTGCCTGAATGATCAAGACCCTAAATCAACACACACATTGCTGTCTACTCCTATCTTCTTCTTCACTGGTCATTAGAGAACATCTCACTGAGATTCACAGATGATCCTTTTTACACACACAGTACTGTGTAAATGTCTTAGCCACATATAAAAAAATCTGTAACACGAAGATGCTTTCAGAAATAATCAAATAAAATGATTTTAAATATCAAAGAATATACTACAAAGAGAAGTAAACAGTAAAAAAAAATCTAATCAATATTTGGTGTGACCACCAAAGTTTTAAACAACCTTTAAAACTGATTCAATTTTGTTACACTGTCATGCAGTTTTGTAAGAAAATCGGCTAGTAGGTTGTTCCAAGAATCATGGTGATCTTGCCGTAGTTCTTCTGCAGAGTTTGTCTGTTTCACTTGCCTCTGTCTCTCCAGGTAATCCAGACAGTCTCAATGATGTTGAGATCAAGTCTCTGTGGAGGGTATACCATCTGAAACTAAAAAAAATCTAGGGTGCCTAAGAATTTTGCACAGTGCTGTCGGTCCTGTAAAAATGGTAACACAATGCAAAACCATTTTTCATTTACAGTGGTACATAGTTAGTTGTGAGTATACAGTTTATTTCATATCTAATGGGATCTAATGGGATAACTTCAATTTAATTTCTTCTTGTAGTATCTATACTCTCAATAAGGAATTGGATCCATTTGTGAAAAAAGATGAAAATTCTGTGTTTATAGGGGAGCAAAGACAAAGATGAACTTTATTTGTCACACGTGCAGTGAAACATCAAAACATACACTGAAATGCATCATTTGTGTTAATGACCGACATATTTGGAATGTGCCACTATGCTTCCTGTGCCCAGGACTGGCTAACCATAATCCGTCCATCCTCAGAATGTGATAGGAAACTGGAGCACTCGGAGGAAGCCCAAGTGAATGTACCAACTTATTACAGACAGCGACAGGAATTGAACCCTCATTGCTGGTGCTGCTATGCTAATTGCTACACCTGCCTGAAGTGAAGGAAAAGTAAGACACCAAACTAATTGGAAACTTGCTAGAAGTTCTTTACAATCTAGCCAACTCTTCATGTGCTAACTTCTGCACTCTTTTAACCCAGTTTTTCAATTTTCATTTGGTGCACTAATCTTGTTTTCTCTCTGAGGTCAGTCTTCTCAGTTCCTCTAATGCCACCAACTAAACTCTCTACATGCCAATCAGTAATAATTTGGTTCTCCCATCCTCACTACTGTGGACCTCTGCCAAGACTGCTAGCCTTCCCTGCTCGTTGGCTGACACTTGGATGGAAATATATCGGCACAGCAATGTAGCGGCTAGTACAGTTCCTTTACAGTGGCAGCTGTAAGGTCAGGGTACAAATCCTGCTCCTGTCTGTGCTCTCCAGGCACACCCACTGACCGTGTGTGCATTTCCTCCCTGCTCCAGTTTTCTCCCACGTTCCAAAGACCTGCAGGTATGGTTGATAAGTTGTGGGCATGCTATGCTGGCACTGGAGGTGTGGTGACACTTGCAGGCTTCCAGCACAATCCTCGCTGAGTTGATTTGATGAAAATGATGTAGTTCACTGTATGCTTAGATGATCAAGTGACACGTAAAGCTAATCATCTTATTTTTTGATTTGTGGAATGGCTTTCTTCCTCTATTTTAACTTTCTTCAGCATCTTGAGGGTTGGCTGCAATGTCTACTCCTTTGGATGTCATATCTCATTCCTTTACAAATTTAGGGAACACTTTTTGCTTAGACTTTGATCCTCACCTCGACATCCCTATTTTCTTTAAAGAAAATTGTGTCATCTCAATCCGAGAAGTCATCTTGCTCCTATGAAAACTCATAATTAATGATGTGTTATGGCAAAGAATTTCAAAGCATACTTATTTTCTTTACAGAATATATTAATATAGTCTGCAGGACACAATGAGAAGAAATGTTTAATATTCCCCAAGAAACCAATTACAGTATTTGACTGAAAAAATAGCTTGGCAAAGTTTTTGGTTTAGAACTCTGCATGAATTCTCTGCTGCAGAAGGTTGATGGACTTTTAAAACCTACGTGGTGCATATGTTTTTCATTAAAATCCACTCTGAGTTTCCCTGGTGAAAGATATAAATTGTCAGACTTGGAATCAGACTTATTATCATTGATGTATTTCATAAAATTTGCTGTTTTGCAGCAGCAGTACTGTGTAATACATTAAAAACTCTAAATTACAGGAAGAGGTGTAAAAAAATTAATAAACCATGCAAAAAGAGCAAAATAATGAGATAGTTTTCATGGGTTCATGGACTGTTCAGAAATCTGATAGTGGAGAGGAAGAAGCTATCCCTAAAGTGTTGACTGTGTGTGCCCTAAGGCTCCTGAACCACCTCCCTGATGGTAGTAATAAGAAGAGGGCATGTCCTGGTGAGTGAGGATCCTCAATGATCATGCCATCTTCATGAAGCGTTCCTTATTGATGGTGGGGAGGTTAGTGCCCATGTAGTAATGGGCAAAGAAGCAGCAGATGGAATCTAGTGTGGGAAAGTGTATGGCCAATTACCTTTTGATGAAGAAATAAAGCATAGACTATTTTCTAAGTGAGGAGAACATTGCAAAAGCAGAGGTGCAAAGGTCACAGGAGTCCTTGTGTAGGATTCTAGCATTCATTTCGAGTTGATTAAAATATAAGAGCAAGGATGTCATGCTGAGCAATGCTCAGACTCTTGGAGTATTGTGAGCAGGTTTTGGGCCTGTTACATTAAAGAAAAGATGTGCTGGCATTGGAGCGGGTCCAGAGAGGTCCACGAGATTGATGGGAATGAAAGGGGTAAGTTGTAAGGAGCGTTTGATGTCTCTGGGACTGTACTTATTAGAGTTTAGAAGAATGAGGGGAGATCCCATTGAAACCTATCGAATATTGAATGAGCTAGATAGAGTGGAAGTGGGGAGGATGTTTCCTGTCGTGGGTGAGTCTAGGACAAGAGGGCGCAGCCTCAGAATAGAGGAGCACCCATTTAGAATCTGATCATACGAGGTCAATTTGAGTCTTATAATGGTGGGTAGAAGCTGTCCTTGAGCCTGTTGGTATGTGCTTTCAAGCTTTTGCATCTATTGCCTGATGGGAGAAGAGAAAATGTCCTGGTTGGATGGGATCTTTGATTACACTGGCTGCTTTACAGAGGCAGCAAGAAGAATCTGTAGTGGGATGCTGGTTGATGAGCAGATTATTGTCAAAAGTACCATTGAGAGTACTGTTGATGATTGCTTGCACTACTCTTCTGATGAGACCAATTGAACACAATAAATGGAGCAAAATTACGCCATTCAGCCCACCAAGTCTGCTGCACAATTTGAGCATGACTGATTTATTATCCCTCTTAACCCTGTTCTCCTCTCTTAGAATTTAAGAGGATAAGACATAGGAGCAGCATTAGGCCATTTAGCCCATCGAGTCTGCTCTGCAATTCCATCATGGCTGATCCCAGATCCCACTCAACCCCAGATATCTACCTTCTCACCATACCTTTTGATGGCCTTACCGATCAGGAAACAATCAACTTCTGCCTTAAATATACCCATGGACTTGGCCTCTACCGCATTCTGTGGCAAAGCATTCCACAGAATTACTACTCTCTGGCTAAAAAGAAACCCTGCTTACCTCCATTCTAAAAGGTTGCCCCTTAATTTTGAGGCTGTACCGTCCAGTTCTGGATATGCCCACCACAGGAAACATTCTCTCCACTTCCACTCTATCTAGTCCTTTCAACATTTGGTAGGTTTCAGTGAGATCCCCATACATTCTTCTTCTAAATTCCAGTGAGTACAGGCCCAAAGCTGCCAAATGCTCCTCACATGTTAACCCCTTCATTCCTGGAATCATCCTTGTAAAACCTTTCTGGACTCTCACCAATGACAATACATCTTTTCTGAGATATGGGGGCCCAAAACTGTTGACAGTACTCAATGTGTAGCCTGACTGGTGTCCTAAAACAGCTCAGCATTATCTCCTTGTTTTTATATTCTATTCCCCTTGAAATAAATGCCAACATTGCATTTGCTGCCTTTATCACAGATTCAACTTGTAAATTAACCCTCTGGGAGTCTTGCATGAGGATTCCTAAGTTCCTCTGCACCTCTGTCATTTGTACCTTCTCCCCATTTAGATAATAGTCCACACTATCGTTCCTTTTACCAAAATATATTATCATACATTTCCCAACATTGTATTCTATCTGCCATTTTTTTGCCCTTTCTTCCAATTTGTCTAAGTCCTGCTACAATTGCATTGCTTCCTCAGTACTACCTACCCCTCCACATCATTTTGTCAGAAAGCCATCAATTCCATTATCCAAATAATTGACAAACAATGTGAAAAGTGGTGGTCCCTGAGGATCACCACTAGTCACAGGGACTGAACAAGAAAAGACCCCTTTTATTTTCCCTCACTGCTTCTTGCCTGTCAGCCATTCCTCTCTCCATGCCAGTATCGTTTTTGTATCGCTATAGGATTTTATCTTGTTAAGATGTGTAGCTGTTTATCAAATGCCTTCTGAAAATCCAGTAAATGACATCCACTGCCTCTCCTTTATCCACCCTGCTTGTTACTTCCTCAAAGAGCTCCAACAGATTTGTCAGGGAAGACTACCCTTTACAGAATCCATGCTGACTTTGATTTATTTTATCATTAATCTCCAAATACTCTGAAACCTCATCCTTAATAATAGACTCCAGCATGTTCCTAACCATTGAGGTTAGACTAACTAGCCTATAATTTTTTTTCTTCTTAATGTGTGGTGTGACATTTGCAATCTTCCAGCCCTCTGGGACCATGCAAGCATTACGTGTTTCTTGAAAGATCATGACTAATGCATCCGTTATCTCTTCAGCAACCTCTCTCAGGACTCTGGGATGTTGTTTATGTGGTCCAAGTGACTTATCCACGTTAAGAGCTTTGAGTTTGCTGAGCACTTTTTCCTTTACTAGCAATGGACCTCTGGCACACTGCTGTTGTCTTCTATAGTGAAGACTGATGAAAAGTAGGTTCACCTGTCATTTCTTTGTCATCCATTATTACCTCAACAGCATCATTTTTCAGTGGTCCAATATCAACTCTCATCTCCCATTTACTCTTTATATAACTGAAAAGAACTTCCGGTATCCTGCTTTATATTATTGGCTAGTCTACCCTCATTTTTCATCCTTTCCCTTCTTTCCTTTCCCTTTTTTAGTTAGATTTTAAAAGCTTCCCAATCATCCACGCTTTTACTACCTAATATGCCCTTTCCTTGTCTTTTATGTAGTCCTTAATTTCCCTTGTCAGCCATGGTAGCCTACTTCTGCCTTTTGAGAACTTCCTCTTCTGTGGGACATATCAATCACATTCCTTGTGAACTATTATCAGAAACTTCAGCCATCTGTGCTCTGCCATCATCCTCACCAGTATCCTCCCCCAATCCAACTGGGCAAGCTCCTCTCTCACGTCTCCATAATTCACTTTATTCCATTGCAATACTGATACATGTGACTTATGCTTCTCTCTCTCTCAAATTACAGTGACTTCAATCATATTATGATCACTGACTCCTAAGTGCTCCTTTACATCATAAGATCTATGTTATTACACAGCATCCAATCTAAGATAGCTCTCCCCTGAATAGACTCAAGCACAAGTTGCTCTAAAAAGTCATCTTACAGGCATTCAAAAAATTCCCTCTCTTGCAATCTGATACCAAACTGATTTTCCCACCTTTTGCATATGGAAATCCTCCATTACAATTGTGTCATTAGTCTTATTACATGCCTTTTCCAGCTCCCTTTGCAAACTCAACCCCACATCTTGGCTACTATTTGGAGCCTATATATGATTCCCAAAAAGTTTTTTCCCTTTGTAGTTTCTTAACTCCACTCACAAAGATTCAACATTCTCTGACCCTATGTCACCTCTTTCTAAAGATATAATAACACCCCTTACCAACAGAGCCACACCACCACCTATGCCTTCCTGTCCGTCCTTTCAACATAAGGTATATCCTTTGATATTCAACTTCCAACTGTGAACTGCTTTTAGCTACGACTCAGTGAGGCCCATAACAGTGATTGCCAACCAATTACTAATTGTGCCATGAGTTCGTCTACCTTATTCTGAATGCTCCATGCCTTTAAATACAACATTTTCAGTCCCGCGTTCTTTGCCCTTATGAATTTTGCCTATGCTACAATTTAACTTTTTGCTCTGTCTGCATTTGTACCCAGTCATTGGCTTGACCTCCTTACATTCATGTAACACCTATCATCTGCTGGCTCATACTCAGCTCTATCATACTGGTTCCCATCCCCTTGCCACATTAATTTAGACCACTCCCAAGAACTCTCGTAAAACCTGCCCACAAGAAATTGGTCCCCCTCGGATTTAAGGCCAACTGTCCATTTTGTACAGGTCTCACCTGCACAGAAGAGGTCCCAATTATCCAGAAATCTGAATCCCTCCCCCCTGCTCTAACTCTTTTGCCACACAGTTACCTGGTACCTCATTCTATTCCTATCCTCACTGTTGCGTGGCACAGGCAGTAATCCCCAGATTTCTACCCTTTGGGTAGAAGCTTCTCAGCTTCCTTCCTAACTCCCTAGATTCTTTTTCTCAGGACCTCCTTCCTTTTCCCGCCCATGTTGTTGGTACCAATATGTACCATGACTCCTGGCTGCACACCCCCCCCTTTTCAGGATATTGCGGACGTGTACAGAAACACCACAGACCCTGGCACCAGGGATGCGAACTACCATCCATGTTACCTTTTTGTGTCCACAGAACCACCTATCTGTCCCCCTAACTATAGAGTCCCCTATCACTGCTGCCACCCTATTCAGTTCCCTACCCTTCTGAGCCACAGGGCGAGACTCAGTACCAGAGGCATGACCACTGTTGCTTCCCCCAGGCAGGTTGTTCCTGACCCCCCCCCCAGCAGTACTCAAAATGGAGTACTTATTGTTGAGGGGAATGACCACAGGGGTGCTTGCCACTATCTGATGCTCTCCCTTCCCTCTCCTGACAGTCACCTATTTATCTGTCTCCAGTAGCCTTGGGGTGACTACCTCCCTGTAGCTCCTGTCTATCACTGCTTCACTTCCCTAACAAGCTGAATGTCATCGAGCTGTAGCTCCAGTTCCCTAACACAGTCTTGTAGGAGCTGCATCTCGATGCAGCTGGTGCTATTTGTGGCCATCGGTGAGCCTTCAAGTCTCCTGGAAATCCCACCTCTGACACCCAGATCTTCTTCCTGTAATCTTTGATGTCCTTCCTAATCGAGAATTTATCAATCTCTGCTTTCAATATACCCAATGACTTGGCCTGCTTAGCCATCTGTGGGAATGAACTCCACAGTTCTGCAACCATTCACTAAGGAGATTCCTCTTTATTTCTGTTCTAACGGGACCTGGATTCTGAGGCTGTGCCCTCTGACTGTTTAGACTCTCAGAGTCCAGGAGACTGTTAGATCAGCAGAAATTCACTGCTAATACATTAAGAACATTTAAGAGACTCTTAAATATACAATTGGATTCAAGAAAAATGGAGGATTATGGATGTGTGGGAGATGTCGTGACTGTGAACGAAGCCACCAGAGACGCAGATGTAAAACTCATTATTCAGGCCACACACATGCTGACAGCCTTTGGAGTCATTTGAGAAAGAGAGAGGCTCCCTGACCCAACATTTCTGCACATTTTTATGTTATAGAACAAAGGTAATAGGATAATTTCTATAGTTACAATGCCCTCATAATGCTTCTTTTGTGTTACATATGGTTTTTCAAATAGCTCAATCCTCCCCTAACACAACCAAAATGTATGTTAATTACTGTGGTCTCTGAGTTGTATTCATGCAATGAGGTCTTGATTGCATTCATGCATATGCAGACATCTCAGGACATCTCTAAAATACAGTTCCAGGAAGACCATTGTTCCTGGCTGCATTTTAAATTCAACCCACAATCCATGTTCAGATCTGAAGACCGGTTGCTGTTGAAATTAATATTTGTTATATTGCATATCTCCAGAATACACCCCAATAGGGGGAAAGGGAATTCATATACAGTACTGTGCAAAAGTCCTAGGCACATGTACAGTACATAGTACATATGGTGCCTCAGACATTTGCACAGTACTGTAATAAGTTTATGTATTGCACTGTACTGCTGCGACAAATAAAAACTTTCATGACATACTGTATGCAAGTGATAATAAACCTGATTCTGCTATAGGTCTTGATTGTAGACATGGAGTGGGAAGGGGACAGAGAGAAGGGAATCCTGGTTGGGAAAAGGGGCAGGGAGAGAGGAAGGAGTGGGAAGCACTAGAGAGATATTGTGTAATGATCAATAAACCGATTGTTTGGAATCAAATGACCTTGGCTGGTGTCTCAGGGCTGGGTGTGTCTGCACCTGGATCACCCCCTGTCCCTGACACTCCTTCTCTGCCTCTTGCCCCACATCCCTCCTGTGGCACTATTCCCAACATCCTTAGCTCCCTCCAGAATTACAAACTTGCTCCTTTCTCCATATTGACAACTACAGTACTATGCAAACATCTTAGGTACCCTAACTGTATACTATATATGTGCATAAGACCTTTGCACAGTACTGTAGGTTGAAACAACATCATGAGCCAAAGAGCCTGTATAGTGCAAAACCGTTCTATGATTAAATCAACAACCATTAAATGAGTTGCAGAAGGATGTTACACAAACACAAATAGCATCTCACATAGCAGACAAAATGACGGGGAACAAGTACAAAAGCTGGATAATATGCATTCAACATTCTGATAGTGAAAATGCAATCAGGAAGCCACAGTGGTTGTGAAATAAGTCAACGTCCTGCCAAAGTAGCAGAGATGAAAGGAAAATGTTTGAGAAGAACAGGTTAGAAAATGTCCTCCAGTGTTAAGGTCAGAAGCTGGAATGCAGCACAGCAGAGTGAGTAAAGGAAGACGCAGCAGTCTACGTTACACCGCTTTCAGTGGTGTGTATTGACTGGTTTTCCAGTGGCAAACCTTTTCAACAATGCTCAGCATTGAAGCCAAGCAAGACATACAAAGGCAGCTTTAAAAAGGAATTGCAATAGACTGTTATATAGAAGGACATAGAACACTACAGTACAGTACAGGCACTTTGGGCTGTGATGTTGCACCAATCAATTGGGGCAGCACGGTAGCGTAGTGGTCAATACAATGCTTTACAGTACCAGCGACCCGAGTTCAATTCCCACCACTACCTGTAAGGAGATACTATGTTCTCCCCATGACTGCGTGGGTTTCCTCTGGGTGCTCTGGTTTCCTCCCACAGTCCAAAGACGTATTGTTTGGTAGGTTAATTGGTCATTGTAAATTGTCCCGCGATTAGCCTAGGGTTAAGTCAGAACGTTGCTGGGCAGTACAGTTCAAAGGGCTGGAAAGGTTTATTGCACACTGGATCCGAATAGATAAATAAATCTAACCATTTTCTCCCACACAGCCCTTTATTTTTCAGTCATCCATGCGCTTACCTAGGAGTTATTTGTATGCCTCTAATGTATCTGCCTTTATCACCATCTGTGGCAGGGAGTTTCACACACCCTCTACTCTGTTTAAAAAAAAAACTTACCTCTGACGTTCCTTCCCCGCCCCCCCCCCATATACTTCCCTCTTATTACCTTAAAATGATGCACCCTCGCATTTATCAGTTCTGCCTTGGGAAGAAGTCATCGGCTGTAAGTCTATGCTTCAAATCATCTTTTAAATACCTATGAAGACCTCTCTGATCCTCCTCTCCAAAGAGAAAAGCTCTAGCTTGACATGTTTAAAGAGAGTTGAATTGATAACAATGCCTGATCAGTGAGCTGGCCATCAGAGATAGAAGCAGAATTAAGCCAGTTGGCCCATCGAGTCTGCTCTATCATTTCATCATGACTGATCCATTTCCCTCTCAACCTTGTCTTCTCTTTATAAACCTTTGGTGCTCTGATTAATTAAAAACCTATCAACCTTCACTTTTAAAGCACCCAGTGACCTGGCCTCCATAGCTGCCACGGATTCACCAACCTCCAGCTAAAAAAAAAATTCCTCCTCATCTCTATTTTAAACGAGCATCCCTCTATGTTAAGGCTGTGCTCTCTGGTCCTGGACTCTCCCACCAAACAAAACATTCTCTTCATATCCACTCCCTCTAGGCTTTTCAACATTAAATTTCAATGAGACCTCCCCAATTTCTTCTAAATTCCAGCGAGTATAGGCCCAAAGCCTGCAATCTCTGGTCATGTGATAACCCTCTCGTTCCTGGAATCATTCTCGTGAACCTCCCCTGAACCATCTCCAATGTCAGCAAATCCTTTCTAAGATAAGGGGCCCAAAACTGCACACAATACTCCAAGTGAAGACACCAGTGCTTTATACAGGCTCAGCATTACAGTCTTGCTTTTGTATTCTAGTCCTCGCGAATTGGATGCTACCATTACATTTCACACTGCAAATTAGCCTTTAGGGAATTTAGCCACGAGGATTCCCAAATCCCGTTCTGAGGATTCATTTAAGAAGCTGTCTTGAGGTAAGAGAAGCAGAAACAAATAAGATTAAAACTGAAATCTCAAAAACTAAGGTTGGTAACACTGACCACCAGCCCACTGAGTTCTCCCAACCGTTGTCTCTTTGCTGCATATTCCAACATCCATCATCTCTTGAGTCTCCATTTTATGATTATGCTGTCAATTCCTTTCAAGGCAAGCTGACTTCGAAGAAGTCAAAGTCTCCTCCTCTCTTTTTGATGGCAGCCCCTCTTTGGGTGTTCAATGTGTCCCTCTGTCACTAATCTCCTGTTGTTTATACTGTTTGGCTCTTTCAGAAGTGGTCTTCAGTACTGCACATTTACTCCCTCAGTGCTCCTGCCTGTTGCTATTCTGTTTCAAGAGCCAGAAGCTCTTGTGTGCACAACCCTTTCACTGCTTCTACCTGCAGCTTTCCCTCTGCATCCTTTGATCTACCATCATTGTCATGCATTGGCGCCCTCTATCCATTGAACCCTCTGCCTCACTATTCCTCTGTTTCTCTGACTCTCCATCTCTCTCTCCCTGTGTCTCTCTGTCCCTCTTTCTCTCTATCCCTCTATCCCTCTGTCACTCTAACCCTCTCTCCCCCAACTTTCAGAATTCCTCTGCATCCTCTTCAGCCCACAAGCATGGGGATTTCAGGCTTTCCCAGGGTGTAAGCTTTCATATGCAGCACCCCACTTTAGGAACTTCACTGGCAATTCCTTGTCAGAAGCGCCTGGTTGGAAACTTGGAGAGACTCCACTGCCCCTTTGAACACAGAGCATGCTCCTTGTCAGTTTCTAAGCAATTGTCAAGTCTTTCTGATCCCTAAGACCACTCTCCTTCATCCACATTCAGTGCAGAGCTTTGCTGTAGCTCATAGGCTGTTCCTAACATTGTGGCATCTCCCTTTTACAAGCTGCCTGCACAGACTTCCCCAGCAGTGCTACATGTTGAGAGCAGTGCGTATTGGCAACAAATCTAGCATTGCAATTAATGCCATGCCATTTTTGGCACAGCGTCACACAGGAATTGTTCAATAAATCTCACAGCTGTACTTTACACTTTTAATGCTACTTTCCTGAACAGCATTAGGGTAACTCACAGCATCATTTTGACATTAAAAAAAACAGTAGCATAAGCATTTTCTAGATTGTCATCTTTTTGACCCAGCAGGTGTCAAGTCTTTGGCTGTCATCAAGGAAAAGATCATTCTCTATTAGCATAAAACGTAAGAAATGTATTCACTATTTTGACCCCATTCTCTGCAGTTTACCACAGTATCAGTGAGATTGCTTTCTGCCTTATGAATCACATAAAGATTGATCTTTGGATTTGTTTATATATTCTTACAACTCCCCTCGCTGCCTGTCAGGAGCTTTATCTTTTCTCCATGACCATGTGGGTTCCCTTGGGTGCTCTGGCTTCCTACCACACTCCAAAGACGTAACAGTTAGTAGGTTAATTGGTCATTGTAGATTAGGCTGGGATTAAATCGGGGATTTGGTGCGTAGCATGGTTTGAAGGGCTGGAAGGACCTAATCTGCGCTGTATCTCAATAAATAAACAAACAATGCTTCGCAATATCCAGCTGTCACAGCCAAAATCTCATGCTGCCTAAAGCTATAGAATCTTGATTAGACAGAGCATCAAAGGTTACAGGGAGAAGGCAGTAGAATTGGGTTGAGAGGGATAATAAGTTAGCCATGGAGGAATGGTGGAGCTGACTCGATGGACAAAGTGCATAACTCTGCTGCGATGTATATCTTCTGTTCATTTGGTCTCTAATCCTGGAAAAACTCTGACAGGCTGCATGACTGTCTGGTACGGAGGGGCTGCTGCGCAGGACCGAAAGAAGCTACAGAAGGTTGTAAATCTAGTCAGCACAATCTTGGGTACTAGCCTACAAAGTACCCAGAACATTTTCAAGGAGTGGTGTCTCAGAAAGGCAGCGTCCATTATTAAGGACCTCCAGCTCCCAGGGCATGCCCTTTTCTCACTGTTACCATCAGGCAGGAGATATAGGAGCCTGAAGGCACACACTCAGTGATTCAGGAACAGCTTCTTCCCCTCTGCCATCCGATTCTTAAATGGACTTTGAAACTTTGGACACTACCTCACTTTTTTTAATATACAGTATTTCTGTTTTTGCACATTTTTAATAATCTATTCAATATATGTAATTGATTTACTTGTTTGTTTATTATTGTTTTATTTTATTTATTATTTTTATTATTTTTTGCTCTCTCTGCTAGATTATGCATTGCATTGAGCTGCAGCTACTAAGTTAACAAATTTCACATCACATGCCGGTGATAATAAACCTGATTCTGATTCTGATACTGAAAAGTGTAAAGTCTGCAAAGTTATGCTTCAAGCCATATCACAAACATTTTTTTTAGAATTCCACATGATTTACAAAAAAACATTTGTTGTAAATGATAATTAAGTATGCCTTTTGAAGTAAAAATGAAGGGGCAGCTATATATTTTCACATAGCAAGCTCTGAAGCAAAATGTTTTATTTCTGATGAAGCTTGAGTGGACGTCACCAAGACCAACCATTAGTTCATTATGAAATAATAATTATGTCCTGTTGACATCAGTGAGCCTGTCTCTGAAAAATATTTCAGAAAAAATAAGAAATAGTCTGATCTATTTATCGTTTTAATCAATATTGTAAGTATTTTTGGGCAAACTCCATACTAATCAATTGTTAATGTAATTAAAAACTAAATAATTTAAGACTGCTTTAAGGGACAGTCATCACTGGGAGTCAAACTTGTTCTTTTCCCCAATCTGAATCCTTTGCCTATGTGTCATGATGTATACTGCCAATATCAGAACCCAAGTGTAGAGGAGAGATAGCGATGAGAAATTTATTCGTAATAATTCCAACAGGACATTGGTGGATCAGCCAAGCAACATCGTGAGAAGTAGTATTCTCAAAACTAGGACCCCCTGATTAGTGCTAATTGGGAGTCCACGTAAGTAATGCAAGTAACATGGAATACCCGAGTCTATCAAAATAAAATTAAGCTTATTTAGAAAGCACCAGGAGACCTCATTACAATGACTAAGTTACGAGGAAAAAACATAAGGAACTCTAAACAAATTATGACTCCTATTAAACAACAATTAACGTATACAGATGTTCTGAAGTTCTCAGAGCTCAGCACCCTCTGGTGCCCTGAACAGGTCCGAATATCTCATTACATGAAGTGTGGGCTTGTTTTCTCACTATATGAGCAGCTAGATTAGTCTGAATTTGAGTCATTTTGTAAGATTTTCCAGTTTGATAAAACAATATGTTGCATTCCCCAACACATTGTGACAATATTATCCAAAAAATAGACAGTGGGTTCCAGTTAATTGGGTTATTTGTTAATCGGGGCAGCCACTTACTTAGGACAACTCACAAAGATTAAAAACAAATCAAGAAAATAGCTACGATTCCCTTCGCCTACAGTATATGGGACAATAAGCCACTTAATTGGAACAGGATGTTATGGATGAGTTGAGCTGTAATGAACTATAATAGTATCACAGTAACCACTGTGCTACCGTTGCACTATCTTCTGACACTGACACTAATTCAGTAATGTTATCCATTTCCACAAGTATTTCAAGTTCAGATTGCAAATATACACTCAGTAGCTACATTATAGAGTACTTCCTATGCCTAACATAGTGGCCTATGCACGTATGTTCATCATCTGCTGCCTCTTCCACTTCATCCATTTCAAGGTTCTACGTGTGCTGCATTCAGAGATCATCTTCCACACACCACTATTGCAATCAGAATCACCGGCATGTGACATGAAATTTGTTAACTTAGCAGCAGCAGTTCAATGCAATACATAATCTAGCAAAGAGAGAAAAAATATAATAATAATTAAAATAAAATAAAAACATAATAATAAATACGTCAATCAATGACGTATATTGAATAGATTTTTTTAAAAATGTGCAAGATACAGAAATACTGTATAGTAAAAAAGTGAGGTAGTGTCCAAAGCTTCAATGTCCATTTAGGAATCAGATGGCAGAGGGGAAGAGGATGTTCCTGAATCGCTGAGTGTGTGCCTTCAGGCTTCTGTATCTGATGGTAACAGTGAGAAAAGTGCATGCCCTGGGTGCTGGAGATCCTTAATAACGGACACTGCCTTTCTGAGACACTGCTCCCTAATGATGTCCTGGGTACTTTGTAGGCAAGTACCCAAGATGCAGTTGACTAGATTTACAACCTTCTGCAGCTTCTTTCAGTCCTGTGCAGTAGCCCCTCCATACCAGACAGTGATGCAGCCTGTCAGAATGCTCTCCACGGTACAACTATAGAAGTTTTTGAGTGTATTTGTTGACATGCCAAATCTTCAAACTCCTAATGTATAGCCGCTGTCTTGCCTTCTTTATGACTACATCAATATGTTGGGACCAGGTTAGATCCTCAGAGATCTTGACACCGAGGAACTGGAAACTGCTCGCTCTCTCCAATTCTGATCCCTCTATGAGGATTGGTATGTGTGCCTTCGTCTATCCTACCTGAGGTCCACAATCAGCTCTTTCGTCTTACTGACGTTGAGTGCCAGGTTGTTGCTATGGCACCACTCCACTAAGTAGCATATCTCACTCCTGGTTATAACTCATTGTTAGTTGAGTTACTGTTACCTTCCTGTCAGCTTGAACCGGCTTGGTCATTCTCCTCTGAGCTCTCTCATTAACAAGGCTTTATCACTTACGCCTACTGGACATTTTTTGTTTATCGCACCATTCTCTGTGAACTGTAGAGACTGTTGTGCATGAAAATCCCAGGATATCAGCAGTTTCCATAAGACTATAAGATATAGGAGCAGAATTAGGCCATTTGGCCCATCAAGTCTGTTGTGCCATTTCAACATGGCTGGCCTATTTTCCTCCTCAGCCCTAATCTCTTGCCTTCTCCTCGTATCCATTCATGCACTGACAAATCAAGAATCTATCAACCTCTACCTTAAATGTACATTAGGACTTGGCCTCCACAGCACTATTTGGCTAAAGAAGTTCCTCCTCATTTCCATTCTCAAAGGATGCCCTATTATTCTGTAGCAGTGTCCTCTGGTCCTAGATTCTCCCACATGAGATACTCAAACCACCCCGTCTGGCACCAACAATCATTCCATGGTCAAGGTCACTTCGATCACATTTCTTCTCCATTCTGATGTTTGGTCTGAACAACAACTGAAGCTTGAGATGATTTCTGTGAGCGTTTATGTATTGAGTTGATACCACATGATTGCCTGATTAGATATTTGCATTAACTAGTAGGTGTATCTAATAAATTGACCACTCAGTGTATACTTCCAAACATCATTGTGAATAAAATGTTCTTGTTTTATGAAGGTTTGGCTGAATGGAAAAATCTTGCACAGAGACAGAAGATATTGGTGAAAGACTGACTTGTATTGCCAACTTCTTCTTTGATCAATCTTTTACCTATACCTGCAGTTTACCTGCCTCCCCCACAGTTCCATTGCCCAAATTCTTTTCTTGTTCTGCCACCATCAGCTTCTGCCTCAACACACTTCCTCCACCATCCCCACCACCTCCCAGCTCTCCATCATCTACCCCTCCAGTCTGGTTCCACCAGTCACCTACCAGCCTTTGGTGTCACCCCTCCCTCTCAGTTCTACAAACCGTCTATCTTCCATCTACTCTCTCAGTCCTGTTGCAAGGCCTTGACCTGCAGCTGCAGAGACATAGAGAGAGTTCACGTGGAAGAAACGTGTCTATCAGCCCAAAGGGTCCACACTGACTAATATGCTCCATCCAATGCATCCCCATTGAATTCTACACCCTCCAAATGAAGGATCCTGACCCAAATCGCTGATTGTCCATTTCCCTCCACAGATGCTGAGTTCTTCCAGTGTTCTGTGTGTTGCTTCTGCAGTTCACCATGACCCCTCGTTATTTCACTGTCTTATTTTTCTCAGTGGGAGTGGAGAACATGCCCAGTATAACATGCCAAGCATGGCTTCCTCCTCTACACTTTGCACCTCTTTTGTCCTTTAGCCTGTGTTTATTTGTGTATGTTCTCACTCTCTGATCGCTCCTGTTCTTACATTATTCACAGCTGATGCCCTTGGCCACACATATTATAGGTTGTACCCTTGGTTATACTATTTGTGCCATCCCCAACTCCACTCTCCCACCTTCTTGTATCTCTTCCCAGTGTGGCAAAGCATCTTTGACCTGAAATATTAGCTCTGGTTCTCCTTCCTTACTTGGAACCCTGACTGCTGAGTATTTCCAGAATTTATTTTCAGTATATATTTGCGATTACTACTACCTACAGATGTTTTTTCTTCCATTTTCATGTCCGTGATGCATGTTACTATTTAAAATGTATTATCTCCTCTGCATGCATGTACAGCAGTGTGCAAAAGTCTTGGACACGTGTGTGTGTGTGTGGGGGGGTGGTCAAAGAGTCATGGAGTCACACAAAACTACAGTACAAAAAAGGATCTGTAGCTCATAAAGTCCATGCTGAACTATTAATCTGCCTAATCCCATTTACTGGCACCCAGACAATAGTCCTCCATACCCTTTCATTTTTGTACTAATCCAAATTTATCTTCAATATTCTTGCATAATTTTCCATAGCTCTATTAAATCACCCCTCAGTCTCCTACACTCCAAGGAATAAAGTCCATTTCATTTCATTTTTCAATCTTTTTATCAATTTTCCAGTAAAAAATATACAAATCAGAAGAGAAGATTAGCAAACAGATGATACAAAAAATGTATGAACAGCAAAAAAAGTATATATTGTCAAAATCAGATAGGTATAATGTTGTGCTGTTATGTATACAATATAATCAAGAAACCACAACTCCTCTTAACAAATCGTAAAAATAAAAGATTGGAAATTTTATTTATAAAAGGGAAAAATGCACTAAACTAAACTGGAACAAAAAAAGGAAAAGAAAAGAAAGATTGGGCAGTCTATTTGAGGATAAAATTAGAAGAAAAAGCAACAGAGAAAACATCCTTCCAGTCACCTCCGAACCTTCACGGATAAGGATGTTCCTTAAAGAGAGTAAAGAAAAATAAATAAATTAAAAATATATTAAATCATATGAAAATATTGAATAAAGGGTCACCAAACTTGCTCAAAATTAAAAGATGTATCAAACATCTGGCTTCTAATTTTCTCCAAACTTAGACATGACATAATGGAGGACAGCCAATAAAAAACAGTAGGCAGATTAGAATCTTTCCAGTATAACAAGATAGCTCTCCTAGCCAGTAAAGTTGAAAAGGCTATCACATGTTGAGCGGAAGCAGAAACTCTACCTCCTTCCTCTGGAATAATCCCAAAAATTGCCGTAAATGAATTGGGTTGAACATCCACATCTATAACTTTGGATAGTATTCTAAATACATCCCTCCAAAAATTATTTAAGCTTACACAGGACCAAAACGTATGAGCGTTACATCTGTCACAAATAGGGCTTATATTGGGAAAAATATGCACCATTTTATCTTTGGGCATATGTGCCCTGTGTACTAACTTTAATAAATTTAACCTTTCCCTATAACTCAGGTCCTCAAGTATTGCCAACATTCTTGTAAATCATACACCATGGTAACGTTGTGGTTACTCTACTACAGTTCAGGCATTAGAGTTCAGAGTTCAATCCCAACAACCTCTCTTTATAAAGGCGTCTCTTTATATCCTCCCGATGGAATGTGAGGGCATTCTCCATGTGCTCCAGTTTCCTCCCACAGTCCAAAGATGTGCCAGTTAGTAGGTTAATTGGTCATTGCAAATTGTTCAGTGATTAGGATAGAATTTAGGATTAAATTGGGTTATCCAGGTGGTGCTGCTCAAAGGGCTGGAAGGGCCCCCTCCGTGCGGTATTGCCAAATAAATAAAAGCTAAATTTTCTCTGTACTCTTTCAATTTTATTGATATCTTTGCTGTAGATAGGTGACCAGAACCGCACACAATGCTCTAAATTAGGTCTCAACAACTTCAGAGATTATTACTAACTACAGTTTTTTATTTGCTTGTTCTTGATACTTTTACTAATTAAAATGTATTATCAGCCGTGTTTATATGTATGTTTTTGCATTGATTGTTATATGTCAAAATGTCATAAGTTTGAGGAAAAAGGTTAGAATATTCAGCCATCTCCTCTGCCATTTCATTATGTCTAATTTATTTTCTCCTCCAAACCCAATTTCCTACTTTCTCTCCATTATCATCTTTAAAGATATTGACTTGAATTGAATTGACTTTATTTCTTACATCCTTCACATACATGAGGAGTAAAAATCTTTACGTTATGTCTCCATCTAAATGTGAAATGTGCAATCATAGTAATTCATAATAATAGATAGAAAAGTCAATGAAACATAGAATACACTCAAGTCAGCGTGAGTTAATCAGTCTGATGGCCTGGTGGAAGAAGCTGTCTGGAAGCCAGTTGGTCCTGGCTTTTATGCTGCGATACCGTTTCCCATATGGTAGCAGCTTGAATTAATTGTGTTTGGGGGTGACTTGGTTTAGTAATGGGATAAGGGTGGCAGGGTGGAGATACATCTCTACTAAAGAAAATGTAAGGAGCTCCTTCCCTCCTGAGGCTGCAGGTCACCCTTGGGCAAGGTGTAGCACTAGCTTAGGCCCCTGCTCAAGGTCACGTGAAGCCATGAGAGCAAGTGGTGGATGGGCGTATGAGCTGGCACATATCACGTCCTGGTTATGCGACCACTGATGCCAGGCAGAAAATCTCAGAAGAATATCGATAATGGGTTGGGTCATCTGTCTTGTAAAGACACTTCCCTGAAGAAGGCAATGGTAAATCACTTCTGTAATTTGCCAAGAACAGTCATGGTCATGGAAAGACCATGCTTGCCTATGTCACACAACATGACACAATAACAAATGAACGAGTCGAGCTTAATTATTTTTATATTATTGTCCTTTTATTGATCTTTTGTAATCAATCTGCATCATCATTATGTCATTCCTGCTATCTTCAGCAAATGGTTGCGAAGTGATTCACATCTACAAAACAAATAAAAGTTTATCTCATATGAAATATTGATCTATGGATGTTGTTCTGGCACAGTTAATCTGTGATCCAGCCTTATTGAATTACTATATTAAGATTAAAAAAATTGTCACGTAACTAGTCATAAGGGACAGAGACAATCTCCAAGAATTAATTATATCAGCCTCATAAAAATACAGAGCAGAACTCCAGTAACTGAAAGATTAGATTAATAGCTTAAATTTGATTAAATTTGATGGCTATGATGTACAAGGTTAAATCCTAAATGTCTGTTTTCACATATGATGACTTGTTAAACCTCACTCAGCATGATAAAGATATTTTCTGATTTGAGGTGAAAGCAAATATCGTTGTTACATTCAAGGCAAGCAGTAAGACCTGCTTGGACCATACACCATGTATAATTTGCCTCTTGATTAACTTTGCTCTCTTAGAGGATGAATGAAATCAAAACATCCAGAAGCAGGGGAATCTAATAGCTGAGAATATATTAATAATTTTTCAATCTCTTTCACTCATGGAGGTTTCAATAGAATCAATAGGTTGGTGAATCTGGAAATCATCAGCGTAGACTGTTCATTTGCCTGTCTAAATGCTTCTTAATGTTAAAATTGGATCTTCCTCCATTACTTCCATGGCAGTGCATTCCAGACACTCAGCTCTCTCTGTAAAAGGAGCTTGCTTCATAAATCCCCTTTGAACTCTCCTCTCTCACCTTATACTCTCTGGTACATGGTAGTATAGCAGTTATGCGTTACAACGACAACAATCACTAACTGGTGTTTGATTCCTGCCGCTGTTTGTAATGGTTGTTTCATTCTCCTTGTGACTACATGGATTTTCTCTATGGAGACCAAGTCAAGTATATTTAACACAGAGTTTAATAGGTTTAATCTTTTGCACACTGGTTGTCTGCCCTGTTGTTGTGGTCTTTTACTGGTTCCATTCTGCTTATTGGATTTATGGAGTATGCTCACAAGAAAATTAATCTCAGGGTTGTATATGGTAACATATATGTAGTTTGATAATAAATTTATTTTAAACTTTGAAATTTTTGAACTTGATAGATTCTTAATTAGTAAGGGCATCAAAGATTATGAGGCAGGAGGCAGGAGATTTGGCTTGAGGGGGTTAGTAAATCAGCCGTGTTCAAATGGTGGAGCACATTTGATGGACCAAATGGCCTGATTTACAATGTCTCATGGTCTTAAAAGCTTAAAAAAATGACCTCAGCATCTACAGCAAAACGATCTTGAAAACTTTGATAACTTGCATCTGCAAGTATTTTCACAATCCAAATTGAATCAGAACCAAAGCATTTCATTAACTACAGCTTTGTTCTTTACTGAGATGTTTGCATGAGCTTTTATAGCACAGGTAATTGAAATATGAGCTTAATAAGAGTTATCTGCATCAGTATTTGATCAGTGAGTCTTTGAGAAAGACCCTCCACTGGTTGGGGTTGTTGTGGCCCAGCTGTCTATGTGATATGCAAGTTAGGACAGTACAGTGTGGCGAGGCAGCTGTAGCAGCTCCACGCAGCTGATAAAGCCAAACAAACAACGGAGAATGACACAGTTTCACAGTACTCTGTAAGGTCACCCCAGTTCTGTATAAAGTGTCAACATTACAGCTTCGCTTCTATAATCTAGTCCTCTTGAAATGAATGCTCACATTAAATTTGTTTTCCTCACCATAGACTCAACCTGCAAATTAACACTTAGGGAATCCTGCACAAGGACTCCCAAGAAGTCCCTTTGTGTTTCAGTTTTTTTTTGTATTTCCTCTTCATTTAGAAAATAGTCAATCATTTCATTTATTTTACCAAAGTGCATAACCACATACTTCCTGACACTGTATTCTATCTGTTACTTCTTTGCTCATTCTCCTAATCTATCTAAGTCCCTTTGTAGCCTCTCTACTTCTTCAAAATTACCTGCCCCTCCTCCTATCTTCATATAATTTTCAAATTTTGCAACAAAATCATCAATTCCATCATCCAAATCATATAACATAAAAAAGAACCAGATTCAACTCAGACACCTGTGGAACACCACTTGTCACTGGCAGCCAACAAGCATAGGCTCCTTTTATTCCCATTATTTGCTTCCTGCTGGCAAGCCACTGCTTTATCTATGCTAGAATCTTTCCTGTAATACCATGAGCTCATAGCTTGTTAAGCAACCTCATGTGTAGCACCTTGTCAAAGGCTTCTGAAAATCCAAATAACAGCATCAACTGATTCTCCTTTGCCTATCCTTCTTGTTGTTTTCTTCAAAGAATGGCAACAGATTTTACCTTGGGGAAACCATGTTGACTACTGCATAGTTTATCATGTGCCTCCAAGTACCCCAAAACCACATCCTCAACAATTGACTCCAACATCTTCCCAACCACTGAAGTCAGACTAACTGGCCTATAGTTTCCTTGCTTCTGCCTCTTCTCCGTCAGGGAGTAGATGACATTTGCATCCAGTCTTCTTCAATCTAGTGATCCTTCAACATTAAGCTCCCTGCTATAATCTTATTTCATCCATAGTTCACTGATGCCTACAACATCAAACATGCCAATCTGCAACTGTGCTACAAGTTTATCCATCTTATTCCATACACTATGCACATTCAAATATGAACTGAATATATGTTGTTTCATATGGCATGATGACCTCTGGCCCAGGAGGGGCAGGCTTGAGTTTGTCCACTCGGGAGCCAGGGTTGGATCAGTCTTTGTCTGGTATCTTGTCCACAGCCACAACATGGATGGACCTGGACTGACATTGCTTGATGGTGTTCTTAAAGCATGCAAGCCTCTAGAAAATGTCAAAATGTTGATCCAGGTCCTGGAAGAACAAAATATTGAAAGGCCTGGATAAAGTGGACATGAAGAAGTTGTTTCCAATAGGGGAGGAGTCTCAGAAAGGCATCCCTTCAGAACAGAGATGAAGAGGAATTTCTTCATCCAGAGGGTGATGAATCTGTGGAATTCATTGTCACAGACAGCTGTGGAGGTCAAATCATTGGGTACATTTAAAGCAGAAGTTGATGAGATCTTGATTAGTCAGGTCAAGATTAGATAGATAGAGAGATAGATATTTTATTGTTCCCAAAAGAAATTACAGTGTCACGGTAGCATTACTGGTGCACAAGTATACAGATATGAAAATATTAGAAGAGAAGCAAAAAAGAATAAAAGATAAGTTACTTCAAATAGTCTATCGGGAGGGGGTCATCACTTCCCTAGCTGTAGGCTGACTCATTATAGAGTCTAATGGCTGAGGGTAAGAATGGCCACGTAGAGCGATTCTAGGAGAAGTGCAGTTGTCTTATTATTAAAAGTGTGCCTTTGTACAGCCACACAGAGGGTGAGAAACATTGTCCAGAATTTCCACGACTTTCCATAGGGTCCTTTGCTCTACCACAGCCTTCGGTGTGTCCAGTTTGACTCCTAAACAGAGCCAGACTTTCTAATCAGTTTATTGAGCCTGTTGACATCATACATGTTGATGCCATTGCCCCAGCACATTACTGCATAGAAGGTTCTACTGGTGAAAGCACTGGTGGAACATGTGAAGGAGAGGCCTGCATACTTCCAAGGACTTCAGTCTCCTCAGGAAGTAGAGGCAACTCTAGCCCTTCTTGTACACAGCCTCTGTATTTGTGCTCCACTCAAGTCTGTTGTTCAGGTGCACCCCCAGGTACTTATGAGTCCTCACCATAACCATGGCTTCACCATCAATAGTAATAGGGAGTAGTGCAATGGCAGGAGAAAGGGATTGAGAGAGCAAATAACTTCAGCCATGAATGAAAAGTGGAGCAGACTTCATGGGCTGAACAGCCTAATTCTCCTCCTATGTCATATGGGCTTATGGTTTTGCTTCAGAAAGAATCTTAGAACTGACAGGCCAGTAGAGGATAACAGCAGATCCCTGTACCTTAGGTTCAAGATCGCTGTCATTTCTCATGTAACCGGTAGAGGAGAATTAGCCTAATTTGGCATTGTATTTGGTGCAGACATTCTGGGCTGAATGGCTCTACTATTCTATGTTTTTGTTCTCCTATCAGCATTGTTCCCTCTCTGACAAACCCGAGTGCTGCTTCCAGCAACACAGGGGACTGCAGATGAAGTATTCCATGGCTGTCTGTTGCCTCAGGGCCCTGACATGAAGTCCTAAACCTTGATTTGTTTTTAATGCTCATTTCCAGGAATGTTGCCATTACTGACAAGGAGGGCAGTTGTTATGCATTCATAATCTCCCCCCAACCACCAAAATGAAATGTTTGTTGTGTTATTTTAAATTAATCACGTTGCGGGTTTGGAAACTTTTATAGTCCTGACTGTACAAGGGTGGCAGATTTACTTCCCTCAAGGTCATTAACTTAGTGGATGGATTTTCATAACAGTCATGATCAAAGTTCAAAGTAAAGTTTATTATCAAAGTACTTACATGTGATTACATACAACCATTTCATTTTCTGTAGGCATATTTAATAAATCAACAGAATAATAACCATAACAGAATCAATGAAAGACTGCCCAACTAGGGTGTTCAACAAGAGTGCAGAACTATGCAAATGCACAAAGAAAGAAATAATAATCATTGATTATTATATTCCAGATGTGTTGATTGCATATATTTTAATTTCACAGTTGGCTTGATGAAATTATTTTTCTGGTGCCCCTGGTCAAGCTACAGCTGTGATTGATTCTGATTTGCCCGAGTCTTAAGGATGCATCACATACACAGGCATTTCAGCCCAGTGACTCACTGATCATCAAACACTCATCACACAGTCATCCCATTTGATTTTCCTCTTATTTGCATCAACTCCCCCAGATTCTGCTACTCACTTACACAAAAGGGCATGTTACAATGGCCAATTATACTCTCAACCCACATATCTTAGCCAAGTAGATCGAAACCTATTGCAGGGGCCCTAGCAGAGATGCTTAAAACATCCTTAGCCATGTGTGAGCTGCCAGAGGGTTGAAGAATAACTAATGTAGCTCTATTGCTTAAGAAGGGCTCTAAGAATAAGCTAGAAAATGATAGGCCGGTGAGCCTGACACCAGTAGGGGGTAAATTATTGGAAGTTATTGTAAGGGACCAGATATATAAGTATTTGGATAGACAGGGACTGATTAGGGATATTCAACATCTTAATAGATCATGTCTAATCAATCTTATAGAGTTTTTCAAGGAAGCTACCAGGAAGATTGATGAATGCAAGCCAGTGGATGTTTTTTATGTGGATTTTAGAAAGACCTTTGACAAGGTCCTGCATGGGAGGTCAGTCATGAAGATTCGGTTGCTTGGTATTCAGGACGAGATAGTGAATTGGATTATACAACTGTAGGCTTCAAGGGAGAAGCCAGAGAGTGGTAGTTGATTGTTGCCTCTTTCACTGGAAGCTTATGACTGGTGGTGTGCTGCAGCGATGGGTACTGGGTTCATCATTGTTTCTCATCTATATCAATCATCTGGATGATAATGTGGTTAACTGGATCAGCAAATTTGCGGATGACACCAAGACTGGGAGAAGTGGGAAGTGAGGAAAGCTATCAAAGCTTGCAGCAGGATCTGGACCAGATGGAAAAATGGGCTGAAAATGGCAGATGGAGTTTAATGCAGACAAGTATGAAGTGTTGCACTTTGGAAGGGCAAACTAATGTAGGTGTTATATCGTAAGTTTGGAGCAGCAAGGAATGTGGCAGAACTGAAGGATCTGGGGTACAAGTGGATAATTCCTTGAAATTCACATCATAGATCAATAGGGTCATAAAGCGGGCTTTTAGCACATTGGCCTTCATAAATCAAAGTACTTAGTACAAGAATTGGGATGTTAGTTGTATAGGATGGTGATCAGGCCAAATTTAGAGAATTGTGTGCAGTTCAGTGACCTACCTGCAGAAAGACATAAATAAGATTGAAAGAGTATAGAGAAAATTTACAAGGATGTTTCTAGGATTGGAGGACCTAAGTTATAAGGAAAGATTGAAGGGGTTAGAACTTTATTCCATAGAACAATAAGAGGAGATTTGATAGAGGTATACAAACTTAGGACGGGTATAGGTAGGATAAATGGAAGTGGGCTTTTTCCACTGAGGTTGGGTGACACTGGAATTCAGGGTCATAGATTAAGGGTGAAAGGTGAAATCTTTAACGGGAACATGAAGGGGAAACATCTTCACTCAGAGGGTGGTGAGAGTGTGGAATGAGGTGCCAGTGCAAGTGTTGGACATGGGTTCAATTTCAACATTTAAGAGTATTTGGGTAGGTGTGTGGACGGGAGGGGAATGGTGGGTTATGTTCCAGGTGCAAGTCGATGGAACTAGACAGATTAATAGTTCATCTTGGACCAAATGGGGTGAAGGCCTGTTTCAGTGCTGCACTACTCTATGACTCTATAACAGGGGTGGGCAAACTTTTTGACTTGTGGGCCACAAAGGGTTCTAAAATTTGACGGGGGGCCGGACCAGGAGCAGATGGACGAAGTGTTTTGGTAATACACCTCATAAGAGAAAATAAAATATCATGGGAAATGCAGAAAACATGTGCTTTAATTTCAATTGAAAATGAACAAATGCATTACAACAAAATATCTGTCTTTGAAGTCCCATGGTATTTAGCTATTTATTGAAATGACTTTTAAAACACTGAAAATTAAATGAATAAAATACAGCTTTTTTAATAGTAACAGTTATTATTTTAAAGCACTGAAAATTCTGTTCTCCTTCAAGATATTATCATCATCACCCTCCTCCTGACTGTCTTTATTTCAAAAACGGTAGGAGATGCAGGTCTACTTGTCCTGCTCCTTCTTATTCAATTGTCCCCTGTGCCAAAACTCAACAACGACCAGCACAAGGACAGAACAGTGACAGCGCGCCAGTATGCGGAGCGCGTTATTTGATCTGGAGCACATTTTTTATTTTGAGAACGTACGTGCACCTGCGCACTACTCATGTCCATCACTTAACAGAAATGATACGTAACATGTAAGGCTTATTGAAAAAAATATTTTCAAATGCATTTTTTACATAACACAACGAAGAAACTTATTTTTAGTTTCAGTGGGAACAGTGTTGTTGGTCTCCCTTTTTAGCCAGCACATCAAAGTCTGGATTTAGTTTTGTTGTGGCGATTCTCAGGATGGATCTGAGGTGTTGGTCAGTTAACTTGGATCTGTGGCTGACTTTGTTGATGTTCATGACGCTGAACGCCTGTTCACACAAATAGGTCGAGCCGGACAAAGAGTAAAGCGCAAATGTGGAGTAATACGCTGCACCTCAACAAAGGTCAATGTATATAGAGTGCGTCATCTATTGGGAAAACGCCAGAATTGCAGGGAAAAAACGTTAACAAGGTTTATTAATATAATTTCATCAAGTTCTGCGGGCCGGATTAAAAAGCGTAACGGGCCGCATATGGCCCGCGGGCCGTAGTTTGCCCATGCCTGCTGTATAACGTGGCACCTGGAGGAAATTGATACTGTCTCAGGGCAAACTTCACTGAACCGGAGTTGTAGATTGTAAAATGGTTTATTATAGCAAGTTGCAGTGATGAACTTTATGTTGCACGCCATCCATACAGATGATTTCAGCACATTGAGTTGACTTTATTTCTTATATCCTTCACATACATGAGGGGTAAAAAGTTTTATGTTACTTCTCTGTCTAAGTGTGCAATGTGCAATTTATAGTCATTTGTAATAAATAGTATGTACAAAAGGACAGTCAATATAACATTGAAATACAATTGTATCAGCATGAATTAGTCAGTCTGATGGCCTGTTCCTGGCTTTATGCTGTGGTACCGTTTCCAAGATGGTAGCAGCTGGAACAGTTTGTGGTTGGGGTGACTCAGGTCCTAACGATCCTTTGGGCCCATTTTACTCACCTGTCTCTGTAAACGTCCTAAATCATGGGAAATTCACAACTACAGATGTGCTGGGCTGTCCGCACCACTCTTTGCAGAGTCCTGCGACTGAGGGAAGTACAATTCCCATACTAGCTAGAAAGGATGCTCTCAAGTGTGCCCCTGTAGAAAGTTCTTTGGATTTGGGGGCCCATACCAAACTTCCTCAGGTGAATGAGGCAGTGTTATGATTTTTCATCACACAGCTGGTATGTACAAACCATGTGAGATCCTTGGTGATGTGTATGGCGAGGAATTTAAAGCTGTTCATCCTCTCAACCCCAGATCCATTGATGTCAATAGGAGTTAGCCTGTCTCCATTCCTCCTAATAATATAACAGCTCCTTTGTTTTTTGCGACATTCCTGTATGGAGGAAGTACAAGGGAAAAGCAATTGCAGAATGTAGAAAAAAGTGTTTGAGTTACATAAAAAGTACAGTACAGAATCAGGTTTAATATCACCGACATACAGTATGTCATGAAATTTGTTATTTTTGCAGCAAAAGTGCAATTCAATATGAAATAATAAAGAAAGAACTGTGAACTACAGTAAATATATATATATAGTTAAACTAACTAAATAATTAAATATATTAAAAAATTAGATTAAATAAGCAGTGCAAAAAATAGAAAAATGAAGAAGTAAGGTAGTGCTCATGGGTTCAATGTCCAATCGGAAATCAGATGGCAGAGGGGACGAAGCTGTTCCTGAATCCGCTCAGTGTGTGCCTTCAGGCTTCTGTACCTCCTACCTGATGGTAACAATGAGAAGAGAGCATGTCCTGGATGATGGGGGTCCTTAACGATGGATGCCGACTTTTTGAGGCACGGCTTCTCGAAGATGTCTTGGATACCACGGAGGCTGGTGCCCATGATGGAGCTGACTAATTTTACAACTCACTGCAACTTACTTCGATCCTGCACAGTAGCAACCCCACCCCACCCCAACCCAATGCCAGATGGTGATACACCCGGATAGAAAGCTCTCCACGGTACAACTGTAGAAATTTGGGAATGTTTGGTGACATACCAAATCTCATCATACTCCATTGACCTCTAGGAAAATAAGCTGCATGGTCATGATGAAAGAGATAGTAACATCAACAGCCCATCAAAGGATTAGTTCAGTAGTTTTATAACAACATGAAATTGCTGCCTTTAAGGCTGAGTTATCTGTACTTTAGCGTTTTACACCTCTTGTCGATGGGGGAAGAAATGAGAATACACATGAAAGATTCTGCAGTTGCTGGAAATCCAATCAATACACACAAAATGCTGGAGGAACTCAGCAGGTCAGGCAGCATCTATGGAGAGGAAAAACACTCCATGTTCAAGCCAAGACCATTCATTAGAATGTCTGTCATGGACTTAATCTTTTCCACTCATGCCCATCATTACTGCTTTGATCCATTAACTGAGCCTCCAGATAAGCTAACAGTATGTCTGTGAGATGTGGGAAAGAAACAAGAGTATCCGGATCATGAAGAGATCATACAAATTTCACACTGATAGAACCCAAGGTCAGAATCAAATTTGGATCCCTGAAACCTTGAGGCAGCAGCACTACAGTGTCACATTCTGATAAGAATATTACAATCTAACCAGGCACATGACTGTGATGCCTCAAATGCCCTACAGGGAAGTAGTGCTTTGAAGATAGATTTGTCTACAAAGGTGACAAGATTTTTAACGTCTACAAGATCAGCAATTATTTGAATGCTTTTCACATTGGTCCCATTTCATGGCTAGCAGCGAAGGAGCTGTCCACAGAGATTATGTGGGATTTTAAATAAGGCTACCCGTCTAATCCAGTACAGATAACAGTGAAGCTCTCCAACTCGTCAGGTTAGAGGATCCTTACTGAGGCATACATAAGAATTTATTAGATTTAAGTCATATGGACATGGTAGCAGTACAATGTATGTTATTCTCCTAAGGGGTTGTCTATTGGTGGGTTCTCGGGTGACTGTAGAGGTTGATCCAGGATCCACATTTTCTGGTGTGTGTGGACAAGAGCAAGTGGTGGCTCTGGTTAGTAGTTGGGTCTTTTGGTCGTTCATTCTCTTCTTTCGCAGCTGCCGTTTGTTCTTGGCAGCACAGCGCTGTTCTGTCTTGAACAGATTTCCTCCATTGAGTGCAATGTTTTCCCAGCTTTTAGACGTAGTGTTTATTTTCTTCAGACTGATTCTGATGATACATTTGAAGTGTTTCCTTTGCCCACCAGGGGTTGGCTGATCTTCCTTCAGCTGGGAGTAAAGGATCTGTTTGGGGAGATGTGAGATAGGCCTTTTGATGGCATGACCTATCCAATGGAGATGGTGTTGCTTTATTGTGGTGGGGAGCTGTTCATGTTGGCGTCTTGCAGTTCAATGTTCAAAGTCCATTCATTACCAAAGTTTATATGCAGTGCCTATACAAAGTATTCACACCCCCTTGGAAGTTTTCATGTTTTATTGATTTAATTTGGCTATTTTTGACACTGATTAACAGAAAAAGACTTTTGTGTCAACATGAAAACAGATCTCTACATAGTGATCTAAATTAATTACAAATATAAAAGACAAAATGATTGATTACATAATTTTTCACTCCCTCAGATCAGTATTAAGTAGATGCACATTTGGCAGGAATTACAGCCTTGAGTCTGTGTTGATAGGACTCTATCAGCTTTGCACATCTGGGAACTGAAAATTTTCCCCATTCTTCTTTACAAAACTGCTCAAGCTCTGTCAGATTGCATGGGGATCATGAGTGAATGGCCCTTTTCAATTCCAGTTACAAATTCTCAATTGGATTGAGGTCTGGACTCTGACTTGGTCACTCCAAGATATTAACTTTGTTGTTTTTCAGCCATTCCTGTGTAGTTTTGGCTTTATGCTTGGGGTCATTGTCTTACTAGGAAATAAATCTTCTCCCAAGTCACAGTTCTCTTGCAGACTGTATCAGGATTTCCCTGTTTTTGCTGCATTCATTTTACCCCCTACTCTCACAAGCCTTCTAGGGTCCACTGCAGTGAAGCATCTCCACAGCATGATGCAACCACCACCTTGTTTCATGGTAGGGATGGTGTGTTTTTGATGATGTGCAGTGTTGGTTATGCCAATCATAGTGTTTAGTATGATGGCCAAAAAGCTCAATTTTCGTCTCATCAGCCCATGAAACCTTCTCCCAGCTGTCTTCAGAGTCTCCCACATACCTTCTGGCAAACTGTGGCTGAGATTTCATGTGAGTTTTTTTTCGACAATGGCTTTCTCTTTGCCACTCTCCCATAAAGCTGTGACTGGTGAAGCACCTGGGCAACTGTTGTATGTGCAGTCTCTCCCATCTCAGCCACTGAAGCTTGTAACTCCTCCAGAGTTGTCATAGGTCTCTTGGTGGCCTCCTTCAGTAGTTCCCTTCTTGCATGGTCACTCAGTTTTTGAGGACAGTCTGTTCTAGGAAGATATACAGCTGTGCCATATTTTTCCATTTTTTGATGACTGACTTAACTGTACTCCAAGGGATATACAGTGACTTGTAAACTTTCTTGTATCCAACTCCTGACTTGTGCTTTCCAATAACCTTTTTGTGGAGTTACTTGGAGTGTTCTTTTGTCTTCATGGTGCAGTTTTTGCCGGGATACTGACTCACCAGCAATTGGACCTTCCAGACACAGATGTATTTTTAGTACAGTCAATTGAAACATATTGACTGCACACAGGCCTCCAAAAACAGATTTCTGTTTAACTAATTATGTGACTTCTAAAACCAGTTTGCTGCACCAGTGATAATTTGGTGTGTCATGTTAAGGGGGTGGGGTGAATACTTATGCAATCATTTATTTTGAGTTTTTAAATTTGTAGTTAATAACTTTGTAGGGGTATGTATTCACTTTGACACAAAAGAGTGTTTTCAGTGTCAAAAAATCCAAATTAAATCCACTGTGATTCAATGTAAGCAATAAAAGACAGAAACTTTCATGGAGGGTGAGTGCTTCTTATAGGCACTGTGTGTCACCATATACAACCCTGAGATTTGCTTTTTTGCAGGCATACTCTGTAAATCCAATAACCATAATAGAATCAATGAAAGACCTCACCCAACAGGAATTTTAGTAAATTTGAAACGAGGTATTACATGAATCTTATTTAAAGATTCTTTGCAGATCATCAGCGGAACTTATATACACATTATAACAGATAATTCCTGGCAAGTGTGATAACCTTGAAGCAACAATAGTGATTACAATGTAAGTTACTGTACACAAGCAAAAAATGATGGAGGAAGTTACGTGAGATGAAAGATAAAAGGTAAAGGTAGGGCATTCAAAAGCTTCAACAGCAATAATTTGATTCCTACAGAATATTTGTTCAGTTTTCCTGGTCATGGAACTTGTTTGGCTGTAACAACCCAGTAATCATTCACTTACCATTGAAAGCAGCAGCTCTGACTTTTGTAGGGAGTTGCAGATCGCTGCCAAGGACAGTATTTAAAGCTCATCCAAAGTTTTGTTGACGTGGTGACGTTGAGACACCAGGCAAGATCATTTGATTCCAAACAATTGGTTTACTGATCATTACAGAATGTCGCTCTGCTGCTTCCTGCTCCCTCCCCTCTCCCTTCCCCTTTTCCCAACCATGATTCCCCTCTCCCTGTCTCAATCCACAGTAGAGACCAATATCAGAATCAGGTTTTTCATCATTCACATATGTCATGAATGAGTTTTTATTTGTAGCAGCAGTACAGTGCAATACATAAAATTACAACAGTACTGTGCAAAAGACCTAGGCAGGCTATATCTATATATATATGCCGTGATTGTACATTTAAGACAGAGGTTGATAGGTTCTTGATTGGTCAGGTCATGAAGGTCTATGGGGAGAAGGCAGGAGATTGGGGCTGAGAAGGAAAATGCATCAGCCATTATGAAATGGCAGAGCATACTTGATGGGCCAAATGGCCTCATTCTGCTCCTATATCATATGGTCTTATAAACTGAGACTTTTACATGGTACTCTAGTAAGAATTGTTAAACCTGGATCTTGAGGGATATTAAGGACTGGAGAGAGAGAAAAAAAATAAAGCATATGACGGGTTGGGAAAACTAATGATGGTGAAGAGCCATCGAGTGTTGGACAGGGTGCTGGAGAATTTAAAAAGAAAATCAGGAAGACTAATAACATATCACTGGCAGATAGGATTAAAATAAATCTAAAGGCATTCCATAAGGATATTAAAGGCAAAAGGATAACCACGTGAAATGTAGAACCCATTAGAGGCTACACAGGTGATCTGCGCATCCACCCACAAATGATAAGTGAATATTTCATCAGATTTGGAAAAGGAAACAGATGTTAGATAGGGTGGTAAAGAATGTGTATGGCTTGCTTGCTTTCAATAATTGGGGTATTGAGTATAAAAGTCAGGCACTCATGTTCCAACTGTATAAAACTGTGGTTAGGCCCCAGTTAGAGAATTGTGTGCACTTCTAGTTTCTGCATTACAGGAAGGATGTAGAGGCTTTGGAAAGAGTGCAGGAAAGATGCACCAGTGTGTTGTCTGGATTGCAGCAGGAAAAATTCACCTGTCTGTTGCTTGGATCAGAGCAGGAAAGGTTCACCTGTCAGTTGCCTCAGTTAGAGCAGGAAACATTCACCAGTATGTTGCCTGGATTGGACAGCATCAGCTATAAGGGAAAGATGAACAAACAGTGCAGATTTCCTTTGGAGCTTGTGAGGCTAAGGAGCAAACTGAATCAAAATGATGACAGGCATGGATAGGGGTAGATAGTCTTATTTCCAAGGTGCAGATTTCGAATGCCAGAGGGCATAGCTGTGTGGTGAGAGGAGGAAAGTTTAAGGAGGATTTATGAAGCAAGTTTCTCTTACAGAGGGAATGGTGGGTGTCTGGAGTGCACTGCCATGGTTGTGATGGAAGCAGATAAGATGGTAACATTCACAAGACATTTAGACAGGCAGGGAATAGAGAGATACGGACCATGCATAGGCAGGTGAGATTGGTTAAAATTGGCATGGTCAGTGCATAACTCATGGGATGATGATCCTGTTATCCGACTGTACTGTTCTATGTTTTCCTATGCTTTTGGATGCAGAATTCATTACAGGAGTAGGTGAAAGTCCCATTCAGATTTCCATAAATAAAGAACAGGTACTCAATGCCTTAACCGTCTGAGGGGTGATAAGTCCCGAGAACTGGATGAGATTTATCCTGGCTGCTCGAGCAGGCAAAGAAGGGATTAGCTGGGGCTCTGACCAAGGTTCTTCAGTTGTTGCAGGACATAAGAGTGAGGCGTTTGTAAGCCAAGATCCCACATGGAAGACTGGTTCAAAAGATTATAGCCCTTGCAATCTTGTATCAGTTGGTAAACTGGATCCATAACTGACTTGGAATTAGGAGAAAGAGGGTGATGGTAGAGGGCTGTTTTTGCACTTAGATGTTTGCAACTATGGGACCCAACAAGGAGTGGCTTGGCACTGATGTTATGTACATATACAATTTTGTAATGTACTCCCTGATGGTAGTAATTGGAAGAGTATTTGCTAGATAATGAGGATTCTTAAAGAAGAATGTCCCTTTAGAACAGAGATGAAAAGGTATTTCTTTAGCCAGAGGGTGCTGAATTGGTGGAATTAATTGCCACAGAGAGCCAGTGGCTTGGCTTACTAAGGCTAAGTCATTGGGTATATTTAAAATGGAGGTTGATAGGTTCTTGATTGGTAAGGGCATCAAAGGTTATGGGGCGACGGCAGGAGAATGGGGTTATGAGGGAAAATGAATCAGCCCTGACTGCATGGTGAAGCAGAACCCTTGGCCTTATTATGTCCCTATGTCTTATGGTATTATAGTCTTCTAACTTGGATGTGGATGTGGGAGACAATCAAAAGATTTAGTGATGATATAAAGGTTAGTGCAGATTTCAAGAGTGTGGGAAGTGAATAATTTTTGAAGGTCAATATTGAAGGCATGAAACAGGGTTAATAAGTCATTAAGACTATAAGATATAGGAGAAGAATTAGGCCATTTGGCCCATCAGGCCTGCTGCGCCATTTCATCATGGCTGGTCCATTCTTCCTCTCAGCCTCAAACTCTTGCCTTCTCCCTATACTCCTTTATGTCCTGACTAATCAAGAATATATCTCCCTCTGCCTTAAATATACCTAATGGCTTGGCCTCTTGGCCACCTGTAGCAACAAATTCCACAGATTTACCACTCTCTGACTAAAGAAATTCATTACCTCTGTTCTAAAGGGACATCCTTCTGTTCCAAGGCTGTGGCCTCTGGTCCTCGATTGTCCCTCTATAGGAAGCATCCTCTCTGCATCCATTCTATTGAGGCCTTTCACCATTTGACATGTTTCAATTAGCTCCTCCCCTCATTCTTCTGAATTCCAGTGAGTACAGGCTCAAAGTTATCAAATGTTCCTTACATAATAAGCCTTTCAATCCTAGAATGATTTTTGTCAATTTCCTTTGAACCCTCTCCAATGTCAGCACATCCATTACCAGATAGGCCCAAAATTGATGACAATACTTCAAGTGAGGCCTTACCAGTGCTTTATAAAACCTCAAAGTTACATCCTCGCTTTTATATTGCAGTCCTCTTCTGTAGTCTCTCTGCTTCTTCAAAACTAACTGCCCCTCCAGCTATCTTCATATTGTCTGAAAACTTGGCCACAACGTAAAATAAAGTGGTCCCAACACAGACCCCGGTGGACCACTACAAGTCATTGACAGCCAACCAGAAAAGGCTTCCTTTATTCCCACTTTTTGCCTCCTGCCAGTCAACCACTGCTTTATCCATGCTAGAATCTCACCTGTAATACCACGAGCTCTTATCTTGTTAAATGGCCTCATGTGTGACACCTCGTCAAAGGCCTTTTTGAAAATACAAGTACACAACATCCACCAATTCTGCTTTATCTATCCTGCTTGTTATTTCTTCAAAGAATTCCAACAGATTTGTTAGGGAAGATTTTCTCTTGAGGAGAATATGCTGATAAAGGCCCATTTTATCATGTGCCTCCAAGTACCCTAAAATGACACCTGAAACAATCAACTTCCCAACCACTGAGGTGTGACAAACTGGCCTATCTTTCTTCTTGAAGAGTGGAGTGACATTTGCAATTATCCAGCCTTCTGGACCCATGCCTGAATCAATTGATTCTTGAAAGATGATTACTAATGTCTCCACAATATCTGCACCCAACTCCTTCAGAACCCTGCAATGTAGTCCATCTGGTCCAGGTGATTTATTTACCTTCAGACCTTTCGGTTTCCAAAGAACATTCACCCTTGTAATGTCAATTTCATACACTTCTGCCACATGACACTCTTAAGCTTCTAACATGCTGCTAGTGTTTTCCACAGTGAAAACTGATGCAAAATTCTTATTTCAGTTCATCCGCCATTTTAATGATGCTTGAAATTGGACCTCAAAGCCTGCTTGATTCTTAATGTTTCACCTTATGCTGCATGATACCGAGAGTCAGATCTAGAATCAGAATCATGATTTTTATCAGTCAATTGTGAAATTTGTTGCTTTGCAGCAGCAGTACAATGCATTAAAATTACTATAAATTTCAATACTGAATATATATTAAACAAATAAGTAGCAAAATTAATGAGATTGTGCAAAACGAGAGCAAAAATAATGAGGTAATGTTTATGGGTTCATTGTCCGTTCAAATACCTGATGATGGAGGGGATAAAGATGTTTTTAAAAAGTTGAGTATGTGTCTTCAAGCTCTTGTACCTCCTCCCTGCTAGTAGTAATGAGAAGACAGCATGTTCTGAGTTGTGGGGGTCCTTAATGATGGATGCTACCTTTTGAGGAATTACCTGATGAAGATGTTTTTGATGCTGGGGAGGCTAGTGTCCATGATGGAGCTGGCTGAATTTTCAACCCCCTGAAGCATTTTTCGATCCTGTGCATTGATGCCTTCATGCCAGATGGTAATGCAACCAGTTAGAATGCTAATTATTGATCTCAAATATTTTTAATGACCTTTGCTCATGGCTGTCTTGATTTTTAATGTTTCATCTTAGTCAACATGGTACAAATGCTAATTTCATACTGATAATATAATTTTGTTTTTTGGTTCTTATTTATTTCCATAATATGAACATATAATTTTGATAAGTCTTTGTGGCATCTGGATGTACAAAGAATTGTCTACTTATCTAACAGAATAGAGTGACCTACATTGCAATAAGTTGTTGCAGTTTGGCAGAAGTTTTAAAACATTCTAGCTGCTCAAAATTCTGCAGAATATGCAACAGGGCAAAATCACCCAAAAAAATCTAGAGAAAATTTTAGCTTCCCAGCCCTGAAACTGACAAGAGATGGGGTAAATATGAATCTTGAGGCTCGGATGATCTGTATCGAAATTTGAAAGTTTGAAGTTAATAACTCATCAGGGGTGATTAATAAGTCTATGGCCGAAGCTAGAAGGAGATGAGTTATTAACTTCAAACTTTCTGCATAATCACTCAAAGAGTTGAACTGCAGGTGCATGTAACAAGAGCTGCATAACTCATCTCCTTCTACCTTAGACCACAAACTTATCAATCACCCCCTGCTGTGGCCACTTTCTGGGGGTCCAAGATCCCTATGCTCCACAACCGCTGGACTAAGTATGTAAATGTAGGAGGAGACTATGTTGAAAAATAAATGTGCTAGGTTTTCTAAAATTGACTCCTTCTACCTTAGGGCACAAACTTATCAATCACACCCCCATAGATCGAGTAGATAGCTAGAGATTTTATTCCCAAGATGGAAATACTAGAGAATTTAATTTTAAGGTGATTAGTGGGAAGTTTAGAGGAGATATCAAAGGCAGTTTTTTTTTACACAGTTGGTGATGCGTGCGTAGAATGCCCTGCTAGCAGTAGTGGGAGGGCAGTTGCATTAGGGACATTTAAAAGACTCTTAGATAGACACATTACATATAGAAAAAATGGAGGGTTATGTAAGAGGGAAGGATTAAATTGATCTTAGAGTAGGTTAACAGGTTGGCACAGCATTATGGGCTGAAGGGCTTGTACTGTGTAGTAATATAACATGCAGACAAATGCTGAAGGGACTCCACATGTCAGGTAGCATCTATGGAAAAGAATAAACAGACGATATTTCTTCAGGACTGGGGGGTGTTGGGGAAGTAGGAAAGCTCGAAGTGATAGGCAAAACCAGTTGGGTAGGAAACATGAAGAGTCAAAGAGGAAGGAATCTGATAGGAGAGCAGAATGGACCATAGGAGAAAGGTATCCGGGGGAGAGTGATAGGCAGATGAGAAAGGTAAAAGGTCAGAGTGAGGAATAGGTGAAATAGAGGGAGAAATCGATATTCAGGCCTTCAGGTGGCAGGGTACCCAGATGGAAAATAAAGCATTGTTTCTCCACTGTGAAGTTAGCCTCATTGTGACACAAGAGGAGGCCGTGGATGGGAATGTAAATTGGAATGGCCACCGGGAAACGTTTGACCATCGAGAATTTCTGCTTTTGGCTGGTGGATGGAGCAGAGGTGCCATAATATTCTATGTTTTATGTCCCATGATCCACAGCTAGGGCAGGAGAGATTGAAACACCTATTATTTGACTCTTCCACTTTTCTGTGTAAGTGGGGATCTTTGGGGCACTTAGCAACGTGAACTGTGGTGTTTCTGTAGCACTCTGACATAGAGCCTCAAGTAATTAATTTTTCAAATCTATTTAATTGATTTTTCAAATAGCAGCTAATCGAGAGAATACGTTTATTTAGGACTAACTTAATGTCCATGCTCCATTAAGCATAACGAGAGAACCATCACAATTCAATATGAGCACTGCAGGCGATAGCTGATAGATGTACAGTAATGAGGATTATTTTAATGAGTGCTGTAACATCCTCATGGTATTAAGTCGATGGACATAAGCTAATTAGGTGGCGGAGGAGAAGGAAAAAATGGAAAATAAATGGTTTGAAAGTAGCACTCGTATCTACTTGATGAAGTGCTTTGAGAGTTTAGTCACGGTTAGAATTGACTACTGCCTGAACAAAGACCAGCTGCAGTTTGAAAACCACCACAATCAGTCTGCAATGAATGCAATCTCAGTGACTCTCCACTGGACCTTGGATAATGTGAACAACAACAATACCCAAGACTGACAGCTGTTCATTGATTACAGCTCAGTGATCAACACCACCGTCCCCTCCACTCTGATCAATAAGCTTCAAACCTGAATTTCTCTGATACCTCAGAGGACTTGTCCTGAGGCTAACTTATTGAGGCAGTAAAAGAGGAAGGCACACTCGTGGCTATACTTTATTAGGATTTTGAGAAGATTTCACGTTACTGAAAACTCTTGCCAATTTCCACAGATGTATCATGGGGAGGTTTCTGACTGAGCCCTGGGTGGCAGCATCTCTGGGGATCTATCCTCGGCCCAGAATATCGACACAGTTGCAAAAGAGGCACAACAACAGCTATATTTCATTTGAAGTTTGAGGTGATTTGGTATGTCACCAAAGACACTCTCAAATTTCTGCAGATGTACTGTGGAGAGCATTTTAATTGGCTGCATCACTGTCTGGTATTGAGGGCGGGAGAGAGGCACTGCACGGACCAAAATAAACTGCAGAAAGTTGTGAACTCTTGTCAGCTCCATCATGGGCACCAGCCTCCCCAGCACCCAGGACGTCTTCAAGAAGCAATGCTCTAAAAAGTCAGTATCCATTATTAAGGACCACCATCACCCAGGAAATGTCCTCTTCTCATTACTATCATCAGGGAGGAGGTACGGGAGCTTGAAGGCACATACTCAGTTATTTAGGAACAGCTTCTTCCCCTCTGTCATCAATTTTCTGAATTGTCACTGAACCCATGAACACGACCTCACTATTTTTTTCTGCTTAACGCACCATTTATTTAATTTAGCTTTAAAAATATATATTCTTACATAGATACATATATAGACACACAAACACACTTACAGTTTTTTATTATTATGTATTGCAATGTGTTGCTGCCACATAACAACAGATGTCATGACAAATTCTGGTGACATTAAACCTGATCCTGGTTGTAGCACCATCAGCGATGGAGACTCCAGTGCAGAGGATTGAAAGAGGCTACAGAGAGTCGTGAACTCAGCCAGCGCCATCTTGGGCATGAGCCAGAAGCTCGCAAAAGGTGGTGCCTCAAGAAGTTAGCATTTCATCGTTAAGGGCCCTCAGCATCCAGGACATGCCCTCTTCTCATCTTCGTTGTCTGGGAGGAGGTACAGGAGCATGAAGACCCTCGCTCGCATTTTCACAATTTCTTCCCCTCTGTCATCGGATTTCTGAACATCCATGAATCATGAACACTATTGTTTTTTTTTACTGTCTTTTCAAACTGTTTGTTTGAGAGACAATGTAGTGCAGGCCCTTCTGGCCCTTTGGGCTGTGGGGCCCAGCAACCTGTGATTTAACCCTAGTCTAATCACAGGATAATTTACAATTAACCTGCAAACTGGTACGTCTTTAGGTTGTTATTGGGAACTAGAGCACCCAGAGGAAACCAATACCATCACAAGGAGAATGTACAAACTCATTACAGGCAGTAGCAGGATTTGAACCCAGGCCACTTGTACTGTACTACGCTACTGTGTCATTTTTTTAGTGTAATTAATTTTTTTATGTATTCTGTACTTCTGCAAAGTAACAAATTTCATGGCACATTTCAGTGATAATAAACCTGAATTTAATTCTGATTTAAGAAATAGCTGTATATTATTTGTCTGGCCCTTAGTATGTGATGGTACTTAATCCCAGATTAAGTTGATACACAAATCAGGGCAGTGTGATATGCAGAGCAAGCTGTTGCCCATGTAGCAGACTCCCCCTCTCTATGCAGTGGATAGAGGCCTAATAGAGGTGTATAAGATGATGGGAGGCATTGATCGTGTGGTTAGTCATTCTCACAGGGCTGAAATGGCTAACGCGAGGGCAGTTTTGAGGTGCTTGGAGGTAGGTACAGAGGAGATGTCAGGGATAAGTTTTTTATGCAGAGAGTGGTGGGTGCGTGGAATGGGCTGCCAGCAATGGTGATAGAGGTGGATACGATAGGGTCTTTTAAGAGACTCCTGAATAGGTACATGGAGCTTAGAAAAATAGATAACTATGGGTAACACGAGGTAATTACTAAAGTAAATACGTGTTTGGCACAGCATTGTGGGCATGTCTGACACAGACTTGCAGTACCCCAAAGACTACTCATTCACACATATTCAACATACCACAGGCTCTCTCTTTCCCTAATAAGGGAGGAAAAGGTGCCTCTGTTTCATAGCGAGATGGGAGACGTAACAAACAAATCACTGGTTTACGATGTTGAAAGTCCGTTGCGTCACATTTTCTGAGCTCTGTGCTCAAAGATCTCAGGTCGCTGAGCACACAGCTATAGATCTTCTGATTCCCATGACACACCAATCTTCTGTTAGGACACAGACCTTCGGTCTGCTCATCTCCAGAGCCACAAGATCTTGGACCCCTGAAGGTGAGCTAAGCTCTAAGGCCACATCCTTGGCATATTGAATAATGGCCAGTCGTGAATCCCTGAGAGTGGGTCCCATTCCTGCAAAAAAATGAAGTCAGTGTGTAGCTCCAGGTCTGGGTCTTCAAAGGAACCCTGAAAGGGAAAAATAGAGATAGTAAAGATGGAAATAGAGCTATTTCCAAAGATGCAAGCAAAGGAGTCACCATTTAGCGTCATCATGACAAAGGAGTTGTAAACAGTCTTCTGAACATTAACCAGGATGTGGCCTACAAATTAAAATGAGATATAGAAATGTAATGTAAAAATGGCAATGTTGCAATAATCTTGGGGGATTGCAATTTCCAAGGAGATTAGGAAAATTGGGTTGGTGGATCCCAAGAGAAAGAATTTGTAGAATGCCTACGAGATGGCTTTTTAGAACATTTGTGTGGTTGAGCCCACTAGGGGAAAGGCAATTCTGGATGAGGTGTTAAGTATGAACCAGGTTTGATTAAGGAGCTTCAGGTAAAGGAAGCAATGATCATTATATGATATAATTTATCCTACAATTTGAGAAGGAGAAGATAAAATCTGATTAATCAGTGTTACGTTAGAGTAAAGGAAATTACAAAGGCATGAGAGATGACCTGGCCCAAGTTGATTGGAAGGGGACACTAGCAGGGATGATGGCAAAGCAGGAATGGTTGGAGTTTCTGGGAGTAATTCAGAAGATACAGGAAAGATACATTCCAAAGATGAATTATTTTGAAAGAAGGGTGAGGCAACCAAGTCAAAGACAGCATAAAAACAAAAGAGAGGGCAATTAAAATAGCAAAATCTAGTGGAAAAGTAGACAATTGGGAAGCTTTTAAAAACCAACAAAAGGCAACAAAAAAAACAAAAAAAAAGAGAGAAAAGATGAAATGTGAAGGTAAGCTAGTCAATAATATAAAAGAGGCTGCACATGTTTCTTCAAGTATATGTCTAAAGAGTAAAGGGAGACAAGTGTGGGTATTGGACTGCTGGCGAGGTCATAATTGTGAACAAAGAAATGGTGGATGAACTTGCATAAGTGTTCACAGAAGAAGACACAAGCAGAATGTCAGAAACGTGAGTGTGTTTGGGGGAGGGGAGACAAGTGTCACTACTATTACTAAGGAGAAGGTGCTTATGAGGCTGAAAAGTCAAAAGGTAATTAAATCACCTTGAGCAGATGGACTACAGCCCAGGGATCTGAAAAGAAGTAGCTGAACAGATTGTGTAGGCATTAGTAATGATCTTTCAAGAATTGCTAGATTCTGGAATGGTTCCGGAGGACTGGAAATTACAAAGGTCACACCACTCCTTTAAGAAGGGAGGAAGGCAGAAGAAAGGAAACATTAAGCCAGTTAACTGGCTTCATGTTTTCAAAGATGTGGGAGTCTATTATCAATGATGACATTTCACGGTACTTAGAGGCACATGATTAAATAAGCCAATGTCAGCATGGTTTCCTTCAGGGGAAATCTTGTCTGACAAAAGTGTTGTAATTCTTCGAGGAAATAGCAAGCAGGATAGATAAAGATGAGTCAGTGGATGTTGTTTATTTGGATTTTGAGAAGGCCTTTGACAAGGTGCTGCACAGGAGGCTGCTTAGCAAGCTAAGGGCCCATGGTATTACAGGAAGGATACTAACATGGATAGAAGATTGGTTGACTGACAGGAAGCAAGGAGTGTGAATAAGAGAGGTCTTCGGGTGACTAGTGTTGTTCCATAGGGGTCAGTTTTGGAACCATTTCTTTTCACGTTAACTGTCAATGAGACAAGATGGTATCAGCGACCAGTGTAAGCTACTGCTACATCCTGCAGACAGTTCATAAAACAACTACTACTTCTTCTTCTTCTTCTTTTAAATATGCTTCTACTGCTAAACTGTGTACAAAATTTACATTTTAATAATAAGTTTTTGGGCTGACTGAGCGATCTGGCACTTCTGCTGTCTCTAGTGGAATGTGGCAAGGTTGAGAGCAGAGTGTACAGTCTAAAAGTGGAGCACAAACCCATGATAGGTTCCATTTCTCCTGACTATTTAAAGCATAGGTGTCAAACTCAAGGCCCGCGGGCCATATTCGGCCCGGCGTACAATTATATCCGGCCCGCGAGATCATTTTAGATAGATCTATTATTTTAGTTATTAATGGCCCGGCGATATGAAGCCGATGATTGTAAGTTAATACCAATCATAAAAATAATGCTTCCTCAGCAGTCTTCTTCATAAGAAACGGAATTTGTGAAGTGAAACACTTTGTAGTTATAGCAGAGACTGAGACACATGAGAACAGGCTGAAAAAACGGAGACAATGAAAGCTGCGTTCGCACGCGCCCGACTGATCCGGCCCGCATGAAGCTGCATTTTGCCCAATCCGGCCCGTGACCTAAAATGAGTTTGACACCCCTGAATTAAAGCATTGAGCAAGAATGAAGTCGACAAGGACAAGAGGGGAAGGCAAGCGGCTTTTTAGCACTATCTGCATGCAGTTGACCGATCTCTCTCACTGTCCCACTTGCTAATGCTGGAGGAAGGTACAGAGGTTTTGGGTGCCAGGCTGCAAAATTTGATCTGCACAGTTCATGGCTGTGGACTCATTTCTGGAGGACTCTGCGATTCATGTTACACGTGTATCTTACCTCTGGTTACTCTTTTTTTGGTATATCGTATGATTTGATCATAATGTTTCAGTCTGGCTGTGTGGCCTGAATCAGTGAAATCTGCAGCACTAAACTGAAGAATCCTAGATCATTTCAAGGACTCTGCTGTTTCATGTATAGTATTGCTTACTTTTTGCCATTTGTGCAATTTGTTCTTTTTTACACGTGCTGGGTGTTCAACTTCTTTTTGAACAGGTTCCATGGTGCTTCTTTTTTTCGTCGCTACCAGCAGGAAGATGAATCTGAGGGTTGTATACTGCATACATACTTAGACAATAAATGTACTTTGAATCTTTTAATCTTTGAACCTACTTCAAGCATGTCTCAATCATACCAGTGCCTGGTGCCCAAGAAGAGTGTAATGACCTGCCTCAATGACTGTCATGCAGTCGCACTTACATCCACAGTGATGGAAGTGTTTTGAGAGACTGGTGATGAAATATATCAGCTCCTGCCTGAGAGGTGCCTGATGTGGATCCAATCAAACGTGGTGCATACAGGAGGGGGATTGAAAATAAGGCTGAGTGGTGTCATAATAACAACCTCTCTCTCAATGTCAGCAAGACCAAGGAACTGATTGTAGACTTCAAGAGAGAGAAACCAGAGGTCCATGAGCTACTCCTCATTAGAGGTGGAGAGTGTTAGCAACATTAATTTCCTGAGTGTTACTATGTCAGAGGACCTGTCCTGAACCCAGCACTTAAGTGCAATTGTGAAGAAAGCACAGCAGCAACTTTACTTGCTTAGGAGTCTGCATAGATTCGGTATGGCATCAAAAATTTGGACAAATTTCTATAGATGTGCATTGAAGAATGTATTGACTGGTGGCATCATATCCTGGTTTGGAAACCCCAAAGCCTTTGAATAAGAAATCCTACAAAAGATAGTAGATTTGGCTCCATACATCATGAGTAAAGCCCTCCCAACCACTGAGCACATTGACATGAAACTCTGTTGTAGAAAAGCAGTATCTTTCATCAGAGATCCTCACCACTCAGGCCTTGCTCTTCTCTCACTGTTGCCATCAGATAAAAGGCACAAGAGCCTCAGGACTCAAGAACAGTTACTACCCAACAACCTTTGGACTCATGAACAAAGGTGATAACTACACTCACTTGCCCATCCATTGAGACACTCCCATAACTAATGATCTCACTTTAATTACCCTTTTTCTTGTTATTTCATGTTGTTATATATTATCATTTATTTATATTTGCATTTGCACAGTGTTGTTTTCTAATTGATCTTTATTCATGTTATATTTACTATTCTGTAGATTAACTAAGTATGCCCACAGGAAAATTAATCTCAGAGTTATATGTGGTGACATATATGTACTTTGATAATAAGTTTACTTTGAACTTTGAGCTATTTTGGATTGTAGAGAGGTTTGTGGATGATATGAAGATACTGTAGGGTAAGGGCCAATAGGTGTTGAGGAAGCAGGATGTCTGCAGAAGGACTTAAACAGATTGGGAGGATAGGCAAAGAAGTGGCAGGCGGAATAAACTGCAGGGAAGTGTATGGTGAAGAAGAGATAAAGACTACTCTCTAAATGAGGAGAAAATTCAAAAATTGGAGATGCAAAGGTACTTGGGAGTCCTTGTGTTGGATTTCCTAAAGGTTAACTTGCAAATGGAGTCCTTGCTATGGAAAGCAGATGTATTGTTATCATTCATTTCGAGAGGACTAGAATGAAAATAGGAAGGATGTAACAGTGAGGCTTTATAAAACTTTGGTCAAACCGCACTTGGAATATTGTGAGCAGATTTGGGTCTGTTGTATACGAAAGTACATGCTGGTATGGTGGGGTTTAAACTAGAGTTGCAGGGAAATGGGAACCAGGGTGCTAGAACAGTTAGTGGAGAGATTGTGGAGGCAGATGTTGATAAGACCTCAGACAAAGTTATGAATCAGAAGATTGAGCATAGTGCATCTAATGTTCTGACCTGTGTGTATTTCAATGTAAAAAGTATCATAGGAAAGGCAGATGATAGTGCTGAGGGAGCTGGTTTACAAGCAGATGCAATGTGTAGTGAGGAGAGGCTGTTGATAGGGTAAAATTATAGTCAACAGGATGAGTTGCAACATAAAAGGCAGGCAAAATTGAAAGGAGTGAATACAGGACTGAAGGTGTTACATTTGAATGCGTACAGCATGATGTTGTAGGCATTACTGAATCACGGCTAAAAGAAATTATAGCTGGGAGCTAAATGTCCAAGGATGCATTGTATTGAAAGGACAAGAAGGAAGGCAGAGGGGCATTGTTCTGTTGGTAAAAATTGAAATCAAATCATGTGCGATCAAATTGTGTACAGTTCTGGTCACCGAATTATCAGAAGGATATCAATAAATTAGAGAGTGCAGAGACGATTTACTAGAATGTTACCTGGGTTTCAGCACTTAAGTTACAGGGAAAGGTTGAACAAGTTAGGTCTCTATTCATTGGAGCGTAGAAGGTTGAGGGGGGATTTGATCGAGGTATTTAAAATTTTGAGAGGGATAGATAGAGTTGATGTGATTAGGCTGTTTTCATTGAGAATGGGAGACATTCAAACGAGAGGACATGATTTGAGAGTTAGGGGGCAGAAGTTTAAGGGAAACACGAGGGGGTATTTCTTTACTCAGAGAGTGATAGCTGTGTGGAATGAGCTTCCTGTAGAAGTAGTAGAGGCCAGTTCAGTTGTGTCATTTAAGGTAAAATTGGATAGGTATATGGACAGGAAAGGAGTGGAGGGTTATGGGCTGAGTGCGGGTAGGTGGGACTAGGTGAGATTAAGAGTTCAGCACAGACTAGGAGGGCCGAGATGTCCTGTTTCCGTGCTGTGATTGTTATATGGTTATATGAGAAAGGGGTAATATAGAGTCGGAAGGTGTTGAATTATTGTGGATAGAGCTAAGAAACTGCAAGGGAGTTGTACACTGACTCCTAACCAGTAGTATGGATGTATGCTAAAAATTACAATGAGAGATGGAAAATGCATGCCAAAAGGGCAAGGTTAGAATAATTATGGGAGATTTTAATATGCAGGTAGATTGGGAAAATCGGGTTGGTGCACAATTCCAAGAGGGGGATTTTCTAGAATACCTACAGGATGGCTATTTAGAGCAGCTTGTGGTTGAGCCCAGAAGTGGGTGGAGGGGTGAAATTAGCTATTTTGGATTGGGTGTTGTGCAATGAACCAGAACTGATGAGAGAGCTTAAGGTAAAAGAACTCTTAGGGGCGAGAGATCATAATATGATCAAATTCATCCTTAAATTTGAGAAGGTGAGGCTAATGTCAGATGGATCAGTACTACAGTGGAGTAAAGGGAATTACAGAAGCATAAGAGAGGAGTTGGCCAGAACTGATTGGAAAAGAACACTAGCAGGTATGATGGCAGAGTAGCAATGGCTGGAAATTCTCAAAGTAATTTGGAAGGCATGGAACAAATATGTATCCCAAAGAGAAAGAAGTATTCTCAAGGCAAAATGACACAACTGTGGCTAATGAGAAGTCAAAGCCAACATAAAAGCCAGAGAAAGGGCATATCATTGAGCAAAAATCAGTGGGAAGTTAAAAGATTGGGAAGCTTTTAAAAACCACCTGAAAGCAACTTAGAAAGTCATTAATAATGTAAAGATGGAATACAAAAGTAAGCTAGCCAATAATATTAAAAAGGATACCAGAAGTTTTTTCAGATACGTAAAATGTAAAAGAAAGGCAAGAGTGGATATTGGACTGCTGGAAAACGATGCTGGAGAGTAGTGGGGGGCAACAAAATGCCGGACAAACTGAATAAGTATTTTGCATCCACCTTCACTGTGGAAAACACTAGCAGTATGATTGGAGTTCCAGGTGTCGGGGCATGAAGTATGTGAAGTTACCATAACTAGAGAGAAAATTCCTAGGAAACTGAAAAGGCAAAAGGTAGATAAGTCATCTGGACCAGATGGTGTACACCTCAGGGTTCTGAAAGAGGGGGCTGGAGAGTTTGTGGAGGCATTAGAAATGATCTTTCAAGAATCACTTGATTGTGGAATGGTTCCTGAAGACTGGAAAATTGCAAATATCACTCCACTCTAAAAGAAGCAAGAGAGGCAGAAGAAAGGAAACTAGGCCAGTTAGTCTGACCCCAGTGGTTGGAAAAATGTTGGAGTCAATTAGTAAAGATGAGGTCTCAGGGTACTTGGAGGCATGTGATAAAATAGGACATAGTTGTACCGGTGCACAAGAAGAGTGTGGTAAGCTGGCTAAATGACTATCATACTGTGCCATTTACATCCACAGTGATGAAGTGTCTTAGGAGGCTAGTGTTGAAGCAAATCAGCTCCAGTCTGTGTGGCACTTGGATTCGCTCCAATTCACCTACCACAGCAACAAGTCTGCAGCAGATGCTGTCTCGTTGGCTCTTCACGCAGCCCTGTAACATCTGGACAGCAGATGTGGATACATCAAGATGGTCTGTATTGATTACAACTCAGCATTTATTGCCATCATCCCCTCTAAACTAATCAGTAAACTCCAAGAGCTGGGCCTCAATACCCACTTTTGTAATTGAATCCCAGATTTCCTCATTTGCAATTCCCAGTCTGCAAAAACATCTCGACAATCTCCATCAGCACAGGTAGTTTTCAGGAAGTTTACAGGAGGATTTAGACAGATTAGGAGAATGGGCAAAGTAATGGCAGATGGAACACAGTGTCGGAAAATGTGTGATCATGCACTTTCATAGAGAAAAGTGAAATTGTTGACTGTTTTCTAAATGGAGAGAAAATACAAAATACAGTGACGTAAAGGGACTTGGGAGTCCTTGGGCAAGATTCCCTAAAGGTTAATTTAACACAAGTTGAGTCTGTAGTGAGGAATGTTAATGTGATGTTAGCATTCATTTCAAGAGGACTAGAATATAAAGGTAAGGATATAATGTTGAGACTTTATAAAACACTGATGAGGCCTGACTTGGAGTATTGTGCACAGGTTTGGCCCCCTTATTTTAGAAGGTATGTCCTGAAACTGAAGAGAGTTCAAAGGAGGTTCATGAAAATCTTTCCAGGATTGAATAGCCTGTCATATGAAGAGCGTTTGATGGCTCTAGGCCTGTACTAACTGGAATTCGGAAGAATGAGGGGTGAGCTGATTGGAAGACATCGAATGGTGGAAGACCGGGATAGAATGGATGTGGAGAGGAGGATTCCTTTTGTGGAGGAGTCTGGAACCACAGGGCACAGCCACGGAGTAGAGGCATGTCTTTAGCCAGTGGTTGGTAATTCTCTGGAATTCTTTGGCATGGATGGCTGTAAATGCCTAGTCATTGGGTATATTTAAAGCAGAGTTTGATAGGTTCTTGGTTAGTCAGGGCAAAAAAAGTTATGGGAAGAAGGCGGGAGAATGGAGCTGAAAGTGATAATACATCAGTCATGATGGAGTACCGGGCCAGACTCAATAAGCCAAATCTGCTCCTACAGTATCGGTCAAAGGTTTCAGCACATATATATATCTTGTGTGCGTAATATAGTATAAGTTTGTACTGTAGTTGTCAACATGGAATGGAGAACGAGTTTGTAAATCTGGCAGGAGCAAAGGAATTGGGAATGGTAAAAGTGGAATGCTGCAGGAGGGTTTGGGCCAGGTGGCAGAGGAGTCCCAGAGGTGGGGCGGTTACAGTCATATCCAGCCCTGACACTCCAGGCACGGTCATTTGATTCCAAACAACTGGTTTATTGCTCTTAATAGAATGTCTCTCTGGTGCTCCCTGCTCCCTCCCCTCTCCATTCCTCTTTTCCCAAATGTGATTCCCCTCTCTCTACACCCTTTCCACTCTCAGTCCACATTAGAATGTAAATCAGGTTTATCTTCACTCACAATTGTGATGCAGTTTGGTTTTTTTTGTGACAGCAGTACAGTGCAATACATAAAATTACTACAGTACTGTTCAAAAGTCTTAGGCATCCCAGCTGTATACAGGTGCTTAAAACTTTTGCATAGTGCTGTATATCTTGTGGTCATATGGTCATTGATTAAAATAGGTTGTGGAGAATTAATGACTGTATGGTCCTTTGCTACCCCTCCCTTTTTAAAACAACTACATTAGCAAAACTTGAAACACATCCAGCTCGCATTTCAACAATTGCTTCAATCTTGCCTGCTGCCAAAGACGATCATGTAATTCAATTATTGCCAGCTATAAAATAAAAAAGTTGCTGGCATGTAACCAGTTTTGGAGTATGTTGTGTATGTCCTCTGGCTTTCTGTGACATCTGTAACTTGTTTAGCCCATGCATTTGGATTGAATGTAATCTAATTGTTTTAATCAAATCTCTGCAGTTTTATCCTTTATCAGATTGAAAGGAGATACCTCACTAAGCCTGTCACTTATAGCTCCAAGTTTAGTGAACACCCATTAAGTCTTTTCCAGGGTCTTCTTTGCAGACTGCACTTGTTATGCTTAAAGTGCCGAGACCTCAAAGCACAATGGCCTCAATTCCTGCAGGGCTTCAACAATAATCAATCACTATGATCAGCCACAGATATTATGACATCCTCCATCACTATTTATTTATATTATATTCATATTTATGGGGATACAGCACAGAACAGGTCCTTCTGGCCCTTTGAGCTGCGCTGTCCAACATCCTTCTGATTCAATTCTAGTCTAATTACAAGACAATTTACGAAGACCAATTAAACTACCAACTGCTATGTCTTCAGACTGTGGGAGGAAACTGGAGCACCAGAGGAAACCTTCTGAGAGAACATACAAACAGGTAGCGTTGGGAATGGAACCCAAGTTACCTGTACTGTCAAGTGTTGTGCTAACCGTACACTACTGTGCCACCTATCTGTGAGAATCTAACTTATTACAAATTCAGCTCAAGTTGTACCTGCCAATCTCGTTAGACATCAACAAATTTTTCATCGCACTTGTCAAATCTTGACAAAGTTGTTTGAAAATCCAGAATGGTATTGGCAATCAGACCTCCTACTTGCACCAACATTGTAACCTTCTTGGAAGTCAGTATTACAAAGTCTACCTTCCAAAGAATTATATTCACTATTTATTTAGATTCAGAATTAGATTTATTTATCACCTGTACATGGAAACACGCAGTGAAATGTATCATTTGCTTTAACAATCCACATACCCAATCATGTGCTGGGGGCAGCCTTATGAGTGAAGGCTCACATCTCGGCGCCAACGCAGGATGCCCAGAGTGCTTAGCAGAACAGCATTGTAACATAATACATGACACAGAACAATACAAACAATAACACAGAGCAAATCAAGGCAATAACAATGGCTTTACTTACACTGAGTCTTTGACTTCCCTGGCAGACTTGCAATATCCTTTATTATCCTTTTCTCTAGTTATCATGTAGAGTAATTCCATTGTTAAAATTTTCTTGCAACCTTTCCTGAGCTGAATCTGAATTAAGATTTCTTTTTAGACTCTGGTATTATACTGATGTCCCACACAATATTTGTATCTACTTTGGCACTCTCAACCAGGTGGTGTTACAGACTATTGTTCTAGGAGGCTTTAGAGTTATTATTTTTCTTGTGGTTTAACATCCCTGTGTTTGTTCATGTTTTTATATAATCACCTATATGCATGGAATTGTTCCATGAGTTTTCTAGTGTTCAAAGTTATATTAGATTTTGTAAAACTTTGGATGAATGACAATTTAACTCTTTCTGATCTTGTATCACATGGGGTCTGTTAGTGTGTAATGGTTGTGAAGTGACTGTACAAGGTAAACACTGTAGCTCTGTTAATGTCTGTTGGTCACTTTTGATAAATAGTTTGAAGGATTCTTTCTTAGAGTCTGCATTAGAGCTTATTTCAGATATGTGGACATTAATGTACTTCTGTAAGACCAAAGGAGTGTTGTTTGCTATGAGAATGCAAGGAGTGATAAATATAACATCAGATGATTTATGAGCACAGGACACATGGACACAGGATGGGTTTGAAAAAAGACAGTCTATTGAGAACAAAAGATGAAATAAATTGAAAGAGTTTGTCTGTCTTTGGATCTCCTTGTGCTTGTGAAACTCATGTATATGAGGATGCCTTTCTGGTTTTTGTTGGACTTCAACCAAGGGCCAGAAATCAAAATCAGTGCCAAAAACCCAGCAGTGGTCTCACAAGTGGATCAGATTTCAGAGTTCCATGACAACAGTGACAATCAAGTGGTGACTAAGAGTTTTGAAATATGTGTGGAAATCTTTTTGACTTGCTACATAGAATTTTGTGTGGCTTATTCGTGCTTTCTATTTTATAATAGATGGTGGAGGTGGATACGATAGGGTTTTTTAAGAGACTTGGATAGGTGCATGGAAATTAGAAAAATAGAGGGCTATAGGTAAGCCTAGTAATTTCTAAGGTAGTGACATGCTCGGCACAACTTTGTGGGCTGAAGGGCCTGTATTGTGCTGTAGGTTATTTCTATGTTTCTATAATAATAAATCAGGCTTAAGTTACTTTGTTGTGCTTGCACGCTTATTACCTCATCTGCTGGATACTCGAAATATGGGGTCTGATTAATCCAGCCCATTACAAGTTGCCCTTGTAGTTTTTTGGAAACTTCTTGCTTTCAGTGGCCAATATCACATTACTTGAATCTGGTGACTTAATCTGTTGGAATTTCAATGGAACTTTCTGTTATTTAAGGAGGCCCTCTGTTGGTCGGGGCAACCATGGATGTGTGTCCTAGCAATCTACGTAGTTCATATGCAAATAAGGACAGTACAGTATGAAGAACAAGGCTGTTGCCCGTGTAGCAGGCTCCCCCTCTCCAAGCAGCTGATGAAGTACAGAGACCAATACAGTTTGCACCAGCGGTATCGCAGGAGTTGCCAGTCAGCATTGAACTCAATGTAGGACTGCTTTGGGGATTCCTGATCCAAATTTTACCTAGGGATTTATTTCCAAATTTCCCATGAGTGGGTTTAGGCATAAGGCAGTGGAGGTTTGAGATCAGTTTTCGTTCTGCTAGCTGAGTTCCCAAACACAGCTGACAAGTCCCATCTGCCTGGTATGACTGGTTTTAAGGCCTCAGCAATCCACCTTTGTCCCTCCTCCTGTCAGTAGAAACAGTTCTGTCAGGCTGAGAAGCTAAGCCACACAAGGAAGCCAGGAGCTGGACTTGGTTGTCAGAGACTATTTGAGACACAGACCATTGGGAGCATTTAATGGGCAGAGGGAGTCTATCCCCACTACCCCCATTCCCAGCTATAACAACTGTTATTGGTGGTCTGGTGTAACAAGACCAGACCAGCTCTATTCACTCCTCATTTCCCCTTTATTCTTAATTCACCAACCTCATTCCTTTCTCTTCCTCTTCTTTGTTCTTGTGACCCATAATAAAATGTCAAAAGCAACATGTTTTTTTACCTCATTCTCAACTTCCAAATGACCTATTGATCAAAGAACATCAGAATATGACAGAAGCACATGGTAAAATATAACGAGAACCAAGAATCATCTGCTGGGATAAAGAGTGATTCAAAGAAGTATCTAAAATTCCACTTTTCCGAGAAGAATGTTTCAACACAACTTCTTTCCCAGCAATTCTGAAACTTATTTTGTTTTTGCAAGAACGATTGTCTACCATATATTTCTTCAGTTCATAGATGTTCCAATACCCGATCCTACTAACACAGTCAGTACTCAATAGCGATCCTTTATTTCTTGTCAAATCTCTGTAAGGTACAGATTTTTTAGTACCTAGATGTTGCAGATGACCTCTGGTTAATTTTATCATCTGCCTTTCTTTCACCTGTTGGACCAATTTCACAACTTGCTAAGTTAATTTAGTTCATGGCTACTGAATGAATGAATAAGTAAATAATTAAAAACAGTTACTTTCCCAAGTAGTAAGGCTGATCAACACATCCACCCACTAACTCCACCCCAACACGTCCCCAACCACCACTACTTTATCACTTCTTGTTGGTCACCTCAGATACAGATACTCCTGTGCCTAGCATTTCTTTATGGACATACAATCAAGCTATCTTGCGTACTTATATTTCTTTTGTTGTGTACTTTATCTTACTGTGTTTTTTGTGCTGCATAAAATCCTGAACAATAATTATTTTGTTGTCCTTTGTACCTGTGTACTGGAAATGACATCAAACAATCTTGAATCGTGAAATAATTTATTGATTAACTGAATGAATGAATGAAAATTTGAAGTGAAATGAAATGATAGCTTATTTGCTTACTTAAAGAAATAACTTTATACTTAGCTTTCCATTACCAGTGGACCGGCAGTAACAATTGGGATTCATGATCTGTCTTCAATTTATGGTTAACAAGAGCCTGCAGCTTAGAAAAAAGGATGATTGTAATCACCCAGTTGAAAGCATTTTCCAATTAGAAACTAGTGAATGGAGCATATTTCAGTTTTTCTCTCCTGTTGAGTTTAAGATCTCATTTTTAGTAGTGAATGAGGAGGCATTTTAGTGCACTGAGCCTGTGCAGATTCCCAGAACCTCCCTATCAGCTATACATATTTCCCTATTTTGCATTACCTCTCAGATAGTCATTGGCTAATCCCTTATTCTGTTGCCTTCCATCCATGTCATAATGGATGTCCTAAGGTCAGTGGTTTAGCATGTTGATTGTTTTTTGGTGAAGTCCTGCAGGAATTGTTTTGAGATCTTGGCAACCTAAGCAATCAAGTGCTGTGTGCTGAGAGGACACTGAAAAAGTTTTAATGGGCTTTCACTAAACTTGAAGCTATAAATAACAGGCCTAGTGAAGTGGCTCCTTCCAATCCGATAAAGGATAAAATTGCAGAGATTTGATTAATTCAGTTATGAAATTAGATTTGATCCAAATGCATGGGCTAAACAAGTTACAGATGAGACAGAAAGTCAGAGGACATGTACAACATACGGCATAACTGATTACATGAGAGCAACTTTTTATTGCACAGTTAGCAATAATTGAATTACATTATCGTCTTTGGCAGCAGGAAGATTGAAGCAATTGTTGAAATGAGAGCTGGATGTGTTTCAAGTTTTGCAAACATTTTTGCTTAAAAAGGAAGGGATAGCATGCACTATATAGTCAATAATTCCCTACAATCTATTTTAATTAATGAACGTAAGATCGCAAGACACACAATACTGTACGGAAGTATTAGGTGTGGTATATTGTTCGGGTGACAAACTTGTGCGTTGCCCTGTAATAATTTTCTGTATTGCACTGTACTGCAGTGGTAAAAATGACAATTTCATGACATGTGAATGATGATAAACCTGACTCTGTTATGGGTCACTGTTGTGAAGGGGAAGGGAGCAGGGAGAGAGGAATCATGGTTGGGAAGGAAGCGTGAAACACCAGAGTGACATTCTGCAATGATCAATAAACCACTTGTTTGGAATCAAGTGACCTGGACTTTTGTCTCAGTGCTGGGTGTATCTGCACCCGTGCCACCCTCTGCTCCTGGTACTCCTTCTCTGCCACCTGTCTCTCACCCCTCCTGCGGCACTCTACCCTCAGCATTCTCAACATCCTTTGCTCCCGCCAGGTTTTCAAACTCACTCTCCAATCCGCATTGACAAATACAGCATTGAGTTGAATTGAATTGACTTTATTTCTCATATCCTTCACATACACAAGGAGTAAAAATCTTTACGTTATGTCTCTGTCTGAATGTGCAAGTTATAGTAATTTCTAATAAATAGTTTGTACACCAGGACAGTCAATACAACATAGAAATACAATTGTATCAACATGAATTAATCAGTCTGAAGGCCTGGTGAAAGAAGCTGTTCTGGAGCCTGTTGGTCCTGGCTTAAATGCTGCGGTACCATTTCCCGAATGGTAGCAGCTGGAACAGTTTGTGGTTGGGATGACTTGGGTCCTCAATGATCCTTTGTGCCCTTTTTACGCACTTGTCCTTGTAAATGTCCTGAATAGTGGGACGTTCACATCTACAGATACATTGGACTGTCTGCACCACTCTCTGATTGAGGTAAGTACAGTTCTCATACCAAGCAGTGATACAGCTAGTCAGGATGCTCCCAATTGAGCCCCTGTAGAAAGTCCTTAGGATTTGGGGACTTTTGCCAAACTTCTTCAACCATCTGAGGTGAAAGAGGCACTTTCATTTCAGCCAGTATGTACAGACCAAGTCAGACCTTGGTAGTGTGTATGCCAAGGAACTTAAAGCTGTTCACTCTCTCAACCCCAGATCCATTGATGTCAATAGGCACCCCAGCTATATACACAGTATATGTGCCACAGACTTTTGCACAGTACTATATGGCTTTGGAATGTGGGAGAAATCCAGGGCACCCAGGGGAAGCACAAGTAGTCAAAGTGAGAATGTACAGACTCCTCACAGGCAGCTGTGGGAATTGAGCACTGATCGCTGGTGCTGTAAGTCATCTAGCCATGATGCAATCATGTCACCCGAGAAAGCCCATGCGAGCACTCAAAATGCCTGAGCATTACTTAATTGTTTGGTATTATCCTGATGGTTCGGGGTAGTACCTGATGGTGTGAGCCCTGAAGCTCCTGTACCTTCTTCCTGATGGCAGCAGTGAGAAGAGAGCATAATCTTTGGCCGATAATGTTGTGTCAGCCTTCAAAATCAATCTAATCCCTCCTTCCCTCCCACATAGTCTTATATTTTCCTTCATTTATATGCCTATCTAAGAATTTTTTAACTATCCCTAATGTACCTGCCTCTTTCACCGCCTCTAGCTGGTTGTTCCATGCACCCACCACACTTTGTGTTAGAAACAGCAGTACCTCTGACAATGCCCTATACTTTCCTCTAATCACTTTAAAATCATGCCCCCTCATATTGGCCATTTCTACCCTGGAAAAGAGTCTCTGGCTCAATCTATGCCTCTTATCATCTTGTACACCATATTCAAGTCACCTTCAAATTTCAAAGTACATTTATTAATTGAAATATATATACAGTCGGCCCTCCTTATCCGCGGGGGATTGGTTCCGGGACCCCCCACTGATACCAAAATACGCGGAAGCTCAAGTCCCTTATTTAACCTTGCTCAATGCAGTGGTCTTCAGGACCCAGCAGAACCCCGGACTTCATTTAACCTGTCTCAGTGCGGTGGACATTAGGACCTGGTGGTGCAGCTCTGAATCTGTAGTGTTTCTGTTCACGAAAGTAATCACGATCACGATTGAAAATAAAGTGGAAGTAATAAAGCTATCAGGAAGAGGTGAAATGCCATCAGTTGTTGGAAAAGCGTTAGACTAAGGTCGGTCAACAATTGGAACAATTTTAATGGAGCATTTGAAAGGCCCTGCTCTGAGGAAAGCTACAATTATTACTAAGCAACGCAGTGGTTTAATTTTGAAGTACATATGCTTCTTAAGTGTTTTATATGTATAGAAAGGTAAAATAAATACTATATACTAAGACAAACGTTTTACTAACTGAGGCTACATAATATCGGATGTACCTGTCCCAACTTCAAATCTGACTTAAAGACGGACTCAGAAACGGAACCCGTTCATAACCCGGGGACTGCCTGTACTTTTAAATCATCTCTAGATTACTTATGATACCTAATACAATGTACAAATGTGTAAATGCTGTGTAAATAGTTGTTATACTGTATTGTTTAAGGAAAAATGACAAGAAAAAATAGTCTGTACATTCTCAAACAATGAGTGCTGGAAAGAGAACTTCTAGGTTTTCCTGATCTGCAGTTGGTTGAATCCGCGGATGCAGAACTCGTGGATAAGGAGGGCCGACTGTACTATAAACACCCTTGATATTTATCTCCTTATAGGCAGCCTCAAAAGAAAGCAATTTAATAGGACCCATTCAAAACGAAGACTGTCAAACACCTAAAAAAACAAAATTTTGCAAACATTCAGAACTAAACTTCACGAAAGTGAGTTCATGCCATGAAGCCAGTCATCCCTGCAGTCAGTTCAGGAGCCTGTTGTTTGCAGGCCACAGCCTCAGCACAGAACAGAGAGAGGTAAACCTCTCCGAGCAGTGAGCTGAACACTAGCCTATCCCTGAAACCCCGATCTTTTCAATCAGGCCTGGTGCTTAATTCAACCATACATCGACTCATTACTCACTCTCTGGCCTGGGCCCTGCCCCCTCGCTTCATCACAAACCCAACCATTCCAATCTGGCCCGATGCTTAAATCTGTCAAATATCAGCCTTGTACCTTGCTCTTTTTTGCCCAGGCCCTGCCGCCTCGACTCTGCCTCACCTCAGCTCACCTTGCCTCACTCCAACCATGGTCAGACATTGGCTCGTTTCTCACTCTCGGGCCTGGGCTCCACTGCTTTGATTTATATGCCACGCTGCAACCTTCCTGTACGTCTGAGACTTCAGTTCATGCCATAAAAATGTCAGGTCATAAAGGAGTTGCAAAAGCTCAACTCTCAAATGGAAGTTACAGGCTATTGATTGCAGTGATCATTGTCCAGAAGTTGTGTGTTTAATGGAGTAGTAAGTAGACTTGTTTGTTGCCAGTAAGGTATCACAGTGTCTCACCAGTGCCATTGTAAACAAGAAGAAATTTCTCATGTAAACACGAGGAAATCTGCAGATGCTGGAAATTCAAGCAACACACACAAAATGCTGGTGGAACGCAGCAGGCCAGGCAGCATCTATAGGGAGAAGCACTGTCGACATTTCGGGCCGAGACCCTTCGTCAGGACTAACTGAAAGGAAAGATAGTAAGAGATTTGAAAGTAGGAGGGGGAGGGGGAAATGCGAAATGATAGGAGAAGACCGGACGGGGTGGGGTGAAGCTGAGAGATGGAAAGGTGATTGGCAAAAGGGACACAGAGCTGGAAAAGGGAAAGGATCATGGGATGGGAGGCCTAGGGAGAAAGAAAGGGGGAGGGGAGCACCAGAGGGAGATGGAGAACAGGCAGAGTCATGGGCAGAGAGAGAGAAAAAAAAGAGAGGAGGGGGAAAAACTAAATATATCAGGGATGGGGTAAGAAGGGGATGAGGGGCATTAACAAAGTTAGAGAAGTCAATGTTCATGCCATCAGGTTGGAGGCTACCCAGCCGGTATATAAGGTGTTGTTCCTCCAACCTGAGTGTGGCTTCATCTTGACAGTAGAGAAGGCCATGGATAGACATATCAGAATGGGAATGGGACGTGGAATTAAAATGTGTGGCCACTGGGAGATCCTGCCTGCTCTGGCAGACCGAGCGTAGGTGTTCAGCGAAATGGTCTCCCAGTCTGCATCGGGTCTCACCAATTTAAAAAAGGCCGCACCGGGAGCACCAGACGCAGTATACCACACCAGCCGACTCACAGGTGAAGTGTCTCCTCACCTGGAAGGACTGTCTGGGGTCCTGAATGGTGGTGAGGAAGGAAGTGTAAGGGCAGGTGTAGCACTTGTTCCGCTTACAAGAATAAGTGCTAGGAGGGAGATCAGTGGGAAAGGATGGGGGGAATGAGTGGACAAGGGAGTCGTGTAGGGAGCGATCCCTGTGGAAAGCAGAAGGGGGGGGGAGGGAAAGATGTGCTTGGTAGTGGGATCCCGTTGGAGATGGTGGAAGTTATGAAGAATTATACGTTGGACCCGGAAGCTGCTGGGGTGGTAGGTGAGGACAAGGGGAACCCTATCCCAAGTGGGGTGGTGGGCAGATGGGGTGAGGGCAAATTTCTCATCCTCCTTTGCTCCAACGAGAAAAGCCCTAGCTTGCTCATATTATCCTCATAAGACATTGTCTCCAATCCAGGCAGCATCCTGGTAAATCTCCTCTGCACTCTCTCTAAAGCTATCACATCCTTCCTATAATGAAGTGACCAGATCAGAACACAATATTCCAAGTATGGTCTAGATAGCGTTTTATAAAGATAAACTTCCTGCTATCACATTGTTTTATAACGAGTCCCCAGAAAAACATCAATGGAGGCATATTTTGAGAAAAATGTTAATTATAGATTCTTTTTCACAATAAGGTGTTAAAGAATGAGCTAGGTTTCATTTCCTTTGTTCAGTCACAATAAGAGAAATGCCCGCTTCCAATATAGATCAGTAATAAATTACATAGCACCAACAGCATATTTGAACCTCAGGAGCACACTCTATAAGGCTCAGTGATGCATGTGACCTCCACTAAAATTGATCTTATAGTTCCTTGAGCAATTTAGTCACAATTGTTCGGAATTTTCAGCAGCTTTGTGATTGCTTCCATTAGGATGTGATTACTTCAAAATAATTTTCATGTCAGAACCTTTGACACAGCTAAAAGAGAAAAAGAATTTCAATCAATTTATAAATATGAAACTGACTAACAAAACTAAAGGAAAGAAAGTATTCCTGAAATTCTGTTAACTTCAGTATTTCAAAGGCGGTCCCCAGTTATGGCTGAAGCCTGGATGGAGGCTGGAGTTGTAAGACTGTCCACGAGTGTGGGCGGAATGGAGCTTGTTTTACTGTTCCACAAACACAAGCAAATCTGCTGATGCTTGAAGTCCAAAGCAACACAATAGCATGTGGGCATGTATTGTTGTCCTGAGACATTAGGCCTTTCCATTGAAGCTGCCCGGCCTGATGAGTTCCTCCAGCAGTTTGTGTGTGCGTTGTTTTGCTGTTTGTTGTGTTCTGTGCCATCCTGTCAAGCATTGTGGGTATGGTATGTTGGCACTGGGATGTGTGGTGACATTCATGGGCTTTCCCCCAGCACACCCTGGCTGGTTGTTAACACAAACAATGCATTTCACCATATGTCCTGATAAGTAATTGAATCTGAATGGGAAGTAAGGTTACCGATCTAATGCAGTGAACCAGTGGGCATGATGATGCATGCAATGGCCAATGTCAATGGGCTGTGTTAGGACGTATTTTGGGGTCATAGAAAATAGCAAATATTAATTGCAGCAAAAAAACAGTCTTTAGATCTGAATGTGGATTGTATAATGAATTTAAAATGCAGTTTAAAACGATTGTCTTTCTGAAGCTGAAGACTGGGTTGATCGCAGACCAGGAAACACCCCACCAACCCGAGATATCTGAATATGCATGAATGCAGCTCAGAGACAGCGGTGATTTACACACTTCTTAGGTGTGTTGGTGGAAAGATATTCTCCTACCTTTACCTTTGATCTTTAGCAGATAAAAATGTGATGTAACGTTGGGGCAGGGAGCCTCTCTCCAGAGTGACTCGAAATGCTGTCAGCTTGTAAGTGCCGAATAAAGAATTTTATATCACCAGCTGCGTGTCTCCAGTGGCCTGCTTCAATGTTGAATGAATTTATACATCTATGATTTGATATAGAACATATATTAAATCACTTATGTTTGTTTATTCCAGACTGTTGGCTGTGACTATGAAATAGAATCCAATGCAGTTGAAGATCAATGTGGGGTGTGCCATGGGAATGGCTCTTCTTGTCAGACAGTAAAGAAGACCTTTGAAGAGAGTGAAGGATTAGGTAAAAATTTGATCAACAATTTTATCTCTTGACTGTTCTTGATAATATTTGAGAGATTGTGGACAGTTTCCTGTGCATTTACTTGTTACTGGTGAATGTGTAGCTCGGATTTCCAGCAGCACCGGTTCCTACTCTAAGTCTGGTTTACGCAGTGAACCCACCACTTTGGCCACATGTCAATCCCATGGTCCCAGCCACACATCTGTTCCCGACCTTGACTCAGACCACACACCTAGTTCCCATCCTCGCCACCCACCACATCCCTGGCAACGCTCACAAGATGCTGGAGGAACTCAGTGGTTCGGGAAGAATCTGTGGAGAGGGACAGTCGATGTTTCAGACTGAGACCCTTCACCAGCACCGGAAAGGAAGTGGGAAGTAGCCAAAATATGAAGGGGGAGGAGGGGAAGGAGGACAAACTAGCTGGTGATAGATGGAACCAGGTGAGGATGAAGGTGGGTGACTGGGGGAGGGGGTTTGAAGTAAGGAGCTGGGAGAAGGTAGATAAATGAGGTAAGGAGCTGTTGAAGAAGGAATCTGACAGGAGAAAGGGAAGGAGGAGGAGCACCCGAGGGAGGTGATGGGCAGGTGAGAAGAGAGGTATGAGGAAGCCAGAATGGGGAATGGAAAAACAGAGAAGGGGGCGGGGGAGAAACCAATGTTCCTGCCATCAGGTTGGAGGTCACATATCTGACCCCTGGTTCCAGTCACTCATCTGGTCCACATTTCCAACCGAATGCATATGAGCTCCATGTTCAGAATCAGAATCAGATGTGTTATAATCGGTACATTCAGTGGACACTTTATTAGGTACACCTGTATGCCTGCTAGTTAATGCAAATACCTAATCTGCTATCATGTGGCAGCAACTCAATTCATAAAAGCATACGAACAAATTCGAGAGATTCAGTTTTTCAGACCAAACATCAGAATGAGGAAGAAATGTGATCTAAGTGACTTTGACTGTGGAATGGTTGTTGGTGCCAGATGGGGTAGTTTGAGTATCCCAGAGACCTTTGATCTAGTATTTTCATGTACAATAGTCTCTAGAGTTTACAAAGAGTGGTGTGAAAATAAACAAAAAAAAACAGTGAATGGTAGTTCTGTGGTTGAAAATAGCTTGTTAGTGAGAGAGGTCAGTGGAGAATGGCCAGACAGGTACCAGCTGACAGGAAAGTAACCAAGTGCAAAAGAGCATCTCTGAACTTCAAACCTTAAAGTGGATGTCCTTCCACAGCAGAAGATAATAAAAATGCACTCTGTAGCTACTTTATTAGGTACAGGAAGGTACCTAATAGAGGGACCACTGAGTGTATACAATGTGAAATCTCTTGCTTTGCAGCAGCAGTACAGTGCAAAGGCATAACATTACACAGCTAATGGTGCAAAAATGAAGAGAATCATGAGATACAATTCATGGGTTCATAGACCATTTGGAAATCTATGGAAGAGAAGAATAAGCTCTTCCTGAATCCCCGAGTTCAGATCCTCAGGCTCCTGCATCTTTTCCATCAGTGATAACCTACTGGTGACCCCTACTCTTACTTCTCTTCCAGCCCACATTCTAAAACACAATTCTGGCTGATTTTCCAGCCCCCTTCCCTAACCCTCAGCTCCTGCTGCTGATCCGAACTTTCAATCCCAGCACATGCCTGGCCCACATTTCCAGCTCCCATATCCTGGTACACACCTGGCCCGCAGTCCTGAGCCCCACCCAGCTTTTTCACACCTGTCTTGAATTCTTCATCAGTAGCACACCTGGCCCACAGTTTGGTGACATCGTGGGCAGCGAAGAGATTACATTAAGTGGGGAAATGGACCAACGAATAACACGTGAATCTTAGCTGGACAAATGTGAGGTTACCCTTTGGTAGGTTAAACCTGTGCATTGGAGCTTCCATGTCAGTCAGAATGTTTTCCACTGTACATCTGTAGAAATTTCCTAGAGTCTTTGGTGACATAACAAATCTTCTCAAACTCCTAATGAACCAGAGCTGGTGGCTTGCCTTCTTTGTGATTGGGACATAGAATAGCACAGCATAGGAATGGTGCTGTGGAGGAGTGCAGGCAATAAGGAGGAAGTGTCGCTGCAGTTATAACTAGGACTGGGCCTCAGTTGTCAGGCTTGTTTGTAGAGTGGCGTCTGGGCTCAGTTGGGAGTGGCCTCTCCTGCTGTGCTGCCTTCCAGTGGTGGATGGATGGAATTACAGGCCGGACTGCCGGGATCCACCAATTTGCGGGATGTTGCTGAGGTACTTAGAATAGAGAAAGCCTACAGCACAATGCAGGCCCTTTGGCCCACAAAGTTGTGCCGAACATGTCCTTACTTTAGAAATTACCCAGGGTTACCTATAGCCCTCTATTTTTCTATGTACCTAACCAGGAGTCTCTTAAAAGACCCTATTGTATCCGCCTCCACCACTGTTGCTGGCAGCCCATTCCACACACTCACCACTCTCTGCATAAAAAAAACTTACCCCTGACATCTCCTCTGTACCTTGGTCTAAAGATGTACGCAACTGAGTTCTCTTCTGCCCCTTTCTCATTATTTCGATTGTATATATATGTTTTTGCACCTTGGCCCCGAGGAACTCTGTCTCGTTCGGCTGTATCCATTTATGGTTTGAATGACTATTAAACTTGATTTGATTTGACCCTGTCCTTTGGCCCAGGAAATCCCGTGGTCATGGAGAGAATGTAAAAAATCCTTACAGGCAGTGGTGGAAATTAAGCAATTGTACCTCAATGCATTATCGCATCTGGCTGCAGACTTATTACTGTATTGGCTTTAATCATCAATGAGATTGGAAAAATTGAGACAAGATACAGAAAAGTTCAGGTCTGCTCCTAGTTCTTGTTGTAGTACTGACAGAAGATCAATGTAGCCCCAAGATTTACAGGTGGCATGGTGGTATAGTGGTTAGTGTAATGCCATTACAGCACCCAGGACCTGAGATTAGTGAGTTTGTATGTTCTCCCTGTGACCACGTGGATTTCCACCAGCTTCTCTAGCTTCCTCCTACCTTCTAAAGACATACCAGAGGACTGAACCTCAGAGTAGAGAGGCATCCTTTTAGAATGGAGATAAGGAGGAATTTCTTTAGTCAGAGAGGAGTGAAGCTGTGGAATTCATTGCCACAAGCTGCTGTGTCGGCCAAGTCATTGGATATAGTTAAGGCAGAGGTTGATTGATTCTTAATTCGTCAAGGCATGAAGGGATACAGGGAGGGGGCAGGAGATTGGAGCTGAGAGAGAAGAAGGATCAGCCATGATGAAATGGTGGAGCAGACTCGATGGGCCAAATGGCCTAATTCTGCTCCTATATCTTATGGTCTTATGGATTGGTAGGTTAATTGGTCACATGTGTAACTGTGCAGAAGAGTCTGTCACCATGCTGTGTCTCTAAATGATTAAATAAATAATATATAGATTTATGTTTGTGCTTACTTTTTATCACTGTTTGATCTTTGAGAAATAGCTTCATTGCAGAAAAATAATGCGCTTTGTGATGGTATTGGATTTACTGACCGCTGAGTTCTAAACTCAGTAAATACTTTAATCCCTATTGGATATAAATAGCCACGCATACTCTCACTAACGGGAGATTATACTGTAACTACCCAATCTTCAAAGACTAGTTCACTTCCCTGTTTATTCTCCACAATGAGTTTAGCTGCCAGTACCCACTATTTGAACAGTGAGTCCCTCCTCCTTACCAAGAAGAGATTTACAGTTAACAAAGTAGTTAAAAACACAGTTTAACTGTGTCCTGACGAAGGGTCTCGGCCCGAAACATCAACAGCGCTTCTCCCTCTCGATGCTGCCTGGCCTGCTGTGTTCTACCAGCATTTTGTGTGTGTTGTTGTAAAAACACAGTTTGTTTATTTTCAAGGATACTCATTTAAATCCATGCAACTTTCTTAAAACACATCTGAAACTCACCAAGGATTTCTATCCTAAACATTTCCCAAACTATAAACCACTTCTAAAAAACGAAGGACAAAGGATTTCCAAAACTCAGGTACAATTCCTGTAAATCTGTAGTTTCCTGGTTTATTTTTACAGCTGCTTAAGAAAGGCTCTGAAAGTAAACCAGGAACTCATAGGCTGCTGAGCCTGACATCAGTTGTGAGAAAGTTATTGGAAGATATTCTAAGGGACCAGATATATATGAGAATTTGGTTAGACAGGGATTGATTAGGAATCAGTCAGCAGAGCTTTGTGTGTGATAGGTCATGACTAACCAATCTTATAGAATTTTTTGAGGAAGTTTCTGGGAAAGTTGATGAAGGCAAGGCAGCAGATGTTGTGTACATGGACTTTAGCAAGACATTTGACAAGGTCCTGCATGGCTAGTTGGTCTGGAAGGTTCAGTTGCTTAGTATTCAAGATGAGATAGTAAATTGGATGATGGGGTGGAGATATGTCTCTACCAAAGGAGGTATAAGGCACTCCTTCCCTCCTCTAGCCTGCAGTTTATCCTTGGGTAAGGTATAGACCCTGCTTAACCCCTCAATCAGGGTCTCGTGAAGCTATTGGAGCAGTCGGTGGATGGTCGTATGAGCAGATGGTACATATCACAAGTCCTGGTTATGTGACTGTTGACACCAGGCAATCTCTGAAGGGTATTGATAATGGCTGGGGCTCCCAGTCTTGTAAAGACACTGTCCAGAAGAAGGCAAACCTCTACTGTAGAAAAATTTGCCAAGAACAATCATAGTCAAACACCATGGTCATCTACATCATATGATATGGCACATAATGATGATGATGAGTTTGCATCATCCACCAGAGTGCTCTCTTCAGTTACCCGATAAGCTCTTAGCCAGGAGCAGATGTCGTCAGGTGGTGTCCAACCTTCATAAGGGTTTCAACCCTTAACCACTACACTCTCCAGTCGGTGGGTCAGCAGTGGTGCCCATCTGCTCCTGACTTCCAGCTCAACTCCTGTCACCTGCTCCATATCCAGCACGAGGCTCATCCTGCTTCCCCCATCCTGTGAGCTGCTTGGTTCTTGCTCTTTTCAACAAGGCCCAGCGCAGACAGCAACCTCCATGTCAACCTTTCCGGGAGCCCTCTGCATCCGATCGCTACGGGGAATAGATGCGTCTGCCCTGCTCTCTTAGACTAAGGACTGGTGCTTCAGGGCCTTTTTCTCATGAGTCTCCTTGCATCCTTCCTCCCATGGTACTGTGAGCTCCACCAGGATAATCTTCTTGTCTTCAGTGGACCTCAGTACGATCTCTGGTTGAAGTGTAGTTAGCACCACCTCCGGGAACTGCAGCTTCCTCCCCATATCAACCCTCACCTCCCACGGTTTGGAAGTTTGCAGCAGATTGGATTTAGACCTCTTTGATATGACTGACATGGCCCTCTCCTTGATGAAAATGACTTCCCTGTTTGCCTCTCTGCCAACTGGTCCCATTTTACACCTTCCCCACTCCAGTGTGTCAACAAGGGACAGCAGGACCTTGTCATGGTGCCACCTATACCATCCTTGTGTTAAAGCTGTTTGCATCCTGACAGTATGTGTGCCAGTGAACCCCAATGACCACAAAGCTTGCAGTTAGGGCCCTCTCTCAGCCCCCATTTGTGCAGCTGTGATGATGTAGGGAGAGTGTCATACATGGGGTGCAGGAGGAAAGAAATATGGAAGAGCTGTGGTCTCCATAGCTCTGCCCAAGTGATCTTGCACTTGGGAAGATACTATTTCATCCAGGCGCCTGTAACCCCAACTCCTCCGCCTTCAATAACCACCCTTCGTTCTCATGGTTCTGTACCTCTGCCTGGACCATGTCATGACTATCCCTTGCACTTGTACTGCCCCATCACTGAAAATGGGTAGAGCTGAGGCCTAGTCATCCCAGGCATGGGTTGCTGATGAAGTCTCTCAGTTGCAGGGAGCTCACTGCCTGGTCTATGGCCAGGTTGGAGACCCACTTTCAGCCCAATCCTGTTGTGACTCCTGCTTGGTTTATCAGCTTGGAGTTATCTTTTATTCCATGTACAAATACTTGGTTGACTCAGCTGATACTTTTTGACGAATATTTATGATTGACTTCTTCTACTAAGTAATTCAGGTCCTACTGTGTTGATCCGACTCTCATCCCAATGGATTTGCCTACATTCAGGATGAGGTAGTAAATTAGATTAGACATTGGTTTTGTGGTGGTAGGCGGTTGCCCCTCTGGTTTGAGGCCTGTGACTGGTGGTGTGCTGCAGGGATTGCTGCTGGATCCACCGTTGTTTGTCATCCATATGATCTGGTTGATAATGTAGTTAACTAGATCAGCAATTTTGCAGATAACTCCAAGATTGGGGGTTTACTGGAGAATGAGGAAGACTAAAGAGCTTACAGTGGGATTTGGGCGAACTGAAAAAATGGGCTGAAAATTTTGCTTTTTTTTTGCACAGTACTGCAGGTTACTGAGCTACTGAAAAAAAATCTTTGTGGTTGTTTCTCTGGCTGAGAGTAGATAGCTTCATTTGCTTCAACACAGCAGGGTATTGTTTCTCTCAGATTGCTGATCCAGCGATATTTTTTGCTGGCAACGAGGGTCTTAATCTTGAACTTCTTCCATAAGATGTCAGGGAGAGGTGAACTGGGTCAGTCATTTTCAGAAACACATTCAGTTCAGTTAAGTTTCAGTTTATTGTCATTTAGAAACCACAAATGCAATGCAGTAAAAAAAAAGAGACAACGTTCCTCCAGAATTAAATCACAAAAGCACACAACAAAATAGACTACACCAGAAAATCCACATAACGTTTGGCAATCCCCAATCCAGAGTCCGGAGAGGCTGCTGCGTATTAATATCATGCGACCATCTTAGCATGTTCCCCAGAAAGGAGCTCCAAAGCCACCAGACAAAACAAGACTATCCAGACACACCAAGTCAGGAGACCAATTCTAGCACCCAACAAACCAAAAACTAAAGCTACAAGACCTGCACAAAACCACATAGTTGCGACATATAGTTACAACAGTGCAAACAATAGCATAATTGATAAAAAAAAACAGACCATGGGCACAGTAAAAATAGTCCAAAAATGTTAAAAGACTATAAATTAGAAAGAAACCACCACACAGTTTCCACAAGTCCTCAGGGTCCCAATAGACTCATCATCCCACACTGGCAGCAGAAGGGAATACCCCTGCTATGGACTTCCAAGGCACCGCCAGACTCAGCCTCGCAGACACAGCACACAGTGAAAGTGCCACGACCGCAGCAGACTCTGAGTCCATCGAACCTCCGAGCCTCCGACCATCCCCTCCGGCACAGCTTCTCAGAGCACCATCCTCTGCCGAGTGCATTAAGAAGCACCTGCCAATGGCCATCGGCAACGCGACCCCAAGGACCGGGGGCCTGGTCTTCCCAGCAGAGTCCTGGACCTCACAGCAGCAGCACTAACGAAGAGGGCCTTCCTGGAGATTTCCAGATGTTCCACCGTGCTCCCACGTCCGTTTTTCATCAGATTAGGATTGCGCATAGTACCCCGCTTAACAACTAACAGATATCAGCTCCAGAGTGGCCGCTGCAAGCTGCGTCACGCCATCATCTTGGACTACAAGTGCACATGAGAAGTTTTGCAGAAGAGATAATGTCCTTCTTATCGGTAATGAAAACTGAAAACCCAGCAGCACCTCTACTTTCTGCGAAGGCTGAGGAAAGTCCATCTCCCACCCCCCATCCTCATCACATTCTACAGGGGTTGTATTGAGAGCATCCTGAGCAGCTGCATCACTGCCTGGGTCGGAAATTGCACCATCTCGGATCGCAAGACCCTGCAGCGGATAGTGAGGTCAGCTGAGAAGATCATCGGGGTCTCTCATCCTGCCATCATGGACATTTACACTACACACTGCATCCGCAAAGCAAACAGCATTATGAAGGACCCCACAAACCCCTCATAAAATCTCTTCTCCCTCCTGCCATCTAGGAAAAGGCACCGAAGCAGTTGTGCTCTCACAACCAGACTAGTAACAGTTTCTTCCCCCAAGCTATCAGACTCCTCAATACTCGAAGCCTGGACTGATACCCTGCCCTACTGTCCTGTTTATTATTTATTGTAATGCTGGTACTGTTTTATGCACTTTATGCAGTCCTGGGTAGGTCTGTAGTCTAGTGTAGTTGTTTTTTTCCCCCCCCCGTGTTGTTTTTTACATACTTGAGTCTAGTTTTTGTACTGTGTCATGTAACACCATTGTCCTGAAAAACGTTGTCTCATTTTTACTATGTACTGTACCAGCAGTTATGGTCGAAATTACAGTAAAAATGACTTGACTTGAAAATGTTGAGAAGCAATCAATGGGTTGGAAAAATCAATTGAGAGGGAAACTGTTAACTTTTCAGCTCCAAGACTCTTTATTACAACTAGGATAAAGAGATATCAGCTTGGTATTGGTTAACACAGAAGGAGGTGAAGGATGGGTAGAATGAAAGGAGAAGCTCGGATAGGGTGGGACAAAATAAGATAATGTTATAGTTATTACCCTAGAATGATCAGGCTCGTGAAACAGCGTGGATAACTTCACTCACCTCAACACTGAACTGAATCCACAATCTATAGACACACTTTGAGGACTCTATAACTCAGTATTATTTATTTGTATTTTTGATTATTTGGATAATTTGTCTTCGTTATGCACACTGGTTGTTTCTATAGATTTTCATAAATTCTATTGTATTTCTTTATTTTTGTGTAAATGCCTGTAAGCAAAGAAACCTTATGTGAAATGAACTGCCAGCATGTGGTGCATGTGAATTCAATTTCAACATTTGAGAGAAGTTTGGATACGTACATGGATGGCAGGGTATGGAGGGCTGTGGACCCAAAGCAGGTCAATGGCATTAAGCAGTGTAAGTGGTTTGGCAGGGACTAAATGGGCCAAAGGACTTGTTTTTCAATCCAAGTCAAGTCAAGTCAACTCAACTTTTATTGTCATTTTGACCATAACTGCTGGTACAGTGCATAGTAAAAATGAGACAATGTTTTTCAGGACCATGGTTTACATGACACAGTACAAAAACTAGACTGATGTACATAAAAAAAAACACAGAGAAAGCTACACGAGACTACAGACCTACACAGGACTGCATAAAGTGCACAAAAACAGTACCGGCATTACAATAAATAATAAACAGGACAATAGGGCAAGGTGTCAGTCCAGGCTTTGGGTATTGAGGAGTCTGATAGCTTGGGGGAAGAAACTGTTACATAGTCTGGTCGTAAGAGCCCAAATGCCTCGGAGCCTTTTCCCAGATGGCAGGAGGGAGAAGAGATTGTATGAGGGGTGCATGGGGTCCTTCATAATGCTGTTCCTGTGTTCTTTTATGAGCCTATGGCTCAATGTAGTATAAGGTGACATACTCTGATATGAAATTTACTTTAAACTTTGAATCAGGTGTAACCCTCAGGCTCAGCCAGCATGTGTTCATCTGGGGAAAACAACTTCTGGCCCTGCCAGACTGAGAAATTTTGTTTGTGTGGGTGCTGTGTGATGTGTTGCCCGGTTACAAATCTGCACAGCAAAATATCAGACACTACACCATATGCAATTATGTAATTGAACTTTTTAAATCTTAATCTGGCTAAAGGGTTAGTAAAGAAAATAAAAAGTGAAAGGGCCCATTTTAAGGAACAAGTCTATTGTGCATCGTTGGAGCTCACTTTTCATTCATTTATTCCTGTCGACCTCCAAGCATAGCAGACCCTCAGACCCTCGCTCCTCAGTCCACTCCATCCGGTGCTCTTCCGACTCTCTATTCGTGTCCCCTGTCTATCGTTCCCCGACAAAAGACCCTGAAAATCTCTCTTCCAGACTTAACAAGAAAGAATAACATTTCTCCCATTGGATAACATGCACTCCAAAGTCCCATTATCTCTAGTCATAACCGAAGCTTTGCTGCTACAGAGAAACCATTACATTAGCAGTGAAACATTACATAGAAGTCATTACATTAGCCTTAGCAGTGAAACCTTACAGCGAGTTACACAAGTTATACTTCTTTGTGTTGGGATGTGGAACATGAGAGAGGAAATCTGAGCCAAAACCACGGGTTAGGTGACTTGCAACAAGACCAGTTCTGATATAGAAAGCAAGAATGAGTTACCTGAAGTTGGAGAGTTTGATATCGAGTCTGGAATGCTGTGACATACCTGGGTAGGAGATGAGGTTTTGTTTCTCTAGTTTGCATTGGGACTTGTTGTGATAACACTGGAGGCTTCAGACAGATAGATCAGTGTGGGACCAGGAAGGAGGCAAGTGTATAAAGTCACTCCTATGGACTGAGCTCAGCTGATCCACAAAGCAATAACTTAGTCTGTGTTTGGTTCATCTGATGTTGAAGACCTCACTGATGTTAATCTTCTGTAATCAGTCATCTTGGCACTTAATTGGGTCTTGGCACTGATAAGGACAAGTGTCAAGTCAAGTGGTTTATTGTCATTTAACTACATAAATGTATATGACATGTATAATGTATTGTAGTCATCACCTTGAACAAGCAAGCAGGAGATCATAGATATTTCTGCAACACACTTAGATGGAGTTGATTCAAATCCTGAGCCTGGGTGTTATACTATGAGCTTCCTGCAGCTTCTGACAGACAACGGGTGTTCAGAACTATCAGCCTGCAAAAACTACTAAGCTTATTGACACAAACCTACAGGGCAATGTCACAAGAAGGGCAGCGGTATTAAATGACTGGTAACCGTTGAAAATAGATCAAAGCATCAATTGAAAAGTAACAGTACAAACCTACACAATTAGATATATAAATTAATTAAAAGCATTAGAATTGAATTTGGGATTAGTTTATTATCACTTGCATAACATGGTTAAACAAATGTTTAGAAAGATTAGGTTTATTTGTCACATTTATATCAAAACACAGTCAACTATGTCATTTGCGTCAAGTCTGAGGATATGCTGGGTGCCATTCTTCCGGTGCCAACAGAGCATAGTCACAGCTTACTTAACCCTAACCTGTACATCTTTTTTCTTATTGAAATGTGGGATGAAACCAGAGCACCCGGAAGAAACCACACTGTTATGGGGAGAATGTTCATACTGACCGCAGTGGGAATTGAACCCTGATCGTTCAGTCGCTGGTGCTGTAAACTGCTATGCTACTCTGCTTCCCCGCCTCACTGTGCCATGCCATTCCTTATCAAGCAAGGAAGGTATTGATGGTGATGAGCAGAATTTATGGGAGAAAGTTCCACAACTACAATTGCAATTATAATATTTCAGAAAAATTTTGCTTTGAGTTGTTGAACATCTTCAAGCTATCTGGCTCTCCCATGACACTCACAATAGCCTTCAATCATTAGCTTGACAACCAGATGTGAAATTCATAACTATTTATCCATTTGCATCCTTTTGCATCCATTAGCTCCAGCCGTTGTTGTGATGACAGAAGGAAAGATTTACCCAAATTCATTGGTCCCGGAGGAAGTGGCTCCCCTTGGATTTATAGGCAGGTTACGGAGGGTCAGTCAGATAGATTTCTGGAGGAGTTTTGGGCTTAGCCCATGTCCAGCAGGTGGGATGTTCCGATATCCTATGTGAAGATGAACTCATCTTCAAACACTGTGGTCTAGGAGTCACTGAAGCATACATCGTGGAACAGTACAGCACAGTTCAGGTCCTACTCCAAGATCAATCTGACCCCTCCCTTCCTCATAGCTCTCTATTGTTCTTTCATCCATGCATCTATCTAAGAGTCTCTTAAATGCCTCTAATGTATCTGCCTGCAACACCATTCTTGGCAGTGCATTCCACATGACCAGGACTTCTGGTGTTAAAAAAACTACCTCTGAAATACCCTTCCCCCATGCTTTTCTCCAATAACCTTTAAAATATGCACATCATGTTGATTATTTCCATCTTGGGGAAAAAGTATCTGGCTATCTATTCTTCCTGTACCCTTAGCATCTTATACACCTCTTTCAAATCACCTCTCAAGCTCCGAAGAGAAAAGCTCTAATTCACTAAAGTTCTCCTCATAAGAAATCCTCTCTAATCCACCAGATTCCTGGTAAATCTCCTCTGCGCCCCTCTCCAAAGCCTCCACATCTTTCTTATAATGTGGTGACCAGAACTGAACACAGTACTTCAAGTATGATCTAACCAGCTCCCAACAATACTTCCAGGCTCTTGAACTTAATCCTTCGACTATAGAAAGCCACCAGACCACAGACCTTCTTATGTTCCTATCAATTAGCATGGTAACTTTGAGGGATCTATGGATCTGAACCTCACGATCCCTCTGTCCCTCCACACTGATAAGAATCCTGCCTCTAACCCTGTTCCACCTTCCAAAGTGAATTACTTCAAACTCATCTGCCTCTTCTCAACCCAGCTTCTCGTCCTATCGTACGTAATTAAACCATATCGCATGCATTGTAAATACCTGCTTTGCATGGACTGGAGTAGCACTGCAATCTCGTCTTGACCAATGACAATAAAGTTATATTCTATTCTACTCAGACAACCTGAGAGGAAGTGAATATGGTCAGTGTAAGGGAAAATTTAATAAAGTTGTAGGTGTTTTTCACTGTAGCCACAAATGTAACTTCCAACAGTTTTGTTGCCTGTCTAATGCTAAGGTTAAGGAAATTCCCTCATCATTGAAAACATTGGGGTTGCCTGGGGAGGGTCAACTGGTAAATTCATTCATTATTGTAACATGCACTGAGGTAGAATGAAAAACTTTGCCTTACATACCATCCATAAGGATCACTTCATAGCATCAATTATCATCGCCCATGCATAGATCCATGGCATGTAGTTGACATTGCTCATCTAGGTGTAGATCTAGGGAGAGGCTTCTGATGAGCTTGAAGTTCTGCTGTATTACACTTACTGCCTGTTAGACCACTGGCGTTTAGAGCGGCAATGAAGGTCCTCCATCTCTGGCGGTGTTCATCATGGTCAGTAGCTCCTCTCGATTTTCACGAATGTCAGTCATGCAAGTCCTGGCTGGAGACTCAGGAATACCATTGCACTCAGATGTAGAAGGATTCTTCATTGTTGTTTCGGTAACTGTTCTGTTTTACCAGTCATAGTTATTAAGCCTGAGCTGAACACCTGAACCTGGAGGACCAGTGGACCACTTGGTCTGGCCTCTAAACTTTGACCTGTTTGGCATGGGTGACCCTACCAGGAGTCAAAGCATAAAGCCCCGACTCCAGCCAGCATAGCTCGCTGGATCAATGAGGCACCCAAGCCTCCAGGCCACAATGAGGTTTTGCTGAGTTATGATTAAGAATAGTATGCAGAGGCTCACGAAAAGCAGTCTCTCTGAATTAGTCCCTGAACTGCACTCCAATTAATCTTGAAGCAAACAGAAGTTAACTGTATGACCAAAAGAATTTTCAGACTGATAACATCAAGTTGCTGTGCTGCAATAAATTTAATATTGTGTACCAAAGGGAATGCATCTTGGGCATCAGCTCTTTATTGTAAATATCAGTGATTTTGATGAGTGGATAGAGCATACTGTATACAGTGTTTTAGATGAATTGAGGCTAGTTGGGAAAAAAAATCTATTCAGTGAATGGAAAGGAGGCTGCAAGAAGTTAAAACACAAAAATACAACCGCAGATGCTGTGGATCAAAGAATACGTACACAACGCTGGAAGAACTCAGCAGGTCAGGCAGCATTTGTGAGAAAAGAGTAGCCAACGTTTCGGGCCGAGACCCTTCATCAGGAATGGGGGGGAAGAGAGGGCCGAAGCCCAGTAATAGAGATAGGGGAGGGGGAAGGGCTAGAGGCGCCAGGTGGAGAACCAATCAGAGGAAGGATAAAGTGGGGGAGGGGATAAACATGAAAGAACCGTAGAGATAAAGGAGCAGAAAGTTGAAAAGGGAGAGAGGCAGAGAGGGACTTGGGATAGGGGAAGGGGGAGGGGGAGGGAATTACCGGAAATTGGAGAATTCAATGTTCATACCACCAGGCTGGAGGCTACCCAGACGGTAGATGAGGTGTTGCTCCTCCAACCTGAGTTTGGCCTCATCATGGCAGTAGAGGAGGCCATGTATGGACATATCTAGATGGGAATGAGAGGCAGTGGGTGGCAACCGGGAGGTCCTGTCTATTGTGACGGACGGAGCGGAGGTGCTTGACGAAGCGGTCCCCCAATCTGTGTCGGGTCTCGCCGATGTAGAGGAGGCCGCACCGAGACCACCGGATGCAATAGACGACTCCAGCAGACTCGCAGGTGAAGTGTTGCCTCACCTGGAAGGACTGTCTGGGGCCCGGAATGGTGGTAAGGGGGGAGGAATGGGGACAGGTGTAGCATTTGCGCTTACAGGGAAAAGTGCCGGGTGGGAGTTCTGTGGGGAGGGAAGTGTGGACCAGGTAGTCGTGGAGGCAACGATCCCTGCAAAAAGCTGAGAGGGGTAGGGAGGGAAAGATGAGCTGGGTGGTGGGGTCCTGTTGAAGGTGGTGGAAGTCATGGAGGATAATGTGTTGGATCTGGAGGCTGGTGGGGTGGTAGGTGAGGACAAGGGGAACCCTGTCCCTGTTGTGGTGACGGGAGGATGGGTTAAGGGCTGAAGTGCTGGTGGTGGAGGAGATGCGGGTGAGGGCATCTTTGATGACGCCAGAAGGGAAACCGCGATCCTGAAAGAAAGAGGACATTTGAGAAGTCCTGGAACAGAAAGCCTTATCCTGGGAGCAGATGCGGCGGAGACGTAGGAACTGGGAAAAGGGAATGGCATTTTTTGCATTGGGCAGGGTGGGAAGAGGTATAGTCAAGATAGTTATGGAAGTCAGTGGGTTTGTAGAAGATGTCTGTGGATATTCTGTCTCCAGAGATGGAGACCGAGAGATCAAGAAAGGGGAGAGAAGTGTCTGTGATGGACCAAGTGAATTTAAGGGCTGGGTGAAAGTTAGAAGCAAAGTTGATGAAATTGATGAGCTCAGCATGGGTGAAGGAAGCAAGCACCAATGTAGTCGTCAATGTAGCGGAGGAAAAGTTGGGGAGTGGTGCCAGTATAGATTTGGCGCCTAGACTGTTCCACATAACCCACAAAGAGGCAGGCATAGCTGGGGCCCATGCGAGTGCCCGTGGCTACACCCTTGATCTGGAGAAAGTGGGAAGAACCAATGGAGAAGTTAAATGTCTAAATTTTATCTCTGGTTGTCAATTTAGTGTTTGAAAATAAAAGGTCTTTTAAGAGACTCCTGGACAGGTACATGAAGCTCAGAAAATTACAGGGCTATGGGTAACCCTAGGTAATTTCTAGGGTAAGGACATGTTCAGCACAGCATTGTGGGCTGAAGGGCCTGTATTGTGCTGTAGGTTTTTCTATGTTTCTATGAATAGATGTGAGACTATGAAGAAGAGCTGCATTAGTGTGTGGACAGTGTTGATCAGGGAGATGGTGGATTTGTATGTGGGTCAAACCATTGAGGTTTGGGGGCAGAGTACTGTGCATGAATGTGATTACATATGAAAGCATATTGTGCCATCAGCTGTGGATGTATTTCTAGGCCAGTTTCAGATGAGAGTGTAGAAATGTGGCAGATGGAATAAAATGCAGACAGATTTAAAGATATGCAGTTTAGTAGCAATGCAGAATATAACCAAAGGGGGGTAACTCTTGAGTCAGAGGAGGTAATTTCACTCACCTTCTCTTGCCCCAATATTGAAATGTTGCCACAACTTATCGACTCTCTTACAGAGACTCTTCATCTCATGTTAACCATATAACGATTACAGCACGGAAACAGGCCATCTCGGCCCTTCTAGTCCTTGCTGAACACTTACGCTCACCTAGTCCCACTAACCTGCACTCAGCCCATAACCCTCCATTCCTTTCCTGTCCATATACCTATTCAATTTTACTTTAAATGACAATACCGAACCTGCCTGTACCACTTCTTCTGGAAGTTTATTCCACATAGCTACCACTCTCTGAGTAAAGAAATTCCCCCTCGTGTTACCCTTAAACCTTTGCCCCCTAACTTTCAACTCATGTCCTCTTGTTTGAATCTCCCCTATTCTCAATGGAAAAAGCCTATCCACGTCAACTCTATCTATCCCCCTCATAATCTTGAATACCTCTGTCAAGTCCCCCCCAACCTTCTATGCTCCAAAGAATAAAGATCTAACTTGTTCAATCTTTTCCTGTAACTTAGATGCTGAAACGCAGGTTACATTTTAGTAAATCTTCCCTGTACTCTCTCTATTTTGTTGACCTCTCTTCCATAATTCGGTGACCAGAACTGTACACAATACTCCAAATTCAGCCTTACCAATGCCTTGTACAATTGTAACATTCATCCCAACTCCTATACTCAATGCTCTGATTTATAAAGGCCAACATACCAAAAGCTTTCTTCACCACCCTATCCACATGAGATTCCACCTTCAGGGAACTATGCACCATTATTCCTAGATCACTCTGTTCTACTGCATTCTTCAATGCCCTACCATTTACCATGTATTTCCTATTTGGATTATTCCCACCAAAATGTAGCACCTCACACTTATCAGCATTAAACTCCATCTGCCATCATTCAGCCCACTCTTCTAACTGGCCTAAATCTCTCTGCAAACTTTGAAAATCTACTTCATTATCCACAACACCACCTACCTTAGTATCATCTCATACTTACTAATCCAATTTACTACCCCATCATCCAGATTATTAATGTATATGACAAACAACATTGGACCCAGTACAGATCCCTACAGCATCCCACTAGTCACCAGCCTCCAACCTGACAGTTATCCACCACTACTTCCTGGCATCTCCCATCCAGCCACTGTTGAATCCATTTTACTACTTCAATATTAATACCTAACGATTGAACCTTCCTAACTAACCTTCTGTGCGGAACCTTGTCAAGGCCTTACTGTAGTCCCTATAGACAACATCCACTGCTTTACCCTGGTCAACTTTCCTCATAACCTTTTCAAAAAATTCAATAAGATTTGTCAACCATGACCTTCCACGCACAAATCCATGTTGACTGTTCCTAATCAGACCCTGTTTATCCAGATAATTATGTATACCATCTCTCAGAATACTTTCCATTAATTTATCCACCACTGACGTCAAACTGACAGGCCTATAATTGCTGGGTTTACTCTTAGAACCCTTTTTAAACATGGAACCACATGAGCAATACACCAATCCTCCGGCACCATCCCTGTTTCTAATGATATTTGAAATAGTTCTGTCAGAGCCCCTGCTATTTCTACACTAACTTCCCTCAAGTTCCTAGGGAATATCCTGTCAGGACCCGGAGATTTATCCACTTTTATATTCCTTAAAAATACCAGTACTTCCTCCTCTTTAATCGTCATAGTTTCCATAACTTCCCTACTTGTTTCCCTGACCTTACACAATTCAGTATCCTACTCCTTAGTGAATACCAAAGAAAAGAAATTGTTCAAAATTTCCCCCATCTCTTTTGGCTCCACACATAGCTGTCCACTCTGATTCTCTAAGGGACCAATTTTATCCATCACTATCCTTTTGCTATTAATATAACTGTAGAAGCTCTTTGGATTTATTTTCACCTTACTTGCCAAAGCAACCTTGTATCTTCTTTTAGCTTTTCTAATTTCTTTCTTAAGATTCTTCTTACATTCTTTATATTCCTTGAGTACCTCTTTTACTCCATGCTGCCTATATTTATTGTGGATATCTCTCTTTTTCCTAACCAAGTTTCCAATATCCCTTGAAAATCATGGCTCTCTCAAACTTTTAACCTTTCCTTTCAACCTAACAGGAACATAAAGATTCTGTACCCTCAAAATTTCACCTTTAAATGACCTCCATTTCTCTATTACATCCTTCCCATTAAACAAATTGTCCCAATCCACTCCTTCTAAATCCTTTCACATCTCCTCAAAGTTAGCCTTTCTCCAATCAAAAATCTCAACCCTGGGTCCAGTCCTATCCTTCTCCATAATTATATTGAAACTAGTGGCATTGTGATCACTGGACCCGAAGTGCTCCCCAACACATACCTCTGTCACCTGACCTATTTCATTCCCTAACAGAAGATCCAACACTGCCCCTTCTCCAGTTGGTACCTCTATGTATTGCTGCAAAAACCTATCCTGCACACATTTTACAAACTCCAAACCATCCAGCCCTTTTACAGTATGGGCTTCCCAGTCTATGTATGGAAAATTAAAATCTTCCACAATCACAACTTTGTGCTTACTACAAATATCTGCTATCTCCTTGCAAATTTGCTCTTCCAATTCTCGCTCCCCATTTGGTGGTCTATAAGACACTCCTATAAGTGTTACTACACCTTTCCCATTCCTCAGTTCTACCCAAACAGTCTCCCTAGATGAGCCCTCTAATCTATCCTGTCAGAGCACTGCTGTAATATTTTCTCTGAGAAGCAACACAACACCTCCCCCTCTTGTCCCTCCGATTCTATCCCACCTGAAGCAACGAAATCCAGGAATATTTAGTTGCCAATCACACCCTTCCTGCAACCATGTTTCACTAATAGCTACAACATCGTATTTCCAGGTATCAATCCATGCTCTAAACTCATCCACCTTTCTTACGATGCTCCTAGCATTAAAATAAATGCATTTATGAAATTCTCTGCCTCCTCCTCTCTGTTTATCTCTAACAGTACAAAGAACTTTACTGCCTTCTTTTTCTTCCTTCTCCCGTACATCTGTTCCTACACTCTTGTTCCCCTCCCCCCTCGTATCTGGTTTAAATCCACTGGAGCCTCTCTAGCAAACCTACCTGCAAGAATATTTGCCCCCCTCCAGTTCAGATGTAAACTGTCCCACCGGAAGAGGTCCCACCTTCCCTGGAAAACTGCCCAATTATCTATAAATCTGAAGCCCTCCCTCTTGCACCATATCTTCAGCCATGTGTTGATCTGCACTATCTTACTATTTCTAAACCCACCCGCAGGTGGCACTGGTAGCAATCCTGAGATTGCTATCCTGGAGGTCCTGTCCTTTAACTTGGCACCTAGCTCCCTAATCTCACCTTTCAGGACCTCCTCACTCTTCCTACCCACGTCATTGGTCAATTTCCCAATTGGAAATCATTGGAAATTACCCAATTTCCCTCAGGATCAATAAAGTATGTCTGTCTGTCAGTCTGGTCCCTACATGGACCACGACATCTGGCTTCTTACCCTCCCTCTTGAGAACACTCAGACCTCGATCCGAGATATCGCGGACACTGGCACCAGGGAGGGAACAAACCATCCGGGATTCTCGATCTCTTCCACAGAACCTCCTATCTGTCCCCCTAACTATCGAATCCACTATCACTACTGCTCTCCTCTTTTTCCTCCTTTCCTTCTGAGCTGAGGGTCCAGTCTCAGTGCCAGAGATGCAACCACTGCAACTTGTCCCTGGTAGGTCGTCCCCACCAACAGTATCCAAAACAGTATACTTATTGTTGATGGGAATGGCCACAGGGGTGCTCTGCTCTTCCTGTCTATTCCCCTTCCCTCTCCTGACAGTCACCCAACTACCTGTCTCCTGACTCCTAGGGGTGACTATCTCCCTGAAACTCCTGTCTATTTCTGCCTCTGCCTCCCGAATGATCCGAAGTTCATCCAGCTCCAGCTCCAGTTCCCTAACTCGGTTTGACAGGAGCTGCAGCTGGATGCACCTTTGGCAGGTGTAGTCATCGGGGACAGCTGTGCTTGCCCTGACTTCCCACATATTGCAAACGGAGCACTCAACTGCCCTGACTGCTGCCTCCATTCCCTACTCCTAATCTAATTAGATTAATCAAAGGAGCTTACCTGGCCTTACCTCACCTGGAGTGAAGCTCGTACTCAGCCTCTGCTCGCTTTTAAAATTCCCCCGCTGATCTCAGAGACCGACTTTCATGCACTTGTGCAGTTGTGCCCCATTCAAACCTCGCCTCTGCCTATTCTTGCTGAAGCCTGATTGAGCCAAAGCCGTCCCACTTTGCCTCAGTCCACTACGACGATGGCCGCTGTATTTGGCGGTCTTTCTTTTTAAATCTTTGGCGCATTATGCCACGCACCTGCACAGTCTAGCCTCTTTGCCACGATCAGTTAAAAAAACAGCTTCTGTCCGAGCTTCTTTTACCTCTTCCCTCTCCGCCTCTTGCTGCAATTTAAATGTCGCTGATATTATTTATTTATTTATTTATTTATTTATTTATTTTTTGTATTTGCGCAGTTTGTTGACTTTTGCACACTGGTTAAACACACAAGTTGATGCGGTCTTTCATTGACTCTATTATGATTATAATTCTATAATAGATTTATTGAGAATACCCACTAGAAAATTAATCACAGTCTTTGTTTATGGTGACATATTTGTACTTTTATAATAAATTTACTTTGAACTTTGAATTTCTGTGAGAAGTTAGTACTCTGAGTAAGCTGGATGACCTTATATGCACCTGAGCTGAAAATTAACACTGTTCAGAATTAACTCTGAAGGATTTGGAAGATTCAGAGGTGGAACAGAAATTTATTGGGATTCTGTCCGGATTAGAGAATCCAGTTAGTACTACTACAGCTGAAATCCACGATCACAGCCATGGGTACTTTGGTAAGCAGCATCATTTTTAGATCAACACACACAAAATGCTGGAGGAACTCAGCAGACCAGGCAGCATCTATGAAAAAGAGTACAGTCGATGTTTAAAAAATCTTTTGATACTCAAAAGTGGTGATTCCTAGATTGCAGAGTCAGGTCTCGAGTGCAGTACCCCTTTAAGAAAACAGAAGTGCAAAGGACGAGTCAGTCCATGGGTAAATTGAAATGCAGAGGCTTAGACCCACACTTCCGACAATCCTGCTGCTGAATGCACGGTCTCTGTAAAATAAAACTGAAGACCCAAGAGCAAGGCTGCTGAACTAGAGGGACATTAAGGAGTGCTGTCTACTTTGCTTCACGAAAACATGGCTCACTGCTACCATTTCAGGTGCAGCACTTCAGCCTGATGGCTTCACAATTCTCTGCAGACAGGACAGCTCACTCTTTTAAAGGTAGGTGAAGTAGAGTGTGCTTTATGATTAACTGATCGTGGTGCACAGATGTGGCAGTCCTTCATCAATCCAACTCACACGATCTGGAACACAAAACAGTCAAGTGTTGTCCATTTTATCTGTCGAGGATGTTTTCTGCCATGTCCTGGTAGTGGTGTACATTCTACCTCTGGCCAGCATCAGGCAAGCACTAGAGGAGCAGAGCAGCATGATCAGCAGTCAGGAACAGCACACCCTGACGCCTTCCATATCATTGCTGGGATTTCAACCAGGCCAGCTTGAAGAAGTTTCTGAGCAACTACCACCAACATATCACCTGTGGAGCCAGAGGAGCCAACACACTTGATCACTGTCGTTCCACAGGTTAGTCATGACCAGAATCAGCAGGATCTAGACCTGCTGCAATTTGCCGATCACCACAAAAGATCTACAGGAGGTGCATTCTCAATGGCTCTCTGCTCGGCCTTGGATCACTTAGACTAGGCAACACTTACATCAGACTGCCATTTGTTGTGTACAACTCAGCATTCAACATCATCATACCTTCAGTTTTAATCAATAAGCTTCAAAACTTGGACCTCTGCAACTGGATCCTTGACTTCCTCACCGGGAGACCACAGTCTGTGCAGTCTCCTCCTCGCTGACAGTCAACACTGGTGCACCTCAAGGATGCGTGCTTTGCCCACTGCTCTACCCTCACAATCATGTGGATAGCCACAGTTCAAATGGCATCTGTAAATTTGCTGATGACACAACCATTGCTGGCAGAATTTCAGATATTTACCCGGAGGTGTACAGCTAAGTCACTGAAGGCTGTGCTAAATTTCTACTGATGTACCGTGGAGAGGATTCAGATTGGTTGCGTGATTGTGAGAGGTACAGTGGGGCCACTGCTGAGGATCAGAGAAAGGTCATGCCTCAAAAGGGCGGCATCCATCATTAACGACTCGTTCATCCAGGACATGCCATCTTATCTTTGCTACCATCAAGGAGGAGTTACACGGGCCTGAAGACACACACTCAACATTTCAGGAACAGTTTCTTCCTCTCCAACCCATGAACACCAGCTCACGGTTTTTTGCTTTCTTTTTACACTACCTATTTAATATAATATTCTTATATGAGCTGCATATTGTAACTTAGAGTTTTTTCATTATTATTACTATGTATTGCAATGTACTGCTGCTGCAAAACAACACATTTCACAGCATCTGCCAGTGAAATTAAACCTGATTCTGATTGAGATTTATGTCTTAGGAGGACAGGCTGAGTGAACTAGGGGATTTCAATTTGGAGTGAATGATGATGAGAGGTGACTACGGCCTAATGTGCAGTATTGTGTCTAGTTTTTGCCACTACCCACAGGGAAGATGTAACTAAGATTGAAAAAGTGCAGAGAACATTTTCAAGGATTTCCCAGAATTTGTGTAACTGAATTACAAGGAAAGGCTAAATAGGTTAGGGCTTTATTCTCTAGTGTAGAAGGTTGTGGGGAGATTTGATACAGGTATACAAAATTATTAGGGGTATATATACATAAATGCAAGCAGGCTTTTTTCCATTGAGGTTGGCTGAGACTACAACTAAAGGTCATGGGTTAAGGGTGAAAGGTGAAATGTTAAAGGAACTATGAGGGGAAGCTTCTTCACTCAGAAGGTGATGAGAGTGTGAAACAAGCTGCCAGCACAAGTGATGAATGCAGAACTAACTTCAACAGTTAAGAGAAATTTGGGCAGGGAAATGGATGGAAAGTTTATGGAGGGTTACAGTCCGGGTGCAGGTTGATGGGATTAAGTAGATTAATGGTTCAGCATGATCTAGATAAGCTGAAGGGCCTATTTCTGTGCTGTATTTTTCTATCACTATGACTCAAAGACTTGATAGAGGTGTACAAGATGATAAAAGACACAGATTGAATGGACAGCCAGAGACTTTTTTGTCAAGATGGAAATGGCTACTACAAGGGAACATAATATTAAGGTGATTGGAGGGGAATATAGAGGAATGTCAGAGGTATGATCTTTCCAAAGAATGGTAGATGCCTGGAATGCATTATTAGGGACAGTGGTAGAAGCAGATGCATTAGGGATATTTAAGTGATTCTTAGACATACGGATGAAAGAAAATTGGAGCGCTATGTAAGAGAGAAGTATCAGATTGATCTCAGAGTAGGTTACAAAGCAGCACAATATTGTGGGCCAAAGGGTGGTGCTGTAATTTTCTATGTTCTGTGTTTTACCAATTGGCAAGAATGAACATTTCAAGAACAGGAACATTTGCTTTTGCTTGACAGAAAGCAGAAATGTTCCAAAGTTATAAGTAACTAAACTTGAATTTACAAGCCATCTCCTGACCTTGAAATAAAAGCAGTTTACAAATTAATTACTTTAAAAGATGAATAGCTATTATATAGATTAGCAGTACATCTGTATTCATTTAACAGTGCTGTAGCCTTGCCAGTTCTCCAGGTTAGGAAAGCAATGAACACATGCAGTTTAATTAAATGGGGGAGAATTACTTCCAGAAGCAGGAGACTGGTCCGATTTGGGACAAGGATTTCAAAATGAGTTAGCATTGGCTTAACATTTAGTAAGTAGTAACCTGTAACTACATGTAGTTTTAGTTTGTGATGATAGATGAACGGCCACGTGAGTTAATAGAAAGAAAAATTAACTCCAAAGACAGATTACAGGCTAAAGTTCAAGTTCTAGGTCAGGGATGTCGTTCAACAATATTTAAATACAGCCAACCAAAACCATATTCCTCCGGGGCCAAGGTACAAAACACAATAACGACAGTAATACACAGCACAAGGCACATGTAAGTACAAAGTCACACAAGAAAAAAAATAGTCCAAGTCGTCCATAAAAGTTGCAGCAGTCTGTAGTTGAATATAGTATGGCTTGTCTTCTGTTGTGCAACCAATGCACTGCCTGAGGGAGACATAGAACATAGAAATTTACAACACATTACAGGCCCTTCGGCCCACCAATGTTGTGCCGACCGTGTAAGCTACTGTAGAGACTGCCTAGAAATTCCTTAATGCATAACCCTCTATTTTTCTCAGCTCCATGTAACATGGAGGTAGATACAACAGTCCTAAACCTTGTATCTGTATCAAGTAGTCATCAAAGAAATGCCATTGAAAGCTACTCATTGAGTTTTGGAAAAGCTGTTTAATCTGGATAGGTACTTTGTGGTCAGCACACTTGTAGTGAGCAAAAGGGCCCATTGGGTCACTCTGACTTTTTTTTTGAAGGTGGACTTTCTTCAGAAGGCATCTCAAGGTCTTTCTGAAAACTACCAGCAATGTTGACACCTGGAAACCTTCCAATTTCCCTGGAAGGAGGAGCCCTGACCTCTTCCATGCCAATCAAAGTATTAAATTACGAAGTACAGAAGGAGGTTATTTAGACAACATCCTTTCTATTGATATTTGGTGGCATGGTAGCCTGTGAGCATAGTGGTTAGTATAATGCTTTACAATGCCAGCTGGAAGGTTGAGGTTCAATTCCTGCTGCTGTCTGTAAGGAGTTGGTACATTTTTCCTGTGACTGCATGCATTTTTTCCAGGTGCTCCGCTTTTCTCCCACATTCTGAAGGTGTAGAAGTTAGGGTTAGTAAGTTATGGGCATAATCTGCTGGTGCCAGAAGCATGGCAACTTCTGCAGACTGCCCCCAACACATATTTGGGCTCTGTTGGCCACTGGCACAAAAGCAACACCTTTCACTCGATGTTGTGATATACATGTGACAAATGAAGCTAATCTTTAAAAGAAATGTACTATTGAGGCCCCACCATTCGCAGGCTCAGTGCAAAACTTTTGAAGCTGTCACACTGTTTTCTGATCCCTGTGATGGAAAGAGATTACTAGGATGAGAGAGGAAAAGATTCTAGAGTGTATTCAAAGCCTTCTTCCAAAGATACAGCATCCCCACCAACTCCTGGAAATCTCTGTCCCTCAGACCATGCAGATGAAATCAAGGACCTTAAGGTTATGTATCATGAGCACATTGAGGCCTTACATTCGCAGCAGTAGCCCATCTGACATCTGCAATCGAAGTTCAATTTTATGTATGTTCCTCCCATGACCGTGCAGATTCCTCCACATGCTCCTGTTACCTCCCAAATTCCAAAGACGCACGCGTTAGTGTTAGTAAGATGTGGGCTTGCTGTGTTGGCACCTGGTGACACTTTTTATTGGCCCAGAACTTATTCAGATTGAAGTAAATTACATATTTCACTGTGAGTTTTGATGTTTTCATGCACACGTGACAAATAAAGGCAGTATTTATCTGTATGCTAGTCTACCCCCTGTTCCAGCAGGTTTCTCCTGTTCTATCTGTTAAATAGTCCACATTAATCACAAACAAATAGAATCAGAGTAGAAATCAACCTGATTTTGGAGGGACTTTGGACAGCGAGGAAGACTATCAAAGATTTAGCTGGATCTAACCAGCTGAAAAAATCAGTTGAAAAATTGCTGATGGAGATTAATACAGACAAATGTGAAGTGTTGTACCTAGAGAGGTCAAACCAGGGTAGGACTTACACAGCGAACAGTAGAGCCCTGAGGAGTGCAGTAAAAGAGAGGGATCCAGGGATATAGATACATAGTTCCTTGAAAGTGGTGTCAAAATATTAAGTACAGGAGTTTAAATTGTTTAAGATGTTGGTGAGGCTTAATTTGGAGTATTCTAAGCAGTTTTGGTCACCTATCTGTAGAAGATATATCAATAAGATTGAAAAGGTACAGAAAAAATTTACAAGGATGTTGCTAGGGCTTGAGAACCTGAATTACAGAAAAAGGTTGAATTGGTTAGGACTTTATTCCCTGGGGCTTAGAAGATTGAGGGGAGATTTGATAGAGGTATGCAAAATTATGAGAGGTATAGATGGGGTGAATGCATACAGGCTTTTTCCATTGAGGTTGTGTGAGACTAGAACTAGAGGTCATTGGTTAAGTGCGAGAGGTGAAATATTTAATTCAATTTTACTCAAGTTCAATTGGAACTTTTAAGAGAAGCTTGGATAAGTACAAACTTATGAGAGGGGGATATGGATGGGTATGGTCCATGGGCAGTTCAATGGAACTGGGCAGAATAATGATTTAGCATAAACTAGATAGGCCAAGGGGATTGGTTCTGTGCTATTGTGCTCTGTGATTCAATGATCTTCTAAGAAAGTAAGATGACAGAGTTACACTGTAGTGAATGTTGCGCAGTCAGCCACATTTTCAACCAGATACATGCTAAACATACAGGAACAGTTTTTTCCCCTCTGCCATCTGATTTCTAAATGGGCATTGAAACCATGAACACTACCTCACTTTTATTTAAATTTCACAACATATGCTGGTGATATTAAACCTGATTCTGATTCTGATTCTGAACAGTTCTCTTAAGGAGATGCCAAGGATCCCGTGAATCCATCTGAAAATGAGCAAGGAATTTTACGCAGTGTCCTGGCCAATATTCATTCTTCAATGAGAATTCTAAAGCAGATTACCTGGTCATTATCAAATTGGTTCCTGCGAGAGCATGGTGTGAGCAATTTCACTAATGCGTTTCTTAAATTGCAAAAGAGTCTGCACTCTAAAAGACACGTTAAAGTGCCAAGTGACATCAGAGTTTGTGTGAGTCACTTTTGTAGATTCATCATTTTCTCCAAATAGAAAGCGGATGTGAATTTGAGTCAAGCATAGGACAAAGTCATAGACTCACTTTGCTGATAATATGGAAGATTTAATTTTATTCAGTTCTCTCCTGAGTTCCTACAAAGTTTCAGTTCCTTTCAGTCCATAATTGAGCTTGATGCATTCAAGAAGAAAAAATTCTGTTTAACAGAAATAAATAAATATGCAATCAAGCTAGATTTATGCACCATGGTTACACTAAACAAGATTTCTTTCAGACACTAATATAAGTTTTAGAATGTAAGGTTAGAACAAACATGGGAAATAAAAATGGTTTTATATGTTATTGCAAAGGGACCTCGGAGTCCTAGTGCAGGAGTCTCCAAAGGTTAACTTGCTGGTTGAGTCAGTAGTAAGCGTGAACATAATGCCGATGCTTTATAAGGCATTTATCAGACCTGATATGGCTTAGATTTAGAAGAATAAGAGGAGATCTCAAAGGAACTTAGTGAAAATTGAAAGTTCTGGATGCACTGGAGCTTCACATTGGCCAAACATTTTAGTTTCTCATCCTGTTTCAACGTGAGGGTCCATGGCCTCGTGTACCATGATGAGGCCACCCTCAGTTTGGAGGAGCAACACTGTCTGGGTAGCCTCCAACTTGATGGCATGAACATAGATTTCTCCTTCCAGTAAAAAAAACTTTCCCCCTCCACTCTTCTTCTATACTCCACTCTGCCTTCTTACCTCTTCTCAGCTGCCAATCACCTCCTCCTCCCCTTTATCCTAAGATCCACTCTCCTCTCCTATCCATTTTGTTCCTCTCCAGCCCTATATCTTTCCTACCCACCTGGCTTCACCTATCACCTAGCTATCCTCCTTCCCCTCCCTCCACCTTTTTACTTTGTCATATTCCACCTTCCTTGCCAGTCCTGAAGAAGGGTTTCAGCCAAAAAAGTTAACTGTTTGTTCATTTGCATAGATGCTGCCTGACTTACCTAGTTCTTCCTGTGTGTATTGATCTGCAGAATCTCTTGTGTTCCTCTCTCTCCCTCCCCACTTCCTCTCTCCCCCTCTCCCCCTCTCCCTTTCTCTTCCTCTCCTTTTTCTCTCACTCTCTCTCACTCACACGAAAATTGTTATCCCTGTGTTCTACATCATAAAACCTTCAATGGTTTTCATTTAACGTTTCAGTAGCCAAGGGTCAACTTGTGTGAGTCTTTGAAGTGGACTTAATACTATTAAAAATCCAGCCATTAGCCATCCAGCCATTCTGCCTTCAAATTCAACCTTCTAAAGTGATTATCCATGTTCGATATCTCTATGACCCTAATTCATCAAATTCCCTTCTCCATTATTTATCTGTTTCATTCTTAAATTATAAATCTCATTGGTGTAAGAAACAGGCTATGAAGTCCATTGCTCCTCATGACCCCTGATTTCCTGTCATTGGTTCATGTGTCCATTAACCTTCAGCAAAATCCATCTTTGACCTTGAAGAATGAGAACAGCTAGTGCATTCTAGCAGATTTTGACTCATTTTATCAACAACAAAGTTTATGAAAGAGTTTGACATGATTTATGCATATACTTACATTCCACTTCATTTATGGCTTGGGAGTATATCTTTTTAACTATCTGCACTGGAGGTATCTTTTATTCCCCGTGTGAATACTTTGTTTATTCAACTGATTCTTTTTGATGAATATTTCTGACTGACTGTTCCTCTACTGAGTAATTCAGTTCCTACTGTGTTCATCCAACTCTGATCCAAACAGATTTACCAACATTCAGGTTAAGGTAGTAAATTGGATTAGACGTTGGCTCTGTGGGAGAAGCCAGAGAGTGGTAGTAGGTAGTTGCCTCTCTGACTGGAGGTCTGTGACCAGTGGTGTGCTGCAGGGATTGCTGCTGAGTCTGTAGTCATCTATGTCAATGATCTGGATGTTAACGCGGTTAACTGAATCAGCAAATTTGCAGGTGACACCAAGAATGAGGGTGCAATGGATAGTGAGGAATACTATCAAGGCTTGTGGCAGGATCTGAACCAGCTTGAAAAATAACGGGTGGAATTTAATGCAGTCAAGTGGAATCTGCTGCACTTTTACAAGGAAAGAAGTAAACTATCCAATTTCAAGACCTTTCCACCATTCTGTTAGTCTGATACTGTTTTGTGATCATCGCCTGACCAAAGTTTATCGATCTCAGTTTTCAAGGACTCTGTTGATCCACCCACAATAGTGCAATAGGGCCAAGGCTTCTAAATCTCCCCTGCTTTGTGAATGAAAGCCCCCGCACTGCTCACATCCACTGTGCCACACTAACGGCTTTTGGGACCACCTTGTGAAAGAAGCCATTGAAACCAAACTAGAGACAGTAAACGTTAACAAAGACAAAGGTCTTGCTCTAAGTAAGAACCGGAATTCGACTGTAAACAAGGGTGGATAGCGGAAACCTGATTGGATGAGGACTAACCAATCAGGAGGGGTAGATGATGGGGGTATATATACTACTGGCATGCCCAGGCATCATCCCTGATGAAGATGGCAGAGCTTGTCAACAAAATGCTGGTTATAATTGATACCTGTACTCAGCTGGAACACCAAGAGGAGTTTATTTATTTATTAGTTTATTATTGAGATACATCTTGGAACAGGCCCTCTGACCCTTCAAGCCGCACTGCCCAGCAACCCCTGATTAAACCTTAGCCTAATCACAGGACAATTTGCAATGGCCAATTCAGCCAACAACTGGTGTGTCCTTGGACTGTGACAGGAAACCAGAGTATCCAAAGGATACCCATGTGGTCATGGGAGAATGATTAAACTCCTTTCAGACAGCAGCAGGAATTGAACCCGTGTCGTTGATACTGTAAACCGTTATGCTAACCACTATGCGACCTTACCACCTGCGGTATCTTCAATGGGACTACACCATGAGCAATATCTGCTTCTCTCCTCTCCTCTCCGGTTTCAGCTGGGATCATTCTCTCCATTACTTCCTTGTCTGCTTGTCCCTTCCCATAGATTTCCTTCCAGGCGCTTATCTCTGCAAATATGCTAAGTGTTATACCTGCCCCTACACCTCCTCTCCCACCACCATTCACCACCCTAAAATGTCTTTCCAGGTGAGGCAGCCCTTCACCTCGTAGTCCATCAGGGTCATCTATTGCCTCTAGTGTTCTTAATACCCTTCCTTTACAACTGTGTCACCCAGTACAGATAGGGGGAAATCACCTTGTCAAGCATTTTCTCTCTGTCAACTATACCAGACAGATGTCCTGGTGGCCAGCCATTTTATTTCCACTTCCCATTACCAAACCAATATGTCTGGTCGCAGCCTCATTCACTGCCTTATTGAGGTTAGAAGCAATTAGAGAACAGCAACCCATATTCTGCCTTGCTAGTCTCCAACCAGATGACATCAACATCTATTTCTCTAATTTCTGGTAATGCACCAGCCCAAAGTGTCCTGTTTCTTCCCCCTCTCCTACATGATTCAAAGTTCAAAGTAAACTTATTATCAAAGCCACTGCAGACAGGAGAAAGTCAGCAGATGCTGGAACTCGGAAGCAACACACACAGAACATGGGAGAAACTCAAGTCAGGCAAAATCTATGGAAAACAGTAAACAGTCAACATTTCAGGACAAGACGCTTCTTCAGGACTGCAAAGGAGAGGAGAAGATTCCGGAATAAAAAGGTGGGTGGAGGGGAAAGAGGGAAGCTGGAAGGTGATAGGTGAAGTCAGGTGAGTGGGAAAGGTCATGGCCTGGAGAGGAAAGAATCTGATAGGAAAGGAGAATGGACAATCAAAGAAAGGGAAGGAGGAGGGGACCCAAGGGGAAGAAATACGCAGGTGAGAAGAAGTGAAAGGTCTGAGTGGGGAATAGAGGGGTGGGGTGGAGATTTCTCCACCAGAAGGAGAGATCAATATTCATGCCATCAGGTTAGAAGTTTGAAGGGTACCCAGACAGAATATATGGTGTTGCTCCTCCACCCTGAGGGTGGCCTCACGTTTGAACAAGAGGAACCACGGATCAAAACCTTGCACTTGTCTGCATTAAATTCCATCTGGCCCATTTTTTTGGCCCATTATTTCAGCTCATGCAGATCTCTCTGCAAGCCATGATAGCCCTCCTCACTGTCCACTACACTCCCAGGCTTCGAGCCCTCCACAGATTTTCTGATCCAGTTAACCACATTATCATCCAGATCATTGATATAGATGACAAACAACAAAGGACCCAGCACTGATCCCTGCGGCACACCACTAGACACTGGCCTCTTCTCGAAGAGGTGACCCTCTATTACCACTCTCTGGTTTCTCCCACAAAGCCAATGTCTAATCTAATTTACTACCTCATCTTGAATGCTGAGTGACCGAACCTTCTTGACCAGCTTCCTATGCCTTGTCAAGTGCCTTACTAAAATCCATATAGACAACATCCACTGCGTTACCTTCATCCACTTCCCTGGTAACTTCCTTGAAAAACTCTACAAGGTTGTTTAGATGTGACCAACCATGCATGAAGCCAAGCTGAAAATCTTTAATCAGTCCCTGTCTATCCAAGTACTTATATATCCAGTCCCGTAGAATACCTTCCGATAACTTTCCCACAATTGTTGTCAGACTCACCAGCCTGTAATTTTCTGATTCTGTTTAGAGCCTTTTTTAAACAGTGGAACAACATTGGCTATCCTCCAATCCTCTGGTACCTCTCCTGTCGCTAAGGATGGTTTAAGTATCTTTGCTAGGGCCTGGGCAATTTCTGCACCTGCCTCCCATGGGGTCTGAGGGAACACCTTGTCATGCCTCGGGATGTATCCCCCTGATTTGCCTGAGGCTAGCAAAAACCACTTCCTCTGTAAACTGTACAGTGTCCATCAATTTGATGGTGTTCTGCCTCACATCTATAAACCCCGTATCCATCTCCTGACTAAATACAGATGCAAAGAATACACTTAAGATCACTCCCACCCTCTGTTTTGGCTCCACACATGGATACCATTCTAATCTTCCAGAGGACCAATTTTATCCATAGAACCATAGAACATTACAGCACAGAAACAGCCTTTTTGGCCCTTCTTGGCTGTGCTGAACCATTTTTCTGCCTAGTCTCACTGACCTGCACCTGGGCCATATCCCTCCAAACCCCTCTCATCCATATACCTGTCCAAGTTTTTCTTAAATCTCAAAAGTGAGCCTGCATTCACCACTTCAACTTGCAGCTCATTCCGCACTCCCACCACTCTCTGCGTGAAGAAGAGAGTGTTTAAATGTTCCCTTTAAACTTTTCCCCCTTCACTCTTAACCCATGACCTTTTTTTTTCCCCTAGCCTCAGTGGAAAAAGCCTGCTTGCATTCACTCTATCTATACTCATTATAATTGTATACACCTCATCAAATCACCCCTCATTCTCCTACGCTCCAGGGAATAAAGTCCTAACCTATTCAACCTTTCTCTGTAACTCAGTTTCTCAAGTCCCGGTAACAGTCTTGTAAACCTTCTCTGCACTCTTTCAACCTTATTAATATCCTTCCTGTAATTAGGTGACCAAAACTGCACACAATACTCCAAATTCGGTCTCACCAATGTCTAATACAACCTCACCATTACATTCCAACTCTTATACTTAATACTTCGATTTATAAAGGCCAATGTACCAAAAGCTTTCTTTACAACCCTAACTACTTGTGAAGCCACTTATAGGGAATTATGTATCTGTACTCCCAGATCCCTCTGTTCTACTGCACTCCTCAGTGTCCTACCATTTACCTTGTATGTTCTACCTTGGTTTGATCTTCTGAAGTGCAATACCTCACACTTGTCTGTATTAAACTTCATCTGCCATTTTTCAGCCCACTGCGAGGATCCCTTGCAATCCTTTTGTTCTTAACATATCTGTCCACCAGGCCATCAGACTGATGAACTCACGCTGGTTTGAATGTACTCTATATTACATTAAATGTTCTGTTTTATAAATTACTATGATTGCACATTTGGATGGAGACGTTACATAAAGAATTTTACTCCTCATGTATGTGAAGGATGTAAGAAATAAAATCAATTCAATTCAATTCAATTCATTTCTTCACATTGTCTGCTGGAACAACTTCATGTCTTCCTTTAGCCTTTGTGATGTTCTCTTGCATTCCCTGTACTCCATAACCACCTCACTTGTTCTTACTAGCCTATACCTGCGATGTTCCTTTTTATTTCTCTTAACCAGACCCTCAATATGTCTTGAAAACCAAAGTTCTCTACACTTGTTATCTTTATCTTAAGTACATGTTCAGTAGAGAACCTGTACTGTGCTGTAGGTTCTCTATTTTTCATGTTTCTATATTTTTACCTTTTATTCTGATAGGCATATACAAGTTTTGTACTTCCAAAATTTTGTGTTTGAAGGCCTTCCACTTTCCAAGTAGGCCTTTGCCAGAAAGTAGTCTGTCCCAATCCACACTTGTCAGATCATTTTCGATACCATCAAAATTGGTCTTTCTCCCATTTAGAATCCCAACCTGTGTGCAGACCTATCTTTTTGCATATTTACTTTGAAACTAATGGCATTGTGATCACTGGTTGCTAAATGTTCCCCTACATAAACTTCCATTACCTGCCCTGTCTCATTCCTTAACAGCAGATCCAATATCACATGCTCTCTTGTGGGACCTCAAGGTACTGATAAATGAAACTTTATTGAACATATTTACAAAATAATCCTTTTAAGTAATTGGATTTTCAGTCAATATAACCATATAACAAACATGGAAACAAGCCATCTCGGCCCTTCTAGTCCATGCCGAACGCTTACACTCACCTAGTCCCACCTACCTGCAATTAGCTCATAACCCTCCATTCCTTTCCTGTCCATATACCTATTCAATTTTTTTTTTAATTACAAAATCGAACTTGCATCTACCATTTCTACTAGAAGCTTGTTCCACACAGCTATCACTCTCTGAGTAAAGAAGTTCCTCCTCGTGTTACCCCTAAACTTTTGCCCCTTAACTCGCAACTCATATCCTCTTGTTTGAATCTCCCCTACTCTCAATGGAAAAAGGCTATCCACGTCAACTCTATCTATCCCCCTCATAATTTTAAATACCTCTATCAAGTACCCCTTCAACCTACTACACTTCAAAGAATAAAGACCTAACTTGTTCAACCTTTCTCTGTAACTTAATTGCTGAAAACCAGGTAACATTCTAGTAAATCTCCTCTGTACTCTCTCTAATTTGTTGACATATGTGGAAAGTTAAAGTCACCTACTCTAACAACCTTATGCTTCTTGTAACAGACTATGATCTCCTTACAAGTTTGTTCCTCTGAATCCCAAGGATGGTTGGATGGCTTGTAATGTACCCCCATTAACATGTTCATACAGTTCTTTCTCAGTTCCACCCATAATGCCTCACTAGTTGAGTTCTCCGGTCTGTCATGATGGAGCACTGGTGTGATATTTTCCTTGACTAGTAACACCACCCCTCTAATGTTGATCCTTTCCCTGAGCTTATGTACCTTTCCTATGATATTTCATGCTTTGAAATATATGCAACTGAGGATAGTAGTCACACTATTTTCGACCTTTTGATTCCTGACTTTGTCTGAAGTTTTAACAATATCTGCCTCCACAATCTCTCTACCAATTGTTCTGGCACCCTGGTTCCTGTCCCCCTGCAACTATAGTTTAAACCCCACCATGCAGCATTTACAAAACTTCCCACTCAGATATTAGACACCTCCAGTTCAGTTGCAAACCATCCGTTCTATACAGGTCCCACCTTCCCTGAAAGAGAGCCTAATAATCCAAAACTTTTATGCCCTCACTCCTTCACCAACTCCTTAGCCACATGCTAAACTGTATAATCTTCCTAGTTTTGGCCTCACTAGCACATGGCACAAGTAGCAATCCTGAGATCACAACCCAGGAGGACCTTCCCTTTAACTTAGCACCTAACTCCTAGAACTCCCTATGCAAAACCTCGTCACTCATCCTACCCATGTCTTTGATACCTACATGGACCACGACCTCTGGCTGTTCACCCTGCCACTTAAAAATGTTGAGCAGTCGATTCAAGATGTCCTGGACCTTGAACCTGGGAGGCAACTTTCCATCTGAGAATCTCGTTCTATTCACTTACAGGATGTGGGTGTCACCAGCTAAGCCAGCATTTATTGCCCATTCCTAGTTGCCATTGAGAAGGTGGTGATCAGCTGCCCTCTTGAACTGCTGCAGCCCCTGAGGTTGTGGGTACACCCACAGTGCTGTTAGGGAGAGAATTCCATGATTTTGAACAAGTGACAGTGAAGGAACAGTGATACCTTTCCAAGTCAGGATGGTGAGTGCCTTGGAGGGGGATTCCAAGTGGTGGTGTTTCCAGGTATCTGCTGTTCTCGTCCTTCTAGATGGTAGTGGTCATGGGTCTGGAAGGTGCTGCCTTGGGAACTTTGGTGTGTTGTTGCAGTGCATCTGGTAGATCGTACACACTGCTGCAACCGTTCATCGATGGTGGAGAGATTGGACCCTTGTGGAAGTGTCACCAATCTAGAGGGCTGCCTTGAACAGGGTGGTGTCAAGCTTCTCGAGTGCCGATGGAGCTGCACTCATCCAGGTGAGAGGCGAGTATTCCATTACACTCCTGACCTGAGCCTTGTAGATGGTGGACAGGCTTTGAGGAGTCAGGAGGTGAGTTACGCACTGCAGGATTCCCCAGCTTTTGACCTGCTCTGGTAGCCACAGTGTTCATATGGCTGGACCAGTTCAGTTTCCTGTCAATGGTAACCTCTAGGATGTTGATAGTAGGGGATTCAGTGATGGTGATGCTGTTGAATGTCAGGGGATGATGGAGATGGTCATTGCCTGGCACTTGCATAGCTCAAATGTTATTTGTCACTTGTCAGACCAAGCCTGGATATTGTCCAGGTCCTGCTGAACTTGGGTATGAATTGCTTCACTATCTGAGGAGTCACGAACAGTGCAGAACATAGTGCAGTCATCTGTGAACATCCCTGCTTCTGACCTTATGATGGAAGAAAGGTCATTGTTGAAGCACCTGAAGATGGTTGGTTCCAGTACACCTCCCTGAGCAACTCCTGCTCTGATGCCCTGAGGATGAGATGATTGACCTGCAGCCACCACCACCATCTTCCTTTCTGTCAGGTGTGATTCCAACCAGCGGAGAGTTCCCCCCCCCAATTCCCATTGATTCTGTTTTAGCTAGGGCACCTTGCTGCCATACTTGGTCAAATGCTGCCTTTATGTTGAGGGCAATCACTCTCACCTCACCTTTGGTATTTAGCTCTTTGGTCCATGTTTGGACCAAGAAGATGATAAGGTTCAGGAGCTGAGTGGCTTTGATGGAGCTCAAACTGGGCATCCGTAAGCAGGTTATTGGGGCTGCATGATAGCTCTGTTGATGACCCCTTCCATTACTTTGCTGATAAGTGAGAGTAGGCATATAGGGTGGTAATTTGTTGGGTTGGACTTGTCCTGTTTCCTTTGTACAGGACATATCTGGGCAATTTCCCACACTGCTGGGTAGATGCCGGTGTTGTAGCTGTGCTGGAACAGCTTGGCTAGTGGTGCAGCAAGTTCTGGAGCACAAGTCTTCAGGACTATTGCCGGGATATTATCTTGGCCTGTAGTCTTCGCAGTATCCAGTGCTTTCAGCTGTTTCTTGATGTCAAATGGAGTGAATCAGATTCGCTGCAGACCAACATCTAAGGATACTGGAGGCTTCTGGTGGAGGCCAAGCTGGATCATCTACTCAACACTTCCGACTGAAGATTGTTGCAAATACCCAGCCTTATCTTTTGAGCAGATGTGCTCAGCTCCTCTAACATTAAGGATGACGATATCTGTAGTGCCTCCTCCTCCAGTGAGTTGTTTGATTGTCCACCACAATTCACGGCCGGATGTGGCAGAATGTCCTGTCCTCTCCCCTGACTAACGAACCTCCTATCAGCACCATGTGCCTCTTCTTCCCCCTTCCCTTTTTAGCCATACTCAATGCCAGAGACCTGACCACCGAGACTTTCCTCTGTAGTTTAACCCCCCAACAGTATCTAAAGTGATATATCTGCTGTTGAGGGCGATGGCCACAAGGGTACTCTGCACTGACTCCTTAACCCCTTTCCCTTCCTGACTACTCGGACTACCCAGTTTCCTGCACCTTGGGTGTAACTACCCCTTTATATGTCCTGTCTGTCATTCCTTCAACCTGCTGATTGATCTGGAATTCGTCCAGTTCCAACTCAAATCATTAACGCAAATTGTTAGAAGCTGCAACTGGATGTACTTCTCACAGTTGTAGTCATCAGACACTGTGGGTCTCTCTGCCTTCCCTCTTCCCAAGTGGGAGCATTTAACCTGGCATCTCTTCTCTCCTAGCTGAGCAGATAGAAAGAAGGGTAGGAAAAAAACAACTTAACCTAGAGCTTCCCTTTCCTTTGTTTTCTCTGACTGAAGCCTTGAGTAGCTAAACTTTCAAGATCACCACTCTGATGATGGCCACTGTGCTTGCTCCTGCCTTCCTATAATTTGCTCTTGCTAATCAATCCCAAATGCAGAATGGTCTCTGGTCAGAGTTCAAATACAAAGCCACAATCTGATGCTGACAGCGGAGTTGAGTGAAACCCGTCCTCTCAAACTTCTGAAAGCTCTATTCCATTTTCTTCTAAGCATTCATGGGAAAAATAAAGCAGTGCTTTAGAATTTATGAAAAACTATAAATAACAAAGACCGACAAACAGGCAATGAGCAGCAGCGGGCAAACCATGCCAGTAATGAACAGCAGTAAATAAATAACACTGAGTTGCAGAACCATTGAAAATAGAGTCTGTAGGTCTCGGAATCAGATCGCTGAGGTGAATGAAGTTCTTCACAGTGGTTCAGGAGCCTGGTGTTTGTAGGGTAATAACTGTTCACTATAAATGTTAGCATTTGTGCAGCAGTTATTTCATCGCTTTACACTGCCAGTGATGACCAATTAGCGTTCAATTCCTCCCACTGCCTTACATTCTCTTCATGACTATGGGGGTTTCCTGCATGGCCTTCAGTTCCCTCCCACATTCTAAAGACACAGAGTTAGGGTTAGTGAGTCGTAGTCATGCTATGTTGGTCCCAGAAGCATGGTGACACTTGCAGGCTGCGCCTGGCACATCCTCGTGGATTTGATTTGAGGCAGATGGCGCATTTCACTGAATGGGTGACAGGCAGGTTACTGGGGATGAGGTACAAAGCTGAGAAGTGTAAGGTGGAAGTGACAAAGGGCTGAAGAAGATCTGAGCTGATTGTTGAGGACAGTGGACCATGAAATAAAGGTTAGGGGGTGCGACGGGGAACTAGTGAGAGGAATTTGGTGGGTGATGGGCGAAGGAGAGTGAAGAAGGGAAGATTAAGATTAGCTTTATTTGTCACATAATCAAAACATAGTGTGAGGAAAGTGTGAAGTGATGCACTTGGAAGGTTGAACTCGAAGGCAGGAAGGTTTCTTAGCAATGTGGATGTCTTTGGGACCACATCCACAGATCGCTCAAAGTTGCTGCACACGTTGATAGAGTGTATATGTTGTGTCATTAGTAGGAGGATTCGGTTCGAGAACCATTAGGTAATGTTGCAGCTCTATAAAATCCTGGTTAGTCAACACTTGGAGTATTGTGCTCATTTCTGGTCACCTCTGATGCACCATCGATAACTCTCGGAGACCTGAGGCGAGACATAGGCTTTTATTAGCTGGAAGAAAGCACCGTCAGCAGCAAGAGACCACCACACAACATCCTGGAGACTGAGGGAGGAGCAGTGCCTCCAATCGCCTTTATACCGGGGTCTGTGGGAGGAGCCACAGGAGCAGTCAGCAGGGGGCATGTCCAGACAGGTATATGTAGTTCACCACAACCTCATTATAGAAAAGATTTCTAAGTGCAGAAGAGATTTAGCAGGATGTTGCCTGAAGTAGAGAGCTTGTCTTATGAGGATAGATTGAGGGAGTTTGGGTTGTTCTCTTTGGAGCAAAGTAGGTGACTTGATAGAGATGTATAAGATGACAAGAGGCATAGACAGCCAGCGACTTTCTCCCAGGGTAGATGTGACTAATACAAAAGGACAGAATTTTAAGGTGGTTGAAGGAAATTAAAGAGGTGGGTATTTTACACAGATTGGTGGGTGTGTGGAATGACCTGCTAGGCATGTTGGTGGAAGCAGATGCATTAGGGGAACTTAAGAGTTAGTTAGATATGCCCATGGCTGAAAGAAAACTGGAGCACTATGTTTGCGGGAAGTGTTAGGCTGATTTTGGAGTAGGTTAAAGGGTTGGCGTAACATCATGGGTTGAAGGGCCTGTACTGTACTGTATGTTTTATGCTCTGCAAACCAAGATACAGTAAAATACCTATCTTTGCAACCTCTTCTTAGAAATCAAATCATCACTTAGTGCATTGAGCTGAATAGTGCAGAATGCAGAATAATGTTTAACTGCTACAAAGGAAGTGTCATGCTGGTAAAAGAACATTATTAGTCATTCTTAGAGACATACAATTGAGATTTTAAAAAAGATAGAACTTCTGAATATTGATCTTTTGTCAAAATTATCATTGTTCCTGATGAACGTTCCATAATTCTGTTCCTGTCTTTAGTACTATCTAACCAATAGAATATTCCCTGTATTTCCCATCCATGTGTTCACTTAAAAAGTGCAGTGTAATTCTTAAGTGTAGAAACTTAACTAATGTGACAACTGAGTGTCCGCCTGGGAAGATCCCCAGAGAGACATTGAAGATTTTGCTTAACGATTCGAAGATGAGCTTTATTTGTCACAAGTACTTGGGAACATACAGTAAAATGTGTCATTGGCTTCAGACCAAATTAATACTGTGTAAAATGGAGAATTCTCAGCAAGCTTCCAATCAGCTGGTCACAATTAGAAACCTCATAAGTGTTACCCAGCAGCTTGCTTCCATTATAAGCCCCAGAAGGCAGATTACGTGGCAGTTCTAGTAATGCTTCTGACAGGCTCTTCCTTATAAAAGGCATTTTCTTGTATCAAGATGTGTTTTTGCATAAACACAGGCAAGACTGACATTTTAGCTCATAAAGTCGTTACCCACAGCTGAGACCTTTTAGTCCCTGAATCTGCTCTCACTTTCAGCTGTTGTCAAAAGTTGTGCCCTTAACCTCCGGTTATGATGTGAGATACAAACATTTCAAGGTAAATGTCCTTCAACTAACATTCCTCGCTATGTTGACGAAAGTTACACCTCATTGTAAATGGCTTCGACCTAGATTCTCACAGTTAAGGTGACAATTTTTGCTGGTGATGGTCAGTAACTTTAAATTGCTGGGTGTTACCGTATCAGAGGAGCAGTCCTGGGGCCAGCATGTAACTGCTATTTCAAAGTACGCAGAACAGTGCTTCGACTTTCTTGGAAACTTGTGCAGATTTGGTATGTCATCTAAAATATCGACAAACTTCTATAGATGCACGGTGGAGATTATCCTTTTTAATTGCATCACAGTTTGGTAAAGAAACACGGGCGCCTATTAATGAAAAACATAATAGATAGTAGCGGTTACAGCCCAGGGCATCACAGCAAAAGCCCTCCCCACCACTGAGCACATCAAGAAACATGCCACATGAAAGCAGCATCCATCATCAAGGAACCCCCCCATCCAGGACAAGCTCGCTGTCGCTGCTACATTTGGGAAGAAGATACATGAGCCTTAGGCCCCACACCAGCAGGTTCAGGAGCAGTTATCACACATCAACAATCAGGCTCCTGAACCAGTGCGGATAACTTCGCTCTCCTCAACACTCAACTGATTACAGAACACAACCTAGGAACTCACTTTCAAGGACCCCACAACTCGTGCTCTCAGATTGATGGATTTTTATCATTTTTTTTTGCATTTGCACAGCTTGACTTGCACATTTGTTGCTCATTAGTCTTCCTGTGTAGATTTTCATTTATTCTTTTGTATTTCTATGGTCCATTGTGAATTCCTGCAAGAAAATGTATCTCAGGATAGTACGTGGTGACATATGCATACTTTGATAATAAATGTACTTTAAGACTGTTAAAGGCAGAAATGCAGCAAACACCTGAATGCTTAGCATTCTCCTTCATTCTTATCAATTTAAATCATCAACGAGGCCCAAGTAATTAACACTTTAAATAGATGGCAGCTCAGCATATTTATACTTGAATAATTTTTTGTATCTCTATCTGAGATTTTATTGAATCACGGATCAACTTTATACACCGTATACATTTACATTCGTTAAGAATCTGCTGTGCTGTGTTGGCCTGAAATGCAACAAAAAACAGTCAACAATTGCAAAGACTAAAGCTTTGATTACAAAATTTACTTATTGAGATACAGAGCAGAACAGGCTCTCTAGACCCACTCAAGCCGTGCTGCCCAGCAATCCCCCTATTTAAACGGAGTTTAGTAACGAGGCAATTTACAACGATTCATTAACCTACCAACCAGCATATCTTTGGACTGTGGGAGGAAAGTGGAACACCTGAAGGAAACCCACACACTTAAGGGGAGAATTCCTTATGGGCAGTGGCAGAAATTGTGTAAGTTTAAAGTGTGAATATGGAATAAAAAGTGCACAAATGCTAGTATGTACAGTCGGCCCTCCTTATCCACGGGGGATTGGTTCTGGGATCCCCCGCAGATACCAAAAACACGGATGCTCAAGCCCCTTATATAAAATGGCGTAGTATTAGTATTTGCATATAACCTACACACATCCTCCCATATACTTTAAATCATCTCTAGATTACTTATGCTATCTAATACAATGTAAATGCTATGTAAATAATTGCTAATACTGTATTGTTTAGGGAATAATGACAAGAAAAAAAGTCTGTACATGTTCAGTACAGACGCAACCATCATAGCTCTTCTGAGAACGCTGATGCTGCCTCGGCATCAGCCGATCCTGATTCTCCCGTGACCTTTAAGTTCTTGAGGCTGTAGCACTTTACATAGCTAGGCAGTCATCCCTTACTAGCCTTAAACTCCTTCCTCTCACTCACAACACAAGTAGCAAATGAACGAGACGCAAGACGAACAACGCTCAACTTTCAGGTTTTCCCGATTCGCGGTTGGTTGAATCCACACATATGGAACCCGCGAATATGGAGGGACGACTGTATTTGCAATGTAAACAGCATTATAAAAAGTAGCTGAAAGTATCTACAATGCAGTGACTGAGGTAATACTTAGAGGAGGGGTGGAGAAAGTTAACAGAATGGTTGCCAGATTAACTGCCTAGGGAATTTTAAGATGGTGTGAAATTTTTGTTTTAATAGCCCTATAGCACCTTCGAGAATCAATGCAATTGTTTGCCATACTTCCTCTCCAATGAATTATTTGGATCAAACAATGCATCCTGTTCCAAGCTCATCTGCTAGTTATTGTGCCTAGTTCCAGGCAGGAAGCAACTTTCATCTGATTCGAGTCAGGAGGACAGGGGGAGGGAGGGCACAGTACCACATGGCTAAGCCACAGTAGCGTAGCTGTTAGCACGGTATTATTACAGCTCGGGCGATTGTCCAGTAGCACCTAAATCCACAGTGATTAAGTGTTTTGAGAGGTTAGTGATGAAACATATCAGCTCCTGCCTGAGAAATGACTTGGATCCTCTCAAATTTGCCTCCTGGCACAACAGGTCCACAGCAGATGCCATCTCATTGGTTTTTCACTCAACCCTGGAACACTGGATAGTAAAGATGCATGCATCAGAATGATCTTCATCAACTACTTGGTATTCAATACTATCGTCCCCTCAAAACCAACCAATAAGCTTCAAGTCCTTTGTCTCAATACCTCTTTGTACAATTAAATCCTTGATTTCCTCACTTGCAGACCCCAGTCAGTTTGGATTGACAATATCTCCCGCACAATCTCCATTAGCACAGGTGCACCCCAAGTCTGTGTCCTTAGCCCCCGGTCTACTTACGCAGTTCCAATGCCATACTGTATTCCAATTTGCTGAAGGCACCACTGTGTCATCGGCCGAATCAAAAGTGGGGATGAATTAGCGTATAGAAGGGAGACTGAAAACCAGGCTGAGTAGTGCCATAATAACAGCCACTCACTCAGTGCCAGTAAGACCAAGCGGCTGATTATTGACTTCAGGAGGAGGAAACCATGCTTTCTACTAAAACCATCATGCTGAACTTAAATTTCTAGTCATGTCAAGTGCAATACCGTGCAAAAGTCTTAAGCACGCATATATAGCTAGGGCGCTTAAGACTTTTGCATGATACTGCAGTAATTTTACTTATTACACTGCATTGCTGCCACAAAAAAGAAACAAATTTCATGACATATGTAAGTGATGATAAACTTGATTCTGATATGGGTCTCTATTGTGGACTGAGAGTGGGAAGGTGGCAGGGAAATCATGGTTGGAAAAAGGGGAAGGGAGAAGGGTGGGATTGGGAAGCACCAGACAGATATTCGATAATAATCAATGAACCAATTGTTTGTTATCAAGTTACCTTTCCTGGTGTGTCAGGGCTGGGTGGGTCTGCACCCATGCCAACAACAACCCCATCACCCTGCCCTGGCATTGCTTCTCTGCCACCTGCCTCACACCCCTCCTATAGCACTCCTCCCTCATTATTCCCAACATCCTTTGCTCCTGCTAGATTTACAAATTCACTCTCCACTCCATGCTGGCAAATACAATACTGTGCAAATGTCTAAGGTACCTTAGTTATATCAAAGTAAATTTATTAGCAAAGTACACCATAAACAACCTGAAGATTTATTGTCTTGTGGGAATAAATCTATAGAATAATAACCATAATCAAATCAATAAAAAACTGCTCTACTTGGGCATTCAATAAGAAAATAACATATATGCGATTATGCCTTTTGCATAGTTCTGTATGTACTGAGCATTATAGATCAGCAGCGGTGAGATTTTAACAGTGATCTAATTGATTGGAATGCATAATGGATCTAAGACTCCCATGAAAAGTTCCCCTTTACACAGTACGCGTCACTAGCCATGCTTCTGTCCACCAGCCTCTGAAGTCATTCCTTGTGTACTCTGTTTAATCTTTGATCTTCTGTCAGTAGATAAGGCTTTCATGCGGTTTTCTGCCTTACAGTCTGCATTTCCTTGTACACACACTGTACAGTTTCCAGCTTCCCCACTCGTCCTCCTTCCTTCCTAGTGAATTTCTGAGCTCCTCTGTAGCCGTCATGTTTTCTTTCAGGCCCTTCTTTGACATCTATCTTCAATTTTCTTTCCTTCATTTTTTCTGAGAGAAGGCAAAGCTATTCAAAACCAAAGTTTCTTTGAAGCTGATTAGTATTCTACATTGAGCACATTAGGAATTTAGTGAGATTGTCTTTCATCTTATTCTTGGAGCTTGCATTGCAGCAAAGGGAAGAAAAGGCATCAGCATATCTTGCAGAGTCCCAGTGGAAGGTTATGGCTATTGAAATAATAATCTGCGTTTGAGTCTAAAAGCCTTCTTTGATTGCAATGCTTTTCATTTGACAAAGCTCCAAAGTGAAAAGCAACCACTTTTATAAGTAGACTTGAATGGCGTATATGTACTGTTTAGCTCTGTAGTCATGAAAAATTTAACAGAGTACAGTGTAAAATTTTCAAGCACATGTATGTAGCTAGGATGCCTAAGACTGTTGCATAGTACTGTAGTAATTTTATGTATTGCACTGTACTGTTTGTAAGATCTTGCAAGGTGCAATTTGGAGACCAGTTTTGATTTAACTGTTGCCTATAACACAAAAGGTATTTAATTGGCTTTGAATCATTGTCAGACATTCAGGGTCAAGAAGTGCATAAATGTACATACTTTTTCCTTAATGATATAGAACATTAGTCTACCAGTATCTCATCTCATTGCTCAAATTTTGTGCTATCGTATACAGAGAATAACATTAAATTATTGTGCTTATTTACATTTATCTCTCTCTTTCAATTTGTTTGGCTAGGATCCTTTCATTAGACCATAAGACATACAGTGCTGTGCAAAAATCACATTTATATAGCTAGGGTGCCTAAGACTTTTGCACAGTACTGCAGTAATTTTATGTACTGCACTGTACTTCTGCAGTAAGTAAAAACAAAATTGATGACGTATGTGAGTGATGATAAACCTGATTCTGATTTGGGTCTCTACTGTGGACTGAGAGTGGGAAGGGGGCAGGGAGAGGGGTATCATGGGTTGGGAAAAGGGGGAAGGGAGAGCGAGGGAGTGGGAGGCACCAGAGAGATATTCTGTAATGATCAATTAACTAATAGCTTGGAATTAAATGACTTTGCCCAGTGTCTCATGGCTGGGTGTGTTTAGACCCATGTCACCCCTGACCAGGCACTCCCTCTCTGCCACCCGTCCCACACCTCACCATTCCCAACATTCTTTGCTCCCGCCAGATTTACAAACTTGCTCTCCACTCCATGATGACAATTGCAGTACCATGCAAAAGTCTTGGCCACCCTGTCTATGTAAATGTGCCTAAGACTTTTGCACAGTACTGTACCTCTTGCCCTCATCTTGACCGCCAAGTTTACACACCGTTCTGTATATACACGCAGGTGGATTTAGAGGTGGCACATAGTGTAGCGGTTAGTATAACAATTAGTTCAATGCTGTTAGAGAAATGAGCAACTTGCGTTCAATTCCACTGCAGTCCGTACTGAGCGTGGACGTTCTCCTGGTGATGTGTGGATTTCATCCAGTGGCTCTGGTTTTGCCCCGCATTTCAAAGCGTTTAGGTTAGTAGGTTCACTTGTCGTGTGTGTAATTGAGCAGCGCAGGCTCATTGGGCCAGCAGGGCCTGCAACTGTGTTGTATCTCTAAATTAAAAAAAGGTATTTTCAAGGTAAAGATTAGCTTCTTTTGTCATAGGTAGGCCAAAAATACAGTGAAATGGCTTATTTGTGTCAACGGACAACATAGTCCAAGGATTGTGCTTGGGCAGCCTGCGAGAGTCACCATGCTGCCTGTGCCAAACTAGCATGCTGTGGGAAGAAACCAGAGCACCCACAGGAAACCCACAGTGTCACAGGGGATGGGGGGACATAAGAAATGCTTACAGAGAGTGGTGGAATTGAACTTGGGCCACTGGCATTATATTAAATGCCTTGCTACCTCAATTCCGATCCAAATATTTCCAGTGTGACTGAACTGCGAACACAGAACTGCTCTTTCTTTCTCTGCTGTGTCCATGGCTGTGCCCCATTCAAAGTATGCAAGGACCCAAACCCAAACCAGTCCTGATGCCCGAACAAGTAAGGTGGTGAAGAAGATATATGGCTCGTTTTCCTTCACTGGTCAGGGCAGAGAATTCAAAAGCTAGGACACTATTATTAAAATAAAGATATAGCTTTATTTGTCTCATGTATATCAAAGTTTCAAAACAGACAGTGAAATGTGTATTCTGCATCACAAATGTGTTGGTGGTTCTATTTAATTAGGAATTTGAGGAGGTTTCGCATACCGTCCAAGACTGTAGCAAGTTTCTACAGATGTGCTTTGGAGAGGATTCTGCCAGGCTGTGTCACGGCCTGGTGTGGAGACTCCACTGCACAGGACTGACAGGAGGTTGTTGACTCAATCATCTCCATCAAAGACTCTAACGAAGACATCTCCAAAGTCATTGTCTCAAGAAGGTGGCATCCATTATTAAGAGCTCTCACCATCCAGGTCATGACCTCTTCTCATTACTACCATCAAGGAGGAGGTACAAGAGCCTGAAGACCCACACTCAACAATTTAGGAACAGCTTCTACCCTCAAACTTACTGATTTCTGAGTGGACCATGAATCCACAAACAACCTCATTTATTCCTTTATTTATTTTGTTTATTTCTGTAATTTATAGATTTTTATGCCTTTGCCCTGTACTGGTGCCACAAAACAATAAATTCCGTGGTATATGCCTTACAAATAAAACCTGATTCTCATCAATCTGGTTATCTAGTTCTGAATCAAGTAATCACAGGACCTGCTCCTAACTGCCACCTAGTGGATGAACCTGTGTAAAGTTATGTCTGTTAGCTTTATTAAACACAGAATAACAAAGTAGAAATTAAATATTATGAGTCAGCAAGTCATACTGAAATGCAGAATTTGAAAGAATATTAAATTGCAGCTTTTTATACTTACATTCTTTATTTATTTTCCTATTTACATTACTGAGCAATGTTTTCCCTCTATTAAATTACTTCTAGCCATATAAGCACCTTGGCTACTAGAGTAGGTCAAAGGCTGGGAATCCTGCAGGATATAACTCACCTCCACAAAGCCTGTCCACCATCTACAAGGCTCAGGTCAGGAGTGTAATGGAATACTCGCCACTCACCTGGATGAGTGCAGCTCCATCAACACTCAGGAAGCTCGACACCATCCAACACAAGGCAGCCCACTTGATTGGTACCCCTTCCACAAGCGTCCAATTCCCTCCACCAAAGGTTTCAAAGGCAACACGAGTGAGTCTGCAGATGCTGAAAATAAATAAAAACACAAAATGCTGGCAGAACTCAGCAGGCCAGACAGCAAATATGGGAGGAGGTAGTGACGACGTTTTGGGCCGAAACCCTTCATCGGGAGATGAAGGTTTCAAAGGTACATTTAATGTCAGAGAAATGTATACAATAAACATCCTGAAATGCTTTTCCTTCGCAACCGTCCATGAAAACAGAGGAGTGCCCCCAAAGAATGAATGGCAGTTAAACGTTAGAACTCCAAAGTTCTCCCCCCAGCCCCTCTATCTCCCGCGCATAAGTGGCAGCAAGCATCGATCCTCCCTCCCCCCACTGGCAAGAGAACGCATCAGCACCCGCCACCGAGCACTCAAGCGTGCAGCAAAAGCAACAGCAAAGACACAGACTTGGTTACTCCAAAGACTACTCGTTCACCCAGTATTCAACATAACACAGGTTTTCTCTCTCTCCCTAATAAGGGAGAAAGAGGCATCTCCGTTTCACAGTGAGAGGGGAGACATAACAAACAACTCGCTGATCTACGATGTTAAAAGTCTGTTGTGTCGCTTTTTCAGAGCTCTCTGCCCAAAGATCTCAGGTCTCTGGGCATACAGCCACAGATCTCCCACAAAACACCGCTCTGGCACGCTGACCTTCGATCCACCCAACTCCAGAGGCCTGAGATCCTGGGCCTCCAAAAGCAAGCTGAACCCTTAGGTGGTGCCCTTGGCACGTCAGATAACAGCCGGTCATGACACCCTGAGAGGGGGTCCCATTCCTGCAAAGAACCAAAGACAGCATGTAACTCCAGGTCAGGGTCTTTAAAAGAGATATTTAATAGAGATATTGAAGATGGAAATAGAGCTATTTTCGAATATGCAAACAAAGGAGTAGCTGTTTAGCACCATCTTGACTAAGCTCTGCCCTCCAATCATTTATCGTCATTCCTTCATTGTCACTGGGTCAAAATCATGGCAGCACTGTGGGTATACCTACACCTCAGGGGCCGCAGCGGTTCAAGAAGGCAGCTCATCACCACCTTCTCAAGGGCAACTAGGGATGGGCAATAAATGCTGGCTTAGTTGACAATGCCCAAATCCTGTAAATGAATAAATTAAAAAAATGTATCTAGATCAGGAGTTTCGAACCTTTTTTATGCCATGGACCTTGATCATTAACCGAGGGGGTCTGTGGACCACAGGTTCAGAGCCCCGATGTAGAGTAATTTTTCTTCTTTTGAGCAAGGTTCTTTACTTTTAAATTCTCCAAATCCTCTGCGGGTTTGCCTGCATCCTGTCAAGTCCAGCATCCTAACCATTGAACTTCAAATTGCACTTCACCATCTCTACCTGGTTGGCCACAATATTCACTTGCCTGGCACAACAGTTCTGAAACTGGCACTTTCTTTTCAAGATTTCAAGATGGATTTCTACCATTTCCAGTACCTAAGTCTAAGGAGAACAAAGTATTTGTTTCTCTGGATCTGATCTAAATATGCTTACTGTAATTCATTTATTTAGTTTTTTTTTCTACATTTATCATGCACTGCATTGCACTGCTGCCACTATGTTAACAAATTTCACAATATATGTTGGTGATATTAAACCTGTTTCTGATTCTGATGTATCACAAAAATACATATAAGATAGCTTGCAAACATAGATTGTATATCCATAGGGTAATGTAAAGTAGTGTTGGTGGGGTCATGGAGGGGTGGGTTAGTGGGTGGAGGTGTAGATCAGCTTTACTGCTTCAGGAAATAAACTGTTGTTAAGTCTGGTGGCCCTGGTGTGGATGCTACCTAGCGTCCTCCCTGATGGGGCAAACAGTCCATGAGCAGGGTAGATGGGATCCTTCATGATGTTGCTGGTCCTTTTCTGATACCTCCCTGAGCTCCATCATAGCAAAAGTAAATACTTCAAAGATGTTCTCAAAGTCCTCTTGAAAAATTGTAAAATTGGAGACCTCTGGCCTGGGAATATTCAAAATACCTGAGACACCTGTTACAAAGCTATACATATTAAATGTTATATTTTCTTGTAATTTGTTAAATTGTACATTATTAAAGATAAGCTTTATTTGTCACAAGTACATTGAAACATACAGTGGAATATGCCACTGATGTCAACGACTAACACAGTCTGAGTTCCTCGGAGCACCTCGAGGAAACCTGTAGGTCATGACCAGCATCCCAACCACTGAACTCCTTACAGACAGTGGCAGGAATTGAACCCATGTTGCTGGGGCTGTAAATCGTTGTGCTAACCATTACACTACCATCCTGCCCCACTTTGACATACCTTACATTACTTAACATAGCTCCAATATAAAAATATAGAAAGAGTTCTGAGATGATCTGCTTTGGTTTATCTGGAAAGTTCAAGGGTATGGATGAGAGGTGACTCGATAAAGGCGTTTAAGATTATGAGAGGCATAGATACTGCGGATTGCCAGCACCCTTTTCCAGATGGAGGACATACCAGAGGAGGGTATCTGTTTAAGGTGACTGGAGGAAAGTTGAGGGGAGATGGTAGAGGTAGTTTGTTTTAAGCAGGAAGGGGTGAGTGCCTACAGTGCAATGCAGGGAGTGGTGATAGAGGCAGACATGTTGGGGACATTTTAGAGACTCACAGATAGGCACATGGATGTAAGTGAAATGGAGGGTTTGGGTTTGTGTAGGAGAGGAGGTTTAGGTTGTTTGTGGAACAGGTTAAAATGTTGGCACAAAGGCCCTTACTGTGCTATGCTGTTCTATGTTTTATTTTAAATATCAAGAATAACTATTCATAAAATTGTATTATTTTGCAAAAATTTGTCTCTCTAATGTAAATTATTTGTAAGAAAGCAAAGCTCCCCTCCTGTTCTATTTACTCTTCCCTGAGCTGGCAATGTTGTGAAATGGAGAGGTAAAACAGACATCTTCAGATACCTCCCATGTTCAGTTGCTCTCCCCTAATAAGTGACATCTAACAAGCAATAATCTGCTTCATCATTTAAATCTTCCCCCAAATCAGTCCCAGGATAAGTGTTAACAGCATCTTTATTCTTTCCTACATAAATAACGTAAAATTACAAGATGGCACTGGTGAAAAATGGCGACATTTTGCAGACCGCTAGCAAAACTTATGAATGTATTTCTTCTGAACTACTCTCACTGCAATCTGCAGCCTGTAATTTCCATTTAAGTAACATACTTTTCAACCATATAGTGATTAAGAACTCCAAGCCAGACTAAAACAGCAGGGCATAAAACATTCTCTACCAAGTATCTTGTTAGCAAATATACAGTTGCTGGAGACACATTGTGGATTTAAAGGCAAAATTTCTGTATCAGAGGGAAGTAAGGAATTGCTGCAGTCTCATGGAGACGTGGCTCACGTTGGATTTGGAACTCAGATACGCAGGATGGACTGGACTGCTGCTTCAGAGAAGGCAAAGGGTTGGGGTCTGTGTCTCATGATAAAATCTGTCATGCTCAGATGCAGCAGTCTTGTCACATTCTTGTTCCCCTGACCTGGAACATCTAATGATTAAGTGCTGACAATTCTACTTATCAGGAGAGTTCTGCCATGTGTTCCTGACTGCAGTTTACCAGTCAAATACTGACGTTAAACATCCGCTGGAAGTACTGAGCGCTGCCATCAGCAAACAATAAACAGTCCACCACAAAGCCTTTCAGGTCATTGTTGGAGACTTCAGTTAGGCCTGTTTGAAGAAATATCTCTCCAATTAACATCAACATATCACCTTCTGCACCAGGGATCCCAACACACTTAACCACTGCTATACTAGCAAAAGGAATGGCTGTCATTGGAAACCTAGACCACACTTTGGGAAATCTGTATACTTGGCTGCTCTCCTCCTACCTCTACACAGGCAGGGGCTAAACAGGAAGGCTCCAGAGATAAGGACCACAAAAATGTGGTCACGGGAGGCAGAGGAGTGGCTATGGGATTGCTTCAAGTCGATGGACTGGGCCGTGTTCAAGGACTCATCAGAGGATCTGAACAAATACACCACTGATTTTATAAATCAGTTGCAGACGACTGTGTCCCCACAAAATCATTCAGCGTCTTCCCCAGCCAGAAGTCCCAGGTGAACCACGACATCACAATCTGCTGAGTGGAATTCACATCTGGTGATCAATTAAAATACAAGAGCTACAAGTTTGATCTTTGGAAAGCCATCTCACATGCAAAGTGACAATCCTAGACTAAATGCGAATCACTGATAGATGTTCAACAGCAGTGCAGGGCTTGAATGTTATCACCTCCGATGAAGTAAATCCAAGCAACACGGGTAACAAAGAGGTTTCACTCCCAGATGAGTTCAATACCTTTTAAGTTTGCTCTGATTGTCAAAACATGGAGAAACTTTCATGAGCTCACACGGGCCCCCAGTGGCCCTATGATTTCAGTCTCTGAGGCTGATGTGAGAGAGTTCTTCAGGAGCACATGTAACCAAACTGTCCAGATGGGGTAGCTGACTGAGTACTAAAGCCTGTGCTGATCAACTGGAATAATTCCCAGAGCTCTCTGTTCCAACACACTCTCCGAGCCCTGGTTGGAGATCCTGAAGAGCACCACTCACACTTGTCTGCATTAAATTCCAGCTGGTCCAGATCCTGCTGCAAGTCGTGATAGTATTCCTTGCAGTCCACTACCCCCAATCTTGGTGTCATCTGCAAATTTGTTGGTCCCAGTTTACTACATTGTCATCCAGATCACTGATATAGATAACAAGCAACAGTGGACCCACCACCAGTCCCTGTGGCATACCACAAGTAACAGGCTTCTGGTCAGAAAGGCAATCATCTACTACCACTCTCTAGCTTCTTCCACAAAACCAATGTCTAATTAAATTTACAACCTCATCTTGAATGCTGGGTAACTGAACCCTCTTGACCATCATCCCACGTGGAACCTTGTCAACTGCCTTGCTAAAGTCCAAGCAGACAACATCCACTGCCTTGATCAACTATCCTGGTTACTTCCTCAAAAGTTTCTATAAATTGACTTGCCACACACAAAGCCATGTTGACTATCCCTAATCAGTCCATGTCTATCCATATACTCATTTATTTGGTCCCTTAGAATACCTTCCAATAACTGTCCCACTAATTATGTCAGGATCACTGACTGGCCTATAATTTCCTGGCTTAATCATAGAGTCTTTCTTAAACAATGGTAGAGCATTCACCATCTTTCAGTCCTCTGACACCTAACCTGAGGCCAAAGATGTTTGAAATAACTCTGCTAGGGCCCCTGCCATATCTGCACCTGTCTGGCACAGCCTTCTGGTCAAGATGGCACCTGCATACAACACTTCTGCATCTGACATCTGGATAGATCATGAAACCATATATTTCACTTCTTTTATGCCTTTTACGTTTGCTTTCATCTTGGATATGATTCTGGGTCTGTTGGAGCCTGTGATTTGCTGTTCAGAGTTTTCCACCATTCTGTAGTTTCCAAGAGGATTCTGGGAGGCAGAGGTGATGAGCATGGGCAGGCTGCGGCGCGGGGCAGGAGCCAATGCCTGACTCCATTTCGCCGATTAAAGCTTCCATTGTTCGCTAATTAAAGTGACATTGGAGCCTGAAGCATCAAAGCGAATGTGGAAGTTTGGAGATTGTTTGGGTGCTTCAGCGCTTTGCAGTCTCTGAGAAGATTTCGGGAGACTGAGGCAGCCTGCGTGGACTTCCTGACAGGTGGACTGTGGGATGCGGCACATGCCAATGTTTGACTCCATTTCGCCAATGAAAGCTTCCATTGTGCGCCGATTAAAGTGACGACGGAGATCAAAGAATCAAAGCGAGTGTGGAGGATGCCTATCTTTTGATCACTCTGCTACAGGGAGGAAATGTTTGCCTCTGGGCCCGGAGAGTGTTCCCAGATTTTCTGTGTTTTAGATGTGGACGGACTATAGAGTGTTTTTGTCTTATAGGTACTTATATCATGTGTTTTTTGCTCAACCTTTCTTTGTTTTTTAGTGTGGGGAGGGGTTAGGGGTTCGATTGCACCTGTTCCATTTTTATTCGTTTTTTTTGTGCAGGGAGAGGTATTTGGGGGTTGCTGATTGTGCTGCCTTTGTTCCCTCTCTTGGTTTCATGGCTACCTATAGAAGAAGAATTTCAGAGTTGTATACTTCGATAATAAATGAACCTTTGAATCACCGGATCCAAGGGAACACCTTGTCAGTTCCTGGGGAATTACCCACCCTAACCTGCCCCAAGACAGCAAACCTCCCCTCCTCTGTAGTCTGCATATGGTGCATGACTTCACTGTTGGATTGTTGTAGTTTCTGACTGCACCTCCCAATTAAACACAGATGTAAAAATCCCATTGAGGATCTCCCCCATCTTCCAACTCCACACATAGATGACCACTCTGATCAGAGGACCAATTTTGTCCTTTGCTATCCTCTTGCTCTTAATATATCTGTGGAAGCTCCTTCACCTTGTCCATTACAGCAACCTCATGTCTTCTTTTACCTCTCCTGATTTTCTTTTTAAGCGTTCTCTTGCATTTCTAATACTTCTCAAGTACTTTGTTTATTTACTGTCTGCCTATGCCTACTGTGTATATCCTCCTTTTCCTTAACCAGGACCTCAATATCTCTTGGAAACCAGCTACCTTTAAGTTTTATTCTTACAGGAACGTACAAACTCTTGTCTCTCAAAATTTCACTTTTGAAGTCTCCCACTTACCAAGCACACATTTGCCAGAAATAACCTATCCCAATCCACGCTTGCCCAGATCCTTTCTGATAGCGTCATCAGTGGCTTTTCTCCAATTTAGAATCTCGACCCAATGTCCAGACCTATTCTTTTCCATAACGACCTTGAAGATAATGCATAATGATCACTAGATGCAGAGTTCCCCTGCACAAACTTCTGATATCTGTCCTGTCTCATTCCCTAATAGGAGATAGTATCATTATCTCTCTCTTTGGGACTTCTAAGTACTGATTAAGGAAACTTTCCTGAACAGATTTGACAAACTCTTTCCCATCCAGCCCTTTTACAGTATGGAAGTCCCACTCAATATATAGAAAGTTAAAATCACCTACTATCACAACTTTATGTTTCTTGCAACGGTGTGCGAGTTCTCTACAAATTTGCTCCTCTAAATCCTGAGGAATAGTAGGTAGTCTATGTAGTGGGATTAAGATCTTATTTACATGTTTGTACCTTTCTTATTTCTCAGTTGTGCCTATAAAGCCTCACTAGATGAGCTCTCCAGTCTTACCTGACTGCGCACTGCCCTGACATTTTCACTGACTCATAATGCCACCCCTCTCCCTTTAATCACTCCTGCTCTATCAGGCCTAAAAAACAATGGAACCCCTGAACATTGAGCTACCAGTCCTGCCCGTCCTGCAACCAAGTGTCTCATTAATGGCTATAATGTCATAATTCCACGTGCTGATCCATGCCCTAAGTTCATATGCCTTTTCAACAAAACTCCTTCCATTGAAATATACGCAGCTCAGAACCCCAGTCCCAGCATGTTCAACATTTTGATTACTGACCTTGTATGTACGCTTCCTAACCTACAGAACCACTCCACTATCTGTTCAGGTGCTCTGGTTCCCAACCTCTACAGCTCCAGTTTAAATCCCCCCCTCCCCCCCCCCCCCGTTTAGCATTAGAACCCCTTCCTTCTAGGATATTAGTCCTCATCCAGTTCAGGTGCAAGCTGTCCCACATTCCCTGGAAGAGAGTCCAATGATCCAAAAATCGGATTCTGTCTTTCCTGCACCAACTCCTTAAGCACATGTTAAACTGTGTGATCTTCCTAGTTCTGTTTTCACTAGCACATGGTATGAATGATGATCCTGAGATCACAACGCTGGAGGTCCTGTCCTTTAACATAGCACCTAACTCCCTGAACTCACTTTGCAGTACCTTGTCACCCATCCTACCCATAGCATCGTTACTGATAAGGACCACAACCTCTGGATGCTCACTGGCCCAGTTAAGAATGCTGTGGACTAGATCTGAGATATCTCTGATCCTAGCACTCAAGAGGCAACAAACCACCCAGGAATCATTTAAAATGCTTTAGATCCGAGATCTTTGTATCTGCATTATTCACAGTGGGCTGAAGAATTGCCAATGTTGTTCCCTTGTCTAGGAAGGGCGATAGATGCAAACTGTGAACTCCCCGTTGGAGGCGAAGTACCTCCAAAGCCCAGAGCTCAAAGTACATTTATCATCCAAGCATGTATACATGATACAATCTTGAAACTCATCTCCTTACAGGACGCCACAACAGAAAAAACCTGAAATAACCCATTAAAAAAAGACAAAAAAAAAATCACCCAGTGTGCAGAGAGGGAAAGTAAAACACAAATCGTCCAAACAATGAAAGCAAGCAACAGCGTTCATATTGAAAGCGAGTCCATAGACATGAAGCCCAGAGCAGTCACAGCCACAGCCACAGCCTCAGCCTCAGCCTCAGCCTTAATGCTGAGCTTGTAAACACAAAGCCTGGAACAGCCGGAGCAGGCCATGATCTTCAACAAATCCATCTCTTTCACAGTCTCTCATTTATTGTTCTGTTTATATGTTCAATGATTCCTAAATTTGTGGATTATATTTCACTGCTTCTCTCCAATATCTAATATCCTCAATGATACCTGCACTGTTCCCAGTAAGGTGCCTTAAATGATCTGATTTGATAGATTTTGGCAGTCCTCATCCAAGAAATGTCTCCCACATTAATATCTTATGTAATTAGAATAGTAGAAAAACTTCAATTCATCTTGCAAACTTTTTCACCAGGATGTGACAGTGCTTATTCCCCCTGAAGAAGGCATCCAATTAACTCTATTTCTACATACTGTCATGGTGCGTCTGATCTTTGAAAACGCCTTAGAAGTTCTCTCCTTATTTGTAGCTCAGGATTACGAACAGCACAGATCAAACAATTTGTGATAAAATCCTTTGCATTCTCATCCTGATAAGCCTGCCACTCCACGGCAATCACTCTGTTTAATCAGTAATCATTTCTGATGAGATTTTCTATTATTCCATCTTCCTTGTGCAATGTCTTTGTCAGTCTTTCCCTTCCCTGTGTCCCTTTCCTATTTAATCTCTGCCAATTTATTCATCAATCTTGTGAATATGACATTCTGTCCTGAAGCTTTACATGCTTCTGCTGTTTTCTGACAGTTGTGAATCTTTTCCTTTTACATGTCATTCTTTCACTTTTTACATTTTATGTTTCCTTTAAAAATTCAAGTACCTTCTCCAGTATTTTGGGACTGATGGCTGTGTAGCCAAGTTTAAAGACAACTCAAAAGATAGGTAGAGGGACAGGTAGTGTTGAGGAAATGGGTAGTGTTGCAGAAGGACTTAGGCAAATTAGGAGAATGGTGAAGAAATAGCTGTGACAGGGAAGTGTTTGGGCTTACACTTTGGGAGTACAAATAAAGGAGTTGACTATTTTCGAAATGGGGAGCGAGTTCAGAAATCAGAGGTGCAAACAGAATTTGGAGTTCTTGAGCAGGATACCCTAAAGATAGGCTTAAAGCTTGAGTTGGTGGTGAGGAAGGCAAATGCAAATCTCAGCATTCATTTTGAGAAGACTGGAATAGAAAAGTGAAGATGTAATGCTGAGGGAATTTACGGAAATGGTCAGACTGCACTTGGAGTATTGAGAGCAGTTTTGGGCCCTTTATCTAAGAAAGGTTGTACTGGCATTTAGATGATGCAGGAAAGGTTTGCTAGAATGACTAAAGTCTGGGAATGAGGAGTTTTTAATGACTCTGGTCTTGTACTCACTGGAGTTTGCCTGTGGAATGTGGGAACAAATCAGAGCATCTGTTGGAAACCCACACAAACATAGGGAGAACGCATAACAGACAGTGGAAGGATTCAAACCCCTATCAGTGCTTGTTGGTGCTGTAAAGCAATTACACTAACCACAGTACCACTGCATTGTCCCAACTCATGACTTATATAGCAGAACACTTTTTTATATATTTATTGAAACTAAGTACCACTTGCAGTAACATAATGTAAACTGTTACAAGTAATGTAAAACACAAGAAACGACACAAGTGTTGAAATTTTTGCAAAGGAAATGGTACAAGCTACTATAAAATATAGAACAGAGAGCATAGAACTTTAAAGCACAGAAGAGGTCTTTTGGTTTGAGAGGTTGCTACTCTAAGATCAATCTAACTCATCCCTCCCAAATAGCCCTCCATTATTCTTTCACCAATATGCTTATCTAACAGTCTGTTAAATGTCCCTAATGTATCTGTCTCCATCACCTCCCCGATAGTGTGTTCCAGGCATAAGACCATAAAATAAGAGACATAGGAGCAGAATCGGGCCATTCAGCCCATCGAGTCAGCTCCACCATTCCATCATGGCTGATCCCAGATCCTACTCCACACCTGTCTTCTCACCACATCCTTTGATGCTCTGACCGATTAGGAAACGGTCAAGTTCCCTGTTAAATATACGCATGGACTTGGCCTCCACCACAGTCTGTGGCAGAGCATTCCACAGATTTACTACTCTCAGGCTAAAAAATAAGCTCCTAACCTCTGTACTAAAGGGTTACCACTGTTTTGAGGCTGTGCCCTCTAGTTCTGGATACCCTGACTATATGAAATATCTTCTCCACATCCACCTGCTCTAGTGCTATCAACTTTCAGTAGGTTTCAATGAGATCCCCCACATTCTTCTAAGTTCCAGTGAGTACAGGTCCAAAGCTGCCAAATGTTCCTAATATGTTAACCCCTTCATTCCTAAAACCACCCTGTGAACCTCCTCTAGACTATCTCCAATGACAACACATCCTTTCTGAGATATAGGGCCCAAAACTGTTGACAATACTCTAAGTGCAGCCTGAGTAGTGCCTTATAAAGCCTCAACATCATCTCCTTGCTTTTTATTCTATTCCCCTTGAAGTGAATGCCAACATTGCATTTGCCTTCTCTACCACAGACTCAACCTGTGAATGAACATTCTTGGAGTCTTGCACCAGGCCTCCTAAGTCCCTCTGCACCTCTGATGTTTGAACGTAGAGAGCATTTACCACTTTCTCTGACGTTCCCTTTCCCAATACCTTCCTCCAGTCACTTCAGAGTTATGTCCTCTGGTATTAGCTATTGCTGCCCTCAGTTTGTCCATTCAATCCATGGCTTTCATCTTGTACACATATCAAATTACCTCTCATACTCCTTCACACCAAGGAGAAATGTCCTAGCTTGCTCAATCTATCCTCATAAGTCATGCTCTCTAATCCAGGCAGCATCCTGGTAGAGCTCCTCCGCATCCTTCCTATAGGGAATTGGTCAGAACTGAACACAACATTCCATGTGTTGTCCAGCCGGGGATTATACGGCTACAACATTACCTCACGTTATTTTAATTTCCAGTAAGAGTAAGCTGACCTTCCTGAAACAACAGCTGCCTGTAGTGTTCAAAGTTCAAAGTGCTTTTATTATTGAAGTATGTATGCAGTATACAACCTTGAGATTCACCCTATCCACAGACAACTACAAAACAAAGAAAACTATGGAACGCATTTAAGGAAAACATCAACCCTCCCCACGCACAGAAAAAATCAAGTTTAATGAAGCTACATTACATCTTTTACAAAATAAAGATATTTATTTATGTATTTGTGGATACAGCACGGTAACAGGCCCTTTCAGTCCAGTGATGCCCAATTACACCCATGTGACCAATTAACCTACTTTCAAATGTAGATGGAAACCAGAGCACCCGGAGGAAACCTACATGGTCACAGGGCGAACGTGCAAACTCCTTACAGACAGCAGCAGTAATTGAACAGGCCACTGGTGCTGTAATAGCATCACACAACCATGCCACCTCAACCAATTTACCAAATACGCAGACGATGTCAGAGATCAGGATTCAATGCAGGTCTCTGGTACTGTGAGGAAGAATAGTAATTAACTGTGCCACGGTGATATCTTTCCCTTAGCGGAAGCTTAATACAGTTTAAATATAATTTATGCGAAAGGAGAAGCAGATTCAGCTTTTAAGATCCAATAAAACTCTCCGGAGTCTCATTCTATTCTCGTTACAGGTTATGTCGACGTGGCTCTGATTCCGGAGGGAGCAAGAGATATTCGGGTGGAAGAGATAGCTGAAGCAGGCAATTTCTTAGCCTTGAGAAGTGAAGATCCAGAGAAATATTTCCTCAATGGAGGGTTTATAATTCAGTGGAATGGAGACTACAGTGCAGCGGGAACAATATTTAAATATGAAAGAAATGGTAATCTTGAAAATCTAACTGCACCAGGACCCACAAAAGAACCTGTCTGGATTCAGGTAATTCATGCTTGAGCAAAAACTATAAAATAGTCAAAATGGCAAAACTGGTAAATTTGCAATGCTAATTCAAAATAATCTTAGTTTTGCAGCATTTACTGTATATTGTACTGATGTTCAGGAGATGAATCCTAATGAAGGGTCATGGCTGAAACGTCAACTGTTTATTCCCCTCCGTAGATGCAGCCTGAACTGCTCTGTGTATGTTGCTCTGGATTTCCAGCAACTGCAGAATCCGGTATTTATATGTTGGTTAATGAACACAGAGTGCCTGATAGACTGAAGTGTGCGTGGGCAGAAAATATCTTTTCATCTGTTCATTAACACAAAAGATTCTGCTGCTGCTGAAGATGCTGATTCACTCACTCACACCACCCCCCTCCCCGCCCCTGAAGGAATCCAGGCAACATCTATGGAGGGGAATAAACAATCAAAGTTTTGTGCTGAGACCCCTCATCAGGACTGGAAAGGACGGGGTCAGAAGCCAGAATAGGAAGGTGGGGGAGAGAGTGAGGAGAATGAGACCAATTGAAGGGGAACATGAGAGAGAAGGTGATGGAGGAGGGGAATAAAGTATGAAGCTGGACAGGATAGGTGGAAGAGGAGAAGGATTGAAGAAGAAGAAGAAATCTGATAGGAGAGGACAGTGAACCATGAAATAATGGGAAGCTTGGGGGGAGCCAGAAGGAGATGATGGATAGCCATTTGCCTTTTCTCTTTTTTTCATTCCTCACCTGCCCATCTGCTCCCTCTGGTTCTCCTCCTCCTTGCTTTTCTTCTATGATCCACTGTCCTCACCTATTAGATTCTTTCTTTTCAGCTGTTTTCCTTTTTCACTTGTCCCCTGGCTTGGAGAGATCCACTGAGCCAACCTGATGTTTTCTGTCACAGATGTCGCATGACCCACTGGGTCCCTCCAATAAATTATTTGTTACTCCAGTATATATCCAGTTGTGTGCAAAATTCTGAAAGGTTTCTAAATTACATCCATAGCTGCAAACAATTTAGTATTTAATTGTTTAAAAAAGGAGATCCTGAAGTGCCTATCAGAACCTTGAGATCTGAAGTAAAAGAGATGAGGTGAATGAGATGAGTTATTGTTGTTTTGTCATAAGCAATTTTCTGTTTGAAATATTTTAGAAAAAGGCTTATGATGTAAGATTAAAACAATTATTGAACATCTAAAATTTATATAAAAAGTGAAACTCTCCTAAATACAAAGTAGAAAGTTGGTTATCAAATAGACATTTGCAGAGAAGTATATACCACCACCAACAAAATGATCAAGCTGTTCCCTTCCATCTTTGTCTTGAATTTCCTTTACTTAGCATCAACTTCAAGTTGATATGGTTGGTAAGAAGGCATATGGTGTGTTGTCCTTTATTAGTTGGGTGATTGAGTTTAAGAGGCACAAGGTAATGTTGCAGCTCTAAACAGCCATGGTTAGACCACTCTGAGAATATTGTGTTCAGTTCTGGTACTTTGTTATAGGAAGGATGTGGAAGATTTAGAGAGGGTGCAGAGATTTGCCAGAATGCTGCCTGAATTAGAGATAATGTTCAAAGAGTGAACCTAGGCTTTTCTCTTTAGAGAAAAGGAGGACAAAAGGTGACTTGGTAGAGGTCTACAAGATGATAAGGGATATAATTTGAATGGACAACCAAATACTTTTTGCCAGGGCATAAACTTCTAATACAAGGGTTAGGGTTAGGGTTCATATGTCTATGAAGGTTCTCAGTCATCCAGGTCATTGTCTATCAAGCAGTAGTAAATCAAGGCAACTGGACGTTGTGTTGTCTAGTAGATGTTTGCCACTCATCCAAGAGGCTTCTTCAGTTCTAATCCATGATGGGTAGTCTTCTTGTTTATAAACTCTGTGAGTTTATGAAGGAGTTGGTTGTTGACTTCAGAAGGATTAGCGGACTGCATGACCCCATCTATATCGGTGGTGCGCAGGTGGAACAGGTCAAGAGCTTTAAGTTCCTCGGGGTGAATATCACAAATGACCTGACTTAGTCTAACCAAGCAGAGTCCACTGCCAAGAAGGCCCAAAAGCGCCTTTACTTCCTGAGAAAGCTGAAGAAATTTGGCCTGTCCTCTAAAACCCTCACTAATTTTTATAGATGCATCGTAGAAAGCATTCTTCCAGGGTACAACACAACCTGGTATGGAAATTGTCTTGTCCAAGACCGAGAGAAGCTGCAGAAGATCGTGAACATAGCCCAGCACATCACACAAACCAATCTTCCATCCTTGGACTCACTTTACACCGCACGCTGTCGGAGTAGTGCTGCCAGGATAATTAAGGACACGACCCACCCAGCCAACACACTTTTTGTCCCTCTTCCCTCTGGGAGAAGGTTCAGGAAGATGAAGATTCATACGGCCATATTTGGGAACAGCTTCTTTCCAACTGTGATAAGACTGCTGAACAGATCCTGACCCGGATCTGGGCCGTACCTTCCAAATATCTGGACCTGACTTGCACTCCCTTACTTTCCCTTTTCTATTTTCTAATTATGATTTATAATTTAAATTTTTATTATATTTAATTTGATTTGTACTTCAGGGAGCGCGAAGCGCAGAATCAAATATCGCTGTGGTGATTGTACGCTCTAGTATCAATTGTTTGGTGACAATAAAGTAAAGAGTTGTTTAAAGGTATAGCAATCGCATGAGGGTTGTCATTTGAGGTATGAGGTCAAGAGTCATGAGAGGTAATGAGAGGAGCATTAATCCTACCTTTGCATGAATGAAGGTGTAAACTGTTGTGGAGACGCCGGGGTAGAGATGCTAGGACTGCATTATAAGTAGCTGATAGGTTGTGCTGTACTATGCCCCCTCTGTTCAGGGGTGAGTTTTCCGGTTTGATGAATTTGGCTTCTTTAATCCCTCTTTCAAACCACTTATCTTCCCTGTCCAAAATGTGCACAATGTTATCATCAAAGGAGTGTCTCTTTCCCTTTTGGTGTAGGTATACAGCCGAGTCTTGACCTGAGGTGTAAGCAGTCCCACATTGGTCCATCCGTTTGTGAAGTGGTTGTTTTGTCTCACCGATACACAGATCTGTGAAGTTCTCATTGCTTTGGATAGCATTTACAATATTGCTCTGTTTATCATTGGGTGTAAGATCCTTGGGGTGGACGAGTTTGTGTCTGAATGTATTCATTGGTTTGAAAAACACAGGAATTTAGTTTTTGGTGGAAATCCTTCTGAGCTTCTCTGGAACTCCAGCTACACATGGGATGACTGTGTTTTTTCTGTCTGGTTTACTCCTTTCCTCTGCCTTGTGGGCTGAGGACACGGCTTGTTTTTGTTGCTGTCTTGATGAAGGCCCAGTCAGAGTAGCCACAAGCTTTCAAGGCTTCCCTCCCAGATGAATAGTTAATCCTCTTGTTAGACACACTTTGCGTATATGGGCTCAGTTTAGGAAATTTTATGGTTTCCATGGTTTTTCCTTTTCTAGCCCTATCTTACATAATCACCTTTTTCTACTCACTATATATGACTCAGCATTCCATGATTGGTATAGGAAGGGCATTAGACATTTTCAAGATCTTTTTATTGATAATCGCTTCGCTTCTTTTCAACAGCTCTCTGCGAAGTTCAATCTGCCCAACGCTCATTTTTTTTAGATATCTCCAAATTAAACACTTTATTATTCCTTTAATTCCTAACTTCCTTGAAATGCCTGAGAAAAATGTTATGGACTTATTTCTTTCTATTAATCCACTAGGTAAAGGTTTAATATCATTTATTCGTGATAAATTAGCAGCCTTACGACGTGCCCCTGTGGATAAAATTAAAATGGCATGGGAGCAGGATTTAAATACCTCCTTATCTGATGAGACTTGGGACTCGATTCTCAAATCGGTTAATTCAACCTCTCTTTGTGCTCACCATTGCCTTTTACAGTTTAAGATTGTTCATAGAGCCCATATGTCTAAATCTAAACTATCTCGATTTTACCCTAACATTAGTCCACTTTGTGATAAATGCAAAAGGGGCGAGGCCTCTCTCATTCATATGCACTGGTTTTGTCCTAGCTTGGAGAAATTTTGGAAAGATGTCTTCATAACGTTATCGTATATTCTGAATCACCACCTAGAACTTAACCCTTTGATTGCTTTGTTCAGTTTCTGGGGTGAGACAGAATTACGTCTGAGTTCAGCTAAGTGTTGAATATTATCTTTTGCCTCTCTCCTGGCTAGACGTTTAATCCTCCTTGGATGGAGAGATGTTGCCCCCCCCACGCATGTTCGATGGCTTACCGATATTATGGCCTGCTTAGACCTTGAAAAAATTCATTATTCAGTTCTTAATTCGGATTTAAAGTTCCATAAGGTCTGGGGACCTTTTATCGAGTACTTTCATAACCTTCCTCTTAACTAACGTTTTTTTTTTCGGTCCCTTGCTTTCAGCTCTTTTTTTTGGTAGTAGGCATTGATATCTTCTGTTGCTGAGTGTATTTACAGTTTTGGGGGTTTGATTGTCCTGATTTATATTCTCTATATTGTGTTGTGGTTGGTCTGGAGTTCTTTTTGTTACGGGGCTTGGGGAGGATACTAATTTTACTTGTCTTCAATTTGGGTGCTTTCTCAATTACCTTTCTTTGTATCATATTGTTATTGCATGCTTATTTTTGCACTGTATCAATGTTCTCCATTTTGATTTGGGTTTTTTTTATCTGTAGCTATGTAGAAAATGTATAAAAAAACGAATAAAAAAAAGGCTTCCCTCAAATTCTTGCGCTCCTTGTCTTTAGAGGGGGCATAATTTTTAAGGTGACTTAGAGAAAAGTATTGGATGGTTCTCAGAGATAAGATCTTTACACAAAGAGTAACGAGTGCATGGAACCTACTGCCAGGTATGGTTGTAGAGGCAGATACATTAGGGAGACTCTTATGTACAGGACTGAGCAAATATCTTAGGCAGGACATTGTCCTGCATGCGAGACTGGTCAAGAAGGTTTAGTCGCTTGCAATCCAGATTTGGTAGTAAATTGGATTAGACTTTGGCTTTGTGGGAGAAGCGAGAGTGTGGTAGTAGAGGATTGCCTCTCTGACTGGAGGCCTGTGACTAGTGGTGCATTTCAGGGATCAATGTTATGTCCATTGTTGTCTGTTATCTATATCAGTGATCTGGATGATAATGTGATTAACTGGATCGGCAAATTTGCGAATGACGTTAAGATGGGGAGGGGGTGTAGTGGACAATGAGGAAGGCTTTCATGGCTTGCAGATCAGCTGGAAAAATACACTGAAAAGTGGCAGATGGAATTTAGTGCAGACAAGTGCAAGGTTTGGAAGGACCATTCAAGGTGGGTCTTACGCAGTGAACAGTAGGGCACTGAGGAATGTAGTAGAACAAAGGGATCTGGGTATACAGGTGCACAATTTGTTTAAAGTGGCATCACAGGTAGATACGGGATGTAAAGAAAACTTTTGGCACATTGGCCTTCATAAATAAGTGTATTAACTCCATGAGATGTAATGTTATGTTGAAGTTGCATAAGACTAATGAGGTCTAATTTAGAATATCATGTACAGTTTTGGACACCTGCCTACAGGAAAGACATAAACAAGTTTGAAACCACTCAGAGAAAATTTACAAGGATGTTGCCAAGTAGATTGAATAGGTTAGGACCTCATTCTTTAGAATGTAGAAGATTGAGAGGAGATTTGATGGAGATATACAAAGTTATGAGGATGAATGCAAATAGGCTTTTTCCACTAAGTTTGGGTGATACTGCAACCAAAGGTCATGGGTTTAGGGTGAAAGGTGCGAAGTTTAAGGGGAAGCTGAGGGGAAACTTCTTGACTCAGAGGGGTGTGAGAATGTGGAATGAGCTGCCAGCACAATTGGTGCATGTGAGCTCGATTTCAGCATTTCAGGGAAGTTTGGATGGAAGGTGCATGAGAGCCATGGTGTTGGTCAATGAGAGGAGGAATATAAATGGTTTTGGAATGGACTATTTGGACTAAAGAACCTGTTTCTGTTCATTCACTCTCTCTCCCTCCCTCTCTCCAACATTTATGTATTACACTTTATGTACTGCTGCTGCAAGAAAGAAACAAAACAAATTTCATGACCTATGTGGGTGATGACACACCTGATTCTGATATGGGTCTCTATTGTGGACTGAGAATGGGAAGGGAGGAGGTCACCAGGAGATGCTCATGGAGTGAGTATTGTTTCAGATTTGCTCCATAACCTTTACTTTTCTTAACCTATGATCACCCTTATTTAACTTACTTTTACCTGCACCAAGAGACTCTTGCTACATTTTTGGACTTATCTTTAAGAGTGCACTGTGAATTTTGAAGAAATGAGTGCAGAAATGGCTTTGAGATCTAAAGGGCGAGACCCTGGGAACTTTTTGTTTGGGTTTTAACCCGATTTATAAGTTACTAGTGTTTATATTCTTTTTGTTTTATTTATAGTTTGTTTTATTATAGTGATAATTACTTTTTTGGAGTTTGGGAGGATCTTTTTTTCTCTCCTTTATATATTTGGCATTGCCTTCTGCTGACACAGGGGTAGATTTAGCATCATTCCCTTTTTTTTCCCAGCCTTCTCCAGGCTGGGGATGAGCCTTTTTTCGTGGGGGGGGGGTCTCTTTTCTGAATCTATTGTTCTTTTTACCAGTTTTTTTTAGTTTTTTTCATTTGGGCTGATTTTAAACTACTAAAATGTCCGTGATGTCATCACATCCGGGACCGCCCCTTATTTTTGTTTCTCTTCCGGGTGCAAGAGTTCATAATTTGGTTAACTCTTTATATACCAAAGGGTTGATTTTAGAAATATGGCTCAGATCATTAATTTTGTCTCTTGGAATACTAATGGCTTAAACCATCTGATTAAACGGAAAAAGATTTTCAAAGTATTCCAAAGACTGAATGCACATATTATTTTTGTACAAGAAACTCATGTGAAGAAAGAGGATAATCAACGTTTTTTTTAGGTTTTGGAGGGGTCAATAGTACCATTCGAATTCAAATGCCAAACTAAAGGGAGTTTCAATTTTTATTGACTCCTCTATTACATTTGTCCAACACAATATTATTTCAGATCTGAATGGTAGATTTTTGTTAATTACTGGGTTACTTTTTAACAAAAAGGTTGCTATGGTTAATGTTTATGCTCCAAATGTGGATTATCCTGATTTTTTAAAGTCCTTATTTACTTCTCTACCTAATCTAAATGAATATATGTTGTTAATGGGTGGTGACTTTAATTGTTGTTTAAATCCTTTGCTGGACAGATCTATATCCACTCAGACATTACCTAATAAGTCGGCCACTTACATTAATTCTTTTTTGACTGATAATGGAATTGTTGATATTTGGAGATTTTGGCATTCTAAGGACAAAGAGTTTTCATTTTTCTCACATGTTTATCATTCTTACTCAAGAATTGATTATTTTTTATTGACTCTCATTTTATTCCATCTGTAATTGGTTGTAATTATGATATTATAGCCATCTCTGATCATGCTCCATTGAAACTTTCTACTAAATTTATGGATACAGCTTCTAGTGTTAGGCAATGGCGATTTGATTCTACCTTACTGCATGATCCGGATTTCATTAAATTTACGAAGGAACAGATTGATTTCTTCTTTTCAATTAATTCCACGGATGATATTTCTTGCGGAACACTTTGGGACACTTTTAAAGCATATACACGTGGACAGATTATCTCCTATTCTGTTGGTTTGAGAAAGCGTATTAAGAAGGAAACTCTTTTATTGGTTGATAAAATTAAAGAAATTGACAAGAAGTATTCGACTGCTCCTAGTAAGGAGCTTTACAAACAAAGGGTTGAACTTCAAATGGAACGAAGTTTATTACTTACATCTTCAATTGAAAATCAATTAATGAAAACCAGATCTGATTTTTACATACATAGTGATAAATCGGGTAAACTGTTAGCTAATCAATTGAAGAATGCTTTGGTTAAACATCAAATTATTAAGGTTCATCAACAGAATGGTGAATTGACAGTTAACCATGATGAGATAAACAAATCTTTTCAAGATTTTTATACCTCCCTGTATCATTCTGAATTCCCTCATGATCATAATACCATGTATGATTTTCTTGGGAAATTGAATTTTCTAAAATTATCATCAGATGATCTTTCAATATTAGAAACTCCTATTACGGATGCAGAAATTAAAGGTGTTATTTCCTCTATGAATTCTGGGAAAGCACCAGGTCCAGATGGGTATACAGTGGAATTTTTAAAGTGTTTTTCCTCTACTCTTTCTCCTTGGTTATGTAGGGTTTTTGAAGAAGCAATTAGATTGTGTAAACTGCCACAATCTTTTTATAGAGCTTCCATTTCTTTAATATTGAAAAAAGATAAAGACCCTACTGACTGTGCATCCCATAGACCAATATCTTTATTGAATGTAAATTCCAAGATCTTTTCCAAGTTACTGGAGTTCAGGCTGGAGAAGGTATTACCTCAAATTATTTCGGAAGATCAAACTGGTTTTATTAAAAGTCACTATTCTTTTTTCAATATTAGGAGATTATTGAATATTGTTTATACTCCTTCACGTAGCACCTCAGAATGTGTCATTTCATTAGATGCGGAGAAAGCATTTGATAGAGTTGAATGGCCATACTTGGTTACTGTGCTTGAGAAGTTTAATTTTAGTCCGACATTCATTTCCTGGATTAAACTGATATATCATACTCCAGTAGCCTCGGTTTTTACTAACAATCAAAGATCTCCCTTTTTTTGTTTATTTCGGGGTATTAGACAAGGCTGTCCTCTCTGTCCTCTTAGTCCATTATTATTTGATATTGCTTTAGAACCTTTGGCAATTGCTATGAGAGAATCACCGAACATTTTTGGCATTACTCGTGGGATGGTATACATAAGTTATCATTATACGCAGATGGTTTATTATTATTTATTTCTGATCCTGAGAAATCCATTCCTGCAGTTATATCATTGTTGGCTCAATTTAGTAATTTTTCTGGGTATAAATTAAATCTTAATAAGAGTGAATTGTTTCCTTTAAATAGACAGGTTCCAATTTATGGAAATTTGCCTTTTAAATTAGTTAATGACTCTTTTATATACTTAGAGATTAAAATTACTCAAAATTATAAGGAGTTATTTAAGGTTAATTTTTTACCCTTAATTGATCAGATTAAATGTTTGTTCACTAAATAGTCACCATCATCTTTATCTCTGATTGGTCGGATTAATGATATTAAGATGGTTATTTTACCAAAGTTTTTATATATAGTTCAAGCGATACCAATTTTTATTCCAAAATCTTTTTTTGCTGATGTTGATTCAAAAATTTCTTCATATATATGGCAGAATAAAAATCCTAGGTTAGGTAAAAAATATTTACAGAAGGCAAGGAAGGAAGGTGGATTGGGATTGCCTAATTTTAGATTTTATTATTGGGCAGTTAATATCCGATATTTGATACGTTGGTTAAAGGATTGGGATTTATCTTTTAGCCCTCATTGGGTGAACCTGGAAATTAAATCTGTACAAGGATTTTCATTGGGTTCTATTTTAGGGTCTTCTCTTCCCTTTGCTCTTTCTAAATTGCAGAAATGAATTGACAATCCGATAGTTAAACATACTTTACGTATATGATTTCAATTTCAGAAATTTTTTGGAAATTTTTTGAGTTGAATCAGTTTGTTTTAACTATTCCTATTGTATCCAATTTCTTTTTTTATCCTTCTATTATAGACCAAGCTTATTCAGCTTGGAAAACTAAAGGATTACTATGATTTTCCAATTTATTTTTGGATAATTGTTTTATGTCTTTTGAACAATTATCTAATAAATATAATTTGCCTAGATTTCATTTTTTTAGATATTTACAGATTAGGAATTTCTTAAATACTGTACTTCCTACCTTTCCAAATCTTTGGGTATTTTGGAGAATTTGTTAGAACTAAATCCTTCTCAGAAAGGTGTAATATCAAAACTCTACAATGCAATTATGAGGATACGTTCAGAGCCCTTCTGTAAGATTAAAAATGATTGGGAAAGAGAACTTAACCTTACTATCCTTATTGAGAATTGGGATAAAATTCTTCAATTAGTCGATTTATCATCTATATGTGCTAAACATTTATTAATACAGTTTAAAGTTGTGCATAGGGCTTATATGCCTAAGGATAAATTGGCTCTTTTTTATTCCTATATAAATCCTATTTGTGACAGATGTCATTCTGAGATAGCGTCTTTAACTCATATGTTTTGGTCATGACTGCTTTTGAAAAAATATTGGAAAGACATTTTTGATATTATTTCTACGGTATTGAACATTGAATTACAACCTCAACCTATTACTGCAATTTTTGGTTTACCAATGATAGAGTCAATCCATTTATCTTCTGCTGCTTGTTGAATGATTGCATTTCTTACATTAATGGCTAGAAGATCTATTTTGTTGAATTGGAAAGAAATTAATCCCCCTACCGTATTTAATTGGCTTTCTCAAACTATGTTATGTCTAAATTTGGAGAAAATTATAAGTGTTGTATTTGACCCTTCTATTAAATTTGAAAAGACATGGAGACCATTTATTCAATATTTTCATATGATGTAATGAGACCCTGTTCCAAACCTATTCGTTTTTCCAGTTTTGATTATACATATGTTGAGAGGATTGGAGCTGGTGACACTGATGATTTTGTATTTTTTAATAGATATTATAAACAGCCCATTTTTAAAAATTATTTTTTCTCTTTTTTTTCTTTTTTTTCTTTATTAGTTATTAGGTTGTTAGATTAGTTTTTTCTAGCTTAATTTTTTTTTTCTTTTTCTCTTTTTTGTTTTTTTTAATATATGTTATGATATAACCTAGTTTTGCTTTGTTTATATGTTATTTGTATCATTTATGATTTGGGAAGACTTAATTATATTGTAACTATTGCTTGTGTATCCTTTCATGTTTAGTATAAATTTGTAAGTTTGTAATCCCAATATATATTGATAATAATAATAAAAAGATTGAAAAAGAAAAAGAGAATGGAAAGGGGGCAGGGAGAGGGCAATTGTGGTTGGGAAAGGAGGAAATGAGAAGCACCAGAGAAACATTCTGTAATGATCAACAAACCAATTGTTTGGAATCAAATAACCTTACCTGGTATCTCAGCGCTGGGTGTGTCTGCACCTGTGACACGCCCTTCCCCACCCCCCAGAACTCCTTCTCTGCCATCTGATGCACACCCCACCCGCAGTTCTCTGCACTCACCACTCCTAACATCTTTTGCTTCTGCCAGATTTATAGTCTCACTCTCCACTCCTCATTGACTAATACAGTACTGTGCAAAAGTCTTGGGCACCCTATCTATATACATGAGCTCAAAACTTTTTCAAGGTACTGTTCCAAGTGTGCAGGATCTTACAAAGTGGATGTCTGGTTTTTCATTGCAACTTATGACTAACACTAAAATGGTAAATTGCAGCTACTGTTCCAAGAAACGAACCCTGGAATCCGATATGAGTACACAATCAAGAAACATACAGAGGAAGAGAACACCATTAGTCAGCCAGAGTTCTTCTGGAAATATGGAGCTTGGACAGCATGCAGCGCCCCTTGTGGACAAGGTAACACACTGACAAGTACGAGGGGCAGAATTTTGGTGATTGGTGGAAAGTATAGGGGGGATATCAGAGGTATGTTTTTTACATAGTAAGTGGTGGGTATGTATAACACCTGCCAGGGATGGCAGTAAAGGTAGATACTGTAGGGACATTCAAGAAACTATTAGATAGGCACATTAATGAAAGAAAAATGGAGGACTATCTGGGAGGGAATTGGCCACTGAGTGTATATCTCCACAATGCAGTGTCTGGGTGATTTATCCTGTGCTGGTGAGGGGTGGGGGCGCTTGTGGACCTGGGAATTGTCACTCTACAAATTATTGAGACAAAGTTTCATCCGTTATACATCCTGTGTCTCAGAGAACCTAAACCAAACCTTTCACTTTTATCACTTTAATTCAGTCCACGACAGTGGTGATGTCATCAGCAAACTTGGTGATGTATATTTACCTTGATAATAAAATTTACTCTGAACTTTAAACTTTATCTGAATCCCAGACTTAGTCAGTTTGGAGCATCCTGTTTTTAAGAACCAACAAAATAAGAAAGGAACCGGCCATATGCCCCATCCCATGTCTGCTCCAGTATACAATAATATAATAATTTGATCTTTCACATTTGCTCAATTTTCCTGTCCAATCCCTTCACGTTTGAAGCCCCTGGAGGATACCTCAACCTTAACTGTATTGTTATTTATTCAGAGTCCTCTGAGAGAAGAAATTCTTCCTCTTCATAACCTTGGATTATCTCAGGCCATCTCAACCCTTCTAGTCCGTGCTGAACGTTTACTCTCACCTAGTCCCACTGGCACTCAGCCCATAACCCTCCATTCCTTTCCTGTCCATATACCTATCCAATTTTACTTTAAATGACAATATCGAACCTGCCTCTACCACTTCTACTGGAAGCTCGTTCCACACAGCTACCACTCTCTAAGTTCCCCTCATGTTACCCCTAAGTTTTTGCCCCCAGTCAACTCATGTCCTTTTGTTTGAATCTCCAAAACAAAAAGAATCATGAATTATGAATCAATTTTTATTATTAATTATTTTATATATTACAGATCAGTGAATAATTCTATCAAATGGTTCTGTAAGCATGTTTTGAGTGCAATTAAAATAGTGATTGAAATGTGATATTATCATTAATTCTCACTGGGTCTAAATACAGGAAATTACTTCATATGACTATTGTGTTGTCTTTATGACAGTTATTTAGTTTATAATATTTTCACTTAGTAATTCATTTGTTAGTATTTTCTAGTTAGAATTAGAAGTGTTTAAAGTATATTCATTGCCTGTAAAAAATATCGGCACGCGATGAGGTCTCCGGTTTCGCCGCGTCTTGTGGGAAAGTACCGGTTTGAGATCAACGCGAGGGTGGGGGGCTCACCACAAGGCAGAACTGAGCAGAAGTTGTTTTGCAAGCATTAGAAATCACAGTGAGAGCAACGCTGTAAGTTAATAGATAATCGATATATTGAACTAAGATGTTAACGCCGATCCTGTTAAAAGTAACGACGATCGATAATGTTTATGTTTTCGTTAGTTAAAGAGTTGCGGATAGTTTGCATTGAAGTGTATTTAAAGTAGTCAATGGCGTAGGTAAACTCTGCCTGTATACTGCACCTTAATGTAATGTAGTTATAGTCACTTTTACAAGTATTTACAATGGAAATGTGATATTAAGAAAGGAACAAATACTGTATCAATCTTGTACTGTTTTATCAACAGTTTTCACCATATGTTAATGTGAAGAGTGAACAGTAAATGGTTAATCTTACTGCGACCTGGTTTTCATTGACTGTGGTTTACCTCGGCGTTTAATTCGGCGTTTCCATTACACCCGAGCGAGAACGTTACAGTGAAAAAGCGGCATTATCAGGTGTTTCAAGTGCTGCAATGTCATCTCGATCCAGCATCTAGTCGATGCCACCCAGCGACAAGGGCAGTAGAGCGACATCAAGTAAGTCCACCCATGCAAGGGCCAAGGCAGAAGCCGCCAGGGTGCGACTGCGTTACGCCAGACAAGAAGCAGATTTGAAAATGGAACAGGCTGCCAGAGAAGCCAGAATCCAGAAGGAAAAGGCTGCCAGAGAAGCCGAAACCCAGTTGGAAATGGCAAAGATATCGACAAAGTTGCAAGTGCTGCAGCTAGAAAGAGAAGAAGAAGCTGCCAAGGTAGAAGCAGAGTACATAGAAGAAGCTGAAGGAATGCATGATCTGACCGAAGTAAGATCTACTTCAGAAAGGACCAGGTTGGAATGCACAATCGAATATGTCTGATCCCAAATAGACAGTCAGGCTCGTCCTTCCTCTCCATACGTATTCGATAACATCCCAAGCCATGAGGAACCTCAGAGAGGCCCGATTGCATCACATCCATACGAGGAAGACAATTTACCCTCGCAACTCCGTGATGAAGTCGAGAATGAAAGAGCTGACAACCAATACTTCTCGACACCAAACTTACAAGATTTGGTGAGAAGAGATGCAGAGGTCGAATTCAGGACGGCAAATTCCATAAGAAATGTACGCCCTCAGTCATATATGCACCAACGTATTTCTCCAGCCCGCATGCCGCTTACAGTTGATCCCACGATGCAGTATTTAGCACGACGGGATCTCGTCACTTCGGGACTGTACCGGTTTGACGATAAACCTGAAAATTACCGTGCATGGTACTCCACATTCACCAACGCTATCGACGGAGTCCAGCTCAGAGCAACCCAAGAGTTGGACCTTATGGCGAAATGGCTGGGAAAAGAATCACGCGAACAGGTGAGACGCATACGTTCAGTGTACATCAACAAACCCGAACTAGCCTTAAGCAAAGCGAGGGAGAGACTTCGGGAGGGCTATGGGGCCCCCGAAATTATTGAAGCGGCGCTATATCGACATCTGGAAAACTTTCCTAAGGAGTCAGCCAAAGATCACATTAAGTTAAGAGAATTCGGAGATTTACTCATGGAGATCCAAGGCGCCAAAGAAGATGGCTACTCAGCTGGTCTAGTATACCTAGATACTCCATCCGGGATGAGACAAGTCGTGGACAAACTTCCATTGGGCTGCAGGACAGGTGGCTGTCTGTTGCTTTAGATTACAAGGAAGAGCACGATGATCGATTTCCTCCCTTTGAGCTCCTCACTAGGTTTGTGTGCAGGGAGGCGAAGAAGCGAAACGACTCTAGCCTCGTGGGTCCAGGAAGCAGTACGATTTACACCAAGCCAGGTAGATTCTCTTCGAATGTTTTCAACATTGATAAACCCGTCTCAGTGCTCAAGACTGAAGCCCTTACAACTAACAACGACCCTAGCAAGTATTGTCCACTGCATAACAAACCTCAACCCCTCAAAGTTTGCAGAATGTTTAGGGAAAAACCCCTTGCAGAGAGGACGGCCATTCTCAAGGAGAAAAGAATATGTTTTAGATGCTGTTCCTCAACCTCTCACCTCGCCAGAGAGTGTACGATCGCCGTGAAGTGTCCGGAATGTGATAGCACGGATCACATCGGGGCCATGCATCCCAGCCTGTCACTGCAAACCGACGACACTCCTTCACCCCCACAACAGGACAGCGGGGAGGGAGAGGCTCACTCTAGGTCAACAGTTGTCAGCACGAACTGTACAGAAGTTTGCGGTCAAGCTCAGTCAAGCCGTTCTTGTTCCAAGATCTGCCTCACTAAGGTGTACCCTAAAGGAGCCAAAGACAAGGCCATCAAAGCCTATGTGATTCTGGATGATCAGAGCAATCGCTCACTAGTCAGTCCGGAGTTCTTTAGATTGTTCAACATTGAGAGCGAGCAGTTCCCATACTACCTTAGAACTTGCTCAGGCAACATGGAAACCCAAGGAAGGAAAGCAGAAGGCATCCAGATCGAGTCCCTGGATGGTAAAGTCATCATCTGTCTCCCTCCGCTCTTAGAGTGCGATGGAATCATGAATAACCGCACTGAGATCCCGACACCAAGTGCGGCGCTACACCAGCCACATCTCCACCACATCGCCAAACACATCCCAGAACTGGATCCAAAAGCAGAAATACTCCTGCTATTAGGAAGAGATGTTATCCGGGTACACAAGGTTAGGCAGCAGGTCAATGGACCACTTGACGCCCCCTTCGCGCAACGTCTGGATCTGGGTTGGGTGGTGATAGGAGAGGTGTGTCTCGGTGACGTACACAAACCGACGGTTAACACACTCAAGACCAATGTGCTAGAGAGTGGCAGCCATTCAATTTTTCAACCCTGCACAAGTTCCATGTGTATCAAGGAAGCACAACAAGGCGTTAACAAGCGCGAGGTAACCGACGAGTCGCTGGGCCAGTCAGTCTTCGCTCAAACGGAGCATGATAATAAACTTGCTCCATCAGCTCAAGAAGTCTTCTTCTTAAAAATGATGGACACCAAAGTCTTCAGGGATGAAGCAAATAATTGGGTCGCCCAACTACCCTTCATAGAACCACGCCAGCGCTTGCCAAATAACAAAGAGGAAGCGGTCAAGCGGTTCACGTCCTTACAAAAAACCCTGAACAGGAAACCCGAGATGCAACATCAATACATAGCATTTATGGGAAAGATCCTCGCTAACGGACATGCCGAAGTAGCACCACCACTGCCGGAAGGCGGGGAGTGCTGGTACCTCCCAACATTTGGAGTTTACCACCCACAAAAACCCAATCAGATCAGGGTGGTCTTCGACTCCACTGCCCAGTGTTCTGGCATCTCCCTAAATGACGTGCTTCTCACAGGCCCCGACCTTAACAATACCCTACTTGGGGTCCTGCTGCGCTTCCGGAAGGAGAAGGTCGCAATCTTAGCGGACATCCAGCAGATGTTCCATTGCTTCTTAGTACAGGAAGACTATCGTGATTTCCTCCGTTTCTTATGGTATAAGGACAACGACATCAACAAAGAAGTTATCGAGTACCGGATGAAAGTCCACGTTTTCGGCAATAGTCCGTCACCTGCCGTGGCCATCTATGGGCTGCGAAGAGCCATCAGAGAGGGTGCACAGGAGCACGGTGACGACACCATTAAGTTTGTAGAAAGGCACTTCTACGTCGACAACGGCTTGATATCACTACAGACAGAAGACGAAGCAATCGATCTGCTCCGACGTACACAAGCCTCACTCGCGGAGTCAAACCTCCACTTGCATAAGTTTGCATCAAACCGTCAGGCAGTAATGGAGGCTTTTCCACACGATGACTGTGCTCCAGCAATCAAAGACCTAGATTTAGATGGAGAAACCATACCTACACAAAGGAGCTTGGGTCTCCTCTGGGAGATAACGACCGACTCATTCACATTCTCCGTGCCGACCGTGATCAAACCATTTACCCGCCGTGGAGTTCTCTCCACTGTCAACAGTGTTTTCAATCCTTTGGGTCTACTGGCACCAGTTACGATTCAAGGAAGAGCCCTTCTCAGAGAACTTACATCTAAGCTCTCTGACTGGGATACTCCCCTACCTGAAGACAAGCTAAGCAACTGGGAGGCTTGGAGAGATTCACTCCCAGATTTAAAACAGCTTCATATCCAACGTAGGTACACTGCAACCTCACTCACTGAGGCAGGCGCACACAGAATTGTGTGTTTTTTCGGATGCGTCCACCAAGGCCATCGGTGCTGTGGCTTACTTGAAAGTAGTCGGAAAGGACAGCCAAGTCGAAGTGGGATTTGTAACTGGTAAGGCGAAGCTCGCTCCTCCGTCCGAGCCGACGATTCCAAGGCTTGAACTGTGCGCAGCCGTCCTGGCCATGGAAATGGCGGATCTTATCCAGGACGAGCTGGACCTAGAGTTCGACGATATCAAGTTCTACACAGACAGCAAAGTCGTGCTTGGTTATATTTACAATGAATCAAAACGCTTCTACGTGTACGTTCATAATAGAGTTCAATGCATCCGCCTGTCATCAAAGCCCAAACAATGGCATTATGTACGTACCGAGGATAACCCTGCAGACCATGCATCAAGATCCTTACCTGCATCCCGTCTGGCTCAGACAACCTGGCTTACCGGACCCCCCTTTCTGCATCAGCCACCATTGGAAAGGACTCAAATGAACGAGACATTTGAACTGATCGAACCCGAGAGAGACTCGGAAATTCGGCCGCAAATACAAACAGGAGCCACCTACCTCGAAGAATCGATACGTACCAACGAACGCTTTCGGCGGTTCTCCACTTTGAATTCTTTAGTGAGAGGACTTGCGTTCCTCATTCATATGGCCAGATCACACAAACATTCATCCCGAAACAGTAAATGTAGGGGATGGCACAAATGTACTTTGCCTCGCACCTCGGACGAATTGGCCCAGGCAAAGGACGTCATCTTCAAAACAACGCAAAGAGCGGCTTTCGCAAGGGAGTTTTCAGCTCTCCAAGTCAACAAACCAATACCAAAGGACAGCCCTTTGAAGAAATTCAGCCGGATCCTGAAGAACGATATCATCTACATTGGAGGCCGGTTAATACACTGCCAACTTCCGGCCGCAGAAAAGAGTCCAGTACTCCTGCCCAAAGACAGCCATGTATCCTTACTGCTCGCTCGCCATTATCATGAACAGATAAAGCATCAGGGCCGTCACCTTACCGAAGGAGCAATAAGAGCAGCGGGACTGTGGATCTTGGGAGGTAAAACACTGGTCAATTCGGTACTTCATAAATGTGTAACCTGCAGGAAACTACGAGGCAGATTAGAAGTTCAACGCATGGCGGACCTCCCACCTGAGCGCCTTGAAGCCTGCCCTCCCTTTACATATGTGGGGCTCGACGTATTCGGCCCCTGGTCTATCACTACGAGACGCACCAGAGGAGGACAAGCAGAGAGCAAGCGGTGGGCCATCATGTTTAGCTGCATGAGTTCAAGAGCGGTACACATTGAGGTCATCGAATCTTTGGATACATCCAGCTGCATCAACGCTCTCAGGCAGTTCTTTGCGATAAGAGGCCCTGCAAAACAGTTAAGATCTGATTGCGGTACAAACGTTGTAGGAACATCAAAGGAGCTGGGGATGGACAAAGCAGTGCAAAGGTACCTCAGTCAGCAGGGATGCAACTGGGATTTCAACACACCACATGCCTCCCACATGGGAGGCGCATGGGAGTGGATGATTGGTATCGCCAGAAGAATTCTTGATTCAATGTTTCTGCAGCAATGCACCCGACTGACCCACGAGGTGCTGTGCACCCTAATGGCAGAGGTCACAGCCATTATAAACGCACGACCACTCCTACCTGTGTCTTCTGACCCAGAAAACCCCTTCATACTTTCGCCATCAGTGCTCCTTACGCAGAAGGCAGGAGCTCCCCCTTCACCAGGAGACTTTTCAGACAAGGATTTGTACACAAAGCAATGGAGACAAGTCCAAGCTCTGGCAAATCGATTCTGGTCTCGCTGGAGACAGGAATATCTACCTTTGTTGCAACACAGACAAAAGTGGACAGAACCCCGCAGGAATCTTCAAGTTGGAGACTTAGTCCTGCTCAGGGACAAGCAAATCGCCCGCAACAGCTGGTCAATGGCCAGAATCACTGCTACATTCCCTAGTGGGGATGGACATGTCAGGAAGATCGAATTGAAGACCACCGACCAAGGCGATGTGAAAATTTACCAAAGGCCAGTTACAGAAGTTATTCTACTTCTACCTAATGACTGATTAAGAGACTAAGTTTTGCACCCTGTTCATTGTGACCTTACGAAGGTCAGGCGGGGAGTGTGTTGTCTTTATGACAGTTATTTAGTTTATAATATTTTCGCTAAGTAATTCATTTGTTAGTATTTTCTAGTTAGAATTAGAAGTGTTTAAAGTATATTCATTGCCTGTAAAAAATATCGGCACGCGATGACGTCTCCGGTTTCACCGCATCTTGTGGGACAAATACCGGTTTGAGATCAACGCGAGGGTGGGGGGCTCACCACAAGGCAGACCCGAGCAGAAGTTGTTTTGCAAGCATTAGAAATCACAGTGAGAGCAACGCTGTAAGTTAATAGATAATCGGTATATTGAACTAAGATGTTAACGCCGATCCTGTTAAAAGTAACGACGGTCGATAATGTTTATGTTTTTGTTAGTTAAAGAGTTGCGGATAGTTTGCATTGAAGTGTATTTAAAGTAGTCAATGGCGTAGGTAAACTCTGCCTGTATACTGTGAAGAGTGAACAGTAAATGGTTAATCTTACTGCGACCTGGTTTTCATTGACTGTGGTTTATCTTGGCATTTATTTCGGCGTTATCGGTTACACCCGAACGAGAACGTTACAACTATCATGTGACTACATTGACAAAACAGCATAGGATCTTATGGATGGAAGTAGCCGTTCCATCATTCAGGGCTAATCTGACCTGCAGCTTCATTTAACAATCTTTGTTATGTGACTATTGATGTCAACAAAAATCTATTGTTCTCAGTCTTGCAAATCCTCCTATATTCAGAGAGGCTTTTTCTAGATATCCATGTGAGTGAAAGATATCCACACCTACCTTCCTTTCACCTGGTTTTACCTACCGCCTGCAGCTTGTACTTCTTCCCCTTCCCCCACCTTCTCACTCTGGCTTCTCCCTCCTTCCTTTTCCATTCTGATGAAGGGTCTCAGCCCAAAATGCCAGCTGTTTACTCCTCTCTATAGATGCTGCCTGACCTGCTGTGTTCCTTGGATATTTTGTGATAGAGCATCTGAGGAATCTCTGGTGTTTATGATATCCTATTATTTCACTGCCCCAACTCAATTAGCACGATACCCTCTTGCTCTGAATTCCCCCGCTGCATGATATAATGTCCAATGACTCAATCAAATCACTTCAGCAGCATCCATGGTGACAGGTGATTGCTCTGAAATTTTAACTCCCTCTTCTTCACTGGTGTTGCCTGACATGCTGTGTATTTTCAACATTGTATATCTTACCTACATTTTCAGCATCCATCATAACTTGCTTCGGCAAATAATTTTAACACCTTTATTTTGTTTTACCCTTTTAATCTTTTTGAACTGAAGGGAAATCAAATCAATTTCTGTAACCTAACTCATGATTTAATCCTTTAAATATGATAGGAATCAAATAATTCTGTAAAATCTCACCCCCAAGCACTGCTACACTGGGGTCTGAACAAATCTCTAACCGAGAGGTCATTTGTACACATTTGATTTCCATTCTTGAAAGAATAGCCGTTCTATTTGATTTCCTTGTAATTCTTTATAGATGAACAAGTGCTTTTAGTGATTTCCATACAAGAATATGTAATCCATTTCTCCTTTCCACCTCCTGTCCTCATAGCAATAAAAATATATCGTCTATTTTCAGAATCAAAGTGAATAATTTCAAATTTCCCCCCTAAGAAATATGTCCATAGATACCTCTGCTTAGTTTGTCAAAGTCCCTCTGTAACTTTTGTTACCTAACTGTGTTTGTCATCATTCAAATTTTATATTTTTCATCATTTCAGTGGATTTTATTGACCCTTAGTTGTCAAGATTTATTTTCATTTTTATAGATTTGTATATGAAGCAAAACTTACATTTACAAAACAGCATTTACATAAAAATGATAGAGCATTATTACCTATCAAATGAATCAATAAATAATATAATTCTTGCTTTAAATTAGTGGTCGCCAACCCGTCGATCTTTGAGACTTTCCCAGTAGATCCCGAAAAAAAAAGAAAAAGAAATACACAAATACCGTTGAGAGATTGTTTCTAGGTTGTGGGGTTTTAGTTCCGTTCTTTCTGCCCAGTGCGCATGCGTGTAGCTCCCCCGCACTACACAGAGTACTTCAGTGGTCCCTAACCACCGGGCCGCGAGGAAACGATATGAGTCAGCTGCACCTTTCCTCAGTCCCTGTCACGGCATCTGTTGAACTTGAACCCACGTGAGGTCATCAATCGCCTAAACGCACGGCCGGCTAGAACCGCTGATGCTACTAGCCCGGAGCGCGGCTGGCGGGAAGTGCCATTGCTACTGGCCCGGAGCGCGGCTGGCGGGAAGTGCCATTGCTACTGGCCCGGAGCGCGGCTGGCGGGAAGTGCCATTGCTACTGGCCCGGAGCGCGGCTGGCGGGAAGTGCCATTGCTACTGGCCCGGAGCGTGGCCAGTGGGAAGTGCCATTGCTACTGGCCCGGAGCACGGCTGACAGAGAGTGCCGATGCTACCGGCTCAGAGCGCGGCCGGCGGGAAGTGCCATTGCTACTGGCCCAGAGCACGGCTGGTGAAGAGTGCCGATGCTACTGGCCCAGAGCACGGCCGGCGGGAAGTGCCGATGCTACTGGCCCAGAGCACGGCCGGCGGGAAGTGCCGATGCTACTGGCCTGGAGCGTGGTCAGCGGGAAGTGTCGATGCTACTGGCCTGGAGCGTGGTCAGCGGGAAGTGTCGATGCTACTGGCCCAGAGCACGGCCGGCGGGAAGTGCCGATGCTACTGGCCTGGAGCGTGGTCAGCGGGAAGTGTCGATGCTACTGGCCTGGAGCGTGGTCAGCGGGAAGTGTCGATGCTACTGGCCCAGAGCACGGCCGGCGGGAAGTGCCGATGCTACTGGCCTGGAGCGTGGTCAGCGGGAAGTGTCGATGCTACTGGCCTGGAGCGTGGTCAGCGGGAAGTGTCGATGCTACTGGCCTGGAGCGTGGTCAGCGGGAAGTGCCGATGCTACTGGCCTGGAGCGTGGTCAGCGGGAAGTGCCAATGCTACTGGCCTGGAGCGTGGTCAGCGGGAAGTGCCGATGCTACTGGCCCAGAGCGTGGCCAGCGGGAAGTGCCGATGCTACTGGCCTGGAGCGTGGTCAGCGGGAAGTGCCGATGCTACTGGCCTGGAGCGTGGTCAGTGGGAAGTACCGATGCTACTGGCCTGGAGCGTGGTCAGCGGGAAGTGTCGATGCTACTGGCCCGGAGCGTGGTCAGCGGGAAGTGTCGATGCTACTGGCCTGGAGCATGGTCAGCGGGAAGTGCCAATGCTACTGGCCTGGAGCGTGGCCAGCAGGAAGTGCCGATGCTACTGGCCTGGAGCGTGGCCAGTGGGAAGTACCGATGCTACTGGCCCGGAGCGTGGTCAGCGGGAAGTGCCAATGCTACTGGCCTGGAGCGTGGCCAGCAGGAAGTGCCAATGCTACTGGCCTGGAGCGTGGCCAGTGGGAAGTACCGATGCTACTGGCCCGGAGCGTGGCCAGTGGGAAGTACCGATGCTACTGGCCCGGAGCGTGGCCAGTGGGAAGTGCCAATGCTACTGGCCTGGAGCGTGGCCAGCAGGAAGTGCCGATGCTACTGGCCTGGAGCGTGGTCAGCGGGAAGTACCGATGCTACTGGCCTGGAGCGTGGCCAGTGGGAAGTACCGATGCTACTGGCCCGGAGCGTGGCCAGTGGGAAGTACCGATGCTACTGGCCCGGAGCGTGGTCAGCGGGAAGTACCGATGCTACTGGCCTGGAGCGTGGTCAGCAGGAAGTGTCGATGCTACTGGCCTGGAGCGTGGTCAGCGGGAAGTGTCGATGCTACTGGCCTGGAGCGTGGTCAGTGGGAAGTACCGATGCTACTGGCCCGGAGCGTGGTCAGCGGGAAGTACCGATGCTACTGGCCTGGAGCGTGGTCAGCAGGAAGTGTCATTGGTACTGACCCTGAGCGCGGCCGGCAGAAAGTATCGCTGATACTGGCCCGCAGCGCGGTCGGTGGGGAAGTGCCGATGCTACTGGCCTGGAGCGTGGTCAGCGGGAAGTGCTGATGCTACTGGCCTGGAGCGTGGTCAGCGGGAAGTGCCGATGCTACTGGCCCAGAGCACGGCCAGCGGGAAGTACTGATGCTACTGGCCCGGAGCGTGGCCAGTGGGAAGTGCCATTGCTACTGGCCCGGAGCACGGCTGACAGAGAGTGCCGATGCTACTGGCCCAGAGCGCGGCCGGCGGGAAGTGCCATTGCTACTGGCCCAGAGCACGGCTGACAGAGAGTGCCGATGCTACTGGCCCAGAGCACGGCCGGCGGGAAGTGCCGATGCTACTGGCCTGGAGCATGGTCAGCGGGAAGTGCTGATGCTACTGGCCCAGAGCGTGGCCAGCGGGAAGTACCGATGCTACTGGCCTGGAGCGTGGTCAGCGGGAAGTGTCGATGCTACTGGCCCGGAGCGTGGTCAGCGGGAAGTGTCGATGCTACTGGCCCGGAGCGTGGTCAGCGGGAAGTGTCGATGCTACTGGCCCGGAGCGTGGTCAGCGGGAAGTGTCGATGCTACTGGCCTGGAGCATGGTCAGCGGGAAGTGCCAATGCTACTGGCCTGGAGCGTGGCCAGCAGGAAGTGCCGATGCTACTGGCCCGGAGCGTGGTCAGCGGGAAGTGTCGATGCTACTGGCCTGGAGCACGGCCGGCGGGAAGTGCCATTGCTACTGGCCCGGAGCACGGCTGACAGAGAGTGCCGATGCTACTGGCCCAGAGCACGGCCGGCGGGAAGTGCCGATGCTACTGGCCTGGAGCGTGGCCAGCGGGAAGTGCCAATGCTACCGGCTCAGAGCGCGGCCGGCGGGAAGTGCCGATGCTACTGGCCTGGAGCGTGGCCAGCGGGAAGTGTCGATGCTACTGGCCCAGAGCGTGGCCAGCGGGAAGTGCCGATGCTACTGGCCTGGAGCGTGGTCAGCGGGAAGTGCCAATGCTACTGGCCTGGAGCGTGGTCAGTGGGAAGTACCGATGCTACTGGCCTGGAGCATGGTCAGCGGGAAGTGCTGATGCTACTGGCCCAGAGCGTGGCCAGCGGGAAGTACCGATGCTACTGGCCTGGAGCGTGGTCAGCGGGAAGTGTCGATGCTACTGGCCCGGAGCGTGGTCAGCGGGAAGTGTCGATGCTACTGGCCTGGAGCATGGTCAGCGGGAAGTGTCGATGCTACTGGCCCGGAGCGTGGTCAGCGGGAAGTGTCGATGCTACTGGCCTGGAGCATGGTCAGCGGGAAGTGCCAATGCTACTGGCCTGGAGCGTGGCCAGCAGGAAGTGCCGATGCTACTGGCCTGGAGCGTGGCCAGTGGGAAGTACCGATGCTACTGGCCCGGAGCATGGTCAGCGGGAAGTGCCAATGCTACTGGCCTGGAGCGTGGCCAGCAGGAAGTGCCGATGCTACTGGCCTGGAGCGTGGCCAGTGGGAAGTACCGATGCTACTGGCCCGGAGCGTGGTCAGCGGGAAGTACCGATGCTACTGGCCTGGAGCGTGGCCAGCAGGAAGTGCCGATGCTACTGGCCTGGAGCGTGGTCAGCGGGAAGTACCGATGCTACTGGCCTGGAGCGTGGCCAGTGGGAAGTACCGATGCTACTGGCCCGGAGCGTGGCCAGTGGGAAGTACCGATGCTACTGGCCCGGAGCGTGGTCAGCGGGAAGTACCGATGCTACTGGCCTGGAGCGTGGTCAGCAGGAAGTGTCATTGGTACTGACCCTGAGCGCGGCCGGCAGAAAGTATCGCTGATACTGGCCCGCAGCGCGGTCGGTGGGGAAGTGCCAATGCTACTGGTCCAGACTGCAGCCGGCAGGAAGTGCCATTGCTACTGGCCTGGAGCGCGGACAGATGGGCACCGCTTCTGAACCTGTTTAGCGCACTGAATGTTCATGGGGAACACGGTGCTAAAGTATTCACAGACCTAACTCGGGCTCAAGGTTTCATAAGTATCAGAGCAGCTACCTCGCTGCGATCTGCTGAAGCAAACTTTTGTCGGCTGATAGATCCTACAAGGGGGGTGGGCACGTCCTGTTGCTCTCCTCGCTCGGTCGGTTGCTCTCCAGACTGCAACTACCATGGCCCCGGTACGGGGACCTCCAGCCCTGACCTTGTCCTCTCACCCCACCCACGACCAGCTGCACCTGGCCAGCACCCTGCACTTAAAGACAAACCCACTAAGTTTTTTCAGCAGAAAAAAAGTGAGCAGCGCGGGACAGCAGCGAGGTGCCAAGAGCCATGAAAACTAATTTGCAGAATAGACTGGACATAAGGAACCTGCTTCGAGTATCGCTGCATTCCAGTCGTGTTTAACATCCCCCTGTCAGCTGGTCTGCAAGAATATTGTCAATATTAAACCAGTTCACGGTGAAAAAAAGGTTGGGTACCCCTGGTGTTTATGCATTATTTCTACTTCCGGGTCGTGGGGTTTTACTTCTGGTCTTTCCTGCCCCAGTGTGCATGTGTGTGACTAATCAATCTGGGGTTGATCTCACCTTTCATTGAGGCCAAGGTAGGGGATCTTTTGCTTAAAAAGGTTGGTGACCACTACTTTAAATGATGTTCATTTTGTTGGTGTGTTATATTTAAAAGAGAAAAACATTTGCAACAAATTGTGTTTACTCAAATGTGAGAGATTGAAATGATGAATTTATTGGTGATTGATAATTTTTGATTAATGAAGAAAGAAGTATGTTTTCAGTGTGAGGTGACATTGGCAGTTATCAATATTAACCTATTAAACTAGCATATTGACCAACACATATGTATTATATTGTTTCTCAGTAAAAATATGAGATATGTACAGGAAGTATCTAATAAAGTGGCTTCTGAGTGTATGTTCATGGTCTCCTGTGGCTGTAGCCCATCCACTTCAAGGTTTGAACATTTATGCATTCAGAGATCTCTTCTGCACGCCACTGTTGTGATGCCCGGTTATCTGAGTTTCTGTCACCTTCCTGTCAGCTTGAACCAGTCTGGATTCTCCTCTGCCTTCTCTCATTAACAAGGCACTTCTGCCCACAGAACAGCTGCTCACTAGATGTCTTTTATTTTTCATGCCGTTCTCCATAAACTTTAGAGACTGTTGCGTGTGAAAATCTTAGGAGTTCAGCAGTTTCTGAGATACTCAAACCAACCCATCTGGTACCAACAATCAGTCCACAGTCAAAATCACTTAGGTCACATTTCTTCCCCATTCTGATGTTTGGTCTGAACAACTGCATGCTTTTATGCATTGAGTTGCTATCACGTAATTGGCTGATTAGATATCCGCATTAATGTAAAAGAGTACCTAATAAAGTGGCCACTGGGTGTTTTGTTGTGTTCTTTTTCAAGCCATGTGGCGCATTAGGTGGCACCTTTGCCATTTCTGAAGCATTTGACAAATTTTTATGAAGACGAGTTGCTAGCTCGACGTACAACCCAGCACAGATGGAAACCATGCAAAGAGTCAGACAGGTTCAAACTCAGGACCATTTCTCCTTTACGTGCTAAGCTGAGGCCACTACACCACCTGCTTGCTCCACTGAGTGTATAGGCTAGATAAAATTAAACTGGGATATGTAACACCATATTATTTTCCCTTTTATGAAACATTGACTAATTTCCTCTTCTATCACACTTCTCTTTAAATGAAATTTTGCTCTTTTGTTCCTTAGGCCTGAAATAGTCCTTTCAGGTGAGGCAACACTTCACATGCAAATCTGTTAGGGTCATCTACTGTACCCGGTGCTCCCAGTGCGGCCTCCTCCACATTGGTGAGACCCATCGTAAATTGGGGGACAGCTTAGTTGAGCACCTCATCTCCATCTGCAAGAAGTTGAGTTTCCCAGAGGCCAACCATTTGAATTCCCATCCCCATTCCACTTCTGACATGTCAGTCCATCGTCCCCTCTTCTGCCATGATGAGGCCACTCCCACATTGGAAGAGCAACACTTAATATTCTATCTATGTAGCCTCCAACCTGACAACATGAACGTCAATTTCTCCAACCTGTGAGTTTTTTCTTCCCCTATGCCATTCCTCTTTTTCATTTACCCACCCTGGTCTCTTACCTCTTCTCCTCACCTGCTTATCATCTCCTCCTCCCTTGGTCCACTCTCCTTCCCTTTTAGTTTCCTTCTTCTCCAACTCTTCCTTTTTCCATTCAAAACCACCCATCTTCTTATCCCATCTCCCCTCTCGCATGCACCTGACTTCATCTATCACCTCCTAGCTTGTCCTCCTTCCCCCCTCCCCCTTCTTAGTCAGGCATCTTTCCCCTTCCTCTCCAGTCCTGAAGAATGGTCTCGGCCCAAAACGTTAACTATTTAATCATTTCCATAGGTGCTGCCCATTCTACTGAGTTCCTCCAGAATTTAGAGTGTGTTACTCTAGTTTAAATAGGGCACAGGTTTTACAATTTAGTTGATTGCATTTATAATAAAAACCATTAAAAGTTTGTATGATGTAGAGCACAGTGACTGCAAATTTTGTCATCCACTGTTAAACTTTCCTCATGAGATGGAGAGATAGAGAAAGAAAAGGGCTAGGGTTGAGAGACAGCAGTGAGGAGGAAGAGAGAGAGAGAGAAAGAAAGGTGAGAGGCAGAGAGGGAAAGAAAAAGGTGAAGGAGAATGAGAGAAAGAGAAAGAAAAGTGAGAAGGCGGAGAGAAAGAGAAAGGTGTGGAGAGAGGGACAGAGGAGAGATAAAGAGAAAGAAAAGGGTAGAGAGAGAGAGAGAGAGAGAGAGAGGTGAGGGAAGAAAGAGAGAGAGAGAAGAGACCTCTTTATGAACCATCCTTATGAGGCTTAGCCAAGGAGATGAAGCTGTTCAAGAAATCATATTACACACTTCATTTTTGTAAAGGTTCCCTTTGTACTAAACCCATTGACAGCAACTTCTGGCTTTGAAGAACATGGCTGTGACTACACTGACACTCCTTTATGTGTTTTGGCTGCGAACCCTACAATAATACAAATATTCATTATAAAACTTGACGGAAGGAACGTCTGACTGCTTCCTTCTGGAAGCTTTTGGGTCTGAACCCACATCTATCACAATGTAATTCATTCTAGACTGTCTGACTCAGGGATGGCAGAATGGGTAGTGTTTAGGAGACAGCCTGTTTTCTAGCTGTGTTAGCCTTTGAGTATTTTGTCAGAACATTTTATCAGAAAATAATCAGAAATTAGCATTGCCAGAAAAGAAAAGTTAGTTTATTCAATGGTAATACAGTTTAATAACTTGCACTGTGGAGCTATCTTTATCAGAAAGCATAGACAATAGGCAAGCAAACCTGTATGATTTCACAGTCAGAATCAGGTTTATTAAGACTGATACATGTCATAAGATTTGTTGTATACATAATGTATACTCTAACTTACAGAACAAAATAAGACCATTGGATGTGGGAGCTGAATTAGGCCATCTGGCCCATCAAGTTTGCTCCGCCATTCAATCGTGGCTGATTCTTTTTCTTTACTCCTCCTCAACCCCAGTTCCCAACCTTCTTCCCGTAACCTTTGATGCCATGTCCAATCAAGGACCTAACAATCTCTGCCTTAAGTGCACCCAATGACCTGACCTCCAGAGCCACATGTGGCAACAATTTCCACAAATTCACCACCCTATAAAAATATAATTGTGAGGTAGTGTTCATGGGTTCATTGTCCGTTCAAAAATCTGATGATGTCCTCAGTCGTTGGGATCCTTGATGATGGATGCTACCTTTATGTGACATCACCTTTTGCAGATGTCCAGAATGGTGGGGAGGTTGTTGTCCATAAAGGAGCTGGCTGAGTTTACAACCCTTTGCAGCATTTTCTGAACCTGTGCATTGGCCTCTGCATACCAGATGGTGATTCAACACAGTCAGAATTCTCTCCATGGTACATCTTTAGGAAATTTACAAGTGTCTTTGCTGACATACCAATTTTCCTAGGCTAGGCACAAACGACCTCTATAAAATCGCCAATGACACTGCTGTTGTTGGCAGAATCTCACCAGGTGAGCAGGAGGCATACAGGATTAAGCCAGATCATTGCAACAACCATCTTGCACTCAACATCAGTAGGACTAAGAAATTGCTTGTAGACTTCAGGACGGGTAAGTCGAGGGAACACCACCCAGGACATGCTCTCCTCTCATACTGCGATCAGAGAAGTGGCACAGGAGCCTGAAGACAAACACTCAACATTGTGGGAACAGCTTCTTTCCCTTCACCATCAGATTTCTGAATGGACAATGAACTCATGAACTCTACCTAATGAAATTTAGTGGCTCATCTGCCGTCTTTGTAACTGCATAAATATGTTGGGCCCAGGATATGTCTTGAAAGATGTTGACACCACAAACTTGAAGCGACTCACCCTTTCCACTGCTGATCCCTCGAGGAGAACTAGTGTGGGTTCCCTCGATTTCCCTTTCCCGTAGTCTACAAGCAAATCCTTGGTCTTACTGATGTTGGGTGCAAGATTGTTGTTGCAATGATCTAACTTAATCCTGTACGCCTCCTGCTCACCATGTGAGATTCTGCCAACAACAATAAAGTCATTGGCACATCGATAGATGTCATTTGTGCTGTGCCTAGTCACCCAATTCTAAGTGTAGAGAGAGCTGAGCAGCGGACTAAGCACCCACCCAATATTTTTGCACACAAGCTTGAGGCAACAATGATTAACATCCATTGTCAGGATAAATGTTTGCTCTTGTATGCCTTCTTACCTTGTACTATTTCAATGCACAGTGTAATGATTTGATCTGTGAACAATAGGGAAGACAAGCTTTTCACTGTTACCTCAGTCAATATCATCATCATCATTATGTGCCATGCCTTTTGATTTGGGCAATCATGGTCTCATGACCATGATTGTTCTTGGCAAATTTTTCTACAGAAGGGTTTTGCCATTGCCTTCTTCTGGGCAGTGTCTTTACCAGACCAGTGACCCCAGCCATTATCAATACTCTTCAGAGATTGTCTGCCTCGCATCAGTGGTCACATCGCCAGGACCAGCTGCTCATACAACCATCCACCACCTGCTCCCATGACTTCATGTGACCCTGATCGAGGGAGGGCCACTAAGCAGGTGCCCAAGGGTGACTGCAGGCTAGAGGAGGGAGGGAACACTTTAAATTTCCTTTGGTAGAGATGTCCACCTCACCACCCAGTACATATGACAGTAATAAACCAATTCCAATTAATCAAATATGCTTTGCCTAATTATCTTGCTGCCTGGGTGCTCAGAATTTTAACAGGCTTCTGTCTCAGCTTGTTAGAAAAAACAACAAAAGCTTTCTGATTTCTACGCCCTTATAGATGCTACATCAACATTCTTCTGTCACCAGCCTCTGCACTGCCAGCACATAATGTGAATGACAGCAAGTAAAGATGGAGAGATAAAACACTGGAAACTTCAAAATGCTATGGTGCAAACCAGCTTGCTTATGATAGTACTTCATGAAAGATTGGTTACTTGCCAGCAAAACTGTAAAATGTCAGTGAAGCTTGTTCTGTAAGCCCTTCTGAGGAAGATCTAGGAAGTGCTTGGAGTTGGGCAAGAACTCCAATGTTAATAAAGATATAAATTAATGCAATATACTTATTCATCTATCAGGAGTTCAGCGCCAAATTGTTCGATGCGTGGAAAAGACACCCAGAGTTGTGGAAGACAGATTCTGCAATCCAAGGACTCGGCCTGATGACAGACAACGAAAATGCAACAAAATGGATTGCCCTGCCAGGTAATAATTTGCACATTATAAGACCGTAGACATAGGAGCAGAATTAGGCCATTCAGCCCATCAAGTTTGTTACACCATTCCGTCCTGGCTAATCCATGGTTTGGGAGGGTTTAAACTAATTTGCAAGGGGGATGGGACCCGGAGTGATAGAGCAGTGAAAGAAGTGCATAGAGTAAAGCTAGACCTAACATATAGAGAGGCTTTGACAAAAGAGAAGCAGAATAAAGCGTGTTGCGGTAGAACGGCTAAAGTGTGTGTACTTCAATGCAAGAAGCATCAGGAACAAAGGTGATGAACTGAGAGCTTGTATACATACATGGAATTATGATGTAGTGGCCATTACAGAGACTTGGTTGGCACCAGGACAGGAATGGATTCTCAATATTCCTGGATTTCAGTGCTTTAAAGGGGATGGGGGAGGGGGGAAGGGGAGGAAGGGTGGCATTACTGGTCAGGGATACTATTACAGCTACAGAAAGGGTGGGTAATGTAGCAGGATCCTCTTTTGAGTCAGTATGGGTGAAAGTCAGGAACAGGAAGGAAGCAGTTACTCTACTGGGGGTGTTCTGTAGGCCCCCTGGTAGCAGCAGAGATATCGAGGTGCAGATTGGGAGGCAGATTTTGGGAAGGTGCAAAAAGTAACAGGGTTGTTATCATGGGTGACTTTAACTTCCCTAATATTGATTGGCACCTGATTAGTTCCAAGGGTTTAGATGGAGCAGAGTTTGTTAAGTGTGTCCAGGATGGATTCCTGTCACAGTATGTTGACAGGCCGACTAGGGGGAATGCTATACTAGATCTAGTATTAGGTAACGAACTGGGTCAGGTCACAGATCTGTCAGTGGGTGAGCATCTGGGGGACAGTGATCACCACACCCTGGCCTTTAGCATTATCATCGAAAAGGATAGAATCAGAGAGGACAGGAAAATTTTTAATTGAAGAAGGGCAAATTATGAGGCTATAAGGCTAGAACTTGCGGGTGTGAATTGGGATGATGTTTCTGCAGGGAAATGTACTATGGACGTATGGTCGTTGTTCAAGGATCTCTTGCAGGATGTTAGGGATAAATTTGTCCCGGTGAGGAAGATAAAGAATGGTAGGCTGAAGGAACCATGGGTGACGAGTGAGGTGGAAAATCTAGTCAAGTGGAAGAAGGCAGCATACATGAGGTTTAGGAAGCAAGGATCAGATGGGCCTATTGAGGAATATAGGGTAGCAAGAAAGGAGCTTAAGAAGGGGCTCAGAAGAGCAAGAAGGGGTCATGAGAAGGCCTTGGTGAGTAGGGTAAAGGAAAACCCCAAGGCATTCTTCAATTATGTGAAGAACAAAAGGATGACAGGAGTGAAGGTAGGACCGATTAGAGATAAAGGTGGCAAGATGTGCCTGGAGGCTGTGGAAGTGAGCGAGGTCCTCAATGAATACTTCTCTTCGGTATTCACCAATGAGAGGGAACTTGATGATGATGAGGACAATATGAGTGAGGTTGATGTTCTGGAGCATGTTGATATTAAGGGAGAGGAGGTTGTTAAAATACATTAGGATGGATAAGTCCCCGGGGCCTGATGGAATATTCCCCAGGCTGCTCCACGAGGCAAGGGAAGAGATTGCTGAGCCTTTGGCTAGGATCTTTATGTCTTCGTTGTCCACGGGAATGGTACCAGAGGATTGGAGGGAGGCATATGTTGTCCCCTTGTTCAGAAAAGGTAGTAGGGATAGTCCAGGCAGTTGTAGACCAGTGAGCCTTACGTCTGTGGTGGGAAAGCTGTTGGAAAAGATTCTTAGAGATAGGATCTATGGGCATTTAGAGAATCATGGTCTGATCAGGGACAGTCAGCATGGCTTTGTGAAGGGCAGTTTGTGTCTAACAAGCCTGATAGAGTTCTTTGAAGAGGTGACCAGGCATATAGATGAGGGTAGTGCAGTGGATGTGATCTACATAGATTTTAGTAAGTCATTTGACAAGGTTCCACATGGTAGGGTTATTCAGAAAGTCAGAAGTCATGGGATCCAGGGATGTTTGGCCAGGTGGATTCAGAATTGGCTTGCCTGCAGAAAGCAGAGGGTCGTGGTGGAGGGAGTACATTCAGATTGGAGGGTTGTGACTAGTGTTGTCCCACAAGGATCCATTCTGGGACCTCTACTTTTTGTGATTTTTATTAACGACCTGGATGAGGGGGGAGAAGGGTGGGTTGGCAAGTTTGCAGATGACGCTAAGGTTGGTGGTGTTGTGGATAGTGTAGAGGATTGTCGAAGAATGCAGAGAGACATTGATAGAATGCAGAAGTGGGCTGAGAAATGGCAGATGGAGTTCAACCTGGAGATGTGTGAGGTGGTACACTTTGGAAGGACAAACTCCAAGGCAGAGTACAAAGTAAATGGCAGGATACTTGGTAGTGTGGAGGAGCAGAGGGATCTGGGGTACATGTCCACAGATCCCTGAAAGTTGCCTCTCAGGTAGATAGGGTAGTTAAGAAAGCTTATGGGGTGTTGGCTTTCATAAGTCGAGGGATAGAGTTTAAGAGTCATGAGGTAATGATGCAGCTCTATAAAACTCTGGTTAGGCGACACTTGGAGTACTGTGTCCAGTTCTGGTCGCGTCACTATAGGAAGGATGTGGAAGCATTGGAAAGGGTACAGAGGAGATTTACCAGGATGCTGCCTTGTTTAGAGAGTATGGATTATGATCAGAGATTAAGGGAGCTAGGGCTTTTCTCTTTGGAGAGAAGGAGGATGAGAGGAGACATGATAGAGGTGTACAAGATATTAAGAGGAATAGATAGTGTGGATAGCTAGCGCCTCTTCCCCAGGGCACCACTGCTCAATACAAGAGGACATGGCTTTAAGGTAAGGGGAGGGAAGTTCAAGGGGGATATTAGAGGAAGGTTTTTTACTCAGAGAGTGGTTGGTGCGTGGAATGCACTGCCTGAGTCAGTGGTGGAGGCAGATACGCTAGTGAAGTTTAAGAGACTTCTAAACAGGTATATGGAGGAATTTAAGGTGGGGGGGGGGGAGTTATATGGGAGGCAGTGTTCGAGGGTCGGCCCAACATTGTGGGCCAAAGGGCCTGTAATGTGCCGTACTATTCTATGTTATATTTATTATTCCTCTCAACCCCATTCTCCTGCCTTCTTCCTGTAAACTTAGACACACTGACAAATCAATAATCTATCAATCCCTCCATTGAATATACCAAATGACTTAGCCTCCACAGCCATCTGTGGCAATGAATTCCACAGATTTCACCACCGTCTGGCTGAAGAAATCTTCCTCATCTCTGTTCTAAAGGGACATTTTTTTTTCTGAGGCAGTGGTCCTCTGGTCGTAGATTCTGCTCATAGACTCCACTACTAGAGGAAACAATCTCTCCACCCCCACTCTATATAGACCATTCAGTATTTGATAAGTTTTAATGAGAACCCCCTCCCCCCACCACATTCTTCTAAATACCAGCTAGTACAATCCCAGAACCATCAAATGCAATCATAAATTAACCTTTCATTCCCAGGATCATTCTCCTAGATCCTCTCCAATGCTAGCATGTCCTTTCTTTGAAAAGCTGCCCCAAACTGTTCATAATACTCCAGATAAGGTATGAAAAATGCCCTTTAAAGCCTTAGCGTTACACTCATGCTCAGTATGATTGCTAACATTGCATTTGTCTTACATACTACTGGCTCAACCTGCAAGTTAGTCTTTAGGGAATAATGTATGAGGACTCCCATGTCCTTATTGTATACTTATTACATTATGTATTATATATATATATATATATATGTCTGTGTGTGTGTATGATAGGATATCATGTGATATAAGATATATAATATTTTAACATATTATTATTATTATTATTGCCTATACTGTGAAGCAGACCTAGTGGGCTAAAAGGCATAATTCTGCTCCTATATCTTTTAGTCTACATTATTACCTGAATATATGGAACCTAAGCTATGTGCAGTTACACTTGTATTTATAAAGTATACTCGCTGGAACTTAGAAGATTGAGGGGGGGGGGATCTTATTGAAATGTATAAAATTCTAAAGGGACTGGACAGGCTAGAGGCTGTAAGATTGTTTCCGATGTTGGGGAAGTCCAGAACGAGGGGTCAGAGTTTAAGGATAAAGGGGAAGCCTTTTAGGACTGAGATGAGGAAAAACGTCTTCGCACAGGAAACAGTTGAAGCCAGTTCATTGGCTATATTTAAGAGGGAGTTAGATATGGCTCATGTGGCTAAAGGGATCAGGGGGTATGGAGAGAAAGCAGGTACAGGGTTCTGAGTTGGATGATCAGCCATGATCATACTGAATGGCGGTGCAGGCTCGAAGGGCCGAATGGCCTACTCCCGCACCTATTTCCTATGTTTCTATGTATCATCATCATCATCATCATCATCATCATCATGTGCCATGTTGTAGGACGTGGGCGATCATGGTCTTATCCATAATCATGATTGATCATAACCACTCCTTGCTGAACATCAACGGTTCCTCGGTAGAGATCGTAAACAGCACCAAATTTCTTGGTGTTCACCTGATGGAGAATCTCACCTGGTCCCTCAACACCAGCTCCATAGCAAAAAAAGCCCAGCAGCGTCTCTACTTTTTGCGAAGATTTGAGGAAAGTCCATTTCATACCCCCCCCCATCCTCATCACATTCTACAGAGGTTGTATTGAGAGCATCCTGAGCAGCTGCATCACTGCCTGTTTCAGAAATTGCACCGTCTCGGATCACAAGACCCTGCAGCGGATAGTGAGGTCAGCTGAGAAGATCATCATGGTCTTCCTTCCTGCCACCGCGGACATTTACACTACACGCTGCATCTGCAAACGAAGCAGCATTATAAAGGACCCCATGCACCCCTCATACAATCTCTTCTCCCTTCTGCCATCTGGGAAAAGTCTCCAAAGCATTCGGGCTCTCATGGCCAGACTATGTAACAGTTTCTTCCCCCAAGCTATCAGACTCCTCAATACCCAGAGCCTGGACTGACACCTTGCCCTACCGTCCTGTTTATTACTTATTGTAATGCCTGCACTGTTTTGTGCACTTTATGCAGTCCAGTGTAGGTCTGTAGTCTAGTGTAGCTTTCTCTGTGTCATTTTATTATTATTATTACGTAGTTCAGTCTAGTTTTTTGAACTGTGTCATGTAGCACCATGGTCCTGAAAAACGTTGTCTCATTTTTAATATGCACTGTACCAGCAGTTATGGTCGAAATGACAATAAAAGTTAACTTGACTTGACTTGACTTGGATTGTGCTTGGCAAATTGTTCCACAGGTGTGGTTTGCCATTGCCTTCTTCTGGGCAGTGTCTTTACAAGCTGGTGACCCAAACCATTATCAACACTCTTCAGAAATTGTCCCCTTGGCGTCAGTGATCGTATAACTAGGAAACAGGATATACACCAGCGGCCAATACGACCATCCACCACCTGCTCCCATGATCCTGATAAGGAGTGGGGGGGGGGGTGCTAAGCAGGTGATTCTGATTAGGGCCTACGTGGGTGCTACACCTTGCCCAAGGGCGACCTGAGGGATAGCAGAGGGTAGGATTAGCTTACACTTAGTTTGTTAGAGACGTACCTCCACCCCGCCATAAAGTATTCAAAACGACATTGCAAATACTCTCCACTATAAATCACTGAATTGGTGGCAGGTTACATGGTCGGCACTGTGGTGAACTACATATACCTGTCTGGACACGCCCCCTGCTGACTGCTCCTGTGGCTCCTCCCACAGACCCCAGTATAAAGGTGATTGAGGTCTGAGCCCGGCCTCTCAGTCTCCAGGATGTAGTATGGTGGTCAACCACTGCTTGTTCCTTCTTCCAGTCAATAAAAGCCGATATCTCGCCTTTACGTCTCAGAGAGAGTTATTGATGGTGCATCAATTTTATTGACTGGAAGTTTTAAAACATGGAAAGTGTTTTACGTCCGGAAAGATTGGATTTGGACCCCCAAGACCCTGAAGCAGCTCTTGCCTTTGAACTCTGGCTTGCATGCTTCCAATCATACTTGGAGGAGGTTAGTACAACTGAACCCGCTGTTATGCACCGAATTCTCCTCTCGAGGGTCACCCTGAAAGTTTACTCACTTATTAGGGCCTGTTGACCTACGAAGGGGCACTGGACGCCCTCAAAAGACAGTACCTGCGGCCAGTGAACACCATCTATGCAAGACATCGCTTAGCTACACGACGACAGCGGCCTGGAGAATCGAGCACCCAGTTTCTCTGAGCCCTACAGACACTCATCCGAACTTGTGACTGCAAAACTCTCATGGCGGAACAGCATGCGGAACTCTTAGTACGAGACGCCTTTGGAATCAGGTTAGTGTATGTGCGTCTGCGGCTGCTGGAAAATGACGATCTTACCTTACGCTCGGCGATCGAGATGGCTGACACACTGGAGGCTGCTCTGCACAACGCTGATGCTGTCCAGCCGCGCAATCCCCTGCCAGTCCCACAGACATCCGGGCGGGTTGTGTAGTGACATTGGTGGTACAGGGCACAGAATATCGGAACTTTGCGCGACTGGTCATGCCTCAACTGTGCGTGCCTGTGCTATTGGGGTTGGACTTCCAGAGCCACCTCGAAAGTGTGACTATGGCATATGACGGGCCCCTCCCACCACTCACTGTCCGGAATCCTCAGTTTGGTGGGACTTTGCCACATACCCCGCTACTGACCACACACACACACACCAAACCACACGTCCCACCCAACACCATGCCAACAGCTGCGCTACTGACACCACTTGCAGCCTTTCCACCCTCAAGATCCCTCCCCCACCGCTGTTCGCCAACCTGACCCCCGACTGCAAACCTGTGGCAACTAAAAGCAGGAGGTACACCACGGGGGACAGGGCCTTCATTCAGTCTCGTACGCGTATATACCAGGCACCTCGCACACGCGTGAGGGATCACTGACGCCTAGTGGGCTGACACCTCCAGTCAGGCCGGAACCAGCACAACCACTGTCTCCAGTGCAATCACCACCAGCACCTGTGCAATCACAGCCGGTGCTACGTAGCGTAGATCGCAGCGACTGATTCAACCACCTGATAGACTTAAGCTGTAAATATACTTGTAAGAAACTTCGCCACATGGAGACTCTCTTTTAAAACAAAGGGGGGGTGAATGTGGTGAACTACATATACCTGTCTGGACACGCCCCCTGCTGACTGCTCCTGTGGTTCCTCCCACAGACCCCGGTATAAAGGCGATTGAGGCCTGAGTCCGGCCTGTCAGTCTCCAGAATGTAGTATGGTGGTCAACCACTGCTTGTTCCTTCTTTTAGTCAATAAAAGCTGATATCAAGCCTTTACGTCTCAGAGAGAGTTATTGATGGTGCATCAGGCACAACATTGTGGGCCAAAGGGCCAGTAACGTGCTGTAGGTCCATAAAACAAGGGTACTTTCACCTTTGGCTGATTCCACTAAATGAGGGCTCCTTCTGTGATGATTTTAGAGTTCAAAGTTGAAAGTAAAATTTAATTAACGAAGTACTTATGTATCTGTCAGATATACTACCTTGAGATGTATTTTCTTGCAGTTATTTCCAGGAAAATAAAGAAATGCATTAGAATTTATGAAAAACTTTACATAAAAAGACTGATTCATGTGTAAAAGAAGAAAAATTGTACAAGTAAGAAAACATGAATTGCAAAGAGTCCTTTAAAGTGAGTCTGTGGGTTGTAGAATCAGTTCACAGTTGTGGTGGCTAAAATTATCCACGCTGCTAATAACTGCTCTTGAACCTGCTGGTGTGGGATGGTAGTAGCGTGAAGAGAGCTTGGCCTGAATGACAGATGCTGCTTTCTTGTGGCAGCGTTCCCTGGAGATAAGTTCAGTGGTGGAGAAGGCTTTGCCTATAAAGGACTAGGCTGCATCCACCATTTCCACCTTTCAGCAACACTTGCACTGGATGTCAGATGTGTCTCCTCAAAAATGGGCACAGATCTTGTAAATTGTATCGTCAGATACTGAGGTGCTTCATGGATATTGTGTCCTATTCGTCTATGTGCTACGCAAGCCAGGGCATTACAATATGGAGAGCAAGCTGTTGACTGTACAGCCATTGACTTCTCCATGCAGCGGATGAATCTAAACCAAAGGCAGAGACTGATGCAGTTTGGCACCAGCAGCATTGCAGGAGCTACCAGTCAGTTGTTAAACTCAACATAAGGGACTCCAACTCTGGATTTCTCGTTGGGGTTTACCCTTGAAGCCTTCCCTGTGAGTGGGTATAGCTGCTAGACAGCGGAGGTTTGAGATCAGAGTTTTCCCTCTCGATGAGCTGCTAGTCATTGCTGATGAGCCCCATCTCTCATAAGCAGTTGTTTTTAAGGCACCAGTAACCTGCATTTGTTCCTTCTGTCAGTAGATATGGTCTCATTAGGCTTAGTAGCTAAGCCACACATGAAGGCCAGGAACTGGACTTGGTTCTCAGAGGCTATTTGAGATGCACACCATTGGGAGCATTTAATAGGTAGTGGCAGCTCATCCCCATTACCATCCCAGGCTATGACAGCCTCATAGTCAACTACATCTCTGGTTACCACCATGGTTACATTTCTTGGTGCACCAACAAGGTTATGATGAAATTGATACTTTTTCACAGACAATCAGAAAATGCAGCCAAATACTGGAGAAATTTAATAATTTCTGACCTTCCCAGTCCATGACTGTGGATTCTCAGAAAATCCAGTGAAGTTTAGCTAAAATATGGAGCCACTGTTTCACAATGGCAGAGACCTGGGTTCGATCCTGAACTTGGAGGTTTTCTCTATGTTGCGTTTGCAGCCACATTGATTTCCCCTTGGATGCTTAGGTCTATTACAACATCCACTTTTGGGCACCTCAGTAGAGCTGTGATTAGTGCGGTGCCTTTACAGTTCAGGGTACTCTGGAGTCCGGACTCTAATCCATTGTTGCCTACAGGGAGCTTCTACATTCCCCCATGACCACTGCGGTTTCCTGAGTCGTACCAGTTAGTAGGTTAATTGGTTATTGTAAGTTGTCCTGTGATTAGGCTAGATTTAAATAGGTGGGATCACAAGGGGACCACAGATTGTCATTGGGTTTAGACATTTTCAATGACCTGGAGAGCTATGTTAGCTGGAATATGGCTATGTGCTTTGGCGCTTGGTAGGGTCACCAATGTCAAACAGGTCAAAGGCTGGAATGACCAGACTAGGAGGGGTCCACCAGTCCTCCAGGGTCAGGTGTTCAGCTCAGGGCTAACAACTTTGACTGGTAAAATAAAGTAGTTACAGAAATGGCAACGAAAAGTCCTTCCATATCTGAGTGTGACAGTATTCCTGAGTCTCCACCTAGGACACATGACTGACAGTAATGAAAACTGAGGGGAAGCTACTGACATGATGAAGGAACCCCTGAACACCACTACAGATGGGGGACCTTCATTGCTGCCCTGAACGCCAGTGGGAGCTGGGCAGCACAGCCTGTTGGATTAGAAGGGCCTGTTCCGTGCAGTGTCGCCAAATAAAAATAAATAAATAAATTCCAATTGTCTTTGGGCTAGAGTTTTAAGCAAACAGCCACTCCAATGCCACATCTTGAAAAAGTTACAGTAAAATCTTGACTTTATGAAAAAGATGAAGGTCATACACAAAATGGTTTCAGACTGAAACTTCTTTTAAACTGATGAAGTCTATCTTGGACCTGGGACGTCTCTTGTATCTGTCTCCTCTTTCTGTGCAGATGGTGGACCGGTGAATGGCAGGAATGCTCAGCATCGTGTGGAAACACTGGTATCAAGAAACGCACAGTCCTGTGTACCCGCACCGTGGGGACAGAGGAGCAAGCTCTTCCCAATTCAGAGTGCAAACAGCTTCTCAAGCCAAGGACCCAAATGCCATGCAACAGAGACATCTCGTGCCCTTCAAACTGGACTGTGGGCAATTGGAGTGAAGTAAGGCACAATTTTTCCTCAAGTACAATATGTTCATGCTTTCATTTATGTATCCTTTATAAATTAAAAGTGAAGTGTATAATAATACTTAGGACATCACAGTTAGCGTCACACTGTACAGCGCCAGTGACCCAGGTTATCTGTAAATCTATATTGAGTTGCATGCTACTATGTATAAGGAGTTTATACGTCCTTCCGATGACTATATGAATTTTCTCCAGACACCCTGGTTACCTCCCAGATTCCAAACAGGTTAGTAGTTTTTAAATTTTTTTTAAGTGAGATTCAGCATGGATTAGGTCCTTCCTGCCCTTCACCACCCTGCAATCCCCTATCTTAATCCCAGCCTAATCCCACGGCCATTTACGATAATCAATTAACCTACCGACTGGTAGGTCTTTGGACTGTGGGAGAAACCAGGACACCTGGAGGAAACTCTGGAGAATGTACAAACTCATAGGCAATGAACTCGGGTCCCTGGAACTGTAAAAATGTTGTTCTAACCATTACATCACTGTGCTGCCTGTCATATAGATGTAATTAGGTGGCAGAAGCTTGTTGGGCCGGAAGGCCTGTTATGTCATGCTATATCAAAAATTGCCTTTTTTTTACCTATTTTTATACAATTTTGCATAAATTTATTTTAAAAAAACATTACTCCAAAAATGGCTTGAAGCGTTTTAATTAATGAGCTGTTTTAGATCTGCATTTGGTGTGCAGCACAAAAGACTGAGATGCAATTCGTGTGCAATTTAATGTAAATTCATGCGTAATTTAATACGGTCAATAGTATTCATGGAGTTAAGTTATACATGTTAGTGAAACTTTGATTCAACTATTTCCTCATAATGAATACAGAAAGTTGGGATGTTTTGATGCACTAATTGTTGCATCAATCAGCCATACTTTTGGTTTAACTTTTAAACTCAACTCTAAGGTGGGTTTTGGATGGATTTCTGACCAATCAGGAAATGAGTTACTCTATCTTTCAGTATTTCCAATGCATGACCATACAGTTGGATTATAGAACGGTACAGCACAGGAACAGGTCCTTCGGACCATAATTTTGTGCCAAATCAATTAAATTAGTATTCAGGTGGCCAACTAAACAAATCCCCTCTGCCAACAACGTCAACATCCTTTCATTTTCCAGACATTCATGTGCCCCTCTAAGTGCCTCTTATAAATCCATTATGTACCTGCCTCTACCACTACCCCAGGCAGTGCATTCTAGTCACCCTACACTCTCTGTATAAAAAAACTTGCCCCTCCTTTAAAATTACTCCCTCTCACCTTATTTGCACACCCTCTTGTATTAGACAGTTCAACTCTTGGAAAAGGGTATTATGCCTCTCATAATCTTAAACCTCTATCAGATCTCCCCTGAGCGTCTGCTGCTCCAGAGAAACAAGCCAGGTTTGTCCAATTTCTCATTATAACACATGCCCTCTTGTCCAGGACACATCCTGGTAAACCTCTCCTGCACCCTCTCCAAAGCCTCAATATCTTCCTATAATGGGGTGACCGGATCAGTATGCAATACTCCTGGTGTGGCTCAACTAGAGAGTTATAAAACTGCATCTTCGAATCAGGAAGGATCATTTCGAATACTACAGGTTACTGTTAGTTTAATACTTGAGTTGCTGCTTTTCGAACAAGCATTTCTCATTATAAGTAAAACAACACAACATCAAAGCTGTGAATTCATTGAAGTTTGCTCAGCAGTTGTACTGAGAGCATTTACCATGGGGGTTGACTCTGCTGTAAACAATGAGTTGGTTGTAAGGACGTCAGTCATCACAGGGAAAAGGCAAGGCAACTGGGTTGAGAGGTGTTACGTAGGCACGGAGCAAGAACGACAACAGAGTAGTAATGAAACATTATTACTGAGCCACATTAGTAATGGTACAAGCTGAGCAACTTGCAGTGTGGGGGTGCTGAACTGGGCCTGTTGAGATACAAATAACCTGAAAGCCAGTGCCAAACAGGAGAGCACATGGCACATAGGAGGGCCCAGAGTCAATCAGCTGCAGGCACATTTACACCATTCCTACAATGAATCTGACACAGATCAAGAGGGAAAATAAATCAGCCATATTCAAGTGGTGGAACAGACTCAATAGGCCCATATGAACTCATCTTCTCCTGTATCAAATACTCTCAAGGTCTACTGCATTGGCTAAGGTTAATATTGCTTCTTTGGGAGGTGGTAGCAATGATATGCCAGTGGCTTGTCTTCACTGATGGGATTTAGGTGTTCTAAATAACATCAATGATTACTCCTTTATCATTCATTTTTGTATAAATAATCACTGGGGAATATACTGAACCAAAAAAGCTATGTTCAGTTACGTTTATTCATTACATTTTGTTACAAACATTTGGAATGGGTATTAACATGAAAATGATTCCAGGACTGAATGGCTTGTCATATGAAGAGTGCTTGGTGGTTCTGAGCCTCTATTCACCAAATTTCAGAAGAATGAGGGGTGACTTTCTTAAAACCTATCAAATGGTGAAAGGCCTTGATAGAGTGGATGTGGAGAGGGTATAATGGGAGTGTCTAAGACCAGAGGCCAGTCTCACAATAGAACAGAGATGAGGAGGAATTTCTTTAGTCAGAGAGTGGTGAATCTTGGAATTCTTTGCCACAGGCAGCTGTGGAGGTGAAATCTTTATGTATATTTAAGACAGTGATTAATAGATTCTTGATTGGTCAGGACACGATGAGCAGAGTTGGTCGGAGTGGTCTGAGTCAGAGTGGTAAAGCTTGATAAGGTTTCAGTGAGAACAAGCAGAGGCAATGTAAGTAGGTAAGTTAATTCCTAATTTCTTATCTCTTTTTTCTTATTTAAATCTTGTGAGAATAGGTAGTATGTGTACAGGGCCAGTGATCTGTTCTGGATGTCAGATGTGGGATTACAGGGAGGCTACCAGCCTCCCTGTTGGCCACTTCTGCACCAGGTGCATTGAAATACAACTCCTTAGAGACCATGTTAGGGAACTGAAGATGCAGCTCGATGACCTGCAGCTTGTTAGGGGAAGTGAAGATGTGATAGGCTGGAGCTACAGGGAGATAGTCACTCCAAGGCTACAGGAAACAGACAAATGGGTGACTGCCAGCAGAGGGAAGGGGGAACATCAGCTAGAGGAGAGCACTCTGGAGGCCATTTTGAGTTCTGTTGAGGGAGATGACCTACCTGGGGAAAACAACAGAGGTCATGCCTTTGGCACTGAGTCTGGCCCTGTGGCTCAGAAGGGTTGGGAGCTGAAGATGATGGTGACAGTAATCGATAACTGTATAGTTAGGGGGACAGATTGGTTATTCTGTGGATGCAAAAAAGAATCACGAATGGTAGTTTGCCTCCCAGGTGCCAGGGTCCATGATGTTTCTGAACACATCCAGAATATTCTGAAAAGAGAAGGTGGCAGATAAATGTGTGGCTGAGGAACTGGAGCAGGGGGCAAGGATTCAGCTTTCTGGATTTTTGGGACCTCTTCTGGGGAAGCTAGGACCTGTACAAAAGGGACAGGTTGCATTTGAATCCAGAGGAAACCAATATTCTTAGGGGCACGTTTACTAGAGCTGTTGGGAGTAGTTTAAACTAATATGACAGTGGGAGGGAATGATAATGATAGCGCTGAGGTTGAGCCAGCAGGTTTACAAGTAGATGATGGGTGTAATACGAATGTAAGGAGGAACAAGACAATGATTCTGTACAATTGCAAACAGTGCAAAGAGTTAAATTGTACCACAGAGGCAAAGTTCAAAAGGGCGAAGAACGCAGGACTGAAGGTGCTGTCTTTAAATGCACGTAGCATTCGGAATAAAGTGGATAAACGTAAGACTGGCCTCTTTTACGTCGGTTGGGGAAGTTTGGTATGGGCCCCCAACTCCTAAGAACTTTCTACAGGGACACAATTGAGAGCATCCTGACTGGCTGCATCACTGTCTGGTATGGGAACTGTACCTCCCTCAATCGCAGGATTCTGCAGAGAGTGGTGTGGACAGTCCAGCACATCTGTAGTTGTGAACCCATGATTTAGGATATTTACAAAGACAGGTGTGAAAAAAGGGCCTGAAGGATCATTGAGGACCTGAGTCCCCTAACCACAATCTATTCCAGCTGCTACCATCTGGGAAATGGCACTGCAGCATAAAAGCCAGGACCAACAGGCTCCAGGACAGCTTCTTCCACCAGGCCATCAGACTGATGAACTCACACTGATTTGAGTGTATTCTATGTTACGTTGACTGTCCTGTTTATTATAAATTATTATAAATTGCTATGATTACACATTTCACAATTAGACGGAGATGTAACGTAAAGATTTTTACTTAAGTTTGTGAAGGATGTAAGAAATAAAGTCAATCCATTCATTCATTCAATTCATTCATGACGTTGTGGGCATCACGGAGCTGTGGCTAAAAGAAGGCCAGAATTGGGAGCTTAACGTTAAAGAATATACTTTCTATCAAAATGACAGCCAAGAAAACATAGGCAATGATGTGGCTCTGTTGCCAAGAGACAAGTTACATCTTTAGAAGAGGTGATATAAGGACAGAGAATGTTAAATCTTTGTGGATAGAGTTGAGAAACTACAAGGGTTAAAGAAACCATTCTGGGAATCATAAATAGACCTCCAAATAGTAGTGAAGATGGAGGGTTGTGATTTCAAAGGGAGCTGGAAAAGGCATGTATTAAGGGTAATGCCACATTACTTCAATATGCAAGGGGATTCGGAAAATCAGGTTGGTGTTGGATCACAAGAGAGGGAATTTGCTGAATGGCTACGAAGTGGGTTTTTAGAGCAGCTTGTGCTTGACCCTACTAGAAGAAAGGCTATCTTACATTGGATGCTGTGTGATAACCCAGATCTTATTAGGGAGTTTAACGTAATGGAACCCTTAGGAGGCAGTGATCATAATATGATTGAATTCATACTGCAGTTTGAGAGGGAGAAGCGTAAGTCACATGTATCAGTATCACAATGGAATAAAGGGAATTACAGAGGCATGTGAGAGGAGCTTGTCCAGGTGCGTTGGAGGAGGATACTAGCAGGAATGACAGTAGAACAGAGGGGGCTGAAATTGCTGGGAATAGTTCATAAGGTGTAAGATAAATATGTCCCACAGAAGAAGTTGTTCTCAAATGGCAACTGTAGCTGACAAGGGAAGCTAAGAACCGCGTAAAAGCCAAGGAAAAGGCATATAAGATAGCAAAAGGGAATGGAAAGTTGGATGATCGGGAAGCTTTTAAAATTCAAGAAAAGGCAAGTAGAAAGCTATAAGAAGGGAAAAGATGAAATATGAGGCCAGGCTAGCCGATAATATAAAATAGGATACCAACGTTTTTTTTTCAGTTATATAAAGAGTAAAAGGGAGGTGAGAGTTGATGTTGGACCACTGGAAAATGATGCTGGTAAGGGAATAATGGAGTACAATGAAATGGCACAGGAAATTAATGAGTACTTTGCATCATTCTTCACTGTGGTAGACACTAGCAGTGTGCCAGAGGTCTGTGAGTGTCAAAGAGCAGGAGTGAGTGCCGTTGCTATTACAATGGAAAAAGTGTGGCATCTTCAAAGGTCTTAAATGAATAAGTCACCTGGACCAGGTGGGCTACATCCCAGAGTCCTCAGAGAGGTTACTAAAGAGATAACAGATATATTGGTCATGATCTTTCAAGAATCACTTGACTCTGGCATGGTCTCAGAGGACTGGAAAATTGCAAATGTCACTCCACACTTTAAGAAGGGAGGAAGGCAAAAGAAAGGAAATTATAGGGCAGTTTGCCTAACCTCTGTCACTTTGAAAGTGTTGGAGTCTATGAGGTTTTGGGGTACTTGAAAACTAATGATAAAATAAGTCAAAGTCAACAGGGTTTCTATGAAGGGGAATCTTGCCAGACTAAACTCTTGGAGTTATTCAAGGAAGTAACAAGTGGGTTGGACAAAGAAAAGGCAGTGGATGTCATTTGCTTGGATTTTCAGAAGGCATTTGATAGAGTGCCACAAATGGAGCAGCTTAACAAGATAAAATCCTATGGCATTACAGGGAAGTTACTGGCATGGATAGAGGAATGGCTGACAGGCAGGAGGCATGGAGTACGAATAAAATCAATCTTTTCTGGTTGGCTGCCAGTGTCTAGTGGTGTTCCTCAGGGGTCAATATTAGGACCGTTACTTTTCATATTGCTTGTCATTGATTTAGATAATGGAATTGATGGCTTTGTGGCAAAGTTTGCCAATGGTATGAAGATGGGTAGAGGGGTAGGTAGTGCTGAGGAAGCAATACGATTGCAGCAGGACTTAGACTAATTGAAATAGGTAAAATAGTGGCAGATGGAATACAGTGCAGGAAAATGTATGAACATGCATTTTGATAAAAGGAACAATAGGCAGACTATTATCTAACTGGGGAGAAAATACAAACATCAGAGTGCAGAGGGACTTAGGATTCCTTGTGCAAGACTCCCAGAAGGTTAATTTACAGGTTGACTTTGTGGTAAAGAAGGCAAATGCAATGTTGGCATTTATTTCAAGGGGAATAAAATATAAAATCAAGGAAATATTGCCAAAGCTTTATAAGACACTAGTCAGGCCACACTTGGAGGGTTGGTAAGTGTTCTGAGTCCCATATCTCAGAAAGGAAGTGTTGCCATTGGAGAAAGTCCAGAGGAGGTTCACGAGGATGATTCCGGGAACGAAGGGGTTAACATGAGGAGCTTTTGGCAGCTTTGGGCCTGTACTCACTGGAATTTAGAAGAACATGGGGGATCTCATTGAAACCTACCGTATGTTGAAAGAACTAGATTAGGGGGATGTGGAGAGGATATTTCCTATGGTGGTGATGGACGGGATGGGTGGCACATTCAGAACTAGAGGGCACAACCTCAAAATCATGGGGCAATATTTTAGAACTGAGGTAAAGAGGAATTTTTTTTTTTATCCAGAGTGTAGTGAATCTGTGGAATGCTCTGCCACAGACTGTGCTGGAAGTCAAGTCCGTGGAAATATTTAAGCAGGAGCTGATAATTTCCTGATTGGTCAGGGCATCAAAGATATGGTGAGAAGGCAGATGTATAGGGTTGAATGGGATCCAAGATCAGCTATGATGGAATGACAGAATAGATTCAATGCGCTGACTGGCCTAATTCTGCTCCTATGTCTTATGGTCTTATGGACATGAAGGGGTATGTGGAAAAGGCAGGAGATTGAGGAGGAAAAGTGGACCAGCCATAATAAAATGGTGGAGCAGACTCAATGGGCTAAATGTCCTAATTCTGCTCCTTGTTCTATGTTCTTATATGTTCACTATTCAAGACTCCTGAAGTATTTCAGTGGTCCTTTGAAATATCTAGGGAAAATAACATCCTTTTTGTGTAATATACACCACTGACTCTGTTTTGATTAGGAAGCCACAGTTTTTGTAACCAAAGGATGTCAATCCAAATTTCCTCTCAAATCTGGAGCAGGTTCAGTGTAATTTTGAGGGCACACTTACAAATGCAAATATTGTGGAATTTTGGGAAATGGATTTGGATTTGATTTATTCTTGTCACATATACCAAGATAACAGTGAAAGCTTTCATTTCACACTGTCCACCCAAAGCAAAACATTCTACTGTACATTGTTGTAGAACATGGTGAAACTACAACAATGCAGAGTCATCTAACAGCTACAGAGAAAATTTAGTGCAAGATTATAACAAGGTTAGTCCCACAAGATGTCAAAAGGGATTTTATTGTACCAGGGAACCCTATAATATTCTTCAAACTGTGAGGTAGAAATTGTCCTTGAGCCTTATGGTACGTACTTCCAGGCTTTTGTATCTTCTGCCTGGTGGAAGAGGGGAGAAGAGAGAATGTCTAAGGTGGATTGGTTCTGCAAATCTGAAATAAAACTAAGAAAACTGAAGATGGTAAATTGGGTAGACAGTGTGAAGGGAAAGAAAAGAAAAATCTAATTTTCTGTCGATTAGTTTTAATTAGAATTGGATTAAGATTGGCTTTATTTTGTAATTTGTACTTAGAAACATACCGTAAATGTGTTGTTTGCAACAATGACTAACACCGTGCGCGGATGTGCTGACGGCAGTTCCTCAAGTGTTGCATGCTTCCTGTGCCAATGTAGTGGAGCCGCAATTTACAAACTCATACTAATCCATACGTCTGGAATCTGGAGGAATACAGAAAACCAGGAGGAAGCCCATGCGATTACGGAGAAATTGTACAAACTCCTCACGGACGGCAGTGGGAATTGTAGCACAATCGCTGGTGCTGTAAAGCATTACACCAATCACCATGCTGCCACAGCACCCGCAGTCTGGAGCAAACGTATCACAGCTTAGAGAAAAGCCAGAAAGGGATGAAATAAATCAGGAATGTGATGGCTGAAATCACACCTTGCACAGTCAGATCTCCAAGCCCCTGAATACTCACTCAGGATATGCGGTGGTTTCAGTTTATGCTGCAGTGGATGTTCGACATCAGCGGCTAATGTCACATAGCTTAGTTATCTGGCTTTTCGTAAGATGGCAGCACATTCGATCGCAGCGGCTCCTACGTCATCAGCAAAAGGTGCTACTGTCCTTTTAAAGCTTATTTTTATGAATGCAACATCCAGCTAGACATTAAGAACTTAAAGTACTGGAGTTCTAGCCCATCAGTGAGTTGCTTGCTAATTGGAGGAGAGAGTAAAGAGCAGGTCATGTTGCTGCTTGCTTCAGAGGAGTCGACGCGAGAAGGAGACATGCAGTCTAATAGTGAGTGACAGACTGAGTCACTTTTCTTGTGATCTCAAGATCCTTTTGGACATTGTTAATGTGGAGTGCTGCAAATCTGATTCACTGATATTGGCGGATGGCAAGGGTGGTCGGTTGGCGAGCTGAATGGGCTTGGTTGTAGTGAGGACTCGGCCTCAAGCCGTGGTGTTGCCTGCTTACTGCTGCCAAGAAGGAGTTGCCAGAGCCGATTTTCTCCACTGGGGGCAGTGTAGCACAGCAGCCAGGCTGGAGTCAGTGCTGCTGTCTCCCAGTGCTCGCTTGGCAGCAGAAGAGATGTGGTTGAATGTAGATTTCCGCAGTATTCATGGACTCAAGGTCTGGATGCTTTTTCTGTGGCTCTATTTCACTGATATCTTACACGTGTTTGCTATCTGATGTGTGTTATGTGTGCTTTGTGTTGTGTGTGACCATTGGTACTGTGTCTTGCACCTTGGTCCTTCAGTAACGCTGTCTCATTTGGTTGTATTCATGGATGTTCATGTATGATTCAATGACAATGAAAATATTGCTTCCTGAATACTTTTGAGTGTATCTTATTGATTGTGGTCTGCTGATCATGAAAATCACCATGAAATTTCCCCATCTCACACCATTATTTTGTAATCACCTATATTTATTATTTCAAATCATAATTCAAGTCAATTAACAAAGTTGCCCGCAATATAAGCTGAAAAATTTTCTATCTTGTCTATCCAGGATTTAGAACAGCTACAGAAGCATCATGCACAAACCATTCAATGGATTGTGCTTACATGTATATCGGTTTGCGATCATGTGAATGTGTGAGCTCTACACACATCGCATATTGTGTGTACTTAATGTAATAAAATAATTGTATTTTCAGGAGTATTTATGAAAGCAAGATGTCTCACCAATGTTGTAACAGCCTGACTGTCAGAGTCAGAATCAGAATCAGGTTTATTATCACCGGCATGTGTCGCAAAATTTGTTAACTTAGCAGCAGCAGTTCAATGCAATGCATGATAATATAAAAAATAAATAAATAAATTGCAGTAAGTGTAAATGTATGTATATAAAATAGATTAAAAATAGTGCAAACACAGAAGTACAATACAGTATATTAAACAAAGTGAGTTGGTGTTCATGGATTCAATGTCCATTTAGGAATTATATGGCAGAGGGGAAGAAGCTGTTCCTGAATCACTGAGTGTGTGCCTTCAAGCTTCTGTACCTCCTGCTGGACAGTAACAATGAGAAGAGGGCATGCCCTGGGTGATGGGAATCCTTAATAATGGACGTCATCTTTCTGAGGCACCACTCCTTGCAGATGTCTTGGACACTACAGAGGCTAGTACAAAAAATGGAGCTGACTAACTTTACATTCTGTTGTTTCTTTCGGTCCTGAGCAGCAGCCCCCACCCCCCATACCAGATAGTAATGCAGCCTGTTGGAATGCTCTCTATGATGCATCTACAGACATTTTCGAGTGTTTTAGTTGACAAACCAAATCTCTTTAAATTCCTACTGAAAGTTTCTATTATATTTGTGGTGAGCATATGCTTAGATCTCAAAGGACAGAGCTTAACTCAAAAGTACCCTGTCAGGACAGCTGGAGAACATGACTAGTGAGATGTTATGGGTGGAACTAAGAAATAAGAAAGGTGTGAGCACGTTAATGAGAACACCAGATATGTAAGACATGGACTGATTAAGGATAGTCCACGTGTCTTTGTGCATGGAAAGTCATGTCTACCAATCTTACAGAGCTTTTCGAGTAAGTTACCAGGAAAGTGGATGAAGGGAAGGCAGTGAATGTTGTCTACATTGACTTTCTTAAGGTATTTGACAAGGTCCCTATTGGGGGTTGGTCAAGAAGGTTCAGATGCTGGGCCTTCAGGATGAGGTAGCTGGAGGCCCATGACTAGTGGTGTGCCACAGGGATCAGTGCTGGGTCCTTTGATGTTTGTCATCTATATCAATGACCTGGATGGTAATGTGGTGAACTGGACAAGCAAATTTGTGGATGACACCAAGACTGGGGTGTAGTGGACAGTGAGGAAGGCTATCATGGCTTGCAGAGGGATCTGCATCAGCTGGAAAAATGGGTTAAGACATGGAAAGTGGAACTTATTGCAGACAAATGCAAGGTAGGACCAACCAGGATAGGTCTCACACAGTGAATAGTAGGGCACTAAGGAGAGTGGTAGAATGAAGGGATCTGGGAATACAGATACATAATTCATTGAATGTGATGTCCCAGTTAGAAAGGGTCATAAAGAAAGACTTAGGCACATTGGCCTTCATAGATCAATGTACTAACAATGGGATGTTATGTTGAAGTTGTATAAGATGTTGCTGAGGCCTAATTTGGAGTATTGTGAGCAGTTTTGGTAAGCTACCTACAGGAAAGATATAAATAAGTTTGAAAGAGTACAGAGAAAATTTACAAGGATGTTTTTGGGTCTAGGGGACCTGAGTTATGTGAAAACATTGAATAGGTTAGGACTGTATTCTATAGAATGTAGAAGATTGAGATGAGATTTGGTAGAGGTATGCAAATTTATGAGGGGTACAGATAGTGTAAATGTAAGCAGGCTTTTTCCATTGAGCTTGGGTGGGATTTCAACCAGAGGTCATGATTTAAAGTGTCACGTACCCCCTGAATAGGTTACCAAACCAGCAGAAATGGAATGATTTGTTAGAGTCCAGTGGTACTGTAACTAAAAGTGGTTATTAGTAAACTAAGTAATAGCATCAAAAATGCCAATGTACATATAAAGCAAGTTAGCAATGATATATACAGAAGTGTGGAAATATAAACCAAAACCAAGCTCTATCCAAGTCCAGGGGTAAATGAATAGTCTTAAGATAATGCAGAGTTCAGATCAGTTCAGTTTGGGTTGAGGTAGTTGCTGTTGTGACGTTGGAGAGAGAGAGAGTGAGCGAGCAAGAGATGAGAAGCTACAGCAGGTAAACCTTCTGTTGTCTTCTTGTTCCGTTGTACTGTTGTGGTCACCGATTATGAACCCTCTGTTCCAGGCCAGACCGTTCTTCAGTGGTGGGTTCATCACCCAGGCGAGGGTGGACGCACACACAAGCCCCACCAGCCTGCCTTCACACACTGTGAGCCTCTGACTGATTCCCCCAAATTGATCCTCCAAGCCTCCACCTTCCTGTGGGTGCACACCACTCTTTCAGTGTCCAGTGGCATGTCTGTCTGTGTCTCAGCAGACTCGTCTTTTAGTTCCCCTGCTGGGGTACCAGCCATCCATCAACTGTCCATGTCCATCACTTGGCTCCTCCTTGCTGTGTCAGCAGGGATCCACATAAACAGGCCAAATGTCCTTAGCGCTCAAGTCAACAATCAGCGAAGAAGCCACAATACTAAATCATCCATGGAGCCATAACTTTAATCCTTGTCTCTCTCTCTCTCTCATTATCAACATATGCAGCATGGTGCCTCTCTCCCTCTTTATCTCGCTCTCTCTCGTTAGCAGCATAGTTCACGGGGGGGTCAACTCTGGACCCCTTGGTTTGCTCATCACACATAACAAAAGGTAAAAGGTGAGATTTTCAAGGCGAATATGAGGAGAAACCTCTTCACTCAGGGGTTTGTGAGAGTCTGGAATAAGATGCCAGTACAAGTGGCGCATGTGAGTTTGATGTCAAGGTTTAAGAGAAGATTTGTTAGGTACATGGATAGTAGCGAAATGGAGGGCTATGGTCCCAGTGCAGGTTGATGGGAGTACACAGTTTAAATGGTTTTGGCATGGACTAGATGGGCCAAATGGCCTGTTTCTATTCTGTACTTCTCTCTGAATCTATGACTGCTCTTAAGCTCTATAAGCTCCATAAGCTCTACTTTGCTCTATAAGCTCTACTTTGGGTATAAAATTGGCAACCAAGACCAAGCATGGGCTGTTCACATTTGTTGCATTCCCATATAGCCTTCATCCCTACAAATCTTGGCACTGTTAGTGACGAGCATGGTGAGAGGTTTCACCAGGACATGGAAGTCATGGAGAAATGGTATCAGAGCAACTGGACTCCATCAATGCTGCTGATTATTGTTGGACACTTAAGTGAGAAGCCTCAGACACTGAGTACAAATGTAAATCATCAACAAGATATTTTTAACATAGTTGAATTACTGCAAAGTATCAGCACAGTCATGCAATTAAAAGCATTACAGTCAATAGCTAACTTCTGGTTTCTCCACATTCTTATGTGGTACAAGTACACTGAAATTATCTTCATGTTCAGCATCAAGCTATCTTAAACAAAAAAAAATCTGAAAAAGAAACACTTCTGAAAAAATTTCTTTTCCAGTGGTATTAAACTTGAATTGAATAACAAGTTGGTCATAGTGATGATGGGTACCAGTTTCATCCTGGAACATGGTCTCCAAGCTCAAGGTCATGTACAGAGTTGCAGCTGGCCATGCTTGATGCTAGCTGCCTGGTTACTATCAACTTTGCCAATGTACCACATATTTACAAACGTTTGTATTTCACTGCACTTAACCATGAGGCTATTCCACCAAAGTCTTCCACATCCTCATCAGCTTCTACAGTACATGGAGTGTCTGAACTGTTGACTGCAATCGAATCAGAGCCTCATAGAGTAAACAGGCCCTTTGGCCCAACTGATCACAGCATTCTCCCTGCCAGTCCCAGTTCCCCATGTTCAGTCTATATCCCCCAAAGCCTTTCCCCTCAGTTGCAATCTTTTAAAGTTTGCAATTGTATCCACGTCTGGCAACTTATTCCAGATACTCACTACTATCTGTGCAAAGAAATTACATCTCAGGCCTCTTTTAAATACCTCGGCTCTACAACTAAAAATCATGGGTTATGAGTGAAAGGTAAAAAGTTTAAAGGGAACATGAGGGGAAACTTCGTCACTCAGAGGGTGGTGAGAGTGTACGAGCTGCCAGTGGTAGTGGTGGATGTGATTTCCATTTCAATATTTAAATTTGGATAGGTAAGTGGATGGGAGGGGTATGGAGAGCTATGATCTTGGTGCATGTCTATGGGATTAGGCAGTTTAAATGATTCAGCATGGACTAGAAAGGACTGTTTCTGTGCTGTAGTTTACTATGATCCTTATCTGTATGCTTCATTTTTGGACTCCCCATCCAATTGGAAAAGACTGACCACCCTCCCGCACCCGCTCCAGCTTGACAATTTCTTCTGTATAGCAAGGTCAAGGATCTGGGACCATCTTTATTCACCCTCTACATTTATATGCATTACAAATTTGCTGTGGTGTGTTGGTGCGACATGGAACAAAAACATCGACATTCAACAATTATAAAGAATAAAAAATTATATTAAAATTAAAGTTAAAATACAGATATGGAATATAATGTGCATAAATACTGAAATATCAGCAAATATGTACATACAATGTAAGTCGTCAAGCTTATTGTCAATTAACTATGTACATGTTTATAATGTATATAAAAATAATTGACATATATAGAAATGACATAATATTCCTCTGAACCAGGGTGCAAAGCACAATATTACACATAAGACACATAACGTAAATAGCTTATGAAGGTAAGGGTAAAATCTACAGATGAATCATGCATAAATAATGAAGTAAAGTGCATAAGCTAAATACTGTAAGGTACAGGTCAGATTAACCAATGACACCGAACATGATGCGGCAGGGGGTTCAGAAGCCCAATAGCCTGGGGGAAGAAACTGTTTCCATCCTGACCGTTCTTGTTTTTATGGATCAGTCTCCTGCCTGATGGTAGAAAGTCAGAGAGAATGCTGGATGAATAGGTGGGATCATTAATAATAGTAAGGGCTCTGTGCATGCAGCTCTCCTAATAAACGTCCCCAGTGGATGGAAGGGAGAAAGGACATTATAAAAAGCGGTTTAAAGTGTTTTCAGTGCAGTGTCATGATTGAAGCAATAGATGTAGGGAGTGGGGAGCTACTGGAATAGCTGATTCAATTAACTGCTAGGGGAAGAAACTTTAAAGATGGTGTGAAGTTTTGTTTAGTGCTTTCCGGGGGGAGTTTTTGAAAAAGGCGATTTGCAAGGTGGGAAGTGTCTGCAATGATTTTTTTCCAGCCCACTTCTTTGTCCTGAACACATACAAGTCGTGCAGTGATGGTAGACTGTGGCTGATTTTCTTTTCTGCTGACTGGACGGTATTTGTATATTCTGAGAGAATGCTGCACCAAACCAGACAGTAATGGTTAATGTGAGGATGCTCTCTGTAACGGCAGAGTAGAACTGCACCAAATGTTCTGGGTGACTAAAACTGTACACAATACTCCAAGTGCAGTCTCATCAATAACTTCTACAACTGCAACATAATTCCCCTATTCCTAAACTTGATGCCCTGGTTCATGAAGGCCAGCATACTAAACACCTTATTCACCACCCTGTCTAATTTTGCAGCCACTTTCAGTGAACTGCGCACTAGTACTCACAGAATTCTCTGTTCCATGATACTTGTCAGTGGCCTCCCATCCACCGTACATGTCATCATCATGTGTGGTATCGTATGATGTGGGCATCATGGTCTTTCCATGACCATGATTGTTCTTGCCAAATTTTTCTACAGACGTGGTTGTGGTTTATCATTCTATTATTCTGGGCAGTGTCTTTACAAAATGGCTAACACCAGCCATTATCAATACTCTTCAGAGACTGCCTGGCTTCAGTGGTTGCATAAACAGGGTTTGTGATCTGCACCAGTGCTCATATGGCCATCCACCACCTGCTCCCATGGCTTCACATGACCCTGACTGGGGAGCTGAGCAGCTGTTATACCTTACCTAAGGGTGACTTGCAGGCTAAAGGAAGGATGGAGTGCCTTACACTGCCTTTGGTAAAGATGTATCTCCACCCTGCCACGCTATGTTGAATATTCAATGTGCATCACTACACTTATTCAGTTGAAATCCATTTGCCATTCCTCAGCCTTTCTCCGTAACTGATCGAGATCCCTTTGTAATTCAATGCAATCTGCTTCATAAGACCATAGATACTGTACTACTGTCGGAGCAGAATTAAGCCATGGCTAATCCAATTTTCCTCCTAGCCTCAATCTGCTCCCTTCTCCCCATATCCCTTCATGCCTTGGTTAATCAAGAGCCTATCAATCTCTGCCTTAAATATCCATAAAAATTTGGCCTCCACAGCTGCTCGTGGCAGCAAACTCCACATCACTCTTTGGCTAAAGAAGTTCCTCTTCATCTCCATTCTAAAAGAACGCCCCTCTATTCTGAGGCTGTCCCACATAGGAAACATCCTCTCCCCATTCACTCTATCAAGGCCTTTCACCATTCAATAGGTTTCAATGAGGTCACCCCTCATTCTCCCAAATTCCAGTGAATACAGATCTAGAGCCATCGAACACTTTTCAGATGCCATTCAATCCTGGTCTAACTTTTGTGAACCTCTTTTGAAACCTCTCCAGTTTCAGCTCTATCTGTTCACTATCATCAAGATCCCCTAATTTAGTATAAATTGGTTTGAGGTTGCATGACCATGTGCCTTCATATTGCAATCTTAATAGAGTCATAGTCATAGAGCACTACAGCACTGAAACAGGCCATTCAGCCCATCTATTCCATATTGATCTAATACTCTGCCTAGTCCAGTGACTCCACATTATCTTGTATCAAAAGGCACAAGGGAAAGATTATGTGTTGGGAACTGAGTAGAGAACTTGTTTAATCATAAGAGCTTGAAGAGAATGCAAGGAGCTATAAATAAAAAGGGTAATTTACTTCAAATTAACAAACTTTATTGTATTCTTGACAGATTATATCTTGTTTTAATCAGTTCAACAGATAAAGTTAATGCACAAAATTAAAGGTGTGGGTAAATTACACTTAGCATTAAAGGCTTCATATAATCACCTGTCAAAGCATAAAAAGTAAATAACCCTAACTTAATATTGTAAATCTTAACTGCTTTAAATAATTGCATTTATTTTGCAATTGCCATACATTGATAAGAAACAAAACTCCAATACAATTTGATTGGGCTGATACACAGTATTCAGCCAAGGCTGTGGTGAGAATATACTGTACATCATCCGTTCAAATTATAGGAGACTAATTACTTAAGGATTCAGAATTTTGAACTTCCAAATTCATTTTGTGAGCTAATTATGAAGTAGGTCTAACAGTAGTTATATATAACTTGTTAATCTCCTCAGTAAGAAAGGCTTATGTCATTCTTCCAAACAGAATACATTTACAATCAAATTGCTTCACATCACATTACAAGTCTGGTTAACCACCAGTCTCAAAGCCTATTCAGCCCCTCGAAATAGTATCGAAATAGCATCTAATTTTAGTTTTAATTCCACAAGAACCTGTAGCCTCCTACTCCACACATCATTGGTGGCACATGATGCATCAAAGGGATGTTATTTTTCTTAGATTTCTCAAAGAGCCACCAAAATGCTTCAGGAGTCCCAAAACATGAACATATTCATTCCAAATGATTGTAATGAAATATGAATTGTTGGCAGAGGCTTCAAAATGTAATGCATAGATGTATTTGAATACACCATTTTTAGATCAGTATGTTCTCCAATAATTATTTACAAACATGTTAACTGAAGGATAAAAGAATACCCATTGATTTAATTTACAACATCTAAAATCTTCATGTGGAGAACTACACTAATGGAGGTAGTGATGTACAGTTAGTTTATTGGGTACACCTGTACACCTGTTCATTAATGCAAATATCTAATCAGCCAATCATGTGGCAGCAACTCAATGCATAAAAGCATGCAGACATGGTCAAGAGGTTCAGTGGTTGATCCGACCAAACATCACAATAGGGGAAGACACCAGAAGCACTACATATGCTGGATATCTAGAGCAATACACACAATGTGCTGCAGGAGCTCAGCAGGTCAGGCAGCATCTATGGATGGGAGGTAAGCAGTTGACATCTTGGCCCAAGAGGGCCCCAACCCAAAATGTAAACTGTATATTCGAATTCATAGGTGGTTCCTGACCTGCTGTGCTCATATTACAATGGGGGAAGAGATGTGATACCAGTGACTTTGACTCTGGAATGAGTGTTGATGCTAGATGGGGGGGTTTGTGTATCAAGAAAGCTAATGGCATGTTGGCCTTCATAACAAGGGGAGTTGAGTATAGGAGCAAAGAGGTCCTTCTGCTGTTGTACAGGGCCCTGGTGAGACACACCTGGAGTATTGTGTGCAGTTTTGGTCTCCAAATTTGAGGAAGGACATTCTTGCTATTGAGGGAGTGCAGCGTAGGTTCACAAGGTTAATTCCCAGGATGGTGGGACTGTCATATGTTGAAAGATTGAAGCGACAGGGCTTGTATACACTGGAATTTAGAAGGATGAGAGGGGATCTGATTGAAACATATAAGATTATTCAGGGATTGGACACGCTAGAGGCAGGAAAAATGTTCCCAATGTTGGGGGAGTCCAGAACCAGAGGCCACAGTTTAAGAATAAGGGGTAGGCCATTTAAAACAGAGTTGAGGAAAAACTTTTTCACCCAGAGAGTTGTGGATCTATGGAATGCTCTGCCTCAGAAGGCAGTGGAGGCCAATTCTCCGGATGCTTTCAAGAAAGAGTTAGGTAGAGCTCTTAAAGAGAGCGGAGTCGAGGGATATGGGGAGAAGGCAGGAACAGGATACTGATTGTGGACGATCAGCCATGATCACAGTGAATGGCGGTGCTTGCTCGAAGGTCCAAATAGCCTACTCCTGCACCTATTTCTATTGTCTATCTCAGAAACTGACGATCACCCGGGATTTTCATGCACAGCAGTCTCTAGATTTTGCAGAGAATGGTGTGAGAAACAAAAAAGGATGCAGTGAGAGGCAAGTCTGTGGACGAGCGATCAGAGGAGAATGGCCAGGCTAGATCAAGCTGACAGGGAGGTGACAGTAACTCAGATAACCATGTGGCATGCAGAAGAGCATCTCTGAAAGCATAATCTGTTGAACCTTGAAATGGATGGGCTACAGAGGACCACAAGCATACACTCAGCGGCCACTTTTTTTAGGTACAGGAGGCACCTCATAAAATGGCCACTGGGTGTGTAATTGCTACTGCCTCTCAAAGCAGCTGTGTCAACTTTAATCAGTGCAGTGGAACAGAATACTATAAGACATAGCCATTTGGTCCATCAAGCCTGCTCCATCATTCAATCATGGCTGATTTTTTTCATTCATTCATTCATCCATTTATTTATTTATTTATTGTTTGTTCATTGCTTATTTATTTATTTGTTTGTTTGTTTATTTATTATTTATTCATATGATGCTAGTGTATTTTATGCCTATGGCATCCAAAATTTCATTGTCAATCTAGGCATATATACAAAAGTTTAGTATTGAACATTATTACAGTCCCAAGAAATAAGAAATATCCATTATAACTCAATTTCCTTAATTCCTTTTAATATTGTCTAAAAATGCTTGTTCAGAATCTGGCTTTAAAGGGCAAACTTCCAGTATCAAATTGTATGAAGCTTTCTAACAATCTTGTTAGAATTAGCTTTAACCTCAAACCATCCTAACAATGGAACTCATTCTTCATTATTTATCCTTTTTTCAATTTTTACCCCAATTTTGGATAATTGATTCATAGCTAAACAAAGGGACGTCTTTAACTTTAACAGGTAATGTTTGTTGCCTGGATACGGCTTCTATAAATACCACTGTAGGAATGATGTTCACTTCATATAATGGCATATTCCACTGAGTGAAGCATGATTGGCTGGAACTTGTGACAAAAGTAATGTCACACTGGAATGACATACCAGTTTGATTCATTATCTCTCCATCTTCAATAATGGAATAACGTTTGCAAATTTCAGAACATTTTATGTGTAATTAGGAAATCATAACACACCTGTAACTCATTCTTTTAGTTCCTTTTATACTCCAGGATGGAAGCCACCAGGTCTTGGATATTCTCCATGATGTATTATTTTCAACAGGTTAATAATTGATTTAAACTTCCATAGAATGAAAATGGGTACAAAGTACTAATATAATCCGGTTTGCTTTGTACTTGCATGGTGATCATGAATTAATTTTTCCAGAATAGGCCCAATTTCCAACTTCTTACTCTTTCTAAAGTTCTAAATAAATTTATTATCAAAGTACATATATGTCACCACATGGAGATTCATTTTCTTGCAGGCTTACTCAATAAATCTATAGAATAATAACCATAGCAGAATCAATGAAAGAAAGCACTATTTTAGATGGGGAGAGAATTTAAAATGCAGAGATGCAAAGGGACTTAGGAGTCCTTGTGCAAGATACCCTCCAGGTTGAGTTGGTTGTGAAGAAGGGAGATGCAATTTTGGGTTCATTTCTAGAAGTATAGAATATAATGTGATGATAAACTCTTTAAGGCAACCGTGAGACCACACTTGGAGTATTTATTGTAAGCAGTTTTGGGCTTCTTATTTTAGAAAGGATATATTGATATTGGAGAGTGTTGAGAGAAGATTCTCAAGAATGATCCCAGGAATGAAAGGGTTACCGTATGAGGAACGTCTACTAGCTCTTGGGCTGTATTCGCTGGAGTTCAGGAGAATCAGGGGAGACCTCACAGAAACATTCCGAATGTTAAAAGGCCTGAACAGATTTGATATAGCAAAGTTATTTCCTGTGGTGGGGATTCTAGGACAAGACGTCATGACTTCAGGATTGAAGGACGTCCTTTTAGAACTGAGATTCGGAGAAATTACTTTAGTCAGAGGGTAGTAAATCTGTGGCATTTGTTACCACAATTATCTGTGGAGTCTAAGTCACTGCATATATTTAAGGCAGAGGTAGATAGGTTCTTGATTAGCCAGGGCATCAAAGGGTATGGGGTGAAAGCAGGGAAGTGGGGATGAATGGAAGAATTGGATCAGCCCATGATTGAATGGTGGAGCAGACTCAATGGGCTGAATGGCCTAGTTCTGCTCTTATATCTTATGGTCTTATATCATTGTATCACAGAAAGATACAGCACAGAAATAGGCTATTTGGCCCATCTACTCTATGCTGACCATTCAGCTACATTTTACACCAATCCGACATAAATCCCATTTGCTATTACCTATGCATTTTAATTAATTCTGTCCAGATTACACCACTCGCCTGCATACGAGGGGCAATGTACAATTGCCAGGTAATTTACCACACTGGCATGATTTTGGGATGTAGTATGAGGAAACTCATGTGGTCAGATGGAAGGCATCAAATTCCACCCAAATAGCACCTAAGGTCTGGACCTGGATCTCCCGCGCTGCTAGGCAGCAGTTCTATGAGCTGCATCCTACCACCTCCCGGTTAAATACAAGCTAAATGTGTTCTAATAAGTCTATTCTTTGGTAATAGTTGTTTTAAAAGCTTTTATCTTTTCATCATTTCAATCCCATTCAACTGATTTGAAATCTGCTTGACAAAATTTATGCTGATCATCTTACAAAGTTTTTTCAAATAAATTGTAAGTATATATTATTAATTAAATTCAGAGCAAGAAGGCAGCCAGTGAACTGCTGATTTTTTGGAGCGAAGGGAGTTTTTTTTAGTACTCAGGTTAAAGAGAGGTGAGACTGCACAGGCGCAAGACATCAGCCAGTAGAGCGCAAAAGGTTTTAAATGAAGGCAGCCATATCCAGCGGGCAGCGTCAGAGTGGGCAGCAGAGTGATAAGGCTTTGGCTCAACGAGCTTAGGCAGTAGTGGGACGAGACGAGGTAGGAAGTATGTGTGTGAGGCCAGTTTTCTGTGCTCGGTGTCAGATGTGGAGTGTCCTGGAGTCTCCCAGCCAGGTGTGTCGAGCTGCAGATCCTGAGGGACTGAGTTAGGGAACTGGAGATGCAGCTCGATGACCTTCGCACAGTCAGGGAGAGCGAGGAGGTGATAGAGGGGAGTTACAGGCAGGTGGTCACACTAGGGCCACGGGAGATGGACAAGTGGGTCACAGTCAGCAGGGGGAAGGGGAAGAGTCAGGTATTAGAGAGTACCCCTGTGGCTGTACCCATTGACAATAAGTACTCCTGTTGGGGCGGACAGCCAACTTGGGGGAAGCAGCAGTGGCCGTGCCTCTGGCACAAAGTCCGGCCCTGTGGCTCAGGAGGGTAGGGAAAGGAAGAGGAAGGTAGTAGTGATAGGGGACTCTATACTTAGGGAGTCAGACAGGCAATTCTGTGGACACAGGAAAGAAACTCGGATGGTAGTTTGCCTTCCAGGTGCCAGGGTCTGGGATGTTTCCAGTCGCGTCCAAGATATCCTGCAGTGGGAGAGAGAACAGCCAGAGGTCGTGGTACATATTGGTACCAACGACGTAGGTAGGAAAATTAGGTAGGAATGAGCTTCCAGTAGAAGTGGTAGAGGCAGGTTCAGTATTGTCATTTAAAGTAAAATTGGATAGGTATATGGACAGGAAAGGAATGGAGGGTTATGGGCCGAGTGCGGGCCAGTGGGACTAGGTGAGTGTAGGCATCGGCATGGACTAGAAGGGCTGAGATGGCCTGTTTCCCTGCTGTAATTGTTGTATGGTTATATAAAAGGGAAGAGGTCCTGAAAAAAGACTACAGGGAGTTAGGAAGGAAGTTGAGAAGCGGGACCGCAAAGGTAGTAATTTCGGGATTACTGCCCGTGCCACGTGACAGTGAGAATAGGAATAGAATGAGGTGGAGGATAAATGCATGGCCGAGGGATTGAAGCAGGGGGCAGGGATTCAGATTTCTGAATCATTGGGACCTCCTTTGGGGCAGGTGTGACCTGTACAAAAAGGATGGGTTGCACTTGAATTCCAGGGGGACAATATCCTGGCGGGGAGGTTTGCTCAGACTACTGGGGAGAGTTTAGACTAGAATTGTTGAGGGGTGGGAACTGAACTAAAGAGACTGGGGAAGGGGAGGTCACCTTACAAATAGAGAAAGCTTGTTGACAGTGCAAGAGGGAGGATAGGCAGGTGATAGAGAAGGGACGCGCTCAGACCATAGGCTTGAGATGTGTCTATTTTAACGCAAAGAGTGTTGTGAACAAAGCGGATGAGCTTAGAGCATGGATGATATGTTGTGGTGGCCATTACAGAGACTTGGATGGCTCAGGGACAGGAATGGTTACTTCAAGTGCCGGGTTTCAGATATTTCAGAAAGGACAGGAAGGGAGGCAAAGAAGTGGGGGCATGGTACTGTTGATCAGAGATAGTGTCACAGCTGCAGAAAAGGTGGACGTCATGGAGGGATTGTCTACGGAATCTCTGTGGGTGGAGGTTAGGAACAGGAAGGCGTCAATAACTTTACTGGGTGTTTTTTATAGGCCACCCAATAGTAGCAGATAGGGAAACAGATCCTGGAAAGGTGTAATAATAACAGAGTTGTCGTGATGGGAGATTTTAATTTCCCAAATATAGATTGGCATCTCCCTAGATCAAGGGGTTTAAATGGGGTGCAGTTTGTTAGATATGTTCAGGAAGGTTTCTTAATCCTACAAGAGGAGAGGCTGTACTTGATTTGGTATTGGGAAATTAACCCGGTCAGGTGTCAGACCTCAGTGGGAGAGCATTTTGGAGCTAGTGATCATAATTCTATCTTCTTTACAATAGCATTGGATAGAGATAGGAACAGACAAGTTAGAAAACCATTTAATTGGAGTCAGGGGAATTATGAGGCTATCAGGCAGGAAACTTGAAGCTCAAATTGGAAACAGATGTTCTCAGGGAAAAGTACGGAAGAAATGTGGCAGATATCCAGGGGATATTTGTGTAGAGCTCTGTATAGTTATGTTCCAATGAGACAGGGAAGTTATGTTAGGGTGCAGGAACAGTGGTGTACAAAGGCTGTAATAAATCTAGTCAAGAAGAAAGGAAAAGCTTACAAAAGGTTCAGAGAGCTAGGTAATGTTAGAGATCTAGAAGAGTATAAGGCTAATAGGAAGGTGCTTAAGAAAGAAATCAGAAGAGCCAGAAAGGGCCATGTGATGGCCTTGGTGGGCAGAATTAAGGAAAACCCCAAGGTATTCTACAGTTATGTGAAGAGCAAGAAGATAAGACAAGAAAGGATAGGACCTATCAAGTGTGACAGTGGGAAAAATGTGTATGGAACCAGAGGAAATAGCAGAGGTACTTAATGAATACTTTACTTCAGTATTCACTATGGAAAAGGATCCTGGTGATTGTAGTGATGACTTGCAGCAGACTGAAAAGCTTGAGCATGTAGATATTAAGAAAGAGGATGTGCTGGAGCTTTTGGAAGGCATCAAGTTGTATAAGTCACTGGGACTGGATGAGATATACCCCAGGCTACTGTGGGAGGCAAGGGAGGAGATTGCTGAGCCTCTGGCGTTGATCTTTGCATTGATCTTTGAGAGCTTCCAGAGGATTGATGGGTTGTGGATGTTGTTCCTTTATTCAAGAAAGGGAGTAGAGATAGCCCAGGAAATTATAGACGAGTGAGTCTTACCTCAGTGGTTGGCATGTTGATGGAGAAGACCCTGAGAGGCAGGATTTATGAACATTTGGAGAGCCATAATATGATTAGGAGTAGTCAGCATGGCTTTGTCAAGGGCAGGTCATGCCTTATGAACCTGATTGAATTTTTTGAGGGCATGACTAAACACATTGATGAAGGTAGAGCAGTAGATGTAGTGGATATGGATTTTAGTAAGGCATTTGATAAGGTACCCCGGGCAAGGCTTATTGAGAAAGTAAGGAGGCATGGGATCAAAGGGGACATTGCTTTGTGGATCCAGAACTGGCTTGCCCACAGAAGACAAAGAGTGGTTGTGGAGGGTCATTTTCTGCATGGAGGTCAGTCACCAGTGGGGTGCCTCAGGGATCTGTTCTGGGACCCTTACTCTGTGTGATTTTTATAAATGACCTGGATGTGAGGAAGTGGAGAGATGGGTTAGTAAGTTTGCTGATGACTCAAAGGTTGGGGGTGTTGTGGATAGTGTGGAGGGCTGTCAGAGGTTACAGTGGGACATTGACAGGATGCAAAACTGGGCTGAAAAGTGGCAGATGGAGTTCAACCCAGATAAGTGTGAAGTGGTTCATTTTGGTAGGTCAAATACGATGGCAGAATATAGTATTAATGGTAAGACTCTTGGCAGTGTGGAGGATCAGAGGGATCTTGGGGTCCGAGTCCATAGGACACTTAAAGCAGCTGCATAGGTTGACTCTGTGATTAATAAGGTGTACGGTGTATTGGCCTTCATCAATTGTGGAATTGAATTTAGCAGCTGAGAGGTAATGGTGCAGCGATATAGGATCCTGGTCAGACGCTACTTGTTCTCAGTTCTGGCCGCCTCACTACAGGAAGGATGTGGAAGCCATAGAAAGGGTGCAGAGGAGACTTACAAGGATGTTGCCTGGATTGGGGAGCATGCCGTATGAGAATAGGTTGAGTGAACTCAGCCTTTTCTCCTTGGAGCGACGGAGGATGAGAAGTGACCTGATAGAGGTGTACAAGATGATGAGAGGCATTGATCATGTGGATAGTCAGAGGCTTTTTTCCCAGGGCTGAAATGGTTGCCACAAGAGGTCACAGGGAAAAGGTGCTGGGGAATAGATACATGAGGAGATGTCAGGGGTAAGTTTTTTACTCAGAGAGTGGTGTGTGTGTGGAATGGGCTGCTGGCAATGGTGGTGGAGGAGGATATGATTGGGTCTTTTAAAAAGCTTTTAGATAACTACATGGAGCTTAGAAAACTAGAGGGCTATGGGTAAGCTTAGTAATTTCTAAGGTAGAGACATGTTCGGCACAACCTTGTGGGCCGAAGGGCCTGTATTGTGCTGTAGGTCTTCTATTTTCTATAGAAGAGCATGATGTATCTCTAATATTAGACCATAAGACCATAAGATAGAACATACAGGGTAAATGGTAGGGCATTGAGGAATGCAGAGGAACAGAGAGATCTAGGAATAACAGTGCATAGTTCCCTGAAGGTGGAGTCTCATGTAGATAGGGTGGTGAAGAAGGCTTTTGGAACGCTGGCCTTTATAAATCAAAGCATTGAGTACAGAAGTTGGGATGTAATGTTAAAATTGTACAAGGTATTGGTAAGGCCAAATTTATAATATTGTGTGCAGTTCTGGTCACCGAATTATAGGAAAGATATCAATAAATTAGAGAGAGTGCAGAGACGATTTACTAGGATGTTACCTAGGTTTCAGCACTTAAGTTACAGAGAAAGGTTGAACAAGTTAGGTCTCTATTCATTGAAGCGTAGAAGGTTGAGGGGGGATTTGATCGAGGTATTTAAAATTTTGAGAGGGATAGATAGAGTTGACGTGAATAGGCTGTTTCCATTGAGAGTAGGGGAGATTCAAATGAGAGGACATGATTTGAGAGTTAGGGGGCAGAAGTTTAAGGGAAACACGAGGGGGTATTTCTTTACTCAGAGAGTGATAGCTGTGTGGAATGAGCTTCCTGTAGAAGTAGTAGAGGCCAGTTCAGTTGTGTCATTTAAGGTAAAATTGGATAGGTATATGGACAGGAAAGGAGTGGAGGGTTATGGGCTGAGTGCGGGTAGGTGGGACTAGGTGAGATTAAGAGTTCGGCACGGACTAGGAGGGCCGAGTTGGCCTGTTTCCGTGCTGTGATTGTTATATGGTTAAGATATAGGAGCAGTATTAGGCCATTGGGCCCATTGAGTCTTCTCCGCCATTCCATCATAGCTGATTTATTATCCCTCTCAACCCCATTCTCCTGCCTTCTCCCTGTAACCTTTGACAGCCTTATTAATTAAGAATCTATCAATCTCTACTTTAAATAGATCCAATGTCTTAGCTTCCATAGCCCTCTGTGACAATAAATCCCTCAGTTTCACTGCACTCTGGCTAAATAAATTCTTCCTCATCTCTGTTCTAAATGGACATCCTTCTATTCTGTGGCTGTGCCCTCTGGTCCTAGATTCCCCCACTATAGGAACCATCCTCTCCACGTCCGTTCTATCCAGGCCTTTCGTGAACTCTTCTGGCTCCTCTCCAATGCCAGTACATCCTTTCTTAGATAAAGGGCCTAAAACTGCTCACAATACTGAATGTGACGTTGACTAATGCCTTATAAAAGCTCAGCGAAGTGGACATTCTGGCTGCATCTTGTCTGTGGATTTCATTGCCTTGGAAATACTGAATACTGATTAAGAAATGTTAATTCATGATAATAATATGATTCAGCTGAACTGACCATTGCTCCTTTATTTGTTCACCACAGTCATTTATCCATTTCTTGCTCAAATGCATCAGAAATAAATTGTGATTTCTATCTGGTCTCGTTAAGTGAGACGGTGAGGTGTATTCTATGCACTGCTGTAGATCATACTGAGCAAAACAATAGACATAACAACCAAACAGTTCATGCGGAATGAAATGCTTGCTTAATATTCTATTATTAGACCATAGGGCAAGGGAACAGAATTCAGATATTTGGCCCAATGAATCAGCCATCATGGCTGAATTACTATCTCAAACCCATTCTTCTTTCATTTTATTTTATTGAAATAAAATCAAATACTTCGAGCCACACTGCCCAACAATCCCCCAATTTAATCCTAGCCTAATTTTCCTGCTTTCTCCCATAACCTTTGATGTCCTTACAAAACAAGAAAGTATTTGAGAATAATTTCAGAAATTCTTAGAAATGTTAATAGACAGCTGCTTCTAAGGAGTTTGTCTATTCTCCCCATGACTGCATGGGTTTCCTCCCACAGTCCAAAGATGACCCATTTGATAGGTTAATTGGTCTTTGTAATTTGTCCCATGATTAGTCTTGGATTAATTCCCAGGAATTGCAGGGTGGTGTGGCTCAAAGTTGAGGTTGATAGGTTCTTGATTATCTCAATAAATAAATAGATAGTTACATACATAGATACATAGAGAGATAGATAATAAAGAGAGGCATACACAAAGTCAAGAAGTGGTACACCACTGGTTGAAATCAAACACAGAAGACAGTATTATTTTCTCAATCATTTTAATCCAAATTACAATAGTCAAAAAGGACTCATTTTTGGCTGCGTTTTTGTTTCAGACTGTGTTCTATATATTTAGAAGGCCCCTTCTGATCTTTGCTATTTATTTTTCAGTGCTCAACTACATGTGGAGGTGGATTCCGCACACGGACAGTGATATGCACCTTGACTAATAAGGAGCTTTGTGATATATCCAAAAGGCCAAATACTAAAGGCTTATGTGGTTTAAGGAGCTGTCCTGTCAATAAGAAAAATCTCCTTCCTCCATGGAAGCCTGAAGGCGGCAAGATTTTTCACAAAGTCTTCCCTAATAAACTGTGGCCCAAATATGGTCCAAATCACTCAGATGGTAAAGTTCAACCTAACCACAAACAGATGCTTTTCACAACCAAACAACCACTTCTCATCAACATCACTATGCAGCCACCCATTGACACGGATCCTGCAACCTCTGCATCTACCACGACAGGAAATCAGAAGAATTTGGAAAACAAGCTCAAGCCCAATGGAGAAAACAGCACTGTATTATACAATGAACACTATGATAATGACTCTAATCCCAGCCATCAGAATCTAACCAGGAAGGGTAATACTAACATTGGAAGGAGATTTCCTGAACCTGGAAAGATCACACATACAACTCAAACTGTGAATGCTACTCAAAACACCACAGATGAAACTTTTGTTATCTCTACAGATGGTCAAGTCACCATTGAAAAGATTACTTACCTGCCCTCCTTTACAGAAGATCCTAAGCTTTCTCTTGTAACAGATGGATCTGATGATACAATTGCAAAAACACCAACAGCCCCTGTGTATGGTGATAAGTCTACATTGTTCAGTACTACACAGGAATCACTTATGACCACAGTAACACCCAGTAGAGCAGAAGCAGTCAAGCCAAATGCAACAGCTCCTTCTTCAGGTTTTGATCATAGAAAAATAAATTTTTCAAAATTTAAAGTAGATCCTCAAATCAAAGCAACCATTAACCGACTTAAACTGAAACTACTGAAGATGCTGAATGCTAATCACTTCTCCAGTGCTACTGATAACCCGGCTCTTCCTGGCGAGGACAGGCTGCAGGTCACCTTTGAACTTACAACGTCTAATGTAGTTGGTACCACGCCTTCATCTTGGGTAAATCTCTCAAAACCATTTGGAAATACATTTCAGTTCTCCAAAGCAGAGTCAACCACTGCAGCACCCTTGAAGAATATTGTGCCTGCTACAATAGCGACTAATGTTACAATAGATAACGATGATTTTGAGAACCTAACTAGGACGGACATTGTTTTCTGGAAAGTTGGGAACTGGAGTGAGGTAGGTCTTCATATAAATAAATCAGCAGTTATAGTTTATGGATACACCAAGTTTTATTAATTTTGAAAGTCTTATGTATCTTCTGATTTATTTGTTTTTGGGATGGGCTCATCACTGGAGCATCCAGCATTACCATGTATCATTTATTACCCTTTGAATTTGCTGACAAGGGTCCAGATTAAGAACAAGAACAAGACAGGCTGTGACAAAGGCACCAGATTTTCTTCCTTGAATTATTTGAATGAACATTTTTAAGACCATAAGACATAGGGGCAGATTTAGGCCATCCACCCATCGATTCTGCTTCACCATTCCCTCACAGCTGATTTATTATCCCTCTCAACTCAATTCTCCTGCCTTTTCCCCATAGCTGTTGACACCCTGACTAATCAAGAACCTATCAACCTCCACTTTAAGTATACCCAGTGACTTGGCTTCCACGGCCCCCTGTGGCTATGAATTCCACCGATTCACCACTCTCTGGCTAACGAAGTTCCTCCTCATCTCTGTTCTAAAGGGATGTCCTTGTATTCTGAGGTTCCGCCCTCCGGCACTGGACTCTTCCACTGCTGGAAACCCCTCCATGTCCTATCTGAGCCTACCCATTTTACAACAATTAGCAATGATTTGCTCTCTCATCTCATTCACACCAGCTAGACAATGAGAGAAGGAAAATTCTGAAAACTTTGTGGCAACCATAAGCAGATCTCATTTGTCTCCTGGGCTGTGTGAAGGAGAACAGGATTCTTTCTGTGATAATTCAGACCAATGTGGATGCAAGCTACTCTTACCCCTGTAACATGGCTGGCTTCCTGTTTCCCGCAGCCCTCATCCTTGCCACTACCACCTCCAGACTTATTATCCAGTTTCCTCCCACATCCCACAGACACACAAATTAGGATTAGTGATTTGTGGGCATGCTGTGTTGGCACTGGAAGTGTAGCGACACTTGCGGACTGCTCAGCGCAATCCAGGCTGATTTGATTTGATGCAAATGACGTATTTAATGTACGACAAACAAGATGCCGGAAATCCAAATAACACACACAAAATGCTGGAGGAACTCAGCAGGCCGGGCAGCATCTATGGAAAAGAGTACAGTCGACGTTTCGGGCTGAGGAGTTTTGGCCCAAAATGTCGACTTTACTCGTTTCCATTGATGCTGCCTGGCTTGTTGAGTTCCTCCAGCATTTTACATGCATTGATCCAGATTTCAAGCATTTCTTGTCATAAGATTAAAACTGAAGTCTCTGGATCACTGATTCACAACTCTAACTTCACATCCAGAATTTGTCCATGATGTTCTTCCAACTATGACAAATAAATTTCTCTATAGTGTAATTTGTTAAAAGAAATTTGCATCATGAACAGCCTTTCCATTACTGTCTCCTAACTAGACAGTACAGACTAACAGTCAAAAGCTGTAACAGACTTTTCATTGCAGCAAAGAAACATTTCAATCTGACGAATTACATCTACTGTGAAATGTATCAGGCAGAATATTTTTGTAATACAAATGATAAACTGAATTGTAACATTAAATTCATCCCTGGATGTGTGGCTGTCAAGTCAGATTAACACTAAGCTGTCTTGGAAGTGAAATAAATATAAATCTGTCAAAGAGCACTGTAAGTGTAAATGAACCTAATCAGGCTGAATCCATGCTGGCTAAATATAATGATTTTAATACCATGTTAAATATATGAACATTTAGAATAAAAATAAAAAATAAAAATGTTAAATATATGTGATTAGTGAATTCTGGGAATGAGGATCACAGGGAGGATGATATTTTTATTCACTGTTGATCTGTAATTTATGTCAATAACTGTCTCCCTGCATTAGATAAGAAAGCAAGGAAGTTTCCATGAGCAAAGAGTGAGAATACCTTTCACTTCCTCCTTTATATTAAAGGGCTGTGGCTGAAGGCAGTTCTGGAAATGTCCCTACAGAAGCCACCATTAAACACATTGCCGATTGAGAGATGGGACGAGTTTGGCTGAAGTGCTCAACAGCCAAAGCAAAAGCTAATCAATCCCAAAGATAAATAGTTTGTTAGCTTTATTTATATATGCAATGGCCACTTTATTAAGTACATCTGTGCAGCTGCTTGTTAATGCAGTTACCTTATCAGCCAATTATGTGACAGCAACTCAGTGCCTAAAAGCGGGCTGGTTCAAACTGGCAGGATGGCAATAGTAACTCAAGTAACCACGTGTTACAACAGCAGGGTGCAGAAGAGCATCTCTGAATGCACAACACATCGAACCTTGAATTGGATGGGCCACAGCAACAGAAAAACATGAGCATACAGAAATACCTAATGTACCCAATAAAGTGGCAACTGAATGTACTTGCAACTAAATCTTCTGAGGGGTCACATTCTACTTTAAATAATGTTTGCGATCATTGTCACCTTTGTAGGCTTTGAAGGGAGTAAATTACAATTTTGGCTGGCAGGATGGAGATACATCTCTTCCAAAGGTGTAAGGTGTTCCTTTCCTCCACTAGCCTGCAGGTCATCTGTGGCTCCCCCACCCCACCCAATCAGGGTCATGTGAAGCCATGGCAGTAGGAGGTGGATGGTGTATGAGCAGCTGTTGCATATCACAAGTCCTAGTTATGTGACCTCTGACTCCAGGCAGACAATCTCTGAAGAGTATTGATAATGGCTTGGGTCATCTGTCATGTAAAGACACTGCCCAGAAGAAGGCAATGGCAAAACACTTGTGTAGAAAAGTTTGCCAAGAACGAGTATGGTCATGAGACCATGTTTGCCCATGTCATATGACATGGCACATAATGATGATGATGAAAATACAAGCAGGATATATACAGTGCGCATCATTCTACCCTTCGTGATGATCAACACAAATTATTTGGAGTCTACTAGTAGCATAAGGGAAAATTTAATGGGATACTATTGAGCAGCAAACATTTAAGAATTCTATACGGAGTGTCAAAAGAAGACCTGATTTTAAAGATACAGAGATCACAAGGATCAAGGATTAACCTTATTTGCCATTTGTATTAGGAATTTGCTGTGCTGTGTTGGCTCAACATGCAACAAAAACCAGCAACAATCAATAATTATAAATTTAAATATAAAGTTACAGTTAAACAAATATAAGGTATGGATAGGGAATAAAAGTGTGTATAAATACATAAGCACCAGCATGTATTTACAATGCATTATGAAAAGTGGTTTAAAGTGTTCACAGTGCTGTGTCTGGTGTAATAGATGGGGTGGCATTGAAACAGAATGGTTGGTCAGGTTGACTGCCTAGAGGAAGAAACTTCCAAGATGGGTTCCAGTTTTTGTTTTAATAGCACTTTTGCTCTTTCAGAAGGGAGCTTTTGGAAAAAGCAGGAGGTAGCGTTGTGGAACAATATTTCTGTACCATAGGGCAAAGCTGAAGTGCATATACCACAGAACCGTGTGTGTCTATCCTCAGATGGTCTGTAGTGGAATTGCTTGGTTATGTGAAATGCACCTTTAGGATGTGCCTGGTACACAGACGTAGAACATTGATTCCTGCTGCAACTGCTGATTAATTATGTAAGACCAATTTTTACTGTACGTTTATGGTACTTGAACTTTTAGCAAACTGCTGTGCCCATTTTCTGTTGCCATGGTTTTGCGTGCTTCACTTCTCTACTACTTTGTGTGCAGTGCTCTACCACGTGTGGAGTTGGGGCTGTCTGGAGGCAGGTGGAGTGTAGTACTAATGAAGAATCCGACTGTGAACAGACAAAGAAGCCAGTCCCTGCACGGAGATGCTTTGTACGTCCATGCGCTATGTGGAAAATAGGTAACTGGAGCAAGGTGAGCCAGGGGAACAAGGGTATTCTGTTAACATCTGCTCCCTCACCATCACCCACAACCTGACCCAGTTTGCCCCATTATCCAGAGGACATTGAAATCCATTTAAGCAATCATAGAGACACAGAGTACTACATCACAAAAACAGGCCCTTCATTCCATCTTGTTCATGCTGACCTGTTCTTTTGCCAAGTCCCATCTACCTGCACTCCAAATATCTGCCATCCATGTACCTATTTATCATCGAGCACCTTCTTTCCATCTCCCAAAAGTGAAACTTCCCAGTAGCTGAACATTCCCATTCCACCATGTTGGTCCATGGCCTCCTCTTGTGCCATGGTGAGGCCACCTTCAGGGTGGAGGAGCAACACCTTATATTTCATCTGGGTAACCTTCAACTCGAAGGCATGAATACCAATTTCTCCTTCCAGTAAAAAAAATTCCGTCCCCCTCCCCTCCCCTCATCTTTTTATTCTGGCATCTTCCCCCTTCCTTTCCAGTCCTGAAGAAGGGTCGTGGCCCGAACTACCAGCTATCTATTCACTTCTATCGATAATGCTTGATCTGCTGAGTTCCTCCAGCATTTTGTGTGCATTGCTTTGGATTTCCAGCACCTGCAGACTTTTTCGTGTTTACATATTTGTCTATTTATTTATTGTTATTTTGCATCTATCTTCCTATCTATCTATTTATTTTTTATGCATGATTTCTCTTCTTTTGCACATTGGTTGCTTGTCAGTCTTTGTTTCCGACTAGGTTTTCATAAATTCTATTGCATTTCTTTATTTTCCTATAAATGCATGCAAGATCGTTAATCTCAAGGTTGTAGATCATGACCATGTGCAGCTGCACAGTAACTGAAATGCTCCCTAGCTCATAGCCTTCATCTCTACACAGCTGGAATTTTCTTTTCTATGTTAATATATAATGATAATAACTTGAGAGTTGTAAAACTAGTCAGCTCCATCTCTTCAAGGAGCAGTGCTTCAGAAAGTCCATCGTTAAGGACCCCCAATATCCAAGTCATACATTGTTCTCATTGTTATTATCAGGAAGGAGGTACAGAAGCCATAAGCTACACACTCAACGATTCAGGAATAGCTTTTTCCCTTCTGCCATCCAATTTCGGAATGGACAGTGAACACTCCCTCACTATTTCTTTTCAATTTCTGTTTTTGCAGTAATTTTAATTTAACTATTTTATATACATATATACACTTACTGTAATTCAGTTTTTTATCTGTATTTATCATGTATTACATTGTACTGATGCCGTAAAGATAACAAATTTCACAACGTGCATTAAACCTGATTCTGATTTGAAATTTGTCCTTTCTGAGGAAGTTAAAACTGGTTCATTTACGAATTTCATTGATATGTTGGATTATGTTTGTAGTAGCCATGTACCTATTTTCTATCTGCATTGTATTTTGCGTGGCATGCTTGTTATGTTTATTACGGTAGTTAGGGGCATGGTAAAAGTGAAGAGTTTTAGTTACATTTTCATGTGTTCGTCTTTGGAAGTTTAGTCTAGAGCTAAGGGAGTAAGTCGGGGTGATACCTTTTTTGTTGAACACTTACACATCAGCTAATTACATTAAAATTAGTTTAGTTAGCTTAATTACATTGACAAAAGCTTAAGCACATTTAATACACTAAGACTGTTTATTTTGTTTATTGCTAGTTTTAGTTCCATTACTTTTATCGTTCAATATTGTTTTGCTAGTTGCATAATAATGAATCGAATATATTCTTCAACATTGGAGCCTTGTTATTGGATTGGATGGAAGGTGGGTCATACAGGATTAACTCCCATTTCCGCCCCCCCCCCCACCACTCCCCTGTGCTTAGTTTCTAAGTAGTGTTGGTTCCTTCGAGTAGCTGATACAATGCCCTTAGAAACGAAGAGTTTGAAGAACTGTCAACTCATTTTGACATTGTTGGAACACTTCAAGCTTCTAGTGCTGACTGTGAACATGGAATCAGTCTTACAAATATAATCAACTGTAAATCCAGAAGCAGACTAGAAGTGGAACATTTGCATGATCTCAAAAGGATCAGGACATATTTTTCATCTGGATGCAAAACTAATCTGGATAGTGCTTAGACAATGGATTTGGTATAAAGACAGACACAATGGAGTTTACAAAACATGAAGGATATTCTTTGTTGTACTGTATTTCATTACACTCTTCAATTAATAAATAAAATCAAAAGTATGTGATTTACATTTTCATTCTAAGTATTCATATTATACACATTACAAAAAAAACACATTTAAAATGCTGTGCATTTTTCAGGCCATGTAAAAGTTTCCTGCTCAAAGCAAGGTAAAAAAAAATTAGAGGGAATGTTGATGGTGACATATACTGTACACATACTTTGATAATAAATGCACTTTCAATTTGACTTTGATACTAATTTTTCTTAAACATTACAAATTAATTCACCTCTACTGTTTCCGTAAGTAGCTCATTCTTCGCTTCACTCTGAGTGAAGAGGATCCCCCTCAGATTCATCTTAAAATCCATTCATCCTTAACCCATGACCCACTCACACAATCGGAGTGGAAAATACTGCATTGTATTTACCCTATCTATAACCCTCATTATTTTGTATACCTCTATAAAATCTCCCCTCATTGTCCTGTGTTCCAGGGAAGAAAGTTCTATTCCATTCCAACCTTCTCCATAACTCTCATCCTGGCAACATCTATACAAATTTTCTCTGCACTCTTTCAAGCTAATTAATTAACTTTTTTTTTTATTTGTTATACTTTGCCTGGTACATTGCAGTGCTCAGAGAACTGTGGAGGTGGAATCAAAACCCGTGAGCTTCAGTGTCTGGATGCTCGAGACAAAAGACTCCTGCGACCCTTCCACTGCCAGTTGCTAGGACCCAAACCAATCACAAGTCTCGACTGTAATGTAAAGGCCTGCAGCGAATGGAACGTTTCTGCTTGGAGTGAGGTGACTGAATCAGTTGTTCTATTCTGATCATATTATGGAAATCAAATTTTGAAATTGATAAAATAAATATAATTTTTTTCTTACATGCATTTGGCTCCAGTGTTCGAAGACATGTGGCACTGGAATCCAGGAACGATCGGTTTATTGTGCGGAACACAAGCAATGCCATCTTAAAGCTCAACCTCAGTCAAGCTCAGCTTGCAATATTCAGCCATGTACTGAGTGGGTGGCTGGCACCTGGAGCAAGGTGGGTGAAACATTCAGTGCCTGCCACTGAAAATTCTGCGACATTAGGACAGTGATTGGGATAATACATGCTTGAAGCAATTCAAGATGTAAAGGTTATTATTTGGCCCATGGTTGCTGCATATTTGAACCTCTCATGTAACACACAAAATTTCCGGATTTTGTGAGTTATCCATCGTGGCTGTGGATGAAAGAAAATTATAGTTGGGAGCTTGACATCTAAGGATACAAATTGTAACAGAAGAACAGGCAGGTAGGCGGGGGGGGGGGCATGGCTCTTAGTAAAAAATAAAATTAAATCCTTAGAAAGTGGTGACATTGGATTGGAAGATGTAGAATCCTTGTGGATAAAGTTAAGGAATTGCAAGACCATGATGGAGTTAATATAGGCCTCTAAACAATAGCCAGGATGTGTGCTACAATTCACAATGGGAAATAGAAAGCGCATGTCAAAAGGGTAATGTTATGATAGTCATCAGAGATTTCAACATGCAGGTTGATATGCTATGTAATGACACAAATTTGATTAGGTGCTTAAGGTAAAGGAAACCTAAGGAGGCAGTGATCATATGATAGAATTCACTCTGCAGTTCAAGAAGAAGCTAAAATCTGATTTATCAGTATTATGGTAGAGTAAAGGGAATTACAGAGGCATGAGAGAAGAGCTGGCCAAGGTTGACACTAACAGGATGATGGCAGAACAGCAATGGCTGGATTTTCTGGAACAATTCAGAAGGCACAGAACTGATATGTCCCAAAGAAGAAAAAAAGTATTCTAAAGACAGGATGACACAGCAGGTTGACAAGGGAAGTCAAAGCCAACATAAAGACAAAAGAGAGGGTATATAATAGAGCAAAATTTAGTGGTAGGTTAGAGAATTAGGAAGCTTTAAAAACCAACAGAAGTAACAAAAAAAAGCCATAAGGAGCGAAAAGATGAAATATGAAGGTTATCGTGGCTTGGCTTCGCGAACGAAGATTCAGAAAGGGGGATTTAGACAGGTTCATATTTATCAAAGTTTACAACTCTGAAATTCTTCTCCAGATAGCTGCGAACCAAGAAAGAAAGGAACGGCAGCATGATCATCATCCCCCAAATCCCCCCTCCGTACACAATGAAAAACGAGAACAATCAGGCGAGAAACACAGAATATAAAGAACTATAAGAGAGAAAAAACTTCAGAAAAGCTGAGTAACATTCTCTCGGCACAGGGGCAGGCTCTCCCCTCTTTGGTAACAGAGTGATCAAAAAGCAGGCAACCAGCGCTCACCTTCTGCATTGACTTTGGTGTTTCAATTTCCCTTGTCACTTTAATTGGCACACAACGAAAGCTTTAATCAGCAGAATGGAGTCAAACATTGGCTTGCAGCCTACCTGCCATGAGGTTCACACACGTTATCTCTGCCTCTCAGAATCCTCTCAGAGACTGCAGAACACTGGAACACCCAAGTGGTCTCCAAACTTCCGTATTCGCCTCAATGTTTCAATCTCCGTCATCGCAAACAATGGAAGCTTTAATCGGCAAACAACAGAGGCTCTTATCAGCTAAATGGAGTCAACCATCGAACAAGATGACACACATGAGGCTGCTGAACAAGATAAAAGTCCGTGGTAGTACAGGAATTATACTAGTACAGATAGAGTATTGGCTGATTGGCAGGTGGCAGAGAGTGAAAATGAAAGGAGTCTTTTAGGATTGGCTGACAGTGACTAGTGGTGTTCCGCAGGGCTCGGTGTTGGGACGGCTTCTTTTTACGTTGGATGACAGACTTGATGGCTTTGTGGCCAAGGTTGCGGATGATACGAAGATGGTTGGAGGGGCAGGTAGAGTTGAAAAAGCAGAGAGATTGCAGAAGGACTTTGACAGATGAAGAGAATGGGTAAAGAACTAGCAGGTGGATTACAGGGTTGAGAAGCATATGGTCATGCACTTTGGTAGAAGGAATAAAAGTGCAGACTATTTTCTAAATGGGGAGAAAGTTTAAAAATCAGAGTTGCAAGCAAACTTGGGAGTCTTCGTGCAGTATTCCCTAAAAGCTAACTTGCAATTTGAGTCAGTGGTGAGGAAGGTAAATGCAGTATTATCATTCATTTGGAGAGGACTAGTATATAAAAGCAATGATGTGATGCTGAGGCTTTATAAGGCACTGGTGACACCTCATGGAGTATTTTGAGCTCCTTATCTAAGAAAGGATGTGATGACATTGGAGAAGATTCAAAGAAGGTGTACAAAAATCATTCCAGGAATGAAAGGCTTATCAAATGATGACCTTTTGAATGCTCTTGGCTGGAATTTAGAAGAATGAGGGGGATTTCATTGAAATCAATGGAACAGTGAAAGGTCTCGATAGAGTGGATGCAGAGAGGATGTTTCCTGTAGTGCAGGAATCTAGGCCCAGAGGGCACAACCTCAGAATAGAGGGACATCCATTTGGAATGGAGGTGAGAAGGAATTTCTCATGTCTAAAATGATGCAGGGTTTCAACCCGAAATGCCCACTCATCATTCTTTTCCATAGATCCTGCCTGACTTACTGAGTTCCTCCAACATTTTGTATGTATTACTTTTCAACATCTGCAGAATCTCTTGTCTTTACCAATTTACAGTATGTAGTTACTTACAAAAAAGTTCACCAAATTGTGCTACTTCTGAATTTCTCAGGCATCATCCTGATCAATGGAAAATGTCTAATGATTTACCACTACTCTGATCTCAAAGCTCCACTGTCTTGTGGCTATACCCACTCATGGGGCAGGCTTTTGGGAGTAAACTCCAAGGGAAAAATCTGAGGGAGTCCTTAAGGCAGTCTTACATTGAGTTTAATGCTATGATGCTGCTGGTACCAAATTGCTTAGCCCACTGCTTTGCACTCTATATACACATGATTGTGTAGCTCAAATACCATCTATAAATTTGCTGATGATACAACCATTGTTGGCAGAACCTCAGGTGGTGATGAGAGGTGTACAGGAGAGAGATATGCCAACTAGTTGAGTGGTGCCGCAGCAACAATCTGTCACTCAACGTCAGTAAGACGAAAGAGCTGATTGTGGACTTTAGGAAGGGTAAGATAAAGGAACATATTCCAATACTCATATGGGGGTCAGAAGTGGAGAGAGTGTCATGATCTCTGAGGATCTAACTTGGTCCCAACATATTGATGTAGTTATAAAGAAGGCAAGACAGTGGCTAGACTTCATTAGGAGTTTGAAGAGATTTGGCATGTCAACAAATGCACTCAAAAACTTCTATAATTGTATCATGGAGAGCATTCTGACAGGCTGCATCACTGTCTGATATGGGAGGGGGGCTACTGTACAGGACTGAAAGAAGCTGCAGAGGGTTGTAAATTTAGTCAGCTCCATCTTGGGTACTAGCCTACAAAGTACCTAGGACATCTTCAGGGACTGGTGTCTCAGAAGACCTCCATCACCCAGGGAATGCCCTTTTCTCACTGTTACCATCAGGTAGGAGGTACAGAAGCCTGAAGGCACACACTCAGCGATTCAGGAACAGCTTCTTCCCCTCTGCCATCTGATTCCTAAATGGATATTGAACCCTTGAGCACTACCTAATATTTTTTAATATACATTATTTCTGGTTTTTGCACGTTCTTTTAATCTATTCAATATATGGATACTGTATTTTTTATTATTATTATTATTATTTCTATATTATGTATTGCATTGAAATGCCGCTGCTAAGTTAACAAATTTCACATCACAAGCCAGTGATAATAGACCTGATTCTGATTCTTTGCCATTCCTTTGGGTTCATCACATGCATGGAGAGCTTGTTTCATTGGCAACAGCTCGTTCTCTGTATCGTACTGCCCAGACTTGTGTATCTAGACAGCTAGGATGCAATATACATGGTCAACTCTGACCAACGGAGGTCCTCCTCATACTACTACAATAATGTTATGGTCTCTTTATGTCTGCAGTCTGGTTTCAAATATTTTGTACATATTCCGACCCTAGGTGAGAGCAATTTGAACAGTTAGGTATTTACCTTCATTATTGCTGGGGTCAAGATGCCCAACATTGGCTGTTCATCCCTGCTTCAAACAGAATGATTTACTTGGAAGTCTACAGATGCTGGAATCTAAAATCAAAATAGAAGCACTGGATGAACCCAGCTTGTCAGCATCATTGTGGAAAGAGGAACTAGTTAACATTTCAGAGTCAACAACTGCGATCACATATAAGTTGGGCCAGATAAGAACAGCAGATTCTTCATCACTGAAGTACATTGCTAAACATGGCAGATCATGTATCTATTAAATGCAGACTCATCAGGAACAGACTGTGGAAATAATATTCACCATTTGTTCTAATTAGATAAAATTATCTAATGAGTAACCATCTATTAGATTGTAAAGGAATTAGACAAAGTAGTGGGCCTAATTAGAACAAATGGTGAATATTATTTCCATTGTCTGTTCCAGATTCCTCAGCCTTGGGAAAAGGACCACTCGCTCATACACTCTCTCTATACCCCTCAGGACTTTATACATTTCTATAACATCCTCCAATGCTCCTTTTGCTTACTTTATCATTCTTTTTTCCTCTCTGTACTTTTCTCCAATTTAAAACCTTTTCATCTCTCATTCTTCCCAACTCTGCTTGAATTAGAGCTGAAACAGTAATTTTCCTTTCCCTCTTCACAGATGCTGCTTGCCTCATCGAGCTCTTCTGGCAGTTTGTATTTGTTTCAGATTTCAACATCTGCCATTGGTTGTGTTTCCATTTTTATTTCTTGCTATGGGTGTACTTCTATCACCAGGACAAATGGAATACTTCATTCATGTGAGTGAAGAGAGAAAGCTTTGTTGTTTCAGTGTGATACACACAAAATGCTGGAGCAACTCAGCAGGTCAGGCAGCATCTATGGAGGGAAATAAACAATTGACATTTCAGGTAAAGACCCCTCATCAGGACTGGAAGGAAAGGGGGAAGAGCCCCCCTTCCCCCCACCCCACCTTCTTATTTGGGCTTCTTCCCCCTCACTTTCCAATCCCAATGAAGGGTCTTCACCCGCTACATCAACAGTTTATTCATTTCCATAGGTGCTGCCTGACCTGCTGAGTTCCTCCGGCATTTTGTGTGTGTGTGTTGCTCTGAATTTCCAGCATTGTGTTTGTGATTTGCTGTATCAGTATTATTTATATAGATACTTGTTTCATTACTGTAGTGCTCTGCATCCTGCGGAGGAGGTTCACAGCGCCGGACGGTGAAGTGTGTAAACATGGAAACCAGTGAGACAGAGGAAGACAACAGCACTTGTGAGCTGAAGCCACCACCCAGAGCAGTACAGGTGTGCAACCAACAGAAGTGTGGCAATAAAAAGGGTAAGGCAGCGATTCTGTCAGTGGAGTTGAATGATTTGTGTTGCAGCTCACAGGAATTGCTATCAGCTCTCCTTACAATGAAACAGTTAACCCGTGTAGGGATTCGTGCTAACTCAAGCACACAAATTCCTAAAATTTTAGACCTTAGGATACTGAAGCAGTAATAGGCCATTCAGCCATGATAGAGTCTGATCTGTCAATTGTTCATGGGTGATTTATTTTCCCTCTCATCCCCATTCTCCTGCCTTCTCCCTGTAACTCTTGGCACCCTGACTAATCCAGAGCCTGTCAACCTCAGCTTTAAGTATACCCAATGACTTGACCTCCACAGCCATCTGTGGCAATGAATTCCACAGATTCACCACCCTTAGTTTGACACTTGAGTTGACTCTAGCCTTAATAGGAGAGTGAAATCTGAGACAAATCGAAGGATAGAAAGAGAAAAGTAAACAATCTAAATATTAATGTTGAGAGCATTCAGCTCTTCAGACCAGAACTCCAACCTCTAAAAAAGCTTCTTGTCTTAACACCATATCCCTTAGAACATAGAACATTTGGCCCATGATGTGCCGACCTTTTAACTTAGGAAGAATCTAACCCGTATCTCCTACATAGCTCACTATTTTTCTTTCATTTGTGTGCCTACCTAAGAGACTCTTAAATGTCCCGAATGTATCTGTCTCTACCACCACCCTGGCAGGGAGTTCCACGCAGCAACCAGTGTCAACGAAAACTATCTCTATATTTTCTTACAATCACCTTAAGATTACGCCTCCTCATGTTAGTCATTTCTGCCCTGGGAGAAAGTCTCTGGCTGTCTACGTAATCCATGCCTTTTAAGATCTTATACACCTATATCAATTCACCTCTCATCCTCCTTCACTCCAAAGAGAAAAGCTCTAGCTCACTCAACTTTGCTACATAAGATACATTCTCTAGTCCAGGCAGCGTCCTGATAAATCCCCTCTGCACCCACTCTAAAGTTTCCACATCCTTATGCTCATGAGGAAACTAGAAACATAGAAAACCTACAGCACAATACAGGTCCTTCAGCCCACAATGCTGTGCCGAACATGAACTTCAGAAATTACCGAGGGTTATTCTTACCATAGCCCTATTTTCCTAAGCTCCATGTACCTATCCAGGAGTCTCTTAAAAGACTATCATATCTGGCAGCCCACTCCACGCCCTCATCATTCTCTGCGTAAAGACTTACCCCTGACATCTCCTCTGTACCTATGTCCAAGCACCTTAAAACTATGCCCTCTCGTGTTAGCCATAACACTAAACACGATACTCCAAGTTTACTCTAACCAGGATTTTATACAGCTCAACATTCCGGTGCATCTAGATAGGGTGGTTAAGAAGGCATATGGTGTGTTATGCTTCATCAGTCCCCAACTAATAAAAACCAACACACCATACACCTTTGAATCTCATTATCAATTTGCACAGCAACTTTGGGGAATCTATGACATGGATCTCAAAATTCCCTGTTACTCCCAACAGCTAAGAAAACTGCCATTGAAGATGTTCCTAAATCACTGGCTGTAGTTATTCTACTCGAGTACAGGTTGTCCCTGAGTTACGAACGTCCGACTTATGGACAACTCGTACTTATGAACCAAGGAAGGAGAACAACATCTGCCATTTTATGTGGTAATACGGTCTGCCATTTTAAGTGGTTGCCGTTGACACTGTGTTGAGCGTTTAACTTTGTATTTGGCTTAAAATTTTCTTAGTAAGATTCACCCTGACCCCTTTCCCCCGTTTCGGTCGGCTAGTGGCGCAGTGAGATCAACGCTGAGCTGGAGAACGAAGGTTCCCGAGTTCAATCCAGTGACAGACTGCTCCTGTGCCGGGCTGATGTCGATCCAGTGACTCCCGTACCATCCGTGCGGGGTTGATGTCGAGCTCGCAACTCGACCTCATAAAAAAAACACTGCCACCTCTGGTTTAAATTCTCATGCGGAATATTGTGGAAGATCAAATACCCAAACCCAGCACAACCCCCACTTGTCCCATTTAGCCTGTCACAGTGTGGTGGTCCTTAGGACCCAGCAGATCTCGGGAGTCGGCGCAGCTCAGGACCTGCCACCCGCAGTGTTTCTGTTCCATTGACGGGAAGCGATCGCGATTGAAACTAAAGTAGAAATAGTAGTGTTTGGAAAGAAGTAAAACACCATCAGTCATTGGAAAAGCATTAGGCTACAGCCGGTCAATGATCGGAACAATTTTAAAGGATAAATTTAGAATAATGGAGCATGTGAAAGGCCCTGCCCTGATGAAAGCTACAATTATTACTAAGCAACGCAAAGGTTTAATTATAGGAATACATACATTTCTTAAGTGTTTTATATGCATAGAAAGGTAAAATATATACTATATACTAAGACAAATGTTTGACTAACTGATGCTAAAGAATACCGGATGTACTTGTTCCGACTTACGTACAAATCCAACTTACAGACGGACTCAGGAACGGAACTCATATGTAACCCGGGGACTGCCTGTACCTAGAGACTGGACCCTAATGTGAATAGATCAAATAGTGAGGCACAATAATGCAAAGTAATAGAAGAAAATAATCTATACATTATCTTTCAGGTTATATTTTATAACAAAGGGCTTTTGAAGTGTAATGGTATGTGGATGATGGTAATTGAACCTTTTAGACCAGGAGTTCCCAATCTTTTTTATGCCATGGAGCCTTACCGTTAACTGAGGGGTCTGTGGACCCCAGATTGAGAACCCTTGTCTTAGGGGATTCCCAAAACAGGGGAAACTCAGTTAAAAGATTGTATTTACAAGCAAACAGTAAAACAACAAATATTTTCCCCAGGAGATCTGTATAAAATTTCTACACTCTCATCGACTATTATTCATTTTTATTGTGATATTGATGAAGTCTTTGAAGTTCCTGGTTAAAACCATTCTAAAGCTTTGCTTACTTCAACACATTCTGAACTTATGCACTGGGTCAGCTCATGTTTGACCTGATCTGCACCTCACATTCTTAAGATTCTATTATCTTTTTGCATCTGCAGACAGTTTGTCACCCTCTTGCACATTGGTTGTTTGTCAGTCTTGATCTGTTTATATATATTTTTTTCATAAATTCTGTGGTATTACTTTTCATGTAATACCTGCATGAAGTTGAATTTTGAGGAAGTATACAGTACACTTTACTAATGAATTTGAACTTTGAGCCTGTGGCTGACCTGTGCAATACAATAATCAGTAGTTGCTGTCTGAGTCTGGTGACTGATCCTGAGCCCACCAACCTGAGCTGCTTTGATCGTCTTTGGACAGTTCATGGGAAAGGCTTTTTCAATTGGAGATGTTTAAAAACTTCTGAATAATTACTGAAATTAACAATTATTTAACACAAAAATAATAATAAATAAAAGGCACGTTCATGTTGAAAACAAATAAATAAATTTTTAATGTTAGTATAATATACTAGCGTAAATATTGGTTAAATATCAGATACATATCAATATATTTGATATTTAATAGATATTGATTAAAATATCAGATATTAAATAAACTAGCAATCTGCTCTACCCACATTAACAATCAATTCTTCAGCCCTTTAACCAACAGTCTCCTGAACCAGTGTGAATAATTTCACTCACCTCAACTCTGAACTGATTCTACAACCAATGGACTAACTTTCAAGGACTCTACAAATTATTATTATTATTGTAACGTTCTCCTTCGCGTGTAACTGATAACGCCGAATTCAACGTCGAGATAAACCAGTCAATGAGACCAGATCGCAGTAAGAATAACCATTTACTGTTCACTCTTCACATTAACATATGGTGAAAACTGTTGATAAAACAATACAAGATTGATACAGTATTTGTTCCTTCCTTAATATCACATTTCAATTGTAAATACTTGCAAAGGTGACTATAACTACATTACACTAAGGTGCAGTATACAGGCAGAGTTTACCTACGCCATTGACTACTTTAAATACACTTCAATGTAAACTATCCGCAACTCTTTAACTAACGAAAACATAAACATTATCGATCGTCGTTACTTTTAACAGGATCGGCGTTAACATCTTAGTTCAATATATCGATTATCTATTAACTTACAGCGTTGCTCTCACTGTGATTTCTCATGCCTGCAAAACAACTTCTGCTCAGGTGTGCCTTGTGGTGAGCCCCCACCCTCACGCTAATTTCAAACCGGTACTTTCCCACAAGACGCGGCGAAACCGGATGTGACGTCATCGCATGCCGATATATTTTACATGCAATGAATATACTTTAAACACTTCTAATTCTAACTAGAAAATACTATCGAATGAATTACTAAGCAAAAATATTATAAACTAAATAACTGTTGTAAAGACAGCACACTCCCCGCTTGACCTTCGTAAGGTCACAATGAGCAGAGTACAAAACTTAGTCTCTTAATCAGTCATTGGGTAGAAGTAGAATAACTTCTGTAACTGGCCTTTGGTAAATTTTCACATCGCCTTGGTCGGTAGTCTTCAATTCGATCTTCCTGACATGTCCATCCCCACTAGGGAATGTAGCAGTGATTCTGGCCGTTGGCCAGCTGTTTCGGGCGATTTGCTTGTCCCTGAGCAGGACTAAGTCTCCAACTTGAAGATTCCTGTGGGGTTCTGTCCACTTTCGTCTCTGTTGCAACAAAGGTAGATATTTTTGTCTCCAGCGAGGCCAGAACTGATTTGCCAGAGCCTGGACTTGTCTCCATTGCTTTGTGTACAAATCCTTGTCTGAGAAGTCTCCTGGTGGAGGAGGTGTTCCTGCCTTCTGTGTAAGGAGCATTGATGGCGAAGGTATGAAGGGGTTTTCTGGGTCAGAAGACACAGGTAGGAGTGATTGTGCGTTTATATTGGCTGTGACCTCTGCCATTAGGGTGCACAGTACCTCGTGGGCCAATCGGGTGCATTGCTGCATCTCAGGTTTCCTTTTCCGGGTTTTCCGTAAGGACGTGAACCGTTTGACTGCCTGCTCTTTGTTATCTGGTGAGCGCTGGCGTGGTTCTCTGAAAGGCAATGGGGCAACCCCATTATTTGCTTCATCTCTGAAGACCTTGGTGTCTTTGGTTTTTAAAGAAATGGTATCTTGAGCTGATTGTGCAAGTTTGTTTCTGTGCTCGGTTCGAACGAAAACTGACTGACCTAGCGTCTCGTCGGTTACTTTACGCTTGGTAATGTCTTGTGCTTCTTTAGGGTACACCTTAGTGAGGCAGATCTTGGAACAAGAACGGCTTGACTGAGTTTGACCGCAAACTTCTGTACAGTTCGAGCTGACAATTGTTGTCCTGGAGTGAGCCTCTCCCTCCCCGCCGTCCTGTGGTGGGGGTGAAGGAGCGTTGTCGGTTCTTTCATTCTTGACTTCATCACGGAGCCGCGAGGGTAAATTTCCTTCCTCGTATGGATGTGATGCAATCGTCACTCTCTGAGGTTCCTCGTAGCTGGGGAAGTTATCGAATACGTATGGAGAGGGGAGACGAGCCTGCCTGTCTATTTGATATTGTACATAGTCGCTTGTGCGTTCCAGTCTGGTCCTTTCTAAAGTGGATCTTACTTCGGTCAGATCACGCGACCCTTCAGGTTCTTCTATGTACTCTGCTTCCGCCATGGCAGCTTCTTCTTCTCTTTCTAGCTGCAGCACTTGCAACTCTGTCGATATTTTTGCCATTTCCAACTGGGTTTCGGCTTCTCGGGTGGCCCATTCCAACTGGGTTTCGGCTTCTCTGGTGGCCTTTTCTTTCTGGATTTCGGCTTCTCTGGTGGCCTGTTTCATTTTCAAAACTGCTTCTTATCTGGCGTAACGCAGTCGCACCTTGGCGGCTTCTGCCTTGGCTCTTGCCTGGGTGGACTTACTTGATGTCGCTCTACTGCCCTTGTCGCTGGGTGCCATCGACTTGATCCCAGATCGAGCTGACATTGCAGCACTTGGAACACCTGATAACGCCTGGGTGGGCTTACTTGATGTCGGTTTACCGCCCTTGTTGCTGGGCGGCGTCGACTTGATGCTGGATCGAGCTGACATTGCAGCACTTGAAACACCTGATAATGCCGCTTTTTCACTCCTTCGTGTGTAACTGATAACGCCGAATTCAACGTCGAGATAAACCAGTCAATGAGACCAGATCGCAGTAAGAATAACCATTTACTGTTCACTCTTCACATTAACATATGGTGAAAACTGTTGATAAAACAATACAAGTATTTGTTCCTTCCTTAATATCACATTTCAATTGTAAATACTTGCAAAGGTGACTATAACTACATTACACTAAGGTGCAGTATACAGGCAGAGTTTACCTGCTCCATTGACTACTTTAAATACACTTCCATGCAAACTATCGGCAACTCTTTAACTAACGAAAGCATAAACATTATCGACCGTCGTTACTTCTAACAGGATCGGCATTAACATCTTAGTTCAATATATCGATTATCTATTAACTTACAGCGTTGCTCTCACTGTGATTTCTAGTGCCTGCAAAACAACTTCTGCTCAGGTGTGCCTCGTGGTGAGCCCCCACCCTCGTGCTAATTTCAAACCAGTACTTCCCCACAAGACGCGGCGAAACCGGATGTGACGTCATCGCATGCCGATATATTTTACATGCAATGAATATACTTTAAACACTTCTAATTCTAACTAGAAAATACTATCGAATGAATTACTAAGCAAAAATATTATAAACTAAATAACTGTCATAAAGACAGCACAATTATTAAACTTATTATTTGTAAAGGTTGTGTTCTTTTACACATTGGCTGTTTGTCAGTCTTTGTGTGCATAGAGTTTTTCTATGATTATGGTGATGAAGTGCTTTGATTAGTTGGGCATAGATGGAATCAGCTCCTGCTTAAGCAAGAACATGGACCCAGTACAATTTGCCAATCACCGCAATAGGTCTATAGTGGATGCAATCTCACTGGCTCTCCTCTTGGCCTTGGATGACTAGGCAAATGTAATACTTGCCTCAGACTATTGTTTATTGACTACAGCTCAATGTTCAATGTAATCATACCCTGCAATCTAATTGACAAGTTCCAAAACTTAGGCATCCATACCTCCCTCTGCAACTAGATCCTTGACTTCCTCAATGGAAACCACAGTCTGTGCAGATCAGAAATAATATCTCCTTCTGGCTGATAATTTTCGTTGGGGTACCTTACTTAGTGGATAAATCAGCAGGGCCTGATCATCATCAGACCTTGTGGGAAACCCAGGAAGAACATTGGAGGGTGACTAATGTTGTACTCTCAATGACAAGCCAGAGAATCACATGCAAGTTACCCTGACATCAGTGGTTGGTAAATTGCTGGAGAGGATTCTGAGGGACAGGATCTACATGGATTTAAATAGACAAGGCTGGAAAGGATATTCAAAATGGGTTTCAATGTAGGAAATCATGACAACATACTTTCTTGAGTTCGTTGAAGAGGTAACCAAATGGAATGATGAAAGATTGACTGTTTATTTCTTCCCATGAAGCAGCTTCCTGTCCTGCTGAGTTCCACCTTTTGTGTGAGTGTGTGTGTGTGTGTGTGTGTGTGTGTTGCTCAGGATTTCCAGCATCTGCAGAAATTCTTGTGTATGCATTTACGAGAATATTGCAAGGACTCAAAGACCTATGTTATGGGGAGATGTTGGTCAGACCAGCACTCTTGTTCCATAAGACCATAAGATATCGGAAAAGAATTAGGCCATTCAGTCCATCAAGTCTGCCCTGCCATTTCAGCATGGCTGATCCATTTTCCCCCTCAGCTCCAATACTTCATGCCCTGAACAATCAAGACTCTGTCAATCTCTCTCAAATATAAGTAAAGACTTGACCTCCACAGCCGCATGTGGCAATGAATTCCACAGATTCACCACTCTCTGGCTAAAGAAATTCCTCCTCATCTCCGATCTGAAAGAAGACCCCTGCATTCTGAGGCTGTGCTCTCTGGCCTTAGACTCTCCCACGATTGGAAACATCTTCTCCACATGCAGTCTATGAGCCCTTTCAACTTTTGATAGGTTTCAATTTGATCACCCCCATTCCTCGGAATTCCAGTGAATAAGGAAAACTGTGTTATTCCTTGAATCATAGGAGACTGAGTCACCCTGCAGAGATGTATAAAACCACGGGGGCATTGTAACAGACACAGAATGCTGGAGGAACTCAGCTGGCCAGGCAGTATCTATAGAAAAGAGTACAGTCAATGTTTCGGGCTGAGACCCTTCAGCAAGGCTGAAGAAAATAAGATGAGGAGTCAGAGTTAGAAGGTGGGTGGGGGAGGAAGAAACACAAGGTGGCAGGTGAAACTGGGAGGGGGAGAGGTGAGGTAAAGATCTGGGAAGTTGATTATTGAAAGAGGTACAGGGCTGGAGAAGGGGGAAACTAATAGGAGAGGACAGAAGGCCATGGAAGAAAGAAAAGGGTGGAGGAACAGCAGAGGGAGTTGATGGGCAGGCATGGAAATCAGGTGAGAGAGGGAAAAGGGGATGGGGAATAGAGAAGTGGGGGGGGGGGGCATTACCAGAAGTTCAAGAAATCGATGTTCATGCCATCAGCTTGGAGGCTACCCAGATGGAATACAAGGTGTTGCTACTCCAACCTGAGTGTGTCCTCCTCACACCAGCAGAGGAGACCATGGATGGACATGTAGGAATGGGAATGGAAAATGGAATTAAAATTGGTGGCCACTGGGAGATCCCACTTCTAGCTGACGGAGTGAAGGTGCTCAGCAAAGTGTTCTCCCAGTCTACATTGGGTCTCACTGATCTACAGGAGGTCTCACCAGGAGCACCAGATACAGTAGCTGACCCCGACAGACTCACAGCTGAGGTACAAGGTAACAACTTATCATTTTCCCATTAAAAGAGAATCATATTACCCCCTGCATGAAGATGTTTCTCCTCAAGTACTGTTCAAACCTATCCTTCTCTCTTTAAACCCATGCCTCTCATGAGGGTATGAGTTTAAGGTGAGAGGGATAGGTTTGAACAATACTTGAGGGACAACATGCAGAGAGTAGTGCATATAAGGAACAAGATAAAGTTTGGTAAAGCCAGTCCTCCATCTTTTTTTTGATTTTTGCAATAAAAGTTTATTCACTCTAGAGCTTTTATTATTCCAAACATAAGACAAAATCAGAGAGTCTATTTTATCAAAAAATGTTTTTGGAACAAAAGAGGGAACTGCTTGAAATATATATAAAAATTTCGGTAGAATAACCATTTTTATAGCATTTATTTGACCTATCAATGACATTGACATAGGTGACCATTTGGAAAGCACCTGTTGAGTATATTCGACTAAAGGGAAAAAAATTATACCTATATAGGTCTTTAAAATGTTTTGTAATTTTGATACCAAGGTAAGTAAAATGGTTTTTGGCAATATCAAAAGGTATTTGATCATAATAATCAGAATAATTATTAATAGGAAATAATTCACTTTTATATAGATTAAGTTTATATCCAGAAAAAGTACCAAATTCCATAAATATAGATAATGTAGAAGGAATAGATTTCTTAGGATTTAAAATGTAAACTAATAAGTCATCCGCATATAACAAACCCTTATGTAGTTTATCCCCTCTCCCAATACCCTGCACAGAATTAGAATCCCTAAGAGCAATAGCAAATGGTTCTAAAGCCATATTAAATAATAAAGGGCTAAGGGGACAGCCCTGACGGGTACCTCTATATAATCTAAAGAAAGGAGAATTTTGATTATTAGTTAGAACCGCAGCCAGGAAATAAATCCTGGACCAAAATTGAACCTTTTCAAAACCTGAAATAGATAAGGCCACTCCACCCTATCAAAGGCTTTCTCTGCATCCAGAGATACAATACATTCAGATTCTTTGCCTGAGGGGGAATAAATTATATTTAATAAGCTTTGAATATTAGAATATGTACCTGTTTTTAATAAATCCTGTTTGATCATTTGAGATAACATTAGGCAAGATACTCTCAAGCCTATTTGCTAGAATCTTAGAGAGGATTTTAAAATCTACATTCAGTAAAGAAATAGGTCTATAGGATACACATTCCAGTGGGTCTTTTCCTTTTTTTGGAATCAATGAAATTAGTGCTTCATAAAGGAAGGTTCCCAGAGGATGTAGAATCGGTGAACGTTTGATGAAGATGTGGTATAAGCATTTCATGAAAGGTCTTGTAAAATTCTACCGTATAACCATCAGGTCCTAGAGCTTTACCTAATTGCATAGAGGATATAGCCTTGGCTATCTCCTCATGTTTAATAGGTGCATCTAACATATCAGTATCTTGAACCGAAATTTGAGGCATGTTTAACCTTTGCAAAACTCTATTCATAGTAATATTACTATCAGAGAATTCAGATTTATAAAGATTAGAATAAAAGTCCATAAATATCTTATTAATTTCATAAGGATCTAAAGTTTCTGTTCTATCTGGTCGGCAAATTTTTAAAATCTGTCTTCTGACCATCCCAGCCTTTAACTGACCCGCTAAAAGTTTGGCAGATTTTTCCCCATGTATATAAAATAAACTTTTAGATTTAAAAATTTGCTGTTCAATGGGAAAGGTCAGAAGCAAATCATAATGTGATTGAAGTTCGACCCTTTCTTTATATAGGTCTTCAGTAGGTTTAACTGAATACGCTTTATCTATCTGTTTAATTTTATTGATAATCACTGACAATTCCGCTTTAGTTTTCTATCTCAAGGCTGCTGAATATGAGATTATCTGTCCCCTAAGAAAAGATTTCAAGGTGTCCCATATAACCAGATTTGACATTCCTTCAGTTGTATTAAATTCAAAAAATATAGAAATTTGCTCCTTAATAAAATTAACAAAAGCTAGATCCTGTAACAAAACGGGGTTCAATCTCTACTGTGAAATTTTCAAAAATCTATCCGGGAACTTAAGGGTTAACTTTAAAGGCACGTGTCTGAGAGCACAATGATGTCATATGCACATTCAACAACGGAATTTAACAGGTGTGTATCTAAAAAAAAGTAATCAGTTCAAGAATATTTATGATGAACGTGTGAACAAAAAGAGAAATCTTTATCATTGGGGTGTTTATATCTCCAAATATCGACAAGGCCATATTCTGATAAAAAAGAGTTAATACAAGCTGCCGCTTTATTGGGAAGTGACAGATTGGTTGAAGACATGTCAATCGCCGGATTTAAACAATTAAATTCACCATCCATGATCAGCTTATATTCACTGAGATTCGGTAACTCTGAAAAAAGTTTCTTAAAAAAATCAGAATTATCTACATTAGGTGCGTATACACACACCAGAGCTACCTTTTGCTTGCATAATAAACCAGTAACAATTAAATATCTTCCAATCAAATCAGTAGTAGTATTAAGGTGTACAAAATGGATTTTGGGACTAAGAAATATAGAAACGCCTCTTGTTTTACTATCTGACAGCTAGTGAAACAAAGGTCCTTTCCAGAAACAGAAAAACCTGTCTTCATCATGTTTTTGTATATGATTTTCTTGCGCAAAAATAATATCAGCATTAAGTGTTTTTAATTTCTTAAAAATCTTTTTACGCTTAATAGGATGATTGACACCGTTCCAATTCCAAGATATTATATTAATTTTATTAACATCCATGTTTAAAATTGAGTTTAATATTATATAAAAGAAAGGCAAGTACAGATTAAACCAAAAGGCGCGGGTACAACCAGAAGGAGTGACGCGTTTACGAAAGAGAAATCCATCAAAAGAACTGCCCAATCAAGAAAAGAACCTACTCTAATAGATCCCTCCCCCCCCGCCACCCAATAGATAGAAAGGAAGGAACCAATAGGCTGGTCCCATGCTAACTAATCACCTTAACCCTGTTCTCCATCTTGCAGCTCCATATATAAAAAAAAGCAAAAATCCCATGAAAAATAGCCATAATAAAAGGCACAAACAAAATTCTACTATAATGTTGTGTCTAACATTAATAAAAACATAATCAACAATGACCATCTTAAAATCAGCTAAAGTAGCTTAAACACATATTCAAAAGAAGGAATAAATCTGAGCAAATAATGTTACAAACAATATTCTTTCTCTCAAAAAAGAAAAGTAAATGAGTATATGTATTTAAGAGACCTAAAACTATAAGTATTGAAACAAATAAAAGAAATAAAAAGATTAATACAAAACAGGCCCTACACAGACCACTAAAATACAATACTATAAAGCTTCCCTACAAAACAGTTATATATATAGTAATTATTAATAAGGTAAAAAAAATTAAATCGACCACGTCCCATACCAGAGAATGAAAAGGTATAGCATGTACTTAACTCAAAAGCTCCAAAAAAACAACTCATACAGCAGATACTTCAAAATTGCCTTTTGAATAATCGGTGTAACTTTAATATTTTATTCAGTAGGCTTAACTTTAAGGTTTTTAATATACTCCCCTCCCTCCTGAGGAGAGTAGATTGTCAATGGTTGAGATTTTTCAGGAAAAATTATCAGCTTTGCTGGAAAGCAAAGGGAGGGATTTAAATCTAATCTATACATTTCACTCATAACTTCTTGATATTTCTTTCTTTCGGCAAAGATTTCAGGAGGATAGTCTTGAACTATACGAATCTGTGTTGAATTAAAAAGTAATTTCCATTTCTTTCTGGCTTCTCGAAGAATAGCTTCTTTAGTCATATAATAATGCAAAGAAAGTACAACTGCTCGAGGACATAATTCAGCAGAATGCTAAGAGAATGGAATTCTGTAAGCTCTGTCAATTAAGGGGCTAGATTTGAGGGTCCCATTGAAAAGTGAATACAGCATATCTGAAAAGAATTTTAACAGATCGCCAGTTTCAGTATTTTCAGGCAGTCCCAGAATACGCAGATTCCTCCGACGCCCTCTACTATCTAAATCAACCATTCTTTTCTTCATTTTAGATAGTTCCGAGGTGATTTCATTGATTTTCTTTTTCATCGAAGATACCTTCATTCCTTGATCTTTAATAGTTTGCTTGAATAAACCATGCTCGCTCTCGATTCGGGTTGTAGTCTGCTGAAGTGTTTGAAGTTGGGAGTCCAAGTTTTTCAGCAAGTCTTGAATCGTAGAAATAGCTTTCTTGAGCTTCCCTTTTGAACTGGTCAGCTTATCAATTTTAGTATTAAGCGATCCGAATTCCGACTTCATGTCTTGTATTGAAGAAAATATTCTCACTAGTTTAACAGATTCCTTTGTTTTCTTGGTTTGTTCCGTTTGCTCCGTTTCAGGGAAAGTCTTGCCACTTCTCAGTTCAATACCAGAACAATTTTTTTCGGCCATTGTAATTAAGTCGTAAATCCTTCAGTAGAAATAATAAATCTTTCAGTAGAAGTAGTAAGTCATTAGAATTAAAAGGGATCTGTTAGTGGGATATAAAATATATTAAAAGAGACAGAGCCGCTAAAAATGCAATGTACTCCATATGCTGCAGAGTGGAGAATCATTTTATTACTGGGCAATTAATATTCACTATATTACTTTTTGGATTTATGATATAGATGACCAAGATCACCCTTCATGGTTACAGCTGGAGGAAAATTCAGTAATGGGGTTTTCGTTAGCTTCTTTATTAGGAGCTCCTCTTCCCTTTTCGCTGTCCAGAATAGGTAGACAAGTTCTTAACCCTATTGTTAAACAAACTTTAAAATTTTGGTTTCAATTTCGTAGATTCTTTGACTTAATTGATTTTTTACTTTCTAGTAATGTTTATTCTAATTTCTTTTTTAAACCATCAACTTTGGATAAGGCTTTTCTAACATGGAAAATTAAGGGAATAAAAACTTTTTTAGATTTGTTTTTAATGTCTTTTTCCCAGTTAATGGATAAATATGATATCTCTAATACACATTTTTTCGGGTATTTACAGGTTAGGAATTTTTTTACCAAATTACCCCTTGGCCTGTTCTTTAAATTTGGCTTATGTTATTTCAAAAACGATTAATAGCTATCATTTATAAACAGTTAATGAATGCCTGCACATCGCCTAATGATAGGGTTCAATGCTCCTGGGAAGTAGAACTTCAACATTCACTCTCAGATAACCAATGGAGTAAAATTTATTATTTAGTCAATAATTCATCTATCTGCGCACGCCATATTTTAATTCAGTTTAAGATAGTACACAGGACCCATATGTCCAAAGATAAATTGGCGCATAGTTTTCCTAATATAAGCCCTATTTGTGACAGATGTAATGCAGAAGTGGCTACTCTAACCCATATGTTTTGGTCATGTGTAAGTTTAAATAATTTTTGGAGGGATGTGTTTGGAATATTATCTAAAGTTATAGATATGGATGTTCAACCTAATCCACTTACAGCAATTTTTGGGATTTTTCCAGAGGAAGCAAGTAAAGTGTCTGCCTCTGCCCAACATGTGACAGCTTTTTCAACTTTACTGGCTAGGAGAGCTATTTAGCTACACTGGGAAGAATCTAACTCACTCACTGTTTTCTATTGGGTCTCCTCCATCATGTCATGTTTAAGTTTGGAGAAAATTAGAAGCCGGTCATTTGATACATCCTTTGATTTTGAACAAGTCTGGCGACCCTTTGTTCAATATTTTCACATGAGTTAATTTATCTTTATTTATTCATTTTTCTTTATTCTCTTTGGAGAATATCCCTGTCCATGAAGGTTCGGAGATGACTGGAAGGATGTGTTTTTTTTCTCTCATTTTTTTAAAAGTTTATCTTCAATTGGACTGCACAATCTTTCTTTTTCTTTCTTTTCTTTTCTTTCTCTTTTTTTTGTTTCAGTTTATTTAGTGGGGTTTTTCATTCTCTATCAATAAAATTTCCAATCATTTTTTATGATTGCCATGGGGAGTTGTAATTTCTCTCTGACTATTGTATATATAACAGCATAATATATTACCTATTTGATTTTGATATTATATACTTCCTGTTTTTACTATTGCTGTTTATATGTCTTTTATATTATCTATTTGTTAAACTCCTCTTTCAATTTGTATATTCTTTATTTGAAAATCAATAAAAAAGATTGAAAAGTGAAGGAACTAGCTGCCAGAGGGAGTGGTTGAGGCATTTAGGTAAGAACTTGGAGAGTCCGGGTTTACAGGGAAATGGGACTAGCCTAGATAGCATCTTGGTAGGCTTGGATGAGATGGGCCAAAAGGCCTGTTTTGCACAGTGCTACCCGTGACTTGATAACTTGCTTCCTGATGCAAAGTTGCCGCTTTGAAATGCGCTGTTGGGAGGAAGTAAAAGGAAGCTGTGGTTGATTCGCACTTGGAACATTGTGAGCAGTTTTGGCTCCTTATCTAAGAAAGGATGTGCTGGTTTTGGATAGTGCCCAGAGGAAGATAATGAGAATGAAAAATGAAAAACGCATGAGGAACCTTTTATGGCTCTGGGCCTGTACTCAGTGGAGTTTAGAAGTATGGGGGGGGGGGGGTGGAGGGGGATGTCATTGAAACCAACCAAATCTGAGTGGATGAGAAAAATAGATTGAGAGTACCTAGGACCAGAGAGCACTGCCTTAGAATACAAGATGCATTCTATCATTTTTATTCTCTTTAGAACAGAGATGAGGAGGAATGTCTTTAGTCAGAGGGTGGTGAATCTGTGGAATTCATTGCCACAGACGGCTATGGAGGCCAAGTCATTAGGTATATTTAATGCAGAGGTTGGTATGTTCTTGACTGTCAAAGGTCACAGGGACAAGGCAGGAGAGTAGGGTTCAGAGGTATAATTAATCAGCTATATGGAATGGCAGAGCAGACTCGATGAGCCATATGGCTTAATTCTGCCCCTATGTCTAACAGTCATATGGATTCACAAAGTTTATAGTAATTGGTGGAGAGTTGCTGGCTGCATTGACTAGTTCAGACTTTTCACACGCAAAAAAAACAAAAATGTTTTTTCTAACTACCTCGATGATTGTCCTTAAATCACAGAGCTTGGACTCTGATAGAACAATTTCAAAATGAAATTTTGTTGTCAATCATTTTCTTTAAGTACAGCAATCTTTGTAGCACAGAAATGTTTTTAAATTTAAAAAAAAACTTCATAAGCCAAAGAAAACAACAACGTGCCTAGTTATATACTGTATAAGCTGTTTATTATCACTTCAGCCTATTGGCATAGGCTGTTCTGAACAATCAACTTGCAGGTCTCAATTTAAATTCCAAACTATGAAAGACTGATTTAAACCACAAAGAACAAAAGAAAGTATTTTAAATGGCTGAAACTTAAATGCACAACTCAGTATGGTTGTACATGGATTTTGCAGATTCTGATTCCAGATTGTTTAATGTCATTTCCAGTATATAAGTGTCTGGATGTTGTTCATTGACTGTAGCTCAGCATTTTAACACCATCAGTCCCACAGTCCTGATCAAAAAGCTGCAGTACCTTCCCCTGCAATTGGATCCTCAGCTTCCTAACCAGAAAACCACAATCTGTGCTGACTGGTAATAACAGCTCCTCCTTGATGGTCAATACTGTGCACCTCAGGGCTGAGTGTTTAGCCCACTGCTCTACTCTCTCTATACCCATGACTGTGTAGCTCAAGTGCCATCTGTAAATTTTCTGATGATACAACCATTATTGGTAGAATCTCAGATTGAGATGAGAGGGTTACGGGAGTGAGATATGCCAACTAGTGGAGTGGTGTTGCAGCAGCAGCCTTGCCCTCGACATTAGTAAGACGAAAGAGCTGATTGTGGATTCCTGGGAGGGTAAGATGAGGGAACATGAAACAATCCTCATAGAGGGATCAGAAGTAGAGACAGTGAGCAGTTTCATGTTCAAGTACTCTGAGGATATAGCCTGGTTCCAACATATCAATGCAGCTATAAAGAAGGCTATATTTCATTTGGAGTTTGAAAAGATTTTGTTTGTCAATTAAAACACTTAAAACCTCTATAGATGTACTGTGGAGAGCATTCTGATAAGCTGCATCATTGTTTTGTATGGGGGGGGGGGGGGAGTTGCTACTGCACAGGATAGGAAGAAGCTACAGAAAGTTATAAAATTAGTTAGCTTCATCTTGGATACCAGCCTCCGTAGTATCCAAAACATCTCCAAGGAGCAGTGCCTCAGAAAAGCAGCATCCATCTTTAAGGACCCCCATCACACAGGACATGCTTTCTTCTCATTGTTACCATCAGGAAGGAGGTACAGAAGCCTGAAGGCACACACTCAGTGATTCAGAAACAGCTTCTTTCCCTCTGCCATCCAATTCCTAAATGGATGTTGAACCCATAAACACTAGCTCGCTTTTTTAAAAAAAAACTTATTTCTCTTTTGCACTATTTTAATCAAACTATTTAGTATACATATATATATACTTTAATTGATTGAATTATTTATCTTTCTAAATTATAATGTATTGCATTGAACTGCTGCTGCTAAGTTAACAAATTTCATGACACATGCCGGTGATAATAAACCTGATTCTGATTCTGATCCTGACAGAGCCATTCTTCTTGGTTTCTGTGACCACTGGTATTGCCCATAGGTTCCACTCAACCTTGGAAAAGAATTCTTTAAGCCTCTGTGCAATCTAGCTTACTAGCTACTTTATCATGGATCATTTAAAGAAACGGATGTGCTTTTTAAATATTGGGTATGGCATTTTCATTTAACACTATTTTACCCTTGATATGTTTGAGTTTGACGATGCCATCCTTCATCAGTGATGTGGCATCATCCGGTACCTTTATTAATTTGCTTTCAGTGGACTGCATTGCAGGGGATGTGGCATGCAAATGGTGGATGGATCTCCAATCAAGTTGTAATTGTCTTAGCCTCACAATGCTGGTCCACCTGTTTTTACCACAAAAAAAGTCAAGAGTGAGTTGTTAGTTGTTGATATTTCACTGTTATGAATGTTAGTCCCATAGGAATGATCTGTTCTCAAGTATAATTTCTACGTTGGATATCTGCAGGCTTCAGTTGAAATGCCATTCAAACTCTTTTTGTGGAATTCCTGAAACAGCTGAACTAGTGTCCACTTCCATTTTAATTAATTTACAGCTCACTTCTGGTCTAAGTCATATTGCTTGCTTATTGTTAGTTTTCATAATGTAAATCCTAAGGCTACTCAGTCCTGTGTCATCTCATCATTGTCAGCTATTTCATCAACACATTCCAAATAGTGCTCGTTTTGAAATTGCAACTTGACTGTCAAGCTGAAGGGTATCAGCCCGAAACGTCAACTGTACTCTTTTCCACAGATGCTGTCTGGCCCGCTGAGTTCCTCCAGCATTTCATGTGCATTGCTTTCTATCTTTTTATATTCTCTATGCAGTCCATTCATTTTTGTCTGCCAACATGTTCTTTCTGTTTGTCTTTCAATTCTGCATTTACACTTGTACTCCCAGAGGAGCTCATGACCTTTATGTTCACTTTGCATGGGAGGATAAAACTACAGCTGTTAGGGTCCCTGTAGCAACTGGTGACCCTGCGATGTCTCAAAGGCTGACATCAGGCTGCCTTTCAAGAGGGTGAATCCTTGCAAGGCGACAGGCCTCGATGGAACACCTGGTAAGCCCCTGAAAACCTGTGCCAACCAACTGGTAGGGGTGTTTAAAGACATTTGCATTCTCTTATTGCTAGAGTTGGAAGTTCCCATATGCTTCAAAGGGGCAACAATTATACCAGTACCCAAAGAAGAGCAGAGTGAACCCGAGGAAATCTACAGATGCTGGAAATTCACGCAACACACATAAAATACTGGTGGAATGCAGCAAGCCAGGCAGCATCTATAGGGAGAGGCACTGTCAATGTTTCGGGCCAAGACCCTTCGTCAGGCAGATTGAGCTGCCTTAATGACTGTTGTCTAATAGCACTCACATCTATGCTGAAAAAGTACTTTGAGAGGTTGGTTATGGCTAGAATCAACTCCTGCCTCAGCAAAGGCCTGGACCTACTGCAATTTGCCTATTGCCACAATAGTTCTACGGTGGATGCAATCTCATTGGCTCTCCATGTGGCCCTGGATCACCTGGACAATACCTATGTCAGGATGCTGTTCAATGACTACAGCTCAACACTTAAAACAGTCATTCCTACAATTCTGATCAAAATGCTCCAGAACCTGGGCCTCTCTACATCCCTCTGCAACGGAACCCTGAACTTCCTAACCAGAAGACCACAATCAGTGCGGATTGGAAATAACATCTCCAACTTGCTGACGATCAACACTGGTGCACCTCAGGGATGTGTGCTTTGCCCACTGCTCAAGGCACAGCTCAAACACCATCTATACGTTTGCTGACAGAATCTCGGATGGTGACGGGAGGGTGTACAGGTACAGGATATACCAGCTAGTCAAGTGGTGCTGCAGCAACAACCTTGCACTCATCATCATGAAGACCAGAGAACAGATTGTGGAGTTCTTTGGTGCAGGGATGAGGGTGGCTGATTTGGAAGTATGTGGGGACAACATCTTAGTGTTGAAGATGTCCATGAAGATGTCAGTGAGCTGTTGTGCTCACTCCGAAGTACTTAGCCTTGGCTGCCTTACGGGGGGCGGGGGGGGCACAGTTGACCCTCTGCAGAGGCCTTCTTATATAAGCATATAACAATCACAGCACGGAAACAGGCCATCTCGGCCCTTCTAGTTCATGCCGAACGCTTACTCTCACCTAGTCCCATTGACCCGCACTCAGCCCATAACCCTCCATTCCTTTCCTGTCCATTATCCCTACTACTGTTACAGACAGTGGCTGTGTACCTGGGAGGGGCATTTGCTTTCATAGCGGGCATTGTGTTGCATACACAAAAGTTGTTTAGCACTTCAAGGAGGGCAGTGCCGATGCTATATTTCCTTGTGTAGTCAAGTAATGCCATTGATAGCCAGCCTCATATACCAAAGATCATCATTGTACAGGTGTTGTTGAAAATTTTTTGAGCATAGGCAGTCTTAGTCAATGCCTAAGATGAGAAGATGAGGTTTCTCATGGCTGCCCAGAAATCTGTCCTGTCATCAGACTTGAAGGCAGCATCCTGGGACCATCCAGACGCTGGTTTTGTAGAGAGCTGATGAGACTGTAAAGCTTTCCTTGTCCCTCCTTGGTAACTGAGCTTGGGGGTCTGGGGTGCGGAGTGTAGGCAGCAGTGATGAGCACAACAGTTAATTCCCTGACAGGTAATGTGGCTGACATTCAGTTGTAAGTACTCAATTACCGCACAACAGTGATTGCTATCTACAGATGAGTTTGTGCAACAACCTTTGTTAATGTACACAGAGAGTCCACCACCTTTGGATTTCCCAACAAGGAGTTCCTGCCTGTTGATTTATTTATTTAAATCTTACATCCATCGCACATCGTGAGAGAGTAAAAAAATTTCACATCATGACTCCATCAAAATGTACAGATGTGAATTTATGTCTAATGGCTTGTAGAAAGATGTTATCCTGTAGCCTGTTGGTCCTGGCTTTAATACTGCCATACCATTTGCCAGATGGAAGCAGCTGAAACAGTTTACAGTTTATCCCTGATGATCGTCCAGGCCTTTTTTTTATGTACCTGCTGCTGTAAATGTCCTCAGTGAATGTAAGTTCACATCCACAGATGTACTGGGCTGTCCATACCACTCTCTGCAGCGCCCAGCGATCAAGGTTGGTACAGTGCCCGTACCAGGCAGTGATACAGCCGGTCAAGATGCTCTCAGTCGTGCCCTTGTAGAAGGTCTTGAGGATAAGAGGACTCATGCCGTACTTCTACAGTCACCTGAGGTGGAAGAGAACTGCAGACCATTGATGTTGATCAGGCCGACCCTGTCATCTTGCAATCCACAATCAGCTCTTTTGTTTTTTTGGACATTGAGGGAGAAATTGTTATCTTGGCACCACTGTGTCAGGGTGTTAACCTCTCCTCCGTAGGCTGTCTCGCCATCTCTAGAAATAAAGTCATGTCATCTGCAAATTTGATCAGCAGGTAGGAGCTGTGTGTGGCCTCACAGTTGTGGGTATAAAGGGAGTAGGGAAAGGGATTCAGGACACAACCCTAGGGGGCACCTGTGTTGAGGGTCAGAGGGGCAAAAGTGAGGGAACCCATCCTTACCACCTGTCGGCGATCCAGTAGCAAGTCCAGGACACAGCTGCACAAGGCGGGTTGCAGGCTGAGGTCTCTGAGCCTCCTGTCAAGATTGGAGGCAATTGTGATGTAGAATACTGAACTGTTTTCCAGGATCAGCATTTGTTGTTAATCTGTTTTGATTACCTCTTGTCTAAGAGGCAATTTGATTTGTCTTATCTAAAATTGTTACAGATTTCAGTGCTGTTTATATCCTTATGGAAAAATAAAATATTGCGTCTGAAGTAAAAATGTAAGTAATTATATCGCAGAGATTCTCTAAACCGGAAAGCTTTGAGCAAAACACAGAAAATACTTGGAGTAAGCAGCAAATCAGGCAGCATCTCTGGAGAGGAATAAATAGTTGGCATTTCCAATCAAGAATCTTCATAAGGACAAAATAACAAAAAAAAAATTGTTACAAATTCTCAGCAGGTGAGGCAGCAGCTTTGGAGGTGAATAAACAGGTCGAGAATTTACATCAGGAAAAAAAAACATTAGAAATACTCAGCAAGCCAGGCAGCAGCATTGGGGAGAGAAACAATTAATGGTTCGGGTTGATGACCTTTTACTAAAACATGCTCTGATGTGTATCTCCAGTATTTTTCTGTTTATATTTCATTTAAGTGGCAGGGTAGGAAAACACCTCTACCAAATAAGGTGTAAGGCACTCCTTCCTTCCGCTAGCCTGCAAGGCACCGTTGAGCAAGTTATAGCACTTGCTTAGCCCCTGATCACGGTCGCGTAAAGCCATGGGAGCAGTTGGTAGATGGTCGTGTGAGCAGCTGGTGCATATCACAAGTCCTGGTTATGAGACCACTGACACCAGGCAGACAATCTCTGAAGAGTATTAGTGATGGCTGAGGTCACCTGTCTTGTAAAGGCACTGCCCAGAAGGCAATGGCAAACCACTTCTGTAGAAACAGTTGCCAAGAACAATCATAGTCATGGAAAGGCTGTGATTGCCCATGTCGAACTGTACAACACATAATGATGATGATCATTTCAGAATGGCAGCATCTTACATTTTTATATTTAGATTTTCTGTTTCTGAATGAATGTGGCAATTGAGTTTTGTGGCTTTCAATACAAATTTAAAATACTTTGGTTTGGAAGCTGACCTTATCTTGTGTCAGCTGCAGCAATCCTCCTTCTTGAGTTGGATGGTTGGAAGTTCAAAGTCATCATCTGACACCAGAGTACAGAGATCTCAGCTAACATTACAGTGCATGTCCAAGGAAGATTCACACTGTCATAAGAGCTGATTTTGGTTGAAATTTTAAACCCGGGTGTCACCATTTGCAATCATTCATGTAGGTTCTGTATATTAGAATCAAAAACTGATGGGGATATATCTCACAGAAATAGACCCTTCAGTTCTATGAGTTTCCACCTATCACCAACCACCTACTTTTGCTAATCTTACATAAATTATTTTCATTTATGATGTTTATATGTGAAAACTCAATGATAAGCATAATTAAATATTTTTAGTCAGTGGTATACCCTCAGTGGCACTTTATTAGGTACACCTTCAGGGAAAGGGAATTTTACTGTTTGCGCCTCTTTTTCTCCAGACCCACTGAAGTAAGGGTTTTATCTGCTCTCTGATATTAAGTGAAAAGCCTCACAGATCAGAAACTGTTAAGACTGGAATCTAAATATTTGCCTTACCAGTGAGGTTTAGCTATTACATATTAAAAAAAATCAAGGATTTGCTTTTGCTTGCATGGTGGGTGGTGGTGGGGTGGGGTATTGATGCTTTTGCTGGAGCAAGTGGGGGGATGGTTGATGCTTTTGCTGTTGCTTGTGTGTGTGGGGGGGGCTTTGAGGTTCTAACATTTTCTGTCATTCATTCTTTGGGGTTTTTCTGTTTCGTGGACGTCTGCAAATAGTAAAATTTCAGGTTGTGACCTGTATACATTCTCTGATATTAAATTGATTCATTGAACCATTGCAGCTGCTCTGGTACTTAGGAATTGTCCATAGTGTAATAAACTCACAAGCAAGGACCTTTGGTGCTTTCAGTTTCTCTAATGAGAAGTATTGTTAAACTTTTTATTGAAATGCCACTGTTTTTCCCAACCTTAAGGTGCAAAGGCCAGAGTGATTGAGGTAATGCATCAAGAAGGAAACCTCCATCGGAATAAGAATCAGGTTTATTATCACTGCCGTATGCCGATACAGTGAGAGTGGTGTGCCACAGAGCTGCCTTTCCCAGCGGGAATGAATAGGTTGATTCGGAGGGTGGAGGCTGATGAAATCATTGATGTTAATCACCGGGGATTTCCTTTATAGTGATACCTGACTGCAACTGACATCAGAGAAGGAGGAATCCATTCTCTGGGCATCATCCAAGTCTTTGTGGGAAGTATGTAAACAAGGAATGCGGGAATAAAAAATCAGGAGAAGTATAAGCACTTGAACTGTACTTTAAGGGAACAAGAGCTGTGTGCTTAGTACCAGTGAGCAGGACTAAAGAAAACGTCAAACAACTCTTGGGAATGAAGTAAGGAGGGTGAATGCAAGACATGCACAAAACGCTTTCTGTCAACTAAACCCTCTGGCATGATGCTGTGATGTGTGTCTTGAAAATTCAAACTACAGGTTAAAACTCCATGTCTTGTCACGTGATGATCTTTTTCATCTATTTGTTTAAGATTTTAATGAATTGATTAGGTTAGGTTCAGGCTGCATGATAGTGTAGCAGTTAGTGGAACACCATATAGTGTCAAGCCACACACACAAAAAGCTGGTGGAACGTAGCAGGCCAGGCAGCATCTATAGGGAGAAGCGCCGTCGACGTTTCGGGCCGAGATCCTTCGACAGGACTAACTGATTTCCTCATGTTTACCATATAGTGTCAGTGATCTGGGTTCCATTCAGCCGCTGTCTGTAAGGAGTAAATACATTCTCCTTGTGATCATGTGGGCTTCCCTGGGTGTTCCAGTTTACCCCCCCCCCCATACAAAAAAACAAGACTATGAGATATAGGAGCAGAATTAGGCCATTTGGCCCATTGAGTCTGCTCTACCATTTTATCATAGCTGATCCAATTTTCCTTTCAGTCCCAATCTCCTGCCTTCTCCCTGTGTCCCTTTATGCCCTGACCAATCAAGAATCAAGAATAAATCAACCTCTGCCTTAAATATACATAGAGACTTGATCTCCACAGCTGCCTGTGGCAAAGAATTCCACAGATACACCACTCTCTGGATAAAGACGTTCCTCCTCATCTCTGTTCTAAAAGGTATAGGTTAGGGTTAGTAAATTGGCACTAAAATCATGGCAACACTTGCAGACTGTCTCCCCAGCACATCCTTGGATCGTGTTGGTTACTGAAGCAAGTGACACATTCCACTGTATGTTTTGACCTACATGTGACAAATGAAGCTAAACTTTATCTTTTAGGTTTGGTTAAATTTTAGATTAGATCAGACAAGATTTGATCAGATCAGACTAGATTAGATAAAAACAGATTAGATCAGATTGGATTAGATCAAATCAGATTATATTGGATCAGATTGGATTAGGTAAAATCAGCGCCAATGGGACAAGTCTGTTAAAGAAGTGATTCTGCTAGCCACAGGGAAGAAGCAGTTGTTTATTCTCCATTACACTAGAGTGTATTTAATGATAATGAGGCCTCTGTTGGTCAGGGTCAACCATAGAGGTGGCACCCTAGCTGTCGAAATAGGCAAGTCAGGGTAGTACAACATGGAGACCAAGCTCTATGCAACTGTTGAACCCAAAAGAATGACAGAGACCGATATAGTTTGACACCAGCAGTGTCCAGGAGTTGCTTGTCCTTATTGAACTAAAAGTAGGACTGCCTTAGGAGCTCCAGCTCCAGACTGTTCCCTTGGAGTTTACTCCCAAAGCCTTCCCCATGAGTGCGTATAGGCGCACAGCAGCGGAGGCTTGAGATCAGTTTTCTTGCTCCTAGATGAGCTGCCAGCCACCACTGACAAGCCCCATCTGCCCAAAGCGACTGGACTTAAAGTGCCAGTAGTACATCTTTGTCCTTCTCCTGTCAGTAGAAACGATTCTGCCTGGCTTAATGGCTACACTGCATGAAGGCAAGGAGCTGGACTTGGTTGTCAGAGGCTATTTGAGGCACATGCCACTGGGATCAATGATAGGTAGTGGGAGCTTATCCATATTATCATCTCCACCTATAACAATGTTAAACCATTGTATTTAATAGATGGTTGTATTTAAATGCTATCCTTATTTTTAAATTTCTGGTTAATATACCCTTTATCACTTTTTTAGTAAACTTAGTTTCTCACTTAGCCATCAGAGAATCCCGCTGTGATGTGAAGCAACTCGCATGAGCTTCTGTGTAGAATTTATCTTATCCAGTAAAGAAAGGTGATTCCAAAAGGATTTATCAAAATCTCCAGTAAAAGGCATGCATGGCACAGATCTCTGAAGCTCACTCTGCTCAATTTCTGTTCCATTTGGACAGCTTCCTAGAGAAGATGAAAACTGTATTACAAATTATGAATAATTATTTTAAAAAGCTGCACCAAGAAACTGAGGCCAGCCAGTTCATAGAGCTGTAGTAAAATATTGGAGTCATATTAGCACCGGCAATCAAACATAGGGCCTAACGCCAATGTAAGAAGTCTTGTGATATAATAGAAATGCAGAACTTTAGCTTGTTTCACAGAGAAGAGATAAGTCATATGACAATATATTGAAGATGGATTAAGAATTTTAACGAGTAGCAACATTTAGGATATTATGTTTATTAGATTAAATTAATGTCTGAGAAATGTCCATACTTCCATTCAAAATGTTTCACTTAGATATAACAGCATGCAATCTGCAGAGATTTGTTTTTATGTATTCCTGTCCATCAATATTATCATAGCATCAGTGATCCAGACCAATGAATTCAGCTATAAACTGGCAGGCAAGAATTGCTTAAAGAAAATTAACACCTGTCTGTTCCATAGCGCACAATTTTTTACTGTAACATTATTAGAAATATATAACTTTTAAACACAAGAAAGGTTATAGATACTGGAAATCCAAAGCAACACACACAAAGTGCTGGTGGAACTCAGCAGGTTGGACAGCATACATGGAAATGAATTAAGAGTCAGCATTTCAGGATGAGGTCCTTCTTCAGGACTGGAAAGGAAGGGAGGAGACTCCAGAATAAAAAGGTGTGGGGAGGGGAAGGAGGACAAGCTAGAATGTGATACTGTAGGTGAAGCCAGATGGGTAGGAAAGATAACTTTTTTCTACCCTGTGAGAATAAGTCAAGAAAAAAATTGGCAGGTAAGTTACCTCCTTGCAGTCCTAATTCTTCAAAGTGCATGATTTGCAATTGTAACTGTGTCACGTCACCCATGACAATCGTGGTGCATGCAGATTAGGAAAAATATTTGAAAGGAGGGGTTATTATGAAACTTTTGAAGTAATTCATAGTAGGATCTGTGAGAAAGGAGGAAAATTGGTCAAATATTCTGTAAGGAAATGCTTATTTATCAATCCAAAATATCCTGAATTAAATAACATTGAACCTGAATGCTAAATTGAAGAACCCATGTTTGTTTATCATTTCGGTAGAAAGTGAATGCATGATTTAATTACATTCTGTACTCCAAAAACAGCTTATCATTTATACTTTATACACTTCAAAGTAAATATGTTATCAATGTAAATATACTATATGTCACCATATACAATATTGAGAGTCATTTTCTTGCGAGCATACTGAATAATTCCAATAACCATAGTAGAATCAATGAAAGGCTGCACCAACAGGGTGGGCAACCAGTGTGCAAAGACAATGAATGGTGCAAATACAAGCATTGGTAATAAATAAGTTAGCAATAAGTACAGTTACTGTGAAGTGAAAGCGAATCCATAGGTAGTGGTAACAATTCAGTGATGAGGCAAGTGAAGTTATTCCCTATGAGTCAGAGAGAGATTGATGGAGCATGATTTTTGAGTTAAACAAGCTTAGCTATCAAATGTAGAGAAGTAGCTCATTCCAACTTTATACTTGCTATTGTAGCCTATTACAACTGGCAACGGCATTCACTTCTTGGTGACAAGTCAACTACTATCCCTCACATTCTATTTGAAGAATTGACCTCACGGACTAAGAGTTGCTATTAGTTAAATTACTTTCTAAAAATAATTTGTCTGAGATAGGCATGAATTAAACATTATCATTTGATTTGCTGTACGATTCTAAGGGCAACTGCAGGTACCTAATGAAGTGGTCACTGTGTATATGTTTGTGATCTTCTGCTGCTGTAGTCCATCTACCTCGAGATTCAATGTGTTGTACATTCAGGGATGCTGTTCTGAACATCACTGTTGTAACATCTGGTCATGTGGGTTACTGTCACCTTCCTGTCAGCTTGAACCAGCCTGGCCATTCTCCTCTGACCTCTTATCAACAAGGCACTTTTGCCCACAGAACTGTCACTCACTAAATTTTTTTTTTTGTTTTCTGCACCATTCTCTGTAAACTCCAGAGACTGCTGTGTGTGAAAATCCCAGGAGATGAGCAGTTTCTGAGATACTCAAACCACCCCTTCTGACACCAACAATTATTCCACAGTCAAAGTCACTTAGATCACGTTTCTTCCCCCATTCTGACATTGGACTGATCAACAACTGAATCCCTTTATGATGCCAGCATGCTGTCACATGAATGGCTGATTAAACATTTGCATTAGCAAGCAAGTGCACCTAATAAAGTGGCCACTGAGTGTATGTTCCGATGTTTAATACTGATGTAAATGCTGGCACTTTGAAGTTTATCATTCCCATTATCCCTCTTCTAAACTTTCCCAGTAGAACAGACCTCTCAACTGTGACTTAAAGGGACCTGTTACTGCCTACTACACTGAGTAATGTTGCTGCACCACCTGATTCTCTTCCATAACCATATATGATTCACAGTCCTCCCACATCTACCTACAGTAGTTAGTCCAGTAGTCAGATCTGAATCCATATACAAAGTATAATTAAGTTACTTTGAACTCTTCATCACATTGTAAGAACTATTTATAGTAAAAACTCAGAATTCAAAAAAAAAATTCAAACAAGCTTTGGTTCATCGCAGTGCATTTTCTGTCTGACACAAGTCCTTCTGAAAATACTGACATGGCTGGAATTTTAATTTTCCGATATCGACATGAAAGGGGAACTATAACTTGATAAAAACTAGATAAAAGCGAATGTGAAGGAGTGAAGTTTAAGCCCATTAACATGGAATAACCCTCAGGTAGTATTGTATAAATGAAATACTTAAAGCTTCACATACATAAATCTTCAAAAGCGAGAAAGCAGTTAAATGAACCGTGACACATTAATATGGAAAAAGTGTAAAAGTCATGCTGGAGAGTTCATATTAGGAAATGTAAATTTATTGAAAAAATAAATAGTGAAGTCTAAAGGATGACTCTAAGTTAATCACCAGAGACCTGATCTAATGAACTAGAGATACCTGAATACCTAACTAGCCACAGTGGGAAATGATAGACAGAACACGAACCCCAGCCCTGTTCAAGGAAATCTAGTCCTCAATTAGAAGTTGAAGAATAGTTGTTGATTTTTCACCACAAAGTGAATCCTAACATAGCAAGCACAGTGCAGGTCCTTTGGCCCACAATGTTGTGTTGACCTTTTAACCTACTGCAAGATAAATGTTCAATGCAAATTTATTACCAAATGTGATCCTTGTGTATTTGATATGTCTATAATATTGGAGTAATCTTGTATGCATCAGTGTGTACCACCACCCCAAGCAGTGCATTCCATGCACCCACCACTCTCTGTGTTAGATATCCTGTCTCTGCAATCTCCCCCTATTCTCTCCTCCAATCACCTGAACAGGAAGTCATTGCTGCTCAAGAGAAAAAGATGCTGGCTATCCACACAATTTATGGCTGTCATCATCTTGTACACCTCCACCAAGTCACCTCTCATCCTCCTTCGCTCCAAAGAGAAAAGCCCCAGCTCACTCATCCTTTCTTCATAAGGCATGTTCTCTAATCCAGGGAGCATCCTGGTGAATCCAAGATCTACCCATACTTCCTGTGAACCTAATCTCTAAAATGGATACCAATCAGCCTATTTTTTTACAAAATGTAATACTGTAAACTCCTTATCGTCAAAACATGAATTCTTTAACAGATTGGAAATTTTAAACGAAGTATGGAGATCAAACAACGAATATGAATTAATATACAGGGATATAGCATTAAAGGGTGTGGTATAAAGGAGGTAAGATATTCTATTCATGAAGATGAAGACTGCTATAAAGGGATTATTTTCTGTGTATTCATGCATAATAAATGTAATGTTATTCAAATCTAAATTTTGCCTCTGCTTTATATTCAGACATAGAGAAGTGTATGGTTCATAATGCATGTGAAAAGCTAATTAGTAGCGTTAATACACTGTTCGTTGTTAGTTACAAAGCATAGGATGTATCATTAGTCAATCGCTTTTTCACACCTTTCCTGAGGAAATAATAAATCCACAAGGCTATGTTGGTGGATAAATGATGCATTTCAGTAAGTGTTAATATTCTGTCCCCTCATTGCACATTAATCAAATAAAGCTATGACTAGCACACATTTCAAGTTGAGCAGCTTTAATTTGCGAGGTCAGCTGAAGATTGGAACTATTTGTTCATAAATAATTGATGATAATAAATCTGAAATTCACCACCAGAAGATATAAGTTAGAAATTATTTGAGAAGGTGCCTTATGATTTCTAAAGTTAGGACTTTTAAGGGGGAGAGGGCGTGGTCTGGTGGAAAAAAGAGAAGGACTAAAATTCTTCAGGGTGAAGTGTCAGCGTCGTGGTTAATGTAACGCTATTGCAGTGCCACCAACCCAGGTTCAGTTCTGCTGCTGTCCATAAGGAGTTTGTGACCTTGTGTACGCTTCCTGTGGATGCTCTGTTTTCCTCTCCTATTCCAAAGGTGTATGGGTTAGTAGGTTAATTTGTCACATGAGTGCAATTGGATGGGGTGGACTCATTGGCTGGAAGGGCCTGTTACCATGCTGTATTTTGAAGTAAGAAATAAATTAACTCCATCTGAAAAACTGCTGAATAGAGTTTTTGTTAGTGAACCAAACCCTTTAAATAAACCAGGTGAAATAATTGTTAAGATCACAAAACACTTTGGATGCTTCTAACTAGAAGAAGCATGTAAACTATTGGAATTTATTAAACTATTAAGATCATGGAAAAATATAGCACAGAAACAGGCCCTTCAGCCTATTTAGTCTGTGCAGCATTATTTAAACTGCTAAACCCATAGACCTGCACCAGGACCATAGCCCTCCATACCCCTACTATCCTCAGACCGATTCAAACTTCTCTTAATCTTAGTCAAAGTCAAGCTCATATGCACCAGTTGTGCTGGCAGCTCATTCTACACTCTAACAACCTTTCCAATGTTTTTGTATCATAAACAGGTGCATAAGCAATGAGGTACTGTATATAGTTTATGACTTCCATTTCCCCAATATTGATTCAGACTCCCTCGGTGCCATAGGTTAACATAGGGCAGGATTTGGCCAAATAGATACCACAAGAGGGTTTGTTGATGCAGTATATGTAGAAGTTTCAACCAGGGAAGGGACCATAATAGACCTTTTAGGAACTGAGTCTGGCCAGGTGTCTAGAGCTTCAGTGGGAGCAAGTTGATAACATTGATCATGCTTTTATAAGTTTTCAAGTAGTTAGTGGATAAGGGCCCTTGGGGAAAATGTTAATTTGGAAAAAAGCTAATTATAACAGCATTTGGCAGGAGCTGCGGAGAGCATCTGTTAATGGATAAGTCCAAATCAGGCATGTGGGGACCGTTCAAGGACAAGCTGGCTGGAATTCAGAATTAGCATGATCCTGTGAAGGAGAAAAACAAGGATTGGAAACCTTGGATCATGAGACGTGTTACAACTTTGTTCAAAAAGGAGAAGCAAATGTAAGGTTTAGGAAGCTGATGTTGAAAGGGTCCTTGATGAATATATAAGAAAACAGGGAATCAGGAAGCCTTAAAATGAAGCCCTGAAATGACCTTGTCAAGCAAAATTAAATAGAATTCCAAGGCGTTTTACATTTAAAACAAGACTGTAAGCAGAGAGAGGCTAAGAACTCTTAAGTACAAAGGATGGAATTCTTGCCTGAATCTGGAGAAAATGGGCAAAGAATTAATAAGTATGACAGCGGGGAGGATTGAGCACATGATGGCAATTTATTAGGTACACCTGTACACCAAAGTTCAAAACTTCAAAGTAATTTTATTATCGAAGTATGTATATCTCACCGTATACATCTCTTAGATTCATTTTCTTATGGGCAATCACAGTAGATGCAGGGAACACAACAGAATCAGTACAAACCCACACCCAATCAAGTAGCTACAAAGGTTGGTAAGGTGGTTAAGAAGACTTATAGAATGTTTGCTTTTATTAGTCCAGAGGTTGTGTTGCGACTTTATAAAACTTTAATTAGGCCACATCTGGAGTACTGTGTACAAGTCTGGTCACCCATCTATGGAAAGAATGCTAACCTTTGGAGAGAGCGTAGAAGAGGTTTACCAGAATGCTATCTGATTTAAAGGACATGTGCTATCACAAAAGGCCAGATAAACTTGGGTTGTTTTCTCTGGAGCATCGGAGGCTGAGGGGAGATCTTCTAGAGGTTTCCAAGATTTTGAGAGGCATGGATAGAGAGTATCTGTTTCCCAGAGGGCATGCATTGAAGGTGAGAGGGGGGTAGATTCAAAGCGGACGTGAGGGGTAAGTGTTTTTACTCGGACAGCCGTGGATGTCTGGAATGCACTGCCTAGTATGGTGGTAGAGGTAAATACCTCAGAGGTTTGGATAGGTATATGGACGCTAGGAAGATGGAGGGAAATGGACATTGTGTAGGTAGGAGGGATCAGTGTTTGGGTGTTTTTGATTTGCTCTTTAGCTGGTTCGCCACAACACTGCGGGCCAAATGGCCTGTTCCTGGGCTGTATAGTTCTATGTTCTATAACAGGACAATGTGCAAAGAAAATGAACTGTGCAATTACCAACAGAAAGAAACAAATAAATAACAGTAATTATTATTATAAATAAGCAATAAACATAGGGAACATGAGATGAAGAGTCCTTGAAATTGTGTTTATAGGTTGTGAGAACAGCTCAGTGATGGAGTGAGTGAAATTGAATGAAGTTATCCATTCCAGTCCAGGAGCCTGATGGTTGAGGGGCAGTAACTGTTCCTGAACCTGGTGGTATGAGTCCTCAGGCTCTTGTGCCTTCTTCCTGATGACAGCAGGGAGAAGAGAGCATGGCCTGGATGGTGAGGGCCTTTGATGATGGATGCTGCTTTCCTGTGACTACACTGCATGTAGACGTGCTTAATGGTGCAGAGGGCTTTACCTCCTCACAAAGTTCGCAATGAGTGATAGACTGGGCTGCATCCAATACTTTTTGTAGGCTTTAGCATTCAAGAGTATTAGTGTTTCCATACCAGGCCATGATGCAACCAGTCAATATGCTCTCCATCAAGCATATACTGAAGTTTGTCAAAGTTTTGACAAACCTGCTCATGAATACGATTATCTAATTAGGCAATCGTGGCGGCAACTCAATGCATAAAAGCATGCAGACATGGTCAAGAGGTTCAGTTGTTGTTCAGACCAAACGTCAGGATGGGGGAGAAATGTGACCTAAGTGACTTTGACTGGAATGATTGTTGATGGCAGTTGCGATGGTGGATCAAATAACATCCAGTGAGTGGCAGTTCTATGAATGAAAACACCTTGTTACTAAGAGAATTCAGAGGAGAATGGCCAAAGTGATTCAAGTTAACAGGAAAGCAACAGTAACTCAATTAGCCATGCGTTACAACAGTGGTGAGCATCTCTGTACACACAACTTGTTGAACTTTGAAGTGGATGGACCACAGCAGCAGAAGACCACAAATAATTGTTTATGAAATAAACTGAAGGTTTGGTATAGTGGGGACATATTGCTCCCATGTTTGAGAAACAATCAAAGCATGTCATGTACATGGAGCTCAGAAAAATTAGAGGGCTATGGGTAACCTAAGTAATTTCTTACTAGGTTCATGTTCAGCACAGCAGTGTGGGCCGAAGGGCCTGTATTGTGCTGTAGATTTTCTATGTTTCTATGTAGGCTAGGAAGAGGAAAAGACTGAGTTTCAAAATAAAATAATCTTGTAATGTAAAAGGATTAACATCACATTTTCTAAGGGCTCCTTGTAAATGATTTGTGTAAATGTATGCATGAGCTCTCATATTTATAGATTTAATACTTGAATTAGCATGCATATGTAATTCAGAATGATTGCAGCATTTCAAATTAGGTCTTTGACACAACTATGGTGGGTTAATAGATGGCATCCATTAGCTCCAAGAAAATAGACAGCAAACAGTTAGGTACAGATCTTGCTGAATACTATGAACTTAATAAATGCAAATTTGAAATCTGCTTTACAGTTGCATATTACATAAAATTTATTAAGGGAAGATCACTTTATGCAAGTTAAGCTCAGAACATTTTATGCATACAGTAAACAAGAGGGCTCATATTGTAAGTCTACAAAGTGTTAGTTTCCTTTGATGATCAACATATACTCTGCTCTTCTGATTATAAAAGTTTGAAGTAAATTTATTGTCAAAGCATATATATGCCTATATGTTACCATATATGTAATAATAATAATAATAATAACTTTATTTAAATAACATCTTTCATACGTTAAGATGCAGGTTCAATGTGCTTTACATATGTTGCAATGATAAATCAACATCATAAAAATACCACACAAAATTAAACATCATAATTAAAGACAAACATTATGTAGAATAAAATGTAATTGAATATACCAGATTATATAAATATAATCAACATCAACAGGCATTAAGTAGTCCTATAAATAGGCCAACTTAAAGAAGTAGGATTTTCGATGTGTTTTTAAATGTTCCACACTACTAGTCTGGCATGTTGGTAGAGTATTCCATATTTTTGCTGCAGGAAAGCAAAAGGCCACATTATCAATTAGACTTATGGAGTCATAGAAAAGTGCAACACATTAATAGACCCTTCCGCCCTTCTAGTCCATGTCGTACTATTTAAACTGCCTGCTGCCTATAGTTCTTATATGCTTGGCTCTTGGAACACCAAGCAAACCAGTATTCATGGATCATCTATTTTTTCTTCAGTCCTGCTGAAGGGTCTCGGCCTGAATCATTGACTGTACTCTTTTCCTTTCTGTAATTTATTTTTTTATTGAAGTTCATCAAACAAACATTTCCATAAGATGTATTTCAGACATTGTACCTATATATCATATAATCATATATATCACAAAATCTCCACAAAGTATTTATCTGGGGTATACACTTATAGAAAAGAGTGGAAAGAAAAAAAAACAAGCAAAAGGAAAGAACTATGTACGAGTAGGGAGTCATCTTTTTTTTTCAACAGATTCATTGATTTGTGAGAATAAAATCAGGCCTATGAGGCATTATGTAGTTAAACCATTTTTCCCAGTATGAATCAAATTGATTAAATTGTTATGGTTAACAGATGCTGTTATCTTCTCCATTTTGTAAATGTCCATTGTAATTTCCATCCATGTATTTAAAGTTGGGCTCTCCAGTGATAACCATTTCCTAGTAAGAGTCTTTTACCAGCCACCAACAGTATATTCATTAAATATTTATCTCTTTCCATAGATGCTGCCTTCCTGCTGAACTCCTCCAGCATTTTGTGTGTGCTTCGTGGATCTAAGATTATGATTAGGGGTGTAAGGGGATTGCAAAATATACTAGATTATTAGAGTCAGATTATTCAGAATCTTAAATATAATTAATTATTAAATTATACTACTTCAAGATTCATTTCCTGTAGGCATTTGCAGGAAAAAAGAAAAAAAAAAGAATTTTTGAAAAACTATATGTGAACAGACTAAGACTGACAAACACCAGAGTGAAAAAGAAGGTCGACAGTGCAAATAAGAATATTACTGAAAACTTGAGTTGTAAATCAAATCATATTAAATCAAGTTTAATTATCATTCAGACCATACATGGATGAAGACAAATGAGACATCATTCCTCTGGGGCTTAGGCGTATATCAAACATTCAAGCCAGAGAGAGAGAGAGAAAAAAAACACATGCATTTTTATGCAAGAAAACATATCTAGTCCAAGCTCAGCGACTTGGACTACATATGTTTTCTTCCATAAAAATGCATGTGTTTTTTTCTCTTTCTCTCTCTCTTGCTGGCTTGAATGTTTGTTATACGCCTAAGCCCCAGAGGAATGATGGTACAGCTCCTGGCAGTCCAGCCTGCCTTCCACCAGTCGAACACTGGAGGGCAGCACTGATGGGAGGGGCCAGCTCCCAACCAAGCGCAGACTCCGTGCTACACCGCCTCCAGTATCATCTCACCTGGACTGCAGTGGTAGGCAAGCCCACTTGAGGCCTAGTCCTCGCTGCAACCGAGGCCACGTTCAGCCTCATCGCCTGTCGTGTCACCAAACAAGGGAAACAGGCTTGCGGCATCTCAGATTATCAGAGAGCAACAGGGTCTTGCGATTGCAAGCAAAACGCCTAAGACAGTCTCTCATGGTTATACTGCATGCTTCTTTCACGCACCAACACTGATGTCTTCAAGTAGCAGCAGCAGCACAGTCTACACCAAGGTCAGCTCCTCCAAACCTCTGCTAGCTTCCCCTTCTCCCAACCATCTGCCAGCTTCTCTTTCTCCCAGCTGAGCCCAGATTTCTGCTTCACCTGGTCGAGCACTGGCTTCCCCTTCTGGCCATCTGCCGGCTTCTCCTTCTCTGACTCATCGGCCAGCTACTTCAACACCCCAGCCGGCAGCTCCAAACAACTACTGATGCGGTACTCATTGTTCTTGGAGTCCAGTATAGTCTTACGTTCATAAAAAAGCACATTTTAAAAAGAAAGGTGCACCTTTGGTTGGCCCCCAGGAGGTTGTTGCGTAAAAATGCGCCACCATCTACCCAGAAGTTTTTTACCATTTAACCAGAAGAGTCCTTGGAACTTGTAGAATCATTTCAGAATAGTGGTGAATGACACTATCCACAAAGGTTCAGGGGTTTGATGTTTGTAGAGTAGTAACAGTTCCTAAACCAGTTGGTGTGGGACCTAAGGTTTCTGTGCTGTCCACCCAATGGTGTGAAGAGTACATGGTCTACAACAGCCTTTCTCAACCATTTTGCCCTGGAGGTACACTTAAAATATTTTTTCAAATCTCAGGGAACCACTGCATAAAAATTATTATATCTACAGCTCACGGTACATTAGCATGATCAAGAAGTTGTAGATATAATAATCCAAAAATAATTGTCAATACTGTTCTGAGTGGAGAATTAATTTTTAGCCAACCTTTCTTGGAAGAAAAACAGGTAGTTAAGCTTAGCTCACCTTTCTTGAAATTAATCTCTGCCTTTTCCTTTCATAAATTTTAAAAGCTCCTAAGACAAACATAATAAATTTTTGCTAAATAACTGGCTTAAGCCAAAATGGGATCTAATATTTCTCAAGATAAGTTCAGTAGATTCAACTTAAATAAAGATTGTAAATTGATTTTAATTAATGCAATTTACATCATGAAAATTTATTGACAATGTTGAATAGTAAAATTACTAAAAACTATAAGCTGAAACAGTATCAGTGAAAATATTGCTTAAGACACAATTTTATACAAGACTTTGAAAAAACATTTTCTTATGATGTGACATGATGAAGCTCAAATATAGGCCTAACATGTGAAACCTCCGCTTGATTTTTGCTGCACAAATACTCAATTTTGGGTCGAACATGAGATAAGCACCCATGGATTTCACCTTCAAGTTGTAATGAGATTATCTCTATCCTTGTTCTTGATGCTTGTTAAACAAGAAGAAGCTTGCTCACTCTTGTAAGAAGTTGAAAATGGCTGCAAAATGTTCATTGCTTTCCTATGAATGGCAGGATACTCTTCTTTCCGGAACTTGTCCAGGGACAAGTCAGTAATTCTCATCTTGAGTGCACAATCAGACTACAGCTAACCAAATTCTTTCTCTTCTCCAAAGTCAATTTCTGAGGAAGAGCAGAGGATTCAGAGAAAGGGTCCCATACACTTGTGTTGAAAGGGTGAAAAAATACTGTTCAGTTTTATCCTGCAGTTCTTCCAGGTCATTTTCAATAAGACTTGAGACTTTCTGGTCCTCCCTCACTCTCAAGCCCAAGGAGCAGTAGAAATACTTCAAGGATTCCTTTTGCAACATGATTTTTCCAAAGATTCAATTTCCTTTTAAATCCAAGAGTTTTGTCACTTAAAATCAAAACAGCTTTTTTTCCAGGGCATTGCAGCAACTTGTTCAGCTGGTTCACATGATAAAAAATGTCTCCTGAGTAGGCTAGTTTCTGCAGCCATTCTTCATCTTCAATGCACTCAGCAAAATATGGCCTACTATTTTCTTGAATGGGTAGTAGGATCATGGAATAGGACAACTTGGATCACCAGTCCATGGAAAACCCATTGACAGGAAGCTTTCTTTGTAAAGACGGACGTTTTTGTGTCCATTGTTGCACTATTGCAGTGCGGTGACTCAGAAGATTATAATTTAAAAATCGTCATATTGGACTGCCAGACATGTCTGTAAAAGTCAGCTCAAGTCAAGTCAAATCACTTTTATTGTCATTTCCACCATAACTGCTGGTACAGTACATAGTAAAAATAAGACAACGTTCTTGAGGACCATGGTGTTACATGACACAGTACAAAAACTAGACTGAACTACGTAAAAAAACAACACAGAGAAAAAAAAAACATACAACAACTACACTAGACTACAGACCTACACTGGACTGCATAAAATGCACAAAACAGTGCAGGCATTACAATAAATAATAAACAGGACAAAAAGGCAGTAAGGTGTCAGTCCAGGCTCTAGGTATTGATGAATCTGATAGCTTGGGGGAAGAAGCTGTTACATAGTCTGGTCGTGAGAGCCCGAATGCTTCGGTGCCTTTTCCCAGATGGCAGAAGGGAGAAGAGTTTGTATGAGGGGTGTGTGGGGTCCTTCATAATGCTGTTTGCTTTGCGGATGCAGTGTGCAGTGTAAATGTCCGTGATGGTGGGAAGAGAGACCCCAGTGATCTTCTCAGCTGACCTCACTATCCACTGCAGGGTCTTGTGATCCAAGATGGTGCAATTTCCAAACCAGGCAGTGATGCAGCTGCTCAGGATGCTCTCAATACAACCCCTGTCGAATGTGATGAGGATACGGGGTGGGAGGTGGACTTTCCTCTGCCTTCGCAGAAAGTAGAGATGCTGCTGGGCTTTCTTTGCTATGGAGCTGGTGTTGAGGGACCAGGTGAGATTCTCCATCAGGTGAACATCAAAAAATTTGGTGCTCTTGACGATCTCTACCGAGGAGCTGTCGATGTTCAGCGGGGAGTGGTCGCTCCGTGCCCTCCTGAAGTCAACAACCATCTTTTTTGTTTTGTTCACATTAAGAGACAGGTTGTTGGCTCTGCACCAGTCCATTAGCTGCTGCACCTCCTCTCTGTAAGCTGACTTGTCGTTCTTGCTGATGAGACCCACCACGGTCGTGTCATCAGTGAACTTGATGATGAGGTTCGAGCTGTGTGTTGCAGCACAGTCGTGAGTCAGCAGAGTGAACAGCAGTGGACTGAGCACGCAGCCCTGGGGGCCCCCGTGCTCAGTGTGATGGTGTTGGAGATGCTGCTCCCGATCCGGACTGACTGAGATCTCCCAGTCAGGAAGTCTAGGATCCAGTTGCAGAGGGAGGTGTTCAGGCCCAGTAGGCTCAGCTTTCCAATCAGTTTCTGAGGGATGATTGTGTTGAATGCTGAACTGAAGTCTATGAACAGCATTCGAACGTATGTGTCTTTTTTTGTCCAGGTGGAGGGTGGTGGCAATGGCGTCATCTGTTGAGTGGTTGGGACGGTACGCAAACTGCAGGGGGTCCATTGAGGGGGGCAGCAGGGTCTTGATGTGCATCATGAGGAGCCTCTCAAAACACTTCAGGGTTAATAAAATATAAAAATAGGCTAGTCCACACAATGCTCAGAAAACACACTTCATGTTCCTCATCAACCTACCGTTCTCTCCTCCTTGCAGTACAGTGCTCACCAATAATCAGCTTACCGTCGTCCTCTCCGTGCAATATCACAGCCAGCTACCACTGGATTGTCAACATTCCTTATTACTGTAGCATTGTGAGCTGCTCACTAACTATCAACGGCCTCCCCTATCTCATAAAAACTGAGCATGGACCCAACCAAATAAACATGGCAAACACGAGGAAATCTGCAGACGCTGGAAATTCAGGCAACACACACAAAATGCTGGTGGAACGCAGCAGGCCAGGCAGCATCTGTAGGGAGAAGCAATGTCGACGTTTCGGGCCGAGACCCTTCGTCAGGACTAACTGAAAGGAAAGATAGTAAGCGATTTGAAAGTAAGAGGGGGAGGGGAAAATGCGAAATGATAGGAGAAGACCGGAGGAGGTGGGGTGAAGCTGAGAGCCGGAAAGGTGATTGGCAAAAGGGACACAGAGCTGGAGAAGGGAAAGGATCATGGGATGGGTGGCCTAGGGAGAAAGAAAGGGGGAGGGGAGCACCAGAGGGAGATGGAGAACAGACAGAGAAAGAAAAAAAAAGAGGGGGAAAAAAACTAATTATATCAGGGATGGGGTAAGAAGGGGAGGAGGGGCATTAACAGAAGTTAGGGAAGTCAATGTTCATGACATCAGGTTGGAGGCTACCTAGCCAGTATATAAGGTGTTGTTCCTCCAACCTGAGTGTGGCTTCATCTTGACGGTAGAGGAGGCCATGGATAGACATATCAGAATGGGAATGGGACGTGGAATTAAAATGTGTGGCCACTGGGAGATCCTGCTTTCTCTGGCGGACAGAGCATAGGTGTTCAGCAAAACGGTCTCCCAGTCTGCGTCAGGTCTCACCAATATATAAAAGTCCACACCGGGAGAACTGGGCGCAGTATACCACACCAGCCAACTCACAGGTGAAGTGTAGCCTCACCTGGAAGGACTGTCTGGGGCCCTGAATGCTGGTGAGGGAGGAAGTGTAAGGGCAGGTGTAGCACTTATGACAAATAAACATGGTCCATGTTTAACATGGCGCACTGCCAATCTGGGATGAGGGACCTTTAATGAGATTGCTTATGGGTCTCCTTGGTCACTGCCCATCAGTGTGCGTGCTAGCATCATGTGTTGCCCGAAGTTCAAAAAATGATGTTTATTCTTTTTTAGTCATGATCTCTTGCAAAACCACAGGTGACCTCTCGTGGAATCCTAGGGTTCTGTGGAACCCCAGTTGAAAATTCCTTGTCTTGAAGGTGGGGGTCTTTGATGATGGATGCTGCTTTCTTGTGGCATTTACTCAGTTAAATTGCTCAGTGGGAGGGCTTTGCTGTGATGAATTGGGCTCTATCTTCCACCTTCTTTAGCTTTTACAGTTCCTGGGCATTAGTGTTTTCATAACAGGATCTATTTCAACCAGTTATGATACTCTCCACTGTAAGAGATTGTCAAAGCTTTTAGGGGCATGCCAAATCTACACTAATGCCAAGAAAGTAGAGATGTTGTCGTATTTTCTTTGTGATGACACTTACATACAGGTTTCAAGACAGATTCTCTGATACATTGACGCCAAAGAATTAGAAGCTAAGAGAATCATCTGGAAGGTTGTTCCAAGCATCTTGGAGAACTTCCCACAGTTCTTCTGCAGTCTTTGACTGACTTGCTTGCTTCTATCTCTCCAAGTAATCCCAGACAGCCTTGATGATATTGAGATCAGGGCCTTTTGGTGGCCACACCATCTGAAACCATAAAGATGGTTTCATAAAAAGAAATGCACAATACTGTACATTGATTGGACTTGAATATTTAATGTTTCCCCAACTGACCTTAATTTTCATCTCTCTTACCTACTTACTGCCCATTATACCCTTGACATTTAGGGCAATGAAGGCCCTCCATCTCTGGTGGTGTTCAGGCTTCCTTCATCACGTCGGTAGCTTCCTCTCGATTTTCACTACTGTCAGTCATGCAAGTCCTGCGTGGAACCATTGGAATACCGTTGCACTCAGATGTAGAAGAATCCTCATTGCTGTTTCTGTAACTAATTTCAAAGGTTCGTATATTATCAAAGCATGTATCCATATGCAACTCTGAAATTTGGCATCTCCAGACAGCAACGAAACAAAGCAAGAACAAAGACTGTAGTTCAGAGACAAACATCAAACTCACCACCCTCCACACAAAATGGAACAGCAACCTCAACCCCCTAAAAGCAACCCTCTCCCACCCAAAATACTAATAGAACACAAGAGAACATCAATTCCCAAACCCCCTCCTCTTGCACAACAAAATGGAAAAGGAACAGTCAATAAAAGTTCACAATGCAATAATCACAATAGTCCAATCCATTCATCAAAAGAGAGAGACACCACACGAGGCACAGAGGCCTACCTGCCTACCATAGCAAGCCACACAGCAGTAGGCAGCTCGTAAGCACCTTCTCCGGCAGTAATGGAAAAGAAGGCAGTCAGCGCTGAACACTCGCTCGCCTTCTGCTTCTTCCTTGATGCTTTAATTAATGATTAATGGAGTTGAACATCGGCTTGTGCTCCATCTCAAAGATTCTTCGCATGTCAAAGAGACACCCAGATAGTATATTTCCTCCCAGGGCCAAGGATGTCTCAGGTCCACAGCTTTCTAAAGGGAGAGGGTGAACATACTGGTACCAGCAATGTTAGTAGGGATAAGGAGGAGGTCCTGAAAAGAGAAAATAGCGAGTTAGGCTATAAGCTGAGAAGCAGGACTTCCAGGGTAGATTGTTGCCTGTGCCACGCACCAGTGAAGGTAAGAATAGGATGATTTGGAATGCATGGCTGAGGAGTTGGTGCAGGGTGCAGGTTTCAGATTTAGAAACATAGGAAAACCTACAGCACAATACAGGCCCTTCAGCCCACAAAGTTGTGCTGAACATTTCCCTACCTTAGAAATTACTAGGCTTACCCATAGCCCTCTATGTTGGATCATTGGGTCATTGGGATCTCTGCACCGCCATTCTGAGATCATGGCTGATCATTCACTATCAATACCCAGTCCCTGCCTTGTCCCCATATCCCTTGATTCCCCTATCCATCAGATATCTATCTAGCTCCTTCTTGAAAGCATCCAGAGAATTGGCCTCCACCATCTTCCGAGGCAGTGCATTCCACACCTCCACAACTCTCTGGGAGAAGAAGCTCTTGCTCAACTCTGTTTTAAATAACTGACCTCTTATTCTCAATCCATGCCCTCTGGTACTGGACTCTCCCAACATCTGGAACATATTTCCTGCCTCAATCCTATCAAATCCTTTAATTATCTTAAACATTTCAATCAGATCCCCTCTCAATCTCCTCAATTCCAGCGTGTACAAGCCCAATCTCTCCAATCTCTCTGCGTAAGACAGCCCTGCCATCCCAGGAATCAACCTAGTGAATCTACGCTGCACTTCCTCAATTGCCAGAATGTCCTTAAACCTGGAGACCAAAACTGTACACAATATTCCAGGTGTGGTCTCACCATGCCCCTGTACAAATGCAAAAGAACATCCTTGCTCTTGTACTCAATTCCCCTTGTAATAAAGGCCAACATTCCATTTGCCCTCTTCACTGCCTGTTGCACTTGCTCATTCACCTTTATTGACTGATGAACTAGGACTCCTAGGTCACTTTGCATTTCTCCCTTACCTAACTCGACACCGTTCAGACAATACTCTGCCCTCTTGTTCCTGCTTCCAAAGTGCATAACTTCACATTTATTCACATTGAATGACATCTGCCAAGTATCTGCCCACTCACCCAGCCTATCCAAGTCTCCTTGTATTCTCCTAACGTCCTCTTCGCATGTCACACTGCCACCCAGTTTAGTATCGTCAGCAAACTTGCTGATATAGTTTTCAATGCCCTCACCTAAATCGTTGACGTAAATCGTAAAGAGCTGTGGTCCCAATACAGAGCCCTGTGGTACCCCACTAGTCACCTCCAGCCAGTCTGAGAAACACCCATTCACTGCTACCCTTTGCTTTCTTTCTGCCAACCAGTTTTCTATCCATGTTGAAACCCTGCCCCCAATGCCATGAGCTCTGATTTTACTCACCAATCTCCTATGTGGCACGTTATCGAATGCCTTCTGAAAATCTAGGTACACAACATCTACTGGCTTACCCTCGTCTAACATCCTTGTTACACCCTCAAAAAACTCCAACAGATTAGTCAAGCATGATTTGCCCTTGGTAAATCCATGCTGGCTCGGCCTAATCCTATTACTGCCATCAAGATGTGCCACTATTTCGTCCTTAATAATGGACTCAAGCATCTTCCCCACAACTGACGTTTGGTTAACAGGGCGATAGTTCTCCGTTTTCTCCTTCCCTCCCTTCTTGAAAAGTGGGATAACATGAGCCACTCTCCAATCTTCAGGAACTGATCCTTAATCTAAGGAACATTGGAAAATGATTACCAATGCATCCGCAATTTCCTGAGCCACCTCTTTTAGAACCCTCAGATGCAGACCATCTGGACCCGGGGATTTATTAGCCTTCAGTCCTACCAGTCTACTCATCACAGTTTCTTTCCTAATGTCAATCTGTCTCAATTCCTCTGATATCTTATGACACTGGCCCATCCATACATCTGGGAGATTGCTTGTGTCCTCCCTGGTGAAGACAGATCTAAAGTACGCATTAAATTCTGTTGCTATTTCCCTGTTTCCCATAACAATTTCTCCCAATTCATTCTTCAAGGGGCCAACATTGTTCTTAACTATCTTCTTTCTCTTCACATAGCTAAAAAAGCTTTTGCTATCCCCTTTTATATTCCTGGCTAGACTGAGCTCATACCTGATTTTTTCTCTCCGTATTGCTTTTTTAGTTAAGATCTGCTGTTCCTTAAAACTTTCCCAATCATCTGTATTCCCACTCATCTTAGCCCTGTCATACTTCTTTTTCTTTAATGCTGTACAATCTCTGACTACCTTTGTCAACCACTGTGGCCCCTTCCCCTTCTTTGAATCCTTCCTTCTCATTGGAATGATCTGCTTTTGCATCTTTTGTATTATGCCCAAGAATATCTGCCACTGCTGATCCACCGTCTTTCCTGCCAGGGCATCCGCCCATTTAACTTTGGCCAGCTCTTCCCTCATGGCACCGTAGACTCCTTTATTTAATTGCAACACTGACACCTCTGATCTGCCCTTATCCCTCTCAAATTGTAGATAAAAACTTATCATGTTATGATCACTACTTCCTAATGCCTCCTTTACTTCAAGATCACTTATCAATTCCTGTTCATTACACATCACCAAGTCCAAAATAGCCTCGTTCCTGGTTGGCTCAAGCACAAGCTGTTCCAAAAATACATCCCTTAGACACTCCACAAACTCCCTATCCTGGGGTCCAGCACCTACCTGATTCTCCCAGTTCACCTGCATGTTGAAATCTCCCATAACGACTGCATTACCTTTAGCACATGCCAATGTTAACTCCCTAATCAACTTGTACCCAATATCCACGCTACTGTTTGGGGGCCTGTACACAACACCCATTAGGGTCTTTTTACCCTTACTGTTCCTCAGCTCAATCCACACAGACTCTACTTCCCCTGTTCCCAAGACACCTCTTGCTAAGGACTGAATCTCATTCCTCACCAACAGGGCCACCCCACCCCCTCTTCCCATATTTCTGTCTCTACGATAGCACGTATACCCTGGTACACTCAATTCCCAGGCCTGATCCCCTTGCAGCCATGTCTCCGTTATCCCAACAATATCGTAGTTCCCCATTTTCATCTGAGCTTCAAGCTCATCTTTCTTATTTCTGACACTACGCGCATTCAAGTATAGAATTCTTAGCCCATTACTCCTCTCTTTGCTTAAAACACTGTCTACTGTACCTAACCCAGCTCCTTGAACTTCCCCCTGCACATCTAGTTTAAACCCCCCCGAGCAGCACTGGCAAACATTCCTGCAAGAATGTTAGTACCCCTCCGGTTCAGATGTAGACCGTCCCTTCGAAACAGATCCCAATGTCCCTGGAACAAAGACCAATTATCCAAAAACATTAACCCTTCCTTCCTGCACCATGCTCTCAGCCTCATATTAATATGCATAATCATTCTATTCTTCGCCTCACTCGCACTTGGCACAGGTAGCAATCCCGAGATTGTCACCCTGGAGGTCCTGCCTTTCAGCTTCACTCCTAACTCCCTGAACTCTCTAAGCAGGACCCCCTCACTCACCTTACCTACATCGTTGGTCCCTACATGGACCACTACATTTGGGTTCATGCCCTCGTTCTCAAGAATAGCCTGCACCCGATCTGAGATGTCCTGGACCCTGGCACCAGGGAGGCAACATACCATCCGAGACTCCCGATCTGCCCCACAAAATCTCCTATCTGCCCTCCTGACTATAGAATCCCCTAAAACTATCGCTCTCTTCTCTTCCCTCCTCCCCTTTCTAGTTGAGGGTTCAACCTCTGTGCCAGAGGCAGGACCACTACAACTCATTCCTGGTAGGTCATCCCCATCAACAGTATCCAGTACGGTATTCTTATTGTTAATGGGAATGGCCGCAGGGGTGCTCTGCTCTCTCTGCCTGCTCCCCCTGCCTCTCTGGACCATCACCCATCTGCCTACTTCTTGTTTTTTTGGTGTGACTATCTCCTGATAACTCCTATCTATCTCTGCCTCTGCCTCCCGAATGATCCGTAGTTCATCCAGCTCCTGCTCCAACTCCCTAACTCGGTCTGATAGGAGCTGCAGCTGGACGCACCTTTTGCAGGTGTGGTCATCAGGGACAACTGTGTTGACCCTGACCTCCCACATACTGCATACGGAGCACACCACTGCTCTGACTGTCTCCCCCATACCTGAACTGAATTAATAGAATAAGTCTAAAAAGCACCTAGTGACCTTACCTTCTTCCCCTCAGCGAGCAATTACACAGGCTTACCGAAGTCCCCTTACGCCGAAGCCCACTTAGCCAAAGCCCAGGACTCTGCTTCCACGGACTCCGCTGCCCGCTCTGAAAAGCGGATATACCTATCCAATATATAATTGGATATACCTATCCAATTTTACTTTAAATGACAATATCGAACCTGCCTCTACCACTTCTACTGGAAGCTCGTTCCACACAACTACCACTCTCTGAATAAAGAAGTTCCCCTTCATGTTACCCCTAAACTTTTGCCCTCTAACTTTCAACTCATGTCCTCTTGTCTGAATCTCCCCTACTCTCAATGGAAAAAGCCTATCCACATCAACTCTATCTATACCCCTCATAATTTTAAATACCTCTATCAAGTCCCCCCTCAACCTTCTACAGTCCAAAGAATAAAGATCTAACTTGTTCAAACTTTCTTTGTAACTTAGGTGCTGAAACCCAGGTAACATTCTAGTAAATCTTCTCTGTACTCTCTCTATTTTGTTGACATCTTTCCAATAATTCGGTGACCAGAACTGTACACAATACCCCAAATTTGGCCTTATTAATGCCTTGTACAATTTTAACATTACATCCCAACTCCTACACTCAATGCTCTGATTTATAAAGGCCAGCATACCAAAAGCTTTCTTCACCACCCTATCCACATGAGATTCCACTTTCGGGGAACTATGCACCATTATTCCTAGATCACTCTGTTCTACTGCATTCCTCAATACCCTACCATTTACCATGTATGTCCTATTTTGATTATTCCTACCAAAATGTAGCACCTCACACTTATCAGCATTAAACTCCATCTGCTGTCTTTCACCCCACTCTTCTAACTGGCCTAAATCTCTCTGCAAGCTTTGAAAACAACATCACCTATCTTAGTATCATCTGCATACTTACTAAGCCAATTTACCACCCCATCATCCAGATCATTAATGTATATGACAAACAACATTGGACCCAGTACAGATCCCTGAGGCACACCACTAGTCACCGGCCTCCAACCTGACAAACAGTTATCCACCACTACTCCCTGGCATCTCCCATCCAGCCACTGTTGAATCCATTTTACTACTTCAATATTAATACTTAACGATTCCTAACTAACCTTCCATGTGGAACCTTATCAAAGGCCTTCCTGAAGTCCATATAGACAACATCCACTGCTTTACGCTCGTCAACTTTCCTCATGACCTGTTCAAAAAATTTTATAAGATCTGTCAAACATGACCTTCCATGCACAAATCCATGTTGATTGTTCCTAATCAGACCCTGTCCATCCAGATAATTATATATACCATCTCTAAGGATACTTTCCATTAATTTACCCACCACTGACATCAAACTGACAGGCCTATAATTGCTAGGCTTACTCTTAGAACCCTTTTTAAACAATGTAACCACATGAGCAATACGTCAATCCTCCGGCACATTCCCCATTTCTAATGACATTTGAAATATTTCTGTCAGAGCCCTTGCTATTTCTACACTAACTTCCCTCAAGGTCCTAGGGAATATCCTGTCAGGGTCTGGAGAATTATCCACTTCTATATTCCTTAAAAGTGCCAGTACTTCCTCTTCTTTAATCATCATAGTTTCCATAACTTCCCTACTTGTTTCCCTTAACTTACACAATTAAATATCCTTCTCCTTAGTGAATACTGAAGAAAAGAAATTGTTCAAAATTTCCCCCATCTCTTTTGGCTCCACACATAGCTGTCCACTCTGATTCTCTAAGGGACCAATTTTATCCCTCACTATCCTTTTGCTATTAATATAACTGTAGAAGCCCTTTGGATTTATTTTCACCTTACTTGCCAAAGCAACCTCGTATCTTTTTAGCTTTTCTAATTTCTTTCTTAAGATTCTTTTAACGTTCTTTATATTCCTTGAGCACCTCATTTACTCCATGCTGCCTATATTTATTGTAGATATCTCTCTTTTACCAAACCAAGTTTCCAATATCCCTTGAAAACCATGGCTCTCTCAAACTCTTAACCTTTCCTTTCAACCTAACAGGAACATAAAGATTCTGTACCCTCAAATTTTAACTTTAAATGACCTCCATTTCTCTGTTACATCCTTCCCATAAAACAAATTGTCCCAATCCACTCCTTCTAAATCCTTTCGCATCTCCTCAAAGTTAGCCTTTCTCCAATCAAAAATCTCAACCCTGGGTCCAGTCCTATCCTTCTCCATAACTATATTGAATCTAATGGCATTGAGATCACTGGACCCAAAGTGCTCCCCAACACATACCTCTGTCACCTGACCTATCTCATTCCCTAACCGGAGATCCAACACTGCCCCTTCTCTAGTTGGTACCTCTATGTATTGCTGTGAAAAACTATCCTGCACACATTTTACAAACTCCAAACCATCCAGCCCTTTTACAGTATGGGCTTCCCAGTCTATGTGTGGAAAATTAAAATCTCCCACAATCACAATCCTTACAAATTTGCTCCTCCAATTCTCGCTCCCCATTAGGTGGTCTATAATACACCCCTATAAGTGTTACTACACCTTTCCCATTCCTCAAATCCACTCAAATAGCCTCCCTAAATGAGCCCTCTATTCTATCCTGACAGAGCACCACTGTAATATTTTCTCTGACAAGCAATGCAGGTTGAAATAGATTCTTGATTAGTCAGTGTGTCAAAGGAGAAGGCAGGGGAATGTGGTTGAGAGGAATAATAAATCAGCCATGATGGTGTAAGGGGTTTCTTGCTAAGGCTAATAAAATGGCTTCTTTGTTATGTTAAAAGTAAGAATGCTTCTTTGTTATGTTAACTGCTGAGAGAGTGCTTTCTCTTGTTTGGGTTATAATTACTGATAATGAGAATTGTATTCATTTGTTGACCAATTGGAATAGATGTTATTCTTTCTTGTGGGTCTGTAAACTAGTGTTGCACGGACTTTTGGGGAAATGGCGTGAGGGAGTTAGAGGGAGAATACGCGATGCTGTAAGTTGGGCAACGGGGGTCTGAGGCCCAGGGTTTCGGCGAGGAGAGGAGACGAGAACAGATTTGTGTGGAGCGTCTGGTCGACCACCGTTGTTGGTCCCAGGCGGTGGGTCGAGGAGTTCGGAGGGGATCAAATGGTGGCAAGAAGACTTTTTTTTTTCTTTTTCAATCTTTTTATTAAATTTCATATATAAAAAAAAACAATACATAATAATGAATAGATTACAAATTCAATAAACTTGAGATTACATTAGTAATAGGATAATAATATCCTATTAAACATCAATCAACAAAAGGTACATAAATCAATCAAGTCTATATAAATATATATGAAAAAAAAATAATCATCGAAAAAAGAAAAAAAAATTGAAATTATATATGAGAAAAAATATATATTGAAAAAAAATACTAAACTAAACTAACATGGGCAATAATAGCACTTTATAAATATATGAAGGTGTCAAGAAAAGAACTCCGGAACTCCATACCTGAACAAGGATAGGTAGAGAAAAGGATCTGAAATAGGCCAAATTAATTCATATGAAAGTGTCGAATAAATGGTCCCCAGGTTTCTTCAAATTTAATTGAAGAATCAAAGATAGTACTTCTGATTTTTTCCAAACTCAAATAAGAAATAGTTTGGGAGAACCACTGAAATGTAGTAGGAGGATTTACTTCTTTCCAGTTTTGTAATATAGACCTTCTGGCAATTAATGTTACAAAGGCAATCATTCGTCTGATTGAAGGGGAAAGCTGATTGCCATCTTCATTTGGTATACCGAAAATTGCAGTAATAAAATGGGGTTGTAAATCGATATTCCATACTGAGGAAATGACATCAAAAATGTCCTTCCAATAGTTATGTAAAGTGGGACATGTCCAAAACATGTGAGTCAATGAAGCCACTTCTAAGTGACATCTGTCACATTGAAGATTAATATGCGAGTAAAATCGGGCAAGCTTATCTTTAGACATATAAGCTCTATGTACAATTTTAAATTGTATTAAAGCATGTTTAGCACAAATAGAAGAGGAATTAACCATTTGTAAAATTTTTTCCCATTTATCTGTTGATATATTACATCGAAGTTCTTTTTCCCATTCTTGTCTAATTCTATCCGATATTTCTGGCTGTATCTTCATAATCATGTTATAAATAAAAGCTACTAATCCCTTCTGACAAGGATTAAAAGTAAAAATCAAATCTGAAAAATCCGATGGAGTTGAATTAGGAAAAGATGGAAGAATTTTATGTAAGAAATTTCTAATTTGTAAGTATCTAAAAAAATTAGATTTAGGTAATTCAAATTTGTTGGATAGTTGATCAAAAGACATCAAAGTACCTTCAAAAAAAAGATCACGAAAACATTTTCTACCTTTCCTTTTCCATATACTAAAAGCTTGATCTGTCAATGAAGGTTTGAAAAAAAAATTACATAAAATAGGGCTGTCCAGAGCAAAGTTTTTCAGATTAAAGAATTTGCGAAATTGAAACCAAATTCGTAGTGTATGTTTAACAACAGGGTTAGATATCTGTTTATTGAATTTGGCTAAATCAATAGGAAGAAAAGAACCAAGAACGGAAAATATAGAATATCCCTTAACCTCACTACATTCCAAATTTACCCACTGTGGGCACACAGGTGAATCCAAATCTAGTTTCCAGTACATTAGGTTACGAATATTATTCGCCCAATAATAAAATCTAAAGTTAGGTAAAGCTAGACCACCATCTTTTTTAGACTTTTGTAATTGCCTTTTGCTTAACCTAGGATTTTTATTTTGCCACACAAATGAGGAAATTTTTGAATCAATATTATCAAAAAAAGATTTAGGAATAAAAATTGGTAAAGCTTGGAATAAATATAAAAATTTCGGTAAAATCATCATTTTAATAGCATTAATCCGATCAACTAATGATAAAAATAAGGGAGACCATCTTGTAGTAAGTTGTTGAATTTGATGAAGCATAGGTAAAAAATTCAGTCCAAATAAATCTTTATATTTCTTGGTGATTTTTATACCTAAATAGATAAAGTTATCAGTAACAACTTTAAATGGCATCCTATCACTCAGTAAGGTTTGCGCGTTTAAAGGGAATAACTCACTCTTATCTAAGTTTAGCTTATAACCAGAAAAGCTACCAAATTGAGCCAACAAGGATAAAATAACAGGAATAGACCTACTAGGATTAGAAATATATAACAACAAATCATCAGCATAAAGCGATAATTTGTATAACTTCTCATTACGGATAATACCAAAAATATTAGGAGACTCACGAATAGCAATAGCTAAAGGTTCTAATGCAATATTAAATAATAAAGGACTTAAAGGACAACCTTGTCTCGTACCACGAGATAATTGAAAAAAAGAGGATCTATAATTATTTGTAAGAACAGAAGCAACAGGTTTATAATATATTAATTTAATCCATGATATAAAATTAGGACTAAAATTAAAGTTTCTCAATGCATTAAATAAATATGTCCATTCAACTCTATCAAAGGCTTTTTCAGCATCTAATGAGATAACACATTCTGGGGTTGTAGGTGATGAAGTATAAATTATGTTAATCAATTTTCTAATATTAAAAAAGGAATACCGATTCCTAATAAAACCAGTTTGATCTTCTGAAATAATCTGTGGTAATACCTTTTCTAATCTAATGGCTAAAATTTTTGTAAGAATCTTAGAGTCTACATTTAATAATGATATAGGGCGATAAGATGCACATAAAGTAGGATCTTTATCTTTTTTAAGAATTAGAGAGATAGTAGCTTCATAAAACGATTGAGGTAGTCTCTTCTTAACAAACGCATCATTAAAGATTTCACATAGCCAAGGAGAAAGCAATAAAGAAAAAGTTTTAAAAAATTCTACAATAAAACCATCAGGACCAGGAGCTTTCCCTGAATTCATTGATGAGATAGCCTCTCTTATTTCATCCATAGAAATAGGAGCATCAAGCAAGCTACAATCTTCATCTATCAGTTTAGGAATATTCAAGTTATTAAAAAAATTATCCATCGTAAACCGGTCACCGTCAAATTCTGATTGATATAAAGATTTATAAAAATCTTGAAAAGTGTTATTGATTTCTTTATAATCAGTAGTTAAATTACCGTCTTGTTTACGAATTTTAATAATTTGTCGCTTAGTCGAAATAGCTTTTAATTGATTAGCTAACAATTTACCAGTTCGATCACTATGAATATAAAATTGAGCCCTAGTCTTAATTAATTGATTCTCAATTGAAGAAGATAATAATAAACTATGTTCCATTTGAAGCTCAACTCTCTTCTTATAAAGTTCTTTGGTAGGAGTAACGGAATAAATCTTATCAATTTCTTTAATTTTATCCACCAATAAAGCTATATCTGAATATCTTTGTTTTCTTTTACCAGCGGAATATGAAATAATTTGTCCACGAATAAAAGCCTTGAAAGAGTCCCAAAGTATTCCTTTATCAATCTCTTCATTATAGTTTGTTGAAAAAAATAAGTCAATTTGTTGTTTTATGAAGGTAATAAATTCTGGATCTTGAAGCAAAGTAGCATTAAGTCTCCAAGATCTAGTATTGATAGAAGAGTCCGGAATCTTGATAGATAACTTCAAAGGCGCATGATCCGAAATAGCAATAGAATCGTATTTACAATCAATAACATCTGTTAATAAACGATGATCAATAAGGAAATAATCAATTCTAGAATAACTATGATATACATGTGAAAAAAATGAAAATTCTTTATCTTTAGGGTTCAAAAACCGCCATATTTCAGTAATTCCAGAATCAACCATAAAAGAATTAATAAGTAAAGCTGATCTATTCGGAAGAGTTCGAATAGGTTTAGATCTATCCATCGAAGGATTCAAACAACAATTAAAGTCTCCACCCATAATCAACATATATTCATTCAAGTTAGGTGAGAAGTAAATAAACGTTTAAAAAATTCAGGACAATCGAAGTTTGGAGCATAAATATTAACTAAAACAACTTTCCGATTAAAAAGTGAACCAGTTATCAACAAAAATCTACCCTGTGGATCAGAAATAATTTCATAATGTGTAAACGAAATTGAGGCGTCTATAAAAATAGACACACCCCTAATTTTAGCGGTACAATTTGAGTGAAATTGTTGACCTTTCCAGAACCTAAAAAAACGTTGATTATCCTCCCTCCTAATATGGGTCTCCTGTGCAAAAATAATATTAGCGTTCAATCTATGGAATACTTTAAATATTTTTTTACGTTTAATCGGATGATTTAAACCATTAGTATTCCACGAGATAAAGTTAATAGATTTATCCATCATGCCAATATTAATTGTGTGTATCATAAAAGGTTAAAAAGACACATAACCCACAATTTAGGAAGAAGGAAAATTGATTCAGGAGCAACCGGAGATCCTGACACCTCAACAATATTAACAATTTAAAGTCAGCCCATAAACTAAAAGCAAAAAAATAAAAAGCAAAAGCATGAAAAAAGATCCCTCCCCCCTCCCCCCACCCTTTGAAAGAAAGCCAAGCGGCAGGCGCATAAACTAATACTAATATTACCCCCATTTCAAGATGGCAGCTCCATAAGAATTTTTTTTTTAAGAAAAAACTATATAACACCCTAATTAAAATATAGAGTTGCAAAAAAAAATATATATATATACCTACATATATATATATATATATATACATACACATACACACACACATCAGTCAAGTCAAAAAAAAACTAAAATAGTAAAACCAGAAAAATCATTAATAAAAAAAATGAACATTAAAGTTTAAAAATGTAATACACCTTTAAAAAAGAAATTCCATATTCAGATACAAAGATGACGTTTCACAAGCCAAGACTTATGGGAAGAAGAAACGACATTTTGAGAAAGCCATATTACAAAATATGAATATAAATTCAGCAATCTAATAAGAAAATTTAGTAAAAAAAAAGTTATCAAAATAGAATTTTTTTTAAAAAAAAAGATTTAATAGACACTACAACATATATAAAAAAAAGACTAAAAAAAAAGAATTCAAAACCTTTGTTCCATTTCTAAATACAGGCAAGCAAATAAACGCTTATAAAAAGTAAAGACTTATGGGAAGAAGAAACGACATTTTGAAAAAATAATTCATTATTACAAAATACAAACGTGTATAAAAAAGGATATTATAAAAATTAAAACAGCATCTATAAGCAATAATAATAGTAGTAAAAAAAAACCCAGACCCATAGTTCAAAATAAAAAGTTATAACCCAACTTCCAGGGTTAAAACTTAAAATGAAATGGCATCCTCTCTCCAAAAAAAAAATCTTCAATGTAACTCATAGTTCAAGTTGCACTAGAGGATCGATATTCTTCAACAAATTTCTTCGCTTCTTCCGGAGTGTTAAAAAAATGTAGACTGTTGTCGTGCGGCACAATTCTAAGCTTCGCTGGATACATTAAAGCTTGTTTAAATCCAATCGAATGAATCTCTGCCATCACTGGTTTAAAAGCGATCCTGGCTTTCATTACTTCATACGAATAATCCTCAACAATTCGAAATGAGTAGTTTTTGTAGGAGATCATACCTTTTTTACGAGCTAATCGAATTAGAAGCTCTTTCTCACGAGGATAATGAAGGCGAACAATCACCGCTCGTGGTTTATCAGACACAGACGAAAACCTCGCAACTCTATGAGCGCGGTCGATAACAGGTTCATTTTTCAAACCTTCACCACCGAAAATTTCCCACAGTAATTTAGAGAAAAATTCAGTTAAATCACCGGACTCAACTTTTTCGGGAATTCCGATGATGCGCAAATTCTGTCTGCGAGAACGATTTTCAAGATCAGTAATTTTAAACTTATACTGATCTAAAGTTTTAGCAGTCGACTCTATCTTCTTCTCTAACACTTCAATTGTACGTGCTTTTTCACAAATTGATTGTTCAAGAGTCGTGATCTTATTTCCATGCTGCTGAACCTCTAACGCCTGCGACTGAAACTTAATTTCAAGCGATTTAACAACTCCTTCAAGATCGGATATTTTCGTAGTAATCCTCTTTTCCAAACTTAACAGTTTACTGTCCAATTTACCTTCTAGTCTGCCTTCCAGACCCGCAAGTTTAGTATCCAGTTTACTGTCCAATTTACCTTCCATACCCGCAAATTTAACATCCAGTTTAATGTCCAAAAGACCAGAAATTGCGTCGATGGATACAGGATCCTTAGCCGATTTCTTACTTGTAGCCATTTTAGGTTTGACAAGATTAGATCAAATATTATTTTAGGAAAAAAGGGTCAATCAAAGGTAGCAACTCATATGATTAAGTTCGAAAAGATCTAATTAAAGGGTGATTATAGTTGAAAAAATAAAGAGCGCCTAAAAGGCAGATGCTTACGTCGCCATCTTGAAACTCCACCCCCCAAGAAGACTTCGTTAACTGATCTCCAGCAGTTGTGCACGAAGTGGTTAGACTTTGATAAGTTTGGTGCCTTTAACTTTTTCTTTTATATTGTATCTCTATTAAGTACATAGTTCCAGTAAGATCTGTAAAGTGTAATCATTTAATCGCAGATGGTGTACTGTCCGTTATTTGGCGAGGTGGGGACATCACACCGCATCTACTCAAGCTGATTTCCCAGTTTGGCGGGGCCGAAGGCTGCTCCCCCTAGACAGAAGCAAGCTGAGCGAGCCCAAGGCTTACCAGGGGGCTACACTGTGCGGTGCCAGGGGGCTACAATGGAATGGTGGAGCAGACTCAGTGGGCTGAATGTTGTATGGTCTTATGGTTTATGATAATCACAGAAGAGCACAAGAAACAGGAGTAAGAGTAGGTCACCAGTCCCCTCAGGCTCTCCTTATCATTTAGTCCACTGGTCAAGTACGTGAATGACAAATATATGAAGTACAATATATCCAGTCCATATTTCCATTAAATGAATGATGAGGAATAAATAGATTCAGTAAGCTAATCCTTGGGATGCCGACTGGTGCTGTGGTATCATCAACACCGGAGATCGAGGCAAGTCATCTTGGGTTCGAAGCAAGCTGGCTCCTTGCACGCTTTCCATCCATGTTGGGTTGGGTGTCGAGTTAGATTCGTAAAAAAAAAGACAAAAAGTGCTAAAGAAACAGCAAGGTTGCTGCCCGATGCGCTGCAAGATGCAAAAACAGTCATCGCTGGGATGAGAGGGATGTTGTGGTAATTCAGTCTAGACTGCTTGGTCTGTATTCCTTGGAGATGAGATTAGATTAGATCAGGGATCAGTGTTGGATTCATTTCTGTTTGTCATCTATGTTAAAAATTAGGATGATGATGTTGTAAACTGGATCAGCAAATTTGTGGGTGACACAAAGATTTAGGGTGTGGTTCACAGTGAGGAATTATATGAAAGTTTACTGTGGGATTGGGACCAGCTGGGAAAATGGTCTTAAAAATGGTGGGTGGAATTTAAGTGAGGCGTTGCACCTTGAGATGTGCAGTAGAACAAAGAGACCTGGGGGCACAGAACAACACACTCAAAATGCTGGAGGATCTCTGCTAGGCAGATAAGATCAATGGAAATGAATAAACAGTCAACGGTTTGGGCTGAGACCCTTCTTCAGGACTGGAAACAGAGAGATGCTAGAATAAAAAGGAACGTGGATCCATATTTTATTGAAAGTGGCATCACAGATAGATAGGTCATAAAGAGAGCTTTTGGCACTTGGGCTTCCAGAAATCGGGGCACTGAGCACAGGGTTTGGAATGTTATGTTGCAGTTGTTTAAGATGCTGGAGACACCAAATTTGGTGTATTGTGTGCAGTTCTAGTCACCAACCTACAAAAAGATAACAATAAGTTTGAAAGTGTATAGAAAAGATTTACAAGGACCTTGTGAGCTCGGGGACCTGAATTATAGGGAAAGGTTGAATAGGTTAGGGCTTTATTCCCTGGAGCACAGAAGAATGAGGGCAGGTCTTGCAGAAGTATACAGAGCTTCTTCCCAGGCCTGAAATGGATGGCATGAGAGGGCACAATTTTAAGGTGCTTGGAAATAGGTACAGAGGAGAGATGTCAGGGTTAAGTTTTTAAACGCAGAGAGTGGTGAGTGCATGGAATGGGCTGCTGGCAACAGTGCTGGAGGCGGATACAATACGGTCTTTTAAGAGACCCTTAGATAGGTACATAGAGCTTAGAAAAATAGAGGGCTGTGTGTAACCCTAGTTAATTTCTAAAATCAGTACATGTTCGGCACAGCATTGTGGGCTGAAGGGCCTGTATTGTGCTTTAAGTTTTCTATGTTTCTATGTCTCTAGAAGTTAACTCAGTGGTCACTTCATTTGGTACTACTTATACCTAATAAAATGGCCTCTGAATAAATGTCCGTGGTCTTCTGCCATTATATAGCCCATCCAATTCAAGGCTTGATGTGACGTGCATTTGACATGCTCTTCTGCCACTGTTATAACACATGGTTATTGGAGTTACTGTCAGCTTGAATCAGTCTGCCCAATGTCCTCTGTATTCTCTCATTAACAAGGTGTTTTTGTCCATAGAACAGCTGCACTCAGGATGTTTTATTTTATCACACCATTATCAGTAAACTCCAGAGTCTGTGGTGTGTGAAAATCCTTGGCATCAGTAGTTTCTGAGATACTCAAAGCACTCTGTCAGGCACCAACTGTCAAAGTCACTGATTTCACATTTCTTCCCCATTCTGATGTTTGGTTGAACAACAACTAAACCTCTTGACCATGTGTGACCCTCTGGTTCGGCTAGGGGAAGACAGCCTCTATCCAGCCAAATCTGAGAAATCTTGTGGATGCTGTGTGATGTGTTGCCCAGTTACAAATCCAAACCACAAAATATCACACAGTAGACCATATGCAATTAAAGGTTAGAGCTTTCTAATTCTTAATTTGACTGTAGGGTTAGTAAAGAAAGCAAGCAGAAAAGGGCTCATTTTAATGAAACAGTCTAAAGTGCATATTAGAGCTCACAATTTTCCATCCATTCATTCCCCATCAACCTCCTCCGGGCGTCGTCGACCCCTGGACCCTCACTCCAAGTCCACTCCGTCCTGCGGTCTACCAACTCTCTCTCCACTTGCAGCTTCTCCCTTCCTCTCTCGCCAACAAAAGACCATGAATACCTTCTCTCAGATACACGAGAAAGAAACAACACGCCTCTCATTGGATGGTGCACATTTCAAAGCCCCCGTCATCTCTAGTCATAACCCAAATGCTGCTGCTACAGAGAAACCATTACATTGGCATGAAACATTACAGAGAGGCCATCACATTAGTAGTAAGTTACACATGTTTCATGCTTTTATATGTTGAGTTGCTGCCACATGATTGGCTGATTAGATATTTGTATTAATGTATAGGTGTACAGGTATATCTAATAAAGTGGCTACTGAGTATATCAGACGTATCAACAGGGTGAATGCTTACAGGCTTTTCCTCTCCAAGTTGGGTGAGACCAGACCAAGAGGTTAAAGTTCAAATTAAATTTATTATCAAAGTACTCATACTGTAGATCACCATAATACAACCCTGATTTTTTTCTGCAGACATTGGCTGTCTCACTTGCTACCGTCTCTCCAGATAATCCCAGACGGACTCGATGTTTTTGAGATGAGGGCTCTGTGGAGACCATACCATCTCAAACAATACCTAGTGTGCCCAAGACATTTGCATGGTACTGTATGACTCTTCCATGTCTGGTTGTAAGTCTAGAAAACTGAGGGGCACTGAAAGATGGAAAATAAATACTAGTACAGGATGACTACCAGAAATCCGGAATGATTGGGATCTGTGCAGTGCCGGATTAGTGACTTTGCTGAATCACAGGTGTTTAGATTAGGATTAAATAATTAAACGCCTCTAACCTGCTTGATGATTACCTCACCCTTGCACAAAAAAGAAAAAAGAAATGGCAAATTATTTCACAAACTCCTGTATTGGTCGGCCAGACTCATCATCTGCACTCAGTAGCCGCTTCATAAACAAGGAGTGATATTTAGCCTTCAAAGAGCGTAATATGCCATTGTCCAGGGGTTAAATTAATGATGGACAGTTAGGTGGCAGGTAGATACTCTAAAGATTATTCTTTATCAAGCATTGTGCTTTTAGATGCACAGAGCAGTTATCTAAGATCAGCATTATCTTACAATTTTTCTCCAGACCAACAGTCACAATGAGTTCTCACTTATGGAACAAAGTAATGTTTAAATCATTACATTGTAATGTCTGCTGTAATCCATCCTTAATGGCAAATTACTGGAAACTGTCTCATACCTTTGAAAGTTCTGGGATGTAAGTTTTGACAATGAATAACAACTTACACCTGGGGCTCCTGCAGCATTAGAGCAGCCCAACACAGTAACACAATCTTTTGATGCTTTATAATCTGTTGGTGATTATGCATCCTCTGTAGTCAGTGTTCGCTTTGGAGTACAATGCCAATATAAGGTGGTTTTGTCTGCATAGCAGACCTGCTCAGGACTTAAATTTTCATCAGAAACTAACTTAGTGAACTCATCAACAAACTAAGCTGCAAATTCCTTGTCTTCTGACTGTTTTTCATCACAGACTGCACAAAATGTTATGCCATGCCTCGTGAAGCCAACCTATATTTCCAATATGCACATCCCATAATTAAATAAATAACAAACCTGAATAGTTTAAAAAAGTAGAAAAGATTATAATGATAGAATAGGGGAAAAGTGTTGCCGCGTGGTCTAGTGGGCAAGGCATCAGACTAGTAACCTGAAGGTCACTGGTTCGAGCCTCAGCTGAGGCACTTAACAACACATTGCTCTGCGACGTCACTGGTGCCAAGCTGCATGGGTCCTAGTGCCCTTCCCTTGGACAACATCGGTGGCGTGGAGAGGGGAAGGCCTGCAGCTTGGGCAACTGCCGGTCTCCCATACAACCCTGCCCAGCCTGTGCCCTGGAAACTCCAGGCGCAGATCCACGGTCTCTCAAGACCGACGGATGCCACCACCACAGGGGAAAAGTAGTGTTCTATAACTCTATTGTATGACTAAATGGAATGGTGAAGCAGAGTCACTGGGCCAAATGGCCTATTTCGGTCTTATGGTCTAAATGAACACTTTTTTCTGATCCCTGTGAAAACCTATATGCACAACAGAAATACCCTTATGCAATTTACCCAAAATACTTTGATAATTAGTTTTCTCAAAAACAAAGCTAGTTACATCAGCCTACTCCCAGCTGCTTTACGCCACGAACCAAATTGTCCTATCGTACTATTTGCATGGCACTGTATGACTCGTCCATGTCTGGTTGTACGTCTAGAAAACTGAGGGGCACTGAAAGATGGAAAATAAATACTAGTACAGGATGACTACCTGAGGAAGTCATGTATCAGTGCAGCAGCAAAGTTAATGATGAATTAAAATCAGCATTATCAATAGATAGAAACAATACTAAAGTTCAGATTAAGTTTATTATCAAAGTAGATATATGTTACATTGAGATCCATTTTCTTGAGGGTAGTTGCAGGGAAAAGAAGAAATAGTATCAGGAAGATGTATAGCATGATGTCACTATTAATGATGTCACTATTAATGTCAATCTGTCTACATAAATGTCATACTTTACACATCCCCTTTGACTGCCTCAGGCTTGCTTCTCTTCTGAAAGCTTTGAAAATATAACAACATTTCAGAAGCTCTCTGCTCTTTGATTTTTCAGCTTCCTGCCTGTGTTGCTGGTGCTCTGCAATACGTGCTTCCCTTCCCTCCTGAATATCTCCGTTTTCTCGGAATTTAACTAAATGTCAGAAATTACCTCCCTGCTTAAAATGCTCATGTTCTCATGGTCAATTTTAATATATTTTCTATCAGCTACCCTAAGATTTTTTTGAATCTTCAGGATAAATATGGTGTAATCTGATTAATTTGGAACACAGTTTACAATTGAATATTCTTTTAGAATTTATTATACCCAGAACCAGGTGTCAAATTTTAGAGCAAGGAGTATTGGTACATTGATAAATTGACTTCTTATTGTCACAAAAACTGTGGTGGAGTGAAAAATTTTGTTTTGCCTGTCATCCATACAGATCATTTCATCACATCAGTGCATTGAGGTAATGCAAAGGAAAACAGTATCGGAGTGCAGGATAGATTGCTGTAGATACAGAGAAACTGTAGTGCAGGTGCACGGTCACCAGAAGGCAGATTGTGAGGTGATAATCCATCTTGCTGTACTCGTTGAGTGCTCACTAGCCTTATAACTTCTGCAGCCGGTACGTACCACCAGGCTCAAAGATAATGGCATGGTGGTACACGCCAGGTGGCTGATCAGCCAGGGTCCAACCAGTCATTTATCGAGCCTTCCGTAAAAGGTGATAATACCACTCTTGAAAATGTAGACCACTCTCCCTACTTTGGCAGCATTCTCTCCTGAAAAGCAGACATTGATTCAGAGATCAACCATCGCCGGAGTAGTGCATGCGCAGTCTGAGCAAGACTCAGGAAAAGAGCCTGTGAAGACCATGTCTTGCAGGTCCAACCAAAACCTTTGGTCTATAGAGCAGTCATTCTTCTTACATTACTGTATGGAGCTGAATTATGGACCATCCACAGGAGACACCTAAAATCGCTGGAACATTAACACCAAAAAACCTTACAGAGGACTTTGAGGATCAGCTGGAAGGACAGACATACCAACACCAGCGTACTGGAGGAGGTCAAAATGAACAGCATCTCCACCAGAACTGAGCAACAACAGCTCCAATGTCATTCATATGCCTAAGTCATGTCTCCCCATTTGGATCCTTTACTTCCAGTTAACGGAAGGTCAGCAAGCCCCTGTTGCTTCAAAGATAACTTTGAAATCAGGCTGAAGAAATTCAAAATAATATCTGAAAATTGGAAAGACATTGTACTCAATAAATAAATCTGCAGGAAATTTGTTCAAGAGGAACTGTGGTAGGTGGGAACGACCTCCACTCTGCCACAGAGAACAAACAGCAGCTGCGAAAGGAGAGATTGGACAACCAAATGACCCAACCACCAACCACAGGCATCACTTGCTCTTGCCCACACTGAACCAATGTTAGAGTATTGAGCATAGGAGTTGAGATGTTATGTTGCAGGTGTTTAAACCACTGGTGAGACTGCACTTTAAGTATTGTCTACAGTTTTGGTCAACTTGTTGTGGAAAAGATGTGGGTAAACTGGATAGAATGCAGAAAATGTTTAAATCTTGCCTAGAATAGAGGGCCTGAGTTATAGGGAGAGATTGGCTAGGCTATGTTTCTATTGCCTGGAACATAGGAGAATGAGGGATGACCTTATAGAAATATTGAAATTTATGAGAAGCATTGGTAAGGTAACTGTCTTTTCCCCAGGGCAGAGGAGCTGAAAACTAGGGGGCATAGATTCAGGGTGAGAAGGGAAAGATGAGGGGCAATCCTTCGAGAGGGTGGTGAGTATATGGAATGAGCTGCCAGAGGATGTGCCTGAGGCAGGTACAACAGTATCATATAAGAAGCACTGGGATGGTTACATGGAGGGTCATAAAGGGATACAGGCTGAATTCAGGAAATTGAGGCTAGCTGGGCGAATGCTGTGGTCTGCTTTGTGCAGTATTGCTCTGTGACTATGACTCTGTAAAAGTGCATCCAAAATTCAACCACCTATATTTTAGTTTTCATCATGTTGCATTTCAAAATATTATCAGAGCACATATGTGTCACCATGTACAAACCTGGGATTTATTTTCCTGTGGGCATACTCAGCAAATCCATAGAATAGTGACTACAACAGGATCAGTGAAAGGTTCAGAAGACAATAAACTGTGCAAATGCACATATAACTAATAGCGATAAATAACAAGATAAAGAGTCTCATTGGTTGTGGAAACTTCTCAATGGACGGGGAAGTGAGTAAAGTTATCCACTTTTGTTCAAGAGCCTGATGGTTGAGGGGTAGTAACTGTTCTTAAGCCTGGTGGTGCAAGTCCTGAGGCTCTTGTACCTTCTGCCTGACAGCAGCAGTGAGAAAAGAGCGTGCCCTGCCTGGTGAGGATCTCTGATGATGGATGCTGCTTTCCTATGACAGCTTTTAACAAATAATCCTGAGCTCAATGGCAATCAGGTCCACCTTGCCTTTAAAGCTCTTACAGTTCTGCAATGATCTGATATTCCGGCATGCAGCAGTTCAAACCTCTTGGGCATGCCTGATTTTCATTGCTCTGTGATTAGTGACAAGTCCTTCTGCTGCTTGGCCTTAACTCCCACCTCCAGTCATCCCACCTTTCTGTGTTAATGGTTCAAAGACACTCACAGGTTGTGATGTAGACACAAAGGGATATAAATAGATTAACTGTATGAGGAAGAAATTATCAAATGGAGCATAATGTTGGGAAGTAATTATCTCCATTGAAAGGTCAAATGAAAAAGCAAGTGATAATTTAAAGGAAGTGAGACATTGAATTATGTGATACTGAAGTACCTAGGAGTCCTTGTCTGTGAAACAAAGGTTCAGCAAGTCATTAGGGAGGTCATTTAATGGTTGGTTCATACTGCAAGAGGTATAAATATAAAAGTATATGTTTCAACTTGAGAGCAAGATTGTTATTTTTTTTCTGCATATTGGGTGTTTGACAGTTTTCATTCTTAATGAGGTCTTATGGGTTTCTTAATTTTTAGGCTGCCTGTAACGAGGTGAATCTCAAAGTTATATAATGTATACAAACTTTGATAATAAATGTACTTTGAACTGAAGAGACTACAGACAATCGGAAGAATATACTGCCGCAAGACACAACAAAGCAACAAAATTCTAGGTAGCCTCCAACTTGATGGAATGAATATTGATTTATCCTTCTGGTAAAAAAAACTCCCTCCCCCTCCCCCTTCTTGTATTCCAAACTCTGGTCCCTTAATTCTTCTCATCTGTCAATCACCTCCCCCCCAGGTCTCCTCCTCCTTCCCTTCTCCTATAATCCACTCTCCTCTCCTATCAGATTCCTTCCTCTCCAGCCCTTTATCTTTCCTACTCACCAGGCTTCACCTTCTAGCAATCTTCTTTCCCCTCCCCCACCTTTTTACTCTGCCGTCTTCCCCCTTCCTTTCCAGTCCTGAAGAAGGGTCTCAGCCCGAATGTTGACTGTTTCCATTGATGTTGCCTCACCTGCTGAGTTTTACCAGCATTTTGTGTGAATTACTTCGCATTTCCAGCATCTGCAGAATTTCTCATGTTTAAAATTCATGACATATGTCAGTGATAATAAACCTGATTCTGAACTAAATGCATCTCCCTGTATAAATGCCATTTAACCTGTTGAGTCCTCCAGCATTTTGTGTGTGCATATGTTTTAATTAATTATTATGGTTAAATCAATCATTCACTCAGTGACCACTTTATTGGGGATCTCCTGTACCTAATAAAGTGGCCACTGAGTCTGTGGTTATGGTTGGTTTGCCAAATAAAATCTCCCCTACGATCTTCACCAAAGCAACTCCACCACAGGTCCATGGGCTTAGGACCCTGCTGTACTTGCTTTACACCCATGACTGTGAGGCTAAATACAGCTCCAACATCATTAACAAGTTTGCCGATGACTTCACTGTTGTGGCTGAATCAGAAGTGGTGATGAATCAGCGTACAGGAGGGAGACTGAAAATCTGGCTGAGTGGAGTCATAACAACAATCTCTCACTCAATGTCAGCAGCTGATGATACACTTCAGGAAAAGGAAACCACAGGTCCATGAGCCGGTCCTCATTGGAGAATTAGAGGTGGAGAGGGAACAACTTAAAAATTCCTGGTTACTACTATTCTAGAGGACCTGTCCTGGGCCCAGCATGTAAGTGCAATTACAAAGAAAGCCTGGGAGTGCCTCTACTTCCTTAGGAGTCTACGGAGATTCAACAAGACATCTAAAACTGTGGCAAACTTCTGTAGATGTCTATTGAGTAGCTGCATCATTGCCTAGTATCATCGGAGATCCCCATCACCCAGACCATGCTGTCTTCTCGTTGCTGCTATCAGTCAGAAGGTACAAGAACCTCAGGACTTGCCCCACCAGATTCACAAACAGTTACTACCTCTCAAACATCAGGCTCTTGAATGAAAGGGCATAACTGCACTCATTTGCTCTATCATTTAGGTGCACTCCCAACCAATGGTCTAACTTTAAGGTCTCTATCTCATTAGCTCATGTTCTTGTTATTTATTGCTGTTTATTTATATTTGCATTTGCACAGTTTGTTGTCTTCTGCATTTTGGCTGAACTTTCATTGGTTCTGTTATAGTTACTGTTCTATAGATTTGCTGAGTATGTCCATAGGAAAATGAATCTGTGTGTAGTATATGGTGACATGTATGTACTTTGATAATAAAATTTACTTTGAACTTTGAGTTTACTTCACCATTTCACTCTGGCTGATTCATCATCCTTCTCAACCCCATTCTCCCGCCTTTCCCCTGTATCCTTTGATGCCCCAACAAATCAAGAACCTTATACTCAAGGATTATATTTGTTATTTTTTGCAACTGCAAAGCACAAAATTAATTGAAAGCAAAAAAATGGAGCTGGGAATAATGTCTTAGTTTGTTTTTACTTCAGTCAAGTCAAATTAAATGAGGCACCCATATCTGATGTGATGCTATGTGGTATACGATTCACATAATCAATTTCCCATAATGAATTAAACAAATAAAGAAATCTTGCTCAAACAGTAGATTTACAATATTACTCAAATATTGCTGGAATATTAGATGCACAACAATGTCTTAAAAGGAAAAAAGCCACTCAGTCTGACCAATCCTTTTCCGTTTTGCCTCCCAGTCTTTTTAGTCAATGTGCAGATTTGCCTCACTTCTCACAAACAGTTGCCTGCTTTGAATTGAATTGACTTTATTTCTTACAGCCTTCACAAACATGAGGAGTAAAAATCTTTATGTTACATCTCCATCTAAATGTGCAATCATAGTAATTTATAATAAATAGAGCAGTCAATGTAATACGGAGTACACTCAAATCAGTGTGAGTTCATCAGTCTGATGGCCTGGTGGAAGAGGCTATCCCAGAGCCTGTTGGTCCTGGCTTTTATGCTGCGGCACCATTTCCTGGATGGTAGCAGCTGGAATAGACTGTGGTTGGGTCCCCAGTGATCCTACAGGCCCTTTTTACACACCTGTCCTTGTAAATGTCCTGAATCATGACAAGTTCACAACTACATATGTGCTGGGCTGTCTGCACCACTCTCTGCAGAATCCTGTGATTAAGGGAGGTACAGTTCCTATACTAGGCAGGAATGCAGCCAGTCAGGGTGCTCTCAATTGTGCCCCTGTAGAAAGTTCTAAAGATTTGCGGCCCCACACCAAACTTCTCAACCATCTGAGGTGAAAGAGGTGCTGATATGCCTTTTTCACCACACAGCTGGTGTGTACAGGCCACGTGAGGTCCTCGGTGATGTGGATGCCGAGGAACTTAAAGCTGTTCACCCTCTCAACCCCAGATCCATTAACATCAACAGGGGTTAGTCCTTCTCCATTCCTCCTGCAATCCACAACCAGCCCCTTTGCTTTTGTGACATTGAGGGAGAGGTTGTTTACTTGACACCACTGTGTCAGAGAACTGATGTTTGGTGTGTTAGTAAGTGAGCATGCTCACTTTTTTTTTGTAATTTATTTTTAATGGCTTTAGCTGTGATGTTACACATCAGAATTGAACCTGAGAATTATTGATGGGCATGGGTCAATAAGAAGTTCACACAACCATAATAGTTCAAAGAAAGAAATCTCAGTTGGATTCAGCATGGATTTAAGATATTGGAATATTTGTTCATTGTCCCAATATTTGCAAATCTAACTGGCATTTACTTTTACTGCAGCACAGTCATTAAATATCATATTAGTCAAACATGCATTTGAACAAAGATCTTAATTCTGAAGTAATTAATTCGTAAGACTGTAAGACCATAAGATATTGGAGCAGAATTAGGCCATTTGGCCCAGTGAGTCTGCTCTATCATTTAATTATCTCTGATTTATATTTCCCTCTCTATTCATTTCACTTGCCTTATCCCCATGATACCCTTACCAATCAAGAAACTACCAACCTCTGCTTTAAATATACCCAATGACTTTGCTTCCATTGAATTTCACTAATTTGCCACCTTCTGGTTAAACAAATTTCTCCTCATCTCTGTTCTAAAGGGACATCTCTCTATTCTGAGGCTCTGCCCTCTGGTTCTAGATTCTCAGACTAATGGAAACAACTTCTCCATGTCTACCCTCAATCAATTAATAAGAAGCTAACAATTAGAAAAATACACATGTTATCATCTTTTTCATGCTAGTTATTTGTATTGCAACTATTTTTCTATCATGTACAAACCATTGCCAACAGATGATAATTGGTTCATGATATCTCCACCCCTTCCACTGTTGGTTGCATTTTGTCAAAAGCATTTGAACCTAAATTGAGTTAGTTGGACTCAGATTTTAATAAACAGATCCATTGTCTGATAATGCATAGCTAAATTGATTGAAATTTAATGTCAGAAATAAATTCAAAGTGAACGTATCAAAAGCCTTAAAATTAGACCTACTGATATCAGCCAATTCCACCCTGGGAAAAAGTCGCTAGCTATACACTCTATCTATGCCTCTTATCATCTTGTACACCTCTATCAATTCATCTCTCATCCTCCTATGCTCTGAAGAGAGAAGCACTAGCTTGCTCAAACTATTTTTATAAACATGCCCTCTAGTCCTGACAACATGCTGGTAAATCACCTCTGCACTCTCTCTAAAGCTTCTGCATCCTTCCTAAAATGAGGTGACAGAACTGAACACAATATTCCAAGTGTGGCTAACCTGGGCTTTATAGAGTTGCAACATTACCTTGCAGCTCTTGAACTCAATCCCTGACAAATGAAGGCCAACATATCATATGTATTCTTAACAACCTTATCAACTTACATGGCAATTTTGAGGGACTTTCGGACATGAAACACAAGATTTCTCTGTTCCTATACACTGCCAAGAATCCTTTCATTATCCTAGTATCCTGGAATCCTTTCATTAGCCTTCAAGTTTGACTTTCCAGAATGAATGACTTCACAGCTTTCTGTGTTGAAAACCATCTGCCACTTCTCAGCCCAGCTCTGCAGCCAGTTGGAATCCTCTCCACTGTACATATGTACAAATCTGTAAGTCTTTGGAAACGTAATAGATCTCCTCAAACTATGGAAGTAGACACCTGGTGTGATTACATTAATGTATTAGGCACAATATAGATCTTTTGAGATGTTGGCACCCATGAACTTAAACCTGCTCACTCTTTTCAGTGCTAACCTCTCAATAAGGACTGCTGTGTATTCCCCTGAGTTCTCATTCCTGAAGTCCACAATCAGTTTCTTGGTCTTGCTGATATTGAATGCAAGGTTGTTTCCGAGACATCTAGCCAATTTATCTTTCTCGATAAGCCAATAAAACCAGAAATTTTATATATATACACACACACACACACACACACACACACACACACACACACACACACACACACACACACACACACACACACACACACACACACACACACACATATACTTACTTACTGCCCGTTACACCGCTGCCATTTAGGGCAGCAATATAGACCCTCACTGTCTGGTGGTGTACAGGGTTTACTTCATCATGTCAGTAGCTTCCTCTTGGTTTTCATTACTGCCAGTCATGCAAGTTCTGGGTGGAGAATCAGGAATACCATCTCACACAGATGGAGAAGAATTCTTCATTGTTGTTTTACTAGTTAGTTGTTAGCCCTGAGTTGAAGTGTGTGTGTGTGTGTGTGTGTGTGTGTGTGTGTGTGTGTGTAATTCTACAAGAAATTAACCATCAATGAAACCTCGCATATGAGCAAAAATCTGCAAGAGGTCATCGAAAAGCAAATTCTCCACTCTAGTTGATGTTTGCACTGTAAGTTGGCCTAGATCATCACTGAGTAACAGTGAATAACTAAGAATGGATATTCAAAGCACTTCCTTGGCAGTTCTACTGCATTTCTCTGAAGTAGGAGATGAAGGAAACCTCAAAGAAAATATCTCTTTAATCTTCCTGCTCGAAGATTTAGGTATGTTTTGTTTCTGCTATTTTGTTTGGCATCTCTGTCTGGCATCTGGCAGGAAGTTCTTCCAAAGTATTATTTTTAATTTTGGAAAAATTAAGCTCACTCAGCGTGTGTTTGTTTATTCATGTACCAAATCAAATACCAGAGTTGGCTTCTGTGGATTTTGTTCCATCAGCAAAACTGACCTGCTGTTGATTTCCTTTTTGTTTCCATGTCATTTACATAGACTCAAAGAAATGGCTCTTTAAGCATCGGTTCTCACGATTCTTGCATGAAATCTCTTCTGCAACCTAATATGATCTGTCTTAAATGTATTATGATTGAAAATGTTAAGTAGTTTGCCCTGCAGTGACTCACAACTATCCTACATTTAAGTTATTACTGTGTAATTATCATAACTGCCTGCTCGTTACTGTTTTGTCAGTAAATGGTCAAGGGAGAAAAAACTTGAAGAACCTTTGAGTTTAATAATTCAGAGACTGATCTTTTGAACTCTCACAAATGCTCCTTTGAATATAACTTTCTGCTTTGTATGTTTCTGTGAAGCCGTAAATGACTTCCTATTGCTTATCCTATTCTACCATTCACTCACTTTTGTTACCATGTATGGAGCAGGTAGGATAAAATGTCAAACAAAATGAAAATTGGTTGCCATGGCAGCACAGTAGTTAACATGATGTTATTACATCTGGAGGTGTCAGAGTTCAATGTTCAATTCTGACACTGTCTGTAAGGAGTTTGTACATTCTCCCCAGGAACGCGTGGGTTTCCTCCAGATGCTCCAGTTTCCTCTCACAGTCCAAAGACATCCTTCCCATGACTCAAGTACCTTTAACGTTGTTAGGATCAGGAAGAGCGGGAACTGAAGTAGGGCTTTAGGCCCTTGAATGCTATTCAGCAAATGTCCAAATGTGTAAGGACAAGATTTATCTCTGATAAACTCATAAACCACCGGTACTCAATAATTTGAAGAGTGTGTAAAGGTTTGAAAGGGGGTTGGGCGGCCGCTGATGCTAGATATAATAGAACATAGAACTACAGCAGAGTGCAGGCCTTTTGGCCAACAAAGCTGTGCTGACCTTTTAATCTACTCTAAGATTAACACTTCCCTTGTACATTGCTCTCACTTTTTCTACCATCCATATACCTATCTAATGTCCCTAGCTTATCTGCCTCTACCACCACCTCTGGCAGTGCATCCTACACACCCACCCCAAACATTATCGATACTCTTCAAAGACTGTCTGCCTGGCGACCGTGGTCACATATCCAGGACTTGTGATATACACCAGCAACCCATACAACCATCCACCACCTGTTGCCATGGTTTCATGTGACTCTGATCAGGGGGCTAATCAGGTGCTAAACTTTGCCCAAGGATGACCTGCAGGCTAGCAGTGGGAACGAGAGCCTTACTCTTCCTTTGGGGGGAGACATATCGCCACTCCGCCACCCATTACCTTTGACATCCCGCCACATAGGTTCCTCCAATCACCTTGCATTACACCGGCACGATACACTGTCTTCCAGACAAGCAAGAACAATTGCCTTAACAAGGATCCATTTCAATATATGCCATTACAGCAATATATGCTTCAAATCATAGAATTCATGTTTATGTGTATGCTAATGCAATCAGGAAACATTGTTATATTGTCTGTGCTCTTATTTCTGTGATATGGAAGCAATTTGAATTATCTGTACTGAAAAAAATATAGGTAATTAGTACTACAATACAGAACTTATTAACAGACAGGTTGGTTGGTATGCAAATATAGTCAGTAATTATAAACTATTCTACAGCTTACACTGCCAATATCTGATTTGTTTCAATTACTTATACTTATTTATTGATTATTTATAGAAGTACAGCCTGGAATAGGCTCTTCTGGCCCTTCGAATTGTGCTGCCCAGCAACTCCGTATTTAACACTAGTCTATTGTTGAGGTATGTCAGAATACAGATGAAAGCAGAATGATACAGCAGGAAGTTGGTAGATTTATTGAGTAGGCGAAGCTGGAGAAAATGGAATTAGAACATGAGGAAGTATGAATTTGTTTATGATGGATCCTAGAAAGTCAAACCTTCCTTTGTGTGATGTGAAAGTTAAGAAGACAAGAAATCTGTTTTGCCTTTTGAGTCTGCTCCACCATTTGATAATGGCTGATTTATTATCCCTCTCTACCCCATCCTTCTTTGTCACTCCAGAGAAAACAACCTAAACTTGTGCAATCTGTGATCAGGAGACACAATTCCATGGATGAACGTTTGGAGATAGTAATCACAACTGCCTGACCTTAGCATAGCCATGTACTCACTTGCCCAGAGACTGCAGAAGCCCATTAAGAGGATACCTAACAATTATTCTGCCTAGCTCCTTTGACCTGCACATCCCATCTATGTCCTAATCCAAATGTGGAAATTGAACCCACGTCCATCACTTCGGCTGGAAGTATAGAATGAGCTGCCAGCAGATGTGGTGGGTACTGATTTAGTTGTAACATTTTAAGAACAGTTTGGACATGTAAATGGACAGGAGGAGTGTGATGGGCTGTGGGTAGATGGGACAAAGTAGAATAACAACTCAACAGACGAAATGGGCTATAGGGATTGTTTCTGTGTTGTAGTGCTCTATATATACTTACATACAGGGGAGATAATACATTTTAAACACAAAAAAAAACATGTATCAGGAACATATAAGTCATCTACAGAGGGAAATGGACAACCTGCTTTTCAGGTCAGGACCCTTCATCTGACTGTCCAAATAATAGGTCTTGACTCAAAATGTCAAATGTCCATTTCCTTCAGAGATGATACATGACCTGCTGAATTCCTCCTGTAATTTGTTTTTTGCTTTAATATTCTGGTCCACACATTTAAGCACTGATTTCTTTCTTTCTTTCTTTTTCAATCTTTTTATTAAATTTCATATATAAAAAAAAACAACACAAAATAATGAATAGATTACAGATTCAATAAACTTGAGATTACATTAGTAATAGGATAATAATATCCTATTAAAACATCCATCAACAAAAGGTACATAAATCAATCAAGTCTATATAAATATATATGAAAAACAAAAATAATCGTCAAAAAAAGAAAAAAAAAATTGAAATTATATATGAGAAAAAATATATAATGAAAAAAAATACTAAACTAAAACTAACATGGGCAATAATAGCACTTTATAAATATATAAAGGTGTCAAGAAAAGAACTCCAGAACTCCATACCTGAACAAGTATAAGTAGAGAAAAGGATCTGAAATAAGCCAAATTAATTCATATGAAAGTGTCGAATAAATGGTCCCCAGGTTTCTTCAAATTTAATTGAAGAATCAAAGATAGTGCTTCTGATTTTTTCCAAACTCAGATAAGAAATAGTTTGGGAGAACCACTGAAATGTAGTAGGAGGATTTACTTCTTTCCAGTTTTGTAATATAGACCTTCTGGCAATTAATGTTACAAAGGCAATCATTCGTCTGATTGAAGGGGAAAGCTGATTGCCATCTTCATTTGGTATACCGAAAATTGCAGTAATAAAATGGGGTTGTAAATCGATATTCCATACTGAGGAAATGACATCAAAAGTGTCCTTCCAATAGTTATGTAAAGTGGGACATGTCCAAAACATGTGAGTCAATGAAGCCACTTCTAAGTGACATCTGTCACATTGAGGATTAATATGCGAATAAAATCGGGCAAGTTTATCTTTAGACATATAAGCTCTATGTACAATTTTAAATTGTATTAAAGCATGTTTAGCACAAATAGAGGAGGAATTAACCATTTGTAAAATTTTTTCCCATTTATCTGTTGATATATTACATCGAAGTTCTTTTTCCCATTCTTGTCTAATTCTATCCGATATTTCTGGCTGTATCTTCATAATCATGTTATAAATAAAAGCTACTAATCCCTTCTGACAAGGATTAAAAGTAAAAATCAAATCTGAAAAATCCGATGGAGTTGAATTAGGAAAAGATGGAAGAATTTTATGTAAGAAATTTCTAATTTGTAAGTATCTAAAAAAATTAGATTTAGGTAATTCAAATTTGTTGGATAGTTGATCAAAAGACATCAAAGTACCTTCAAAAAAAAGATCACGAAAACATTTTATACCTTTCCTTTTCCATATACTAAAAGCTTGATCTGTCAATGAAGGTTTGAAAAAAAAATTACATAAAATAGGGCTGTCCAGAGCAAAGTTTTTCAGATTAAAGAATTTGCGAAATTGAAACCAAATTCGTAGTGTATGTTTAACAACAGGGTTAGATATCTGTTTATTGAATTTGGCTAAATCAATAGGAAGAAAAGAACCAAGAACGGAAAATATAGAATATCCCTTAACCTCACTACATTCCAAATTTACCCACTGTGGGCACACAGGTGAATCCAAATCTAGTTTCCAGTACATTAGGTTACGAATATTATTCGCCCAATAATAAAATCTAAAGTTAGGTAAAGCTAGACCACCATCTTTTTTAGACTTTTGTAATTGCCTTTTGCTTAACCTAGGATTTTTATTTTGCCAAACAAATGAGGAAATCTTTGAATCAATATTATCAAAAAAAGATTTAGGAATAAAAATTGGTAAAGCTTGGAATAAATATAAAAATTTCGGTAAAATCATCATTTTAATAGCATTAATCCGACCAACTAATGATAAAAATAAGGGAGACCATCTAGTAGTAAGTTGCTGAATTTGATGAAGCATAGGTAAAAAATTCAGTCCAAATAAATCTTTATATTTCTTGGTGATTTTTATACCTAAATAGATAAAGTTATCAGTAACAACTTTAAATGGCATCCTATCACTCAATAAAGTTTGCGCGTTTAAAGGGAATAACTCACTCTTATCTAAGTTTAACTTATAACCAGAAAAACTACCAAATTGAGCCAACAAGGATAAAATAGCAGGAATAGACCTACTAGGATTAGAAATATATAACAACAAATCATCAGCATAAAGCGATAATTTGTATAACTTCTCATTACGGGTAATACCAAAAATATTAGGAGACTCACGAATAGCAATAGCTAAAGGTTCTAATGCAATATTAAATAATAAAGGACTTAAAGGACAACCTTGTCTCGTACCACGAGATAATTGAAAAAAAGAGGATCTATAATTATTTGTAAGAACAGAAGCAACAGGTTTATAATATATTAATTTAATCCATGATATAAAATTAGGACTAAAATTAAAGTTTCTCAATGCATTAAATAAATATGTCCATTCAACTCTATCAAAGGCTTTTTCAGCATCTAATGAGATAACACATTCTGGAGTTGTAGGTGATGAAGTATAAATTATGTTAATCAATTTTCTAATATTAAAAAAGGAATATCGATTCCTAATAAAACCAGTTTGATCTTCTGAAATAATCTGTGGTAATACCTTTTCTAATCTAATGGCTAAAATTTTTGTAAGAATCTTAGAGTCTACATTTAATAATGATATAGGGCGATAAGATGCACATAAGGTAGGATCTTTATCTTTTTTAAGAATTAAAGAGATAGTAGCTTCATAAAACGATTGAGGTAATCTCTTCTTAACAAACGCATCATTAAAGATTTCACATAGCCAAGGAGAAAGCAATAAAGAAAAAGTTTTAAAAAATTCTACAATAAAACCATCAGGACCAGGAGCTTTCCCTGAATTCATTGATGAGATAGCCTCTCTTATTTCATCCATAGAAATAGGAGCATCAAGCAAGCTACAATCTTCATCTATCAGTTTAGAAATATTCAAATTATTAAAAAAATTATCCATCGTAAACCGGTCACCGTCAAATTCTGATTGATATAAAGATTTATAAAAATCTTGAAAAGTGTTATTGATTTCTTTATAATCAGTAGTTAAATTACCGTCTTGTTTACGAATTTTAATAATTTGTCGCTTAGTCGAAATAGCTTTTAATTGATTAGCTAACAATTTACCAGTTCGATCACTATGAATATAAAATTGAGCCCTAGTCTTAATTAATTGATTCTCAATTGAAGAAGATAATAATAAACTATGTTCCATTTGAAGCTCAACTCTCTTCTTATAAAGTTCTTTGGTAGGAGTAACGGAATAAATCTTATCAATTTCTTTAATTTTATCCACCAATAAAGCTATATCTGAATATCTTTGTTTTCTTTTACCAGCGGAATATGAAATAATTTGTCCACGAATAAAAGCCTTGAAAGAGTCCCAAAGTATTCCTTTATCAATCTCTTCATTATAGTTTGTTGAAAAAAATAAGTCAATTTGTTGTTTTATGAAGGTAATAAATTCTGGATCTTGAAGTAAAGTAGCATTAAGTCTCCAAGATCTAGTATTGATAGAAGAATCCGAAATCTTGATAGATAACTTCAAAGGCGCATGATCCGAAATAGCAATAGAATCGTATTTACAATCAATAACATCTGTTAATAAACGATGATCAATAAGAAAGTAATCAATTCTAGAATAACTATGATATACATGTGAAAAAAATGAAAATTCTTTACCTTTAGGGTTCAAAAACCGCCATATTTCAGTAATTCCAGAATCAACCATAAAAGAATTAATAAGTAAAGCTGATCTATTCGGAAGAGTTCGAATAGGTTTAGATCTATCCATCGAAGGATTCAAACAACAATTAAAGTCTCCACCCATAATCAACATATATTCATTCAAATTAGGAAGAGAAGTAAATAAACGTTTAAAAAATTCAGGACAATCAAAGTTTGGAGCATAAATATTAACTAAAACAACTTTCCGATTAAAAAGTGAACCAATTATCAACAAAAATCTACCCTGTGGATCAGAAATAATTTCATAATGTGTAAACGAAATTGAGGCGTCTATAAAAATAGACACACCCCTAATTTTAGCGGTACAATTTGAGTGAAATTGTTGACCTTTCCAGAACCTAAAAAAACGTTGATTATCCTCCCTCCTAATGTGGGTCTCCTGTGCAAAAATAATATTAGCGTTCAATCTATGGAATACTTTAAATATTTTTTTACGTTTAATCGGATGATTTAAACCATTAGTATTCCACGAGATAAAGTTAATAGATTTATCCATCATACCAATATTAATTGTGTGTATCATAAAAGGTTAAAAAGACACATAACCCACAATTTAGGAAGAAGGAAAATTGATTCAGGAGCAACCGGAGATCCTGACACCTCAACAATATTAACAATTTAAAGTCAGCCCATAAACTAAAAGCAAAAAAATAAAAAGCAAAAGCATGAAAAAAGATCCCTCCCCCCTCCCCCCACCCTTTGAAAGAAAGCCAAGCGGCAGGCGCATAAACTAATACTAATATTACCCCCATTTCAAGATGGCAGCTCCATAAGAAAATTTTTTAAGAAAAAACTATATAACACCCCAATTAAAATATAGAGTTGCAAAAAAAAAAATATATATATATATATATACCTACATATATATATATATATATATATATATATATATACACATACACATACACACCCATATCAGACAAATCAAAAAAAAAACTAAAATAGTAAAACCAGAAAGATCATTAATAAAAAAAAAATGCACATTAAAGTTTAAAAATGTGATACACCTTTAAAAAAGAAATTCCATATTCAGATACAAAGATGACGTTTCACAAGCCAAGACTTATGGGAAGAAGAAACGACATTTTGAGAAAGCCATATTACAAAATATGAATATAAATTCAGCAATCTAATAAGAAAATATAGTAAAAAAGTTATCAAAATAGAATTTTTTTTTAAAAAAAAGATTTAATAGACACTACAACATATTTAAAAAAAAAACTAAAGAAAAAGAATTCAAAACCTTTGTTCCATTTCTAAATACAGGCAAGCAAATAAACGCTTATAAAAAGTAAAGACTTATGGGAAGAAGAAACGACATTTTGAAAAAAAAATAATTCATTATTACAAAATACAAACGTATATAAAAAAAGGATATTATAAAAATTAAAACAGCATCTATAAGCAATAATAATAGTAGTAAAAAAAAAGACCCAGACCCATAGTTCAAAATAAGAAGTTATAACCCAACTTCCAGGGTTAAAACTTAAAATGAAATAACATCCTCTCTCCAAAAAAAAATCTTCAATGTAACTCATAGTTCAAGTTGCACTAGAGGATCGATATTCTTCAACAAATTTCTTCGCTTCTTCAGGAGTGATAAAAAAGTGTAAACTGTTGTCGGGCAGCACCATTCTAAGCTTCGCTGGATACATTAAAGCTTGTTTAAATCCAATCGAATGAATCTCTGCCATCACTGGTTTAAAAGCGATCCTGGCTTTCATTACTTCATACGAGTAGTCTTCAACTATTCGAAATGAATAATTTCTGTAGGAGATCATACCTTTTTTACGAGCTAATCGAATTAGAAGCTCTTTCTCACGAGGATAATGAAGGCGAACAATCACCGCTCGTGGTTTATCAGACACAGACGAAAGCCTCGCAACTCTATGAGCGCGGTCAATAACAGGTTCATTTTTCAAACCTTCACCACCGAAAATTTCCCACAGTAATTTAGAGAAAAATTCAGTTAAATCACCGGACTCAACTTTTTCGGGAATTCCGACGATGCGCAAATTCTGTCTGCGAGAACGATTTTCAAGATCAGTAATTTTAAACTTGTACTGATCTAAAGTTTTAGCAGTCGACTCTATCTTCTTCTCTAACACTTCAATTGTACGTGCTTTTTCACAAATTGATTGTTCAAGAGTCGTGATCTTATTTCCATGCTGTTGAACCTCTAACGCCTGCGACTGAAACTTAGTTTCAAGCGATTTAACAACTCCTTCAAGATCGGATATTTTCGAAGTAATCCTCCTTTCCAAACTTAACAGTTTACTGTCCAATTTACCTTCTAGTCTGCCTTCCAGAGCCGCAAATTTAGCATCCAGTTTATTGTCCAATTTACTTTCCATAGCCGCAAATTTAACATCCAGTTTAGTGTCCAAAAGACCAACAATTGCGTCGATGGATACAGGATCCTTAGCCGATTTCTTACTTGTAGCCATTTTAGGTTTGACAAGATTAGATCAACTATTATTTTAGGAAAAAAGGGTCAATCAAAGGTAGCAACTCATATGATTAAGTTCGAAAAGGTCTAATTAAAGGGTGATTATAGTTAAAAAAATAAAGAGCGCCTAAAAGGCAGATGCTTACGTCGCCATCTTGAAACTCCACCCCCTCACTGATTTCTATTGTTATGACTGTAAGATGGAGATAATATTCCAAATTTTAGTCATGCCTTTGATGTACACATGGACACAGTTCTGTTCATTTTACCCACTGCATTAGATTCAGGGCCTGAATTTATGACCTGGTATCAATGTTAACAAGATTTGGATATGGAAAGTTCTGTGCCAACTCTAAAGTGAAGTATGGTTTGAAGATTCTTGTAGGCCCACTAGCAAAAGTCTGAATAGTGTGAAAGAGCAACAAACAGCATAAATGAATATTTATTTATTTTAGCTATTAAGATACAGCACAGAATAGGCCCTTCCAGCCCATGGAGTTGTGCTGCCCAGCAACCCTCGATTTAATCCTAGTCATGTCATGGGACAATTTACAATGACCAATTAACCAACCAAATGGTACATCTTTGGACTGTGGGAGGAGACCAGAGCACCCAGAGGAAACCGACTTGGTCACGGGGAGAATGTGCAAAATCCCTACTGGCAACAGCGGGAATTGAGCCTGGGTTGCTGGTATTATAAAACGTTGTGCTAACCCACTATGCTACCATACCACCATTTGAGTTAATTCAAAACTCAAGCCCACCAGTGTCCCCTTATGATGTGACGATTTAAAATGGAGATGAGAAACACCATCAGAGTCGGGCTCGAGGTCACCAGGTAAGCAGAAGTTTCTATCTGAAATTAGTTTATACAGTTCTGTGCTGAAAACAGGACATCTGGAAAGATAAGTAGAATCATAACTAGAATCAGTTTTATTCTCACTGACACGTCATCAAATTTGTTGTTTTGTGACAGCAGTCCAGTGCCGGACAAAAAAGTTATTATAATTAACAATAAATAAATAGATAGATATATAGAGCGTGCAAATGAGGAATAGCGAGGTATTGTTCATGTGTTATTGTGCTGTTCAGCAATCTAATGGCAGAGGTTCCTGTTATCTTGTTATTTTCCTTTGGGTAAAGACGTTATGATCAAAATCGGGTTTATAACATCTGACATATGTTGTGAAATTTGTTGTTTTGTAGCCGCATGACATATAAATTACAATAAGTTTCAAAAAGAAAAGTGCAAAGGAAAAAGAGCAAGGTAGATAACAGAGATAAATAATAGTTGTCCTTAATGTAATATTTTGTTGCGGCACCAGAGGCAGACTTGGAGCAACGGCTACAATAATCTTGTACCTACTGCAGGTTAGGTGAACACTGGATTTGTTTGTCTGTGGTTGCTTGAGGTACAACAATCTGGGTGCAAAGCATTGAAACCTACCTTCAGGCAGTCACTATCGGCGGGAACTTGCTGTTTCTTGACCAGCAGCTGCTCTGGGTAAAGTAGGGTTTGAATCACATCAGAGAGTGTGGATATTGGTTATAAATGGGCTACAGCCTTCCCTGTGATCGAGGACATCATTAAGAGTGAAAGGTTAGATGTACATAACCTACAGTGAAATGTGCTTTTTGCATCAATGGCCAGTACCTTTGGAGCAGGTATTGCCAGGCTTCCAGCACCAACATAGCATGCCCACAACTTTTATTTATTGTTTTATTTATTTATTATGATACATCATGGAATAGGCCCTTCCAGTCCTTAAGGCTGTGTCACCCAGCAACTTTCGACTTAACCCTAGCCTAATCACGGCAATTTACAATGACCGAATAACCTTCCAACCTACCATGTCTTTGGACTGTGGGAGGAAACCAGAGCACCCAGAGGAAACCCATGCATTCACGGGGAGAACGTACAAATTCCTTACAGTCCGAAACCCCGATCTTACAGCCAGTGCTGTGAAGTGTTACATTACCCACTACACTCACCATCTGTGACATGTCCTCTTCTCATTATTACCATGAGGGGGGAGGTACAAGAACCTGAAGACCCATGCTTAATGTTTCAGGAACAATTTCTTCCCACTGCCATCAGATTTCTGTGCCATCCAGGAACTCATGAATATTACCTCACTATTCCGTTTCTGCCCTACTTCAATAATTATTGTAATTTACTGTAATTTTTATGTATTGCACTGTACTGTTGTCTCTGAACAACACATTTCACAACATTTGGCAGTGATAATAAACATGATTCTGAGTCTCATTTCTGTGATCTTTAATTTAATAGCATCCTGACGAAACTGCTCTGTGGGTTGCAAAGAAATGGCAGGTCTAGTGTTAAATTTTACTGCATTCATCCTACCTGGCCAAATGGCAAAATTTGACCCTTGCTTTAGCTCTCGCTAACAACACCAATAAGCTGGCTGGTGGTGTAGTGGCACCTGCACCAGACTTCGAGGCAAGAAGTCCTGGGTTTGAATCTGGCCGGCTCCTTACACACTTTCCATCCATGATGGATTGAGCATGGAGCTAGCAACTCAGCCTCATATAAATCAGACAAAAATGCTAAAGAAACGGCAAGGTTGCAGCTCGATGCGCCACAAAGTGTGTAAAGGGGAAACAACAACAGCATCAGTGGTAGATTTAGAGTCATAGAACACTATAGCATGGAAACAGACGCTTCGGCCCAGCTATTCTGTGCTGAACTATTAATCTGCCCAATCTCATCAGCCTGCACCTGGATCATAGTTCTGCAACACACACAAAATGCTGCAGGAACTCAGTAGGTCAGGCAGCATCAATGGAAATGAATAAACAGTCAATGTTTTGGCTGAGACCCTTGTTCAGGAAGTACTGAATCATTGACTGTTTAGTCATTTCCATAGATGCTGCTTGACCTGCTGAGTTTCTCCAGCAGTTTGTGTGTGTTGCTTTGGATTTCCAACATCTGCACAATTTCTTGTGTGAGTAGTTCTGCATTCTCCTCCCCTTCATGTACCTACACAAATCTCTGAAGTGTTAAAATTGAAACTGTATCCACCACTGGCTGGCAGTTCATTCCACACACTCGCCATCCTCTGAGTGAAGAAGTTCTCCCTCATGTTTTCCTTAAACATTTCACCTTTCACCCTTAACCCTTGACCTCTAGTTCTGGACTCACCCAAGCTTCATGGAAAAAGACCTGCTTGCATTTACCCTATCTATACCACCCATAACTTTTGCATACCTCTATCAAATACCTTGTCATTCTCCTACTCTCTAATAAAGTTCTAACCTATTCAACCCTTCCCTATAACTCAAGTTCTCAAGTCCTGGCAATATGCTTGTATATTTTTTCTGGACTCTTTGAATCTTTCCTGTAGATAGGTGACCAGAACCATACACGATGCCCCGAACTAGGCCTCACCAACATCTTAAACAATTCCATCATAACATCCCAACACCTGTACTCAATATTTTGTTCAATTGCTTGGTGAGTACACACTATCTTCGTTATATGTGGGGGATACATTCCTCGCAGTTGACACCTAATGTGAAATTGCATAATGTGACTAATCATTTAAATGGAGAAAATAGGAATGCATTCTGGAGGGCTTCCTAATTATGTTTTATCTGTAATTTATTCACATACCAATACGACACAAAAGCAGTACCACAAGGCAACATTCATATTATATTTCATCATTTAAGGTAATATTCAATGTAATAAATCATAGAAAGTTAACATACTAGCGTGTACAGTACTTACCAACAGTGGCAGGTGTGTTCACTCCGGGAGATGAGTGGTTCTTGTGGTGTCGGGCAGCTTTACGTGGATGAGGTGGATGGTTGTGTGTCATCAGGATCATCGAGGACTGCAAGGGGTGAAGGAAGACTCACAGAACTCTCACAGACCTGACCTCTTTCCAGGATTCATCAATGTTGTTGATGGCATGTCTGATGTTGAAGGACTTCCACCATTCCCTCACCGTTGGTAAACTCCCAGGATTTTCAAAATTGTCTGTTGTTGCAGCATCGGAGAGATAGTTTGCCATAAAAAATACACCTTGGTAGAGTGGTTGAATCAGTGATGTTGTGTCAGGTGGCAGGAAACGCACTGTTATGTTAAGATGAAGGCTGTCCAAATGTCCAGGATGGGCTGGCACATTGTCAAGCAACAAAAGAACTTTAAAGGCAAGATTCTGTTCCCAGCAGTAGTGTTCAGCCTCAACAGCAAAATGATTAGCAAACCAATCTTCAAAGTGACCCATGCTTTCTTGTTAATTGCACAGTGGACAGGAAGCATATTCTTACTCAAACCCTTAAGAGCACCGGGGTTTAGTGAATGGTAAACTAAGAAAGGCTTCAATTTACAGACTCCTTCAGCATTAGAGCACATAAGCAAAGTCAGCCTATCCTTTGCTGCCTTGAAACCTGATGCAGATTTTTCATCCTTACTTATGTAAGTGCATTTTGGCATATGCTTCCAAAAAAGCCCGGTCTCGTCTGACGCCACCCTGTTTATAATTTCCAACTTTTTTTCAAGTGTTAAAGCGGTTCTCTGCCACTTGGCTGATGGCCCAGGACTTGACATCGGGCACTTAGGAGGCATAGTTAAATATTTCAGGCACAAAATCACTGCACCATAGGTAAAAACAACAAAAGTTTAAGAGCACAAGATCGCACATTCACACGTTGCCAAAACCAATGCAAGACTGGCGGGAGTGAGACTGTGAGGCGTGCGCACATGACTTGTATTGGCGGGGAAGCAGGGCTTCTCATCCCAACAGTGAGACTGTGAGATGTGTGCATGTGACTTGTAATGGCGGGAAAGCAGTGCTCCTTGCATAACTGTGAATCCACATAGTCTGAAGACACATGTAACGAGGATAGGGTGTATATTCAAAAGAACTATATGGGTAAGTATCTATAGTACAATGGAAAGTCCATGAGTAATTACTTGTCACTAATAGGACTACTCCATAAAATTGCTTACTTGCTAAGGATAGAAATGATTTAAGAGTCATGCCACAGCATAACACTGAATTCAAGCTCTGCGATCTGAACACCCTTTAATGCAGTGGTTCCCAACCTTTTCTATGCCCCACACCCCTAGGAAATGTTTGATTAATGTTCGCACCCCCTACAAAAGTAATATCACATTTGAAGATGAAGGTCTAATTTCTAATTTTTGAACCACAAATTGAACCACATACAATACTATGGGTGAACAAATTGAACTTAAAAAAAATAAGCTTTTAACTCAGTGCATAAAATGCAAATATAAATTGAGCAATTAGATTCTAATTTATTCAGAAAAAAATTGTAAACAGTAAATTGATGAGGCTGCTCAACTCTGAGGTGTAACTTCCCAGGTAACACTGATGAGACTCCTCAACGCTGACTCGGGCAGCGGGAGACTGGAGTGAGTTTACGTCTCTCTTGACTCGGACAGCAGGAGACTGGAGTGTGCTTGGGACAAACGTTACTACCACTTCTCAAGGCACACTGGTAGCTGGCTGAGTGATGACTCGTGACTCGTCACTCAAGGTCACAAGCCACTCTTTGTCGCGCCCGCTGAAATTCCATCTCGCACCCCCTGGGGGTGCGGGCACCCCAGGTTGGGGACCCCTGCTTTAATGGAACTGTATTAATTGCACACATTATTCATTACAACACCATTTACAATAGATGAATATTCCAATGCTTCCTGCAGAACATATTTGTACTTACAGTGGGTGGCATTTTGGAAATATGTTCAGTTTAATAACACAAAGAATAAAGCCCTCAATCATACAGTGCTGGTGTCACAAAACAGCATGAGCTCGGCAATTTTCTTTCCAGCTCTTCTGAAAGAGATTAGAATAATTAAAGTCTTGTTAGTTTCTGCTAAATTTGCTGTGAATAACATGGAAACTCTTTGAGAGAACATAACCCTCAGGATCTTTACTTAAATTAACAATTTGTATGAATATTTATTTCAGCAGATCGTTTTGCTGTAATATTCAAGTAACTGCGAAATTAAAGCTGCTCCAGATATGTATTTTCTTGGTTGATCCTACTTTAGAAAATAAATTTATTAGTACACTCTGTGCCCACTTTACTAGTAACTGCTGTAACTAATAACGCGGCCACTGCATGCATGTGCATGGTCTTCTGCTGCAGCTTGAAGAACGTTGTCTACTTCAAGGTTCAATGTACAGCTTATCTGCACACCACTGTTGTAACATGTGATTATTTGGGTTACCACCTCCTTTCTGTCAGCTTGAACCAGTCTGGCTATTCTCATCTGACCTCTCTCTTTAACAACCATTTTTACCCACAGAACTGTTGCTCACTGGATGTATTTTATTTTTCACACAGTTGTCTTTAATCTACAGAGACTGTTGTGTGTGAATATTCCAAGAGATCAGCATTTTCTGAGATACCACCCCATCTGGCACCATGTCAGTCACATTTCTTCCCCATTCTGATGTTTGGTCTATACAACTGACCCCCTTGACCATATCTGTATGCTTTTGTGCATAGAGTTGCTGCCACATGATTGGCTGACTAGATATTTGCATTTATGAGCAGGTGTACAGGTGTAACTAATTGAGTGGCCAATGAGTATATTTCCAAATTCAGGAGCTCTGAGAAGGGCTGTGTGAGTTCTCATAGCACTGACCTGCTTCTCATAGTGCGTGGGGAAAATCGTGAATATTTTGAATATTTTATTACATTGTAATTGTAAATTAGATATCATGATTTTCCAAGTTGATTGCCTAAGAGTCTAAAGATCAATTGGAGCAAGTTTGGGAGAAATTCTGATTTTTAAAAGTACGATCACTTATGCTTAACTTTTCTATTTTATATCTCTGTGGAAGGTTTAATAGCCTACTTTTATGTTATTCAAAAACACAAGAGATTCTGCAGATGCTGGAAATCCAGAGCAACACACAAACTGCTGAAGGAGCTCAGCAGGTTAGGCGTCATTTATGGAAATCAGTAAAGAGTTGAGGCTTCAGGCTGATACTCTTCATCAGTACTGGAAAGGAAGGTAGAAGATACCAAAATAAAAAGGTGGGGAGAAGGGAAAGGAGGACAAGCTAGAAGGTGACAGATTGAAGCCAGGTAGGGTGGGAAAGGCAAAGGATGGAAAAAAAAGGAATCTGATAGGAGAGGAGAGTGGACCAAGGAGAAAGGGAAGAAGGAGGGGCACCAGGAGAGGTGCTAAGCAGGTGAGGAGAAGAGGTGAGAGGCTAGAGTTGGAATAGAAGGAGAGGGAATGTGTAGCAGAAAAAAGAGAAAAAGTACAGGAAGGAGAAATCAATGCTCATGCCTTCAGCTTAAAAGCTACCTCGATGGGATGTGAGATGTTGCTCCTCTAACCTGAGTGTGCCCTCATCACAGCAGATGAGGAGACCATGAACCAACATGTCAGATCAAGAATAGGGATAGGAATTAAAATAATTGGCCTCTGAGAAATTCCACTTCAGACAGATGGAGCAAAGGTTCTCGACATAGTTGTCCTCCAGTTTATGTTGCGTCTCAGCATTACTTCAGGAGCACAGGATAAAATGGGACACCCCAACAGATTCTCAGATGAAGTGTTGCCTTGCTGGGATAGAGGAGGTGAATGGGCAGGTGTAGCATTTCTCTCGTTTGCAGGGATTAGTCAGGAGGGATGAATGGACAAAGGAATCACAGAGGCAATACCCCCTGCAGAAAGCAGAGAGTTGTCAGGGGGAGATAAAGATGTGTTTGGTGGTAAGATCTCTTTGAAGATGGTGGAAGTTGTGAATGTTGTGTTGGATATGGAGCCTCATGGAGGTGAGGACAAGAGGAACTCTATCCCTCTTAAGGTGAGCACAAATGTCCAAGAAATGGAGGAGATGTGGGTGAGGGCAGCATCAGTGGTGGAGGAAACAAAACCCCATTCTTTGAAGGAGGACATCGCTGATGACCTGGAAAGGAAGCCTCATCCTGGGAACAGATGCAGTAGAGACTATGTACTGGGAAAAGGGAATAGTATTTTTATAGAAGATAGGGTGGGAATTGGTAAGTTTATAAATTATGTTGATAGTTTGTCTGCAGAGATGGAGATAGAGAGAGGCACAGTGGGGGAGCTGTGTGGCCTCAGTCATGCCGAGAACTAGGCCTCAAGCCACAGTGTCATCCTTCTACAGCTGCCTGGAGAGTTATGCACTCCACCAGAGGTGGTTTGGTACGGTGAGTAAGCTGGAGTTGGTGCTGCCCCCCAGTGTTCACTTGGTAGAAGACAAGCTGTATTGTGCTTGACTGCAGACTGCTGCAACATTGACGGACTCAGGGTCATGGACTATATTTTTTGTGTGACTATTTTACTAATATATGTGCTTGCTACCTTATATGTGCCTTCCACTGTGTGTGTGTATGTTCTGTACCTTGGCCCCGGAGTAATACTGCTTTGTTTGGCTGTATTCATGTATGGTTGAGTGACAATTAAACTTGAACGTGAACTTGAAAGGGGAGTGAGGTGCCAAAAATGGACCGTGGATTTAAGGGCAGGGAGAAAGTTTGAGGTAAAGTTGAGGAAATTGAGGTGCTCAGCACGGGAGCATGAAGCAACACCTTTGCAGCCATCAGTGTAGTACAGAAGGAGATGAGGGCCATTACGAGGGAAGGCTTGGAATATGGACAGTTCCATGCAGTTAACCAAACCGCAGGCGCAGTTGGGGCCCATGTGGGCACCATTACGATCTCTTGAAGTGGAAGGAGTCGAAGGAGAAATTGTTGAGGGTGAGGACCAGTCCTGCCAGACGGATGAGGGTGCTGGTGGAGGGGAAACTGGTTGGGTTTTGCTTGGATGTTATGCTCTTGTATTGCCTATGGAAATTCATAAACATAATTAAGATGATTAAAACTAACTGAAATTTTCTGCAACATCTGGATAAAGAATGGAAATGCTGGAAATCTGAAACAAGCAGAAAATGCTACCAACATTCACCAGGTCCATCAGCTTACATGAAGAGATAGATAATTAACCTGTGTGTCCTGTAGCCTTTTATCAGAAATGAGAAAGTGAGAGGAAAAGCCTGTTTCAAGTACAGAGAGGGTTGGAGTGGCAGATACAGAGGAAAATTTTTGCAAGAGGCAGCAGACAGATAGGTTGCCAAGGAACTAATTATTTTAAATTCTGGACCCTATCACAGACATTCTATCTGTTGACTCCATCCCTATGCCTCTCTGTAATCTGAACCAATTTTATGTGAAGCAGCTGATGGGTGGAATTTCCAACCATTAATATTGTCATCCTGCTGATTTAATAGAACATAGAGCACTTCACAACCCAGTACAGGCCTTTTGGTCCACAGTGTTGTACCAACCTTTTAACCTACTCTAAGATCAAACCAGCCCTTTTCTCTCACATAGCCCTCCATTTTTCTATCATCCATGTGCCTCCACCACCTCTGACAGGGCTTTTTATGCACTCACCACTGTCAGTGTAAAACCTTACCTCTGACCTCCCTCCTATGCTTTCCGCCAATCACATTAAAATTATGCCCCTGGCATTTGCCCCCTGGGTAAAAGTCTCTGAGTCTCTGCCTATCCACTCAATCTATGACTCATCATCTTGTACACCTCTATCAAGTCATCTCTCAAAGTCCTTAACTCTAGAGAGAAGAGACTTAGCTCATTTAACCTATCCTCAAAATCCTGGCAGCATCCTGGTAAATCTCCTCGACATCCTCTCTGAAGCTTTCACATGCTTCCTACAACGAGCAAGCAGAACTGAACACAACTCTGTTCTATTAGATCTGCTTTTAGTGTAAAGGGAGCTACAATACCTGTAACTTCTGTATTAATTCTTTCCACATGAACAATTGCAGCTTCACCATTATACCTGTTAATTTGGTTTTCCGATCTGGCACAGCCAACTCATGCCTCGTGTCTATTTACTTTCTCTTATTCAAGGCAGAGATTGATCTGTTTTTTCTACTTGAGAGATTAAAGAGTATGCTAAGAATGGTCCCGGGAATGAAAGGGTTAACAAATAGGTATGTGGTTGATGGCTCTGTGCTTGTATTCACTGGATTCACTGAAGATTGAAAGAATGGGGGTGGGGGAATCTCATTGAAACCTATTGAATATTGAAAGGACTAGATAGTGTTTACATGGAGAGGATGTTTTCCATAGTTAGAGGGGTACGGGACCAGAGCACTCAGTCTCAGACTAGAAGGACATCCCTTTAGAACAGAGATGAGGAGGAATTTTTTTAGCCAGAGGGTGGTGAATCAGTAGAATTCATTGCCACGGGCAGCTGTAGAGGTCAAGTGATTGAATACATTCAAAGTGAAGGCTAATAATTACGTAATTTTTAAAAGTGTCAAAGTTTACTGGGAGAAGGCAGGAAAGAAGAGGGAAAAGAAATCAAACGTGATGGGACAGCAGAGCAGGCTCGATGGGCTGAATGACTTAACTCTGCTCCAATGTCTAATGGTCTAAGGCGGGGGTCGGCAACCTGCGGCTCCCGAGCCATTTGTGGCTCTTTCACCTCTGTGCTGCGGCTCCCTGTGGCTTTGGGAAATAATTGGTCAGTATTTAATTAAAATGTATTTGGTCCATATTGGCTCTTTTAGTGGTAAACGTTGCCGACCCCTGGTCTAAGGTAAATCAGCAATGATGAATGGTTGAGCAGTCACAGAAGGTCAAATATCCTACTCCAGCTTCATTTCCTCATGTTCTTCTGTTTAGTCAGGACTTCTGGAGGCTTACCCTCACTGTCAAAGGTTCAAGGTTCAAAGTACTGTACATCATCATATACTAGCCTGAGAATCATTTCTTGCAGGCATTTATAAGAAAATACAGAAAAACAGTAGAATTCATGAAAAATTATGCATAAAGACTCACAAACAATTAAGTGCAAAAGAAGACAAATTGTACAAATAAAAAATAAATATTACTGAAGACACGAGTTGTTGAGTCCTTGACAGTGAGTCTGTAGGTTGCGGAATTATTTTAGTGCTGATGTGAGTGAAGTTTTCCATGCTGATTTGCGAGCCTGATGGTTGAACTGATCCTGAACCTGGTGGACATAAGGCTCCTGTACCTCCTCCCTGATGATAGTAATGAGAAGAGAGCATGGCCTGGATGATGGGGGTCTTTGATGATGGATGCTGTCTTCATATGTTACAACTTCTAATCAGTGTGATCCAAAAGTCCCAGTGCTCACAGTGGCTGAACCAAATCAAAGACTTGCATCAACATTGCATTACTGGTGTGATGAGTTGTAGACTGAAGCTAATGCAAATTAACTGTGATTGAGCATCAGCCATGATCACATTAATTGAAAGACCAGGCTCAATGGGTCAAACAGCCATGTGTAATGCTTATGGTTATATCACAATAAGCCAAAGACAGGTGCACAAGGGCTTCTGCAAATTCTGGAAATCCAGAGCAACACACACAAAATACCGGAGAAAATCAGCAAGTCAGGCAGCATCTATGGAGAGGAATAAACTGTTGATATTTTGGGCTGAGGTCCTTCATCAGGACTGGAATGGAAGGGGGAGGAAGCCAGAATAAGATATTATGGGGTGGGATAGGAGTGCAGCTGGCAGGGGATAAGTGAGACCAGGTGAAGAGATGATGGGTGGAGGAGGAAGGTAAAGTGAGAAGCTGGGAGGTGATTCTTGTACTGATGTACAAGCCAAACCTGATGGAGGGAGGGGGTGATATTTGATGGTGTTGCTCCAAATGTTTAAATAACATTGTTAACATTGTCTTTCAGGCAACACCTGTACGAAGGACAGAATGTCAGAGAAATTTTGTCTCACCCTGAAGAAACTGGGCCGATGCTACATGATGGCGATCAAAATTCAGTGCTGTCGAACGTGCCTAAAATTTAACGCCACAGTTAGAAGAAAGGGAATCGCACAGGGCCCCAGCCAAGGGGCCTCATTGGGCTCATGAAAGACTGTTCTTACAATTAAGTACATGGAACAGACTTCTGTAAGTGAGGTTTTTGAATGCTTCTGTTGACATTGCCAGGATGCTTTTAAAATCTTTCAATACTTGGTTGACAAAAAGAAATAAGTATATATATTTTTTTCACAGGTGCAGAAAAGCAGTCTGATTGCACATTACTTTGTCAGCTCTAAATCATTGTGAGTTCAGTTAGTTAATTTCATCGAAAACTCCACTCCTTATACTTACCAGATTCTTCTATCTTAATTACAAAATTATCAACAAGAGCGAAAGGTATTTTTTTTAGGTTCACCTGTTTACCTTTTCAACCTTAAAACCAGAACACTGGAAAATAAGTATTAATACCACTGTATTTAATAAAAATATATATTCCCAGCAGTCCTTCATTTTCATTGTTGCTAAATTAAGGTATAAATTCAACCCTTTTCTGAGAGTCGACATCGACAATTCGGCTCCCTAAAATGATTACATTACATTGATATCAAGAGATGTGGGAGTCCCAACCTTTCCTCTGGAATTTCATCTTCAGCTCTCGTGTTTAATTAAAATACATTTTAAATTGGTCTGCTCAAGTGTTGCCAATGCAAACATTTATATATGATCAGGGGTTAGAAGTAAAAGGTGGGATTAGTATTTGGCTTGTTTGCTGTTTTGATTAATAAAATCTATTTTTAACCTTTAGAACAGTAAAAATCACTTCAACACAGTGAGAAGTTAAGGTAGCACTAAATACACTCAGTGGCCACTTTATTTGGTCCAGGAGTGGTGTTCTGCTGCTGTAGCCCATCCACTTCAAGGTTCAATGTGTTGTGCATTCAGAGATGCTCTTCTACACACCACTGTTGTAACGCATGGTTATTCGAGTTACTGTCGCTTTTCTGTCTGCCTGTACCAGTCTGACTGTTGTCTTCTAATCTCCCTCATTAACAAAACATTTCAGCCCACACAACTGCCATTCACTTGACATTTTTTTTTGTTTTTTGCACCATTCTCTGCAAGCTCTAGAGACCCTTTTGTGTGAGAATCCAAATAGATCAGCAGTTTCTGAGATACTCAAACCACCCCATCTGGCACCAATAATCATTCCTTGGTCAAAGTCACTTAGATCACATTCCTTTCCCATTTTGATGTCTGGTCTGAACAACAACTGGACCTCTTGAAGATGTCAGAGTGCTTTTATACATTGAGTTGCTACCACTTGATTGGCTGATTAGATATTTGCATTAATGAGTAGGTGTACAGCTGTACCTAATTGAGTGGCTAGTGAATGTACATTTTAAATTGGGGCGCTGAGCTGCTACTGATACAGGGGTTAGGATTAATATTTGGCTTGTTTGATTAATGAAATCAATTATTAACCATACAAACAGCAGAAATCACTTATACATAGTGAGAAGTTACAGTAGTACAAAATGAGTTAAAGTTGTATAAAAGTATAATTACTGTTTAAAAAGAAACATCTCTTCAGTTGAACTTTTGAATAGATACTGAGGTATTACACAGATATGCATATCAAAGTGTCAGAAGATAACTGGAAACGATCATTCATTTACTGAAAGGGTGACTGCTGCCACTTTCCTTACTCCCTGGGATTCCTCAATACAATAAGCCAGCTGTAATTTTTAAATTATATACAATGGCAAAATACTTAGAAATTCAATCAGAATATTTCCTGTTCAGGTATTTTTTGACTTATTTTGAATTAGCAGGATTAATGTTGCATAACACATTATCATCTCCCTGAAATGCAACACAAAGTACTTCAGGACAATCACTGTTATTTGGGAAGGAGTATAGGTTCATGCTGAGATGTGGAACTGCTCATGAAAGGTAATATGTATTTTAAAAAACACTTCTTTTTAAAACAAAATACAGCTTCTCATATTTTGTTCAGTGAGGAAGATACTTCCAGTAATTTCTCTGCCTTCACTTCCCTCTTTTTCCATTTCTCACTGGGCTCCTCTCTCACCCTTTCTCTTCTCCTCACCTGCCCATCACCTTCCTCTGCTGCCCCTCCTCCTTCCTGTTCTCCATGGCCCACTCTTCTATCAGATTCTATCTTCTTTATATTTTCCACCTATCACCTCCCAGCTTCTTAATCCATCCCCCTCCCCTGCCTACCCACCCACCTTCCCTCTCACCCAGTCTCACCTACCACCTAACAGCTTGTCCTCCCTTTCATTTTCACACCCTTTTCCGGTTTCTGTCCTCTTCTGATAAGGCTGAATGGCCTTATTCTGCTCCTATGTCTTACAAAATATAAGTGATAAGCGCTGGAAATGCTCAGCAGATGAGCAAATATCTGAGGAGAGTGAAACAAAGTGTTAATATTTCAGATCAGTGACCCTCATCTGAATGACATTAATTAATATGGTGGTTGTTCGTCATGCTGACAATGACAGGAGACCTTTACGGGAGAGCTTTTAAAACAGGAAAGCCATTGCTCTGGGGCAGTTCCACTCTCTCGACCTCAGAAGTCCAGGTCCAGTGGCACAAACAAGTGTCATAAACTGGGCTCTTCCTTGGTTTCAGTGGATAACTTCTGGGCCTAGTCATCCCTTCGCTCTCCACGGAGCATTGCAAGATCATCTTTCTGGCCCTTGGATGTCTCTGTCAATTTCATCCACCCTGTCCACTGGAGCTGACTTCACATGCTGGTGCATGTATGCCCGTAACTCCCTGGAGTATGAGGTCACCTGGTTTAGCCCGCGTATCTAACTGGTGTACTGGGGTGTGGCCACTGATGCACGCAGATGGCTACTTGGGGCCACAGGTGAGAGCTGAGTTTCCGGTGGCCCCAAGTTGAGTGAGCGGCTCCAGATTGGACATGACAAGCCCTTTCACCAGAGCTGCTACCCTTCCCTGGACAACCCATTTACCCCATTAATTCACTATTAGATTAAATAACTATAGATTATTTACTCTAATGGCACAGAATCAATATGACAGCTCTGTTAATACTTATTGAGGAATCTCTTCAGTAGCGTTTAATTGAAAAGTCAACCAACTTTGAAGCGTCCTTACATTGTGAATGAGAAGCATATAATTATTCATTTTAATATAAAAACAATTATGTTTGTATGTTTACTGCTTGAAGATCACTGCACTGCTTTACATCGCTGCTCCTACTTCCTTTGTTATGTCTGTGGACTTTGTTGGGAAACAAGGAAATTAAAATTAGCACATAATAAGAATGCTCCCATTGCCTGATGCAAGAACAGACCATCCAGCCCTCCCTGCCTAATTGTTGCTTGAAAATGAAAGATGTTTCTGCAACTGGGTGAATGAAAACTGAAAATCTCTCCTGTGACATATGTTACAAGGAGATGATGAAAGCACTGCAGCAAAAGTTGAAGAAGTAAATATGCATTCAGCACTCAGAGGTGGTGAGAGTGTGGGGAATGAGCTGCAAGCACAAGTGGTGCATGCGAGCTTGCTTTCAACTTTTAAGAGAGGTTTGGATAGATACATGGATGGTAGGAGTTATGGAGGGCTGTGGTCCCAGTGCAGGTTGATGGGAGCAGTTTGCTTAAATGGTTCAGTATGGACTAGATGGACTGAAGGGCCTGTTTCTGTTCTGTATTCTCCTATGATTCTATATAAAAATATTCTTATAAATAAGGTGCACAAATATTCAGGGGCAATCTTGAACTCTTTTACATTGCTCTTTTACGTTCAATGGTGCATGCCTCATTTTGATAAATTATTTCTTTAATAGCTATTGTTGTGACTGACTGTCAGCAGTTGACAGTTCTAGTCCTCAGGGTATGCGGTTTTTGTCATCTAATTGCAACATGGTGCTATTGAATGATGGTGCTTCCCCCAATAAACGGCTTGCCTTACCTTCCCTATGAGTGTGTTGCTGGGCAGCACATAAGTCTTTAGTATATTTTGTCTGCTGATGAAAATAAATGCAAAATCTTATTAAATAAAGCAATTGATGAAAATAGGCTTTTAAAGATTATTTACTCTTTTAGATCTTATCACAATACCATCTTAGGGATTTCCGTAAGTCTTCTGTTCAACACTCAAACTGTGCATTTAATGTTATGCCGCTCGCTGCAGATTTTGTGCGTACTGAACACATATAACAGGATTTTAGTTAAAGGACAAAAACAATGCAAAGTGCTGGAAATCAGAAATAAAACAACAGAAAATGTAGGAACCTTTAGTGGATCAGTCATTGCTGTGGAAAGAGAAAATAAGTAATATTTAAGATCATTGACTTTTTATCAAATATTAACATATTGGCCTATGTGTCAAACATATTCAAATAGTTTTCTGCAAAATCAATTTTCTGATGGACAGTCAAAAGCACAAGAGATTCTGCAGATGCTAGAAATCCAGAGCAACACAAAATGCTTGGGGCAGTTAGCAGACCAGGAAGCATCTATAGAAAGGAATAACGAGTCGACATTACCAGGCTCTTGATGATGAGTCCTGAAGAATGGTCCCCACCTGAAGTGTCAACTCTTTATTCCCTTCCTGACCTGCTGGCTTCCTCCAGCATTTTATGTGTGTTACTCTGGATTTCCAGCATCAGTAGAATCTCTTGTGTTTATGTTTTCGCATCCATTATGAACTATCTGAAAATTGACCCAGTTGAACTCTCTAAAATTTGAGAGAGAGAGAAAGGAACTTTAAGAGTAATGCAGAAGTTATTTTTCTGGAGTGAGGTTCTGATTGGAGACTCTTTAATTTGCATAAAAACAGCAGGATAGCAGAGTGCTCACAAGTCCCACTGCTGGTGATGGAAGCAATTTTGGGGGCATATAGAAAGCACAGTGTTTGAACAGCAAAGCACATTCATTTATGTGCAATTTTAAAAATTGCATTTGCTAAAATGAAATAGAATTGTAAACGCACTGCTTTGATTTATAACTTGTTCTTTTGGCAAAAGAGGATCAGTGTGAATTCAAAGTACACACAATCATTTCAAGGTTTTGTGGAAGAAATTATTTACATTATGTTTGTAACATATCATTAACACCATATGAATTTCAAATAATGCATAATGTACTTTTATTATTGATTACATTAAGCAAACATTTATGTGCTGTGCAATAATCATTCATTTTGATAATGTCAATGTTGTCAGTTTCATAAAGGCAAAATGGTGAATTGAATGAGTTTGTCAGTACTTTTATTCACTTAATCGTATTCTTTAATGTACACAAAATGTACAAAAATATAATACCACAGATGTATGTAATCTGAAGTAAAGGCAAAATAAAATACTTGATGAAGGGTCCTAATAAAGGTTCTCGGCCCGAAACGCCGACTGTTTACTCTTTTCCATAGATGCTGCCTGGCCGGTTGAGTTCCTCCAGTACTTTGTGTGCTTTAGATTTCTGGCATCTGTAGATTCTCTCGTGTTTGAAAAATACTTTCTAGTTTCAAAGTTCAAAGTACATTTATTATCAAAGTATGTATATATTATCCAGCAAGATGACCACAACCCTGTGGTTGGGTTTGGAAGCATGCATGCTTCAAAGACCCAGAGAATTGTGTTGATGACAGCCAAAGCACAAGGAGAGAGGCCAGGCTAAGAGAGGTCTGCTAGTCCTCCAGATTCAGGAGTTCAACTCACTGCTAACAGCTTGACTGGTCAAAACAAAATTGTAACGGAAACAGAAATGAAGAATCCTTTATCTGTTTGCGACAGTATTCCTGAGACTCCAGCAGGATTTGACCATGAACCATACGTGGGACACAACAGAGAAAATGGCCAAGAACAGATAGAGGTGGAGGACCTTAATTCCTGCCCTAAACGCCTGCTACGTAACAAGCAGTAACTGTACGTTATACAGCCTTGAGATTTGTCTCCTTACAGGCAGCCACAGCACAAAAAATAACAAAATACCCCATTAAAATAGGGGGAAAAGAATACTGTCAAGCATCCCATCTGCAGAGAGAAAGCTAAACAGAAGTGCAAGCAATAAAAGTAAGCAGATGGCATTCAGATCTGAAGTTTTACAAAAGGCAGGAAGGTGCAGGCAGAGGAGGTCACAACCCCAGATGAATTCCTGCCTCCAATCTCATTGTTCTCAAACTCTGGTCGTAGAGTAATTTTTATCACTAGTCTTTGAAGCCCAGAGGCCAGAACGTGTCGTTAGTGTAGGACTGAGTTTTAACTGGCATAGCACAGGAAACCTGCCCCAAAATGTCCTTCACAGAGGGCTGGATTGAGGGTGGAATTTTTTCACTGTCTCTAATGATTCTCAAATGTTTCTGACATTTCAAGCATTCAAAAACGATTAAAACTGAAGAAAGTAAAAAATGATTCTTGGGAAAAAAAAGCAGGAATACTTAAAAGAAGTACTAACCACATTAACTGAAGGAATATATATATTTTTTTTAAAGTGATAAAAATTTCCTCTTTGCTACCTGAACCAGAATCTCTATTGAAATCAATGGGGTTGAGGAAAGCACAGCAAGGCTGGACCCCACCTCTGGACATTTAAACAAACAAATGAAAATCTGCAGAGGCTGGAAATCTGAAACGTCATGACGCAAAATGTCGACTGTACTCTTTACCATAGATTCTGCCTGGCCTGCTGAGTTCCTTTAGCATTTTGTGTGAGTTTTTAATATGGAACTTAAATCCATTTCAAAAGATGAGAGAATCTGGGCAAATTTTTAGCACTATCCAACACTGTAAATCAGTGTAGAGAGAAGCAAAATCAGTGTTTCAGATTAAAGACTTCATAATTTGATCAAATATTATAGCACAGTACAGGCCCTTCAGCCCACAATGTTGTGCCGATTTCTCCTGATGCTACCCAACCTGCTGAAGGCTTCCGGTATTACTGTGTTTGTTTTCAGATGATCAGACAGCATCCATGGAGAAAAACCGAAATTAGAAAACAGACCAGCACAATACAACACAGGCCCTATTGTCCATGAATTGGTGCCGACCTTTGAACCTACTTTATGCTTCCCTCCCACATAGCCCTTTATTTTATTTCATTAGTGTGCCTAACTAGGAGTCTCTTAAATATCTCCAATGTATCTGCCTTTACCGTCACCTCTGGCAGAGTGTTCCACATACCCCTATCATCATCATTATGTGCCATGTCATATGTCATAGGTGATCATGGTCTTATGTCTATGATTTCTCTTGCCAATTTGTTCTACAGAAGTGGTTTCCCATTGCCTTCTTCCAGGCAGTGTCTTTACAAGACGGGTGACCCCAGCCGTTATCAATACTCTTCAGAGATTGCCTGCCTGGCGTCAGCGGTCACATAAACAGGACTTGTGAAAAGCATCAGCTGCTCATTTGACCGTCCACCACCTGCTCCCATGGCTTCGCGTAACCCTGATCGGCAGCGGGAAAGGGGGTGGCTAAGCAGGTGCTACACCTTTCCCAAGGATGACCTGAAGGCCAACGGAGAGAAGGAACACCTTGCACACCCACCCACCACACGTACTCGCACATACTGTTATAAAACAACCTCTGGCATCCCCCCCATACTTTCCTCCAATCACCATAAAATTGTGCCTCATTTCCACACTGGGAAAAAGTCTCTGTTCATTCACTCCATGTCTCTTATTATCTTACACTACTCTATTTAAAGTCACCCCCTTATCATTCTTCACTTGAAAGAGAAAAGCCCTGGCTCACCCAACCAAGCGGGAGAGCCTGCGTCCAAGAGCAAGGAACAACCTGAGGTTTGGCTGATTTAAGCTCTGGATCGGATGGAAATGGTCAGGGAGTTGGAGCGGGAGGAGAGGGACAGGCCCGTGTTCAGCTCACTGCTCGCAAGGTTTACTCATCACTGCACCGAACTGAGGCTGTGTCCTGGTCCAACAGTAGGGATGACTGGCTTCGTGGCTGTGAATTCACTTTTGAATGCTCTTTGCTTACTTACATTGTTTGCATGGTATGTGTTTATTTCCCTGCACATTGGTTGTCCGTCAGTCTTTTTTAGATTGGTTCTTTTGTGCTTCTTTATTTTGTGGCTGTCTGTAAGGAGATGAATCTCGAAGTTGTATATAATGTCCTCACTTTGGTAATAAATATAACTTGTACTTTGAACTATTCTCATAAAACATGCTTTGTAATCCAGGCAGCATCCTGGTGAATCTCCTCTGTACTCTCTCTGAAGCTTCTCCGTCCTTCCTAAAATGAAGCGACCAGAACTTATGGAGCTGAACTCATCCTATTCTCAGTCTTGTGTTACCAGCTGCATTAGACGTGTTGAGCTATGAACGAAAGGTGATCTGGAAGTCACAGTCTCAGAATAAGACAGCCATTTAGAATTGGAATAAGGGTTTGAAACCTCTCCACTCAGAAGCTGGTGAGTTCTTCAAATTCTCTACACAAAAGGGCATAGGAGACACAGTACCTCAGATTACTTCTTTGATTTTCAAGTAATCAAAATATTTGAGATGGAAATTAACCACTGAATGGTAAGTTCACCCATTTTCTTTTTGAATGGTGTAATAGAATTGAGTGGCCCATTCCCTCTCTTATAGTTTATGTTCTTACACATACTGTAATTAAATAGAAGAGATTTACATATTTACAGAATTCTGTATATATAAATTCTGGTCTATATAAAATCTGCCAGAAACTACAGGTATTATTTAAGGACTGCATTTAAACCTCTTTGCTTCTTATCAAAATAAATATTATGGTCCAGCAAAAAATATCAATAAAGCTGAAAGTAGCACCATGGTAGCATAGTGGTCAGCACAATACTATCACAGCTCAGGGCATTCTGGAGTTCAGAGTCCAATTACACTGTTCTGCAAGGACTCTCTGTAAGTTCTCCCTGTGGAAAGTGTGGGTTTTCTCTGGGTGTTTTGGTATCCTCCCACACTCCAAAGAAGTACTGGGTAGGTTAATTGGTCATTCTTAAATGCCTGTGATGAGGTTAGGGTTAATTAGAGGCATTGCTGGTTGTGGCTCAAAGGGGCCACTCTGTGCTATATCGGTAAATATTTAAGTACATTATCCATACGTACCTGGAAGTACAGAGAAAATTTACAAGGCTGTTGACGGGACATGAGGACCTGCGTTAAACGTTAAGTTTGAATAGGTAAGCATGTTTTGTTTTCTCTCTGGAGCATGAGAGAATGAGAGAAGATTTGATAGAAGTACACAAAGTTATCAGGGTAAATGCAAACGGGCTTTTTCATCTGAAGTTGGGTTAGACAAGATCTGGAGGTCATAGGTTAAGGGTGAAAGATGAAATATTTCAGGAAAAATTGAAAGGGAATTTCTTCACTCAAAGTGTTGAACAACCTGCCAGCAGAAGTGATGAAAATGGGTTCAATTGCAACATTAAAGAGTAGTTTGGATAGGTACATACACCACTGTACAGAAGTCTCAGGCACATACACAGCTGAGGTGTATAAGACTTTTGATCAGTATTGTAGTAATTTTATGTATTGCACTGTACTGCTGCCATGATAAACATGATGATAAACGTGATTCTGATATGAATCACTAATGTAGACTGAGAGTGAGAAGGGTGCAGGGAGGGGGGAATCATTGTTGTGCAAAGGGGAATAGAGCGGAGAGGGAGTGGGAAGCACCAGAGAGACATTCTATAATGATCAATAAACCAGTTGTTTGGAATCAAATGATCATTCCTGGTGCCTCAGGGCTGGGTGTGTCTGCAACTGCGCCATCCCACCTCGACAGTCCTCTGCTACCTGTCGCACACTCCACCCCCCCCCCCCCCCACCAACCATGCTTTGCTCCTGCCAGATTGTCAAAATCGCTTAGTGCTCCACATGAATAATATGTGCCTAAGACTTTTCAACAGGACTGTAGATAGGAAGGGTATGGAGGGCTACTGTCCAGGTGTGTGTCAATGGAACTAGGCAGAATAACAGTTCAGCATGGACTAGATGGGACAAAGGTCTTGTTTCAGTTCTGTGGTGCTTTGTGACTCCATCTCCAAAGTACTTCATTAGGGTTGTCAATTCCACCATTGGTGGAGATTCTGCCCTGTTGTTGCCAAAGTCCTCTGTGTTTTTGAAACACAAATAAAGATTGCAACCCTCTCACTGAGCTCATATACAAACTTGGCTAACAGCCACATGACTGAGTGGTGCGAAAGCCACCTTTATAACAATATATGTCTAGGGTTGGTAGGGTTGGGGTCCAACAAAACAGGTAATTTGGGATGTTCCCATTAACTGAAGCTTGATTTGAGTGAATGCTGTGGGGATAGCAAAAGCTTTTTTAGCTATGTGAAGAGAAAGAAGATAGTTAAGAACAATGTTGGCCCCTTGAAGAATGAATTGGGAGAAATTGTTATGGGAAACAGGGAAATGGCAACAGAATTTAATGCGTACTTTAGATCTGTCTTCACCAGGGAGGACAAAAGCAATCTCCCAGATGTATGGATGGGCCAGGGTCATAAGACATCAGAGGAATTGAGACAGATTGACATTAGGAAAGAAACTGTGATGAGTAGACTGGTAGGACTGAAGGCTAATAAATCCCCGGGTCCAGATGGTCTGCATCCGAGGGTTCTAAAAGAGGTGGCTCAGGAAATTGCGGATGCATTGGTAATCATTTTCCAATGTTCCTTAGATTCAGGATCAGTTCCTGAAGATTGGAGAGTGGCTAATGTTGTCCCACTTTTCAAGAAGGGAGGGAAGGAGAAAATGGAGAGCTATCGCCCTGTTAGCCTAACGTCAGTCGTGGGGAAGATGCTTGAGTCCATTATTAAGGACGAAATAGTGGCACATCTAGATGGCAGAAATAGGATTAGGCCGAGCCAGCATGGATTTACCAAGGGCAAATCATGCTTGGCTAATCTGTTGGAGTTTTTTGAGGGTGTAACAAGGATGTTAGACGAGGGTAAGCCAGTAGATGTTGTGTACCTAGATTTTCAGAAGGCATTCGATAAGGTGCCACATAGGAGATTGGTGAGTAAAATCAGAGCTCATGGCATTGGGGGCAGGGTTTCAACATGGATAGAAAACTGGTTGGCAGATAGAAAGCAAAGGGTAGCAGTGAATGGGTGTTTCTCGGACTGGCTGGAGGTGACTAGTGGGGTACCACAGGGCTCTGTATTGGGACCACAGCTCTTTACGATTTATGTCAATGGTTTAGATGAGGGCATTGAAAACTATATCAGCAAGTTTGCTGACGATACTAAACTGGGTGGCAGTGTGACATGCAAAGTGGACGTTAGGAGAATACAGGGAGACTTGGATAGGCTGAGTGAGTGGGCAGATACTTGGTAGATGTCATTCAATGTGAATAAATGTGAAGTTATCCACTTTGGAAGCAGGAACAAGAGGGCAGAGTATTGTCTGAACGGTGTAGAGTTAGGTAAGGGAGAAATGCAAAGAGACCTAGGAGTCCTAGTTCACCAGTCAATGAAGGTGAATGAACAAGTGCAACAGGCAGTGAAGAGGGCAAGTGGAATGTTGGCCTTTGTTACAAGGGGAATTGAATACAAGAGCAAGGATGTCCTTTTGCATTTGTACAGGGCCCTGGTGAGACCACACCTGGAATATTGTGTACAGTTTTGGTCTCCAGGTTTAAGGAAGGACATTCTGGCAATTGAGGAAGTGCAGCGTAGATTCACTAGGTTGATTCCTGGGATGGCAGGGCTGTCTTATGCAGAGACATTAGAGTGATTAGGCTTGTACACGCTGGAATTGAGGAGATTGAGAGGGGATCTGATTGAAACGTTTAAGATAATTAAAGGATTTGATAGGATTGAGGCAGGAAATATGTTCCAGATGTTGGGAGAGTCCAGTACCAGAGAGCATGGATTGAGAATAAAAGGTCAGTTATTTAAAACAGAGTTGAGGAAGAGCTTCTTCTCCCAGAAAGTTGTGGAGGTGTGGAATGCACTGCCTCGGAAGACGGTGGAGGCCAATTCTCTGGATGCTTTCAAGAAGGAGCTGGATAGATATCTGATGGATAGGGGAATCAAGGGATATGGGGACAAGGCAGGGACTGGGTATTGATAGTGAATGATCAGCCATGATCTCAGAATGGCGGTGCAGACTCGAGGGGCCGAATGGTCTACTTCTGCACCTATTGTCTATTGTCTATTGTCTAAATACTGCCAATACAGAGGTACCGGTCGCTGAAAATGACAAATCATACACCAGCATAAAATTATAAAGAAAGTATATTTGCCAATTTCACTTTTATCAAACAGTTACTAATAGAAAAAAAGGAAATAAAAAAAATAAAAGGACTCATTACAGTTTTACCAGTCTAAATGTGCACATGAACATTTGAGCTCATTGTTTCCAAAAGCTGGCTATAACAGTTACAACATGGAAGTCTCATCACCAATCATCAGTAGAACTTCCCCTCTTGGACTCCTTCATCTTGCAAAGCACTCCTCGCAATAGTGTGTTCCCGTTGGGTTGAATTTTACAAGCATCTAACTGATCTTCTCTTCTCCACATTTCCTGCCAAAAGACCACAAACCTGACCACTATCTATCACAAATCTCTCTCCACCCAGCTTTCTTTAGAACCTTCTCCCGATCCCATCATCCTGATTGGCTGACACAACATTCCTAAGTTGAACAATGTGGCTCCTTATCTCTACCCGAAATCAAACCATTATCCCAACAGGACACACTGCTTTTACAGAAATGAAGTACCCCACTGCATAATGGCAGTATTCCTGACCAGTAAATTGCAGGATTGTATCAAAACTTGAGCTGAACCCTAGCATCTAAGGAGATGAGAAGGTCTCTGCACTGGAATGTAAAGTCCCAAGGTTTATCAGTAAAAACCAAAGCTATTAAATTGAATTTCAGAAAGGCAAAGTTTGTGTAGATGCAGCAAAGACTCCAGAAGTTAAACTGAAAGGAACTGCTTGATGTTGAGTCAGTTATGGAACAATGGGGTCAATTTAAAGAGGTAACACACGCAACGCAGGAAATGTTCATGCCCCAAGGTCGGGAGAAGCAATAAAAACAACATAACAATTATATGGATGAATAAAGACACATAAAATTATTCATTATACAGCTATATAAGAAATACAGAAAAAAATAGTAATAACGTTAACCGTAGGGCATATGAAAGTATGAGAGCTATAGGGAAATTCAGATTGCCAAAAGGCAGGCTGAGAAGGATATTAGTACAAATACTAAGATTGACCCCAAGAGATTTACAATACATTAATAGTAAACAAAAAATCAAGGAGGAAGTTAATTATTTGGAATAATAGTGGGGTATTACATAATACAGAGGACATAAAGGATACTACTAACTCATATTTTGCTAAAGTATTCAGCTGTGAAGATATTAGCAATATGCTAGTAAGTGTAGAAAAAAATAAGGTTGTTTTAGATGACTTATAAATCTTAGAAAATTAGGTTCTGCTTCAGCTGACAAGGCTGAGAGATAATAAATCTCCAGGGCCAGAAAACATATCCAAGGGTACTTAACAAGGTCTGTGATGATAAGTACAAATCACTTACATGTAATTTTCAAAAGTCAGTGAAGACTGGGGAATTCCCAAAGGACTGGAAATGGGCTAACATTGTCCCAGTATATATGAAGGGTGACCGCACTAAACTTGGTAAACTATAGACCAGTAAGCTTAACGTGTATCGTATGTAAGATAATGGAAACAATAATAAAGAATGAATGGAAAAGCAGATGATAAGAAGAGGCACATTAGCAAAAATCCAGCATGGGTTCAGGAAGGGGAAAATCCTGTATATTAATGTATATGTATAATATGTAATAACTGTTTTTAATGTATATTAATGATCTGGATAAGAAAAAAAAAAGTAATGAAGTTTGCAGATGACACAAAATTAGGGGGACGGGCTGATAACATTCAAGCAGCAGAATCAATGCAGTTAGATCTGAACAATATCCAGGTGTAGGCAGATAAATGGCGGATGAAATTTAATATAAGTAAATATAAAATATTACATATAGGAAGTAGAAATATTAGATATAAATATACAATGTGGGGTCTTGAGTTAGAAAGTGCTCTGTATGAGAAGGACTTGGGTGTCCTGGTAAACTCATCACCATCAACATCTAGAGAATACACAGAAGCGATTAGGAAGGCTAATAGAATATTGGGCTGTATAATCCATACAATGGAGTTCAAGTCGAGATGTTCTCCTTAAACTGTATAATGTGCTTGTGAGGCCACACCTTGAATTCTGTGTACTATTTTGCTCTCCATATTGCGTGAAAGATGTGAAGGCACTGGAGTAGGTCCAGAGAAGCGCAATGAGACTTATTCCAGGTCTGCTTGAAGAAAGATTGAAAGAGTTAAATCTTTTTAGCCTAAGTAGACATAGAATGAGAGGAGACATGATAGAAGTGTTCAAACTCATTAAGGGTATAAATAAGGTAGATGCCAGCAGCTACTTCAAAATGAATCCATCAATGAGGACACAGGGCCTTAGGTGGAGACTGGTTAAAGGGAGATTGCAGACTAACGTCAGGAAGCATTTCTTTACGCAGCGGGTTGTGGACACATGGAACAAACGACCTAGTTGTGTAGCTAAAAGTAGTACCTTAGAGACTTACAAATCTAAACTTGATAGTTATTTCCACACACTATGTGAACAGGAATTTAACAAACTTTGTTGGGCCAAAAGGCCTGTTTTGTTAAAAACCTAATGTTCTAAAGAGGATGCAGGAAGGAATTATTGTGATAATTTCTGGAGAAGAGGGATTTGAAGTCGTCAAGTTAATTGTCATTTAACTATATATAGAAATGAGATATTGCTCTGAATCAGGGTGTAAAACACAGTAGCACATAAAACACACAATAACTTATGAAGATAAGGATAAAATCTACAGATGAATCATGTATAAATAGCAAAATAAAGTGCATGAATTAAATATTGTAAAGTACAGAACAGATTAACCAGTGACAATTGGAATAAGATGTGGCAGAGTGTCCAGACGCCTAATGGCCTGGGAAAAGAAATCGTTTCTCATCCTGACTGTTCTTGTTTTTATGCATTAAAGTCTTCTGCGTGACGGAAGAAACTCAAAGAGGATGCTGGATGAATGGGCGCAATCCTTTATAATACTAAGGGACCTGCATATGCAGCACTTCTGATAAATGTCCCTGATGGATCTTAGGGAGATTACTGTGATCCTCTCAGCTGTTCTCACAGTCTTTCGTAGTCTGATGCTTGACTGCTCCCATACCAGATGGAGATGCACCTTGTCAAGATACTGTTACGTACCCAGTAACTGGGTTAACAGACCAGCAGAAATGGAATGATACGTTGGAGTCTGGTGGTACTGAAAGTAAAGGTGTTTATTAGTAAACTAAACAATACAGTATCAAAAATGCCGATATACGTATAAAACAGATTAGCAATGATAAACACAGAAGTGTAGGAATAAGAATCAAAACCAAGCTCTATCAAAGTCTAGGGGTAAATGTATTGTCATAAGAGAATAAAGTTCAGTTTAGTTCATGCTGAGGTAGGTGTTGTTGTGTTGCAATGTTGGAGAGAGAGGGAGAGAGAGCAAGAGATGAGCAGCTGCAGCAGGCAAACTTACCGTTGTCTTCTTGTTCCGTTGTACCGTTGGGGTCACCGGTTATGACCCTTCCGTTCTAGGCTAGACTGGTCTTCAGTGACGGACTCGTCACCCAGGCAAGGGTGGACACACACACAAGTCCCCGCCGCTCTGCCTTCGTTCACCGTGCTCCGGACCGATTCCCCTGAACCGATCCTCCAGGCCCCCACCTTCCTGTGGGTGCACAACACTCTTTCAGTGTCCACTGGTGTGTCTGAGCGTGTCTCTGCAGACCCATCTTTTATCCCCACTGACAGGGTATCAGCCATCCATCAACTCAATATGTCCATGTCCATCAAACTAGTCCACTCCCTGCTGTCTCCTCAGGAATGTTAATGAGCAAAGAAGTGTCCTTGTAGCAAATGGTAAGTAATCAGTGAAGAAGCCATAATACATAAATCATCCATCTCTCTCTCTCTCTCTCTCTTATCTGTAGCAGATGCCTCTACCTCTATTCTTCATCTCTCTCTCTCATTAGCAGCATAGTTCCCGGTGGGGGGGAGGGGGTCAGCTCTGGACCCCATTTCCATCTGGTTTGTTCAGCACACATAACAATACCCTCAATGGTGCTCCTGTAAAACGCAGTATAGATGGGATGGGGAAGAGGGTCTTGCTCTCCTCAATCTTCTTAGGAAGTGAAGGTACTGCTGTGCCTTCTTGTTCAGGGAGGTGATATTAAGGAACCAGGAGAGGTCATTTATGATGTGAACTCCCAGGAACTTGGTGCATTTAACTCTCGACAGAGGAACTGTATATTCACAGGGAGGGATAGTTCATCTCTACCTTCCTGAAGTCCACAATGATTTCCTTGGTCTTTTCCACGTTCAGGCTTAGGTTGTTTTCTAATGCCAATCCACCAGTCAATCCACTTCCTCTCTGTGCTCCACCTCGTCTTCGCTGCTAATGAGGCCAGTCACTGTTGTGTCATCCGCAAACTTGGTGACACAGTTTGAGCTGGATCCTGTGATGCAGCCATGCGTCAGCAGTGTGAACAGCAGCGGGCGGAGCACACAGCCTTGGGGAGTGCCGGTGCTCTGTAAGGTTGGAGTGGAGAAACTGGGGTTGTTACCAGTGAAGCAAAGATCGATAGATATGAGCAAATCTGTAGAGATGAACAATATCACCTCTGGTTTAGATCGGGTAATCGGAGAAAAAGACTTGCCTCCAATGAAAGTTTCAATGACCAGAGGAACTAAAATTTAAAATTCTGGCCATGACATGATGAGATAAGTTATTGTGCTCCACACCTGGGAAAATGGCCAAGGACGGACAGAATTGGAGGACCTTCATTGCTGCCCTAAATGCTAAAGGCACAATGGGCAGTAAATAAGGTAAGAGAAGTGGTGTAAAGAAAGACTTCTTTACTCTAAGACTATTTTACATCTGGAATTCAGTGAACAAATACAAAATAATGGCATCATTATTTTTAAGGCAAAGTATTAGAAATGTTTTAAACTTAAAAGTAAGCAACATCTGAAAGTAATTGCAATAAATGCAAAACAAATTTGCATTCATTCATTTGCCATTCCTACTCCCTTCACGTATTGGAAAATGTGTAACATGTAGATGAAATAAATTCTTTTTACAAAATCCTGATACAGTGTACTTAACTTGGGGGATTTGACTGCAGGGAGCAACCAGCTAAGAGTTAGCCTTGCTTGTTACTGCTATTTTTGACTACATATTCATTGCCAACTCATTTTAAGCCAGTGCTTTAAGATAAGGAAGTCATCCACATGCTATATCACGTCAGTTCAGATTTATTTAGTAAGGTAGTAATGGTTATCACTTTCCTGAAAGGAGTCAACCAGAAAGCATTTGTCCCTACTGGCCAAGTTCTCACATGCTGGGTGCCATTATCACTGAGGACAGTCAATTGTTCTTGCCTCTTACTTGTAATTGATTGTTCACCAACTTTAATGATAGGATGAGACAGGATTGTACAGTTTTAATATTCAGTACTGTGCAAAGGTCTTAGGTGCATATATATATATATATATATATATATCTGGCTAGGACTTTTCCAAAGTACTGCAGTAATTTTATGTACTGCACTGTACGGCTGCCACAAAAAAATCAATTTCACTGACTTATGTGAGTGATGATAAACCTAATTCTGATATGGGTCGCCAGCCGGGACATGCCATCTTTTCATTACTATCATCAGGGAGAAGGTACAGGAACATGAATACCCACACTCAATATTTTTGGAACAACTTCTTCCTCTCTTCCAATAGATTTCTGAACAGTCCATGAACCCATGATCACTTTCTCAGTATTCCTCTTTTGCACTATCCATTTATGTATAAATTGTAGTGATTTTTTATGTCTTCTTTTGTACTCCTGTCACAAAATAACACATTTCATAACACATATAAGATGCTGGAGAAACTCAGCAGGACAGGCAGCATACATGGAAAGGAATAAAACGTTGATGTTTTGGGCCTAGATCTTTCATTTGGACTGGAAAGGAAGGGGGAAGAAGCTTGAATATGAAAATCTGGGTGGGGAAGGAGTACAAATTGTGCTGATGGATAGGTGGAATGAAGTGAGAAGCTGGGAGGTGATAGGTGGCAAAGTTAATGATTGAAGAAGGAATCTGATAGGAGAGCAGGCCATGGAAGAAAGGGAAGGAAGAGGGGCACCAGGAGGAGGGGAAGGCTGGTGAGGAGAAGAGGGGAACCAGAGTGGGGAATGGAAGGAGGAGGGGGGGGGAAATTTGCCAGAGGTTAGAGAAATCGATGTTCAGGCTAGCAGCTTGGAATATGAGGTGTTGCTATTCCAACATGAAACTGCTCATCGTGGTGGTGGAGGAGACCATGGAACTACATGTCAGAATGGAAATTAGAATTAAAGATCTGGCTTGTTGCACATGGTTGAAAGTGCTCAACAAAGCAATCCCCCAATCTTCATCGGGTCTCACCAATGTAGAGGAGGCATCAGATACAGTAAGCGGCCCCCAAAGATTTGCAGGTGAAGTGCTGCCTCACCTGGAAGGACAGTTTGGGGCCCCGAATAGAGGTGCGGGAAGAGGTGAAAGGGGATGAGTAGCTTGCGGGTTAAGTGACAGAGGGGAGATTAGTGAGGAGGTATGAATTGACAAGGGAATCACGCAGACAGAGTGATCCCTGTGGAAAGCGGAGAATGGGAGACAGGATATATTTGATAGTAGGATCACGGTGAAAATGGTGGAAGTTGCAGAGAATAATGTGCTGGATGCAGAGGCACATGCAGTGGTAGCTAAGGACAAGAGGAACTCTAGCCCTATTAAGGTGGAAGGACGATAGGTTGAGGGCAATGTCCGGAAAATGGAGGAGATGCAGGTGAGGGCAGCATCAATATTGGAGTAGGGAAACCCTATTCTTTGAAGATGGAGGATATCTCTGTTGTCCTGGAAAGGAAAGCTGTGTCCTAGGAACAGATGTAGCAGAGGCAAATGAATTGAGAAAAGGAAATGGCATTTTTACAGCTGACAGGATGAATAGAAGTATAGTCAAAGTAGCTGTGAGAGTCAGTAGGTTTGTAAAAGATGTTGGTAGACAGTTTGTTACCAGAGAAAAGTGTCGGAAATGGACCAAGTGAATTTAAGGGCAGGGTGGAAGCTCAGGGCACATTTGATGAGTTCAGCATGGGTGCAGGAAGCGGAGCCAATGTACTGCAGAAAGAGTTGGGAAGTGTTACCAGGGAACAGTTGGAAGTTGGACTGTTCTGTGTAGCCAATGAAAAGGCAAGCATAGCTGGGGTCCATGCAGGTGACCATGGCAACACATTGAGTTTGGAGAAAGTGGGAGGGACTGAAGGAGAAATTGATGAGGGTCAGGACAAGTTCTGCCAGACAGAAGAGGGTGGTGGAGGAGGGGAACTGGTTGGGGCTTTTATCAAGAAAAAAGCAGAGATCTTTAAGGTCTTGTTGAAGGGGGGATAGAAGTGTATAGGGAATGGACATCCATGGTGAAAATAAGGCAATCAGACCCAGGGAACTGAAAGTTGTTGAAATGATTGAGATCATGTGAAGTGTTGTGGATGTTTGTGGGAAGGGACGGACAGATGTGGGATAAAATGGAGTCAGTGGGCCAGAAGCAGGCATAAACAATGGACCTACCTGAATAGGCAAGTCACATCCAACAGTCTTTCAGTGATAATAAACCTGATTCAGATTCAAGGCAGAGCTATTCCATCCCCATCTTGTTACAGATATGCTGCCATGTAACCACTTTGCTTGTCAGCTACGTGTAGCAGGGTGGAGATATGTCTCTACTAATAGAGTCGTAAAGCATTCCCTCCGCTAGCCTGCAGGTCACCCTTGAGCAAGGTGTAGCACCTGCTTAGCCCCCTCCCCGATCAGGGTCATGTGAAGCCATGGGAGCAGGAGATGGATGGTCGTATGAGCAGCTGGTGCACATCAAAAGTCCTCATTATTTGTTGAGAAAGAGCATGGAGTATGTCCTTCTGGCCTTAGAGCCACACCTCCCAGCAATCCCCTGGTTTATTTTATCATAGTCTCATCATGGGACAATTTACAATGACCAATTAACCTACCAACTGGTACATCTACACCTGCTTCAAAAAAGGTCCCCTTCACCAAGAATCCAGCCATTACTGGCCAAATCTCTGGAACTTGACACACATCTGCACTTGTTGGTGAGGATAACTTTACAGGGTGAAAGGAACTTGTATCCAAATTGAACACCTAGGCCAAAATGCTCTGGTTTTATTCTTACTTGTAGCAGCATTATACAACTACACTCTAGGCTTTTTCAGCAGATATAGTTAATGGACTGAAAGGAGTACATAGGTCAGACTGTGTGTTCATTTTCACAGGAAGCCAGCATGATTTTTACAAGTCTGATGGCTTCATTCTTTCATTTGCTAAATTAATAGTTTTCCAATACTTATTCAATATATTTGAATCTGCAAACTATGTTGCTTGAATTAAAACTTTCATCAATAGTTATTGCTAGACAAACAATGACATTGATGCACTATCAATAACTCCAAAAGACTGGAAGTAGAGTAAATACTGAAAGGCTTTTATTAGCAGTAAAATGGACCACGTCCGTGCTGGATGACTGCTTTGGATTGAGGGAGGAGCAGTGACAGAATCGCCTTTATCCAGGGGTCTATGGGAGGAGCCACAGGAGCAGTCAGCAGAGGGGCATGTCCAGACAGATATACATGGTTTACCACAGACATAACACCAATTCGATGGGCCTAATTACTACATTTCCTGTTCCAGCCAATTAGACAAGTTGCATTTCTGATACCAAGTGTGCATTGAGGCTCATGCCTGCAGTGAACTTTTTGAACAAGATGCTGAAGCAGTATATCCTAAGCTTAGACTGATCAACTGAGATTTACAGAGCCCCCAGTGGTTTCTGTATCCTCTACATTCTGTACTGTGTGATTTTAAACAGAGAAGCTAAGCATCCAAAAGGTTATAGACTACCAACTTTACTTTATTGTCACCAAACAATTGATACTAGAGCATCACAGCAATATTTGATTCTGCGCTTCGCGCTCCCTGAAGTACAAATCGAAGTAAATTTAATCAAAATTTAAATTATTATTATTATACTGATTAAGAGAAAGAGGTGAAAAAGGACAAACAATTAAAACTACTGCTGTGTATGAGGTATAGAATCAAATATTGACTGAGCATTCGATTATCCAGAACCATTTCATTCCTGAGCTACATATTTTCCACAAAGCCATTGATTATGTTTATTTTATTTACTTAATGATACAGCAAAAGTTGGTTCTTATGGCCCTTTCAGCTGCATTGCCCCAGCAACCTCACAAACTACAATTAACCCTAATTGAATAAAGGGATAACTTACAATAGCATTTAACCTACGCGATATGTCTGTGGGAGGAAATCAGAGCTCCTGGATAAAACCCACACATTCCACAGAAAGGATGGATAATACATAGACTCCTTACAAGACAGCAGCAGAATTGTAACACCCTGAACTGTATTATTGTCAGTCTAAACGCTACACTACCAAGGCAGCCATCTATGTTTCTTCTCCAACCACTTTAAATAAGATATGATTGGTTCATCTCCTTATATATGCTTTCATGAATTAATAATTGCTTCTCTGATTGACTTCATTTAAAGTATTGGTTGTGCATAACTGACTTCCAAATATCACAACTCAAAATATTTCATGTTTGGCAGGACCCGATTTTCAGATCCTCTTTAATACATTCGCCTTGCTGTACATTAACTCCAATACAAGCTTTCAGAGTACAGAAACTCTTTAAAGGGTGTCCAGTTAATTCTTTGCCAAGTCCATCCTGTTGTACAGAGAAAAGGTTTACAATGAGCAGATGGATTCACTGCAGTGTCAGGTTTTCAGTTCAAACAACAAAAGTGTGCTTGTAAATTCATGAGTTACTTGGACCAAGCCTTTCTGGAAAAACAATGATTCTATATATTTTGGTTGGCCAGTCTAATTGTTACAGGTGTTCAAAGTAAATTTTCAAAGTCAATGTTCAAAGTAAATTTAATTATCAAAAGACACATATGTCACCATATCCAACTCCAAGATTCATTTTCTTGTGGAAATTCTCAATAAATCTATAGAATAATAACCATAACAGAATCAATGAAAATCCACCCAACTAGGGTTTCCAACCAGAGTGCAGAAGACAATAAAGTGTGCAAATACAAATAGAAAGAAATAATAATAATCATCATCATCATCATCATCATCATCATAAGCAATAAACATCAAGAACATGAAATTCAGGGTCCTTAAAAGTGATTCCACTGGTTTCGGCTGAGTACATTGGCTCCATGCGGATAAATAACAAATCTGAAGCCCCTTGGATAGGTTTGTGGAGAAAATCCAGCCAATGTCGTAAATGTGAATGATAGGAGATTTAAAAATATAATTTCAGAAGCACATTAACTTTGACAATTCCACGGGTAATGCAGAAAGATAAGGACGCAGCTCATCAGCAATATATTGAATCACACTTGCTGACAGAGCTTCTTGCATCCTTTTATTGCAAATTGGTAACTGTGGCAGATATGAATGACCTACGGTGAATGCTAATTGAGAGTATTGTGTGTAGTTTTGGTCACTAACCTGTAGGAAAGATTGAAAGAGTGCAGAGAAAATTACAAGGAGGTTGCTGGAAGCTGAGTTATAGGGAAAGGCTGAATAGGTTAGGACTTTATTCTTCAGAGTGCAGGAGAATGAGGGGAGTTTTGATATAGGTATACAAATTTTTGTGGGTTATAGATAGGTTAAATGCAATCAGGCTTTCCCAATTGGGTGAGACGAGGACTAGAGTTAAGGGTGAAAGGGGTAATATTTAAGGGCAACCCGAGGAGGGAATTCTTCACACAGGGGATGGAGCAGGTGCAGAATGAACTCTCAGGGGCAGGTGTTGGATCTGTGTTTGATTTCAATATTTAAGAAAAATTTGGATAAGTACATGGATGGGAGGACTATGGTCCACATGCGTGTCAATGAGACTAGATAGAATAACTGTTCAGCATGGACTAGATGGGCCAAGTGGCTGGTTTTGGTGCTGCAGTGCTGAATGTCTCTGACGTCATCATCAAAGGAGCTTCATGTTTGCAGCTGCTTCTCTATTGAGATGTTAAAGCATCATTACTTGATTTACCTTGCTCGTGATCATATTTTTTTGACAAGTGGAGAGCTAATAGATTGAATCAATCTCCTAAATCTTGGAAAGATTGTTTAAACAAAAATCTTTTTAAATGAATAATTCAGTTTTCTAATATTAACTTCTTTCTACAGGGTAAAATCAGTATAGCCCCACTGCAATACAGTGAGTTTATTTTCTGTGTATTTAATCACCAAAATCCAGACACTGAGGTTGGCCACATCAATTATCAAAATATTAATTCCATTTCAGCAGTAGAATGCTAATTGTCATATTGCTAATCTTGCATAACTGACAGGAATTAGAACACAGAACACTACAACACAGTACAGTCTCTTCGTCCCATGATGTTATGCCGATCTTTTAACTTACTGTAAGATCAATCTAACACTTCCCTACTACATAGTTCTCCATTTTTCTATCATCCATATGCCTCTCTAAAAGTTTCATACTTATTCCTAATGTATTTCCCTCTACCATCGCCCCCTCAGAACTCATTACACGCAGCCTCTGCTCTCTGTGCAGACAAAACTCCTTAAAATTACACAACTCATTTTGGCCATTTCTGCCCAGGGGCCAACACCTCTGGCTGTCCACACAATCTATGCTTCTTATCATCTTGGACACCTCTATCAATTGCTTAGCTAATATGTTGATAATAACATGAATTTGTGCTGAAGCAAAGCATTTGTTTGAGATATGTTTTCCTTTTTAAAATGAATACAATTTGAATGTTAATCTGAAAAATTGCGAACATCAAATTCACTGCCGTGTTTAAAGCCACAGAGCACTTGAACCTTGAATGGTAATCGAATCATGACATATGGGTAGTGCAGTAGTGTAGCAGTTAGCGCAACACTATCACACCACTAGCGACCTGCTGTCTGTAAGGTGTTCATACGTGACTGCGTGGGATTCCTCCAGGTGCTCCATCTTCCACCCACATTCCAAAGATGTACGGGTTTGTAGGTAAAATGTGTGTCATTGGGTGGTGTGGGTTCATTGGGCTAGGAGGGTCTAATACTGTGTTGTATCTCTAAATAAATAAGGCACCAACTCTTAATGTATCCCTTTAGAATGATCATCATAGTTGCTTTGAAAAGATGTCACTTTCTAATAAGAGGAGAAATGCTGATGTCACTTTATTAATGAATGAAAATTTAAAATAAAAAGGTGGTGTAAATCTGAAGCAAAATCATCTGGCCCAGCTGTGTCCTTCGATCCAAAGCAGAGCAACACACACAAACTGCTGGAGAAACTCTGCAGGTCAGGCAGCATCTATGGAAATAAATGCTTTAGGCCAAGAACCTTCATTGGGACTGGAAAGAAAGAGGGAAGACACCAGAATAAAGAGATGTTGTGGGAGGGGAAGGACTAGCTAGAAGGTGATAGATGAAGGCAGGTGGGTGGGAAAGATAAAAGACTGGAAAGAAGGAATCCAATAGGAGAGGAGAATGGACCACAGGAGGAAGGAAAGGAGGAGGGCACGAGCAGGAGGTGAGGAGAAGATGTAAGAGGCTTGAGTAGGAATTGGAAGAAAAGGGAAGGTATAGGGGAAAAGAAAAGAGTAAAACATTTCTGGAAAGGGGAATCAATGTTCATGCCATCAGGTTGGAGGCTACTTAAACCAAATATGAGGTGTTGCTCCTCTGCCCTGAGAGTGGCCTCATCATGGCAGACGAGGAGGCTGCAGACTGACATGTAAGAATGAGAATGGGGATAGGGATTAAATGGTTGGCCACTGGAAAATTCTGCTATTGGTAGATGGATTGAAGGTGCTCAACAAAGCAGTCCCCCAATTTCTATTGCATCTTACCAATGTGGAGAAAGCTACATCAGGAGCATTGGATATAACAGATGACCCCCAGCAGATTCACAGGTGAAGTGTTGCCTCACCTAGAAGACTGTTTGGGGCCTTGAATGGAGGTGAGGGAGGAGTTGAATTGGCAGGTGTAGCATTTCTGTTGCTTATAGGGATTAGTGGGGAAGTGCTCTTGCTGTCTTTTCATGTGCTCTGACTTCTCAGTGAAGATTGATGTACTGTCCTTGCTCAGGAGTTGTGAGGTGCCTTGTTTTCATGGCCATACACAACCTTGATTGCTTCATAGAAGCTTCTTGTGTCATTACAGTCAGCGAAGGCTTGTAACTCCTTGGCCTTGTTTGCCCACCACTGGTCTTTCACAGCTCTGAGCTGCCTCTGCAAAGTTGATTTTTCACTCAAAAAGGCACGTTTATTGGAACTTGAGTTTGGGTGTCGAAGCAGAGCCTGGTGTGCAGCTGCCTACGCTCTTAGAAGGTCTTGCACAGATTGGTTGCTCTCACCAAACCAGTCCTGTTGCCTGTGCTTGACTTTCCCCAGGGTGTCCCAGGCAGCGCCGTGGACCGTTTCTTTGAAGGCATTCCAGTGCTCAGTAATATCGTCTGGTGAATTCTCAACCAGTCTGCTTAGAGCAGTTTCCAGAGAGGATTTCAGGGCATCAGCACACTCACGGTGTTTCAGTTTTGTGGTGTTCAGCCTTTTGGGTGGTTTGGCAGCATTCAGCCTGTGTGAAGGTTTGATCGATAGACATAGATCTGACAACACCATTTGCTGATCAGTTGAGCACTCAGCTCCACGCTTAACTCTGGTGATATGAACATCAGAGATGTCTCTTTGTCGGGTGATGACAAAGTCAACGAGATGCCAGCTTTTAGATCGTGGATGCATCCATGTGCATTTGAGCTCGTCTGGCAATCTGAACAGAGTGTTAGTAAATCTGCACAGTTTGAATTCTGTGCACATGGAGAGGAGCAGTAGTCCATTGCCATTACTGTTGCCAACCCACTGGCGTCCAATCACACCAGGCCACACAGTGGACTCCTTGCCAACCCGAGCATGAAAGTCTCCCAGCAACATCAGCTTATTGGAAGTTGCCACGCTACTGATGGTGGTTCTCAGCTCACTTGACTTCAGTGGGATTAGTCAGAGTTGGGTCGTAAACATTGACTATGGTGAGGTGGTGCTTTCCTTGCAGAGGTGTACGCAAGGTCTGGATTCGGTCATTTACAGCAACAGGCAGGGTTGGTAGCTTCACTGTGAGGCAGTTCTTGATAGCCAATCCCACACCAGATTCTCTTCGTTCTTCTTTGGGCCTGCCAGACCAGAAGAATGTCTACCCTCCTTTCTCTTCGCAAAGTGCGCCCTCTCCAGCGAGTCGGGACTCCTGAAGAGCCGCAATGTCCACGTTGTAGTCGTTGAGCAAACAAGCAACGAGTGCAGTGCGTCTGTCAGGGCGATCAGAGTTACCATTGTCCAACAGAGTTCGTATGTTCCGTGAGGCGACGATCGGATTCTGCTTGTGATTCCTACCGCTGGAGTTGGACGGCCCGCCAGCCGCGGCAGACTGGCCAGGTTGATGTGAGTGGGCTTTGTTTGAGCCACTTTTTCTAGGCCCTTCCCTAATTGTAGGGTGAGCAGTGCCTCCCTAACAAGGCTGCTCAGACATAGAGGGTGCTGCCTCACCGGATCTCCTCTCTGTAGTCCATGTGCGACCATTCTCCCCCTGCCACCCGCATGCAGGCTTGTGACCACGGCCCCCAGCTGGTCAAGCCTACTGCTTCGCCACTTGTCTGTCGCTACAGGACTGGGGTGTGTTGAGGATACCCCACCCCTCAGAAGGGAACAGCATGTGTGTGAATGGATTCTAGTTGAGTAGGGGGTTGCACAGGTCCAGACCCACTATCTCAACATTCCCTCCCGGATCCAGTGGCATGGTGGGGTCCAAGACGACTGGAGGAGGTTCTGTTTCAATGAATGGCCAGACTGAGCTTCAATGCAAGGGACGCCCTTTCCTTGCTTCACGGCACGTGTTTGTTAGATGGCCTACACGAGGGTTCACCTGCCCTTTGACAGGTCTTGTTTTTCATCCTGCAGAGTGTCTAGTCACCCTCCTCACCAGGCAAGCCTGGGGTGGGGGGGGGGGTGGTGGGGGAGCCGGTTTAGTCGCTGACCACCCAACCGTGCACCAGGTAGTACTGGGTTACATGGTACCAGTAGCACTCAGACCTGACTGATTTTAACTGTTCTATGTAGTCAACAAAAAAACAGACATAGCTGGGGCCCACGTGGGTGCCCATGTCTAACTCTTGAGTTTGCAGAAAGTGAGAGGAGGTGAAGGAGGAATTGTTGAGGGTGAGGACCAGTTCTGCCAGGTAGAGGCGGGTGGAAAGGGGAACAAGTTGGGTCTTTTGTTGAGAAAGAGCCTTAAGGCCTTCTTGATGGGGTATAGAAGTGTATAAGGACTGGACATCCATGGTGGAACTGAGCTGATTAGGCCCAGGCAATTGAAATTTGTTGAGGAGATTGAGAGACTGTGAAGTGTTGAGGAAGTAGGCAGAAGGGATTGACCCAGGGGTGCAAGTGGGAAGGTATAGAATGGAGTTGAGGTATGCTGACACGAGTTCAGTGGGGCAGGAGCAGGCAGAGACAATGGGCCTACATGGATAATCAGTTTGTGGATCTTGGGTGGGAGGTAGAAGCAAGCAGTCATAAGCAGAGGGAACAATGAGTTTGATGGCATTGGATGGGAGAGTTCCTGATCTGATGAAGTTAGAGATGTTGCAGGAGACAGTGGTTTGCTGATCTGAAGTGGGGTCCTTTACAAGGGGTAAGTTAGAAGAGGTGCCCAAGCAGAACAGCTGGCATCAGTCCTTGCAGTCATTTTTAATCTCCTCCTTCAATCTGTGGTTTTCTGCCCTAGTTTTACACCACTATCATTCTGGTACCTAAGAAAATAAAGGCACTGTGTATTTCTTAATAGCTATCACCCAATGGTTCTGACAAAGGCCATTCATGTCACCTGCAGCCTCGCAGACAACCCTGATCCACTGCCTTTCACCTGCAGTAACAGTTCCATGGCAGACGCCATCTCGCTGGCCCCACACTCATCTCTGGAGCACCTGGACAGGAAAGCCAGCCAAATTTATTGACTACAGCTCCACCTTCAATATTATAATTTTCACAAAACTTACCACCAAATTCCCGGACCTGGGAATCAACACTTCCCTGTGCAAGTAGATCCCTCACTTCCTGGCCAACAAACTACAATGGATGAGGATAAGCAGAAACTCCTTTGCCTTGATTTATCTTCAACACTGGTACCCCGCGAGACTGGGACCTCAGCCTTCTATTTCCCATATGTTCATAATCGCATGGTCACTCGCTGCTCAAATTCCATCTCCAGCAGGGTTCTCAATCTTTCTTATGCCAAGGGACAATACTATTAAGCAAGGTTTCTGTGCGACCCAGGCTGGGAACCCGGATCTACAGGTTTGCAGATAATACCAGTGTAGTGGGCTGTAACTCAACAATGGTGAATTGGAGTAGAGCAAGGAGATAGGGAGCCTCGTAGCATAGTGTGACAGCAATCAACCTTCTCTGAAGGTCAGAAAAACAAAAGAGTCGGTCAATGTCTTCAGGAAACAGGCAGGAGGTGGAGAATGGCGTATGCAGTGCACATGTCCTTCTTATATTAACAGTGCTGAGGTCGAGAAACAACTCCTCTGCTTGTGACTGCAAGAAACTACAGAAGGTTGTGGACACAACTCAGCACGTCACAGAACCCACCTTCCATTCGTGGACTCTGTCTACAGTGCTTCCTGCCTCGGTAAATCAGCCAAAGTAATCAAAGATCCACCTGGACCATTCCCTCTTATTCCCAGCACCATCAGGCAGAAAGGTTCAAAGTACAGTTATTATCCAATTAGATATGTAGCATACAATCCTGAAATTTGTCCTCCTGCATGCAGTCACAAAACAAGAAAAAACACAACAGAACCCAGTTTTAAAAAACACCATACTCCCCATGCGCAAGAAAAAGAACAAGTTGTGCAAATGGCAAAAAGCGAGTGTATTAAACAAGCGGCAGAGTCCTCGCAACGTTCTGAGAGTGTTCAGTTCAGTTCAGCATTGTGCCAATCACTGACCGCAGGCCGCAGAGCCAGTCCTCACCAAGGCAGCCCAATCAAATTACACAAAATAGCAAAAAAAAAGTTTAACCAGGAAACCTTGTAACATGGCTGGCAGATTTCTCCAAAAATGAGCAAGCAGTGCGGATCAGGTATTGCAGCGTGGGGCCCCAGTCTCCTGCGCGTTCCTCTGGCATCAGCGGGCAACAGGGAGAGGGAGACTGGTCAAATACAGGCTGATGATGCTGAGCATCCATTCGCCTTCCTGAGAGCCGGTACCACCAGGTGCAAGGGCAGCGTCTATCACACTGTTATCAGACTATTGAATGGTTCCCTAGTGTGACAAGATGGGTTCCTGATCTCTCAGTCTACCTCGTTACAATCTTGCATCTTATTGTCTACCTGCACTGCCCTTCCTCTGTGCTGTAGCCATTTATCCTGCACACTGTTATTGTTTTAACTTGTGCTACCACAATACACGGTTGTAATGAACTGATCTATGGGGAGGGCATGCAGAACAAAATTTTTCACTGTACCTTGATGCATTGAACGGTAATAATTTAAAACAGAAAATGTTGGAAAAATTCAAGAGTTCAAACAGTCCCTATGGAAAGTAAAATAGAGGTAACAAGATTGAAGGGTCTGGCAAACAATCTTCAAGCATTTACTGATTTATTTGTAACATCTATAGGTTTGGAGTTAAGGAAAAGAAACTTCCCTTTGAAAGAAAGCTTTTTTGGTGTTATATTTAATTCTAGTGGTTCCTTAATGTTGTCGTAGCTGGGAGTGGGTTTCGTGGTGACCTACATATACGTGTCTGGACACCACCCCTCCCCCACCCCCGCTGACTGCTCCTGTGGCTCCTCCCACAGAACCCCATAAAGGCGATTGGAGGCACAGATCCTTCCTCAGTCTCCAGGATGTTCTGTGGTGGTCACTTGCTGCTTGTTCTTTCTTCCAGCCAATAAAAGCCTACCTTATCCCACGTCTCAGAGTTATTGATGGTGCATCAGGTTTAATGGGGATAAGCTCCACGATCCATTAAAAACTCCCTATGGTTTGCGACTCAACTGGCTTCTGACAACCAAGTCCAGCTCCTGGCCTTCATATGTGGCTTAGCAACTAAGCTCAGTTGAATTGTCTTTACTGACAGGGAGAAGGGGCAACGCTGGTTACTGGTACCTTAAAATTAGTCACTTCGCATTGATGGGGCTTGTTGGGCTGTGGTTGGCATCTCACCTAAGAGAAGGAACACTCTGATCTTAAACTACCACTGCCTGCTTGCTCTCCATAATGTAATGCCCTAGCTTGCACACTATGCACACTAGATTGCATATATGTAGACAGCTAGGATACGTGTGCGTGTGTGTGCACCTGTGCATGCGTAGCCTAAGACTTTTACTCAGTACTGTAGAAATTTTATGTATTGCACTGTACCGCCACTGCAAAAAAAAACAGATTTCATGACATATGTGAGTGAAAATAATCCTGATTCTGACACTGGTCTCAATTTAGGATTGAGGGTGGGAAGGGGGCAGGGAGTGGGGAATCATGATTTGGAAAAGGAAAACAGAGAAGGGTAAAAACACTAGACAGACATTCTGCAATGATTAATAAACCAATCATTTGGAATCAAATGACCTTATCTGGTGTCTCAGGGTTGGGTGTGACTGCACCTGCACCATCCCTTGCCTCTGACGCTGCTTGTCTGCCACCTGTCCCACACCCCTCCTGCGGCAGCCCACCCTTGCCATTCCCAACATCCTTTGCTCCTGTCAGATTTACAAACTTGCTCTCTGCTTCTCATTGATAAATATAGTGCTGTGCAAATTCTTAGAAATTATCTGCAAGACTAATTTGTGGAAAGTAAAAAAAAAAAGAAAATCAATCAGCAAATACATAGACATAACTTGTCTCTCAAAATCCAGCCCTACGTCCCCATCATGAGAAGTGAAAGCGAGTGAGACCAGCCAGCATGCCTCTGGTGAAGCTGTATCGGCCAGTCCCCTGTATAGAGGATGCAATGGATTGCAGAAGCGTTGATGAAATCCAACCATGTTATTGACTTCCGAGGGTGGTGGAGACAGGAGCTCCTCTATGGTCTACGCTCCACTGGAAGCTAAGGGCCCAACAGCAACCAATAATAGACTGCCTTGTGTGAGCACCAATACATTACTGCATTGCAATATTTTATGTTGATGTGAGGGGATTTTAACTTTGAAGGAAGAGTCAAAATTGGTTAAGTAACTTTATTCAGACAACTGATACAGTGCATATAAAAAGTATTCACACCCCCCTGGAAGATTTTATGTTTTATAACGTTGAATCACAATGGATTTGATTTGGCTTTTTTGACACTGATCAACAATTAAAGACTCATGACAAAATGAAAACAGATCTCTATAAAATGATCAAAATTAATTACAAATATAAAACAAAATAATTGATTGCACAAGTATTCACCCCTTTCAAGTCAGTATTTACTCGATGCACCTTTGGAGGCAATTTCAGCCTTATGTCTGTGTTGATAGGTCTCTATCAGCTTTGCACATCTGGACACCACAGTTTTTCCCCATTCTTTTTTACCAAACTGCTCAAACTCTGTCAGATTGCATGGGTATCATGAGTGAACAGCCCTTTTCAGGTCCAGCCACAAACTTTCAATTGGATTGAGGTCTGAACTCTGACATGGCCACACCAGGACATTAACTTTGTTATTGAGAAGCTAGTCCTATCTAGCTTTGGTTGTATGATGGGGTCATTGCCTTGCTGGAAGACAGATCCCAAGTCACGGTTCTCTTGCAGACTACATCAGGTTTTCCTCCAGGATCCCCCTGTATTTTGCTGCATTCATTTTACTTTCTGATGTCACAAGCCTTCCAGCGAAGCTGCAGTGAAGCATTCCCACTGCATGTTGCAGCCACAACCATGTTTCATGGTAAAAACATAGAAACATAGAAAACCTACAGCACAATACAGGCCCTTCGGCCCACAAAGTTGTGCCGAACATGTCCCTACCTTAGAAATTACTAGGGTTGCCCATAGCCCTCTAGTTTTCTAAGCTCCATGTACCTATCCAAAAGTCTCTTAAAAGACCTTATTGTATCTGCCTCCACCACCGTTGCCGGCAGCCCATTCCACACACTCACCACTCTCTACGTAAACAATTACCCTGACATCTAAACATGTGTCCTCTTTTAGCAACCATTTCAGCCCCTGGAAAAAGCCTCTGACTATCCACACGATCAATGCCTCTCATTATCTTGTATACCTCTGTCAGGTCACCTCTCATCCTCCATCGCTCCAAGGAGAAAAGGCTGAGTTCACTCAACCTATTCTCATAAGGCATGCTCCCCAATCCAGGCAACATCCTTGTAAATCTCCTTTGCACCCTTTCTATGGCTTCCGCATCCTTCCTGTAGTGAGGCGACCAGAGCTGAGCACAGTACTCCAAGTGGGGTCTGACCAGGGTCCTATATAACTGCAACATTACCTCTCGGCTCCTAAATTAAATTCCACGACTAATAAAGGCTAATGCACCGTATGCCTTCTTATCCACAAAGTCAATCTGTGCAGCTGCTTTGAGCATCCTTTGGACTCGGACCCTAAGTTCCCTCTGATCCTCCACACTGCCAAGAGTCTTACCATTAACACTATATTCTTCCATCATATTTGACCTACCAAAAATGAACCACTTCACACTTCGTCCTGACGAAGGGTGTCAGCCAGAAACATCGACAGTGCTTCTTTCTATAGATGTTGCCTTGCTGCTGCGTTCCACCAGCATTTTGTGTGTGTGCTGCTTGAATTTCCAGCAGATTTCCATCTGTTTGCACTTCACACTTATCTGGTTAAAATCCATCTACCACTTCTCAGCTCAGTTTTGCATCTTATCAATGTCCTGCTGTAACCTCTGACAGCCCTCCACACTATCTACAACACCTCCAACCTTTGTGTCATCAGTAAACTTACTAACCCATCCCTCCACTTCCTCATCCAGGTAGGGATGGTGTGTTTTTGATGATGTGCGATGTTTGGCTTAAAGCAAACAGTATTTAGTCTGATATCCAAAAAGCTCGATTTTTGTTTCATCAGAGCAAAGAATCTTCTTCCAGCTGACTCAGAAGTCTTCCACTTGCCTTCTGGCTCACTCTAGCTGAGATTTCATGTGAAACTTTCCCTTTGCCACTCTTCCATAAAGCTGTGACTGGTGAAGCACCCAGGCAAAACCTGTTGTATGCACAGTCTCTCCTATCTCAGCCACTGAAGCTTGTAACTCCTCCAGAGTTGTCATAGGTTCCCTTCCTGCACGGTCACTCAGTTTATGAGGACAGCCTGCTCCAGGAAGATTTATAGCTGTGCCACATTCTTTCCATTCCTTGATGATTGACTTAACTGTACGGCAAGGGATATTCAGAGACTCTGGAAATGCTCTTGTATCCATCTCCTGATTTGTACTTTTCACAGAGTTGCTTGGAGTGTTCTTTTGTCTTCATGGTGTAGTTTTTGTCAGGATACTGACTCACTGGCAGTTCCAGATACAGGTGTATTTTCACTACAATCAGTTGAAACACCTTGACTGCACACAGGCGATGTCCATTTAACTAATCATGTGACTTCTAAAACCAATTGGCTGCTGAAGTAATGATTTGGTGTGTCATATTAAAAGGGGTAAATACTTCTTCCAATAAATGTGTTTTATATTTGTAATTATTTTTGATAATTTTGTGGAGATCCATTTTCACTGACACAAAAGTCTTTTTCTGTTGATCAATGTAAAAAAAAATCCAAATTAGATCCACAGTGATTCAATTTAGTAAAACAACAAAACACGAAAACCTCAAGGGTGGTGAATACTTTTCATAGGCTCTGTATGTGAAGTGTTTGACAGAAAATAATCAAAAGGACAGAAGGAATCACAGAACATGTAACAATATTGTTCTTCATTTGTGCACAGTTTCATTTGTGCAAACACATAAATAAGTAGATTGTGGAGAAAAGTTTTTGGGATGAGAGGAGGCAGAAGGAAGCCTGGAGTCCAAGGGTAAATAACTTTGTGTGGGAAGTCCAGGAGTACCATAGGAACTCAGAACATCAGCAATTTCTGTAAGTTAAAATTTTAAGTTGGAAGTCGGAATTGTAAACTTAAAATGTTAAAAGTGAAGAGCGTTCTAACTGGTTGCAATACTGTCTGGTATGGACAGACCACTGTACACGATTAGAATATTTTTTTATGTATCGCACTAAACTGCTGTCTTAAACAATAGATTTCATAAATATGTCAGTGATGTTAAACTTGATTTTCATTCTGAATAACATCTAAATGTTAACAGTTTTTATAAGTCTAGAATCTGTGCATTGAAACATACAGTGAAATGCTTCATTTGTGTTAACAACCAACACAACCAAAGCTGTGGTGGGGGCAGCCTGCAAGTGTCTCCACTCATTTCAGTGCCACTATAACATACTCACAATGCTGGGCAGAACACAGAACACAACAAACAACAAAGCAATGCCAGCCAAAACAACCCCTTTCGTCCCTCCCTCCCTCCCACCCACCCACCAAACTATTTGCATATACAGTGCTCCAATGCTAGGACAGGCTGTCTTTGGTCTCCAGTGGACTCATGGACTTGCAGACTCTGGGCTCCAACTTCTACAGCAGACTCACAGAGATTCATAGAATTGGGCTCTGACATGGGGCGTTGACTTCTGGACTTCTAATCAATCTTCATCTTTCGATCTGGACCTGTGACCAAATTTCCGGCTTCAGACATCCGATCGACCTTTGGGCTTCAATCCAGATCACTGATCAACTTTTGGGGTCTGGACCTCTGATCAGTCTTCAGTCCTTGGTATCGACCTTGGGCTCGCAGATGATGATGAAGGAGAACCCTGAACTCCACACCTCAAACTGCATTCTCGCTGATGAAGGGACATTGAACAAACTCACTGGTTGCCAGCCAACATCCAAACACACCGTCACCTCTGGCCTTCAAACATGGAGCAGATGAATAGACTCGACCTCCCCTCTAATTCCCCTATATCCCTGTCCCTGATACCTACCCTGACACTTAACACCTATCACTGCACTCATGAAGGGTCGCAGCCCGAACCTCGACTTTTTATTCCTCTTTTTGATCCCTTGTGACCTGCAGTGTTCCTTCAGCATTTTTGCATGCTGCATTATTTTAAAAACTTTTAAAGGACTTCAGGGCATTTACTGACAATTAGGTAATAAATTAGGCAGAAGATTTTATTGATTAGCTTCCTCAATACACCATTTGTCCTAATGGTTTTGCATCATTTGCCTGTGTATGCTATTAATATAAAAATACTTAAGAATTTAAAGTAGTGGATTAAGTAAATAATTTAAAATAAATTGTGAGTTAAGAATCACCATTGAGAAGAATGATAGTGTAACAGTTAGCACAATGCTTTATAGTACCATTGAGCTGGGTTCAATTCCCGCTGCTGTCTGTAAGGAGTTTATCCTTCTGCATGAGTTTCCTCTATGTGCTCCAGCTTCCTTTCACAGTCCAAAGATGTACTGGTTGGTAGGTTTAATTGGTCAGTGTAAATGGTCATGTGATTAGGTTAGGGTTAATAGGTCAGTGTAAATGGTCATGTGATTAGGTTAGGGTTAATAGGTCAGTGTAAATGGTCATGTGATTAGGTTAGGGTTAATAGGTCAGTGTAAATGGTCATGTGATTAGTTTAGGTTTAAATTGGGAGTTGCAGAGCAGTGCGGCTCAAAGGGCTGGCATGGCCTACTCCATGCTACATCTCAATAAAATTTTAAAAATCTCTTTCTGCTACATTGTTTTTAACTTCATTGGAAATAGCCTAAGTTGCAATTTTTTGGCACAATCAAATGCAGCAAGCAATGGAATTCTAATCCAAGGTGTAACAACAGGAGACCATATACAGGGAAAATTAATGCTTAAAATTCACAAAGCAGATAACCTGGCTTCAACAGAAACTTAATTGAAGTTTATTGATCGTAAACCATCACTTGCAGAGGAAGAATTCTGAACATGCCAAGCAGTTTATTGAAAGGAAATACTCAGATCAATTTTGCAAAGGCCGATCAATTATTTTGTTATCAGTCAAGTCTTTTCAAAATGATCTGTTAAGTTGAATACAGCCAAATACTCTAATTCTGTGCTGCACAGTGGGATTGGTTCTGCTGTAAGTAACCCAAGACAGTTTTCTATTCCTTGAGAGATCAATTTTGGAACTAGCACTCAGCAAGAATAGCTTTTGACTTTCAGCTGGTCTCTGAACTTCAGAAGTTTGTATTAACTATATCATCTAAATTAATGAATGTCATTGATTCAGAAAGTTAACATTATTAAAAGGATAAGCAAATTTTTCATTCAATATGCTTTCCAGAGCCCTGGGCTTCATTGGCAAGGCCTGCCATTATTGCTTATCCGAATTCTCCTTAAATTAAATGGTTTTCTTGGCCATTTAAGAATTGTGCATGGGGTTACACATAAATCAGATCAGGAAAGAACATCAGACTGCTTACCCTGAAAATATTAGTGAAGCAAATGGGTTTCTGGCCAAGGTATGACAGCTCTTACTTCACCATTAATAACGTCATTTACTCAAAGGTTCAAAGGTCCAATTAAATGTCAGAGAAATGTATACAATATACATCCTGAAATGCTTTTTCTTCGCAAAACATCCACGAAAACAGAGAAGTGCCCCAAAGAATGAATGACAGTTAAACATGAGAACCCCAAAGTCCCCCCCAGCAGTCCACTCCCGTGCGTAAGTGGCAGCAAGCAACGATCCTCTCCACCCCCCCAGCAAAAAAGAGTGCACCCGCTACCGAGCACAAGCGTGAGCAAGGCGATAGCAAAGACACAGACCTTGCAGTTACCCAAAAGACTATCGCATTTCATCTGGCATTCATCAAATGACAAGTTCTCCCTCTCCCATTTTCACAGCAAGCTGGAGACATAACAACAACCAGCTGGTTTAGGTTGTTAAAAAGTCTGTTTTGTCACTTCTTACGAGCTCTGTCCCTGAAGATCTCAAAGATCTCGGGTCTTCGGGCCCACAGTGAGAGATTTTCTGACCGCCCCGATGACACACAAGTTTCCTTTCGTGACACCGACCCTCGATCCATCCCTCTCCAGATCCCCGAGGTCTTAGGCTTTCCAATTCGAGCCGGACTCTCAGGACGAACTTTGGCATGCCGAACAACAATGGCTGGTTACGAAACCCTGAGAATGGGTCCCATTCCTGCAAAGAACCGAAGTCAGTGTGTAACTCCAGCTCAGGGTCTTCAAAAGAACCCTGAAAGGGGAAAATAGAGATAGTAAAGATGGAAATAGAGTTGTTTCTGAAGATGCAAGCAAAGGAGTCGCTGTTTAGCGTCATCTTAACTCGAGCTCCAGATTAATAACATAATTTATAATCCATAGCTGCCACAGTGGGATTTGAATCCAGGAATATTAATGCAGTAAGGAAATTGCTGTATCAGTAGTTTACTCAAAGCACAACACTTCACAGCATATACGTTTTTTTCCTGATGTCACTGTGATCTCTTCTATTCTGACACTTTTTGGGATCAGAGTGCATATACAGTATAATTTTTAGAGTCACAGCATAGGACAGCACAGAAACAGGCCCTTCAGCCCATCTAGTCCAAGCTGATCTCTTATATCTGCCTAATACCATTTAACTGCACCAAGACCCCTCCCATCCATGTACCTTGTGGTGAACTACATATACCTGTCTGGACATGCCCCCTGCTGACTGCTCCTGTGGCTCCTCCCACAGGCCCCTGTATAAAGGCGATCAAGGTCTGAGCCCGGCCTCTCAGTCTCCAGGATGTAGTATGGTGGTCACTGACTGCTGGTTCCTTCTTCCAGTCAATAAAAGCCGATATCTCGCCTTACGTCTCAGAGTGAGTTATTGATGGTGCATCATACCTGTTGTATCCTGATGTTTTTGATCTGAGGTTCATCGGAAATCAAGGATGAGCGTAAAATTTGTTGATCATGTCTGTCTTTATTAAGTACTAAAAGAACCAAGAAACGAGGAAAGGGGAATACCAGAAGCGGAGCCTAGTAGTGAGGGGTAGTTGAACGTGGAAAGAGAAAAAAGACAAAGAGAGAACCAGCATGGTTGGGCCTTTCACCAATTTGCTTCAATTAATCTATAAAATAGCCCCCATTCAAGTAATTCACTGAAACAAAGAAGGTACAAAAGCAGTTGTAATCACTAAAAAGCTCGCTGAGTAATTACATGCAGGTACATAATTACACTACTGTGCAAAACTTTGGCACACATTTAGTGCCTATAAAAAGTATTCACCACCCTTGGAAGTTTTCATTTTTTCTGGTTTTGCAACATTGAAACACAATGAATTTAATTTGGCTTTTTTGACACTGATCAACGGAAAAAAGACTTCCCTGTCAAAGTGAAAACAGGTCTCCGCAAAGTGATATAAGTTCATTACAGGTGTAAAGCACAAAATAATAGAGCGCATAAGTATGCACCCTCTTAATATGACACCCCATCACTGGTGCAGCCACACACACAAAATGCTGGTGGAATACAGCAGGTCAGGCAGCATCTATAGGGAGAAGCGCTGTCGACGTTTCAGGCCGAGATCCTTCGTCAGGACTGGTACAGCCAGATAGCTTTAGAAATCACATAATTAGTTAAATGGAAATTATTGTCTGCAGTCAAGGTGTTTCAACTGATTGTAGTAAAAATCCACCTGTATCCGGAAGGTCCAACTGCTGGTGAGTCAGTATCCTGGCAAAAACTACACCCTGAAGACAAAAAGAACACACCAAGCAACTCTATGAAAAGGTTATTGAAAAGCACAAGTCAGGAGATGGATACAAGAAAATTTCCAAGTTACTGAACGTCCTTTGGAGTACAGTTAAGTCAATCACCAAGAAATGGAAAGAGCTGTAAATCTGCCTAGAACAGGCCTCAAAAATTGAGTGACTGTGTCAGTGAGGGAAGCCACCAAGAAACCTTTGACAACTCTGGAGGATTTCCAAGTGTAACGTGCTGTAAGGATTCACTGCTAATGTAATGGCTTCTCTGCAATGTTCACTGTTGAGGTGATGGTTTCTCTGTAGCAGCAATGTTTGGGTTATGGCTGGAGAAAGCAGGACTGTGGTATGCATGTTAGCCAATCAGAGATTGTTTCTCTACCTTGTGAATCTGGAAGGAGATTTTTTGCATTCTTTGGTTGAGGAGAAATGAAGAGGGAAGACACGTGTGGAGAGAGCTGGTAGACCACCGAATGGAGTGGACTGGGATCTGAGGGCCTGAAAGTTGGCGACGCTCAGAGGAGATCGATGGTGGAAGAATGGCGATTGAGTGTGCAATTTTTACTTTTCCTTGAATCGGGCCCTTTTTTGTTTTCATTACTAACCCTATATTCAGATTAAGATTCATAAAGTTCAATCATTTAATTGCATATGGTGTACTGTCTGATCTTTTGCATTGTGGGTCTGTAGCTGGACAGTACATTACACAGCATTCACACAAACATGATTTCCCGGTTTGACAGGGCTAGAGGCTATTTTCTCCTAGACGAACATGAGGTAGGTAAGCCTGAGGGTCATAGAAGCTTCTGTGGCTGAGATGGGAGAGACTGCGCATTTAACAACTGTTGCCCGGGTGCTTCACCAGTCACAGCTTTCTGGGAGAGTGCCAAAGAGAAAACCACTGTTGAGAAATCTCAACTAGAGATTGCCAGACATCATGTAGGAATCAGCTGGAAGAAGGTCCTATGGTCTGGTGAAACCAAAACTGAACTTTTTGGCCATCAGACTAAGTGTAATGTTTGCCGTGAGCTAAACACCACACATCATCAAAAACACACAATCCTTACCATGAAGCATGGTGGTGGCTGCATCACCCTGTGGGAGAGAACTGCTGCATGGGAGAAGATCTATTTTCTAACAAGACAACGACCCCAAGTATAAAGCCAAAGCTACACAGGAATGGCTTAAAACAGCAAAGTTAATGTCCTGGAGTAGCCAAGTCAGAGTCCAGACCTCAATCCAATTGAGAATTTGTGGCTGGACTTGAAAAGAGCTGTTCACTCATGATACCCATGCAATCTGACAGAGATTGTGTAGTGTTTTAAGGAAGAATGGGAGAAAATTGCAGTACCCAGACTTGCAGAGCTGGGATGTTCTGATTAAAGAACATTAATTGTACAGAATGCTGTGTAAATACTGCTCCATGCAAAGTTGTCATTCCCCAGAAAATTAACAGATTGTACACCAGCATAAAGTTATAAAGAAATATATTTACCAAATTTAAGTTACAGAAAGAAACACAAAAGGGTCCTTTATAGTTAAACTACTCCAATGTGCACATAAACATTGGAGCTCATTCTGGGAGAGGTCGGAGGTGTATTGCTTCACTCACGTGCTAGACCCACGGTCTGAGTGAAAGCACCGACCACAGCCTGAACTTCCCTCAAAGACCATCTCAATGAACTGGCTCTCTCAGGAGTATTGGCGCTTCCTCCGTGGATCTATTCATCTGCACAAAGTACTTGCTATGACGGGGACTCTGCTTCGAATGGCATTCTGCGGCACCTTCCCTCGTGCCCCGCTCCACAGCTCCCACCAAAAGATCCTAAACCAGACTACTGTCCTTCAGAAAGCTCTTCCCGCCCATCTCTCTAGATACTTCTCTCACATCTCACAATCCTGATCAGCTCACACAACATTCCTAAATTGGACAACATGGCTCCTTATCTTTAGCCAAAGCCAAAACACTCTTACCAGCAAGGCACCAAGACAAACAGAAAACAGCTAAAATAAAATACCTCATAGCACAGCAGTAGAAATCGTGTTGTGCCTGATTTCCACGACCTCTGATTTAATTGAGTTAACAATCATTTGCAGAGCACTTTGCATGCACAGTAAGAATGGACATGCACGCTTTCTTTTAGCACAGCTGACGTTTACCTTATATCAGTTGCATACCCAAAGATGTCATTGTACGAGCAGAAATCATTTCCATAGTTACGGAACTAAGTTGGTGTGCCCAGGAGCAAGCTATGGACTGCCCTCAGTAAGCACAAGATAAAGAGTAACTTTTGCAGCAAATCAGCAAATGGATATGAACTAAGGTGCCCCGTGGGAATATATTTTCCCCTGTAGACTCTGCCATTCCATGGCCAGTTCACACACTTTCTATTCCCTGTATTGAGCACCTCAGTGTAATGATGTCTGCCAGATTGATCAGAACTGTTATTAATCATTACCAATGGCCACCCATAGTATCCATCCTGATACAGCATCTAGACCCAAAATGTTGACTGTCTCTTTTTCTTCACAGATACTGATCACCCTGATTAGGTCCTCCTGCAGTTAGATTTTTTTGGCTTCCTCCTACATTGTAAAGAAATGTGGAAAATATTTGACGCACCAACATACTGTGAATTCTCACTTTTAGGTAGCAATGGTCAAATATGCTTGGCAGACGCTCTCTAATGGTAATTGGATGGCAGAGAGCTAAATTATTCCTGCCACGCCCACTCGTAGTGTGAGGGTAAGAGGACAGAGAGTGGTAGTAGATGGTTGCCTCTCAGACTGGAGACTGGTAACTAGATTAGCAAATTTGTGGATAACACCAAGACTGGGAGTATAGTTGACAGCAAGGAAGGCTGTGGGGTCTGAATGAGCTGGAAAATTACAGATAGAATTTAATTCAGACAAGTGTGAGGTGTTGCATTTTGGAGGACAGACTGGGGTAGGACATACACAATGAACAGTAGGTGACTGAAGAGTGCGTTAAAATGGAAGAATCTGGGAATACAAATCCATAATTCCTTGAAAGTGGCATCACAGGTAGATAGGGTTGTAAAGAGAGCTTTTGGCACATTAGTTTTCATTAAACCAATTAGTGACAAGGAGCCACACAACAGTGAGATAGATCAGCTGGTTGAATGGTGCCAAAACAACAACCTTGCACTCAACGTCATTGAGACCTAGGAATTGCTTGTGGACTTCAGGAAGGAGAAGTCGAGGGAACGCACACCCATCCTCATCAAGGGATCAGCGGTGGAAAGGGTGTGCTGTTCCAAATTCCTGCGTGTCAACATCTCCAAAGATCTAACGTTCTGATTCCTGGGCCCAATATATTGGTACAGTTACAAAGAAGGCATAACAGCAGCTATATTTCATTAGGAGTTTGAGGAAACTTGGTATGTCACCAAAGACTCTTGCAAATTTCTGCAGATATACTGTGGAGAGCATTCTAATCAATTGTACAATACTGTAGAAAGGTCTTCAGCACATGTATACTTAGGTTGCCTAGAACCTTTGCACAGTACTGTAGTAATTTTATGTACAGTAGGGAGCAGGAAACACCAGAGAGACATTCTGTAATGATTAGTAACCAGGTGTTTGGAATCAAATGACCTTGCCTGGTGTCTCCGGGCTGGATGTGTCTGTTCCTGTGCCATACCCCCCCCCCCTACCCCGGTACTCCTTCTCTGCCACCTGTCCCTCATCTCTCCTGTGGCACCCCACCCTCGACGTTCCCAATATCCTTTTCTCCCTCCAGATTTACAAACTCACTCTGTGCTCAACGTTGACAAATACAGTACTGTGCAAAAGTCTTAGGAACCTGAGCTATATGTATGTGCCTAAGACTTTTGCACAGAACTGTATCACTGTGTATAACTGTCTGGTATGGAGAGGTCTCTGCACAAGATTGGAAAAAGCAGCGGAAAGTTGTAAACTCTTCCATCTCCATCATGGGTACCACCCTCCCCAACACTGAAGACATCTTCAAAAGGCCTCAATTAGGTGTCATCTGTCATTTTGGACCCCATTGCCCAAGACATGCCCTCTTCTCATTGCTACCATCAAGGAAAAGGTACAGAAGTCTGAAGGCACAAACTCAATGACTGAGGAACAGCTTCTTCCCCTTTGCCATCCAATTTCCGAGTGGACGCTGAACCATTGTACACTAGCTCACTTTGTTTTTGCTCTCTTTTTGCATGACTTACTTAATTATATATGTATTATAATTTGTAAGTCTATGAAGGTTCTCAGTCATCAAATCATTTTATATCAAGCAATAGTAAATCAAGGTAACTGGACTTGCTGTGTTGTCTAGAGGAACAGTGGTTTAAAAGAGGGGTTAAAGAAGCCATCTTTGTCAAACAGGAAAACCCATTCCTGAACGATGCCGCCTATCAGCTACTTACAATACAGTCCTAACATCTCTATCCCGACATCAACACAATAGTTCACACCTCTATTCATGCAAAAAATAAGACTAATGACCCTCTCATTACTGCTATGATGAAAGGACCTTTATGTGATTGCTATACCCTTTATTAACTCAGTGTTTCTAAGCCAGAAGACTACCCACCATAGATTGGAAATGAAGAAGCCTCTCAGATGAGTGGCAAGATGTCTTCTAGACAGCACAGCAAGTCCAGCTGCCTTGATTTACTACTGCTTGCTATAATTTTTTACTATGTATTGCAATGTGCTGCTGCCACAAAACATCAAATTTCACAACATATGCCAATGATAGTAAACCTGATCCTGATTCTAAATCAGAGCATTGAGTACAGGAGTCGAGATGTTATGTTGAAGACATAGGTGTGGTCAAATTTGGAGTATGTGTGCAGTTCCAAACACTACCTACAGGAAAGACATCAATAAGATTGAAAGAGTGCAGAGAAAATTTACAAAGAGTCTGGGACTTGAGGACCTAAGTTATAGGGAAGGTTAAATAAGTTAGGACTTAATTTTCTGCAGCAAAGAAGAATGAGAGGAGATTTGATAGAGGTTTACAAAATGATGAGGGGTAAATACAGGTTAACTTTTTCCACTGAGTTCCGGTGAGACTGGAGCTGAAAGTGATAGGTTAAGGGTGAAAAAAGGAAATATTTAAGGAGAGGTAGAATTTCTTCACCTTCTTCACTCAGAGGGTGGTGCAAGTGTGGAACAAACTGCCAGTGGAAATAGTCAAAGTATGTTCAGGAATTGCCTGTTCTCTTGACTGAGTAAAGTTCATAATTCACTCCCGGTTTAAATGGCGCTGGTGAACGTCAGCGACTTCTGGCTGGTAGCTAACGAAACAAGGGAAACAACTAAGTACTTTGTTAACCACACTTCTTCTGGCAAACGATCATCACAAGTAATAATCTGTAACTTCCCCTTGGACTGGAAGGTAATTCAATGTAGCAGAAGCGAAGCGTTGTGAGGTGGTGGGTTCATCGCTGAGAGTGAGGAAGACCTGAGTTTCGGTCGATTTAAGCACTGTGGCAAAGGCCAAATCGAGGCAGTGAGGTCTGGGTACCAGAGCGTATCAAGTCGACAGAACTTGATGGAGACTTGAGTGCAGGGTCAAATTGGAAAGGTCGGGTATAGGCTGAATGAAGGTGGCAGGGTCGAGGCCAGAGCCAATCCGGGCGACTGAACCCAATGTTTGGATGGAGACTTAAGCGCAGAGCTGAATTGGAAAGATCAGCTACAGGCAGAACCGAGGCAGTGGGACCCTGGCCCCAGAGCATGTTGAGTCGAGGTGAGGGATGGGCCAGTTCAAACCACTGCTCCATGACTCAGCTCTGTGTTGAACTATAGTGAATTATGGGACTCTCCATTGACTTCAATTCAGAACACGATTTGCTTGCAATTACTGCTTGTGTGACGTGTTCTTTTCTGCACATTGGGTGTTAGACAGTCTTTATTTTTAAGGGTTCTACTTTTTAATGGGTTGTTTCCTGTGCGTACATTTTTATGAACATGATGTGTTTTTATTGTCTCTGAACATTGGGTGTTTGACGGTCTTTTTTTAATATGGGTTCTTTTGAGTTTCTTTGTTTCAAGGCTGCCTGTTAGGAGATGAATCTCAAGGCTGTATAACGTCTACATACTTTGATAATAAATATACTTTGAACTTTGACTATAGAAGAAAACATTTGCTGAGATCACACAAAAAGATCAAGGATGAAACCTGATCCTATACCTTTGATCTTACATTCAAAATTGCTCCTTGACTGAAAAAGCCTCATGGTTCTTCTATGCAGTGGGATCATTTGTAGTGTCCTGTGGGAACAGGTAAGGTCTCATTTTAACTTCTCATCCACAATATGGCAACAGGTTCCTCTCAGTACACCACTGAATTAACAGGCTGTGTTGGATACCTGTGTATATGGTGCATGCAATCACCCTGTTCTGACATAGATACAGGATGATTATTAACAGAGCTACAACTAGTCACACTACTTTAACTACCAGAGGATTTTCAAAGAAACTTTTCCAAGATTGCTACTAAAAATTATGTCACCATCATTACCAGAGCAGAGGAAATCATCAATGCAAGAGGAAAAGACAAACATGTCAATTACAAACCAAACACCCATCATTTTCTTCATCATTATTCTCACTCCTCTCTATAGTTAATGTCTACATAAGCCATGGTTAGCTGCTTCATAATAAAGTGACTTCTCCTGATGTGAAAAATTCTACAGACTCACTTTTTTTATTGATCCCAGTTCATTAAGTATGATAATTTCCAAGTTCAAAGTTGAAGATTATTAACAATGTGTGTATACCTTGAGATTCATCTTCTTTCAGGCTAATGTATTAAAGGTTTTAGAAATTTAAATTTCATTCTTATTTGTCATATGTGCATCGAAACATACAGTACTGTACAAAAGTCTTAGGCACAATACCTTAGCTGGTTGTTGCTTAAGGATGTTGTAGCTTGAGGTGGTAATGTGGACAAGCTCTCACTACCCATTAAATGATCCCAATGGTGTGCATTTCAAATAACCTCTGACAGAGTCCAGCTCCCGGCCTTCATGTGTGTCTTAGCTACTAAGCCCAGCAGAACCATTTCTACTGACAGGTGAAGGGGAAATGACAGGCTACTGGCACCTTAAAACAATTTGCATTGGGCAGATGGGGCTCTTCAACCGTGGTTAGCAGTTCAACTAAGAGAAGAAAAATTCCTGATCTCAAAACTCTGCAGCCTTGCAGCTGTACTCACTCATAGGGAAGGCTTTGGGAGTAAATCCCTAAGGCAATCCAAGGTTGAGTTCAACACTAACTGGCAATTCCTGCGACACTGCTGGTAACAAAGTGAATCGGTCTCTGCTGTTCTTTGGATTCATGACATGCATGGAGAGGGGGAGCTTGCTACATGAGCAACAGCTTGCTCTCCATACTGTACTGCCCTGGCTCGTGCATCTAGACAGCTAGGACACAGCATCCGTGCCCGACCCTGACTGATCATAGCTAGGGTGCCAAAGACTTTTGTGCAGTGCAGTATTTGTCAATGTAGGGTGGAGAATGAGTTTGTAAATCTGGCAGAAGCAAAGGATATTGGGAATGGCAAGGGTGGGGTGCTGCGGGAGGGGCTGAGGGATCGATGGCTCATGGTACTCCTGATTCTGATATGGGTCTCTATCGTGGCCTGAGAGTGGTAAGGGAGAGGGGAATCATGGTTGGGAGACGGGGAAGGGAGAGGAGGGGATGCAGTAAGCACTAGAGAGGCATTCTGTACTGATCAATAAACCAGTTGCTTGGAATCAAATGACCTGGCCTGGTGTGTCACAAGGCTGGGTGTGTCTGCACCTGTGCCACCACTTGCAGACCTCTTCTGAGGCAGGATGTTCTGTCATCAGTAAGGGTCTCTCCTTTGTACCCCTGCAGCCAAATATCAGTGAGTTCTGCGCTGGCCATGACACTGAGCGCTTCTTCCACTGCCTCTGTCTCCATACCTGCTTCTTTGGCAAGGACTCTCCAGCCTGCAGTGTTGACACCTTCTCCTGTCTTCAACCCTCCTCCTCCTCCTGGTAACCTTGCTCTGATCTTATGCCTGCTCCGGATCTTTCTGGTGCTAACTGTGGATGAGACATCAACTGTCTTGACTTCATCACCAGGCCGTTGTCACCCATAAAATCACTGGCTTTATTAACCCTTGGGATTTCCCATGTACTGCCTGCAACCTCATAGTTATCTTACCCCACACCTCCTGTTTCTAACTTCTACCCAAGATCCACAAACCTGCCTGTCCAAGAAGACCCATTGTTTCTGCTTGTTCTTGCCCCACCAAACTTATATCTGCATACCTCAACTCTGTTTTATTCCCCCCGGTTCAATCCCTTCCTATCCGTGACACTTCACATGCCCTGGATCTTTCCCTGGCCCAGATCATCTCATTTTCACCATGGACGTCCAGTTCCTATACGGCTCCATCCCCCATCAGGAGGTCCTTAACGCTGTCAGCTTTGTTCTAGATAACAGACCCAAACTGTTCCCCTCTAACACCACTGTCCTCTTTCTAGTGGAACTGCTCTCACTCTCAATGATTTCTCCTTCAGTTCCTCTCACTTCCTCCAAACCAAAGGTGTAGCCATGGGCACTCGTATGGTTCCCAGCTGTGCCTGCCTTTTAGTTGGCTACATGGGACTGTCTGCGTTCCAAGCCTATACCGGTGTCACTCCACAACTTTTCCTACATTACATCGATGACTGCAATGGAGCTGCTTCTTGCACCTGTACTGCGCTCATCGACTTCATCAACTTTGCCTCCAGCTTCCACCCTGCTCTCAAATTTACTTGGTCCATTTCCGCCAACTCCATCCCTTTCTCGATCTCTCTGTCTCTCTCTCTGAAGAGAGTTTATCTGCTGTTATCTTTTACAAACTCACAGATTGTTACAGCTACCTGGACTGTACTTGTGAAAATGCCATTCCCTTCTCTCTATTCCTCTGTCTTCGCAGCATCTGCTCTCAGGATAAGGCTTTTCATTCCAGAGCTAATGAGATGCCCTCCTTCAAGGGGCTTTTCTTTCTTCACCATCAATGCTGCCCCTACCTGCACTTCTTCCATTTCATTCTCATCTGACCTCACTCCATCCTCCCGCCACCCCACCAGGAAGAGGGTTCCTCTTGTCCTCACCTACCACCCACTAGCCTCCATGTCCAGCACAAAATTCTCCATAACTTCCACCATCTCTGATGGGATCCCATCACCAAGCACATCTTCCTCTCCATCCACCCCACCACCACTTTCTGCTTTCTGCAGGGATCACTCGTTACATCTCCATTCATCTCTCCCCACTGATCTCTCTCCCAGTACTTACCCTTGCAAGCAGAAGAAGTACTATACCTGCCTCTACACCTCCTCCCTCACTACCATTCAGGGCCTCAAACAGTCCTTCCAACTGAGGCAGTACTTCACCTGATTCCTCCCCTTCACCATTCCATTCCTGTTCCCTTCCCTCCCCTCATCTCCTTACCTGCGCATCACCTCCTTCTGGTGCTCCTACCCCTTCCCTTTCCTCCATTGTCTTCTACCCTCTTCTATTCCCTTCTCCAGCCCTTTAACGCTTTCACCAAACAGCTTCCCAGATCTTTACCTCACCTCTTCCCCCAAGTTTCACCTATCACCCACTACCGTGTACTTCCTCTTCCCCTCCACCCACCTTCTTGCATGAACTTCTCGTCTTTTTTTGCCAGTCCTGATTAAGGGTCTCAGCCCAAAAAGGCAACTGTTTATGCTTTTCCATAGATGCTGCCTGGGCCTGCTGAATTCCTCCAGCATTTTGTGTGCTACTATTTCACTTTTTTAAAATGTCTTTTACTTTTGTCTTTTGTCTTGAATGTGACTCTGGAACTGTTGGAACCTGTGATTTGCGATTTGGAGATTGTTTGGGTGTTCTAGCACTCTGCAGTCTCTGGGAGGATTCTGGGAGGCAGAGGCAGCGTATGCTAATCTCATGGCAAGATGGCTGCCAGCTGATGTTCGACTCCATTACACTGATGAAAGCTTCCATTGTTTACCGATTAAAATGATGAGAGAGATTGAAACATTGGGGCAAAATGCGGAAGTTGAACATTGGCTGCCTGCTTTTTTATCGCTGGTGTGATTTTTCTGCTATGGAGAGGGGAGACTACCTTTTGACTGCTAGTGAGATCGATCTGCTACTGAGGGGGGAGAGTGCCTTTTGATTGCTGGGGATCGCGCTGCTACCGTAGAGGGGAAACTCTTTTGTTCACTGGAGATTGCTCTGCTATGGAGAGCGGAGACTGCCTTTTGATCACTGGTGGGATCGCTCTGCTATGGAGAGGGGAAACTACCTTTTGATCACTGGTGGGATCGCTCTGCTACAGAAAGGGAAAGGCCTGCCACTGTGCTTGGAGAACGTTACCCAGGTTTTCTGCTTTTTGTATATGGACTTGGACTGTAGACATTTTTCAGACTTATTGCTCTTTATATTCTGTGTTTTTCACATGATCTTTCTAGTGGATTTGGAACTCAATATGCTTGTTCCGTTTTTGTGCAGGAAGGAGGGATTTTGGGGTTGATGATTGTGCTGCTGTTCTTTTCTTTCTTGGTTTCGTGGCTATCTGGAGAAGAAGTTCAGAGTTGTATACTTTGATAAAAAGTGAACCTTTGCAACCTTTGACACCTTGGGAGTGTCTTTGACACCCTAACTATATACTGTATATGTACCTAAGACTTTTGCACAGTACTGTATAGTAAAAGGTATCATTTACATCAACAACCACACAGTCTGAGGATTGTGCTGGAGGCTGCCTGCAGTTGTTCCAGAGCCAACCTGGCATGCCCTTAACTCAGTGACCCTAACCCTAACCGTCGATGGGAGGAAACCGGAGCACCCTGAAGAAACTCACACAGTCATGAGAGCATACAAATTCCTCAGAGGCAAGAGTGGAAAATGATCCCCAATCCGTGATCACTGGCACTGTCACTGCTCCCTGTTTTTTAAATCTCCTTTTGCCAGCATTACGATTCTGCACAAGCTGAGAGCGGTTCTTTCAATCACTTTGACTTGATCTTGAATTAAGGATATCAGGCTGATCCTGTAGTGAAACAAAACTGAAGGTACTCAGCAGGTCAGATGATGCGAATGAAGAGTGAAATAACTAACAAATAGAAGAAAAGCGGGGAAGTGCTGACAATATGAGTGATAAACACAATCCAATTTATTCTGGTAAAGATTTCTCATAAAGCAGGTACTCCCACTTGATGGTCATGTTTGTAGTATCCAGGCAGCCTCAGCTGCACAGTTTATTGTTTGCCCATGTTAATGTTAGCTCATTATTGCCATGCTTAGTCTTCCTAGAAGAAAGGAGCTTGTTGTTTCGGACTGCTAATGGGAAAGACTCCACAGGTTTGGAAAGTTTTGTTTAGAGGTACAGGCCCTTCCAGCCTGGCGAACCATTGCAGTCCAGTTAAACCCATCTGACCCATTAAAGTACAAATCTGTATGTCTTTGGAATGTGGGAGGAAGCCGGAGCACTCGGAGAAACCCACGCGATGACGGAGAGAATATATAGACTCCTTAGGGCCATGATGGGAATTCAAAATTTCCACAGATGTACAGTGGAGAGCATCCTGACTGGCTGCATCTTTGTCTGATATGGGGGTGGGGGGTGCGACTGCACAGCACCGACAGGAGTTGCAGAAAGTTATGAATTCAGTCAGCTCCAACATGAGCACTATAGTACCCAAGACATCTGCAAGGAGCAATGCATCACAATGGTGGCATTCATCAGTAACAGGCCCCATCATCCAGAACATGCCCTCTTCTCTTTGCTACCATCAGGGAGGAGGGACAGAAGCCTGAAGGCACAAACTCAATGATTCAGGAACAGCTTCTTCCCCTCTGCCATCAGATTTATGAATGGAAATTAATCCCATGAACACAACCTCACTACTTTATTCACACTACTTATTTAACTATTATATCTACTTACCACCTCAAAAACAATGAATTTCACGACATATACTGGTGATACTAAATGATTCTGAATCCCGGTTGCTGGTGCTGTACTAGTGTTATGCGAACCGCTATGCTGGCATGCAGCCGCTATAAAAATCTCAACGAGTGTGTGTGTTACTGGTCATAATGTCATTGAGGTGCAGGGCCACAATGAAAGTTCTCTATCTTTGCCGGTCTTCATCATCACAGTAGCTTCCTCTCGGTTTTCACTACTGTCAGTCATGCAAGTTCCAGGTGAAAACTCAGGAATACCATCATACTCAGGTGTAGAAGGACTCTTCATTGCTGTTTCTGTAACAAGTTTGTTTTACCCATCAGGGTTGCTAGCCCTGTGCTGAACCTCTGAGATTCAGATTACTATCTAAATGGAGTCAAGTTAGGAAAAGGGGAAGCACAACGAGATCTAGGTGTTCTTGTACATCAGTCAATGAAAGCAAGCATGCAGGTACTGCAGGCAGTGAAGAAAGCTAATGGCATGCTGGCCTTTATAACAAGAGGAATTGAGTATAGCAGTAAAGAGGTCCTTCTGCAGCTGTACAGGGCCCTGGTGAGACTCCACCTGGAGTATCGTGTGCAGTTTTGGTCTCCAAATTTGAGGAGGGACATTCTTGTTATTGAGGAAGTGCAGCGTAGGTTCACAAGGTTAATTCCCGGACTGGCGGGACTGTCATATGTTGAAAGATTGGAGCGACTGGGCTTGTATACACTGGAATTTAGAAGGATGAGAGGGGATCTGATTGAAACATATAAGTTTATTAAGGGATTGGACACGCTGGAGGCAGGAAGCATGTTCCCGCTGATGGGTGAGTCCAGAACTAGAGGCCACAGTTTAAAAATAAGGGGTAGGCCATTTAGAACAGAGATGAGGAAAAACTTTTTCACCCAGAGAGTGGTGGATATGTGAAATGCTCTGCCCCAGAAGGTAGTGAAAGCCATTTCTCTGGATGCATTAGAGTTAGATAGAGCCCTTATAGATAGTGAGGTCAAGAGATATGGGGAGAGGGCAGGAACGGGGTACTGATTGTGTATGATCAGCCATGATCACAATGAATGGCAGTGCTGGCTAGAAGGGCCGAATGGCCTACTCCCGCACCTACTGTCTATTGTCTATTGAATCTGGAAGACTGGTGGACCACTCTTAGTCTGGCCTTTACCTTCTGAGCTGTTTGTCATGGGTGAACCTGCCAAGAGCCAAAGGATAAAGCATAAAATCAAGCACTACAGTGTAGAAATAGGTCTTCCAGCCATCTGGTACTTTCCCATTCCTACTGACCTGCACCTGGACCATTGCACTTCCAACACGTAAACGGAAAGAACCATCCAAGGCAGAAGGCACTTGGATTTGAACCAGAGACCTGTTGATCTGAAATCTAGTTCTACCCCACCGTGGCAGAATAGGATAGAGATCTAGCACTCATCCCAAATTTCTCATTTGCTGGTTGATGCAAAATGATCATTAGAGAAGTTTGATAAACACGGAGGGCCCAGGAATCCCGCCGGGGAAGTGATGAAGTGGCAACAGTAGGAGGTGAATGCAAGGAACAAAGTGCCAAAAACATGAATACAGCTCCAGAAATAAATTGACAGCTTCACTTCTTGGAACATGATTATCAAAGAAATCCCACACTTCAGCAACCCATCCGCGGAGTCAAACAACACTGGTCCACACATTCCTAACATTCACCTTACATGTGAACTCTATCAGTCACAAACTGCTAATTATCTTTTGTGTGCTTTGTCACATTATCATACACCTACGACTGTTACAAACCCAAATACATAGAGTATCTTGTAGCTTATGTGTAGCACTGTGTAAATATAAAGAGTATATATATAGTGCCTTAGACCTTCACACAGTACTGTAGTAATTTTATGCATTGCAATCAACCTGATTCTGATATGGGTCTCTACTGTAGACTGAAAGTGGGAAGGGGGCAGGGAGAGGGGGATTATGCTTGGGAGAGAGAGAGAGAGAGCCGGATACATCAAAGAGACATTCTGTAATGACCAATTGTCTGGAATTAAATGACCTTGCCTGGTGTCTCAGGGCTGGGTGTGTCTGCACCCACATTGCCCCTGTCCCGGCACTTCTTCTCTGCCCCCTGTCCCACACATGTCCTGTGATTCAGTGGAACACACTCCTGTAGGTAACACAGGAATGGCTCAGTAGTGTAACACTGGCATAGTTGGCGCAATCGATTTACTGCACCAGTGGTCATTGATCCTGTTTCGATTCCTGCCACTGATGGTGATTGGTTTGCTTTTACAATGTGTTGCACAGTGGATTAACTCATTATAACTTTGTGCCAACGATTGGGGTTTGATTCCCACCGCTGTCTGTAAGGAGTTTGCATGTTCTCCCCATTACCGTGGGGGTTTCCTCCGGGTTCTCCAGTTTTCCCCTACATTCCAAAGACATACAGATTAGGGTTAGTGAGCTGTGGGCAAACTATGTTGGTGCCAGACACTTGCACTAGCACAATCTTCATACTGAGTTGGCCGTGGACACAGAACAACGTATTTTACTGTATATTTTGATGTTCCAATATACACGTGACAAATAAAGATAATCTTTTACTGTTTTATCATGTACACAGAAAATGGCTGATAATTCTCGCCAGGCTGACAGATTTGTCCTTCAACTCATAGCTGAGAGCAATGTGCTGGCCATTGTTATCCATTAAAAAGTCATTGCCCAGTGTCAGCATAGATCGCAGTGCAAATCAAATTTGATATTCCTTCTTGTATTCCACATGTCCCTCACTGTACAATCTGATATCCAGTAGATGCAGGTGGTATAAACGTGTACATGCAAGCCTCATCATCATTCTCAGACAGACCTCAGAGTCAGGATGCACAATTGCTCCTCCCTCCCCATCATTCTCAACACAAATTTCCCCCAGGGCTGTCTGCTGAACCCATTGCTGTAGACTCTACTCACACATGACTGCATGGCCAAACACCTGAATAATCACAATGTCAAGTTTGTCAGTGACAGGACAGTGATGGGGCTCATCACAAGGATGAGAGGGCCTAGAAAGAGGAGGTGGAAGACCTCAAGGCCTGTTGCCAGGGAAACAACTTCTTCCTCAAAGTCAGCAAGACAAAGGATATGGTTATCAAATTCAGGAGAACTTGCATCACCCAAATCCCCCTTTAAACTGGCGGCACAGCATTGGAAACTGCGAGAGTTTCAAACTCCTGCAAGTATACATCTCGTACAACCTCTCATAGTTCCAGAACACATCCCACACAGTCAGTAAAGCTCACCAACAACTCTACTTTCCGAGGAGGCTGAAACAAGCTGGACTTTGCACATCCACACTCGTGTCATTCTATCGGTGTGCAGTAGAGAGCATCCTGACAGACTGCATCACTGCTTACTAGAACAATTATTTTGCTCTCTTTATTACTAATGTACCGGAAAGGACATTAAACAATCTTGAATCTTGATTCTTTAAACTTCCAGCTTACTGTACATGTTTTCAGATACCCATCTGTTTTGGCCTTGCCTCCTGAGCACTGGACCTAAGAGGGAAGCGTCTGTGGCTTGAGTTGATATTTACAGCCACTGGTGTTTGAGCCATATTGGATTGATTGCAAGAATACAGCAAGAGTGTGCATGCCACCAATGGTTCATCAGTTTAGCCTCCTACACACAGGAGGTGCTCTCTTTCAGTGCAGGCTTTCAAATGTGCATGTGTTTTGACCTGTGGGGTCTGGTTCTTTGCTCCCAAACTGTATGTTCCCCAGCATGTACTGTTGCTAACATCTCACTAGAAACATTTAATCCTGTTGCTGTTGTTCCTCCTCATGCACATGTAACCAGACTGTACACAAACTCATTGTTTTAGAAACAGCTTGAAAACACACACACAACATTTTAGGAACAGTATCTTCCCCTCTGCCATCAGATTTCTGAATGATTCATAAACACATGAACATTACCTCACTATTTTGCTCTCTCCTTGCTCTACTTTTTTATTTTTTTAAATTATTTTGTGGGTGTCGGGTTAGAGATACGTCTCTACCACAGGAGGTATAAGATGCTCCTTCCCTCTGCTAACGCGCAGCTCACTCTCATGCAAGGTATAGCACCTGCTTAGCCCCTCGATCAGGGTCATGGGAAGCCATGGGAGCAGGTGGTAGACATCACAAATCCTAGTTATGTGAGCACTGACACCAGGCAGGCAATCTCTGGAGCACTGATAATAGCTGGGGTCACCCATTTCGTAAAGACGTTGCCCAGAAGAAGGCAAACCACTTCAGTAGAAAAAATTGACAAGGACAGTCATGCTCGTGGAAAGACTATGATTGCGCACGGAAAACAACGTGGAACATCATGATGATAATGACGATCATTATCGTAAGTTACAGTAATCGTTTATACATTGCACTGTACTACTGCCGAAAACAATAAATATCACATATATCAGTGAGAATAAAGCTGATTCTGGAAATATGTACATTAGAAGGGATCTGCATGTGAAGGATTGATGGACATGACCGGTTTGTGGTCACAGCTGACAATCCGAGTCCTGGTGCCATCCCAATAGATACAGCTGCTGCTCGAATCAGAAGAGAACTTTGAATTGATTCAAGTCAAGATGCCTGAGGCATTGACACTCACCCTGAAAGGCTATGTGAAATATGGTGGATTGTAGCTGAGCCCACCTCATCCTTACTTCCCCCTTAACAAGGGCACAGAAGGAAGACATTCAGCCCTGCATCTCATTGTTGGTTTCTGCCTGCTGCAAACCCCTTCCCATTTCTCCTCGAGATCTGCAAATTGAACAGGACTTGAGTCTGTAATTGTTATTCTGACACTGTGTCCTGCTGCGTGGAAAGACTTGTGAATCCTGTGATGGTGCAGAATCTAATGGTTGATTTCTCCACTTCTGCTTCAGTACAATGAGAACATAGAACACAGTAAAGTACTGTTCAGGCCCTGTGACCCATGATGTTGAACTGACCTTTTAACCTTGAGCAAGTTCAATCTAACCCTTCCCTCCCACATAGCTCTCCATTTTCTCTTTCATCTATGTTCAAAGTTCAAAGTAAATTTGTTATGAAAGTACGTACAGTATAACATATACAACCTTGAGATTTACAGGATCTTCTTGCAGGCAGACACACCACAAGGAAACTCAATAGAATTTCATGAAAAAACTCACACCACAAACATTGTCATACATCCAGTTTGCAAAAAAGAAAGAACATATTGTAAAGAAGCAAAGAATGATCCACAGAACATGAATGGCAGAGTAAGCCCACAGCCGCGGAGCCAGGTTCAGTACTGTAGCCGGTCCAGGAGCCTGATAGCTGCCGGCCACAGACGTGAGCCAGGTTCAGTGTTAAGGTGAGTGCCAATGGATACCTAACTAAGAGTCTCTTAAATGTCAAAGGTTCAAAGGTCCAATTTAACATCGGAGAAATGTATACAATATACATCCTGAAATGCTTTTTCTTAGCAAATCAGCCACGAAAACAGAGAAGTACTAAAGAATGAACAACAGTTAAATGTGAGAACCCCAAAGTCCCCCCCAGTTCTTCCCTCCTGCGTGTAAGTGTCAGCGAGCAACAATCCCCCCCTCCCCCCCATGGGAAAAAACAGCAAGCTTCGCACTCAAGCGTGAGCAAAGCAACGGCAAAGACACGGACTTGCAGTTACCGCAATGACTTTGCGTTTCACACTGGCAATTGATATATCACAGGCTTTCTCTTTCCCTAATAAGATCGCAAAGATCTCGCGTCTTCGGGCACACAGCAGATTTTCCGACACCCCCGATGACACACGGGTCTCCTGCCATGACACCGACCCTTGCTCCGCCCGCCTCCAGAGCCCTGAGATTTTAGGCTTCCAAATACGAGCCGGACTCTCAGGCCGAACCTTTTGCATGCCAAACAACGGCCAGTCCTGAAACCCCGAGAACGAGTCTCATTTCCACAAAGAACCAGTCAGCATATAACTCCAGGTCAGGATCTTCAAAAAAACCCTAAAAGAGAAAAATAAAAATATTAAAGATAGAAATAGAGCTGTTTCCAAAGATGCAAGCAAAAGAGTCACCTTTTAGTGCCATTTTGACTCCACCTCCATCTCTATTGTATTTACCTCTGCCAACATGCTCCATTCAGCCACTACTCTATGCGTAGAAAGCATCTGCCTCTGACATCCCCATATTCTTTCCTCCAATCACATTAAAGTTATGCCCCTGGTAATAGGCATCACCACAGGGGGAAGAAGGTGTTCTCTGTGCCCCTCATTATTTTATACACTTTTATCAGGTACTTTGTAACATTCTTCGTTCCAAAGAGAAAAGTCCTAGCTCACTCATCCTATCCCCATAAGACATGCTCTCAAATCCAGGCAGCATTCTGGTAAATCTCCTTCTCTGAATCTTCCACATCCTTCCTGTCATGAAGCAACCAGAACAGAACACAATATCCTAAGAAACCCCCGATGACTGTGTTTTGCCACGAAGGCACAGGGTTTAGTCATGCAGCCTCAGACTGCTGTCATTTCTATGCGTTGTAAAGACAGATTGAGAGCCTATTTCCAGGTTTAAGTACATTATTTTGAAATTGTACCTGATTATACCTGATTAGGTGAACAAATTCTCAGCAGGTCAGGCAGGATTTTAAAGACTATCATTGTCATGTGTACATTGAAATGTGTCATTTTGTGTCAATGACCAACACACTCCAAGGAAGTGCTGGGGGCAGCCCACAAGAGTCGCCAACATATCATGCCCACAACTTATGAACCCTAACCAGTATGTCTTGGGAATGTGGGAGGAAACCGGAGCTCCTGGAGGAAACCCACACAGTCACAAAGAGAATGTACAAACTCCTTACAGGCAGCGGCAGGAATTAAACTCGATATTACAGCTGGTGCTGTAATAGCATTACAATTGTGTATTTAATATTTCAGTAATATTTGAGTAATCTTGAGTATATATACATAGGGTGATTATTATCCTTGTCTGTTCAAGTTATATGTATAAATATGTGAATTGCATGGTCATCACACTATCACATGATACATGCATATGTAAACATAAACATGAAATTAGACTCACACTTCAGACTCCCGTGTCTTCCCTTGAATTAGTTTAATGTTTTGAAGTTCAAGACATAACAGTAATGCTAACCATTACAGTACCACACTGACTCTTTACTCTCTTCTTTGCCTGACTCTCATGGATTTATGCAGGTCACGGTTGAGTAATTAGCTCTCATCTTCAAGGAGTGAAAATAGTTGGTCAGATTTAGTAGCTGCAAGAGCAGGGATGTGAAATTATTGCATTATAAAGGCCTGAGAGTTTAGAATGAATGTAAACAATCAACAGTCTCCAGGAGGCACTTTTAAGTAGCAAAATGTGAGACAGTGGTTGACCTGAGTTCAAACATACCATGGCAGATGTGAACATTTAAATCTGAACAAATAAATCTACACTGAGTGGCCACTTTATTATGTATGTCTGCACACCTGCTCGTTAATGCAAATATCTAAACAGCCAATCATGTGGCTGCAACTCAGTGCATAAAAGCATGCAGACATAGTCAAGAGGTTCAGTTGTTGTTCAGACCAAACATCAGAATATGAAGAAATGTGATCCAAGTGGCTTTGACCATGGAATGATTGTTGGTGCCAGACGGGGTGGTTTGACTAACTGCTGATCTCCTGGGATTTTCACACACAAGTCTCTAGAGTTTACAGAGAGTGGTGCGAGAGACAAAAAAATAATCTGGTGAGCTGTAGGTCTGTGGGTGAAGATGTTAATGAGAGAGGTCAGAGCAGAATGGTCAGACAGGTTCAAGCTGACAGGAAGGCGACAGTAACTCAAATAACCATGTGTTATAGCAGTGGTGTGCAGGTGAGCATCTCTGAATGCACAACATATTGCACCTTGAATTGGATGGGCTACAGCAGCAGAAGATGACAAACATGTACGCAGTGGAACTTTATTACCTAATAAACTGAATGTATGTAATTGTACGTGAAGTTTCTCTGGTCAATCTGATGGGTGGCTCTGGCCTAATAAAATGGTGGTAGGCAGTTATCTGCCTCAGAAAACCCCTAGTAAGGTACTCTGCAGAACCAAACTGCCAAGATTCCCAATTTCAACAGCACTAAACAGGGTTTAGGGACAGGGATGTGCAGTCCAGGACCTTGCTTCGTATTCGACGAGTCAAAGGATATCTGCAGTTCGGGTCTCTGCTCCACACTTGAAAGCTCCTGGCACAGTGTCCCAGGATCGGATGTCTGTGCAAGCAGGATGCTTGACTGTTTGAGCCTGGCATTTGTAGTCCCGTATCAGCTACTTCAGTGGTCAGTACCGAAAATGGAAGCCTGAGGGTTGATCAAAAGTCTGGAAGTTGGAGGCCAGTGGCTGAATCCTGATGGCCCAGAAGCCTCTCCTGGAGCTGGAGAACAGCCCGTGTGTATGGGAAGGAGAAAAATGGTTTGTTTTCCTGTCTTTGTTTCGTTGCTTGTTGTGTTGTGTGGTTCTGGCAAGCACTGTGGGCATGCTACGTTGACACATTGGAATGTGTGGCGACGCTCGTGGGCTGTCCTCTCAGCGTTGGCATATTTCACTGCCTGTGTGAGAAAGACATCTGACTCTGAACAGAAGAGCACTCTACAGAACCAAACTGTCAAGGCTCACAATTTTAACAACACTTCATTCCATTAATATGTAAGTAAAAGTGGTTCACTATCTCCTTCTAAAAGGCAATTAGAGATGGTAATAAAACCTGACCTTAATAGTAACGCACATTCCCAGGGAGGATAAAATGTGCCCTTGAGTAATACATGAGCTGTCGTAGCATTTGCTGAGCAGTGCAAATCAACTGAATGTATATTTGGCCTTCAAAGCAGGAAGCCAAGGAGAGGCACAGCTTCTGTTTCTTCACATAATGAAGTGTGATATAAAAATAATAAATGGCTGCCAAGAGCAGCTGAGGTACTGTGGAGATTCACATAACATTTGGCACAGTTTCAATATAAAGGCTTAAGCTGAAACTATTCTAAACTTCAAAAAGATGCAGAGCAAACTGGAGAAGATGGCACCAGTGAACAATGCTACCAAAGGCAACATCCTCAAGACAAGTCACAAAACTATTCTTTTCACTTCTTTTACATCTTCTTTCTTCTGATATGGCTGCTACTGTTAGAGATTGTAATCTATATTCTGGTGGTGAGATTTCGGGCCGATTGGGTGATCTGGTGCTTAGCTATCTCCGAGAGTGTGACCAAAGTGTGTGGCATGGAGGCCAGGAAGCTGGGAGATGGGGTGCGAGCCCATGAGTGACCCCATCTCTCTCTGATTAAAGCACTAAGGTAAACTGAAATCAGTGAGGCGGGTGCGAAGTCAAACAAGTGCTCGGTGCCGTCTACCAGCCTCTCACTTACTGAGTGTAGTCATCTCACACTCTCTCACTCACTGCTGCCGGAGAAGGTGTCTGCCTACGGTCATCTCTTATGCACTGCTCCCAAGAGAAGGTCATCGGATTTGAGTGACCTCTTTCTCCCTCAATACTGTCGGCGGATGGTGTCAGGGCGAGGTTTAATCAGCACACGTTGTAGATTTAGACTCCAATTCAGGTTTATGAAGTTTTCTATTTTCTATGAGAATGCTGACAAAATGCAACAGGCCCCAAGGATTTCAGATAAGGGACTGTGGACCTGTAGTGATATTGATAGTGTAAGAACCATGCATCTGTTCTCTATCTGCATTGTATTGTGTGTCATGCATTTACTGTGGCGAATAGTAGCTGGTCCAGTAAATGAGGGCATGGTAAAAACAAAAAAATTAGTTATGTATTCCTGCTTTGTTCTGGGCAGTTTAGAACTGGGGACTATCAGATATCATATCTATTGTTATAGGTTCACATAGTCATAGAAAAGTACAACACAGAGGTAGGTCCTTGGGCTTATCTAGTCCATGCAAAACTTTTTAAACAACTTACTCCCATTGACTCCCATAGCCCTGCATACACCTACCATCCACGTACCTATCCAAACTTCTGTTAAACATTGAAATTGAGCTTGCATGCACCACTTGTGCTGGCAGATTGTTCCACACTCTCATGACCCCCTGAGTGAAGAAGTTTCTCCCCATGTTCCTCTTAAACTTCTCACCTTTCATCCTTAAGCCATGACCTCTGGTTGTAGTCCCACCCAACCTCAGTGGAAAAAGCCTGCTTGCATTTACTCTATCTATACCCCTCATCATTTTGTATGTCTCTATCAAAACTTTTCTCAACCTTTTATGTTCCAAGGAATGAAGTCCTAACCCATTGAATCTTTCCTTATAATTCAGTTCCTCCAGACCCAGCAGCATCCTTGTGAATTCCCTCTGTACTGTTTCAACCTTAATTACATCTTTCCTGTAGGTAGGTGACCAAAACTGCACACAATATCCTAATTAAGCTTCATCAATGTCTTATACGACTTCAACATAACATCCCATCTCCTCTGCAAAATACTTTGATTTATGAAGGCCGATGTGTCAAAAGCTTTTGTTACGACCCTATCTACCTGTGACACTGCTTTCAACAAATTATGGACCTGTATTCCCAGGTCGCTTTGTTCCACCACACTCCTCAGTGCTCTACTGTTGACTATATAAGACCTACCCTGTTTCGGACCACTGATGTGAAAAACCTTGCACTTGTTTGCATTAAATTCCACCTGTCATTTTTCAGCTCAGTTTTCCAGCTGGTCTGGATCCCACTGCAAGTCATCATAGGCTTTCTCTCTGTCTACCACACCTCTGAAATGGCTGGGTGAGCCATGTATCTCTGAGGCAAAATAGACAGCAATCCCTCATATCCCTGTGGTTCTGCAAGCTTGCTTTGAACTCCTCAATTTTATTTTCCAGAGACTGTAAGTTCATTGCCATAATTTATTTGTGGTAATATTACTTTATGTGTTGTGTGTGAGTTATATGTACTGTGTTGTGTACCTTGGTCTGGAAGATGCTATTTCATTTGATGGTATACATGTAGGTGGTTAAGTGACAATAAACTTCAACTTGAATTAGTGGACCAGCTGGACACACACCCCTAGAGGATCACCAGCTTTCGTGCCCTCTGCTTGCATAGGCATATGATCCCAGGACCCACTGGCCTGGGGAGACTCTCTGACAAGATGGGCCACCTGCCTTCATCCTTGTTGATTGCTGTCCACTGTGCTTGCCTTTCTGACATGCATGGAATTCTTTGTCCTATATCACTGGCCTTTGAGCCTAGAGAGCTGGCATAGACTCCAGATGTCCTTTGTCCTGTGTCCACAGCACTAAGCTCCCTGCCCAGAATGCAGCACAGACTTCATGTGTCCTTAATCATATGTCCACATCCCCGGCTGGTCTACTTTCCATAGGACCATAAGACATAGGAGCAGAATTAGGCCATTCTGCTCACTGAGTCCGCTTTGCCATTTCATCCTGGCTGATCCCGGATCCCATTCAACCCCATACACCTGCCCTCTCACCAGATCCCTTGATGCCCTGACCAACCAGAAATCTATCAACTTCTGTTTTAAGTATGTCCACGGACTTGGCCTCCATCGCAGTCTGTGGCAGAGCATTCCACAGATTTACCACTTGTTGGCTAAATCAATTCCTCCTTCTGTTCTAAAAGATCACCCCTCACTGTTGAGGCTGTGCCCTCTAGTTCTGGATACCCCCACCATAGGAAACATCCTCTCCACATCCACCTTATCAAGTCCTTTCAACATTCAGTTTGTTTCAATGAGATCCCTGAGCATTCTTCTAAATTCCAGTGAGTACAGGCTCAAAGCTGCCAAAGGCTCCTCATATGTTAACCCCTCATATCCAGAGCCACCCTCATGAACTCCTCTGGACTCTTTCCAATCACAATACATCCTTTCTGAGATAAGGGGCCCAACGCTGTTGATAATACTCCCAACTGTGGCCTGACTAGTGTCTTATAAAGTTTCAGCTTTATTTCCTTGTTTTTATATCCTATTCCCCTTGAAACAAATGCTAACATTGGATTTACCTTCTTTACCACAGAAGGCACCCATGCTGAATTACCCAATGGCTCTAAACCTGTTGGTGTTACAGAGCTGGATGGCAGTGTCAGTGGTGTAAAGGTTGTAGAGAATATTTAGACAGGATATAGACAGGGTATTTGAATGAATGAGGATGTTACAGATGGAAGAGAACATGGGAAAATGTGAGATCATCTGTCCCAAGAAGAAAAACAGAAAAGAAGAGCACATTTTACATGAAGGCAGACTGAAATGTTCAGAGGGATCAGAGTGTCTTTTTAAACAAATCACTGCGAATTAACATGCAGATACAGCAAGCAATTAGAGATGCAAACTGTATTTTGTGCTGTGATATAGAATAGTTGGAGTACAGAGGCAGAAAGATCTCAGTGAGATTGCATCGGGCACTGGTTTGGCCAAACATTGAATATTGTGTTCAGGTCTGGTCAAAGTACCTGAGACAGCATATCTCTGCCAGAGCAAGCTCCGCACACTGCCTGAACTGGTTATTAGAATGGCAGCTTGGCTGTGGAAGGGGAGCACATCTAAGGGGATAATTAAGTTAAAATCCAATGGAGACATGCAAAATCAGAGAAGTTATGACAAAATGGCTGGATGCTGAATGTTCCCCACTCACCACCCTGCCCCGGATTGAGGATTCTATCACCAAGAGCCACAGTCCCGATGAGGGTTGGTCTTTTAGGAGAAAGATGAGAAGGAAATTGTGTAATTTTAATCATGATGTGGTTAATCTTGTTACTTATTATTTTTAGCAGGCACTGCTGAAGTTCAGTGGCTGAATATGAGCAAGGCTGTAATCAATTGCCTCTGGTTACTCTTCTGGCGTTTATGTATCTGAGATTGGTGCAGTAAAGTGGTGCCAAGGGAGAGACCATCTGTCACATTGTGGAATGGTGCAACAGGAACGGGTGGGAACTGAATAGGAACAGAAGGAACAGGTGGTGTGGATGGGAGTAATGTATCAGAGGGAAGAAATTTTCTTCAGCATCTTTACAAACCAATAAATTGACAGATCTGCAAACAAGCCCGGGCTGTTCAGGAACAAGGAGGCTGGAAAAGCAGAGAGTCTGCTGATTATCTTTCCGTCCTCCTCTGCTAGAGGTGTGGCGCTGAAGGACTGGAAGCTGCTGAAGTAGTGTCAGTGTTTACAAAGTGTGACAGAGAAGACTGAGTTACAACAGGCCAGCCAAAATCAAAGTACGGATGGATGTCGTGGGTGAAGTCTGAAGGACATCAGAATCTTCATATCTTGGTTTCAGAAATGGCTCTTCCATTGAATAGAAAGAATAATGTTTGATTGGACATCTTAGACCATAAGACATGGACCGCTACATCTCATGTTTGACAATGATTCAGATAGTGGAATTGATGGCTTTGTGGCAAAGTTTGCAGATGATATGAAGATAGGTGCAGGGGTAGGTAGTGCTGAGGAAGCAAAGTGATTACAGCAGGACTTAGACAAATTGAAAGAATGCGCAAAAATTTGGCAGATGGAATATGTATGATAACACATTTTGGTAAAGGAACAATACTGCAGACTATTATCTAAATGGGGAGTAAATTCAAACATCAGAGTGCAGAGGGACTTCGAAGTCCTTATGCAAGACTCCCAGAAGGTTAATTCACAGGGTGAGTCTGTGTTAAAGAAGACACATGCAATTTTGGCACTTATTTCGAGGGGAATAGAATTCAAAAACAAGGAGATATGCTGAATCTTTATAAGACTCTAGTCAAGCTGCACTTAGACAATTATCAACGGTTTTGGGCTCCTTGTTTCAGAAAGGATGTATTGTCATTGGAATGAGTCCAGAGGAGGTTCACGAGGATAATTCCAGGAATGAAGGGGTTAACATATGAGGAGCTTTTGGCAGCTTTGAGCCTGCACTCACTGGAATTTAGAAGAACGCTTGGGGATCTCATTGAAACCTGTTGAATGATGAAAGGACTTGATAAGATGGATGTGGAGAGGATGTTTCCTGTGGTGGGGGTATCCAGAATCAGGGGGCACAGCCTCAAAATTGAGGGGAAACCTTTTAGAACAGACATAAGGAGGAATTGCTTTAGGCAAAGGCTGGTGAATCTGTGGAATGCTCTGCCACAGACTGTGGTAGAGGCCAAGTCTGTGGGCATACTTAAAGCGGAAGTTAATAGATTCTTGATTGGTCGGGGCAACAAGGGATGTGGTGAGAGGGCAGGTGTGTAGGGCTGAATGGGATCCACGGTCAGCCATGATGAAATGTTGGAGTGGACTCGATGGACTCCAGATGTCCTGTGTTCTGTGTCCACATCACTGGCCTTCGAGCCCAGAGTGGAGGCCTAGGCTTCAGATTCCTTCATCAACGTCTACATCATGCCTTCAAACATGGATTGCTGAGCAGAGGCCTATACTTCAGCCTGACCTCTAACTCCTTCACATCCCTAAACTCTACCCTGATCTCTCACTGCCCCACAATGCAGTCCTAGCATGACCCCTAACCTTCTTCTCTGTCAATAAAACATCCCTGTCAACTTACAGAAATAAATCTGAGCTATAACCTCGATGGAATCCACAGTTTGACTTCATCTTGACTGGAAATCTAACTTGTACTGCCAGCCTGTTTCTGGGTAATGGGGCAGTGTTTCAGCAATATCAACAGATGTGATCTCACCAATTTTAATGCAGAGATTAGAGAAGAGTGTTTTATCACCTCTTCTCTTGTCAGTTTATTTTCTTGTAGCACAACTCCTCTATTCTGAGATCTGCAAACATTATTCTAAGTGCATTTGCCAGCTCATTCGCTGGCAGAATCCTGATTATACTGAATGTGCAGCTTGTGAGCCCAGCCAGTTGTTATGGATACTGCATCATACATCTAAGTGTAGGAAATAACTTAAGACAGTGCAAATTTTCTACTGCACAGACATAATGAATAATAATGAAAGTGTTGAAGATAAAAAATTACTAGCAGGATACTTGGGAGTGAGGAGGAGTAGAGGGATCTGGGGTACATCTCCACAGATCCCTGAAAGTTGCCTCACAGGTAGATAGAGTAGTTAAGAAAGCTTATGGGGTGTTAGCTTTCATAAGTCGAGGGATAGAGTTTAAGAGTCGTGACATAATGATGCAGCTCTATAAAACTCTGGTTATGCCACACTTGGAGTACTGTTTCCAGTTCCGGTTGCCTCACTATAGGAAGGATGTGGAAGCATTGGAAAGGGTACAGAGGAGATTTACCAGGATGCTGCCTGGTTTAGAGAGTATGCATTATGATCAGAGAGTGAGGGAGCTAGGGCTTTACTCTTTGGAGGGAAGGAGGATGAGGGGAGACATGATAGAGGTGTACAAGATATTAAGAGGAATAGATGGAGTGGACAGCCAGCGCCTCTTCCCCAGGGCACCACTGCTCAGTACAAGAGGACATGGCTTTAAGATAAGGGGTGGGAAGTTCAAGGGGGATATTAGAGGAAGGTTTTTTACTCAGTATGGTTGGTGCGTGGAATGCACTGCCTGAGCCAGTGGTGGAGGCAGATACACTAGTGAAGTTTAAGAGACTGCTAGACAGGTATATGGAGGAATTTAAGGTGGGGGGTTATATGGGAGGCAGGGTTTGAGGGTCAGCACAACATTGTGGGCCAAAGGGCCTGTAATGTGCTGTACTACTCTATGTTCTATGTTCTGTGTACTTTGAGGAACTTTGCATTTCGAGGGCAAGAGTTAGTCATGTTGTTTTTCCAGTTGGTGCAGATCCTACTGCAAACCATCGTAGGCTTTCTTGCTGTCTACTACACCACCAATCTTGGTGCCAGTGATATAGACGTAGGACAAAGAATTCCATGCATGCCGGGAAGGCAAGCACAGTGGACAATGATCAATAAGGATAAAGGCTGGTGGCCCATCTTGTCAGTGAGTCTCCCCAGGACAGTGGGTTCTGGGAACATATGTCCATGCGAGCAGAGGGCACGAGAGCTGGTGACCCTCTCGGGGGTGCATGTCAATGAGTCTGGTAATTCAAGTTGAAGTTTATTGTCACTTAACTATATATGTGTATATCATCAAATGAAACAGCACCCTCCAGACCAAACTGCAGAACCTTCAGACTAAGGTGCACAATACAGTACATATAACTCACACACAGCCTGTAACGTAATATTACCACAAATACATTGTGGTAATGAATTTACAGACTCTGGAAAATAAAACTGAAGAGCTCAGAGCAAGATTGCAGCACCAGGGGGACATCAGGGATTGCTGTGTACTTTCCTTCAGAGATACTTGGCTCACCCTGCCATTTTGGACGCAGTATTGCAACTCAGGTGTTTCACCACTCACCGCAAAGACAGAACATCTGAATCTTTTCAGATAGAGGAGGTAGAGTATTCTTTACCGGTAACCTATCGTGATGCACAGATAGTGGTTCTATCTCAATCCTGCTGACCTGACCTGGAACATCTAGTGGCCAAGTATCATCATTTTATCTGCTAAGGGAGCTTTCTGCTATCATTCTGGTAGTGGTGTATATTCCACGTCAGACAGGGGCTAGAGATCAGAGATCAGCAGTCACAAAACAGCACATCCTGATGCCTTCCATATCATCGTGGGTATTTCAACCAGGCCAGCTTGAAGAAGCCTCTGAGTAACTACCACCAACATCTCACCTGTGGAACCGGAGGTACCAACACACTTGGCCACTGTTATCCCACCGACAAGAATGCTTCCTGTGCCTTCCCATGCCTGCACTTAGGGAAGTCCGATCACCCGGTATACAGGGAGAGCGTAAAGACCACAGCTCCGGTGCTCAGGGGAGGTGGTGGAGAGCTTCCAGGATCACTTTGAGTCCGTAAACTGGGCGATATTCGGAGATTAATCTTTGACCTGTGGGGGTAACTGTGCGCCTTCAAGAACATAGTGGACATACCCAAACCAAGAGATTTGTAGTCTGCTGAGGGCTAGATCTGTAGCATTTGAGACCAGTGATCCAGAACTGTACAAGAAATTCAGCTAGGACCTAATGAAGATTATTTTCAGAGCAAAAACAATAATTCCAGCTGAAACCAGAAATTGAATCAGATGCTCTCCTATTTTGTTGTGTCATTCTATTTACTATGAAGCTTGTGGATTGGTAATTGGAAATTTAAATAAATAATAATGCATCTCCCTTGTCAGTAAGTCAACAGATTTAGTTCAGTAGTTTAATTAAATTGACCTCTCTTAGATTAGTTTATGCTTGACTGCCATTTTAATGTAATCAAAGTTTATCCACTTGTGAATGATACATTTCTGCTGATTTTTGCACGGAACAATTTCAAGCAATTCATGTGCCCTTTCCCTCTTCTACATTATATTTCAGGCTTTCAGCTCTCAAATGTAGCATTTTGTGAATGTCCCCGGTTCAGAACTCACTTGAAATTTTGCTGATTCTGCTTTGCTGCTGAATAACAAAGGGGAATTAAGAAGATCATGAAAGCCAATTTAGCAGAGTGCAACTATCATCAGTAAAATGATATCAGACCATAAGATACAGGAGCAAAATTTTACCATTTTTGTGTATCAGTTCAGTTAATATGAGCAATTGATCTTAGATTCCTCATCAGTAAGGACCGTAATCCCCGAAATCTTCAAGGCACCATGTCCTGTATGGACATTTGTATCTGGCACAATTTTCACAGGGTCACTGGAGATTTTGCATATGCTAGAAATCTTGAGCAACAAACACACAAAATACAGGTTAGGCATTTCAGACTGTGGCCCTTCATCAGGACTGATGAGGAAGGTGGTAGAAGCCAAGATAAGAAGATGGGGAGAGAGGGAGGAGCTCAAGCTGGCAGGTGATAGGTGAGACCAGGTGAGGGGGGTGGAAGTGGTAGAGTTGTGGTGACAGGGAGTGACATGAAAAGCTGGGAGGTGGTAGGTAGAAGTAAAGAGCTGAAGAAAGAACCTGATAGGAGGGGAAAGTGGACCATGGAATCAAAGGAAGGAGGTGGGGAGCCAAAGGCAAGAGATGGATAGGTCATGAGGGTAGGGTAAGTGAAGAGAACAAGTGAAAGGGTCATCAGAAAGGGGAAAAACAAAGAAGGGTATGAAACAAAGGGGAATGCTTAACAGAAGTTAGAAAAATCAATGTTTATGCCATCAGGCTGCAGACTACCCAGAAGGAGTGATCTGAAGGAATTATATTTGGAAGTATTGTCCATAGTGCACAGAACATTGCCATGATTCACCAGTGCAATCTTGCAGGAATATGAGGTGCTGCTCCTCCGACTTGTGTTTGGTCTCATTGTGGCATTAATGGATAAAGAGGTGCATGGAAGTCCAGTTGTCCAAAGGAGGAAAAAGAGGTGAAAGTGGTTTTGGCATCTAGTCATGATCTTTAAAATGTCAATTAGATGCTCTGTTACTCAAAGAACTAAAACCAGGATATGATCTGTAAATAGATGAAGTTTTCACAGGCTAAGGTTTTCTGAGGCAACCATCAGTATTGTGTCTGTACTGTGCCCTCTGTGGAGGTCAAGGTAAAATTGGATCACAATTTTGTTTTTCCACAGGATTGTCCCAGGTGGCTGTGGTTGAACCTTTGCCAAACCTCCTCTCTAATGTTCATACTTGCCAAGTTCTGTATTCATGACAGATTTGTTTTCTTGGGTTTCAGTTAGGAGCAGTTGGGATTTGAAAGTATTGCTGGCTTCTCAATAATATATGTATCCACTGATTATACAGTACTATGCTAACAGCTTAGGCACATAACTATAGCTAGCATGCCTAAGACTTTTGCACAGTACTGTAGCAATTCTATATATTGCAATGTACTGCTGTCACAATAAAACATAACACATTTCATGACATAAACGTATTTCATGGGAGTAGTGATAAACCTGATTCTGATATGGGTTTCTATTGTGGACTGAGAGTGGGAAGAGGACAGGGAGGCGGGATTCATGGTTGGAAAAAAGAGAACTGAGAGGGGAGGGAGCGGAAAGCATCAAAGAAACATTCTGTATTGATCAATATTGATCAATTTTTAGAATCAAATGACCTTGCCTGGTATCTCAGGGCTGGCTATGTCTGCACCCACCCCACCCAGCACCCTTTCTTTGCCACCTGTCTCACACCCCTGCTGTGCTGCTCCACCATCGCCATTACCAACATCCTTTGCTTCCGCCTAGATTTACAAACTTGCTCTCCAATCCACATTGGCAAAAGTGTTAGACACCCTACATATGTGTTAGACACCCAGTATATGTACCTAAGACATTTGTATAGTACTATAACTATTTACCCCTGGAACTCCTGGTAATAAGCTAGGTAGACCTACTCACAAGTTGCCAGTGGAAGCGGTGGATGCAGTCTTGACTGCAACATTTAAGAGAGGTTTGGCTAAGAACATGGACAAGAGAGTTATGGAGAACTATGGTTCAGGTGCAGATTGATGGGACAAGGCAGAATAACAGTTCCATGCTGTAGTGTTCTGACGGATTAGAGCTGTTATTAGTATAACAACCACAATCCATCAAAGTTATTTTCCTTGTATTTTTCTTGTAGTTTAAGTTTCCAATACTTTCTTGTATTTTTATATTATCACCTTTATACAAGTAATTTTTTCAGTAAATTTTCCATTAGTTGCTTCTGTATTTTTCTGGAAAAGTCTTAGTTTTCAGTACCAGCTGTTATGGCGCTTGAACCTAACTATTTTATACATTATTATCACTGAAATTTTGTAATCTCTAGTCTGAGTAAGAGAAGAACATGACTGCTTTCTTCCTTCGTCTTGGTTCTCCCAGCTCCTCTTTCTTCTTTGTTTTCTGCTCTAGAAACACTAAATTAAATAATTGTAAGCAGTAAGCTTCATGCCTCACTCTTGACTTCTGAAGCACCTTTGGATCATAAAAGTATCAGGATCCAACAGTTTTAGGAACAGAACTAAGTTCAAGTTCAATTTAAATTCTCTTTCAAACATAAATGAAGGTAGCTGAACGAAACAGCGTTCCTCTGGGGTCAAGGTGCAAAGCAGCACACAGACCACAAATAGAACGCATGGTTACGATTTCAGAAAAATGTACAGTCCTTAACAAAAATATAAAGAAAAAAATAACAATATAGCCCAAGTCCCTGAGTGGCATGACTATAGATTGTTCTGGTCCAGCTTGTTTTCCACTGAGCGAACACTGGAGAGCAGCATCGAGTGAACATTAACTGCACCAGAGAATAGTACCAAGCGAACACCGGGGGTCAGAGTTAAAGGACACCGGAGGACAAGCCGAGTGAACACTGGAGAGCAGCACTGACGGGAGAGGCCAGCCCCCAACACAGCACAGACTCTAGAGCTCTCATAGACGGCCCCAGCTCTCTCCCATCTGGCTTGGCTTTTCTCCTCTGGACAATTGCAACAGGCTGTTGTGTCTGAGGAGACTCTGTGGACTAGGCTTAGTCCTCACCACGACCAAAGCTATGCTGTTTATCTCACCAATGAACCAGTAAGCTGGACTTGATGTATCCTACGTTAATAATGTCTAATAGGGTCTAAAGATCCAAATATAAATGTCCTGGACAATCATTCACTTGGTTTGTTGGTCTGTGCACTGTATCAGCACAAAGGGACTCACCAAGTCCAGGTGACCAACACAACAATGCTACACAATTAAGTCCAGCTCCATTGCTATCAATGATGGAATAGTCCTGCAGTACTTAATGTTCTTGATATCCAGTAGTGACTTGCGATTATAAAAAAGACTTAGAAGACAAACAAGTGGAACCTTTCGGACCCAGAAAAGTTGCTGCATCTGAGCCTGCTGCCATTTTACTGGAACCATATTGGTTTGTCTGCTGGTATTAAGAAAAAGTCAGATTCAAATGTGGTACGGAATGTGGATTCCTAGAAACAGGTCCCAGCTAACTCAAGTCTCTAAAGCTCTGGAATTAATAATAGAGAAAAAGGAAGAGTAATTCAGTATTAGCATTCATTTCAAGAGGACTACAACATAAAAGTAAGGATGTAAAGCTGAGGGTTTATACAACACTGGTCAGACTGCACGGAGTATTGTGTGCAGTTTTGGGCACCCTTATCTAAGAAAGGATGTGCTGGGATTGGAGAATGTCAGATAAGGTTTATGCAGATGGTCCTGGGAGTGAAAGAATTAACATACGAGGAATGTTGGAATGGTTTGGGCCGGTATTTGCTGGAGTTTAAAAGAATGGGGGAATCTCATTGAAGCCTATCAAAATTTGAACTGTCTAGGTAAAGTGAACACAGAAAGAATGTTTCCTACAGTGGACTAGAGGGCACAGCCTCAGAAGACAAGGACATCCTTTTTGAACTGAGATGAAGAGGAATTTCTTTAGCAAGAGGCTTGCGAATCTGTGGAGCTCATTGATTAGTAAGTTTCTTGAATAGTAAGAGTGTCAAAGGTTGTGGAGAGAAGATAGGAGAATAAGTTTGAGAAGGACAATAGCCAGGATTGAATGGTGGAAAAGATTTGATGGGCTGAATGGCTCACTTCTGTTCCTACATGTTCCTTGTGTTCTAAATGTACTTTGGGTTCTGGAACAAATTCCTGCAGCTGGATCAATCCAGTTTACTAAAAAAGAAATCTTCTGCCTATTAAGGTCACAAATAAATCTCCTACATCCATTACATCTGGGTAATGGATATGAGTCTCCTTTTCAACTTCAAGTTTAATTGTCATTCAATCATACATGTATGTAGCCAAATGAAACAGCTTTCCTTCTGGACCAAAGTGCAAAAACACATAACCAACAGCACACAGCACAGAGCGCATGTAGCACATGTGGTTATGATAGCAGAAAAACATACAGTCATACAGTTACAAAAATATAATATAGCCCAAGTCCCTGAGTGGGATACCCTGTAGGTTGATGGTCATGGAATGTTGTCCTGGTCCAGCTTGTTCTTCCACAAAGTGAACACTAGAGAGCAGCACTGTGTAAACACCAGACAGCAGCACCAACAGGAGGGGCCAATCCCCCAAAACAGTCCAGATGCCAGCTCTCTCTGCTCTCTCTCACACTAACTCCTGCATCTCCTCCCCTGGGTGGCTACAACAGGTGACCTCATGGTATGAGGGCTTGGTCTGTGCCACAAAAGAGGCAACTCAGCCCCGCTGCCGGCGGTCTTGTCAATGAACCACTGAATTGGATTTGCAGTATTCTACATTACCAATGTCCGACAGGGTCTTGTGATCTCGAAAAAAACATCCAAGACAATCACTGCTAACTGCCTCGGCAAAATAACATTAGGCCACAAGTCCAGGTGACAACGCAACGATGGTACACAATAAGCCCAGCTCCTTCACTGTCGAGCAGCTTGCTATTAAGTTAGATCTGCTGTGCTTGATGTTCTTAATACCTTGTGTTCATAAAAAAGATGTGAGGATGAAAAATTTCGTCTTTGGTTGGACACAGAGTGTGCTGCCACTTTACCGGTGGTAAGTCACTTTTATGCTGTTACTTACCGTGATCGTGCACATACAAGGAGAAGAAAAACAAGGAAAATTGGGAGGAGTGTTTTCAAGAAGTTAAAGAAATTGATGTTGATGTGACAGGTTGGAAACTTCTAACATGGATTAGAAGGTGTTGCTTTTCTAACCTACGCCTGTCTTCATTGTGGCATTCACAGAGATGTCAGTATGGGGAAAGGAGCAACAATGGAAATGTTTGGCCACCAAGAGATCCTGGCTATTGTGGCAGATGGGTGAAGGTGTTCGATGAAACTGTCTCCCAATCGGTGTCAGGTCTCATGTGCAGGTGGCTCATGGGAGCACCAGATTTAAAACAAATAACTCCAACTGACCATTCTCCCCCTGCCTGTTATTTTCCCTCATCTCTGGAGCCTTCTCAGTCCTTCTCTTCCCTTCCCCAACCTAATGACCCACCCATCATCTCCCTTTGGAGTCCCTTTCCCTTCTGTTTTGTTCTATGGTTTACTGTCTTCTCCTATCACATTTTTTCTTATTTTCCCCTTTGCCTTTTCCACATATCGCCCCCTCGACTCACACATATTCCCTTTCATCCCACTTCCCCACCCACTTAACTTCACCTTTACCAGATCTCACTTCTCACCTGCCAAATTGCTTTCCTTCCCTCCTACTACTTTTTATTTTGGTTTCTGCCCCCTTCCTCTCCAGTACTGTTGAAGAATCTCAGCCAAAATGCCGACTGTTCATCCCTCTCCATGGATGCTGTCTGGCCTGTTGATCTCCTTCAGCATTTTGTGTATTGCTCAAAATTTCCAGCCCCTGCAGAATCTCTTGCATCTACATGAAATGTCCTTGGTGAGCCTCAAGGAGAATGTCAAAGGGTTTTATACTTACATTGAAAACAAGATGTTAACTAGAGAGCAGATAGGAGCACTGAAGGATAAAGAAAGGAATTTAAGCGGAGACTCAGAAGATGCAGAGAAGGTACGAAAGTGCATCACTATTCACCAAGGAGACAGACATGGAGGAGCGTGAGAGCGGAGTGGAGCGTGCTAATGTCTTGGGAAGTTTTGAGGTTATGGAGGACGCATTGCTGGATCTTCTGAGCAGAATAAAAGTGGATACGTCCCCCAGGTTCTGATGGGATATATTCATGGTTATTGATAGAGGCAAGAGAGGAGGCTGGTAGGGCCTTGACAAAAAAACTTTGTATCCTCACTAGCAGCAAGATGGTCCAGAAGAATGTAGAGTTGCCAATGCCTTTGTGCAAGAAGGAAAATGTAGGGCAATGCAGGAAATTATAGGCTGCTGAGTCTTGGATCAGTGGTAGGGAAGCCATTGGAGAGGATTCACACATTGTTGGAAAAGTATGGCACGAGTAGAGAAGTCAATATGGTTCTGTGCAGGCCAGTTAATGTCTTACAAAACTGAGTTTTTTTTTGAGGAGGCAATGAAGGTGAATGACGAGGGTAAGGCAGTGCATGTTGTCTACATGGACTTCAGTAAGGGATTTGAGAAGGCCCCTCAAGGTAAGCTGATTCAGAAGACGAAGATACATGGCATCCATGGTGACTTAGTCATTAGGATCTGGAATTAGTTGGCCCACAAACGACCAAGGATAGTGGTGGAAAGATGTTACTCTGACCGAAGTTTTGTGACCAGTTGTGTTCTGAGATTTTCAAGATTCAAGGTTGTTTAATGTCACTTCCAGTACACAGGTGAGAAGGAGCACAAAATAATTGTTACTCCAGATGCAATGCAGCACAAAAACTCCCCATGAAAAATAAAGAGCACAATACTAATAAAGATGCAATAGATATAAATACATAGATCAGTTGTGTGTACATAAAGTGACACGGCTGTGCATAGGTGACTGACAGGAAATAATAAAGTAGTGGCAAAATTAGTGGGTGGAGGTGTTGATCAGCCTTACTGTTCAGGGAAAGTAACTGTTCTTGAGTCTGGAGGTCCTGGTGTGTGGTTGCTACATGGCCTCCTCCCTGATGTGAGGGGAGAAACAGTCCATGAGCAGGGTGGGTGGGATCCTTAATGACGTTACTGGCCCTTTTCCAGCACCTTTCTGTATATTGTCGTTGATGGCGATTGGGCTGGTGCTGCTGAAGCATGGGGCAGCTTTGACTATCCGTTGCCTGCTGAAGAGCAGTTTCCGTATCAATCAGTGATGCAGCTAGTTAGGATGCTCTCTACTGCATATTTGCAGACTGAAGAAAGTATGGATGTACAAAGTCCAGCTTGCTTCAGCCTCGTAAGACAGTAGAGGGGTTCTCAACCTGGGGTCCACAGACCCCTTACTTAATGATATTAATCCATGGCATTAAAAAAGATTGGGAGTTATTGCTTTAGAGTATTGTGTTTATTTCTGGTCATCCCATTACAGGAAGAATGAGGATGAATATCCAATTAGTTTGCCAGGATGCTACCTGGATTAGAGCGTATAAGCTAAAAGGAGAGGTTGTCAAACTTAGGTTGTTGTTATTGGAGTGGCAGAGGCTGATAGAAGTTTATAAAATTATGAGAGGCCTCGATGACGTTGACAGTCAGATTCTTCAAAGGTAAGAAATGCCCAAGTGCTAGAGGACACATGTTTAAGGTGAAGAGAAGAAAGTTTCAAGGTGGTGTCAGGGTCAAGTCTTTTTACACTGAGAGTGGTCAGTGCCTGGAATGGCTGCTGGGGATGGTGGTTGAAACAGATGTGATAGTGCCTTTAAGAGGCTTTTCAATAGACACATGACAATGTAGGGTCTGGAGGGACTTGAATCCTGTGCAAGCAGAGATTGAATTTAAGGTGGCATTGTGTTAACCACAGCCACCACGGGCCAAAGGGCCTCTGTATGTGCAGCATTGTTCTATTTGTGTTTAATGTACAAACGCATGCACTTCACTATTCTTGTCCAATGGCAACTTCCTTCCTCTTCATCAGTAGTCCTTCAATTCAATGCCGACTTGCTTGCCCTCTAGTTCTGTGGGTTTAACAGTTGGAAAAGAAGCCATTTGAAGATTCTTCTGCAGATGGGATAAGAGGTGCCAGGGTATAATGAAGTAATGCTCCCTTTCCACTGCTTCCTCAAGATTTAAGGCCTTAATGAGCTCCCCTTGCATGGCAGAGGTTTTCAAGACTATCCTGAGTACTTTTTCTTCATTTTGAGCAGTCATGACATTCCCAGTACCAGTAGACATTCTGAAATCCTTTAAGGAAACCTCGAGTTCAGTCTTGAAGCTTTCTCTGTTTGCCTGGTAAACTTCTGGGTATAAAATTCATGCACTTGATTCATTTGTTGTAAATTCATTGATACAGACTGCTTCAGGCACCACTCTCCTCATAATTTCTAAAATACTTTATCTAAAGTACTGTGCAGAAGTCTCAGGCACAGAGAGTGATTGAAACATATAAAATTAAAGCACAGGAACAGGCCTTTTGGCTCATCTACTCTGTGCAGAGACATTTAAACTTCCTACTCCCATTGACCGACACTTATCCGGGGTTATAGCCCTCCATACCCCTACCATCCATGTACCTATTCAAACTTAACTTAAACATCAAAATTGAGCTCACATTGACCACTTTCATTGGCAGTTCATTCCACACTCTCACTCTCATGTAAAAAAATTATGTAAAGTGCAGTTGCTGTCAAAAATATTGAAAGAAAAAGTTCCTAAATATCTGAAATATTACTGTAGAGAGCATTAAACTGTAAAAAAAAACTAAATCAAATCAATATTTGGTGTGACCTTTAAAACTGCATTAATTTTCTTAGGTACACTAAAATCGACTGGTAGGTTGTTCCAAGCATCTTGGAGAACTTGCCATAGATCTTCTGCAAACTTTGGCTGTCTCACTTGCTTCTTTCTCTCCAGTTAATCCCAGACAGGCTCGATGATGTTGAGATCAGGGCTCAATGGAGGCCATACCATCCAAAACCATATAAAATATCAAGGGTACCTATGACTTTTGCACAGTACTGTATATATTCCAAATATAGCCAGAAAGTTGCATCTTTTCCCTCCTCAACTCTCCACTTTCCACAGAGGTTGCTCCATTGTCTACCACCTCCTCCCCACTGATCTTTCTCCTGGCATTTATCCCTGAAAGCAGGCAAAGTGCTAAACCTGCCCTTCCACCTCCTTTCTCACCTCCATTCAGAGCCACAAGCAGTTCTTCCAGGTGAGGCAACCATTCACCACTTCACCTGCGAGTCTATCGGGGTTATCTGTAATGCTCTGGGTGTGGTCTCCTCTGCATTGGTGAGAACTGACGTAGACTGGGGGACTGCTTCCTCAAGCATCTTTGCTCTGTCTGCCACAAGTTGGATGTTCTTGGTGACCACCCATTTTAATTTTTCTTTCTATTCACATTCTGATATGTTGGTCTAATAAGGCCTCTCTTGGATTGGAGGAACAACACCTCATATCCTGTCTGGATAGCATGATCATCAATTTCCCTAACTTCTGGTAATTTATCTTTGCTCCTGGTTCTCTCATTTTTCATTCCACCATTCTGGCTCCCCTCTTATTTCCTCTTGTCTCTTCAGCTGCTCTTCACCTTCTTCTGACAACCCACTTATTCTCTTTCTCCCATGGTCCACACTCCCTTCTTATCAGATTCCTTCCTCTTCAGCCTATCACCACCCAGCTTCTCACTTCATTCCTTCTTTCCCACTCACCTATTTCTCCCCTCACTAGGCTTCACCTATCATCTGCTAGCTTGTACTCCTTCCCCTCCCCTACCTTCCTACTTTGACCTCTTCCCCCTTTCCTTTCCGATCTTGATGAAGGGTCTTTCCTACTCCTGATAAAAGTCTTGGCTTGATATGTTGACAGTTAATTTCCTCCAGAGATGCATCTGATCTGCTGAGTTCCTCTGGCATTTTGAGTATGGTACTCTGGATTTCCAGTATTTACAGAATCACTTGTGCCAATGAAATGGAATTGTTCTTTTTTTGACGCAACTTAATCCGTGAGAGCCTTCAACTTGCAAAGACTTTTTTTTTCCGCATTTCACTCTCTGAGCTCTCTCAATTTTCTCTTCATCTTCAATTCTTCTCTTTTTCTTTATCAGTTACGCATTTCCAGCTCTGAGTCTGATAATGCTCTTTCTGCAAGACTTCTTCACAGCTGGTGTGGGATTTTCAATCAAATGCCCATTATGCCCCTGGCATTTAGGACAGTAATGAAGGTCCTCCATGTTTGTCTGTCCTTGGCCATCTTCTCTATTGTGCCCCAGGTGTGTTTCAGGGTCCTAATTTCTGCCTCTATGATATGGTGATAAGTTGTCTTTGGTATGCTGTGTTTTCTCCACACTTCAGGGGTCCAATGAAGTGCTGTTTTGATAATGGAGTTGGCCTCCCTTCTCATTACATGCCCAATCTATCTCCAGTGTTTCCTCGTGATGATTGTGGCCATGTCCTCTTGGCCACACTGAAGGAGTAGGGCATGTGTGGCCTACACTGACCTCTGCACGAGTGTGGACAGAACACAGCTCTGGTACAGCTTCACCTTGGTAGGGAGTTCAGGGAGTTAGGTGCGAAGCTGAAGAGCAGGACCACCAGGGTAACAATTCTCAGGATTGCTACTTGTGCCACTTGCGAGTGAGGCAAGGAACAGAAGGATTATAAAGATAAATATGTGGCTGAGAGGATGGTGCAGGAGGGAGGGCTTCAGGTTTGTAGATAATTGGGCTTTGTTCCAGGGAAGGTGGGATCTGTTCCAAAGGGATGGTTTACACCTGAACTGGAGCGGTACTAACATTCTTGCAGGGAAGTTTGCTAGTGCTTCTTGGGGATTTTTAAACTAAATTTGCAGGGGGCGGGGATCCAGAATGTGAGAGAGGATAGTGAGAGGAAGAATAAAGGACAGGTGGGGACTACACGGTTCCGGAATATTAAGTGTGTATGCCAGGAGATCTATATTACAAAATTGGAGAGAAATAAATCCTCCTACCACATTTCAGTGGTTCTCTCAAACTATTTCTTGTTTAAGTTTAGAAAAAATTAGAAGTACTATTTTTGATTCATCAATTAAATTTGAAGAAACTTGGGGACCGTTCATTCGACACTTTCATATGAATTAATTTGACCTCTTCCAGACCTTTACTCTTATTACTCTTGTTCTGGTATGGAGTTCCGGAGTTTTTGACACCATCATATACATATAAACTATTATTATTGCCCATGTTAGTTTAGGTTTATTTTTTTATTAATTTCTTAAATTTTTCTTATATTTTACATTTTTTTTTTCTTTTGATGATTATTTTTAATCTTTTCATGTATAATCAATACAAATTAGATTGATATTGTATGATCCTTTTTTGCTGATAGTTTAATAAGATATTGTTATCTTGTTACCAACTTAATTTCGAATCTATTGTATTCATAACCTATTTAATATAATATTATGTTATGTTTTTCTTAAAAAACTAATAAAAAGATTGAAAAAAAAGTGTGTAGTAGAGGAAGGTGGGGCAGAACAAGTGATAAGGAGGACTCATGTACAGAGGGATGGTCTGACGGAACATGGAGTACAATGTGTTGAAAGAATAAGTAAATTTAGGAAGGACAACAAAATTCTAGGGGCGTATAGCCCAGTGGGAGTTCGGGGAGCTGGGTTAAGCACAATAGGCAACGATTAGAAAGAGGAGAAATGGGCTAAAAATTCTATATCTGAATGCACTAAGTGTCAGAAATAAGGCGGATGAGCTTGAAGCCCAGGTGCGAATGGGTAACTATGATGTTGTTGGGATAACAGAGACATGGCTGCAGGGAGATCAGACCTGGGAAATGAATGTACAAGGGTATACATGCTATCGTAGGGACAGAAATGTGGGCAGAGGGGGTGGGGTGGCCCTGTTGGTGAGGAATGAGATTCAGTCCTTTGCAAGGGGGGACATAGGGTCAGGAGAAGCAGAGTCTGTGTGGATAGAACTGAGGAACAGTAAGGGCAAAAGGACCCAAATGGGTGTTGTCTACAGGCCACCAAACAGTAGCATGGATATCGGGTGCAAGTTGTATAGGGAGTTAACATTGGCATGTGGCAAAGGTAATGTTGCAGTAGTTATGGGGGATTTTAACATGCAGGTAAACTGGGAGAATCAGGTTGGTGCTGGACCACAGTATAGGGAGTTTGTAGAGTGCCTACGGGATGCATTCTTGGAACAGCTTGTTCAAGAGCCGACCAGGGACAAGACTATTCTGGATTTAGTGTTATGTAATGAACAGGATTTGATAAACGATCTCGCAGTAAAGGAGCCATTAGGAGGTAGTGATCACAATATGATAAGCTTTTATCTGCAATTTGAGAAGGATAAGGGCAGCTCGGAGGTGTCAGTGTTGCAGATGAACAGGGGAAACTATGGAGCCATGAGGGAGGAGCTGGCCAAAGTTAATTGGACGGATATCCTAGCAGAAAAGACAGTGGAACAGCAATGGCAGGTATTCTTGGGAATAATGCACAAGCTGCAAAATCAGTTCATTCCCCAGAGAAGGAAGGATTCAAAGGGGGGAAAGGGGCCACAGTGGTTAACAAAGGAAGTCAGAGATTGCATAGCATTAAAAAAATGGAAATATGAGAGAGCTAAGGTGAGTGGAAGGACAGATGATTGGGAAGTTTTTAAGGAACAACAGAACTTAACTAAAAAGACAATACGGGGAGAAAAAATGAGGTACGAACGCAAGCTAGCCAGGAATATAAAGGAAGATAGCAAAAGCTTTTTTAGGTATGTGAAGAGAAAGAAGATAGTTAAGAACAATGTTGGGCCCTTGAAGAATGAATCGGATGAAATTGTTATGGGAAACAGAGAAATGGCAGAAGAATTTAATGAGTACTTTAGATCTGTTTTCACTAAGGAAGACACAAGCAATCTCCCAGATGTATGGATGGGCCAAGGACAGAGGGTAACAGAGGAAATGAAACAGATTGACATTCGGAAGGAAACAGTGATGAGAAGACTGATGGGACTGAATGCTGACAAATCCCCAGGTCCAAATGGTCTGCACCCTAGGGTACTAAAGGAGGTGGCCCTGGAAATTGCGGATGCATTGGTAGTCATTTTCCAATGTTCCTTAGATTCAGGATCAGTTCCTGAGGATTGGAGAATGGCTAATGTTATCCCACTTTTTAAGAAAGGAGGGAGGGAGAAAACAGAGAACTATCATCCTGTCAGCCTAACATCAGTAGTGGAGAAGATGCTAGAGTTCATTATTAAAGATGAAATAGTGGCATATCTAGATAGCAGTGATAGGATTGGGCCGAGCCAGCATGGATTTACCAAGGGCAAATCAAGCTTGACTAATCTATTGAGTTTTTCGAGGATGTAACCAGGAAGTTAGACAAGGGAGATCCAGTGGATGTAGTGTACCTCGATTTCCAGAAGGCATTTGATAAGGTCCCACATAGAAGATTGGTGGGTAAAATCAAAGCTCAGGGCATCAGGGGGAAGGCATTGACATGGACTGAAATCTGGTTGGCAGATAGAAAGCAAAGGGTAGCGGTGAATGGGTGTTTCTCGGAATGGCAGGTGGTGACTAGTGGGGTGGTACAGGGCTCGGTATTGGGACACAGCTGTTTACCATTTACGTTAACGATTTGGATGAAGGCATAGTAAATAACATCAGCAAATTTGCTGATGATACTAAGCTATGTGGCAGTGTGACATGTGATGAGGATGTTAGGAGAATTCAGGGTGACTTGGATAGGCTGGCAGATACTTGGCAGATGACGTTTAATGTGAATAAGTGTGAGGTTATCCACTTTGGGAGTAAGAACAGGAAGGCAGATTATTATCTGAACGGTGTAGAGTTGGGTAAGGGAGAAATACAAAGAGATCTCGGAGTCCTTGTTCATCAGTCACTGAAGGTGAATGAGCAAATGCAGCAGGCAGTGAAGAAGGCTAATGGAATGTTGGCCTTTATTACAAAGGGAATTGAGTACAAGAGCAAGGAAATCCTCTTGCATTTGTACAGAGCCCTGGTGAGACCACAGCTGGAGTATTGTGTACAGTTTTGGTCTCCAGGGTTAAGGAAGGACATCCTGGCTGTAGAGGAAGTGCAGTGTGGATTTACGAGGTTAATTCCTGGGATGTCTGGACTGTCTTACGCAGAGAGGTTAGAGAGACTGGGCTTGTACATGCTGGAATTAAGGAGATTGAGAGGGGATCTGATTGAAATATATAAGATTATTAAGGGATTGGACAAGATAGAGGCAGGAAATATGTTCCAGATGCTGGGAGAGTCCAGTACCAGAGGGCATGGTTTGAGAATAAGTGGTAGGTCATTTAGGACAGAGATAAGGAAAAACTTCTTCTCCCAGAGAGTTGTGGGGGTCTGGAATGCACTGCCTCGGAAGGTAGTGGAGGGTACTCGGAAGGTAGTGGATGCTTTCAAGAAGGAGCTAGATAGGTATCTTATGGATAGGGGAATCAAGGGATATGGGGACAAGGCAGGAACCGGGTATTGATAGTAATTGATCAGCCATGATCTCAAAATGACGGTGCAGGCTCGAAGGGCCGAATGGTCTACTTCTGCACCTATTGTCTATTGTCTATTGGTTGATCTCCATATGTTGCTCATTGATCTGATGATGTTTCTAGCTTTCCTGAGTCTGCGCTGAATGTTGTCCTTGATAGTTCAGGACATTATCAATTCTTGTATTCAGTTCTCCAAGGAAACAAAAAACATTTATTTATTGAGATACAACATGCAATAGGCCTTTCCAGTACAACACCCAATATAATTCTAGCCAATTTACAATGACCAAACGGTATGTCCTTGGGAGTGTGGGCAGAAACCAGAGCATCCAGAGGAAACCCACACTTTCATGAGGAGAACGTACAAGCTCAGCAGTGGAGGCTATTTCAGTAAATATATTTAAGACAAGGTTGGATTGATATATTTGGCATAGTAGGGGAATGAAGGGTTGTGTGGAAAAGGCAGGTAGGTGAAGCTGAGTCCATGGCCAGATCAGCAATGATCTTATTGAATGACGGAGCAGGCTCGATGGGCCAGATGGCCTACAACTGCTCCTATTTCTTATGTTCTTATGTACTCCTTACAGACTGCAGCAGGAATGAGTTTTGCAAATGAGGAACATTGTGGTTTGCATTTTCTATGCAAGTTACAAAATACAAAATAGATTCTGTTGATTTTGGGACCTGAGATACCTGCGTCTGTCTTGTTGGTCTTCATTTTACCCATGTCTTTGCTGTTCTCATTTAACTTCTATGTTCAAGCTCAGCTTTCCCCTGGACTGCGATAGAGTTCTGTTCAAAACATGTTTATGAAGGATTTATCAACAGGTTTTAGTTTCTAATTATTGATCATAAAAGGGCATGATATCTAATATTTATTTTACTCAGACTTCCAACAGCTGTAATCACAGCTACAAATGAAACATCCCCACAACCTCCTCCACCACTCCAATTCCAGTCCATTCTGATCTGAGAAAGGGATATTATTGGCAGACCTTGACATAAGAGGGACCCAATATGACACCCAGGTGTATAACTCATTAACCAGGCTGCAGGCCTTACACTGCTCCCAAGCAGGGTGATAGAACAGTCCAGCACAGGAACAACCCTTCAACCCATAATGTTGTGCCAAACCAATTAAATTAGCAATCAAATGGCCAACTAAACTAATCCCTTTTGTTTACAAAATGTCCATAACTTTCCATACCCCTCACATTCAGGTAACAAGCTAAATGTCTCTAAAAGGTGCCCAATGTATCTGTCTCTACCACCACCCCAGGCAGCACACTCCAGGTGCCCACCGCTCTGTAAAACCTTGACCTCACATCTCCTGTGAACTTACCTCAAACTTGCCCCTCCTTCTCACCTTAAATGCATGACCTGAGAAAAAAGATACCAGCTGTCTACTAGGTCTATACCTCTCGTAATTGTATAAACCTTTATCAGATCTCCCCTCAGCTTCCGATGCTCCAGAGAAAACCCAAGTTCTGTCCATCCTTTCGTTCTAGCCCATACCCATAGTCAAGGAAGGTGAACCAGCGATGACAGATTCAGCTACTTGACTAACCTAGCAGCAATACTGTAGATCTTACTCTCTAAGACTTTAACAAATAAAGATAGAACACTGAGAGGAATCGTCCAGTATCTGCAGACCTCCACCTCAGCTGCTGGCTGATGTTTCCATTAATTCAGCTTCTTCCGAAATGGTATTCAGTTTAATTTTTCACTACCTGACCACAATACCTAGACAGGGTAACCAGTCAGCCAGTTAGTGCAGTGCTGTCTCCAGCTTCAGGTTAACTGATCTCCTCCCACAAATTTAATCCGATTATTACACTATTATGACACCTGATCTCATTATGACACCAAAAGTAACAAAATGAGGCTGGTTTTATGATGTCAATTGGGCTCAATCACTTAAAGCAAGATTTCCCAACCTTTGTTATGCCATGGACCTTAACCATTAACTGAGAGATGCATGGGCCCCAATTTGGGAATCTCAGACTCTCTGACAGTGGTGTCTGAAAAGAGGATGCTGTCCAAGTTGCATGCCATCTTGGACAATGACTCCCATCCACTCCATAATGTACTGGTTAGGCACAGGAGTACATTGAGCCAGAGACTCATTCCACCGAGATGTAACACTGAGAGTCACAGGAAGTCATTCCTGCCTGTGGCCATCAAACTTTACATCTCCTCCCTCGGAGTGTCAGACACCCTGAGCCAATAGGCTGGTCTTGGACTTATTTCCACTTGGCATGATTAACTTATTATTATTTAATTATTTATGGTTTTATATTGCTATATTTCTTCACTACTCTTGGTTGGTGCGGTTGTGATGAAACCCAATTTTCCTCGGGATCAATAAAGTATGTCTGTCTGTCTGTCTGTGTATCAGATAGTTGAAAAGGTATCCACATTCAGGATAGGTTGAGAGAGATTAGACTTTTTTCTCTTTGGAGAGAGGAGGATAACTTGATAGAGGTGTACAAGATGATAAATGGCATCGATAGGGCGAACAGCCAGAGACTTTTTCCCCAGGTGAAACTGACTAATTCAAAGGGGAATAATTTTAAGATATTTGGGTGAAAACATAGGGGACACGTCAGAAGTAGGTTTTCCACACAGAGATTGCAACACACCGCCATGGGTGGTGGTAGAGGCAGACACTTCAGGGGCATTTAAGAGACTCTTTCATAGACAAATGAATGAAAGAAAATTGGAGGGCTCTGCAGGAGGGAAGGTTCGAATGCTCTCAGTGTGCATGGTGAGACGAAAGGCCCCTATTGTGTTCCAGTGCTCTGTCTTCTGTTACGTACCCTGTAACTGGGTCACTTACCAGCAAAGATAGAGAGGTCCGTTGAAGTCTGATGGTACTATTTTTAACAGTATTTATTGATAAAAATACACAAAAATAATATCAATGCAAACATACAGATAATATACGTCGTCAATACTAAATCTAAAAGCGCGGGTATAATAATAATCAATAAGAAATAGCTCTATTGTTGTCTAGGGGATAATGTATTGTCGGATGGAAATATAAAAGTCACTTTAGTTCATTCAAGCTGCAGCTTTTGGTTGGAGAGAGAGACGATGTTTTTAGAACTTGCCCGTTTCCGTTTTATGATGTCGATCCTTCGAAATGGCATTGGTGGTGATCTCTTCCTTAGCTAAGCCGCCTTCCGTGGTAGGGCCTCAATCCCAGGGCAACGGGAAAGGACACACGTGGGCCCTCCACCGACTGTTGCTATTAAACGCTGTCACGGGACTTCTAGCGTTTCTCCTGGTGCGTGTCAAGGGGCTGTTCCCCAGACCCTCTTTTATCCTGACTCACAGGATCTCAGATGTCAATCAGGATGGAGGGATGCCTCCCTTCAACCAGCCCACTTTTGGTCATTCCCTGAGGGCTTCAAATAAATAGCAGTATTCAATACACAATTCCGTCTCCAAGAGACAATGGCCGTTTCCCGTCACTTTGTATCGCTGAGGGGCCAGGACATTCCAAACGTCTCTCTCTCATTTCCTGGGTCTCCTGACCTGACTTAATAGTGATCTTGCGATTCTCGAAAAGGAGGGGGCTACTTTGGGACCCTTCGGCCCCTCAGAGTTGGGCACAGGTGTAACACTTCCATGTTCTGGATGGATAAAGTATCACTGATGGAAAAACCTGAAATAAATGTCTGACACAGTGCTGTGCAAAAGTCTTTTATATATATGTGACCTTGTAGTGCATTTAGAGATTGACAAGTATGATGCTGTGTGTATCACTGTGTCGTGGGTGTGCTGAAAGAAGATAACATTTGGGAGCTTATATCTATATGTATTTATGGCTAGGGTGCCTAAGACTTTTGCACAGTACCGTAGTTGTCAATGTAAAGTGGAGAGCGAGTTTGTAAATCTGTCAGGAATAAAGGATATTGGGAATGGTGAGGGTGAAGTGCCACTTCTCTCTCTTGCCTCTGTAATTCCATTCACTCCATTGTAATACATCTGACTTTATCATCTCCCTCTCAAACTATAGGCTGAGTTCTATCATATTATGAACACTGATTCCTAATAGTTCATTTCTTAAGCTCCCTAATGAAATCTAGGTCATTATCTAACATCCAATCCAGAACTGCCTTCACACTGGTGGGCTTAACCACAAGCTGTTCTAAAAATCCATCGCTAAGGCATTCAAAAGATTCCCTCTCATGGGATGCAATGCCAACCTGATTTTCCCAATTTACCTGTGTATCCAAATCCCCCATGACGACTACCCTTTTGGCATGCCTTTTCTATCTCCTGTTGTACTTTGTAGCCCATATCCTGGCTACTGTTCGAGGGTCGGTATAATTCCCATCAGGGTCTTTTTATCCTTGCAGTTTCTTAACTCTACCCACAATGATTCTACATCTTCGGATCCTATGTCACCTCTTTCCATGTGTTTAATTTCATTTTTTACCTCAAGAACCACCCCGCACTCTCTGCTGACCCACCTATCCTTTTGATACAATGTGTTTCCTTGGAGGTTAAGCTCCCAACTATTATCTTCTTTCAGCCCATGACTCAGTGATGCCGATAGCATCATACCTTTCAATCTCTGAATTAACTACAAGGTCATCTACAGTCAAATGTAACACCTTCACTCACCCTTTTTGATTTTGTTCCCTGCCATCCCACTGACTGCAATTTTGTCCTATCATCCACCTGTCCTTCCTCACAGTTCATCTCCACACTGCATCTACCTGTATACCAACTGCCCCAACTTCAGCCCTTTCACTCCTTCCCATTTACAGTCACGGAGTCATAGAAAATTACAGCACAGAAACAGGCCCTTTTGCCCATCTAGTCTATGGTATAACTATTCAAACTGCCTTCTCCCATTGCCCTGCACCAGCACCATAGCCCTCCATACCTCTTCTATCCTTGTTCCTATCCAAACTTCTCTTAAACATTGAAATTGAGCTCAGATGCACCATTTGTGCTGGCAGCTCAATCCACGCTCTCATGGCCCTCTGAGTGAAGAAATTTCCCCTCGTGTTCCCCTGCCAAATTAGTTTAAACCCTCCTGAATAGCTCCTGCAAATCTGCCTGCAAGGATATTGGTCTCCCTCAAGTACAGATGTCATACCTTCCCCAGAAAAGATCCCAATGATACAGAAATCCGAAACTCTGTCCCTATATCAATTCCTCAGTCATGCATTCACCTGTCAAATTATCTTGTTCTTACTCTCACTGCTGTGTGGCATAGGTGATAATCCAGAGATTACTGCTCCATTTAATTAAATTATCTCTGAACTATTATCAACTCCATTTTCTCATCTCTGATAAAGTCTCTCCTTCAAGCACTTCAGAGAGGGGCAGGGGATATGAATCATTCCTAGTAAGCAAGATTAAACCAGGGATTATATGTCAGCTTCAGATTTCAGAACAGGACAACATAAACGCAGCCATCATCCATCTTTAAAATTACCACATTCAATACCACGGGAGAACAATGTTAATCAGATATGTATATTCATGACATAAGGTACAAAGCAACCACTTCAAGAATTACCAGCAAATATCGAGTGAAATCAACAAAGGAGCGTGGCTCAGTGGGCAGATCAGCTCCTTGACCGAAAAGCAATGTCATTATAGTCATCTGACAATGGCAGATTCGGATGTGTCAGAATGTTCTATGCTGAGACTACTATGCCTCTAAAAAATTAATTTTTCTTTTTAAGGCTTCTTCTATTAAACATAACAAAGCTTTTAACATCTCCAATCTTCCATATAATCCATTTGCCTATACTTATATTATTTATATACTTTTCATAAAGTAAATCTGGTCAGATTTTCTACTCAACCATTATACTGTCTGAGTAGATCAGCTCAGATTCATGGTCCCTAGAGTTCAATCTTCCTTCTTTTAAATTTAAATTATAACCGAACTTCCACCGAACTTCCCAGATTTTCAGTTGTGTTGTGAAGGCATGTAAGATTCAGGGTCTTCAAAGACTTTGCAGATTTCTACAGACGGACCATGGAGAGCATTCTGACTGGTTGCATTACTGTCTGGTATGGAGGCTCCAATGCAGAGTATTGAAAGAGGCTTCAGGGGTGGCTGTACATTCAGCCAGCTCCATCACAGGGATATATCTCCCTATCATTGCAGACATCCTCAAGAGGCGATGCCTCAAAAAGGTAGCATCCATGATGAAGGACCCTCACTACTCAGGACATGCCCTCTTCTTATTACTGCCATCAGAGAGGAGCTACAGGAACCTAGAGACACACATCCAATGTTTTAGAAACAGGTTCTTCCTTTCTATCGTCAGATTTCTGGATCAGTTCAGACTGTTTCAGAAATCTGATGGCAGCACTGAGTTAGTTCTAAGAAAGTACTTGACCTGAAATGTCAACTGCTTATTCATTTCCATAGCTGCTGCCTGACCTGCTGAGTTCCTCCAGCATTTTGTGTGTGTGTTGCTTTGGATTTCCAGCATCTGCCGTATTTCTTGTGATTAAGATTTCTAAATGGCCCATGAACTCATGAACATGACCTCATTATCCCTTTTTTGAACTATTTATTTATACCTTTTAAATATTGTAAGTCATGGTAATCTGTTAAGCCTGCACTGTATTGCTGCCAGAAAACAACCAATTTCATGATTTACGTCAGTGACAATACAGTAAATCCGATTCTGATGTTAGATCTGACTGGAGTTTACATCGTGAAGGTGAAGCCTGCTTTGTAAGTTCACTCTTTAACCTCTTCAGCTGAAGTGTGTTTGTCACAATGAGTGAATGTAACTAAGTGATGTCATTAATCATACGAGGTCACATTGCCCCTCACTGTCTCGGTCTCTTTTTTCATGCCAGCAACTCCTTTCGATCTCTCTGCTCATCCTTTCTGTCTGCTTGTTTTCTTTAACTCTTGAGGGTCAAATATGACCTTTGGAGTGAATCAAAGATATATGTTCAAAGTTCAAAGTAAATATCAAAGTGCGTGTATGTCTCCACATAATACGCTGAGGTTCATTTTCTTGCAGGCATTCACAGTAGAACAATACAATAGAATTTATGAAAAAATATGTACAATTACTGACAGACAGCCAATGTTCAAAAGAAGACAAATTGTGCAAATAAAATATAAATGAATAATAATATTAGCATGAGTTGTAGAGTCCTTGAAAGTGAGTCTGTGGGTTGCGGAACCAGCTCAGAGGTGAGCTGAGAGAAGTTATCAAAGCTGATTCAGGAGCCTGATGGTTACAGGATATTAACTGTCCCTGAACCGGGTGGTTTGGGTTTAAGGCTTCTGTACCTCCTGCACAACAGAAATGAGAAGAGGACATGGCCATGATGGTAGGGGGTCCTTGATGATGGATGCTGCTTTCTCGTGGCAGCGCTCCTTGTAGATGTGCTCAATGGTGAGGAGGCAATTACCTGTTATGGTTCAGACTGTTTCCATCACTTTCTCTTGTTTTGTCTTGGGCAGATTTAACCTTCAAAACTTATTACAGTTTCATTGAAAATCAGGCATCGTAACTGGGGTGAAAAATAAAAGCTAGAGTCTATCTCCTCAACCAGTCATTTTGAAGGATTATGAAATAAACAAAATGTTGATTAAGAAGAAAATATAAAGGTGATTGAGTGAATTCATACTAAATCAAGTAAAGGGAAAGAAAATCAGGAGTAAAAGATGAATACAAGAGATAGAAATCATATTAAAATATATATTAGATACTTCGAATATCTGTAACAACAAGAAAAATTGAGAAAGTGACTCCATGCTCAGATTAGTTAATCTACGGTACCAGAGGGGCTGATTCTTTGTATTGATCACTCTACATCGTTTTAAATGTGCTTGGACTTAATTTTATCTTCACAGATTCATTAACTTCAGACTGCTGACTGCAATTTAATGATGTGGTAGAGAGCATGGTGCTTGCTTTGCTGGGCTGAATCAATAAAACTCTAAAATCTTAGGAATTTTGAAGTGAGAAACAGTACATGCCTGTCCCTTTCTTGAATTTGATGAATACTGAAGCATACGTAAAACAATTAACTTAATTATTAAGCATTTATAACAAAAATGCTTCTGCATTATTATAATAGGACAATTAACCCAAAGAACTCATATTCCTTTTGACATTCATCAATAATCTCTTCTATTTTCCACATTGCAGGGAGCAATTAATCTTTTGAAGGATTCACTGCATGTATTAAGTAAGGGAGATAACTAAGAGTTAGACTCAGCAAACAGACACATCTAACTACATTAAAGATCACCTGTGACAATAAATTAGACTATATGATCCCATGATGCATTCTATTTCTGGATCGTTAAATGGTGCACACTGCTTGACATAAAAATCAACATTGAAACAAAACTTCCAATGTCTCTGGAATTTTTTATAAGGATTAACTTTACTTGTCACATGTACATTGAAACACGCCTTGAAATTGATTGTCTATGTCAATGACCAACACAGTCTGAGATCAGCTGGGGCAGCCTGCAATTGTTGCCATACTTATGACAGCAACATAGCATACCCACAACTCACTAACCCTAATTTGTATGTCTTTTGGAATGTAGGAACATCTGGAGGAAACTCACCTGCTCGTAGGGAGAACTACATACTCCATATAGACAGTGTTGGGAATTGAAATCCCAACTTCAAATTGCTGGCATTGTAAAGTGTCACACTAAACACTAAACTTCCATGCCAACCTTCATGGAGAACAAATCGTCTCTTTTGTTACCTTTTCCCCTTCTCACCATTATGCATCTAAAACATGTACTGTATATGTATCTGACTTCAGAGCAGCAGGGTGGTGATATGTCTCTACCAAAGGAGGTGTAAGGCATTTCTTCCCTTCCCTAGCATGAAGGCCAGTCTTGGGCAAGGTAAAGTGCTTAGCCCTCAATCAGAATGACATGAAGTCATGGTGGATGGTCTTATGAGCAGCTGGTGCACTTCACAAATCCTGGTCGACCACTGACGCAAGGCAGGTAATCACTGAAGATATTGATAATGGCTGGGTCACCTGACTTGTAAAGACACTGCCGAGAAGAAGGCAATGGCAAACCACTTCTGTAGAAAAAGTTTCCAAGAACAATCATGGTCATGGAAAGACCATGATGGCCCATGTAATACGACACAGAACAACACAAACAGACGATAGCCCTTCACAGATAACTGAAGGAAAAACAATGGACTTGAGTGTGAAAACACTGAACAGATAAATGTATGATGGCCAATGTAGAAAGAGAAGAGGAAATGTCACTCCACTCTTTAAGAAAGAAGGAAGACAGCAGAAAGGAAACTATAGACCAGTTGGTCTGACCTCAGTGGTTGGGAGCACGTTGGAGTCAGTTGCTAAGGATGAAGTTATGGAGTACTTGGCAACAAGGACAAGATAGGACAAAGTCAGCATAGTTTCCTAAAGTGAAAATCCTGCCTGATGAACATGTTGGAATTCTTTGAGGAGATTACAAATAGGATAGATAAAGGGAATGCAGTGGATGGTGTATATTTGGGCTTTCAGCAGGCCTTTGACAATGTGCCACACATGAGGCTGCTTAACAAGTTATGAGCTCATGGTTTTACAGGAAAGTTACTGGCATGGTTAGAGCATTGGCAGATTGGTAGGAGGCAGTGAATGGGAATAAAAGGATCCATTACTAGTTGGCTGCTAGAGACTTGTGGTCTTCGCAGGGTCAGTGTTGGGACTGCATCTTTTCATGCTGTATATCAATGATTTAGATGATGAAGTAGATGGCTTTGTTGACAAGTTTGTAGATGATATGAAGATTGGTGGAGGGGCAGGTAGTGTTGAGGAAACAGGTAGGCTGCAGAAGGACATACGGATTAGGAGAATGGAAAAGGAAGTGGCAAATAAAATACAATGTTGGAAAATACATAGACAAGCACTTTGGAGGTGTAAATAAATGTGAAGACTATTTTATAGATGGGGAGAAAATCCAAAATATGAGATGCAAAGGGACTTGGGAGACCTTGTGCAGAGCATCCTAAAAGTTAACTTGCAGGTAGTGAGGAAGGCAAATGCAATATGGGCATTCATTTCAAGAGGTATAGAATACAAGAGCAAGGATGTGATGCTGAGGCTTTATAAAGGACTGTCGCAGCCTGACTTTGAGTATTATGATCTGTTTTGGACTTCCCATCTAGGAAAAGATGTACTGGCATTGGAGAGGGTTCAGAGGAGGCTCACAAGGACAATTCTGGGAATGAAAGGATTTGAGGGCTTTGTGTCTGTACTCACTGGAATTTAGAAGGATGAGAGGAGATTTCATTGAAACCTTTTGAATACTGAAAGACCTAAACAGAGTAGATGTGGAAAGAAAGTTTCCCATGGTGAAGGAGTCAAGGACAAAAGGGCACAGCCTCAGGATAGAGAGGTATCCAGTTAAAACAGAGATGTGGAGAAATGTCTTTAGCCAGAGGGTGTGAATTTGTGGAATTATTACCACAGGCAGCTGTGGAGGCCAGGTTGTCATGTGTAATTAAGACAGACATTGATATGTTCCTGGTTGGACATGGCTTCAGAAGTTATGGAGAGAAGGCTGGCAGAGTGGGGCTGAGGAGGGGATAAAAGGATCAGCCATGATTGAATGGCAGAGCAGATTTGATGGGCCAAATGGTCTAATTCTGCTCCCATGTCTTATGGTCTTACAGTCTTAAAATGAGACGAGGTACAAAAATGATCTGGCTCGGTAGCAGAGTGGTTAGTGTAACACTTACAATACTAGCAACCTGTGTTCAATTTCACCGCTGTCTGGAAGCAGTTTGGGCCTCCTCTGGCATTCTTGTTTCCTCCGACAATGCAAAGATGTATGCTATAGTCGGTCTCGCGGGTGTAATAAAGCGATGTGGGCTCATAGAGCTGGAAGGGTCAATTTCTACACTTCCCCATATCACTAAATAAAATAAATAGAAAATAAAAGATTGGTGTGATAGAAAAAGCAAAGATATTCCAGAAAAATAACACATTTACTCTATTCATGGGCAATGTCAAGAATTATAAATGATATGACTGATTTTGTAAAATACTTCCAACATTTAAAATTAGTTCCTAGGAGTCAAGATTGAATGGGATCAAGATTAAAATTATCACTTGAACATTTTTGCTTTTTTTTCTTGGTATCACTTTAGAGATCCAATGGCATATTTGAGAGATGTGCACTTTGAAGACAGACAGACAGACATACTTTATTGATCTCATAGGAAATTGGGTTTCATTACAGCCGCACCAATCAAGAATAGTGAAGAAATATAGCAATATAAAACCATAAATAATTAAATAAAAATAATCATGCCAAGTGGAAATAAGTCCAAGACCAGCCTATTGACTCAGGGTGTCTGACACTCCTAGGGAGGAGTTGTAAAGTTTGATGGTAGGAATGACTTCCTATGATGCTCAGTGTTACATCTCGGTGGAATGAGTCTCTGGCTGAATGTACTCCTGTGCCTAACCAGTACATTATGGAGTGGATGGGAGTCATTGTCCAAGATGGCATGCAACTTGGACAGCATCCTCTTTTCAGACACCACCATCAGAGAGTCCAGTTCCACCCCCACAACATCACTGGCCTTATGAATGAGTTTGTTGATTCTGTTTGTCTCTGCTACCCTCAGCCTGCTGCCCCAGTACACAACAGGAAACATGATAGCACTGGCCACTACAGCCTTGTAGAACATCCTCAGCATCTTCCGGCAGATGTTAAAGGACCTCAGTCTCCTCAGGAAATAGAGATGGCTCTGACCCTACTTGTAGCCAGCCTCAGTGTTCTTTGACCAAAAATCGACGCACTTGGATTTGGAGTCATGCTGATTGGAGTAAACAATTCAGTGAGGAGGAGAGGCTGAGGTAGAGGAGTTCCGATGCCCAATCAACTAACCTGGGTGTGAGCGTGGATCGCTCTAAGTACTGAGCCGATTTGGAGAGGTCGAGAACGGCCTTTTTGGCAGCGGAATCCAGACCTGAAGCAAATTGCTGTGTGGTGTGTTCTAGGCCCAGAAAGATTTGTCGTCGCAGAATTCAGGTCCTGATATGAGGGACGATCCACTTTTTGGTTAACTTAAACACCAGCCTGGAAAGACTGGACAGGCAGGGTGTCAACTGTTGGGCAAAGTTGGATTTCTCAATGTGCCAAGCCAGTTTGGAGAGGCCAAGAACAGCTTCTTCAACAGTAAAATCTAGGCCTGAAGCGAAACACTAGGTATGTGTTCTCGGCCTGGAGCGATTCGCCACAGCAAGGCCCAGGTCCTAATGTGAGGTACGATCCTCTGATTGGACAATTTAAATGCTGGCCCAGATGAACTTGGGGCTCCTTTCTCCACAACGCTAAGGCTGTGAGATGGCCCCCAATTGCTGTGCTTTGTGTCTGCAAACTTTGCGATGACTTGTCCCACTGATGTGAGAAACTGAATACCGAGGCTTCGGGCCTACTCCAAACTGCTCTGGCATTTAGGTCTAAGGACTCAATTTGGATCAAAATGCAGTTGTTGTTGCTCATTTCTATTGTTTGTATTATTTGTTTTTCTCTCTTTCTCTGGGCATTAGCGGATGGTCTTTAGATTTTTATATTGGGTTCTTTTGGGATTCTTGCTTTGCAGGAGTCTATAAGAAGACAAATCTCAAGGTTATATAGAAACATAGAACATAGAAAACCTACAGCACAATACAGGCCCTTTGGCCCACAAAAGATGAGCTGAGCATGTCCCTACCACGTTTATACATTTTTGATAATAAATGTACTTTGAATCTTCGACATGGGGAAGAATGGCTACTTATTCTCCTCCTCTAACTTGCCTTAATTTATGTTTTTAAATCTAGTGTAAATGAAACACTCTGGTTCTGTCGGTTGTGTAAGTCTAGGGAAGACAATCTACGGCGCAGAAAACATGTAAAATTGAAGCACAAGCTCCCCAAATCCCCCTGTTTGTGTGGATGCTGCGTGATTTGTTATCCTGTTACAAATCAGTACCACGAAATAACAGACGGTACCCTGCATACAATTAAACAATTTAGCTTTATAATTCTTCATTTGATTAAAGAGTTAGTAAAGGAAAAGCAAAAATAGAAAAAGGCCATTTTAATGAAACAGCCTAATGTTCACAAGTTGGAACTCACAGTTTCCCTTCGCCGATCGGTCTACATCAAATCACGGCCCCACTCCGGGTCGACTCCTATGACCTCTTCTCTACAGTGTCTTCTCTCTTCTTCCCCAACAAAAGCTCCAAGTCCACCCTTGGTGTCCCTCGCCAGAGAAACCTCCCCTTAATCTGGCCATCCTAATTGGAAGGCACACTATTCTCCTATCTCTTATCTTCAACAGTAACATGAAGAAACAGCTTGTACAGAACAGAACAGCATAACAGAGAAGAAAATATGAACCAAGGCATTACATAAAGAAAATGATTGAAAAATCCACAAAAAAGTGCAATCCATTATTTCCTATGTTTGTCCGACAACTTTTCTTTGAAATTTTTCCTTTATAATTCTGCACTTGGATCTGTGATGCAGAAATTTGTATTCTCAAGGTTGCTCCATTGAAGGTGATGTGAGGTTGCTTGAATCTTGAAGAAACCGAATATCCTCTTTCTCCTTGTCAGCAAAGTGACATTCAAGTCAAAAACACCTCCACTATTTTAAAAACTGAACAAAAAGAATCTTTACCCTGCTAAAGCTGTAAGTGCAGGGTTTCTGTGCAGCCTGAAATCATAGTTGGAATTTACCTGTGAAGGTATTCAATTTATTTAAATCAAAACTCTGTTACAATTGATTATATGCCCTGTGAATGCAAAAATTGCTACAGTTAGCAACTTTTGCCTAAAGTATAAATTCAAAGGAATCTTTCAAGAATAACCAAACAGTTACAATTCCCTTTCCCTGTGCATGAAATGACAATGGTTAAAGACAGTGGGGTAATTCTGAATACCTCAGTGCCCTACCGTTGACTGTGTATGTCCTATCCTGGTTTGTCATCCCAAAGTGAAACACCTCACATTTGCCTGCATTACATTCCATCTAGCATTTTCAGTCCATTTTCTGTGATGACCCAGATCCCGCTGAAAGCCTTGATATCCTTCTTTGCTGTCTCCACAATGGCCCCAAGTGTATTATCACCTGCAAATTTGTTGATCCAGTTTACCACATTATCCTAAGACCGTAAGATATAGGAGCAGAATTTGCCTATTTAGCCCATTGAGTTTGCTCTGCCATTTCATCATGGCTGATCCAATTTTCATCTCAGCCCCAATGTCCTGCCGTCGCTCTGTATCCCTTGTGCCCTGACCAATCAAGAATTTGTCATCCTCTGCCTTTAATATACATAAACACTTGCCTCCACAGCTGCCTGTGGCAAAGAATTCCACAGATTCATCGCTTTCTAGCTAAAGAAATTCCCCCTCTTCTCCGTTCTAAAAGGACACCCCTCTATTCTGAGGCTTTGTCTTCTGGTCTTAGACTCTCCCAAATCTTCTTTGAATAACCTTTGCAGCTGCACTCAGTAAAACGTCTGAGCCAAATCTTTAAATTGAATGGTGTCTACTGCCATCTACATCTGCTCATTTCATTGCAACTTATGAAGACATTGTTAAACTGTCACATCTTAATCAATTTTACTGTGAGAAATATAATTCAGCATTAAGTTATGTAGGAAACAAAATGTGTAACTGCACTTTGCTTAATGAAGATTACAACACCTCCAGCTTGACATTATCTAAGCTTCACTTATAATAGTCAGGGATTTTACACAAACATTTTGAATAATTCAGTTATTTCTGGAAATCAAGAGTAATGAATTCTTCCACCTCCAAGAATTTTTCTCAAGATTCAAGGCCTACCCATGGTTTGAGGCAGTGTTTTGTACCAAATGCATCAGATTAGACTCCATTATGGGGGTATGGGGTGTCCAGGGAGGGGTAGCACCTCTGGTGAAAAGGTTTGTCATGTCCACTATGGGGTGGTTCACTCAACTTTAGATTCCACCAGACATGCAGCTCTCTGTGCAAAAACAGCCACACCCTGGCATTCCATTTTGGCTGGCAGTCCTAATCCATGTGAGGGTAGCTGGTGGCCTCATATTCTGGTGAGATAGGGACAGGACTGCCCTAGCATGTGAAGTCAGCTCTAGTGGACTGGGCAGATGAGATCAGCAGTGAGATCCAACAGCCAGGAAGAAGGTGCTACAGCACTCATGGAGAGCAAAGGGCATGACAAGACATGGAAGACATCATGGTCATCCACGGCAACCAAGGTAGGCCCCAGTTTGTGACGCTTGCTTGTACCAGACTTCTGAGGTCGAGAGAGTGGAACTGCCCCAGTGCAACGGCTTTTCCACTTTAAAACCTCTTCCGCACAGGTTTTCCTATCATCGCCAGACATGACGGGCAACCACTACCACAAGACAGTGCTGACTGAATTTTGATAAGAAAACACCAGCTGAGGAATTTCCTCTGTGGCTGCTGGATAACCTGAAAAGTGTTGCCTCAAAATTCCAGCACCTGAGAGTTTCTGATGCTGTATTTTCAATCAAATTCAAGTTCAAGTTTATTGTCTTCTGATGGTACATGTATGAAACCAAATGAAACAATGTCCCTCTGGACCACAGTGCACCCACAAAGCATATAACATACACAGCTCATAAACCAAAATATTACCATAAGTTAAAATATAATTCCAAATACATGCAGCACAGGTTAAAGAGTAGAGTATACAGTAAACGACAGCACACTGACCTAGAGACAAGACCTTGGTAGTGGCAGAGTACTCATTTGTGTCACAGCCAAGGAAAGAAGCTGTTACCCATTCTGGAAGTCATTGACCTGATGTTCCTGCTCTTCCTTCCTGACGGTAGCGAGTCAAAGAGATTGTGGGATATGATGGAGATCTTCAACAATGCTTTGGACCAATCACTTACAACACTTGCAGTAAATGTCACAAATAGTGGGGGGGGGGGGGGAGGGCCCAGTGATCCTCTTGGCAGTTTTAACTATCCTTTGTAGGGTCCTGTGGACTGTTGCCTTTTAGCCTCCATGTCATGCAAAGATGCAGCCAGACAGGACTCTCGATGGTGCTTCTGTAGACAGTTGTTAGAATGGGGGCGAAGAGCCTTGCATGCATCAGTCTCCTCAGAAAATGCAGGTGCTGTTGTGCCTTCTGGACTAGTAAGGAAGTGTTGTGGTTCCAGGTTAGACTGTTCAATTTTCATTAACAATGGACCTTGAATTGGCTGAAGATATTGCCAATGAGATAGGAATAGCAATTCTATTATGTTGAACTATTTGGAGGCCACTTTATTAATGTTGTGTCTGTGCAACTATATATTAATTAAGTAAAAGCATGCAAATGAGAGATGGCTTTAACTGGTGCATTCATATTGCAACGAGCGAGAGAGGGAACAATGCGCATCTGTAGACAAAAGATCAATACGCATACATAGACAACAGTTCATATGTACTGCTAAGGAGAGTCATTGCTCTAAAAATAATAGATCCATACATTACACTTTCTCCCACTTACAATTGAATTACACTTAACATAACATAGAATTGTAACATACAAAACATTTAATTTCCCTTTCATAGCCCATATTCCAAATAAACATGCTTTCACAATAATGGTCCATAAATAACTTCACTATACTAAAGTGTCAGCCTTTTGAGTGGCACTCTGTTTCTTTCAGGATAGCACCTCTGGGCCTGTGGAGTGGCATCAGGTTTGGTAGGTGTCTTGTCAAAGACAACGTTTTCAGTTTCCCATGTCACATTGCTGTTAGTGACATGATCATCACTGAGAGGTAAATCTAGTGGCTGTGATGTGTCCATCTTACTGGACGTAATCGACTCAGGTATGTTCTTCAGTTGAGAATCCAGTATCTGGTCCACATGACATCTCCATGTCTGATCTCCAACATCCCGTGTATATCAGTGGTTCAGTTTTTGTAACTATGTTACTTGGTGTCCAATTAACTTCTGGATAATCACGCACTAGGACTTCCTGTCCAACTTCAAATCTCCTTGTTGATTCACTTGGCAACTGGCTCAACTGTCTACTCTGCATTTTCCTCAGTAGATCTGATTTCAGGAAGTTTGAGTGAGATCTCAGATTCCTGCTCAAGAACAACACTGCAGGTTGTATAACAGAGTTCTGATACACAAAAAGGGACTTTTCCATCTTGTGCTGACGGGATATGTTTTCCTTGTCTATAGATTTAATGGACTTCCTGAAGGTTTGGATAAACCTTTCAGCTAACCCATTCGTTGCTGAGTGCTGACTTGAAATGTCTGAGGCCATTTTTCCTCATGAACAGGATTCTTCTGATGTGTATTGTGATCTGCTGTCACTCACAATTTCTTCTGGTTAGCCATTTCTGGTGACGATAGTCCTCAAACAGGAGACAGTCTTTGCTGATGTGACTGACTTCATTGGAATAACCTCCGGCCACTTTGAATGAGCAGCCAATGCAATCAGGAACATGGAGTCCATGAATGTCCCAGCAAAGTCAATATGTACTCTTTCCCATGGTGACGACAGCCAATCTCATGTGTGTAATGGTGCCTGTGGGAGTGCATTTTGGCATCCCAAACTGCTTTTGGCCAAGTCATCATCTGTTTAACTATCATCAGCCAGGGCAAAACTCTTCACCTTGACTGTACTTAGGTGTCCTTCATGCAGATTTGCTAACACTGGTGCGCAGTTTAGTGGGAACCACAACACAAGATCCACATGTCAGAATTCTTTGACATGCCAACAGCTGGTCTCTTCTTACTGAGATCTCTGGAAACTTAAGAGTTACCATGACCAGGCCATCCTTGCATGTTATTTTCATAGACTTTTCTCAATGTTGGGTTTGTTTCTTTGTTTCTTTGCTTCTCTTTGTATTTCAGAATTTGTTACAGGCAACTGGTCCATTCATTAGGGAAAACTTCTGCTGGGTCACAGTATGAAGACAGCTTTGCTATAGACAACAGTCCATATGTAGTGCTAAGAGGAATCATTGTTCTGAAAGAAATAGATCCATACATTACAATTAGACACCCCCTCTACCTAACAAAGTGGTTATTGGGTGTATGTTTGTGGTCTTCTGCTGCCGTAGCTCATCCTCTTCAAGTTTTGACATGTTGCATGTTCAGAGATACTCCTCTGCACTCCATGGTGGCAACGTGCGTTATTTGAGTTACTGTTGCCTTCCTGTCAGCTTGAATCAGCCAGGCCATTCTCCTCTGATATCTCTCATTAAGAAGACATTTTCACCCACAGAACTGCCGCTCACTGGATGTTTTTGTTTGTTTTTCACACCATTTCCTGTAAACTATAGGAACTGTTGTTTATGAAAATTGCAGAAGATCAGCAGCTTATGAGATACTCAAACCACCTTGTCTGACACCAGCAATTATCTCAAGGTCAAAGTTACTCAGATCACATTTCTTTTCCCATTCTGATGTTTGGTCTGAACAGCAGCTGAGCATCCTGACCATGTCGACTTGCTCTTATGCGTTGAGTTGCTGTTACATGATTGGCTGATTAGATATTTATATGAATGACTGGGTGTACAGGTGTACCTAATAAAGTCATCGCTGAGTGTGTGAGCAAGAGTAGTCCATCTGGATTGTTTTCATTGACTGAATAGAGGCATCTTCACTAGCAACAGGAGTAGCAACAGAAGATTGGAGGATTGTGAATGTTATTCCTTTGTTAAAGGAATGTAAGTAGGGATAATCCTGAGTATAATACATCCAGTGAGTTTTACATAACTGGTGGGCAAATTACTGTGGAGGATTCTTAGATTTACAAGGATTTGGAAAAGCACTGTTTGATTCAGGATGGCTTTATAAATGGCAGCTTATGTCTCATGAGCCTGTTGAAACTACCTCAGAAAGTGACAAAACAAATCAATGAAAGTGGAGCAGTGGACATGGGGTATAGGGATTTCAATAAGACGTTTGACAAGGTTGTCTCATTCAGAACCTCAGGCGGCAAGGGGTCCAGGGAAACTTTGCTGTGTGGATTCAGAATTGGCTTGCCTATCGAAAGCAGAGGGTGGTTGTAGATGGAGAATCTGCCCGGAGGTCGGTGACCTGTGGTGTTCCAAAGGGATCAGTTCTGGGACCACCGCTCTTTGAGATTTTTATTAAGTGACATGGATGAGGAAATCCAAGGGTTGGTTAGTAAGGTTGCAGATGACATGAAAGTTGATGGTGTTGTGGGTAGTGTAGACAATTGTCATAGATTAGGAAATGACATTGATAGGATGCAGGGCTGGGCTGAGAAGTGATAGAGGGAGTACAATCCAGTAAATTGTGAAGTGATTCGCTTTAGAAGGTCAAACTTGCATTCAGAATGCAGAGTTAATGGTGGATTTTTAGCAGTGTGGAGGAACAGAAGGATCTTGGGGACTATGAGTAAAGATGCAATAACTGGATAAGGTGGTTAAGAATGTATATGGCATGTTGGCCTTCATTAATCTGGTGACTGATTGAATTCCAAAGCTGCGAGGTAATGTTTCAGCTCTATAAAACTTTGATTAGAGCACCCTTGGTGTATTGTGTCCAGTTCTGGTTGCCTCATTATAAGAAGGATGTGGAAGCTTTAGAGAGGGTGCAGAGGAGATTTAGTAGGATGTAGTCTGGATTAGAGACCATGTTGTATGAAGACAGGTTAAGCAAGTTGGGACTATTCTCAGGAGTGAAGGATGGTGAGAAGTGACTTGATAGATGTGGCCAAGATAATGAGGCATAGAATGAGTGGACATCCAGAGATTTTTTTCCCAGGGGCAAGTTGAAGATGATTGGAGGAAGATAGAGGGGGAATGTCAGAAGTAGTTTGTTTTACACAGAGTGGCTGGTGTGTGGTACTCCCTGCCAAGGGTGGTGTTAGAGACAGATACATTAGGGGCAATTAAAGGACTTTTAGATTGGCAAATGGATGAAAAAAATAGTATTTTAATTTATTTAAGGATGCAACACAGAATAGGCCTTACTGGCCCTTCCATTCATGTTGCCCAGCAACCTCTGACAAACCTGTTTGATGCTAACCTAACCACGGAACAATTTACTGTACAACCACCAATTAACTAACCAGTTTGTCTTTGGGCTGTGGTGAGACTGGAGGGCCCAGAGAAAACTCACGTATTCCACGGGATGATCTTTGGAGACTCCTTACAGAACGGCGCCGGAATTGTACTCTAAACTCTGGAATGCACCGAGCTGTAATAGCCTTGTGCCAACAGCTATGTTACTATGGTATCCACGGAGGGCAATGTAGGATGAAAGGATTAGATTGATCTTTGAGTAGGTTAAAAGGCTGACACAAGTATATGGACCGAATGGCCTGTGGTGTGCTGTAATTTTCTATGTTCTATGTTCTATGATTTTGCATGTGTTTGCAGCATGCAGTAGCTGCTGGCCTTGTTAGTAATAACTAGATCGCAAAATGAATTAAAGGAAAGGAAAATCTAGTAGGCAGGCCATCATTTTTGTTTAGAAGATATTTTGAATCATACATGCTTTGACTGTTAATCTGGACCGTAATTTCACTTCCTTAGTTTATCGTTAGGTCAGCAGCTTCAAAAAGGAATGAGGATTGTCATTTGCTTCACTTCAACCAAAACTCCCGTAAGTACAACTTGTCATTCCTCCCAAGGCACGTGCAGTCATCTTCACTGAATGAAAGCTAAGTATTTCATTTGACTTCTCCTCTTGCTGGGTTAATGAATAATATTAATTATTCAACGCCTTATTGATTGTTCTTCTCAATAGAATGTTTAAATATCCCTAAGAGATGAGAGAAGACTGTTAAATTTGATCACAGGTTGATGTATTTGATGATTCATGTCATTTATCTTATGGAGTTACAGTGTAAACAGTAACTTGTCAATGCCATAGGGTAATTTATTTCACATTAAGAACCTGCAGAGCTCATTTAATTCTCATTCCAACATTATTTAATTTATTATATCCCTTTTATGGTTTTTATTGCTTACTATCACATAGCTCAATGCTGTATATGTGATAATCATAATTGTGAAAAAGGATCTAGTGCTTTCCCATCGTATATGACAAATAAACTATTCTCAGTTTTTCTAGTTGGGGTACAGGTATAGATTATAACCATTGTTTCAATGATAAACATGGCAGACTCATCTGGGGTAATGCCTGGGCATTTCTAATCCATAGCGACAGGCAGTAGCAGTGGGTTCCTCCTCATTGTTAGGTTTCCTGGTTTTCCCTTTGACCTTCATAAGGGCTTAATTGATTTCCTTCACCATGTAGCCAATCTTTTGGAGCATCATGTGTAATCTTCTTATTTCTGTGGGGGACCCTCTGGGTCCGAAATATTTTTTGCATGTCTGCCATCACGCCTCCCGAGCGGAAAGAGCGGTTCTTTCTACTTTGATCAACTGTACAAAAACTATTTCGGAACCCATCGCTACTGCCTGTCTTCCCTATATTTCCATGGTTTCTGGAAGGTTTACCAGGATCCTGAAGAAATCCCGGATTAATACCATCCACAAACCCGTAAGGAAGCTCAAGTCATAGATAATGTGGGTCAAAGATGACCTGGGACTCAAGTCAGCGGGCGTTTATGGGATTCCCTGGGAATGCAGAGCAGCATCTATCAGTGAGATGGGGTGCATGGTGGAAACCCACATCACAGAGTACAGGAGGTGTATTCATTTAGGTTACCCGGAGAAGTAGACGTTAGCAGAACACTGCATTCACAATGGCCATAGGACTTACTTTGAAGATGCAAAAATACTGTGCTGCACCAAAGTCTTTTGGGACTGCTTGATTAAGGAGGTAGTTGAAATAAAACTACAGGAAAAGAATTTTAACAAAGATGAAGGTCTTGCTCCAAGTAAAAACTGGAATTCGATTGTAAACAAGGTGGGAGAGTGGAAACCTGTTTGGATGAGGATGAACCAATCAGGAGGGATAGACTACAGGGGTATAAATACCCAGGCATAATCCCTGATGAAGATAGCAGAGTTGTCATCGAAATATTAGTTACAATTGATATCTGCACCCAGCTGGAAGCCTGAGAAGAGTTTATTAATCATAATTGTCTTTGCCAATTTTGTACTTAATTTGCAATGCAGCATATTCCATCTGAGTAGCCTCTAAACTGACAGCATGAACATTGATTTCTGTAACTTCCAGCATTTTCTTCCACCCCTCCTTTCCCCTTCTCTCTTTCTTCATTACTTATTCTGGCTACCCTCTTACTCCTTCTCTTCTGCTTAACTACCATCCTCTGGTGCCCTTCCTCTTTTCCTTTCTCCAATTATGCACTCTCCTCGCCTAACATATTCCTTCCTCTTCAGCCATTAACCTTTCCAGCTTCTTATTTCACCCCACCTCCCCCACTCAGCCACCTTCCCCATCACCTGCGCACACCTGTCATGGGAGTTTAATGACCCCCTTACTCAGGGCTCTCCCCTCTGTGGTGTCTGCTGGTTTTCAACTCTTCCCTTCCCCCAACTTCTAATTCTGGCTTCTGCCCCTTTCCTTTCCAGTCCTGATGAAAATTTTCAGCTTGATTCATCGGCTGTTTATTCCTCTTCATAGATGCTGCCTGAACTGCTAAGTTGCTCCAGCATTTTGTGCATTGCTCTGGATTTTCACCGTCTAGACTCTAGAATCTCCTGTGTTCATACAATTAATTCCATTCTTCTCACTACAGAAGTTTTGCTCATTGCATTTGTGATATATCATATTGGTAACACAGTTCAACTTTACCAGACCTCCTGTAAACTGGGCTCAATCCTGACTTGCATGTTCTTCCTGTGGCCACTTCTTGCATGCTCCAGATTCCTTTTACATCCCAAGGACATCAGTAAACAGCCCCTCAATTCATAGAGCACTAGACACAGAAGCAGGCCATTCAATCCATCCAGTCCATGCTGATCTGTTATACTGCTTTGGTTCCATTGACCCACACCTACTACATAGCCCTTCCTACCTTTCCCATCCAGTTACTTATTCAAACCATCCTTAAATATTACAATTCAATTTGCATCCACCACTTCTGCTGGCAGCTTGTTTCACTACCCTCAGAGTGAAGAAGTTCCCCCCTCATGTTCCCTTTAGACATTTCACCTCTCACCCTTAACCTATGACCTCCAGTTCTAGTCTCAACCATCTTCAGCAGAAGAAGTATGCTTACATTTAATCTACTATACCCTTCATGATTTTATTTACCTCTACAAAATTTCCCCTCATGTTCCACTCACCCAAACTCAGTAGAAAAGGTCTGCCTGCATCTACGCTATCTATATTTTTATATACCTCTACCAAATCTCCCTTCATTCTCCTACTCTCCAAGGAATAAAGTCCTAACCTGTTCAAACTTTCCCTCTAACTCGGGTCCTCAAGTCCTGGCAACATCCATGGCCGATCCAACCTCAGTGAAAAAAGCCTGCCTGCTTTGCCCCTATCTTTATCTTTATCCCTCATAATTTTGTATACCTCTGTCAAATGTAGCCAAGTTAGTGAATAAGATGAAAATAGGTGGAGGGGCAGATGGTGTTGAGGAAGTAGGGAGTCTACAGAAGGTCATAGATCAGAAAAATGGGTAAAGAAGTGGCAGATGGAATATATTGTAGAATAATATATGTACATCATAAGTGTACTTTGACAGAGGTAATAAATGCAGACTATTTTCTAAACGGAGAAGATTCAAAATTCAGAGGTGCAAAAGGACTTGACAATCTCTAGACCACAGAGGAATCAGAATCAGTTTTATTATTCAGTGCAAGACATAAACATTGTCATAATTTACAAAAATAACTATATTGTACAAAAGAGGAATAATAAGGTGGTGTTCATTGACTGTTCAGAAATCTGTGGCAGAAAGGAAGAAGCCAATTTTTAAACATTGAGCCATTAAGTAGGGGAATGAGATTGCTGGGATGTTCTGAGAGCTGGCATAGTCAATAGAAAAGTGCTGTAAGAAAATAAACAATATGAATATGATATATTACAAGAATTAGATATTTTATTGATTGGATTCTATTTCCAAATAATGTCATGTTGACAAGTTGATTGTGGTCACATACATTGTGACTTTCATTCAATGTCATCTCTCACAACAATTGCAGCCAATTCACTTCAATGTGTCTTCTGAATTGGGTCACAACATTTAATTGACCTGTTTTATTCAAGAATCTTTTTTTTGTAATTCAAATTATTATTATTATTATTTGTTCTTATTTTATAAAGCAGCACAGCATATCATAGAGCAGATACAATACAGCATATTTAAACAGCCATCCCATGACAGGAAAACATATAAAACTAAGAAACAGAAAAAAAACTTCTAATTTAACATTAAATTAACATACAACCAAAATTGATCCCATGTATCTTGCACTTTATCCTCACTGTTAATTCTTCCCAACATGTGTTCATATGATAAAATCTTAACCATTCCTCAGTCCATTCCCTCACAGTGGGACATTTGGGTTTTTTCTAGTTTTGCAATATAATTCTTGCAGCTGTGATGAGACCCACCTTTAAAATAGTAAATTTGTCATTGTTTACATTAGGTATCATTGTCCTATCACCCAGGAGACAAAGCCATGGGCGCAAGGGCAGTGTAGGACCCAACCAATTCTTATTCAAAAATCTTGAAAATAATTCCAATTTTTTTTTGCTGATCTTTCAATTACTTTACATATAATCTATGGGAAATGCTCAGGGACAAAATTTAAAACCATTTGGACAGGTTTAGATTGATTAGGAAAAGCAAGCATGTATTTATTAAAGCAATTTGTATCTATCCAATTTAATAGAAATTTTTTATTGTAAAAGGGAAATGTAGTCAATGTACATGTCAACTTCCAAAAATACTTGGTAACAATCAACAATCAATGTGCTTTTATGAACAGGATCTGTACTCGCTGGTGTTTAAGCAAAGGGGGTGGGGTGATCTCATTGCTACCTACTGAATATTGAAACGCTGAGGTAGAGTGGACATGGAGGACATGTTTCCTATAGTGGAGGAATCTTTTTAGAACAGAGACGAGGGGAAATTTTTCTTAACAAGGGGTTGTGAATCTGTAAAATTTATTGCCACAGATGGTTGTGGAAGCCAAGTCACTGGGTATTTTTAAATCAGAGGTTGATAGATTCTTGATTAATAAGGGAGTCAAAGGTTACAGGGAGAAGTTATGAGAATGGGCTTGAGAGAGAAAACAAATCAGCCATAATCAAATGGTGGGACAGACTCAATGGGCTGAATAGTTCACTTCTGGTCCCATGTCTTATGTTCTTATGGTCTTAATGATTTGCCCTTAGACATATGACCTAAAAGCTGGAGACTTGAATTATGAGAATGATAACAATAGATTTCAATGAGACCCAGGAAGGTGAATGAAGTTCAAAATTCCAAGTAAATTTATTATCAAAGTACACTTACAGTATATTACCATATAAAACCCTGAGATTCATTTTCATGTAGGCATACCCAATAAATCCATAATAGAATCAATAAAAGACCACACCAGCTTAGGCCTTCAATCGATGTGCAAAAGACACAAGACGCAAGAGGTGAGCAGAGAAGCAGATGAAATGTATTGCTGAAAAACTTAGAACTATGGACTCTGGTAGAGGAACGAGAAGAGGCAATATCAATACTCAGAGCACGAGAACAGAGAGATTTCAGCAATTAGAACTGGAAATGAAATTAATTTCTTATTGTCACATGTACTGAGATAGTGTCTTGCATATTGTTCATGCAGATTTATTCATTACACAGTGCATTGAGGCAGAACAAGTTAAGACAATAAAAATGCAGAATAAAGTGCAACAGGTACAGAGAAAGTGCAGTGCAGGCAGATAATAAAGTAAAAGGTCATAACGAGGTAGATAGAAAATAGAACATAGAACATAGAATAGTACAGCACATTACAGGCCCTTCGGCCCACAATATTGTGCCGACCCTCAAACCCTGCCTCCCAAATAACCCCCCACCTTAAGTTCCTCCATATACCTGCTTAGTAGTCTCTTAAACTTCAATAGTGTGCCTGCCTCCACCACTGACTCAGGCAGTGCATTCCACACACCAACCACTCTCTGAGTGAAAAACTTTCCCCTAATATCCCCCTTGAACTTCCCTCCCCTTACCTTAAAGCCATCTCCTCTTGTACTGAGCAGTGGTGCCCTGGGGAAGAGGCGCTGGCTGTCCACTCTGTCTATTCCTCTTAATATCTTGTACACCTCTATCATGTCTCCTCTCATCCTCCTTCTCTCCAAAGAGTAAAGCCCTAGCTCCCTTACTCTCTGATCATAATCCATACTCTCTAAACCAGGCTGCATCCTGGTAAATCTCCTCTGTACCCTTTCCAATGCTTCCACATCCTTCCTGTAGTGAGGCGACCAGAATAGGACACAGTACTCCAAGTGTGGCATAACCAGAGTTTTATAGAGCTGCATCATTACATCGCGTCTCTTAAACTCTATTGCTCGACTTATGAAAGCTAACACCCCATAAGCTTTCTTAACTACCCTATCTACCTGTGAGGCAACTTTCAGGGATCTGTGAACATGTACCCCCAGATCCCTCTGCTCCTCCACACTACCAAGTATCCAGCCATTTACTTTGTACTCTGCCTTGGAGTTTGTCCTTCCAAAGTGTACCACCTCACACTTCTCTGGATTGAACTCCATCTGCCACTTCTCAGCCCACTTCTGCATCCTATCAATGTCTGTCTGCAATCTTTGACAATCCTCTAAACTATCTACACTATCCACCAACGTTTGTGTCATCTGCAAACTTGCCAACCCACCCTTCTCCCCCCTTATCCAGGTTGTTAATAAAAATCACAGAAAGTAGAGGTCCCAGATCCTCGTGGGACAACACTAGTCACAACCCTCCAATCTGAATGTAGTCCCTCAACCACAACCCTCTGCCTTCTGCAGGCAAGCCAATTCTGAATCCACCTGGCCAAACATCCCTGGATCTCATGCCTTCTGACTTTATGAATAAGCCTACCAAGTGGAACCTTGTCAAATGCCTTACTAAAATCCATGTAGATCACATCCACTGCACTACCCTCATCTATATGCCTGGTCACCTCCTCAAAGAACTCTATCAGGCTTGTTAGACACGATCTGCCCTTCACAAAGCCATGCTGACTGTCCCTGATCAGACCATGATTCTCTAAATGCCCATAGATCCTATCTCTAAGAATCTTTTCCAACAGCTTTCCCACCACAGAGGCAAGGCTCACTGGTCTATAATTACCTGGACTATCCCTACTAGCTTTTTTGAACAAGGGGACAATATTCGTCTCCCTCCAATCCTCCGGTATCATTCCTGTTGACAACGAGGACGTAAAGATCCTAGCCAGAGTTTCAGCAATCTCTTCCCTTGCCTCGTGGAGCAGCCTGGGGAATACTCCTCAGGCCCCAGGGACTTATCTGTCCTAATGTATTTTAACAACTCCAAAACCTCCTCTCCCTTAATATCAACATGCTCCAGAACATCAACCTCACTCATATTGTCCTCACCATCATCAAGTTCCCTCTCAGTGGTGAATACCGAAGAGACGTATTCATTGAGGGCCTCGCTCACTTCCACAGCCTCCAGGCACATCTTTCCACTTTTATCTCTAATCAGTCCTACGTTCACTCTTGTCATCCTTTTTTTCTTCACATAATTGAAGAATGCCTTGGGTTTTTCCTTTACCCTATTCGCCAAGGCCTTCTCATGCCCCCTTCTTGCTCTTCTCAACCCCTTCTTAAGCTCCTTTCTTGCTACCCTATATTCCTCAATAGACCCATCTGATCCTTGCTTCCTAAACCTCATGTATGCTGCCTTCTTCCACCTGACTCGATTTTCCACTTCACTTGTCACTCATGGTTCCTTCACCCTACCATTCTTTATCTTCCTCACTGGGACAAATTTATCCCTAACATCCTGCAAGAGATCCTTAAACATCGACCACATGTCCATAGTACATTTCTCTGCAAAAACATCATCCCAGTTCACACCTGCAATTTCTAGCCTTTGTGAGGTTAAGTTCTAGCCTAGATTGTGAGGTTAAGAATCCATCATATCTGGATTACCAGTATCTGCAGAATCACTTGTGTTTATGATCTTCTGCTCCACTGTGAAGTCTCTTTGAGGGGTGCCTATCCTGAAGAAGCTTAAATTTTCTCTTCAACGGGGGTTTAGTAAGCACCACACACGACTCTTCCTCTCGCTGTTGGTCTTCAACTCTTCCCCAACTTGTACTCCTTCCCCTCTTCCCACCTTCTCTGGTTCCCTCCCTCTTCTTTTCCAGTGTTGATGAAGGATCTTGGCTGGAAGCATTGACCATTTATTCCTCTCCTTTGTGCTCCCTGACTGGCTGAGTTCTCCTGGCACTGCGTGTGCATGTGTTGCTCTGAATTTCCTGTATCTGCAGAAACACAAGTGTTTCTGCAGATACTTTAGTTGATTGAATATAGAAGGGCAGGTTAAAGATGTTCAAAAATCCAGTCCTATTCTGTATTTTGCAAACTAAAGGCTCAATACAATAGTAAAATAATTACGATGAACCCTTAACATTGTATTGAAGCATTTCTACTCTTATGTACCATATCCATCACAAGAATGATCAGAATTCTATTAATCTACCTTAGTATGCCAGTCTTTTAGTGTTTCATTCACCCTGAAAGTATAACCTTAAAACGTGAATAGACTGGAGAATCTTAGGTTTGTATACTGCATGCTTACTTTGATAATAAATGTACTTTGAAGTTGGGTTTTCTCCTTTAAGCAGAGGATTTTGCAGAGTTCTAATGCAAGTTAGAACTGAAGGATATAGACAGAGAACTTTAGATAAAGGTACTGCTTGAATTGGCTGAGGGATCAAGATCAGAATCAGAATCGGGTTTAATATCATAGGCGTATCTCGTGATATTTGTTGTCATGTGGCAGCAGTATAATGTACAATGCAATACATAATAACAAAAACTGTAAATTACAGCAAGAAGTATATAATATAAGAACAAAGAACAATACAGCACAGTACAGGCCATTCAGCCCCAAATGTTGTGATGACCCTTAAACCCTGCCTCCCATATAACCCCCCACCTTAAATTCCTCCATATACCTGTCTAGTAGTCTCTTAAATTTCACTAGTGTATCTGCCTCCACCACTGACTCAGGCAGTGCATTCCACGCACCAACCACTCTCTGAGTGGAAAACCTTCCTCTGATACCCCCCTTGAACTTCCCACCCCTTACCTTAAAGCCATGTCCTCTTGTATTGAGCAGTGGTGCCCTGGGGGAGAGGCGCTGGCTGTGCACTCTGTCTATTCCTCTTAATATCTTGTACACCTCTATCATGTCTCCTCTCATCCTCCTTCTCTCCAAAGAGTAAAGCCCTAGCTCCCTTAATCTCTGATCATAGTCCATACTCTCTAAACCAGGCAGCTTCCTGGTAAATCTCCTCTGTATCCTTTCCAATGTATTCCAATATATTTTAGAAGATAAATTAAATAAGTAAAATAATTAAGTAAGTGCAGAAAGAGAAAATAAGTGTAGTGTAGTAGTGTTCATATATTCATTGTCAATCAAAAAATCAGATGGTCGAGGGGAGAAAGCTGTTCCTGAAACATTGAGGGTGTGTCTTCCTCATGATAGCATAGAGAAGTGGGCATGTACTGGGTGATGGGGGCCCTTAATAATGGATGCCACCTTTTAGAGTCATCGCTTCTTAAAGATGTCCTGGATGGTTGTGCCCATGATTTACCAACTTTCTGCAGCTTATTTTGATCCTGTACAGTGACCCAAACCAGATCGTGATGCAGCCAGTTTGAATGCTCTCCATGGTCCATCTGTACATCATTCAAAGAAGGTGACTGACAAAGACTTAAAAGTAAAGATAAAGGTTAGCTATCTTTGTCACATGTACGTTGAAACATTGAAACAGACACTGACATGCATTGTTTGCCTCAATGACCAACACAGTCCGAGGAAATGATGGATGTAGCCTTCAAGTGTAGCTGTGCTTCCTGTCCCATCATTACGTGCTCACAGCGTACAAACCTATGCTACTCCATATGACGTGCAATGTAGGAGGAATCAGGAGCACTTGGAGGAATCACACAGAGGAGAATGTACAAACTCCTCAGAGACAGAGTCAAGAATTGAACCCCGATCACTAGAGTTGTAAAATCTACGCTAACTGATACATCCCTGTGGTGTAAGAATTATATTTTCCACACTGCGTGATCAAATCCTGTCAGGTATAGTCGTAAAGGTGATTGAATTTTAGTATTTAACAGGCACTGGATAGGTTTTAAAATGAAATACTTTACAAGTGTCAGCAGAGAGAAGGCAAATGAGTTTTGTCATAGAATTATAGAGTCAGAAACAGGACCTTCAGCTCATCTGGTACGTGTTGAATGATGCGACCGCCAGGTCCTATCAACCTGCACCCAGACCACAGCCTTCAATGCCCCTCCCACCTATGTACCTATCCAAATTTCTCTTAAATATTAAAATCAAACCTGCATCCACTGGTAGCTCATTCCACACTCACTGTTCTCAGAATGAAGAAGTTCTCTCTCATGTTCCTTTCACCCTAAACCCGTCATCTGTATGTAATGTCCTGGTTCATATTTTTACTGTTCTGCTGTGGGTATTTCGTTTAGCAGTTCTGTAAGAGCAGTCTGTTCTGCTGTCAGCCTGTTTGGATTATTGTTGAAGATAAGGGATGATGAGGAATGTGTGCCATCCAGTTCGGATGGTGGAATTAGGGGTAGGCTTTCTTGGTGAGGGGCACTAAGTTTGGTCTTGGGGGTTTAGATTTGTTTCAGCGGGAGATGAAGAGAGAAGACACTGGGGAGAACTGGTCATACGATGCGACCCAGTGGGAGACCCATTTGCTCGAGATGGATTGCGAGTGATATTCAGAAGGTGGTGTGTGCTTGCATGCTGACCGACCCAGTGCGTGAGTGACAGAGAAGTTCACGTTAAAGTCCAACTTGTGCACATTTGACTGTTTAATTAGAATGGGCCTTTTCTTTTTGTTTTTCTTTACTAACCCGTTAGTTAAGATTCATAAATATAATTCCTTTAATCGTATGCAGTGTGCTGTCTGTTATTTCATGGCACTAATTTGTAACAGGGTAGCAAGTTACGCAGCAAGCACATAAACCGGGGTTTGGGGTGGGAGAGCTGTCTCAGTCTCTTTCCTAGACATATGCAGCCAAGGAAACGAGGGGACTTCATCTAGCTGTAGTCTCACCCAACATCAGTGGAAAAGGCCTGTTGGCATTTACCCTACTTATGCCCCTCTAGTTATAAGTTTGTATACCTCTATTGAATCTCCCCTCAGAGTCGACTGGACTGCTCCGTATGGAATCAACACAGATTCACAGAGCCTCCAGGCTGAATGGTTTCCTACATGCTGTAACAGAGAACTAGAAACCAGATCAGTGTTTATAGCCACCTGAGAACCAATCAATAGACAATCCCTTAGGAGAAATTGTACTTGACTCGATATTGCAATACTACTACAGTGAGCACAGGAAAAATGGTGATATGTGAAGTGGCAGAGAACTGATGAAACCTTAGCTCAATAATTAATTGTGCTGTCAAGATAGAAAATACAATGTAACATTTTAATTGTATTGACTGATGGTCATAAAAGAGAGAAAAAATAGTGAGGTAGTGTTCTTAGGTTTGTTCATTGCCTGTTCATAAATCTGATGGTGGAGGGGAAGAAGCTGTTCTTAAAATGTTGAGTGTGTGTCTTCCAGCTCCAGTACACATCCTTCCAGATGGTAGCAATGAGAGGAGGGCATGTCCTGGATGCTGCAGGTCCTTAATAATGGATGCTGCCTTTTTGAGGCATCGCCTTTTGAAGAAGTCCTCAATGCCAGGGAAGACGATGCCCAAGACAGACCTGGCCGAGTTTACAAATTTCTGCAGTTTTGCTCAAGTTAATTCACATTAGTCTGCTATTGGTAAACGGTTATGGCCTTCATTTGCAATTTCCTTAATATCTGCTGTTTCTACTGAACACTGCTAGTTGCTTTTGAGTATCATTGCATAATTTCTAAATCATTAATCCAGTCAAATATTGTCCTGTATAATAAGTCTTGAAAAGTATGAAAATGACAGATTAAATGATAACATACTGGCAGGGAGAGACATTAAATGATAATATCTCATATGAATTGCTGCTAGAAGAGTGTTCATGTCTCATCAGGCTGCAATATTGCAAACATGGTGTCAGACTAGTGCCTGACTCATAATCCACTTAGACATTGCAATTAACTCGGAAACAAATTGTATGTCCATTTAATGTAATTATATTTTCTAATAATGGGCAATGATGCCAAGTTGTCTTAAAGACTATCTTTTAGAGCAGGGGTTCCCAATCTGGGGTCACAGACCCCCTCGGTTAATGGTAAAGGTCCATAGCATAAAAAAGGTTGGGAACCCCAGCTTTAAAGGAAAAACATCCAGTAATATCCAGAGAAAAAGCAGCATAAAAATAGGCCCTTTAGCCTATTATACTACACTCTCCAGGTAGCCTACCTGAGCTAGTCCCATTGTACCACATCATCCAGGCAGCCTACCTGAGTTAATCCCATTGCACAATACCATCCAGGTAACCTACTTGAGTTAGTCCCATTGCACAATACCATCCAGGTAACCTACCTGAGTTAGTCCCATTGCACAATACCATCCAGGTAACCTACCTGAGTTAGTCCCATTGCACAATACCATCCAGGTAGCCTGCTGGAGTTAGTCCCAATGCACAATACCATCCAGGTAACCTACCTGAGTTAATCCCATTGCACAATACCATCCAGGTAACCTACCTGAGTTAGTCCCATTGCACAATACCATCCAGGTAACCTACCTGAGTTAGTCCCATTGCACAATACCATCCAGGTAACCTACCTGAGTTAGTCCCATTGCACAATACCATCCAGGTAGCCTGCTGGAGTTAGTCCCAATCTCTTCAATGTCACACTCCAGCAGTCTTCAATCGTACCTGTGCCCAAGAAGAGTGTGGTAACCTGTCTAAATGACTATCACCCAGTGGCACTTACATCTACAATGCTGAAGTGTTTTGAGAGGCTGGTGTTGAAGCTTATCAGCTCCTTTCTGAAACATAGCCTATGTATACTCTTCATATTCAGGTCCAGATTCACATGTTCATGGAAACATTCAGTGAGCTACATTGTTGGCATTAACCTATTGATGTATTGGGGGCAGCCCATAAGTGCCACTACACATTCCAACGCAAACGTAGCATGCCTGCAACGTTAAGCAGAGCAACACAAGTGTTATCACCGATTAACTGGACTCTGACAACTCACACACATTCCTCAAACACTCTTTATTTGCTTGTGCACAAGGAGAACAGCATGGCTCCCTGTCACCCCACTGTTCTAGTCTAAACAAGGAAATGCCATTTTTATACAGAAATTGACTGGTTGCATACAAATATTGACTCAGTTGAAACTTTATGCACTTCTGAATCCAATCATTTGCATTTTTAAGTACCAATCATAATACATATGTCAGGTGCTAATAACCAATTATATCTGCATGTTAAAGGCCAATAATTCCTGAGAGTTAGTAATATAACTGTCTAAGTGTTGCCTTAGAATCCTTCCTTTGCATTTTATTTTATAATGGTAGGCTAGGCTTGAACAGAAAGGCTATACAAGAGTTAGACTTTTAACTGTTGTACTGTGTCTGCACACTGACTCTGTCACTTTATCTTGACTGTTGGCTAAGTGACATTTCACAGTAGAAAGGCTGTTCGAAGTGCCTGCACTCTGTTCGGTTAGACACACTTTAACCCTTGCTTTGCTGAAATTTCCACAAAGGCATCAAAAGAATTGCAAGAAAGTAAAGCAAAGCAAGAGCAGCAAGACAAGCCCCTTTCCTCTCATCCACCCACCCATACATTCACCAACATACATGGGCCTCCAGCCCCAGGATAGGCCGTCTGCAGGCCTCCAGCCCTAGGATAGGCCGTCTCCAGCCCTCCAGCCCCAGGGTAGGCTGTCTCCAGCCCTCCAGCCCCAGGGTAGGCCGTCTCCAGCCCTCCAGCCCCAGGGTAGGCCATCTCCAGCCCTCCAGTCCCAGGGTAGGCCATCTCCAGGCCCAGGATAGGCTGTCTCCAGGCCTCCAGCCTTCAGTGCATTCTTGGGCTCAGTTGAGGCAATTCTTCATCATGTAGCCTCTTTACCATCTCCTCTTCTGGGAAAACCTTCTAAACTCTCCTCATAGCTAAAACACTCTATCCCATGAACTATCCTGCTGAACCTCCTCTGTACTTTTTTGTCATTATTACATCTTTCCTATGGAGTGGTACCCACAACTCTGAGCAGTACCCCAGCTGAGGTCTGACCTATATTTTATAAAGCTGGAGCACAACCTCCCGACTCTAGTACTCAGTGCCCCAGCTAATGAAGTCCATTATCCCATATGCCTTCTTAACCACATTATCTACAGATTCAGACTGTCTCTTTCAATCAGCACTCAATGGTCGAGATGCTAAACCACTGGGATATCCAGAATCTGGGTAAGAGGATTAACAGAGGTTTGCTGTACTGTTTACTGCAAAAAATATTCTGTAAACAACTGCACCCTTTGATTTGCAGTTTCATGTGCTTGCAGAGTTTAATATTTCTGAAGCAGCATACAAGATGTCACAAGTTTCAGTGTCACCAGTTGCAGCGAACAGCAACTTTTCTAACTTCTGGTAGTTTCTCTCCCCTGTCTCTTCTCTCGTTTTTTCATTCCCAGTTCTGGTTCACTTCTCAGCCCTTCTCTTCTCACCTGCCCATCAGCTCCCTCTGGTGCCCCACCTCCTTCTATGATCCACCATCCTCTGATATCAAATTCCTTCTCCTTCAGACCCTTACCTCTTCCCCCCATCACTTCTCAGCATTCCACTTCATCACCCTCACCCCACCCACCCAACTTCCTCCTCACCTGGGTTCACACCTGAAACTTGTAGTCCTTCACTTCTCCCCACTTTCTTATTCTGGCTTCTCTCCACTTCCTTTCCAATCCTGATGAAGGGTCTCAGCCTGAAATGTTGACTGTTATTTCCCTCCATAGATGCTGCCTGACTTAATGAGTTACTCTGGCATATTATGCACGCAACTCAAGATTTCCACCATTTGGAGAATCCAGTATTTCTAAGAATCAATCCTCTCATATTGTGAATTCTAAACTCATAGCACCAAAGAAATGGGCATAATACCTAGTATTGTAATGAGCTTTGCAGGCCTGTATGGGGAGCCAGAGAGCATTTTGCTCTGTGGTTTCTAAAGTACCTTAATTGGTTAATTGTTGTTTAATTGAATTATTCAAATTGAATTGATTTTATTACTTGCATCCTTCATATATGAGGAGTAAAAATCTTTATGTTAGGTCTCCATCTAAATGCGCAATTTATAATACATAATATGTACAGCAATATAACATGGAAATACAGTTGTGTCAGCATGAATTAGTCACTCTGATGGCCTGGTGGAAGAAGCTGTCCTGGAGCCTATTAGTACTGGCTTTTACGCTGCAATACTGTTTCCTGGATGATAACAACTAGAACAGTTTGCATTTAAGGTGACTTGGATCTCCAAAGATCCTTTGGGTCCTTTTTACACACATGTCTTTGCAAACGTCCTGGATAGTGGTAAGTTCACATCTACAGATGTGCTGGGCTGTCCGCACCACTCTGTGCAGAGACGTGTGATTGAGGGAAGTACAGTTCCTACACCAGGCAGTGATGCAGCCAGTCAGGATGCTCTCAATTTGTATCATTAATTGTTTAACCTTGTTAGGTTTATTTTGATAGGCTCAGGACTACTGCATCACTTGTACTTTTCAGCAGACCATACTTCGCAGTTATTCCAAGGTCCTAGCTTTGGAGAATGCTTCACCTCGCGGTGTCGCTTGTTCGAGCCACCAATGTTCTATAGGAATTCCTATGCATAAACTCTGTTTACCATCTCTCTGTGGGAGTCTGTCTTTCCTCCACATTTGCCTTCCATCATTGCTAGCACTGGTGTTTTGATCTTCCAAGGTGCACCAATACTTCAATATTTCAAAGAGCTGTTTCAGCATTGTTGCTCCAAAGTGCAGTCAATGCCACATGTCAAGTGTCTATGTGATACAAGTGTAACACATCAAATTTTACTGATCCACTAAATTCAGTGGCAAATCAAATTGTACAGAGAATGTGGAGGGTCTGCAGAGAGATATAGATTGTCATGGTCCTGTCTGTTAATTCCTCTCATTATCCTAATTCCCTTTTCCCCGTGTTCTCCTGCGCTCCTTGATTGCATCACCTGATTCTCTTCTAAACCTGCAGCATAAAAACCCTGGCTTTGCGTCCACTCGTTGCCAGACCGTTGCCTCAGCCAGTGCAGTAATTCATGTTCCCAGCCACTTAGAATGGTGTATTCTAAGTTATACTTCAGTACCAAGGTTTACCCGTGAGACTGTGTCTCTCCGTGTCAAGATAAGGATTCTAAGTTTTACTTCAGTACCGAGGTATACTTGCGTAACTCCGTCTCTCCGTGTTAAGAAAAGTATTGTCTGCCACTTCTCTTTCTACGCTCCATGTCAAGACAAGTTTTGCCTGCCGCCTGTTTCCAGTTTGCCGTTCAGCTCCAGCAACGCCCTGTGTCAAGAAAAGTTTTGCCTGCCTCCTTTTCCTCTGTTCATCCGTGCTGTTTGCCTGTGATAATTCTGACTCTAGACTGCTTAGAATTGTGTATTCTAAGTTCTGTTTCTACATTCTTTGCCTGTGTTAACCCTGTCTCTCGGCCCCTTAGAATTGTGTATTTTAAGTTCCGTTCCCACGCTGTCTGCCTGTGTTAACCCTGTCTCTCCATGTTAATAGGAGTATGGCATGCTGCCTGTCTTCCCATTCATCCTTCTGCCTGCTGTTCTCAAGCCACACTCACACCCTGACTGCATCCCTGCTCTGCCTCGTTCTGCCACCCACCTACACTCTCCGCTGACTCGGTGGTTAAATGCCATGTTCCCACTGTTGCAACACGGGTTTGATCCCTGGTCAAGCCTTCATCGCTCCTTGGCTTTTCTCTGCCTAGTCCTCGCTCCCCAGCCTTCCCTGTAACCATTAATAAACACTTTATATTACTCTACCTCCGTGTCTGTGTCCTGTGTTCGGGTTCACCCCATTCTCTTTGCAACAGAACAACCTGGCCAGATTAGACCCAGCGGACACAAATACTATCCTACGAGCCTTCACCAGCCAGAGTCCCCTACTGAAACCCCCGCCCAAAGAGCAACTTGAAGAAAGAGACTCAGAGCTCCCAGGTATCAAATGAGAAAATTGTGCAATTCCAAAGACAAGTGGAAGAAGCCAATGTCTTGTCACAAACTGAATCATACTTCAGAGCAAGGATTAAGGGACAAGGTAGGGTGCAGTATGACATGATGTATAACAACATGCAACTTTGATTTTGATGTTGATTTGTTTTTCAAGAAAATTCTACAATTGGTCAGAAAATAGGCTTGACTGAGAAAATTGTCTGTGCTGCTGAACATGAAGGGCCCTCACCGTTTGGAACCATATCAAGTATAGGGTCTGCTATTCATACACATATTCCCCGTTGTGCAATGATTGGTAAAACATGCAAATGAAATCAGAGAATTGACAAACTATGTTATGGATGGTGAAGATTTTTTTTGGGTGGAAGTGTTTTGAAATGTTATACCCAGCAGTGGGAAGATTGCAGGGTTTCTAGTAAAAGTGTTGAATGGAATCTGTGCCAACCTCAGTCGACGTTGAGTCCATCATGGATGTGATGAAAGTACCCAGGATGAACTGGCTCATAAATGTGAACAAGTACTTACTGAGAAACATTTGGACATTTCTCATATGGAATTCCTGAACTTATTGGATGCTGATGGAAATGAGGACTTGGATAAAAGTATAACTTAGTGTCTCGCATCCAAGATGGCCTTGGGGAGCTGAAGAAACACATATCCCCAAATGGGGCTTGGCTGCCATTGAAGAGTGAGGAGAAGCTGCTCTGAATGATCCCAAGATGTATGTTCAGACAATTCTGGATGTTCATAAGAAGTATAATGCATTAGTCTGTCAGCCTGTTGTGCCCTCCTGCCAAAACCCCTCCACCTGCCCAGGTCTTCGACAATCTGGGCAGGTCTGGTGGATCTCCTGGAGACTCCAGTTGAGGAGGGGGGGGGGTATAGTCACAGTGCTGACCATTAATTCCTCTTATTATCCTAATTCCCTTTTCCCGTGTTCTTCTGGGCTTCTTGATTGCAGCACCTGATTCTCTTCTAAACTTGCTGCATAAAAACCCTTGCTTTGAATCCACTCATTGCCAGACCATTGCCTCAGCCAGTGCAGTAATTCATGTTCCCAGCCACTTAGAATGGTGTATTCCAAGTTATACTTCAGTACCGAGGTTTACCTATGAGACTGTGTCTCTCCGTGTTAAGTGTTGCTCACTGCCTGTCTCCCGCTTGCCGTTCAGCTCCAGCAACGCCCTGTGTCAAGAAAAGTTTTGCCTGCCTCCTGCTTCTCCGTTCACTTACCTGTTAGCCCTGTCTCTCGACTGCTTAGAATTGTGCATTCTAAGTTCTGTTCCCGCACTGTTTGCCTGTGTTAACCCTGTCTCTCTGTGTTAATAGTAGCATTGCATGCCGCCTGTCTGCCTATTTGTCCTTCCACCTGCTGTTCTCCTCAAGCCACGCTCGCCCCCCGATCCATATCCCTGCCTCGTTCCACTGCCCGCCTACACTCTCTGTTGGCTCGGTAGTTAAACGCCGCGTTCCCACCGTAGCGAGCTGGGTTTGATCTCCAGTCAAGCCTTCCTCGCTCCTCAGCTTTCCTCTGCCTAGTCCTTGCTCCCTGGCCTTCCTTGTAATCGTTAATAAACACTTTAGATTACTCTACCTCCATGTCTTTGTCCTGCATTTGTGTTCTCCCCATCCTCTTTGCAAAATAGATAGGTTAAGTGAGTGGGCAAAGGTTGGCAGATGGAATACAATGCTGGTAAATGCAAGGTCATACACTTTGGAAAGTAAAATAGACTATCAGATCAATTTTAAATAAATTATGTTCAAGATTACAGCATGCAGTTGTATGTGGGGACTTGGAGGGATTGTTAATGAACCACAAAAAGTTTGTTTGCAGGTGGAACATGTTATTAAGAAGGCAAGTTGAACTTTGGCCTTCATTGTCAGGGAGATTGAATTTAAGATCGAAAAGGTTATGCTGCAATTGTACAGGGTACTGGTTAGGCCACACCTGCATACAGTTTTGATCTTCCTACTTGAAGAAAGATATACTAGCTTTGAAAGTTCAGTCGGTTGATTCAGAGGTTAGCCTATGAAGGAAAATTGAGTGACTTGGGACTGTGCTCACTGGAAAGGGGCTTTTATAGAAACATATAAAATCATGATATTAAAAGAGAACATAGAGGCAGGAAAGTAGTTTCCATTGCTAAGGGATATTGCCTTATTTCACCAAGAGTAGTGAATCTGTGGAGTTTTCTGTCCAGCGAAGCAGTAGAGGTGACCTCATTAAATATATTTAAGACAGATAGATTTTTGCATATCAGGGGAATTAAGGGTAATGGGGAAAAGGTGATATCCATGGCCAGATTAGCTATAAACTTACAGAATGGCAGAGTAGTTCAATAGGCCAGATGGTCTTCTCCGGCTTGTGTTACTTGTGTTCTTATGTGCAGTGTGAATTTTATCCAGGAATGAATTAATTGATTCACAGTCAGTGCAATCACATCCTTCAGAGCTGTGTACTTTGATAGACAGACAAATTGGCTGCCCAGGTCTTTTGGAAAATATTGGTTGAAGCGTGACCTATGCAAATACTGAAAGTAGAACTGCTTCCACAACAGACTGGAAAGTTTAAAATATTCTAGAAGGCCCTCAATACTTTCACTGACACATCTCCAAATGTGAGTAAGTATAATGATCAATTTTCAACTCAAGTAGCTGCTACTCTTTGTAATTCTATATGGCACAGGGAACAGAATAATTCATTTAAATTCTTCAATACAAGATGCATAATGAATTGTAAGCATTTCTTGATCTTTTCAATGCTTAGAAAACAGTTTGCAGTTTTCATTTTGCCCTAAGCTCTTTGAATGCTGTTTTGCAATTCCAAACATTTTATTGCTTACTGGTGCCAAGTGAGAAGAAGCAATTTTAAATTTAATATGATCTTCTCTTTAATGACGGCTATGCTGCTCGGCTCATATTGGATCATATCTGCCAAATTTCTCAGACATAAAAAGAAAATGCTCCTTGTACTCACATCTTTGATATCAAGGTCAGAGAACCGTTATTGTTGCTCTACAATTCGCACAAACTAGTGGAGGAGCTCAGTGAGTCAGGATGTACCTATGGAGGGGAATCAACAGACAACATATTGGACCAATACTCTTCATTAGACCTCTAGTATTTGCCTTAACTCTTCGGCTTTCTATATTGAAATACCATAGCATTAATAAAGCTTTGTCTCAAAGACTCTCCTCATTCCTTGTCCTGTTCCTGACTGCCCTGCCTACTGAGTTTTCTATGACCACAGTCTTTGTCCTCATCCTCCACTGTTGTAGCTCAGGACCAGTCATATCCTGAACCTCTCTGCTGCTGATACTGCTCTTCTCTGAAAGGCCACCAACAGTATCCAAAAAGAAATACTTGTTGCCATAAGACCATAATGCACAGGAGTCTAATTAGGCCATTCAGTCCATTGAGTCTACTCTGCCATTTCATCATGGCTGATTTATTACCCTTCTCAACACCATTCTCCTGCCTTCTTCCCATAACCTTTGGCACCTTAAATAATCAAGAAGCTATCAACATCCATTCTAAATATACCCAGCGTCTTGGTCTGCACAACTGTCTGTGGCAATAAAATCCACAGATTCACCACCCTCTGGATGAAGAAATTTCTGCTCATCTCTGTTTTAAAGGGGCATCCCTCTATTCCAATGTGGTGCCCTCTGGTCTTAGACTCCACCAATATTGAAAACATCCTCTTGATACCACTCTCTCTAAGACTTTCCACATTTGATAGATTTCAATGGGAACCCCCCTCATTCTTCTAAATTTCAGAAAGTACAGGCCTAGAGCCATTAAATGCTCCTTATATAGAACATAGAATATTACAGCACATTACAGACCCTTCGGCCCATAATGTTGTGCTGACCCTCGAACCCTGCCTCCCATTTAACCCCCAGCTTAAATTCCTCCATATACCTGTCTAGTGGTCTCTTAAACTTCACTAGTGTATCTGCCTCCAACACTGACTCAGGCAGTGCATTCCACACACCAACCACTCTCTGAGTGAAAAACCTTCCTCTAGTATCCCCCTTGAACTTCCCACCCCTTACCTTAAAACCATGTCCTCTTGTACTGAGCAGTGGTGCCTTGGGGAAGAGGCGCTGGCTGTGCACTCTGTCTATTCCTCTTAATATCTTGTACACCTCTATCATGTCTCCTCTCATCCTCCTTCTCTCCAAAGAGTAAAGTCCTAGCTCCATTAATCTCTGATCATAATCCATACTCTCTAAACCAGGCAACATCCTGCTAAATCTCTTCTGTACCCTTTCCAATGCTTCCACATCCTTCCTATAATGAGGCAACCAGAACTGGACACAATACTCCAACTGTGGCCTTACCAGAGTTTTATAGAGCTGCATTGTTACATCGCGTCTCTTAAACTCTATCCTTCGACTTATGAAAGCTAACACCCCATAAGCTTTCTTAACTACCCTATATACCCGTGAGGCAACTTTGTTACCCCTTTAATATGTTTTTAATATACCCTTTAATATATGTTACCCCTTTCATTCTTGTCAGTCTCCTCTGGACCCTTTCAAATGCCAGCATATCTTTTCCCACAATACTTCAGTGTGGTCTGGCCAATACCTTATAACACCTCAGCATCACATCCTTGTTTTTGGTGTAGAATGGCAACAGGGGAACACCTTGCCTACCACCTCTACCTTCCTTGTGGTTAGCCAGCCATTGCACAGATACTGCTGGGACTTGAGGACCTGAGCTACACAAACAGGCTGAACAGGATAAGGCTTTATTCCATGGAGTGTAGAAGAATGAGGGGAGATTGAATAGAGGTACACTAAATTATGCAAGCACACTTTTTCCACTGAGGTTGGGTCAAACTAGAACTAAAGGTCATAGATTTACAGTCAAAGATAAAAAATTTAGGAGGAATATGAGGGGTACTTCTTCACTTGGAGGGTGATGTGAGCATGGAATGAGCTACCAGTGGAGGTGGTGCATATGGGTTCAATTGCAACATTTAATATAAATTTGTATAAGTGGATAGGTGTGATATGGGGGGCTATGCTCTGGGTTCAGGTAGTTGCGACTAGGCAGAAAAAGAGGTCAGCAGGGACTAGATGGGCTGAAAGGACAGTTTCACTGCTAGGGTGCTGTAGGACTATGAATCTAGGGCAAGCTTTTTGCTATATCCTGGTGCAAGTCACAACAATAAGCCAATATCAATTCCAGTACCACTTCCAGAATTCTGGACCCTCCAGTTTAATGTTACAGCTGGAATTAAAGTGACAAATAATGAAAGGCAGCCAAATGCTTTGTAATGGTTGAGGACTTTAATTACTAGCCCATTTTGCTGTCACCGCAGCTCCTGGGCAGCACAATAGTGCTGTGTTTAGTGTAACCCTCCACAGAGCCAGCGATCAGGATTCAATTCCCACCGCTGCCTGTAGGGACTTTGTACATCCTCCCTGTAACCACGTAGGTTTCCTCCATGTACTCTGGTTTCCTCCCACATTCCGAAGATGTACAGGTTAATAAGTTGTGGGCATTGTGTTACAATTCTGCAGGGAGCGTAGTGACACTTGCAGGCTGCAAACAATGCATTTGTCATAAATCTGGGCCTGCTCACCTTATTTGTTAATTGTTGCTTTAACCCTTTTGTGCTTTCTGTTTAATCTTGTCACGATTATTTTGACTGGTGCGGGCTTTCAGCGTACTGTGCTTCTTTATATTATTGCGCACAGTTTGGGTCCCTCCACTATTGAGGCTTTGGAGAATGTGCAGACGAGGTTTACCAGGACATTGGCTGGTTTACAGGGAATTTGTTATCATGAGAAACTTGGGTTGTTTTCCCTGATACAGCAGAGGCTGAGGGAAGATCTAACAGATTATGAGAAGCATTGATAGAATAGAAAGGGAGTATCTTTTATTCAAGGTAAAAATGTCTAGTGCCAGAGGGCATGCAGAGAAGGTGAGAGGGGGTAAGTTCAAAGGAGATGGGAGGGCAAGATTTTTACAGATTGGTGGGCACCTGGAATACATGAAAAATTACACACAAGGGCAGATGGACAAATCATGAAAATGAAAAAGAGGACAAATACAAAAGAAACAAGTGGAACTTGAAGAAGCCATAGATTGAGTTTAGCAGTAGAGTGCTGATGATGAATCCACTTTCCTGTTGCTTACATGCCAGAGACACAGCAGACATCATATTGAGTCCCTTTCGGAGGAAGAGGCCTGCTTGGCCCAACATGGCACGCCACGACGCTTTAATGGTAAAGATCAAAGGGCAATTCCTTATTTACACACAATGCTTCTTTTAAACCTCTCTCTCAGCACCCACACTACAGACACCCAAATGAGTTTTGAATCAACATTGTCTGGTCTTACAAACAACCTATTGTTCAGAGCTGCATGTTAAATGTAATCTACAGTCCATATTCAGATCTGAAGACTAGTGGCCGAAGTTAGTTGCTGAAGTTATTTGTTATATGTGCTAATCCCAAAAACACCCTAATGAAGACATGAGAATAAACTCCCTTATTCTAATGTCAGTTTTCAGCCATGATGTGAAAAGTTTTCTGAATAATATGTATGTAACTCCTTGGTAAAGGTTTTACCTGGTAATGTTGTAGGGTATTTCATGTAATAGTCTTTCTGTAGAAGTAGTGTTTAGGTTACTGTTAGATATAAGGTATGCTTAGGAATGTGGGCCATCCAATCAGGAGAGTTCAATGGGGAGAAGGTTCTAGAGAAGGTTGGGGGGAGGAGCTTTGTGACCGACACCGGTGTGGTTCTCTGTTCAGTGAGGGATGAAGAGAGAAGACACTGGAGAGAACAGGTCATAGGATTTGATCCATTCAGAAAATGCAATTTGATGGAGCCAAAGTTCAGAGGATGGTTTTCTTGGCGCTGAGTCCAGTGGCTGTTAGCAAGGGGTTAATGAACCGTTTCTAGAGATGCCCAGTAAAAAGGAGATTCATGTTGTCAATAGGTAGCTTATGTATACACAGAAGAAAAACGTGATCTCATTAAATATTCCTCGAAGCAAAAATACATAATTCCAAATGCTGTTGATTATCTGTTTCTTGTATGCAGAATCAATTAATTTCTGTTCTTTGTGTGTGACAGTGGATAATTTGGAATCACGAATTCTCCATACAAATTTAGGTATGTTCCGACTATTTTAAAAGCAACATTAGTAATGAAATAATTGCACAAGCCAAGCTGTAATAAATGGATTTCATGGTCATCAGTGTAGATTGTAGAAAGGGCCACCGGCAAATTGGAATACATAATCCTCTGAACGTATACTGATAACTGATTGGATTAATTTATCACTGTACAGTGTACACATTCAGCTGATGCAGTCAGAAGATGTGATCTAAGTCTTTTTTTTCTCATTGGAATCATGACCATTTTGCACTATGTCCAAGAAAATAGTTTTGTGGGCACAAGAAGAACATATATACAACAAAATTTAAATTAAATTAAACATGAACAATGGTCAGGAATGCGCAGAAACATATGTAATCAAATGGAGAAAAAATATACAATAGCTTGAGTGAGAATAAATCAGCAGTTCTAGATCCAATGAAACTGTTAACCTGTTTTCAGATTCTTGATCTGAGAGATAAGGGAAATGTTTCAGAGGAAGTTCACAAGAATGACTCCGGGAATGAACAGGTTATCATATGAGGAACGTTTGACAGCTCTGGGTCTGTACTTGCTGGAATTTAGAAGGATGAGGGGGGATCTCATTGAAACCTTTACAATGTTGAAAGGCCTAGACAGAGTATATGTGGAAAGGATGTTTCCCATGATGAGACAAGCCTCAGGATAGAGGGATGTCTATTTAAAATACAGATGCAGGGAAACTTCTTGAGCCAGAGGGTGGAATTTATTACAACAGGTAGCAGTGGAGGTTAAGTTGTTGGGTGTATTGAAAGCAGAGCTTGATAGGTTCTTGACTGGCCATGGCATCAGAGGTTATAGGGAGAAAGCTGGAGAGTGAGGCTGTGGAGGGGAAAAGAGGGATCAGCCATGATTGGATAGCGGAGCAGACTCAATGGGCAAAATGGCCTAATTCTGCTCCTATTTCTATGGTCTTATGGATTACCTTAGAACAGAGAAAAGAAAGAGTAATATTGTTAGAAAGGCTGAAAGCCATGAAAGATTTAAAGCAAATCCCCAACTACTCTTTCAGTCCCGATGAGGAGTTTCAGTCCAAAATTTTAGCAGTCCATTTCCCTCCACAGATGCTGCCTGACCCATTGAACTTTTCCAGTAGTTCTGTTCTTTGCTCTGGATTTCAACATCAGCAGTCTACTCGCCTTCAAGGACATGTACTCAGAAAAGTTCCAGAAAAGAGCCAGTAAGATCCCAACCAACCTGGTGACCGTTCAACTTACTCCAAGATCAATCTAACTCTTTCCTCCTGCCTAACCCTCCATATTTCTATGATCTATGTGCCCATACTCGTATCTTAAATATCCCTAATGTTTCACCCCTAGTTTCCTTCAATCATTTTAATATTATGCCCCATTATATTATATTATATTAACCATTTCTGCTGTAGGAAAAAGAGAATAAATATTTAAAAGAGAAAATGAGTCAATGAAGCAACATCAGAATGACATCTATCACGGGTTGAATTAAGTTGAGAATAAAACCGAGCCAGTTTATCCTTAGACATATGAGCTCTATGTACAACCTTAAATTGTATTAGGGCATGTTTAGCACAAATAGAGGACAAATTTACCAATAATAAAATTTTATCCCATTGCTCAGTAGATATAGGACAATGCAACTCTTCTTGCCATTCCTTCTTAATTTTTTCTGATACATCTGACTGTAAATTCATGATCATCTTATAAATGATGGCTACTAAACCCTTTTGATAAGGATTAAGGGCTAAAATTCTTTCTGTAATGTCAAATGGACATGCTTTCGAAAAAGACTGTAACTCATTATACAAAAAATTTCTAACTTGCAAATATCTTAAAAATGGGTTTTAGGTATATTATATTTATTAGATAGCTGTTCAAAGGACATAATGTTATCATCCAGAAACAGATCACAAAAACATGTTATACCTTTTGTTTTCCATAGAAGAAAAGCTTGATCCATAGATGAAGGCCGAAAAAAATAATTAGCTATTATAGGACATGTCTTAATTCAACCTGAGATTGATGTCATTCTGATGTTGCTTCATTGACTCATATGTTCTGGTATTGTCCTTGTTTACAAAATTATTGGAAAGATATTTTCAGTATTATTTCAAGAGTTTTAAATATTAATTTCCAACCGCATCCTCTTACTGCAATTTTCGGTTTACCAATGACGGATAATAACCGTTTATCCGCTTCATCTCAACGAATGATTGCATTTGTTACATTAATGGCTAGAAGATCTATTTTATTGAATTGGAAAGAAATTAATCCTCCAACTGTATTTCAGTGGTTTTCTCAAACTATTTCTTGTTTGAGTTTAGAAAAAATTAGAAGTGTGCTTTTTGATCCTTCAGTTAAATTTGAAGAAACTTGGAGACCATTTATTCAACATTTTCATATGAGTTGAATTGTCTTTTCCTAAACCTTACTTATATTATCCTTAATTATTTGGATGGAGGTTCGAGTTATTGGCACTACTGTATATGTACTTAATATTATTCAATGGCCCATGTTGGTTAGTGTTTTTTTTGTTGTTTTTTTTTCTCTCTCTTTTTTTGGGGGGGGGTTTCTTTTTTTTCTTTTTACTTCTTTGTTCATTAATGTTCTGAGTTTGAGAGGTTATATATTTTTATTATTATATATCCGAATGTCTATTTAAACTATTAATTATGTACTCTCAAACACTTTGTATTCATGTTTCATTTATGTTTGTTTAAAACTAATAATAAGACTTAAAAAGAAAGAAAGAGAAAATGAGATTGAATAGCAGATCACAATGAAGAGAAATTAAGTAAGGTTGTAGTGCGAGGGAATTTCTACATCCCCAGTAATGACTGGATTTGGCTTAAGGATGTGTTGGGGGCAGCCTGCAATTGTCACCACACATTCCAGCACCAACATAGTTGCCCACAATGCTTGGCAGAACAACACAGAACATAACAAACAATAAACATGTCAAAAGGGCAATGTTAAGGTAGAAATGGGAGATGTTAACATGCAGGTCAATTGGGAAAATCAGGTTGGTAATGGATCTCAAGAGAATGAATTTGTTGAATGCCCAAGAGACGGCTTTTTAGAGCAGTTTGCTGTTGAGCCTACCAGGGATCAGCTATACTGGATTGGATGTTATGTAATGAATCCGAGGCGATTAAGGGGCTTAAGGTAAAAGAACCCTTAGGATCCAGTGATCACAATATGATTGAGTTCAACTTGAAATTTGATAGAGAGAAAGTAAAGTTTGATGTAGCAGTATTTCAGTGGAATATGGGAAATTACAGTGGTATGAGAGAGGAGTTGGCCAAAGTAAATTGGAAGGAGCTGCTAGCAGGGATGACAGCAGAGCATGTGTTTCTGAGAGAAATGGTGCAGAATATATGTATTCCAAGAAAGAAGAAATACTCAAATGGTAAAATAATATAACCATGGCTGACAAGGGAAGTCTAAAGCTATTGTAAAAGCAAAATAAAGGTTATAAAACTGTCAGGAACGCGGCCGGATGGACCCAAACGCAGGACGCAGACACTGAAGTACTAGGGGGAGGACAGGATGGGGATGCCATGGCATTTAAGGGTAGAGCTGGGGTTCAGGTCGATAGAGTGTCAGGCAGGCAGAGTGGAGCGGGCTCCCTGAGTTCGAGTTCAGGTAGACAGGCTCCCAGGGTTCAGGCAGGCTGGCAGACAGGTCTAGGTGGCTAGATAAGCTGTCGGAGAGCCCTCCCTGTAAGGGAAATGCCTGGGAAATGGAGAAGATGTGGGTGATTAGGGATCGAATGGCTGACTCAACTAGCCCACCTTGTTTCCCGCTCGCGGCCCCCTTAGCACATACGTGCAGGCCAAAAAACAAAAGGAAATTACAATCTGGCATGCTTCTCGATAAGACAGATTAACTCCAAATTGTGTTTCTTAACTGAAATGGACAGGTCCCTGGGGTTCAGGCAGGCTGGCAGACAGGTCCACACATTTGTCCCGGGTAGGTCCGCCTCCCAGGTGGAAACACCAGAAGCCTGGGAACGACGCAGACCCCTAGGTGGGTGCGGGGCACAATCCCAGGGTTTGGGCGGAAAAGGAGGACGGGGCAGAACCCCCGCCAGGCAGCGGCAGACCGGTCGGGCCTGCCCGATGGAGGCAAGGGATAGGAACGGGCAGAACCACCACCGGGCAGCGGCGGGCTGGGCAGACCCACCCAAAAGAGGCAAGGGATAGGAACGGGCATAGGTCCAGGGTGACCAACACAACAGCCATGATAGCGGAAAATTCGGAAGCGGCCGGCAGACAGCGCGACCGCGCAAACAAAACAAACAAGTGGAGAAGCGGGACCAGCGCATGGGAAGAAAGGTGGGGGAGAGGACCAACCTGGCAGTACTGGTACGGGGCAGAGAAACATGATGAGGAGTGGATCTGAGCCCGGGCAGAATAACAGAATGCAGAGAAGAGTTCAGAGCCGGTGGAAAACAGGAAACAGAACAAAATGACCACCTGCCTGGTCCCTGTCCCAAGGCACCTTATAAACACCTGCAGCTCAATGAGTCACAGTTGTGCCTCCTTGAGCCAGGAGGTTCCTAACTAGTTCATGGGTGAAGGGAGGGGCAACTACAGGACCTGGAGTCCGGAGCCCTTGGACTGGATCGAGACCCAGAACATGGATTACGGACCGGACCGGACCCTGACAAAAACAAAGCAAAAATTAGTGGGAAGATAGAGGATTGGGAAGTTTTTTAAAAACCTACAGAGAGCAACTAAAAAATAATTAGAGGGGAAACGATGAAATAAGAAAACAAGCTAGCAAATAATATCAAAGTGAATAGTAAAGTTTTTTCAAGTATGTTAAAAATAAAAGAGAAATGGGATTGATTTTAAGTGCCGAGAAGTAATGTTACATCTATATAGGACCCTGGTCAAACCCCATTTGGAGTGCTGTGCTCAATTCTGGTCACCTCACTACAGGAAGGATGTAGAAACCATAGAAAGGGTGCAGAGGAGGTTTACAAGGATTTTGCCTGGATTGGGGAGCATGCCTTATGAGAATAGGTTGAGTGAACTCAATCTTTTCTCCTTGGAGCGGTGGAGGATGAGAGATAACCCGACAGAGGTGTATAAGATGATGAGAGGTGACCTGATAGAGGTGTATAAGATGATGAGAGGCATTGATCGTGTGGATAGTCAGGGGCTTTTTCCCAGTGCTGAAATGGCTAACACAAGAGGGCACAGTTTTAAGATTCTTGGAAGTAGGTACAGAGCAGCTTAGAAAAACAGAGGGCTATGGGTAACTCTAGGTCATTTCTAAAGTAAGTACATGTTCAGCCCAACATTGTGCTTTGGTTTTCTATGTCTCTATGTTTAAATGAAAGTGGATATAGGACCGCTAGAAAATGAGGCAGGAGAAATAATAATGGGGACAAGGAGATGGCTGATGAACTAAATGAATATTTTGCATCAGTCTTCACTGTGGAAGACACTAGCAGTGTGCCTAATGTTGTAATGTGTGAAGGAAGAGGAGTGGGTGCAGTTACCATTACATGAGAGAAGATGCTCATAAAGCTGAAAGACCTGGTACATAAGTCACCCAAACCAGAGAAACTGCACCCTAGGGTTCTAAAAGAGGTAATGGTAGAGATTGTGGTGGCAGTAGAAGTTATCTTTCAAAAATCATTGAATTCTGGCATGGTGCTAGAAGACCGGAAAATTGCAAATGTTACTCCACTCTTTAAAAAAGGAGGAAGGTAGAAGCAGAAAGGAAATTATAGACCAGTTAGCCTGACTTCAGTGGTTGGGAAGTTGTTAAAACCAATTTTTAAGTATGCGGTAATGGAGTACTTGGTGGCACTGGACAAGATAGGACAAAGTCAGCATGGTTTCCTTCAGGGAAAATCCTGCCTGATGAACCTATTAGAATTCTTTGAGGAGATTATAAAGATAAAGGTAATACAGTGGATGTTCAGAAGGCCTTTGACAAGGTGCCACACATGAGGCTATTTACCAAGTTAAGAGCCCATGGTATTATAGGAAAGTTACTGGCATGGTTACAGCATTGGAGGAAGTGAGTGGGAATAAAAGGATCCTTGTCTTGCTGGCTGCCAGGAACCAATGTGTTCTGCAGAGGTCGGTGTTGGGACAATTTCTTTATATGCTATGTATCAATGACAGATGATAGAATAGATGGCCTTGTTGCCTTGTTTACAGATGATACGAATACTGGTGGAGGGGCAGGTAGTGTTGAGGAACTAGGTAGTCTGCAGAAGGATTTAGACAGATTAAGAGAATGGGTAAGAAAATGTCAAATGAAATGAAATGTTGGTAAATGAATGGTCATGCACTTTGGTAGAAGAAATTAATGTGCAGACTATTGTCTGAATGGAAAGAAAATTTTCAGGATGAAGTGATGGAGTACCTGGTGACACAGAACAAGATAGTACAAAGTCAGCATGGTTTTCCTCAGGGAAAATCCTGCCTGATGAACCTGTTGGAATTCTTTGAGGAGTTACAAGTAGGATAGATAAAGGAGATGTAGTGGACATTGTATATTTGGACTTTCAGAAGGTTTTTGACTCAATGGGCCAGATGGCCTAATTCTGCTCCTATGTCTTATGGTATTATGATCTAAACAACAGCAGCAAAAACAAACCCTATTCTTCCCTCCCACCCACACACGTAAACAGTCTTTGAACCCCAGTTCAAGCCTCCATTCTCCAGCCTCCTGCAAACATGGACTCGGGCCTACTTCAACCTCCCCAGCAGATTTACAGAGATTTGTCTTCCAACGGGCCTCGACTTCTGGTCTTCTGATTCAAACTTTGGGCCTCAAACTGCAGTCTCACAGATTTGCAAACCCAGGGGGTTGGAATTCGTTCCCATTCCTGTACCTTCTGCCCACACCATAAGCATTATGAATAGATTGCAGCTCGGTCTATCAACTGCAAGAATCTGCAGAGAAACGTGGACACAGCTCAGCATATCACAGGAACCAGACCCCATGTATGGACTTTCTGTGTACTTCTCACTACCTCAGTAAAGCAGCCAATGTAACGAAAGACCCTACCCATGCTGGTCATTCTGTGTTGTCTCCTTTCCCATTGGGCCAAAGATACAATTGCCTTAAAGCAGGTACCACCGGACACAAAGATAGCTTCTGTCCCATTGTTGTTAGACTCTTGAATGGGCTTTTTATATAATAAGATGGACTCTTGGCCTTATAATTTTCTTTCTTTCTTTTTAAATTTTTTCATTAATTTTCAAATTCATAAGTATAACAACAATAATAGTACAAAGAGATTGGGATTACATTATTGGTAAACAGCATATGTGAATAAAAGCTACATGTAACACAAATGTACTAAGCCTCCCAAACTCTTAATGCAGGTAAACATGATAAAAACCTTACAATTTTAAACAGCAGAGATTCTGCAGGTGCTGGATATCCAAAGCAATGCACGTAAAATGCTGGAGAAATGGAGAAACTCAGCAGGTCAAGCAGCATCTATGGAGAGGACTAAACAGTCAACATTTTGGGCTGAGACCCTTGATGGTGTGTAGCTTAGGTGTCAGTAATGTTTTGACTACCCATTCTAGAGCCTTCCTGCCCACCACAGTGCAGTTTCTGTAACATGAAGTGATGCAGCTTGTTAGGATGTTCTTTACTGCTCATCAATCCTGATTAAGGTTCTTGGCCTGAAATGTTGACTGTTTATTTACTTCCATAGGTGCTGCCTGACCTGATGAGCTCCTCCTGCATTTTGTGTGTGTTGCTCTGGCCTTACAATCTAACTTGTTATGCACTTTATTGTTTTGTGCGTTGCACTTTTTCAGTAGCCATTACATTTTATTCTGCATTGGTATTGTTTTACCATATTCTAGCTCAAGGCACTGTGTAATGATCTGATCTGTACGAACTGTACACAAGACAAGCTTTTCACTGTATCTTGTTACATGTGACAATAATAAACCAACACCAGTACCAATTTTGAGGGGTTGATTACAAAAATGAAGCTTTTGAAAAGAATTAAGCATTGAAAAGGGGAAAGATCCTTCAAGAAATTAGGGATTGTTTAAAAATAACTTACTGGGACAAATATCACTGACAGGTAGAATTAAAAAGATCCCATGGTATTTTCTAAGTATATACAAGATTCATGATTCAAGGTTGCTTAATGTCATTTCCATTATGTGATGAGTTGTCAAGCTCAGTGATATTCACATGCTATCATAAGAGACCAAAACCCCACATCTGAGGCTGTATAAGGCTTTGGTCATATCAGATTTGGAGTATATAAGGGATTAATTGTGGACTTCAGGAAGGGAAAGTCAAGGGAACACACAGCAGTGGAAAGGGTGAGCAGTTTTAACTTTCTGGGTGTCAACACTTCTGAGAATATTTTCTGGGCCCAACATACCAATACAGTTACAAAGAAGGCACAGCAGCAGCTATACTTCATTAGGAGTTTGGGGAGAATTAGTATTTCACCAAAGTCTCTAGCAAATTTCTATAGCTGTTTCATCGAGACCATTCTAACTGGTCGCATCACTGTCTGCACAGGATCAGAAAAAGCTGCAAAAAGGTGCAAACTCAGCCAGCTCCATCATGGGCACTAGCCTCTCCAACATCAAGGACATCCTCAAAAGGTGATGCCTCAAAAGGGTGGCATCCATAGTTAAGGACCCCCATCATCCAGGAAATGCCCTCTTCTCATTGCCACCATTAAGGAAGAAGTACAGGTATGTGAAGACACACACTCAACTTTTTATGAATAGCTTATTTCTCTCTACTGTCAGGTTTCTGAGTGGACAATTAACCCATTTACACTACCTCACTATTTTAGTCAGTTTTGGGCCTCTTATCTAAGAAAGGATGAATGGGCATTGGAGAGGGTCAAGTAGATCTTCACAACAATGATCCCGCCTGTATTTGCTTGGGTTTAGACAAAAGAAGGGGCATCTCATTCAACACTATTGAATATTGAAAGGTCTAAATAGAGTGGGCATTAGCAGACTGTTTGCAATAGTGGTGAAGTCTAGGAACAGAGGGCATACCCTTAGAATACAAAATCTTACCTCCGTTGCATTTTTGATAGCTTTTAAACTTTATTCTGCATTGTTACTGCTTTAACTTATTCCAGCACAACACACTGTTTAATGACATATTTGTATCAACAGCATGCAAGACAAGCTTTTCACTGTATCTTGCAATATGTGACAACAATAAACCAATACTATTAACATTGATAAGAATTTGTTCAAAACTGCCTCTAATATTCTTAGACAATGCATTGGGAAAATTTTGCAAAGTACTCTTGTCTGATTTATTTGAGTTATAGAGTACAAAGATTATTCCCAATTACCAAGATAAATGATAACCATCAAGATAAATTTGAAAAGTAATGCAATAAAAGCAAAGAAAAATTACTTTAATTCCATGCCCACTTAAGAGACAATAAAAAAATAAAGTCTTAGCAAAATAATGTAATAAAATGTATAAGGTCAGTGAAATGTTCATGTAGGATAGTAACATAAATAATTAATAAGTTCATAAAATTCTTTCATTTGCAGTTTAATGGATATGATTAAATAACCAGGCCAATACGTTCATTAAAGTTGTGGAGCGAGATATTTCATATGAACATTTAAACATTTGCAAATTTGATTGCATGGTAATTTTCAATGCTAAAGTTAATGAATATTACTCAATGAATCTCAAAATTTGCAGAAGTTAATAAAAAAATAACATTACATTATGAGTAAAGCAATAGATTTGGAAACAGAAAGACTAAGGTAAGGATTAGTTTTACCAATGTATATGGTTAATTTTTTAAACCACAAATTAGATGTAAACATTTTGTGAATTTATTCTTCATTGAATATTTTAAATGATTTCATTTCACCTACATAAGTAATCTGACCATTTGAAGTCAAGTTGGTTGGGGAGCCTACAAAATTGTGAAATAACCATGAGGAGAATGCACTTCTGAAGACCCACACTCAGCATGTTAGGAACAGCTTCTTCCCCTCTGCCATCAGATGTCCGAACGGACAATTTTTCCATGAACACTTCCTTAGCATTTTTCCCTTCTCTTTTTAATAGTAATTTATTTTAATATATATAATTCATATTGAAATTTATATTTTTATTACTAATATATTGCAATGTACTGTTGCCTCAAAACAACAAATCTCATGACAGATGCTGGTGATATTAAACGCAATTCTGAGACAACTACAATAGGTAATATCCATTTCTCTTGCTTCCTCTTTCTTCTCAATGTAATTGAGCACACTCAAACTTTGGCAGCATCTACCCACTCCTTATCTTAATCTTAAGCCTTCTGCCACTAATTCTCATGACGTTTTATCAGAGCTGAAATTCTTCCATGTCATGCAAATAGCAGGAAATTGGCTGCTCATGTTGAATTCTCCCTCTGAGAATTTAGAATTTCATTTTAAGTTTCTCACTCATATAGTTTAATCAATTTTATAATTTAATGCTGGGAGTTAGTTACTTCAAATCTTCGGATTCTTCAATTCACTTTCTTTTCTGACTCTTGGTATTTCATTATAATGCTCATCAGTATTTTGTAAGTTAAATTTAATTTTTTCAATTATTATCTCTCCTTAGCAAAGTACACCCCTTCCCAAAATTAATATTGACTACTTTGTTCTTGTTTTTCTTTTCTACTGTCAAGGTCAGAATTAAAATCAAGTTCCTTCTCTTTTGTTCTGGACTTCCTACACAGAAGTACATTCTATCCATGAGATAGAATGATTCAGTTTTTCAGCTAATCTGTAATGATACTACAGATTGTGCCTACTTTCTCATACCAAACACATTTAACCCATCGTGCAGGCTCTTGCAGAATATTTTGTAAGATTACAGATATTTTTCAAACCATAAGACATAGAAGCATATTAGGCCATTTAGCCCATCAAGTTTGATCCTATGAGAATTATATTTCAATTTTTGAACAATTTAGTAATCTTCCACTTGAAATAAAAAGTGTATGCAGATATAACCAATACACTTGTGTCTGTATTCATTTAGTTTATAAGCTAATAACCAGTTTATAGACCTGGACTTCTAAAGTTTGAAGATTGTTGCCCTTGGTTTGATAACACTCATACTTTGTTTAGGAGTATGGATGTTTGTCATACTTCTATGTTAAAGTTCTTTTTTTCCTTTATTAACTTATTTTATTATTTTCAATTGTTCTTTTCTGAAAATAATTAAGAATCTGATCTGGTGATTGCTTGTTTTTTTTCCCTGAAATATTAATAAGATTGTATTTTGTTTAACTTTTCAAGATCTTGTTTTTCAAAATGTTTTGCAAATGGCTGATTTTTTAAAAAAAACATTTGTTTGGTGTTTTTTTTATGGCATTTTTCTTTCAATGTTTTGACCATGGGCGGTATTTTGCATTTTTTTTCTCAGTTTTGGAGATTTTCCTTCAAGAGAGTGGGGGTAGGAGAGGTTCTAGTTAGCTTTCTATTGGCCAATTTTTGGACATTTGTGGGTGGGGGTGGGACTATTTTTAGGTTAGTTTTTTTCATCTGGGCTGATCTGAAACTACAAATATGTCTGAATTGTCATACCTTCCAATTCCCCTTTAAACCATTTTCTTTCTTCCTGATTCATGAGTTTCCCTTCAGTTAGGTTAACCCTTTACATATCATATGGTTTATTCAAATAAAATGGATAATACTATTAACTTCCTCTCATGGAATATGAATGGTTTGAACCATCCAATTAAAAGGAAGAAGATTTTTAAAGCTTTTCATAGATTGAATGCTCAGTTTATCTTTGTCCAGGAAACTCATGTGAGGAAGGAGGATAATCAGCATTTTTTTAGGTTTTGGAAAAACTAACAGTTTCACTCTAACTCACAGGCTAATGTGAAAGGTGTATCTATTTTTATAGCCTCCTCGATTTCATTTGTTCACTATGGAACAATCTCAGACCCGAATGGTAGATTTCTATTAATTACTGGTTTACTTTCTAACCAAAAAGTTGTTATGGTTAATATCTATGCATAAAATGCTGACTATCCTGAATTCTTTAAACATCTATTTGCATCTTTTCCTAATTTAAAAGAATATACATTGATAGCGGGTGGAGATTTTAACTGTTGCTTGAATCCCTCAATGGAAGGGTCTGCATCCAATCAGGTGCTTCCAAAAAAATCCACTATTCTTATTAATTCCTTTTTAGTTGACTCTGGAAGTTTAGAAATTCAGAGGTTTTGATATCCTAACGATAAAGTGCTTTCATTCTTTTAAGTATATCATAATTACTCTAGAATTGATAACTTTTTTTAATCAATTCTCAATTAGTTCTGTCTGTTACTGCTTGTGAGTACTAGGCAATCACAGTTTCCGATCATGTGCCCTTGAAACTATCAATCAAATTAACTGATGTAACTTTTAGTGCTAGATGGCAGTTCATATAACCATATAACAATCACAGCACGGAAACAGGCCATCTTGGCCCTCCTAGTCCGTGCCGAACCCTTAATCTCACCTAGTCCCACCTACCCGCACTCAGCCCATAACCCTCCACTCCTTTCCTGTCCATATACCTATCCAATTTTACCTTAAATGACACAACTGAACTGGCCTCTACTACTTCTACAGGAAGCTCATTCCACACAGCTATCACTCTTTGAGTAAAGAAATACCCCCTCGTGTTTCCCTTAAACTTCTGCCCCCTAACTCTCAAATCATGTCCTCTAGTTTGAATCTCCCCACTCTCAATGGAAACAGCCTGTTCACGTCAACTCTATCTATCCCTCTCAAAATTTTAAATACCTCGATCAAATCCCCCCTCAACCTTCTACGCTCCAATGAATACAGACCTAACTTGTTCAACCTTTCTCTGTAACTTAATTGCTGAAACCCAGGTAACATCCTAGTAAATCGGCTCTGCACTCTCTCTAATTTATTGATATCTTTCCTATAATTCGGTGACCAGAACTGCACACAATATTCCAAATTTGGCCTTACCAATGCCTTGTACAACTTTAGCATTACATCCCAACTTCTGTACTCAATGCTTTGATTTATAAAGGCCAGCGTTCCAAAAGCCCTGTTCACCACCCTATCTACATGAGACTCCACTTTCAGGGAACTATGCACAGTTATTCCTAGATCTCTCTGTTCCTCTGCATTCCTCAATGCCCTACCATTTACTTCTAGATATTAATAGTTCAATTCTACTCTACTTCAGAACTTAAACTTTGTTAATTTTATTAAAGAACAGATTGCCTTTTTCTTTTCAAGTAATTTTATGGAAGAAATTTCCTGTGGGATATTATGGGATACTTTTAAATCCGTGGGAAATTATTTCATATTCTGTTGGATTGAAAAAATGAATTAATAATGAAATATACATTGGTTGATAAGATTAAATAAATTGATAAAAATATTCTGCAGCTCCTAATTTGGGGCTCTATAAAAAGAGAGTTGAACTTCAGATGCAACACAGTTTGTTATTAGCATCCTCGATTGAAAATCAATTACTTAAAACTAAGGGTCATTTTATATACATGGTGATAAATCGGGGAAATTAGGAAGTCAGTTTTTTCTACAATTTCTAAAGCACTTAAAATTAATTTACAAGCTAACAAATTAACTGTGCTCTTTGGAATAATACCTCAAAATATTCATGGTATTTCTTTGTCTGACCAACATGTTATTGTGTTTGTTACATTGATAGCTAGGAGGGCCATTTTGTTGAAGGGGAAGGATACATCAGCTCCCACTCTGTCACAGTGGTTCTCTCAAGTGATGTTATGTCTTAGTTTGGAGAAAATTAGAAGTTGAACCTTCGAACCTATCTTTGATTTTGAGAAAAAATGGGGTTCATTTGCTCCCTATTACCATTTTAGTTAATTGATAGATTTCCTCCATGATCTAATTGTAAACTTTGGTATAATTTTTTTTTGCTGGCGGTTTGATGTTTATCTTTAGAAGCTTTTTGTATGATACATGGCTCTGGGGTTGAACACCTAATGGGTTCTTTTTTTTTTCAATTTTTTCTTGCTTTAGTAGACTTTTTTTCTTTTCTTCTCTTTTTTTGTGTCACTATATTTTTCAATCCCTAATATTGTTTTTTTTTTCTCTTTGAGACATTGTGTTACTTACTTCGATGTACTTTTGTATTTTGGATAATAATAATAATAATATAAAGATTTGAAAAGAAAAGAAATCGGGTAAATTACTGGCCAACCAATTGAACATTGCTTCCGTTAAACGTCAGATTATTGAAGTTTGTAAAAGGGATGGTATTTTGACGGTTGATCATGACAAAATTAATAAATCTTGTCAAGAAATCTATACCTCTTTATACCAATCAGAATTTCCTGATGATTCTACCATAATGCATGAATTTTTAAGGAAATCGAATATTCCAAAATTACTACTTAAAGAACATCTAGCATTAAATGCACCCATCACAGGAGAAGAAATAAAGAAAACAATTTATTCGGTGAATTCTGGTAAAGCACTTGATTTGAATGGGAACACTAGAATTTTTAAAATCTCTTTCAAATCTGTTTTCTCCTTGGTTATGTAGAATCTTTAAGGATGCCTTATTTGTAGGTAAATTACCACAATCCTTTTAGGAAGCATCTATCTCTTTAATTCCTAAAAAAGATAAAGACCCCACTGAATATGCATCATATAGACCTATATCCTTGTTGAAAGTGGACTCCAAAATCTTTTCCAAAATATTAGCAATTAGATTGGAAAATGCATTGCCACAAATTGTCTCTGATGGCCAGGCAGGAGTTATTAAAACTTGTTATTTGTACTTACATGTTAGGAGGTTAATGAATATTATATATATTTCTTCATCTAAAACTCTGGAATGTGTTATTTTGCTTGTTACCAAGAAGGCATTTGATAGAGTTGAATGGGAATATTTATTTAACACACTTGAAAAATTTAGATTTAGTCCAAAATTCATATCTTGGATTAAATTGATATATCATACACCTTTGGCTTCTGTACTTACCAATAATCAGAGATCCCCCTTTTTTCAGGCTTTTTTGAGGTACTAGACAGGGCTGTCCTTTAAGTTCCTTACTATTTGATATTGCCTTGGAGCCCTTGGCAATTGCTCTTCGTGATTCACCCAATATATCTGGCATTATTCATGGGAATGGAACGCATAAGGTATCACTATATGCAGATGACCTGTTACTATGTATCTCGAACTCAGAGAAATCCATCCCTGCAATAATATCACTACTTGCTCAGTTTAGTAGTTTTTTCTGGTTATAAATTGGAATTTAGTAAGAGTGAGCTTTTCTCATTAAATATGCAAGTTCCAATCTATAGACAATCACCATTCAGACTGATTACTGATTACTTTACTTATCTGTGTGTTAAAATTACTAAGAATACGGATCTATTTAAAGTTAACTTTTTGCCCTTAATTGATCATGTTAAACAACTGCTTACTAAATAGTCCCCATTGTCCTTATCATTGATTGGTAGAATTAATGCTACTAAGATGATTATTCTACCTAAATTTCTGTATCTATTTTAAGTATCTATTTCTGTATCTATTTTCATTTCTAAATCCTTTTTTGATTTTATTGATTCTAAAATTTCTTCATATACAAACCCTGTTTCCAGGAAAGTTGGGATATTTTCCAAAATGCAATAAAACAAAGATCTGTGGTATGTTAATTCACATGAACTTTTATTTAACTGACAAAAGTACAAGGAAAAGATTTTCAATAGTTTTACTGACCAACTTAATCGTATTTTGTAAATATACACAAATTAAGAATTTGATGGCTGCAACACACTCAACAAAAGTTGGGACAGAGGCATGTTTACCATTGTGTTACGTCACCTTTCCTTTCAATAACACTTTTTAATTGTTTTGGAACTGAGGATACTAATAGTAGTAGATTTGCAATTGGAAAGTTTGTCCATTCTTGCTTGATATAAGACTTCAGCTGCTCAACGGTCCGTGGTCTCCATTGTCTGATTCTCCTCTTCATGATGTGCCATACATTTTCAATAGGAGATAGATCTGGACTGGCAGCAGGCCAGTCAAGCACATGCACTCTGTGTCTGCAAAGCCACGCTGTTGTAGCCTATGCAGAATGTGGTCTGGCATTGTCCTGCTGAAATAAGCATGGATGTCCCGGGAAGAGACGTCGCCTTAATGGCAACATATGTCTCTCTAAAATCCTAATATATGCCTCAGAGTCAATGGTACCTTCATATACATGCAACTCACCCATGCCATGGGCACTGATGCACCCCCATACCATCACAGATGCTGGCTTTTGCACCTTTCGCTGATAACAATCAGGATGGTCGTTTTCATCTTTGACACGAAGAACTCGATGCCCGTATTTTTCTGAAAACTAGCTGAAATATGGACTCATCTGACCATAGCACATGGTTCCATAGTCTTTCAATCCATCTGAGATGAGCTCGGGCCCAGAGAACTCACTGGTGTTTCTGCATTGAGTTGATGTATGGCTTCCTCCTTGTGTAATACAGTTTCAAGTTGCATTTCTGGATGCATCGACAGACTGCATTAAGTGACAATGGTTTTCCGAAGTATTCCTCAGCCCAGGTAGCTATAATTGTCACAGTAGCATGACGGTATCTTAGGCAGTGCCGCCTGAGGGCTTGAAGATCACGCGCATTCAACAGTGGTTTCCGACCTTGCCCTTTACGCACGGAGGTGTCTCTGAATTCTCTGAATCTTTTCACAATATTACGTACTGTAAATGTTGAAAGACCTAAATTCTCTGCAATCTTGCGTTGAGAAACGTTCCTTTTGAAATGACTAACAATTCTCTTACAAATTTTGGCACAAAGGGTAAGCCACGACCCATCCTTGCTTGCAAAGACTGAGCCTTTGATGGACGCTACTTTTTACCCAGTCATGATACCTCACCTGCTACCAATTAGCCTGCTTAATGTGGAGTCTTTCAAACTGGTGTTACTTGAATATTCTGTGCACTTTTCAATCTTATTTTAACTCTGTCTCAACTTTTTTTGAGTGTGTTACAGCCATCAAATTCTAAATTTGTGTATATTTACAAAATACAATTAAGTTGGTCAGTAAAACTATTGAAAATCTTTTCTTTTACTTTTGTCAGTTAAATAAAGGTTGATGTGAATTAACATATCACAGATTTTTATTTTTATTGCATTTTGGAAAATATCCCAACTTTTCTGGAAATGGGGTTTGTATATGGCAGACTAAAAATCTGAGGTTAAGTAAGAACTGTTTACAGAAATCAAAAAAGAATGGCAATTTGGCAATGCCGAAATTAAGATTTTATTATTGGGCAATTAACATTCAATATTCAACGTTCTGGACACAAGATGTGGATGAAATTTAATGACCACGATGGGTGAATCTCAAGTGCAAGTCTCTACAGGGGTTCTCATCTTAGGGGCCTGGCTTCCCTTTGCACTTACTAAACTGAATAAACAAATGACTAATCCAATAACTAAACATACAATACAAATATAGTTTCAATTTTGTAAATTTTTGGATTGAATAAATTTATCCTATGAAGTCGTATTATATCTAAATTTTTCTTCCCACCATCCAGAATTGATCAAGCTTTTCTTTTATGGAAAATGAAGGGAATATCATGTTTTCGTGACTTATCATGGATAATGGTCTCATGTCTTTTGAACAGTTGTCTAATAAATATAATTTGCCTAGATCAAATTTTTTCAGATATTTGCAGATTAGAAACTTTTTGAATGTTATTTTACCTACTTTTCTGATATCACATCAAACTGAAATTACATTAAAAATTTAGTTTTAATCCCCTATCAGAAGAGTTTAATAGCAATTATTTATGATCTGATTATGAAAATACATATAGGTATATCTGATAAAATTAAGAATTAATGGGAAAGAAAACTTCAGGTATCTTTTCCTATAGAGAAATGGGAGAAAATTCTCCAACTAGTTAACACTACTTCAATGTGTGCTGGATACACTTTGATACAATTTAAGGTGGTTCAGGGGGCTATATGTCCAAGGATAAGTTAGCTCATTTTTATTGTCATATAAATCCTGTCTGAGACAGATGTAATTCTGAGGTAGCATCCTTGACATATATGTTCTGGTCTTTCCCTTTATTGGATAAATATTGGAAAGACATTTTTGATATTATTTCAGTAGTTTTGCGTATTTACAACCTCATCCTATTACTGCGACTTTTGCATTACCAGTGATGGATTCTAGGCAATTATCCCCTTCAGCTTGCTGTTTGATTGCATTTGTTACATTAATAGCCAGAAGATCCATTTTATTTAAATGGAAAGATTCTAATCCCCCTACTACACTTCAATAGTTTTCCCAAGCTACAATGCATTTAAACTTAGAAAAAATTAGGAGTGGCACTATCGCCCCTTCAATTAAATTTGAAGAAACTTGGAGGCCATTTATTCAACATTTTCACATGATGTGAGCTGGCCTTTTCCAAATCCTTCTCAATAATTTTTTGGTTGTGTATAGGGAAGCAGAGTTAATGACAAATAATGATTTTAATGGATGAAACATGCTAGCCCAGCTTTTGTTTTGTTTTGTTTCTATTTTTTTTTAGTTTAGGGGGACTTTTTTTCTTTCTGTAAAAAATATTTTTTTGAATTTTTTTGTGTTTAGTTACTAAGGGATTGGGAGGCTTAGATTACACATGTTACTGGAGTCTGTTTCTGTATATGTTAACCATTATTAATGTAATCCCATTCTCTTTATATCATTATCATTGTTGTTTATCTACTTGAAACTTAATAAAAAAGATTGAGAAAGTTTTCTCACACATTCCAAAGATGTACAGTGAAGATTAGTGAGTTATGTAATCTTTCAAATGTCTTTCACAGTACAGCTGCCTCAAAGCAACAAATTTTATGACATACTGTATGTCAGTGATAATAAACCTGAATCTGATTCTGACTTCTGTGCAATCTGCCTCTGCAACTAACTCTCAGCAGATAAAGCAGATCTGGTAGATATTCAATGAATTAATATCCAGGGGGCAAGCAAGCAAGTTTATTTGTTTAGTACTTTTCAACCACAAGGCAATTCGTAGAATGAGATATAAAAATCAAACATCAAATTTCACACAATATATAAGAATAAAATCACACAAAATGGATATGATAAAGAGAAGTTACAGTGCAAGAGTTTCTAATTTAAAAGCTACAGTGAAAAGAAAAGTTTTAAACCTTGATTTAAAAGAGTTTAAAGTTGGAGCAGGCTTCAGATCATCTGGAAGATTATTCTAGATATATAGAACATAGTAACTAAAAGCTGCTTCACCATGTTTAGCTTTGACCCTGGGGATGGTAAGCACACCAGCTCCACACAACCTGAGAGCTCGGGAAGGGTCATAATGCAGCAAGAGATCGGAGATGTGTTTTGGCCCTCCTCTATTCAGTGTAATATTAGTGTAAACCAGTAGTAATACTTTAAGGTCAGTCCTCTGATGGACAGGAAACCAGTGTAGCGATCTGAGAACTATAGTGATGTGTTCTACTTTATTGGTCTCAGTGAGGACTCTAGCAGCAGCATTCTGAATGAGCTGCAGCTGTCTCAGAGATTTTGCAGCTATATAGGACCCTGGTCAGACCCCACTTGGAGTACTGTTCTGAGTTCTGGTCGCCTTACTACAAGAATGATGTGGAAACCATAGAAATGGTACAGAGAAGATTTACAATGATGTTGCCTGGACTGGGGAGCATGCCTTATGAAAACAGGTTGAGTGAACTCGGCTTTTTATCCTTGGAGAGACAGAGGATGAGAGGTGACCTGACAGAGGTATATAAGATGATGAGAGGCATCGATTGTGTGGATAGTCAGAGGCTTTTTCCCAGGGCTGAAATGGCAATCACGGGGGTGGGGGATGACGACACAGTTTTAAGGTGCTTGGAAGTAGGTACAGGGGAGATGTCACGGGTAAATATTTTTTACACAGGGAGTGGTGAGTGCATGGAATGGGCTGCCAGTGATGGTGGTGGAGGAAGGTATGATAGGGTATTTTACCAGATTCCTGGATAGGTACATGGAGCATAGAGAAATAGAGGGCTATGGGTAACCCTAGGTAATTTCAAAGGTAAGGACATGTTTGGCAAGGCTTGGTGGGCTGAAGGGTCTGTATTGTGCTGTAGGTTTTCTGGGTTTCTATGTTTCTATACAACACCCCCGCCCCCAACAGAGACCTGTGAAAGCACCATTACAGTAGTCAAGTCTACTAAAAATAAATGCACGGATGAGTATTTCTAGATCTTGCTCAGGCATAAGTCCTTTAACTCTTGCTATTTTTTTAAGATCATAGTAGGCTGACTTTATAATTGTCCTGATATGGTGGTTGAATTTTAAGTCGGAGTCCATCACAACACCAAGGTTTCTGGCTTGGCTCGTGGTCTGTAATGACAGGGATTCTAAGTGAGCACTGACTTTTAATCGTTCTTTATTGACACCAAAAGCAATTATTTCAGTTTTCTCTTTGTTTAACTGGAGGAAACTTTGGCTCATCCAATCAGTGATTAATTCAATACATTTTTTAGTGATTGTATGGGACCATAGTCACTTGATGACAGTTATATAAATCTGAGTGTCATCGGCATATTTAAGGCAGATATTCTGTTGCTGTCTATGGTTTGAGCTGGAGGGAGCGTGTATATGTTGAACAGAGGAGGCTCTAGTATAGACCCTTGAGGCACTCCACATGTCATTTTTGTTCACTCAGATACGCAGCTACAAGTCGATGCAATATAGTCCCAGTCCTGTAAATATGATTTAAACCACTTCAGGACTGTACCAAAAAGTCCCACCCAGTTTTCCAGTCTGTCCAGTAATATGCCATGGTCAACTGTGTCAAAAGCAGCTCTCAGATCCAGTAAAACCAAAACTGAACTTTTATCATCATCATGGTTTAAGCGGATGTCATTTAAAACCTGGACCAAAATGGTCTCAGTGCTATGGTGTTGTCGAAATCCAGACCGGACAACATCCAACCAGTTGCTTAGTGCCAAGAAGCTCTTAAGTTGCTGATTTTACTTAAACATGGTAGGTTTGATATAGGCCTGTAATTATTAATTACTGAAGCATCTTGGTTCTTCTTTAGAAGAGGCTTAATAACTGCAGTTTTCAGGGTTTTTGGGAAGCAGTCTGATGGAAGAGAAGTTTTGCAGAATGTCTCGTGCCATGCAATTAAAAACATTTTATAAAAAGGTTGTAGGTAAAACGTCAAGGGAACAGGAGGAGGATTTCAGGTGTAGAACAATTTTTCCTGAAGCTTTAAAGTCAATTGGTTTGAATTGTGTCATCTTAACTAAATTAGTTCTAGGTGAGTGAAAAGATGACACTGACTTCTGACCGAAGTCTTGCTCTGAGTAAGAACTGGAATTCGATTATAAAAATGGCAGGAGAGCAGAAACCTGATTGGATGAAGACTACCAATCAGGAGCGATGGACAACAGGGGACACCAGACTAAATGTGCCCTGGCATCATCCCTGATGTGAGTGCCAGAGTTAGCCATCAAAACGTTAGTTAAAATCAATCCTTGTACCTGGCTGGAAAGCACTCAATCTTTTGCCTCGGGGAAGCACTTGATCCTTCTATACTGAGGTAGTGTTCATGGCTTCAATGTCCATTCGGAAATTAGGTGACAGAAGTATCTCCTTCCTCATGGTAGCATTGAGAAGAGAGCATGTCCTGGGTGATGGAAGTCTTTAATTATGGATGCCGCCTTTTTGAGGCATCACTCTTTGAAGTTACAAAGGCTAATGCCCATGATGGAGCTGACAGAGATCAAAACTTCAAAACCTCTGCAGCTTCTTTCAGTCATTGCAGTAGCCCTCCCCCCATACCGGATGGTGATGCAGCCAGTTAGAATGCTCTCCACCATACATCTGTAGAAATTTGCGAGTGTCTTAGGTGACATAGTAAATCACCTCTAATGAAATATAGCCACTGTTGTGACTTCTTCGTAGCTGCATTGATATGTTGGATAGATCCTCAGAGATGTTGATGCCCAGGAATTTGAAATTGCTCACCCATTCCACTTCTGAGCTCCTATATGAGGGCTGGTGTTTGTTCCCTCATCTCACATTATCTGAAGTCCACAATAAGTTACTAATGGTTGGTGTTGTGACACCGCTCAACTAGCTAATATATCTCACTCCTGTACACCTTTTTGTCACCATTTGAGGTTCTGCCAACAATGTTTGGATCATCAGCAAATTTATAGATGGCATTTGAGCTGTCCCTGGCCACACAGTCAAGAATGTTGAGAGAGTAGAGCAGTAGGCTGGCACACCTCAAAGATGTATTGATTGTCAACGAGGTGGAGATGTCATTTCTGATCCACACAGTTGTGATCTTCCAGTGAAAAAGTCGAGGATCCAGTTCCAGAGGGAGATACAAAGGCCCAGGTTTTGGAGCTTTTTGATTAGAAAAGTGGGAATGATTGTGTTAAATCCTGAGCTGTAGTCAATAATCAGCATCCTGACATAAGTATTATATGACCCAGGTGATCCAAAGTCACATGGAGAGCAAAAGATATTGCATAAACCTATCGTGGCAATTGGCAGGTTACAGTGTTCAGTTCCTTGCTGAGATCAGAGTTAATTATAGCCATAATCAACTTCTTAAAGCACTTAATCACCCTGGCAGTGAGTGCTACTGGATGACAGTTGTTAAGGCAGCTCACTCTGTTCTTATTGGGCACTAACATGACTATTGCCTTTTTGAAGCAGGTGGGGACTTTTGACTTTTGCAATGAGAGTTTGAAAATACCTTTGAACACAGCTGCCAGTTGGTTGGCACAGATACCTACCAGGTACTCCACTGGGGCCTGTCACCTTGCAATGGTTCTCCATCTGGAAAGAGTCTGTTGTCACCTTTAAGACAAAGATCACAGGGTCACCAGGTGCCATAGGGATCCTCATAACTGTTTTATCCTCCCTTTCGCACTGGACTTTATTACTGGACCAGGTACCCTGGCAGGGTCAGATGCTTTATAAGGATTAACACTCTTGAAGGCCACTTGCAGGTCGACCTCAGAGACTGAAATCACAGGATCACCAGGGACTGTGGGAGTTTGTGAGGGTTCCTCCATATTTTGATCAAAGTGAGCATAAAAAGTATTGAGCTCATTGGAAAGTGAAGCCCTGTTGTCATCCATGTCGGTTGATAGTAAAAATGGAAGCAGCAGCCAGGCACAATTGATTTGCAATCAGGAATGAAAGTGAGCACGATGAAAATTGCAACACCTAAACAGAAACCAAACAGATTGAGTTAATGTTTTGTTAAGGGCTCCCACACACCAGTCCAATGTAGGTTTAAAGGTGAAACTTGCAGGAAATGCAACCAAGTAGGACTCATACAAAGAGCATGTTGGGCAAACAAAAATAAATCGACTGCACTGGGAAGCGAAACAGATAAAGTCAAGCTGCAGTTTCAAACAGAGCACCAATTCACATGCTGTTGACACAGGACTGAGTAGTCTTGCGAAGTTCAATATGAAAACTAACAATAGACAAGCAATATGGCTTTCACCAGAAGTGAACGGCAAAGTAATTAAAATAGAATTGAACGCTGACTCGGCTGCTTCAGTCATTCCACAAAATGAGTTTGAATGCCATTTCAGGCATACTGAACTGAAGCCTGTAGGTATCCAACTAAGAAATTACACTGGAGAAAAGTTCATTCCTGTGGGAATGACATTTGTAACAGTGAAATACAACAAGCAACAAGCCATATTGAGCATGCATGTGGTAAAAACAGGAGGGCCAACACTGTGGGGGTGTGATTGGCTGAGACAATTGCAACTTGATTGGAGATCCATCCACCATTTACATGACCCATCCCCTGCAAGAGGCAACTGAAAGTGAATTAAGAAAGGTACTGGATGATGCCACAGCAATCTTCAAGGATGGGATTGAAAACTCAAACATATCAAGGGTAAAATAGTGATAAATGAAAATGCCACACCCACGTTTTGCAAAGCCAATCAAGTTCTTTGTACCATCCATGATCAGGTAGTCAGTGAATCTGATTGTATGGAGGCTGAAGGGATTCTTTCCAAGGTTGAGTGTTGCCCAGAGGCTATCCCAGTGATCCCAGTAGCTGAGAAAAATGGGTCTGAAAGGATTTGTGGTGATTTTAAGGTCACCATCAACCCAGTGCTGAAAGTAAGTCAATACCTTCTGCCCAAGATAGATTATATCTTTGCAAACCTCTCTGAAGGAAAACATTTCAGCAAGTTGTAGGCCTACCTACAAATGGAGATAGAAAAGGAGTCCAAAGTAATTCTCACCATAAATGTTCACATAGGGCTTTATCATTATAATAGGATTATTTTTGAGTAGCATCTGCACCTGTACTATGGAAAAAGCTATGAACCAGGAGCTGCAAGGCAGTCAGAGTTACCTGCACATTATTGTTACCATTGAGGATGACAAGGAACATCTCCAAAATCTGAAGACAGTGTTAGCAAGATTATGGGCTCAGAGTACAAAATGTCAGGTGTGAATTGTTTAAACCAAGCATCACTTACTGTGGGCATACCATTGATGCACAAAACATTACACAAGTTTGCAGAGAAAATTCAAGCCAAACAATGTGTCACAGTAGCAGTCTTTTTTAGGGTTTATCAACTGCTATGACAAGTTCCTGCCAGACCTAGCTACCATGCTGTACCCTTTGAAATCATTACTATAAATCAGGAAGAAATGGCAATAGACTCAACAGTGGGAGGTGGCTTTCCAAAAGGCAAAGGAAAAGGTGATGTCAGACGCTGTACTTACACATGTTGTCCAGTGAAGCTTCCCTGTGAGTCCTTGCTATATGGTATAGGTGCAGTCATATCACATGTTATGTGTGATGGAAGCGAACACACCAATACCTTTGCATCGTGTTCCCTTCCCGCTGCAGCAAAACATTACACACAGATTTACAGTCTGCTTTGGGGTGCAAAACATTTTGATCAATAATTCTATGTGAGAGGATTTGCCCTTGTTACTGATCATCAACTGCTAGTGTCCATTTTCAATCCACGGAAGGGAGGGTGTTTCACTAACAGCAGCAACACAAATGCAGAAAATGTGCTCCGTTTCTTGAAGGAGACAATTACGAGATTGAATTCAAAAGGATGACTACTCATGGAAATGCTAATGGATTGTCACGTTTTTCCTTGCAAAACTACTGGGAAAATTTGTTAAAAAACACTCCTCTTGATGTATTCTCCCCAACATAAAAAAATATCTCCCTATTACACACAGATAATCCAAAAGGAAACCAGAAAAGACCCCACCAGGTCTCAGGTCTACATAGCAACACAAAATGGCTGGTATGGGCAGCAGAAGCTCCAGTTCCTGCATTTATGCCAGAACTGGGATGAACTTGCCCATGAGGTCAGTTGCCTTATATGGGGAGTAAGAGTTGTACCATTCAAGCTGTGAGCTGAAGTGTTGGAGAAGGTACATGCTGGTCATGTGGGCATGGTTAAAAGGAAAGCATTAGCTTAAGGCTTTGTCTGGTGACCTGGCATAGATCAGTAGATTGAGAAGATTACCGAGAACTGTTTGGGATGCCAACACATTCAGAAGATACCAGGAGCAGCGCCTCTCCATTCCTGGGAGTGGTCTGCATTGCCCTGGCAGATGATTCATGTGGATTTTGTCATACCTTTCGTGGGGCACTAATTTCTTGGTAGAAGCGAATGCAGATATGAAGTGGCCAGAAATTAAACTAGGGTCACGGGGGATGGGAACCAGAGTGCTAGAACAGATAATGGAGAGGTTGTGGAGGCAGGTGTTGTTAAGACCTTAAAGGTTGAGCATGGTGCTATTAATGTTCTGAGCTGCATATATTTCAATGCTAGAAGTAGTCTAGGAAAGGCAGATGAACTCAGGGTATGGATGAACACCTGGAATTATGTTATTGTAGTCATTAATGAGATTGTTGCAGGAAGAGAAGGTCTTGAGAAGCTCAATATTCCGAAGTTCCTTTGTTTCTCATGTGGCAGAGCCGGTGGTGTTAAAGGAGGAGGGTGGCATTACAAGTCAAGGTGAATATCATGGCAGTGCTCAGTCAGAACAGACTGGAGAACTCATCAACTGGAGGTGTTATGAGTGGAACTTAGGAATAAAAAAGATATGATCACGTTAATGTTGCTATACAACAGTCAACCAACAGTCTGAAGGATTTAGTGGAACAAGTTTGTTCCGAGATTACCAACAGCTTGAAAAAACATAATTTTGACTGGAACTCCCATACAGTTCTCAAGTCAAGTCAAGTCAAGTCAACTTTTATTGTCATTTCGACCATAACTGCTGGTACAGTGCATAGTAAAAATGAGACAACATTTTTCAGGGCCAGGGTTTTACATGAAACAGTATAAAAACTAAACTGAACTACGTAATAAAAAAAAACACAGAGAAAGCTATACTAGACTATAGACCTACACTGGACTGCATAAGGTGCACAAAAACAGTACCGGCATTACAGTAAATAATAAATAGGACAGTAGGGCAGGGTGTCAGTCCAGGCTTCGGGTATTGAGGAGTCTGATAGCTTGGAGGAAGAAACTGTTATATAGTCTGGTCGTAAGAGCCCGAATGCCTCGGAGCCTTTTCCCAGATGGCAGGAGGGAGAAGAGATTGTATGACGGGTGCATGGGGTCCTTCATAATGCTGTTTCCTTTGCAGATGCAGCTTGTGGTGTAAATGTCCGTGATGGCGGGAAGAGAGACCCCGATGATCTTCTCAGCTGACCTCACTATCCGCTGCGGGGTCTTGCGATCCGAGATGGTACAATTTCCAAACCAGGCAGTGATGCAGCTGCTCAGGACGCTCTCAATACAACCCCTGTAGAATGTGATGAGGACGGGGCGGTGGGAGATGGACTTTCCTCAGCCTTCGCAAAAAGTAGAGATGCTGCTGGGCTTTCTTTGCTATGGAGCTGGTGTTGAGGGACCAGGTGAGATTCTCTGTCAGGTGAACGCCAAGAAATTCGGTGCTTTTTACGATCTCTATTGAGGAGCCGTCGATGTTCAGTGGGGATTGGTCGCTCTGTGCCCTCCTGAAGTCAACAACCATCCCTTTTGTTTTGTTCACATTCAGAGACAGTTTGTTGGCTCTGCACCAGTCCGTTAGCCGCTGCAACTCCTCTGTAAGCTGACTCGTCATTCTTGCTGATGAGACCCACCACGGTCGTGTCATCAGTAAACTTGATGATATGGTTCGAGCTGTGTCTTGCAGCACAGTCATGAGTCAGCAGAGTGAACAGCAGTGGACTGAGCACACAACCCTGGGGAGCCCCCGTGCTCAGTGTGATGGTGTTGGAGATGCTGCTCCCGATCTGGACTGACTGAGATCTCCCAGTCAGGAAGTCTAGGATCCAGTTGCAGGGGGAGGTGTTCAGGCCCAATAAGCTCAGCTTTCCAATCAGTTTCTGAGGGATGATTGTGTTGAATGCTGAACTAAAGTCTATGAACAGCATCTGAACGTATGTGTCTTTTTTGTCCAGGTGGGTTAGGGCCAGGTGGAGGGTGGTGGCAATGGTGTCATCTGTTGAGCAGTTGGGACAGTACGCACACTGCAGGGGGTCCAGTGAGGGGGGCAGCAGGGTCTTGATATGCCTCATGACAAGCCTCTTGAAACACTTCATGATGATGGATGTAAGTGCAACGGGACGGTAGTCATTTAGGCAGGACACTGAAGAATTCTTCGGCACAGGGACGAAGGTGGCAGCCTTGAAGTACGTTGGAATGGTGGCGCTGCTCAGGGAGATGTTGAAGATGTCAGTGAGAACATCTGCTAGCTGGTCTGCACATCCTCTGAGCACTCTACCAGGGATGCTGTCTGGTCCAGCAGCCTTCTGTGGGTTGACCCTGCACAGAGTTCTTCTCATGTCAGCCAAGGAGAGACACAGCACCTGGTCATTCGCAGGAGGGGTGGACTTACTCGCTGCCACGTCATTTTCCACCTCAAACTGGGCGTAGAAGTTATTCAGTGCATTTGGGAGGGAGGCATCACCTCCCAAGGTTAAAGGACTAGGTAGGATAGAGTTTGTCAAATGTGTGCAGGAAAGCTTTCTTAATCAGTACATAGAAGTTCTGAGAGAGTGTTTGATACTTGATGTGCTGTTAAGGAATGAAACAGGGCAAGTGACAGAAGTTTGTGTAGGTGAACACTTTGCATCCAGTGATCATGATACCATTAGTTTCAAAGTAAATATGCAAAAACATAAGTCTGGTCTGTGGGTTGAGATTCTAAATTGGAGAAAGGCCAATTTTGATGGTATCAGAAAGGATCTAGCAAGTGTGGATTGGGACGGGCTGCTTTCTGTCAAAGATATACTTGAAAAGTGAGAGGCCTTCATAAGTGAGTACAAAGCTTGTATGTGCCTGTCAGAATAAAAGGTAAAGATAATAGGGGCAGAGAACCTTGGATTTCAAGAGATACTGAGGCCCTGGTTAAGAGAAAAAAAAAGAGGTACATAGCTGCTATAGGCAGGAAAGAACAAATGGGGTGTTTATGGAATCTAGGAAATGGAAGATAACAATTATGAAAGAAATCCAGCAGACTAAAAGAAGGCATGAGTTTTTCTTAGCTGACAAGGTGAAAGAGAATCCTAAGGAATTCTACAGATATGTTCAGAGCAAAAAGATTGCAAGGGACAAAATATGTCCTCTGGAAAATCAGAATGGTAATCCATGTGAGGGAGCCAAAAGAGATGGGGGAGATTTTAAATGCATTCTTTGCATCTGTGTTTACTCTGAATCTATAGAATTAAGACAAAACAGCATCAACTTCTTGGAATCTAAACAGATTACAGAGGAGGAAGTATTTAATCACAAACAAGAGAATATCTGTAGATGCTGGAGAAGGTGTTTGCTGTTTTGAAGTGAGTTATGGTGGATAAACCCCAAGGCCTGACAAGGTGTTCCCTCAGACCCTATGGGAGGCAAGTGCAGAAACTGCTGGGTTCCAGCAGAGATACTTAAAACCTTAGCAACAGGCGAGGTACCAGAGGATTAAATGTTGTGCCGTTGTTTAAGAAAGGCTCTAAACATAATCTAGGAAATTGTATGGTGGTGAGTTTGACAACAGCTGTGGAAAAGTTATTGGAAAGTATTCTGTGGGACTGGATATATGAGTATTTGATTGATTAGAGATAGTCACCATGGCCTTGTGCATGATAGCTTGTATCTAACCGATCTTACAGAGCTTTTTTAGGAAGTTACCAGGAAAATTGATGAAGGCAAGGCAGTGGTGGATGTCTTCATGGACTTTAGCAAGGCATTTGACAAGATCCCGCATGGGAGTTTGGTCAAAAAGGTTCAGTGCTTGGCATTCAGGATGAGGTAGTAAATTGGTTTAGACATTAGCTTAATGAGAGAAGACAGGGTGTGGTAGTAGGTTGTCTCTCTGAATGGAACTCATGGAGTGTCACAGGGATTGTTGCTGGGTCTGTTAGTGCTTGTCATCTATAATTAATGATCTGGGACATTTATCAGGAGCGATGTGTACTCAGGCCCTTAATATTATTAATGATCCCACCCATCCATCCAGTATCCTCTTTGACTTTCTACCATCAGGCAGGAGACTCCGATGCATAAAACCAAGAACGGTCAGGATGAGAAACAGTGTGTGCCCCCAGGCCAATTGGCTTCTGATCACCCTGCCGCATCATAATTAAAGTGTCACTGATTAATCTGTTCTGTACCTTACAATATTTAATAATAATGCACTTTAGTTTGATATTTACAAGTGAGTCATATGTACATTTTATCCTTACCTTCATAAGTTATCATGTGTTCTGTGTGTTATGTATAATGCTGTTGCTTACATCCAGGTTCAGAGAAATGGTCTTGTTTCTACATACATTATATGGTTATACACATTATATGCATGTATATAGTTAAATTATGATAAACTTGGCTTGACTTGATAATGTGGTTAACTGGATCAGCAAATTTGTGGATGGCCCCAGGACTGGAGGGTGTAGTGAAAAGCAAGGAAGATTATCATGGTTTGCAGTGGGATTTGGATCAGCTGGAAAAATGACTGAAAATGGCAGATGGAATTTAATGCAGACAAGTGTGACTTGTTGCACTTCAGTAAGACTATGTCTTACACAGTGAGACACAGAGGAGAGTGGTAGAACAGGCAGCTGGGAATGGAGGTACATAATTCATTGAAAGTGGTGTCAAGAGTAGATAGAAAGCTTTTGGCAAATTGACTTTCATAAATTAAAGTAGTGAGTACAGAAGATGGGATGTTATGTTGAAGCTGTATAAAACATTAGTGAGTCCTAATTTGGAGTTTTGTATGTAGTTTTGTCACCTACCTACAGGAAAGGAGTAAGTAAGGTTGAAAGGGTACAGAGAAAATTTGTAAGGGTGTTGCTGGGTCCAGAGAACTTGAGTTATAAGAAAAAGTTGAATAGGTTAGGACTTTATTCCTTGGAATGTAGAAGACTGAGAGTAGATTTGATCGAGGTATGCAAAATAATGAGGGATATAAATAGGGTTAATACAAGCTGATGTTGAAGTTTTACAAGACATTGCTGAAGCTTAATTTGGAGTATTGTGTGCAGTTTTGGTCACCTACCTACAAGAAAGATATAAATTATTTCTCTTTTTTCCATTGAGATTGGGTGGGATCACAACTAGATGTCATGGGTAAAGACCAAAAGGTGAAAAGTTTAAGGAGAACAGAGGGGAATCTTTTTCACTCAGGGGGTCGTGAGAATTGTAACAAACCACGAGAGCAAATAGTGCCTGTGAGCTTGATTTCAATGTTTAAGAGAAGTTTGGACAGGTACGTGAATGGTAGGGGTATGGAGAGTTATGGTCCTGGTGCAGGCCGATTGAAGTAGACAGTTTAAGTGGCTTAGCATAGACCAGATGAGCCAAAATGCCTACTTCTGTGGTGTATTGTTCTAGACTCTATGACTCTAAGTGTTCCCAATAGCATCTACACATTGCTGATGTGTTGAGAAATCTCTTCAACAAGGAGTAGTGTTTGCAAAACATATTGTCAATGACAATGGACCACACTTTGCAGTGGAACAGCTTCAATAATGAAAATGAATTCTTGAAATGAATGGAATAATGTACAACATCTGCAATGTACCATCCAGCTACAAATCGTTTGTACAGAGTCTAAAGAACGTATTGCAAGCAATGTCACCAGTACACACTGCACTAACACAGAAACAAAAGTTCGCTAATTTCCTCCTGGCATATCATAATATGGCATACTCCACAATCAACAATCCACCAGCTAAGCTGTTCCTGAGTCATCCCTTGTATTCTCTGAAAGAGTATGCTTGACAAACAGCTGAGGGCTCCTCAAACAAGGAGGTTTGATGTTTCACTCATGGGTAAGCAGTCCTGGAATGGGGCTGCAAAGCTGATCAAAAATGGGTGTTCAGAAAGGTTAAGGGCAGAACAGGACCACTTTCTTATTGATACTTGAAGACACACACACAACATTTCAAGAACACCTTCTTCTCCATCATCAGATTTCTGAATGGACCATGAACCCACGCATACTACTTCATATTTTACTCTCTTCTTGTGTTTCATAGATTTTTGAAATATGTTTCATCTTGTAACTTAAAGTAATTTTTTTATATAATGCATGGTACTGCTGCTGCAAAACAGCATATTTCATGACATTGGTAATTAATATAATAGGTAGGCCTCCGTTAATCTCAATAGACCATGGATTTGCGCCTTGGAAAGTTTCCAGGGTGTAAGCCTGGACAAGGTTTCCTTTTACGGAAGACTGGCAGTTGCCCAAGTTTGCAATTCTCCCCTCTCCACACCACCTATGTTGTCCAAGCAAAGGGTATTAGGACCCATACAACTTGGCACCGGTGCCATCACAGAGCAATGTGTGGTTAAGTGCCTTGCTTAAGGACACACACACAGCCTCAGCCAAGGCTCGAACTAGCAACCTTCAGATCAATGGACTGACACCTTATCCACTTGGCCACATACCAACCATTAATATAATAACCTTCATTCTAATCCTGATTACCATCACTGGACACAAGTCCAAATGTTCAAAAGTTCAGAAATTCATTTTATTATCAAAGTACGTATGCAGAATACAACTCTGCAAGTTGCCTTATCCAGATAGCCATAAAATACAGAAAGCCATCTAAGTTGTTGAAAGAAAGACATCGATCCTCACCCCACACAAAAAGGAAAAGAAACAAAAACTCACAAACCCCAAACCCCCCTAACTCCTGCCTCACACAAATACTTCCTGATTGCTCACCTAGAGCAACAACAAGAAGAACATCAAACCCCAAAACTCAGCAGACCAATCTGCAAAAAGAAAGAATGGGCGAGACCATGAGAACGTTATAGAATTGAAAGAGGCCAATATGACCTACAGTTAGTTTGAACTACAGTCCAATCCACAAATCTCAGAATTTCAATCACATCTCCAAGAGCGCTGGGAACCATTGATGGCAGCCATTTGAACCAGCGGCCCCTCTGAATGAAGTAACTTGTCCTACTGCTGGTATAAGCCGAATATCCTGAAATTCAATATTTCAACCCTTCAGTTCCTTTTCCCTTACAGATTCTGCTCAACTGATGAACTCTTAGTCATAGAATCATAGAATACCACAACACAGAGAGACCCTTTGGCCCATCTAATTCGCATCAAACTATTAATACGCCTAGTCCCACTGACCTGTACGCGGACCAAAGCCCTCCATACCCCTCCCATCCACGTACCTATCCAAATATCTTTTAAATATTGAAATGGATCCTGCAACCACCACTTCCGCTGGCAGCTCGTTCCACACTCTCACCACCCTCTGAGTGAAGAAGATCGCCCTCATGTTCCCCTTAAACATTTCACCTTTCATTCAGAACTAATCCATCCATAGTTTATTTGTCATTACAGATTCCAGCATCTGAAGCCTCATGTGTCTCTGCTCTCATAGTTTTATCCTCCCTAACACAATTACATCCATCCCGTATTGTGATTATTAGAAGTGCGTGCAATACACCAGCTAAAAGCTGAAACCTTTTTATCCGTGATCTCCCTGATCTCATATTCAATGCTTGTCTACTGAAGGGAATGCTCCTGTGGGGCATGTTAACCAGCTCATATGCCTCCTGCTGAATTTAACAAGTTTATGGATGCAGTCCAAAGCCTCTGAGCAAAGTTAATTTCACAGTATTCCTTTATTATGATTTTCTTTGCCCTGTTTGTACTTTGCAAATGTAAAACTTCACATTTATTTGATTTAACTCTGCCTTCTGGTTTTCCACCCAGGAAGATAAATATCTAGAGAGAAAAAAAAATAGATTACATTGAGAGAAGGAGGAGAAAGGGATAGATTGAAAAACAATCTCATTTAAAATTCAGAAAGCTTTAGAAATTATTTGCCTCCTAGAGCACTGAGACTACACAGGTTCAATGATTCCCTTTAAAACAGAGAACGCAGAAGAGTATAGCATATGAATAGCCCCTTCAGCCCACAATATTGTGCTGAACCAATTCAATTCATAATCAAATGGCCAACTAAACAAATAAATTCTGCTCACACAATGCCCACATCCTTCCATTTCCTGCTCAGTCATATGCTTTTCCAAGGGCCCCTTGAACACCTCTATCATTTTTGCCTCTCCCAAATCCTCAGGCAGTGCATTCCATGCACACTCCACTCTGTGCAAAAAAATCTAACACATCTTTTTCTTTCTTTTTGCCCTACTCATTTAATTTAACTTTATATATATACACACATATACACTTAATAATCTTCCTGTAATTTACAATTTTATTATGTGTTGCAATGTATTGGTGCTGCATAACAACAAATTTCATTTGTTGAAATTAAACTGGATTTTAATTCCTTTGAAATTACCCCATCTCACCTTAAATGAATGCCCCTGGTATTAGATTATTCAACCCTGGGGAAAAGATATTGTCTGTCTAATTTATCTATGTCTCTCGTATTCTTATAAAGGTCTATTAAATTGCCACTCAACCTCTGTTGTTCCAGAGATGAAAACACAAGTTTGCCCAAACTTTCTGAGTATCTAACATTGAACTTCATGCTGGGTCCATGAATTAGTTTTATTGACAGTGTCTTTAGGATAGGAATTATTGAGCCGATGTATCTGCAGCCATACAGTCCATTCATATTCAGCAGAACAATTCATTGATTGCCTGATACCTGTGCACAGGTTGAAACTAAACTACCATGGCAGATGACAGAACAGGCAGGTGTCTAACAACATACAGAATGGTGCTGCATAACTCAAATACATGATATTATGCAGATGCTGGAAATTCAGAGCAACACTCACCAAATGCTAAAGGAACTCTGCAGTTCAGGCATCACATATAAAGGTGAATGAACAACCCACATTTCAGGCTGAGATCCTTCATCAGGACAAGAAAGGAAGGGGGCAGAATAAGAAGATGTGGATGAGAGGAAGGACTACATTAAGTTAATGTCAAAAGGGCAACTTTCTTCCCCCCTCTTAAATGATACGTACTTATACATTTGTTTGATCATTCATTTATTTATTAATTTAATTACTGAGATACTGTACAGAATAAGCCCATCTGGCCTTTCAAATTGCACCACCCAGCAACCCCCTGATTTAATCCAAGCCCAATCATGGGACAATTTACAATGACCAATTAACCTACCTGGTATGGCTTTGGACTGTGGGAGGAAACGAGAGCACTCAGAGGAAACCCATGTGGTCATGGGAAGAGCACAGGCAGTCCAGGAATTGAACCCAGGTCACCCGTACTGTAAAGTGTTGTGCTACCGTGCTGGATTCCTTTTAATTTAGACCAGTGTTTCCCAACTTGGGGTCTACGGCATAAAAAAGTTTATGAACCCTTAGATTAGGCTGTGCTATTTTAATGTAACACAAAATGCTGGAGGAAATCAGCAGGTCAGGCAGCATCTAGGAAAAGAGAATTCAGGTTATGAAAAATTATCATTCTGAATGGAGAGTCAGCTGAACCATTGAGAATTTCTGTTTCCATTTTAAAGTATATTATTCATGAATCAGTACTCTAAGTAACATTAAGCACACTAGGTGAAATGACGATAAACATCCATTCCCATTAGAGCTTTGTTTACCACAAGCATATTTGACAGAATGAACAGGACTTTTGCTTCATCTAAGCGGCAAGGACATGTATCGGTAGAGAGGGAAAGCATTAATCACAATGCACTTGGTAGACCACTGATCATTTAAACAGTATGGGAGAAAATGTGTGTGAGTAATTTAGGAAAATAAGTAACAAAGTCCATCCAATTTCTGGATGGATATTGAACACATGAACACTACCTCACTAGTTTTTTTTTATTTTTGCATTACTTATTTAATTTAATGATTTAATATATAAATACTTACTGTAATTCCTTTCGAGGAGCAGATAGGGAGACAGATTCTGGAAAGGAGTAATAATTGTGGTGGGAGATTTTTATTTCCCAAATATTGATTGGCATCTCCCTAGAGTGAGGGGTTTAGATGGGGTAGAGTTTGTTAGGTGTGTTCAGGAAAGTTTTTTGACACAATATGTAGATAAACCGACAAGAGGAGAGGCTGGACTTCAAGTCAAGTCACTTTTGTTGTAATTTTGACCATAACTGCTGGTACAGTACATAGTAAAAATGAGACAACATTTTTTTCAGGACCATGGTGTTACATGACACAGTACAAAAACTAATCTGAACTACATAAAAAACAACACAGAAAAAAAAACTACACTAGACTACAGACCTACCCAGAACTGCATACAGTTCACAAAACAGTGCAGGCATTACAATAAATAATAAACAAGACAATAGGGCATTAAGATGTCAGTCCAGGCTCTGGGTATTGAGGAGTCTGATACCTTGGGGAAAGAAACTGTTACATATTCTGGTCGTGAGGTTTGCATCATCAGTGAGGTCAGGAGAGATTCCACAGGATTGGAGGTTTTGGGATGCTGTTCTCGTATTCAAGAAAGGGAGTAGGTATAGTGTAAGAATTATAGGCCAGTGCGTCTTACTTCAGAGGTTGGTAAGTTGATGGAGAAGTACCTGAGAGGCAGGAATAGTCAGCATGGCTTTGTCAAAGGCAGGTCAGGCCTTACGAGCCTGATTGAAGTTTTTGAGGATGCGACTAGACACATTGATGAAGGTAGAGTTGTAGATGTAGTGTATATGGATTTTAGCAAGGCATTTGATAAAGTACCCATGCAAGGCTTATTGAGAAAGTAAGGAGGCATGGGATCCAAGGGGACATTGCTTTGTGGATCCAGAACTGGCTTGCCCACAGAAGGCAAAGAGTGGTTGTAGACAGATCATATTCTGCATGGAGGCCAGTGACCAGTGGTGTGTCTCAGGGATCTGTTCTGGGACCCCTACTACTCTTTGTGATTTTTATAAATGACCTGGATGAGGAAGTGGGGGGATGGGTTAGTAAATTTGCTAATGACACAAAGGTTGGGGGTGTTGTGGATAGTGTGGAGGGCTGTCAGTGCAGATGGAGTTCAACCCAAATAAGTGTGAGGTGGTTCATTTTGGTAGATCAAATATGATGGCAGAATATAGTATTAATGGTCGGACTCTTGGTAGTGTGAAGGATCAGAGGGATCTTGGGGTTCAAGTCCATAGGACACTCAAAGCTGCTACACAGGTTGACTCTATGGTTTGGTGGCATTATTACCACATTACTACATTTGTCTGACAACTCGACACATGTATTACAATTCAACTATCAAGCTCCTGAACCAGTGTGGAGAACTTCACTCAGCTCAGCACTGAACTGATTCCAGAATGTACAGTCACGCTTTGAAGGGCTCTACAACTCATCTCTGTATTTATTTACCTATTTATGTATTATTAGTAGTTTTTTTATAATACCACTGTTCATCTTCTTTGGCACATCGGCTGTTCAGTTTTTGCTGGTAGATTTTTTTTGATTTTATTATTTTTTTGTTCCTACAACAATGAATCTCAGGGTAGTATTCAGTGATATATACATACTTTGATAATTAATTTCATTTGAACTTTGACTTTGAACTCTTCATGGTTGTACAGCTCACCCCATTTATATAGTCAAATTCTTCTCCACTTTTCTCTTGGATCAATTTGTCATTGGGAATCTTTCTGAATCTCCTGCCTTTGTTGGATCCTGATGCTTTAGCAATCCAACAAAAATGAGGCATAAGACTTGTTGCTTATGGCCATTTTATTATGTGTTACAAGAGAGAAGAAGAAGAAGAGGAAGAAGAGGAAGAAGAGGAAGAAGAGGAAGAAGAGGAAGAAGAGGAGGAAGAAGAGGAGGAAGAAGAGGAAGAAGAAGAGGAAGAGGAAGAGGAAGAGGAAGAGGAAGAGGAAGAGGAAGAGGAAGAGGAAGAGGAAGAAGAAGAAGAAGAATAGTCCTTAACTCGGCAGTGGAGTTACTGGGGCACCGTCATGACGGTGTTTCCGTAGCAAGCTGTTCTTCTTTTTATGAGGCCGAGTTGCTAGCACGACGCTCAACCCTATTTGGATTTGAGCTCGGGAACCTTTGCTCCGGAGTCCGATACTGATGTTATTGTGCCACCAAGCGAGACAAGAACAGAAGAAAAACCAGTCTAAAAAGTAGTCACGGTCTTCTCATACCAGACTAGAGATGACAGAAATTCCATTGATAACAATTAACCAGTAAAATAGCCTGATTCAAGTTATGTGACACCTGTGAGTCAAACTAAGAAGCTTCAAGTCAAGTCACTTTTTATTGTCATTTTGACCAATACTGCTGGTACAGTACACAGTAAAAACGAGACAACATTTTTCAGGACCATGGTGTTACAGAAAACAGTACAAAAACTACACTGAACTACATAAAACAACACAAAAAACTGCACCAGGCTTACAGACCTACCCAGGACTTCTAGAAAAATACTGAGGCAACTGAAATGTATTTAATGGAATATTCACTGAACAATTACCCACGTATACCTGTATGTGTATTAAGACCATAAGACCATAAGACATAGGAGAAGAATTAGGTCATTCAGCTCATTGACTCTGCTCCACCATTCCATCATGGCTGATCCCAGATCCCACTCAACCCCATACACCTGCCATCTCACCTTATCTTTTGATGCCCTGATTGATCAGGAAATGATCAACTTTCGCCTTAAATATATGCCTAGACTTAGCTTCCACTGCAGTCTGTGGCAGAGCATTCCACAAATTCACTACTCTTTTGCTTAAGAAATTCCTCCTTACCTCTGTTCTGAAGGGTTGCTCCTCAATTTTGAGGCTATGCCCTCTAGTTCCACCATGGGAAACATCCTTTCCACATCCACCTTATTTATTCCTTTCAGCATTCAGTTGGTTTCAATGAGATCCCCCCGCAGTCTTCTAAATTCTGGTGAGTACAGGCCCAAAGCTGCCAAATGCTCCTCATGTTAACCCCTTCATTCCCAGAATCATTATCATGAACCTCCTCTGGACTCTCTCCAATGACCATACAAAACTATAAGCAAGCATAGGAAATTCAAACTACAAGAAAAACTATTCTACATCCCAATCCAACATATTTCCTGGAATTCTATGTTAAAGCTTCTTTGATATCTCATTTTTCAGTCTTTAAGCTGCCAAGGGGTGTAAATGCATTTCCCTATCTATAATCTGAACCACTTCATTTTATATTTTGTACCATATTGTTATGTTCTATAACTCCAAAACATAAAACTAATTTAAAGGAAAAGTTGGAGAGTCTGAAATGTGAATCTAACTTTGTTTTTACTTTAATCGAAGTGCATATTGTTGATTTGGTGATGTGATAACGTCTGCCATTTTTACGTACTTTTACATATAACCTGAATTACGTGGGATATGTGGGGCATCTGGGAAGGGGTAGTACCAGTGTTGAAGGGGCTTGCCAGGGCAGCTCACATGCCATTGGTCTCCTCTAGATGCTCAGCCCTCAACAGCGGCTCCAATTAACTATTTGCATGCAATAACAGCCAGACCCCAGTACACTGCTTCGACAGGCAGGCTAAGCCAAGTTGGGGTAGCTGATGGCCTCCTACCCTGGTGAGATAGGAAAACACCTGTCCTAACATGCCAAGTCAGCTCCGGCGGACTGGGCGGATGAGATCTACAGTGAGATCCAAATGCTCGGAACACACACAAAATGCTGGAGGGACTCAGCAGGCCAGACAGCTTCTCGGAAAAGAGTCGACATTTCAGGCTGAAATCCTTCGTAAGGACTGGAGATAAAAGCTGAGGAGTAGAGTTAAAAAGTGAGGGGAGGGGAGAGAGAAACGCAAGGTGATAGGTGTAACCTGGAGGAGAGGGATGAAGTAAAGAGCTGGGAAGTTGACTGGTGAAAGAGACAGAAGGGAAGAAAGAAAATGCTAGGAAGATGGTCCTGCAATGCTCAGTAGAGAGCAAAGGGCATGACAAAGCACCAAAGACATCCACTGTATCCAAGAAAGACCCCAACTTGTGACACTTGTGTGTACCACTGCACCCAGACTTCTGAGGTCAAGAGAGTGGAACTGCCCCAGTGCAAAGGCTTTTCTGCTTTGCAAATCTCTCCCATACAGGTTTCAGACACAATGGATAACCACCACATAAGCAGCAATGCATCAATTAAACAAATAAGAATGCTTAATCAAACAATATATTTACAATTTTACTCAAATATTCCTGAAATATTTAATACATGTTTCCTTTGCTACAACTGTCTTTCTTCCATCTCTCCTCTCCACTGCAGCTGAACCAAACTCTGAAATATCTTGTGTGAATCAGCACTTACACCTGAGAATACCCTGTCATGGGACTATAAAGCACTGATCTGCAGATCAAACAAAATTCTGTGAGCTGATGCTTCTTAGAAAGATCTAAAGCTTCTGTATTGCGCTTTCAGCTATTCAGACTAAATCTTTCTATTTCAGCTTGGATGGTAAAAATGTGATGCATGTTTGATCTAATTACATTAGTTTATTAAAATTGGGGGAAAAAAAACAATTTTTAGATGCTTCTGTAAGATACTGTGCTGGGGGCATGTTTTTCTTTGTATAACATTTTTAATGGTGGTGTATGACCCTGTATGCTTTAGCTCAATTCAGCGAGTGTCCACTAACACTAGAGATGTGGGTAGTGTCGTGGTTAGCACAATGCTATTACAGAATGGGGAATTCCAGAGTTCGGAGTTCAATTCCAGCACTGTCTGTAAGGAGTCTCTGTACCTCCTCCTCATGGAATGCATGGATTTACCCGGATGTTCCGGCTTCCTCCCACAGTCCGAAGACATGCCAGGTTGGTTAGTTGGTCATTGTAGACTGTCCCGTGATTAGGTGCATGTTAATTGGGCTTGTGGGGTTGCTGGGGTGGCATGGATCGAAATGGAAGAAGGGCCATTGTGATCCATGTTGCATCACAAAAAGGACAAAATAAACAAATAAAGTCTGGACATTTCGCGAAGGGGTCTGTGTACTAACATTGCAATGGTTTTGTAGTCCACTTCCACATTGGAGTAATGCTCTCACTGACTGAGAACATTCTAGTCTGTTCTATATGAGAACTTGAAGGCTCACTCACTTCATTAGAACCATAGATATAGCTGGATTGAGCTGGCATCTTGTACTTCCCCTGATTTAAAATCGACAAGGATTAGCAATGATTACTGATCCTGTTCTCTTTAAAACTGAATCTCTTCAAAGTTCAAAAAGTTCAAAGCAAAGTTATGATCGAAATACATATATGTCGCATTACATAATCCTGAAATTCAGAATCACTATCAGAACCAGGTTTAATATCACTGGCATATTTGTTGTTATATGGCAGCAGTATATTGCAATGTCTAATAATAAAAAAATTGTAAATGACCATAAATATACAGTATAACACACACAAAATGCTGGAAGAATTCAGCAGGCCAGGCAGAATCCATGGAAAAGAGTGAACAGTCGAAGCCTCAGGCCGAGACTCTTCATCAGGACTGAAAAAGAAGATGAGGTCAGAGAAAGAAGGTGAGAGAAGCGAAGGTTGGGGGATCACAGAGGAAGAAATACTGGAGAAGGGGGAATCTGATAGGAGACGGTAGAAAAACATAGAAGAAAGGGAATGGGGGAGGAGCACCAAAGTGAGGTGATGGGCAGGTCAGTAGATAAGGTGAGAGAGGGAAGTGGGAATGAGGAATGGTGAAGGGAGAGCAATTAACAGAAGTTCAAGGAATCTATATTCATGCTCTCAAGTTGAAGGCTACCAAGACAGGATATAAGGTGCCATTCCTCCAACCTGAGTGTGGCCTCATTGCACCAGTAGAGGAGGTCATGGACTCACCTGTTGTAATAGGAATAGGAAGAAGAATTGAAATAAGTGGCCACTAGGTGATCCTGCTTCTTCTGGCAGATGGAACATAGGTGCTTGGTGAAACAGCTTCCCAGTCAATGTTGGATCTCTCTGATATATAGGAGGCCATGTCGGAAGCACTGGATACAGTAGATGACCCCAACAAATTCACAGGTGAAGTGTTGCCACAACTCGAAGGACTGTTTGGGGTCCTGAATAATAGTGAGGGAGGATGCGTAGGAGCAGGTGTGGCACTTGTTACACTTGCGAGGTTAAGTTCCAGGAAGGAGATCAGTGAGTAGGCAATCACGTCAGGAGTGATCCCTGCAGAAAATGGAAAGTGGGGGGGGGGGGAGGGGGCAAGAGAAAAAGAGGGGCTTGATGATAGATGAGGACAAGAGGAACCCTATCCTTGGTGGGGTGGAGGCAGACATGTGCGAAATGGACTAGAAGCGGGTGAGAGTGGTGTTGATGGCGGATGAAGAAAAGCCCTTTTCTTTGAAGGAGGAGGACATCTCTGTCTCTGTGCCTTCTGCTTTGGCAAGGACTCTCCAGACCACAGAGATGATCCCTTCTCCTCTCTTCAACACTCCACTTCTTCCTGGACACCCTGTTCTAGTCTCTGTCTGCTCTGAACCCTTTCATTGCTAACTGCTGTCTTAACATCAACATTCCTCTCTGCAATTCTAATCTCACTCCTTCTAAATGTACTGCTCAGCATTCTCTCCGCACTAATCCTAACCTCACCATCAAACTCACAGATGGGGTCGGGTGTTATAGTAGTCTGGCCGACTGACCTTTACCTTGCTGAGGCCAGGGAAGAACTCTCAGACGTAAACAAGAGAAAATCTGCAGATGCTGGAAATCCAAGCAACACACACAAAATACTACAAGAACTCAGCAGGCTAGGTAGTAGCTATGGAAAAAAGAATAGTCAATGCTTCGGGCCGTGACCCTACATAAGGATGCTTTTAGACACCGCCTCTTACTTAACCCTTGAGCAGGACCCCACTAAGGAGACCAGGCCATTGTCACCTGCACCATCACTGACCTTATTAACCCTGAGAATCTCCCATCCCTTGCCACTAACTTCATCGTTCCTTTACCCTGCCCCTCATGTTTCTACTTCCCACCCAAAATCCACAAATCTCTAGGTAGACCTGTTGTTTCTGCTTGTTCCTGCCCCAGCAAACTTGTAGCTGCAAACTTCAACTCTGTTTTATCCTGCCTGGTTCAGTCATGTCCTGCCTACATCCGAGACACTTCACACACTCTGGGTCTTTTCAATGACTTTAAGATTCCTGACCCCAATTGTCTCATTTTCACAATAGATGTCCAGTCTCTCTACATCAATCCCCATCAGGATGGCCTTAAAGCTCTCCACTTCTTTCTAGACAACTGACCCAACCTGCTCCCCTTCACCATCATTCTTCTCTGTCTGGCGGAACTGGGTCTCACTCTCAATAATTTCTCCTTTGGCTTCTCCCACTTCCTTCAAACCAAAGGTGTAGTCATGGCTGCATGGAACAGTCCATGTTCCAAGCCTACACTGGTATCACTCCCAACTTTCTCTACACTGCTTCCTGCACCCATGTTGAGATCATCAACTTCATCAACTTTACCTCCAACTTCCACCCTGCCCTCAAATTTACCTGGTCCATTTCTGACACCTCCCTCCCCTTTCTCAAACTCTCTGTCTCTGTCTCTGGAGATACCTTTTATAAAGATATGGACTTCCATAGCTACCTGGACTATATCACTTCCCACCCTGTCACTTATAAAAAATTTCAACTCCTTCTCTCAATTCTTCTGACTCCACCAAATTTGCTCTCAGGATGAGGCTTTTCATTCCAGAACAATTAAGATGTCCTCCTTCTTCAAAGAAAGTGGCTTTCTTTCTTCCTCCATTAATGCTACTCTCACCAGCATCTGTTCCTTTTGAAATGTCTGCCCTCACCCCATTCTCACGCCACTATATGAGGGATAGGGTTCCTCTTTTCCTCACCTACCACCCCACACGTAATTCTGCATAGCATCCGCCATCTTTGATGGGATCCTACCACCAAGCACACCATTCCCTCTCCCCGCCCCCCCGACTTCTGCTTTCCACCAGTATCGCTTCCTACACAACTCCCTTTTTCATTCAGCCTTCCTTACTGATCTCCCTCCCAGCACTTATCTTTTCAATTTCACCTATCTCCTACCACATTATACTTCTTTCTCCTCCTCCATCTGCCCTGCATCCCCCCCCCAACTTCTTTCTCTGAATTCTCATCTTTTTTCCCAGTCCTGATGAACGATCTCAGCCAAAACGATCTTTTCCATAGATGCTGCACGACCTGCTGATTTCCTCCTGCATTTTATATGTATTACCATGTCCAGTTCTAATCACCTCATTAAAGCAAGCAGGTGGAAGCTTTTGAGAGAATGCAGATGAAATCCACCAGGATTTCACTGGCTGAATTAGAGAGCATGTCTTCTGAGGATAGGCTGGGTGAGCTGGGACTTTTCTTTTTGGAGCAAAGGAGATTTGTGATGTTATTGGGTTCACTGTCTGCAAAGCCCTGAAGGAAAAAAATATATCCTACCTGAGATAAATATCTATGAATACCCTCACTATAGGAATATTATACTGTATCCACCTACTGTTCAATGAATAGCTTACTCCCCTGTCTTTGGCAAAGTCTTTGCTGCCAATCCGGACTGCTTGACTGTTAAGTTCCCACTCCCTACTAAGAGAGGTGTACTTCCAGCTAAGTAGGTTAAGCAGTTTATTTGATTTTTAGTCACACCTGTTCAAATTTTGATGTATAGTTTATAACACTCATTTAACGCTCACAGAGAATTTCTGATTTAAAAAGATTTCCAAATTACAAATAAAATTGCAAAATACTAGATTTCCAAATACAGGTCCAATTCCTCTCAACCAGAATATACCAATGAGTTGCAGATAAATGAGTTGCCTGTCACAGAAACAGAAGGTTGAGAAATGAATTCTTCTTTCAGTATCCCCATCCTTCTATCATTCTCCTTGTAAAAAATGTTGGTTATGACTTTTAGTTTTACCAAGAACAAAATGGCTGGAGTTGCTTATCAATTTAGTGTAAGATTGTTTTCTTAGGTGCAACCAAAATCAAACCTACAAAAGATAGTGAAAGTTGGTGAAAGTAGTGAAAAAATGTCAGAGTTTACAAAAAGGTATCTACAAGAAAACATAATAATAGCTCAGTACTTACTCTTGTCCAGCATGAACTGGCACTGCAAAGCTGTGCCTCCAACTTCACATGGATTGCTGCTTTGAATTTACATTAAAAGTTGGAGATTGGCTCTTATAAGACCATAAGATATAGGAGAAGAATTAGGCCATTTGGCCGATCAAGTCTGTTCCAGCATTTCATCATGGCTGATCCAGTTTTCCTCTCAGCCCCAACCTCCTGCCTTCTCCTCATATCCCTTCGTGTCCTGACCTATCAAGAATCTATCAACCTCTGTCTTAAATATACATAAAGACTTGGCCTCTACAGCTGTCTGTGGCAAATAATTCCACAGATTTACCACTCTTTGGCTGAAGAAATCCCTCCTCATCTTCATTTTAAAAGGACACCCCTCTGTTCTGAGGTTGTGTCCTCTGGTCTTAGACTCTTCCACCATGGGAAATACCCTCTCCACATCCACTCTATCAAGGCAACAAAAACCTGGACAAAGAATATTTATAAGATGTTTAACCTTATCACCAACACCAGTGATCCTTTGGAAAGTTCATGACACTGTCCTAGAAAGCCAAGCTTAGCAATAGCCTTAAGGGCCATGAAAATTAAAGGTCCATCATAGGGTGAAAAGAGACTTGATAGAGATGTACGAGATGGAATGTGGCATGTAGACTAGACAGCCAGAGACTTTTTTCCAGGTGGCAATGATTAATATGAAAGGGCATAATTTTAAAGTGATTGGAGTAAAGTATAGGGGGATGGGTTCCTAAACATGTGTGGTAGTCAGGATAAGCTTCCATTACCCATTAAAAGTTGCCCACACAGAATGCTAAAGGAACTCAGCAGGCCAGGTAGCATCTATGGATAAAAGTACAGTCAACGTTTTGGGCCGAGACCACTCATTAGTGGTAGGGTTAGGATTAGTTGGTATCCGTCTCAAATAGACTCTGACATCCAAGCTCCTGGCCTTCTCTTGTGGCTTAGCTACTAAAGCTGGCAGAACCGTTTCGACTGGCAGAAGAAGTAGCAGAGATGGGTTGCTGGCACCTTAACACCAGTCATTTTGGGCAGAGGGGGCTCGTCAGCCATCCTTGGCAGCTAATCTAGCAGCAGGAAAACTCTGATCTCAAATTTCCTCTGCCTTGCATTTATACCCACTCATGGGGAAGGCTTTGGGAATAAATCCAAAGGAAATAGCAGAAGCTGGAATCTGTAAGGCAGTCCCATGTTAAGTTCAATGCTGACTGGCAACCCCCGGTCCTGCCTTTCTTTTAGATTCATCAGCTGTGTGGAGAGGGGAGCCTGCTACATGGGCAATAACTTGCTCTACATATCATACTGCATTGGTCTGGATATCATTGAGACAGCTGAGACGCAACATCCATGCACAATCCTGACCAGCGAGAGGCCTCAGAGGGGGATATCAGAGGTTGAGATTTTGATGAAAATTTGAAGACCACTTTACTCTGCTTACCACTTCCAAATTTACCCTAAAGTATATTTCAATTTTGAATCCAGGTAGAAGCACACAAAGCAGACTTTCATCTTCAGTCTGCATAAACAAATATAAAGTAGCAACAACCCACACAAAATGCTGGTGGAACACAGCAGGCCAGGCAGCATCTATAGGGAGAAGCGCTGTTGATGTTTCGGGCTGAGACCCTTCTCGACAGTGCTTCTCCCTATAGATGCTGCCTGGCCTGCTGTGTTCCACCAGCATTTTGAGTGTGTTGTTGTTTGAATTTCCAGCATCTGCAGATTTCCTCGTGTTTGCTCTCGAACTATAAAGTAGATTTGGTTCCATTATTAATCACATTTCTTTGTGGTGGATCTGTTAATGTATGCTGGAAAAAGCAGAGTTCAATGAAAACAAAAAGTCTAATTCTAATCAGTGGCTAATGTCAATTCCAAGTGACAATTCTCTGAAAAGGTAGTCTGCATGACATTGCTTCAAGATTTGGTAGAAGCTATTTTTAATGTAAGCAGTTTATTACCCAAGTAATAACTCAAGAAAAATATATTTAGATTTTGACCTATTGAAAATTGCTGCAATAATTTATTCCAGTAATTTCTTTTTATTTCCAATACCATGTTTAGGTGATATTGCAGAATCTGAAAAACAGTTTCAGTGTTATTTTGATCTGATACTGCAATTGATCGACATTATTTTTTAGCTCATTTTGTTTTATTAAAAACATTTTTACCAAGTGCTTTGCCATTAAACTAAAGCATTCTGCATGATTTGAAATACTCATTTGAGAGATTATTCAATGAGCAAATGACAATTACCAATAATGCTTTAATTATTAATTCTGCTGCCTGAAAACGTATTACCATAAAATTTCTTTTGATTATATTTATAAGTCTTGTGAAATGATGGCAACATAAGACCTTAAGACATAGAAGCAGAATTAGGCTATTTGGCCCATCAAATGATCTACCATTTCATCATTTTCACACTCAGCTCCAATCTCATGCCTTCTCCTCGTATCCCTTCATGCCCTGATTAATCAAGAATCTATCAACCACAGCTTTAAATATACCCAATGATTGGCCTCCACAGCCACCTGTAGCAATCAATTCCACAGATTCACCACATTCTGGCTAGAGAAATTCCTCCTCATCTCTGTTCTAAAAGGATGCACCTCTTTGCTGAAGCTGTGTTCTCTGGACTTAGACGCACCCACCATAGGGTGGTCTAATCCTCTCCACATCCACTCTATTGAGGCTTTTCAATACTCCATAGATTTCAATGAGGTCACCCCTCATTCTTCTGAATTCCACAGCCATCAAATGCTCTTCATATGACAAGCTTCTCAAGCCTGGAATCATTTTTGGGAACCTCCTTTGAACCCTCTCCAATGTCACTAGATTGACTCTTGGGATGGCAGGACTTTCATATGAAGAAAGACTGGATCGACTAGGCTTATACTCACTGGAATTTAGAAGATTGAGGGGGGATCTTATTGAAACATATAAAATTCTAAAGGGATTGGACAGGCTAGATGCAGGAAGTTTGTTTCCGATGTTGGGGAAGTCCAGAACGAGGGGTCAGAGTTTAAGGATAAAGGGGAAGCCTTTTAGGACCAAGATGCGGAAAAACTTCTTCACACAGAGAGTGGTGAATCTGTGGAATTCTTTGCCACAGGAAACAGTTGAGGCCGGTTCATTGGCTATATTTAAGAGGAAGTTAGATATGGCCCTTGTGGCTAAAGGGATCGGGGGTATGGAGGGAAAGCAGGTACAGGGTTCTGAGTTGGATGATCAGCCAGGATCATTCTGAATGGCGGTGCAGGCTCAAAGGGCCGAAGGGCCTTCTCCTGCACCTATTTTCTATGTTTCTATGTTTCTATGTCATCACATCCGTTTTAGATAAAGAGCCCAAAACTCTTCACAACACTCCAAGTGAGGCCTCACCAGTGCTTTATGAAACCTCAACATCACATCCATGCTTTTATATTCTAGTCCTCTTCAAATGAATGTTAACATCACATTTAGCTTTCTTGCCACTGAATCAACCTGCAAATTGACCTTTAGGAAATCCTGCATGAGGTCTCTCAAGACCCTTTGCACCTCAGATTTTTGTATTGTCTGTCCATTTAGAGAATAGTCTACTCTGTTATATCTTCTGCCAAATGCATGACCATAGACTTACTGACACTTCTTTCCAATATTTTTATTAGTTTGTACGTAGACAAATACAGTGTACAAGCAAGCGTATATAAAAGGTTAAAAAAGATAAAAGAACTACAAATTACATTATATCTGTACATAATGACAATCTCATTACCCCGTATTCATATAAGTTAATCAATAGTTATATTGAAACATAATAATTTATTACAAAAAAAAGAATCTAACCCCTACCAAGGCTGAAGCTGTTCATTAAGGAGAAAAGAAGGTACAATAGCTCATATAATAAAAATTAACAATAGCCAACATCTGAGTTTAAACAATGAATTGAAGGTTTTGAAAATAATTCAGAAAAGGTCCCCAGAATGTTTGAAAGTCTTGATGAGATTCAGAAATTGAACAACGAATCTTCTCTAAATCTAAACATGACATAATGTCGCATAACCATTGAGCATGAGTAGGAGGAAGAACATCTTTCCACTTAAACAAATCATCCTCCTAGCTACAAGAGAGCTAAAGGCCAAAATGTTTAAATCAGATGTCGTCAGCTTAATATCTTGTCCTGCAACAATACCGAATAGGGCCATCAGAGAGTTAGGCTTAAAATTGACTTTAAAAAGTAATGAAAATGTTTGAAAAACTTCCTTCCAATATTTTTCAAGATTCAGACAAGTCCAAAACATATGAATTAATGAAGCTTCTTCATTATTAAATCTGTCACAGTAGGGAGATACATCTGAATAAAAACAAGATAGCTTATCCTTAGTAATATGAGCTGTATGTACCACCTTAAATTGTATGAGGGAATGATGAGCACATGGCGATGAAGTATTAACCAGTTTAAAAAATTCATTCCAAGTTTCCTCAGATATTGATGTCTGTAAATCTTGTTCCCAGAGATTCTTAATTTTGTCTAAAGGAACATTCTTCATCTCCAGTAACATACCATAAATATTAGATATTGAACCATTATGAAAAGGTGTCAAACTAAAAATTACATCTAGTAAGCTCTTATCTGAGCTTATAGGGAATGTATGTAATTGAGATCTTAAAAAGTCTCTGATTTGTAAATATCTAAAAAAATTAGTTCTGGGTAAGCTATATTTAGCTGACAATTGCTCAAATGAAGAAAGGTTTCCTCCAACAAACAGATCCTAAAAACTTTTAATACCTTACCTGTTCCATTCCTTAAAAACTAAATCAGTCAAGGAGGGGTTAAAAAATATTAGAATAAATGGGACTTGTAAGGGAAAATCTCAATAAACCAAAGTGTTTTCTAAATTGTATCCTGATCCTCAGAGTATGTTTAGCTATTAAATTATCAGTTAGTTTACTTACAGATAAAGGAAGTGAGGATCCAAGAAGAGTAATAATAGAAATTTTCTTAGCAGAGTTAGCTTCTAAAGAAACCCATATAACGGACAATTTACATGATTAATATAGTAAAGCCAAAACATAAGATATTGTATATTAACTGCCTAGTAATAAAACCTAAAATTAGGTAAGGCTAAACCTCCAGACTTATTAGATTTTTGAAGATGAACTTTATTTAAATGAGGGCATTTATTTTTCCATATATAAGAGGATAAAATAGAATCAAGAGAGCCAAAAAAAGGATTTAGGAATAAGAATGGGTAAAGCCTGAAAAAGGTATATAAATTAGGTAGAAAATTCATTTTAATCGAATTATTTCGTCCAATCAATGATATTGAAAGAGGTGACCAATTTACTGATATCCTTCTTACACTATTCAATAAAGAAAGTTTTTTTCAAACAGGTGTTTGTAATTCTTACTGACTGTTACACCCAAATAAGTAAATTGATTGCTTACAACTTTAAAAGGGAGATTAGTATTAATTCATACCAAATTATTTAAAGGAAATAACTCACTCTTACCTAGGTTCAATTTATATCCTGAAAACTGGCTAAAACGGGAGAGTAAAGAAAGTACGCAAGGTAACCAGGTCTCTATATTAGAGATAAACGGCAATGATTAGAGATCATCAGTGTAAAGTGAAATTTTGTGAGTAATACCTCTCCTTAAAATACCACAGATATAATTAGATTCTCAAAAAGCAATGGCAAGAGGTTCTAAAGCTAGATCAAAGAGCAAAGGGCTCAACGGACAGCTTTGTCTAGTTCCATGATGAAGTTTAAATGGTTTGGAATTTTGAAAATTAGTAACAACCTGAGCAGAAAAAGATAGATTAAAGTAATTTAATCCATTGAATAAAATCTGGGCCAATAAAATTTTTGTAAGGTTTTAAATAAATAATTCCATTCAATCTGATCAAAGGCCTTCTTAGCATCTAAGGATATCATACATTCCGATATCTCCTGGGAGGGAGAGTAAATAACATTTAATATACAGCATATATTAAAATAGGAATGTTAGTTTTTAGTAAATCCAGTTTTAATTTCAACACATCTTTTATATAAAATAGGATCTGGAGTTATAGCATATTTTTGATCTAATTGCTTCAATTGATTGGGTAATTCAATTCTTTCTTTATTAGCTTTATTCTTAACATACGCAGTATAAGAAATAACTTGTCCTCTAATATAGGCCTTGAAAGTATCCCATACAATAAGATTTGAAGTCTCTTCCTTTTCATTCTCTTCAAAAAACAAAATAATATGCCTCTCTAGAAATTTTAAAAATTCCTTATCAGATAACAAGGTTGTATTAAAATGCCAAAATCTGTTTGAGGAAGACCAGGGAGATTCAAAGATAGAAATACAGGAGCATGATCTGAAACAGCAACCTCTTTAGATTCACAGGAACAAACTGATGAAATCAGTTGACTATCAATAAAAAATAATCAACCCTGGAATATGTATGATGAATATGGGAAAAAAATTAGCACCCCTATCTAAAGGATGTAAGAAACGCCAAATATCAACAATACCACATTTCATTAAAAAAGATTGAATAAACAAAGCTGATTTATTAAGGGATGTTGGTTTAGAAGATGATTGGTCTAAAATTGGGTCTAGCCAGCAGTTAAAATCTCTTCCCATCGCCAAAGAATAAAGAGTCAGATCTGGTAAAAAAATGAAAAAAATGCTCAAAGAATCCTGGATCATCTACATTTGGGGCATACATTTTGGCAAATACTATTAATTTATTATCTAGTTTTTCTGAAACTATAACAAAATATCCATTAGTATCAGAGACTACTTTATGTTGGACAAAGGAAAGTGTATTATCTATAAGAATCGAAACTCCTCCGGATTTGGCCTGAAAAGACAAATGAAAACAAAGTCCATTCCAAGGGCTTAAAAAACGTAGGTGATCACAGACAGACAGACATACTTTATTGATCCCGAGGGAAATTGGGTTTCATTACAGCCACACCAGCCAAGAATAGTGAAGAAATATAGCAATATAAAACCAAAAATAATTAAATAAAAATAAGTTAATCATGCCAAGTGGAAATAAGTCCAGGACCAGCCTATTGGCTCAGGGTGTCTGATACTCTGAGGGAGGAGTTGTAAAGTTTGATGGCCACAGGTAGGAATGACTTCCTATGACAATCAGTGTTACATCTTGGTGCAACGAGTCCCTGGCTGAATGTACTCCTGTGCCTAACCAGTACATTTAAGGAGTGGATGGGAGTCATTGTCCAAGATGGCATGCAACTTGGACAGCATCCTCTTTTCAGACAACTCCATCAGAGAGTCCAGTTCCACATCCACAACATCACTGGCCTTACAAATGAGTTTGTTGATTCTGTTGGTGTCTGCTACACTCAGCCTGTTGCCCCAGCACACAACAGCAAACATGATAGCACTGGCCACCACAGCCTCGTAGAACATTTGCGTATGTGAGTGTTATGTACCCGTGGGTATCTTGTACTTGTCATATGACAGTTGTGTTGAAGCTATACTGGACCTAAGGTAGTGGTCTTGTGATGGTAGAGTGATGTCATTTTCCCGCCAGTAGAGATCATGTGACAGGTTTTTTTTTACAGGGTATAAAAGGAGGACCCCTCCCTGTGAGGAGGGGCAGTTTGTGGCTGGATTTGCCATTTTGACTCCATGCCACTGCGTGGTCCAATATTATGATGCAGTTTGGTTGAAAGGTGGAATTTTATTTAATGCCTAAAGTTTAAAAGGTCATTGCCGGCAGTTTCTTTATAATACTGCCAGTTAAAAATCAGTGGAGAGTGAAGATCGGATTTCGAGAGCTAAAGGATCGAGGAAAGTCGATTTCGACGGTGAAATAGGTTCGACCTTGTTTGATCCTCATTCAGAAGGAATTTTTTGGCGGTCCCTATGGTAACCCCTGCAAATGGTAGCAGAAAGGGTTTGGGCACAGTTTTGTAAAGGAAAGGTCAGTGCCATTAAGTCGTTTCATTTTCATCTTCGTAAATTCTCAAGGGAAAAGTATAGTTCGACTGGGAACTGCAACAACACGACATGAAAGAGAATTTAAATCGTCTAAAAAGTCTCTCCTTTAATGGACTGTAAGCATTTTGAACTTTTGCAGTACTACTTAGAAGAACTGTTTTAGCAACATCGCTTTAAGAACTGTTTTCGCTTTATTCCTTTAAGAACTGTTTAAGCTGCCGCACTGCAGCTGATTTCCGGTTATGTTAGTGGTTTGTTTACTTTTGAGGGGTTTGTTTCTCGTGTTTAATAAATGTTTTATTTGTTATTCAAAAAAACCCTGCCTCACTTATATATTTAATGTTGCTGAATCTGTAACATGAGTTTCTTTTAAAAAATAATAGGGACCTTACATTTCCTAATATAAGCAAAAATCTTATTACGTTTGACAGGGTGATTTAACCCTTTCATGTTAAAACTGAGTAAATTAATAGTTTGGTCCATTTTTAGGATGGAAGGGTTAAAATGTAAGTTAAAACTAATCCATAAAGGTTGAGAAATGGTAACCAAGCAACAAGTTGGCTAAAAAAAATTTGAAAACAGCTTCTGGGGAAAAAACCCATATCCCTCACCCACCCAGCAAAGAAAGAAAACCGACCAATACAAAACTAGCATTTACAACTACGGACAAATGCCCCCCAAAAAAACCTGGTGATCACTCCAATTAGTTTCAAGGTAGTTTATATTCCAAACTAGACTAAACAATATCCAAACAAGAAATTCAAATCTCGTATTAAAAAATACAAAAGGAAATTAGTTACGAAGGTTTACCCAAAGTAAAAGATACCATTATTCAAACAGAAAGACATTAAGCATTTAATCTTATACCTTCATGAAAAAACAGGTTAAACAGTTAGCTTTCAAATTTAAAAAAATCTTTATGCTTCAGCATTCGAACAAAACTATTTGAAGGGTCCATCTTTAATGAGATTCTCAGTCAAAATGGGTCACCAAGGGACGGTTTAAAACCCTGGTTAAAAAAAAATTCCATCAAAGCTTGTTTAAACTTAGCACGTTCCTACATAACCTCAAGTGAACAGACTTCGGGAATCTTGATATCCCACCTATAATGAATCATGCCCCTTTGACAGGATTTGCAAATTAGAAGTTTCTCATTTAATCTTGTGTCTTCACGTAAGGACAAACTAAACAGCTAGCCTTTGGATTTTAAAAAACCTTTGTGCTTCAGCAGTGAATGAATCCATTCGAAAGAACCAGTTTAAGTGTGATTCTGAGATGAGCTGGATAGCGAAGGGAGGGTTTAAAACCGTTGTTAAAAAACTCGGACATGAATTCTTTGAATTTAGCGTGTTCCTGCATAACCTCAGGCGAGCAATCTTCAACAATTCTAATCTTGCCACCATGATAATCAATCATACCTCTTGGAAGAGATTTGCGCATTAACAGTTCTTTTGTTTTAAATTCATAAAAACAAATTATTACTGATCTTGGTCTATCTTTCTTAGGAGGTCTGAACACGGGAGACCAGTGAGCTCGATCAATCATAGGCAAAGATGCCAAAATTTTTGGAAATAATTCTTGCAGAAAGCTTGCAAAGAATTCCATAGGATGATTACCTTTGATTAATTCTTTGAGACCCAGAACCCGTAGGTTGTGCCTTCTACTTCTATTTTCTATTTTGATAATCTTCTGTCTTAACTTTTCATTGGACTTCGATTGCTTTTCACAAAGCTTTTGCAATTCATCCACCTCCGTTTCCAGAGACGACAACATTGCTTCATTATTTTTTTGCTGAATAGAATCCAATTTACCATCTATTAGTTTAAATTCAGAGCTGAATTGTTGAAACTTCTCAGAGGCTTCTCATGTATGAGTTTGCAGCAAATCCATAATAGAATCCAAAGAAGCAGGGGGATCATCCCTTTTAGTACCTCTGCCACCCCTTGATGAAGCCATAATGACAAAATAACTCACTTAAAAAGGAAGTTTCAAGACAGGTTGGAAATAGTAAGATAATTAGAGTTGGAGCAATGGGAGATTGCTGCTACTCCATCAGCCACCACCAGGAAATCTGACACTTCTTTGCCCATTATCCGAACCTGTCTAAATCCTTCCATAGCCTCTCTACTTCTTCAAAACTTCGGTGGAATCTGAGGATATTTAGCTATCTGATAATCAACATAACATCAGTGAAAGGCTTTTGTGGAAATTTATCAAAGATTAGGGTGACACTAAACTGATATATATTCTGTATTCCACATTATTCGATTTGTTAGAATCAGCCGAGAAAAATGTCATGTCCTGTTTCAGTGCACTATTTACAAATAACATATATTTTATATATGTAAAAGCATTACAAAGAAAATGTTTTTGAACAGTTATAATTGTTGCTGATGTTTAAGATGCATTTTCATCAAAGCTTTATAGAAGCATGAGATGATATGTCACATAATGAGAAGTTTGAGTATATTGTCAAAGTCACATTTTTTCAAGGATCGATCTAATTAGTGTCCCACTGCACTATTTCCCCATACCTTTGTAATTCTTTTCCCCTCAATGTATCCAATAACATGTTAAATAGTACAAATCAATTTGGATTTAAGTTTACGTGTTCTAAATGCTTATATGATGTTTTTTTTGTTCATCGAGTCAGAGAATCCAAACTGTCATGCCAAACTGATCTTCTGCCTTTTCCCATCTACCTGTACCCAGACCATTGCCCTTCCACCTACCTATCCAAACTTCTCATAGCTGTTATATTTTGATCTGATGTACCATTTCTGCTCCTTCTACCCTCCAAGTGAAGAAGTTCCCCTTCAGATTCCTGTTGAACCTTTCATCTTACACCCTAAACCTATGACCTTGCTATAGTCACAAAATGCTGGTGGAACACAGCAGGCCAGGCAGCATCTATAAGGAGAAGCACTGTGGACATTTTGGGCCTGTCCTGACAAAGGGTCTCGGCCTGAAACATCGACAGTGCTTCTCCTTATAGATGCAGCCTGGCCTGTCGTGTTCCACCAGCATTTTGTGTGTGTTGCTTGAATTTCCAGCATCTGCAGATTTTCTCGTGTTTGACCTTGCTATAGTCTCACTCAACCTCAATGGAAGAAGCCTACATGTATTCACCCATCTATACCCCACATATCTTTTAAAAGAATACCTCTGTCAAATCTTCCCTCATTCTGTACGGTCCAAGGGATAAAGTTGAAATTATTCAGCCCTTCCCTATAACTCAGGCCCACAAGTCCCAGCACCATCCTTGTAAATTTTCCCTACACTCTTTCAAACTTATTATAATCTATTCTGTAGGTAGGTGACCAAAACAGTTTGACCTCACATCATACTATACAATTTCAAAATAACATCCCAACTCCTGTACCCAATACTTTGTGTTATGAAGTAAAACCTTTCTTTATAACCTTATCTACCTGTAATGCCACTTTCCAGGAATTATGGATCTGTATTCCTAAGTCCCTCTGCTCTACCAACTTGCTGGTGCCCTACCATCACTATGCAAGTCCTACCCTGATTTGTCCTCCCAAAGTGCAACACTTCAAATTTATCTGCATTAAATTCCCATCTGCAATTTTTCAACCTATTTTTCCAGCTAGCCCAGATCTCATTGCCAGCTTTGATAGCCTTCTTCATTGACCACTACACCCTAATCTTGGTGTTATATGCACACAATACGACACATCTGCAAGACAACCAAGAGCAAGTCTGCAGATAGTGGAAGTCAAAGTAATACATACAAAATGCTGGAGGAGCTCAGCTGGCCAGGCAGCAGCTATGGAAACGAGTAAATATTCAATGTTTAGGGCCATAACTTTCCATCAGGACAGATCTGATGAAGGGTCTCAGCCCGAAATGTCAACTGTTTACTCTTTTCAATAGATGCTGCCTTGCCTGCTGAGCTCCTCTAGCATTTTGTGTGTGTTACTACACATTCGGCCTCACCATCATTTTAATCAATCTTAAGATAGCATCCCAATTCCCAATGCTTACCCTGTTCTTTTTGCTAGACTGACCCCGTGGTTAATGACCTTCAGCAATTAGGAACAGTTTCACTTTACATACACTATCCAAACCCTTCTTTTCTTTCAGCAGCTTTGTTCAACCTCCCTTTCACTTTCTTTTCTCTGTAGAAAATAAACCCAGTTTTTCCAGCCTAGCTCAACTTTAATCACTCAACTCTGGAAGATTCTGGAACATCTACCTATCATAGCCGCCAAGACTTTCTGATCCTTTCTGATCAACGTAAACAGATTCATAGACATAAACGTAGACCATCACAGCAGAATATATGCCCTTTGGCCCATAGTGTTGTGCTGATTGTTAAACCTACTCTAAGATCAATCTAATCCTTTTCCTCCCACATAGCCCTGCATTTTTTTATAACCCACTTGCTGCACCCAGTGACCCTGTGATCTCTGTCTCAGAGGCCGACATTAGGCTGCCTTTAAACAGGATGAACTCTTGCAAGGTGAAAGGCCCCAACAGAGCACCTGGTAAGGCTCTGAAAACTTGTGCCAACCAATTGGCGGGAGTATTTAAGGCCATTTTCAACCTCTTACTGCTACTACAGGCGTAAGTTCCTACTTGCTTCAGAAAGGCAACAATTAGAGCAGTGCCTAAGAAGAATAATGTAATCTACCTTCATGATTATTACCCGGTAGCACTCACATCGACAGTGATGAAATGATTTGAGAGGTTGGTCATGACTAGCCTGAACTCTTGTCTCAGCAAGGACCTGGACCCTTTGCAATTTGCCTATCATAGCAAAAGGTCAACAGCAGACACAATCTCAATGGCTCTTCACACAGCCTTAGACCACCTGCACAATACAAATCTATGCCAGGATGCTGTTCATTGACTATAGCTCAGCATTTAACACCATTATTCCCACAATCCTGATTGAGTAGTTACAGAACCTGGACCTCTGTACCACCCTCTGCAATTGGAACCTAAACAGGAGACCACAATCTGTGCAGATTGGCGATATCTCCTCCTCACTGACAATCACAACTGGTGTACCTCAGAGGTGTGTGCTTAGCCCATTGCTCTCTGTACACCCATGACTGTGTGGCTACGCATAGCTCAAATACCATCTATAAATTTGCTGATGATACAACCATTGTTGGTAGAACTTCATATGGAGATGAGAGGGTGTACAGGAGCGAGATATACCGACTAGTGGAGTGGTGTCACAGCAATAACCTGGCATTCAACGTCAAGACGAAAGAGCTGATTGTGGACTTCAGGAAGGGTAAGACAAGGGAACGCAAACCAATCCTCATAGAAGGATCAGAAGTGGAGAGAGCGAGCAGTTTCAAGTTCCTGGGTGTCAAGATCTCTGAGAACCTAACCTGGTCCCAACATATTGATGCAGCTATAGAGAAGGCAAGACAGTGAAAATACTTCATTAAGAATTTGAAGAGATTTGGTATGTCAACAAAAACACTCAAAAACATCTATAGATGTACCGTGGAGAGCAATCTGAACCTTCTCTAAAGCTTCCATATCCTGCTGATAATGAGCACAATATTCCAAGTGTGGTCTAACCAGAATTTGTAGAGCTGCAAGAAACAATATTTCAGCTCATGCCTTACTAATGTTTGACATAAATGTAGGATTATTTCCTGGATTTGTATATCTGTGCCTTATTGAGATTTGTTACATTCTCATGAGCTTTTGTAACTGTTTTATTGATCTATCCTATTACCATAAGTATTTGCGTATAAGCAGAGCAAGATCTTTCTTCTTTTGCATTCCTTTTCTAAACCTCCCTTGAGGATTATAAAGAAGTTGGAAAAGAACTCAAGAAGGGTATAAGGAAAGCCAGGAGATGCCAAGAAAAGACCTTGGCAAGTAGGATTAAAAAGAGTCTCAAGGTATCCTATAAATACATCAAAAACAAGAAAATAACAAGGAAAAGGGTGGGACCACTCAAAGATTAAGGACAGAACATTTGCTTGGATGCGAAAAACGTGAGTTAGTCCTTTACTGAGTGCTTTACATCAGAATGTATCAAGGAAAAGAATGTGGAGGATAGGGAGATCAGTGCTGAGAGTATTAATATGCTAGTGCATTTTGAAATAAAGGAGGAGGTAGTATTAAGTCTCAAAGAGTATTAAGGTAGATAGATCCTGGGGCTGTCAAGGGGTATATACATCAGGTTATAAGGTAAGGACATGTTCAGCACAGCTTTGTGGGCTAAAGGACCTGTATTGTTCTGGAGGTTTTCTATGTTTCTATGCTCTATGTTATTGAGAGAGGTAATTGAAGAGGTTGCTGAGGCTTTAACCAATATCTTTGTGTCTTCTCTAGCCCCAAAGGACTGTTAAGTAGATAATGTTGTTCCATTCTTCAAGAAGGGGATCAGGAAAAATCCTGTAGACTATAGACTGGTGAATCTCACATCAGTGGTAAGTAAGTTACTGATGAGAATACCTAAAGATGGGATTGATGAGCATTTGGAAGTCCATGCTGTCTATATGGATTTTAGAAAGGCATTTGACATGCTCCCTCATACAATGCTCATCCAGAAGAATGAGATGCATCAATTGGCCATTTGGACTCAGAACTCGCTTGCCCGTAGAAGACAGAAAGTATTAGTCAAAGAGACATATTCTAGCTGGAGGTGATTTGCTGGAACATCTGCTGTTTCTGATGTACGTCAATGACCTGGATGAAAATGTAGATGGATAGGGTCGTCAGTTTGCAGATGATATGAAGATTAGTGATGCTATGGATAGAAAAGAAATTAGCAAAGAATAGAGTGGGATATGGATCAGTTGCAGATGTGATCGGAGAAATGGCAGATGGAGTTAAACCCAGCCAAATGTAAAGTGCTGCACTTTGCTAGGTTAAACGTAAAGAGACAGTATATTGTTGAGTGGAAGACCTTTAACAGTGTAAATGAGCAGAGGGATCTTAGGGTTCAAGTTCACAGCTCCCTGAAAGTGGCTAGACAGATTGATAAGGTGGTTAGGAAGGCATATGACATCATGCCTTTGTACGTCAAGGCACTGAGTTCAAAAGTCAAGAAATTGTGTTGCAGCTTTATGAAATTCTTGCTATGCCAAAGCAAAGCACACAAAACGCTAGAGGAACTCAGCAATCCAGGCAGCATCTATGGAAAAGAGCAAACAGTTGCCGTTTTGGGCCAAAGTCTTTCTTCAGAACTGGAAAGGAAGGGAGAACCTGCTTGAATACAAAGGTAGGGGGAGGGGAGAAAGGCCAGCTGGAAGGTGATAGACAAAGCCAGGTGGGTGGGAAAGGTCAAGGGCTGGAGAAGAAAGAATCTGATAAGAGACCATAGTAGAAAGGGAAGGGGGGGAACCAAATGGGAAATAATTAGCAGGTGAGAAGAACTTGAAGGTCAGAGTGGGGATCAGAAGAGGGTGGGAGGGGGAAATTTGTTCACTGGAAGGAGAAATCAATACTCATGACATCAAATTGGAAAGTACCCAGATGGAATATAAGGTGTTGCTCTTCCACCCTGAGCATGGTCTGATCTTGGCACCAGAGGAGGCCTTGTATTGCCACGTCAGAACAGAAACACCAAAGGGAATTAAAATATTTGGCTACTGGGAAGTTCTGCTTTCAGTGGATGGAACAGAGGTGCTCGATGAAGCAGCCCCCCAATTTATGACGGGTCTCACTAATGTAGAGGGGATCACATCAGGAGCACCAGATGCAATAGACGACCCAAGCAGATTCACAGGTTAAGTACTGCCTCACCTGGAAGGACTACCTGGGGCATTGAATGGAGGTGAGGGAGGAGCTGTGTGGTGTAGCACTTTGGCCACTTGTAGGGAAAAGTGCCTGGAGGGAGATTAGTGGGAAGGGACAAATAGAGAAGGGAATCATGGATGGAGTGATCCCTGTAGAAAATTTGGGGGGGGGGGAGGAAGTTTGATGCAAAGATGTGTTTAGTGGTTGGATCCCATTGGAAATGGTGGAAGTTGCAGAGGATAATGTGTTGGATGCAGAAGCTGATGGGGTGGTAGGTAAGGATAAGAGGGTATCACTATTAAGGTGGCAGGAAGATGGGGTGAGAGCAGATGTTTGGGAAATGGAGGAGAAGCAAGTGAGGGCACCATCAAAAGTAGAGGAAAGGAAACCCTGTTCTTGGAAGAAGGAGGACCGCTCTTATGTCCTAGAATGGAAATTGGTATCCTGGGAACAGATGCTGTGAGTTGAAGAAACTGAGAAAAAGGAATAGCATTTTTACAAGAGATACTATGAGAAGGGGTATTGTCCATAACACCAGAAGACATTAAGACACAGCAGCAGAAGTAGGCCATTTGACCATTGAGTCTGCTCTGCCATTCAGTCATGGGCTGATGCAGTTTTTCTAGTCATCCCCACTCCCGTGCCTTCTCCTCAAACCCTTTGATGCCCTGGCTAATCAAGAACCGATCTATCTCTGCCTTAAATGCATGCAAGGACTTGTCCCCCAGTGCCACTCATGGCAACAGATTCCACAGATTTACCACCCTAAAGTAATTTCTCCGCATCTCTGTTTTAAGTAGACGTCCCTCAATCCTGAAGTCATGCCCTCTTGTCCTAGAACCCCCCACCAAGGGAAATAACTTTACTATATTTAATCTGTTCAGGCCTTTTAACATTCAGAATGTTTCTATGAGATCCCCCCCTCATTCTCCTGAACTCCAGGGAATACAGCCCGAGAGCTGCCAGGTGTTCGTCATACAGTAACTCTTTCATTCCTGGAATCATTCTCGTGAATCTTCTCTCAACCCTCTCCAATGTCAGTATATCCTTTCTAAAGAAAGGAGCCCAAAACTGCACACAATACTCCAAGTGTGGTCTCATGAGTGCCTAATAGTGCCTCATCATCACATCCCTGCTGTTATATTCTATACCTCTGGAAATGAATGCCAACATTGCATTTGCCTTCTTCACCACTGACTCAACCTGGAGGTTAACTTTTAGGATATCCTGCACAAGCACTCCCAAGACCCTTTGAATCTCTGCATTTCATATTGTCTCTCCAACTAAATAATAGTCTGTCCATTTATTTCTTCCACTAAAATGTGTGACCATACACTTTCCAACATTGTATTTCATTTGCCACTTCTTTGCCCATTCCCCTAAACCGGGGGTCGGCAACCCGCGGCTCCGGAGCCACATGCGACTCTTTTACCTCTGTGTTGCGGCTCCCTGTTGCTTTAGGAAATAATTGGTCTTTTGCAGCATCTGCGCCCATGGGGGCCAGGTTGAGGGAGGCTTAAAAGCAAGGCTGTTTAGTTCGAATAAAGTTATTCGACTGCAGTTTACTGACTGCGTGAGCACACTGCTACAACGTGTTTTTATCGCTATTAATATACGTCACCACTGCCAATACCTGACACCCGTCAGTGCGCGATTTCTTTAATTTTTCGATCCAAGGTAGGCCAACTATGGAGAATTCTAAAAAAAAGAAAAGTGACTGAAGAAAACAGAACGTTTAATGATACGTGGACAGATTCATTTGCTTTCACTGTTGACAAGATTGGTTTACCAGTATGCTTAATATGCAAAGAGAAACTAGCAAACAACAAAAAGTCAAATGTTGCAAAGCATTTCTAGAATAAACACGCAGCCTTTGCTCAAAAATATCCGGATGGAGATGAGAGAAAAAAAGCCGTTTCGGAACTGATGCGGAAGGTTGATCTGAGCAAAAATCATTTCAAGCAATGGATGAAGTCCGGAAAACCAACGACATATGCTAGTTATATTGCCGCTCAGGAAATAGTCAGGCACGGGAAGCAGTTTACAGATGGTGAATATATAAAAGAATCTTTCATTAAGATTTCAGAACATCTATTCACGGACTTTAAAAACAAGAGTGAAATTGTGCGGAAAATCAGGGATATGCCCCTCTCTGCAAAGACTGTCAAAGACAGAACCATAAAAATGGCAGAAGACATCACAAGACAGCAAATTAAAGAAATCAATTCAGCTGTGGCCTACTCGATTGCCTTTGACGAGTCTAAAGACAAAGGTGATATTGAACAAATAGCGTTGTTCTGCCGGTATGTAAACTCTGCCGGGCCACAGGAAGAACTGATTGAGTTGATCCCTCTAAAAGACCAAACACGGGGGGAGGACATCTGTGAGGCTGTCTTGAATTGTTTAAGAGCCAAAGGAATAAAGACTACCCACCTGGTGTCAGTAGCTACTGATGGGGCACCGAATATGACGGGAACGCACAAGGGAATTGTGGCTTTACTGCAGAAGTCGCTGGACAGAAAGCTGCTGATTTTTCACTGCATCTTGCACCAAGAGGCACTGTGCGCTCAAACATTTCCTCCGGAATGCACAGAAGTAATGGATGTTGTCATTCAGATTGTCAATAAAATAATGGCAAAAAATTTAAATCACCGTCAATTCCGTTTGTTACTGGACGAGCTGGAAAGCGCATATTCTGATCTCCTGCTGCACAACAAAGTCCGGTGGCTGTCCAGAGGGGAGGTGCTGAAATGCTTTGTCGCGTGTCTGGAAGAAGTGAAAACTTTCCTGAGCAGCAAAGGGCTGGAAAAGCTACACTTCATGGTAGACATGACAGCGCACCTGAACACGCTGAACACAGCTCTTCAGAGGAAAGGACGTACAACCCTACACATGTTGGAGGAGTTTTGGCATTCGAGCCCAAGTTGACAGTGCTTGCCAGAGATTGACAGAAAGGCACTTTGTCTCACTTCCCCAATTTGAGAGAGTTCAAACAAGGTCACGACATGATAAGTTCGGAGTATTTACATTCTGCAATCATCGCAATGCAAACATCGTTTGGGAAACGCTTCTGTGAGTTCAGAGAGGAAAAAAACACATTATCCTTCCAGGTCACTCCCCCAAGCATCGATCCATCCCTATTGAATACGACTGCATTGGCAGGTGTGAGTAAACCTGATCTTGAGATGGAACTGGCCGAAATAGCCGACAAAGACATATGGGTGTCCAAGTTTAGATGCTTGACAGCAGACCTTGAAGATGTTGCCCGTCAGAAGGCCGTTCTTGCTCAGAATTACAAATGGAGTGATATTGAAAACCTCCCTAAACCGGACAAACTTGTGTTCGAAACATGGAATGCTATCCCCGACATTTATGTAAACATTAAAAAGTATGCGCTTGGAGTCCTGTCGATCTTTGGATCCACATATGTATGTGAGCAGGTGTTCTCCAACATGAACTTTATTAAAAACAAACATCGTGCACGCCTCACAGATGACAGCTTGCGATCCTGTGTAAAGATGAAGGTGACATCATACAGCCCTGATGTGCAGATGCTGTGCGCTGAGGTCCAGGAGCAGAAATCCCATTAACCAAGTATGATACATATTTTAATTGCCTATTATTTTAGGAATATTCATATTTTTTCATTGTTCAGTGAAATAGTCCTTTTATTTTTCAGGTTGACAGCTGGCTGACGTTATTTTTGGTTTGCTGCTGGCGGGAAAATTTAAGTTCAGCGTTTTTCATAAATACGAGAAGAACTCAAATAGACATTGAGTATTTTACTTAAAAGTAACCTTCAACCCAACGCCTTTTTTTCGGAGTTCAAAATGTTTTTGTTGCATGCAGAAATGTAATTTCGTTTTCTCTGCAGGAGTTCATCAATTTCATAAATGCAACACATTATAGTTTGTTTATACATAGCATAAAGGCAAAAAAAACCCGTTGTATGCAGTGTTATTTCATTTTAAATGTCAAACGGGTTTTGCGGCTCCCAGTGTTTTCTTTTCTGTGGGAAACGGGTCCAAGTGGCTCTTTCAGTGGTAAAGGTTGCTGACCCCTGCCCTAAACTATCTAAGTCTCTTTGCAAGCTCTCTGTTTCCTCAACACTACCCACACCTCCAACTATCTTTGTATCGTTGGCAAATTTAGCCACAATCCATTAATCCCATAGTCCAAATCATTGACATACATCGTAAAAAGCAGCAGTCCCAACACCAAACGCAGTGGAACTCCACTGGTAACCGGCAGCCAGCCAGAATAGGATCCCTTTATTCCCACTCTCTGTTTTCTGCCGATCAGCCAATGCTCCACCCATGTTAGTAACTTCCCTGTAATTCCATGGACTCTTACCTTGCTGAACAGCCTCCTGTGCCTTCAAAGGCCTTCTGAAAATCCAAGTATACCACACCCACTGCATCTCCTTTGTCTACCCTGCTTGTAATTTCCTCAAAAATTGCAGTAGATTAGTCAGACAGGATTTTCCTTTCAGGAAACCATGTTGGTTTTGGCCTATTTTGTCATGTGCCTCTAGGTTCTTCATAATCTCACCCCTAACAATCAATTCCAACAACTTCCCAACCACTGATGTCAGGCTAACAGGTCTATAGTTTATTTTCTGCTGCCTCCCGCCCTTCTTAAATAGTGGAGTAACATTTAAAATTTTCCAGTCATCAGGTACAATGCCAGAATCTATCGATTCTTGACAGATCATTGTTAATGCCTCTGCAATCTCTCCAGCTCTTCCTTCACAACCCGAGGGTGCATTCCATCAGGTCCAGGAGATTTATCCACCCTCAGACCCTTATGCTTCCTGAGCACCTTCTCAGTTGTAATTTTCACTGCACAAACTTCACTTCTCAGACACTCTCGAATGTCCGGTATGCTGCAGGTGTCTCCACTGTGATGACTGATGTAAAATACACATTCAGTTTCTTTGCCATCTCTGCATCTCTCATTACGATATCTCCAGCATCATTTTCTATTGTTCCTCTATCTACTCTCAACTCTCTTTTACTCTTTATATACTTAAAAAAAACTTTCAGTATCTTCTTTGATATTAGTCACTAGCTTCCTTTCATAATTCATCCTTTCCTTCCTAATGACCTCCTTAGTTTCCTTCTGTAAGTTTTTAAAAGCTTCCCAATCCTCTGTCTTCCCACAGGCTCTGGCTCCTTTGTATGCTCTCTCTTTTACTTTTAATTTGGCTCTGACTTCACTTCCGCTACGGTAGTGCCCTTCTTCTATTCAAAAATTTCTTCTTAATTGGAATATATCTGTCTTGCACTTCTCTCATCTTTCACAGAAACCCCAGCCATGGAGCTAGAGATAGTCACTGGAATCAGTAGGCTTATAAAAGATGTTGGTTGACAGTTTGTCTCCAGAGATGGAGACAGAAAGGTCTATAAAGGGTAGGGAGGAGACAGAGATGGACCAAGTGAATTTAAGGGCAGCGTGGAAGTTACAGGCAAATTGATAAAGTTGACAAACTCGGCATGGGTGCGTGAAGCAGCACCAATGCAGTCATCAATGTAGACAAGGTAGAGTTGGGGAGTAAAACTAGGGAAAGCTTCAAACCTGGACTGTTCTACCCAGCTGATGAGGAGGCAGGCATAGTTTAGACCCAGGTGAATGCTGAAGGCTACTGCTCAGCATTGGAGAAAATGGGAGAGGCCGAAGGAATACTCCACTTCGGGAGTATTGCATACAATTCTGGTCACCCCATTATAGGAAGTGTGTCGAGATTTTGGAGAGGGTGTAGATGCGGTTACCTGGACTAGAGAGAATGTTCTATAACAAGATGTTGGACAAACCTCAGTTCTTTTCTCTGGAGTGGCAGAGGCTAATGGGAGATCTAATAGATGTTTATAAGATTCTGAGAGGCTTAGGCAGAGCAGACAGACAGTATAATTTTCCTGGCGTTGAAATGTCTAACACCAGAGGGCATGCATTTAAAGTATGAAGGGGTAAGTTCCAAAGGAGATGCAAGGAGCACGTTTTTTACACAGAGAGTGGCGTGTCTCTGGAATGTGTTGTGTGGGGTGGTCATAGACATGGACACATCAGGGACTTTTGAGAGACGTTTAGATAGGCACATGAATGTCAGGAAAATAGAAAGATATGGACATTGTTCAGGCATAAGGAATTAGTCTAGTTGGCCATTTGATTACTAATTTAATTGGTTCAACAAAAGGCTGTGGCCTCAGGGGGCTGTTTCTATGCTATGTTCTATATTTAACATTTAGCTCCTCACTTTTCACACCAAAGGCATCACTTGATTTTATTTTTTTAACTTACATTTCAGCTGCCATCAGTTACATAAATCTGTCCATGTCCTACTTACGTCTATTCATATCTTCCGTGCCTACAAGTTTCATGGCACTTCCAAGCTTTGAGATTGAACTTTGAACTTTTGGTCATTTATGTACATCAAATGCAACTGTTGTCCATGCAGTTCACCTGAGGAAACCTCCCGTTGGTCGTAAAAATAACCTGTTACTCTAACATTTTCGTAGATCTATTCTCCAAACTGCAGTTGCTTTTCTTAACCCATGGGCTGACAAAACTAATATAAAGGTTAAAGAAGATGGAGATTGGCTTTGTGTCACATGTACATCAAACATTGAAACATACAGTGAAATGCGTTGTCTGTATCAAATCCCGTCAGTGAGGATCATCCTAGGGGCAGATTGCCAAAACATAGCATGCCCACGTCTTACTAACCCTAAGAATATGTCTTTGGAATATGGGAGAAAACCGGAACACACAGAAGAAATTCATGTAGTTACACAGGGAGAATGTAGAACAATGGTGAGAATCGAACCGTGATCAATCGTCACTGGCATTACAAAGCAATTATGCTAAATGTATCGCTCCCATGCTTCCTGTCTCACTCATCCGTGGGAGTGATCACCAATCGGGATTGATTCCCACCGCCGTCTGTAAGAAATTTATATATTTTATTAAACTATACAGTATTTTATTAAATCCATAACTTCATGTTATCAAAGCTAAATACAATTTGACCTCAACAAAATATGGTTGGCATTCTTTTATTTGTCCATATTTATTCAAATAGTTGCTCATTTTCTCTCAGTTTTCATGGGAATTTATTCACTTTAGCTGCACCGATCACAAGCTAGTCCCTACACCAATGTCCACAGTGAACTCCAGAGAGAAGTTTGCATAATTGTACAAAAATACATAAGAATCAAATTTAGCACAAATTTTGTTTTCAAATGAGTTCCTGTTGGGAACTTCAGTCTTTGCACTCATTGACTACTTGTACACTGAATCCGGTTATTATGGAGTGTCTATCCTCTTACATCCTTAATTGTAATGTTAGATCTGCAAACACTGGTATGCTTAGTGTTTCTAGAGTCAAGCACATACAGTATGAACTAGCGAATCAGCCTTTTGTTCTATTATGCACCAAAAATCTGGATTATTCTGCTGACTCAGATATATCAGCCTAGTATTGTGGAACATTTCAAAACATTCCTAAAAAACTACTATTTTAATTTGACCCACATATAAGATTACTTAACACCTGTTGATTTTGATTATATTTATATACTTTGGTATATCTGATTATATTTTTTCTATATGATGTTTACCTTATAGTTTTTAATTTTGTCTCATACTTTATGACTATATTGATTTACACTTGCATGTAATGCACTTCGAACCTGCATCTTAATGTAAGAATGGTGCTATGTAAATAAAGTTATTATTGTAATTATTTTTCTTTTCAATATTTTTATTGATTACTTGCATAGATGAATACAAAATACATTATGATATTATGAAAACAGAAACAAAGTTGAAATGACCCATATCTGTGTATAGTAAATTAAACATAATATTAAAAAGGTATATTTTATTCAAATCCAAAACAAAATCAAAACCCCATAACAAAAAAAAAGGAAAAGAGAGAAAATAACAGCTGTTTGGTTAAAAGAAAAGAAAAAAAATCCTGGACATATAGTCGTAAATTCAAACATATAATAGTCATCATTGCTGAACAAGTCAAAGATTGTGAAAGTAGTTCCAAATAGGCCACCAAAATGTGAAAAAATCTTGTCTAGGTACAGAGATAGAACACCTAATCTTCTCTAAATTTAAACATGACATAACATCAATCAACCAATGGGCATGAGTAGGTGGAACGGCATCTTTCCATTAAAGCAACAAAACTCTTCTGTCTAAAAGAGAAATAAAAGCCAAAATATGCAAATCGTTCAGCTTAGGAATAAAATTACTTTTAGAATTTTTCTCAGCTCAAGCTAGAAAAAGCTGAGGTATGGGCACAGCCAAGTATGCACATACTTGCTAGGAACTTTTGGATTACTCTGGCGGTGTTTAGTATTGCAGCTTTACATAGATATCACTGTGTATCCCTAATTGTTTAATGCCATTGTGTAGTGCTTTGGGATGATACCGGTTGTAGATATTACTATCGGGACAATATATACCCTCTTCATGTTCCATAGTTTTTCAATTTCCTCTTTTAATTCAGCATATTTCTTGCATTTTTCACTCATTATTATATCCAGATGGTTATTATGGATTGACCTACCTATAATACAGATCGGTAGCAATATAATCTGGGGGACTGACTCTGACACTGGATCAGGCTTGTATTTACAGTGAGGGATGTGTCTTTCATGGGTTTGTATTTTAAAGCCAGATTTTGGTGAATGATGCTTGTCACTTGATTGTGCCTGTGTAAGTAATCAAATTGAGTTAAAATGCTGCAGGATCCTGTAACGTGTTGGATTGTTTCTGATTTCTCTTGGCATTTTCTGCATTTGTTATTTTGAATTTGTTGGTCTTTTAATATGTATTTTTGATCATTGTTTATGTTAACCAGCTCCTTCATCATTGTCACAAGGAACCTTTCTGTTTCTGGGAAGAGATCTCCAACTCCAAGAGTTGCTTCCTTGTCTACATCCAGTCTGTTCAGATCATGGGCATTCCTTCCATAGAGGGTCATGCTCTTCCATTGGTTAACTTTTTCCTCAATACGGAGAATTTCTTAATTTTTCTGGGTTATGCTTTCATTTAATGGAGCGTACTTCTCATCAGAATTGCATATGCTCATGTGGAGTGCTGAATCTTGCTTTCACTGATGAATTAGAACTAGAATTAGAATTTTATTTCTTGCCTCCATGTCACAACATGAGGGTGTAAAAATCTTTATGTTGCGTCACCTCAGAATATATCCTTAGACGTTCTGTCTGACTGTTGTGTAAATTTTTAATGTTCATTTTTCCTTTTCCTCCTTCTATCCTAGGTACTGTTAATCTAAGTGCACTTGAGTGGAAGTAGTATTTCCTGAAATTTGAAATTTAATTCTTATTTTCTTTGTAAATGTATTATTATTACTATTATCATCATCATCATCATGGTACATTGTCTGTTCGTGGAGAGTTCCTTAAGCCGTTCAATGCTTGAAGTCCCACCTACTGAGTCCCATAATTGTATGTCTCCCACATTATGTGACAAAATGGACATTTCCAATTTTTAACAATTCAGCATGGAAAGCATCCTATCTAGATGCATCATGGTTGGTTTGACAACTGCTCTGCATATGACAGTAAATAACTACAGAGAGTTATGGACACAGCACATCATAAAAGCCAGCTTCCCCCAACGGACTCCCTATATAATTCTCACCAAAAAAGTCATATAATCAAAGATCCTACCCACTCCAGACATCCTTCCATCCCCCCTTCCAATGCACAGAAGATACATGAAAGAATATTCAATGTGCTTCAAAGTGCAACTGATTAATAAGTAGAATTGACTTAAGACGGTTGTTATTAGTGAAGCACCAATCATTTTACTGGATATAGAGCAGTGTCTCCGGGGGAGAAGAAATGGCTGATGTTTCAGCTTGAATCCTTGCATTGGGGTTAAGAGTGGTGGCATACCAGACTGAAGAGAAGAGAGACAAGGTCCAATAGGTGACTGTTAGACTGAAGAAAGATGACGGATGGAGCCAGAGAGGAGAGAGAAAGGGGTGGCATTGAGAGACATGATAGATGGAACTCCATCTTCTACAGAGAGCAGAAAAATGAGCGGTGTGCAACTTTTTTCCCTAGATAAATGTCAAGCATGCAGAGAGCAATTATACTGGCTGTTGCCTGTTCTGGTATTGTGATGAACACACAGTGACCTGAAAAGGATGTGTGAAAACTGCTTTTATATGTGTTTTCCTTTTATAATCAAAGACCCTCTCACTCCAGACATTCTCTCTTCTCTCCTATCAGGCAGAAAATAGAACAGCTTGAAAACATGCTCCAGTAGACTCAAGGTAAGCTTGTCTCATTATTAAAAGACTATTGAATGGACCACTTGTAAAATAAAGACAAACTCTTGACTTCACATTCTATCTTGAACCCCATTGACCATGGCACTGCATTTTCTCTGTAACACCATATCTCTATTCTGTTTTTGCTTTTATTACCGTGATATACTTGTGTTTTGAAATGATCTGTATCAATGGCATACACAACAAAGTTTTTCACTATATTTTAGTAGATGTGACAACAGTAAGCCTCTTATCAATTACATGGTAAAAATTATGCCACTCATGACATCCCTGATCATTTAGGAATGGTAATTTGATCTCTTCATTGTTGTGTGATTTAGTGTCTAATGTTTTGATGACACCCCTATGCCTTTAAAGTTACTGACTATTGGTATATTCATTCTCCATTCGTACACTTGGATATGCCCTGGTAGGTCAGCAAGTAGTGTAGCAATTAGCGCATTCTCTTTACAATGACAGCGATCACTGATCTGGATTCAGTTCCTGCCACTGTCTGTAAGGAGTTTGTACATTCTCCCAATGATTTTATGGGTTTCCTCCAGGTGCTTAATAGTTTGGGAGGATTTAAACTAATTTGTCAGGAGTATGGGAACCGGAGTGACAGAGCTGAGATGGGGGAGTTGGTTTACAAACAGAGGCAATGTGTAGTGAGACTGCTGGCAAGGACAGGCTGATGAAAGGGTAAAATAGTAGTGAAAGGGATAGGTTGCAATGTAAAGCAGGGATAAAACTGAAAAGAGAATAGAGGACTGAAGGGGTTATACTTGAATGCATGCAATATATGAAATAAGGTAGATGGTCTTTTTGCACAGTTACAGATTGGCATGTACGACATTGTGGGCATCACTGAATTGTGCTTTTGGGAAGTTTACTGTATAGTTAGGAGCTTAACATACACATTGTATCAAAAGGTCAGGCAAGACAGCAGAGGAAGTCAGGTGGCTCTGTTGTTAAAAATCAAAATGAAATTCTTAGAAAGAGGTCACATGGGATCAGAAGGTGCAGGATCCTTGTGGGTAGATCAAAGAAACAAGGGTAAGAAGACCCTGATGGGAGTTATATACAGGCCTCGATGAGCAGCCAGGATGCGGGCTATAAATTACGGGAGATAGAAAAAGCTTGTCAAAAGGGTAATGTTGGAATTGTCATAGGGGATTTCAATATGCAGGTGGAGTGGAAAGATTAGGTTGATGCTGGATCGCAAGAGGGGGAATTTATAGACTGCCTACAAGATGGACTTTTAGGGCAGCTTGTGGTGGAACCCTACGATGGGGTCAGCTATTCTGGATTGGCTGTTGTGCAATGAACCAGAATTGATTAGTGAGCTTAAGATAAAGGAAGCCTTAGGATTCGGTGATCATAATATGTTAGAATTCACCCTGCAACTTGAGAGGGTGAAGCTAAAGTCAGATGTAGCAGTAATACAACGAAGTAAGGGGGATTACAGAGGCATGAGAGAGGTGCTGGCTGAAGTTGATTGGAAGGGGGCGTTAGCACAAATGAAGGCAGAGCAGCATGACTGGAATTTCTGGAAGCAATTTGGAAAGCGTAGTATAGAGACATCCCAAAGAAGAAAAAGTTTTCTGAAGGAAAGAAAACAAAACTTGCTGACAAAGGAAGTCAAAACCAACGTAAAAGTCACAAAGAAGGCGTATGACAGAGCAAAAATTAGTGGGAAGTTAGAGTGTCGGGAAGCTTTTAAAAACTAACAGAAAACAACTAAAATGTCATTAAGAAGGAAAAAATGGAACATGAAAGTAAGCTAGTGAATAATATTGTCAGATTTCAGAAGGCCTTTGACAAGGTGTTGCTCATGAGGTTGCTTAACAAGTTAAGAGCCCATGGAAATACAGGAAAGATACTAGCCTGGATAAAGCAGGAGCTGACTGGCGGTAGGTAAAAGGTGGAAATAAAGGGAGCCTTTTCTGTTTGCTGCTGGTAACTAATGGTTTCACAGGGGTTTGTGTTGTGGCAACTTTTTTTTATGTCAATGATTTGGCTGTCGGAATTGATGGCTTTACAGCCAAGTATGCAGATGACATGAAGATAGGTGGAGGTGAGGGTAATTTTGAGGAAGCAGCAAGGCTGCAGAAGGACTTAGACGGATTAGGAGAATGGGAAAAGAAGGGGCTGTTGGAAAGTGTATGGTCATGCACCTTAATAGAAGAAATAAAAGGGTCAACTATTTCTAAATGGAGAGAAAATTCAAAAATCTGAGATGCAAAGGGACTTGAGAGTCCTCATGCAGGATTCCCTAAGGGTTAATTTTCAGGTTGAGTCTGTGGTGAGGAAGGCAAATGCAATGTTAGTATTCATTTTGAGAGGACTAGAACATAAAAGTAAGGTTCCAATGCTGAGGCTTTTTAAGGTACAGGGGAGGCCTCATTAGGTTCACAAGAATGATTCCAGGATTGAAAGCATTACCATATGAGGATCCCATTGAAACCTATCAAACGTTGAATGGCCTCAACAGAATGGATGTGGAGAGGAATTTCCTACTGAAACCCCTTTTTACTGAGCGTCTCTGGAAACGCGGTTCATTAGCCCCTTGCTAACAGCCGCTGGACTCTGCAGCAAGAAACCCATCTTTCTCAGGCCCTTAACATCTGGGGTGTGTTCCATCCTGGTCCCACCAAACCCATGAGGTTGGGTTGGCTCACCCATCCAAACCGGGTTTGTGTGAACGCCGTGTGATTTACCACTCAGCTGCCATCGCCCTTTGGCAAGAAATAACAGATTATACACTGTATACAATTATAAAAAAAACTATATTTATGAATGTTAACTTAACCAAAGAATTATTAAAGTTATTAAGTTATGAAAGAAAGATAAAAGCGAAAAGGGCTCATTATAATTAAAGTCAAATGTGCACATAAGTTAGAGTTTATCCTGAAGCTGTCTGTAACTCAAGTGCTGGAGCCTTGGCCTGTGTGAAAGCACACACCTCCTTCCAAATGTCACTCGAAATCCATCTTGAACAAACAGGCTGTCCCACGGGAGTATTGCTCTTTCCTCCTTAAAGCCATTCATCTGCACAAAACACCTCGTGCAACAGGGCCATCATCCTCAGCCATCTTTCCTTCTGTCTTCTCCAAGCTCCTGTCAAAAAAAAAGCACTTCACCCTTACCAGTTCCTCAGCAAACCCAGAGTTCTCTAGAACCTTCTCCCAATTCCACCATCCTAATTGGCTGATATGATGCTTCTAAATTGAACAACAAAGCCCAAACCCAAACAGGCTGAAGGCAGAACAGACTGCTAAAATGAAACACCTACAGCATAGCAGTAAAATTCACAACCAGGGCACCAGAGGGCACAGCCTGAGAATAGAAGGACATCCATTTAGAACGGAGATAAGGAGGAATTTATTTTGCCAGGGAGTGGCGAACCTGTGGAATTTGTTGCCACAAGTGGCTGTGGAGGGCAAGTCCTTGGGTATATTTAATACAGAGGTTCTTGATTAGTCAGGACATGAAGGTTTATGGGGAGAAGGCAGGAAGCAAGGGCTGAGAGAGAAACGTCTGAGCCATCATGAAATGGCAAAGGAAACTCGATGGACCGAATGGCCTAAATCTGCTTGTATATCTTATGGTTTTATGATTCCTCTCACATCCCAGAGGCATACAGTTAGGTGTAGTGAGTTGTGAGCCTGCTTTGTCGGCACCAGACGTGTGGCAACACTTGCGGGTTGCCCTCAAGACAATTCTCCGTCTACGTTGATCATTAATGCAAAACAACAAATTTCACAGAATGCTTTGATGTTTTGGTGCTGATGTGACAAAGTTAATCTTTCTCTTTGGCAACACGAGTGAATCTGCAGATGCTGGAAATAAATAAAAACACAAAATGCTGGCAGAACTCAGCAGGCCAGACAGCATCTATGGGAGGAGGTGCCCATAGATGAAGGGTTTTGGCCTGAAACCTCCTCCCATAGGTGCTGTCTGGCCTGCTGAGTTCTGCCAGCATTTTGTGTTTTTAATCTTTCTCTTTCTTTCATCTAAAGGAAGAAATCTAATCCTTACCCAATTGGTATGTGTTCTCAATTTAGGATGAGAATTTACTCACAGCTTGAGATAATGTGCCTCCAACATCAAAGTGATGTCAGTTCCACCTAATATAAAGGGTTTAAGGAAATCAGATCAAAGGAGATCTCGGTATTATCCCTTCAATATTGCCTAATAAGAATAATGTTGGGTTATGTGGAAGTTGTATTCCAATAATTTGTTCCAGAAAAAGTCTTAGATTTATCCAAAAGGGTTGGATTTTAAAACAAGGCCAAGTAGACTGTAAAAAAGTACCGATTTCTTGATTACATTGGAAACATTGGTCAGATAAATTTGGGTTTAATCTATTTATTTTTTGTGGTGTAATATATAATTGATGTAAAAAATTGTATTGTACTAATCTAAGTCAGACATTTATTGTATTTGTCATACTGTTAAGGCATAGTCTTGACCAATTTGTTTCTTCAATTTTAATATTCAAATCAGTTTCCCACTTTTTGTCTAAGACTTTTACTGGAACAAATTATTGGAATACAACTTCCACATAACCCAACATTATTCTTATTAGACGATATTGAAGGGATAATAGCAAAACCTAAATTGAATAAATATCAGAAAAAATTCATAAAAATTGCATTGTCAGTAGCCAAAAAAGCTATTGCAGTTACTTGGAAATCAGATTCATACTTAACTATGGACCATTGGAATAATGAAACATATAGCTGTTTTCCACTTGAAAAAATTACTTATAATTTAAGAAATGAATATGACATATTTTTGAAAATTTGGCACCCCTATCTACGAAAGATAGGATTAAATATATAGGTCCTTTTGTTATGAGTGATGAACCGACCTGATGGTCAATGGGGTGCAGAGTTAACCATTCCCAACCCCCTTTCTGAGAACTACAAACTATTGCTGTTATTATGCTGCTCATGAGAGAGAGATAAAGCCCAGGCAAAGAACATTTGTTACAGATAAGAGGGAGAGAGAGACAGTTGATTTACTGTATTATGACTCTTCCTGGATTATTTACCTTCCACTACAAGGACTTTACTTTGCTCGTTAACATTCCTCAGGAGATAGCAGGAGTGGCCTGACTTGATGGACACGGTCATTCAGAGTTGATGGATAGCTGAGACCCCGTGAGTGGGGATAAAAGACAGGTCTGGAGAGACACCCTTCAGATACACCAGTGGACACTGACTGAGTGTTGTGAACCCACAGAAAGGTGGGGGCTTCGGAGACCGAACCAGGAGATCGGTCAGTAAAGCTCACAGTGTTACAGCAGGGCCGGTGGGGACTTGCGTATGTGTGTCCACTCATGCCACAGTGACGAGTCCGCCACAGAAGAGCGGTCTAGCTGAAGACCAGAGGGGTCATAACTGAATGACCACAACGATACGATGGATTAAGAAAGCCGCAAAAAGGTTTGCCTGCCGCAACTGCTGCTGTTACATCTCGCTCGCTCTCTCTCTCTCTCTCCAACAATTTCAATACAACAACCATAACCACCTCAGCATTTATGAACTGAACTGAACTCTATGCTTTTCTATGACCATTCATTTACCCCTAGACACCGATAGAGCTTGTTTATTATTGATTATTATTATTCCTACACTTTTAGGTTTATTACTGCTAACTCGTTTTATATATATGCATTTTTGATATTGTATTGTGTAGTTTACTAATAAACACCTTTAGTTTGGTACCACCAGACTCCAACGGATTCTTCTTTCTCTGCTGGTCAGACACCCAGTTATGGGGTACGTAACACTTTGAAGATAAAGTTATTAATTATTTGGGGAAAAATAAAGATGTATACTAAAGTTATTTTGAACTCCATGGAGCATGTGGGGATCCTCCGATATCCAGGCAATCGTTCTTTCTTTCTTCTTCTTTTCTTTTTTTTTCTTTTTTTCTTTTTTTTTAGACGAGGATGTAAGGGGGGAAGGGTTAAGGGGAGGGGGAGGGCTAATATTAATTTTCATTATTCTATTATTCTATTCACTGTATGTTATTCTCTTAAAAATTAATTTAAATATATATTTAAAAAAACAAAGGAGATCAAACTTCAAGAAAGCTGAAGTTGCCACTTTAATATTCAAAGTATTTAACTATGGAAGTTTTAGAGAGGGTGCAGAGGAGATTCCCCAGATGCTGTCTGGATTGCAAGGTACTGTATGTCTTATGAGGATAGGTTGAGCAAGCCAGGGCTTTTCTCTCTGGAGCAAAGGAGAATGACAGATTACTTGATAGAGGTGTACAAGATGATAAGATCAACAGAGAGAATCCAATGTCACTTTCCCAGGGTGGAAAAAGTAAATACAAGTGGGCATAACCTTAAGGTGATTGAAAGAATGTATCCAGAGGTTAATTTTTTTAAATAAGTGGTGGTCGGTGCATGGAACATACTGCCAGGGGGCTGGTAGATATATATACACAATGGGGACATTTAAGAGACTCCAGATAGGCATGTGGTTGAAATGGAGGGCTATGTGAGATGGAAGAGTTAGATTGATCTTAGAGTAGGTTACAAAGTCAGCAGAACATTGTGGACCAAAGGGCCTGTATTCTGCTATACACTTCTATATTTGATGTAAATTCCTTTGCTAATATAGGAACTGAGGCAGATTTGGAAATTGTAAACATAAGATAATCTGCAGATGCTGTAAGTCCTAAGTAACACACACAGAATGCTGGAGGAACTCAGCAGGTCAGGCAGCATCTATGGAGAAGAATAAAGAGTCTATGTTCTGGGCCAAGACCCGAATTAAGTTTGTGATAGTAGAAAGTGCACAGCTATTCCTAACATATCAAACAGGAGGAAATCTTCAGATGCTGGAAATCAAAAGAAACACATACAAAATGCTGGAGAAACTCAGCAGGTCAGGCAGCATCGATGGAAAAGAGTAAACAGTTGATGTTTTGAGCTGAGATTCTTCATCAGGACTGGAAAGGAAGGGGGAGGAGTTGGATGAAGAAGGTGTGGAGGGGGGAGGAAGCAGTTCTAGATGGCAGCTGATAGGTGAAACTGGGAAGAGGAATGGGTGAAGAAAAGAGCTGAGAATTTGATTGGTGAAAGCGATAAAGGACTGGAGAAGGGAGAAGACAAGAGCAGGGAAGAAAGGAAAAGGGGAGGGGCAGCTCAGGGAAGTGATGGGCTAGTAAGGATTTAAGATGAGAGAGGGAACAGGAGTGGGGACTGGTGAAGGAAAGGCGGTTGGGGGGGGTGCACTTACTAGAATTTTGATAATTCAATGTTGATGCCATCATGTTGGAGGATACCCAGACTGAATATAAAGTGTTGTGTGGCCTCATCATGGCAGTAGAGGAGGCTATGGACTGATATGCTGGAATGGAAATGGTAGTAGAAATGGCCACTGGGAGATCCTATTTTTTCTGCAGACAGAGCAAGGGTGCTCAATGAACCGATCTCCCAACCTATGCCAGGTTTCACTGATACACAGGAGGCCACACCAGATACATTAGATGACCCCAACAGATTTGCAGGTGAAGTGTCGCGTCACTTGCAAGGATTACTTGGGGCCCGGAATGGTAGTAAGGGAGAAGGTGTACAGGCAGGTGTGGCACTTGTTCTGTTTGCAAAAATAAGTACCAGGAGGGAGAACAGTGGAGAGGGACGTCTGGACTTCACTCCCCAACTTTTACTTTGCCTCATTGATGACTGCATTGGTGCTGCTTCTTGCAACAATACTGAGCTTATCGACTTCATCAACTTTGTCTCCAACTTCCATCCTGCCCTCAAGTTTACTTGGCCCATTTTTGACACATCTCTCCCCTTTCTGAATCTCTCTGTCTCTATCTCTGGAGAGGGTTTATCTACTGATGTCTTTTTGAACCCACTGACTCTCACAGCTAACTGGACTATACCTCTTCCCACCCTGTTGCTGGTAATAATGCCATTCCCTTCTTTCATTTCCTCTGTCCCTGCCACATCTGCACTCAGGATGAGGCTTTTCATTCCAGAACAATGGAGATATCCTCCTCCTTCAAAGACAGGGATTTCCTTTCCTCTACCAACAACACTGCCCTTAGCTGCAGATCTTCCATTTTGTGCACCACCATTCTGCTGCTATACCAGGGAGAGGGTTCCTCTTGTCCTCGGCTACCACCTCCCCCAGCCTCTGAGTCCAGCACATAGTTCTTCCTAACTTCCACTATCTCCAACTGGATCCCACCACCAAGCATATCTTACACTTACCCCCCCCCCCTTCCCTCTAACTGCAAGGATTGCTTTCTACATGACTCTCTTGTCCATTTGTCCCTCCCCACTAATCTCTCTCCTCATACTTATCCTTGCAAGTAGAACAAATGCCTCACCTGCTCCTACACCTCCTCCCTCACTACCATCCAGGGCACTAAACAGTCCTTCTAGGTGAGGCGACACCTCAACTGTGAGTCTGTTGGGTCATCTACTATACCTGCTGCTTCTGGCGTGGCTTCTGGTAAGTAAATGAATTCTGACGGAGATTCAGCGCCCTTGCTCCATTGGCCACAAAAAACACAGATTTCTTGGTGACCACCCATTTCAATTCTACTTCCTATTCCCATTCCGCCATGTCAGTCCATGGCCTCCTCTACTGCCACGATAAGGCCACTCTCAGGATGGAGGAGCAACAACTTATATTCTGTTCGTATAGCCTCCAACCTGATGGCACGAGCATTGATTTCTTGAACTTCCATTACTGTCTCCCCCCCACTCTCCTTCCCCATCCCCCATCCTGTTTCCATCTCTCTCAATGTATTTCCTTACCTGCCCGTCCCCTTCTTCTGGTGCTCCTTTTCCTTCCCTTTCTTCTATGGCTTCTACCCTCTCCTAATAGATTCCTCTTCTCCAGCCCTTTATCTCTTTCACCAATCAGCCTCCCAGCTCTTTGCTTCCCCCCCAGCCCCTCTTCAGGTTTCACCTATTACCTTTCACCTTGTATTTCTTCCACTCCCCTCCTCCCAGCTTCTTACTCTGACTTTTTTTCCAGTCCTGATGAAGGGGCTCGGCCCAAAACATTTACTGTTTACTCTTTTCCATAGATGCTGCCTGGCCTGCTGAGTTCCTCCAGCATTTTCTCTGTGTTTCTATTCCTAGTATACTTAATCTAAGAGTTTCACAATGTCCCCTAAGTTTAAATTATTCCTTTCAATTTGGTTTGTTTCTTTCCTTTTCCCCTTCCTTTGTGCCTCAAATGCTGCATCTCCTGCTGGGCTGTGGTGCCACACAACTGGCCTCTGTTTCATTTATGTCTGCACAGTCTAAATGTAGTGATACTACTCAACCTGCAAGACATCAGAGCCAAGATCAACCTTCTTTCCATTTGGCTGGTTTGGATCATCATTATCGAGTCTTAACAAATCATTCTCTTTTGCATAGCACCAGAAAGTAAAGGAACCTACAGCAGAGCGCCTTAGGTGTGGCGTGGTAGCATGGCAATCAGTGTAAATCTATTACTGCACCAGCGAATGGGGTCCTATTCCGCTGTTGTCTCTATTCCCATAGCTTACTAACTCTGACTTGTACATCTTTGGAATGAGGTGCAGCTCCCGTAGGAAATCTACACAGCCATGGACAGCGGCAGGGTTGTAAAGTGTGTCACACTATCATGCCACCGTTGTGCCTCATAGGATGTTTTATTAAAAACGTGGGGTATCAAGAGCTTATTCACATGCCGCAGGACAACCGTCCCTGGAGCCACAGCACTTAACGTGATGTTTCAGAATGCAGATGCTGAGGGGACTTGTTGATGGTGATCCCACTGAACGTCAAAGATAGAGGTTTAAACTCTCTCTTGGTAAATTGGTTTGGGGCTAGTGCAACCTGATTACAGCAGCAGCAACTGGCGTTCAATTCCAGCCGCTGTCTGTAAGGAGTTATACATTCCCCCGTGACTGCATATGTTTCCACATACATTCCAATGGCATACGGAGTTAGTATACAACCATATAACAATTACAGCACGGAAACAGGCCATCTCAGTCCTTCTAGTCCTTGCCAAACGCTTACTCTTACTTAGTCCCACTGACCCACACTCAGCCCAAAACCCTCCATTCCTTTCTTGTCCATATACCGAACCAATTTTACTTTAAATGACAATATCGAAGCTGCCTCTACCACTTCTACTGGAAGCTCGTTCCACACAGCTACCACTCTCTGAGTAAAGAAATTCCCCCTCATGTTACCCTTAAACTTTTGTCCCCTAACTCTCAACTCATGTCCTCTTGTTTAAATCTCCCCTGCTCTCAATGGAAAAAGCCTATCCACATCAACTCTATCTATCCCCCTCATAATTTTAAATACTTCTATCAAGTCTCCCTTCAACCTTCTATGCTCTAAAGGATAAAGAAGTAACTTGTTCAACCTTATCCTGTAACTTAGGTGCTGAAACCCAAGTAACATTCTAGTTAATCTTCTCTGTACTCTCTCTAATTTGTTGACATCTTTCCTATAATTCGGTGACCAGAACTGTACACAATACTCCAAATTCGGCCTTACCAATGCCTTGTACAACTTTAACATTACATCCTAACTCCTATACTCAATGCCCTGATTTATAAAGGCCAGCATACCAAAAGCTTTCTTCACCACCCTATCCACATGAGATTCCACCTTCAGGGAACTATGCACCATTATTCCTAGATCACTCTGTTCTACTGCATTCTTCAATGCCCTATCATTTACCATGTATGTCCTATTTGGATTATTCCTACCAAAATGTAGTACATCACACTTAAACTCCATCTGCCATTGTTCATCCTACTCTTCTAACTGGCCTAAATCTCTCTGCAAACTTTGAAAACCTACTTCATTATCCACAATGCCAGCTACCTTAGTATCATCTGCATACTTACTAATCCAATTTACCACCCCATCATCCAGATCATTAATGTATATGACAAACAACATTGGACCCAGTACAGATCCCTGAGGCACACCACTAGTCACTGGCCTCCAACCTGACAAGCAGTTATCCACCACTACTCTCTGGCATCTCCCATCCAGCCACTGTTGAATCAATTTTACTACTTCAATGTTAATATCTAACAATTGAACCTTCCTAAATGTGGAACCTTGTCAAAGGCCTTACTGAATTCCATATAGACAACATCCACTGCTTTACCCTCGTCAACTTTCCTCGTAACCTCTTCAAAAAATTCAATAAGATTTGTCAAACATGACCTTCCATGCACAAATCCATGTTGACTGTTCCTAATCAGACCCTGTCTATCCAGATAATTATGTATACCTTCTCTAAGAATACTTTCCATTAATTTACCCACCACTGACATTAGTAGGTTTATCAGTAATTGGGTAGTGAGGGCTTGTTTGGCCAGAATTGCCTATTACCATCCTAAATAAAATAAAACTGTGTCAATTGTCATTTCATGCAGAGGAGTAATTGAGCCTGAGAGGATTTGGCCCACTGATCACTGGATTGTAAGGATACATAGTAGTAGCAAAATCTGACAGTGCCAAGATATGATGAGAACGATTAATAGAAAACAGTTTTTACTTCTCTTGGCATGGTACATGATAAACTGACTGGCTTGATATGGCTCCTGGTACAAATAGGCTTACATCCTGAATGGAATCATTTTATTCAAATTCATGTCATAATCTGGAAGGTGCAGATTATAACGAAGTAGAAATGATCACTCATTCTCAACTCTGCCAACCATGTGGGAACGTTCATAAATCTCTGAGAAGGGCAATTAAACATTTCAGAGATGATGAATTGCTTCAAGAAGAGAATGAGAGTGAGAGGGAGAGAGAGAGATAGAGAGCACAGCACAGCACAGTTCAAGTAGCTGAAGGCAGTGCCTATTTTCGGAAGATGAGTTCTGTTTCAGGATTGTTAATTTGCAGTTGGCATGTGTTCTTTTTTGTAGCTTCAAAACATTGAACTAATTCAAAGGAAGACATGGGAGTCTGAAACGTGAGTCTAACTTCTAGTTTACTTTAAGTGAGTTGCCCATGGTAGCGTAATGACACAATCATTTATGTTTTCAAATAACATATAATGAATTACTTAAACAAACAAGGAATGCTCAATCAATAACATTTTTACAATATTATTCAAATACTACTGAAATATTAAATACACAACATTCCTTCCTACTTAGCTCTCAACCAACTCAATATAGAATATATTTCAGCTATATACACAAAGTTCTATATAATACAATTACTATACAGAAATCCACAGTATAATCAATGTTTAAATTGTCCTATTCAGGCCTAAGTACTTAATTGCTGTGGACGGTTTCTTACTCTTGTGGGATAATGTCTTTCCTGCCGAGGGGGATCACTCAGCTCGGCCAGTGAGACTTGCGGCTGTGAAACACTCTCAGGTTCTGGGGCCTCCTCCCTGATGGTTGTAGGAGTTGTCCCTGAGGCTGCAGGAAGTGGTTCTGACAGCTCTGGACACCTTTCTTCTCCTTTCATTTTCTTCTTCTAGTTTCTGCATCTTGATCTTAGGAAGGTACACTTAGTTCACCCATGTATTCGCTTATTAATCGTTCTATTGTTCCCTTCACCATCGGGTCTCTTGATTACCTCATACACAACATCATCTGAAAAATCCTCTGTTTTCCGATCTCCATTGACTCCTTTCTTTTTGGCCTTCCATTCATCCAGCTGGGCTTGGGTCTTTGCATCTAACTTCAATGCATACAGAATAGCTTCTGGTTCTTTACATTCACAGAAGTCAAGTGCTTCCAACTTCCCTGAAGCTCTCTTCCAGCTTAGAACCAAGCCACATTTCACAGATAATTGCCTGATTAACATATCAGAATCTTACTCAGATATGCCGCCTGCAAAAATTGCTGTAGTCAAACCAGTGCTTTCATCACTTTCATGATTCTGCTGAGCAGCATGATCTTTTCTTGGTCCAATTTTCTTTCCAACATGAGGTGCAAAGGTTGGCATCAACACCTGTTTGCCCTCCGTTGGCCAATGGTTCATGGTGTACATCATGGAGACAGTTGTGGCATCATCCGGTATATTTCTGAATTTGATTTCAGTTGACTCTGTTGCAGGGGATGTGGCATGCAGATAGAACCATAGAACACTACAGCACAGTACAGGCCCTTCAGCCCTCCATGTTGTGCCAACCCATATAATCCTTCAAAAAAGTACTAAACCCACACTACCCCATAACCCTCCAGTTTTCGTTCATCCACGTGCCTGTCCAAGAGGCTCTTAAATACCCCTAATGTTTCAGCCTCCACCACCATCCCTGGCAAGTCATTCCAGGCACTCACAACCCTCTGTGTAAAAAACTTACCCCTGATGTCTCCCCTAAACTTCCCTCCCTTAATTTTGTACATATGCCCTCTGGTGTTTGCTATTGGTGCCCTGGGAAACAGGTACTGACTATCCACCCTGTCTATGCCTCTCATAATCTTGTAGACCTCTATCAAGTCCCTTCTCATTCTTCTACGCTCCAAAGAGAAAAGTTCCAGTTCTGCTAACCTTGCTTCATATGACTTGTTCTCCAAACCAGGCAACATCCTGGTAAATCTCCTCTGCACCCTCTCCATAGCTTCCACATCCTTCCTATAATGAGGTGACCAGAATTGAACACAATACTCTTGTGTGGTCTCATCAGAGATTTGTAGAGTTGCAACATGACCTCTCAACTCTTGAACTCAATCCCCCCCGTTAATGAAGCCCAGCATCCCATCGGCCTTCTTAACTACCCTATCAACCTGTGCAGCGACCTTGAGGGATGTATGGATTTGAACCCCCAAGGTCCCTTTGTTCATCCACACTCTTTAGTAACTGACCATCAATACTGTGCTCAGTCTTCTGGTTTGACCTTTCAAAATGTATCGCCTCACACTTATCCGGATTGAACTCCATCTGCCATTTTTCTGTCCAACTCTGCAGCCCGCCTATATCCTCTTGTAACCTTCGACAAACTGCAGCTCCATTCACAACTCCTCCAATGGTGGATGGATCTCCAATCAAGCTGTAGTTATTGCAGCCAAACACACCCCACAATGCTGGTGCTCCGGTTTTTAGTTGTTGTATTTCACCGTTATAAAAGTCATTCCCTCAGGAGTTATCGTTTCTTCAGTTTGTTCTTCGTTGGATAGTAGGCTTCAGTTTAATACCTAACTAATTTTGTGTAATAATTTTCTATTAAAGAGATCAGGGGGTATGGAGAGAAAGCAGGTACAGGGTTCTGAGTTGGATGATCAGCCATGATCATACTGAATGGTGGTGCAGGCTTGAAGGGCCGAATGGCCTATTCCTGCACCTAATTTCTATGTTTCTATGTTTCTAATGACTGAAACAGCTTAGCCACTGTCCATTTCCATTTTAATTAATGTGTCATGGACTTCTGGTGTAAGCCATATTGCTAGTTTTCAGAATATAAATCTCAAGGCTACGCAGTCCTGTGTCAAAGCTTTGTACTTTATTATCTAAGTAAGAATGCAGTATACAACTTTGAGATTTGACTTCTCCAGATAGCTACAAAACTAAGAAACTAAGAAAATCATAGAGTTGTGCAAAGAAAAACATCAATTCCCCCCAGCACAAAATAAAATACACCAAACGGAAACAAGAACATCAAACCCCAAACCCCCCAGCCCTCTCACACAAAAAATATATTGATCCAAATGGGAACAAGAACATTAAACCCAAATTCCAACACCCTCCCTCGCACAAAAAAATAACAAATCATGCCAAACAGCAACAAAAAAGAACAGATGAAAACACAGAATGCAAACTGATAGAGACAAATTTGGACAACACCCTATCCTCATTATATGTGGGGGATATGGTCCTAGCAGACGATGCATAATAAGAAAACGCATAATGTGAATAATTATCTAAATGGAGAAAAAGGTATGTTTTATCTGTAATTTATTCACATTTTCATACCAATACGATGCAAAAGTAGTATCACAAGGCAACATTCAAATCATATTTCATCAACTTAAGGTAATATTCAATATAATAAATCATTGAAAGTTAATATACCAGGATGTACAGTATTCACCAACAGTGTTCTTTCCAGGAGATGAGTGGTTGTTGTGGTGTCGGGCAGCTTTACATGGATAATGTGGATGGTTGTGGTCGTCAGGATCATATCAAGTACAGCAAGGGGTGTAGGGAGACTCACGGAACTCTTAGAGCAGGAGATGACACCGGTTTGTAGAAAGTGGTGAGGGTTGTTTGCTTGGCAGCATTTTGTTTCTCAGCATAAATTTGCTTGTAGGGAAGAAGAGTTGACTGCAGGGAATGACTGAAATACTGACTCCGTTCTAAACTTGGGTCCATGTCCATCAGCATTTGTGCCATGTGTTCTGCCGCGTTAACAAATTCTGCCAGTTGCTTCACTGTAAAATCCTTCACCTGCAACTCAACACTTCCTTCTACATCGTTATCAACTTCAGTCTGAGTTAAACACAGAAGGTCACCCACACTTATTTCTTCATCATGAGAATCCAGGAGTTCTGCCACGTCAGCAGTCTCGAGATCTGAGAACCCTTCCCCGTAAATTTTGCGGCTCAGGGCCACACAATCCTGGACAGCTGTAGTGAAGGCAGGAATCCCCTTGAGGGTGTGCACACCCTCCCTCTGCCGCTTGGCTCATGGCCCAGGACTGGACATCGGACGCTTAGGAGGCATTGCTAAATATTTCAAGCACTAAATTACTGCACTGTAGGTAGAAACAACAAAAGTTTAGGAGAACAAGATCACACGTCTACACCTTGCCAAAACCGATGCGAGACTGGCAGGAGTGAGACTGTGAGGCGTGCGCACGTGACTTGTATTGGCGGAAAAGCAGAGCTCCTCGCATAACTGAGTTTTGGATGCATATAAGAAGAAGTTGGTAGAAATAGGTTCCTTGCATAACTGTGAATCCACATTGTCTGAAGATGCATATTACGAGGATAAGGTGAATTTTTCATCCACAGTCCAATCCATAAATTGCAGAGCTTCAGTAACATCCGCGAACAGCATCGAGGGTGAGAGAGAGACCACTTGAATGCAGAGGCTTTCTGAGATCCATCACACCCAGACACCTAATCTGGCAACAGCGAGAGAGCCATCACGACAGTGAGCAAGAGGCAGGTAGTCAGCGCTGAACACGTGCTTGCTTCTGCATTCGCCTCAATGTTTCAGTCTTCCTCTACATGCTAATCGGTGAGAAATGGAGACAGTCATGGGCTTGCACCCAGTCTCTAAGCTTCTTTGCCTCGAGGCCACTCTCGCTTGCTTCCTGGAATTTTCTCAGAGATAGCAAAGCACTAGATCACTCAGTCAATCCCTGAACTGTAAGTCGCAAGCTCCAACAGTTCCTGGAAGACATTTAAGATAAAAATAAGATGTAGAAAAAGTGAAATAAGTGAAATCAACAATTCTGTGGACTATCTGAAAGATGTCACCTGAGGAAGCGTTGTTCATTGGCACCATATTAAGCAGGTGTATTACTCTCATCGTTATCAGGTTTTTCATCAACAGCATGCAGATGAGTGCCCCTTTTTGAAACTGCAACTTGACCTTCTATCTTTACTCTTCTCTGTGCTGTCCATTTATTTTATCTGTTTGAAATGCTCTTTGTATGAGTCCTGCTTTGTTCCATTTTCTGCACGTTTCACATTTAAACTGGCATTGATCTGGTGTATGTGGACCACTGCCACAACAGTAATACAATTTGTTTGGCCAGGCTGAGTTTTATTCACATATTGCAATTTTGTTTATTCCTTACTGCAATTCAATTGTATCTCTGTCTGCAGTTTCCAGTGAAACAGAGATTTCAAATGCTCTTTTAACTGTAATTTGTCCTTTAGTTAGGAGTCATTTTTGAATGCTTTTGAGTAAGATTCCACAAACTAAGCAGTCACTCAGTTCATCATTCAGCCCATTACTGAGCTGGAAATGCTCAGAAAATCTCTTCAATTCAGGCAAGTATGATGAACTGGACTCATCTTCTTGTTGATTCTGCTTATGAAACAAATTGTCTACAATCAACAATGACTTTTGTTCTAAGTGTTCCTGCATTACTTTGACAATATCAGCAAAGCTCATTTCTGCTGGTTTGGTTGAAGCAGTTAACCTTCAAAACAAAATGTCTGCCTTTAAACCTAATGCTCTAGTATAATTGGTATTTGTTTCTCACTGGCTATTTCATTAGTTTCAAAATACTATTGAGTTAGCTCAGTATACATAAGCCAGTTATATTTTGTGGCATCAAATGCATCAATCTTTCCAATGTTAACACCATATCTGTTCTTTTTTTTCTGGCTAGCATCACTTGGTAGTGTTACGTATGCCATAATGGGTTAAAAGAACCATAGAAATGGAACATACCTGGAGTCTGGTTTTTCTATAAATAAAACACTATTTATTAGTATCTATGTAACAGAGTAATATAAAACAAGATAAGGCAAACAGGTTAGCAGAGTTTATGCATATATAAGTTTGTAAATATAAAACACCAATCTTCTTCAGGCTTAGGTGGTAAATGATACAGTCTTAGGATGGTATGTGAGAAAGTTCAGTTCAATGCACAAGGTTTCTGTTGTTGGTAAGAGAGAGAGATCTGTAATCCAAAGTCATATGTTGTGAGAAGGCAATTACGTCAATGTTCCACAAATTCCATGACAGCAATACAAAATAACATTAACAGTAGGTTTTACCTCCAAAGTTGTTCCACTCCACACATGAAGTATCACTGACAGTGATCTTCAACGAATATCCTCACAACACAAGTGTCACCACACCCGAATACAATTACAGAACATCTCAAAGTGGTGGCCACAGGATGCTTAAACAAAATCCACGTTTGGATTATCACAGTGATCCCAACCACCGGGCTGCGGACCAGTACCGGGCCGCAAAGTATGTGCTACCGGGCCACGAGGAAACAACATGATTTAGCGATAAGAAACGATATGAGTCAGCTGCACCTTTCCTCATTCCCTGTCATGCCCACTGTTGAACTTGAATTATTACCCACGTGAGGTCATTAGTCATCTAAACGCAGTGACACCCTCGCGCCAGGAATTACTGGTAGGTCTCTGGTAACCGGCCACCTCGTGCGGCCGGCAAGAAGAGCCGTTTCTATTGGCCTGGAGCGCAGACAGATGGGCGGCGCTTCTAAACCTGTTTAGCACACAGAATGTTCGTGGGGAATCTCGTGCTAAAATATTTGCAGATGACCTAATTCAGGCTCAGGGTTTCGTAAGTAGCAGAGCAGCTACCTCGCTGCAATCTACTGAAAGTCATCCCTCGAGCCAAGCTTCTGTTGGCCAATAGATTTTACATACCAACGGGGAGGGGGGGACGGGTGCGCGCCCTGCATACTCCTCGGTTGGTCGGTCGCTCTCTGCAGACTGTGACCACTGCGGCCCCAGCACGGGGACCTCCGGCCCTTACCTTGTCCTCTCATCCCACCCACGACCAGCCGCACCTGGCCAAAACATCTGGCGGTGGATGGGCTGAAGACTGGAGTTCAGGCCCGGAGGCTGTCTAATGAGGCAATGAAAACTACTTAGGCAGCTTTAGTCCAAGCACCCTGCACTTAAAGACAAACCCGTTGAGTTTTTTGAGAGGAAAAAATGTGAGCAAGCGGGAAGAAGCAAGTGCTGAGACGAGAACTAAATTATGGAATAGACTGGACATAAGGAACACCCTTTGAGTGTCACTCACTCCCATCAACCCTCGATGGGATCGTCTTGTTGCAGGGAAACAAGGCCAGGGCTCCCACTGATTCAGCGATATTGGTGTGTTGCAATGATTTTATATGTTCATACGAGGAAAATATGCACAGTGTGTTTAATATCCAAATGTTACTTAAAATGTTATGATGCTATTGACTTATAAGTGAGTTATAATTGACTTATCACTACATTCATACGAGGAAAATATGCACTGTGTGTTTAATATTAAATTCATTAGATAAACCCTTTTAGAAACAAAAATTGAGTGTATTAGCCACTTATAAGTGATTCATAGTTGACTTATCACCTGTATTACGGTCATGATTAACACCCCCCCCACCGTCGGCCGGTCCGCAAGAATATTATCAATATTAAACCAGTCCGCGGTGCAAAAAAGGTTAGTGACCCCTGGATTATCACCAACAATAGCTTATCACAAAAAAAGGGACCACCTTCAAGGGAACCACCACACAGGCAAGGGTCGACCCACTGGTAGATTCCATAAGGTTACCCCAAACACACAATGTGAAAGACACTTACCCAGTTCCACAACATACGAAATAACTTCAACAGTGATTTGCCCCAGGGGTGCCTTTTTTCAGTGAACTACCACACCCAGACAAAGAATAAACACACACGTGGTATTCACAAAGGTTTTCCCCTCACCAGAGAAACCACTCCTGTGGATAAACTAAGTGACAATCACAGTTTTGTAGCTGAATGGAAACAAACTCACTCTCACGGGCTACTCAGAGAGAGAGTCCAAACAGCGATCCCTTTGTCACTAGGTTTCTTCTGTTCCAAACTTTCCTCTCCTCTCTTCTCTTCCTGCAATCTTGTTCTAGTTGCAGAAACTTGTGAGAGTCATTTATCAATACTCAGGACCGATCTTAACTCATCCCTTTTGGGCTACTGAAAGTTTAAACCAGCGACCGACTCATTGGTGTCTTCTATTGACCGACTCCATCTTGACTCTACGCTGTGTCTTTCTGTGGGTCTTTGTATATTCAAAACATCTGGTGAGAAATCATAAACACAAGCTGCTCACCATAGCAACCCAACAATTCTGCAGTCAGTAGAAATCCAAATAAACAAGTCAGTCTCAGTTCTTTTGGCATTTTAGCGTGACAGACCACAGGGGGAAAAAATTGAACCCTAGGAGTACATAACAGTAGTCACTCTATGTGAACCCGTGAATTCTTTAGTTCTCTTTTTTCAAAAATCAATCATGTCTTTCCTTCTGAACGAAACGTACTGTGCTGCTTTTTATTTAATCTGACTGCCTCTGCACGTGCCATGCCGTGCTGTTTTTTATTGCTGTTCCTGTCTGCATTCTTTTTAGTTCGAATCTATTGCTGTGCTTCAGCAGGTCAGTAACCATCTTGGGTTCTTTGTTAAAATATCTTGTCGCCACTGTTACATTTTGTAACTCCAAAATAATAAACTAATTCAAAGAAGGACATGGGAGTCCAAAATGTGAGTCTAACTTCGTGTTGTCTTTAAGTGAGGCATGCACACATCTCGTGATAGTATGATGAGGTATGCAATTTACTTAGTTTTACATATAACCTAAAATGAATAATTTAAACAAAGAATGCTTAATCAACAAACACGAGGAAATCTGCAGATGCTGGAAATTCAAACAACACACACAAAATGCTGGTGGAACACAGCAAGCCAGGCAGCATCTATAGGAGAAGCACTGTCGACATTTCGGGCTGAGACGTCGACAGTGCTTCTCCTGTAGACGCTGCCTGGCCTGCTGCGTTCCACCATCATTTTGTGTGTGTTGATGCTTAATCAACAATATATATACAATATTGTTCAAATGCTACTGAAATATTAAATACATAGCAGTGTGATTCACACATTTTCATGTTTGTCATCACATTGCCAGTTCCATAAGGATAGTAATACCATGGATGATAGTGGGGATGAGCTCCCACTGCCTATTAAATGCTCCCAATGGCGTGCATCTCAAATTACCTCTGAAAACCAAGTCCAACTCCTGCCCTTCATGTCCAGCGGAACTACTTCTACTGACAGGAAAAGGGGCAACTGCAGGTTACTGGTGCCTTGAAGCCAGTTGCTTTGGGTAGATGGGTCTCATAAACATGGCTGGCAGCTCATCCAGGAGCAGGAAAACTCTAATTTCAAACCTCCACTGTTGTGTAGTTATACCCACTCAAGGAGAAGGCTTCAGAAGAAAACACTGAAGAAAAATCTGGAGCGACGGTCCAAAAGGCAGTCCTACGTTGAGTTCAATGCTGACTGACAACTCCTGCGATTCCAATGGTGCCAAACTATACCGGTTTCTGCCGTTCCTTTGGATTAATCAACTGCATGGAGAGAGGGAGCTTGCTTTCTGAGCCACAGCTTACTCTCCATGTTGTACTACCCTGGCTTGCATATCACAAGCTGGGACATAACATCCATGGTCAACCCCAGCTAATGGAGGCCCTCATTACATTGCCATACTGAAGCAGTATACTTCCAGACACGAGAAAGAGGTAGACACAGTGTGCTGTGCACATGAAAGAAGGCATAAGAGGAAGCATTTGACTGCAGAGCTGCTGGACAGGAGTGTAAGAAAGTGGGACATGGAAAGGGGAAGAGGAGGAGACGGTGTCTGAAGCCATAAGCACCAATCTCAAAAATACTAACTAGGCTAGGACTGTGCCCATTGGAAGTACTTAACACCTTTGCCAAAATTAAGAGATTGAGATCTCTAATTGGTAATGGGTTTACTAATGACAAATATAGTGAAATAAAATGAAAATCTTTGTTCTGCATGCCATCCATTCTGATTTTTTCAACACATGAATGCATCGAAGGAGCTGAGAGAGAAAAGCAATAACAGAATGCAGAATATAGCATCAGAGTTACAGAGGAAGTGCAGTGCAGTGGACAATAACATGCAAGCTGAGATAGATTGCGAGGTTAGGAGCTCAACTAGGGAGGTCCAAGACCATTCACCAGTGTGAAAACAGCAGAACAGAAGCTGTCTTTGATCCTGGTGATGCATGCTTTCAAACTGGAATATGAAAATGTTTGAAATTTTTAAAACTTTTAAAGAATGTTTAAAATTGGGAGAGGCATTGATCAGGTGACTGGGTACAGCCTTTTCCTCACGGCAGAGAGAAGTCCAAAATTTGCGCCATATATTTATAGTGAAAGGGAAAAGACTTGGCGGGAATCTGAGGAGCAATCTTTTCAAGCAGAGCATGAGTAGTATCTTGAATGAGCTGCCACAAGAAGTGGTTGAAGCAGATACAATAACTTAACCCAGGAAGAACTTGGCTTGGTGGGAGGAGGGAGTTTGAAAATCTGGCTGAGTGGTGCCACAACAGCAAAGATATACGCAATGCCAGCAAGCCCAAGGAGCTGATTATTGACTTCAGGAGGCGGACATCAGAAGTCTGTGAGCCCTCATGGATCACCAGAGTCCTCATTAGGGGTTCAGAGATGTTGAGGGTCAGCAACTTTAAATTCCTCAGTGTTATTTCTGAGGACCCGTTCTGGGTTCAGCACTGAAGAAAGCACAGCTCTGCCTCTATGTTCTTAGAAATTTGCAAAGATTCAGTATGATACCTAAAACTCTGACAAGTTTCTCTAGATGTGTAGTAGATGGTATATTAAATGACTGCATCATGGCCTGGTGTGGAAACATCAATGCCCTGAAATGGAAAATCCCACAAAGCATAGTGGTTACAGCCCAGTCCGTGATGGGTAAAGCCCTCCCCACTATTGAGCACATCTACACAAAACACTGTTGCAGGAAAGTACATCCATCATCAAGGACCCCACCACCCTGGTCATACCCTCTTCCCGTTGTTGCCATCAAAAAGAAGGTACAAATACTTCAGTGCTCACACTATCAGGTTCAGGAACAGTGATTACCCCTCAGCCATCAGGTTCTTGAACAAAAGGGGATAACTTCACTTGTGCCATCACTGAAATGCTCCCACAACTATGTACTTACTTTCAAGGACTCATCATCTCATGTTCTCGAACTTTATTTCTCACTTATTTATTGTTATTATTTTCTCAGGTCAAGGTGGTAAAGCCTGAGGTACAGGCATAGCCAAACACACTAATTTCTCAATTGCTAGGAACTTTTGGACTATTCTAGTTGTGTTTAGTATTGTGGCCTTCTGGAGATTTACATAAACATTGCTGTGTAGCCCTAATTGTTTAATGCTATTGTGTAGTGACTTTGGGATGACACCAGTCATAGAAATTACTATTGGGACGATGTATACCCTGTTCATGTTCCATAGTCTTTCAATTTCCTCTTTTAATTCAGCACATTTCTGGTTTTCACTTATTGATTCCTGTATGTTATGTGTGGTAGGAATGGCTGTACCTATTAAGGAAGTTGTTTTGCGTGTTTATTCTGTAATAATATATTCGACTAGCCATTATGGATTGTCTTATCGGTGATAATGGAACATAGAACATAGAAATCTACAGGACATTACAAGCTCTTTGGCCCACAATGTTGTGCCAACCATGTAACCTACTCTAGAAATGGCCTGAAATTACCCTACCGCATAGCCCTCTATTTTTGTAAGCTCCATGTACCTATGTAAGAGTCACTTAAATGACCCTATTGTATCCAACTCCACCACCGTCGCCAGCAGTACATTCCACGTGGTCATCGTCCTCTGTGTGAAAAACTTAACCCTGAATGGATTGGTTATGATATAATTTGTCGGACTCTGACTCTAAAACTGGATCAGGCTTCTATTTATAATAAGTGTCTTTTATGAGTTTGTATTTTAAAACAAGATTTTGGTGAATGACGTTTGCCTGTGTAAGTAAACCGGATTGAGTTAAATTGCTGCAGGATCCTGAAATGTGTTAGATTTTTACCGGTTCCTCGTGGCATTTATCACTTTAAATTTGTTAGTCTTTTATTATGTATTTTTGATATTTTTTGTGTTAACCAGTTGGTCCTGTATTGCACAAGGAACTCCTCTGTTTCTGTGAAGAGGTCTCCAGCTCCAAGCCAACTATTCGACATCTAGTCTGTTTAGATCCTGGGGATGAATTCCATTGAGGCTCATGCTCTTCCACTGGTTAACTTTGTCTTCTATAGTGACAATAGTGATAATTACTTTATTTTTCTGGATTGTGTTTTCATTTAAATTTAGTGGTGTGTACTTCTTATCCAAATTGCGTTTGTTCACATGGAACATTGAATGCTGTTTTTTTGGCTAATGAAAATATATCCTTTGAAGTTTTATCTGACTGTTGTGAAAACTTTTTATATCTGTTAACCCTTTTCCTCCTGCTGTCCTAGGTCGTGTTAATCTAAGTGCATTTCAGTGTACATAGTGTTTTCTAAAATTTATCATTTCATTTCTTATTTTTTTCTTTGTAAATTTTCCAGATTGGTTTCAGATCAAGATATTATGCCAAAAGAGCTGAGAGAATACATTAATCAAATCAAGTCAAATTTTAATGTCATTTTGACCATAACTGCTGGTACAGTGCATAGTAAAAATGAGACAATGTTTTTCAGGACCATGGTTTACATGACACAGTACAAAAACTAAACTGAACTACGTAATAAAAAAAAACACAGAAAAAGCTATACTAGACTACAGATCTACACTGGACTGCATAAAGTGCACAAAAACAGTACCAGCATTACAATAAATAATAAACAGGACAGTGGGGCAAGGTGTCCAGGCTTCGGGTATTGAGGAGTCTGGTAGCTTGGGGGAAGAAACTGTTATATAGTCTGGTCGTAAGAGTCCGAATGCTTCGGAACCTTTTCCCAGATGGCAGGAGGGAGAAGAGATAGTGTGAGGGGTGTATGAGGTCCTTCATAATGCTGTTTCCTTTGCGGATGCAGCGTGTAGCGTAAATGTCCGTGATGGTGGGAAGAGAGACCCCGATGATCTTCTCAGCTGACCTCCCTATCCGTTGCAGTGTCTTGCGATCTGAGATGGTACAATTTCCAAACCAGGCAGTGATGCAGCTGCTCAGGATGCTCTCTATACAACCCCTGTAGAATGTGATGAGGATGTGGGGTGGGAGATGGACTTTTCTCAGCCTTCGCAAAAAGTAGAGACGTTGCTGGGCTTTCTTTGCTATGGAGCTGGTGTTGAGGGACCAGGTGAGATTCTCCGTCAGGTGAACACCAAGAAATTCGGTGCTCTTTATGATTTCTACCGAGGAGCCGTTGATGTTCAACGGGGAGTGGTCGCTTCGTGCCCTCCTGAAGTCAACAACCATCTCTTTTGTTTTGTTCACATTAAGAGACAGATTGTTGGCTCTGCACCAGTCCGTTAGCCGCTGCACCTCCTCTCTGTAAGCTGACTCGTCGTTCTTGCTGATGAGACCCACCATGGTCGTGTCACCGGCAAACTTGATGATATGGTTCGAGCTGTGTGTTGCAGCACAGTCGTGGGTCAGCAGAGTGAACAGCAGTGGACTGAGCACGCAACCCTGGGGAGCCCCCGTGCTCAGTGTGATGGTGTTGGAGATGCTGCTCCCGATCTGGACTGACTGAGATCTTCCAGTCAGGAAGTCTAGGATCCAGTTGCAGGGGGAGGTGTTCAGGCCCAATAAGCTCAGCTTTCCAATCAGTTTCTGAGGGATGATTGTGTTGAATGCTGAACTAAAGTCTACGAACAGTATCCGCACATATGTGTCTTTTTTGTCCAGGTGGGTTAGGGCCAGGTGGAGGGTGGTGGCAATGGCATCATCTGTTGAGCGGTTGGGACGGTACGCAAACTGTAGGGGGTCCAGTGAGGTGGGCAGCGGGGTCTTGATATGCCTCATGACGAGCCTCTCGAAACACTTCATAGGCATCACCTGCATAGTCAGGTGATGTCCTGGATGCCCTTCCACATGTGCTGTGTGTCACCGCTGTCCTGGAAGTAACTGTGGATTAGCTGGGCGTGTGCACGCTTTGCCCCTCTGATGGCTCGGGACAGTTTGGCCCTTGCTGTTGTTAAAGCTGCCTTGTTGCCTGCTCTGAAGGCGGAATCACGGGTCCTCAGCAGCGCACGCACCTCTGCGTAATATGGTAATCTGGGTATAGCAAAAGTGTTTAAAGCCTTTAGTACAATTTTACTATCTTTTTGGCAGATTTTCATAAGCCTTGAAGTCAAGCCTGATGGCCCAGACCACCAGGTTTCAGGAACAGTTTTTACCTCTGCAGCCAGAGGGGATAACTTTACCAAACTTCAATTGCCCCATCACGTACTGTCCCACAATCTATGGACTCACTTTCAAAGTCTCTTCATCGCATGTTCTCTACTAATTGTTTACTTATATATTTAGCTGTCTATTTATTATATATATTTTGTATTATTTCTTTTTTCTTCTTTTGAATTTGCACAGTTTGTTTCTTAGTTGTTTGTTCTGTGCCATCTCATATGATCATGGACGATCTTGGTCTTTCCATGACAGTGATTATTCTTGGCAAGTTTTTCTACAGAAGTGGCTTGCATTGCCTTCTTCTGGGGAGTGTCTTTACAAGACGGGTGACTCCAGTCATTATCAATATTCTTCAGCGATTGTCTGCCTAGCATCATGATGCACCATCAATAACTCACACTGAGACGTAGGCGAGATATCGGCTTTTATTGACTGGAAGAAGGAACCAGGAGTGAGTGTCTATCATACAAGGTCTTGGAGACTGAGGCCGAGCTTCAGGCCGCAGGTCTCCTTTATACAGGGGCCTGTGGGAGGAGCCACAGGAGCAGTCAGCAGGGGCGTGTCCCGACAGGCACATAGTTCACCACACATCAGTGGTCGTATAATCAGGAATTGTGATATGCACCAGCTGTTCATGTGGCTTCATGAGTCCCTGATCGTGGGGGGCAGGAGGGAGGGTTACTCCTTGCCCAAGGATAGCCTGCAGTCTAGTGAAGGGGAGGAGAGCCTTACACCTCCTTTGGTAAAGACATATCTCTACCAGGTAGCTCTGTGCCTGTACTCACTGAGGTTTACAAGCATGAGGGGTGGATTTCATTGAAACCTATCAAATATTGAAAGGCCTAGATAGAGCAGATGTGGAGTGGATGTTTCCGATAGTGGGGGAGTCTAGTACCAGATGGCACAATGTCAGAATTTAGGGATGTCCCTTTAGAAAAGAGATGAGAAGGAATTCCTTTAACCAGAGGGTGGTGAATCTATGTAATTCAATGGTATGTGGAGACCAAGTCACTGGGTATATCTAAGGCAAAGTTTACAGGGAAAAGAGAGGACAATAGACAATAGATGCAGAAGTAGACCATTCGGCCCTTCGAGCCTGCACCGGCATTCTGAGATCATGGCTGATCATCTAATATCAATACCCAGTTCCTGCCTTGTTCCCATATCTCTTGATTCCCCTATCCATAAGATACCTATCTAGCTCCTTCTTGAAAGCATCCAGAGAATTGGCCTCCACTGCCTTCCGAGGCAGTGCATTCCAGACCCCCATAACACTCTGGGAGAAGAAGTTTTTCCTTAACTCTGTCCTAAATGGCCTACCCCTTATTCTCAAACCATGCCCTCTAGTACTGGACTCTCCCAGCATCTGGAACATATTTTCTGCCTCTATCTTGTCCAATTCCTTAATAATCTTATATGTTGCAAACAGATCCCCTCTCAATCTCCTTAATTCCAGCATGTACAAGCCCAGTCTCTCTAACCTCTCTGCGTAAGACAGTCCGGACATCCCAGGAATTAACCTCGTGAATCTACACTGCACTTCCTCTATAGCCAGGATGTCCTTCCTTAACCCTGGAGACCAAAACTGTACACAATACTCCAGGTGTGGTCTCACCAGTGCCCTGTACAAATGCAAAAGGATTTCCTTGCTCTTGTACTCAATTCCCTTTGTAATAAAGGCCAACATTCCATTAGCCTTCTGCACTTCTGCACTTCTGCACTTGCTCATTCACCGTCAGTGACTGATGAACAAGGGCTCCTAGATCTCTTTGTATTTCTCCCTTACGTAACTCTACACTGTTCAGATAATAATCTGCCTTCCTGTTCTGACTCCCAAAGTGGATAACCTCACACTTATTCACATTAAACGTCATCTGCCAAGTATCTGCCCACTCACCCAGCCTATCCAAGTCACCCTGAATTCTCCTAACATCCTCATCACATGTCACACTGCCACTCAGCTTAGTATCATCATCAAACTTACTGTTATTCTCAATGCCCTCACCTAAATCGTTGATGTAAATTGTAAACAGCTGTGGTCCCAATACCGAGCCCTGTGCCACCCCACTAGTCACCACCTGCCATTCCGAGAAACACCCATTCACCGCTACCCTTTGCTTTCTATCTGCCAACCAGTTTTCTATCCATGTCAATATCTTCCCCCCAATGCCATGAGCTCTGATTTTACCCACCAATCTCCTATGTGGGACCTTATCAAATGCCTTCTGAAAATCGAGGTACACTACATCCACTGGATCTCCCTTGTCTAACTTCCTGGTTACATCCTCGAAAAACTCCAATAGATTGGTCAAGCATGATTTGCCCTTGGTAAATCCATGCTGGCTCGGCCCAATCCTATCACTGCTATCTAGATATGCCACTATTTCATCTTTAATAATGGACTCTAGCATCTTCCTCACTACTGATGTTAGGTTGACAGGATGATAGTTCTCTGTTTTCTCCCTCCCTCCTTTCTTAAAAAGTGGGATAACATTAGCCATTCTCCAATCCTCAGGAACTGATCCTGAATCTAAGGAACATTGGAAAATGATTACCAATGTATCCGTAATTTCCAGGGCCACTTCCTTTAGTACCCTAGGATGCAGACCATCTGTACCTGGGGATTTGTCAGCCTTCAGTCCCATCAGTTTACTCGTCACCGTTTCCTTCCTAATGTCAATCTGTTTCATTTCCTCTGTGTGCTTGGCCCATCCATACATCTGGGAGATAGCTTGTGTCTTCCCTAATGAAGACAGATCTAAAGTACTTATTAAATTCTTCTGCCACTTCTCTGTTTCCCATAACAATTTCACTCAATTCATTCTTCAAGGGTTCTTAACTATCTTCTTTCTCTTCACAACCTAAAAAAGCTTTTGCTATCCTCCATTATATTCCTGGCTAGCTTGTGTTTGTACCTCATTTTTTCTCCCTGTATTGCCTTTTTTGTTAAGTTCTGTTGTTCCTTAAAAATTTCCCAATCATCTGTCTTCCCACTCACCTTAGCTCTGTCATACTTTTTTTTTAATGCTATGCAATCTCTGACTTCCTTTGTCAACCACTGTGGCCCCCTTTCCCCCTTTGAATTCTTCCTTCTCCGGGGGATGAACTGATTTTGCACCTTGTGCATTATTCCCAAGAATACCTGCCATTGCTGTTCCACCGTCTTTTCTGCTAGGATATCCATCCATTTAACTTTGGGCAGCTCCTCCCTCATGGCTTCATAGTCTCCTTTGTTCAACTGCAAAACTGACACCTTCGATCTGACCTTATCCTTCTCAAATTGCAGATAAAAACTTATCATATTATGGTCACTACCTCATAATGGCTCCTTCACTTCAAGATCGCTTATCAAATCCTGTTCATTACACAACACTAAATCCAGAATAGCCTTGTCCCTGGTCGGCTCTCGTACAAGCTGTTCCAAGAATGCATCCCGTAGGCACTCTACAAACTCCCTATCCTGGGGTCCAGCACCAACCTGATTCTCCCAGTTCACCTGCATGTTGAAATCCCCCATAACGACTGCATTACCTTTAGCACATGCCAATGTAAACTCCCTATTCATCTTTCACCCAATATCCATGCTACTGTTTGGGGACCTGTAGACAACACCCATTAGGGTCTTTTTGCCCTTACTGTTCCTCAGTTCTATCCACACAGACTCTACTTCTCCTGATCCTATGTCCCCCCTTGCAAAAGGACTGAATCTCATTCCTCACTAACAGGGCCACTCCACCCCCTCTGCCCACATTTCTGTCCCTACGATAGCACGTATACCCTTGTACATTCATTTCCCAGGTCTGATCTCCCTGCAGCCATGTCTCCGTTATCCCAACAACATCATAGTTACCCACTCGCACCTGAGCTTCAAGCTCATCTGCCTTATTTCTGACACTTAGTGCATTCAGATATAGAAATTTTAGCCCATTTCTCCTCTCTCTGTATAAATCGTTGCCTATTGTGCTTAACCCAGCTCCCCGAACTCCCATTGGGCTATATGTCCCTTGAATTTTGTTGTCCTTTCTAAATTTATTTATTCTTTCTGCACATTTAAATCCATGTTCCGTCAGAACATCTCTCTGTACATGTGTCCTCCTTATCACTTGTTCCGCCTTACCTTTCTCTACTACACACTTAATATTCCAGAACCGTGTAGTCCCAACCGGTCCTTTATTCTTCATCTCGCTATCCTCTCTCACATTTTGGATCCCTGCCCCCTGCAAATTTAGTTTAAACCCCCCCCCCCCAAGCAGCACAAAAAAACTTTCCTGCAAGAATGTTACTACCGCTCCAGTTCAGGTGTAAACCGTCCCATCGGAACAGATCCCACCTTCCCTGGAACAAAGCCCAATTATCTAAAAACCTGAAGCCCTCCCTCCTGCACCACCCTCTGAGCCACACATTAATCTGTATAATCCTTCTGTTCCTTGCCTCACTCACACATGGCACAGGTAACAATCCTAAGATTGTTACTCTGGATGTCCTGCCCTTCAGCTTCACACCTAACTCTCTGAACTCACTACACAGGACCCCCTCACTCATCCTAGTCACGTCGTTGGTCCCTACATGGACCACAACATCTGGGTTCTTGCCCTCCCTCTCGAGAATAACCTGCACCCGATCTGAGATGTCCTGGACCCCGGCAACAGGGAGGCAACATACCATCCGAGACTCCCGATCTTCCCCACAAAATCTCCTATCTGCCCCCGTGACTATAGAATCCCCTATCACTACCGCTCTCTTCTCTTCCATCCTCCCCTTCCTAGTTGAGGGTCCAACCTCAGTGCCAGAGACAGGACAACTGCCACTTGTTCCTGGTAGGTCATCCCCACCAACAGTATCCAAAACGGTACACTTATTGTTGATGGGAACGGCCACATGGGTGCTCTTCTCTCTCTGTCTGCTCCCCCTGCCTCTCTTGACTGTCACCCATTTGCCTACCTCCTGTCTTTTCAGTGTGACTACCTCCCGATAACTCTTATCTATCTCTGCCTCTGCCTCCCGAATGATCCGTAGTTCATCCAACTCCTGCTCCAATTCCCTAACTCGATCTGATAGGAGCTGCAGCAGAGAGGAGAATAATGTCGAGAGAGAGATAATAAATCAGCCATGTTTGAATGGCAGAGTAGACATGGTGGAGCAAATGGCCTAAACCCATCCCCATGTCTTATGGTCTTATGGACATAAAATGTTGCCTCCAATTCTTTGCCAGCTCCTTGATAACTGCCCACTGGTGCAAAAACAACCCTATCCCAATGAAATTCAGGATAAATAAATGAGCCTTGAATCTTAATAGTCAGGTTCAGAGTTCAGATTTCTAAGCAGCAGTTGATAAATATTAGCCAAAGCTAAAGAACTCTCTTGCTTTATTCAGTCTTGCTTCTCTCTTCCATGAATGAAATATGGAAATACCTTCTGCCAATATACTAGGATTATAGAACTGTATTTGAACTACAAAACGGTTAGATTAAGCCCCATCTGGAAGTAAACCTTCTGTGTAAAACCAATCACAGTTAATTATACGATCAATATAAAGTGATTCTTACATAAGAAGACTGGACATTTAGAATCAGTGGGTCGCAGGGAATGATGAATGTACAAGAACGACTGGTATGAGAGTGGCGAGTGCAATATTTTACAGTGCCAGCACTGGGGTCTATTATGGTCGCTGTCTGTAAGGCATTTGTATGTTCTTCCTGTGACCATGTGGGTGTCCTTTGGGTGCTCCAGTTTCCTCCCACATTCCAAAGATATTTGCTGGAAATCCAAATGCACAAAATGCTGGAGGAACTCAGCACGTCAGGAAGCATCTGTAGAAAGGGATGGACAGTCAATGATTCGAGCTGAGACTCTTCATCAAGATAGGGCTTTGGCTTACACTTATTTTTATGTGAATTTTAGATGGTTTATCAGCCTGCTGTCTCAAAACAAACATATGTGAAAAAACTAATGAAAATTGGGGTGAATTAGTGTAGCGGTTAGTATGACGCTAATACAGCGCAGGGTGTTCTGGAGTTCAGAGTTTAATTCCGGCACTGTTCTGTAAGGAGTCTCTGTACGTCCTCCCCATGGAATGCGTGCATGTACCCCATGTGCTCCGGTTTCCTCCCACAGTTCAAAGACATACCAGGTAGATTAATTGGTCATTGAACATTGTCCTGTGATTAGGTCAGGGTTAATCAGGTTTGTCAGGGGTTGCTGGGGCAACATGGCCTGAAGGGCCGGAAGGATTACTCTGCGCTGTATTCCTGAATAAATAAATAATTTGAAAGATGGAGTTCAAGTCTCTGAAACTCTAAGCAAAAGTGCTTTTTCAGGATTTGCAATCATTTTAATGACTGTTGGAGTTCTATGCTTAAATGCCGATGTCCTCTTCTTCTATTTTCTGTAATACTTGCAAATCTCAATTCAAATTACCGTAAAAACTATTAACAAACACAATGGATTAACATCAAAGGCTTATGCTTGACATGCAAACTAAGGAAAAAGATCAATGTGCTTGCTGCTGAACAATAGACATCATCAGGAGTACCATGGAACTAGCACCGAAACAAATTAAACAAGAAACCCTGTGTTGTTGAAATAATGCCTTCAAGCAATAAATTTAGAGGGCAAGAGGAAGTATTACATATTGTTAAAGGAGAGTTGAATGGAATGAGCGAGAAATGAGCAATAATGAGAAAAGAGGTTTGAATTGAAATGGTGGGAATGTTGGGATTCAGAGCTGTACAGTAACACTCGAACAATCTAATCAAGCTCAGTACCGTCCTGGTGCCAGACTGGTAGCTTTTCCAGGCAAATGGATGTTATTGTCATTAAAACCACTTCAACCTTTTAATTAAAAAATTCTCCATTGAACCCTGCAGGTTTTAATGGTATTCTGACAAAGGATCTTTCACCTGAAGCATTAACTGTATTTCTCTTCATACAGATGTGACCTAACATAGAACATAGTAAAATACAAAGATTCAAAGAACGTTTACTATCAAAGTATGTATGCAGCATACAACACTGAGCTTTGTCATCCCACAGACAACCGTGAAACAAAGAAATTCATGGAACTCATTAAAAAAATCAAACCCTCAATGCGCAAAAAAAGAACAAATTGCACAAACAACAGAAAAAAACAGATACAAAACAATAATCGCGAAGACATCGGATGTGTCCAAGCACATTCAGTTCAGCTCAGGTCGGTTCAATCTAGTGCCCTGTCTCTTGCTGTCTGCAGGCTGCAGTGCCAGTCTGCCCTGATCAAAAACAGCAACACAAAAAGGAGGAAAGAGAAATCAGAAATGCATTATAACGTGAACAACAGAGTCCAATCCACAGACTGCGTTGATTAAGCCTTGCCCAAGACCCGTGGGCTCCGGCACCATCTCCAGCAGCATCGTGAGACAGAGAGAAATCATTTGTACACAGGCACCTTCCTCCAGGAGCAGTGAGCAAGAGGGAGTGAGAGACCATTCTCATGCAGGCAGACAGTGCTAACCATCCGCCTGCCTTCCACTGTTGTCCTCATTGATTTCAATCTTCCTCGACACTTTAGTTGGTGAGAAATGGAGTCGATCATGGGCTCCCACCCTGGCTCTAGGCCTCTTGGCTCCCAGGCTGCGTACTTTGCTTGAAACTTCACCGAGCTCTCCTGGAGACAGCAGGGCACCAGAACACACAATCTGCCCAAATACACACCATCAAAGTATGGATCACAGGCTCCAACAGTAGCAGAACCACATTTGAAAGCAAAAGATGAAGTAAATGAAGTGAAGGAAGTAGTTTCATGACCCGCCTGAAGGATTACACTCTTGGCTGCATTGTTTGCTGGAGCCATCTTCTTCTAGAATAGAGCACAGTACAGGCCTTCCAACAAATCAAATGGTGCTGACCTATTAAACTAGATAAGCTCAATTTAATGCTTTCCTCCTACAGAGCCCTCCATTTTTTCCTTCATTCATTGTCTACCTGAGAGTCTCTTAAATGTCCCTAATGCATCTGCCTCCACCACAGCCCCTGGCAGCGAGTTACTCTGTGAAAAACCTACCTGTCATCTCTCCAAAACTTTCATCCAATCACATTAAAAACTCCCCCTCATATTAGCTCTTTCTACCATGGATGTCCAATCCATCTATGCCTCTTCTATTTTATACAAATCTACCAAACCACCTCTCATCCTCATTCGCACCAAAGAGAAAAACCAACATTAGTTCAAGAACTGCGGCATTACCACACGGCTCTTCAGCACAGTCGCCCGAGTAACAAAGACCAACACACCAAAGACCTTCTTAACTATGCTAGCAACTTGTGTGCCAACTTTGAGGGATCTATGGATGTGGATCCCAAGATTCCTCTGTCCTTACACATTGCTAAGAATCCTGCTGTTGACCCTGTATTCTGCCTTCAAATTCAACCTTTCACTTCATACTTTTTGGATTGAACACCATCTGTCACTTCTCAGCCTGTCTCTGCATCCTATCAATGTCCCATTGTAACCTCCTATAACCTTCTATACTATCCATAGCCTGAACCAGCCTTTCCGTCCTCCTCAGATTTACAAACCCATCAGGTAATAGCATGTCAGTGATACCAGATCAAACATGCACTTTAATTAGGAGAAGCTCTTCCAAGAACCTTGTCTGGAACAGCAAAGAACATGATACAATGCTCCTCCAATATCTTCATTGGTAAGTGATTGAATTTTGCAAACCTGCATGATGTAATAAAGTACACTCTCAGCTCAGTTGTCCACATTCAGTGGGGAATGGAGGCTTCCAATTACATGAGAATCGCTTAAGACAATTACTGTACGTCCAACACCAGCATTCTGTGCATAGAATTAGGTAATTCCTGTGGCCACTGAGTGTATGTTCATGGTCGTCTGCTGCTGTAGCTCACTTCAAGGTTTGATGTATTGTGCACTCAGACATGCTCTTCTGCACATACTGTTGTAACACATAGTTATTTGGGTTACTGTCACTTTACTGTCAGCTTGAACCAGTCTTGCCAGACTCCTCTGGCTTCTCTCATTAATAAGGCATTTTTGCTCACAGAACTGCCACTGACTGGTTTTTGTTTTTTCATACCATTCTCTGTATACTCCAGAGACAATTAAGCTTGAAAATCCCAGCAGATCAGCAGAGTCTGAGATACTCAAACCACTCTGCCTGGCACCAACTATAATTCCACAGTCAAAGTCAGTTAGATCACATCTCTTCCCCATTCTGATGCTTAGTTTGAAGAACAATGGAACCACTTGACCATATCTGCATGCCTTTATGCACTGAGTTGCTGCTATATGATTGGCTGTTTGGATATTTGCTTTAACGAGCAGGTGTACAGGTTTCCCTAACAAAGTGGCCACTGAGTATATGGTTTAAGGCCAAACACCATTAATGCAATGGAGCAAAAAATGATTCAAATGAAAGATAGTACACAACGTTATATGATGTCACATCCTTTAAATTGGACATTGCTGCTAATCAGCTCAAACCACAGTGCCCTTATGTATAAGCAACAATAAACTAAAACATGTCCTTTTATGTTTATTTTGCAAAACTCTTATAAAATTCACTTAATATTTTTAGAAATTGTTGCCAGTAGCATGAGAATTCTTGATGCATAAATATTGGGTCAACAGATGTTTTAATTATCCAGATGAATCTTTTAAGGCATAAACTTTGTCTTAAATAGGCTGGGATTTTAATTTAATTTTACACTGTGTAGACATGTAGTATGTCTAGGTAGCCAGTGATTCTCACATCTTACATGCTCCAAATTAGAAACGTGACCCACTGGGCTCATGTTTTCTATGGACTCATTGAATACTGAAAGCTTAGATAGAGTGAATGTGGAGAGGGCGTTTCCTATAGTGGGGGGCCAGAGGCACAGCATCAGAACATCCCTATAGAACAGAGATGATGGAGAAATTTGTTTAGCCAGAGGGTGGTGAATCTGTGGAATTTATTGCCACAGATGCTGTGCAGGCCAAATCATTGGGTATATTCAAAGTGGAGGTTGATAAGTTCTTGATTAGTAAGGGCATCAAAGGCAGGGGAATGGGTCTGAGAGGGATAATAAATCAGCCATGATGGAATAGCAGAGAAGGCTCAATGATCTAAATGGCCTAATTCTTCCCCTATATCTTTTGAGTGGGATGTTGGCTTATTCACTGGTATAAAGCCCCTTCCATCATGCCGTCATTGATTGGCCCTTTTGCAATCTGTAGCAGCTCTTTCCAATTGGTTGTGTTGTGTGTCACAGCTCTGGTGTCTGGTTTCAGACACCTTTGGGGTATAAGAATAGAGCTTGGAATGTGGGAAGCTCGGAATCTTTCCTTTGTCTCCTGAGACTAGTGCAAACAGCCATCGGGAAAATATGCACCAGCCTTACAAGGCACATGCCCTCTTAGCCAATTATCTTTTTGTTGAATATTTGGTTTTGCAGTTTGTAGTTTGTGCAACTTGGGGGATCTTAGATGTTTGGTTGAATCTCTCAGCCTCCATCCCACCCACAAGCTGCAGCAAAGCATCAGACCTCCCCCTCCCTGTCTCCCCACTTGTTGCAATAGGAAACATCAGCACCCACCACCCACCATGTAAGCAGTAAACAAGCCCCCAATGAGCCTGTGATTTGCAGACAGTACCCCAGCACTTCAACATGCTACAGGCTCTCTCTCTCTCTCTCATTAATAGAGAGGTGGCACCTTTTCCACAGATCAACAGATCACTCTTTCGATGTTACAATCTCAAGTGACACTTATTCAAGCTCAGCTGTCTCGTGAACCAGCAGACTTTCTCCCGCGCCCCTATCAGGAGGGAGAGAGAGAGATCCCTTCAGTGCAGAGGCCTCTGACATGCACACCTGCTGCCCCGAAGTTCTGATCTCTACCACGTTCCAATTAGCCATCGGCAATAAATTGTCTACACAGCCACCAGTGGCTGCACCCCAAAAGTATTGTCCTTTGACATTTTGTAAGGCAATCTATTGCCTCATTAAAATTATCACCTAGTGAATCTAATTCGCAAATCTGTAAGTACAGGTCAGGTTGACACATAAATCCCAATACCTCATTTTTCAGAGTTACAGCTGGTGTAATGAATCAATGTTCTTTTCCTTCGAATGATTTTTCAATCTGAGCAGATATTAATTAGCCGAATTCCAGTTTGAATCATTTTCGGCAAAGCTCTGATCCTAATTAATTAAATGAACATACAACATGGTAAAATCCATTCAGTCCACAGTAGTCAGGTTGCTATCAATAACCTATCTATCCTAATCTCAGATTTAGGTACTCAGTTTACAACTGTCTGTTCCACACACTTCATCTGACTAATTCTGTATGTTGTTCAAGTCCCTGCTGTCATGTTTTGTAACTCCAAAACATTAAACTAATTGAAAGGAACATCAAAGAAAGATGAGAGTCTTAGTTTGTCCTTTACTTAAAGCAAGGCGGCGTGTTTCATATTGGAGTGTGATGATGTATGCAATTCACTTATTTTTACATATAATCAGTAATTAATTATTTAAACAAAGAATGCATAATCAACAACATATTTACAAGATTACTCAAATGTTACTGAAATATTAAATATGCAAAACTAACTTTACCACTTCCTCAGGCAGTGCATTCTACAATTCATGCTCTCTCTGGATGAAAGAAAAATACTTCCTGAAATCTGCACTAAATCTCCTTTGCCCCTATCCAAAGCCCTCTGATCATAGGCATCTCTCATTAGGGGATAATGCCGCTACTGAATTTTATACCTCAAATGATTTTCTCTGCTTCAGGAAAAATAAACCCAGTCTATCCGGTCTCTCCTTATCTCTGCAGCACTCCTTCCTCGACAAGAGTGGATCTGCACTCAGTACCCAGTAGTGGTCTAACTAATGTTTCATAAGACTATAAGATTTAGGTGCAGAATTAGGCAACTTGGCCCATCGAGTCTGCTCCGCCATTTCATCATGGCTGATGCAATATCCCTCTAGCCTCAAATGCCTGCCTTCTTCCTGTATCCCTTCATGCCTTGACTAATCAAGAATCTATCAACCTCTGCTTTAAATATACATAAAGTCTTGGCCTCCACAGTCCCCTGTGGCAAAGATTTTGCACAGATTCACCACTCTCTGACTAAAGAATTTCCTCCATATCTTTGTTCTAAAAGTACGCCCCTCTATGTCCCTTGGTCCTAGAATCTTGCATCATAGGAAACATCCTCTCCACATCCACTCTATCAAGACCTTTCACCGTTTGATAGGATTCGATGAGGTCACCCCTCACTCTTCTGAATTCCAGTGAGTACAGGCACAAAGCTGTCAAATGCTCTTCGGACAAGCCGTTCAATCTTGGAATCATTTTCGTGAACCTCCTTCGAACCCTCTCCAATGTCAGCACATCCTTTTTTAAGATGAAGGGGCTAAAACTGCTCACAGTACTCCAAATGAAGCCGTACCAATGCTTTATAAAGTCTCAACATTACAGCCTGACTTTTATATTTGAGTCCTTTTGAAATGAATGCTAACATCACATTTCCCTTTCTCACCACTGAAACAACCAGCAAATCCTAAACAAGGACTTCCAAATGCACTTAACTCCTCTGATTTTAAATTTTCTCTCCATTTAGAAATAGTCTACACTTCTGTTCCTTCTACCGAAGTGCATGACCATAGACTTCCCGACACTGTGTTCCATTTGCCACTTCTTTGCCCATTCTCCTAATTTATGTCCTTCTGTAGCTTCTCTATTTTCTCAAAGAAACCTGCTCCTTTATCTATCTTAGTAAACTTCACAACAAATCCTTCAGTTCCGTTATCTAAGTCATTGGCATGTAACGTAAAAAGAAGTAGTTCCAATGCAGACCCCTTGGAACACCACAAGTCATCGACGGCTAACTAGAAAAGTCTCCCCTTATTCAAACTCTTTGCTTCTGGCAATCAGCCATTGCTTTATCCATACTAGTGTATTTCCTGTAATACAATGGGTATTTTATTTGTTATGTAGCCTCATGTGTGGCACCTTGTCAAAGGCCTTCTTAAAATTCAAGTATACAACATCAACCTATTCTCATTTGCCTATACTGTTTGCTATTTCTTCAAAGAATTCCAAAATATTTCTATTCTCTAATCTATCTTTATCATATATTTTGGGAACTCAGTAAAATTTTCGGAAACATTTGTTCCATTTATCCATCCATCTCATTATTTACTAGTTTATTTATCACATGTACATTGAAACATACAGGGAAATGCATTATTTGCACAACCTATAGCTGTGCTTGGGGCAGCCTGAAGTGTCAGCACACATTCCAGAGCCACCATAGCATGCCCACATCATTCAGCAGAATGTCACAAGCAGCAAGCAGACAATAATAACAACTAAACAAGCCCCATCACAAACACAAGGAAGCCTGCATATACTGGAAATGCAAAGTAACACACACACAATGCTGTAGGAACTCAGCAAGTCAGGCAGCACCTATGGTAAAAAGTAAACAGACGATGTTTTGGGCTGAGACTCTTCATCGGGTCTGAGAGGGAAGGGGGAAGATGCCAGAATGAAAAGATGGGGTGGGGGGGGGGGGGTGATGCACCATCAATAACTCTCTGAGACGTGAAGGAGAGATATTGGCTTTTATTGACTGGAAGAAAGAACAAGCAGTAGTTGACCACCATACTGCATCCTGGAGACTCAGGCCTCAATCGCCTTTATACCGGGGTCTGTGGGAGGAGCCACGGTCAGTGAGAGCGGCCACAAGAGCAGTCAGCGGGGGGAGGGCGTGTCCCGACAGGTATATGTAGTTCACCACAGGGGGGCGGGGAAAGAGGCTAGCTGGAAGGTGATAGCTGAAGCAAGTGGGCGGGAAAGGTCAAGAGCTGGTGAAGAAGGAATCTGATAGGTAAGGGGAGTGGTCCATAGGGGAAAGGGAAGGAGGAGGGGGCCCCAGGCGGAAGGAATAGGCAGGTGTGAAGAAGCCCCATTTCTGCTTTCCAATCATTCACTCACTTACTCCTGCAGACAGACCTCTATTCCACACCACCATCCACTGCCTGTGCCTTACAGACTCATTTGTTGTACGAGTATGTTTACTCCAGACTGAACACTGTACCATAACTGCTGATTCTTGCTTTCCTTAAATTGAAAACAATTTTAAAGCAGAGTAACATGCTGTGTAAGCCTTCTTTCTTTCCAAGTGAACATTGACTTTTTACAATTGTTGTGAACGTTTTTGGCCAGGGTAATATTTGAAATTCCTCTTTTCATGCCTGCATTTTGAATTACTTTTAGCAATGATCATTACCAGGATGAAAAGCAGTTTTCAAATGGAATACCTTTTCTGGTCATTTTCAACTGAGAACATTAGGCTTTATTTACCTGGAGTCTGAGTTACAAGGTTCTATTTTTCAAATTCTCTAAATGCAGTGAATGCATTAGAGTCATTGAGACATAGAAAAGTACAGCACAGAAACAGGCTTGTTGGCCCATCAGGTCCATGCAAACCCATTTAAACTGCCTCCTCTCTTCAAGCTGTTCCCGAACCATAACCCTCCATAAGTACCGTTAATGTACCTCTCCATACCTCTTTGAAACATTGAAATTGAGCTTGCATACACCACTTGTGCTGGTAGCTTGTTCCACACTCTCACGACCTGCTTGTTCCCTTTAAACTTTCACCTTTACCCATAACCCATGACCTCTGGTTGTCATCCCACCCAAACTCAGTGGGAAAAAACAGGCTTGCATGTACCCTATCTATACCCCTCTTAATTTAGATCATCTCATCAAGACTATATCCTCTAATCCTTCTAGGCAGAAATATTGGGAATAGCCTTGTCTCTGCTACAAGTTAAAGCAGAAGGAAGTACAAAATAAATCACCCAATTGGTTCATATATGTCCCTTGTTGGATCCTGATGCTTTTGCATTCCAAAAGCTCTTCAGACATGAAGAATAAGGAATAGAAGCCAATGGTTACCAGCATTCTATTAAGTGTTACAAGAGCAACAAAGAAGAGGAAGAAGAAACATCAAGAGAGACAAAGAAATGAATCCAAAAAGCAGTTCTGGTCTTCTCATACCAGACTAGAAATAACAGAAATTCTATTGATCAGAGTTAACCAATTAGATGGCCAGATTCAAGTAACGTGACAGACGCCACCAAATCCAAGAAGTTTCCAGAAAAGTACAGTGATAACTGTACCACAATTACTGGAAAATTCATTGAACAATTGTATGTATATAGGTGATTACACAAAAATAGTCTCAAGCACAAGAAAATCATACTACAAGGGAAATAGCAATCCAACCTACGCTCGGTCCGCCAGAGAAAGCAGGATCTCCCAGTGGCCACATATTTTAATTCCACGTCCCACTTCCATTCTGATATGTCTATCCATGGTCTCCTCTACCGTCAAGATGAAGCCACACTCAGATTGGAGGAACAACACCTTATATACCGCCTGGGTAGCCTCCAACCTGATGGCATGAACATTGACTTCCCTAACTTCCGTTAATGCCCCTCCTCCCCTGCTTACCCCATCCCTGATATTTTTAGTTTTCTCCCCCACCTCCTCTTTTTTTCTCTCTCTCTGCCCATCACTCTGCCTGTTCTCCATCTCCCTCTGGTGCTCCCCTCCCTGTTTCTTTCTCCCTAGGTCTCCTGTCCCATGATCCTTTCCCTTCTCCAGCTCTGTATCACTTTTGCCAATCACCTTTCCAGCTCTTAGCTTCATCCCACCCCCTCCGGTCTTCTCCTATCATTTCGCATTTCCCCCTCCCCCTCCTACTTTCAAATCTCTTACTATCTTTCCTTTCAGTTAGTCCTGACGAAGGGTCTTGGCCCGAAACGTCGACAGTGCTTCTCCTTATAGTTGCTGCCTGGCCTGCTGCGTTCCACCAGCATTTTGTGTGTGTTGCTTGAATTTCCAGCATCTGCAGATTTCCTCGTGTTTACAATCTTTTATTTCCCTATTTGCATTCAGACATAAGATGCCAAATGGCTTGTTTCTGAAAACTGTTATGATGTGTTTTTGGTTTCTGGTTATTCCTTTTTTAATTGCTATTTTGTGTGATTTTAATCAGGGTGGACTGGCTATATGGCCTGCAATCAATGAAGGACACAGCACTAAACTGGACTAAGCTGAACTAAACTGAACATTCCTACACTATGTCCGTGACTCTTTGATAATTTATATTCTGTATTTTCACTCATTTTTTGCCGATTGTGTGATATGTTCTCTTTTTGCACATGGGGTGCTTGATGTTTTCTTTGAACGAGTTCCGTGGTGTCTATTTGTTTCGTGGATATCTGCGGGAAGAATCCCAGGGCTGTATACTGCATATATACTTTGACTTCATAGGGAGTTTGAGGAGATCTGGCACGTCAACAAATGCACTCGAAAACTTCTATAGATGTATCGTGGAGAGCATTCTGACAGGCTGCATCACTGTCTGGTATGGAGGGGGCGATGTGAAGACTACTGCACAGGACTAAGAGCAGCTGCAGAGGGTCGTAAATTTAGCTGGCTCCATCTTGGATCCTAGCCTACAAAGTATCCCAGACATCTTCGAGGAGTAGTGTCTTGGAAAGGCAGTGTCCATTATTAAGGCCCCCCAGCACCCAGGGCATGCCCTTTTCTCACTGTTACCATCAGGTAGGAGGTACAGAAGCCTGAAGGCACACACTCAGCAATTCAGAAACAGCTTCTTCCCCTCTGCCATCTGATTCCTAAATGGACATTGAACCCTTGGACACTACCTCACTTTTTTAATATATATTTTTTTCTGTAGTTTTGCATGATTTTGAATCTATTAAATATACGTATACTGTAATTGATTTACTTATTAATTAATTATTGTTAGAACATAGAACATAGAATAGTACAGCACATTACAGGCACTTTGGCCCACAATGTTGTGCCGACCCTCAAACCCTGCCTCCCATATAACCCCCCACCTTAAATTCCTCCATATACCTGTCTAGTAGTCTCTTAAATTTCATTAGTGTATCTGCCTCCACCACTGACTCAGGCAGAGCATTCCATGTACCAACCACTCTCTGAGTGAAAAACTTTCCTCTGATATCCCCCTTGAACTTCCTTCCCCTTACCTTAAAGCCATCTCCTCTTGTACTGAGCAGTGGTGCCCTGGAGAAGAGGCGCTGGCTGTCCACTCTATTCCTCTTAATATCTTGTACACTATCATGTCTCCTCTCATCCTCCTTCTCTCCAAAGAGTAAAGCTCTAGCTCCCTTAATCTCTGATCATAATCCATACTCTCTAAACCAGGCAGAATCCTGGTAAATCTCCTCTGTACCCTTTCCAATGCTTCCACATCCTTGCTATAGTGAGGCGACCAGAACAGGACACAGTACTCCAAGTGTGGCCTAACTAAAGTTTTATAGAGCTGCATCATTACCCTGCGACTATTAAACTCTATCCCTCAATTTATGAAAGCTAACACCCCATAAGCTTTCTTAACTAACCTATCTACCTGTGAGGCAACTGTCAGGGATCTGTGGACATGTACCCCCAGATCTCTCTGCTCCTCCACACTACCAAGATTCCTGCCATTTACTTTGTACTCTGCCTTGGAGTTTGTCCTTCCAAAGTGTACCACCTCACACTTCTCTGGGTTGAACTCCATCTTCCACTTCTCAGCCCACTTCTGCATCCTATAAATGTCTCTCTGCAATCTTCGACAATCCTCTACACTATCTACAACACCACCAACCTTTGTGTCGTCTGCAAACTTGCCAACCCACCCTGCTACCTCTACATCTAGGTAGTTAATAAAAATCACAAAAAGTAGAGATCCCAGAACAGATCCCTGTGGGACACCACTGGTTCCAACCCTCCAATCTGAATGTACTCCCTCCACCATGACCCTCTGCCTTCTGCAGGGAAGCCAATTCTGAATCCAAACTTCCCTGGATCCCATGCCTTCTGACTTTCTGAATAAGCCTACCATGAGGAACCTTGTCAAATGCCTTACTAAAATCCATGTAGATCACATCCACTGCACTACCCTCATCTATATGCCTGGTCACCTCCTCAAAGAACTCTATCAGGCTTGTTAGACACGATCTGCCCTTCACAAAGCCATGCTGACTGTCCCTGATCAGAACATGATTCTCTAAATACCCATAGATTCTATCTCTAACAATCTTCTCCAACAGCTTTCCCACTACAGACATAAGGCTCACTGGTCTGTAATTGTCTGGACTATCCCTACTACCTTTTTTGATCAAGGGGACAAGGGCCAAATGGTCTACTTCTGCACCTATTGACTATTCGCCTCCCTCCAATCCTCCAGTACCATTCCCGTGGACAACGAGGACATAAAGATCCTAGCCAGAGGTTCAGCAATCTCTTCCCTCACCTCGTGGAGCAGCCTGGGGAATATTCCATTAGGTCCTGGGGACTTATCCGTCATAATGTATTTTAACAACTTCAACACCTCCTCTCCCTTAATATCAACATGCTCCAGAACATCAGCCTCACCCAAATTGTCCTCACCATCATCAAGTTCCCTCTCAGTGGTAAATGCCGAAGAGAAGTATTCATTGAGGACCTCGCTCACTTCCACAGCCTCCAGGCACATCTTCCCACCTTTATCTCTAATCGGTCCTACCTTCACTCCTGTCATTCTTTTGTTCTTCACATAATTGAAGAATGCCTTGGGGTTTTCCTTTACCCGACTCGCCAAGGCCTTCTCATGACCCCTTCCTGCTCTTCTCAACCCCTTCTTTATCTCCTTTCTTGCTACCCTATATTCCTCAGTAGGCCCATCTGATCCTTGCTTCCTAAACCTCATGTATGCTGCCTTCTGCCACCTGACTAGATTTTCCACCTCACTTGTCACTCATGGTTCCTTCACCCTACCATTCTTTATCTTCCTCACTGGGACAAATTTATCCCTAACATCCTGCAAGAGACCCTTAAACATCGACCACATGTCCATAGTACATTTCCCTGAAAAAACATCATCCCAGTTCACACCCGCAAGTTCTAGCCTTATAGCCTCATAATTTGCCCTTCCCCAATTAAAAATGTTCCTGTCCTCTCTAATTCTATCTTTTTCCATGATAATGCTAAAGGTCAGGGAGCGTTGGTCACTGCCCCCCAGATGCTCACCCACTGACAGATCCATGACCTGACCCGGTTCATTACCTGATACTAGATCTAGTATGGCATTCCCCCTAGTCGGCCTGTCAACATACTGTGACAGGAATCCATCCTGGACACACTTAACAAACTCTGCTCCATCTAAACCCTTGGAACTAATCAAGTGCCAATCAATATTAGGGAAGTTAAAGTCACCTATGATAACAACCCTGTTATTTTTGCACCTTTCTGAAATCTGCCTCCCAATCTGCTCCTCGGTATCTCTGCTGCTACCAGGGGTCCTATAGAATACCCTCAGCAGAGTAACTGTTCCCTTCCTGTTCCTGACTTCCACCCATACTGACTCAAAAGAGGATCCTGCTATATTACCCACCCTTTCTGCAGCTGTAATAGTATCCCTGACCAGTAATACCACCCCTCTTCCCCTTTTCCCCCTCTCTATCCCTTTTAAAGCACTGAAATCCAGAAATATTGAGAATCCATTCCTGCCCTGGTGCCAGCCAAGTCTCCGTAATGGCCGCTACATCATAATTCCATGTATGTATCCAAGCTCTCAGTTCATCACCTTTGTTCCTGATGCTTCATGCATTGAAGAATGCATTGCATTCTTGCATTATTTTTTTTCTCTTTTCTATTTAATGTATTGCATTGAACTGCTGCTGCTAAGTTAACAAATTTCACGACACATGCCGATGATAATAAACCTGATTCTGATTCTGATTCTTTGAAATTCAATGCAATTTTAAATATAAGTTAATTATTCAGCCCTTACAACTCCCTTTGGTGCTTTGCCTGCTTCCATTTCTGCCACGGTCCACTCTCTTCTCCTGTCATATTCCTTATCCTTCAGCCCTTTACCCCCTCCAACTAATATTTCCCAGTTTCCCCAAGCCTACCCACCCACCTTCCCCTCATCTGGTCTCAACTATCACCTGCCAGCTTGTAGTAATTCCCCTCCCCAATCTTCTTATTCTTGCTTTTTCACCCTTCCTTCCCAGTTCCAATGAAGGGCTTCAGCACAAAATATTGGCCATAAGACCAGTGGTGAACTTGGCACCTTTTGGGCATTCAGCCCATCAACACCATTCTGCTATTTAATCATGGCTGATCCCTGCTCTCATTCAACCTCATACACCTGCTGTCTCACCATATCCATTGATATCCTGACTGATCAGGAATCTGCCAACTTCCACTTTAAGTATATCCATGGATTCATTCCACAGATTTACCACTTCTTGGCTAAAAAAAATCCCTTTGTACTTCCATTCTAAATGGTCACATTTAAATTTTGAGGCTGCGCCCTCTAGTTCTGGATACCCCCACCAGAGGAAACATCCTCCCCACATCCATCTTATCTAGTTCTTTCAACATTCGGTAGGATTCAATGAGATCCCCCCCACCCCGCATTCTTCTACTTAGTACAGACACAAAGGTGCCAAATGCACCTCATATGTTAATCCCTTAGTTCCCGGAATCATCCCCACCATAGATGCTGTCTGACCTGCTGAGTACCTCCAGCACTTTTGTGTGTGTTTCTCTGGATTCCCAGCATCTGCAGAAACTCTTGTGCCTACTCTCTTTCCTCATAGTGTTTTCAACCACTGGACCAGTCCTTGTTTTAATGTTATAGGAAATCCAACAATACAGCAGTCAGTCTCTGTTGCACTGACTGCTAGGTTGTGTGCCTCTTTCCCTTTGATTTCTGTTGGATCTGGTGGATTTTGGTGTTTAAATGCAAGGTTATTGTATAAATCAGGAACAAAGCATAACTTCTTGCTTCATGATGGTTTTATTTGGAGTTAATATAATTAATAGATCAGGAACAGAACAGTGATGGGGTCTTTCTGCTTGAAGATGAGAAGATCTAAAGAAAAGTGAACGATGGTGCCTAGCACAAAACAATTACTTTTATACCATGAGATTACAAAAATTCCATTCTTAACTACAGATAATAATGATCAAATTAGACAATACTTATTCAATACTGCAGTAAAAAGATAGCTAATGAGAAAATACTAGCTAGGTAATGAATGGCAAAGCAGCTTTAGAATTATATTTTGTATAAAAGTATAGAAACCTCTGGACTCATATCACCAGGTTCAGGAACAGTTATTACCCTAACCATTAGGCTTTTGAACCCAAATCACTATGGAGTAGATTTAAAAGGTGGGGGGGAGGGGAAAGAGAAACGCCAGGTGATGAGTGCAACTTGGAGGAGGAGGGATGAAGTAAAGAGCTGGGAAGTTGATTGGTGAAAGAGAGAGAAGGCCATGGCAGAAATAAAAAGGGGGTTGGGGAGAAGCACCAGAAAGAGCTGATGGGCAGGCAAGGGGATAAGGTGTGGGAGGGACAAGAGGATGGAAAATGGTGAAGGAAGGGAAGGATTGGGAAACATTACCAGAAGTTTAAGAAATCTGTGTTCACACCATCAGGTTGGAGGTGACTCAAACAGAATATAAGGTGTTGTTCCTCCAACTTAAGCGTGGACTCAACATGACAGTGGAGGAGACCATGGATGAACATCTTGGAATGGGAATGGGAAGTGGAATTAAAATGGGTGGCCACTGGGAGACACTGCTTTTTCTGGCGGACAGAGCGTAGGTGCATGGTGAAACGGTATCCCAACCTATGTTCAGGAGCTTCAGGACTCACACCACCAGGTTCAGGAACAGTTACTATCCCTCAACTATCAGATTCTTGAACCAAAGGGGGCATCTTCACTCAACTTCACTTGCCCCATCATTGAAATGTTCCCACAACCAACAGTCTCACTTCCAAGAACATTTAATCTCATGTTCTTGATACTTATCATGTGTTTGGTGTGTTATGTGTACTACTGTGCTTTACATCAGGTTTGAAGAAGCATTGTCTCATTCCACTATACATTATATGGTTATATACATTATATACATGTACATAGTGAAATGACACTAAACTTGACTTATTGTTTATTTATTTATTATTTTTATTTCCTTCTTTTTATCTTTGCACAGTTTGTTGTCTTTTGCAGACTGGTTGAATGCCCAAATTGGTATGGTCTTTCATTGATTCTGTTATGGATATATTAAGTATAGCCAGATGAAAATGAATCTCATGATTGAATATGCTGACATAAATGTACTTTGATAATAAATTTGCTTTGAACTTTGTATAGCCACTAGAGACAGATTAAACTGTTATGTACATAGAGTCCTCATAAAATATAAGCAGATAATTGTTGGACTGCAAAGAAAATGGTAATTAAAATTAAATAGTCAGATCCGACAGATCTGAACCTAAGATGTTCTATTGCAGAAACATCAATGTCTCCAACTAAGGCAGAGCTGATAAACAGCAGGCAGCACTGAGCAATACACGTGGTTCTGCTAGCGTCACCAGTATCCTGAGAATAAAGAATAAAACAGCTTGTGTAAAACTGCTGTAAGCTTGTTAGTTACTGACAAATATTTTCAAGTGACTCTGGGCTTGTACTCACTGGAGTTTACAAGAATGAAGGAGGGACCTCTTTGAATATTGAAAAGTCTTGAGGGAGTTGATGTGGAGAGGGTGATTCCAATTATGCAGGAGTCTAGGACCAGGGGCACAGCCTCAGAATAGAGGGGCGTCCATTTAGAACAGTGATGAAGAGAAATTTCTTCAGCCAGAGGATGGTAAATCTGTCTAACTCATTGCCAGAGACCACTGTGGAGGAAAAGTCGTTGAGTGTATTTAAAGTGGAGGTTCTTGATTAATAAGAGTATCAAAGGTTATGGGAGAATGGGGTTGAGAGGGATAAAACATCAGGCATGATGGAATGCTGGAGCGGATTCAATGGGCTGAATGGTCTGATTCTGCTCCTATGTAGTGTTGTCTTAAAGCTTTGTGACTTCTAAACAGTGGAGCATCAGAGCCATTGCACTGCTGTATTTATACACCTATATATTTTTTATGTCTTTAGTTGCTACCTCATTATTTTTCAAAGTTGAAAGAAACTTATTATCAAAGTACATATATGTCACCATATAAAGCCTGAGATTCATTTTCTTGCAGGCATACTCTATAAATCGACAGAATAATAGCCATAATGGAATCCAGCCAACGTGGGTGTTCAACCAGAGTGCAAAGCACAACAAACTCTGCAATTACAAAAAGAAAGATATAATAATAATAATAATAAAAATAATAAACTAACAAGCAGTATAGACTGAGGACTTGAGATGAAGGGTCCTTGAAAGTGAGTCCACAGGTGCGGGGACATTTCAATGATGGGGCAAATGAAGCTGAGTGAAGATATCTCCTTTGTTCAGAGCCAGAAGTTTGAGGGGTAATAACTGCTCCTGAATCTGATGATGAGTGTTCTGAAGCACTTGCACCTCCTTCCTGAAGGCAACAAGGAGAAGAGAGCACGTCCTGAGTGGTGGGGGTCCCTGGTGATGGATGCTGTTTTCCTGCAACAGTGTTTCATGTTGATGTTCTGAATGGTGGGGAGGCTGTTGCCCATGATGGACTGGACTGTATCCATTACTTTTTGTAGGATTTTCCATTCAAGGGCATTGAATACCAGGCTGTGATGCTCCGAATCAATATACTCTCCACCACACTGCTATAGAATTATTTTTCCTTGCTTTCAATGTTTCTGTTGCGTGCTTTAGGCAATTGACATTCTCCATTTGATAAACTTGTTCCTATTCAGATCTATATTGTGCTGTCTAACCCAAAGCAGGAGATTTGATAGCTTTTAACGTACTCTATGAATTTTCTCACCTCTGAATTCAGGAATGTTATCCATTTAGAATTAGCTGTTAATTAGAGGAAATTTGGGCACAGAGAAAAGAAAGGAATTTATTAAAGAATGCCTTTGCTGTAACAATCAGTAATCTGCTTGTCAGCAATGACTTCTACAAAACAAAACACTTGCTGTTACATAAAGCATATTCCTTGCATGGAGCCGGTTATCATTCAGAATTATAGCACAGATTCTCCAGCTGTGTTGAAAGAGCTGTGCAGAAGCAAAAGAATTTTCACTCTATTCTGCTTGTTGTGGAGATGATGAAATTGGAGGAGCTGCCGAGTTATCCATAGGGTCTTGGCCAACATATAGACCTCACACAGAATCACAGAAGCTTGTTCACTCGCCAGCGTCACATCATCATTTGAGTGTGCATGCTCTGTGCAAACAGGCTCTTGCATTTGCAATGGAATTAAAGTCCAATATTCTGGCATTTCTTTGTGTATAAAGTGCATTGGAGCACTCTTATTGTGGTAATTCATTGCTGTACTTTTCTCATAATTCTGCAAATAAATAAATAATTTTCATGACATATATGAGTGATGATAATCCTGATTCTGCTATGGGTCTATTGTGGACTGAGTAGGAAGGGGCAGAGAGAGAGGAATCATGGTTGGAAAAAGGGGAAGGGAGAGGACAGGGAGTAGGAAGCACCGGAGGGACATTCCATAATGGTTGATAAACCAATTGTGTAGGATCGAATGTCTTTACCGGGTGTCTCAGGGCTGTGTGTGTCAGACCCTGCCCCAACACTCCTTCTCTACCACCTGTCCTGCACCCCTCCTGTGGTGTTCCACCCTCGCCATTCGCAACATCTTTTGCTCCTGCCAGATTTACAATCTCGCTGTCTGCTCCACACTGTCAAATACAGTGCTGGTCAAAAGCGTTAGGCACCCTAGCAATATGTATGCACCTTAAATTTGTTTGCACAGTACTGCATGATCTATTTTACATTATGGCTCTTACACTTTACAGTGTACCTGCACTGCACTTCCTCTGAGATAACTGCAACATTATATTCTACATTATGTTATTGCCTTAGTGTTATATTTTGTAACTTCAAAATGTTAAACTAATTCAAAGGAAGACATGGGAGGTTGAAATGCGAATTTAGCTTCATGTTTACTTTAAGCGAAATGCACACGTATCATGTGGTAGCGTGATGATGTATGCAGTTCACATATAAAACTATGTATAAATACATTTTTATAAATTTACAGGATTACTCAGAAATTACTGAAATATTAAATACACAACACTTTGTATGACCTCCACATACTGAAGTTTTGAAATAACCAGTAAAGGATAACATGATAAATCAATACCAACATTCTAGGTTTATTGTTGTTAAAATGATGCATTTCAAATCAGAATTATGTTTACTGTTACTGACATTTGTCATAAAATTTGTTGGTTTGTAGCAGCAAGACATAAACATTACTCTAAGTTACAAAATAGATAGAGTGCAGAAGAGGAATAGTGAGGTAGTGTTCCTGAATTTGTGGGTCATTCAGAAATCTGATGGTGAAGGAAAAGAGGTTGTTCCTAAAATGTTGAGTGTGGGTCTTCAGGCTCCTGTACCTCCTCCCTGGTGGTAGTGATGAGAAGAGGGCATGTGCCGGATCATGATGGACATCTCCTTCCTTGTGTAAATCATCAACTCGGTCTCACGTTTACTTCTCAACCACTTTTAAAGTAAAACAAGAGATGTAAAACTTGTATTGTCATTCTGTCAAATACATTTATGGATGCAGTATGAAGCAATTCTTAGTTCATTGGAAACAAACAGATATACAGGAAGGCATGTACCTGTAATTGGTCATTGAGTGAGATCAGGGCTGAGATGAATCTCATCTTCATCTACTTTCTCTTTTTGTGTCCTTCACAACTTTTCTAACACGATAAATTTCTGTTCATGTAGCGCCAGTAATATCTTCAATTTTAGCCTGCAGCTTTCTCAAAATGTGTTTATTGGTATCTCAAATGAATTGATATGGGAATCAAAATAACTGCAGATTTTAGATTACTTTGGATGGTGCAGGTAATGATGTGTAAATCATGAACTCATCTTGCCATATTTGCAAAAAGATATATTTTGCTGATTTGCTATCTATCCTCATTGATGTAGATAAAAATGAAATGATGGTTAGAACTAATCATAGGCTGAATGCATTCCCACTGGAATGTGCTTGAGTGTACTGTAATCTGTACCAACAAACTAATAGATACCAAGGCCACAATGCTCAGCAGGAAAATGACCTCTCTATAAATTGTTGATTGAACAAAAAATAATGCATTTTCAGTATTTTTTTGTTCAAGTAATACTGGTTGACTTTCAATATCAGAACTTTATCTATTTGTAAAGTTAATATTATAAAGTAAAATCCTTTGCTGATGGAAAACAATTCATCAGTTATTTTCCAAATTAATGCCTCTCTGGTGAAAAATCTTTATGAGTTCAGGGAAAAATAAAAATAAATTCCCAGCTGGATAGCAATCTTCAATTGAGCGTAATAGATCAGCTGAATTAATTGTCCAGGAGTTCCAAAGGCTCCAACGGAGAAAAATTTAACTGAATTGAATTGACTTTATTTCTTACATCCTTCACATACATAAGGAGTAAAAATCTTTATGTTATGTCTCAGTCTAAATGTGCAATGTGCAATCATAGTAATTTATAATAAATAGAACAGTCAATGTAATATAGAGTACACTCAGGTCAGTGTGAGTTCATCAGTCTGATGGCCTGGTGGAAGAAGCTGTCCTGGAGCTTGTTGGTCCTGGCTTTTATGCTGCAGTACCACTTCCCGGATGGTAGCAACTGGAATAGATTGTGGTTGGGGTGACTCGGTCCCCAGTGATCCTACAGGCCATTTTTACATACCTGACCTTGTAAATGTCCTGAATCATGGGAAGTTCACAATTACAGATGCGCTGGGCTGTCCGCACCACCTTCTGCAGAATCCTGTGATTAAGGGAGGTACAGTTCCCATACCAGGCAGTGATGCAGCCAGTCAGGATTCTCTCAATTGTGCCCCTGTAGAAAGTTATTAGGATTTGGGGGCCCATACCAAACTTCCTCAACCGTCTAAAGTGAAAGAGGACCTTGGCGATGTGGATGCCAAGGAACTTGAAGCTGATTACCCTCTCAAACCCAGATCCATTGATGTCAATAGCAGTTAGCCAATCTCCATTCCTCCTGTAATCCACAAACAGCTCCTTTGGTTTTGTGACATTGAGGGAGAAGCTGCTTTCTTGACACGACTGTGTCAGAGAGATGACTTCTTCTCTGTAGGCCACTTCGTTATTGTCAATTTTAAGTGGCAAATTACTAGTGTATTTATAGTTATACAATTAATATCTTCATACTTTTAAAGAATTACGAAATATGAATAACTAAGAAGGACTTTTGGCCTATTACATCTGAAGAATTACTCTCCAGACTAATCATATTTTCTAGCAGCCAGTCCAAGGTACTGCAGGTGATCTTCCAGAGGGCTTTCTATTGTACTCCTTTTTCATGTAAGGAGATCCAAACTCCCACTACATTCTATGTGAAAATATTCAATATTCTTGTGTCTTTTTAAATTTTGCTACCAACTAAAACCTTCAAAAACTTCTACAAATATACCATGTAGAACATTCAGACTGGCTGCATCATCACCGCCTGGTAAGGGTCAGGGGGTGGTGGGGGGGGAGGCTACTGCACAAGATTGAATTAAGTTTGAAAAACGTAAGATTAGTCAGCTCCACCATGGGTACTAGTCTCTATAGTATCCAAGACATTTTCAGGGACAGCTGCCTTCGGAAGGTGGTGTCCATCATTAAGGATACCTACCACCCAGGACATACCCTTTTCTCATTGTTACCATCAGGAAGGAGATCAGGAAGGTATACACTGAGTGATTCAGCTCCTCCCCTTCTGCCATCCAATTTCTAAATGGACATTGAACCATGAACACTACTTCACTACTTCTTTTATCTTTGGTTTTTATTTGCTCAACTTAACCATTTAATAGTTATATATACATACTATAATTCAGTTTTTTCTTTGAATTTATCTATCATATATTTCATTGTACTGCTGCCATAAAGTTAACAAAGATCATGATATGTGCTGCGGATGTTAAACTTGATTCTGATTCTTTACATGAATGATCAATTCATTCTCCTTAACATTCATGTCATGAACAATGACAATAAACAATATTGAATCCTGAATGAAGTCCAAACATCTGCTTGTATAAATAGGATTTCTTTTCAATTTCTGATGAGTAGGTTCCTCATAAACTGATACAACTGGGTTAATGCTCCCCTCAGCAGCCCAAAAAAGAAACTACCCCAATTTTTCCAATCTTTTCTCGTTCCTGATGTTTTTCAGCCCAGCAACATGACTATAATTCTGTTCTGCAGCCTTTCTAGTGGAATCATATCGCAGGGATTATTTATGTTACCTTAGCTCTGAAAACCTCTACTGTGTTTTTTCTTTTACTGCACCAATCGGCATTGAAAAAAAGTTCCTTTAAGTTCCATCCCAGCTTTTAATCTTGTACTTTCTTGCTGCAGACTTTACTAGGGAATATTTTTTGCTTTGTACTTTTCTTCTTCACTGTTTGTGGTTACCTCACAACCAAGAATCACTTGAAATTGTAAGTTAGAAGATAAATTAAAAAAATGCAGAGTAAAACAATACAGTTGTTATGAAATCCTGATGGTTCAACATTTGGCTCAACGGCTGTTTTCCACAGGTCCTACAAACTCACCAGGGAATGTCCCTACTATTGGATTCTGATGTTTTAATCCAAGGTTATTTCAGAAGTCATAAAAGAGGCACAGAACTAGATGTAGACCTCATGGTATAGCTCATTATACCCATAGATAAGGAAAATTGCATTCAAATTTGTAGATCAGGGTTGACCAATAAAATACCCTCTATTCAAATAAAGCAGTACCTAGAGAAGCTTCCAGAATCATACCAATATAGCCATAAGGGAACACATTGAATATGCATACACCTATTGTGATCACTAGGAAACATAGTAAGCAATTATTTGTGTATAAATAATTGTATAAAATACAAGTGGATAATTAATTATTAAACACTAAATAACAATTAAACAGTCTAATCTAAGAGTTAAACAAATTCAAGACCACACTTAATTAAACTCACTGAGGCTCATTCCTATACTCTTTATAATATCACTGAATCCAACATCCTACATTCCTTATAAAGTGGGCTTGCGGTAAAGGTTGATGACATTTTACCAGCTGCCATTAACATTTCCTTATCACCTTCTCTAATCCAGCAGCACCGCTTCTTGTCTAATTCTCTGTCTTTTTGTCTCCACCCTATCACAGCCATTTCATTTTGCTCCCTTTGTCCACCTCTCTTCTCTGCAATTTAAAAACAATGCTTGATTTCTGATTTTTCATAGCCTGAATGAAGGATCAGAAACCTAGAGAGTGTTTATTTCGTTTTTCTCTTCACAGATCCTGCCTGAAATGCTGCATTTTTTCTATTTTATTATTTACTGTATACCTCCTTGAATTGAAGGGGTATTGGCTTCTGGAAGAAGGAAAACTGGTAGAAACTGGGCATCCTTACCAGAGGTAGGCTAGGAAGAAATGTAGACACAAGAGATTCTGCCAATGCTGTAAATCTGGAGCACCACATACATGTAAGCCCCCCTGGAAAACCCTCAGGCTCACTCAGCTCACTTCCATTTAGGGGGAGCAGCCTTTGCCCCCGCCAAACTGGGTAATCAGCTTGTGTGGATGCTGTGTGATGTCGCCACTGCAACTTGCAGCTCCCTGTCCCGTGTCCCGGGCCCTGCCGTAAACCAGGCTGCCCACAGCTAGCCCTCCCCATTACACATGACTCAGTGGGAGAAGGGCCAATGGTCTCTTCCTCAATCAAGGGGAAGTTAGCAAAAGGCAGCATGCACCACACATCCAGCACATCATCCTTTGAATCCATATTCTCCCTCATGTCTACGATCGGTAGTTGCTGTTTGATTTTCTCCACACTAAAGCACTTGGCCTGGACAGCTCCTACAGCCTTTTCATCCTCCTGTAATCAGGATGACAGCTTCTTCTTGGTCTCCTTCAACTCTCGCCACAGTCTCAGCAGTTCTGACTCACGCTTCATGTTCATCTCATTCTGCGATGCAGTTACTCCACCAGCTTCTTCCACCTGACCTTAAAAGCAGCAGTTAAATATTGGCCAGCCTACAATTCAGTGTTCACTGAACTTATCTCCAGCCTTTTCTTCCTAATGACTGCTTCCAAGTCAACTTTCAGGTTTTCCACTTCATTTGGACTGTCATCTTCAGATTCCCTTCAAGCTTCTGCTTCCCTCTTCCGCGATCTGTCCGCAATTTCTTCACCTCCGCAAACTCCCCTCTCCGGGCTCTCAGTTTTCTGTTACCGTTAGTCAGACAACTTTCATTGTCTTCCCCAACTCGCAAGTCTTCCAACTGGTTCCGGATCACTTTCTCCAGTCTCTGCGGGGAATTTGGTCTCTCCGTCGTCACTTCAAACTTGATCTCGTAGAGATAGTCACTCACGAGCTGCGACCTTCGCCAGACCTGGCATGTATCCAGAGAAAGCTTTAACTCTTTAGTTCTCAGCCACACCTGCAACAGTCTTGCTTCAGATTCTTCCGAGGCAGATCCAAATACCATGAGATCATCCACATACACCAAAACTCCAAACACCTCCACATTCCCCAAGGTCTTCCCCACACCCTGCGGGAAGGTTGCAAGGGCTCCGGATATGCCCTGTGGCATCTTTTCGGACTGGAAGAATCCTAGGGGACCTATAACGGCTGTCTTTTCCGTGTCGGCCTCACTCATCAGGATCTGGCAACATCCACTCCTCAGATCCAGCACCTTAAACCACTTCGCACCACTCAGACAGGCCATCACCCCTTTGCCCCTCAGGGCCGTATTCTGGTCAAAGATAGTACGCCTCTTCAAAGCACTATCATCCACACACACGCTGCCTACTTCTTCCATCGCTGCAGGGGCCACTCGCCATGACCTCTCTCTCACCGAGGAGTCTTCAGCAGTCAACTCCCCTCCCTCGTGGTATTTCGGAGCGTCCACTAAGAGGGTCTCACCCTCAGATACTTCCCCCAGGCTGTACACCACCGGCTCTTGTTTGAATTCGGTGCTGGCCCAATGCTGCTACACACGTCCGCACAAGCAACTCGAAACTCTGGGTGCATCGACAATGCCTCCTGGAAAGCCCGCGAAACCACACCTCACAGCCCCACAAGAAGAATGACACCTATCCTAATCGGTTAACAAAGGAATCCAATACCCATTATCAGCAATCAGAACACAAACAAGCTTCTAGAGAAAGCAGTCTCTCACCAGTTAGCAGAACAAAGAAGCATTTTTACTTTTAACAAACAAAGAAGCCATTTTGATTAACACACGCAGTAACATAAAGAAAGAAGAAACATACAAATGCTGGAGAACTCATCAGGTCAGGCAGCATCTATGGAAAGGACAATAGACCATAAATAAAGGGATGGATTGCTTCAAAAAAAGGTTTTTTTTCCTAGTTCTCACCTACCACTTCCAGCATTTTGTGTATGCTGGGGAGTTGTATATCTGTGGATATCAATGAATTTATCATAAATATCCATTGATAATTTATTTCCTGTGATGGAGAATGAAAAGGGAGAGAAGGTGGCCCAGTAAAGTAGCAGTTAGCATGATAGTATTACAGCTCAGGGTGTCAGTAAACAGGTTTTTACTTTCCTTCTCGCGTATTTCCTCCAGTCCAAAGATATGCCAGTTAATTGGTTATTATAAATTGTCCTGTGATGATGCTAAGGTTGAATTGATGGGCTGCTGGGCGCACAACTTGGTGGACCTCTTCACGCTGTCTCTCTAAGTAAAATAAAGTGTCAGAAATGCATAAAGTGCTGGAGGAACACAGCAGGTCTGCCTGCATCAATAGACAGGAACAAACTATCGATGCTTATTCCTTTCAATAAATGCAGCCTGACCTGCTGAGTCCCTCCAGCACTCTGTGTGTGCTACTCTGGATTTCCAACATCTGCAGCATCTCTTGTGGTGGTGTCAGAAATGTTACAGAAGAATCTGAGAGTAGGACAGAAGTTAGTAGCAATAAAAGTTAAATTGACACATTCGACACTAGTGCAGGAAGCAGCACCCATGAGGTCATGAACATAAAGAAGAAAAAATTCAGGGGAATGGCTGAGCGGCTTTGAAACGAGGATCACTGGGTGTCATCGAGGAAAAGAAACTCAAGTGATGTTCTTGCCACTGGCAGTAAAAATGTTTGATTTTAATGAAGTCTTTTCAGCAGCATACAAAATATTCTCTAAAAATATCAAGTATTAATGAAACAAAACTACAAACCTAAACAAAAATAGAAAGCTCTGGAAATGCTCGAGCAGTATTATAGTGATGTTTAACATCGATGACCTTTCATCAGATCTTCTGCTTACGTACACTAGGGGACCACTTTATTAGGTACAGGAGTTGTAACACCACTCTTGTAACACTTTGTTATGTAAGTTACTGTTGCCTTCCTGCTAGCTTGAACCACTTTGGCTACTCTCCCCTGACTTCTCGCATCAAAAAGGTGTTTCCACCCACAGAACTACTGCTCACCGGATTTTTTAATTTGTTTTTCACACCATTCTCAGTAAACTCTAGACAGCATTGTGTGTGAAATTCACGGAGGTAGCGGTTTCATAGATACTCAAGCCACCCCATCTAGCACCAACAATCATTCCATGTTCAAAGTCACTTTCTTCACCGATTCTGATGTTTGGTCTCATCACCGTGTCTTGAACATGTCTGTATACCTTTATGTGATGAGTTGCTGTCACATGATAGGCTGGTTAGATATTTGCGTTAATGAGCAAATGTACCTAATAAAAAGTCCTCTGAGTGTATTTACAGCATTTTATGGTTCTAGTTCAGGTATTCCCCCATCTGCATTAATTTTGCTATAACATGATCAGGAACATCACTATATAAAAGAAGAGAAAAAAAACAACTGCAGCTTACATTTAGGATGCAGGAATTCTGAGCAATTTGTTAGTATCTTTAATTTTACAAATGATCCCAGATCTGTTCACTGGGGCCATTATCAAATAAACATTCATTCAGATTCATTTATTTATCACATGTACATCGAACCATACAGTGAAATGCCTTGTTCGGGCACAGCAGTTGTGTAGCAGTTCATCCGACGTCATTACTGCTCGGGGCGTTTCGGGGTTCAATTCTGGCAACATCTGTGAGGAGTTTGTCCGTTCTCCTTGTAAACCACACGAGTGTCCTCTGGGTGCTCCCACACTCCACTTTGTACCTGTTAGTAGGTTCACTGGTCATTGTAAATTGTCCTGTGATTAGGCTTGGTTTAAATAGATAGATTGCTGAGTGAAGTGGCTTGTTGGGCCAGAAGGATCTATTCCTTATTGTGACCCTGAATTTTTTTTTAATTCAGAAAAAATAAATGAAAATGAGTAACTGCAACTTTTACTTAAGTCATGAAAGTCAAACAACAGCAGATGCAGGAAATCTGAGCATTTTGTTAATGCCCTTAAAATAGCAAAACATCCCACATCCCTTCAATTGAGGCATTAGCAAATAAACATACATTAAAATTCAAATTCAGATTCGTTTATTTATCACATGTACATCAAAACATACAGTGAAATGTGCCGTTTGAGTTAACAAACAGCACAACCTAATGATTCGCTGTGGGCAGGAGGCAAGTGTTGCTACACATTCTGGTGCCCACATAGCATGCCCATATTGCTCAGCAGAACAACTCAGAACACAACAACAGCAAAACAAAGCCATGAGAGATTCAGCAGACGCTGGAAATCCAAAGCTGCACACACTAAATGCTGGAGGAACTCAGGAGCTCAGCATCGATGGAAAGGAATAAACAGTCAACGTTTCAGGCTGAGACACTCGCTCAGTACCCTTCTTCAGCCTCCTTCTCTTCAGCCCAAGCACAAACACACAGACAGTCCTCCAACTTCAGATGCTGACCCTCTTTATCAGGGCAGATGACCAAAAGCTTCAAAGAAGTATGTTTGAAGGAGCAGATAAATATCTAAAAGAGAGACAGAGAGATGGAGCGGCAGGGAAACAGAATTGTAGAGAGATGGAGAGGTAGAGAAATAGAGAGGTAGAGAGAGCATGCTTCAGGGTTTAAGTGCTTGTTTCACAAGAACCCTTCTGTTAGAGCAAGAAGGATATGACCAAATCTTAATACCTTCTACAAGAGAATGGTGAGCCACTCAATTCAAGTTTAAAGCTCAACATAATTTTACTATCAAGTACTTATAGAATAGGTCACCATATACTTCCCTGAGATTCATTTTTCTGGTCGGCATTCACACTAGATACAGAAAAAATATAATCAATGAAAAGAAGTACACAAACAAAAATAGCCAAACAAGCAATTTGCAGAACCGAACTAATTCAGATACTGAGAAAAGAAAAACACGAGGAAATCTGCAGATGCTGGAAATTCAAGCAAAACACTCAAAATGCTGGTGGAATGCAGCAGGCCAGGCAGTATCTATAAGGAGAAGCACTGTTGACGTTTTGGGCCGAGACCCTTCGTCAGGACATGCACAACATGTTTGTCAATGAAGAAAAGATTTTTATTACCCTAATCCAGTACAAGGGGTTAATATACTGTATGTCAAACTAGACATCAAGCACATCCATTCCAATGCACCAAAAAATTAACTGCAGTGACACTCACAGTAAAGTCAATTCATTGCTCCTGGTTCGCCATTATAGAGAGAAGTAGACAGAGCTGCAGAATGGAATCTCAAAACACACCACAATGGTTCAGTCAAACAGAAACAAAGAGATAAAGCAAAAACACAAAACACTGGAAGTTCCCAGCAGGTGCCTTGTATTTTCACTTGATTTTCAGAAATGAAAGAAAAAATTAATGGTTACTTGAAAGTCATGCAAAAAGAATGTGAATACCTGTAGTTTGATCAGCAAATTAATGCATATTTAGTTTAAGATTGCAAATTAAAATGGACATGAACAAATTAAATTTAGTCACTACATACAATATTCTGTAACAAAGTGCTTTGTAATGTGACTTGCTATTGAACAGCAGCCTGGATAATCATTGATCCACTTTTTCAAGAACAATAGACTTGAAATGTCAGTTGTACCGCATACTTAATGCCCGGGTGCCTTACTGAAGCTCCAGATCACACTGCTCCACGTGTTATTGAGAGATGAGAAATGAGCTGGCTGAAATGAAAGTGAAAACAAAATAGAGTGAACTGTAAGATATTCTCAAAAATGAGATACAATATTGAGCATAACACAGCACAGGGATTAATTATTCAGCCCACAATATATGTGCCCACCATGAGACTAATCTATAATCTAGATAATAATCATGCACTTGTGGCACATAAGAACATAAGAAATAGGAGCAGAAGTAGGCCATGGACTCAGCTCCACCGGCTTGCCTTTTCCCCATAACCCTTAGTTCCCCTACTATGCAAAAAATCTATCCAACCTTGTCTTAAATATATTTACTGAGGTAGTCTTCACTGCTTCATTGGGCAGAGAATTCCACAGATTCACTACTCTCTGGGAAAAGCAATTCCTCCTAGTCTCTGTCCTGAATCTACTCCCCTCAAATCTTGAGACTATGTCCCCTAGTTCTAGTCTCACCTACCAGTGGAAACAACTTTCCTGCCTCTTTCTTATCTATCCCTTACATAATTTTATATGTTTCTATAAGATGTCCTCTCATTCTTCTGAATTCCAGCAAGTACAGTCCCAGGTGATTCAATCTCTCCTCATAGTCTAACCCCCTCATCTCTGGAATCAATCCGACAAAGCTCCTCTGCCAGTATATCCTTCCTCAAGTAAGGAGGACAGAACTGCACAAAGAGCTCCAGGTGCAGCCTCACCAGTACCCATGCATGATGCTGTCTCCGGACAAGAACCAGTCCATGTCGATGCATTTCAGATCATACTCAATCACTTCAGCTAGGTTTGTTTGAAGAAAACTCTGCCTACTTAACATCAGCATATAACTTGTAGCACCAGAGGTCACAACAAACTAAACCACTGATATACTAAGAAAAGGAGAGCCTGCCATTCCATGCCCAGATCACTTTTCAGTAAATATGATCACATGGCTGTCTTTCTCCTACCTGAAAACATTAAGAGGCTAAAGAACAAGTCTCCAGAGAATAGGACAACCAAGAGGTGGTTACGGGAGGCGGAGGAGCGCCTACAGGACTGTTTTGAGTCAGAGAACTGGGACTCATCTGTAGACCTGAATGAAATCACTATGGATGTCATAGACTTTTTCTAAAACAGTTGTAGACAAGTTTGTTTCCACAAAATCACTTGTGAGTCTTCCCCAATCAGAAGTTCTGGATGAATCTCGGGGTCCGCAGTCTAGTGAGGGCCAGATCAGAGGTGATCAAGTCTGGCGATCAAGAAAATTACAAGAAATTTCTCCAGAAGGCCATCTCATGGGTGAAGTGGCAATTCCAGACCAAACTTGAATCAACAGAGGATGCTCTACAATTGCGGCAGGGTTTGAATACTGTCACCTCTTATAAAGTTAAATCAAGTAACGTAGGCAACAACTGTGCTTCACTTCCAGAAGAGTTCAGTGGTTATTTACTTGCTTTGACTATAAGAACATGGAGGAAACATCACAAACTCCCACAGCCCTCAAAGATCCTGTGATTTCAGTCTCTAAGGTTGACATGCAAGCAGCCTTCAGGAGGGTGAACCCAGGAAAAGCATTCTGGCCAGAGGGTCTACCTGGCCAGCTACTAAAGACCAAGGCTGATAAACTGGCTGGAGTGTTCAGTGAGATCTTTAATATCTCACTTTGGCATTCGGAGGTACACACCTGCTTCAAACATGGTAACCCGCCTCAATGACTATCATCCAGTAGAATGTACATCCACAGTGATGAAGTGTTTTGAGAAACTGGTGATGAAACATTGTAAATCCTGCCTGAGATGCAAATTGGATCTGCTCCTATTTGCCTACCAGAACATTAGGCCCACAGCAGATACCATCTTTTTGGCTATTCACTCAACCCTGGAATATCTGGGCAGCAAAGATGCAGCAATCAGGATGCTCTTTTATCAACTACAGCTCAACAGTCAATACAGTCCATCCCCTCAAAACTAATCAATAAGCTTCAGGACCCTGACAATACCTCCTTGTGCAATTGGATCCTGGATTTCCTCACTTGCAGACCCCAGTCAGTTCGGATTAGCATCAACATCTCCTGCACAATCTCCACCAGCGCAGGTGCATCACAAGGATGTGTGCTTAGTCCCCTGCTCTACTCGCTTTACTGCATGGCTAAGCACAGCTCCAATGCCATATTTAAGTTTGTTGATGACACCACTGTCATTGGTGGAATCAAAGATGGTGGTGAATCAGCATATAGGAGGGAGATTGAAGATCTGGCTGAGTGGCGCCATTACAACAACCTCTTACTCAATGTCAGCAAGACCAAGGAGCTGATTATTGATTTTAGGAGGAGGAAACCAATCCTCCTCAGAGGAGGAAAGGTGGAGAGGGTCAGCAATCTTAAATTCCTCAGTGTTGTTATTTCTGAGGACCTGCCTGAGCCCAGCAGGTAAGGGCAATTATGAAGAAAGCACGGCAGCTTCCTTAGGAGTTTGTGAAGGTTCAGCGTGACATTTAAAACTTAGACAAATTCTATAAGATGTGTGGTGGGGAGTATATTGACTGGCTGCATAATAGCCTGGTATGGAACAGAACAGAAAATCCTACAAAAACTAGTGGATGCGGCCCACTTTATTACAGATAAAGCTCTCATCATGAAGCATTGTCTCAGGAATGCAGCATCCATCATCAGGGATCCCCACCACCCAGGACATGCTCTCTTCTCTCTACTGCCACAAGGAAGAAGATACAGGAGCCTCAGGCCTCACATCACCGGATTCACGAACAGTTACATCCCCTCAACGATCAGGCTCTTTCACTCAACTTCACTTGCCCCATTATAGAAATATTCCCACAACATATGGACTCACTTTCATCTCATAATCTCAATATCTATTTCTTATTTATTCCTTATTATTCTTTCTCTCTCCTTGGATTTGCACAGTTTGTTGTCTTTGGCACCTTGGTTGAATACATAAGTTGTTGTGGTCTTTCATTGACTCTATCTTGGTTATTGTTCCATTATGTATTTATTAAACATACGTGCAAGAAATTGAATCTTAGAGTTGTATATGGTGACATATAGGTACTTTGATAATAAATTTACTTTGATCTTTGAACTTTTGATCCCATCTTTTCCCTGCCTGTTCATTTGCCTGTCTAAATGCCTCTTAAATGCTGCTGTTGTATCTGCCTTCATCATCTAACTTGGCAGCATGTTCCAGACACCAACAGTTTTTGGTGTAAACATTATACCTCACAAAATCCAGTTAAGATCATGCCAATGAACAATGATTACCCTGGTGCCATCTTCTAGATAGTCAATTATTTCTACACCCTTTACTTACTCTTTTATCTTGATTGAGTTTCAGAATCTGTTGGAGCCTGTGCTTTGCAGTTTAGAGCTCAATCGAGTGATCTAGTGCTCTGCTGTCCCCAAGAAAATTCCAGGAGAAGGACCATGGGCATGAGTTGACCCAATCAGGAGACAGAAGACAAGCCACGAGGCCATGATTAACTCCATTTCTCGCCAATCGAAGAGTCGAGGAAGACTCAAACCATTGAGGCTAATGTGGAAGGGGCCGGGTCAGAGGCCATTCTTCACGGATCCAGTCAGATGTCAAGAGGTCACGTCGAGTCAGAGGTTGAAGCGGTGTGTCAGGCCAGAGGCTGAAGGGACGCGTTAGGCCAGAGATCAGGAGGACGCTTCAGGTTGGAGGTCAAGAGGCTGTGCCAGGTTGGTAGTCGCTCTCTTCACAGGTAGGAACAGAGGTTGAGAGGCCGTAGGTTGGTGGATGAAGGATACGGGTTTGGCGGACGTTCCCCACAGAAAGTCCAAGTTCAAACTTCACTCTTCTCGATGCTGATGGCGGATGTTTAAGAAATCCAAGATATGGACTATAGTTTATATTGGTTTCCTTCAGTTTTACTGTTTTTTTGTTTCTTGTTGCTGATTGGTGACTGGGTGATATGTTACTTTTTTGGGTGATGGAGGGGTTGGGGATTTGAGCCTTGTTGGTGTTTTTCAATGTGAGCATTCTGCTAGATATTTGTGTGCGAGAGCGTTTGGGGTTTGATGTATTGTTACTGTTTCTTTCATGGGAGAGGCTTAGGGATTTGATGTGTTAGCTGCTGTGTCCGGATGGGCGATCTGTTAGTTTTTGTGTGAGGGAGGTGTATGTGGTTTGCGAGTTCTGTTTATTTTTCTTTTTCATACAGGAGGAGGGTTGACATCTTTTCTTTCAATGACTCATTGTTTTTCTGTATTTCATGGAATCTCAGAGTTGTATTCTGCATGCATACTTTGATAATAAAATTAACCTTTGAACTTTATGAATCTCCTTTACTCTTTTCCCCTCCCACCTGGAGTATTGTGAGCAGTTTTGGGCCCCTTATCTAAGAGAAAATGTGCTGACATTAGAGAGGGTTCAGAGAAGGTTCATGAGAATTTTTCTGGGAACAAAAGGGAGTGTTTGATGGCTCTGGACCTGTACTCACTGGATTTTAGAAGAAAGAGGGGCAAACCTACTGAGAACTGTAGGGCTAGATAGGGTACAGATGGAGAGTACGGTGGGGAGTCCAGAACCGGATAGCACTGCCTTAGAATAGAAGGATGACCTGTTTGAATGTACAGTAGATGAGGAAGAATTTCTTTAGCCAGAGGCTGGTGATGTTGTGGAATTCATTTCTACAGACATCTGTTGAGGCCAAGCCATTTTTAAAGCAGAGGTTAATAGATTCTTGTTTAGCAAGAACGTCAAAGATTGTGGAGTGAAGACAGGAGAGTGGGGTTCAGAGGGATAATAATTCAGCCATGATGAAATGGTGGAATATTAAACATTTGAATTTATTTACATCCATCCCACAATGTGAGGGAGCAAAAATCTTTGTGTTATGAGTCTGTTGCAATGTACAAACATGAGAATTTGTAAGTCTAATGGCTTGTAGAAATAAGCTATCCCATAGTGTGTTGGTCCTGTTTTAATGCTGCGGTAGCATTTGCCAGATGGAAGCAGTTGAAACAGTTTATGGTTAGGGGTGACTGGTGTCCCCGATGAACTTCCAGGCCTTTTTTACGCATCTGCTACTGTAAATATCCTCAATGGTGGGATGTTCACATCCCCAGATGCGCTGGGCTATCTGTACCACTCTCTGCAGTGCCCAGTGATCAAGGTGGTGCAGTTTCCATGCCAGGCGGTGATACAGCCAGTCAGGATGCTCGCAAAGGTTTGTCCAGTAGAAGGTCTTGAGGATTTGGGGCACATGCTGAACTTCTTTAGTTATTTGAGGTGGAGAGATACTGTTGTGCTTATTTTGCCACATAGTCAGTGTATACAGTCCAGGTGAGACTCTGCCTGTGACAATGTGCTCTTTCAAATTTAAAAGTAAATTTATTATCAATTTACTTATACAGTATGTCACTATCTACCTCCTTGAGATTCATTTTCTTGAAGGCATTTACAAGAAAATAAAGAAATACATAGTAATTTTGAAGACCCACAATATCCATTAAAAAAAAACTGATAAACTGGAATCAGTTGAGTGCTGAGGTGAGTGACGTTATCCACACTGGTTCAGGAACCTGATTGTTGAAAGATAATGACTGTTCCTGAACCATATGATGTGTGACCTGAGGCTTCTATGCCTCCTGCCTGATGGTAGTAGTAATTAGAGATCACGGCCTGGATGTTGGGGTTCTTTGTCCGTGGTGATATCATGTGCAATGATATGTCAGTATATGATTGGACAGAGCACTGACCATGTGCAGGATTGCTAGAATGTTTCAGCACGTGGCTGGGTTAAGACGTGTTTGTTTATTACTGTAAATAAGAGTTCTCTAATTCTTCCAGAATATGATTCTTCACTGTTAACCCACAGCATGCTTAAACGGAAGTAACATAACATGGTGTCAGAGGTGGTTCTGGAAGAATAATAAGGGAGAATCGAGAATCGAAGATAATCAAAAAAAAGAAGAAAAAATGTTTGAACTGTAAAAGGTAAAATGGAAGGGTTACAATCCCTATCAAGACTTCAGCTGACTGGCAATGTAGCTGAGAATTGGAGGACATTGAAGCAACAGTTTGAACTGTATTTATCGACAATTGATTATGAAGAAAAATAGGGAAAAACCAAAGCTGTGCTTCTGCTCCATGTAATTGGGAATGATGCAGTAGAGGTATATAATAATTTTGTCTTTGAAGATGGAGATAATTTCAATTTAAAGTCAATAATGGACAGATTTGAAGTTTTTGTATACCTAAGTGCAATTTAATGTATGAGTGATATAAATTCTTCACATCTGTGCAGAGTTACTGAAACAATTGATCAGTATGTTACTGAGTTAAGAAAGCGTAGTAGAACATATGAGTTTGGATTGCTCACAGAATCTCTCATTAAAGATAGAATTGTTTGTGGCATTCGAGATAATGGTCTGAGAGAAAGGCTGTTGAGAGAGCAAGATTTTGAATTTTGAAAAAGCTTTGGCACTTTGCAAAGCTTCTGAGACCGTGACATTGCAGGCTGAAGAGCTTTTTGTCGAAAACTACAATGTAAACACTGTAAAAAAGTGCAAATATATCAAGAAATATAATAATACGTTGACAAAACTGACAGAGAGCAAGATGGCACTTAAAAGAAAAAAGTAATGTGATCGCTGTGCGCAGGAACATCATCCAAATCAGTGTCCTGCGTATGGCAAAATTTGCAATGGCTATGGTAAGATTAATCATTTTTCACGCTGTTGTAAAAGTAGAAAGACGGAAAATAGAATGAAACAAGTAAATGGTGTGCTTGAAGATGAATGTGAGGAATTTTATATAGATGTGTTCAATTTTGGTCACCTCATTATAGGAAGGATGTGAAAGCTATGGAGAGGGTGCAGAGGAGATTTACCAGGATGTTGCCTGGTTTGGAGAAGAAGTCATATGAAGCAAGGTTAGCAGAGCTGGGACTTTTCTCTTTGGAGCCTAGAAGAATGAGAGGACACTTGATAGAGGTCTACAAGATTATGAGAGGCATAGATAAACAGTCAGTACCTGTTTCCCAAGGCACCAGCAAACACCAGAGGGCAAATGTACAAAATTAAGGGAGGGAAGTTTAGGGGAGACATCAGGGGTAAGTTTTTTTACACAGAGGGTTATGAGTGCCTGGAATGACTTGCCAGGGATGGTGGTGGAGGCTAAAACATTAGGGGTATTTAAGAGCCTCTTGGACAGGCACATGGATGAAAGAAAAATGGAGGGTTATGGAGTAGTGTGGGTTTAATACTTATTTTTTAAGGATTATATGGGTTGGCACAACATGGAGGGCTGAAGGGCCTGTACTGTGCTGTAGTGTTCTATGGTTCTATGTTTCTATGTGCTTTGTAAAAATAAACAAAGTAAGAATGACTGAACTATTCCCTTGCAAGTGAACCAAAACAATATTCTGTTTAAACTTGATACTGGAGTGCAAGTATATGTTCAGATTCAGTTTATTGTCATTTAGAAACCACAAATGCAATGCAGTTAAAAAATGAGAAAAATGTTCCCCCAGAATGATATCACAAAAGCATATTACAAAACAGACTACACCAGAAAATCCATGTAACATTTGGTAATCCCCAATCCAGAGTCCGGAGAGGCTGCTGTGTATTAATATCGCGCTACCATCTAGCGCATTCCCCGGAAAGCAGCTCCAAATTCACCAGACAAAAACAAGACCAAAAGTTAAAGCTACAAGACCTGCACAAAACCACATAATTACAACATATAGTTACAACAGTGCAAACAATAGCATAATTGATAAAAAAAAAACAGACTATGGGCGCAGTAAAAATAGTCCAAGATGTTAAAGGACTGTAAGTTCAAAAGAAATCACCACAGTTTCCACAAGTCCCCAGGGTCCTAACAGACTCGCCATCCCACGCCAGTGGCAGAATGGAGTACCCCCGCTATGGACTTCCAAGGTGCCGCCCGAGTCAGCCTCGCAGACGCAGCACACAATGGAAGTTCCGTCGAAACCAGCCTCGCAGACACGGCACACACCGAAAGTGACCTGACTCCGTCAAAAGGACTCTGAGTCCATCGAATCTCTGAGCCGACGACCATCCCCTCTGGCACAGCTTCTCCGAGCACCATCCTCTGCCGAGCGTATTAAGACGGCCCCGCCAACGGCCATCGGCAACGCGACCCTGAGGACTGGGGGGCCTGTTCTTCCCAGCAGAGTCCCGGACCTCACAGCAGCAGCAGCAACGAAGAAGGTCTTCCTGGAATTTCCCGATGTTTCTCCGTGCTTCCACGTCATTTTCAATCGATTATGATCGCGCAACGCACTCCACTTCACAAATAACAGATAATCAGTTCCAGAGTTCTTGCAGAATCTGAGTTTAATGCTTTAAAGCCAAGACTGAAGTTATATCAGACAAACATAAAAGTGACTGGGTATTCAGGGGCAGACATTTCAGTTAAAGGAACATGCGTGGCAAAGGCATCGCACAAAAATAATGTGCATACGCTTTCATTTGTGGTCGTGCCAAAAAATGTACAGTCAATTCTAGGTTTATCTGCCTGTGAAAGATTTAATTTGGTGAAAAGAGTTTTAGTCTTGGACAGTGACACAGAGCTGAAGCGACAGAATGTTGCATTGCAGTCGGCAGAAGGTGATGTAACTCGACTGCAGGTCCAGCTCATGGAGACAAGTGCTGACATGGAGAATATAAAAGCAGTAGCTGCAGTGTCTGAGACGACCAAACAGGAGGCAATTGATGATGTGAAAAAGCAATGGCAGGAGGAGGTTGCTTCAATGCAAGTAATGATGAAAGAGACACTGAGAGAATACGAGATTCAGTTTCATCACCATCTAGAGCAAGAACGCTCACAGTGGGCACAGTATCAGGAAGAAGTGAAAGCACAAGTGAAGGAATTGAAAAGTTTTATTGAAATGATGAAGTCTCAGCATAAAAAAGAGATTACACAGTTAATGAATGAATTGGATGAAGAAGAGTTGTTCTTCATTACAAATGGAAGTGGAACGTGAATTGACTGATCTAAGGAGATGTTTGTCTGAAAGACAAGGAGGCAAAGTGAGGATACAAGATAAAATGAACATATGGACACAAACCAGATCAAACATGGTCCAAACAGATGCGGGAGCAGTGTTAAGAAGAAATTGTAAAGACCTTAAGAAAGAGCCAACTTCAGAGTTTCAGTTAACTGATACAGATGTGTTTTGATTAACGTTGTTAATTGTTTTTTTTCTTTTTAAGGAAAGGAAGATGTGGTGATACCACGTGCAATGATGTGCCAGCACATGATTGGACAGAGCACTGAGCATGCACAGGATTGCTAGAATGTTCCAGCACGTGGCTGGGTTAAGACATGTTTGCCTATTACTGTAAATAAAAGTTCTCTAATTCTTCCAGAAAATGATTCTTCACTGTTAACCCATGCTACGTTTAAACAGAAGAAACATAACATCGATAATGGATGCTGCTGTCTTGTGCCAGTGCTCCTTATAAATGTGCTTGTGGGGAAGGCTTTGTCGGTGACAAACCATCTTTTGTAGGATTTTCTGTTCCCGGGCATTGGTGTTTCCATACCAGGCCATGAGGCAACCAGTCAGGATACTCTATACTGTGCATTTATAGAAATTATAGCAAGTTTAGATGACATGCCAAATCTACACAAAGAAAGTGGATGCCTGTCTGTGACTTTCATAATTTTACATATTTCCATCAGGTTACCATTCAGCCTCTGACCTTGTGGAGAAATCTCTCTAATCAAGGCAGTAGCTTGGTGAACGTCACTTCCACCCTCTCCAAACCCATTTCCTTCCTGTAGTAAAAGGACCAGGACTACACACAAAACTTCAAATGCGATTTAACCTAGGTGCTATACAGCTGCAATCTGTGATGGTTTCCCAACTCTAAAGCTCAATGTGAGTATAAAAGGGTGGCAGAGTGGAGATACTTCTCTACCAAAGGAGGTGTAGGGTATTCCTTCCATCCACTAGCAGGTCCCCCTTAGGCAAAGTGTAGCACCTTCCACACTCCCCGATCAGGGTCAAATGAAACCATGGGAGCAGGTGGTGGATGGTCATATGAGTAGCTGGCGCCTATCACAAGTCCTGGTTATGCCACCACTGACGCCAAGCAGACAATCTCTGAAGAGTACTGATCATGGCTGGGGTGACCTATCTTGTAAAGGCACTGCCCAGAAGAAAGCAATGGCAAACCACTTCTTTAGAAAAAATTTCAAGAACAATCATGGTCATGGATAGAGAGAGGAAGACATGATACAATATACAATACGGCACTTGATGATGATGTGAATTCCAATAATGGGGCTGGTAGGAAAGGAATACTAATTGAAAAGCAGCATAAAGGTTAAGGTTAAAGAAACTGAAGGAAACTATGTGAGAAGGACATTATTCACCTACTGTTAAGTTGTGGCCAGCAGTAGGTGAATGTAAGCCGTGGTGCTCCTGGAGCCATTTGCTGCTGATACTTGCACTACTAGAGGCACCATCTTCCAAGCAGAGGCCTGAAGGAGTCATGAGTGTCTAAAGGAGGCATGTGGACCAAGCCACTAAGGTCAGGGATGTTTGAGTCCGGAAAATGAGGCTTGAAGTTCAGCATCCTGGGGTGAGGTCCAAAGTTGGTGGCCCAATGTAAGTGAGCCTGAAATAAGAAATGAAGGCCCGGAGGAACCCGACTTGGAGTTGGAGGACTGTGTGTGTGGGTGGTAGGAAGGATGGGGCTTGTTTTGCTGCTGTTGTCTTGCTTTCTTTCTGTTGTTGTTGCTGTGCTTGTGTTGTTCTGCTGAACGTAGTGGGCATGCTGTGTGGGTGCCAGGATGTATGGCAACACTTGCGGGCTGCACCCACAGCCTCCTTAGGAGTGCTTGTCGCTAACACAAACAACACATTCCACTGAATGTTTCAATACATATAATTGAATCTGAACCAATCTGAAATGAAAAAAAAAGGATCAAAAACATCAAAAATTGTTTCCTCAGTGTGTTGAGACATTTTAAACTGCTAAAAGATCCAGTAAGGATAGAGGGAACACTGGGAACTAGGAAGCTATTATGATCAGATACACACAGTTGTACAGAAGCAGATTTAATGGGGAATTGAATGTACACCTGGCCTCAATATCTCACTAGACAGAAGGAAAGAGGGATGGAATGAGTGCCTTGGAAAACAGATACAACTGACTGGTCTAACGCTGTGCTGTAAATTCAACAGATAGCGGACTTGATTAACCCTCTATTTAATGCTTAGAGATAACACTGTGAAGGCGCAAGGTTCCGAAAATCTTGAGCATCACATACTAAACATTAGAGGAATGCAGCACGTCAGGCAGCACTGATGGAGGGGAATATTCTCATGATGTCCCGCTAAAGGATCTTGAGCCAAAACCTCAAATAGTAATGTCTCTTAATGTCTTATATGGTCACTTTTCATCCTCCTCTCATCCAAATCATTTAAAAAAAATCGCAAAGTGCACGGTCCAAGATTGGATCCTGTGGAACTCAGCTGGTCACAAAAAGGGAAGCAGACAGTGAGGTAAGGGATGGAAAAAGATGAAAAAGACCCATCACTAAATACTCTGCTCTCTCACCAATTGCGAGGAAAGGCTGAAATCGTGTTCAAAACTTTCCTCACATTTTGCTCAATTATCATTTACAATTATTTTCATGAGTTTTTCAGTTATAATAGTATTTTCTACAACAATGTTAAATTCCACATTTGTATCAGTCACACATACTCTTTTACTCTTTTAGTTTTAAAACCCACAGCCTCAAATTATTAGCCTGCTGTGAGAAAGTTAATGCTTGATTTAGTTTACAAAGTTATTTTTTATTGGGAAAGTTAAAGCCAAACTTACTGGGCGAATAAGAAAGAGTATTTGTAACATTTGATAGACTGCACAGTGTAGTACTGCAATTTCTTTTACTAATGCAGCACTGGATGACCTTTACAGTTTTAATACTTGCATGGCTGTTCATTCACATAATATCCTGAAAATTGATTTTCTGCACACAGAAGGAATAGAGAATTGCTCAGTCACAAGTGCTGAATTGTGGACAGAGCTCGGCACTTCACCAGAACCAGCCTCCCTTCCTCTCTATGGACTCTGTCTATACTTCTCACTGCCTCAGTAAAGCAGCCGGCATAATCAAAGATCCCAGCCATTCTCTCTTCTCCCCTCTTTAACTGGGCAGAAGATACAAAAGTCTGAAAGCCCGTACCACCAGGCTCAAGGATAGCTTCTATATCATTGTTATCAAACTCTTCAGTGTAATTGTTATATGATAAAATGGAATCATCCACATTATGACTGTACATTTTATCATTTACTTGCATTCCAGTTTCTCTGGTAGGTTTAATTTGCCGGCATATGTCGTGAAACTTGTTGCCTTTGTGGCACCAGTACAATGCAATGCATTTAAATTTTAAAAAGTGAATTACAGTATTAACACATTGAAATTAAATAAGTAGAGCAAAAATAGAAATATAAAAATAGTGAGGTTGTGTTCATGGGCTCAATGCCCATCCAGAAATTGGATGGAACTGGGGAAGAAGCTGTTCCTGAATCATTGAGTGTGTGCCTTCAGGCTTCTGTACCTCCTCCCTGTTAGAAGCAATGAGAACCATCAGGAGAGAGGTACAGAAACCATCATTTTACACTTTATTCTATACTGTTATTGCATTACTTTATGTATTACGTATTGATTTGATCTGTATGACAGAATGGATAACAACCTTTTCACTGTATCTTAGTACAGGTGACAATATTAAGCCAACACCATTAACCATGTAGATTTGACAATGAGGGAAATCATGGGTGTTCTGGTTTCCTTCCAAATATCTAGACCTCTTGGAGCCATTGCATTTCTTCTACTTTACAGGAACCATCTATTTTTAAAAAAAATTATTATTTAGCTCCAAAGCAAGGCTTTTCCTTTTGCTGGTGAGGAAATACCATTGGACCAAATGGATTTTAGAATTAGTCCTTAGCCTGCACAGTTAACTAATATGCTGTTGAATCATTGCAATTGCCCCAGTGACTTTGACTAAGCACAGAAATTTCAGCTGAGTTTACACTTTTGTTCATTTTTGTTGGCTCCAGATAGAGATATAAATAGGATTGCCTGTTACTCTCATTCGATTAATAGGCTCCTGTGTGTGCTCTGCATAAGTTATTGGAGATTGTCCACATACTTGTAACGCATTCCAGAAAGAGTCAACACCTTTAGGTAAGGAAGAAATAGAGGTTTGAAGAACACAGGTAATTAATACAATACATGAGTTGCCAACTTTGTATTCCTGAATGTATTTATTAAGTCCAGCAGTCCTGTCAACTCCAACAATAATAAATGTTCAAATTTCAAAGATTCATAGTACATTTATTACCAAAATACGTAAGCAGTATACAACCTTGAGATTCATCTTCCCACAGACTGATAGGAAAAAAAAGGAATCCATTTAAAGAAAACATCAAACACACAACACACACAAAAAACCTCAAATCATACAAACGGCAAACATGAGTAAAAAACACAGACTATATAAGGTCAAACTCAAGAGTCATAGAAACAGTCTAGGGAAGTTGTTCAGGTTTTCTTTGATAGATCTAACAGATTTTATTTATGGAGCTCCTCAAAATACATTTATTATCAAAATATGTATGCAGTATACAACCGTGAGATTGATCTTCCAGGAGACAGACACAAAACAAAGAAAAACCATGGAACCCCTCCAAAGAAAAGCAGTTCAAAGAAACTCACAGAAGTTTGATCAGACAAAATTTGACAAAACTTAAGATATTAGATTAGAAGAGGCAGACAAAAACTTTGTACTGCAGTAAAAGCTTACGTACTCACTTTTTCCAATTTATTTATTTAGATATACAAGATGATAGCAATGATTCCACGCCACCCAATTATACACATGTGACCAATTAGCCTACTAACCCATAAGTCTTTGGAATGTGAGAGGAAACCCACAAGGTCACAGGGAGCATGTATAAACTCCTTATGTGCAGCAGCAGGGGAATCAAACCCTGATCTTAGAAATGGTGCTGTAAAGCAACTGTGCCTACCACTGCACTACCATGCAACCCATATTTTACGTGTATTGATCAAGATATCCAGCAGATGTGGAATTTTTATACCTACATTTTCATATGTACTTTGTATATTTATATTTCTTACAAAGATTTGAAGATGGGGTTACATTGCTTTGTCTTTTTTTAATCAGATGGCGATTGGTCCATAAAATAACATTCAATTTAAAAATAATCCATTGGGAAAGGTAACCCATGTCAGCTCTTTCTGCCAGCCTTCAAGTATCTATGTGCTCTCCTTGGTAATTTTTTACAGATGAACAGTGGAATACTGTATAATAAAATGGCATTGTGCCACAGTGAATCTGTGTTTTATAGCTACTGAGGAATGAAAGAGAAAAACGTCTCAGTATTTTATGAATGTAATCATCCTGAGGAGACCTGCATTTGAATAGGATAATTTCATCTGTTCAGAGCACAGCATGAATAACTGACACCCAGGCCCCATTGCCTTCAAATTAAATTCTAACTTCAAAGTTCAAAGTAAGTGTATTATCGAAGTACATGCTATATGGCACCATATATGACCCTGAGATTCACTTTCTTCTTGGCATTCATAGTAGAACCAAGAAATACAATAGAATCTATGCAGAAAGAAAGCTAACAAATAACCAATGTGCAAAAGAAGACAAGCTCTGCAAATACAAAAAACAATTAAAATAATAGTAAACATCTAAGAAAGTAGAGTTGTTGTCGTGCTCTCTTTGTGATGTCACTAACGTACTGGTCCCAGGACAGACCTGATAACAGATGTTTTTGGTTGCTTCCTCCTTTCCTTAGAAACTTTCATCCTACTTAATCACTTTACCCCCTAGGACATTCAGGTTGGATTGGAAGTACACGCATTACCTTTCCAAATCCAGTGGCAACTTGCCAATTTCTGCGATGATTTTGAAACATCTTTGTGATATATGAAACCTTTCCTGTAGACTACATTAATTACAGGTAAGCCCCTGGCTACATACTGATGCAAGGGAAACTGCAGCAATAAATAGCTTCTTTTTGCAAAAAACCTGGGCACTAACAGACCAAGCAGAAATTTGTTGTCCATAATTCCAGCAATTTCTTCCCCCCTCCCTCTTTCTTTCCTTTTCTGTTGTTCATTCTGGTTACCTGCTTTTTCTCTTCTCCTCACCTAGCCTTCTACTCCTTCTGGTTCTCCTTTTCCTTCCCCTTCTTCCATGATCCATTGTCCTCTCCTATTAGATTCCTTCTTTTCCAGTTTATCTCTTCCACATGTCCCCTCCCAGGTTGTTTAAAGATTAAAGATTAACTTTATTTTTCTCATGTACATTGAAACATAGAGTGAAGTGTGTCAGTTACGTCATTGTTCGCAATGTGCTGGGAGCAGCCCACAAGTGTTGCCGTGCTTCTGGCACTAACACAGCATTCTCACAACTCCCTAACCCACACCGTGTATCTGTGGAATATGGCAGGAAACCGGAGCATGTAGTCTTGTGGAGAGCATACCAACTCCTTACAGACAGTGACGGAGAATTGAACACAGACTTTACAGCTGGCGCTATAAAGCAACTGCACTAACTGCTACACTACCATACAACCCATATTTTGTGTACATTGTTCAAGGTTTCCAGCATCTGCAGAATCTCTTGTGTCTACATACTGGGCGAAAGTCTCAAGTACAAATAAATAGCCAGTGAATTGTGAAATTATAAAGCACAGAAGGAAAGTACAGTAGATGTTCCATTATGTCTACACTGCTTGAAAAATTGCTACTGAGACTAATCCCACTGTTTTAGTTAGAGCCCTTTATACTGTCAGATATTACATTATAGCTGCACACCATGATACTATTATGGTAATGTGATGAGCTTTTCTTCCTCCACCAAACTTTTAGGCAACGTCTCAAATCGCCAACATACTTCCGGATATTCCTCAGCTCCAGTCTTGGTAATCCTCCTTGTTAAATCACTGCTAAAGCTTCTCATTACTTACACACCACTATCAACTAAAGTTGATACTTCCTCAGCCGTCTCTATTGCAAAAACAATTTGAATGAACCACATACTCCTCATACCTAAAACTCCTGCAGCTCCGGCAACGCCCTTGTAAATCCCCTCTGCATCTTCTCAAAGTGCTGTCACATTCTTCAAAGCTCAAAGTAACTTTATTATGGAAGTATGTATATAGTACTGTGAAAAATTCTTAGGCACATATACTGTCATTAGGTAGCGAAGTGGGTCAGGTCACAGATCTGTCAGTGGGTGAGCATCTGGGGGACAGTGATCACCGCTCCCTGACCTTTAGCATTATCATGGAAAAGGATAGAATCAGAGAGGACAGGAAAATTTTTAATTAGGGAAGAGCAAATTATGAGGCTATAAGGCTAGAACTTGCGGGTGTGAATTGGGATGATGTTTTTGCGGGGAAATGTACTATGGACATGTGGTCAATGTTAGGGATAAATTTGTCCCGGTGAGGAAGATAAAGAATGGTAGGGTGAAGGAACCATGGGTGACAAGTGAAATGGAAAATCTAGTCATGTGGAAGAAGGCAGCATACATGAGGTTTAGGAAGCAAGGATCAGATGGGTCTATTGAGGAATATTGGGTAGCAAGAAAGGAGTTTAAGAAGGGGCTGAGAAGAGCAAGAAGGGGGCATGAGAAGGCCTTGGTGAGTAGGGTAAAGGAAAACCCCAAGGCATTCTTCAATTATGTGAAGAACAAAAGGATGACAGGAGTGAACATAGGACAGATTAGAGATAAAAGTGGGAAGATGTGCCTGGAGGCTGTGGAAGAGAGCGAGGTCCTCAATGAATACTTCTCTTTGGTATTCACCACTGAGAGGGAACTTGATGATGGCGTGGACAACATGAGTGAGGCTGATGTTCTGGAGCATGTTGATATTAAGGGAGAGGAGGTGTTGAAGTTGTTAAAATACATTAGGATGGATAAGTCCCTGGGGCCTGATGGAATATTTCCCAGGCTGCTCCACGAGGCAAGGGAAGAGATTGCTGAGCCTCTGGCTAGGATCTTTATGTCCTCGTTGTCCACGGGAATGGTACCGGAGGATTGGAGGGAGGCGAATGTTGTCCCCTTGTTCAAAAAAGGTAGTAGGGATAGTCCAGATAATTACAGACCAGTGAGCCTTACCTCTGTAGTGGGAAAGCTGTTGGAAAAGATTCTTAGAGATAGGATCTATGGGTATTTAGAGAATCATGGTCTGATCAGGGACAGTCAGCATGGCTTTGTGAAGGGCAGATCGTGCCTAACAAGCCTGATAGAGTTCTTTGAGGAGGTGACCAGGCATATAGATGAGGGTAGTGCAGTGGATGTGATCTACATGGATTTTAGTAAGGCATTTGACAAGGTTCCACATGGTAGGCTTATTCAGAAAGTCAGAAGGCATGGGATCCAGGGAAGTTTGGATTCAGAATGGGTTTGCCTGCAGAAGGGAGAGGGTTGTGGTGGAGGGAGTACATTCAGATTGGAGGGTTGTGACTAGTGGTGTCCAACAAGGATCTGTTCTGGGACCTCTACTTTTTGTGATTTTTATTAACGACCTGGATGTGGGGGTAGAAGGGTGGTTTGGCAAGTTTGCAGACGATACAAAGGTTGGTGGTGTTGTACATAGTGTAGAGGGTTGTTGAAGATTGCAGAGAGACATTGATAGGATGCAGAAGTGGGCTGAGAAGTGGCAGATGGAGTTCAACCCAGAGAAGTGTGAGACCATACACTTTGGAAGGACAAACTCCAAGGCAGAGTACAAAGTAAATGGCAGGATATTTGGTAGTGTGGAGGAGCAGAGGGATCTGGGGGTACATGTCCACAGATCCCTGAAAGTTGCCTCACAGGTCCATAGGGTAGTTAAGAAAGCTTATGGGGTGTTAGCTTTCATAAGTCGAGGGATAGAGTTTAAGAGCCACGATGTAATGGCACAGCTCTATAAAACTCTAGTTAGGCCACATTTGGAGTACTGTGTCCAGTTCTGGTCGCCTCAGTATAGGAAGGATGTGGAAGCATTGGAAAGGGTACAGAGGAGATTTACCAGGATGCTGCCTGGTTTAGATAGAATGCATTATGACCAGAGATTAAGGGAGTTAGGGCTTTACTCTTTGGGGAGAAGGAGGATGAGAGGAGACATGATAGAGGTGTACAAGATATTAAGAGGAATAGACAGAGTGGACAGCCAGCGCCTCTTCCCCAGGGCACCACTGCTCAGTACAAGAGGACAGGGCTTTAAGATAAGGGGAGGGAAGTTCAAGGGGGATATTAGAGGAAGGTTTTTCACTCAGAGAGTGGTTGGTGCGTGGAATGCACTGCCTGAGTCAGTGGTGGAGGCAGATACACTAGTGAAAATCAAGAGATTATTAGACAGGTATATGGAGGAATTTAAGGTGGGGGGTTATATGGGAGGCAGGGTTTGAGGGTTGGCACAACATGGTGGGCCAAAGGGCCTGTAACGTGCTGTACTATTCTATGTTCTGTGTTCTATAAGCTTATAGCTAGGATGCCTAAGAATTTTGCACAGCACCGTATTTGTCAAAATGGGGCACAGAGCGAGTTTGTAAATCTGGCGGGAACAAAGGATGTTATGAATGGTGAGGGGGGAGCATTGTGGGAGGGTTGAGGGAGAGGTGGCAGAGAAGGAGTGCCAGGGTCAGGGGTTATGCAGGGACAGTCTCATGTAACCCTGAAACACCAGGAAAGATCATTTGATTCCAAACAAATGATTTATTGATCATTACAGAATGTCTTTCTGGTGCATCCCACTCCCTCCCCTCTCCCTTCTTCTTTTCCCAACCATAATCATCCTCACCTTGACCCCTTTCCACTCTCAGTCTACAAAAATGACCCGTATCAGAATCAGGTTTATCATCTCTCACATCTGTCATGAAATTTGTTGTTTTTTTTTGTGGCAGCAGTAGAGTGCAGAACAGTACTGTACAAATGTCTTAGGCACCCTAGCTATATATATTTATTTCTGACTTCTGCACAGCACTGTACATTTCCATATGTTCTTTGTACGTTTATGCTTCTTTCAAAGATTTTAAGATACAGTTACATTGCTTTGTCTTTATTTTTTTTTTCAGATCCCAATTGGTCTATAAAATTACTTACAATATGGAAGTAATACATTGGGGAAGGTAACCCATGTCAGTCCTTCTACCAGCCTTCAAATATCTACAAGCTCTCCTTAGCATTTTTGAACAGATGAATAGTACTAGAATGGCATTGTATAGAATAGTCTACTGGGACAATGTGCCCCAGTAGAACTGTATTTTATCGCTGCTGAGGAATGAAAGAGATGTGGAAAAAATGTCTCAATATTCTTCCTGAGGATGGCAAATGACCTGCATATTAATGGGATCGTTTCATCAGATTTTTTGGCAAGCCACCATGAATTCTGACAACTGGGCCCTATTCAAATCACTGATGTCTTCTATTGCTTTTGCCTTTCCTTTAAGCGTTTTCTTTACAACTTTCATCTTAATTAAACACACTATCCCCAGGATGTTCACTGTGGACTCGAAATGAGTCCAGGTACATGGAGTTTGTGGGCAAGCCTAGGTAGTTCTAAGGTAAGGATATGTTTGGCACAGCTTTGTGGGCTGGAGGGCCTGTATTGTGCTGTAGGTTTTCTTATGTTTCCATTTCTTCGATTGGAAGGATGTGGATGTGGTGAGGACCTGGGGGTGAACCTTGGCAGTGGACTTGAGTGAAGCAGCAACACAGAGGCTGTGTACAGGAAGGGCCAGAGCCGCCTATACTTTCTGAGGAGACTGAGGTCCTTTGAAGTAGGCAGGCCTCTCCTTCACATGTTTTACCAGTCTGCTGTTGCTGGTACATCTTCTATGTGATGGTATGCTGAGGCAATGGAAAAGTTGTTATCTGTAATACTTCTATCTCACTTATCATTAAATTTTTCTGTATTACATGTTTTCTATAATTTTAATAAAGTAGCTTCTTGTGGCCTTCAGCACACGTACAGTGCCTCCCTTACTTGTGAATATGTACAGAAAGTGCCCTTTGCTGAATCAGAAAATATCAAATTAAATTTATGCAACACACACAAAATGCTGGTGGAACACAGCAGGCCAGGCAGCATCTACAGAGAGAAGCGCTGTCGACATTTCGGGCCAATACCCTTCGTCAGTGTCAACAGCACTTCTTCCTTTAGATGCTGCCTGACCTGCTGTGTTCCACCAGCATTTTCTGTGTGTTGCTTGAATTTTCAGAATCTGCAGATTTCCTCATGTTTGCAAGTTAAATATATTATTGAAGCACATATATGCAGTAACATATACTATCCTGAGATTCATTTTCTTGTAAGCATTTACCATAGATACAAATAATTACAATAGAATCAATGGAAACACACAGTAGAAATAAAAGAAATACAATAAAAATCAACAAAGACAGAAAAACATCCAATGTGCAAAAGACAAACTGTGCAAATACGAAAAAAATAATTAATAAGTCAGTAATAAATAATATAGAGAACATGAGTTGTAAAGTCATTGAAAGTGAGTTCATATGTTACAGAATCAGTTCTGTGCTGAGTGAGTGAAGAAAAGAACAGGAAACAAATTTCAAAATATGTGTGCTACAGATGCCACTTTCAGGGAGCTGTGGACTTGAACCCCAACAGCCATCTGTATATCAACATTGTTAATGGTCTTGCCTTTCATGTTATTTAGTCTCTTTATAGTTGATCTCCCACAGTGAAATACCTCACACTTGGCTGGATTAACTTCCTCCATTTCTCCCTCCATATCTGCAACTCATCTATGTCCCTTTGTATCCTTTGGCATCTACACTATCCACAGCATCACCAATCCTTATATCAACTGCAAACTTAATAATTGACCCATCCATGTTTTTACACAAGTAGTATATTGTATAAGGATGTCCCAGTACAGATCCCTGCAGACCACCGCTAGTCATAGACCTCCATAAGTACCAATAACCACTCCTCTCTGTCTTGCATGGAGAAGCCAATTCCAGATCCAAACAGCCAAGCTACCAAGGATCCTATGCATCTCAACTATGCCTCCATGAGTGACATTGTTAAACCCTATCCAAATCCATGTAGAGGACAACCACAGCTCTACCCTCATCAATCACTTTTGTTACCTCCTAAAAAAAATTGAATCAAATTAGTAATACACAAAACCATGGTGACAGTCCCCAATTAAGCCATGGCTCTCCAAGTGCTCAGCATTTAACATAACCATTCCTTGAAAGGTTTGGAACTTTTTCTGGTCAAAAAGCACCAACATCTTCAAGGACCTCTCCTTGAACATCGACGGCTCCTCAGTAGAGATCGTAAAGAGCACCAAACTTCTTGGTGTTCACCTGACGGAGAATCTCACCTGGTCCCTCAACACCAGCTCCATAGCAAAGAAAGCCCAGCAACGACTCTACTTTCTGCGAAGTCTGAGGAAAGTCCATCTCCCACCCCCCATCCTCATCACATTCTACAGGGGTTGTATTGAGAGCATCCTGAGCAGCTGCATCACTGCCTGGTTCGGAAATTGCACCATCTCGAATCGCAAGACCCTGCAGCGGATAGTGAGGTCAGCTGAGAAGATTAACGGGGTCTCGCTTCCCGCCATCACGGACATTTACACTACATGCTGCATCTGCAAAACAAACAGTATTATGAAGGACCCCACACACCCCTCATACAATCTCTTCTCCCTCCTGCCGTCTGGGAAAAGGCTCCGAAGCATTCAGGCTCTTACGACCAGACTATGTAACAGTTTCTTCCCCCAAGCTATCAGACTCCTCAATACCCGAAGCCTGGACTGACACCTTGCCCTACTGTCCTGTTTATTATTTATTGAAATGCTGGTACTGTTTTTGTGCACTTTATGCAGTCCAGTGTAGGTCTGTTGTCTAGTTTAGCTTTCTCTGTGTTTTTTTATTACGTAGTTCAGTCTATTTTTTTGTACTGTGTCATGTAAACCATGGTCCTAAAAAACGTTGTTTCATTTTTACTATGCACTGCACCAGCAGTTATGGTCGAAATGACAATAAAAGTTGACCTGACTTGACTTGACTTGAAGGACATCTTCAAGGAGCAATGCTTCAAAAAGGTAACATCCAACATCAAGGATCCCCATCACCCAGAGCACGCCCTCTTCTCATTACTACCATCAGGGTGGAGGTACAGAAGCCTGAAGACACAAACTCACCAATTCAGAAACAGCTTCTTCACCTCTGCCATCAGATTTCTGAATGGACATTGAACCCATGAATACTACCTCACTACTTTTTTTTTTGCTCTTTTGCACTACTTATTTAATTTAACTTTTTAAAGTATATACTGCATATGTATTTCATACTGTAGTTTATCATTTTTATTATGTATTGCAATGTACTGTTGCAAAATAGCAATAAATTTCACAACATATGCTAATGATATTAAACCTGATTCTGATAAGTATTTTCTCTAAGAATCTCTAATGTCTATAGTTAACAGGATTACTTCAATTTCTCTTCTTAAACAGCAGAACATCATTAGCTAACCATCTATAATCTAGGACTTTGGCTGTAGACAAAGATCTTGGTCAAGTCCCCACTAATCTTATCTCTTGCCTCTTTGAATAACCTGAGGTACATCCCATCAAGTCCTGGGGACATTCACTTTAATGTTTGTCAAGAGATCCAACATTACATCTTTCTAAATATCTAAATACCCCAGCAGATAAATACACTCCTCTTCTGTATAGTATTCTGGCATCAGCAAGGATCTAAAGCCTGGTAGGACTCGATTGATAGTTCTATGATGCCTGCTGTTGTTTATCCGTGCTGCCAATTGAATGTAATTGTGTACTGCTCTGCAGTTATTGTACTATGGAGCTAGTTTCACATTGAAATGCTGGCAGTGTTCCCAGAATAGTGGCAAGAAAATAAATTCAGGTTAACCATGTAGCAGCTTTAAAGGATTTGGAATATACAGTGTACCCAAATAAACATCCACAGCTTCCTGTAGAAGTAGTAGAGGCCAGTTCAGTTGCGTCATTTAAGGTAAAATTGGATAGGTATATGGACAGGAAAGTTGTGGAGGGTTATGGGCTGAGTGCGGGTAGGTGGGACTAGGTGAGATTAAGAGTTCGGCACGGACTAGGAGGGCTGAGATGGCCTGTTTCCGTGCTGTGATTGTAATATGGTTATATGGTTATAAAGGAGAATTTGGACCCAACATATTCATGCAGTCGTAATACCATATGATACAGGAACAGAATTAGTCAATTCAGCCCATCACACCTACTCCATCATTTCACCTTGGCTGATTTGTTATCTTTCTCAACCCCATTCTCCATCCTTCTCCCCATAACCTTTAATGCCCTTACAAATCAAGATCCTATCAACCTCCACTTTAACTATACCAATGACTTGGTCTCTACACCCGTCTATAGCAATTAATTCCACTGGTTCACCACTGTCTGGCTAAAGAAATTCCTTTTCATCTCTGTTCTAGAGGAACATCATTCTATTCTGAGGTGGTGCCCTCTGGTCCTAGACTCTATTACTATAGAAAACATCCTTTCCACATTCACTCTATTTAGGCCTTTCAATATTCTGTAAGTTTCAATAAGATCCCCTCTCATTCTTCTAAACTCCAGCGAGTACAGGCTCAGAGCCAGCAAAAGCTCCTCATATGTCAACTCTTTCATTCCTGGAATCAAGTTCTCATGACCCTCCTCTGGACCCTTTCCAATGCCAGCACATCTTATCTTGGTTAAAGACCCAAAACTGTTCACAATACTCTAAGTGCAGCCTGACTAATGCCTTACAAAGTGTCAGCATTATATCCTTGCTTTTATATTCTACTCTGCTTAAATGATAGCTAACATTGCATTTGCCTTCCTTACCATCAATGAAAGCTGGAAATCAACCTTTTGGGAATCCTGCACGAGGACTCCAAGTTCCTTTGCACCTCTGATTTCTGAATTTTATCCCCATTTAGAAAATAGTCTATGCCTTCATTCTTCCATTCAGCTCAGCAAGTTTGCTACACCATTCAATATCATTAGAGCTGATACCATATACTCCTCTCTCCCCATTATTACTCATGCTATTTGAGATTAGATCTCTCCCTCTTAAAAGTACTTAGCAAATTGGCCTCCAATGCAATCTGAATCCCATGGGTTCACCGCCCTCCAAATGATGAAAGTGCTCCTGATCTCAATCTTAAAGGTCTGGTATCCTGAAACTTGTTCAAGATGCCAGTTGAAAGAACCCCATCCCTTCTGTTTCATGAACTTAATCTTTCTTAATATTCATTTTATTCTTCTAAACTCTAGTTGGATAGTAAATGTGGGCCTAAGTGACCCAGCTGCTCCTCAGGACAACTCTGCCATTCCATAAAACAGTCTGGTGAACATTCACTGCACTCAGTCTATGGAAAAAATATCCATTCTCAAGTCTAAAGATCAATACTACATGTGATACATGTACATTAAATGTGGTCTTACTGAGGATTTTTATAATTGCAGTTAGACTTCCTCGTTCCTCTATTAAGATCCTACCACAATAAAGGCACTATACTGTACAATTTAGATTAGATTAGATACATTTATTTGTTACATTACATTGTGATGCACCATCAATAACTCACACTGAGACGTAAGGCGAGATATCGGCTTTTATTGACTGGAAGAAGGAACCAGGAGTGAGTGTCTATCATACAATGTCCTGGAGACTGAGGCCGAGCGTCAGGCCTCAGATCGCCTTTATACAGGGGCCTGTGGGAGGAGCCACAGGAGCAGTCAGCAGGGGGCGTGTCCAGACAGGCACATAGTTCACCACACATTGAACCAATGGACAACCAATAGACTCACTTCCCAGTACTCTTCATCTCACATTCTCAATAGTTATTGCTATTTATTTATATTTGCATTTGTACAGTTTGTTGTTTTCTGCATTCTAGTTGAACACCCTAGTTGAATCATCTTCATTGATCGTGTTATAGTTACTGTTCTATAGATTTGTATGTCCACAAGAAAATGAATCTCAGGGTTGCATTTGGTGACATATATTTTGATGGGAGAGGTATGGAGATACTTTGATGAGAAAATTTACTTTGAAATTTTGAACTTTGAAGCACATAGTAGAATGTGTCATTTGTGTTAACAACCAACAATGTTTGGGGATGTTCTGGGTGCAGCCTGCATGCATTGCCAAACTTCCAGTGCCAACTTAGCATGCCCACAACTTTCAGCAGAATAAAGTGCAGCCAACATGCAACAAGACAGACACAATAATAACAAAGCAAACCTCTTCCTCCTCCTTAACCCCCTTCCCACCATTAGGGATCACCAGCCCTTGTCCTCAAGGCTAAGACTTGCTGTTTTTAAACGCTGTTGAACTTGCATGTTCACCTTCAGTAGCTGGTGTTCAAGGAGAGCCAGATCCCTTTGTACGTCAGCACTAAATTAGTCGTGATTAGGTTTTTGTTTCCACAACTTAGCAAATTTATGCAGTGAGTGGCAACAAATAAAAACCCGGCCTTTGCCCTGTGTCCTCAATATATGGCGGATAAGTCATGTAGATGATCGTAAGTGCAACAGTAGCATGCTGAATATCTTGGTGCACCATTTGTATCTAAATGTCAGGAATTGTGGCAGGGAGCTTCCATGTGCCAATTATGTTTGTGCGGGGAGCAAGAAGAATGACTTCTTTCAGCTAGCCTCCATCTTGACTTTTGTTTAGAATTAGATTTCCCGATAGTCAACCATCTTAATTCCACTCCCAATTTCCATCCTGACATGCTGTCTCCTCTACTGCCACAATGAGGCCACTCTCAGGTTGTAGAGCAACACCTCATATTCCATCTAGTTAGCATCCAACTGGTTGGCATGAGTGTTGATTTCTGTAACTTCTGGGAATTTCTCCCCCCTCCCCCTTCTCTCTTTTTCCATTGCCCTCTCTGGCTCCTCCCTTACCTTTTGTCCTCTTCTCAGCTGCCCATCACCTCCCACTGGTGCCCCTCCCACGCTTCACATTATCAGGTTTATTATCACTAATGTGTGAAATTTGTTTTGTGGCGGCAGTACAGTGCAAAACAGGAAGAAAGGACTGTAAGTTACAAAAAGAATGTAAAAAAAGTAAATAAATAACGCAAAAAGAGCTAAATAGCGAGGTGGTCTCCATGGATTCATGAACCATGCAGAAATCTGATGGCAGAGGAGAAGAAACTACCCCTAAATTGCTGAGTGTGCATCTTCAGGCTTCAATTCCCCCAGCCCACTCAAATGTAGTTACAAAAAGAGGGCATGTCCTGGATGTGATAGACTCAAGAAGGATTCAGCCTGCATTGCCTTTTGAAGATATCCTCAATAGTGGAAGAAGTTAGTGTCTATGCTAAGTCTAGAACCCTCTGCAGCCTCTGTCAATCCTGTGCACTGGTGCCTCCATACCAGATGGTGATCCAAGTAGTTAGAATGGTATAGTATTAGAAATTTGCTGGGCACAATGACATATCAAATCTCCCCGAACTCTGAATGAAATATAGCCTCTTTCTTCCTGCTAAGCAAGATAAGAGCGCTGGTGTTACGAGCATAGATAGAAGCCTGGCTGACTGGCGGGAGGCAAAGAGTGGGAAGAAAGGAAGCCTTTTCTGGTTGGCTGCCAGTGACTAATGCTATTCTGCAGGGATTGGTTTTGGGACCACTTCTTATCATGTTACATGTCAATGATAAGCATGATGAAATTGATGGCTTTGTGCTCAGGTTTCCAGATCTTATAAAAGTAAGTAGAGGGGCAGGTAATGTTGAGGAAGCAGAGTCAGCAAAAGGACTTAGACAGATTAGGAGAATGGCAAAGAAGTGGCAGATGGAATATAGGGTTGGAAAGTGCATGGTTAAGGAATAAAACCATAGACTATTTTCTAAGTGGGCAGAAAATTCATAAATCTGAGGTGATTTGAGAGTCCTTGTGCAGGATCCCCTAAAGGTTAACTCGCAGGTTGAGCCAGTGGTAAGGAAGGCAAATGCAATGTTGGCATTCATTTCAAGGAACTAGTATATATGAGCAGGGGAATGATGCTGAGGCTCCAGCATTTTGTGTGTGTTGCACTGCATTTTTTAGCATCTGCAGAATCTCCTGTATTTGTGCTAATTACAAAGTCCGATTCTGCACGCTTGTCAGGTATCGAGAAGAACAGCATGGCCACTCCATTGCCATGTTGCATTGCAGTGTGCACGTATCAGTCTACCGCCATCTAGTGACTGCACTGTGAAAAGCATGTTCTTCCGAATCTGCGGCAATGGCAGATTGTCAAGGAAATTGTCAACTTGAGATCTGCTAGCTTAACAAAACACAGTGAAAATCCTGATTGCATTTGAAAGCTTGAAAAGACTCAAGTTTCAAGATGTCTCAAGTACAAATAAGTAGCCAGGGAATTGTGAAATTATAAAGCACAGAAGGAGAGTACAGTAGATGTTCCATTATGTCTACACTGCTTGAAAAATTGCCACTGAGACTAATGGACAAGGGAGAGCCAGTGGATGTAGTGTACCTGGTCTTCCAGAAAGCTTTTGATAAAGTCCCACACAGGAGATTAGTGGGCAAAATTAGGGCCCATGGTATTGGGGGCAGAGTACTGACATGGATTGAAAATTGGCTGGCTGACAGGAAACAGAGTATTGATTAATGGGTCCCTTTCGGAATGGCAGGCTGTGACCAGTGGGGTACTGCAAGGTTTGGTGCTGGGACTGCAACTGTTTACAATATACATTAATGATTTAGAAAAGTAACGTTAGCAAATTTGCTGATGACACAAAGCTGGGTGGCAGTGTGAAATGTCAGGAGGATGTTATGAGAATGCAGGGTGACTTGGACATGTTGGGTGAGTGGGTAAATGTATGGCAGATGCAGTTTAATGTGGATAAATGTGAGGTTATCCACTTTGGTGGCAAGAACAGGAAGGCAGGTTACTATCTAAATGGAGTCAAGTTAGGAAAAGGGGAAGTACAATGAGATCTAGGTGTTCTTGTACATCAGTCAATGAAAACAAGCATGCAGGTACAGCAGGCAGTGAAAAAAGCTAATGGCATGCTGGCTTTTATAACAAGAAGAATTGAGTATAGGAGTAAAGAGGTCCTTCTGCAGCTGTACAGGGCCCTGGTGAGACCCCACCTGGAGTATTGTGTGCAGTTTTGGTCTCCAAATTTGAGGAAGGGCATTCTTGCTATTGAGGGAGTGCAGCGTAGGTTCATAAGGTTAATTCCCAGAATGGTGGGACTGTCATAAGTTGAAAGATTGGAGCGAATGGGCTTGTATACACTGGAATTTAGAAGGATGAGAGGGGATCTGATTGAAACATATAAGATTATTAAGGGATTGGACACGCTGGAGGCAGGAAGCATCTTCCCGCTGATGGGTGAGTCCAGAACTAAAGGCCACAGTTTAAGAATAAGGGGTAGGCCATTTAGAACAGAGATGTGGAAAAACTTTTTCACCCAGAGAGTGGTGGATATGTGGAATGCTCTGTCCCAGAAGGCAGTGGAGGCCAAGTCTCTGGATGCATTCAAGAGAGAGTTAGATAGAGCTCTTATAGATACTGGGGTCAAGGGATATGGGGAGAGGACAGGAACAGGGTACTGATTGTGTATGATCAGCCATGATCACAGTGAATGGCGGTGCTAGTTAGAAGGGCCGAATGGCCTACTCCTGCACCTACTGTCTATTGTCTATTGTCTAATCCACTGTTTTATTTAGAGCCCTTTATGCTGTCAGATATTACATTGTAGATGCGCACCATGGTACTATTATGGTAATGTGATGAGCTTTTCTTCTTCCACCAAACTTTTAGGCAACGCCCCAAATCCCCAACATACTCAACATACTTCCGGATATTCCTCAGCTCCAGTCTTGGTAATCCTCATTGTTAAATCACTGCTAAAGTTTCTCATTACTTACACACCCTGAATTAAAGTTGATACTTCCTCAGCCGTCACAATTTAAATGAACCACATACTCCTCATACCTAAAACTCCTTCAGCTCTGGCAACGCCCTTGTAAATCCCCTCTGCATCTTCTCAAAGTGCTGTCACGTTCTTCAAAGCTCAAAGTAAGTTTAACATCAAAGTATGTATGTAGTACTGTGCAAAATTCTTAGGCATATATATATATATATATATATGTAGCTAGCGCACATAAGACTTTTGCACAGTACTGTATGTCACCATATCCTACACCAAGGTTCAGTTACTTGCAGGCATTCACAGTAAAACAAAGAAATACATCAGATTCAATGAAAGACTACACGCAAAGAAAGACAAAAAAACAATATGCAAAAGAAGATAAAACATGGAATTACAAAAAATAAGTAACATTAGAAGTAAATAAATAGATAAATATTCCTCCTATAATTGTGAGCAGTAAAGTATCATTTGCTAAAATTAGCCTGACAGGTGCTCTCTGCAGTTCTGTCATGTCCTTCCTGCTTTTAGATTTTGTACATTGGATGTTCAAGGAAAGCATCTTTCATGCTTTTGTTGCTATTTTACCTACCTGTCGTCTACTGTCTAGGACCGTGGATCTCCATCTGTTCCTGTGTTATGCTAATGGTGTCTGATGGCCTCTGTTGGTCAGGAGCGACCATGGATGTTGCGTCCTGGCTCTCGAAGCTGATAAGCAAGCAGTACGATATGGACAGCAATACAATTGCCCGTACGTAGGCACCCTCTCTCCACACAGCTGATGAATCCAAAGACTGATACAGATTGGCACCAGCACATCGCAGGAGTTGCCAGAGAGCATTGAACTCATTGTACGACTGCCTTGGGGATTCCAGCTCCAGATATTTCCTTGGGGTTTGCTCCCAAAGCCTTCCCCATGAGTGGGTATAACTGCAAGGCAGGGGTTTGTGATCAGCTTTCCTTAATCTAGTTGCCACCAGCCATGGCTGACGAGCTTCATCTGCCTGAAGCAACTGGTTTTTATTAGCCTGCCTTTGCCCCTTCTCCTGTCAGTAGAAACAGTTCCGCTAGGCTTTGTAGCTAAGCCACACCCGAAGGACTGGAGCACACGCTATTGGGAGCGTTTAATAGGTAGTGGGACCTAATCTCCACCACTGCTCCCCAGGTATAACAACCTGAAGGAACGTAAAGCTAATGTTGTTCTGTTATATTTACAAAGGACAACAAAGTCAATGTTGAGTCAAATCCAAAGTAAAATTTATATCAAAGTACGTATATGCTATTACTTAAAACACTGAGTTTCATTTACTTGCAGGCATTTACAGGAGAATAAGAAATACAATAGAATTTATGAAAAACTATACAGATAGTATAGTTTCTTATAGGGGATGTCAGGGATAAGTTCTATGCTAAGAGGGCAGAGTTCATGGAAAACCATGGCAGGGGTGGTGGTAGAGGCAGATTCTTTAGGGGCATATAAGAAAAATTGAGGTTTATGTGGGGGTGAAAGGTTAAATTGACATTAAAGTACATTAAAAGTTTGGCACAACATTGTGAGCTGAAGGGCCTGTACTGTGCTGTAGTGTTTTACGTTCTATGAAACAAAGGTGACAACCAATCTGAAAAAAAGACAAATTGTACATTATATGGAAAATATGAGTTATCGAGTGCTTGAAAATGAGCCTGTAAGCTGAATCAAACTGCTGGAGGAAGTCAGTGGGCCATACATCATCTGTTTAGGTCAATGCATGTCAACTGAGTTCATAGAGCATAGACATTACAGTATGGAACAGCCCCTTGACCTATGACATTGTGCTGACTTTTCAATCACTTCTAAGATCATCTAACCCTTCCCTCCAACGTAATCCTGCATTTTTCGGTTAGTCATGTGCCTATCAAAGAGTCTCCTAAATGTTGATCCAGAAGATTGTCTGTTGCTGGTAATAAAAGTTGCCCAACTCAAGCCTACACTGGGTTTCCTCCTTCTCCATAATAACAGAACCAGCTCATGAGGAAATGATGGTGTTTTCTACCCCTTGTGAGAGTCGGTGGAAGAAAGAGGGATAATGATACATATTCCTGTGATCACGCTGTCAATGACATTGAGGAACAAGTTACTCTGCAAATTCTGCGTAGCCAAGGAGAAGAAAAATCTTTCCCCCATAACAAAATTGCTCGCGAACTCTGTTACATTCATAAAGTTCATCAGTTATGAACAGATCAGTAAATCTCAGCAATGGCCAATTTGCACACTTTTCATTCAGTTTTTTTTAAATAACTATATTTGCTTAAAGGTTGCTGTCATTGCTGGTATTGTCTTTATTGTTCTTTAGAGATGTGGACCTTCTGGCCCAACGAGCCAGCACTGCCCAATCACACCATGTGACCAAATACTCGACTATCCCAGAACATGGAACACAGGACAGTACAACACAAAAACAGGCCCTTCAGCCCACAATGTTGTGCAGAACCAATTAAATCAGCCAATCAATCTAATCCCATCAGTCTACACAATGTCCATATCCTTCCATTTTCTACACTTCAGGTGCCTACTTAAATATCTCTTAAAAATCTCTGATGCGTCTGCTTCTTCCATTACCCTGGCTGAACGTTCCAGGCACCCACTGCTCTCTGTGTAAAAAAAACTTACCTCTCACATTTCCTTTGCAATTAATCTCTATTTCCTTAAATTCACGCCTGGGAGAATGATAATGTCTGTCTACTCTATCTATGCCTCTCATAATCTTAAAAACATCTATCAGATCTCCCCTCTGCCTCTAACGTTCCAGAGAAAACAAGCAAAGGTGTCCAACATCTCATTATAACACATGCCCTCCAATCCAGGCAGTATCCTGATAAGCCTCTCCAAAACCTCGACATTCTTCGTATAATGGGGCGACTAGAACTATATGCAGGATCCCAGATGCAGTCTCACTAAATTTCTATATATAGTTGCAGCATAACTTGCTGGCATTTGAAGAAAAATGCCTGGAATAATAAAGGTGAATATATGAATCAGAATCAGGTTTAATTTCCTGGAATATGTCGTGAAATTCACTGTTATGTGGCAGCAGCCCATTGCAATACATAACAGTAAAAATTAATTTACAGTAAGTGCATATATATATTTAAAAAGTAAATAAATTGTGCCATAAGAGAAAAGTGAGGTAGTGTTCGTGGGTTTAATATCCATTCAGATATCTGATGACAGAGAGGAAGAAACTGTTCCTGAAACATTAACCATGTGTTTTTGGGTTTCTGCACCTCTTCCCTGTTGGAAGCAATGAGAAGAGGGCATGTCCTGGGTGACAGATGCCTTCTTAATCACCCTACCAACCTGTATAACCACTTCTAGGGAGCTATGAACTTGAACCCCAAGAACATGGGAGGAAGCCGAAGCAATTGGAGGGAACCCTCACAGTCACGGGGAAAACATACTAACACCCCATAGACAATGGGGGAATTAAACCCATGTTTAAACCCATGCACTGTGCTGCTCCGTATCCAGGATGTAGGTCCACCCTTGAGCAATGGATGTTATGAAGAGTGAGCACATATATAGGCTAGAGATGGCAAATTGGTGACACATCAAACAGCAGATGCTGAAACCCGGCTCAACAAACAATCAGATGGAAGGACTTAGTGGGTCGAGCAGTATCTACTGGACAACAGGAATTGTCAATGCTTTGGGTCAAAACCCGACATCTGGACTGAGAGTAGAGAGGGGAAGTAGTCAATATTTATACTGAGGAGAGGGGGAGTGGGGAGACAGAAATCTGATGTGATTGGTGGACTGAAGACAGGTGTAAGATGATGGGCAGGCTGCAGCAGGTAGGGCAGGTGAGAGGGGTGGAGCTGGGAGACAGTGGCTGATGAATGATAGATGGAGGCAGAGAAAAATGAAAAATGATGAGAGGTATGTAGAACAAGGTGAGGGGAAGTAGAAGGTGGATGTTGGAGACAAGGCAACTGCTGGATGGAGATAAGGAGGAAGTCAAAAGGTTACCAGTGCTGGAGTCTGCTAAGTAAAGGAGATGTTAATGGGAACCACTGGGAAAGAGGTGAATGGGAGATGGAACCAGAGCAGATGAGGAAGTTGGAGGCAACCTGTGGTTGAACTTTGTGTGCAGTGGTTAGATAGAAACAGGAAGGAAGTACAGGAGCCTGTGGACACACAGTCAATGATTTTGAAACAGCTTCTTTCCCTCCACCTGCCATCAAATTTCTGAACAGTCTATGAACCAATGCTCACTACCTCAATAGTTTGCTTTCTTATTTATGGCTTAATATATTTTGTAATGGAAGTAGTATTTTTAGGTATTGCACTGTACTGCTGCCACAAAGGACCTAACTTTACGACATACGTCAGTAATAAATTACTTCATTCGCATTCTGACTCAGGAGCAGAAGTGGGAGGAAGATGGGTGATGGGGGCTGTGAAAGGAAAGGATTTGCAAGAGGGGGGACTCACCAGAGGAGAGAGTTTCCTCAAATTGGGCGACTCGTGTTCATGCCATTCAGTTGTAGACTAACCAGATAGAATATGAGGCGTAAGACCATAAGGCTTAAATCATAGGAGAAGAATTAGACCCACTCCATTGAGTCTGTACCACCATTTGATCACATTTGATCCATTCTCCTGCCTTCTCTGCATAACCTTGCACACCCTGACTTGGCAAAAATTGATCAATCTTTACGAAATTTATTAGCTTTCTAGACTTTCGCAAGGCCTTTATGTCAAGGTGCCACATGAAAACTTGTCTGAAAGGTTAAATCACATAGGATCTAAGGTGAGCTAGTTAACTGGATATATGTATTAAAGATAAAGATTATCTTTATTTGTCAATATACATAGAAACATTGATACATACAGTGGAAGGTGTAATTTTTGTCATTGTTTGTGATGTGCTGGGTACTAACTGCAAGTGTACCACACTTCTTATACCAATATAGCATGCCTACAATTTTCTAAACTGGACTGTATAAACTCTTACAGACAGCTGATGGGAATTAAACCCAAACACTGGCACTGTGAAGCAATTGCTTCTGTTTCTATGCTACCATGCCTCGCCAACTTTCTAAATTTTACCTAAGAAGGCAAAATATAAGTGCAAGTGTTTGGTGCCTATGAATCAGTGTGTGTCAATAAGGACAAGTATAATTGCTGCTTCTCTTCACTTGAATGTATAACATTTTTTACAGTATGTTCTAGGTACCGATGATAGAGCCAGCATTGATTGCCCATTCTGACCGCCACCGAATGGAAGAGGAAAATCTGAGATGGTATTGAGAACTTCGAGGCGATACCTGTCCTGTGAAATAAGTAAAAGTAACAACCACCTCACAACCTCCCCATCCACACTCCATCCCATCAGAAGAAGAACCTATCCTTTCTGCATTGGCCCCATCAGCCTCCAGTGAATCTATAAACAAGGAGAGAAACAAATCATCCTCGAGCCCAAAGGACAAAACAAAGATGAAAATCTGGGAATAACTGCATAGTGAGGTAATTACACACATTAGTCATCTTATTAGATACACCAGCTCTGGTTGATTGTCAGCTATTTATGTATAGTTTTTCATAAATTCTGATGTATTTTTGTATTTTCTTGTAAATGGCTGCAAGAAAATGAATCTCAAAGTAGTCTAGATGGTGACACATAAGTACTTCTTAATGAATTTACCTTTGACTTTGGGTGTGCAGGGGGCAGATGTAACTGTCGCCATGCCTCCACTGCTAACATAGCTTACAGCTTACCCGCAACTTTCTAACCTCAATGGCTTCATCTTTGGAAGGTAGGAAGAAACGAGAGCATCTGGAAGAAACCCATCAGGCATGTGGAGTCTGTACAAACAGTAGTGCGAATTGAACTCCGTTCACCGGCATTGAAAAGCAGCAAACTAACCCTAAGTTTGCTATGCTATCGAAAATGTGTTGACGGTAGGAAGCAGAGGATGATGATGAAAAGTGCTTTTCGGACTGTTTGCCTGTGATGACAGGTGTGTCAGATGGATTGGTGTCTGTAATTGATTCAAGTCGGAATATATAAGGCATGGTTAGAAGTTTGCAGATGGCTCAGAAACCTGTGTTACATAGTAAGTAAGTGAAAATTAGGGGATTTTGGTCATCTCGGTAAGGGAGCCAAGGAATGGCAAATGGCATTTAATCCATGTATAAGAGATAATAGTGTTCGCGAAGTTAAACCAGGGTAGGACTTTCACACTGTAGGACCCCAGAGTGTATTATTGAACAGATGGCCTAGGAGTCCAACTACTGCATCAGGTTCCCTAAAAGTGGTGTCACAAAGTACTGAGAACTACAGCATGGGGGGACTTTGGCCTGGCTAGAAATTTATTCATTGGAGTGTAGCATATTGAGAGGTAACTTTGTAGAGGTGAAAATAATTCAATAAGGGCACAGATATGGTGAATACACTTAGTCATTTTCCCAAGGAAAGAGACTCAGAAACTAGAGGACACAGGTTTAATATGAGAGAGGACAGATTTAAAAGAGAACAGAGGGATAACTTCTTCATGCAGATGAGAGTGTGTATGTGGAATGAGCTGCCAGAGGAAGTGATTGAGGCTGGTGTTGGTTGGTTGAGGCTTCTGTCGGTCAGAAATGACCATGGATGTTGCGTTCCAGCTCTCTGGGTACACAAGCCTGGTCAGCACGATATGGAGAGCAAGCTGTTGCCCGGGTAGCAAGCTCCCCTTCTCCACGCACCTGATGAACCTAAAGCAACAGCAGTGACCAGTACAATTTGACAGCAACAGCATTTGCAGGAGTTGCCAGTCAGCATTGAACTGAATGTAGGACTTCCTAAGGGATTCTAGTTCCTTATTTTTCCTTTGGGGTTTACAGCCGCAGGGCAGCGAAGATGGAGATCAGAGAGATCCTTCTCCTAGGTTAGATGCCAGCTACAGCTAATGAGCCCTATCTGCCCAAAGCGACTGGTTTTAAAGCACCAGTAACCCACCATTCTCCTTGTTCTGTCAGTAGAAACAGTTCCTCCGGGCTTAGTAGCTAACCCACATGTGAAAGTCAAGAGCTGGATTTTGTTATCAGAGGCTATTTGACAATCGAGAGACAGGTGTAGTAACAACACTTGGAATACAAGTACATGGATAGAAAAGTCTCAGAGACGAGGTTCCCAACTTCTGGTCCACGGAACCCTTGGAGAATGGTAGGGGTCCATGGCATAAAAAAAGGCTGAGAACCAATGGCTTAGAGATCTGGGCAAAATGCAGGCAAATGGAAGAAGTGTAGATTGGTTTCTTGGATGGCATGGGCAAGATAGGATGAAAGACCTGTTTTTGTTCCATAAAATATTATACCGTGACTCAAAGACCCACTTTTGTGCTATTTATTTAACTACTATGTTTCATCAAACACACACACACACACACACATATATATTTACAGAAATTTATAATACTTATTATTCTGTAATGCAATGCACTACTTCCACAAAAACAACAGATTTCATGCCATATGCTGGTGATATTAAACCTGATTCTGATTTTGAATCAAACTGCTGGAGGATCTCAATGGGTCTTGCATCACCTGTTTAAGTTAATGCTTGTCAACTGAATTCATAGAACATAGAACATTACAGTACAGAACAGGCCCCCTGACCCATCACGTTGTGCCAACTGTTTAACCACCTCTAAGATCATCTAACTATCCCTCCCACGTATCCCTGCATTTTTCGGTCATTCATGTGCCTATCAAAGGGTCTCTTAAATGTTCACCCAATTCTAGCCTACACTGAGGTTCCTCCTTCTCCAGGATTACAGAAAGTGCTCATAAGGAAATGATGGTGTTTTCTACCCCTTGTCATGGGCGGGTGGAAGAAAAAGGGTTAATGATACATGTTTCTGTGACCACACTGTCAATGTCAATGAGGAACAAGTTACTCTGCATCATCTGCGTAGCCAAAGAGAACAATATCTTTCCCCATAACAAAATTGTTCATGAAACTCTCTTAAATTCATGAAGTTTCTCAGTTATAGACAGATCAGGAAATCAGCAATGGCGAGGTTGCACACTTCTCATTCGGTTTCTTTTTAATGAATTTATTTGTGTAAAGGTTATTGTCATTATTGTTATTATTTTTATTTAGAGATGCAGCCCTTCCGGCCCAACCAGCCAGCATTGCCCAATTATACTATCCCATCAGCTTTTGGAATAGAATATAAAACAGTACAACACAGGAACAGGCCCTTCACCCTACAATGCTGTGCAGAGACAATTAAATTATATAACCATATAACAATTACAGCACGGAAACAGGCCATCTCAGCCCTTCTAGTCCGTGCCGAATGCTTACTCTCACTTAGTCCCACTGAACTGCACTCAGCCCATAACCCTCCATTCCTTTCCTGTCCATATACCTATCCAATTTTACTTTAAATGACAATACCGAACCTGCCTCTACCACTTCTACTGGAAGCTCGTTCCACACAGCTACCACTCTCTAAGTAAATAAATCTCCCCTCATGTTAGCCCTAAACTTTTGCCCCCTAACTCTCAACTCATGTCCTCTTGTTTGAATCCCCCCTACTCCCAAAAGAAAAAGCCTATCAACGTCAACTCTCTCTATCCCCCTCATAATTTTAAATACCTCTATCGTCCCCCCTCAAACTTCTACGCTCCAAAGAATAAAGACCAAACTTGTTTAACTCTTCTCTGTAACTTAGGTGCTGAAACCCAGGTAACATTCTAGTAAATCTCCTCTGTACTCTCTCTAATTTGTTGACATCTTTCCTATAATTTGGTGACCAGAACTGTACACAATACTCCAAATTCGGCCTTACCAATGCCTTGTACAACTTTAACATTACATCCCAACTCCTATACTCAATGCTCTCATTTATAAAGGCCAGCGTTCCAAAAGCTTTCTTCACCACCCTATCCACATGAGATTCCACCTTCAGGGAACTATGCACCATTATTCCTAGATCACTCTGTTCTACTGCATTCTTCAATACCCTACCATATACCATGTATGTCCTATTTGGATTATTCCTAACAATATGTAGCACCTCACACTTAAACTCCATCTGCCATTGTTCATCCTACTCTTCTAACTGGCCTAAATCTCCCTGCAAACTTTGAAAACCTACTTCATTATCCACAACACCACCTACCTTAGTATTATATACATTCTTACTAATCCAATTTAACACCCCATCATCCAGATCATTAATGTATATGACAAACAACATTGGACCCAGTACAGGTCCCTGAGGCACACCACTAGTCACCGGCCTCCAACCTGACAAACAGTTATCCACCACTACTCTCTGGCATCTCCCATCCAGCCACTGTTGAATCCATTTTACTACTTCAATATTAATATCTAACAATTGAACCTTCCTAACTAACCTTCCATGTGGAACCTTGTCAAAGGCCTTGCTGAAGTCCATATAGACTACATCCACTGCTTTACCTTCGTCAACTTTCCTCGTAACCTCTTCAAAAAATTCAATCAGATTTGTCAAACATGACCTTCCATGCACAAATCCATGTTGACTGTTCCTAATCAGACCCTGTCTATCCAGATAATTATATATACCATCTCTAAGAATACTTTCCATTAATTTACCCACCACTGACTTCAAACTTACAGGCCTATAATTGCTAGGTTTACTCTTAGAACCATTTTTTAAACAATGGAACAACATGAGTAATATGCCAATCCTCTGGCACCATCCCCATTTCCAATGACATCTGAACTATTTCTGTCAGAGCCCTTGCTATTTCTACACTGACTTCCCTCCAGGTCTTAGGGAATATCCTGTCAGGACCCGGGGATTTATCCACTTTTATATTCCTTAAAAACGCCAGTACTTCCTCCTCTTTAATTGTCATAGTTTCCATAACTTCCCATTTGTTTTCCTTGCCTTACACAATTCAATATCCTTCTCCTTAGTGAATACCGAAGAAAAGAAATTGTTCAAAATCTCCCCCATCTCTTTTAGCTCCACACATAGCTGTCTACTCTAATTATCTAATGGACCAATTTTATCCATCACTATCCTTCTGCTATTAATATACTTTTGATTTGCTTTTACCTTACTTGCCAAAGCAACCTTGTATTTTCTTTTAGCTTTTCTAATTTCTTTTTTAAGATTCGTTTTACATTCTTTATATTCCTTGAGCACCTCATTTACTCCATGCTGCCTATATTTATTGTAGATCTCTCTCTTTTTCTGAACCAAATTTCTAATATCCCTTGAAAACCATGGTGCTTTCAAACCTTTAACCTTTCCTTTCAACCTAACAGGAACATAAAGATTCTGTACCCTCAAAATTTCTCCTTTAAATGACCTCCATTTCTCTATTACATCCTTCCCATAAAACAAATTGTCCCAATCCACTCCTTCTAAATCCTTTTGCATCTCCTCAAAGTTAGTCTTTCTCCAATCAAAAATCTGAACCTTGGGTCCAGTCCTATCCTTCTCCATAATTATATTGAAACTAATGGCATTGAGATCACTGGACCCGAAGTGCTCCCCAACACATACATCCGTCACCTGACCTATCTCATTCCCTAACAGCAGATCCAGACTGCCCCTTCTCTAGTTGGTACCTCTATGTATTGCTGCAAAAAACTATCCTGCACAAATTTTACAAATTCCAAACCATCCAACCCTTTTACAGTATGGGCTTCCCAGTCAATGTGTGGAAAATTAAAATCTCCCACAATCACAACCCTGTGCTTACTATAAATATCTGCTATCTCCAATCAATCTAATCGCATCTGTCTGCACAATGTCCATATCCTTCCACTTTCCCCACATTCATGTGCCTGTTTAACCATCTTTTAAAAATCCCGAATGTGTCTGCTTCTTTTCATTTCCATTTCTTGGCACCCACCACTCTGTGTAAAAAACTTTGCCTCCTGCATCTCCGTTGAACTTGCTCCCCATCTCCTTAACTTCATGCATTTGGTATTAGACATTTCAACCCTCGGAGAATGATAATGTTTGTCCAACTCTACATATGCATCTCATAACCTTAGAAACCTCATCCTCCACCATTTCAGAAACAAACAAACCAAGCTTGTCCAACCTTTTATTATAGCACATGCCCTCTATTCTATGCAGCATCCTGGTAAACCTCTTCTGTATCCTCTCCAAAACCTTGACATCCTACCTATAATGGGGCAACCAGACTTATCTGCAGTATTCCAGATAAGACCATTAAGACCATAAGACATAGGAGCAGAACTAGACCATTTGTCCCATCGAGTCTACTCTGTCATTTAATCAGGGCTGATCCTTTTTCTCCTTTGCTCAGTCCCACTCCCCAGCCTTCTCCCCATAACCTTTGATGCCATGTCCAATCCAGAATCTATCAATCTCTGCCTTAAATACAACCAACAAACTGGCCTCCACAGTTGCTTGTGGTAATAAATTCCACAAATATACCTCCATCTGAATAAAGAAATTTCTCTGTATCCCTTTTTTAAATGGATGCCCCTCTATCCTGAGGCTAAATGTTCCTTGCATGATAAACCTTTCATTCAAAGATTCATCCTCGTGAACCACCTCGGGACCCTCTCCAATGCCAGCAGATCTTTTCTTAGATGAGGAGCACAAAACTGCCCACAACTCTCAAGGTGTGGCCTCACCAATGCCTTACAGTATTCACGGACTCTTAAAATGAGTGCTAACATTGCATTTGCCTTCCTCACCACCAACTCAACCTTTAGCGTGTTCTGAACAAAGACTCCCTTTGCAACTCAGATTTCTGAATTTTCTTCCCATTCAGATAATAGTCTGAACATTAATTTCTTCTACCAAAGTGCATGACCATTCATTTACCAACATTTCATTTCATTTGACAGTTTCTTACCCATTCTCTTAATCTGTCTAAATCCTTCTGCAGACTACCTAGTTCCTCAACACTACCTGCCCCTCCACCAGTCTTTGTATCATCTGTAAACAAGGCAACAAGGCCATCTATTCTATCATCTAAGTCATTGATACATAGCATATAAAGAAGTTGTCCCAACACCGACCTCTGCAGAACACATTGGTTCCTGGCAGCCAGCAAGACAAGGATCCTTTTATTCCCACTCACTTCCTCCAATGCTGTAACCATGCCAGTAACTTTCCTATAATACCATGGGCTCTTAACTTGGTAAATAGCCTCATGTGTGGCACCTTGTCAAAGGCCTTCTGAAAATCCAAATTTACAACATCCACTGTATTACCTTTATCTTTGTAATCTCCTCAAAGAATTCTAATAGGTTCATCAGGCAGGATTTTCCCTGAGGGAAACCATGCTGACTTTGTCCTATCTTATCCAGTGTCACCAGGTAGGGCAGAGATGCAGTCTCGCTATGGATTTATAAACCTGCAACATAACGTCCTGACTTTTAAAGACAATGCCTTGAATAATAAAGGCAAACATGAGATATGAACCAGAATCTGATTTTAATCAGGTTTGATATCACAGGCATATGTCATGAAATTTATTGTTATGTGGCAGCAGTACAATGCAATACATAATAATAAAAACTAATTTACAGTAAGTATATAGATATATTAAAAATAAATAAATAGGGCAAGAAGAGAAAAAGAGAGTAGTGAGGTAGTGTTCAATATCGATTCAGAAATTCATGGCAGAGGGGAAGAAACTATTCCTGAAACATTGAGTGTGTACGTTCAGGCTGCTGTACCTCCTCCCTGATGGTAGCAATTAGATGAAGACTTGTCCTGGCTGATCAGGGTCCTTAATGACGGATGCCTTATCAATCTGTGTAACCACTTTCAGGCAGCTGTGAACTTGGACTCCAAGAATGTAGGAGGAAAATGGATGGAACCCACATGGTCAAGGGGATAACATACAAACTCATTACAGACAATAGCAGAATTGAACCCATGTTGCTGGCACTTTGCTGCAGTACTGTGCTGCTCCATAGCCAGCATTAATGTTCATTCTTGAGCAAAGAGAGTTAAGCACGTTAAACACAGATGCTGAAATGCAGAGCAACAAACAAACAGATGAAATAACTCAGTGGGTCAAGCGGCATCTAATGGGGAAAAAGAATTGTCAACATTTTGGGTCAAAATTCTGCATCTGGACTGAGAGTAGAGAATGGAGACAGTCAGTATAAAGAGGGGATGGGGAGTGGTGAGACAGGAGCCTGATGTGATTGGTGGACTGAAGAGGGGTTTAAGATGATGGGCAGGCTGCAGCGGGTAGGGGAGATGAAGGGGGAGACAGTGGCTGATGAATTATGGCAAATACATGAATTATGGCTGGTAAACAGTGGCTGATGGCAGGCAAAGAGGAAAAAAATGATGAGAGGCAGGTAGAACAAGATGGGGGGAAGAGGAAGGTGGAGGTTGGAGACAGGATAACTGCTGGATGGAGATAAGGAGGAAATCAAAGGGTTACCAGTGCTAGAGTCTGTTAAATAAAGGAAGTGTTAATGGGAACCATTAGGAAAGAGGTGAATGCGAGATGGAACCAGAGCAGCTGAGGAAGTTGGAGGTAACCTGTGGGTGATCTGTGTGTGCAGTGGTTAGATGGAAACTGGAAGGAAATACAGGAGCCTGTGAACATACAGTCAACGATTTCAGAACAACTTTCTTCCTCTCCATCTGCCATCAGATTTCTGAACAGTCTATGAACCAAAGGTCACTACCTCAATAGTTTGCTTTCTTATTTATGGTTTAATATATTTCTTAATAGAACATAGTATTTTCTGTATTGCAATATTAAGCTGCTACAAAGCAATTAATTTTAAGACATGTATCAATAATAATACTCTTGACTCTAATTCTGAATCTGGAGCAGAAGTGGGAGGGAAATGGGTGATGGTTATGGTGGAACAAAGAGAGCAAAACTGAAGAACCAAAGGAGGATTGTTAAGAGGGAGAACTCACCAGAGGAGAGTTTCTCATCAATGGGCAACTCATGTTCATGCCATTCAGTTGTAGACTAACCAGATAGAATATGAGGTGTAAGACCTCTATCTCTCTCGCTCTTTCTCTTCAGCTGTCCATCGATTTTCAATGATGACTGAGGCCTGAGTAAAGTTGTATGGAAGACCTGAAGCTGCCCATACTGAAAGTCCCCCCTCTCCATGCCACTAATGTTGTCCAAAGGAAGGGCATTAGGACACATACAACGTGGCACCGGTGTTGTCGCAGAGCAATGTGTGGTTAAGTGCCTCACTCAAGGACACAACACACTGCCTCAGCTAAGGCTCGAACTAGCGACCTTCAGATCACTAGATCACCAATGGCTTATCCACTTGGCCATGTGCCACACAAATGTCTCCTGCCTTATGGTCTTACACCTTAAGGCATGAGACATAGGAGCAGAATTAGGCCATTCATAGCATTGAGTCTGTTTCCCCAATTGACCATGCCTGACCACTTCCCTCACGACTCAATTCTGCTGCCTTCTCCCCATACACTTACAGACCCTGACTTAGCAAAATCTATCAACTTTTATGGACTTTATTGTCTTTATGGACTTCAGCAAGGCCTTTTTTGTAAAGATGCTGCATGAAAAGTCTGTCAGGAAGGTTTCATCACACAGGATACAAGGTGAGGCTGGTTAACTGGATATGTGTATTAAAGATAAACATTATAGTTACTTGTCACATACGCATCGAAGCCAACATACAGTGAAAGATGTCATTTGAGATGTGCTGGGGACTGCCCTCAAGTGTCACTGTAGTTCTGACACTAACATAGCATGCCCAAAATTTACTAACCTGGACTGTAAAAATTCCTTACAGACAGAAGATGGGAAACAAACCTCAAATGCTGGCACTGTGAAGTGATTGCTCTCATTGCTACACTACCATGCCTCTGCTACTTTTTAAATTTATTTGCCATCCTGGTTGCACCTGAATGGAGGAGGAATACTCGAGATGGTATTGAGAACTTCGAGGCAATACCTGTCTTGTGAAATAAGTAAAAGGAACATACCATCTCACAAACTCCCCATTCACACTCTAGTTATCAGAACAAGAGCCTGCCCTTTTCACATTGGCCCTATCACCCCCTGGGAATCCACGAACAAGGAGAGAAACAAGTCATTCTGAAGTCCAAAGTTGACAACGGAGTCATTCAACTTTGGGGACTCCTGCAGTTTGGAAGAGGAGGTTAGTAGAGAAGATATAGAAGCTGGAAGGTGTCTCTTCCACTGGTGGGTTGTTCCAAGAGCATGCGTCACACTATCCGGGTGACTGAGGATACCCCGTTCAGAGAAAGGTCACGGCGACTGGCCCCTGCAGAGGTGGAGGACATTTGGCAGCATTTGTGTAAGTTGGAATAAGCTGGGATCATCACCGAGTCTCGAAGCCCTTATGCATCCACAATAGCAATGGCCCGAAAGAAGAATGGGAAGGTACACGTGTGTGGACTATAGGACTCTGAACAGGTGCGCCGTCCCTGATCAGTATACGGTCCCGAGGATTGAAGACGCGCTGGCCTGTCTGGGTGATGCGAAGTGGTTCAGTGTGCTGGACTTGAGGAGTGGATATTACCAGATCTCCATGAGTGAGACTGACAAAGAGAAAATGGCATTTATATGCCCCCTGGGACTTTTCCAGTTTGAACAGATGCCCCAGGGCATCTCAGAAGCCCCTGCAACCTTCCAGCGGGTCATGGACAGGCTAGTGGGGGATATAAATTTGCTTGAGGTATTGATATATCTGGGTGTATTTGGATCCACCTTGGAAGAACATGAAGCGAGGCTGCTGAAAGCCGAAGGGTTAAAACTTTCCCTGGACAAGTGCCAGTTCTGCCAATGTTAGCAATGTTGGGCACATAGTCTCACATATTGGAGTAGCTATGATTCAGCTGAGATAGAGGCAGTTTCCACTTGGCCAAGACCCCAGACTGTGAGCGCTCTACACTCGTTCCTCGAGTTCTGTGGTTACTATCGGAGGCTTGTGAAGGGCTTTGTGCAAAGTGAGTCACCCGCTGAATCAGCTTCTGGGGAAGAAAGGGAGGGGGGAGAAAAGGACAGGAGTGTGAAGAGTATCTTACCCCTTTGGATCGAGGTGTGATGCAAAATGTGAGGAGGCCTTTCGGTCGCTGAAGAAGCTGCTGACTCAGGCACTGGTTCTGGCTTTTGTGGACCCCTGATGGCCATTATGTACTGGACATGGATGCCATCCAAGAGGGTCAGCGGGCATCCTGTATCAGGATCAGGGCACCGGGTTGAGGCCTGTTGCGTTTGTCAGCCAGAGTCTGTCACCCTCCAAGAAAATCTATCCCACGCACAAGTTGGAACTTCTGGCTTTGAAATGGGTAGTGGTGGGTAAACTGACTGACTACCTCTGCTGGTCAAGTTTGAGATGAGGACAGACAGCAACCCCCGAACATATATCCTGACCTCGGTGAAACTGGATGCCACAGGCGGCATTTTCTGCCTATGATTTCAGCCTGAAGTACTGGCCCGTAAGCAGGGACATTGATGCTGATGCTTTGTCCCGATGGGTTCATGAAGGCCTGGACATGGACGAGGAGTGGGAGAGCGTTCCTGTCCCAGGGGTGAAACCCATGTGTCAGTTTGCCATTACCGTGAAGGCAAAAGGAAAGCAGGGGCAGGATTGAGCTGTGGATCAATTGGGAGCTTCTTATGATGCCACTCCCCAAGTTTACTGTAATCTGACTGCTCTGAAGACCAATCAGCGGCCGGAATTGAGTTCTGGGGGAATGGCAGCTGCTCAGCGAGATGATCCAGGCATTGGTACCATTTGGACAGCGGTTGAAATAGGAGACATGGCTCAGGCGGAGAAGACAAAACATGCGTTGGTGCCTCCATAACTGCGAGAATGGCCATGTTTGGAGTTGAAGAACTTATACCGGGTCACGTCACCCCTAGACTGACCTCAGCATTGCCAGGTGGTTCTTCTCGAGAAGTTTCGGAGGATTGCGCTGAAATCACCGTGATGACTCTGGACATTTGGGGGTGGAAAAGGCCTATGGATTGGTCAGAGACCGGTTTTACTGGCCCTGGATGAAGTCAGAAGTCGGAAAATACTGCAAGTCATGCATTCGATGCATACGGCGGAAGACACTGCCTACCCAGGCAACTCCCTTGTCCCACTTGCGGAGTTCAGGGCCTCTGGACCTGGTGTGTATGGATTTCCCATCACTACACCAGATATGCTCAGGCTTTTCCTACCAAGGACCACAGGGCGTCTACGGTGGCAAAAGTATTATGGGAGAAGTATTTCATCTATTATGGTCTTGCCAAGTGGATACATAGTGATCAGGGACGGGATTTTGAGAGCAGACTTATCTATGAGTTACTAGGCATGTTTGGAATTGAGAAGTCGAGGACCATGCCCTATCACCCTCAGGGTGATCCCCAGCACTAGAGGTTGTATCAGTCCTTGCTAGACATGCTCGGGACCCTGGAGATCAGCAAGAAGAGCAAGGAGAGTCAACATATTGGGCATCTGGTTCACAGTTACAACTGTACATGAAATGAAGCTACCAGGTACTCGCCATATTGTCAAATGTTTGGGCTCGAGGCGAAGTTGCCCATTGATCTTTGTTTTGGGACTGACGAGGGTTACTTACCACCGAAGGCTTATCTGAAGTACAGCATGTGTCTGACATGAGAAGAGAGCCGTAAAGGGCTTATGAATTAGCTGGGGTTGCGGCTGCCAAGCAGAATCTAGGAAGTAAGAGGTGATATGATCAGAAGGTGAGGTTCCCCCAACTCCTGCCGCGAGACCGAGTCCTCATAAGGAATTTGGGGCTACCTGGAAAGGCAGCTACGCCCTATTGTTGGAGAGTCAGATGCCAAACCTACCAGTTTTCCGGGTTAAACCAGAGGATGGGAATGGACCTGTCAAGATTCTCCTTCGGAACCACCTGTTGCCCTGGGACAAGAGGTGCAGGTAGACCCGGAGCCCGACTTGGATCCTATACCCAGAAAGAAGACTCTGAAGAAATGCGGGGCGACTGCAGGGCCCATAGTAGGCAAGGTTAGGCTGTCTCCCCCACCCCTGAGAGGGATACTGATTCAGAGGATGAGGACCCGATGTGTGGTATATCCCGGCTCTTCTCCCACTGAGTCAGGTGAAGTGGGGAGGGTGGGCTACCTGTGGGCAGCCTGGGTTGCAGCAGAACCCTGCGAGGGATGAAGCGGGGCTTGGCCACGGGGCGGAGGGGTCCAAGTTGCAGGTGGGCATGAGTGTAGGTCAGGGGAGACCTCGCCAGGTAGACTGGAAGTATCCCCAGTAGTGTCTGAACCTGAAGAGTTAGGTGAGGGGAGCGGGGGTCTCAGAGAATTCGGAGACCACCGGATAGGTTGGCTTATGTAGCACCAGCAAGCAGAGTGTGACCCCTACTCTTTTGGGGAGCTATGTCACTGCCTTGTGCACATTGATCGGACTTTGTGTTTTGCAGGAAGGGTTGGCGAATTATCTCAAAATCATAAGGATGTAACATGCTGTAAGGTTTCACTGCTAATGTAACGGCTTCTCTGTAATGTTCTACTGCTGAGATAATGGTTTCTCTGTAGCAGCAATGTTTGGGTTATGTCTAGAGATAACGGGGCATGTTAGCCAATGAACAGGATGTTGTTCTTTCTTGTGTGCTTGGGAGCAGCAATTTCGCGGTCTTTTGCCTGGGAGAGATGAGGAGAGAAGACATGAATGGAGAGAGTTGGTAGATCGCCCAACGGAGTGGGCTTGGAGCAAGGGTCCAAAGGTCAGCAATGATCAGGGGAAGTTGATGATGGACGACTGTCTTATCAGTGATCTCCAAACTTGCGCAATAGACTGTTTCATGAGAATAGGCCCTTTTTCTTTTTCGTTTTCCTTACTAGCCATACAGTCAAATACAGAATTATAAAGCTCAATCGTTTAATCGCATATTGTGTACTGTTTGTTATTTTGTGGTACTGATTTGTAACAGGGGACACATAGTGCAGCATCCACTTAAATGAGATTTCTTGTTTGGCTGGGCCGGGGGCTATCACCCCTTATATTAAGCTGCTAGCCAAAGTGAGAGTTAGACCTGCAACTTTCTAACCTCGACCAGTTCATCTTTGGAATGTGGGAGGAAACCAGAGCACCCAGAGGAAACCCATGCTGGCATGGAGAGAACCTACAGACAGTAGTGAGAACTGAACACAGTTCACTGGCATTGAAAAGCATTACACTAACCACAACTTTGCTGCACTAACGAAAATGTCTTGACGATGCGAAAAAGAGTGATGATAAAATGCACCTTTTAGACTATCGAGCAGTAGTAAATAAAGGCAACTGGACTTGATGTGTTGTCTAGAAGATGCTTCATCATCATCCGAGAGGCTCCTTCAGTTCTGATCCATGGCTACCTGGCTTATAAACTTTGTGAGTTGTTTACTGGTATAGCAATCATCTCAGGGTCATTATAGAGGTAATAAGAGAGTCATTAGTCTTATTTTTACCTGGATGGAGGTGCAAATTGTTGTGGTAGAGATTTTCTGACTGTATTGTAAGTAGCTGGTAACTGGTGCTGTACCCCACCCCTCTATTTAGGGATGGGTTTTACAGTTTGACAAAAATGGCTTCTTTAATCCCTCTTTCAAACCACCTGTCCTCCATGTCCAAAATGTGCACATTGTTATCATAGGAGTGTCCCTTGTCTTCTAGGTGTAGATCGTAGGTGTCAAACTCAAGGCCCGCGGGCCATATCCGGCCCAGCGTACAATTATATCTGGCCCGCGAGATCATTTTAGATAGATCTATTATTATAGATAAAGCTGCATGAAGCTGCATTTTGCCCAATCCGCCCCATGACCTAAAATGAGTTTGACACCCCTGGTGTAGATACACAGTCAGATTTTGACCTGAGGTATTAGCCCTCCGATGCTGGGCCATCTGTTTGTGAAGTGGTTGTTCCGTTTTGTCAATGTACAGATCGGTGCTGTTCTCATTGCATTGGATAGCATATACATTTTGCTCTGTTTATGTTTGGGTGTAGAATCCTTGGGGCGGACGAGTTTCTGTCTGAGTGTGTTTGCATGTTTGACGAACTCAGGGACTTGGTGTTCGTTGAAAATCCTTCTGAGGTTCTCTGAAATTCCAGCTACATATGGGATTGACTATGTTTTCCCATCTGCTTTGCTCCTTTCCTCTGCCTTGTGGGCTGAGGACACGGCTTGCTTTTGTTGTTGTCTTGATGAAGGCCCAGTCAGAGTAGCCACAAGCTTTCAAGGCTTCTCTCAAATATCGGCATTCCTTGTCTTTAGCTGTAATGTTGGTAAGCACATTCTCAGCGCAGTATAGGCTTCTGATAACCCCCAACTTATGTTCTAATGGGTGATGAGACTCAAACTGTAGCTACTGATCTGTGTGGGTTGGTTTCCTGTAAACTTCAATATCTGGGTGTCCACTTTCTTTGATAAGTACTGCAGAGTCTAAAAAGGCTAGTCTATTGTTCTCAACATCTTCTCATGTAAATGTTATTATCCAGTTAGTTGGTGTGTTCTCCGAAGGCTTGCACCTCATGGATTTTGACCTTCACGCAAGTATTTTAGAGAAGCCTTGAAAAGTGGGTACAATGTCATAGGTCAAAGAGCCTGTACTGTAATGTAATGGTTTTATTATTATGTAATGCAATACACAGATGCTGTAAAAACAACAAATTTCATGACATACATCAGTGATATTAAACCTGATTCTGATTCTGAATATGAATCAAACTGCTGGAGGAAGTCAATGGGTCAATGCCTGTCATCTCAGTTCATAGAACATAACAATACAGTACAGACTCTTTGACCAATGACATTGTGCTGACTTGTTAACCACCTCTAAATTCATTTAACACTTCCCTCCCACATATCTGCAATTTTCAACCTGTGGATTATCTGTTGCTAGAATACAAAGTAGTGTTGGCACATGGCCTAGTGGATAAGGCATCGGTCTAGTGATCTGAAGGTCACTGGTTCGAGCCTCAGCTGAGGCAACGTGTTGTGTCCTTGAGCAAGACACTTATCAACACATTGCTCTGCGATGACACTGGTGCCAAGCTGCTTGGGTCTTAGTGCCCTTCCCTTGGACAACATCTGTGGCGTGGAGTGGGGAAGGCCTGGAGTGGGGAAGGCCTGCAGCTTGGGCAACTGCCAATCTCCCATACATCCCTGCCCAGGCCTGCGCCCTGGAAATCTTCCAAGGCACAAACCCATGGTCTCATGAGACTAATGGATACCTATATAGAGTAAGAGGTGCCCAACTCAAGCATTACTGTGGGTTTCTTCCTTCTCCAGGATAACAGAACCGGTTCCTGAGGAAATGATGGTGTTTTCTACCCCTTGTAAGAGTGGGTGGAAGGAGGAGGGTTAATGATACACATTCCCATGTCACATGTCCTATGTCACATTCCAACGAGGAACAAGTTACTCTGCAAAGTCTGCATAGTAAAAAGAGAAAAAAATAAATTCCCCTGTAACAGAATTGTTAGTGAAACTCTTCTACATTCATAAAGTTCCACAATTATCGACTGATCAGTAAATTTCAACAATGGTTAGGCTGCACACTTCTCATTCTGGTTTTTTTTAAAGAAATTATTTGCTTAAAAGTTGCAGTCGTTGCTGGTATTTTTTTTACTTTTCTTCAGAGATGCAGACCTTCTGGCCCAATGTGCCAGCACTGCCCAATTACACCATGTGACCAAATAACTAACCACATGCTTTTGGAATAGAGCATAGAACATAGACTTCCTGCTTCTGTCTTTCTCAGGAGGTTGCAATTTAGCCGCTTTTTATTGGGTTTTTGCAGCCGCAAGGGGGGACGCACTTTTATATGGAGCTTGGCCACAATCAAACGATGGTCAGTCCAGCACTCTCCACCCCTCATGGCATGGGTGATGAGAACATCCTTGATGTCACTACGTCTCTCAATGATGAGGTCGATCATGTGCCAATGTTTAGAGCAAGGGTGCATCCACGAGGAAGCAAGAAGTGAGTTTCGATGCATCCTAGCTAAGAAACTGAGGAGCTGGAACCTTGTCTGAGTTCAGAAAATACCATGAAACAACAGTGGACCTATATCAGCTCTGCGCTCTATGTGGCAGCAGCCCAATCCATTGGCCATAAGAGCAGGAACCACCAAGACTGGTTTGACGATAATTCAGATACCATCGACAACTTGCTTAAGGACATGCACAAAGCACACCGGGCAACTTTAGATAACCCATCATCCATCAGCATCAGACAGCATTGGCAGGCAGCTCAGAGGAAAGTGCAAAAGGCAATACAGGCCATACAAAATGAGTGGTGGACTGAAAAGGCACATGAAGTCCAGTCCTTTGCTGATAATAATGACATGCATAAATTTTACAATGCTGCAGATCCATCTACGGCCCAATAAATTGATGCGTTACTTCCCTGAAAACAGCAGATGGTCTAACACTTCTGAAGAATCAGAATACCATTCTGCTGGGGGGGAAGGGTGCTGAGCATTTTAACATTCTGCTTAATCAGGACTCTGGTGCAGACCCCACCATCCTGGACGAACTGCCTGAACTTCTTCCTATCCACGACCTCAGTCTACCACCAGCCTTCCAGGAGGTTCTATCAGCTGTCCATTCCCTTAAGAACAATAAGTCCCCTGGCACTGACAATATCCCTCCTGAGTTACTGAAGAACAGAGGGTATGTGCACCCTCTACCAGTACATCACCAAAGCCTGGACTGACGAGAACATTCCACAGCAACGGAGAAATGCAAACATCGTTGTCAATTATAAGAACAAGGGTGACAAGGCCATCTGCAGCAATAGTCGGGGCAAATCACTCCTTTCTGTTGCTGGAAAGGTCCTGGATAAGGTGAAGCTTCAGAGGCTCATCAGCAACATCACCGAGTCAATGCTGCCTGAATTGCAGTGTGGATTTAGGAAGAACAGGAGCACGATCGACATGATCTTCACAGCCCGGCAGCTTCAGGAAACGTGCCAGGAGCAACATCAGGACCTGTTTAGGGCCTTTGTCGACCTCTCCAAAGCACTCAACACTGTGCAAAGAGAGCTCTTATGGGATGTTCTCCCCAGGATTGGCTGTCCCAATAAATTTGTTAACATCCTCTGCCAGTTCCACAATGGGATGACTGCTTGGGTGCCCATAGGAGGACAAGAATCCGAGCCCTTCCTTGTACACACAGGGGTGAGGCAGGGGTGTGTGCTAGCGGCAGTGCTCTTTAACATCTTCCTCTTGTGTGTTACCAAGCTTCTCCACAACGAGATTAAGACAGCAGCGGTGTGGCAGTGGACATCAGATTAGATGGCAACCTCTTTAACATCAGGAGGCTCCACGCAACCACCAAACTCCGTAGAGAATGGGTCATGGAGCTGCAGTATGCAGATGACTATGCTCTTGTGGCGGTTCTTCAGACTATACATGCTGTGGTGGTGAGAGCGTACAGCAGGATGGGGCTGACTGTCAATACCACCAAGACAGAAGTGGTTTCTCAATGGAGTACCAGTGTCCCACCCACCCCACCTGCCTTCATCACTGTTGGTGATGAAAAGCTGTCAATAGTGCCATCTTTCAAATATCTGGGGAGCATTCTCTCTGAGGATAGTGGCATTAACGACGACATCCAGAGCCACATTAAACAGGCATCAGCTGCCTTTGGGAGACTTCGGCGTCGAGTCTTTCAGAACAGGAGCCTTCATCCCTCCACAAAGGTCGCTGTATACAAAGTGGTCTGTGTCACCACCCTCCATTATAACTGTGAAGCTTGGGTAACCTACAGCCATCACATCAAGCCCTTGGAGCGCTTCCACGTAAGCTGCCTTCAGCACATCCTGGGAATCACTTGGCATGAGTGGGTGCCTCACACTGAAATACTTGTAAAGACCAACTGCAGAAGTACTGAGGCCATGATCACCCAGCACCCGCTGCAGTGGCTGGGGCACGTGATAAGGATGCCCCCATGTCAGCTACCCCACAGAGTGTTATACGGCCAGCTATATCATGGTTGACACTCAGCTGGAGGGCCGAAAAAGTGCTACAAGGATCAGATGAAGAATGCTTTAGAGGTCTCAAGATTGCGGTTATGGAGTGAAGCAGTTTTAGGCTTTGCTCCAATCCTTTTACTTTTTTTTAACCTACAAACACCCCCTAATTGATCTTTTCATACCTATTCTAAAGGGGTTTAGACGTATGAAATTTTTTTCAACTGTTTGAATCATTTTCAACTCGTTGAAATGTTAGAGCAAAGGAATCTAAACAGATGAAAGAACCGTTAACTTTGGAAGCAATTGTGAAGCTTATGGACGACAGACCTCAAAAACTGGAGAATAAATTATCCTCAAAGCTTTCTACGTTCGATGAAATTTTAAAGACACTTGACACAAAACTTCAATCACTTACACTGGATTCACAATAACAAGCAAGTATTTTAGTTCTTGAAGGTGCCGCTCACTAGAGAGATCGCATACTTGAAACTCTGCAACAACAGCAAGCTTCGACTTCTCAACTGCTGGATCGTTATAAATCTAAAATCACTGATCTTGAAAACCACTCTCAAAGACAAAATCTCCGGATAATTGGGATTCCGGAAAAATTTGAGAACGGTGATCTCATTGTATTTTTCTCCAAATTTTTAATGGATGTCTTCGGCTCAGAAGTACTGGATACCCCTCCAATAATCGACCGTACTCATCGCATTTCTCGTTTTCAATCAGATTCAGGTTTGGAACCACGACAAGTAATGCTCTGGATCCATTATCCTCATACAAAAGAATGTTTGATTCGGGCTGCCCAGAAAAAGGGTATGGTCAGCTTTCAAGATTTTAAGTTCCGTATTCTGGAAGACTATATTCCCGAAATTTTAAGGGCAAGAATGGCTTTTAAATCGGTTATGTCGGAAATTCATCAGGAAGGCTACAAGCAAGCGCTGTTATTTCCAGCACATTTGAGAGTTACTCTCAAAGATGGGACTTATCAGCTGTTCAAATCTCCAGCAGATGCTCAAAGATTCCTTGAAGAATAACACTTTATTGTTTCTACGGGTTGACTAATGTAATAATTACTATATAGATTTGGATCTTTTATATAATGATGATTCTTTTTTTACGTGATGGCTTACACATGGTAAAAGTCCGTTTTTGGTTTATTCTGAGTTTGTTCTTTTTATATTATTAATCTGTTAGTTTTGAAAGTAATTCATTAGGGTTTTCTTTTAAGTTCATATACATTTTTCATATTTTTAATGTTTAAGTATTAAGATTTTTTAAAAAATAAAATAAAATGTTGTTTCTTCTTCCCAAAAGACCTTAGTGCTTGGAACGTCATATCCGTTTTGATGTGTCTGAATAAGTTTAAGGACTTTCTTTTAAAACACTAATACAATATTATCCATTTATGGGTTTTATCGTTTTAATTTTTTTAATCCTTTTGTTTTATATATATATAATACTAATTTTATAATTAATTTTTTTATACTAACCCTTTCTTATAATATGGGTGGTTTGTATCTTTTATTCAACTTTTTTTGTTTGAGTTGCTGTCTTGAGACTCGGGGGTAAATTTAGTATTAGATCGCTTGCTTGCCTCTTTTTGGCTTTTTTCCTGGGGTTTTGAGGGTGGAGGGAGGGGGATTTTTCTTTTTGCTTCCTTTACGCTTAGTTTTACTTCATGGGCTGATTCAAAACTGCAAAAATGGTTGCAGTGTCATGACTTCCGGTTCCTTCTTGAACTTACTTCCCTCTTCCGGATTCATGAGTTCATCTTTTTTTTAACCTTACGTGTTAATTGTAATAAATATTGTCAATATGGATAAGAGTATTAATTTTGTTTCTTGGAATACTAATGGTTTAAATCATCCGATCAAATGGAAAAAAATATTCAAAGTATTCCATAGAATGAATGCTAATATTATCTTTGTACAAGAGACTCATGTGAAGAAGGTGGATAGTCAACGCTTTTTTAGCTTATGGAAAGGCCAACAGTATCACTCGAATTCTCAGGCCAAAGTAAGAGGCGTTTCCATTTTTATAGATTCTTCAACCTCCTTTATACACTGTGAAACAATTTCAGACCCACAAGGCAGATTTTTCCTTATTACTGGTCTACTTTTTAATCAAAAAGTTGTTTTAGTTAATGTTTATGCTCCAAACACTGATTGTCCTGAATTTTTTAAGTGTCTATTTACATCCTTTCCCAATTTGAATCAGTACATGCGGATAATGGGTGGGGATTTTAACTGTTGTTTAAACCCTTCAATGGATAGACCTCAGCCCACCCAAGCTCTTCTGAATAAATCGGCCTCTCTTGTTAATTCCTTTATGATTGATTCTGGAATTTCTGAAATTTGGTGCTTTTTACACCCCAATGACAAAAAGTTTTCATACTTTTCTCATGTTTATCATAATTATTCAAGAATCGATTACTTTTTTATTGATCACCGTTTACTTACACATGTTATCGATTGTAAATATGACTCCATTACCATTTCTGACCATGCACCTTTGAAGCTATCAAGACAATGGACTCATCTACTAATGCTGAATCTTGGAGGTTGAACTCTATTTTATTGTAGGACTTAGACTTTCTTAATTTTATGAAACAACAAATTGATTCGATTTTCACAACAAATTCTACAGCAGAGATCTCTAGTGGAATTTTATGGGACACTTTTAAAGCATTTATTTGCGGACAGATTATTTCATACTCTGCTGGAGTTAGGAAACGAACTAATTCTAAAATATTAACATTGGTTGATAAAATCAAAACAATTGATAAGATTTATTCAGTGACCCCCAGCAAAAACTTTATAAAGAAAGAGTGGAACTTCAAATGGAACATAGTTTGTTATTATCCTCTTCGATTGAAAATCAGTTAATTAAATCTAGAACCCAGTTTTATGTACATGGAGATAAGTCTGGCAAATTATTGGTTAATCAATTGAAAACTGCTTTGGTTAAACGACAAATTACTAGGATTCGTAAACAAGATGGCACTCTGATGATTGACCATAAAGAGATAAATAAAGCCTTTCAAGATTTTTATAATTCTTTATATCAATCAGAATTTGTTGAGGATTCTTCTATAATAGATGAATTTTTAAGAAAATAGAATATCCCAAAATTAACAGTAGAGGATAGTGTATTACTAGATACACCTATTACGGAAACTGAAATAAAAAAGACTACTTTTTCAATGAATTCCGGTAAAGCACCTGGTCCGGATGGTTATACTGTAGAATTTTTTAAATCCTTTTCCTCTATACTTTCTCCTTGGCTTTGTAAAATTTTTAAAGATGCGTTAACTATAGGTAAATTGCCACAATCTTTTTATGAAGCCTCTATTTCTTTAATTCTTAAAAAAGATAAAGACCCTACTGAATGTGCGTCCTATCGGCCTATATCCTTGCTGAATACAGATTTTAAGATTTTTAGTAAAATTTTGGCCACTAGATTAGAAAATATATTACCTCGGATTATTTCTGAAGATCAGACTGGATTTATTAAAAACCGCTACTCATCTTTTAACATTAGAAAATTAATTAATATTATTTATACTTCTTCACCCAAAATACCAGAATGTGTCATTTCCTTAGATGCTGAAAAAGCATTTGATAGAGTTGAATGGCCATATTTATTTAATATGTTGCAGCATTTTAATTTTCGTTCAAAATTTATATCATGGATTAAATTAATATACTATAAACCCTTGGCTTCGGTCTTTACCAATAATCAAAGATCTCCTTTTTTTCAGTTATTCCGTGGTACAAGGCAAGGTTGTCCTTTAAGTCCTTTACTATTTGACATTGTTTTGGAACCTTTAGCTATAGCCATTCATGAATCACCTAATATTTTGGGTATTACTCATGGGGAAGGGATGTACAAGTTATCATTATATGCTGATGATTTGTTACTATACATATCCGACCCTAAGAGATCTATTCCTGCTATTTCGTCCTTGCTTGCTCAGTTTAGTAACTTTGCTGGTTATAAATTGAATTTTAATAAGATTGAATTATTTCCATTAAATATGCAAGTTCCAATTTATAAACATTTACCATTTAAAGTTGTCACAGATTATTTTACTTATTTGGGTATTAAAATTACCAAAAAACATAAAGATTTATTTAAAGTTAATTTCTTACCTTTAATTGACCAAATTAAGCAACTTGTTACCAGGTGGTCTCCATTATCTTTGTCATTGGTTGGTTGAATTAATGCTATTAAGATGATGGTATTACCCAAATTCTTATATTTATTTTAAGCATTACCAATTTTTATTCCTAAATCTTTTTTTGATATTATTGACTCCAAAATATCTTCCTTTCTGTGGCAGAATAAAAATCCTAGACTAAGCAAAAAATATTTACAGAAGCCTAAGAAAGAGGGCAGTTTGGCTTTGCCAAACTTGAGATTTTACTTTTGGGCAGTTAATATACGATATTTAATATTTTGGACACAAGAATCGACTATAACAGCTTTCCCACAATGGGTAAATTTGGAATATAAATCTGTACAAGACTTCTCATTGTTTTCAATTTTAGGATTTTCACTTCCTTTTTCTTTATTTAAATTGAATAAACAAATAACTAATCCTATAGTTAAACATACATTGCGAATTTGGTTTCAATTTCGTAAATTTTTTGGCTTGAATAAGTTCATCTTATCAAGCCCTATAATATCTAACTTTCTTTTTCGGCCCTCTTTTATGGATCAAGCCTTTGTTTTATGGAAAACAAAAGGTATAACATGTTTTTGTGATCTATTTTTAGATGATAGCTTTATGTCCTTTGAACAGCTATCTAATAAATATAATTTACCTAAAACTCATGTTTTTAGATATTTGCAAATTAGAAATTTTTTGAATAATGAGTTACAGTCTTTTCCGAAACTATGTCCATCAGACATTATGGAAAGAATTTTAGCTCTGAATCCTTGTCAGAAGGGTTTAGTAGCTGTCATTTATAATATGATCATGAAAATACAGCCAGAAGTATCAGAAAAAATTAAGAAGGAATGGAAAAAGGAACTTCATTGTCTTATACCCACTGAGCAATGGGAGAAAATTTTACAATTTTACAATTTTACAATTTTACAATTTTACAATTTTACAATTCTTCTTCTATTTGTGCTAAACATGCCCTAATACAATTTAAGATTGTACATAGAGCTCATATGTCTAAGGATAAACTTGCTCAATTTTATTCTTATGTTAATCCAACCTGTGACAGATGTCATTCTGATGTTGCCTCATTGACCCATACGTTTTGGTCTTGCCCTTGTTTGCAAAATTACTGGAAAGATATTTTCAGTATTATTTCAACAGTTCTGAATATCAATTTCCAACTGCATCCCATTACTGCAATTTTCGGTTTACCAATGGTGGATAATAGTCGTTTATCCCCCTCATCTCGACGGATGATTGCATTTGTTACATTAATGGCTATAAGATCCATTTTATTGAATTGGAAAGAAATTAATCCTCCAACTATATTTCAGTGGTTTTCTCAAACTATCTCTTGTTTGAGCTTAGAAAAAATTAGAAGTGTTGTCTTTGATCCTTCAGTTAAATTTGAAGAAACTTGGAGACCATTTATTCAACATTTTCATATGAGTTAAATTGTCTTTTCCTAAACTTTACTTCTATTATCCTTAATTATTTGGATGGAGGTTCAGAGTTATTGGCACTACTGTATATATTTGACATTATGCAATGGCCCATGTTGATTAGTGTTTTTTTCCCTCTTTTTTTGGTTTTTTTTTACTTCTTTTCTTCATAATTACCATGAGTTTGGGAGATTATTATATATTGATTATCATCTATTTGAATGTCTATTTAAACTATTAACTATGTACTCTCAAACTCTCTGTATTCATGTTTCATTTATGCTTGCTTAAAATTAATAAAAAAGATTTAAAAAGAAAAGAAAAGAAAAAAAAGAATGCTTTAAGGAAGTGCAAGATCAGACCTGAGGACCTGGAGGATGTTGCTGCTGACCGTATCACTTGGCGACTGCTGTGTAGGGATGGTGTTCGTATTCTGGAGATGGAAAGAGCAACCAGAAGACAACAGAAGAGAGCCAGGAGAAATGCAGCCATGGTTGCCATCACTACCACCACCACTACCACATATACATGTCCCACCTGCAATAGAACTTGGGGGTCCAGGATAGGACTGTACAGTCATCAAAGATCTCACAGTTAAAGGAGTGGACATAGTCATCAGATCCCGATGGACAACTGAAGAAGAAGAACATACAACACAGGAACAGGCCCTTCAACCAGCAATGTTGTGCTGAACCAATTAAATTAGCCAACCAATCTAATCCCATCAGTCTACACAATGTCCATATCCTTCCACTTCCCACACGTTCAGGTGCCTACTTAAATGTTTCTTAAAAATCCCTAATGTATCTCTTTCTTCCATTACCCTGGCTGTACATTCCAGATGCCCACTGCTCTCTGTGTAAAAAAAAAAATTACCTCTCACATTTGCTTTGCACTTACTCCCTACCTCTTTAAATATACACAGTTGGTATTAGACATTTCAACCCTGGGAGAATGATAATGTCTGTCCTACTCTAACTATGCCTCTCATATTCTTAGAAACCTCTATTAGATCTCTCCTCAACCTCTGCTATTCCAGAAAAAAATAAACCAAGTTTGTCCAACCTCTCATTATAGCATACACCCTCTAATCCAGACAGCATTCTGATAAACTTCTTCTGTACCCTCTCCAAAACCTCAACATCCTTCCAATAATGGGATAACCAGAACAACATGCAGTATTCCAGATGAAATGTAAATACAGTTTTAGAAAGTTGCATCATAACTTGCTGACTTTTGAAGACAATGCCTCACACTGAAATACTTGTAAAGACCAACTGCAGAAGTATGGAGGCCATGATCACCCAGCATCAGCTGCAGTGGCTGGGGCATGTGATAAGGATGTCCCCATGTGAACAGAAACATGCTATATGAATCAGAATCTGATTCAGAATTAGCTTTCATATCACCAGAATATGTCATGAAAATTGTTATGTGGCAGCAGTTCATTGCAATACACAGCAAAAATTTACAGTAAGTGTGTGTGTGTGCATATATATATATAATTAAATAAATAGTGCAAAAAGGAAAAGAGAGTAGTGACATAGTGTTCATGTGTTCAATTTCTATTCAGAATTCTGATTGCAGGGGGAAGAAACTACTGAAATGTTGAGTGTGTGCCTTCAGGCTCCTCCAACTGCCTCCTGATGGAAGCAATGAGAAGAGGGCTTGTCCTTGGTGATGGATGTCTTCTTAACCACTGTATAACCACTTTCAGGGAGCTATGAACTTAGACCCCAAGAAAGTGGGAGGAAACTGGTGCAATTGGACATGGTCATGGGAAAAACATAGGAAGTATTTACACACAACGGGTTTGATAACCCGTGCCAAGGGCTCAGCCTAAGTATTCAGCTCGGCTTTGGAAGCCTAGCATCTCAGGGCTTTGGAGACGAGGGATCGAGGGTCGGTGTCATGATAGAGAACTGGGTGTCGTCGGGGGAGTTGGAAATTCTGCGGCTATATGTCCAGAGACTCGTGATCTTTGGGCACAGAGCTCAAAGAAAAGCAATGTGGCGGACTTTTAACATTGTAAACCAGCGAGTTGTTCATTATATCTCCCTGATCACTGTGAAAACGGAAACAACTCCTTCTCCCTTATTAGAGAGAGAGAGAGTCTGTGGTATGTCATATACTGGGTGAAATGCAAAGTCTTTGGGGTAACTGCAAGTTTGTGTCTTTGCTGTTGCTTTGCTCACGCTTGAGTGCTCAGTGGCGGGTGCCGATGCTATTTTTTTGCTGGTGGGGACAAGGGGGGGATTGTTGCTTGCTGCCGCTTATGCACGAGAGGGGGGAGTTGGGGGGGACGTTCTTTAGGGTTCCAACGTTTGACTGTCATTCATTCTTTGGGGCACTCCTCTGTTTTCATGGATGGTTGTGAACAAAAAGCATTTCAGGATGTATATTGTATACATTTTTCTGAAATTAAATTAGAACCATAGAACAATAGAACACTACAGCACAGTAAGGCCCTTCAGCCCTCCATGTTGTTCCAACCCATATAATTCTTCAAAAAAGTACTAAACCCACACTACCCCATAACCCTCCATTTTTCTTTCATCCATGTGCCTGTCCAAGAGGTTCTTAAATACCCCTAATGTTTTAGCCTCCACCAACATCCCTGGCAAGTCATTCCAGGCACCCACAACCCTCTGTGTAAAAAACTTACCCCTGATGTCTCCCCTAAACTTCCCTCCCTTAATTTTGTACATATGCCCTCTGGTGTTAGCTATTCGTGCCCTGGGAAACAGGTACTGACTATCCACCCTATCGATGCCTCTCATAATCTTGTAGACCTCTATCAAGTCCCTTCTCTTCTTCTGTGCTCCAAAGAGAAAAGTCTCAGCTCTGCTAACCTTGCTTCATATAACTTGTTCTCCAAACCAGGCAACATCCTGGTAAATCTCCTCTGCACCCCCTCCTTAGCTTCCACATCCTTCCTATAATGAGGTGAACAGAATTGAACACAATACTCTAAGTGCGGTCTCACCAGAGATTTGTAGTTACAGCATGACCTCTCTACTCTTGAACTCAATCCCCCTGTTATTGAAGCCTAGCATCCCATAGGCCTTCTTAACTACCCTATCAACCTGTGCAGCGACCTTGAGGGATGTATGGATTTGAACCCCAAGATCCCTTTGTTTATCCACACTTTTAAGTAACTGAGCGTTAATCCTGTACTCAGTCTTCTGGTTTGTCCTTCCAAAATGCATCACCTCACACTTGTCCGGATTGAACTCCATCTGCCATTTTTCTGCCCAACTCTGCAGCCTGTCTATATCCTCTTGTAACCTTTGACAACCTGCAGCTCCATCCACAACTCCTCCAATCTTCGTGTCATCTGCAAACTTACTTGCCCATCCTTCTGGCTGTTCATCCAGGTCATTTATAAAAATTACAAATAGCTTGGGTCCCAGGACAGATCCTTGTGGCACTCCACTAGTCACCGACCTCCAGGCAGAGTACTTCCCTTTCACAACTACCCCCTGCTTTCTTCCTTTAAGCCAATTTTTTTATCCAAACAGCCAAGGTTCCACTTATCCCATGCCTCATGACTTTCTGGATGAGTCACTTGTGAGGGACCTTGTCAAATGCCTTGCTAAAGTCCATGTAGACCACATCCACTGCCCTACCCTCATCAATTTCTTTTGTTACCTCTTCAAAAACTCAATCAGGCTCATGAGGCACAATATTCCCTTCACAAAGCCATGTTGACTATCCATGAGTAGACTGTACTTCTCCAAATGATCATAGATCCTATCTTTAAGAATCCCTTCCAGTAGTTTTCATATCACTGATGTAAGACTCAATGGTCTATAGTTGTCAGGTTTCTCCCTATTACCTTTTTTAAACAAGGGAACTACATTTGCCATTCTCCAGTCCTCCGGCACTTCCCCTGCAGCCAAAGAGGATTGAAAGACCATAGCTAATGCTCCTGCGATCTCTTCTCTCAATTCCCACAACAACCTGGGGTGTATCATATCAAGCCCTGGGGATTCATCAATCTTGATGTTTTTAAGAAGATCTAGCACTTTGTTCTTCCATAATCTCCACATTGTCCAGCATAGGCCTGCTCTATATCAACCTCACCCTGATCAAGATCCTATTCACCTGTGAATACTGAAGCAAAGTATTCATTTAAGACCTCCCCAATCTCTTCCACCTCCAAGCACATGTTGCCCTCTTTATCCTTTGAATTGTACCTTTGAACTTTTGAACCCTTTCAACATTCAGTAAGTTTCAATGAGATTCCTCTCTCATTCTTCTAAATTGCAGTGGGTACAGGCCCAGCACCATCAAACGCTCCTCATATGAGCTTTTCACTCCCTGCAGCATATCATCACATCCTTTCTTAGATAAGGGGTCCAAAACTCCTCACAATCCTGTATGTGAGACCTCACCAGTGCCTTATAAAACCTCAGCATTACATCCTTGCTTTTATATTCTAGTCCTTCCAAAATGCTGACATTGCACTTGCTGTCATCACCGTCAACTCAGCCTGTGAGTTAACTTTTAAGGAATCCTGCATGAGGAATCTCAAGTCCCTTTGCGCTCAGATTTTTGAATTTTCTCCCCACTTATAAATTGTCTATGCTTTTGTTCCTTCTACCAAAGTGCATGATTTAATACCGAGTCTGAAACAACACTAGTCACCAACAGCTAATCAGAAAAGGCCCCCTTTATTCCTACTCTTTGTCACCTGCCAATCATCTATCCATGCTGGTATATTACCTGGGCTCTTATCTTGTTTAGCAACCTCATACATAGCACCTTATCAAAGACCTTCTGAAAATCCAAGTAATTACCACCTACCAATATACCTTTGTCAATCCTGCTTGTTATTTCCTCAAAGAATTCCAAACACATTTGACTGGCAAGACTTTCCCTTAAGGAAACCATGCTGACTACAGCCTGTTTTATCATGTGACTCCAAGTACCCGAATACTCATCCTGAACAATCGACTCCAACATCTTGCCAACCACTGAGGTCACGTTAACTGGCCTATGATGTCCTTTCTTTTGTCTCCCACCCATCTTGTAGAGTGGAGTAACGTCTGCAATTTTTTACTTCTCTAGAACCATGTCAAAATCTAGTGATCATAGAACATTACAGCACAGAAACAGGCCTTTTGGCCCTTCTTGGCTGTGCCAAACCTTTTTTCTGCCTAGTCCCACTGACCTGCACCTGGGCCAAATACCTCCAAACCCCTCTCATCCATATACCTGTCCAAGTTTTTCTTAAATGTCAAAAGTGAGCCCGCATTCACCACTTCATCTGGCATTCCACACTCATTCATTCATTCCACACTCCCACCACTCTCTGCGTGAAGAAGCCCCCCACCCCATGTTCCCTTTAAACTTTTCCCCCTTCACACTTAACTCATGACCTCTGGTTTTTTTCTCCCCTAGCCTCAGTGGAAAAAGCCTGCTTGCATTCACTCTATCTATACCTATCATGATTTTATACACCTCATCAAATCACCCCTCATTCTCCTACGTTCCAGTGAATAAAGTCCTAACCTATCCAACCTATCTCTGTAATTCAGTTTTTCAAGTCCCGACAACATCCTTGTAAACCTTCTCTGCACTCTTTCAACCTTATTAATATCCTTCCTGTAATTAGATAACCAAAACTGCACACAATACTCCAAATTCGGTCTCACCAATGTCTTAACCTCACCATTACATTCCAGCTCTTATACTCAATACTTTGATTTATAAAGGCCAATGTACCAAAAGCTCTCTTTATGACCTTATCTACTTGTGACACCACTTTTAGGGAATTATGTATCTGTACTCCCAGTTCCCTCTGCTCTACCGCACTCCTCAGTGTCCTACCATTTACCTTGTATGTTCTACCTTGGTTTGACCTTCTGAAGTGCAATACCTCACACTTGTCCGCATTAAACTCCATCTGCCATTTTTCAGCCCATTCCTCCAACTGGTCCAAATCCCTCTGCAAGCTTTGAAAACCTTCCTCACTGTCCACTACACCTCCAATCTTTGTATCATCAGCAAATTTGCTGATCCAATTTGCCACATTATCATCCAGATCATTGTTATAGATGACAAATAACAATGGACCCAGCACTGATCCCTGTGGCACACCACTAGTCACAGGCCTCCACTCAGAGTAGTAATCCTCCACTACCACTCTCTGGCTTCTTCCATTGAGACAATGTCTAATCCAATTTACTACCTCTCTATGTACACCTAGTGACTGAATCTTCCTAACTAACCTCCCATGTGGGACCTTGTCAAAGGCCTTACTGAAGTCCATGTAGACAACATCCACTGCCTTCTCTTCATCCACTGCCTTCTCTTCATCCACTTTCCTGGTAACTTCCTCGAAAAACTCTAATAGATTGGTTAAACATGATCTACCATGCACAAAGCCATGCTGACTTTTTCTATTAAGTTCCTGTCTATCCAAATACTTGTAGATCCTATCTATTAGTATTCCTTCCAATAATTTACCTACTACCAATGTCAAACTTATCGGCCTATAATTTCCCGGCTTACTTTTTGAGCCTTTTTTAAACAACGGAGCTACATGAGCTATCCTCCAATCCTCCGGCACCTGACCCGTGGATATCGACATTTTAAATATTTCTGCCAGGGCCCCTGCAATTTCAACACTAGTCTCCTTCAAGGTCCAAGGGAATACCCGGGTCCTGGGGATTTATCTACTCTGATTTGTTTCAAGACAGCAAACACCTCCTCCTCTTTAATCTGTATAATTTCCATGACCTCCTTACTTGTTTGCCTTGTTTCCATAGACTCCATTCCAGTTTCCTTAGTAAATACAGATGCAAAAAAACCAGTTAATATCTCTCCCATTTCTTTTGGTTCCATACATAGCTGACCACTCTGGTCTTCAAGAGGACCAATTTTATCCCTTACTATCCTTTTGCTCTTAACATACCTGTAGAAGCTCTTAGGATTATCCTTCACCCTGACTGCCAAAGTAACCTCATGTCTTCATTACTAATCATTACTAATGCCTTCTCAATCTCTTCAGCTACAGTACTGCGCAAAAGTCTTAGGCACGTATTGTATGTAGCTAGGGTTACCAGCACCAGCCTGCCATCATCAAGGACATATATAGAGAAAGGTGTTGGAAAAGAACCAGTAACATCATGAAGAATCTCATCCACCTGCTCATAGACTGTTTGTTCCCCTCTTATCAGGGAGGAGGCTAAGTCGCATCCACAGCAAGACAACCAGACTCAAAAACAGTTACCTTCCCCAGGCATTAACGCTGATCAACACCTCCACACCCCTAATCACCACTACTTTTCATTTCCTGTCAGTCACCTTAGGTACAGGTACTCCTGTGCCTAGAATCACTATATAGACATACAATCAATGTATAAGATATCTTATGTACTGATGGTCATTGTATTTTTTATCATTGTTTTTTATCATTTTATTGTGCTGCATTGGATTCTGAGTGACAATTATTTTGTTCTCCTTTACACTTGTGTTCTAGAAATGACATTAAAAAGTCTTGAATCTTGAATGATCTGGCCTTCTCCACCCTGGAAGGCAAAGAATTTGTGAGATTCACTCCCTTCTGAGAGTATAAATTACCACTGGAAATACCCTTTGAATAAATGAAAATGAAACTGAACATGCAGTTGGTTCAGAAAAGTTGCAGTTCCCAGAGTCAGACACGAAAGCTGAAACGCCAATGTCAACTGTACCAGAGCAGAACAAAGACAGACATCTACAGGCAAAATACCGTGACATTCCAAATCCTGAGATAAAGTAAACAATACTGATTACTAGTAGGAATATTAAACACTAGCATATTCATTGTGGCCACACCTTTATTTGTGTCTCTGAAAACAAAAATAACGAAATAGAAGCCATCTATGAATCTCTAAGAGCCTAAGAAGAGCGAACCAAGAGAATTCAAAGTTCAGCGGAAGGGGTAGCCAGTCTGGACTGAGGCAAGCGAATGGGGGTTATATAAACACAATCACTCCCAGGGAGGAAAACCAATGACTGAGCACTGAGGATGTCACTCTACTGGTAATGAAATGTCTTTGCAATAATCACCAAGCTCAGTGAACACGCAACATCAAACGCTTTTAGTCGAGCTACCGATATTCCCCATCATCCTGAATGCTGTTTCATTTCAGTGTATACACGTATAAGGTTGAATGACAATTAATCCTGAACGTCACCTACATTAATTTCTATGTAAATCACTTTACACCTATCACTAGGTGTAAGAATAGGACCAATCAAGTGTGAAAGAATAGGACCTATTAAGTGTGACAGTGGGAAAGTGTGTATGGAACCGGAGGAAATAGTGGAGGTACTTAAAAAGTACTTTACTTCACTATTCACTATGGATAAGGATCTTGGTGATTGTAGTGATGACTTTCAGTGGACAGAAAAGCTTGAGCATGTAGATATTAAGAAAGAGGATGTGCTGGAGCTTTTGGAAAGCATCAAGTTGGATAAGTTGCCGGGACCGGATGAGATGTACCCCAGGCTATTGTGGGAGGTGAGGGAGGAGATTGCTGAGCCTCTGGCGATGCTCTTTGCACCATCAATGGGGATGAGAGAGGTTCTGGAGGATTGGAGGGTTGCGGATGTTGTTCCCTTATTCAAGAAAGGGAGTAGAGATAGCCCAGAAAATTATAGACCATTGAGTCTTACTTCAGCATTTGGCAAGTTGTTGGAGAAGATCCTGAGAGGCAGGATTTATGAACATTTGGAGAGGTATAATGTGATTAGGAATCGTCAGCATGGCTTTGTCAAGGGCAGGTCGAGCCTGACGGAATTTTTTGAGGATGTGACTAAACACATTGATGAAGGAAGAGCAGTAGATGCAGTGGCTATGGATTTCAGCAAGGCATTTGATAAGGTACCCCATGCAAGGCTTATTGAGAAAGTAAGGAGGCATGGGATCCAAGGGGACATTGCTTTGTGGATCTAAAACTGGCTTGCCCACAGAAGGCAAAGAGTAGTTGTAGATGGGACATATTCTACATGGAGGTTGGTGACCAGTGGAGTGCCTCAGGGATCTCTTCTGGGACCCCTAGTCTTTGTGATTTTTATAAATGACCTGGATGAGAAAGTGGAGGGATGGGTTAGTAAGTTTGCTGATGACACAAGGGTTGGACGTGTTGTGGATAGTGTGGAGGGCTGTCAGAGGTAACAGTGGGACATTGATAGGATGCAAAACTGGGCTGAGAAATGGCAGATTGAGCTTCCCTTTCCCACCTTTTTGTTCTGGTGTCATCCCCCTTCCTATCTAGTCCTGAAGAAGGAGCTCAGTGCGAAATGTCGACAGTTTATCCCTCTCCATAGATGCTGACTAACCTTTTGATTTTCTCCAGCTTTCTGTGTGTGTTACTCTGGATTTCCAGCATCTGCAGACTTTCTCAAGTTAATGATGAACCAATTCCATTTCAAGTACTGCATTATAAGTTTTCATGAAATACAAGAGAATGCCAATAGTCGAATTTGTAAGAATAAGCAACGTTCTAGAACAGGGGTTACCAACCTTTTTTTGCATCGCAGACCGGTTTAATATTGACAATATTCTTGCGGACTGGCTGACGGGGTGGGGGTGGGTGGGAGTGTTAATCATGACCAGAATATAGGAGGTAAGTCAACTACAAGTCACTTATAAGTGGCTAATACACTCAATTTCATTTCTAAAAGGGTTTATCTAACAAATTTAATATTAAACACACAGCGCATATTTTCCTCACATGAATATAGTGCTAAGTCAATTACAACTCACTTATAAGTCAATAGCATCATAACATTTTAAGTAACATTTGGATATTAAACACACAGCACATATTTTCCTCATATGAACATATAAAATCATTGCAACACACCAATATCGCTGAATCAGTGGGAGCCCTGGGCTTGTTTCCCTGCAACGAGACGATCCCATCGAGGGTTGATGGGAGACAGCGATACTCGAAGGGTGTTCCTTATGTCTAGTCTATTCCACAATTTAGTTTTCGTGGCTCTCAGTACTTGCTTCTGTCCCGCTTGCTCATGTTTTTTTTTGCTCAAAAAACTCAGCGTGTTTGTCTTTAAGTGCAGGGTACTTGGACTCAAGGTGCTGAAGCAGTTTTGAGGGCTTCATTGCCTCATTAGACAGCCTCCGGGCTCGAGTTCCAGCCTCCGCCCGCCTGCCGCCAGACACCTTGGCCAGGTGCGGTTGGTCATAGGTGGGGTGAGAGGACAAGGTAAGGGCCGGACGTCTCCGTGCCGGGGCCGCAGCGGTCGCAGTCTGGAGAGAGTGACCGACCGAGCGAGGAAAGTGACAGGGCAAGTGCCCGCCCTCCTTGTAGGTAGGTAGGATTTATTGGCAGACAAAAGTTTGGCTAGAGGGTTGACTTCCAGTAGATCGCAGAGAGGTAGCTGTTCTGTCACTTACGAAACCCTGAGCCGGAATTAGGTCATCTGCAAATATTTTAGCACTGGGTTCCCCACGAACATTTGGTGTGCTAAACAGGTTTAGAGGCGGTGCCCATCTGTCCGCGCTCCAGGCCAGTAGCAATGGCACTTCTCGCTGGCCCAGTTACCTGAGGCCAACCAGTGATCTGGGGCGCTAGGATATCACTGCATTTAGGTGACTGATGACCTCGCATGCGTTCAAGTTCAACAGGGAATGAGGAAAGGTGCATATCGTTTCATATCGCCAAATCATATTGTTTCCTCGCAGCCTGGTAGCATATGCTTTGCGGCCCAGTACCGGTCTGCAGCTCGGTGGTTGGGGACCACTGTTCGAGAGGAACCCAGCGGGTTGGGCAGCATCACTTCGGGAATGGACATGGTGTACATGATCCTGATTACATCAGCAGTGCTAAAGCAGGGATGGTTCAAAGTTTCCAAGTTCCTGGGAGTGAACATCTTCAATAGCCTGTATCAGCGCAACCACATTGTAGGCACAGCCAAGAAACCTCACCAATGTTATGGTCCAGTCCAGAGCCCGCATTCTGGGTCTTGATCCAATCCGCAGACTCTGGACTGGAATCCGGTTCTTGTAGCTGTCCCTCCTTTTGCTCTTGAGCCCAATTAGTCAAACCTGTGGATCATCGTGGCTTGTTGGGGTTCAAGGAGGCACACCTGATGCCCATTGGCTGGTGGTGTATATAGGGGGCTCTGGGACTGAGGGTTGTCCTGGTTTGGAGTTTCCCCTGTTAAATGTGAGTTGTTATTTTTTGGACTAAGTCTGGCAGTCACCCTGGACCTAGTTCCCTTCCTATCCCTTGCCTCTGTTGGGTGAGCCTGGCTGGACTGCTGTTGCCTGGTGGGGGACTCTGCCCCTTTCCATCCCTTGTTGTTGATGGGTTGTGCCCTGCTACCTACCCAGGTGTCCTGTGACCTGCCCAGGCCCCTGTGTTCCTGCCTGGGAGGTCCAGGCCCTGTCCAGGAGTTATGTGGCCTGCCCATAATAATTATTTAATTAAAATAATAAAAAACTAAGTTATGGTTAAAAAATATATATAAATAAATAGTGTGAAAAGAGAGAAAAAAAACATAGGTATTGTTCATGGGTCCAATGTCCATTCAGATATCTGATGGCAGAGGGGAAGAAGCCATTCCTGAATCACTGAGTCTGTGCCTTCAGGCTCCTATACCTTCTTGGCGATGGCAGCAATGAGAAGAGGGCAAGTCCTGGGTAATAAGTGTCCTTCCTGATTGATGCCACCTTTAATTGGTCATCGCTCCTTGAAGATATCTTGGATGCTGGGAAGGCTAGTTCCTATGACAATGATGGAGCTGATCGACTTCATAGCTTTCTGCAACTCATCTTGATCCTGTGCAGTAGTTTCCACGCCCCCCACCCGCATATCAGACATGATGCAGCCAGTTAAAAAGCTTTTCACAGTACATTTGTAGAAATCTGTGAGTGTCTTTGGTGACAAATAAATCTCCTCAGACTCTTAATGAAATATAGCTGCTGCCATACTTACTCTGTGATTGCATTGATGTGCTGGGTCCAGGATAGATCCTCAAAAATTGAGCACCCTTTCTACTTCTGATCCCTTGATGAGGACTGGTGTGTGTGTCCTTGTCTTAACCTTTCTGAAGTCCAAAATCAATTCTTTGGTCTTACTGACATTGAGTGGTGTCGCAGCAACTACCTTGCACAATCAGCTGATCTATCCCATCTTGTTCACCTTCTCATTATCAGTTGAAATTCTGCCGACGATAATTGTGTCATCAGCAAATTTATAGATGGAGTTTGATCTGCAGCTAGTCACACTGTCGTGGCTATAGGGAGAGTAGGTCAATGGGCTGAGTATACATCCTTGAGGTGTGCCAGTGTTGATTATCAGCAAGAAGGAAATGCTATTTCCGATCCACACAGACTGTGGTCTTCTGGTCAGGAAACTGAGGATCCAGTTGCAAAGGGATGTACAAAGTCCCAGGTTTTGGAGGTTTTTGATCAGAACTGTAGTGATATTTCTGTCAAATACTGAACTGTAGTCTATAAACAGCAGCCTAATGTATGTATTACTATTGTCCTGGTCATCCAAGAGCCAATGAGACTACATCCACTGGAGTCCTATTGTGTTAATAGGCAAATTGCAGTGGATTCAGGTCCTTACTAAGAGAGGACTTAATTCTAGCCATAACCAACCTCTCAAAGCACTTTATCCCCGTAGATGTGAGTGCTACTGGCCGATCGGTGCTAAGGCAGCTCAGCATGCTTTTCCTGGACACTGGTATCACCGTTACCCCTTTGAAGCAGGGAGGAGCTTCTGAATGTAGAAATGGAAGATTGAAAATGTCATTGAACACACCCACCAGTTGGTTGGCACAGGTTTTTAGAGCCCTTCTAGGTACTCCATCAGAGTCTGTTCCCTTGCGAGGATTCACCCTCTTGAAAGACAGCCTGATGTCGCCTTCCAAGACAGAGGTCACAGGGTCACAAGATGCTGCAGGGATCTTCATAGCTGTAGTTTTATTCACCCTTTCAAAACGTGTATAAAAGGTGTTGAGCTCATCTGGGAGTGAAGCATCACCTCCATTCATAACGTTATGTTACGCTTTGTAGGAAATAATGCTCTACAAACTCAGCCAGAGTTGATGCACATCTGATTCTGCCTCTAACCTCAATCAGAATTGTTTTTTTTGCTCTTGAAATGGCCCTCCATAAGTTGCACCTGGCCTTCTGTATAGTCCTGGATCACCAGACTTGAATGCCACAGATCAAGCCCTCAGGAAGCTACAAATCTCCTGGTTCATTCATGGTTTTTCATTCCGGTATTATGCTATGTTCTCATTGGCACACACTCATCCAGACAGGTTTTAATGAAGTCAGGGACAACTGTGGCATATTCACTCAGGCTTGAATATGAATCCATGAATACCGTCCAGTCCACTGACTCAAAGCAGTCCAGTAAGTGCTCTTCGGCCTCCCTTGTCCATACATTCTTGATGGTAGTATAACAGTGGTCCAGTGTGTTGGCTCCCCTGATCCCACAGGTGATATGTCAGTGATAATTAGAGACTTTTTTCAAGCTGTCCTGATTAAAGTTCCCCAAGATGATGGTGAAGGCTTCAGGGTGAGCTGTTCCATGCCTGTTGATTATGTCACTCAGTTCAGTTAGAGCCTGTTTGACATGGGTCTGAGGTGGGCTGTACTCCGCTACCAAGATGATGGGTGATAAAATGGATGGCACTTGTTCACGTGGTGTTCCAGGTCAGGTGAGCAGGACTGGTACAGTGCTGCCACGTTTATGCTCCACAATGAATTAATCATAAAGCCTATTCCATCCACCTCCTCTGCCTTTGAAAGACTCAGCAGTTCTATCTTGACTATGAATCGTGACACCATCCAAAATGGTGAGGATGGCCAAGATTCTGTGAAACAGAAAAACACAATTTCTGCTGTGTGCATACATCTACTGATGCTTCTGGACACATCATCAGTGATGTTCCTGGAATCATCGGGTGTTTCGGGTCTTTCAACATCATACGCCCTCCTCCAGGTGACCCAGCCGAGGCTGATCGGACCCCAGCTTGTGTCCAGATGACTGGCTACACATGACTCCATGGTTCCCCTCTCTTGAGCCACAGCCACCTTGAGGCCCTCTCTGCTGCATGGATGGTACTGCGGATGGCTCTCCTCTTCCTCTCTCCCTCGATGCCCACATTGCTGTAGGCTCTGGCTAAGGAATGGGCTGCGAATCCCCTACAACCAACTTCCATTGGGAGACACCTCACTCTCCATCCAGCCTGCTAGCAGTTGCTGACCAGTCCTGCATACTTCAATAGCTTCCTTTCAAAGGCCTCTTCCAAGTGATCTTCCCATGGGACTGTCAGCTCCAGCATCACCACCTGCTTCGTAGACTTAGACACAAGGACAATGTCTGGTCGCAGGTGGTGGCTGCGATATGGTCAGGGAACCTCAGCTGCCTTCCAAGGTCCACCAACAGCTGCCAGTCTCTTGCAGAGCTCAGGATACCTGCTGATGTTCTCTTGGCAGGTATTGGCTGCTCCCCAGCTCTTACAAAGGTAATGGTCTGCTTGGAGGGTCGGGACCGCTTCGCCCACTCCACTCCTGCGCTGATGGCTTCAGCGAAGGTCTTCAGGACCTGATCATGCCTCCATCGGTACCGTCCCTCACCAAGTGCCCTTGTGAAGCCGCTGAGGATGTGTTCCAGGGTTCCTCGCTTGGAACACAGTGGGCACTCTGATGACTCTGCTTTGCCCCAAGTGTGCAGGTTTGATGGGCTTGGAAGCACATCGTACACTGCCTGGATGAGAAATTGGATGCGGTGTGGCTCGGCTTTCCAAAGCTCAGCCCAGGTCACTTTCCTCTCCACCGCATTCTCCCATCTTGTCCAAGCTCCCTGTTGCTTCATTCCCACCGCCTTGCAGGTTCTCCTCTCCTCCACTTCTGCTCCCACTTCCTCCTGAACTAGATGGTGCCTTTCCTTCCCTCTGATGGTGTCTATTTGGGAAGTTGGAAAGGATCCTAGCCCAGCTCGGCCTCGTGTGACCACTCCCACCAGCCTCCTGTGACGCAGCCTTTCCTCTGCTTCCTGAACAACTTCCTCTGCCCTCCACTTCCTGCCAGTCCTCACTTGGATCTCTGCTCTAGCCACCTTCGGATCACTTGAGTCCCTGTACTGTACCACTTCTCTGGCTCTTGTTACCTTGAATTCCTCCTCCAGGGATTTGAAGGGCAGTTGCAGTTTGTTGTGGTGTCCATAGAGGGCGATGCTGCTCAGGCTCCTTGGCAGCCCCAGCCATCTCCTGAGGGGCATACTGACCCTCCTCTCTAAGGTTTCGACTGTCGAGATCGGAACTGCATGGACGAGGAGGGGTCACAGGATTCTGGTAAGAATGCCATGCTGATGCACCCAGGCTTTGAACTTCCCAGGTAGGCCAGACTTGTCCACAGATTTCAGCCAGCCATCCAACTCGGTGCAGGTCGCCTGAATGGATGCCGTGTCCCTGAGAGAGCTGTCAAAAACCTTGCCTAAGCTCTTGACTGGCTTTTCTGTGATGGTTGGGATGGCTGAACCTGCGATGCTGAACCGGAACTTGTTCTCCACCTTGCCTTTCCTCAGCACCATTTATCTTGATTTGGCTGGTTTGAAACGCATCTGGGCCCACTCCACCAGCTTTCCGAGCCCCTGCGGAATCCACCAGCAGCCGGTGACTGATCCTGTGGTGACTGTGAGGTCATCCGTGAATGTCCCGATGGGTGGTTGCCATTGAGTGGAATCCCTTCTGGGCCCTCTGCACTCTGTTTCAGCAGACTTAGTGAACATGTTCATGGCTGGGGAGAACAGTGTCACTGAGATAGTGCACCCTGTGATGATGCCAATCTCCACCTTGTGCCAGCTTGACGTAAGTTCCACTAGTACAACAACCTTGCTGTACCAGAGAGATTATGGAATGGTTCCTTAGCAACAGCAAGTGGATTCCTGACCTTGTGACCTTGCACCTTGTTTCCTGTCCACCTTGCACTCTCTCTGTAACACTTCCTTCTGTAATATTATTGTTTTACCTTGTTATATCTCAATAAACAGTGTGATGAATAGATCTGTATGAACAGTATGGTGGACAAGCTTTTCACTGTCATTTGGTAAAAGTGACAACAATAAACTAGATGACCAATCAGTGGGGGAAAATAGACAGTTGACATTTCCTGCTGAGTACAGTTCAAAGTAAATTTATTATCAAAGAACTTGTATGTCACCATATACTACCCCGAGATTTATTTTCTTGCAGGCATTCACAGTAGAGGTGTACAATGGAATCAATGAAAAGTTACAAAGAAACAAAAGACTGGCAAACCAATGTGCAAACGAAGACAATCTGTGCAAATACAAAACCTAATATTCATAAATACTGTACTGTGCAAAAAGTACTGTACTGTAAGCAAGTAAATAATAGTGAGAACGAGTTGTAGAGATCTTGAAAGTGAGTCCAGGGGTTTTAGAATCAGTTCAGTCGTGGAGGTGAGTGAGGTTACCTACACTGGTTCAGGAGCCCGATGGTGAACAGTAATAACTGTGAAACAGTTCAAAGGTCCGAACGCGAAACACTCACTATGCATTTCTTCTCGACCCGGTCACTCCCTCCATTATTTTGACCCTTTTTCAGATCGGTTTCCCGGGCGTCGTCGCTGGCTACGAGCCCGCACCCGTCCGGTTTCCACCTTCGTCCGAGGTAGGCGTTGGCAGGACAGTTCTTTATTTCCCTCTGTAATTCCCCCTCGGTCTCTGTCTCAGTGAGTTGTTGGCAACTTTCCATCTCCCTGCGGTACATTTTTTTTAAAGGTTATTCTCTTTCTCAAAAGTGAGGGCATTTAGTGAGGAAACGGCTGAGAGAAGCTCTCACTGTCTTTCAGTCGCGCCATGGAGCTAGCTGAGAAGACACTGATGGGACTCCTGCAGGTTTCGGCGGAGAGAGCCGAGCTGGAGTGTGGCCGCCTGGCCAGGGAGCTGATCGAAGCCAGCATTGGGGCGCAGCGGGTCTCCGGAAATGAGAAGGGGGAGTCCGTGCCGCTTTCCCTATCTATGAAGGAAGACATACGGCATCTAGTCGCAGATGAGGTCCAAAGACTTGATGTCAGCAGCCCCGAGGACGCCGTCCGCATCATTGACGCCTTGGAGCCGATTTATTTTGACAGGGGGCAAAAACAATTGGGACGGGTCCTCGCTTTCCTGGTGCTGGTGGTTATTTTGGTTCAGCGAGTTACCACGGAGAGAACCAGCGAAGCGGAAGTGTCTCTGATGTCTGAGTGTGTGGCAAAGTGCCTCTGCCAGCACCGCGAGGCATGGGCCCATCACCCCGACATCAAGTGGGTAAGCACTCATCAGCGCGGAATGGTAGAGCAGCCAGGCACAAGTCAGACCTTGGTTTAAACAAGAGGGTTATGGAAGATCAAGTATCCCAAAGGGGCAGCGTCCAGGAAAGTGATTAGTCTCAGTGCACAGCTGGTTTTCTGGAGAGAACGTGTATCCTCTTTTGTCACACGGGGGATGAACAAAATGCTGATGAAAAGAAGAAAATATAATGTATATAATATAGTATTTTTATAGAGAGGGCATAAAATATAGCAAAAAAAAAGCAGCAAGTTAAAAAATTGGGAAACTTAAAAACCAACAGAAGACAACTAAAAAAATTCATTAAGGAGAGAAAAGATCAAATACTAAGGTAAGTTTGTCAATAATATCAAAGAGGATACCTAAAGTGAAAGAGAGGCCGAAGTGGATATCAGACCATTGGAAAATGCTGCTGGAGAGTTATGGGGTCCAAGAAATGGCAGATGAACACAATAGTCATTTTGCATTCATCTTCACTGAGGAGGACACCAGCAGTATGCCAGAAATTCAAGAGTTGACTTGAGTGAGTGTTGTTGCTGTTACTAAAGAGAAGGTGCTTGGGAAGTTGAAAGGTCTGATGAAAATAAGTCACTTAGACCAGTCACTCCACCAAAATGCAACACTGAGCATCATAGGAAGTCATTCCTGCCTGTGGCCATCAAACTTTACAACTCCTCCCTCAGAGTGTCAGACACCCTGAGCCAATAGGCTGGTCCTGGACTGGTTTCCACTTGGTATAATTTACTTATTATTATTTAATTATTTATGGTTTTATATTGCTATATTTCTACACTGTTCTTGGTTGGTGCGACTGTAATGAAACACAATTTCCCTCGGGATCAATAAAGTATGTCTGTCTGTCAGATGGAATTCCTTGCCATAGGTGGCTGTAGAGGCCAAGTCACTGGATATAATTAAAATGGAGATTGATAGGTTCTTGATTATTAAGGCATTAAAGGTTACGAGGAGAAGGCAGGAGAGTGGAGTTGAGAAGGATAATAAATCAGCCATGATGGAATGGTGAACAAGACTTGATGGGCCAAATGACCTAATTCTGCCCCAATGTCTTGTGATCTTATGGTACTTGGTGGTCACGTTAGACATGTTCGGCTGAAGGGTCTGTTTCTTTCCAGTACGACTGTGCGTTCCTTATGATCAAGAGTAAAAGCCAATATTTTCTCCTATTGACACTGTTCCACAATAGTTTATATCCCCCAGACCTCACCATAGGTTACTAGCTGAAATTGCAAGAAATAAAATAGATGTTTTGGCCTTCTGGAAAATTAAAACATGATCAGCTTCAGTCAACACGGTTTCATGAAGTGGAATTTTATTTGATGTTTTAGTTCTCATGTTAAGGAAGCAGCTGAAAAAGAAGAATCAATACTTGTATGTTTAAAATTTGCAGATAGGTATGAACAAGGTCTCACACAAGAGCTTATTACATTGGGTTAGAGTTAGCTTCAATTGTCACATGTGCTTCGAAACAAGCAGTGAAATGCATCGTTTTGTGCCAACAACCAGTAAGTTTCACAGACTTCTAGTGCTAACAACCCACTAGCCCTAACCATCGATCTTTGGAATGTGGGAGGAAACCAGAACACCCAGAGGAAACTGTCATGGTCCTGGGGAGAACAGACAATTGCAGGAATCAAACCTCAGTCAGTGATCGGTAGTGCTATGAAGCAATTGAGTGAACTTCTCTACTACCACTCTGCCCTAGGCATGTTAGAGAGTAACGTGTAAGTATAGTGCAAGGATCAATATTCAAATGTCAGCTATTTACAATAATTATCAATGACTTACAGTATGTAAGAACACTTAGATAAGAGAAATATAGCTGAGTTTACTGATGATACAGGCTAAAAGGGAAAGCAAGCTAGGGAAGTCACAGACCAAGTGAATAGTCACAGACTTCCCAGGGTGGAAATAGCTAAGACAAAAGGGCATGGTTTTAAGGTGAGTGGAGGAACATATAGGGGCTGGCAGAGGTAAGTGCTTTTCAGACAGTGGTGTATTATGAGGATAGGCTGAGCAATCTAGGGCTTTTCTCTTTGGGCCAAAGGAGAATGAGAGGCCACTTGATAGGGGTTACAATATCATAAGAGGTATAGATGGAGTGGATACCCAAAGGCTATTCCCCAGGCCAGAAATGACTAATACAAGGAAGAGTAATTTCGAGGCCACTGGCAACAAATATAGTGGGAATGTCAGAATTATGTTCTTTTACATTGAGTGGTGGGTGGCCGGAAGACCTTGCCAGGGGTGATGGTAGAAGCATTTATATTATGGCCATTTAAGAAATTCTTAGATAGACACATGGATGATCGAAAAATGAAGGGCTATGTAGGAGGGAAGGGTTAAATCAGATTCAGAATAGGGTTTAATATCATCGGCATACTCCATGAAATTTGTTAACTTTGAGGCAGCAGTACAATGCAGTCCATGATAATATAGGGAAAATTACAGGAAGCATATATAGATAGATAGAAATATATCATAGATAAATAAGTAGTACAAAAACAGAAATAAAAAGTACAGTCAACAACACACACAAAATGCTGGTAGAACACAGCAGGCCAGGCAGCATCTATAGGGAGAAGCGCTGTCAACGTTTCGGGCCAAGACTCTTCATCAGGACAGTACAGTAGTGAGGTAGAGTTCATGGGTTCAATGTCCATTTAGGAATCACATGGCTGTGGGGAAGAAGTTGGTCCTGAATTGACTTAGAGTAGGTTAAAAAGTTGTGGCAATATCATGAGCAGAACAACCTGTACTGTGCCATAATGTTCTATGTTCTAAGACAAAAAGAGTTTTCACAGGGATCTGAAAGAAGGTCGTACGTGATTCATAACATAGGAAATGTGAAATAGCACTATTATTCAGGGAGATTGAGAGGATCTATGAATGACTTGCTGAGCTCTGTGGATGCTGAATCACACAGTATATTTATTCAAGGCTAAGATTGATTCACAAACTAACTGTGTTCAGGGAGATGGGATTAGAGGAGTACTGTGGATTTGTTAATGACATTCAATTATAATCTTGCTGAATAATGAAACAGACCAAAAGGGACATATTTCCTATTTCTTATACTGAAAGTAAAAGAAGGCTGCCACCTTCTGGTTGGTTCTAATACTTGCTCTCCTGACATTGGCAGTTAGCTCCATTCAATAAATAGGACGAGGATCGCATTATAAAGCATGCAGAACATAGGAGAGTACAGCACAGTTCAAGTCCTTCTATAGATCTACAGAAATACGGAATTTCTACTGATGTACCGTGGAGAGCATTCTGACTGGCTACATCACCGTATAGAATGGGCTACAAGTTCGAAGTAAGCTACAGAGAGTTGTAAATAAGTCAGCTCCATCATGGGTACCAGCTTCCATAGTATCCGAGATATCTTCAAGGAGCGGTGCCTCAAAAAGCTGGCGTCCAAATTAAGGACCCCCACCACCCAGGACATGCCATCTTCTCATTGTTACCATCAGAAAGGAGGTACAGAAGCCTGAAGGCATGCACTCAACTATTCTGGAACAACTCCTTCCCTCTGCCATCAGATTCCTAAATGGACTTTGAACCCATGAACAATACCATGCTACTTTTAATTTCTGATTTTGCACTACTTATTTTAACTTTTTAATATACATATACAGAGCCTATAAAAAGTATTCGCCCCCTTGGAAGTTTTCATGTTTTACTGTTTTGCAACATTGAATCACAGTGGATTTAGTTTTTTTTGATCAACAGAAAAGACTCGTGTCAAAGTGAAAACAATTTTCTACAATTGGTCTAAATTTATTACAATTATTAAACAAAAAAAATCTGATTGCGTAAGTATTCTGCCCTTCAAGTCAGTATTTAGTAGACGCACCTTTGGCAGCAATTACAGCCTTGAATCTGTGTGGATAAGCCTCTATCAGCTTTGTACATCTGGACACTGAAACTTTTCCCCATTCTTCTTTACAAAACTGCTCAGGCTCTGTCAGATTGCAAGGGGATCATGAGTGAACAGCCCTTTTCAAATGCAGCCAAAAATTCTCAAATGGATTGAGGCCTGGACTCCGATTTGGCCACTCCAAGATATCAACTTTGTAGTTTTTAATTCATTCCTATGTAGCTCTGGCTTTATGCTTGGGGTCACTGTATTGCTAGAAAATACATCTTTCCCCAAGTCGCTGTTCTCTTGCAGATAGTATCAGGTTTCTCTCAGGATTTCCCTGTATTTTGCAGCATTTATTTTACCCTCTACCTTCACAAGTCTTCCAGGGCCTGCTGCAGTGAAGCATCTCCACAGCATGATGCAGCCACCACCATGCTTCACTGTAGGAATGCTGTGTTTTTGATGATATGCAGTGTTTGGCTTATCCCAAACATTGTGTTCAGTCTGATGGCCAAAAAGCTCAATTTTGGTTTCATCAGACCTTAGAACTTTTATTCCAGTTGATTTCAGAGTCTTCCACATGCCTTCCAGCAATCTCTAGCCAAGATTTCATGTGATTTTTTTTCAACAGTGGCTTTCTCTTTGCCACTCTCCAATAAAGCTTGCGACTAGTGAAGCACCCAGGCAACAGTAGCTCCCATCTCAGCTACTGTTCTAACTCCTCCAGAGATCTTACAGCTCTCTTGGTGGCCTCCCTCACTTATCCCCTTCTTGCACAGCCACTCAGTTTCTGAGGACGGCCTACTCTAGGCCGACTTACAGCTGGGCCATATTCTTCCCATTTCTTGACTGTACTCCAAAGGATATTTAGTGACTTGGAAATTCTCTTGTATCCACCTCCTGACTTGTGCTTTTCAATAACCAGAGCTGCTTGGAGTGTTCTTTTGTCTTCATGGTGCAGTTTTTGCCAGGATGCTGAATCACCAGCAATTGGACCTTCCAGATACAGCAGTATTTTTACTGCAATCAATTGAAACACTTTGACTGTACACTAGTGATTTACATTTTATTATATAGGTGACTTCTAAAACCAATTGGCCGAACCAGTGATGATTTGTGTGTCATATCAAAAGGGGTGAATACTTATCAATCAATTATTTTGTGTTTTATATTTGTAATTAATTTAGATCACTTTGTAGAGATCTGTTTTCACTTTGACACGGAAGAGTCTTTTCCAGTATCAAAAATAAGCCAAATTAAATCCACTGTGATTCAATATTGTAAACAATAAGACAATAATACATAGGAACAGAATTAGGCCATTCAGCCCATCCAGGCCACTTCACCATTCCATCATTGCTGATCCCAGATCCCATTCTACCCCATACACCTGCCTTCTCACCATATCCCTTTATGCCCTGCCCAATTAAGAATCTATCAACTTGCACTTTGAATATCCATGGACTTGGTCTCCGCCACAAGTCTGTGGCAGAGCATTCCAGAGATTCAACACTCTTTGGCTCAAAAAAAAATCCTCCTTACTTCTGTTCTAAAAGGTCACCCCTCAATTTTGAGGCTGTGCCCTCTAGTTCTGGATACCCCCACCAGAGCAAATATCATCTCCACATCCACCTTATCTAGTCCTTTCAACATTCAATAGGGTTCAATGAGATCCCTCCGTGTTCTTCTAATTTCCAATGAGTACAGGTCCAAAGCTGCCAAATGCTCCTCATACATTAACCCCTTCATTCCCAGAATCATCCTTGTGAACCTCCTCTGGACTCTCTCCAATGACAGCACATTCTTTCTGCAATAAGGGGCCCAAAACTCAATATGCGGCCCAACTAGTGTCTTATAAAGCCTCAGCATTATCTCCTTGCTTTCATGATCTATTCCCCTTGAAATAACATTGCATTTGCCTTCTTTACCACAGATTCATCCTGTGAATTTATCTACTAGGAATCCTGCATGAGGACTCCTAAATCCCTTCAAATCTCTGATGTTTGAATTTTCTCCCCATTTAGATAATAGTCTGCACTAATCTTCCTTTTATCAAAATGCATTGTCATATATCTCCCAACACTGTATTCCATCTGCTACTTTTTTGCCATTCTTTCAATTTGTCTAAGTCCTGCATCAATCATATTGCTTCCTCAGCACTACCTAACCCTTCATCTACCTTTGTATCGTCCACAAACTTTGCCACAAAGCCATCAATTCCACTATCTAAATCATTGACAAACAATGTTAAATGTAGCGAACCCAATATTGACCCCTGAGCAACACCACTAGTCACTGGCAGCCAACCAGAAAAGGCCCCCTTTATTCCCACTCATTGTCTCTAGCCTGTCAGCCATTCCTCTATCTGTGCCAGTATATTTCCTGTAACACCATAGGATGTTATCTTGTTAAGCAGCCTCATGAGTGGCACCTTATCAAATGCCTTCTGAAGATCTAAGTAAATGACATCCACTGCCTCTCCTTTGTCCACCCTGCTTGTTACTCCCTCAAAGAACTCTAACAAATCTGTCAGGCAAGATTTCCCTTCAGAGAAGTCTTGCTGATTTTGACTTATTTTATCATTAGTCTCCAAGTACCCTGAAACCTCAACACTTTCCCATCCACTGTTAGGCTAACTGGCCTCTAATTTCCTACTTTTTTAAAGAGTGGACTGATATTTGCAATTTTCCAGTCCTCCTGTACCATGCCAGAATCAAGTAATTCTTGAAAGATCATGACAAATGCATCCATTATCTCTTCAGCAATTGCTCTCGGGTCTCTGGGATGTAGTCCACCTGGTCCAAGTAAGTTATCCACCTTAAGACATTTCAGCTTGCTTAGCACTTTTTTCCTTTGTAATAGCAATGGCACTCACTTCTGTTCCCTGATACTCATGGATCTCTGGCATACAGGAACTGTCTTCCACAGTAAAGACAGAAGCAAAGTACTTATTAAATTCAACTGCTATTTCTTTGTCCCCCATTACTACCTCACCAGCATTTTTTCCAGTGGTTACATATCAGCTCTCAACTTCCTTTTATTCTTTATATAACTGAAAAACTTTTAGTATCTGCTTTATATTATCTGCTAGTTTGCCCTCATATTTCATTTTTTTTCCTTCTTATAGCTTTTAAAGTTGCTTTTTGTTGGATTTTAAAAGCTCCCCATCATCCACTTTTGCTGCCTTTTCTGCTCTACCCTTGGCTTTTATGCAGCCCTTAGCTTCCCTGTTGGCCACAGTTGCCTTGCCCTGCCATTTGAGAACTTTCTCTTCTGTGGGACATACCTACCCTGCGCCTTGTGAACGATTCCCAGAAACATCAGCCATCTTTGTTCTGTCATCATCCCTGCCAGTATTCCCCTCCAGTCCACCTGGGTAATCTCCCCTATCATGTCTTTGTAATTCCCTTTACACTATTGTGATATTGATACATGGCAACTTATGTTTCTCCCTCTCAAATTGCAGTATTAATTCAATCATATTATTAGCAAAACATGAAAACTTCCAAAGGGTGGTGAATAGTCTTTATAGGCACTTACTGTAATTTACATATATATGTATATGTATGTGTGTATATATAAATAATAGTGTTATTATGTGCAAAGTTAACAAATTTCACAAAATATGCTGGTGATATTAAATCTGATTCTTATGCTGATTCAGCCCATAATGTTGTGCTGACCTATATAAACCCACTCCATGATTACTCAAATCCTTCACTTCTCCACAACTCATAACTTTCAATTCTTCTTTCATCCATGTCTCTATCTGAGAGCTTTGTAAATGGCCCTAATGTATCTGCCTCTACCAGCACCCCCAGCAGTGCACTCCAAGCACACAATACTCCCTGTATCTCAAACATCTCCTCTCAACTTTCCTCCACATATTAAAAGGACTTCCTCTGGTATTGGTCTCTGCTGCCCTGGGTAAAAGTGCTGGATGTCAATTCTGTCCTTGCCTCTTATAATTTCATACACCTCTTTCAAGTTCACTTCTCATCCTCATACACACAGAAAAGCCACAGCTCACTCAGCCTTTCTTTATAAGACATGCTCTCTAATCCAGGTGGCACCCTGGTAAATCTCCTCTGCATCCTCTCTAAAGCTTCCACATCCTTCCCGTAATGAGATGACCAGAAATTAATAAAATACTCCAAGTGTGGTCTAAGAGAAATTTTACAAGGCTGCAACATTACCTCGTGGCTTTTGAACTTGATTCTCTGACTAATGAAGGCCATTATATCATATGCCTTCTTAACCTGCCTATCAACTTGCATAACAACTTTGAGGGATCTATGGATATGGACCTCAAGATCTTTCTGTTCCTCCATACTGCCAGGAAGTCACTCTCACTTCTTCTTCTCCCAATGGCCTCATGATTTGCTCATCACCTCCCTCTGGTTCACCACCTCCTTCTGTTTATTCCATTGTCCACTCTCCTCGCCTCTCAGATTCCCCCTTCTTTAGCCCTTTACCCCTTCCACCTATCACCTCCCAGCTTCTCACTCCCCCCCATCCTCCACTAGCCTTCCCCATTATCTGGTCACACCTATCACCTGCCAACTTGTACTTCTCCCTGTCGTCGCATTTCTAGGTTCTACTTCCTTCCTTACCAGTCCTGATGAAGAGTCTCACCCCGAAATGGCAACTGTTTATTTCACTCCATGGAAGCTGCTTGACCCGCTGAGTTCCTCCAGCGTTTCTAAACCGTCAACAATGCAAAGTGTCAAAACACGTCAAAGTAACTTTATTATCAAAGTACATTTACATCACCATATACTACCCTGAGATTCATTTTCATATAGGCATGCGTCAGGATGCAAAATATTAGTGGATTTTGTTGTTTTACTCAGTGTGTTTATGTGTTTGCAATAGGACTATCTGACTATACTCACGTCTGGAGCATTGCTTATGACAGGAGCACTGATTGGTACCATTCTGCTGAGAAAGTGAACTCACTAACAATGGTGTTTACCTTCCTGGTAAGATTGTTTGTTGCCAAATTAGATAATATTACCCAAGAATTCAAACTGACAGCCTGTAATTTATGTACCTAATAGTTGTGCATTAATATACACAGTTATTCTTGTTACATTTTAAATAGTTAATTTGAAGGAATTATAATTTCATCCTGTGCTGCTATTGTCTCACTAACCAGCTAAATTGTGTAATAATTATATTTTAATCACCTCATTATACAGAGACAAATCCTTGCTCCTCCCCATACACTTTGAAATTCTCCCTAATCCATTCCCAGTTGTGCTGGGTGATGTGGTTCAGACTGCATTTTGTAACATTGCCAATATTGTAATATTGCAGAAAATAAAAGAGAAATTGGCATGGGGGTTCCACTTGAGCTAAGTCTGGCACCTCTTTAACAAATAGATTGTAAAGAAAATCTGAGCATTCAGCTGATAAATGCAAAAATATTGGGTGGTGTTGAAGCGTAGCAGTTAGTGTAGCGAGCGCCAGTGACCTAGGTTCAGTTCTGCCGCTGCCTGTAAGGATTATGGATGGTCTTCCTGTGATAACAAGGGTTTCCCCTGCATTCCTCAGATGTATGTGCTGGTAGGTTAATTGGTTATCATGATTGTAAACTAGCATGGGCTCAGAGGGCCAGATGGGCTGGTTACTGTGCTGTATCTCTAAATAAAAACAAAATATTAAGGTGAACATTTCTAAGTATCTCTGCAATGATAACTCAGTAGGTCCAATAGTTACATTTAATGTCAGAGAGATGTACACAATATACAAGAAATTCTTTTTCTTTGTAAACATCATGAAAACAAAAGGATGTCCCAAAGAATGAATGCCAGTTAAATGTTAGAACCCCAAAGCCCACCAGCTCCCCTCACCCATGCATAAGCAGCAGCAAATTAAAAACCCTCCCACCAGCAAAAAAGCATCAGCGCCCTCCTCCAAGCACTCAAGCATGCAGCAAAGCATCAACAAAGACACAGACTTGCAGTACCCCAAAGACTACACGTTCACCCGGTAATTTGACATACCAGAGGCGCTCTCTCTCTCCAGAATAAGGGGAAAAAAGGTGTCCCCGTTTCACAGCAACAAACAACTCGCTGATTTATGATGTTAAAAGTCTGTTGTGTTGCATTTTCCAATCTCTACACCCAGAGAATTGGCTCCGGAAAGGCTCAGGTCTCTGGACACGCGGCCAACAGTTAACCTGCTGCTCCCGATGTTCCGTGTTCTCCCACGTCGCCTCAGTCAGGGGAACTGGCCTCGAATCAGCCCGTCACGAAAATCTGGCATCCTACAGGCACACTAGTCTTCCAGGCTCCATGCTTGGGACACCAGTTGAGTTTGTAAAAATATATATAACTTTTATCACAATAATGAGGACACGACCCAACCACCCTGGAATCTGTCCTTACTAAAATCTTCCTACTGGAAAGATTTATAGGGCTACCTAAAAAAACACCATGCCATTTTAAAAGAATTTTTCCCCAGCAGTTAATCTGATCAACCAGTCTAGTTACCCTCCACCCCCCACCCTCTCTGTCTATTATGCCCACCACTGCACTGTACTGTAAACACATTAAACCAATTTTACAATGTTTATATTTTAAATACATGCATGTGATTATCTATGCATATTTTATTCCATATCTGTCCTTTAAGAGCTGCACAGTAGTAAAGTGGTTAGCACAACGCTTTACAGTACCCGTAAAGATCCTGGTTCGATTCCCGCCACTGCTCGTAGGGAGTTTGTACGTGCTCCCTGTGACACAGTGGCTTTCCTCTGGATGCTCCGGTTGTCACCCACAGGCCAAAGACATACTAGATGGTAGGTTAATTGGTGATTGTAAGTTGTCTTGTGATTAGGCTAGGGTTAAATTGGGATTGTTGGGCAGTGTGGCTTGAAGGGTTGGAAAGACTTATTCTGCGCAGTGCCTTAATAAATAAATTAATTAATTTCAATATTTGCTTGTTTATGCACCGTACTTTATTCGTTATCGAGGTTGAATGGTGTTGCTTTTGTTGCATGCCACACCCTGACCAACATACCACAGCAAGTTTATTGCATGTAAATGTATATAGCAAATAAAGTTGAACTTTAGTCCTTTCTATTTAATTATGATCCCATAATATCAGACATGTGAAGTATTTCTCACTGCCCACTTATAAACTGGTAGTAAGTTACATCACCCTAATCTTTTTCCTTACAAAAGCAGAGTAGCACCACAGACACTAAAAAGTCATGAGTGTGTGGCCATAATATAATCTAAGATGTGGAGCACAAACATGTAGACTTCACCTTCATCGCTCAGACCATTGCTGGCCTCAGTAATATAAATGCTACATTGAAATGACTCCTGGATCATTCACCGAGATATTACTCTTGTGTACATAATATTAAGTTATTTTGCCATCTCCTGAATCTAAATCCATTATAATTCCAGTCTAGCATCAGTCTGAAGTAAGAGAACCCATGGTGTCATGATTTGTTAGATTATAAATGCTGGTGTCTATAATAATGTAAGTTAGTACTGCCGGTGGAAAGAGTTGGCCTAGTTTCAATAATAATTAATTCCATTTGTACAAGCATTTCACAGCTCTCTAAATTCCACCCCCATTCCGGCCAGTTGGGTGAAAGACGATGCGGCCAGATTAGCCCTCATGCTCATGGCAGCGTAATGGTTAGTGGAGTACTGTTACAGCTCAGGGTGTCGGAATTGGGAGTTTAATTCCAGCGTCCTCTGTAAGAATGTTTCTGCCTTCTTCCCACATGCACATGGGTTTCCTCCGGGTGCTCTGGTTACCTCCCACAGTCCTAAGACATACTGGTTGGTAGGATAATCGTTCATTGGAAGTTGTCCCGTGATTAGGCTGAGGTTAAATCAGGGGAATGCTGGGCGGCACCGCTTGAGGGGTTCTCCTCCCACTACCTCCCATTCCAAGGTCAATTATCCCAAAAAGTGAAATGTCCAATGTAATTTCCAACAATAAATCTCCACCACAAAAAAATGAAAAAATTAAGAAAAAATTTTTTAAAAATAATTAATTAGCAGTATAAAGGGGAGGCACTGCGGTGAAGTAGAAGATGTGTGACAAATTATAGTATATGGTACAATTCAGTAGCTTTGGGAAACAAGAATTTGGTGAAGCAATTGAACATACAAGTTCAAGCTTACAAATGCAATCCGCCATCTGAAAAAGTATACTTGTGAACATGTCACCATTTATTGTTTATTCAATATATGTCCTGTATTATTCACAGGATTTCAGACTTTGCTGTACTTCGTAAAGTGGTGTGATTCTGCTGTCTACAAGATATCCATCGCTACTTTCCATGTGCCCAAAAGATGGGTCAGAATAGTGAACTTGTACATTTCTCTCTTCGGAGTAAGCACACGTTATATGTTATACACAAAAATGAAAGGAGCAGCAGTTATAGAGCAATGGTCAGGTCATATAATGAAATGAGAAATCCAATCTCAGGGGAAAATCAATAAAACACTGTGTAAATGTAATGGATATGCCATGTGTATTCAGCAGCTTAACCTGAAAACTGGATTACTGTTAACTACGTATAGATTAATTAGTTACTCCGTAAGACCATAAGATATAGGAGCAGAACTAGGGTATTAGCCCATCGAGTCTGCTCCACCATTTCTTCGTGGCTGGTCTATTTTCCCTCTCAGACCCAATCTCCTGCCTTCTCCCTGTAACATTTGATGTCATGGCCAATCAAGAACTTATCAATCTCTGCCTTAAATAAACCCAATGATCTGGCCTCCACAGCTGGCTGTGGTAACAAATTCCACAAAATCACCACCGTATCTCTTCGTGTCCTGACTAATCAAGTATTTATCAACCTCTACCTTAAATGCACCCAATGATTTGGTCTCACAGCTGCCTGTGACAATGAATTCTGCAGATTTACCACTCACTCACTGACTAAAGAAATTCCTCCCCATCTCTGTTTTAAAAGGATGTCCCTCAATTTTGAGGCTATGTCCTCTGATCTTAGACTCCCCCATCCTCTTTATGTCCATTCTATCAAGGCCTTTTCAACGTTTGACAGTTGATCGAATGGTAAATTTATTTGAAATTCAAGCAGACAATCTTGGTTTGAAATCATTTGATCAGCTGAAATTAACCAGAAAAAATTTATTGGAACTCAAATGTCACCTTACAAAATCCATCTCACACTGAAACATAGGCTTTTTATTCCTTTCCCTCGATGCTGCCTGATCCATCTGCAGAATCTCTTGTGTTTATTCTTTACCCAGCTTTGGATCTGAAATTCATAACAATAAATGGAAGCCTTAGTGACTATTCATCTAAATTTTATCTTTGTGCCAGAATTTAATTGAGCTTATCCTTCATTCAATTTGCTTGCCAATGAATGATATTTGCATGCATGGCTTATCATTTCAGAATAAATCAAACATTTTCTGCCATTTATGTGTTAGCAATGTATGTTGTTTGGGGCATATAAATTTCAGCAGCAACCAATCTTCAGATCTGAATGTCAATTGTAGATTGAATTTAAAATGCAGCCCGGACCAACTGTCTTCTTAGAGCTGCAGACCGGGAGTTGGTTGCAAACCAAGAAACACCTCATTGGTTCAGATGTCTACGTGTTCATGAATACAGCTCAGAGACAACAGTGATTAGCATTCATTTTGGGTGCCTGACGTGTTAGTGCGAAGATCTAGTTCTTTGCAAATTGAATGTATTTCAAAGGGAGCATTGTAGATGCATTGCAACTATAGAATTGTCTTGTTGTTACCTTTGATCTGTAGCATATATGTCGTAATATTGGATCATGGTGCCTCTTCTAAGAGTGTCTCCAGTATGATGCCTGCTTGTGTGACCATTAGTGTCTCCTGGTGACTTTGATTACAATTAGAACATATGTAACATCAAAAAGATCCAAAATGCATTTCGTTCATGGATAAGATATTCCCATAATGAGAAGGGAATGTGTGCAAACTGGTGGAATGCAGTTCCAGTTCATTCTCAACTTGTATACAAAATAAAAACAGAACATATCAAAAAAAAAACTCAGCACGTCAAGACAGTATCTGCAGAGAAATATATGAGTTATTATTGTGTTCAATAAATCTTTATCACAACTGAGAAAAGTTGGAAAGAATAGATGTTTCAAATTCCAGAGAAAAAAGGAGGGCCGAAGAATAGAAGGTTTCTTTCTTGACTTGAAATGCATGGCCACCTGGAGGTTCTGACTTTTGCGATGGACAAAGCAAAGGTGCTCGATAGAATAATCCCCCAGTCTGCTTCGGGTCTCACTCATGTAGATAGACCACATCAGGAGTACTGGACACAAAAAAGTACCAGACTCACAGAAGAGTCGCCTTACATGCATGGACTGTTTTGGGCTCTGAATGGTGGTGAGGGAGGAAGTGCAGGACAGGTGTAGCACTTGCCACAAGCGCAGGGCTAAGTGCCAGGAGGGTAATAGGAGGGAAGGGTCTAGTGGACAAAGAAGTCACATAGAGAGTATTCCATGCAGAAGATGAGGGAGAGTGGGTAATGAAAGATTCAAGATTGTTTAGAGTCACTTCCTGCATTCTAGAGTGAAGGAGAATAAAATAATTGTTACATTGTATCTGATTTAGCTCACAAAAAAGATAAGGCACACGATAGTAATAAAAAAACACAAACAATACAATTACATAAGATAGTTTATATACATAGATTGATTAAATGTCTATAAAGTGACGCTAGGCTGTAGATAAGATGACTGACAGGAATTAATGAAGTAGTGGCAGAGTTAGTGAGTGGAGGTGTTAATCAGCCTTACTGCTTGATGAAAGAGTCTGGTGGTCCTGGCATGGATGCTACGAAGACTCCTCCCTGATGGGAGAGGGACAAACAGTCCACGAGCAGGGTGGGTGGGATCCTTCATTATGTTACTGGCCCCTCTGGTGCCTTTTTGTATATATGTTCTTGACAGTGGATAGACTGGTGCTGGTGATGCGTTGGCTGGATTTGACTATGTATTGTAGGTCCTTCCTGTCCATCGCAGTGCAGTTTCTGTACCAAACCGTGATGTAGCCCGTTAGGATGTCCTGTATTCCACATTTACTGAATGATGTGAGTACAGATGAGCAAGGTCCAGCTCTCTTCTGCCTCCTCAGAAAGTAGAGGCATTGGTGAGCTTTCGTTGCTGCATAGAATTTGTTCTGGGACCAGGTGAAGTCGTGTGTGACGCATTCCCAAAATCTGAAATGACGCAGTTCCCACTACTGTGCCACTGATGTAAAGGGAGGTGTGAGTGGTGTGAATTCTCGTGAATTCTCCTTTGTATTGGTGAAATAAGCAAGAGGTTACTTGCCTCACACTGGACCACGAGCTCTTCCACCTCCTCTCTGTAGGCTATCTCATTGCTGTTGGTGATGAGCCCTGCACTGTGGTGTCATCGGCGAACTAGACAACATGTTTGCTCTGGTGTTAAGCTGTGTAGTCACGTGTGAGCAGAGTGTACAGCAATGGGCTCTGCTCACAGCCCGTGGGTGCACCTGTGTTGAGGATGGCGGGGAGGGAGAAGCAGTTGTGCATCCTGACTATCTGAAGTCAATTCCTTAGGAAGCCCAACACCCACATGCAGTGTGGCATAACTAGAACAAAGATTAGGAGCTTGTTCACTGAGGTCGGTGGGGCAATAGTGTTGAAGGCCAAACTGAAATCCAGTAACAGCATTCTGATATAAGTGTTCTAGGTGTGTCAGGGGCTGGTGCGTGACAGACGCTATGGCATCCGATGTAAAGCTGTTCTGTCAGTAGGCGTGTTGGTAAGTGTCCAATGTGTCAGCTGTAGTGTTTTTGATGTGGGTCATTATCAGCCATTCAAAGCACTCCATGACGATTGGTGTCAGTGCCACTGGAAGGTAGCCGTTCAGTTCTGAAGCTGTAGAGTTCTCTGATACAGGGACGATGGTGCTGATTTGAAACACGTGGGGACAGAGGCCTAGACAAGTGAAGTGTTGAAGACTATGTCTCTAAGTTGTCTGTGAAGACGTCAGTCAGTGAGCTGGTGTGCACGCTCCCTAAGTACTCAGGCTGGGATGTTCTCTGGCCCAGCCACACCATGGGGGTTGATTCTCTGCAGAGTCCCTTGCATGTCTGCTGCTGTTACAGATGGTGGCTGCTCACCTGCGAGGGGCATTAGCTTCCATGGCCAGTATTGTCTTGCATGCCTCAAAGCATGTATAATAGCTATGTAGCACATCGGGAAGGGAGATGTTACTGGTACATTCAACACCATTAGAGGTCGAACACCATTCTTTGTTGCTTTTTAAAGTTTTCCCATTCTTCCAACTTCCCGCTACTCTTGGCGAATTTGTATGCTCGAGCTCTTAGTTTGATGCCTTCTTTTATTTTTTTTAGTTACCTAAGGCTAGCTCTCCCCACCCTTACTGTCCTTGCTTTTAACTGGAATATACTTCCATTGAGCACCGTGAAAAATCTCTTTGAAAATCTTCCACTGGTCCTCAACCGTCCCATCCTATAGCCTGTGTTCCCAGTCTACACTAGCCAAATCCTCCCTTGACCCATTGCAGTCTCCATTGCTTAGGTACAATACACTAGTTTTCTATTGAACTATTGCATCCTCCATTTGTATGAGAAACTCAATCATATTGATCACACTTTCCAAGAATTTTACATAATTTTGCCTGTCTCATTACACAGGGCCAGATATAAGATAGCACGTTCCCTTATAGGTTCAGTAACATGCTGTTCAAGAAAGCCATCATGGATGCATTTGGTGAATTCCTCCTCAAGAGTGCCTCGACCAACTTGATTCACCTGATTTATGTGCAAGTTAAATTCCCCCATGATAACTGCTGTTCCATTCCTACGTGCCTCAGATATTTCTCTGTTTATTGCCTGTGCCACTGTAATGTTATTATTTGGTGACAGTTAGACAACTCCCACCAGTGATTTTTTTCCCTTTAGTATTCCTAATCTCTACCCAGATGGATTTAACATTCTGCTCCTTAGATCTTATTGCCCTGATATCCTTAATTAAGAGTGCTACCCTACCTCCCTTACCTTCCTGCCTATCCTTTCATATTACCCGATATTTAATTCCCAGTCCTCTCCACCCTGCAACCACATCTCTGTAATGGCCACTAAGTTATACCCCTTTTTACTCATTTGTGCCACAAATTTACTGACTTTGTTTCAAATACTACGGGCATTCAGATAAAGTGCCCTTACACTCATCGTGGCTTTAAAATCTTGGAATCTTTTACTCTTTTGCACTTGACTTTTCTTATTTTTCTCTTTTATATCTTTTGCTTTTTGTTTATCTTTATCCACAGTTTTCTCTTTTACTTAATCTACACTTCTCCAATTTGTCGAACAAAAATTGTTCACACTATTTAGTTTAAAGACGTTTCCACAGCCCTCATTATACGATTCACTGCATCCAGGCCCCATCATGGTTCAGGTGAAGCCCGTCCCATTGGTACAGCTCCCTCCTTCTCCAATACTGGTGTCAATTACCTATGAATTCAGATCCATTTCTCTCACACCAATCCTTGAGCCTTGCATTTAACTCTCTAATATTCTTCATCCTATGCCAATTTGCATGTGGCTCAGGTAGTAACCCAGAGATTACCACCCTTTTCATTCTGCTTTTTAATTTAGTCCCAAACTGCTCAAGTTCCCTCAGCGGAACCTCTTTCCTCATTCTACCTATGCCATTGGTACCCACATGGACCACAACAACTGGATCTTTCCTCTCCCACTGCAAATTCCTTCGCAGGTCAGATGAGATATCCTGAACCCAAGCACCAGGCAGGCAACACAGCCTTCGGGATGCTCTATCCTCTAGACAGTGAAATCTGCCTATTCCCCTGACTATACTATCCCCAATTACCACTACATTTTTCTTTTCTACCTCCTCTTGAATCACTCCCTGAACTACGGTGCCACAGTTAGGTTGCTCATCCTTCCTACAGCCCCCACTCTCATCCACACAGGGAGCAAGAATCTCGGACAAGCTCAAGGGCTGAGGCTCGTCCAGCACTGTCTCTGGGATCCCACTACCCACTTCCCTCGCAATCACACCCTCTCACCCCTCACCACAGACTGAATTTGAGGCAGCTAATCCAATGGGTGTGACTACCTCCTGAAACAGAGAATCCGGGTAACTCTCCCCCTCCCTGATGTGCCGCAGTGTTTGAAGCTCAGATTGCAGACCATCAACTTTGAGGCTGAGTTCCTCGAGCAACCAACCCTTGCTGCAGATGTGGTCACCAGAAACCACAATGGGGTCCACCAGCTCCCACATCATGCAGCTACTGCGTATCGCCTGATCCTGCATAGTCCCTTTATTTAATTAGCTGTAATTTAGTGACTTTTTTTATCAAACCACTACAAAAGCTTTATCTACTACTCACCTGTGCCTCCTAGCCAAAGCCTCAAGTTCCCACTCCTACACTGGTCCACTCACACAACGACTGCTCTGCTTTGACCCTGCTTTACTTTTATTTGTTCCTGCTAATGAATCGAGAATCAATTAATGCCAAGCCCTGTGAAACATGCTGCAGAACTGTTAGAAATAACAAAATAAGATGAGAAATTTGGATTACAGGAGGGAATTCTGTGGGGGATTTTTTAGTTTTCTAAGATGTTGATGGAATATTGGCACTGCTGGCAAGGTGAGACTTTCTTGTCCATCTTTAATGACCCTTGAGAAAATTGTGGCAATGCTCTTTCTTGAGCTGCTGCAGTCTGCAGGTTAGAGAGTTCCAGGATTTCAACCCAATGAAGTAAACCTTTGCATGAGAATGGTGTGTGACTTGGAGTAAGTAATGGTTCCATGAACTTGCTGCCCTTGGCCAACTTTTGCACATGGGGGCTTGATGTTATTCTTTGAATGGGTTCCATGATTTTCCTTGTTTTGTGGCTGTCTGTGGGAAGATGAAAATCAGGGTTGTATACTGCATACTGTACATACTTTGTTAATAAAGGTACTTGAGTCTGGATTATAAATTTAAAAAAACTGACTTATTAAAGTTGACTGTGAAACCCCCAGATTCTTGTAAAGTCTAGTTCAACTGGAGTGTTTCAGGTAAGAAATTAAAGGCAGCACAGCGGAGTAACAGTTCGTGTAGTGCTGTTACAGTGCCAGTCACCCTGGTGAATTCCACCGCTCTCTGTAAGGCGTATATTCTCTCCGTGTCTCTCTGTGTTTTCTCCGGATGTCCAAAGGTGTACAGGTTAGTAGATTAATTGGTCACATGGGTGTAATTGGACACTGTGGGATTGTTGGGCATGCTATCGTGCTGTATTTCTAAATAAATAAATATCCACAAGGTACACATCAGCATGTAGAATTTGTGAGTGCATTTGGAAACCATTCTGTTCAAAGGTTGCTGGGGGTGGGCATAATTTCTGCATTTGCTCACAATGCTCAAGGACCATGATGACATAAAACTACTCTGCAAGACAACTCTCACGGGAAACACCTGAAAGAAAATGCAGAGCGACTACTTCCCCCATTTCTAAAATTAAATACAAAACAAGAACGTACCACATGGAGAAGCAATAATCCCCAAGACTCCTTGGGGGAAGAAATCTGCTTAGCAAAGGATTCAATACTGGAGACTAGCAGTCAAACCCCAGAGAAATAAGCAGGACATCAGATCCCAAATACCCTGGTTAAAAAAAAACAATTAACTTCATTTCTTATTGAACCCAAAAGTGAAGTGTGCCTCTCCCAAATAGATATTGGAATATTTTGAGCTTGGTAACAAAGCAGGGAGGCTCCTAGCAACTGATAAATCAAAGTCAGCAGACATGTCTCCACTGTCAAATTTTCAAAGGGGATTTAAATTGGCAATCCTGTTATAATAATGAAAGCCATTTTGAAGCTGGACAAAGAACGTACTTTATTGGCTGGAGGATAAAGTTGAGTATGGCCCGAATAAGTCACATCAAGCCTTATTAAAGATTTATCCTTTAAATATGTTTCTCACTGAAAAATGCTGGTGTTTATTGCCCAGCCTAAGCGGCTCAGAGTCAGAGGTTTGCACTTGGGTGTTGATGTGGGAAGAAGCCGAGAGACGCTGGCAGAGTGTGAACAGGGATTGAGGGATGGGTGGGAGGGAAGACAGGAGAAGGGAAATGGCTTGTTGTGTTGTTAGAGCAAACACGAGGAAATCTGCAGATGCTGGAAATTCAAACAACAACACACACAAAATGCTGGTGGAACACAGCAGGCCAGGCAGCATCTATAGGAAGAAGCACTGTCGACATTTCGGGCCGAGACCCTTCTCAGGACTAACTGAAAGGAAAGATAGTAAGATATTTGAGTAAATAAAAAATGGCTGTAATAACAGGTCTGGGTCAAAATATGATCGAAAAGTTGAAGGGCGGAAGGAATTATAGATGGGGAGCAGCGAGAGAGGGTTTCACTGAACTCCCGTCGAAGAGAAGATTTAAACTTCTTCAGTGTAGGCATCACTGGCAGAGGCTTCGCAGTAGTGAATTTAAAGAGCAAACACGAGGAAATCTGCAGATGCTGGAAATACAAACAACAACACACACAAAAAGAGATTTGACTCAAATCTCTTGCTATCTTTCCTTTTGGTTAGTCCTGACGAAGGGTCTCGGCCCAAAACGTTGACGGCGCTTCTCCTTATAGATGCTGCCTGGCCTGCTGTGTTCCACCAGCATTTTGTGTTGTGTTATTATTTTGTTTCTTGTTGTGGGTGTGCTAAGTTGGCCGACACATGCAGTCTATGCCCAGCACATCCTTAAGTGTAACACACTCAAAACGCTGGAGGAACTCAGCAACTCAGGCAGCATCCATTGAAAGGAATGAAGAGCTGACGTTTTGGATTTAGACGCTTCAGTAGGACTGGAAGCAAAAGGGAAGAAATTCCTCCAGAATTTTAAGGACGTGCTGGGGGCAGTCTGCAAGTGTCACCACATATTCTGGCGACAACATAGCATGCTCATGATATTCAGCAGAGAAACACAGAGCACAACAAGTAGCAAAACAGCAACACAACAAGCTTCTTTCCTTTCTTCCATTCTTAGCTGTGTTGGTTGTGAACACAAATTGCTCCTTTTACTGTATGGTTCAATGCACAGGACCCTACAAAAAGACGGGTGTAAATATATGTAAATATGTATACAGTGTGTGTATATATATATATATATATATATATATATATATATATATATATATATATATATATATATACAGCTAGGGAGCCTAAGAGTTTTGCACAGCACTGTAGTAATTGTATGTACTGCATTGCATACTGCTGTAAAAATAAACAAATTTCATGACATATGCGAGTGATGATAAACCTGATTCTGATATGGGTCTCTATTGTGGACTGAGAGGGGGATCATGGTTGGGAAAAGGGGAAGGGAGAGGGGAGGAAATGGGAAGCAGCAGAGAAACTTTCTGTAATGATCAATAAACCAATTGTATGGAATCAAATGGCCTTGCCTGGTGTCTTAGGGCTGGGTGTCCCACGCGACCCTGGCCCCTGGCACTGCTTGTCTGCCACCAGTCCCAAACCCCTCCCACTGTGCTCCATCCTCACCATTCCCAACATCCTTTGCTCCTGTCAGATTTAAAAACTCGCTCTCTGCTCCAAGTTGACAAATACCGTAGTGTAAAAGTCTTAAGCACCTTAGCTACAGGTAAATATTTGTGCCCAGACTTTTACACAGTACTATACATGTGATAAGTCTAAATCTGATATGACTGTACATTTCCCCAAGGTATTTCCAGTGACATTTAATTAGCATCTATAATACCGTGAGGCTGATGTTTCATATCAATAGACAAAGTTAGGACAGATAGCCTGTTGAAAGTCAGTTCAACATTATTGGTTCCCCTAAGTGACCAGTACTCATAGAGTAGGAAGAGAGTTGTAGGAAAAAGATGTAAAATCAGTAATTATCTGTTATCTAAAAATTTGGATATCCCAGTAGTTTTGCATTTGTTCACCAAGTGAAATTACACCAGCTTCATGAAACTCATCAGGACCTGCAAACGAGATTGAAGCCCTGGTTCCTGCAAGTTTCAACAGGGCCCTCGCTCCCACGCTCACCGGAGTTCACTGGAGTATTTATTATAACATTTTATAAAGTCATGGGGTGGCAACGTAGTGTAGCGGTTAGTGCACTTTACAGAGCTAGCGATCAATGATTGGAGTTCGATTCCCAGCGCTGTCTGTAAGGACTTTCTACATTCTCCCTGTGACCATGCACGGGCTTCCTCCAGGTGCTCAGGTTTTCTCTCCTGTCAGGTCACTGTAGCAAAGATCCAATCACAGACCCAATACTGTGCACACAGCGGTATTTATTGAGTAACAAATCCCAAGGTGCAAACAAAGTTGGCGTCAGAGTTCAGGCAGAGATTAAAACATCCAGAGAAATCCAAAGACCAGAATTGGGCAACAGGCAGGAGTCGATATTCAGACAGACAGAGTTCAGTCATGAATGCTGGAAAGGTTTGGGAAAACTCACTGGCACAATCTGGCAACAAACAGGTGAGAACTTACTCGATGAAATTCTTAACTTGAAACCTTTTTATAATGGTTCAATATCCAATATTTATGATAGGTTGATGGGAATGAGAAATGATACCAGAAAAAATCAAAAATCTTTGGGCAATGGGAAAGGGGTCGATAAAGTGAGGGGCGAGCTTGCAGGAATCCACCTCCAGAGGCAGGTCCCAGTCTGAAAGCCACACATGCTGCCCCTGGTGCTAACATGGGGCCTTGGAGCAATGGCGGTCAATTTGATTCTTGATCCTAGCAGAGGCACAGAAAAGGGCAGAGCAAGTGCATCTCCACGTCCGCTGACAATGGCAGATGAATGCCTCAGCAGATAGAACACCAGCCTCCTCCTGGGCAGGAAACAGTGGAGGTTGGTAGCCAAGGCAGCACTCAAAAGGGGACAGGCCGGTGGATGAAGACAGATGTGAGTTTATGGTGTACTCGGCCCAGGGTAGCTGCTGACTCCACACGGAGGGGTTCTGGGAGATGAGGTGCAGGTGCAGTATTTCATGGATAGCCACTCTCCCGTGTTTGGAGCGATCAAACACATTTCTCATCTCCTCAGAAAATAACTGAAAACTACTGCAGAAAGGGGAGCCTGCCTCCCAGAAGGCTGTTCCCCATTGTCCTGCCCAACTGGACACTTCAGTAATGACATAGGCTACCTTGGCTTGATCAGTCAGAAACGTCGCTGATTGCAATTAAAAAAATGAGGGTGCACTGGGAAAGAAAAGAGCGGCAGGTACGAGGCTCACCCGAATACTTTTCTGGAGGAGGCAGACAGGGCTCTTGGACGGGAGGAGTATGCGAGGACACAGAGGACAGGGCAGGGCAGCAGATGCAGTCACAGAATGTTGATTGGCGCTCTGGGACAGCTAGAGTGACTAAGTCTGGGCCACAAGATTGGCTACATTGGCAGAAAGCGACTCCACTGCCCTGAACATGGAGTCCAGCTGGTTCTGGTGTCTCTCCAGCATCACTCCCTGTTGTTCCAGGTCAGCTCTCAGACAACCAGGGTCTGCTGGATGCATTCTGGCCAGATTGTACTGTCAGGGCACTGTAGCAGGGATCCAATCACAGACCCAGTCCTGTGCTCACAGTGATATTAATTGAGTAACAAATCCCAAGGTGCAAAATCAGCATCAAAGTTCAGGCAGAGATCAAAACATCCAGAGAAATCCAAACACCAGAATCGGGAATAGGCAGAGTCAATATTCAGACAGACAGAGTACAAATACAAATGCTGGGAAAACTCACTGACACAATCTGACAACAAACAGGTGAAAACACAGGACTGAAGTACAGGGAGCAATAAACAGAGAGACAGATGATCGGTAGAGCACAATGAGACACAGGTGGCAGCAAAACAGGTAATAATGAGAAGCAGATGAGAGATGGGGCACTCAGTAATACAGGGGCCGGAGTAGAGCAGGAGTGGAAACAAAACCACAGACTGACAGCTAGGGGGAAATCACACAAAAAGACAGAGTTCAATGCGAAGTACTGACACTCCCACATTCCGAAGAAGTATGGTTAGGTTTTGTAAGATGTGGGCATGTTATATAGGCACTAGAATTGTGGTGATGTTTGTGGGCTGCTCCCCCACCCCTGCATATCTTCAGACTGTGTTGTTTGTTGACGCAAATCCACCACATTTCACTGCATGCATTGATGTTTCAATATACTTGTGACAACCCTGAAACAAAATCTGAAAAAACTGACCTGCTCAGCATCTGTGGAAAGAAAATCAAAGACTTCATCCTAGTGGTTCCCTAACGCAATGAGATGGATTCTTAATCTCACAATTGACCTCATTATGGATTTGTATCTCATTGTCTACCTGCTCTGCTCTTTCATCACAACTATGCTGCTTTTTTTATTGCTTTACCTTGCACTACCTCACTGGTCTATCAAAGGAAATAATCTGTATGAATGATATGCAAGACAAGCTTTTCACTGGACCTTGGTATACGACACAATAAAAAAAAACATTTACCAAACTCCAATCACCTTGAGTTGAACATTTTAAGACATTTTTTATTTATTTAGCAATACAACACAGAGTAGACACTTCTGGCTTCTTGAGCCAGCAAACCCCGACAAACTCGATTAACCCTTACCTAATCATGGGAGAATTTACAATGACCAATTACCAGGGACATCTTTGGGCTGGGGGAGGAATCTGCAGGACCCAGGAAAATGCATGTATTCAACAGGGAGGAAGTACAAGAGACTCCTTACAGAATGGCACTGGAATTGAACTCTGAATTCCAGAAGGCCTGGTCATGCTAACCACTATATTACCATGGCACCATGTCTGACTACCTCCACGCATTAGCGCTGCAGGTGCATGGATGTGTCTGATATTTCTAAAAAACTAGTACCTTGGATACTCTGGATTTTGCTTTTGAAAGAAATATTTATTGAGAAGACACACTGTGGTCATCTTACTAGGTACAACTGTACACATGCTCATTAATGCAGATATCTAATCTAATCAGCCAATCATTTAGTGCCAACTCAATGCATAAAAGCTTGCAGACATGATCAAGAAGGGAGATCTAAGTGACTTTGATCATGGAATGATTGTTGGTGCCAGATGGGGTGGTTTGTGTATCTGAAAAATCATTGAACAGGGTTTTGGGTTCTGAGATAACAGCTGATTTTGCTCACTCTCTGTGATGGTCACTCCCCTCTTCATGGTACTAAGGCTATGAAAACTGCCCCAGCTGCCGTGTTCTGTGCCCGATTCTTCTTTTTTCTTCATAAGCGAGGCTTTGGGCCTACTGCAGGCTGTTCTGGGATTTGGATTTGAGGACTCAGTTTGGTTTGGAATGTTGTTTGCTTCAATTGTTTGCATGACTTGTGTTTTTTTTCTCTTGCGCGCTCGGCGTTGGTCTTTTTTTTCTCTAATTACGTTCTTTCAGGTGTCTTGCTGTGTGACTACATGTAAGCTAACAAATCTCAAGGTTGTATCATTTATACATTCATTGATAATAAATGTAATTTGAATCTTTGAATCTCCTGGAATTTTTCATGCACAACATTCTCTAAAGTTTACAGAGAATGGTGCAAAAAACAAAAAAAAAAATTCAGTGAGTGACAGTTCTATGAGTGAAAATGTTGTGTTAATGAGAGAGGTCAGAGAAGAATAGCCAGACTGGTTTAACCTGACTGGAAGGTAACAATTCATTACAACACTACCATAGAACCATAGAACACTACAGCACAGTACAGGCCCTTCAGCCCTCCATGTTGTGCCAACCCATATAATCCTTCAAAAAAAGTACTAAACCCACACTACCCCATAACCCTCCATTTTTCTTTTATCCACGTGCCTGTCCAAGAGGCTCTTAAATACCCCTAATGTTTTAGCCTCCACCACCATTCCTGGCAAGTCATTCTAGGCACTCACAACCCTCTGTGTAAAAAACTTACCCCTGAAGTCTCCCCTGAACTTCCCTCCCTTAATTTTGTACATATGCCCTCTGGTGTTCGCTATTGGTGCCCTGGGAAACAGGTACTGACTATCCACCCTATCTATGCCTCTCATAATCTTGTAGACCTCTATCAAGTCCCCTCTCATTCTTCTACGCTCCAAAGAGAAAAGTCCCAGTTCTGCTAATCTTGCTTCATATGACTTGTTCTCCAAACCAGGCAACATCCTGGTAAATCTCCTCCGCACCCTCCCCATAGCTTCCACATCCTTCCTATAATGAGGTGACCAGAATTGAACACAATACTCTTAAGTGTGGTCTCACCAGAGATTTGTAGAGTTGCAACATGACCTCTCTACTCTTGAACTCAATTCCCCTATTAACGAAGCCTAGCATCCCATAGGCCTTCTTAACTACCCTATCAACCTGCGCAGCGACCTTGAGGGATGTATTCATTTGAACCCCAAGATCCCTTTGTTCATCCACACTTTTAAGTAACTGACCATTAATCCTGTACTCAGTCTTCTGGTTTGTCCTTCCAAAATGCATCACCTCACACTTGTCTGGATTGAACACCATCTGCCATTTTTCTGCCCAACTCTGCAGCCTGTCTTGAAACCTCTTGAAACCTTCGACAACCTACAGTTCCATCCACAATTCCTCCAATCTTCGTGTCATCCGCAAACTTACTCACCCATCCTTCCGCCTCTACATCCAGGTCATATATTTATAAAAATCACAAATAGCAGGGGTCCCAGGACAGATCCCTGCGGCACTCCACTAGTCACCAACCACCAGGCAGAATACTTTCCTTCCACAACTACCCCCTGCTTTCTTGCTTTAAGCAAATTTTTTATCCAAACAGCCAAGGTTCCACTTATCCCATGCCTCATGACTTTCTGGATGAGTCTCTCATGAGGGACCTTGTCAAATGCTTTGCTAAAGTCCATGTAGACCACATCCACTGCCCTACCCTCATCAATTTCTAGTGATCAAAACACTGGTGTGGAAAAGAATGATCTGAATGTGCAATATGTTGAACTTGTCTTTTTACTCATGAAATAAATACTTAGACAGTGGAACATATTGCTTCCAAGAACTAAATTAATTTATCCAGAACAATTCTTCAGATTTTTGGCATGGACAAACAAACTGAGCTTTTCCCAATCTGTCAAATTTAGAAGTTTTTTCACATTAAAACTAATTGTGTTTATGATTAGATTGAAGTTGTGATGAAGTCTTTGATTTTCCTTCCACAGATGCCGAGTAGTTCAGGCTTTTCGGATTTTGTTTCAGATATCAATAAACTGCAGTTAATTTTCTGTTTTCCTATAGGGTTCTCCTAATAGGCAACAACTCCTCTTTGACATTTAAACAATTGTCTGATCTTCTGCTCAAGTAAAGTTCCAAGAATCTCACATGAAAAATCCTGCCATTTTGAGTTACTCGAAAAATAATTGAATTTAAAATAATTTAAAATAATTTAATTTAAAAATAAATTAAGTAAAAATAATTTTTATTTTATTGCCACATTCTTGGAAATAAAACTCACTTTGACAATTTTAGATATTCCACATAGTTTAATACAAATGTAATGAATCCTAAGTAAATCACAGATGATTACATCTTTAATGCACAATTTCTAATACCCTCAGTGTGTGTGGATTCAGCAATGCAGTCAGTTAAACACTCACCCAAGAAAAGAACTTTCTTTCAGGGTTTTTATGAGATTTCTTTTTTTTGTGAAGATGCAGAGATTCAAGTAAAATACATCGTAAATTTAATATAGAATCATCCTGCTCCTGGATATATAAATATGCTAATTATTTTCACAATTGGTGTTAACAAAAGTAACACACACACACACACACACACACACACACACACACACACACACACACACACACACACACACAACACTAGCTCTGCTCAAAAAACATTCACGGTCAATGTCAGTGATAATAAACCTGATTCTGATTCAGTACAGGCCTTTATGGCCCATGATGTTGTACCAACCTTTTAACCTATTCTAAGATCAGTCTGACCTTTGCCTCCCACATAGCTCTCTCAAGTCATTTAAATAAAAGACCGGAGAGCTCTGAAACAGATGCCCAATGTGAGTCAGTGCCTGCTGGAGAAGGGAGAAGAAAATTGTGTTGGTGGAACTTAAAAGAGTAGATGCATTATAACAGCAAAGTATTGCATGTTTCATTTAATAGTAATATGAACTTTAGTATAATTTTAATAAGTAAACTGAAGTTTAGCCACTGCACCATCAGACTCATCGAAAATGTTATCTTAAAAGCTACAAGCTCAAATTAAAATACATTGAATTTTTACTGGACCTGTTATAATTAATTAATTCTAGTGTCATCCTGACAGCCTGCACAGTCACCATGTGTCATGTAATTTCGCAGCAGTGTAATGTAATTTATCATTCTGGGAGTCAATGTGCAGATAAAACATTTTGAGATGAAAAGAAATAAATTTATTCACTATGCAAGGAGACACGTTATTTTACCAGCAATACGCCTTCCTGATGCTAAGTTAGTTGTGCCCCTACTGCTAACCAGCTGTGAAATTGGATTAACTAAATCAGGTAACATAGAGATTAGAACAAAAGAGCTCAGATTGATTGACAACAAATATGCTTCACGGATCTCTGTTGAAGAATGAAATTGATGTTTGATTGCATAATTATTAGAGAAGAAGGACCTGTCTTAGAATTTAACAATGATTTCAGTGCCTTGGGATATGTCCAAACCATCGTAGTCATTGAGGTTAATCAAAGCACAGTCACTGCTTTAATGGACCGAGTGAGCAACCTGTGTGAAGTCAGGTGAGTAGAAGTGAGATTAACCATATAACCATATAACAATTACAGCATGGAAACAGGCCATCTCGGCCCTTCTAGTCCGTGCCAAATGCTTACTTTCACCTAGTCCCACCGATCTGCACTCAGCCCATAACCCTCCATTCCTTTCCTGTCCATATACCTATCCAATTTTACTTTAAATGACAATACCGAACCTGCCTCTACCACTTCTACTGGTGACCAGTTAGTGATGTTTGCTGAGGGATGAATGATAAATGTGCAAAAATTCACCTGTGTCATAGAACATAAACCATTGACCATTACAGCACAGTACAGAGCACTACAGGCATTTTGGCCAATGAAGGGTGTGGAATAGGCCCTTCCAGCCCCTCAAGACATGCCACCCAGCAATTTGCCGATTTAACCCTAGCCTAATCACGGGACAAGTTTCAATAGCCAATTAATCTACCAGCCCATACATCTTCGGGACTTGGGAGAAAACTGGAGCATTCATGCAGTCACAGGGAATATGTATACACTCCTTACAGGCAGCAGCTGGAATTCAACCTGGGTAATGTGTACTGTAAAGTGATGTGCTAATCATTATGATACCGTGGAAGTTGTCTGGGTGGTGAATCTGTGGCCATGAACTCCACAGATTCACCACCCTCTGGATAAAGAAATTCCTCCTCAGCTCCGTTCTAAATGAACATCCCTCTATTCTGAGGCTGTGTCCTCTGGTCTTAGACTCCCCACCATAGGCAACATCCTCTCCACATCCATTCCATCAAGGCCTTTCACCATTTGATAGGTTTTAATGAGATTCCCTCCTCATTCTCAGCATCATCTAAACACCAAAAATGGCAAATAACAACCCAAAGCAGAATGAAAAGGAAAGTCAGAAGCCATGGGGAGCTTTTCAGATTCATCTCCCACTTCATTCAGAACTGATAAATGTAAAATGCTCAACAAATTAAAATCAGCAGATTGAAAAGAGAAGTGGAATAAAAACAGCAAAGAAAACAATGAATCAAAATAGTGATATTGTTAATCCCGAAGAATAACAGCAAAAAGGCTTTTTGTAATTGTGAAAAAGAAAATGTGCATGTTAACATCTAAGAGTTGATCCCATGTTCATACACATTTTAATAAAAATCTCTTGCATAATTTAGCTGGGCCCCAGTTATTTTTTATATCTCAGCAGACCATGGTATATGTTCCATATCTAGCAAAAAGGTACTTCACATAACTGTATCCAAGCACCAAACTGTCCCTAAGGAGATGAGAACAACAATCCCAATCAGAGCAATGAATTAGTTCACCGATAATAGAAGCACTGATTTTTTAAAAAAATATTTTAAGTTGTAATTGTAGTTAGCGGAGAATTTAACATTTCAGTGATATGGGTGTGGTGGGGTTACCTGATGATCGATCTTGTTTTCTTTCAGGAGTGCCCTATGCAGATGTGCTCAATGGTGGGGAGGGCTTTACCCGTTATTGCTGGGCGTTATCCATTGCTTTTTGTAGGCTTGTCTATTCAAGGGCATTGGTGTTTCCTTACCAGGCCATGGGAAGAATCAGAATCAGGTTTAATATCACAGGCATATGTCGTGAAATTTGTGGGTTTTGTGGCAGCAGTAAAATGCAATACATAATAATAAAAACTGAGAATTACAGTAAATATGTAAAATCATTAAATCACTGTAAGTAGGTAGTGCAAAAGTAGCTGTGAGGTAGTCTTCATGGGTTCTATGTCAATTCAGAAAGCAGATTGAGAGGGGAAGAAGCAGTTCCTGAATCATTGAGTGTGTGTCTTCAGGTTCCTACACCTCTTTCCTAATGGTAGCAAAGAGAAGAGGGCATGTCTTGGGTCATGGGGGTCCTTAATGATGGACGTCACCCTTTTGCTCCTGAACTTGAATCTGATTCAGATTCCTTTTCTTTTAAGATAGCGCTCCATAAGTCATAGCTAGTCTCCTTGAATAGTCCTGGGTCCCCAGACATGACTACCACAGATCTAGCCCTCAACAGACTACAAACCTTGTGGTTTATCCACGGCTTTTGATTTGAGTATGTACAATATGAAGTCATAGGTACGCACTCATCCATATAGGTTTCAATGAAGTCAGTGACAACTGTGGCATACTTGTTCAGATTCCAAGATGAATCAGTATTCTGAGATTTATGTGATCATTGGACTGTACTTTAAACTGGTTTCCTTTGGTTTTTCAGTGTTTTCTCTCTTGTGGGAGGTGGGGGCTTTGATGCTACTGTAACTGTTTCTTTCTGCGAGTGAGGGGGTTGGGGTTTGTTATTGTCGCTTTTTTTACAGCCGGGGAGGATTGGGGGTCCGCGAGATTTACTTCATTTCTTTCTCATCAACTTTCATTCATCAACTCCATGGTCTTTCTGTATTTCATGGCCATCTGGAGAAGACAAATATTAGAGTTGTATTGAATATGCATAATTTGATAATAAAATAAACCTTCAAACTTTTGAATCCCTGAATACAGTCCAGTCCACAGACTCAAAGCAGTCCTGTAAGTGGTCCTGCACCTCCCTTGCCCATATCTTCTTGGTCCTCACTATGGGTGCTGCAGTCCTCAGTCTCTGCTTATACTCAGTGAGTAGAAGTACAGCCAAGTGATCAGACATTCCAAAGTATGGGTGTGGGATAGCATGGTAAGCATTCTCGATGAAAAGATAAGGACAACAGATTTATTTCCATGAATAACATAAACAAGAATCTACTGAGACAATTGATTTGAACCCATGGCCCCTGGATTATCAGTGTAGACCTCTGGTTATTAACCCAGTGTTTGAACCATTGAGTCATTAAAACTTACTTGGCCAAGGAACTGGCCAGCTGTGCCATCTGATGAGCATTCTGGCACAATCGTTTACAGCTCCAGTGATGGGTGTTCAATTCCTGCAATTGCCTCTAAGTAGTTTATCTGTTCTCCCCATGATCATGTGGGTTTCCTCTGGATTCTCCACATTCCAAAAGATGTACTAGTTAGGATTACTAAATCGTGGGCATGCTACACTGCCACTAGAAATACGACAACACTTGCGGGCTGCCCCCAGCACGATCCTTGTATTGTGTTGTTAGTTGACGCAAACAATGTGTTTCACTGTATGTTTGATGTTTCAATGTACATGTGGCAAGTTAAGCTAATCTCTATCTTCATCTAAGATCAAATTTAATGAGAAATAAATGTGATAATAGAATTCACGATGTTTTTTCTTGAGGTTAAAGGGTTCTTTTCGCCTTTTTACATAGAGAGCTGTAGGTACCTGGAATGAAATGCTAGGGTGATAGGATAGAGCAGGGAAATTAACATTGTGTTGACAGAAAGGATTATTTTATTTAGCCATTTAATCACCAGTTTAATTATTTTTGCCCGAAGGACCTGTTCCTGCGATGTTCTGTTCTATCTAGATAACTGAGAACAGGACTGAATTCCCTCTTGGGCCGGAGCACAAAGCAGGCAGAAGTAAACTGGCAGCCTGCCTTAAATTTTGCATGATCTTTTTGTTTTTTTTGTTTTCTGCTGCTTTCTAGTTATTGTTATATAAATAAGTGTTCCACAACTGCAGCTTATTAACTGCCAAGGGAATTTGAGTTCCACTAAAAAAAACTAAACTATGTGCCTTTAATTCTTTATTTTTATGGATGTTCATAATGGGACATAAGGATATAAACTTACCAATTGCATAACAGTTCTGTAAGAATGCCATTGTGAACAAAGTTTATATATAGAGTATGATCCATAAACCATCAGTTAAACCTATTACTCTTTCACCTACCTCCCCATCAACAAACTGTCCGGAGATTTACTACTTATAAGTGAGATAGATTTTGGCTTGATTGATTTCCTTACAAAGATCCAAGCAGATTACTTTATAAAATCCATAAATTAGACAGTTTTGTAGTAGTTGCAATGAATGAGATAACCTTTCTTGTCAAAGTCATCAGAAGAAATCAGGAAATTAAATTATGACAGAATACTGAGGTTGATAATGTGGTTGTCATAATGAAACTCAAATTAAAGGGCATGGGAATATCAGAATAAATATAATTAATTAATTGAATTAGAAACTGTCTGAAGACAGTTTAAATATCTTACAGTGCTCATTAGACTTCAGATGGTAAAAATTAACACACACTTAATGTCTTAGTCTGACATAAAGTTGGCAAGGCAAATTTAGGCTGCCTCCTTTGTCTGGGTGATATGTTAACCACTTTGAACAACACATCTATCAAATAACATGAAAGTCCTGCTTAGCATGGTGCCAGTAAACTTGTTACTGTAACAGGCTAATTTCCTCATCTCTACAACTTCATCCTTTGAGTTATTCTCAAGGCAATGGGCCAACTTGCCTTTCTCTGGAATGTCCACATTTGCATTTCATTGACTCTTCATCCATAACCACTGTAGATTGCTCACTCCAGGTGTCAAATCACCTTGGTGAAATTAAATTTGTTTTTTCTTTCTCAGAAATCTGTAAGTGATGCACATGAACAACAGTTTTTTTTTGAGCTCGGATATTGTAGTCTTTACTATTTCAAATTGCTAAAAGCTATTCTTTATCCTTTTAAACTTCTCTTGGCTTGTTTCTCTCTCTGAGCATTTAGAAATGTTTCTTTTTCACTAAAGACATATGGTTTCATATCATAAAGAACTCTTTTCTACAAAGCGAGGTTCCATTTTGTGCCAATTTCAATGTATGGCCAATACAGATGATACACTTTCTCCCAAAACTTTGACATCCTTTCCATCGATGCATTGGATGTACTGGCAATTGCAATCATTCTCTAGACTTAGGAAATGGCCGAGATAATGTTAATGAGCAGAAGTAAACACAAGTGTAATGGTATTACAGCACCAGTGAGTTGGGTTCAATTCCCGCTGCTGTCTCAGAATTTGTACGTTCTCTCTGTGTCTGCATGGGTTTCTTCCAGGTGCTCTGGTTTTCACCTATTGTTTAGTAGGTTAATTGGTCACACGTGTACTTCAAGTTCTGCAGGTGTACTCCATCAGTGGGTTGTTCAATGGCAGAGGAGTTGGAGGAGATGAACTTGTTGTGAACCATGTTGTTGTCTGTTAATGAGATGTGGCAGAATTGGTGTGAAGGTGGTGTGTAAGCTAAATGCAAGAGATTGTCTTGGTTGTTTTTTTTGTGATTACAAGACCCTATTGGACATTGGTAAAGTGGAATGCTGCAAGTCCAGTTTACTAATTTATTGGCAGGACTGATGGTAGGGGAGCTGGTGGCCTGGGATGTAGCACAGACATGGTGTCGCCTGCTTGCAGCTGCACAGGAGAGAGGTGCCGGTGTAGATTACCCCCAAGGTGGTGTGGTGCTGCGTCCATGCTGGCATCAGTACTGCTCTCCAGCGTTCGCTTGGTAGAAGACAAGCTGGACTGTGTTCATCTGCAAACTGCTGCAGGCTTGCTCTGGCCGATAACATTCATGGACTCAGGGACTTGGGCTATGTTATTTCTTTGTGTGACTGTATCTTTACTGTTATGTTATGTGTACCTTGTGCTGTGTATGACTGCTGGTACTGTGTTTTGTATCCTGGTCTCAGAGTAACACTACTTCTCTGAATTCAGGGGTATTCATGTTTGATGAATGATTATTAAACTTGAACTTGAAAAAAAATCATTGGCACACAGCATACAGTGATTCCTTAAACCATAAATATAACCATAATAAAAAGATACATAATGATCATCTTTGCTGCCAAATGAAGCAGTGAGTGATTTTTTACAACCCGAGAACCGTGAGATGTTTTCACAGGAAGTGTCTCGCGCCAGCCTGGCGCCAGCTAAACTGTTGCATGGACATATGATGTTGGATGATATGTTTTGAAATCCTCGCAGTCTTGGTATACACATCAGTATTTGGATAGTAACCAGTTGCAATAGCAATACCATGTAGAAATTAGGTTATGTTTCAATTCACACACACACACACACACACACACACACACACACACACACACACACACACACACACACACACACACACAAGGCTACAGGAACTCAGCATTTATGAAAAAGAGTAAACAGTTGATGTTTTGGACTAAGACCCTTCATTGGGACTGGTTTACGATTGCAAAGTCTCTTTGAGGGATGCCTACCCTGAAGAAGATTAAATCTTACTCTTTTACATGGATGCTGCCTGATCTGCAGACTTTGTCTAGCATTTTGTATGTGTTGCTTTGGATTTCCAGCATCTGCAGGTGTTCCTGTGTTTACTATTTTTCAATTCCCTTTTTAACAGATTAACACTGAACATTTTTGTACAGGTTTCTAAAATGCTTTATTAATTTCAATCTGTCTGTTACAATTTTATTAAAACACATAATTAAGCTAAAGAGCTCATCCTTTAAAAGTCCACACTTACTGTAATTATTTCATTAGTGAATGATAATTTGCTCAACTACCAAGGCACATCAGAGAATTTTTAAGATTGTCAACAACTTGGGCACGCATCGTCAAAAAGGTTCACTACCCCTGTCATAGAGAGAGACAGCTCTGAAAAAGGCCCTCCAACCCATCGAGTCCAAAACACCATTGGCACTAATCCCACAAAGATAAAAGCTTACTGGTGTCTCTTTGGGAATGATTTCCATTTTTCTTTAAGGACGGTGCCTCAGTCACGTGAAGGGCATTGAAAAAGGAATATCAGAATCAGGTTTAATGTCACCAGCATATGTTGTGATATTTGTAGTTATGCAGCAGCAGTACATTGCAATACATGATAATAAAAACTAATTTATAGTAAGTACACATCACACTATATATATGTGTGTATATTTAAAAAGTTAAACTAAATAAGTAGGGCAAAAAGTGAAAAAATGGATTCAATGTCCATTCAGAAATCTGATGGCAGAGGGGAAGAAGTTATTCCTGAATCATTGAGTCTGTGCCTTCAGGCTCCTATACCTCTTCCTTAATAGTAGCAATGAGAAGAGGGCATGGGGGTCCTTAATGATGGATGTCTTCTTTTTGAGGGACCACTCCTTGAGGATGTCCTGAATACCACGGTGGCTAGTGTTCATGATGGAGCTGACTAAGTTTGCAGCTCTCTGCAGCTCATTTTGATCCTGTGCAGTAGGACCCCCCCCCCCCCACCACACCAGCCAGTGATGCAACCAGTTAGGATGCCCTCGACAGTACATCTGCAGAGATTTGCGAGTGTTTTCAGTGAAATACCAAATTTCCTCAAACTCCAAATGAAGCATAGCTGCTGTTGTGCCTTCTTCATAACTGCATCAATTAGGAGAAAGGATAAGAACAAGTGGGAAAATGGCAGCAGCATAATGCAAACCCAAAATTGAAATGTTCCCAGCAAAAAAAAAGGAATTGGATAAATACTTTGAAAAGAGAAATAAAAGTCCAGGAATTAGAAGAAAGAGCAGGTAAGTGAAACCATCTGGATTTGTCTTTGAAACTGATAATAGAGGTTGATTAGTGTCCTCCTGTGCTGTTCTTCCATGGGTCAAACTACCACAGCTGACATCAGTCCCTTTGTTGTATTATCTAAACTAATGATAGCTTTTATTTAGAGTTGCTGATCTTAATCTACCAGTAGAATTTGACCTTATGTGTCATTTTATCAGTAGCAATTCTAGCTGCATTGAAAGAAATGGCATTTCAAAGGCAAATACCATGCATTTGTAAAACAAAATATTGTTTTACCTTCCTTTTTTTAACTTTTCTGGTGAGCTGGCAACTGACAAAGCCTTCCTGACATTGGGCAACTTTCTATTTCCTGTTTTGTGAAAAGCCCCAAGTCTTTCTCCTGCAAGTTATTTGTTGCCTAAATTCCTCAACTCCACCATCCAGGACATGCTCTCTTCTCATTGCTGCCATCAGGAAGGAGGTACAGGAGCCTCAGGACTCATACCACAAGTTCAGGAACAGTTATTACCCCTCAACCATCAGGCTCTTGAACCAAAGGGGATAACTTCACTCAACTTCACTTGCCCCATCATTGAAATGTTTGCTCAGTCTATGGACTCACTTTCAAGGACTCTTCACCTCATGTTCTCAATGTGTGTTTGTTTGTTTGTTTATTTATTTATTTATTAGTTTTTTCTTCTTGTATTTGCACAGCTTATTGAATCCTGCACACTGGTTGAATGGTCTTTTATCGGTTGGGTGGTATTTTATTGATCCTAGTTATTATTCTGTAGATCTATTAAGTATGCCCACAAGAAAATGAATCTCAGGATTGTATATGGTTGATGTATATGTACTTTGATAATAAATTTACTTTGAACTTGTCTTTCAATGTAGTGACTCCACAATATCAGCTGCTCCACCTCAGAAACTGATTGACACACTGCTTAAGATGTTTTATCTATGACCTATTGAGACAAAAAAAGATTATCTTTATAAAGAGAGATTAGCTCAGTCTGTCACATGTACAATACTTTTCAAAGATCAAAACATACAGTGAAATGTCTCGTAAAGGTAGGCTGAGTAAGCTTGAGCTTTTCTTGTTGGAATGAAGAAGGATGACTTGATGGAGGTGTACAAGACAAGAGGGATAGATTGAGGGGATGCTAGAGACTTTCTCCCAAGGTGGAAATGGCTAACACAAGATAGCATAATTCTAAGGCAACTGGAGGGAAGTATAGCCTGGGATGTCAGAGTTTTTACACAGACAGTGGTGTTCAGAAGGAACATCCTGCCAGAGGTGGTGTGGGAAGCAGATACATCAGGGGCATTTAAGAGACTCTTAGATGATAGAAAAATGAAGGGCAATGTGGGAAGAAAGGGTTTGTTTGTTTCTAGAGTAGGTTATAAGGTTGGCACAATATAATGGGCTGAAGGGCCTGTACAGTGCTGTAATATCCTATGCTCTATAAAATGTGTTGTTTGCATCAATGGTCAACACAGCCCGAGGATTAAGCAAGTGTCACCAGGCTTCTGGCAGCAGCAAAGCATGCCCACAGCTCACTAACACAACATGGCAAAGCATCAGGAACGGATGGTGTGAACCACAGGGTCCTGAAGGAGTGTGCTGAGCAGCTGTGTGGAATTCTCCAGCTTACTTTCAATCTGAGTCTCAGCCTGGAATGGGTCCCGACTGTGTGGAAACCATCATGTGTGGTCCCAGTACCCAAGGGGAACTGAAAGTTTTGAATGACTGCTGTCCAGTGACCCTGACCTCACACATCATGAAGATCCTAGAGAGGCTGGTCCTGGCTCACCTCTGACTCTGGGTCAGATCAGCCCTCCATCCCCTGCAGTTTGCCTGCCAAGAGACATTGAATTCGACACTGCTGTCATCTACTTGCTGAACAGAGCCTACTCCCATTTGGGTAAGCAGGGCAGCACAGTGAGGGTCATGTTCTTTGATTTTTCTAGTGCCTCCGTACAGTCCTCATTGCTGGGAAGAAAGCTCCATTCAAAGCAGGTTGGCACTTCCATTGTATTCTGGATAGTGGTCTACCTAAACGGCAGATCACAGTTTGTGCAGCTTCAGAGCTGTGTGTCTGACGTGGGTATAAGCAGCACTGGGGCCCCACAGGGGACTGTATTGGCTCCCTTCCTGTTTACCCTGTATACCTCGGACTTTAGATACAACAATGAGTCTGTCATCTGTAGAAATTCTCTGTTGACTCAGCCATAGTTGGGTGTATAAAGGGCGGACGGGAGGACGAATTCAGGCCTAGTGGAGGACACTGTCAAATGGTGCAAGCTGAATCATCTTCAACTTGACTTCAGTAAGGCAAAGGAGATGGTAATGAACTTTAAGAAAACCAAGCCTGCCGTGCTTCCTGTTACTATTTATGGTGAGGACGTAGATGTGGTGAGGACCAGTGAGTACCTGGGGCACACCAGACAACAGACTTCAGTGGAGCACCAACACAAATGCTGTATACAGGACTGGCTAGAGTCACCTCTACTTCATGAGGAGACTGAGGTTCTTTGGAGTAGGCAGGTCTCACCTTCACATGTTCTACCAGTTTATTGTCACCAGCACAATCTTCTATGTGTTGGTGTGCTGGGGCAATGGCATCAACATGGCTGATACCAACAGGCTCAGTAAACTGATTAAAAAGGTTGGCTCAGTTCAGGAGTCAAACTGACCTACTGGAGGTTGTGATAAAACAAAGGACCCTTTGGAAAATCCTGGCAATTCTGGACAATATTTCTCACCCCTGTGTGCCACCTTGACTGAACTAATAGACCAAGACGCTGTGTTGCTCCGAAAAGCGCTATATGAGGACATTCTTACCCTCAGCCGTCAGGCTCTGTAATGAGTCAACCTATAGCCAGGGAGGTGATCTTGTAATGTTTGATTTGTAAAACTTTACCTTGTATTTTTAAGGCAACTTATTTTTTTTCTTTCTTACTTCTTTTCAAATATTTGTACATCTGTGCACTTGTAATGCTTCTGTGACACTGTAAATTTTCTTTGGGATCAATAAACAAAGTCCTACCATAGGTCTTTGGAATGTGGGAGGAAATTGGAGCACCTGATGGAAATCCATGTCATCACGGCAGAGGACAGACTGTGGCGGGAATCCAATCCTGATTGCACTGCTACACTACTGTACCGCAAGTGAAATGTAATTTTTTTTTTGCCACAATATGTTTATTTGCATTTTGAAATGTAATTTTTTAGTTCATTTGCATTTGGTAAAATATTTTGAATTAAGCCACAATAAAGATAGAACAGCAGAGGGAAGTTAATCTTTACCACAGAGAAAATAAACATTTCTTACATCTTTTAAAGTAAAAGAATCTGTCTGTGTAAAATTTTCCTGGCAGATAATCAGGAGTTTATGTTCTAAAAGGATTAACTGGAAATATGTTGAGAAAGAATGAATACATCTGTGAACTAATTTTTAATTCAAAAATATCAAGCCCCTGTATGATTTTTATACATGGCTTTGATATTGTAATCAGCTACAAGTGATTCGGATGCTTAGTAAAAGATTAACTGTGGTAAAAGAAGGTAGGGTTTGTATCTCCGTTCACTCAGGACAGTTTGAAGACAATGCAATTTTGATGTGAAGTTATCATTATAATATAGAAGAAAGAGTGTGAAGCGGCATAAAGTACAAATTGTATTTTCCAGAGATCAGAAGTACAGATACTGAAATTAATCCAAAGCTTTAAAGATGAATGGTGATTTTTATTGAGTGCTATTAAAAATCTAGAATTTGGAGGCAACCCTATGTTGTAAACCTTTAGAAACAAAATGGAGACTCAGGTATTGAAGGTCAAAACGCTGCAGATGTTGGAAATCAGAAATTAAATCTGAAAATGTTGGTAATCCTCTGCAAGTCTGGTAGCAAATACAGAAAGAGGAACAGAGTTATCATTTCAGGTCAAGGATGAAGAGTTCTCAATGAACAGTGTCGGACGAAATGTTCTCTCTCTCTCTCTCTCTCTCTCTCTCTCTCACCTCCCCCCCCCCCCCCCCTTCTCCAGATACTGCCTGACCGGTTGTGTGTTTCTAGCACTTTCTGGTTTAATTTCAGGTGTTCTGGTGATGGGTCGTGGTACAGCTGTATGGAAGGTTAGATCCTGGATAATCACTATGCCTCTATGCCTCCTTGTTGACCAATAATTATAGTTAAGTACCAAATTAAATGGAAAACTTGAGATAACATAATGAAGCAAAGAAATGAGAAGAATTAAACTAAAGAAACTTAGGAGAGAAATAAAATTAAATTCTTAGCTTTAAAACATATCAGGATGCACATACAGTCACTGTACGTTCATGGTCTGCTGCTGTAGTCCATCTACTTCAAGGTTTGACATAATGTGTGTCAGAGATGCTCCTCTGCACACTACTGTTGTAATACCTGGTTATTTGAGTTACTATCACCTTCCTGTCAGCTTGAACCAGTCTGGCAATTCTCCTCTGACCTCTCTCATTAACAAAGCATTTTTGCTCATAGAACTACCACACACTGGATGTTATTTTGTTTCTCATCCCATTCTCTGCAAACTCTAGAGACCATTGTGTGTGAAAATCCCAACAGATCTGCTATTACTGAGATACTCAAACCACCCCATCTGACACCAACAATCATTCCACAGTTAGTCATTTAGATCATATTTCTCCCCCATTCTGATGTTTGGTTTGAACAACAACTGAACCTCTTGAGCATGTCAGCATGCTTTTATACATTGAGTTGCTGCCACATGATTGACTGATTAGATATTTGCATTAATGAACAGATGCACAGGTGTACCTGATAAAGTAGCCACTGAATGAATTTACAAATCAAAAATAACTCAAGATTAAGGAAGTCATGTGATTGATAGATTTTTTTGCCTTGAAAAACAAAGGTATTGCTTACTATTTCTTTGTTTTTATGTACCATGCTGTATGACATAGGCAAGCATGCTCTTTCCACGACCATGATTGTTCTTGGCAAATTTTTCTACAGAACTGTCTTATTCAGGGCAGTGTCTTTACAAGGCAGGTGACCCCAGCCATTATCAATACTCTTCGGAGATTAACTACCTGGCATCAGTGGTTCTTGTGATTTGCTCCAGCTGTGCATACAACCATCCACCATATGCTCCCATGGCTTAGCATGGGTAGAGGATTGGTCAACTAATAGAAAGCAGAGAGTTGGGATACTTTGGTTGGCAATCACTGATGAACAGTGTGCCACAGGAGTCTGAGCTGGGCCGCAATTGTTGATAGACAATAGCCAGTAGTTGCAGGAGCAGGCCATTTGGCCCTTCTAGCCAGCACCACCATTCACTGTGATCATGGCTGATCATACACAATCAGTACCCCATATCCCTTGACCCCGCTATCTATAAGAGCTCTATCTAACTCTCTCTTGAATGCATCCAGAGACTTGGTCTCCACTGCCTTTTGGGGCAGAGCATTCCACATATCCACCATTCTCTGGGAAAAATTTTTTTCCACATCTCTGTTCTAAATGGCCTACACCTTATTCTTAAACTGTGGCCTTTAGTTCTGGACTCATCCATCAGCGGGAACATGCTTCCTGCCTCCAGTGTGTCCAATCCCTTAATAATATATGTTTCATTCAGATCCCCTCTCATCCTTCTAAATTCCAGTGTATGATATAAATTAACGATCTGGAAAAGGGGACTGAATGTAGAGTATCTAAATTTGCTGATGATACTTAATTGAGTGGAAAAGCAAATTGTGCAGACGATACGGAGGGTTTATAGAGAGATATAGACAGGTTAACTGAGTGGGCGAGGGTCTGGCAGATGGGGTACAATGTTAGTAAATGTGAGCTCATCCACTTTGGAAGGAAAAATGAAAGAGCAGACTATTATTAAATGGTAAAAAATTGCAGCATGCTGCTGTGTAGAGGGACTTGGGAGTGCTTGTGCATGAATCACAAATGGTTGGTTTGCAGGTACAGCAGGCTATCAAGAAAGCAAATGGAATGTTGGCCTTCATTGCTAGAGGGATTGAATTTAAGAGCAGGGAGGTTATGCTGCAACTATACAAGGTACTGGTGAGGCTGCATCTGGACTGCTGCATGCAGTTCTGGTTTCCTTACTAGAGGAAGGATATACTGGCTTTGGAAGCGGTGCAGGGGAAGTTCGCCAGGTTGATTCCAAAGATGAGGGGATTAGACTATGAAGAGAGATTGAGTCGCCTGGGACTGTACTCAGTGGAATTCAGAAGAAAGAGGAGATCTTATAGAAACATGTCACATTACGAAAGATAGAGGCAAGATAAATCTGTTTCCAATGGTAGGTGAGACTAGAACTAGGGGACATAGTCTCAAGATTCAGGGGAGTATATTTAGGACGGAGATGAGGAGGAACTGCTTTTCCCAGAGAGTGTTGAATCAGTGGAATTCTCTGCCCAATGAAGCAGAGGAGGCTATCTCAGTAAATATATTTAAGACAAGGTTGGATAGATTTTTGCATAGTAGGGGAACTAAGGGTTATGGGGAAAAGGCAGGTAGGTGGAGATGAGTCCATGGCCAGATCAGTCATGATCATATTAAATGGCGAAGCATACTCGACGGGCCAGATGGCCTACTCCTGCTCCTATTTCTTACGTTCTTCACTTGACCCTGATCCGGGGGCCAAGCAAGTAACACACCTTGCCTAAGGGTTACCTGTGGTCTAGCGGAGGGAGGAACATGCTACATTTCCTTTGGTAGAGATGTATCTCCAACCTGCCACGAAGCCCTTATAATGGTGGAAAAATGTGAGAACGTTTCTTTTGACAGTGAGTAAGTAGTATCACAATTTGAAAGTAAGGATTCACAGATGAGCAAATTGTCATTAAACATGAGAACATCCAAAGGTGAAACTGGAGATTAGGACAACCAGTGAGAGGGTCTGTAGTAATATAAAAGAGATAATCCAGCTGAGCTGGATGGATGCAATTTGAGAACAAGAATGCTAACTGTGCTGGTGATGATGTTAGGAGATGTCTAAAACATTTTGGAAGCACTGAACAACGCAACAGTATCAAGCATTTCCTTGGAGTTCCATTGCACACAATGTCATGAGAAGTGAAGCAAGATCACTCTCAATGTGAATAAATGACATTTATACTGAAAATCCAATCAAGATAAGCAGAGGAGCATGAAGATCATCAGCGAGTTGCAGGCAATTGATAGCTAGAGAAAGAGGGAGAACAATAATGCAATTTTTAAGTCACATCCTTGTTCAGTCAGGTGGGTCATAATAGGCAATGGAGGTGCTGGAGCTGGAGATCTATAAATTGGAAAAAGAGTTTGAAGGTAAAGAGGGCAGGATGTGTATGTGTCCGCAACAAAGAAACAGGCAGGAAAAAGTTATCGTGCAATCTTGCAATCTGCCTTTTCTAAAAGCTCTCTTCTGGAAAGCACCATTGTGCTATAAAAACAATAATCACACACCACCTTAAATGTCTTCCCTCCCAGGCAGTTAAACTGATCAATCAGTCTACTTATACCACCCCCCCCCCCTCCACCTTGCTCTAACTATAACTCCTGTCACTGCACTGCACTGTAGGGTAGACACTTTAACATTTTTTACAATGCTGCTGATATTGTAAATAGCTGCTGGTATTTATGTATTTATGCACATTTTATTCCACATCCATCCTTTAACCTATAACTTTATTTTCTCTTTTTATTTTAGTTATATATAATTCTTTATTTTTACAGAGTCATAGAAAAATAATGCACAAAAACAGACCCTTCAGCCCAATTATTCAGCCGAACTAGATATATTTTTTTATTTTTTTATCACTGAAAATCCAATTTTTTGTTGCAAACTACACCCTGACCAACACACTGGAGCAATTTCCTAATACATGGACATGTGTACATTGAATGAAGTTGATCCTTGATAAGCTCAGTTCTAGCTGGTTATTTGTGACATTAACTTCTCTTTAGACCCTTTGAGTAAGATTCTGAATTTTAATATATTTTGTGATAAGCGTTGAGCAGACAATGCATATTCTTCCAAAACCATTTTATAGATCAGAGAGTAGGAAGGGGCACATCTCATCTCACAGAGATGCGCCCATCTCACATACAAGTGGTGAAAATGAACACTCTGATCCAGTTCGAGTTCATGCTGAAGTTTATTGTCATTCAACCATACACATGTATACAGCTAAATGAAACATCTACATGTCCATCCATGGCTTCTTCTGCTGTCACAATGAGGCTGCTCTCAGATTGGAGGAAGAACACCTTATATTTCATCTGGGTAGTCTCCAACCTAATGGCATGAAATGTTGATCTCTCAAACTTCTGGTAATGGCCTCCCTTCTCTATTCCCCATCCCCAGTTCCCTCTTTCACCTTATCTCCTTGCCTGACCATCGTCTTCCTCCGGTGCTCCTCCCCCTTTTTCTTTGCCTTCTGTCCTCTCCTATTAGATTCCCCTTTCTCCTGCCCTGTATCTTTTTCATTAATCGACCTCCCAACTCTTTATTTTACCCCACCCCCTCCTGGTTTCACCTATCACCTTGTGTTTCTCCCTCCCCTGCCCCTACCCTTTTATTCTGACTCATTACCTTTTCTCCTACAGTCCTGCTGAAGAGCCTCGGCCCAAAACGCCGACTGTACTCTTTTCCATAGATGCTGCCTGGTCTGCTGAGTTCCTCCAGCATTTTGTGTGTGTTGCTTGGATTTCCAGCTTCTGTTTGTAATCATTCCTGTGCGACCAAGTTGCAAGTGCAGTGTAGTCACTATAGCACATATAGTTATGATCCAACACATACAGTCACAAAATAATATTAATACGAGTGGCACGACCCAAAGATTGACGGGTTGACATAACGTACCAGTGCGTGTTTTTGGGATTATTATAATAAAACAAAGTAGTATAAATTATTTTTTTTGAGATATAGCACAGAGCAGGCCTTTCAAGCCCTACAGGCTGCAGTGCCCAGCAACCCAACTGCTTAACGCTGGCCTAATCACAGGACGATTTACAATGATCAATTAACCAACTAACATTTATATTTTTGGACTGTGGGAGAAAACCCACTGAATCACACGAGAAGATCCTCACAGAAAGTGTCGGAATTGAACTCCAAACTTCAGAACACCCTGAACTCTAACAGCGTTCGGCAAACCACCACACTACTGCGGCTGTGAAACAGCAGTTACAAAAGATGGAAGGTGACCAGTGTAAGATGAGAACATGTCTGTGAGATGGGAAGTGGAGGGGTCGGGTGGCAGGTCATTCAGACAGGGTGTACATGTGTGTGCTAAGTGGAAGCAGGGTGTTAAGAAGTCTAACAGCCTGGCCGGGGGGGGTGGGGAGAAGCTGTTACTCAGCCTGACAGATATGGCTCTTAGCAGATTCTGACCAAGAAACAGTAAAGCGTGAGAACCACTTAATTAGAAATTTGCTTATATAAAGTTTCTTTTTCCTTTAAGTCAAATTGAAAACTAATGCTTGAATCTGATTGGAATTATAGTCTTTGAATAATCCTAGTGAGATGTGTCTTCTTCACCAATTTGCTTGCTTCATTCAAAACATGGCCACAAGAGGTCAGATTTTCCTAGTTGAGAAATGAGAGCCGATAAATAGTTTAGAAAAAGTCAGATGCTGGAATTTCCATTAAAGTACTTGCCAATTCCCTTGGTGTTCTTGAATGAATTCAGAACAACATGACCTGAAATTATTTAATTTATATTCTCTTATCAGTTGCATAAAATGGCCTTGAATTCTGAGGGATCCTTGTGGCCAGATAGAAATTGAGAGTTCACAAGCGGTGGTATAAAACAAGACAACTGCTGGCTCCAAGAATATTGTGTTTATCAGACAATATCGTGTTTATGAACCAAAATAATATCCAAAACTATGTGGATGTTCTTTTTAATTTCACTTGCTTTCTGCCATCACTTAACTGTCTAATGCTATATTATTAATATCAGCTTGCTTTTCTGAACCACCTCCACAGATTTTAGGTCTTCTACACTTTGTATTTTCCATATGAAATTCTCTTTTTCTTCCCTGCTAGTTCCATTCTTTCTCTTCTGCTTTCTCTAGCCGTGAGTTATACACTCTGTGGCCACTTTGTTAAGTATACCTGTACACCTGCTTGATAATGCAAATATCTAATCTGCCAATCATGTGTCAGCAACTCAATGCATAAAAGCATGCAGACATGGTGAAGAGGTTCAGTTGTTGTTCAGACCAAACATCAGAATGGGGAAGAAATGTGACTTAAATGACTGACTGTGGAATGATTGTTGGTACCAGATGAGGTGATTTGAGTATCTCAGAAACTGCTGTTCTCCTGGGACTTTCACACACAGCAGTCTCTAGAGTTTATAGAGGACGGTGTGGAAAGCAAAAAGTATCCAGTGAGTAGCAGTTCGCTGGGTGTTAATCAGAGAGTTGACAGGACAATGGCCAGACTGGTTCAAGTTGACAGGAAGGTGTTATAAAGTGGAGTGCAGAAGAGCATCTCTGAGTGCACAAAGTGTCACATCTTACAGTGGATGAGCTACAGCAGCAGAAAATCATAAACATACACTCAGTGGCCACTTTGCTAGGTAAAGGAGGTGCCTAATAAAGTGGGCATTGATTGAAATTTCCACAGCACAGTAGCTGCTTGGGCAGTTATCATCAATGTAGTGCTTATTTGCTTGAGTGGTAAATTGCCTTGATCTCTGTACCAAATGCTTTATTCATTAAGAAATGTCATGGACGTGATCATGTTAAATCTCCCTTAGATGAAAATCTATCATTTAACATTGACACCAATGGCCTGAACCTAACAGGGGGATACCATAAACACAAGTGCTTCTGCAGATGCTGGAAACCCAGAGCAACACATACAAAATGCTGGAGGAACTCAGCAGGTCAGGCAGCATCAACAGAAAGGGATAGTCGATAGTTCTGGCTGAGACCATTCATCAGGACTCTAATACAGTCGATGTTTTGAGCTGAGGCACTTAATCTGGACCTTGAAGAAGATTTTTGGCCCAAAATATTGACTTTTTATTCCTTCCCGTAAATGCTGCTGAGCTGTTGAGTTCCTCCAACATCTTGTATGTGTTTCAGACGAATACCATATGTTTGTTCCAATGACTGGCTCAAATTATTTATGGAAGCAAAAATGTATTATCCATGCTGGCCACATTATTTCAATCCATACAGTCAGCTGGAAATCTCTGGATCATGAGACTTCTCTTATGACTATGACTTACCTTAATTCTGATCCTTGATAATCAGGTCTTTTTGATCTCATCTGGTTGTATAGTGGTAGTAATAAAGCCGTTTTTTTTTCTCTCATTCCTTGTTCACCTGTTATAAATACCGAGGAAATATTCAGGATGATTCAGAAGATGGTGAGATTTCAGTCACGTTGTTATAGGATTGGAATTGAACGTCAGCAACAAGATTGGGAAGAACAGCAAGCATGTTAGAGATGTAATTGAATATTCCAGTAACTGATAGAGTTCTTGTTTTCCCTGTTGCAAGCTTCGAGATTTTCTGTAATTAATTTGGATTCACAAATAATGATGATGGATTTGAAACATACTGTACATACTGGAACAACAGGCAGAAAATGCTGGAGGACCTCAGCAGGTCAAGCAGCATCTGTAGAGATATGAATAGACCATAAGATCATAAGGTATAGAAGAAGGATTAGGCCATTTGGACCATTGAGTCTGCTCCACCATTACATGGAAACAGACAGGAGAGGAAAGTGGACCATGGAAGAAAGGGCACCAACAAAGTGCTGGGGGAACTCAGCAGGTCAGGGAGCATCTACGGAGAGGAGTTAACATTTCACTTGAGTCATGTCCTCTGGCACAATTCAGAATCAACATCCGAAGATTTTTGTTGAATTCAAGATGAACCTATCTTAGCTGTAGCATAACCATAAGAAATTTATATTTATGAGATGGTTTGCTATCTCTTTGACCATGGAACAAATCACTTGACTTAAATATACACAGATTGGATTAAATAGCAATTATTTCACAAATTAATCCCAAATAATCTAATTTGCTTGAATTGGACTGAGGCTAGATTAGCATTCGGTCAGCTTTTCACTATATAAATTCCAAAAACCCTGTTATATTAATTTAACATCTTACACAATTGAATTTATTAGATCAGGTGAATTATTACCCTGTGATATCACAATATCCTAAAACACCTATCTGCTTTGTATGTTTTATAGCTTTAAAATTAATTTGATGAATGCTATGATGTAAACATCAACTGTGGTATTCTGACCGATCTCCATAACAAATCCACTGGCTTTTGGTCTTAGTTTTAAGTCATTGACATGCAACTGTTCTGTACATACTTTTACCACCTCTCCCCACCTTTGAGAACATCTGCGGGAACACTGTTGCAGGAAAGCAGCATCCATCATCAAAGGCCCCCAGCATCCAGGCCGTACTTTCTTCTTGCTGCTGCCATTGGGAAGGAGGTACATGAGTCTTAGCTCCCTTACTACCATGTTCAAGAATGATTACCACCCTTCCACCATCAGCTCCTGAACCACTGTGTGGATGACTTCAGTCACCAGAACTCTAATCAGATTCAACAGCCTACAGACTCACTTTCAACAACTCATGTTATTAGTATTATTTACTTTTTTATTTGCACAATTTGTCTTCTTTTGTCCATATGAGGGTTGGCAGTGTTATTGCTTGATGCGTATGAAAGTAATCAAGCAGTACGGAAAGTATTGACTTTGAATGTGAAGAATGAAAAGGTATTGCATGTTCTATCCTGTAAATTCCTGCAAGAAAATGAATCTGAAGGTAGCATATGGTAACATATATACAGTACTCTGTAAAAGTAGGCGCGCGCGCACACACACACACACACACACACACACTCTCACACACACACACACACACACACACACACACACACACACACACACACACACACACACACACACACACACACACACACACACACACACACACACACACACCCAGGGTACCTAAGACTTCTTCAACAGTCCTGCAGTCATTTTACTGTACTGCTGCTGCAAAAAAACTAATTTGATGACGTATGTGAGAGATGATAAGGCTGATCCAGATATGGGTCTCTGTTGTGGACTGAGAGTGGAAAGGGGGCAGGGAGAGGGGAATTGTGGTTGGGAAAAGTGGAAGGGAGAGGGGAGGAAGAGGAAGCATCAGGAAGATATTCTGTAATGGTCAATAAACCAATTGTTTAGAATCAAATGATGTTGTCTGGTGTCGCAGGGCTGCACCTACGCCACAGCCTGTACCTGGCACTCCTCTGCAACCTGCCCCACACCCCTCCACCCTCACCATAACCAACATTCTTTGCTTCTGCCAGAATTACAAACTCACTCTTCGGTACACATTGACAAATATATTACTGTGCAAAAAGCCTTAGGCTCCCAGGCTACGGTAGATACGATGTGTGCCTAAGACTTCTGCATAGTTCTGTATACTTTGATAATAAATTGATTTTGGTTATCTGTGTTATGAAGAATATTGCACAGAAATTGTGGCCTATGCCTACAGAACGATGAAGCAAAAGATCATGGTAACCATGACACGTCTATAACATCATTCGAGAAATAAGAGGGAGACAAATCTCACAGATATGATCATGTACAGTACTTCCTCGAGTTTTGAAAGAGGTGGCAACAGAGTTGGTGTGTGCCTGGTTATCATCCCCCAAAATTCTATGGATTGTGAAGTAGTTCACTGAAATTGGATAACAAATATCACTATTATTTCAAAATGGAGGATTAGAGAAAATCTGGAACTACTGACTGTGAGACTAACATTGGTAGTTTGGAGAATACCGAAATCAAAAAGGATGTGATAGTAAGACAACTAGAAAATAAAAAAGAATTTAGCAAACGATTTAAAGTTCAGCTTTAGTTGTCACGTGTACATTGAAACATACAGTGAAAGATTTGCATCGAAAGAAATCAGCAAGGATTGTGATGGGCAGCCCACAAGCATCACCATGTTTCTTGTGCCAACGTAACATGCCCATAACTTACTAACCCTAACCTGCAAGTCTTTGGAATGTGGACAGAAAGCAGAGCACATGAAATCCACACGCTCCTGGGGAGAACACATGAACTCCGTACAAACAGCAGCAGGAGTTGAACCCCAATCTTACAACTGCTGTAAACTGATATACTAAGCATTTTGTGCTACTATCTCTACAATTTTCTTCTCGTAATTTAGTCAAGTATGAGAAGGAAATTGTGCATGACTAAACTCTTGGGCTTCCAAGTAGACCACAACCTCGTCACGGTTCAGAGGCTTGCTTGTCTCAGTGACCAGCGGAGCTCTGTTGGCAGTTTTGGCTCCTGGTAGGGTCATCCATGCTAAACAGGTCGAAGGGTAGAGGCCAGACACAGAGTGGTCCATCGGTCCTCCAGGTTCAGGGGTTCGGTCAGAGCTAACAACCCTGTTGGGTAAAATAGTTATGAAAACAGCACTGAAGAATGATTCTGCATCTGAGTGGGATGGTATCCCTGAGTGTCCACCTGGAGTTAGCATAAAAGACAGTAGTGAAAACTAAGAGGAAACTACTGGCATAATGAAAGAAGCTTTGAACACTGTCAGAGATGGAGTACCTTCACTGTTGTGCTAAACACCAGTGATGTAACAGGCAGTAAGTACGTAAGTCAACTATTGGAATTCTTTGAGGATATATTCCAGGCTGTCAAGTAATAAGAGAGAACAAGTGGATGTGGTGCATTTGGATTTTCAGCTGTTTTTCCATAAGATGGGAGGTTGATGAATATGATTGGAAATCAGGAATTAGGGGAGTACATTAGCATGGATTGAGTTTTCATTAACTGATCTTCCTTAGGTTGGCAGGCTGTGATTTGAGGGTACCTGTTAGAATTCTGGGTTTTTCAGAACTGATTGGACTCTCTGGTAATTGATCATTGACTGCACATGTTCCCAATCAATGTCTGAGTATTTAAACCCTGTTTCCTGGCTCTCACTTTGCTCAGTCTTAATCTGTGATATTGTATGTAGCAAGAAAGTCTGGTGGTTTTTTTTTATGTTTGCTTATTGCCTGCATTTCTGGATCCTATTTGTACTGTAAGACTGAGCCAATAGAGACAAACCCAGCTCACCCTGGGAACATGTGGTGTTGATGATCAATAACAAGAGATTCCAATCAGTTCTGAAAAAAAACCCTTGGGGAACTGTCTGCCCCTGTTGGCCAACCCTGGAACAGATTGCAGTCTGAACTGGTACTACATGTCATAGTGCTTATATCTCAATTATTCACACTTTGTTGCAATTACTTAGCTTGGGGGGGGGGGGTTATTCAAATGCAACATTTCCAAGTCAAATGCAGACATGAAACTATGTGAGTGATGGTGGAGGATGTAGAGACTTCAAGGGAATATAGGTAGTCTGTGTCTGTGAGCAGGAGGGGTTCAATGCCATAAAAAGAGACTATCCTTTGAGTATTGTAAAATGGCGGGAGACTAGATGTTGATGTTAAAAGGGATCTAGTAGTTCTTGAAACTGTTGTTGAAAACTAGTTAGTGTAGCAGGTAGTGTAAAAGGTTCATTCTTTCTGCAGTCTGGAAACCAGGAGATTTCAGGACTTTGTATGTTCAGCAAGAATCAAGGACTCTTCATCAATGCTTATATTTTGTATCTTAAAGTATATATTTCTGACTGAGCAACCTTGCAACAAGAATTTCCTTTGAGATAAATGAAGTTCTATCTTGACTTGTCTTGTGTTCTCCTATTTTTGCTTATTTATTATTGTTATTTCTTTGTGTATATTTGCACAGTCTGTTGTATTTTACACACTGGTTGAACATTCAAGATGGTGCAACCTTTCATTGACTCTGTTGTGGTTATTATTCTATGGATGTCCACAAGGAAATGGATCTCAGGATTACTGTATATGTATTTTGATAATAAATTTACTTTGAACTTACAGCTTTTGAAATTTGTTCTCCCAGTGACTGCATGGGTTTCCTCCTGTATTCAAAAATACAAATTAGGATTAGTAAGTTGTGAGCATGCTATGCTAGTGCCAGAAGCACAGGGACACATGTGGGCTGCCCCGGCACATATTCAGACCATGTTGGTCGTTAATACAAATGACCTGTTTCACTGTCTGCTTTGTTTCAATGTACATGTTTCTGGGGAAGAAACAATAATCTTTTCCCCTTTTTGGAAGGGGATTTGGATAGTATTGTAAGGATGTCATATTGCAGTTAGGTGTGGCCTTAATACTGCAACATTGGTTTCCTTTACTAAGATGGGTACACTTCCTATAGAGCAGGTGTTCCCAGCCTGGAGTCCACAAACCCTTCAGTTAATAGTAGTGGTTCATAGCATAAAATGGGGTCAGGAACCCTTGCTATAGTAGGAGTTTAATAAATATTCACCGGACTGTTTCCGGTTTGATATTTTTAACAAGGATAGACTCAACAAACTAGGTTTCTATTCTCTGGAGACTAGAAGAATGAGACCATAAAACATGGGTGCCCATCGAGTCTGCTCTGCCATTCAATCCTGTACTTTTCCTTCTAAATCCCATTCTTCTGCCTTCTCCCCATCAGCTCTGATTGTTTGCTCTTTATGAGTCATGTTGTATGCCATGTCATTATGACAGTGTTTCTCTGATCTTAAATTTGTCCACTGTAGGGAACATCATCTCCACATCCACTCTATCTCGGCCTTTCAATATTCAATAGATTTCAATGAGATCCCTACCCTCAGGTCAGCCATAATTTTGCAGAAAGTTGGAAGAGCCTCAAGAGGTTAAGTATTTTCCTCCTGCTACATAAAGTAGTGAATACAGCCCAGTCCATCACGGCAAAGAACCACCCCCACACCATTGAGCACATTTACAATGAGCACTGCCACAAGGAAGCAGTATCCATCATCAAGGACCCCCACCATCCAGGCCATGCTCTTTTCTCAACACTACCATCAGGAAAGAGGTACAGGAGCCTTAGATGACATAGCACCAGACTCAATTACTATCCTTCAACCATCAGGCTACTGAACCAACATGGACAACTTCATTCACCTCAATACCGAACTGATTCCACAACCAACTGACTCCCTTTCAAGGAATCTGAAACTCGTGTTCTCAATGTTATTTATTAATTTTTATTTGCTCAATTTGTCATTGGTTGTCTGTTAATCTTTGTTTATGTATAGAACTTTCAGAAATTCTGCTGCATTTCTTTGTTCTACTGTGAATGCCCGAAAGTAGAAGAATCTCAAGGTAAGGTGACATATGTACTTTGATAATAAATTTAGATTGCCTGTAATTAACTCTCACATTTCTAATGCCATTGTGTCCCTCAACTGTTTGCTACTTACACACTCTGTGGCTACTTTGTTAAGTATACCTGTACACCTGCTTGATAATGCAAATATCTAATCAGCCAATCATTTAGCAGCAACTCAATGCATAAAAGCATGCAGACATGGCTAAGAGGTTCATTTGTTCAGACCAAATATCAGAAAGGGGAAGAAATGTGACCCAAGCGACTTTGTGGGTACTTAAAGATGTGGTTCGAGTTTCTCGGAAACGGCTGATCTCCTGGGATTTTCACCCACATCAGTTTCTAGAGTTTACAGAGAATGGTGTGAAAAACTAAATCATCCACTGTGAGTCCTGAGGGTGAAAAGGTCTTCTTAATAAGAAAAGTCAGATGAGAATAGCCAGACTGGTTCAAACTGACAGGAAAGCACAGTAACTCAAATAGCCATGTGTTATGACAGTGCTGTGCAGAAGCGAAGCTTTAAACACACAATGTGTGGAACCTTGAAGCCGATGGGCTACTGCAGCAGAAGTCCACTCAGCGGCAGAAAGTACCTAATAATGTGGCCATTGAGTCTGCACGAACTCGCATATTAACAAGTAAAAAAGGCTCTCACTCACGAACTAACTCACTCACCTCCCTCATTTATTACACACGCTCTTCCACCCAAAGTCTTCCTTCACGTCTGCCTTGGGTATAAACGCTTCAATATCAGCTCCTGACTTTGTTGTGCAAAAGCCTCCCCCGGTCCAAAACCACCCACTCAGATTCGTCGCGTACTTCGGGGCAAGAGAAAGATTGCAGGTCTTTGAACGGCATCGAGCGACTTCAGAGAATATTGAAGTCACATTACCTCAAAGCCAGCCCCCGAATACCATCGCTGAGCCTCTGTAAGCGCTGTCATTTGAACATATGTCCCATCTGAGTTCAGAATGAGTTAAGTGTTTGTCAACAGACAGGCTCGAAGTTTGGAATGCGAGATTGGAAGCGTGTCTCTGGTTCGGTTCCACAAATACAATAAATGAACCGCTGCCATTTGAGACAGAATTAATTCAGCTAAACAGCCAGCCGGTCAGCGGGGAGCTGCCGCGCCAAATAAAATGAGCAGGACAACAAAACAGAGTTCAAAACAAAACGAAACACGGGTTTAAAAAATGTGGTTTCATTTAAATGCAGGCAGAAGGATAGTATCTAAAGTGAAACAAGGCAACGGAAACAAGAGTCCTGAGTAACAAACACAATTCTGGAGGAACTCAGCAAGTCGGGCAGCGTCGATGGAAAAGAATAAACAGACGACGTTTCGGGCCGGGACGCTACATCAGGACTAAAAAAAAGAATGCTCTTTGAATCAAAACAATGCTTCTTTCCTTTTACCAATAACAGATTTGCAAAAAGCCAAGCGTAGACACAGACGGACTTGCTTTCTGATACGAGATTGTGGTATGCAGAATTATTGAAGGCGGAAAACCGATAGGAATCGAAAACAACACAAATACGTTATATGCAGATGTACACGCGCATCTATACAAAACCAATTTTATTCTGTCTAATTAAAATCTACAGTATATTGTATATTTAAAGGGGTCCTTCTAGGTGTGATGTTCTAATATGATCATTATACCTGTGTACAAAGACGGACATGTACAAACCAACACAATCAAATCTAACACTCTTTACACACGCTCTCCCAAGCAAGTTCCTCCCCTCGCCTCTCATATGCGCGTCCGACCCGTGTAATATATTGTTTTTTTTAAAGTTTATCTAAACTAAATAACAGCAGCCGCCGGGTAAGCCAAAAACGCCCCAGTGCTGACAATTGCCATCTCAGCGTCAGTGTCCTTAACCCTGCCGTGAAGTCAATCACAGCAGAGGCGAATTGAATCAAGGCGGCTGAAACCGGCCATCACTTTCTCAAGTCTCCAAAGCCTCTGGGAAGAAAGTTTGTGGAGTGATTGTGTCCCGGTAATTCTGCCGGACTGTTTCTCGCCAGAGTCCGCGGGGAAGATGTTTCACGCAAGTCCTGAGAATTTGCTGAGAGGTGCCTTGATATTGTGGCTGACATCGTTATCGTCTTCTTACTCTTACTTTACCATTTCAGAACAAGATGAAAGGTTTGTCATTAATATTTAATTTCTCATCTCACACCATCTTTAATAAAAAAGATAATAATGTTAAACGGAATGAGGTCCAGGGGAAACGCACACTCGTACACCATCTATTTCCCAAAATGCGCCATTAATTCAAACCGAGAGGTTATAAAAGGCACTTTCAAATCCACGGGAAGATTTGGTTTAGTAACACATTTTTATTCGACACCTGAAAAACTCCGTTTTGATTTTAAAGCAGAGAGATATGCCCTGACAACAAAATAATCACATCTGAGTATCCATGCCTGAAGACCAGCGGAGAAGTGGCGACCTGTTTCAGGTAAGCTCCTTCAAACGCTCCCCTTTTCTCCTCATTTCTCCCTGCCCTGCGATTAAACTGTTTTGTCCGATTCTTCTCTATGCATTGCTCCGACTAAGTTGCTTGTGTTGTGGTTCTGAAATGTATTCAAATTAAAGTTACGGGGAAAGAACAAGTGAATTCCCTTTAACAACTTGGTGACAAAATACACTTTAACATGGCAACGGCGTTAAAATGACCAGATTCCTGCTTTTCTGTCGGGGGCAGCTAATTACAAAGGCTGCGTGTTTTTTTCTTCTTCTGTAAATGAAAGTGGATCATTGTGACGGTGACGCGTTATTCCTGTATACCTGTGACGGGTTTGCATTAAACCTGTATACCTGTGACGGGTTTGCATTAAACCTGTATACCTGTGACGGGTTTGCATTAAACCTGTATACCTGTGACGGTGTTGCATTAAACCTGTATACCTGTGACGGGTTTGCATTAAACCTGTATACCTGTGACGGGTTTGCATTAAACCTGTATACCTGTGACGGGTTTGCATTAAACCTGTATACCTGTGACGGGTTTGCATTAAACCTGTATACCTGTGACGGTGTTGCATTAAACCTGTATACCTGTGACGGGTTTGCATTAAACCTGTATACCTGTGACGGGTTTGCATTAAACCTGTATACCTGTGACGGGTTTGCATTAAACCTGTATACCTGTGACGGTGTTGCATTAAACCTGTATACCTGTGACGGGTTTGCATTAAACCTGTATACCTGTGACGGGTTTGCATTAAACCTGTATACCTGTGACGGGTTTGCATTAAACCTGTATACCTGTGACGGTGTTGCATTAAACCTGTATACCTGTGACGGGTTTGCATTAAACCTGTATACCTGTGACGGGTTTGCATTAAACCTGTATCCCACCGGTACCTGGGGCGATGTCAGACCTCTGACTGAATTGTGCTGCTTACTGTGTGAAGCAGAGACCAGTGCGCAGTCTTGTCTGGAACTGATGCCGAACCTGAATTTAGTTGGCTGAAAATGCGGGTTTTAAAGTTCAAAGTAAACTTAATGTCGAAGTATACATATGTCACCATATACAACCCGGAGATTCGTTTTCTTGCGGGCAATCACAGTAAATACATAAAACAATCGAGTCAATGAAGGACCGCACCCAACAGGGGGAATAACAACCAACGTGCAGATAAAAAAGCAACACTGTGCAAATACAAAGCGGAAGAGGAAAATAAGAAATAAATAAACAATAAATATTAAGAACATAAGATGAAGAGTACTTGAAGTAAGTCCGTTTTGGTGGAAACAGTCAAGGATGGGCAAGGGAAGTTGAGTGAAGTTATCCCCTCTGATTCAATGTGCTGATTTTGCTTTCTGTAGCAATACAGACTGTGGAATTCTGTAGTGCTGGCTGGACAAGGTGCAGCTAGTTTCCTTGCCTGTGAATCAAGTTGGAATGCACAGTTTAATATGGGTGAATTACTTGGCCATGATAACTGGGTTTGGACCAAGGTGATAATAGAAAGCATCTGCTCCACAAAGGTACTGCTTGCAAACAGAGAAAGGCAGTGTTCACATCCTATGTCCATTATAAACAGTGCAGATATTTCATAATGTTCTTGAAAAATAGTTTTGACTTGATTACTAATAACTGCTTTAAAATATTAAAATATGCATGAACTCATTACTATGCAATCTATCAAAAGTTCAGTATGTCAAACATTGCTGAATTAATTAAGGTCAGATTTATTTCAATGTCAGCATTTAAGAGACATTTGGGTAGGCAGGGGTATGGAGAGCTGGAGTCCTGGTGCAGGTTGACAGGAGTACACACTTTAAATAGTTAGCATGCACCAGATGGGGTGAAGGGCCTGCTTTTGTGCTGGACTTTTCCAAGACTTTGTATTTAAGGCTTGATGAATAGTGGGGCAGGCTCTGAGAATCAGATGGCTTATGGTTGCTCTTGTTACGAATGTCCACAGTATACGCACAGTGGCCATTTTATTAGGTATCTACCATACCTAATAAAGTGGCCACTAAGTGTATGTTTGTGGTCTTCTGCTGCCGTAGCACGTCCGCCTCACGGTACGATGTGTCGTGCATACGAAGGTGCGCTCCAGCACGGCACTGTTGTAACATGTGGTTATTTGAGTTACTGTCACCTTCTTGCCTGCTTGAACCGGTCTGGTCATTCTTTTCTGACCTCTCTCATTAACAGAGAGGGGAGATAGTATGCAGAATTATGAGGGGTATAGGGAGGGTAAATTCTGGCAGGTTTTTTTTTCCCACTGTGTTTGGGTGAGGGTACAACTAGAGGTCATTGGCTCAGGGAGAAAGCTGAAAATTTTCAGGGGAACATGAGGGGGATCTTCTTCACTCGGAGGGTGGTGAGAGTGTGGAACGAGCTGCCAGCGGAAGTGGTGGATGCGGGTGCAATTTCAATAGCTAAGAGAAATTTGGATAAGTACATGGTTGGGTGGGATGTGGAGGACTATGGTCCGCATGCAGGTCGGTGGGACTAAACAGATTAATAATACAGCATGGATTAGATGGGCCAAAGGGCCTGTTACTGCACTGTGGTGTTCTATGGCTGTATGACAAAGCATTTTCACCCACAGAACTGCCACCCCCTCGAAGTTTTGTTTTTTTTTGTTTTTCAAATCATTCTCTATAAACAAGACTCTTGAGTTCACAATGTGAGTGATATCGTCCACCCCCGGGAGCAGTAGATATTTCTAAGGGAGAGATAAAGATAAAGGCGGGGCAAATAAACAAGCACAGGCTTAATTTTAAAAATGAATGACTTATTATAAGGAGTTGATCCTCAGTGCTTCGTAATTGATTAGAGTGACCATGTAATCACCTCAACTTTTGCTGACCCACCATTCTCTTAGACGTTGCTTGAAGCATGTTATAGTTGTTCAAAAGCAATGTGATGCTTCTGTATTTGGCCTATAATGAGAAATCTGGACAGAAGAATGGTGTTATTTCTTATTGTCATTCACTATTGTAGTAGTGTTAGTGAGTACAATTCTCATACTCTAATCACACACTATTCCTGTGAATTAGGTAATGGCATTAAATGGGATAAAGTTCAGAGTCAACCCTTTCTGATGGTCTTGACCACATTTCTCTAGCCCATGGCCCAATGTAGATATTGCTTTATTTACCTTCAGGTCAAATGTTGCCTGAGCTATGATGATGTCATAACTTTCCCTTTTATTGATTGCAGCACTTAATGTTGGACTTAAAAAAACAGGCAATTGACCATGGCTGGCATTCAATAATGAAAATGGCAGAAACAGGCCAAACAGAAGAGAAGTGTAGACAGTATAGTGTGAAGTATCTGAAATATGGATTTTTATCAGCACAAAGTAACCAGCAGCAGCCAATGTGTCTGTTCTGTGAAAAAATTTATTCCACATGAGGCAAGGAAACCATCCAGTAACCATGAAAATTTGAAGAGAAGACTCTCTGATAAAGCAAACAAGAAATTGGCTTAGTTTTAATCACTGAAAACTTTGAGAAGTAGAAAACACTTTAAAACATGTTTTCCAGCTCAACAGTGATGGTTCAGAAACATAGAAAATCTACAGCATAATACAGGCCCTTCAGCCCACAATGATGTGCCAAATATGTACTTAGAAATTACCCATAGCCCTCTATTTTTCTAAGCTCCATGTACCTATTCAGGAGTCCCTTAAAAGGCCCTATCACATCCGCCTCCACCACCATCGCCAGCAGCCCATTCCACGCACTCACCACTCCCTGAGTAAAAAACTTACCCCCGACATCTTCTCTGCACCTACTTCCAAGTACCTTAAAACTGTGCCCTCTCATGATAGCTATTTCAGCCCTGAGAAAAAGCCTGACTATCCACACGATCAATGCCTCTCACCATCTTATACACCTCTCTCAGGTCACCTCTCATCCTCCATCACTCTAAAAAGAAAAGGTCATGTTCACTGAACCTATTCTCATAAGGCATGCTTCCCAATCCAGGCAACATCCTTGTTAATCTCCTCTGCATCCTTTCTATAATTTCCACACCCTTCCTGTAGTGAGGTGACCAGAAATGAGTATAGTACTCTAAGAGGGGCCTGACCAGGGTTCTATATAGCTGTAATATTACCTCTCAGCTCTTAAGTTCAATCCCACGGTTGATGAAGGCCAATGCACTATATACCTTCTTAACCACAGAGTCAACCTGTGCGGCAGCTTTGAGTGTCCTATGGACTCAATCCCCAAGATCCCTCTGATCCTCCACACTGTCAAGATCCTTACCATTAATACTAAGTTCTGCCATCATATTTGACCTACCAAATTGTGGGCTTCATCCAAAATTTCATTGCTCATTGCTAAATCTGGAAAGCTCCATTCAACTGGCAAAGAATTAGTTCTGCCAACAGTAAGGGAGGTTCTGGGTACAGTTTTTCATGTCACTTGACCAAATAATTAAAGTGATTCCATTCAGCAACAACTATGTTCAAAGACAAGTAGATGAAATATCTGAGAATATGAAAGACATAATGTGTAACATTATTAGGACAATAGAATTGCTCTGCAATTGGATAAGTCAACTTTGCCAGGCAATGAACCTTTGTTTCTTGGTTATGATCGCTTCATAAAAGATCAAAGCACAGCTTAAGAGTTGTAATTTGCAGGGCACTAGAAACAGAGATGAGGGGGTGAGACAATATTTCAGGTTAACATATTTATCATTCATTTCGAGAGCTTTGTATTGAGAATGATGAACAGTTTGAAAGCTTGCCGGTGCACACAAAAGTTAAATAGGTCTCCAAAGGAAACTGCCTGAGGTACTCTGAAACTGTGATTAAATTCATTGCAAAACACAAGTTTCAAAGTACACTTATTATCAAAGAATGTATAAATTCTACAACCTTGAGATGTGTTTGCTTACAAGCAACCACAAAGCAAGAAACCTATATACAGAAAAAAGACCAGCAGCTGATGTGCAGAGAAAGGGGGAAAAGCATAAATCATGCAAACAATAGAAGTGAGCAAAAGCATTCTGAACCAGCATGAGTCATTAGAACTGAAGCCTGGAGCAGCCTGGAGTGGGCCCGAAGCCTCGGTATCACTCCAGCATATTAGTGGCATGGAACACAGCAACCAGGGGGCCATCTTCATAGCTTGTGTGCCATGGAGAGAAGAGTGAAAATCTCTGGAAAGTGAGTGGTCTTCTCATGCCTCTGATCCTGACATTCTGTCTTTCCAGTAGAGCTGGGCATTTAAATTGTCCAAATAGCATACTGTACCTCGCGCTAGGGACCTGGGCACTGCTGCAGTGAAAGGCTCTGGGTCTAGAACTCACCATCCAGTGACTCAATCCGGACCCAGGTTTCACTGCCCAGCCCGAAACCATTCTCAATTTCTCCAAATTGGCTAGGCACCCGGGCCACTCAGACAGGGATCAGAACTCGTTTGCCTTGACTTCTCCTCTCTGAATAGCTCATTCCATCTGCATTGATGCTGCAATGTACCGGCGTGGTTCATCCCTCAAATTCGCTGGGCCTTTGCTCACCTCTTCATTGTTTGTGGTGATAATTTACTACCAATTACTTCAGAAAAGTTGTTATTAGTATTACTTTCAGTCACATTTCTTACCTATTGAACTACCAGCGAGCTGTCACACGTGTTAGGTAGCACCATGTTGAACCGGAAGTTTAAGGGGTGTGTGGATGCTTCATTCAGTAATCAACTCAAGAATATCAGGAGTGACATTACTTACCTGTCAGAATTATTTTCAAAGCTTAATGAAATCAATCTTCAATTGCAAGGAAATGATGTGAATCTTATCAAAGACACATCAATCATCTGCATATCTAAATTAACCCTACTTAAGTGCAACATTGGCCATTGTGACCTTTTACATTTTCTGCTCCTCTCTGAATTGCAAGAGGAAGAGTAGCCCACCTGAATGAGCTGCATTTAGACATGTCAGAGATATTTCAGGATCTTCTCTCGATCCAAATTCCAGATTAGGTAATAAATCCATTCCTGAACACAATTGTAATGAGGGATTAACAGGAAAGTTGGAGGAAGAACTGATTTCACTACAAAATGTCTTTGAGCTGCAGCCGAAGTTCAAAGATCCATAGCAAGACTTTTGGTTACGGAACAAAATCTCTGAATGCTATGTGGATAAAGGTCAAGATGTTCTTTGTTCCCTTTCCAACATCGTATTTAGGACAGCATGGTTTCAGTGCAGTTGCCCATTTTCTTTCAAACAACAAACAGACTGCAAATTGCCGAACATTGGGATCTGACACTCCTGTGTGACATTCAGCCTGACGTTGAAAAGCTGATACCACTGCACCAAGCCCATCCATCTCACTGAATTTGCAATTCCTATTTTCTTTCACTGTGCATCGTAAATCAAAATTCTTTCTGGTTTTTATGTTATGCCCGGAACAGGACAGGGGTTGCTGGGGATGTGGTCCAGGAGCCAAAGGGGCAGAAACCCAAAAATGTTTGGGAATCATTGCTCTAGAGACTGTTGTGCATTTATATTAAATATATATAAATACATAAATATCCCAGGAGATCAACAGTATCTGAGATACTCAAATCACCCTGTCTGACACCAACAATCATTCCACTGTCACAGATATTTATTTAGTGATACAGTGTGGACTTGGCCTTTCCTGCCCTTTGAGCCATCTGCCCCCGCAACCCCACAATCCTAATTAACCCTAACCTAACTACAGGATAATTACAATGGCCAGTTTATCTACATAGTATGTCTTTGGGCTGTGGGAGAAAATCAGATTGCCTGGGGAAAACCCATGCATTCTACAGGGAGGATTTATAGAACGGTGCTGGAATTGGAATTGAACTCCAAACTCCAGAATGCCTTAAGCTGTAATAGCATCGTGTTAACTGTTGTGGCACCATGATGCCCTGTCACCAACAATCAATCCACAATCAAGGTCACTTGGACCATATTTCTACCCCTTTCTGATATTTGGTCTGAACAACAGAACCTCTTGACCACGTCTGCATGCTTCTGTGCATTGAGTAGCTGGCACATGGTTGATTAGATATTTGCAATAGCAAGCAGATGTACAGGTGTATCAGAGTGGTCACTGAGTATATACTCTAGTAGAGCCATAGTGTCTTAGACCACTACAGCACAGGAACAGGCCCTTCAATCCATCTAATCTGTGCCAGCTCTTATTCTGCATAGCATGAACCATAGCCCTCCATATCCTCCCACCCATGTATTTATAAATATTAATTTATTAACTTCTATAATATACTTACTCACCCATATTTCACCAGAATATATGGATCCCAGGTCGGCCTGAACAGCCACTGGAGGACCCGCCTATAGATAACCTGTTAGGATAAAATCATACTCATCTCACGCTATAAACATGTATATTGTCACATATACAGTCGGTGGCCACTTTTTGGTACAGGAGATGTGAATAAAGTGGCCACTGATTAAACATATGACAATTAATTTAACTTAACAAAACCTCGTAAGCTGTGTAACTGTGCTGACTTTGTAGAAATGGATAATTACATACTGACAGCAAGTCTTCCGTGACCAACAATGCCCTTCAATTACAACTCATTCAGCCATGCTGCTGGCCGGCTTTTCAATTGTGCCAATTCTTTACCTTGCTGGAAATCACACCAACACTTGGAAGTATAAATGTCTGCAGAGCTCTGCATTTTCTTATGAAGAAGAAATGTGAAGACTCTGTTTGTTACACCGGCTTTACAAATGCATCCATCTGTTGCATTGCATCTGATAATTTATTATTTTTTATTATATTCTTTTGTACTTGCATACTTTATTGTCATTTGCACATTGGTTGTTTGTCTGTCCTGTTACCTGCAGCCTTTAATTGATTCTATCGTGTTTCTTGGATTTACTGTGTACGCCTGCAAGAAAATTAATCATGGAGTTGTATATGGTGATATATATATGTACTTTGATAATAAATTTACTTTAAACCTGGAAATTTAAATTTCTTGTACTTTGAAATATTAGCACATTTGGGATGGAGTAGTGCGGAAGGGAGCGGGGATAACTCAGCTTCACTGACTTCTAACTGGATTAGCATTTTTTAAAATTTATCAGCAGTTTTGCATTTTTACTCGGAACAATTTAAGGAATCTGCTAATCTATAAATGATGAAGTTGGCGCAATTCCATGTGGCTTCCCAAACATTACTGACATTTGCAGAAAGATTGCGCTAATATCACACTGAAGCCAAGCTAACCAGTGATAAATTACAGTGTTACAATAACTTCCTTGGCTATGATCTATCCGTATTTTCACTCTTACCCGATGTAATTCTTCACACCAGTGAAAGCAGGAATGATAACAGAGATAAGCTATGTCAATTAATAGCAGTTGTCATGTATTGCATTCCAGCCATTGAGAATGCTTTCAAGATCCTGCATACAGAACGCCACCTGCAGCAACTCAGATGCTGCATTCAGTCAGTAGCCACCAGACCACAAAACACTCAAAAACCATTCATCTTACACTGGATAACGTTCATTCATAGTGCCCCCAGACCCCTGGATAAGGAATGGGTGTCACAGTCAGAATTCCTGGTTTTGATCACCATCCAGAAATCTCTGCTGGAGAACTACTTTGCTTTTGACATTGTATAAACTTAGGGCTGGCATCAGCTGCAAAGTGCACCAATGCAAGACTCCAAAAGCACATTTGTCTTTCCTCACTCACAATGGACCATTTGTCAGGATAAAAGAAAGCTGTTGGCTTCCATTCAACTCAATTTAGTAAGTTATGAGAAGAAAATTGGTAAATAAATTCTTAGATATAGTTAGATTCAGGGAAAAAAAACTTAGTCAAACTTTTATATCGAGCCAGATTGTAAATGTATTCATTTGGATTTATGAATGAATCTGATTTACTTTGGTGCAATGAAATTGAATTGATTCTGTATTTCCCATGAGATATTTAATCCCGATTCCAGTAACAACCAACAGTGATGTAAAATCAGGAATTTACTACACAGCTCGAGCACCATTCAAATAGATCATGGCTGATTGCATTTCAATTCAATTTACTTGGCTGTGTTGTATACCTTTTGACAGCCTTATTTAAAAATATTATCAAGCTTAATCTTAAATATGTCACTGTACCCCCACTCCATCTCTTACAAATGAGACCATCCTATTGCCAAAAAAAAATATTCTCTAATATGAAATATACTAAGAGTTACGGTTTCCATTCTGTTGGATTGTGTTTGTTATTGTGAAACATGGATGAACATAGACTGGAACATGAAGTTAACTCACTGAAAACTTCAAGCAGGACTTATTTTTTTAGATGTTGTCTACCCAGCCAATTTGACCTTGCACAGTTATAAATTTCTACTCATGGAGTTATGAATAGAGGGTTATTATTGGTGTTTCTATTGGTGGAATTTTGAATAGAGGGTTATTATCTTTTTTTAATTAGTGGAGTTTTGAATGGATGATTACTATTGGTGTTTCTATTGGTGGAGATTTGAATGGAGTGTTATTATTGGAATTTTGAATGAGAGTTGTTGTCGGTGTTTCTATTGGCAATCTGAATGGAATGTTATTATTGGTGTTTTTATTGATTTAATTTTCAATGAAGAGTTATTTTTGGTTTTCCTATTGGTGGAGTTTTGGATGGAGGATTACTATTGTTGTTTCTATCGATGGGGATTTGAATGGAGGGATTTTTATTTTTATGTTGTAGTTATATTTGAATGATTGCTTTTAGATTTTTTGAAGGAGGGAAAAAAATGGAAGATGAAAACAGTTTTTCCAGCAACTACTTGATTTGCAAATACTTAATTTAAGCAATTTCAACGTTTGAAGAGCAGTTTCTTCCTGTCTGCCATCAGAGTTCTGAACATAGAATGAACTCATTAACATAAAATTACTATTTTTGCTCTCTTTTTTCACTGTTTATTTATTTTTGTATATATTTCTTATTGTAATTTATAGTATATTTATGCATTGCGCTGTACTGTTGCTACAAAACAACAAATTTTATGACATACAGAATTATGTGAATGTCTTAGAAAGTAACAAACAATGTTGCTGGTAGAGGTGTAAATCGAATTATAGAACAGTAGTCTGATAGTATATTGAACAATTATATGAGATTATGTTCAAGAAAAAGTTAAACTCTGTAGAGTAACCTTAATAAAATGGGAGCAGGAGTTAATCATGCATTGGGACAAAGCTGACATACCAAGGGTTATTGAAACATGGCTACAGGAAAAGCAAAGCTGGGGATAAAACAATGCAGAGAAAATATATTTAGAAAATATTCTGAGGAAGATGGAGGAGCTGGAACATAAGCACTTATGGAGGATAATGTAAATTGGAGAATAAAGTGTGCATCTTTAATCAATTAAAATTAGAATCTGTTGAGGTTGATATAAATCATCAATCACGTAAGTAGCCATAATTGTTTTGGGCAAGGTTAGTCTCTCCTGTAAAGGTCTGAGTTTAGTTTGTCCAATATTTTAAGATTAACATCTGATGAGAATTGATCTGGAGGTGTCACCTCCTCGGGCCCTCTAACAGGCTATAGTTTCTTCACTTTCTTCCTCTCCTGTTATCACAGTGTTTCTTAAGACATTTTCCAGGTCGCTTATCATTCGAATCAATCCACTGACGATGCAATAGTATCTGGCCTCCACCCTGTCCCGTCCCATCTGAGAAATGGAGTTTAATATTCCAAGCTGCTGTTTATAGACTCAGTTTGGCATTTAACACCATCATACCCCAGAAATTGGTAGGGAAACTGTCCTTGCTGGGTCTCAACACCTCCCTCTATGACTGGATACTGGACTTCTTAACAGAACAGCCACAGTTAATCTGTATGGGCAGCAATGTCTCTTGTCCTATCACGCTGAGCACTGGCACTCTCCAAGGCTGTGTGCTCTGCCCGCTGCTGTTCACACTGCTGATGCATGACTGTGTTGCAGGATCCAGCTCAAATTGTGTCATCAGGTTGTGGATGACACAACCTTGGTGTGCCTTATCAAGAGTGATAACACAATGGAGTATAGGGAGGAAGTGGAGCGGCTGGTGAATTGGTGTGAGAAGAACAACCTAAGCCTGAACATGGAGAAGAACATGGAAATGACTGTAGACTTCAGGAGGGTGTAGATGAAGCATCCCCCTCTGAGAATATGTAGCTCCTCTATAGAGTGAGTGAAATGCACCAAGTTCTTGGGCATTCAAGTCATGGATGATCTCACCTGGTCCCTTAATATCACCTCCCAGAACAAGAAGGCACAGCAGTGCCTCCACTTCCTAACAAGATTGAGGCAAGAAAAGCCTCCACCACCCACAACCATCTTAACTGCATTTTACATGAGCACCATTGAGAGTGTGCTGACAAGTTCATCTCCATCTGGTATGGGGGCAGTTGAGCATTGGACTGGACACCCCTACAAAGGACAGTGAGAACAGCTAAGAGGATCGTAGGGGGTTCCCTACTATCCATCTAGGACGTTTACCAGGAGCACTGGGTACACTTGGCCCTTAGTATTATTAAGGATCCCACCCATCCATCCAGCATCCTCTTTGACTTTCTACCATCAGGAGTGAGACTGATGCATAAGAACAAAAATGGTCAGGATGGAAAGTACAAATTTGTAGTTTCTTCTCTCAGGCATTTAGGCATTTGAACTTACTGCTGCATTGCATTTGAAGTGTCTCTGGTTAATCTGTTCTGTACCTTACAATATTTACTTTACGCACTTTAGTTTGTTATTTATGTGTGATTCACCTGTAGCTTTTATCCTTTTCTACATATGTTATGTGTATTACTGTGCCTTACAGCCTGGTTCAGTGAAAAGGTGTCCTGTTTAATGGTATACATGTATATAGTTAAATGACAATAAACCTCACTTGACTTGATTTTCTTCCACGTGTTCTGATACTCAGAAAAGAGCCATTCAGTGAATGTCCATGTGGAATTTTGAGTGGCTTCCACTTTATTTAATTGATTCCAATGGTCAACAATATCAGTCCTCCTTCAGAGTATGTGTAATTTCCAACTTATTGCAGATCAGAAACTCATGGTAGTTTAGACATAGTTTGACATAATCTTTTTCATATCAATGCATCACACCTGTAGTGGACAATTACTAATTGAAATAAATTCAGAGAGCAGGCTGGATCATCCTTTAGCAGAGCAACACCTTAAGATTATCTTGAGAGTCCTTAAGATCATCGTCATCATGTGCCATATTGTATGATGTGGACAATTGTCGTCTCATGACTATGATTGTTCTTGGCAAATTTTTTTTAGTAGTGATTTGCTGTTGCCTTCTCCTTACAAGATGGGTGACCCCAGCCATTATCAATACTCTTCAGAGATTGCCTGCTTGGCGTCAATGATTGCATAACTAGGGCTTGTGGTATGCACCAGTTGCTCTTAATGCTGTCTGCTACCTGCTCCCATGGCTTTTACTTGACTCTGATTAACATGGGGGCTAATCCGGTGCTACACCTTGTCCAAGGATGACCTGCAGTCTAGCAGAGGGAAGGAGCGCTTTACACCTCCTTTCATAGAGATGTATCACCACCCTGCCACCTAATGTCTTTAAGAATAACAATGAAACCCATCCTAAATATTCTGTCTTCTTGGCATTGGGCAGATGATACAAAGGCTTGAAAGAGCACACCACCCAGCTCAAGGAAAATGTCTACTTTGTGGTTATGAATATTAAATGGTTCCTTAGTACAATAAGATAGACTTTTATCCTCACAATGTATTTTGTTATAATTTGAACCTAATCGTTTACCTGTACTGCACTTTTGCTGTAGCTGTAACGCTTTATTCTGCATTACCTTGTTCTACTTCAATAACCTGTGTAATTACTTGAAATGTATGAACAGTATGCAAGACAAACTTTTCATTGTATCTCTGTACATTCGTTCATTACGTGGTGTGTTAAATGATGTGGGCGATTATGGTCTTGGATTGTTTTTGGCAAATTGTTCTGCTGAAGTAGTTTGCAATTGTCTTCTTCAGGGCAGTATCTTTACAATACAGGTGACTCCAGCCATTATCAATACTCTCCAGAGATTGTCTGCCTGGCCTCAGTATTCGCATAACCAGGACTTGGGATCTGCACCGGCTGCTCATACGACCATCCACATCCTGCTCCCATGGCTTCACTTGACCTTGATCAGGGAGAGGGGGTGGTGCTAAGAAGGAGCTACACCTTACTCAAGGGGGACCTTCAAGCTAACAGAAGGGAGAAGTGCTTTACACATCCTTTGCTAGAGATCTCTACCCTGCCTCCCGCTATCTTGGTACATGTGACAATAATAAACTAATTCCAATTCCAGTTCCAATTTTAACTTCTATTTCTCCATCCGCTTCCCAAACTAATCTCTCTGTCTGTGGAAAGATGCAGGATAAGATGTTTCTCCAGCAATGCAAGTTTCAGAAACAACATCTCATCCTGCATTTTGCCATTTTGAAGCCTTCTGTATACAATATTGAATCTCCAATTCCAGGTAACATGCGATTTTTTTCTGTTTGTAATTGACGAGCCACTTCTTCCAGTAGTTTTTTTTTATTAATTTTGGCTTAACTTTTCTTTCTCCATTACTTTTATGATTGTTCTAATTTAGAGATTCTGCACAGTAGCAGGCCTTTCTGGCCTAATGAGCCTGCATTGTCCAACTACACTAATAACCCAATAACACAATGAAACTACTAACCCATATGTTTTTGGATTATGTGAAGAAGTTAGAGCACCCAGAGGAAAACAATGTGGGTTGTGGGAATATACAAACTCCCTACAGTCTGTGGCAGAATTGAACTTGGCCTACTAGCACTATTCTAGCATGATGCTAACAGTCATGCTGCCATGCCATTCCAAATATATCCTGCTGACATGCACCATGCCCACATTATTAACAACATATAACACTGACTGAAAAGTATAATCTGCTTCTAACTATTGCATTGTCCATTTGGTCTCAGCCTATCAGAGGTATTTCCTTTGCTCTCGCCATTCTTTACTCACCTCCTCTACTTACTGAAAACAAGTCTTCCTATTTGTCTGTTTTGAAACCTGTCTTGGACCTAACATATTAACTCTGTTTCTTTTATCATAGATGCCCTCTGACCTTCTGAGTGTTTCCAGCATTTTATTTTTTAATAGTGAACTTACAGCTTTTATCTGGCTTATTTTGACTGCACAGAAAGGTACCTATTGTCTCATATCTACTGTGTCTCCTTGGGTAATTGTAAAACCAAAGATCTATATTAAAATTAATATAAAATACTAGCACATTTAGGTTTGCATATGGGTTTCACAATTCTTTAACCCTTCACCTAACGGTCAAGCTTCCCATCCTGCTTTACAATTAAAATTTTACATCTATACCCAAATAGATGCTCGTGGGATTTATCAATAGGGATTCCTCTGACAGGAAAGAAGAAAATAGCCCAAGGAAGGGGTTGGGGTGAGATTCACCGCTGCCCAGTAGACTGTGAACTTAGTCCTAGGTTTGAGGTCTTTGAACACTCTTCCTCAGGTGACCAAAGGCTGTTTGAGCAAACTGGAGGTGGTGATTAATTTCATCCCTGACCTCTGCTGAGAGATGGCTCCTGATTTCTGGAAAGCGACTGCTTCAGTTCTGGTCATCATAATGTATAACGTATAAGGAGGCACTGGAGGAGATGAAGAGATGATTAGTGTGAGTGATGCTTGAACTGCAGGATAAAGACAATGGATTTCTTACCTCTTTAAAAAAGAAGGGCTTCAAAACAAAAATAGAATTTGATAGGTGATGTAATAAATGCATTTAAAATTATGGAACGTGTTGATGGATTGGATTCAGAATCATAATCAGAATCCGGTTTATTATATCTGGCATATGTCGTGAAATTTGTTAACTTTGTGATAGCAGTAATATGCAATACATAATAAATGAGGCAAAACACTGAACTACAGTAAGTGTGTGTGTATATATATAACAGTTAAAATAAGTAGTGCAAAAACAGAAATAAAGTTATAGTGGGGTAGTGTTTATGGGTTCAATGTCCATTCATAAATTAAATGGCAGAGGGGAAGAAACTGTTCCTGATTGTGTGCCTTCAGGCTTCTGTATTTACTTCCCAATGGTAACAATGAGAAGAGGGTATGTCCTGGGAGGTGGGGGTCCTTAATGATGGACGCTACCTTTCCGAGGCACTGTTCCTTAAGGACGACTTGGATACTATGGAAGCCTGTATGGAAGATCATAATTTGAAAGCATCAATATAAAATAGCTGGACACAGAACATGTGGGAAGAACTCGGTTCAGGCAGCATCTATGGAAATAAAGAAACAGTTGATGTTTTGGGCTGAGGTGAGTTCCTCCAGTATTTTGTGTGTGTTGCTCTGGATTTCCAGCTTCTGCAGAATTTCTCATGATTATAACTACTAAAAAATCCAGTAAAGAATTCAGAAGCAGCTGCTTTTTCCATAGTGATGAGAATAAACCTGTAGATCTTGCTATCTCAGATAGTTATTGAAATAAGCAGATTAAAAGGAGTATGGACGAGCACACGAGGAAGAAAGATGTAGATGAGAAAAAATATGGGGGAGAAAGCCTAGTCAAGTATCATGCTGAAATGAACTGATTGGATCAAAAGACCTTCATCAAATGTTGATTGCATTTTGAATGGTGCCCATCTCATGAAATTCTGCTGTCAACAAGGAATTCCTTCATCTGGAATGCACTGGGAATTTAATGATTCCTTTTTAATGATAGCTTTTTGAGTTGAGGGTCAACATCTTTCATACATACCATGTCCAGCAGAGAGTTTAATAAATTAGAGTATAGCCTTTCTGAGAAGTTCTCAAGGTTAGAATCTTGTTTGGGATGGATGTTAATTCTCATCTCACCACATAGAAAGCTAGATTTACTGTTTAGATTCTGTTACCTGGGAATCGATTCTGATAGGACCCTGATTTTTTCCCACTTTTCTGAATAGTCCAGGAACACTATCTGACTTATTTGCTTTGACTTTTTTGCAATAGTTATTTCATATATATGTCAGGGATGGGGTAAGAAGGGGAGGAGGGGCATTAATGGAAGTTAGAGAAGTCAATGTTTTTAAATTATTTATTTTTATTTATTTATTAAATTTTAGAAAATTACAAATAATAAATGAGATGATAAAATAGTGAGAAAAATAATATTAACCCTCCCCTCTCCCCTTAACCTTTATCTAAAGAAAGAAAAAAAAGAAGAGAAAGATTGCCTGGATATCGGAGGATCCCCACATGCTCCATGGAGTTCAAAATAATTTTAATATTTATTTTTACTTTCCCCAATTACTTTATAATTTTATCTTCAAAGGACCTATGTATTTAATCCTATCTTTTGTAAGTATGGGAGCCAAATTTTCAAAAATATATCGTATTCATTTCTTAGATTGTATGTAATTTTTTCAAGTGGAATACAACTATGTATTTCATTATTCCAACAATCCATAGTTAAATATAAATCAGATTTCCAAGTAACTGCAATAACTTCTTTGGCTACTGCCAATGCAATTTTTATACATTTTTTCTGATACTTATTCAATTTAAGTTTTGGTATTGTCCCTTCAATGTCTCCTAATAAAAATAATACTGGACTATGTGGGAGTTGTACTCCAGTAATTTGTTCCAATAAAAGTCTTAGATTTATCCAAAATGGTTGAATTTTAAAACAAGACCAAGTAGAATGTAAAAAAGTACCAATTTCTTGATTACATCGAAAACAATGGTCAGACATATTTGAATTTAATCTATTTATTTTCTGTGGTGTTATATATAAATGTAAAAAATTATATTGTATTAATCTAAGTCAAACATTTCTTGTATTTCTCATACTAACAGAACATAATCTTGACCAGTTTTTTCCATCAATTTTAACATTCAAATCAGATTCCCATTTTTGTCTTGATTTATGAATTCCTGATTTAATTGTCTGTTTTTGAATCAAATTATACATACAAGATGTAAATTTTTTAATATTTCCTTTTTGAATTAATATTTCTATTTCACTAGGTTTTGGCATCAACATTGTTTGACCCAGCTTTTCTCGTAAATAAGCCTTTAATTGGAAATAACAGAAAAGAGTGTTATTTGATTTTTATATTTATTTTTTAATTGATCAAACGACATCAATATACCTCCTTCAAAACAATCACCTATATATTTAATCCCCTTTTGGAACCAATTATGTAAAAGTTTATTATCCATTGTAAAAGGAATAAGCCTATTTTGAATTAAAGTTCTTTTTGCTAATAAAGATTTCTTTATCTCATCGTCCATATTTACCTTATTCCATAAATCAATCAAGTGTCTTAATATAGGAGATTCTTTTTTTCCCGTATCCATTTGGATTCCCATTTATATATAAAATCTTCTGGTATGTTTTCTCCTATCTTATCTAATTCTATTCTAATCCATGCCGGTTTTTCTTCATCAAAAAAAGATGCAATAAATCTAAGTTGATTTGTAATTCTTAAAATTTGTAAGTTGTAACCCTCCTAAATCAAATTTACATGTCAATTTTTGCAATGACATTCTTAACATCTTTCCTTTCCAAAGAAATTCCTTTACATATTTATTCAGTTCTTGAAAAAACTTCTGAGGTAATTGTATTGGTAAAGTTTGAAATAAATATTGCAATCTAGGAAATATATTCATTTTTACAGCATTAACTCTACCTATTAATGTTATTGGTAACATCATCCATTTATCAAGATCCTCTTTTATTTTTTTTTAATAATGGCAAATAATTTTGTTTATATAAATTTTTTACATCATTATCAACTCTAATACCTAAATATTTTATCCCATTTATTGACCATCGAAATTGAGTTACTAATCAACAGTGATTATAATTTCCCTTGGTAAGGGGTAAAAATTCACTTTTATCCCAATTTACTTTATACCCTGATACTTTCCCATATTCTTCCAATCTAAAAGATAATCTTTGCAAAGATTGCAATGGGTTTGTTAAATAAATCAAAACATCATCAGCAAGTAAATTAATCTTATATTCTTCTTGATTAACTCTAAAGCCCCCAATCTCTGAATCTGTTCTAATTAATTCAGCTAATGGTTCTATTGCCAATACAAATAAAGCAGGTGATAATGGGCAGCCTTGTCTAGTTGACCTCGTTAAACAAAATGGTGTTGAAATCTGACCATTTGTAAATACCTTAGCTTGAGGAATTAATATTTAAGGTTTTAATCCATTGTATAAAAGATTTTCCTAACTCGTATTTTTCCAATACCTTAAATAAAGAATCCCATTCCAATCTATCAAATGCTTTTTCTGCATCCAAAGCAACTGCCACACTCATTTCCTCTCTTTTTTGTGACAAATGAATTATACTAAGTAACCGGGTTATATTATCCATTGATTGTTTTTAATAAAACCTGTTTGATCCATATGTATTAATTTTGGTAAATATTTAGATATTCTATTAGATAAAATTCTTGCTATTATTTTATAATCTGTATTCAACAAAGAAATAGGCCTATATGATGTTGGTTTTAAAGGATCTCTATCTTTTTTTGGCAATACAGTTATGATCGTTGTTAAAAAAGATTGTGGGAGTTTATGCATTCTTTCCACTTGGTATATTAATTCCATAAAAGGAGGAATTAATAAATCTTTAAATTTTTTATAAAACTCAGGAGGAAAACCATCTTCTGCTGGGGATTTATTACTCTGAAGTGATCCTAAAGCTTCTTCAACCTCTTTTAATGTAAAGGGCATATCTAATCCTTTCTGTTCTTCCAAATTTAATTTTGGAAGGGTTATTTGTGATAAAAATTTATTTATCTCAGCAATCTTATTTTGTGATTCTGATTGATATTGTTCAGTATAAATTTTTTTTAAAGTTTCATTAATTTCTATAGGTTTATAAGTAACCTTATTTACACTTGTTCTAATTGCATTTATTGTTTTAGAAGCCTGTTCTGTTTTCAACTGCCAAGCAAGAATTTTATGTGATCTTTCACCTAATTCGTAATATTTCTGTTTAGTTCTCATAATTACTTTTTCTGTACAATTTGTCTGGAGTGTATTATATTGTAGTTTTTTATTAACAAGTTGTCTTCGTTTTTCTTCTGTCATATATCTTTGAGATTCTTTTTCTAACTTTATGATATCTTTTTCCAATTGATCTATTTCTGCCATGTATTCCTTCTTAACTTTAGATGTATAACTTATAATCTGACCCCTTAAATATGCTTTCATCGCTTCCCATAATGCAATTTTATCCTCAACTGAATGTAAATTTGTATCCAAAAAAAATGAATCTCTTTTTTCATAAAATCACAAAAATCTTGATGTTTTAATAAAATTGAATTAAATCTCCATCTATAAATCGATTCCTCCTTATCCATCATTATCATTGTCATTATCAAGGGGGAATGATCTGACAGTACTCTTGCTTTATATTCCACACTTTTCACTCTATCTTGAATATTTTTTGATAATAAAAAAAATCAATCCTTGAGTAAGTTTTATGTCTATTTGAATAAAATGAATAATCTCTTTCTCTTGGATTAATTTTTCTCCATATATCAATCAGGTTTAAATTTTTCATTAATGATAAAGTTAGTTTTATTACTTTTGATTTTGTAGCAACTTTAGTTGACCTATCCAAAACTGGATCTAAACAAAAATTAAAATCTCCACCTATTAATATTTTATCATGTGCATCAGCCAAGTTCAAAAAAACTTCTTGTATGAATTTTTCATCATTTTCATTTGGTGCATAAATGTTTATAAAAGTCCATAATTCTGAAAAAAATTGACAATGTATAATCACATATCTCCCCCAGAATCAATTATTACATTTTGTATTTTAATTGGTAAAGATTTATTAACCAAAATTGCAACTCCTCTCGATTTTGAATTAAGAGAAGCTGCAATGACATTTCCAACCCAATCCCTCTTTAATTTCTTATGTTCTGTTTCTGTTAAATGTGTTTCTTGTAAAAAAAAGCTATATCTCCTTTCATTTTCTTAATATATGTTAAAACTCTTTTTCTTTTCACAGGTCCTTTAATTCCATTAACATTAAAACTTAAAAAATTAAGTAAATTAATCATTCATTATACCTTGGGAACTCTTTAAACTTCTCCATGTTGCTATGAGTTTCTCCCCAACCATCCAGGCAAAAAAGAAGAAAAATAGAAGGAAGATAACTAATATATAAGAAAAAAAAACAAAGTACCCCACTAATGTTGCGAATAAAAAGAACACAACATTACCCCCCCTCATTTTACGGGTCATGGCAATCGCCATGATTGTACACGTGAAACTCGCAGCCATCGATCAGTAGCTCCTCCAGCTCACCCGCAAAAAAAAAGAAAATATATTAGTGAAGAAAAAAAAGAAAATAATTAATGTCTCTACTCCCAATTAATACACCTCAACTATTTTTTTTATAAATGTCCATCAAGTCCAACCTTGTTTCAGTCTTCATCATTAGTCCATTTCATTTCTATAATTCTTTACTCCTCTTCATGGACATCAGGTAATTCTTGTACAAGTTTCTCCGCTTTCCGGTAGTCAACGAAAAATCTTCTTTCTTCGTTATCCAGGAAAATGATCAATTTTACTGGGTAACTCAATAAAAATTTATAGCCCTTTTCCCATAAAGATTTTTTCACTGGATTAAATTCCTTCCGCCTCTTCAGAAGATCGTAACTTATGTCTGGATAAAAAAAAAACTATTTTCCCTTCTGTTATCAATGGGCCATTTCTCTTTTTAGCACCTTGAGTAGCTGCCTTCAAGATCTTTTCTTTATCTTGGTACCTTAAGCATTTTATCAAAATTGATCTTGGATTTTGATCTTGTTGAGGTCTTGGTCTTAAAGCTCTGAGTGCTCTTTCAATTTCAATTACTTGGCTTCCTTCTTTCATTTCCAAAATTTTCAGAATCCATTCTTGAAAGAATTTTATTGGGTTTTCTCCCTCTGTACCTTCCATAAGACCAACAATTTTGATATTATTTCATCTACTAGAGTTTTCAAGTGCATCTATTTTTTCCAACATCTGTTTTCTTTCTATTGTCCAGGCAAGATTATTGTTTTCTATCTTATCTATTCTTTCAGTGTTTTCTTCCACTTTTACTTCCATCTCTTTAACTTTATTATCCATCTTCTTTTGTTTTTCCACCACATTATCGAGTGTATTCTGCATCCTTCTTACAGCTTTTAATTCATTCATAATATATACCAGGATATCTTTTATGTCTCCTTTAATCTCCTCCTTCTTTTCCTGTTCTTCTTCCTCTGAATTTCCCAAAGAGTCTGATTCCACTTCCGATTCACTTCCAGCCGTAGTTGGGATTTGTAATTTTGTTAATATCTGTTCATGCATACTTGTTTCTTCGCGCATGCATTGTTCTTGCCGTTTCTTCTTAGAGACCGCCGACATTGCTGCAACTTCCTGTCCCGCATCATCAGAAGTGCCATGCACTTCGCCGGGACGAGATCCAACGAGTCCGAGGCTTCGCCGAGATGGTTAGGCCTTTTTCCCCACTGATTTGTGCAGTCTTCGAAGTAGTAGCTTTCTTCTGTTTCGGTTTAGGAGCCATATCAAAAGATAATCCTGAGTTACTTATAAATAGTTTCTAGTAGATACTTGTTAACTCTTCATTTAAACCCTATTTCATTACTTTTTACGAGGGAGCTGGATTCCCAACGTCTCGACCCTACATCATCACGTGACGCCCCCCCCCCCCCCCCCCGAGAAGTCAATGTTCATGCCATCAGGTTGGAGGCTACCTTTCTTTCATCCCACCCCCTCCGGTCTTCTCTTATCATTTTGCATTTCCTGCTCCCCCCACTACTTTCAAATCTCTTAGTATCTTTCCCTTCAGTTAGTCCTAACGAAGGGTCTCAGCCCGAAACGTCGACAGTGCTTCTCCCTATAGATGCTGCCTAGCCAGCTGTGTTCCACCAGCATTTTGTGTGTGTTGTTCAAATATATCCAGTGACTTGGCCTCCACAGCTGTCTGTACCAATGAATTCAACGGATTTGTCACCTTCTGGCTAAAAAGGCATTCCTCTTCATCTCTATTCATCTCTATTCTATTCTCTTCTGAGGCTGAGATTCTCCTAGTACAGGAACCATCCTCTTCACTTCTGCTGTCTCTAGGCCTTTCAATAATTGTATATTTCAACGAGATACCCCTCTCTCTTCTAAATTCCAGCAAGTACAGGCCCAGAGCCATAAAATACTCCTCATACATTAGTCTTTTTATTACCAGGATCATTTTTGTGAACCTCCTCTGGACCCTCTGCAGTGCCGGCATATCCTTGTGGTGAACTATGTGCCTGTCTGGACACGCCCCCTGCTGACTGCTCCTGTGGCTCCTCCCACAGGCCCCTGTATAAAGGAGATCTGAGGCCTGACGCTCGGCCTCAGTCTCCAGGACATTGTATGATAGACACTCACTCCTGGTTCCTTCTTCCAGTCAATAAAAGCCGATATCTCGCCTTACGTCTCAGTGTGAGTTAGATAAGGGGCCCAGAACTGCTCCCATACTCCCAAGTGTGATCCGACCGATGCCTTATAAAGCCTCAGCATTTCATTTCTGCTTTTTGAATTCTAATCTTCTCAAAATGGATGCTAACATTGTACTTGCCTTCCTCACCACTGATTCAACCTGCAAGTTAACATTTAGGGAATCCTGCATTAGGACATTCAATTCACTTTGCAGCTCTGATTTCTGAAATTCCTCCCTGTTTAGAAAATAGTTTACACCTTTTAGCAGTGCATGACCATATACTTCCCTGCACTGCATTCCATCTGCCCATTCTCCTAAACTTTATAAGTCGTGCAGCAGCCTGCCTGCTTCCTCAACATTACTTATCCCTACACCTTTCCTCATATCATCTCAAACTTGGCCACAAAGCCGTCAATTCCATCATCCAAATCATTGATTTTCCTGCAGAGGGCATTCCATTTTAGGAAATAAGCGTATTTCACTGTTAGTTGTAGCTGGGACATTTTTCACAGATTGACCTTGAAGTAAAGCCATCCACTCCAAGGAAGAAGCAGACGTTAGCATTCTGGCAAAAATTTCCAGGAACTTGTGGGAAGTTATTTTGAGCCTATCTTTGTGGAGAGTGAACCAGTGAAGGATGTGATACCTATTAGTAGCAGCAGCCCATAGGTGCCTTTGCATTTGTCGTTTGCACTTTGGTGTGCTATGCACATTGTCAAGGCAACAGTTGTGGTCAGCTCTCCCCGGAGCAACTCTATATAAATAATGAACAACTCACATTCATGCCAGAGGGACTGAACATGTAATTCATTTCCATGAACGCTTTTTCAATCATCTGATTTCCATCATCAAAAATAAATTCCTCAGGAAGCTTTATCGACAAAATCTAAGCAACATTTAGGAATAATTAACTCTTAGCGTATTTGGTGGTGATTGTAAAACTTTTCTCAGTAATCAACTGCAAGCGATTTCTCCTGACAGTAATCTTTCCATGAGGTTTGCTGTGCGCAGCGATGCAGAATGCTTTGGCAGTTAGCTTGTGTACTGACAGCTGCTGTTGATGTAGAAGGCAGATCTAAAAGTGGGCAAATACAAAATAAATCCACCACACGTAATTAACTATGTATATGCTGCGACCTCAGGATGTGCCGAATTGCTTTGCAGTCAATGAATTAACTTTTGAGGCATAGGCAGTGTTATTAAATACCAAAGTGTGGCAGGCAATGTGGAGTCCCACAAATAAATAACCCAATAATGTACTGGTGTTAGTTGAGGGAAAATAGGACCACTAGGATAGCTTTCAAATTTAATGTTTTAATTTCCAATAATGCCTCCTTTTCTACTAAAAGTACTTGCTCTTCCTAATGGACCATTATACAGTTGCAGTAATTCTGAAATCTTTCCCCAGAGTGCCCATTTTTCATGTTGTACTCAACAAGAAATTGGACAAGGAGTTGGGGGTTGGGCTTGTGATGACTCCTCATGGAGCTTGTCCTCACTCAGAGCCCAAATTTTAGTCAATAAAAAGGATCTCAATCACCGTCAGGTGAATGCTTACTTCTCAAATCATGTCAACCTTCTTGTCATTTAACTGTATACCGTTAAGCGAGCCAAGGTTTCTCTGAATCGGGGTGTAAGGCACTGTAGTATACATAACACACATAATACGTAATAACTTATGAAAATAAATTAAATCCACCGATAGATTACACATAAATAAACTAAAGTGCATAAATTAAATATTGTAAGGTACGAAACAGATTAACCAGTGACACTTTGAATCCGATGAAGCAGTGAGTTCAGAAGCCTAATGGCCTGTGGAAAGAAACTATTTCCCGTCCTGACCATTCGTATTGTTACGCATTAGAATTTCCTCCCCGGTGGTAGAAAGTCAGAGGATGCTGGATGGATGGGTAGGATCCTTAATAATACTAAGGGTCCTGTGTATGTAGCGCTTCTGTTAAATGACCCCGATGGATGACAGGGAGACCCTTATGATCCTCTCAGCCATTCTCAGTCTTTTACAGGGACTCAGGGACTCTGGTCCAATGCTCAGCTACTCCCATACCAGATGGAGGAGTGACTCGACGGATACTCTCAATGGTGTTTGTATAAAATGCAGTTAAGATGGGGTTGGGGCCTTGCTTTCCTCACTCTCCTTAGGAAGTGGAGATGCTGCTGTGCCTTCTTGATCACTGTGTGGATCAACATTTGCCTTCCTGTACCAATGGCCTTAGTGGGATTTGATTCATAAGATGAATGTAAATGAGAAATAGTATTCGAGTTGAATGTGAAAGAGGTCAGTGAATGGAATTATAAATTCAGCAATCAATTATTTCAACTGTATCCTTTTCACTGCCTTGATTTTCATATTTCCACTGAAACCATCAAAGTGTGTACATATCACCATACACTACCCTGAGATTCATTATCTTATGGGTATTTACAGGAAAATAAAGGAATACAAAAGAATTTGTTGAAAGCTGTACATGAATAAAGACTGATAAACAACCAACGTGCTAAAGAGGACAAACTGTGCAAGTAAAACATATATATAAATAAATAATACTGAGAACACGACCTGTAGAATCTTGAAGCAAATTTGTACGTTGTCAATTCAGCTTAGAGTTGAGGCGAGTGAAGTCATCCATGTCAATTTAGTAGCTTGATAGTTGTAGGGTAATAACTGTACCTGAATTTGGTGTAGGATCTAAGGTTCCTGTACTTCCTATCTGATGGCAGTAGCAAGAGTGAGCATGGACTGGATTGTCAGGGATCCTTCATGATGGACACTGCTTTCTTGTGGCACTTAATTCCTGTACTTCCTACCGATTGCTGTAGTGAGAAGAGAGCATGGTAGGGGTCCTTGATGATGGATACTGCTTGGCAACGTTCCTTATGCTCAATGGTGGGAGGAATCTGCCTGAAATGGACTGGGCTTTATACACCAGGTTGCTAAGACATTCACTTCCACTCCCTTCATTACAAGAAATCCAGGTGAATAATCAGTTCAACCCTTAATTGTCAGATCTGGCTGGACCAACCCTGTCCAGTATTTACACAGGAACTGAGGAAATCGAGGTATTGGTATTAATTTTGGTTTATTATTGTCACATTTACCAATAGAGTCATAGAAAGTACAGTGCAGAAACAGGTTCTTTGGTCCATCACCCATGCCAAACCACTTAAACTGCACCAGGATCATAGTTCTCCGTACCCCTCCCATCCATATACCTATCGAAACCTATTAAATATGGCAAGCACCACCTGCACTGGCAGCTCATTCCACACTCTTACAACACGCTGTGTGAAGAAGTTTCCCTTAAACTTTTCACCTTTCCCCCTTAACCCATGACCTCTAGTTGTAGTCCCACCTGACCGCAATGGAAAAAGGCTGCTTGTAGTTACCCTATCTATACCCCTCAAAACAGTGTATACTTCTATCAAATCTCCTCTCAATCTTCTACATTCCAAGGAATCAAGTCCTCACCTATTCAATCTTTCCTTATAGCCCAGGTCCTCCAGTTCTGGCAACATCCTTGTAAATTTTCCCAATGCTCTTTCAATCTTGTTTACATCTTTCCCGCAGGTAGGTGACCAAAACTGTACACAATACTCCAAATTAGACCTCACCAATGTCGTATACAACTTCAACAAAACATCTTATTTCCTGTACTCTATACTTTGTTTTATGAAGACCAGTGTGTCAAAAGCTTTGTTTACGAACCTATCTACCGTTAAAAAGTAAAGCAAGAATCTGTTTCATGTGCTCCAGACAGATTGTAGCAAACATAAATACACCGAGGTAGTAAAATGTAGTACAGAATGCAGAATGGGAAGGAAGCTGTTCAGGATTTGACAAATATCTTTGTATTCTGGCGACCCATTTCCTGGCACATCCGAACCGGCTCACAATTAGATAGCCTACAGGGGTTTGTGAGCACAGAGCTTTGGAGCCTCTGCGCCACGGGGGGGCAGGTTGAGGGAGGCTTAAAAGTGAGGCTGAGGATTTCGAATAAAGTTTTTTCCTTCGACTGCAGTTACCGACTCCGTGTCGTAATTTTAGCACTGCGTGTAGCACACCGCTACAATTGGTGACCCCAATGGTCCAAACGATTTTTGGACCAGAAATGACCGACGCCGCCTCTGTTCATGTGGTTTCGTTGAAACTGCCAGGTTTCTGGACACAGCGACCGAATGGTTCCAGCAAGCCGAAGCCCAATTCCACGTTCACCAGATCACCTCAGAAGACACCCGCTACTACTACGTGGTGAGCTCCCTCGACCAGGACGCAGCGGCCCAGGTAGCGGAGTTCGTACAGTCGCCCCCAGCAGACGGCAAGTACACGGAATTCAAAGCCCTGCTCCTCAGGACTTTCGGACTCTCATGGCGCGAGCGCGCTGCCCATTTACTGCACCTGGATGGCTTGGGTGACAGACCTCCATCGGCTTTAATGAATGAGATGTTGTCTCTAGCCGACGGAGACAAACCCTGCCTCATGTTTGAGCAGGCATTCCTGGAGCAGCTGCCCGAGGACATACGCCTGCTGCTGTCCGACGCGGATTTCAGTGACCCCCGGAAGGTGGCAGCCCGGGCGGACTTGCTGTGGAACGCCAAAAAGGTGAGTGGGGTGTCCATCGCACAGATCTCCCAGCCACGCTCCCAGCAGCAAACCAATCCAGGCCCGGCCGCAGGGCCCGCCAACCCCCGGCCCAATGAACACTGGTGCTTCTACCGCCAGCGGTGGGGCGCAGAAGCCCGCTGTTGTCGCCCGCCCTGCAAGTTCCCGGGAAACGCCAGGGCCAGCTGCTGCTGATGGCTACGGCGGCTGGCCATCGGGATAGCCTCCTGTATGTGTGGGATAGAAGGTTGGGACGCCAGTTTTTGGTCGATACTGGTGCCGAGATCAGCGTTTTACCTCCGACGAGTTACAACACCCACAGCAGGGCACCGGGTCCCCTCCTGAGGGCCATGAACGGCAGCACAGTAAGGACCTATGGCACCCGTCAGGTGCAGCTACAGTTCGGCTCCAGCCAGTTCACGTGGGACTTTACACTGGCCGCCGTAGCCCAACCGCTTCTGGGTGCGGATTTTTTGCGGTCTCACAGCCTACTGGTCGACCTGCCCAGGAAGAGACTGGTACACGCCGAGACCTTTCAGACGTTCTCCCTGGGTGCAGCCCAGTTGCCAGCCCCTCACCTCGGCTCCATCACGCTGTCCGACAACAACTTCACCAGGGTCCTGGCGGATTTCCCATAGGTTCTGGCACCGCAGTTCACAGCGGCCATGCTCCGACACGGCGTACAGCACCACATCCCGACACAGGGACCACCCCTCCATGCCCGCGCTCGGCGGCTTCCCCTGGACAAGCTCTGACTGGCGAAGGAGGAGTTCCAGAGGATGGAGGAATTGGGGATCATCCGGTGGTCCGACAGCCCATGGGCCTCTCCCCTGCACATGGTGCCCAAAGCGACGGGAGGCTGGAGACCATGCGGCGACTACCGCAGGCTGAATGAGGCTACCACACCGGACCGCTACCCTGTGCCGCACATTCAGGACTTTGCAGCAAACCTGCACGGCGCACGGATCTTCTCCAAGGTAGACCTCGTCCGAGGGTAGCATCAAATCCTGATGCATCCTGACGATGTCCCCAAAATGGCTCTCATCACCCCGTTTGGCCTTTTCGAGTTCCTCCGCATGCCGTTCGGCCTGAAGAATGCCGCACAGACGTTCCAGCAGTTAATGGACGCGGTGGGACGGGACCTGGACTTCGCGTTCATCTATTTGGACGACATCCTCATAGCCAGCAGCAGTCATCAGGAGCATCTGTCCCACCTCCGTCAACTCTGCGCCCGACTGAGTGAGTACGGTCTTACAATCAACCCTGCCAAATGCCAGTTCGGACTCGATACCATTGACTTCCTGGGCCACAGGATTACTAAAAACGGGGCAACCCCTCTGCCCGCTAAGGTAGATGCGGTCCACCACTTCCCCCGAACCACCACGATCAAAGGCCTTCAGGAATTCGTAGGTATGGTCAATTTCTACCACCGCTTCCTCCCTTCAGCTGCCCGGATCATGCTCCCCCTGTTCGCCCTGATGTCGGGTCCGAGCCAGGACATTACCTGGGACGAGGAGTCCGCCGCTGCTTTCGTTCAAACGAAGGAAGCTTTGGCGAACGCCGCAATGCTAGTACATCCCAGAATGGACGCCCCTACTGCCCTCACAGTGGACGCATCTAACACGGCAGTCGGTGGGGTGCCGGAGCAACTCATCGCAAGTCGCTGGCAACCCCTGGCGTTTTTCAGCAAACACCTGCGGCCACCCGAGCTCAAGTACAGTGCTTTCGACCGGGAACAGTTGGCGCTCTACCTGGCAATCCGGCATTTCAGGTACTTCCTAGAAGGTTGGCCCTTCACCGCGTTCACGGACCACAAACCACTTACCTTTGCGTTTACGAAAGCGTCCGACCCCTGGTCGTCCCGCCAGCAACGCCACCTGTCCTATATCTCTGAATACACGACGGATGTCCGGCACGTCTCAAGTAAGGACAATGTCGTGGCGGATGCGCTCTCTCGCCCTACCGTTCATGCCCTTTCCCAAGGGGTAGACTTTGAGGCACTGGCAGAGGCACAGCAGGCAGATGAGGAGATTCCGAGTTACAGAACCGCAGTCTCAGGTTTGCAGCTCCAGGACCTCCCCGTGGGCCCGGGTGAGAGGACCCTACTCTGTGACGTCGCCACCGGCCAGCCCCGTCCCGTCGTCCCGACAGCCTGGCGGCGCTGTGTTTTTGACTCCATTCATAACTTGGTACATCCCTCCATCTGGACGAGGGGCCGTTTATGGTGCTCCGGAACAACGGGTCCACATTCGTGCTGGACTTTGGGCCCAGACTGTGGACATTGGGGGGTGTATCGCCGGTTCTGCGGGGGGGGGGGGTTACGTGGCGACCCATTTCCTGGCACATCCGAACTGGCTCACAATTAGATAGCCTACGGGGGTTTGCGAGCACAGAGCTTTGGAGCCTCTGCGTCACGGGGGGCCGGTTGAGGGAGGCTTAAAAGTGAGGCTGAGGATTTCGAATAAAGTTTTTTCCTTCGACTGCAGTTACCGACTCCATGTCGTAATTTTAGCGCTGCGTGTAGCACACCGCTACAATATCCTCATTAACAGCAGGCTGCAGACACTTGAAATGAGCTGATGATATTCCTTTGTTTAACAAGGGAAACAAAAAACTAACTTAATTTGTCATATGTACTTTGAAACATACAATGAAATGCGTCATTTGTGCTGACAGCCAACACAGTCCAAAGGTTCAAAGGTTTATTTTATTATCGAAGTATATTTGTAGAATACAACGCTGGGATTTGTCTTTGCCAGATAGCCATAAAGTAAAAAAAAACATAGAAGCTGTTGAAAGGCATCGATCCTCCCCCACCCTTGAAAAGAAAAAGAAATAAAAACTTCCAAACCCCAGACTCCCACAACCCCTCCCTCACTCAAAAATCTAACAGATTACCCAAACGCCCAGCCTGCCAGTCGGCAACACGAAAGAATCAGTGCGAACACTCAAAAACTATAGAACTGAGAGAGGCCAATATGAACTACAGTCCTATCCATAGATCTCAGAATTTTGATAGCATCCCTGAGAGCATCAGGACCCAGTAGTCAGTCCAAGGGAAGCGACCAACCAGCGGCCCCTCCGAGGGCAGTGACTCGAACCAGCGGCCCCTCCGAGGGCAGTGACTCGAACCAGCGGCCCCTCCGAGGGCAGTGACTCGAACCAGCGGCCCCTCCGAGGGCAGTGACTCCAACCAGCGGCCCCTCCGAGGGCAGTGACTCGAACCAGCGGCCCCTCCGAGGGCAGTGACTCGAACCAGCGGCCCCTCCGAGGGCAGTGACTCCAAACCAGCGGCCCCTCCGAGGGCAGTGACTCGAACCAGCAGCCCCTCCGAGGGCAGTGACTCGAACCAGCGGCCCCTCTGTGGGTAGCCTCAAACTAGCAGCCCCTCCGAAGGTAGCAACTCAAACTAGCTGCCCTTCTGGGGATGTGCAGGGTGTAGCCCACCAGTATCAGCATGACTCTGGCACCAGCATAGCATGCTCATAACTTACTAACCCATAGAAACCCATATGGTCATGATGAGAATGAACGAACTCCTTACAGAAACTTGCAGTGTCAAGCTTTCCAGTTGCCTTTACTCTTCTGTGCTGTACCACGATGCTGCCGTACCCTACCATATCATTCCTGGACAAGAATAATCCAGGAAACGTAGGGAGGTGAACCTTACATGAGTGGTAAGGAAATTATTGGAGAAGATTCTGAGGAACAGGATGTATTCACATCTGGAAAATCATGGACTTACTAAAGATATTCAGTGTGGTATTTTAAGACTATAAAATCATTAGATCTAGGAGCAGAATGAGGCCATTAGACCCATTGAGTCTTCTCCACCGTTTAGTCATGTCTGATCCAAATTTCCTCTCAGCCCCAGTCTCCTGCCTTCTTCCGTATCCCCTCATGCCCAGAGTAATCAAGAATCTATCAACCTCTGCCTGAAATACACCCAATGACCTAGTCTCCACAGCTACCTCAGGCAACAAATTCCATAGGTTCACCACTCTCTGGCTAAAGAAGTTCGTCCTCATCCTTATTTTGTGGGGAGAGGTCCTGTCTCAAAAATTTGATTGAGTTTTTTGAGGAAGTGACAGAAGTGATTGATAGAGCAATGAATCTTGTTTACATAGACTTTAGTAAGCCATTTAGTAAGATTCCAATTTAGTTTAGTCCAGAAAATTAAGACACATGGATTTATGGTGAATTGCCAAGTTGGATACAAAATTGTTTTGCCCATAGGGGACAAAGGGATGTGCTGAAGGTGTGCTATTCTGACTGGAGGTCTGTGACCAGTGGTGGTCTTCAAGGATCAGTGCTGGGATCTTTGCTCTGGCATGCATGTGCTCTCAGCAGCCACCTTATTAGGTACACCTGTATGTTAATACAAATATCTAATCAGCCAATCGTGGCAGCAAGAAAATGCATAAAGTATGCAGACGTGGTCAAGTAGTTTGATTGCTGGTTCACTCCAGTCTTCGCAATTCTGTTGTAACAAATCCATTTGTTGGTTTACATTGCTACTCTTATATGTCAACGCTGCTTGGATTAACCGTATGCATCATTTAGGTGCGCCTGGACGGGGCGTGGGATGGCATCATATAACAAACGAGCGTAGGCATTTTCCCATTGAATTTGGGAGGTTTCTGAAATTTCTGCAGCTAAGCGATGCAACGGACTGTGACTTACCAGTGAGTTGAGTTGAGTTAGTTGAAGAGTTCACTACAGCAGTGGGCGTTCCCAATATTTCTCCATGTCCAGAAGTTTGTGATAATTTGCAGCGCACAGTGCATATTGGATATGTGACTGTCACTTTGTAGGATCTATACTCGGACTTCTGGAGTATTCTGTGGCGACCACTTTTTGCTAATCCATGCATGGATTCAGGTGAGTCACGTGACGACCACGTGTTAAAGAATATTCCATGATCGTCACCTTGTGATATCCCTAAGTGGATTTTGGAACTTAAACGTCACTTTGTTATCCCTGTGTGGACTCTGGTATTTAAGTGACGACCACTTAAATCTTCTGGAATCTTCGGTGACTGTCACCTCATTATCCCTGCGTGGATCCAGTATGTTACGTGATAATCACTTGTGCTCTGGAATTTTCTGCAATCGTCACCTTGTGTCATCATAATGTGGATTTATGAACCCTTCCTCACAGACACCAATACCTGTTTTCATGGATTCCAGAAGCTTCTGGATTGCCATTCTAGGACTCTGTTTGTGAAAGACTTGGGAGGAACTGTTTCCAGACTTCCACAGTTTGTGTGCTAAGATGCATTGCACGGTTAATTTTTGGTTAGGGAAGCAATTGTTTTAATTGTCTATATTTTGAATAGATATTGAAAATATATTTATTTAACATTAAAATCTGTGTCTGTGGTCTATGGCTGCTAACACTACAGTCTATGGCTGGAAGTTTTAAGGTATACTAGAGGAAGAAGGAATCTGGACATATAATATCTTCACGTAGTTTCAATATTAGGTACTTTGTGCTTATTTTTCTCATGATTTCAGAGCCAGAGGAATAATTATAATGTATTTTTGGCAGACTCTTATCTGAAAGTTCATAGTTTCCATAGTGGCTAAGCCAAGGCGACGATCAATGGAATGGTTGAAAGATGATTAATTTACAGTGCAGAGTAGGCCCGTCCAATTTTTTTGAGCCACACAATCCCTGCAATCCTACAAACCCCAGTTTTACCCTACCCTCATTACCGGACAATTTACAATGACCAACTAACTTACCCAGTCTGTTTTTGAACTGTAAGGGAAATCCGGAGCACCCAGTGAAAACTCATTTTTGGTTTTCACTGGTTGTAAGGACGTACAGAGACTCCTTACAGAATGGCCCTGGAACTGAACTCCCAACTCTGGAAAGCCCTGAACTGTATAGTGTCACGTTGCCGCTACACACCAAGTTTGGTACAGATCCCAAACAACAGTGCATCCTTTGAAGATTTTGGTTATTCTGCAGAGAATTAGTACCTTGTGCTGACTAAGTTATTTTTCTCTTTGATGTGAAACTTTGATGTTATCAACACATATATGAGTAGCCTAGATATATTTGTATGAGGTTGTATTTTATCTTAAAAACACCCAGCAATCACCCTGAAAGTGGCTACACAGGTTGATAGGGTGGTTAAGAAGGCATATGGCATGCTTGCCTTTATTGGTCAAGGAATTGAGTTAAAAAGTCGTGAACAAAAGGAAATCTGCAGATGCTGGAAACTCAAACAACAACACACACAAAATGCTGGTGGAACGCAGCAGGCCAGGCAGCATCTATAGGGAGAAGCACTGTCGACGTTTCGGGCAGAGACCCTTCGTCAGGACTAACCGAAAGGAAAGATAGTAAAAGATTCCGAGTAACACACACAAATTGCTGGAGAAACTCATCAGACTAGGCAGCATCTATAGAAAAAAACTAAACAGTGGACATTTCGGGCTGAGATCCTTTCCCAGGATTAATCGACCTCCCAACTATTTACTTCTCACCCCTCCCTCTCATTTCTTCCTCCCGTCCCATTACCTTCTTACTCTGACTGCTAATTATTTTTCTCCAGTCCTGATGAAGGGTCTTGGCCCAAAATGTTGACTGTTTACTCCTTTCCATAGATGCCGCCTGGCCTGCCAAGTTCCTTCAGTGTTTTGTGTGTGTTGCTTGGGTTTCCAGCAACCGCAGATTTTCTCTTGTTTGTGGTTGGACAAACCTGAGTTGTTTTCCCTGGAGTGATGAGGACTGAGGGGGGATCAGATCGAGGTTTATCAGATTATGAGAAGCACAGGTAGAGTAGACAGACGTATCTTATTCCCAGGGGTGAAATGTCTAATACCAGAGGGGCATGCATTTAGGTGAGAGGGGTAATTTCAAAGGAGATGTGAGGGGCAGGTTGTGTACAGAGAGTGGTGGGTGTCTGGAATGCACTGCCTCAGTGGAGGTAGAGGCAGATACCCTGGAGAATTCAAACAATGTATTGGAGTATTTATTGGGTTGAATGATTTCCGTATTACAGGCTTTCCAGAGTTTTACTCATTGTAGAAATTGTCATGGAAAATTGCTGAGGAAGATCTCGATCCAATGACACTTCAGCTAATGTTACCTTGATCTGGCTTCACAGAGACTGAAGGAATATATGTGCTTCAAGTAGAGAGATTAATGAAGATTACAATTGATACATTGTCATTTCCATGGTAATTGCTCAAATCGTAACAGGTACAGGCTGCCATATGAAGAGACAGCTACACTGCACATGGGAGTGAAATAGTTTTAAAAATTGTCATGTGTACCAAGATACTGTGAAAAGCTTGTCTTGCATACTGTTCATACAGACCAGATCATTACACAGTGCATTGACATGGTAGCGTAGCAGTTAGCACAATCAATTGACTGTGCCAGCTGTAAGATGGGGTGGGGGGGGGGGGGGGGGGTTGATTTCCGCTGTTGTCTGTAAAGAGCTTGTATGTTGTCCCCTTAACCACCTAGGTTTCCTCTGGGTGCATTGGTTTTCACTCACATTCTGAAGATGTATGGTGATGATTATTTATTTATTTACTTATGTACTTATTGAGATACAGCATGAATAGATCCTTCTGGCCCTTCGAACCATGCTGCCCAGCAATCCCCTGATTTAAGCAGACCCTAATCATGGGACAATTTACAATGACCAATAGGTATGTCTTTGGACAGTGGGAGGAAACCAGAGCACCCGGCGGAAAGCCACACGGTCACGGGGAGAACATAGCAATTCCTTACCGGCAGCAGCGGGAGTTGAACCTGGGTCACTGGTATTGTAAAGTGTTGTGCTAACCACTATGCTACCTTGCCACCCTGGTACCATCCACTGGTTCATGTTATTAGGCATTTGTGGGTTCTGGGCTTGCTATGTTAGCACCAGAAGCATAGCAACCCTTAAGGGCTGCTCCTTGCTGATTTGATTCGATGCAAACAATGAATTTCACTGGCTATTCCAATGTACGTGTGACATATCTTTATCTTTGTCTTCATAAAACAAGGTAAAACAACACCAATGCAAAATAAAGTGTAACAGTTACAAAGAAAGTACAGCGCAGGTAAACAAGGTCATTATGAGGTGGTTTGGTTTGTGAGGCCAAGAGTGCAACGGATCATACTAGGATCTGTTTAATAGTATTACAACAGAAGTTTTAGACCTGAGTTGACAATTTTACTTCAGAACTGACTTCAGTGAAAAGCAGTTGGAAGTGCCCTTCAGCTCAAAACATTTGCAACATCCAACCCCATGTTGCTGTAGTCATGAACCTGGGAGAATATCCAAAGCCTGAAAAGTTTAAAGAGTAATATACTGTATGTATATTTTTTGATAAGTGACTCTTGTGGATGGCATACATTTAATTTGGCAAGTTATTCTTTTTAGCATTTTATCAAGCCCTCTCAAAAGTTTCTTCCCTGAGGAAGATAATCTGATCAATTTTTCTAGTTAGATCTTCCAGCCCCTTCTATCTATTACCCCTGTTGCTGCACTGCAGACACCTTACACCATGTTTTATAGTGTGTTTTTGTTGTACATACATGCTTCCATCCACCCATCATTCCATTCACTCACTCACTTCTGACCTTTTCAGCTCAGCCACCCACTATTTAACCTTAGCCTAATCTTTCTCTTCTCTCCTCCAGGGTTGTGATCTAAGAGTTGCTACCCAAGCCACATGCTAGTGAGGCCAGAACCAGGGAGATTACACAGTTTAATACATGGCTAAGGAGTTGGTGTAGGAGGGAGGATATAAGATTTTTGGATCATTGAGCTCTCTTCCAGAGAAGGTGAGGCCTGTACAGAAGGGACGGTTTGCACCTGAACTGGAGGGGGACTAATATCCTTGCGGGAAGCTTTGTTCATGCTACATGGTGGGGTTTAAACTAGAGTTACAGGTGAATGGGAACCAGACTGCCAGAATGTTGTGAGAGAGGTTGTGGTGGCAGATGTTTTGTACATTATTGTTGTACATTGGTAAATCATTATTGTGTACATTATTATCCTGTACTTTATTATTAGTTAGTCTGCACACTGCTAAGTGTGTTTGTAAATGTTGCTGCTGTAACAAAAGAATTCCTGACTCGGGATCAATAAAGTACATATCTTTATTATTAGTTGTTGGAGAATACACCTTCTAGTGCTACTTGGACATGTCTTCAGTAATGAATCCGGGGTTGTAGGATGTTTTGGGTCTTTAATCATCAGACACCCTCGCCTGGGTGACCCAGCTGGGGTGATCAGCCCCAGACTTGTGTCCAAGTGGCACACTATTGTAATAATAACCTCAGACAAAGTTAGGAATTGAAATTTTGAGCATGGTGTGATTGGAGTCCAGAGCTGTGTTTATTATAATGCAAGAGGTATTGTAGGAAAGGCAGATGATAGTGCTGAAGATGAGGTAGCTGGTTTTCAGACAGAGCCATAGTGAGGAGAGACTCTTGAAAGGGAAAAATTGCAGTCAACAGGATGAGTTGCAAAGTAAACAGTGGACAAAATCAAAACAGGTGAATATAACGTTCATATTGGCCTCTTTTAGTTCTATGTTTTTTTTGTGTTCTCACACATTCTTGTTGTGGATTGACGGGGTGGGGGTTTGGGTGATCCAATAGTTTTCGTACGAGGGAAGGGTTGGGGGTGTTTGGGGTTTGTGAGTTTTTGTTTCTTTATCTTTTCATGCAGGTGGATCGACACCTCTCTTTCAACTGCTTATATGGTTTTCTGTGTTCTAAGCAGAAGAGACAGACTGTAGAGTTGTATTCTGCATACATCCTTTGATAATAAAGTGAATCTTTGAAGCTTTGAAACTTCTGAACTTTTGGAACCTTTGAATGCACACAGTACATGGAATAGGGTCGATGAACGTATAGCACAGTTTCAGATTGGCAGGTATGATGTTGCAGGCATCACTGATTCATGGCTGAAAGAAGATCATAGCTGGTAGTTTAATGCCCAAGGATACACATTGCATCAAAAGGACAGGCAGAAAGGCAGAAGGGGTAGTGTTACTCTGTTACTAAAAAAAAAATAAATCAAATCCAGAGAAAGAGATGACATGGGATCAGAAGGTTTTGAATCATTATGGATAGAGTAAGGAACTGCATGGGTAAAATGACCCCAAATGGGAGTTGCATACAAACCCGCAAACAGTAGTATGGATATGCCTTCCAAATTACTTCCAGAAATTCCAGCCATTGCTGCTGTGCCATCATCCCTGCCAGTGTTCTTTTCCAAACAATGCTTGTTCATTGCACAGCACACAATTCAGAATAGCTGATCCCCTAGTGAGCTCAACCATGACTTCTCTAAAAAGCCATCTTGTAGGCATTCTAGAAACTTCCCCTCTTGGAATCCAGTACCAACATGATTTTCCCCAAAAAACCTGCATCTTGAAATCCCCCATAACTATTGTAACATTGCCCTTTTGGAATGCATTTTTTATCTCCCATTGTAATTTGTAGACCACATCCATAAATCCCAAAGAGGAAGAAGCATTCTAATGGCAAGGTGACATAACCATGGCTAAGGAGAAGTCAAAGCCAACATAACAGCCAAAGAATGGCATATAATAGAGCAAACATTAGTGGGAAGTGGAAGGTTGGGAAGCTTTTAAAAACTCATAGGAAACTTAAAAAGTTAATAAGAAAGTAAAGATGGTATGCAAAAGTAAGCTACCCAATAATATTAAAGAGGATACCAGAAGCTTCTTCAGATACATAAAATGTAAAAGAGAGGTGAGAGTGGATATCGGATTGCTGGAAAACGATGCTGGAGAGGTAATAATGAAGGACAAGGAAATGGCAGAAGAACTGAATAAGTATCTTGCATCAGTCTTCACAGTGGAAGACACTAGGGGTATGGTGGAAGTTCCATATATGTGCATACATATGATGGTGTGCATGCCAGGGTTCTAAAAGAGGTGGCTGAAGAGATTGTGGTGGTATTAGTAATGATCTATCACAAAAGATCACAGAAAATCTTGTCTGATAAATCGGTTGTAACTCTTTGAAGAAATAACAAGCAGGATAAACAAAGGAGAATTGGTTCATGTAATATATTTGGATTTTCAAAAAGCATTTGACAAGGTTCCACATGAGGCCGTTTAACAAGCTATGAGCGCATGGCATTGCAGGAAAGATTCTAGTATGCATAAAGCAATGACTGATTGGCAGGTGACAAAGAGCGGGAAGAAAGGAAGCCTTTTTTCATTAAATGCCAGTGACTAGTGGTGTTCCACAGGGGTCTGTGTTGGGATTGGTTATTTCTACATTACATGTCAGTCATTTGGTTGATGGAATTGATGGCTTTGTTGTAAAGTTTGCATATAATATGACGACAGGTGGAAGGGCCGGTAGTTCTGAGGAAGTAGAGAGACTGCAGAAGGACCTAGACAAGTTAGGAAAATGGGCAAAGGAGTGGCAGATGGAATACAGTGTCAGGAAGAGTATGGTCATGCACTTTGGCAGAAGAAATCAAGAGCAGACTATTTTCTAAATGCAGAGAAACTACAAAAAACTTAGGCACAAAGGGGTTTGGGAGTCCTGGTGCTGGATTCCCTAAAGGTTGATTTGCTCATCTGTGGTGAGGAAGGCAAATGAGATGTTGGCATTAATTTCAAGAGAACGAGAAAATAAAAACAAGGATGTAATGTTGAGACTTCAGAAAGCCCTGGTGTGGCCTCACTTGGAGTATTGTGAGCAGTTTTGAGCCACTTATTTTAGAAAGGATGTACTGAAACTGGAGAGAGTTCAAAGGAGGTTCATGAAAATTATTCCAAGATTGAAAGGTTTGTCATATGAAGAGCTTGCGGTGGCTCTGGGTCTGTATTCGCTAGAATTCAAAAGAATAAAGGGTGACCTAATTGAAACCTGTTGAATGGTGAAAGGCCTTGGATGTGGAGAGGATGTTTCCCATGGTAGGAAAGTATTAGACCTTAAGTCTAAGTCTAAGACCTGTCTAAGTCGCAGCCTCAGAATAGAGTGATTGTAACGGTGTGCTACACACAGCGCCGGAATAACGACACGAAGACGGTGAGTTGCAGTTGCTTAAGAGATTTATTCAAGCTTAGCGGCCTCGCTTTTAAGCCTTCCCGTTTCCACCCTCCCTGGGCAGGAATGCTGTAAGGGGCGCATATTCACAGTCCCTTCCCGTGCGCGGGCTTTTCCCCTTGCTGGTGAAGAAGGCCTGGTGCCCTTTTTGGGGCCGGCCTCTCTGCCGGCGTGCGCCATTTTGTGAGCCGGTTCGAGTGCGTTGGAAAGTGGGTCACCACATAACCCCACCCCCCAGAACCGGCGATACACCCCCCAATATCCACAGTCTGAGTCGGCCTCTGTTTGGGAGGTCTGCCTCTGTGCCGCGGTGCCTGAGCTCCGACCGGCTGCACCAAGTCCACATGGGCCGGTTTGAGTCGGTCCACTGTGAAAACCTCCTCTTTTCCCCCAATGTCCGGCACATACGTGGACCCGTTGTTCCTGATCACCATAAACGGCCCCTCGTAGGGCCGCTGTAGCGGTGCCCAATGTCCGCCCCATCATACAAAAACGAACCTGCAGGCCTTTGGGTACACAGGTCAGGCTCTGTCCATGCTGTGAAGTGGCTATAGGTGCCAGGTTACTGAGCCTCTCTTATAACCTGTCCAGGACTGCTGTGCGTTCTTCCTCTTGCCCCCTTGGGGCTGGTATGAACTATCCTGGGATGACCAGGGGTGAGCCATACACCAACTCGGCCGACGAGGTGTGCTGATCCTCTTTGGGCACCGTACGGATTCCGAGCAGGACCCAAGGAAGCTCGTCTGCCCAGTTAGGCCCTTTCAGGTGGGCCATGAGGGACGACTTCAGGTGATGGTGCAAACGCTCCACCAGTCCGTTCGACTGTGGGTGGGAGGCAGTTGTGTGGTGTAGCCGTGTTCCCAAAAGGCTGGCCATAGCTGACCACAGGCTGGAGGTGAACTGGGTGCCTCTGTTGGAGGTAATGTGGGCCAGTACACCAAAGTGAGATACCCAGGTTGCAATCAGTGCTTGGGCGCAGGATTCAGAGGTGGTGTCGGTGAGCAGGACTGCCTCTGGCCATCTTGTGAACCGGTCTACCATAGTCAGAAGGTGCCACGCTCCGCGCGACACTGGCAAGGGGCCCACGTTATCCACATGAATGTGGTCGAAATGCCGGCGGGTGGGGTGGAACTGCTGCGGCAGGGCTTTGGTGTGCCGCTGCACCTTGGCTGTCTGGCACTGCATGCACGTTTTGGCCCATTCACTGACCTGCTTGCGGAGTCCATGCCAAACGAACCTGTTGGAGACCATCCGGATGGTTGTCCTGATGGAGGGGTGTGCTAAGTTGTGAATGGAGTTGAAAACTCGCCGCTGCCAGGCTGCCAGGACGATGGGGCGAGGTTGACCGGTAGCTACGTCGCACAGTAGGGTTCTCTCAACTGGGCCTAAGGGGAAATCTTGGATCTGCAAACCGGAGACTGCAGTCCTGTAACTAGGGATCTCATTGTCTGCCTGCTGTGCCTCTGCTAGCGCTGCATAGTCCACCCCCAGGATAGGGCCTGGATGATAGGTCTGGATAGTGCGTCTGCCAGAATGTTGTCCTTTCCCGAGACATGCCGGATGTCTGTCATGTATTTGGAGATGTAGGACAGATGTCGCTGCTGGCAGGATGACCAGGGATCGGATGCCTTCATGAACGCAAAGGTAAGTGGTTTGTGGTCTGTGAACACAGTGAAGGGCCTACCTTCTAAGAAGCACCTGAAATGCCGGATTGCCAGGTATAGCACCAACAGCTTCCAGTCGAAAGCACTGTATTTGAGTTTGGGTGGTCGTAAATGTTCGCTGAAGAACGCCAGGGGTTGCCAGCGACCCTTGATGAGTTGCTCCAGCACCCCACCGACTGCTGTGTCGGATGCGTCCACTGTGAGGGTGGTCGGGATATCTGTTCTGGGGTGCACTAGCATCGTGGCATTTGCCAAGGCTTCTTTGGTTTTAATGAAAGTGGCTGCGGCCTCTTCGTACCAGGTAATGTCCTTGCCCTTATCTGACATCAAGGTTTAACAGGGGGCGCATGATTTGGGCTGCCGGGGGGAGGAAGCGGTGGTAGAAATTCACCGTACTCACGAATTCCTGCAGGCCTTTGATTGTGTTGGGTCGGGGGAAATGGCGGACCGCGTCTATCTTGGTGGGCAGAGGGGTTGCCCTGTCTTTAGTAATCCTGTGGCCCAGGAAGTCGATGGTGTCGAGTCCAAACTGGCATTTGGTCGGGTTGATTGTTAGGCTGTATTCACTCAGTTGGGCGTAGAGCTGACAGAGGTGGGACAGACGCTTCTGACGACTGCTGTTGGCTATGAGGATGTCATCCAAATAGATCAAAGCGAAGTCCAGGTCGCATCCCACCGCGTCCATTAACCGCTGAAACATCTGTGCGGCATTCCTTAGGCCGAACGGCATTCCGAGTAATTCGAAAAGGCCGAACGGGGTGATGAGTGCTGTTTTGGGGATGTTGTTCAGATGCATCGGGGTTTGATGGTATCCTTGGACGAGGTCTACCTTGGAAAAGATCCTTGCGCTGTGCAGGTTTGCTGCAAAGTCCTGAATGTGCAGCACAGGGTAGCAGTCCAGTGTTGTAGCCTCGTTCAGCCTGCGGTAGTCACCACATGGTCTCCAGCCCCCTGTTGCTTTGGGTACCATGTGCAGGGGGGAGGCCCATGGGCTGTCAGACCGCCATATGATCCCCAATTCCTCCATCCTCTTGAACTCCTCCTTCGCCAGTCGGAGCTTGTCCGGGGGAAGCCTTCGAGCACAGGCGTGGAGGGGTGGTCCTTGTGTCGGGATGTATTGCTGTACTCCGTGTCTGGGCATGGCTGCCATGAACTGTGGTGCCAGAACCGAATGGAAATCCGCCAGGACTCTGGTGAATTCATTGTCGTACAGTGTGATGGAGTCCAGGTGTGGGGCTGGCAACTTGGCTACACCCAGCGGAACGTTTGAAAAGTCTTGGCGTGGACCAGTCTCTTCCCTTGCAGGTCGACCAGCAGGCTGTGAGCTCTCAAAAAATCTGCCCCCAGGAGTGGTTGTGCCACGGCGGCCAGTGTGAAGTCCCACATGAACCGGCTGGAGCCGAACTGTAGCTGCACCGTGCGGGTGCTGTACGTCTGTATTGTGCTGCCATTTGTGGCCCTCAGGGTGGGTCCCAGTTCTCTGTTGCAGGTGTTGTAACTCGTCGGAGGTAAGATGCTGATCTCGGCTCCAATGTCGACCAAAAAGCGGCATCTCGTCTGCTGTCCCAGACATACAGGAGGCTAACCCGATGGACGGCCGCTGTAGCCATCAGCGGTGGCTGGCCCTAGCTTTTCCCGGGAAGTTGCAGGGTGGGCTACAGCCCCAGGCTTCTGTGCCCCACTGCTGGTGGTAGAAGCACCATTGTTCATTGGCCTCTGCCCTCCTACCTTGGGGTTTTGTGGGCTCTGCTGCTGGACCTGGTCTGGTCTGCTGTTGGGCACGTGGCTTGGTGATCTGTGCAACGGATGCCCCACTCTCCCTCTTGGCTTTCCACAGCACATCTGCCTGGGCCGCCACCTTCCGGGGGACACTGAAATCTGCATCAGACAGCGGCAGGCATATGTCCTCGGGCAGCTGCTCCAGGAACGCCTGATCAAACATGAGGCAAGGCTTGTGTCCTTCAGCCAGGGCCAGCATCTCGTTCATTAATGCCGATGGCGGTCTGTCTCCCAAACCATCCAGGCTGGCTCACGCCGTGAGAGTCCAAAAGTCCTTATGAGCAAGGCCTTGAATGCTGTGTATTTGCCGTCTGCTGGGAGAGATTGTATGAACTCCTCAACCTGGGCGGCTGTCTCCTGGTCAAGGGAGCTCACCACGTAGTAGTATCGTGTGAAATCCGAGGTTATCTGCCGAACGTGGAATTGGGCTTCTGCTTGCTGGAACCATAGGTGAGATCGCAGCGTCCAGAAGCTTGGCAGTTTTAACAAAACTGCATGAACAGATGCGACGTCGTTCATCTTCGGTCCAAATATCGTTTGGGCCGTCGGGGTCACCAAATGTAGCGGTGTCACAGCACTGGAATAACGACACGCAGACGGTGAGTTGCAGTTACGTAAAAGATTTATTCAAACTTCACGGCCTCGCATTTAAGCCTTCCCGTTTCCACCCTCCCCAGGTGGGAATGCTGTAGGGGGCACATATTCACAGTCCCTTCCTGCATGCGGGCTTTTCCCCCTTCTGGTGAAGAAGGCCTGGCACCCTTTTTGGGGACGGCCTCTCTGCCGGCGCGCGCCATTTTGTGAGCTGATTCGAGTGCACTGGAAAGTGGGTCACCACACGGTGTCCTTTTAGATTGGAGATGAGGAGGAATTTCATTAGCCAGAGAATGGTGAGTCTGGAATTCTTTGCCACTGACAGCTGAGGACACCAAGCCCTGATGTGTATTTAAGGCAGAGATTGAAAGTTTCTGGATTGGTCAGAGCATGAAGAGATATGGGGAGAAGGCAGGAAATTGGGGCTGAGAGGAAAATGGGATCAGCCATGATGAAACAGTGAAGCAGACTTAATGGGCCAAATGGTCTAATTCTGCTCCAACATCTTATGGTCTTATGGTGTGTGCAACGTTCTACCGGAGTGGTGACAGAGGCCAATACATTAGGGACATTTAAGAGACTCTTGTGTAGGCAAGAAGAAGAAGAAAGGAAAATGGAGGGCTATGTGGGAAGGAAGGGGTAGAGTAGGCTAAAAGTTCAGCACAACATTGTGGTCTGAACAGCCTGTACTGTTCTAGGTATGTTTCTGCGGCTGAATTTCCCTGTGGACAGAAATACCATAAAATAAAATGACTGAAATTGAGGAATTTAACACTACAGAGGTCAATGGATGTGACTTCCTGTACAAAGGGCATTGGATATTATCCCACGTTACTCTAGCGTCTAACTTGCTAAGTGGGGCAACGGTTAACAATCAGGTGATTGTCACTTACCCTGGTACAGCCACACGGGAAAAGCTTGCACAGATACGATGAAAAGGACAACATCAAAAAAGTTGTGAGTTGTAAAAGAGCATCTTTTAGAGTATTCAGCGTAGAATACTCTTTTACTGAGTAGTTATCCTTAGGTCATGGCCTGGGTCCAGGGGACGTGAGTTGTGCAGCTCACGCTGACCTCTGAGATATCTGCCGTCATGCTTATTGCATCAGCGGCAGTGAATTAGACAGTTACAGTGAAGGCAAGGCATCTGGCTTCTTCTGCACTACCCACACCGACAGCTCAAACACAAGCAGAAACTTAAACTTTGTGATTTGAAAAGCAATTCTCTTCACTGTTCTCTCTTTTACAAGCAGCTTCTTTAAAGAATACACCATAGCATAGCCTTTCACTGATTTCCACACTGTGCTGAACAGTAGCTAAAAAATGGTGAGCTTTCTCCTAAACTTTCTCCGGACTCCTGATGCAGGGTTTCAACTCGTAACATCGGCAATTCCTTCCCTGCCTCTGGTGCTGCTTTTGACCTGTTGCGTTCCTCCACTGGATTTGTTTCTCTCAAACACCTTCAGAGTACTGTCAGCAATCTGCCAAACAAAAATAGCACCAATTGTCATTTCTACAGTTTGGAGATGGACTCAGCGTGATGTATAGATTATGGCAACTTCTGAAGGTACAATCAGCATTGATTGGAGTTTCTGGGAAAATAACAGCAATTATTATTGACAGTATCAATTACTCATAAATAAAAACAAATCAATACTTTTCAGACACAAGAGATTCTGCAGATGCTGGAAATCTAGAGCAACACACACACACAATGCTGGAGGAGCTCATCAGGTCAGGCAGCATCTATGGAAGGGAATAAACAGTCAATATTTCAGGCCAAGACTCTTCATTAGTACTTAGGAACTGTCTCAGCCCAAAATGTCGACTGTTTATTCAAAGATATGAAGTACATTTATTATCTAAGTATTTATACAGAATAGATCTCTGAGATTCATCCTCCTGAAAGGAGCCATGAACAAAGAAACAGCATGGAACTCATTCACAAAAACAACAAACATCCAAAGTGCGATTTAAAAAAAACAGATTGTGCAACAGCAAAACGTGAGCGAACAACACATAGAAGATCAAACATCAAACCTGGAGTTCAGTAGTATACAGCTTAGTTCAGTTAAACACCACTATGCCACTGCAGGCCTGCATCCTAGTCCGCCTTGATTACCCCGATCAAGCTGCTCACATAAGGTAAAAATAAAGAGTAACCAGAATCCAGCAATACGTTCAACGAGAACCTCAAAGTCCCCCAAAACAAGTTCACAGTCGTGCTGATCAGTCCTTGTCATGGACATCCTAATACGCCTGCACTTCCCTCCGACAGCAGCTAGCAAGAGGGAGAGGAAGACTGCTCAAATGCAGCAGACGGTGCTGAACACCCACCCATCCTCCGCTCTCGTCCGTATCAACTTTAACCTTGCTTGCCACCTCAACTGGAAAAAAGCAAAGGATTGATCATGGGCTCACGTCCCATCTCCACTAAACTCTCCAAACTCTCCCAGAGACAGCAAAGCGCCAGATCGATTAATTGATCCAAAATCACACCATCAAAATGTAAATCACAAGTTCCAATCACATGTAGTTTGGTAGCAGAATCATATTTTAAAGAAGTAGTTTTGTGAACTGTCTGTAGGACGTTACTATGGTTATGTTGGTTGCAACAATTGTGTGTGTGTTGCTCTGGATTTCCAGCATCTGCAGAACCTCTTGTGTCTATTTCCTTCCACAGTTGCTGACTGACCTAATGAGTGCTTAAATGAACACCAATTCAATCATATTTGAACAATTGTGTGCAGTTCTCAATGCCACATTTTCAGGAAGTTGTTAAGACTTTCAAGAGGATCCAGACGTAATTTTTCAACATAACCCCTGGGATGAAAATTACATTACTATATGTTATAAACTTCACACATTAGGAGGTTTATTAACATGATCCCAGGAGTGAAAGAGTTGACGAACGAGGAATGTTTAATGTTTCTGGGCTTCTACTCATTGGAGTTTAGAAGAATAAGAGGGGATCTCATTGAAACCTACTGACTGAAACCTCTCACTAAAGACCTGGATGGAATGAATGTTTCTAATAGTGGGAAGGGGCACACCCTCAGAATAGAAGGATGTCCCTTTAGAACAGAGACAAAAATGAATTTCTTTAGCCAGATACCATAAGAGCATAAGACATAGGAGCAGAATTAGGTCATTGAACCCATTGAGTCTGCTTCACCATTTGATCATGGCTGATTTATTTTCTCTCTCAACCCCATTCTCCTGTCTTGTTCCTGTAACCTATGATGCCCATACTAACCCAGGATCTATCAATTTCCACTTTAAATATACTCAATGACTTGGCCACCACAGTTGTCTGTGGCCATGAATTCCATAGGCTGACCACCTGTTGGTTAAAGAGATCCGGTTTCAGTGTCAGCATAGCATGCTCACAACTCCCTAACCCTAACCGTACATCTTTGGAAAGTGGGAGAAAACTGAAGCAGCAGGAGGAAACCCACATGACCATGGGGCTGACAAATAGACTCCTACAGACAGTGGTGGGAATTAAACCCCGATGTTACAGCTGTGGCACTGTAAAGCATTACGCTAACCATTACACTGATATGCCAGCCTCCATTCTATGAATGTTCCATTCAAAATATTTCACAGGCATTCATGCACATAGATCCACACAGATGCACACACGCACACACACACACACACACACACTTCCACATACATACAACATAGATACATGTGCGACACACACACACACACACATCCACATACATACAACATAGATACATGTGCAACACACACAGGTATTTAGTCATTGTGTGACAAGTATTCACACATTCACCGTGTAGAAAATGTTATCCTTACTACTCATCCATTCATCTCCACCAATATTTCATTATTAAACAGATTTTTAATGAAAATGGCATGGATAAGCGTTCATTTCATCTGTTGTTATCTCTGATTAGATTCATCCATCATGTCTCTATTTTGAACTTCAAATAATGTGTAACCATCACTGATAACCTTTAGAAACAGTGGTACAAGTAATGTGCGCACAATTTGAAAAATCCGTGGAGCAGAATAAACACAAGCTCACTGATTAAAGATGTTCTGATGAGGATTAATTATACACTTATCTGGAACTGTAGAATCACAATGAACACACACGATTGATAATTTTAGGTGATGTGACAAACTTTGAAAGAAGGTAATACATTCTTTCTGACCATCAGAATAAAAGGGCACATCAGCCTAATGACACCTTCTTTCCACAGAATCCGTTTTCTTGTACCTTTTATAATTAATACTTTTTTCACCCCATGAAAACACTGCCTTTTTGATTATTTATTTGAAAATTTCAAGACTATTAATGGTTTTTGAAAAAGAAACTCAACTTCAGGGAAATTATTGTGTTGGGTGAAGAATAAAGATCAAGAGACATGGTGACATTTGTTGAAGGATTTTCACCTCCAGGTTTGCATAACCTTGGAACTTGTACAAAGGTTCTGTTTTTGCAAACTTCCTATCCCACAAAGTACACACAGTAATTTTATCATCACTTTCACTCTTCACCTTTCTTCGCTTACTGATTTTAGCCTTCAAACTGTCAGGTGTTTCTTATTTAACTTAAATGTCATTAACTCCAAACTGAACTACCATTTTCTTTCAGAACTCTACTAAAGCTTTTTCTTGCAGCTTTTCAATTTATATCTTAAAACCATAAGACATAGGAGCAGAATTAATCCATTTGGCCCATCGAGTCTGCTCTGTTATTCCATCATGGCTGATTTATTATACCTCTCAGCTCCATTCTCTTGCCTTCTCCCTGTAAGGTTTGATATCCTGACTAATCACCTGTCATCCTCCATTGTAAGGAATGCACACAGAATGCTGGAGAATCCCCTAGCCAGGCAGCATCTATGGAAAAGAGTAAACACAATGTTTTGGACTGAGACCTTTCATCAGGACACTCTATTTTAACCATACCCAATGTCTTGGCCTCTACAGTCATCTGTGGCAATGAATTCCACAGATTTATCTCCCTTTGCTAAACAAAATTCCTCCTCATCTCTTTTCTAAAGGGATATCCTTCTGGTCCCAGACTCCCCCACCAAATCCCCAACAACTGGACATCCTGTCAGCATCTATTCTATTTAGGGCTTTCAATATTTGATATTGTTTCAGCTTGAATGATCATATAGTAGTTTCTAAATCTGTTGGCTATGTTTGAACTGGTGTGACTTTTAAAACAATCTTCCTCTGTTTATAGACAAAAAAGAGGTTATAAACATAAGGGATTCTGCAATTTCTGGAAAACTTAAACCACACACAAACTGCTGGAGGAACTCAGCGAGTCATGCAGTATTTAAGGGGGAGAATAAACTGTTGATGTTTCAGGCCAAGGCACTTCATCAGGACTGGAAGGGAAGGTGTTTGATGCCAGAATTGCTCATTACTTACCATAAGACTGTTTGCAATAATCAGTTAATATCTTCATTGGAGAATCAGATTCTAAATCATGAAAATCATTCCAGGATTGGAAGGCTTATTATATGAAGAGCATTTGCTGGGTTTGGGCCTCTACTCACTGGCATTCAGAGGGGTGACGGGTGACCTCACTGAAACCTACTGAATGGTAAATGGCCTTGATAGAATGGATGTGGGGAGAATATTTCCTATGGTGGGGAAGTCTAAGACCTGAGGACATAACCTCAGAATAGAGGTGTGTCTTTTTTGAACAGAGATGTGGAGGAACGTGTGGAATTTGTTGCCACAGGCAGCTGTGAAGGCCAAGTCACTGGGTATATTTTATTCAGAGGTTGGTAGGTTTTTGATTTGACCGGGTATGAAGGGTTACGGGGAGAAGGCAGGAGTTTGGAACTGAGAAGGAAAATTGGATCAGCCAAGATGAAATGGCAAAGTAAACTTGATGGGCCAAATGGCCTAATTCTGCTCCTATGTCTTACGGTCTTATCATTTCAAATCCACATCGAACTGTGTACCCTAGGCACATACTCAATGTTTTAGCAACAGTTTCTTCCCCTCTGACATCAGATTTCTGAACAGCCAATGAGCGATGAACCAATGAACACTACCTCACTATTTTTGCTCTCTCTTTGCACTACTTGTTTAATTTAATTTATATATATATATTTCTTAGTGTAATTTTTAATGTATTGCACTGTACTGTTGCTGCAAAACAATACATTTCATGCCAGATGTCGATGATATATAATATGATTCTGGATTCTATTGGATGCCAAGGTGAGATACTATGCCTTGTATGATGGAAACAATGATCGTTTAAAACCTGGCCATGTTGTTTTCCACAAGCTCAATGTTGTCCTGACATTTCTGCATATAGTCATAGAGCACTGCAGCATAGAAACAGTCCACTTAGTCTGTGCCAAGGCGTTGATCTGCCTACTCCCACTGACCTACTGTAACCCTGCATACCACTTCCTTCCATGTACCTATTCAAATTCCTCTTAAATGTAGAAATCTGCACAGTGCGTGCAGATCAGACCTAACACCTCCTCCTTGCTGATAATCAACACTAGTGCACCTTGATGCATGCTTCACATGCTACTCTTTACACTGACAATTGTGTGGCTTGGTACTGCTGAAACTCCATCTATAAATTTGCTGATGTCATGATATTTGTTAGCAGAACTTCAGATGGCAATGAGAAGTGAGATGTACCAGTTGGTTGAGTAGTGTCACAGCAACAAACTTGCACTTAACGTTAGTGAGATCAAGAAATTGATGGTGGTCTTCAGGAATGGGAAGTTGAGAGAATACACCAGTCCTCATCGAGGAATCAGAACTGGAAAGGATGGGCATTTTCAAGTTCCTGGCTACCAGTATCTCTGAGGCAAACACATCAATGCAGTTACAAAGACACGACAGCAGCTATATTTTATTAGGTGTTTGAGGAGAATTAGTGTGTTACCTAAAACACTCGCAAGTTTCTATCAATGTACTGCGGAAAACATTCTAACTGGCTGTATCACTGTCTGGTAAGGAGGGACTACTGGGCAGGATTGGAATAAGCTCTGCCAGCTCCACATAGACACCTGCCTCCTCAGCAGCTGGGATACAGTACCTGCAAAAGGTGAGACCTCAACAAAGAGACATCCATCATTAAGGACCACCATCACCCAAGACATGCCCTTTTCTCATTGCTACCATCAAGGAGAAGGTACAGGAGCCTGAAGACACACACTCAACATTTCAGGGTCGGCTTCTTCCCCTTTGCCATCAGATTGCTAAATGGACAATGAAACCATGAACACTTCCTCAGCATTTTTTGCTCTCTTTTTTGTACTTTTTTTTTCTATTTACTTCTTATTGTAATTTACAGTTTTTATTACTATATATTACAATGTATATTGCAAAATCCTAGCCTAATCATAGGGTCATTTACAATGATCAATTAATCTACTAACCATTATGTCTTTGGACTGTGGGAGGAAACGCATGCGTTGATGAGGAGGACATACAAACTGATTACAGATGGCGTCAGAATTGAACTCCAAACTCCAATTCCCAGAGCTGGAACAGTGTACTGCTAACAGCTACATTACCGTACCCCCCCCAATACCCCCCAATATCTATCAGCCTCATATATGTGTATATATAGTACTGTGCAAAAGTCTTAGGCGCGCGTGCGTATACACACACACATATCAAGGGTGCCTAAGACATTTGCACAGTTCTGTATATTATATCTTTCCAGTTGCTAAATAATACTATTGAGCTTATACAAAACTAAGTACTCATATTTCTGTTTCCTAACCACCTTCCTGTTTTAAACAATATACAGTATGTGTGTGTATAAATATATATAAAATATGTGCTGTATTTTACATATATGAATGTGTGCATCAGTAGAAATTTGCGAGAGTCTTTACTGTCATCTCAGAGTTCTTTTCCTCATAAGCAAAACAGTTCCACTTAATGGAATCAAAATTCACACGGTTACTTCTAAAGAGTCAGTAAACGGCTATTCAAATACATCATTTATCATCTTCTGGAAGATTATTGTAATGACTTTGTGGCCAGTGGAGGGGAGCCACTGACTGCATAATAACTGTATAACAAGGAAGATATATATATGTATATTTAAAAATGTCACAGATCATATCATTTTTGTTTAAAAGGACTGTTGTGGAGAGATGAATCAGTTCATTGTGGTTACTTTTGTGTGACTTGTATGCCCAGAGTAGCTCCAGTGGAAGAACTGGTCGGGAGTGCTGACTTGACAAGTGCTTTATTGTGGCAGAAGTCTTTCATCTGGCTTTTTCTATGAAGTGGCCAGGAAGCACGTCTCTGCTTTTGCCATGAGAGATGTCAATCAACATTGACTGTATGGAGTTGAAGAATGAATCCCCTTTCAAGACCAAGACTTTTATCAGGTTAACAGCAATGCTTTTCTGATTAATTGGGTACTTTGTTCACAAATCAAAGCATCGTTGCATTTAACAGGACATTCTTTTCACAAGTTTGTAACAATTGCTTTACAAGGTACGGGCAAAGTCCTGAGGCTCAATCAGTTGTGTTATACTGGAACTGGAGTCCTCCTAATTCTCAGAATTCTTCTTTTATCCTCTTATTGTATTTAGGTTCTTTTTCCCCAAGCAGTCAGCCTGATCAACACCTCCACCCATTAACCCAGCCAGCCAACCCCCATCACTACATACACATCACCTACAGAATCAGAATCAGGTTTAATATCACCAGCATTAGTTGTGAAATGTGTTGGTTTGCAATAGCAGTACATTGCAATACATGGTAATAAAAACTATAAATTATAATAAGTAGAATATATATATAAAAAATTGAATAAATAGTGTAAAACAAAGGGAAAAAATACTGAAGAAGTCTTCATGGGTTCATTGTCCATTCAGAAATCTGATGGTGGAGGGGTAGAAACTGCTTCTGAAACATTGAGTGTGAGTCTTCAAGTTCCTGTGCCTCCTCCCTGATGGTAGCTCAGAGAAGAGTGCAATTCCTTGTACATTGTGTTTTATGGAATTGCTTTTATATTTATGTTTATTGTAGGTTTGAGTTTATTATGCTTATTGTGTGTTTTTTAATGATGCATCCTCTCCTGAGTTACAATAATTTTGTTCTCTTTACACTTGCGTACTGAAGAACGACAATAAACTATCTTGAATCTCAAAGTTTCACATACAGGTTTAATTCATATTGTTAAAATGCATTTATTATCAGCAGTCCTTTATGGCTCATTTGCACTTAAAAACATGACATCGAAGATGCAGTCAAATGCCTGCCTCTGGAGTACTTAAAAGCAACTTCGTACAATAACTTGAAATTTGTATAAGACCAGCTGGATGCTTATCCACCTCGTTTAATCTCCAGGCAACATTAAGCACCAGAGGAGCCATTGTTTGTGTAGGGTAACGGTGGGGTGACTAATAATTCTTTTAGAATTGCACTCGCTGAAGGCTGCAAAAAAAACTTCTTGTCTCTTTGCCTTCTGTTGTTTCTTTGCATTTGTTTTGTACTTCAATACACCTACACACAAAACTCTTAATGTAGATAAAGATTTCATAGTAATAACTAAAGTAAAATGAAGGAATGCAATTTAAAAGAGAAGGTGAAAATCATTTAGAAAGAAGAACTAAATTATTGTGAGCAATTTCAGTGCAGTATAATTTTAAAAAGTACTTTAAGAGATTTTAGCAGAGGACTCCTGTAACTTTCAAGCTTATGAATTATGTCCAACTTTCAAAGTAAACTTATTACCAAAGTACCGTACATATATGTCACCATGTTCAACCCTGAGATTCATTTTCTTGGAGGCATACTCAATAAATCCAACAGAATCAATGAAATACTGCACTAGCAGGGTCAACAACCAGTATGCACTGACATCAATAGGTGCAAAACAAAAAAAAAGGAAAAAAAGACAACGAACTCTGCAAATACAAAAAGAAAGAAATAATAACAATGAACAAAAAAGCAATAACTATTGAGAACATGAGATGATGAATTCTTGAAAGAGAGTCCATAGGTTGTGGGAACATTTTGGGGATGGGGCAAATGGAGTGAAGTTATTGCCTTTGGTTTAAGAGCCTGATTGTTGAACATGGTGGTGTGGATCATGGGGCTCCTGTACCTTCTTCCTGATGGCAGCAATGAGAATTGTGGTGGCTGTTTGGTAAGGGAGACAGCCCTCCATGTAAAGGAGGAGAATGAGCCTGAACAACAACTGAACCTCTTGACCATGTCTGCATGCTTTTATGCATTGAGTTGCTGCCACATGATTGCTGATTAGATATTTACATTGACGAGCAGGTGTGCAGGTGCACCTCATAAAGTCGCCACTGTGTAAATATTTTATTTTGCCAGTTATTAATCCTCTGTTAAAGACGTTTTATTTTTTCCCAATAACTTAGAATTTCTTAAAATATGAACTTGCTGCAGCAGTTGACAATTTGATGAAGTCTTACAAAGTAAAATTATGTGTTACTTTGGTCATCATTATGTGCCGTATTGTATGACATGGGAGATCATGGTGTTTCCATGACCATGATTGTTCTTGGCAAATTTTCCTAAAGTAGATTACCATTGCCTTCTTCTGGACAGTGTTTTTACAAGATGGGTGACCCCAGCCATAACCAATACTCTTCAGATATTGTTTGCCTGGTGTCAGTGGTTGCATAAACAGGACTTGTGATATGCTCCAGCTGCCCATACGACCATCCACCACCTGCTCCCATGGCTTCACTTGACCCCGATCGAGGGGAATGAACAGGCGCTACACCTTGCCCAAGGGTAACCTGCAGGCTAGCAGAGGGAAAGAGCGCCTTAAATTTCCTTTGGTAGAGACATATCTCCACCCCACCATCCTGTTTTTAACATAGCAGTATTACACCACGTCGTTGATTGGAACAGCAGCAGCCGTGGTGATTGTGTTATTTTTTTGTGTTTGTGAGCCTGAGTACAGCTTGCACAGATCATTTGCAATTTTGAGCAACTAAGAACAGCTTGCGCTGCTCACTTGACTGAGCAGAGACACTCCAGGAATGTTGGCCTTTTTAAAAAGTAAGCACAAAAGATTGATAGCATTAGCATAAGAATTACTAGAATAAAATAAATAGGGGTCACTGATAAGTTAAGAGGAATTTTAAAAGGAACATTTATCTATGAAGTGCAGTTGCATTCACTTACAATGTTAAAAATACCTCTAACAGTGGTAAGACTAGGCATTATTGAACCATTGCAGAATCAACAGGCATCAAAAGGGAGAAGGAGATAACAGGGAAAGTCATATTTAGTGTGTTCTGAATTTTTTAATGAGGTATAAAATTTAACCTCCTTCTAATTGAATCATCAAGGACCTGTTTTGCATATAAATACTTGCAAGGTATTAAAGTCCTCTTTATAATACATTTAATGCATTTTTCACCAAGGATCAAGGAAGAAGGATCAACTTTACTGAAGAATCAAGGATCAGCTTTATTCACTATATACGTTAACATACGAGTTTGCTGTGATGTGTTGCTCAGATGTGACATGCTCTAAAAATGACAGAATACACCAATTATAAACAATAAAGAATTATTTCCCTCCCTCATCTGCTCTTCTTCCATTCTGCATTCTTCTCCTCTTACCTATTCTCACCTGCCTATCTCCTCTCCCTGTGTCCCCTCCTCTCCCCCTTTCTTCTATGGTCCTCTCTCCTCTCCTATCAGATTCTTTCCTCTCCAGCCCTTTACCTTTCCTACCATATAACCATATAACAATTACAGCACAGAAACAGGCCATCTCGGCCCTTCTAGTCCATGTCGAACACTTACTCTCACCTCGTCCCACCGACCTGCACTCAGCCGATAACTCTCCATTCCTTTCCTGTCCATATAGCTATCCAATTTTACTTTAAATGACAATATCGAACCTGCCTCTACACAAGCTCGTTCCACACAGCTATCACTCTCTGAGTAAAGAAGTTCCCCCTCATGTTACCCCAAATTTTTGCTCCCTAACTCTCAACTCATGTCCTCTTGTTTGAATCTCCCCTACTCTCAATGGAAAAAGCCTATCCACGTCAACTCTATCTATCCCCCTCATAATTTTGAATACCTCTATCAAGTCCCCCCTCAACCTTCTACACTCCAAAGAATGAAGACCTAACTTGTTCAAACTTTCTTTGTAACTTAGGTGCTGAAACCCAGGTAACATTCTAGTAAATCTTCTCTGTGCTCTCACTATTTTGTTGACATCTTCCCTATAATTCGGTGACCAGAACTGTACACAATACTCCAAATTTGGCCTCACCAATGCCTTGTACAATTTTAACATTACATCCCAACTCCTATACTCAATGCTCTGATTTATAAAGGCCAGCATACCAAAAGCTTTCTTCACCACCCTATCCACATGAGATTCCATCTTCAGGGAACTATGCACCAGTATTGCTAGATCACTCTGTTCTACTGCATTCTTCAATCCCCTACCATTTACCATGTATGTCTTATTTTGATTATTCCTACCAAAATGTAGCAACTCACACTTATCAGCATTAAACTCCATCTGCCATCTTTCAGCCCACTCTTCTGACTGGCCTAAATCTCTCTGCAAGCTTTGAAAACCTACTTAATTATCCACAATGCCACTTATCTTAGTATCATCTGCATACTTACTAATCCAATTTACCACCCCATCACCCAGATCATTAATGTAGATGACAAACAACATTGGACCCAATACAGATCCCTGAGGCACACCACTAGTCACCGGCCTCCAACCTGACAAACAGTTATCCACCACTACTCTCTGGCATCTCCCATCCAGCCACTGTTGAATCCATTCTACTACTTCAATATTCATACCTAATGATTGAACCTTCCTAACTAACCTTCCGTGTGAAACCTTGTCAAAGGCCTTACTGAAGTCCATATAGACAACATCCACTGCTTTACTCTCGTCAACTTTCCTGGTTACCTCTTCAAAAAATTTGAAACCAACCTGGTTTCACCTATTACCTTCCAGCTATCCTTCTTCCCCTCCCTCCCCTCCCTCCACATTTTTATTCTTGTGTCTACCCATTTCCTACTCAGTCCTGAAAGAAGGGTCTCAACCCAAAAAATCAACTGTTTATTCATTTCCATTAATGCTGCCTGACCTACTGAGTTCCTGCAGCATTTTGTGTGTGCTGTTTTGAATTTCCAGCTTCTGCAAAATTTCTCATGTTTATAAAAATTATGTTAGAAGTACGGATATGGAATAAAATGTGCATAAATACATAAAATACCAGCATGTATTTACAATGTAAACAGCATTATAAATGTGGTTTACAGTGTTTACAGTGCAGCGTAGTGATTGGGATAATAGATAGATGAGGACTAACTAATAGTTGTGCAGATTAGCTGCCTGGGGAATAAACTTTGAAGATGGGGTGAAGTTTTTGTTTTAATGGCCCTGTAGTGCTTTTCAGAAGGAAGCTTTTGAAAAAGATTGGGTGGGTAGCGTCCACAATGATTTTCCTGCCTGCGTTTAGTGCAGCATCCTCTTACATATACAAAATCTACATCAAACTGTCAGGACAGCAGAAAAGATCACTTGCTGCAGATCTGTATGTATCCAGAACAAAGAAACAGGCAGGAAAATCATTGTGGACGCTACCCACCCAGTGTTGGGGCATACGAAGGGCATATACCAGGATCTTTTAGAGTAGTGCCAAAGACGGATGTGAAAGGCAAGACACGAGTCTATAGAACCGGGGTGTAGAGGCTTTGCTGGCTGCTCACACAGTAGAACCTACTCTATCCTTGGCATTACGGGAGATGCAAAGAGAAGATCCATCAGGACTGTTTCAGAGGCTGTTGTGTGAGCCTCCAGGTGGCTTTGGATCAGTAGGAGTTACCTGTGGACCAGTGTGGCTGGAACAGAGGTGGCACCTGATCAACCCTGGCTATATTGCCTGGAGACAGTGTCTGATATTGATACACCTGACAGGCTGGATGAACCAGGTTACATCACTGATGATGTATCCCAGCACATACTAGGATGTATCTCAGCATCATAAAACACCTTAAATTCCATGTTATTGGACTGGAAATAGTATTATAGTCCAAGAGCAAAAAGTTTAAGGTGTTTTGCAATTGTAGTTGTTAAATGTTTCGGGCATGTCATTTGGCCAAGTTATATTTTAGATTCGCAAACATTGTATGTTTTACGGATGAATAATATGAATCAAAAATTTAATTTGGTGAAGTGTCATTTTCTACACACTAACAATGCCTATGCAGGTACCTCAGACTTTGTTTTCATGACCACTGTCTTTAAGAATGGATCTCTCGTGCTCAGTTTAGAGATATCACTCTTGTGAGCCCACAACAATTAGTGCTAAGTATGTAGGAAGGCATTCTTCTTCTTAAGCCCAACACTCATACAGGGGCATGGCTCTTCGGTGTCCTCTGTCTTGGGCTGGTCTTTCAAGTTTTCCCTGCTGTTGTCCATTTTCTTGGTGTATCCCTTCCCTCTCAGGGGTGACGTCTTTGGAGTTTCTGTTGGCATTTCTGCAGCTCTGGGATTTTACAGGATGTGATTGCTAGCCACATGCCCAACCTTCCTCCTTTCACAGCCAGGCTTGGGACCGTCCATGGCAGAGATAGGGAGAGTTTATTTTTACTTTTTAACTATTGGGGAAACCTATTTAATTAACTTCATGAGATTGAATAAGTTATATTCAGTCTCCGGTAGGATGAATTATATCCTTGGGTTTCAAGTTTCTGGATGTTAACATCTCTGGAGATCTATCTTGGGCACAACATATTGATTCAACTATGAAGAAGGTAGGACCAAGGCTATGTTTGTAAGGAGTTAGGGGAGATTCAGTGTGTCACCAAAGACTCCAGCAAATTTCCACAAATGTGTCATGCAGAGCATTCTAACTTGTTGCATCACTGCATGATATGGAGGGGCCACTGAACAGGATCGGATAAAGCTGCAGAGGGTTGTAATCTCAGCCAGCTCCATCATGGGCACCAGCCTTCCCAGCATCGTGGATATCTTCAGAAGCTGATGCCTCAAAAAGGTGGCATCCATCATTAAGAACACCCTCACCCCAATCACCCAGGACATGCCTTCTTCTCATTACTACCATCATAATGGAGATGTGGAGGTGGAAGACATGCACTCAATGTTAACATTAACTTGCATGTTGAGTCAGTGGTGAGGAAGGCAAATGGAATGTTAGCATTCTTTTCAAGAGGTCTAGAATACAAGAGCAGGGATGTGATGCTGAGGCTTTATAAGGCGCTGGTGAGTTTTGGGCTCCTCAAAGAAAAGTTGTGCTGGCCTTGGAAAGGATTCAGAGGAGGTTCACAAGAATGATTCTGGGACTGAAAGGGTTATCATATGAGGAGCGTTTGATAGCTCTGGGTCTGTACTCGCTGGAATTTAGAAGGATGGAGATTGGGGATCTCATTGAAACCTTTTGAATGTTGGAAGACCTAGACAGAGTAGGTCTGGAAAGCACATTCCCCATGGTTGGAGTCTAGGACAAGAGGGCGCAACCTCAGGATAGAGGGGCGTCCATTTAAAACAGTTGCGGAGAAATTCCTTTCGGCAGAGGGTGGTGAATTTGTGGAATTTGTTACCACAGACAACAGTGGGGGCCAGATCATTGGGTATATATAAGGAAGAGCTTGATAGGTTCTTGATTGGATATGGCATTAAAGATTATGGGGAGAATGCCGTTCAGTGGGACTGAAGAGGAGAAAAAAACATCAGTCATGATAGAATAGTGGAGCAGACTTGATGGGCCAAATGGCCTAATTCTGCTCATATGTCTTATGGTCAATGTTTTAGGAACAGCTTCGGCCCTCTGCCATCAGATTTCTGAATGGTCCATAAACCGATGTACACTCTCTCTCTATTTTTGCTCTATTTACACAATTTATTTAATTATGTTATCTTATGTATTTAATATAATATATTTATTATGTATAGTATATTTTATATACTACACTGTACCATTGCCACAAAACAACAAGTTTCATGACATATGTCAGTGACGATAAGCCTGATTCTGATCATGTCTTCAAGGTTAGTTTTTCTGATGTGAACCAAGATCAGATTCACATTAATCACAATTCCTAACAAGTTGTTGGGTTGATAGGTAAAGCAATTGTTTTCAGATTATGATATTGATTGCTGATCACTGAAGTTAACATGATTGTAATAGTAATTATTGATGATTTCAGGAGAATAGAATAGAATTTACTGACACAAGAGGTACTACAGATGCTGATGAAGGGTCTCAGCCTGAAACGTCAACTGTTTATTCCCATCCACAGATGATGCCTGATCTGCTGAGCTTCTCCAGCACACTGTCTGTATTAGAATTTTACTGATGCTGGTAATATCAGATAAATCAATAAGGTAATGCTGATCACAAACAAGAGGAAATCTGCAGATGCTGGAAATCCACGCAACACACACAAAATGCTGCAGGAACTCAGCAGGCAGAATTATGGACAAAATTACAGTCAACATTTCAGGGGCGAAAACCTTTGGCAGGACTTGACCGGAAGTGTCGACTGTATTTTATTCCACAGACGCTGCCTGGCCTGCTGAGTGCCTCCAGCATGTTGTGTGTTGCAATGTAATACTGAGTTTGCACAATAATTTTTGCTACAGTCAGGCAATGTTTTAGTCAAATTTGTCTTTGCATAGTGAGCTAATTGAATGGCATGCCATGCATAAACAGTGCAAACCCAAAGTATAAAAATTAAGAGCCAAGAATCTGCCTGTTGCCCAGAGTGTCCGTATATTTTATGCATGAAGATTGGAGATGGCACTCAGCTCACTTATTTTTGGAGGAAAATCCCAGCTCAAAATTCTTCTGCCATTATTTGAAAGAAATCTGCAACTTACTTTAAAGGTTATTAGTATTTCCTCTATTATAATTGACGTGTCAACTATAAGTGACCATTCACTGTTATTGCTGACTGTGGCATTTAGCTTAGTAAGTAATTAAGTATAATTTTACTTTTGCAATCAGATACTTTTCTTCTCTGCTGAATGGATTTGCGTTGTTGATCCATGCCGAGAAGAAATTGCTGACCTGCGTGTATGGGGATGGACTCCTTCCGATTTAAGATAGATATGTCTACTAAAGCATACAAATTCAGATGTAAAGGAATATGGCACTTAGTGTTACACCAAGCAGGCTTCTATCTCAGATACACTTTTAAACACTGTTTAATCACATTTGTAAAAATAAAGACTGATAACAAAATTTCCCACAACCAATGGACTCACATTCAAGGACTCTTCATCTCATGTTTTCAATATTTATTGTTTATTTATTTATTATTATAAATTATTTTTGTACTTGCACAGCTAGTTGGCTTCTGCAATCTTGTTTGAACACCCTAGTTGGGTGGTCATTCATTATACTGTTATGGTTTTTATTCCACAGATTTTATTGAGTATGCCCACAAGAAAATGAAACTCAGAGTTGAGTATGGTGACATATATGTACATTGATAAGAAAATTTATTTTGAACTTAGAAAAGTTTGCATTTGATATGTTTATTCATAGACTCACCAAGCAGTACGTTTCTGGAATATTAAATCAAAGTTGAAAAAAAAATTATTGTCAAAGTATCATAAACACAAGAGATTCTGCAGATGCTGAAAATCCAGAGCAACACACGCACAAAATGCTGGAGGTCAGGCAGCATCTATGGAAAAAAGTACAGTCGACGTTTTGGGCTGAGACCCTTCGGCAGAACTGGGAAGGAAGGGGGAAAGAAGCCAAGATAAAAAGGTGGGGGAAGGAAAGGGAGGACTAGCTGGAAGGGTATAGATGAAGCCAGGTGGGCGGGAAAGATAAAAGGCTGGTGAAGAAGGAATCTGATAGAGGAGAGTGGACCATGGGAGAAAAGAAAGGAGGAGGGTCACCAGGGGGAGGTGATAGGCAAGTGAGGAGCAGAAGTAAGAGGCCAGAGTAGGGAATAGAAGAGGAAGGAAGGGGAGGGAAAAAAATATCAGAAAGAAAAACCAAAGTTCATGCCATCAGGCTGGAGGCTACTCAGACAGAATAGGAGGTGATGCTCCTCCACCCTGAATGTTGTTTCATCAATTCAGAAGAGGAGGTCATGGACTGGCATGTTGGAATAGGAATGAGGATTGGAATTAAAATGGTTGGCCACCAGGAGATTCTTCTTTTGTTGGATAGAGTAGAGAGATAGGTTGGCCACTGGGTAATTCTGTCCTTGGCTGATAGAGCAGAGGAGCTCGACAAAGCGGTCCCTTAATTTACGTTGGGTTTCACCAATGTAGATATATGTTATCAATTTAGTACACATTATTATATACTGCCTTGAGATTAATTTTATTGCAGGGATTTATTGGAAAATCAGAAGATACAACAGAATATATGAAAAATTGTACATCAACAAAGATTAAAAAACAACTGACATAGGCACATCAACAATCCTTTGCACAAATCTTTAATGTCTGTGGAGCATAGATTCCAAAAAAGACATAAATACCATGTTTATGTAAGAAAGAGTCCAGACACCTTATTATATTTCCTGCACATTTTCTCTGTCCAAATATCAAACTACTATATGAATATTTATGCAGAGATCATGGAAAACAAATCATTATTGCTGTAAGTGCCATGATTCGTTTCTAGAGCACCTGTGTCAAGTGCCCCTCTGCCATGTGTACAGTGTAATTGCTGTTTAACCTCACTCATTAAAAACGCCAGTGAGTTGCCAGAAAATTGTGTACAATCTGCCTGTGATTTCTAGTATAGTTTAATGACAGGGAGGCACCAAAATGTAGCTCCCTTCCACATAAAAACATTTACTATTGTCACGTACCCCGTGACTGGGTTAAAGAACCAGCAGAAATGGGAAACACATTGGAGTCTGGTATTGCTATAAACTAACAGTGTTTATTAGTAAACTACACAATACAGTACTATAAATGCAAATATTTTAAACAGGTTAACAATGATACATATGTATATGTGTGGAAATAGGAACAAAACTAGGCTCTTCCAAACCTAGGGGTGAATGGATACAGTCTTACAATAATGAAGAGAGTTCAGTTCAGTTCGACGTAGTTATTGAGTAACGCTGGGGAGAGAGAGAGGGGTGAGAGGTGAGCTGATGCTGTTGATCTTCCCGTTGTCTTCCGAAATCCTGTTGTAGTCACCGACTATGATCACAACACATACAACCACTCTTCAGTGGTGGAATTATCACCCAGGCAAGGATGGACACACAAGTAATTCCCCACCGGTCGCATCTTTTCACACTGTGAGCCCACTGATCGATTTCCCCAAATTCACCTTCCTGTGGGTACAAGAAAGCTTGTTCAGTGTCCGAAACTGCGTGTGTCTCTGTGTAATAGCGGACCTGGTGTTTATCTCAGCATGCTGAACACCAGCTGCCCATCAAACTGCTCCACCCTGCTCTCTCTGTAAGAACTTTCAAGCAGGCAGTGTCCTTGTGGAAATGTCAACAAACTGCCGAGAAACCGTAACATCAATCTTCCGAGCATTCTTTGCCTCTCTCTCTTAATAACAGCTCAAACAGTGTCCAAATGCCAGTCTCATTCTCCCAACATTTTAAAATGATAGTTCACAGAAAATATGAACCCTAGGGGTACATAACACTATGTAAAAGTGAGGACTGTTCTGTGTTCGACACTGAGCAAGAACAAAACTAAGTTAGGTGGGATTGCACTGCCAAGTTCATTAAAACATTGTGGAAAACAGGCTCATAGAGTCCTACAGCAGGGAAATGGGCCCTTCCCTATCCTTCTATCCCTGCTTATTTTAGTGCCTGTCTAAACGCTTCTTAAGCATAACAATTGTTTTTGATTCCACCGCTCTCTCTGGCAGCACATAACATATATGTTCTCGTTGAGGTTAGCGCAACGCTTTACAGTCCAGGTGACCCGGGTTCAACTTACATCACTGTCTGTAAGGAGTTTATACGTTCTCCCCGTGACCGCATGGGTTTCCTCTGGGTGCTCTGCCTTCCTTCCACAGTCCGCTGGTTGGTAGGTCAGTTGGTCATTGTAAGCTTGATTGGGATTAAATCTGTGGTTGCTGGACGGTGCAGCTCGAAGGGCCTGAAGTGTCTATTCTGTGTTGTATGTCAATAAATAAATAAACAAAACTTCTTTGGATGCTAATAATTGGTGCTCTGACTCTGCATATTGGCAGAAGGTTGGTGAATCTCATTTAAGGATGACCTTACTTCCAGTGTTGTAAACTAGAGGCTGAAATACTGTATAAAATAAAAGATTGATCAGAACATAGTTTACCAAATAAATTATGAGTTCATTGATTTGATTCTAATTAGTACATTGCATTTAATCTGGATCGATCAGTAATTGTGATGGTGTGATTAGTTTCTATTATAGTAGATCATGATTCGAGAGGATAAAATCTTTTTATTGTCCATCCTCTTCAACGCTATGAAGATTAGCTTTATTTGTCACATATACATCAAAACATACAGTGAAAGGTGTTGTTTGTATCAATGACCAATACACTGTGAGGATGTGCTGGGGGCAGCCTGCAAGTGTTGTCAAGCTTGCCCACAACTTACTAAAAGTGACCTTGCATCTTTGGAATTAGGGAGGAAACCCATGCGGTCACGGGGAGAATGTCCAAGCACTTTACAGACAGTAGTGAGAATTGAACCAGGATCGATGATTCTGTAAACCATTACACTAACTGTTACTCTGCCATGCCACCCCGGAAGTATCTGCTTCCAGAAATGAGTAACAATAAAACTGAGGTAGGTGGGAATACTGCCCCTTCTGAAATAACCCGAAACATCACCATCTCTGTACCAGCATGAATTGTGGTCATTTAGATGAAGTTTCCAGCCTTGTGAAACAATATTGTCCAATTGACATTTCCCTTCAGGATGTACTGGGAGAAAAGTGGGTGTAAAGGCATAGTCGAGGGTAGAACGTTAAGGCTCCACCTTCGAGCAGATTTACATGGAGCACTGCCACAAGAAAGCAGCATCCATCATCAAGGACCCCCACCATCCAGGCCTTGCTCTCTGCTTGTTACTATCATTGGGAAAGAGGTACAGGAGCCTTCGATCCCATATACCAGCTTCAATACGCCGTGTGGACTGGTGCTTAAAACATTGTCCAAACATTGGGTTTAGTCGCTTCAAGACATTCTAGGTCCAGGCCCCGGCATCTCAATTTGATCTATATCTGACCTTCCCAAAATGACACAGCACTTAAATCAATTAAACGACGATGGGCCCACTGTCTCACCTCATCTAGTTCCTACACATCACACTGCCTCCAATTCCAAAAGAAAGTTACAGGCTATTATCATGAGAAAAAGAGTGATTAACAAAGTATTTAGTGGTTTTCTTTTCTTCATCAGCCACCAGCCAGAGTTGCTGAGATTCACCAGCTCCATCTAAAATCAGAACTGCTTTTGTAGCAGTTCTGTATGCCATTGTTGCTTATAAATTAGTAGATTCCTATCCCTGCATTTTCTTGATTGTCATCATGATCATAACTGAGATCCTTCATTGAATGTGTAGTTCGTTGGGAAATCCGGAGACCATTAAAATGACTGAATTAAATGAAGGATGATTTCTCGCAGTCAGTGTCCAGATAAACCAGTCCTGAGAACTAGCCTCAGGGGCCGCAGAACCTACCCAGATGGGACTCTTCAAAGTTCAAAGTAAATTTTATAATCAGAATACATATTTATCACCATATTACAGCTCTGAGGGTATTTTTCCTGTGGGCATACTCAGCAAATCTATAGGACAGTAACTATAACAGGATCTATGAAAGATCATGTATAGTACAGATGACAACAAACTGTGCAAATCCAAATATAAATAAATAGCAATAAATAACAAGAACATGAAATAACAAGAGTCCTCCACAAGAAATCTTAAAATGGACAGCAATTGTTTGAAAAGACATCTTGACTATCAGCACTAGCAAAAATTTGAGGCCCTCTGTGCAAGCTTGATGAACACAGGGAAATTGCTGTGATCTGCAGTTCTTCAAAGGGAACAGAACCTCAGTCCTCTCAGGAATACATCTTCACATCTTCCATTCAATGTATCAGCTTTATTCATCTGAGGATGTTCCAAAGCAATTCTCAATCAATAAAGGGAGCACAAAAAGGTCATCTAAGGAAATATTTACACATTGATATTTATATATGCAGTGCTAATAATGGGACCTCACACTTTAGCGAATACTATCTCTGTGAGAACTGGTCTTTGTTGGTAGTGGCCAAGCACTGGTTAATCCTTTTCAGTTTTTGTTAATCAAGTTCAGAGGAATTCTTGGGTTTACTTTACTTAACTTTAATAACAATATTGTTTTGTTTTCTGATGCGGATGGGGCAGGGGAGAAAAGCAAGGACTGATTGACTGATGTTCTTTAAGATAAGATCAGCTTTATTTATCATAAGTACAACGAAACATCGTAAATTACTGGAAAATGCATTGTTTGCGTCAGCGTACCAAGGATATACTGGGGGCAGCCTGCAAATGCAGTCAGCTTCAGGTGCCAACATAGCATGCCCACAACTTACTAACCCTAAGCATCACATATAAAATGCTGCAGGAGCTCAGTAGATCAGGCAGCATCTGTGGAACAGGATAAACAGCCAATGTTTTGGGATGAGACCCTTCTTCTGGACTGAACAAGAAGGGGGAAGACACCAGAATAAAAAGCTAATGGGAGGGGAAGGAGGAGAGCTCAAAAAAGCTGGTAGGAGAGGAGAGTGGACCACAGGAGAAAGGGAAGGAGGAGGGGACCCTGGGGTGGGGAGGTGATAGACAGGTGAGAAGAGGTAAGAGACCAGGACAGGGAATAGAAGAGAGGAGGAGGAGGAGGCCTTTGGAACATAGGAAAATGCTGGAGCACCTGAAGGAAACCTAAGTAGTCAAGGGGAAATGTACAAGCTCTTTACAGACAGACGTGAGAATTGGACCCTCTCTTCCCATCCCTGGCTCTGTAAAACTTCACGCTAACCGCTACATTACTGTGCAGCCTTTATTGGACATTTGTCACTGTGATGGGATAATATAGACTGATAAAGACAAATTATTGAGGAAGATTCCATAAGAGTTTTCTGTTTCTTTCTGTTGGTATGCTTTAAAGATGATGGCTTCTATTCACTTGTCCAAGGACTTTGCCAGTCTTGGACACGTGGCAATTTTCCTTCATGTCCTGGTTTGCTAAGAATGTCCAAAGAGAGAGGAATGTGGAGAAGTCTCAATCCAGTTCCTGGTGAATCCAAGCCCCTCGAACACCCTTGCTGACTATCTGCCATTAATTAGTATTCTCCCATTGAAACCACAATGCTAACAGAGGAGGTGAAGCTCTCAAGCTGGTACAGTTCTTTTGTAGTTCAGGTGGAGGCAAATTGCTTTGTCAAACAAGCAGCATTTTCCACATTTTTCCATGGACGCTGAAAAAAAAATCATCAAAAACTTGGAAAGAGGAACAAATTACATTATCACAAACAAGAGAAAATCTACAGATTTTTTTGTTTTTTTTGTTACACTTCCAAACATTTATAATCTGCAATAATTGTGTTCTGGTCATGTTATTTCGTAGTTCTTACTCTTAAGGACACTTTGGAAGAGAATATAAGAGAGAACACAATATATTTCAACCTCGGGTCATTCATTTTTTCTCTCTCCGCAGGCACTTCCTGACCTGCGGAGTATTCCCAGTATTTTGCGATTTTGCTTAATGGTTGTGGTGGTCTTTAATCAGGTCTAGTTTCTCCTAGCAGCACACATAAAATACTGGAGCAACTCAGCAAGTCAGGCTGTATTTCTGGAGGGAAATAAATTGGTAACGATTTGGGCCAAGACACTTCATCAGAAGTTCCCTCCCTTCAGCATTTTGTGTGTGTAGTTCATGATATTAAGCATCTGCAGAATCTCTTGTGCTCTAGTTTCCGCCAGTATACTTACCAACACGAGTGATAGGCCTTTATGTATGAACCCATTCTAAATTGACATCAGAGAAAAATGCTGGTCATCATCCCAAAAAGTATATAAGTTAACCAAATGCAGAAATGCAATGTGAAGTATTTTACTCAGCTAGGTTCACTGAAACAGTTGAAAAGATCTTCTCATTGCAATGTAATTTAAAACATTTTTCATGCTCTATACTAAAGGCAAGCCATCAGGGGACTGGATTTTAAATGCAGTTGTGAAGAGTAAGTCACTACAAACTGCAGTCTGTGACTTTTCTTTGAAAGTAGCAAAGCCAAGTTCTTACATCTAAGATGGATGAAAGTCAGCAGAGTTGGGGGGTGGGGGGGGGAAGTGGGATGGTGCATAATAGGCCATGTCAACTTATCCCAATTAGAATGGCACTTGAGGCCTTAATTTGCAGAAGGGCCAGTCCACAGTATCCATCCTGTTCTGGGTGGAGGAGATTTTCTCTTTAAAGCTCCGGAACAATACACTAATTCAGGTTTACACTTGCAAGCAGTGTTGGAGTCAATGGGCCTTACTTTTCAGATACTTTAAAGAGATGCATAGAATTCTTTTGAAGAAAATTTTGGGGATGTCCCAGTATCTAGGCGATCATTGCTGCAAACAACACCATTTTATCTGATTCAGTTCTTTCATTTCATTTCTTACGGTGTGGTAACAGGACCTTCCAGCACAACAAGCTCACACCTCACGTTTATACCCCTGTGACCAATTAAACTATGTTTTTGGAATATGGGAGGAACCCGGAGATCCCGGAGGAAACGCATACAGTCATGGGGAGAAGGTACAAAATATTCAGAGGCAATGGCAGATATTAACCTCAATCTTACAGCTGGCACTTCAAAGCATTACACTAACTGCTCTATAGAATAATTTCTCTCAGTGAAAATTTTCCTTGAATAAATTGGCCAACAGGAAGGACAATGATGACTTAAGAGTAACTTATTAATTGCTGTGAAATAATACGAGGATGCCATGAAATTTGAATGCTTCTTCTTTAGTTTAGCCTCATCAGAAGGTCTCGGTCCAAAACATCAACTGTTCATACCCCAGTGATCAGCGATCGGATTCAATTCCTGCTGCTGTTTGTAAGGAGTTTGCTTGTTCTCCTCAAGGCCACATGAGTTTCCTTTGGGTGCTCTGGTTTCCACCCAAACTCCAAAGAAGCATGGGTGTTAATAAACTATGGGCATTCTATGTTGGTGACAGAAGCATGGCAAACCTTGCATACTGCCCCCAGCTCATATTTGGACAGTGTTGGTCGTTGATGCAAAACACTGTATGTTTCCATGTCTCAATGTACATGGGACAAATAAAGCTAATCTTATCTTGTAGATGTTGATGCCAAGCAACCTGAAGCTACTCACCTTTTCCATCGCTGACCCTAGTTAATCAGAAAGTGGAAAAATACGAAATTATGGTTAGTATAAATCCTCCACATGGGCTTAGTGGGCTGAAGGGCTCATTCAAAGTTCAAAGTAAAGTTATTATCAAAGTACATATCTGTCATCATATACAACCCTGAGATTCATTTTCTTGCAGGCATATTCAATAAATCCATAATAGAGTCAATGAAAGACCGCAGTATATTGGGTATTCAACCAATGTGCAAAAGACAGCAAACTGCGCCAGTACAGAAAGGAAGAAATAATAAGCAATAACCATCAAAACATGAGACTATCACTGTGTTATGTGAGCCTATGATTCTAAAGTAGATTATATTTCAAGTACCTGCTGTGCTTTTGGCTATTTGATGCGGATTGTGAATTTAAGGCACAAATTAGGTTCTCATCTTTATGCACCCCATCCTTAACCTCCAAACAGCAGAGTGTAGATTTCCCAGGCTCTCATCACATTGGAACTTTGTAATTGCTGACAGAGGCAACTTTTCATCCATCAGTCTGGGCTGGATTGAAGACTAGGTCAGAGGTGAAAACCCAGTGCATAACTCATTTCAACTGTTATCTTTTGATTCCTCCATTTGACAGAAATCTTTGCACTGAATGTGTTTCCTCCTTTCCAAGCTTCACTGCAATGCAACTAGGTATCTTTCTTAAATTAGGAATTTAAAGTAATGCTTACAAGGTGTTAAACATCTACCAAACCACAAATTTAAATGTGTTGTGGGTGTCCTAGAATTAAAGGGCTAATGATATTTTAGTTTGAGAAAATATAGTTATTCACCTCAGTGGCTGTACTTCATTGGGAGATTTGGTATGTCACCCAGAGACTCTCGCAAATTTCTACAGATGTAACGTAGAGAACATTCTAGCTGTTTGCAAAACCGGCTGGTATGGAGAAGCCACTGATCAAGATCGGAAAAAGCCACAGAGGGATACAAACTCAGCCACCTCCATCATGGGCACTAGCCTCCCCAGTACTGAGGACATCTTCAAAAGGTGATGCCTCGAAAAGGTGGCAGCCATCATTAAGGAACCCCCCCCCCCCCCACTTCACCCAGGACATGCTCTCTTCTTATTGCTACCATCAAAGAGGGGCACAGGAGCCTGAAGACACAGACTCAATGTTTTAGAAACATCTTTCCCTTCTGCCATGGGATTTCTGAATAGACAATGAACCAATCCATGAACACTAGCTCACCATTTTTTTCTCTTTTTGCACTACTTATTCATTTTTTAAAAACACTTCTTAATGCAATTTGTAGTCTTTTTATGCATTGTTGCCATAAAACAACAAATTTCACGGTATATGTCAGTGATATTAAACCTGATTTTGATTCTGTTTTATGTGTCTATCCACAGCTACACCTCATTTGGATCATATTCGGATACATCCCCCATTTGCAATGATTTTCTCCTTCTTCTTCACCTTCTTAAGCCATTACTCCCTCTGGAGCATAGGCCACAGACAGCAGCTCAACAGAGTCCTCTGTCCCAGTGAAAGGTTGATCAGCCCTGTGGCTTCAGTTTTCATCACATGACTTCATGCATCTTCTAGATGAAGATCCTTACTCTCCCAGGAATGAAGCCCTTGGACCTTCTGTTGGCAGTTCTGTAGCTCTGGGCTTTTACAGGATGGGGTTACTAGCCTCACGCTCAACTCTCCTCCTTTCCCAGTCTGGTTTGGGACCGTCCATGGCAGAGTTGCAATGAATTGTGTGAGAAATAGAAATCGTGTCTTTAGTAAAAGAAATGTCAAACTCAACACAAGTTGCTGGCTCCTGTTGTAACTGGCAACTGGTCTAATGATTTAACCTTCTTCAGGCTAGTCTACTAAAGCCTCACTTGTTTTCAGCAGGCAATAAGCAATGAAATTACCAAGTGAAAAAGTGCTGAGGTTTTGTTTTTGATTCTCCCTTTAATCACACACTAGTCAGCATGTTACACAAAGAATCGTTTATACAGAACTGTTTTCCGTCCCTGTGAAATAAATGATTGTTCATTAGAGCAGGTGTTATCTAAATGAGTTAAAGCACTAGGAATTACATTACTTTAACTGATTAATTTTCATTCTCCTCGGCATGCAGACTCAATATTTCAACCAATTTACTCCCTCAGATTGTAATTATGGTTCCCACAGGAGCTTAAAGGAAACACCATTAACAATCCCAATGGCTATCTTTTTGGAGTTTTCGCATGCATAGTTCTAGTTTAATGTTACAGCTCAAGATTCAGGATTATTTATTTATGACGTGTGCATCGAAAAAACTGTGAAACGGTCATTTGCATTAGCAACTAACACACACAAGGGTTTGCTGGGGGCATCCTACTCATTCCAGCATCCTCATAGTACGTCCACAGTGGTCAGTAGAACAAAGTAAAACATAACAAGTGACAAAACTAAACAACAGAAAAATACGCCCCGATCAACAGTTAAACATGTCAACAGTTTTGGGCCCCATATCTCAGAAAGGATGTGCTGTCTTTGGAGAGAGTCCAGAGAAGGTTCACAAGGATGTTTCCAGGAATGAAGGGGTTAACACATGAGGATCATTTGGCAGCTTTGGACCTGTACTCACTGAAATTTAGAAGAATGTTGGGGGGGCGGGGGGGAATCTCACTGAAACTTACCGAATGTTGGAAGGACTAGATTGGGTGGATGTGGAGAGGATGTTTCCTCTGGTGGGGATATCCAGAACTAGAGGGCACAGCCTCAAAATTGAGGGGTAACCTTTTAGAACAGAGGTAAGAAGATTTTTTTTAGCCAGAGAGTAATAAACCTGTGGAATGCTGTGTCACAGACTGCAGTGGAGGCCACATCCATGGGTATATTTACAACAGAAGTTGATAGTATTCTGATCAGTCAGGGCATCAAAGGATATGGCGAGAAGGCAGGTGTTTGGGGTTGAGTGGGATCCTGGATTGGCCATGAGAGAATGGTGGAGCAGATTCAATGGGCTGAATGGCCTAGTTCTGCTCCTTTGTCTTAGGGTCTTATAGATCCTCCTTACATACATACACAGCTGTCCAAACCTAGGTCAGGGCGTCTCCAGCCTCCGGCCTCCAGCAGCCTCGAATTTGGACTCTGACTCACTGAGGATAGGATGCCCCTGCAGACTGGCAGAGATTCACAGACTCAGCACTAGCCAATGGGCCTCAACCTCCACCACTTCTCCCAGGATGTCAGTGATGCACCATCAATAACTCTCGGAGACGTGAGGCGATATATAGGCTTTTATTGGCTGGAAGAAAGAACAAGCAGCAAATGACCACCACACTACATCCTAGAGACTGAGGCCGGGGCTGTGTCTCCAATCGCCTTTATACCGGGGTCCATGGGAGGAGCCACGGTCTGTGGGAGGAGCCACAGGAGCAGTCAGCGGGGGGGGGGGGGTGCGTGTCCAGACAGGTATATGTAGTTCACCACAGTCAGATTCAGATTTAGTTATCACATACATCAAAACATACAGAGAAATCTACACAATCTCTAACACAAAGTACACTGCAGATGCTGGGGTCAAAGCAACATGTACAACAAGCTGGAGGAACTCAGGAGGTCAGGCAGCATCCATGGAAAGGAACAGTCGACGTTTCGGGATTTGCTAGTCCAGTATAAAGCCTCGAGCTAGCCTGAAGAAGTTCAAATCTTCTCTTCAACGGGACTGCAGTGAGCAGTCTCTCACTACTCCCCTTCTGTGATCTCTGCTGCTGTCCAACTCTTTTCCCTTGTGGGTCACCTGGCTTCACCTATCACCTGCCGGCTGGTACTCCTTCCCCTCCCCTTCACCTCCTTTTTCTGATTTCTTTCCCCTTCCTATTCAGTCCTGATGAAGGGTCTCGTGCCAAAGTGCCGTCTGTTCATTCCTCTCAATAGGACTGACCTGACCTGGTCGATTCCTCCGGCATTTTGTGTGTGTTGCTCTGGGTTCCAGCATCTTATACAATGCAAGATGTTGTTTCCGTAACAACCTGAGGGGCAACCCACAAGTGTTGCCGTATATTCCAGCACTGACATAGAATGCCCTCAATTGTTTGCAGATCAAAACAGAACAACAACAAGTAAACAACAATAGCAACAGAAAAACATAAGAGATTCTGCAGATGCTGGAAATCCAGGGCAACACATATAAAATGCTGGAAGAGCTCAGCTGTTTATTAATTTCTATAGATGCTGCCTGACTTGCTGATTTCCTCTGGTACTTTCTGTGAACGGCAAACAACCCTCATTCCACCCTCTTACCCACACATTCATGCACATACACGGGACAGACCATCTTTGGCCTTCGGCTTCCAACGGACTCAGACTCGGACTCACAGATATTGGGCCTTTGACTTCCCCAGCAGACTCAGCCTGAACTTCCAAATGTCCAATTGATCTTTGGGCCTTGAGCTAGTCTTCCAATTGAGCCTTGGGCCTCAGCCTTTGATATGGACCCCAGGACTTGCGAATCACCGGACACTAGGTTGCAAACCCTGGACTTACACTGAAGTGCTCTGTTGTTGGCTCCATAAGGGAAGCTTTTTGTCTGCAGTTCTCTTCCAATGTACTGTTGCCCACTTAGTAATTTTTGGCTGCAAAGCCCAGGGTCCAGGCTGGTCTACATGCTGAGTAAAAGGCAATTAGAAGGTACGTTAATACCAGCTGTTAGATGCTTCTGGTTAGATAATTCAATAGTAACTACATTAGGTATCCAGAGGAGCTTGCATGAACAGATCATATATGGAGCATTGTGAGCAGTTTTAGGCTGTTATCTAAGAGAGGATATGCTGGCTTTGGAGAGTGGCCAGAAAAGGTTTATGTGAATGACCTTGGGTATGAAAGAGTTACTGTATGGATGTGTTTGATGTCTTTGGGCCTATACTCGCTGGAATTTAGAAGAATGAGGTGGCGGATCTCATTGAAACCCAATGAATGTTGAAAGGCCTAGACAGAATGGATGTGGAGATGTTTCCAATAGTTGGAGAATCTAGAACCAGAGGGCACAGCTTCAAAATACATTCAAGGGGAGGAATTTATTTAACCAGAGGATGGTGAATCTGAGTAATTAATTGCTACAGATGGCTGTGGAAGCCAAGTCATTCAGTATATTTAAATTGAAGGTTGTTTGGTACTGAATTAGTAAGGGTTATAGGGAGAATGGGGTTGAGAGGGAAAAATAAATCAACCGTAATTGAATAAATGAACAGTCTTGATGGACCAAATGGCCTAATTTTGCTCTGATGCCTTATGGTGTTATGCATATCTGCCATGTCAGCTTGAGATTACTGTCGAGAGAGATATAGCCAGAAGAATAGTTATAACTGAAGGGAACAGACTAAAGCAGGATCTCCAAAGTAAAGCTCAAAGATTCAAAGTTCATTAATTATCAAAGTATGTATACAGTGTACAGTGCTGAGATTTGTCCTCCCATGCACAACCACAAAACAAAGAAAACCATGAAACGTGTTCAAAGAAAAACATCAAAACTCCAATGTGAACAAGACATACAAACAAAAAAAAAACGCAAACACACACAATATTGACCACCAAACCACAAAGTCTTTGAAGCAGTCTAGGAATGTTCAGCTTAGTTCACTTCACTTCAGTTTAGTGCCATGTTGTTCATTGACTGCAAGCCACATAAATTAGAATGAAAAAAGAAAAGTAATCAGTTACACATGCAGTAAAATGTGAACTGATGGGTCTTCTCCAACCGATGGATGTATATATAATGCTCTGGCCCTCCTCAGCCTTGACTCCAAAAGTATGGTCCTCCAAATTACTGTAATTGACGGCCTTTCTGTGAAAGTCATTGGGTTGGTTCCACTTGTTTCTGAGGAGAGCACAACAGCAAAAATAGACATCGCTTTTTTTACCTACCAGATCCCTTGTCCCTGTCATTAATCTCAATGGTGCTCATCAGTTACTGGGCTATTAGGAAGCATCAGAATCAGAATCAGGTTTAATATCACCAGCATATGTCATGCAATTTGTTGTCTTTGCAGCAGCAATACAATGCAATATAGACAATATAGACAATAGACAGTAAGTGCAGGAGTAGGCCATTTGGCCCTTCTAGCCAGCACTGCCATTCACTGTGATCATGGCTGATCATACACAATCAGTACCCCATTCCTGCCCTCTCCCTATATCCCTTGACCCCACTATCTATAAGAGCTCTATCTAACTCTCTCTTGAATGCATCCAGAGACTTGGCCTCCACTGCCTTCTGGGGCAGAGCATTCCACATATCCACCATTCTCTGGGTGAAAAAGTTTTTCCGCATCTCTGTTCTAAATGGCCTACCCCTTATTCTTAGACTGTGGCCTCTAGTTCTGGACTCACCCATCAGCGGGAACATGCTTCCTGCCTCCAGTGTGTCCAATCCTTTAATAATCTTATATGTTTCAATCAGATCCCCTCTCATCCTTCTAAATTCCAGTGTATACAAGCACAGTCGCTCCAATCTTTCAATATATGACAGTCCCACCATTCTGGGAATTAACCTTGTGAACCTACACTGCACTCCCTCAATAGCAAGAATATCTTTCCTCAAATTTGGAGACCAAAACTGCACACAATACTCCAGGTGAGGTCTCACCAGGGCCCTGTACAGCTGCAGAAGGACCTCTTTACTCCTATGCTCAATTCCTCTTGTTATAAAAGCCAGCATGCCATTAGCTTTTTTGCTATTCACATACCTAAAGAAGTTTTTACTATCCTCCTTTATATTCTTGGCTAGTTTATCTTCATACCTCATTTTTTCTTGGCGTATTGCCTTTTTTGTTATCTTCTGTTGCTCTTTAAAAGCTTCCCAGTCCTCCGGTTTCCCACTCATCTTTGCTATGTTATACTTCTTCTCTTTTCTTTTTATACTGCCCTTTACTTCCCTCGTCAGCCACAGCCACCCCCTACACCTCTTAGGATCTTTCTTCCTCTTTGGAATGAACTGATCCTGCACCTTCTGCATTATTCCCAGAAGTACCTGCCATTGTTGTTCCACTGTCTTCCCTGCTAGGGTATTGTTCCATTGAACTTTGGCCAGCTCCTCCCTCATAGCTCCATAGTTCCCTTTGTTCAACTGTAATACTGACACATATTTCTCTATATATGATATAATAGAGAAAAAAGAACAGTGAATTACAGTAAGTCTATATATGTGTATATCAATAGTTAATTAATACAAAAATAGAAATAAAAATAGTAGTGAGGTAGTGTTCATGGGTTCAATGTCCATTCAGATATCCTATGGTAGAGGGGAAGAAGCTGTTTCTGAATCAGTGAGTGTATGCCTCCAGACTCCTGTACCTCCACCCAGTTGGTAAAAATGAGCAGAAGGCAAGATCTCAGTGAAGGAGGTCTTTAATGATGGATACTACCTAATTGAAGCATCGCTCCTTACTTTGGATGCTTTGGAGGCTAGTACCCATGTAGGAGCGGATTAATTTACAACTCTCTGCAGCTCCGATCCTGTGCTGTTGCACCCTCTCAAACCACATGGTGATATAGCCAGGCAGAATGCTGTCCGCAGTACATCTGTAGAAATTTTTGAGTGTTTTAGGTAACGTCTCCTTGATTTCAGCAAATACAGTGTTTGAAAAGAATATGCCCAAGTTTAGACACATAAAATTCTGGAGGAACTCAGCAGGTCAGGCAGATATGGAACCTTGGCACGGAGTTTTGACTCAGAGAAAAGGAGTCTCATAGGTAAACCTTGAAACTGGAGTTAAACTTAGAACAAATGCTCTAAGCAGTCGGGAAACGTCGTTCACTCACAGGAGAAAATACCAACAAACTGGCGACTAGTGGTTGTGATGCTGGGATTCTTATACTATAGTTCTAGATGGAAACCAGATGTGCTGTCAGCAAAGTGAATTAGAAGTAATTGGGAAATAAACGGTCGGAACCGTGGCACAATCAACGGAAATTAGGAGCAAGATAGGGAATAAATGATCGGGACCAAGACATAGTCTGTTCTTCTATTCCCCTCTCTTGCCTCATACCCCTTCTCACCTGCCTATCACCTCCCCCAAGTCTCCTCTTCCTTCCATTTCTTCTAAGGTCCGTTCTCCACTTCTATCAGATTGCTTCCTCTCCAGCCCTTTAACTTTCCTCCCCACTGGTTTCATATGTCACCTTCTAGCTACCTTCCTTCCCCTCCCTTGCACCTTGTTATTCTGGTGTCTTCCAGTTCTGAAGAAGTGTCTCAGACTGAAATGGTGACTGTTTATTCATTTCCATAGATGCTGCATGACTTACAGAGTTCATCTAGCATTCTGTGTGGTTTCATTTAGAAGCATGATATCCTATTTGAGTCAAGAATTAGAGTGACAGTACTTAGTTGAAATGTTGTGGGGGTTTGCCATTGAAATCAACCGGTACCCTCACTTTGATGGTCCTGATCACTCTGTCTAGAAAGGGATGTCTGTTTTGTCTTCAGCAGAAGAGACCTGGTCACTCAGGTTTCTTCACCTGGATATTGGCTCCTGGTGGCACCATGTCCAATCATCTGCTGGCAAAGCAAAGTGCTGCCTGCTACAAATGTCCTGCCAATCCAAGTGACTGAAAGAGGTTTAGTTCCACTACAAATGAAATTTACCACTTTAAGAGCCTGAGCCCCAGCAAGCAATCAGCCAGATTATGTGTGATTACTACATTTGGCATAGAGCAGGTCTGAGATTTGTGCCACATCCATGCATAACTCCACACAAGTTGTATACAGATGAAGACTTTTCTTTATTGCAGTCGAAAGAAGTTGACAGAGGTCCCAGTACAGTGGCATTTAACGTCAATAATAATAGTCAATACTATTCTATTCATGCTAAACTATCTAGCTTCAAGTAGTTACTTCATCTGAGAAGAATAGGAGACAGTTGAACCTGCGTACACATACTTATCATTGTCAACTTGACTTTTAAAATTTTATAATATTTCTTTTATTCAAAATGGTAGTTGTCATTTTCCTCTTGGCCTTTAAAAGAGAACACTTAATTCCACTTGGCAGAAGGCCATGCACATTTATGCTTTCATGTATTCTTTACAAATAAAAGTACATTAATTGTAAAGTTGTTTATAAGCTCTTTAAAGTTACCTCACCCATGAGTTAGACCATAAGACCATATGATATAGGAGCAGAATTAGGCCATTTAACTTATATCAGGTCTAATCCACCATTTCATCATGGCTGATCCATTTTTCCTCCCAGCCCCAATCTCCTGGTCTCTCCCATATCCCTTCATGCCCTGACCAATCAAGAATCTATCGATCTCTACCTTAAATATACATAAAGGCTTGGCCTCCACAGCTGCCTGTGGCAATGAATTCCAGAGATTCACTGTCTGGCCAAAGAAATTCCTCTTCATATTTGTTCTGAAAGGATGCCCCTCTATTCTGGGGCTGTATTCTCTGGTCCTAGACTCTCCCACAATAGGAAGCATCCTCTCCACATCCACTCTATCAAGGCTTTTCACCATTTGATAGGTTTCAATTAGCTCACCCCTCATCCTTCTGAATTCTAGGGAAAACAAGTTCTAGTTGAAGTTCATTTATACTGAAGTATTATATGAACATGATTTCCACACAGTCTGAGAAACTCCCTGTGCCAGATCTTGTGTTCAATGCATCAGTAAACAAAAATAGTGAGATAATAAAAGTCCAGACTTTAAGGTAAATTTTATTATTAGAATACATATATGTCATCATATACAACCCTGAGATTAATTTTCTTGTTGGCACAGTCTGCAACTATAGTAATAGTAATTATGACAGGATCGATGAAAGATCAGTCAGAGTACAGAAAACACTAAACTGCACAACAGCAAATATAAATAAATAGCAATAAATAATGAGAACATTGGATAGTGAGATAAAGACCCCTTAAAGTGTGATTAATAGGTTGTGGGAACATTTCGATGATAGGGCTTGAAGCTGAGTGTAGTTGTACTCAGGACCTGATGGTTGAGGGGTAGTGAGTGTTCTTGAACCTAGTGGTGCAAGTCCTGGGCTCTTGTACCTTCTACCTGGTGGCAGCAGCGAGAAGAGGAACAAACCACAGAACAATAATACATTCAATTATCATTATTTCAAACTCAATACATGCTTAAGGGGATATTGAATAGAATTAGGAAACTGGTTAATACTTGTCCCACTTTGCTGGTTTCTACTCCAGTCCACACTAATTATGCGTATGCCACATACCTACAGCATAGGATGCGTGCATCCTACAGGAATTATATACAAGAGATTATTAACTGGAACAAATAAATTGGAATTGTTTTATTTTTGTCAAATGTACAGTAAAAAACTGACTTTGCATACTGTTCAGACACAGAGTATTGAGGTAGAAAACGTAAAAAAAAATCACAGAATAAAAAGCTACAAACAAAGTGCAGTGCAGGTAAACAAAAAGTGCAAGGTCATAAAGAGGTTGATTGTGACGTCAAGAGTCCACATTGTTGTGGATAAGATCTCACAATCTACCTAATTATGAACTCCAGGTTGCGGTGAGTGGTCCACTTGGCGGAGAAGATCATTTGCCGTCAGCTAACGACATGAAAACACCTGTTCATTGCCAGAGCGAAGAAAAGACCTGGAAAAGTTACCCCTGACTCCAACACCCTAGCAGTCAGCTATTCACCAAATTGCCACCAGGGAGATGCTACAAGTCCATCACCAACAGGGCTATACATCATCTCCAAAGCTTCTTTCCTGTAGCTATCCAGCTTCTCAACAAAATGCCCTAACTGTCCCTGAACACTAAATGGTTCTTCCTGCTCTCCTTGTTCAGGTGATAATTATTTAGGCTGTTCATGTGTTCACATTTATTTAAGTTTCATTATTGACATTTCCACTATTTATTAATTGCTCAAGGCTGTTTGCACTATTGTCTTGTATGTTGTTGATTGCTATTGTGTTGACTGTTATGCTATTGTCCAGTTTTGTACTTGGCACCGAACCATAATCTGGCAATAAAATAATTCTGATTTAATAGTCACAAAATGCTGGAGGAACTCAGCAGGCCAGGCAGCATCTACGGAAAAGAGTACAGTCACCGTTTTGAAGCCAAGACCTGTCATCAGTCCCGGGATAGGTAGGGAGTTTGATTTTGCAGGCTGCTTTACTGAGGTAGAAAGAATAGACAGAGTCCATTGGAGGGGAGGCTAGTGTCTGTGATGTGGTGAGCAGTGCCCACAAACCTCAGCAGTTCCTTGCTGTCACATGTAGAGCAGTTACCATACCAAGCCAATTACAGGTGGTCTCGTGGCAAGACTAAACAGTGGGGGGTTAGTTGAGGGAAAGGAAGGGAGAGGAGTTGGAGAGCAGAGATAAAAGGTACACATTCCAATTGGCAGGATGTAGCAAATGGTGATCTCTAGGCTCCATGCTGATCTCCCAACTGTTGGGATATTTATCAAAGAAATATATAAAATACTTCTGTTTTTGAGGTATTTCATAATACAGATGAAAGCAAAATATTCCAACAGGTCATTAATAGATTTATTGAGAAAGCAAAGCTCAAGGAGGTGGAACTAGAATGTGAGAAAGTATGAATTTGTTTACGATGGAACCTTGAAAGACAACCCTTACTTTACGTGATGTGGTGAAAACTGATTGTCCAGAAGAAAAGAGATAAGACTGTAAAACTTTGGAAGCTATTCTGCCCTTTGAGTGTGCTCCATTATTCGATCATGGCTAATTTATTATCCAGTCAGGTCAAGTCACTTTTTATTATCAATTTGACCATAACTGCTGGTACAGTACATAATAAAAATGAGACACCGTTTTTCAGGACCATGGTGTTACATGACAATGTACAAAAACTAGACTGAACTACGTAAAAAACAACACAGATAAAAAAACTACACTAGACTACAGACCTAACCAGGATTGCATAAAGTGCACAAAACAGTGCAGGCATTACAATAAATAATAAACAGGACAATAGGTCAGTAAGGTGTCAGTCCAGGCTCTGGGTATTGAGGAGTCTGATAGCTTGGGGGAACCCGCTCAACCCGATTCTTTTGCCTTCTTCCCATAACCTTTGATGCCATTATTAATCAAAGCTCAAAGTTTAAATTTCAAAGGAAATTTATTATCGAAGAATATAGGTTACCATATACAACCCTGAGATTCATTTTCTTGTGGGCATTCACAGGAAATAGAATGAAACACAATAGTGTCAATGAAATACTGCACCCAACAACATGGACAAACACAAATTTGCAAAAGTTACAAACTGAGCAAATACAAGAAAAGAATATTAATAATAATAATAATAATAATAATAATAATAATAATAATAATAATAATAATAATAATAAATAATCAATAAATATTAATAACGTGAGGTGAAGAGTCTTTGAAGATATGTCCACAGGTTGTGGGAACAGTTCATTAATGGGTGAGTGATGTTGAGTGCAGTTATCCTCTCTGGTTCAAGAGCCTGATGGTTGAGGGGTAATAACTGTTCCTGAACCTAGTGGTTGTGTAATCAAGAACCTATATCAACCTCCATTTTAAGTGTACCCAGTGACTTGGCCTCCACAGCTGTCTGTGGCAATGAAATCCACAGATTTAGCCTTTTGTACGCAGGGCACACACACACACACACACACACACACACACGCATTTGCACAGAACACTGTATACTCCACAACCATGTAGAAACAGCAACTAAAAAAAGCTACCTGAGCATTGACAGTTAACTTAAGGCAGCTGGGAAACAGTGTGAGGATGTTACAAAAGGTTTATGTAGTGGGCAACACTGTAGATTTTTCAAAACTAATTTTTATCCTTCCGATGGGTCCAATATTTACTTGACCCAACCTACCTTTTCCCATATTGTTTTGCAAATACACTGTTAACACATTTAGGGCTACAGGAGAATGCAGATATTGAAACCCAGAGTGAAAAAAAAAACCTCTGGTGGAAATCAGAGGGTCAGGCATTTGTTGAGGTAAAAGACTTTTCTGGTCAAGACCTTACTGAGGATTGAAAGTGTGCAGAGAAAAGAGTATAAAATGGTGAGAGGGAAGCGAGTGAAAGGTCTGGCAATTTTCTTTAGCTAGTAGGTGGAATTTATTGCCACAGGTTGCTGTAGAGGCCAAGTCACTTGGTATATTTAAAATGGAGGTTAATAGACTCCTGATCTCCAAGGGTGCTAAAGATATCAGAGAGAAGGCAGGAGAATGGGATTGAGAGGGATAATAAATCAGCCATGATGGAATGGCAGAGAAGACTCAATGGGCTGAATGGCCTAATTCTGCTCCTATATCTTATGGTCTTATGGTGTAAACCAGTGCTACATGAGAAATAATGCAGTATCAGCAATTCTATTCTCTTCAATGCGAGGAACAGCTGTAAGGATGGGGCAATTTTACAGCAAATTTCCCTTTTTGATTTAATGGAGCAAACTTCAGTTAATCATAAAACCTAGCAAGTTTAGGGAACTGTGACTGATGAGAGATATGAGACTGGTCAAGAAAAAGAAGGGAGCAAAAATTGGGTTCAGGAAGTCAAGGAGGAATACAGGAAACCCTTGATGACTTCTCAAAAATTTCTATGAATACTCAAGAGGGAAATCAGGAAGAGTGAAGAGAAGGTGTAAGATAGATTGGCAGATAAGGTTAAGGAAAGTCCCAAGAAGTTTAAAAGTTATACTGAGAATAAAACTGTGGCTAAGGAGAGAGTGGATCCCCTTAGAAAACAGCAAGGTTGCCTATGTCTCGAGCACAAAAGATACGTGGAATTTTTAGCATTAGTGTCTACTGAGGAGAAAATTATCATTGTTCAAGTGATGATGGAGATAAGCCGAGATGTTCTGGAGGACATACACTTACTAGAGAATTGGTATTTGCAACCTGGCAGCACATTAAGATGAATACATCCCAATGCCTGGTCAAGTGCATCCTTGGACTTTGTGGGAGGCTAGAGACGAAATTATGGAGGCTGTTGCAGAGATATTTGCTTCATTATTAGCCACCAGTGAAGTTACTGAGATTCCTTGGATCTTCAGAAGGCCTTTGACAAGGTGTCACTCATGAGGCTGCTTAGCAAGAGAAGAGCCAATGGAATTACAGGGAAGTTACTAGCATGGATAGAGCATTGGCTGGTCGGCAGAAAACAGCGAGTGATAATAAAGGGATCCTGTTCAGGCTGGCTGCCGGTTGCTAGTGGAGTTCCACAGGGTTGGTGTTGGGACCACTGCTTTTTACAATGTATGTCAATGACTTGGACTATGGTATTAATGGATTTGTAGCTAAATTTTCCAGATAGAGACTTAGTTTAGGGGAATGGGCAAAAAAATAGCAAATGAAATACAATGTTGGAAAATGTATGGTTATGCACTTTGGTGGAAGGAATAAACGGGCAGACTATTATTTAGATGGAGAGAGAATTCAAAATGCAGAGATACAAAGGGACTTGGGAGTCATTGTGTAAGACACCCTAAAGGTTAACTGCAGGTTCAGCTAGTGTGAAGAAGGCAAATCCTATGTTGGCATTCATTTCTAGAACTATAGAACATAAGAGCTGGGATGTGATGTTGAGGCTCTAAAAGGCAGTCGTGAGACCACACTTGGAGTATTGTGTGCAGTTTTGGGCTCTTTATTTTAGAAAGGATATACTGACATTGGAGAGGGTTCAGAGAAAATTCATGAGAATGATTCCAGGAATGAAAGGGTTACCATATGAGGAATGTCTGGCAGCTATTGGGCTGTATTCCCAGGAGTTCAGAAGAATGAGGGGGGATCTCATAGAAACATTTTGAATGTTAAAAGACCTGAACAGATTAGATATGGTAAAGTTATTTCCCATGGTAGGGGATTCTAGGACAAGAGGGCATGACTTCAGGATTGAAAGATGTCATTTTAGAATGCGGAGAAATAACTTTAGTCAGAGGGTGGTAAATCTGTGGAATTTGTTGACACAAGCAGCTGTGGAGGCCAAGTCATTGGGTGTATTTAAGGCAGAGATAGATAGGTTCTTGATTATCTTGATTAGCCAAGACATCAAAGGGTATAGGGAGAAGGCAGGGGAGTGGGGATGACTGGAGGAATTGGATCAGTCCATAATTGAATGGCGAAGCAGACTCAATAGGCTGAATGGCCTACTTCTGCTCTTATATCTTATGGTCTCTTGGTCTTAGGGTCTAATGTTCTGTTGTTTGAGAAAGGTAGCAAAAACAGGCTGGTCAGCCTGGTGGTAATTGAAGGGTGTTTCTCAGAGTGGAGACAGTGATGAGTTGTGCCAGAGGGGTTGCTGTTGACACCTGTATTACATTCCTGCTATTACTCTTCCTGTTGGTCATCCATTCCCTATCTTAAACTGTGGTGTGACCTACTCACTAAATGTGCTTTCCACAGCATTCTCAGCATCTCAGATACTCCAAAGTGAGTCCATGCACAGCTCCAGTGCCACCACGTGGTCTATCAGGAGCTGCAGCTGGACACACTTCCTGCACACGTAGTCTTCAGGGACACTGTCAGCCTCCCTGAGTTCCACATGTCACAGGAGGAGCATGGCACGGGTCTGAGCTCACCTGCCATGACAGAGAAACGGATGTTAGCAGAAGATGATCACAGGAGAAAGGGAAGAGTCCGCTGGGGAAGACAAAGGCCGTTATCTGTAAATCTCTGTGAATCAGATCTTCGCCTTGACCCTTTTTTGCTGAAGCCCTGTTTGAGCCTATTACTCTGCTACCCTCTCAAAGGCATTAGTGTTTCCATACAAGATGTGATGCAGCCAGTGAATATACTCTCCACCACACAGTTAGGCAAAATTTTAGATGTTATGCCGAATCTTTGCAGACTCCTGAGGAAGTACATGGTCTGCTAGGCTTTCTTCACAGTTGCACTTACATTCTGGGCCCAGGACAGGTCCTCCAAAATGAGAACACCGGGGAATTTAAAGTTGCTGACCCTCTCCTTCTCTGATCCTCCAATAAGGACTGGCTCATGGCCCTCTGGGTTCCTAACATTGCAGGCACTGGTGATAGTACAGTTATGCATCTGATTTCTTCGTTTCGAGAGGAACTTTGCCATCCACGCATCTGTTTATTTTGCAGCGCCAAAAATTAGCATCAGCTTTGATATTAGTGCTTGTAAGATGGAGGAATTCATTAAAATCTGGAGAATAAGAGCTCAGTGAAGTTATTGGAATTAATAGCTTGTAAATGTCATGGGAACATATTTGGGATGCAGGCCAATTTATGGAATCCAAGATCCAGAAGATTTTTGCCAATGTGGTCAATCTCCCACGGTAAAAATAACTAGTATAACCACACATGTTAGAGCGATCACCTAAAAGAAGCAGTTAAGGACAACATTGAAATTGTGTTTCAGAGGCCCCTGACCCATGTTTGTTTTGCCTGTTGAAATGGGGCCAGACCATTAAAGAGTACAGGTTTTCTTGATGGTGTGAGCAGTAGAATAAATCTTCTCCATAAGACTGTAAGATGTAGGAGCAGAATCAGGCTCTTCAACCCATTGAGTCTGCTCCGCCATTCTATCATGACTGACTTTTTTTCCTTCTTAATCCTATTCTTCACCTTCTCCCTTTGATGCTCTTGATATTCAAGAACCTATCATCTTCCGCTTTAAATATACCCAATTCATCAACTTAGTTGTCTATGGCAATGAATTTCACAGATTCAACACCCTTTGGCTAAAGAAATATTTCCTCATCTTTGCTCGAAAGAAACATCCTTATATTCTGAAGCTGCGCCCTCTGGTGCTAGACTGCTCCGCTATAAGAAACATCCTCTCCATGTCCACTTTAATTAGACCTTTCAATTTTCCTTAGGTTTTCTGAGATCCATCCTCATTCTTCTAAACTCCAGTGAGTACAGGCCCAGAGCAATCAAATGCTCCTCATATGTTAACCCTTTCATTCATTCTTGTGCACCTCTTCTGGACCTCTCCAAAGCCAGCACATTATTTCTAAGATAAGGGGCCCAAAACTGCTCGTAATACTCAATGTACAGTCTAACCGATGCCTTATAAAACCTTAGCATTACATCCTTGCTTTTACAGTCGAGTCCTCTTGAATGCTAACATTGCATTTGCAATGCCAATGTTATGCAAAATAAAAGGAGGTGAATCACAATATGTTATTCATGAGAAAAGTAGATTGCAGGTTGAGAGGTATAGATAGGGTAAATGCAAGCTTGCTTTTTCCACTGAGATTGGATGAGACTGGAACTGGTGGTCATATATTAAGGGTTAAGGGTGAAAGGGGAAAGTAAGTAGGACCTGATTTGCTTAGTGGTTGGTGAGAGTATGGAACGAGCTGCCAGCCATATTGGTGGATGTGGGTTTGATTTCAATATTTAAGAGAAGTTTGGTTAAGGATGGGAGAGGTATGGGGGGAGCTCTGGCCCAGGAATGGGCAAGGCAGTATAACAGTTCAGCACGGACGAGAGGGGGCAAAACCCTTGGTTCCGTGCTGTGACTCCATGGCTTGGACTCTACATAAGATATAAGAGCAGATTTAAGCCATTCAGCCCATCGAGTCTACTCCGCCATTCCATCATGGCTGATCCTGGATCTCACTCAACCCCATACATCTGCCTTCTCACTATATCCTTTGATGCCCTGACTGACTTCTGCCTTAACTATAAACATGGACTCGGCCTCCTTCTGAATTTTTTAACAGAAGTCAGAACTTCCTGCAAATGAGATAAGAGTCTAAGGAGTCAGATACACAGTATATGGAAGATAATGAAAAGAATTTGCTTATTTGTTACACTGCATCAAAACACCTAATGAAATGTGTAATTTGCATCAATGAGTAAAACAGAGAGAATCTGTGTTATCCCACAGCTGTCTCACCCATGAAGCATGCTCACAACTTACTAACCTTAACCAATACATTTTTGGAATGTTGTGGGGAACCGGAGCACCTGGAGGAAACCCACAGAGACACAGGGAGACATACAAACACTTCACAAACAGTGGCGAGAATTAAACACCAATCTTAGATCCGCTGCTGTGATGTGTTATGCTACCCGCTACGTTAGTGTACTGTCCCTCAGAAGTGGTCCCTCATCTCCATGCAATCAGGAATAATCCTTGGATTCCACGTGGAGTCCACCGGTGGTGAGAGGTCAGATATACTAGCCTTAAACTCCAGTGTTTCTGCATTAAAGTGGACAGGTGCCAAAGTCAGTCAGTTTGTCATTCCCTAGAGATTCAGCAATGAGTGTATTCGGACCCAGGGCTGTCTCATTTCGTGATGAAATTATTTGGTTCAAATCCTGAAAGGATTCCCTGTCCTGGAGTTCATCACCAGAAGAAAAAATTTCACTCCTCAAAATCTTGTTTTAGTTTTGAAAGTTTTACTGGATTTTGGAAGAATCTGTTTGCATAACTTTAGCCCTGTTTCTGGTGAAGCCAATGTATGGTGCCTGAAATAACAGTAGAAAATATTAGAAATTGTTTTATGGAGTCATAAAACACTACAGCACAGAAAGAGTCGCTTTTGCTCATCTTGGCTGCGTAGGCAGCATCTTTGGAGGAAGAATGTTTGAAATTAAAGAACATTTGTCTGAAAAGGGGAAATTCTAGAGATTCAACCATTCAAAATTCAAAATAAGTTTATTATCAATGTATGTACATATATGTCACTATATAAGATTCATTTTCTTGCAAACATTCAGAATAGATATAGCCATATAATAACCATATAACAATTACAGCATGGAAACAGGCCATCTCGGCCCTTCTAGTCCATGCCGAATGCTTCTCTCACCTAGTCCCACCTACCTGCACTCAGCCCATAACCCTCCATTCCTTTCCTGTCCAATTTTTTTTTTAATGACAAAATCGAACCTGCCTCTACCACTTCTACCGGAAGCTCGTTCCACACAGCTACCACTCTCTGAGTAAAGAAATTCCCCCTCGTGTTACCCCTAAACCTTTGCCCCCTAACTCTCAACTCATGTCCTCTTGTTTGAATCTCCCTATTCTCAATGGAAAAAGCCTATCAACGTCAACTCTATCTATCCCCCTCATAATTTTAAATACCTCTATCAAGTCCCCCTCAACCTTCTACTATCCAAAGAATAAAAACATAACTAGTTCAACCTTTCTCTATAACTTAGGTCCTGAAACCCAGGTAACATTCTAGTAAATCTCATCTGTACTCTCTCTATTTTATTGACATCTTTCCTATAATTCGGTGACCAGAACTGTACACAAAACAAAAAGATACAAAGAAGAGAGAATTGATGAAAGACAGACAGCAAATGTGCAAAAGAAGACAAACTGTGCAAATACAAGAAAAAAATATGTAATATTAATATGTATATAAATTGTAAATAATATTGAGAACATGAATTGTCGAGTCATTGAAACATAGAAAGCCTACAGCACAATTCAGGCCCTTCGGCTCACAAGATTGTGCCGAACATGTCCCTACCCTAGAAATTAACTTTGACATTAATATCCTTGGACATGGGTTGGATAATCAGTTTAGTGTTGAGGTGGGTGAAGTTATCCACACTGTTCGATGGTGGTGACAAATTAGCATATAGAAGGGACATTGAAAATCTGACTGCGGTGTCACAACAACCTCTCACTCAATGTCTGCAAGACCAAGAAGCTGACTATTGACTTCAGGAAGAGGAAACTGGAAGTCCTTGAGCAGGTCCTCTTTGGAGGATCAGAGGTGGAGAGGGTCAGTAACCTTAAATTCTTTGGTGTTATCATTTCAGAGCACCTGTCCTGGACCCAGCAATAGGTGCAATTATAAAGAAAGCACAGCAGCACCTCTACTTCCTTAGGGGTTTGCAAAAATTTGTCATGACATCTGAACTTTGATAAGTTCTATAGATGTGTAATGGAGATTTTATTGACTGGCTGTGTCACAGCTTGGGGCAGAACCATCAGACTTTGATGGAAAATCCTACAAAAATGAGTTGATACAGCTCAGTCCATTACGGGTAAAGCTCTCCCCACCATTGGGCACATCTACCCAAAGCATCGTCTCAGGAAAGCAGCATCCATCATCAGGGATCCCCACCACCCAGAACATGCTCCCTTCTCACTTCCATCAGGACTCACACCACGAGGTTCAGGGACAATTATTACCTCTCAACCATTAGGCTCTTAAAGCAAAGGAGATAACTCCATTTGCCCCGTTATTGAAATGTTCCTACAACCTATAGACTCACTTTTAAGGACTGTTCATCTCATGTTCTCAATACTTTTGCTTATTTAGTATTATTATTGCTTCTTTATTTTTGTATTTGCATGGTTTGTTGTATTTTGCACACTCATTGGACACCCAAGTTGATGAGATCTTTCATTGATTTTATTGTGGTTATTATTCAATTATCGATTTATTGAGTATGCCTGAAAGAAAATGAATCTCAGTGTTGTATATAGTGATGGATGTACTTTGATCATTTTGGACTGTTGTACTTTGTTTCAGGAGTTTGATGACAGAAGGATAATAACTGTTCCTGCACAAAATGCTGGAGATGCTGGAGGGAACTCAGCAGGCCAGGCTGCACCTACGGAAAAGAATACAGTGCGGCCTGTCCTGCTGAGTTGGTGTGTGTGTGTGTGTGTGTGTGTGTGTGTGTGTGTGTGTGTGTCTTAGATTTCCAACATCTGCAGATTTTCTATTTTTGTGATAACAGTTCCTGAACGTACTTAAAGGCACAGAAGGATGGAAAGTTTATGGGAAGGAGAGGAAACAACAGAAAGGAATATCTGTAATAGAATGATCAGCAGGGATGTCTAAATAAATAAATCATGATTCTTCAAGGTGAAATTAGTGGTAATTGAACAAGAAACAAAACAGATCTAAAGGGTGTGGAAATAACTGTTGCGTCTGGAGATTATACATGGAACATAGACCATTACAGTACAGTATTGGCACTTAGCCCAAAATGTTTTGCCTAACTTTTAACCTATCCTAAGATCATTCTAACTCTTCCCTCCTATATAGTCCTCTGAATTTCTATCAACCTTGTGCCTATCTAAGAGTTCCTTAGAGGTCTCCAATGTGTCTGCCTCTTCCATCACCCCTGACAATGCGTTCTACATACCCATCACTCTCTGTGTAAAAACTCCATTCAGCATCCTGGTGATTTTCCTGTGCATCCTCTCGAAAGCTCCCCCATCCTTGCTATAATGAGGTAATCAGAAATGAACACAATACTCCAAGTGTGGTCTAACCAGAGTTTTCTGGAGCTGCAAAATTACCTCATATCTCTTGAATTTCAATGCTATGAACCATTTAAACAAAAACACTTCAGCTACCAAAGCCCTAAACTCTGGAATGCTTTCTCTTGATGATTTCTGCCTCTCGACCTCCTTTTCCCTTTTTTAAGTTGTTCCTAAAATCTTACTGTTTATTCCAAAGACGGACTGGGCAGGTTAATTGGTCATTGTAAATTGTCCTGTGATTAGGTTAGGTTTAGTTGAGGTTGCAAGGTTGCTTGGGCAGTGAGGCTTGGGTGGGGGGTAGGAAAGGCCTACTTTGTGCTGTAACATTAAATATACAAATAAATATCTTGTGAAGCTTGCTGTCAAACATTAGTTGATAGGATTCCTATGGGATGTCTCTCCATGTAAAGTATGTGATGTTTTTTGTTGTAATTTAGTAATATTCAAAAAATTATCAATGAAAAAATCATAGAGCAGTGCACAAAGTGGATAAAATCTGAGAACCTGAATCAACAATGTGGCTCTGCATTAGAAAATTGACAGTGTAACAGGACAGAGGAGAATACAAAGAGTAGGGGCTGTTTAGTCCTTTGTTCCAGAAACAAGCAACAAAAAGAAAATCAACGAGAAGTTGCATGAAATTCTTCTGTATCCCAATTGAGTTTGAAATGAGCCTAGTTAAAATTCAGTCTGGAGTGTTATATCCCTTTTGATATTGTGAGCTTACGCTAAACCACAATTCTTCATCTTTGAATGAGATCCAAGTACTGTTCATCCTTTAGAATCTTGTGAATGAACTCATTTGAACTTCATACATCATTGCTTTGCCATTCATTTCATCGCCTTGTGTAACTTCCTTCCATAATAGATTGCTTTGCCTCTGAATATAACATAAACTACAAAATGGACTTATCTTACCAATCTCCCTCTCCCTCTTACTCTCTGCTGCCAGAGGAACGCGCAGAAGTCTAGAATGTTGCGCAAGGTTTGATCAGTACGGTTTGTGAATTGGACTTTGCAGTTCATATTATATATATTTCTGCTTACTCCTTTTTCATTGCTACTTTGCGTGATTTTGATGACAGCAGACTGACTGTTGCCTTGCAGTCAAAGAACTACACAGCACTAAACTGAGTTAAACTGAACATTCCTGGACTGTCTCAAGGATTCTGTGGTTTGATGTTTAATATTCTGTGTGTTATTTGCTAATTTGTTTTTTGCTGTTTGCACGGTTTGTTGCTTTTGTTGTAGGTAAGGAGTTTGATGTTTTTCTTTCAATGGGTTCCATGCTCTTTCTTTGTTCCGTGATTGTCAGTGGGAAGACAAATCTTAGGGTTTTATCCTGCATGCATACTCTGATACTAAATGTACTTTGAATTTTTATCCTTCATCTTCTCTACTGAATAACCAAGGTTCCTGTATTGATATCTGGGGAACAATATTTTGCTTTCCAGCAATCAGAGCATGGTAAACTATGTATACCTGTCTGGACATGCCCCCCCCCCGCCCCCCCCCCCCCCGCTGACTGCTCCTGTGGCTCCTCCCACAGACAACTGTATAAAGGCGATTGGGTCACTGCTCCTCCCTCAGTCTTCGACATGGTCGTGTTCATTTTTTTGCTGTTAATAAAAGTCTATCGTTCACTTCCAGTCTCCTAGAGTTATTGATGGTGCATTACAGAGAGACAAATATCACTACTTTGTCATGTCTAAACCATTTGTTAAAGAGTCATAGAACATGACAGCACAGGAACAGACCTTTCAGCCCATCTAGTCTTTGGCAAACTATTATTTTGCCTGGTCCCAGTGATCTGCTGTTACCATGTTTACCAACTCTGTGTGCAATCACTGTAGTTAAAAATCATGTGCGTGGAACTGTACCAAATATGTTCTATCATTCTAAGTAAAAGTGTTGATAAACATTGCCTCTCTGGCTTTTTAATGATCTCCTCAAGAGAAGTTTAGCTCCCTTAGTAGGAAATGGGTGACATGGAGCGTAGTAGTTAACTCAGTGCTACAAGTTCCAGCTGTAAGATCATTCCTGCCACTGTACGTAAGGAGTTAGTACCTTCTCCCTGTGAATGCATGGATATCCCCCCGAGTGCCCTGGTTTCCTCCACGTTCCGAAGGCTGTATTATTAAGGTTACTGAATCATGGGTATGTTGGCGCTGGAAGCATGGTGCTAGTCCTCCTTGTGTTCAGTTCAATATTCACTGATCTGAGTTCATTCAAAACCATAAGACCATAAGACAAAGGAATAGAACTAGGCCATTTGGCCCATCGTTTGTTCTACCATTTCATCATGGCTGATCCAATTCCCTCTCAGTCCCAATCTCCTGCCTTCTCCTCGCATCCCTTCATGCCCTGACTAATCAAGAATCTATCAACCTGTGCCTTAAACATACCCAGTAACTTGGCCTCCAAAGCTGCCTGTGGCAACAAATTCCACAGATTCACCATTCTCAGGCTAAAGAAATTCCTCCTCATCTCCATTCAAAATAGATGCTCCTCAATTCTGAAGCTGTGTCTTCTGGTCTTAGACTCCCCCACCTTAGGAAACATCCACTCCACATATATTTTGTCGATGCCTTTCAACATTTGATAGGTTTCAATGAGATCCCCCCTCATTCTTCGAACATATTTTACGGTATGCCTGGATTTATATTTGACAAGTATAGCTAAATCTACCATTTTCAGTACACACTGTTGCTCACTGATCAGCTGGAATATTTTAAAGTAGTCTTCCCGCTGTTTCTGATGACAAATTCCAGGACCATACTCTCACCTGGTGCTAAATGGACAGCTATAATTTCTAAAACCACCCCCCTTCCCTCGCTTCCTAAATAGGATAAGACATTTTATGGACACCAGAATCTGGAGCTGAATCAAAACCAGATTTATTATCAATAACGTATGTATGCTGAGTACTTTACTGTTCTGCAGCCACACAACAGTGAAATACATAAAAATTACAATTTAAAAAAAAAATATATATATATATATATGGATCAATAGCAAACAGAGAGGTCAAGATAATTGATTCATGGTCTGTTCAGAAATCTGATGTTGGAGGAGTAGAAGCTGTACCTAAAACATTAAGTGTGTACTTTCAGGCTCCCAGAACTCCTCCCTGATGGTAAAAATGAGAAGAGAAGGTGTCATGTCATGAAATATGTATCACATATGTCATGAAATTAGTATTTTTTGCAGCAGTATTACAATGCAATACATGCAATAATTACAGTACTGTGCAAACGTTTAAGGTACCCTAGCTATATATACAATGTCTATAAAAAGTATTCACCTTCCTCCACTTGGAAGTTTTCATGTTTTATTGTCTTACAACGTTGAATCACAGTGGATTTAATCTGGCTTTTTTGACACGGATCAACAGAAAAGACTTTTTTGTCAAAGTGAATACAAATTTCTACAAATTGGTATAAATTTATTACAATTATTAAACACAAAATAATTGATTTGTGTAAGTATTCCCTTCAAGTCAGTATTCAGTAGATGTGCCTTTAGCAGCAATTACAGCTTGTGTCTGTGTGGATAGGTCTCTATCAGCTTTGCACATCTGGACACTGCAATTTTTCTGCATTCTTCTTTACAAAATTGCTCAAGCTCTGTCAGATTACACGGGGATTGTGAGTGAACAGCCCTGTTCATGCCCAGCCACAACTTCTCAATTAGGTTGAGGTCTGGACTCTGACTTGGCCACTCCAAGATATTTTGGCCAGAAATGTGTACTGAACTCTATTCCATAGATGCTGCCTGGGCTGCAGAGTTTCTCCAGCATTTTGTGTGTGTTGCTCAGATTTCCAGCGACTGCAGATTTTTTCTTGTTTGTAATTAACTTTGTTGTTTTTAAGCTATTCCTGTGTAGCTTTGGCTTTATGTTGGGGGTCACTGTCTTGCTGGAAAGAAAGTTTTCTCCCAAGTCAGAGTTCTCTTGCAGACTGCATCAGGTTTTCCTCCAGGATTTCCCTGTATTTTGCTGCATTAATTTTACCCTCTACTTTCACAAGCCTTCCAGGGCCTGTTGCAGTGAAGCATCCCCACAGTATGATGCAGCCACCACCATGCTTCATGGGAGGGATGGTGAGTTTCTGATGATGTGCGGTGTCTGGCTTATGACAAATATAGTGTCTAGTCTGGTGGGCAAAAGTTCAATTTTGGTTTCATCAGACTATAGAACTTTGTTCCAGCTGAATTCAGAGTCTCCCAAATGCCTTCTGGTGAACTCTAGGAAGGATATCATGTGAGTATTTTTTAACAATGGCTTTCTCTTTCCCACTCTTTGCAGATTGCAGATCAACCAATCCAGAATAGCTGATCCTCTAGTGGGCTCAAGCACGAGCTGCTCTATAAAGCCATCTCATAGGCACTCTTGAAATTCCTCCCAGAAACTGGAAGACTTTTGCACAGTGCTGTACATGAAGCAATTTAAGTTCAATATTTGGGTAAAGCTTACTGTACTTTTCCCCAGAATAATGACAGTGTGGAGAATGGGGTTAGGTGTTGAAGAAAAAAAGTTTGATTCACCCTTGAAGAGAATAATTGATCGTAGCAAGTGTTAATAGGCTTCATCAGTATGTGTCAGAATTTTGTTCAGGTCTGTTTATGCAGTCCTGATGAAGAGTTTTGGTCCAAAATGTCGACTGTTTATTCATTTCCATAGATGCTGTATTCCTCCAGAATTGTGTTTGTGTTTATCTGGAAGTATAGAATGCATCATCCTCTGAGGAATGGAACTGTACAATCCATGCTGAACACCTCTAACTCTGCTTTAATGAAGCAACTGCAAATGTTCAGACTCAGAATAGCATCCAGAAGTGCTCCTGCATCATTAACTAAAAGCAGGGGTTCTCAACCTGGAGTACATGGACCCCTTGGTTAATGGCATTGGTCCATGGCATAATAGATGTTGGGAACCCCTGACTTTAAGTAAAGAGTGTGGCCAGGGTTTCATTGCCAAGATCTGTATTTACTGTATCTGTATCTAATCACCGTAGAGACGTAGAGTCCTTGAACTCAGCAGTCTGCAAGACCATGTCATGGAGTGCCAGGGCAGGGTGTGACAGGGACAGACACATCCACTCCAGTGTCACCAGGCAAGGTCATTTGATTCCAAACAATTGGTTTATTGATCATGCTTCCCCCCCACCCCTTCGCCTTTTCTCACCCATGCCTTCCCTCTTCCCACTCTCAGTCCACAATAGAAACCCATATCAGAATCAAGTTTATCATCACTTACATATATCATGAATTTTGTTTTTTTGAAGCAACAGCAGTACAGTGCAATATATAAAATTACTACAGTATTGTGTAAAAGTTTTAGGCACCATATTGATGCCCAACTTAGTGAAGACACCCGGTGAGCACATCTATGTATTTATTTATTTATCTATCTATCTGTCTATTTATTTATTTATTTATTTACTTACTTACTTTTCCTATAACTTGCAGTAATTTCTGTGTGTTGCTCTATACTGCTGCCACAAAACAACAACTTCCATGACTTTGTCAGTGATAATAAACCTGATTCTGATCTTATTCTGCTGTTTTGTGTTATCATTGTACTTACCAGGGTATTTATAATTATCATGTGCTCTGTTTACTGTATGAAAAGCTTTCTACCCTTGTGCAAAAGTCTTAGGCACATACTGTATATATAGCTGGGGTGCCTACGACTTTTTCACAGTACTCTGCTGCTACCCTAGCTTTATATGTGTGACCAAGTCTTTCGCACAGTGTTGTACATTAATTATTACTGACAGGTAATTGATTTATTGGTGCCACATGTATCACAATACAGTCAAAAACTTTTGTTTGCATGCCGTCCAAATAGATCATTCCACATTAAGTAACATGGAGGTAGAACAAGAGTATAAAAAACATAAAATACAGAATATAATGCTACAATTACGAAAAAGTGCAATGCAAGGAGCTAAGTAAAATGAAAGTAGCACAACAAGGTAGAATGAGTAACCGTGAGTTAATCTTTATAGTATAAGGGATCAAATTAATTGCCTGATAATAGTGGAATATTCTTAATGGCGACTTTATTAAGTACACCTGTACACCTGCTTGTTATTACACCTATCTATTCAGCCAATCATATGGCAGCAACTCAATGCATAAAAACATGCAAGCATCATCAAGAAGTTCATTTGTTGTTCAGACCAAACATTGGAATGGGGAAGAAATGTGATCTAAGTGACTTTGACTGTGGAATGATTGTTGAAGCCAGACAGAGTGGTTTGAATATCTCAGAAACTGCTGATCGCCTGGGATTTTCATGCATGACAGTGTCTAGAGTTTACAGAGAATGGTGCGAAAAACGAAAAAGCACCCAGTGAGTGGCAGTTCAGCGTGTGAAAAAGCCTTTTTAATGAGAGACATCAAAAAGAATGGCCAGACTGGTTCAAGCTGACAGGAAGGTGACAATAACTCAAATAACCTTGCATGACAAACAGTGGTGGGTTGAAAAGCATCTCTGAATGCAGAGCATGTCAAATCTTGAACTGGATGGGTTACAGCAGCAGATGACTGTGAACATACACTCGGTAGCTTCTGTATTTGGTACCTAATACCAGTGATCATTAATGGAGAATGTGTGGAGCAGGTTAAGGCATACAAGTATCTGGGAGTGCAGTTAGATGAGAAGCTAGACTGGACTGCCAACACAGATGCCCTGTGCAGGAAAGCACAGAGTCGACTGTACTTCCTCAGAAGGCTGGCGTCATTCAATGTTTGTAGTGAGATGCTGAAGATGTTCTATCGGTCAGTTGTGGAGAGCGCCCTCTTCTTTGTGGTGGCGTGCTGGGGAGGCAGCATTAAGAAGAGGGACGCCTCACGTCTTAATAAGCTGGTAAGGAAGGCGGGCTCTGTCATGGGCACAGAACTGGAGAGTATGACATCGGTGGCAGAGAGGAGGGCGCTGAGTAGGCTACGGTCAATCATGGAAAACCCTGAACATCCTCTGCACAGCACCATCCGGAGACAGAGAAGCAGCTTCAGCGGCAGGTTGCTGTCAATGCAATGCTCCTCAGACAGGATGAAGAGATCATTACTCCCCAACGCCATTCGGCTCTACAATTCAACCACCAGGGGCAAGACATGTTAAAGTGCCGGGGTTAGGACTGAGCTTAAGTTACCACTCAATGCACTTTAGTAAACTATTTAAGAACTTTTTAAAAGCTATTTATTAATGCTTTTTGGAAGGGTGATTTTAGATGCATATCAAATTTATACTGAGTTAAATACTGTATGTAATTAGTTTTGCTACAATAAGTGTATGGGACACTGGAAAAATGTTGAATTTCCCCTTGGGGATGAATAAAGTATCTATCTATCTATCTATCTATCTATCTATCTATCTATCTATCTATCTATCTATCTATCTATCCATCTAATAAAGTGGCCACAGAGTATATAAAAATAAAGTACAGATAAAGAATGGAATGTGCATACTGTAAATAAATATATAACCATCATATATTTACAGTGTAAACAGCATTATAAAAAAGCATGGCAAAATGTTTACAGTGTAATGCGATGATGGGGTAATAGTGAGGAGGTGGTGGGAGTCAACTAGAATGGTTGATCAGATTAACAGTCTGGGAGAAGAGACTTTTAAGAAGGTGTGAAGTTTTTTTGCTATGTAACACTTTCCAAAATAAAACTTCTGGAAAAGGCAGCTTGCAACTAGACAGTTTTCCACTTCCTCAATGTGCAAGTTGTTGTACATTATAAGGATTAATTTTTCACTTTAGTATTTCTTTTATTGCCATGTTAATTTTTGTTTTTGCACTAATTCAGATTGTACGAAAGCCTTTGCAGCATACCTTGAACTAAAATGAGAGGCACCAGTGAGTAGCGACATTTTGTGTGCAGCTCCCAAGGGAATCATCAAAAATTCCTGTCCAGAAAGTTTGCAACTGAATCTGCAGCTGCACACACCACAGTAGCCAACGTTGTTTCAAATTACTGACAGTGAATATGAAGACTTATACGCAGCATCTTAAGAACAGCTTCTTCCCCTCTTCCGTCAGATTTCTGAATGGTCCAGGAACCCATGAATGCCACCCCAGTATTGCTTTTTTGCACTATTTACACATGTGATTTAACTACTGACTGGTATGGGGCATCACCTGGGCTGATTCTCCCCTCTTTACACAACCTAGTGCTTCTGGATTCCTCCAGGGACAGTATATCGATGCCCAACTTAATGAGGTACCCGATTGGTGTGATCTGCTTCAGCCCAAATTTATTTATTTATTTATTTATTTATTATTAATTACAACTTATTGTAATTTTTATGCCTTGCACTATACTGCTGCTACTAAACAACAAATCTCATGACTGTCAGCGATAGTAAATCTGATTCTGCAGTCTTGTGTTTATCATTGTACTTACCATGCTATTTATAATTACCATGTTCTCTTGTTTACTCTGTCAGCTTGATATGAATAAGGAAAATCTGCACTGTACTGTGCAAAAGTCTTGGGCACCCTACCTATATATACAGTTTGTGGCTAAGACTTTTGCATAGTATTATAGCAATTTTATGTATTGCACCGTAGTGCTGCTGCCCTCCAAAAAAAACCCAAATTCATGGCATTTGTGAGTGATGATAAGCCCGATTCTGATTTAGGTCTTTGTTGTGGACTGAGATTGGGAAGGGGACAGGGAGAGGGGAATCATGGCTGGGGAAAAAGAGGAGGGAAAGGGACGCACCTGAGAGACACCCTGTTCAAAGGTCAAAGTAAAATTTATTATCAGAGTATGTGCACATCAGCACATTCAACTTGATATTTTTCTGCAGGCATACTTAGCATATCTATAGAAAGGTAATTGTAAACTATGAACATCAGGAACTGTTCACTGTAGACAAACTGTGCAAATGCAGATATAAGTAAACAGCAATAAATAATCAGCATGAAATAACAATATAACAGAATACTTAAATGAGTGTAGTTATCCCCTTTTGTTCAGGAGCCGGATGGCTGAGGGATAGAATTTGTTCTTGAATTTGGTGGAGTGAGTCCTGAGGCTCTTGTACCTTCTACCTGATGGTCTGGGTGGTGAGGATCTTTGATAATTGATTCTATTTTTCTACAGCAACATTTCGTGTAGATGCGCTTGATAGTTGGGAGGGTTTTATCCATGACGTATTGGGCGGAATCCACTATCTTTTGTAAGATCAATAACCAATTCTGTAATGAGCAATAAACCATTTATTTGGAAACAAAGGACCTTGTCTAGTGTCTCAGGGCTAGATGTGTCTGTATCCAGGTCAACTCCTAGCACTCCTTCTCTGCCACTATCCCACACCCCTCGCATGGTGCTCCATACTCGCCATTCCCAACATCCTTTGGTCCTGCCAGATTTACAAACTTTGGACATTGACAAATACAGAACAATGCAAAAATCATAGGCACCTGAGCTATATATAAATGCCTGAGACTTTTACACAGTTTTGTATAATTACCATGTACCCTGTTTACTCTATAAACTTCATGCGAATCAAGAATATTATTACGCCCTTGTAAATATGACAATAAACAAATCTAATCTAATTTAATCTCATTGGTGCCTTGTTTTCATAAAGCACATCTGATTCATTCATCCTAAGGGAATCTGCACAGCCCGATGTTTTCTGTGGCCAGCACTCTGCAGGATTAGATCCTGGAGCACAACAGCAACCCTTAACATTCCTGGATCTACAAACTGAAGTCCACCCAAGTACTGTAATAGTGTGAATTTGATGTGAACCAGGAAAGTTATTAAGGATTTTCTTGTTCTTGCAGACAAAGTGACTCTTTAAAAATGCACCCCCTTACACCACATAAATATGGTAATAACATAAAGCATAGGAGCAGCATTAAACCATTCAGCCCATAAGGTCTGCTCTACCATTCAATCATAGCTGATTTATTATCCTTCTCAACCCCATTCCTCTGTCTCCCCATAACCTTTGACACTTTTACTAAGAATCATTCAACCTTTGCTTTAAGAATACTGAATGCAAGTTATGTAATTATGTAAAATATACAGATAAAGCTGACCTTTATCTGACATACGTACATACTTCCAAACACCTAGTGAAACCTGTTGTTTGCATCAAAAACCAACACTGTTCAAAGATGTGCTGGGAGCAGCTCACAAGTGCTCTGCAGTCAAAGTAGCATTCCCACAACTTAATAACTCTAATCTTGGATATGGGTGCAAGTGGAAACACGTGGAGGAAACTCTTACAGACGTGGGAAGAACATATGCATTCCTCACAGATAGCAGTGGAATGGAGCCCAGGGCGCTGATATTGTAATCGTATTACCATCCCGATGAAGGGTCTTGGCCCGAAACATCAACCATTTACCCTTTTCGGTAGATACTGTTTTGCCTGCTGAGTTTCTTCAGCATTTTGTGTGTGCAGTTTGTATTTCCAGTATCTGCAGATTTTCTCCTGTTTATAGTATTGCACTAACGGCAAAGTTTCTGTGCCGCCATCAATGAGTATCTGCGCCAAAATCATGGGATTGAACCAATGACCTTTTGATCTTCAGTCTAAAGCTCTCCCAACTGAGCTCTTTTGGTTACCCAGAACTAGTTTGGTTACCCAAAATAGCTCTATTTCTGAATAAACCTCTTTTCTATAAAAGGTAATAAAACAAGGATGCCAATTGGATGCATGATAATTAAAAAGATATATAAAAATGCTGAAAATCTGAAATACCAACAATCTGCAGCTTCTGCGCAAGGAAAAAGATATTAAATGCTTCATCAAATATCCTTTGAAGGTCGTCAACCTGAAGTACAACATAGAACATTGAAATTTACAGCACATTCCAGGCCCTTCGGCCCACAATGTTGTGTTGACCATGTAATCTACTCTAGAGACTGCCTAGAAATGTTGAATCAATGGACCACTTCTTCAGCTATTTGCTAAGAAAGTGCAGTACCTCTGTTTTCAGTGGTATATTATTTATTCTGATATACCTTATGTTTGGTGGTGTAATGGTATCTACACCTGGCCTTCACAATCAGAGATCCTGGGTTTAAATCTGGCTGGCTCCTTGCACACTTTCTATTCGTGTTGAGTTGAGTGTTGAGTTAGCAACTCAGCCTCGTAAAACAGATAAATGCAACTGATGATATACTTTACTTATTACAGCGTGGAACAGGCCCTTTAACCCTTCGAGCTGCTCTGCCCAGCAACCCTTGATTTAACCCTAATCTAATCATGGGGCAATTTATAATGACCAATTAACCTACTAACCCTTGGACTGTGTGGAGGAAACCAGAGTACCCAGAGGAAACTTACATGGTCATGGGCTGAACATACAGACTCTTTACAGGCGGTGGCAGGAATTGAACCCAGGATGCTGGTACTCTAAACGTTGTGCTAACCACTACGTGACTGTGCTGCATACCAGGAGGTGGTAGCTAGAACAACCTTTTTTCACACTTGTTTTTGTCTTTCTGTCACCTGGGATTTCCTTCTGGGCAGTTATCTTGGAGAATGTCCACCCTATTCTTTCTCCAATCACCTTAAAATTATACCCCTCACATTAGTTATTCCCGCCCTGAGAAAAGCTCTGCAGCTGTCTACTCCATTAATGCCTCTTATCATCTTGTATACCTCTATCAAGTTGCCGCTCATCCTCCTGCACTACAAAGGGAAAAGCCCTACTCAGTCAAGATGATTTTGTTAATGTTTTTGTGAGGCTCTAATTCAGCACTAATCTTGTGACACCATTGCCGCAATGGTTTAGCCCCCCAGTAAAGGGCAAAACTAGACCTTACATTGGGCCCTTGTGGATTTCAGAACAGTAGCTTAAAGCCCTTTCACTAATCCGTGCAGTCTTCATCACCAACGATGTGCCCTCTTTTCATTGCAACCAGCAGGGAGGAGGTACAGCAGCCTGAAGGCATCTTGTGCTGTAGATTTTCTATGTTTCTATGTTACTACGAGGGGTGATTGATAAGTTCATGACTTCAGGTAGAAGGAGTCAATTTTAGAAAACCTAGCACATTTATTTTTCAACATAGTCCCCTCCTTCATTTGCACACTTAGTCCAGCAGTCATGGAACATACGGATCTTGGACCTCCAGAAAGCGTCCACAGCAGGGGTGATTGATAAGTTCATGGCCTAAGGTAGAATGAGATGAGTTATATAGCTCTCGTTACATGCACATGCAGTTCAACTCTTTGAGTGATTATGCAGAAAGTTTGAAGATAATAACTCATCAGGGGTGATTGATAAGTTTGTGGCCTAAGGTAGAAGGAGATGAGTTCCTTGGCAATAGAGTTCTTTGATCTTTCATTCAGTTGCACTTTTATTTTAGATTTGGTATTTTTTCTCATAAAATAAAGATAAGATAAATACAAATCCTTGAGTAACATTTCAAAAATCTCCTGTCTCCCTAAATAAATCTCTGAAATATGTAAAAAAGAAGCAATTCCGTGTTTTCTTTAAAAAGCCATGCTAGTGGGAAGTAAAGATTTAAGATATCAGCATTGTGTAGTCTTCTATCCAATCCATTCTCTTTATGTGGAAGGACAATTCACAGAGATGAGTATAAAACAGCAAGGTATATCAATCAGAAAAGTGCTTGATTCTGTTAGGAAAGAAAGATTCAAATCAAAATTCTCTCAGTTTGATCTAAATTTGATTTTCTATCATCATCTTTACATAACAAATTTTTACATAACAAAGTCCCTTTGGCCTATGAGGAAACAGAGTAGGATTCTTCATTTACTGGTCCAATTTTCTTCACAATTCCGCAGTACACACTCAATGGACACAATGAGAGCAAGAGTTGTCAGTCAGGCCTAGTCAAATAAAAGCTAAATTAAAATTGGGGTGGCATGGTGACATAATGGTTAGCATGATGCTACTTCAGTGCAAGTGATCTAGGTTCAATTCACACCACTGTCTGTAAAGGGTTTGCACTTTCTACCAATGACCACTTCGTGCTGCACATTCTAAAGACATACTGGTTAGTAGGGTAATTGGTTACATAGGTGCAATTGGGCAGCATGGGCTCATTGGACCAAAAGGGCCTGTTACTGTGCTGTATCCCTGAATAAGAAAATACAATTAAGTAAGAACTTCCTGGAGCAGTTTCGTTTAGCCTATTGTCTTGTATACTGTATGTTAGAATTCCTACTGGTATTCTGAACACTTTATAGAAGCCTGATAGGCCTCTCACCTGAGAGACGCAGTATTCTGGGCATCCCTGTTTGGCATATCTGCTGCAAAGTATCGATAAATCTTGATAAGAACACTTCATGTCTGCCTACCTTTGTTGAGCAATGCTGCTGTAAGTGTTGATCCTACAGCAGCAGAGGTGGTTCCTGCCCTATTTCCACCTATCAAGAAAAAGCTACAATGCCAATTAGCAAAGTTCAAAGTAAATTTTATTATTGAAGTACATGTATGTCACCATCTACATCCCTGAGATTTATTTTCTTGTGGGCATACTCAACAAATCTATAGAATAGTAACTATAACAGGATCAATGAAAGATCAACCAGAGTAATGAAGACAACAAACTGTGCATATGAAAATATAAATAAATAGCAATAAATAATGAAAACATGAGATAATGAGATAAAAAGTCCTGCAGTGAGATCACTGATTGTAGGGACATTTCAATGACAGGGCAGGTGTGTGTAGTTACCTCCATTTATTCAAGAGCCTGATGTTGAGGTTAGTAACAACGCTTCAAAGAAGTACATTTAGATTGCATTTGTAAGTATTTAAATATGATTCATATGTTTTTACATTATATATTTGCACTGCTTGAGTTCTAATCTGCCTCAACAAGAAAGAGCTATTTATGTGGGTTCTGCTTTGAATTGCTTTGGGTTCCAGAGGCCACATTACCATTCAAATAAAATTAACTGCAAGTGGTTGAAAAAAAAAACACTATAAGACACGAAGCATGTGCATATTTTCAACATTGTGCTTGCCATTGACATCAAATTGCCCTCCATGATCTTGTTCTGGGTGGCATGGTAGCATAGTGGGTGGTACTGTAGCATAGCAATTAGCATAACGCTATTATAATACCAGCAATGAGGGCTCAATTCACATCACTGTCTATAAGGAGTTCATACATTCACTCACGACCCCATAGGTTTCCTCCAGGTGCTCTGGGTTCCTCCCACATTCGAAAGACATACAGTTATGGTTAGTGAATTGTGGGCATGCAACATTGCAGCCACATGTGTGGGGCAGGATAGCCCAACACTGACTGGATTTGACACAAAAGATGCATTGCATTGTATGTTTCGATGTACATATGACAAATAAGGATAATCTTTAAACTTTAAGTTCTGTAAACCTTCCATTCCAGTGGATATTTCCAGGATTTGAGGACCTGAGTTTCAGGGAAAGGTTGAAAAGTTAGGATTTTATTTCCTGGAATATAGGAAAATGAGAGGAGATTTAATAGAGGTATTCAAAATAAATGCAAGCAGACCTCCACTCCACGGAGGTTCAATGGAACTTGAACTGGAGGTCATAGGTTAAGGGTGAAAGGTAACATATTTAAAGGGAAGCTGAGGGGGATATTCTTCACTCAGAAAGTGTTGTGAGTGTGGAATGAGTTGCCAGCGGATGTGGTGGATGTGAGTTCGATCTCAATATTAAAGAGAAGTTCAATAGGTATCTGGACAGGTGGGGTATGGAGGGCTATGGTTCAGGTGTGCGTTGACGGGATAACTGCTATGGACTAGATGGGCTGAAGGGATTGTTTCTGTGCTGTCATGCTCTATTACTCTGCCTACAATATAACCTGATACACCACCAGTTTTAGCAACAGTTATTACCTTCCAACCATCAGGCTCCTGAACTAGCATGGATAACATCACGCGGCACATCGCTGAACTAATTTCACAACCTGTGGACTCACTTTCAAGGGCTCTACGCTCATGTTCTCGTTATTATTTATTTTTATTTGTTTGCACAATTTGTCTTCCATTTTAGTTGTTTGTCAGTCTTAGTTTATGCATAATTTTTACAAATTCTATTGTATCTCTTTATTTTCCTGTGAAGACGTCTAAAGAAAAATAATCTCATATATATGTACTTTTATAATAAATTTACTTTGACTTTGACATTGATTCCATAACACCATAAGGGATAGGAGCAGAATTAGGCCATCTGGCCCATAGCAGTCTGCTCTGTCACTCTATCATGGCTGATTTACAGTATTATCCCTCTCATAGAGGCATAGAACACCACAGCACAGAAAAAGGTGATTTATCTAGTCCATGCCAGCCATTACTGTGCCTTTTCCCATCGACATGCATCTGGACCACAGCTGCCCATACCCCTCCCATTCATGTACAGTACTTATCTATGGTGAATCTGTGGAATTCGTTGCCACAGGCAGCTGTGAAGGCCAAGTTACTGGGTATATTTAAGGCAGAGATTGATAGATTCTTGATTGGACAGGGCATGAAGGGATATGGGTAGAAGGCAGGAGATTGAGGCTGAGAAGGTATTGGATCAGCCATGATGACATGGCAGAGCAGACTTGATGGGCCAAGTGGCTTAATTCTGCACCTAATTGTCTTAGAGTCTATCCAAATTCATCTTAAATGTTGAAATTGAACCCCTACTCTCAATATGATTCTCCTGCTTTTTTCCATAACCTTTGCTGCTTTTTACTAATGCAAGCTGTTCAATCGCCAAATTTAACCAATGATTTTGCCTCCACAGCCATCTGTGGCAATTAATTCCACAATTTAACCACCCTCTGGCTAAAGAAATTCCTCCTCATGTCTGTTTCAAAGGGTCAATCTTGTATTCTGAGTCTGTGCCCTCCGTTCCTAGACTGCTGCTCTATTGGAAACTCTTTCCATGTCCACTCTATCTAGGCCTTTCAATATTTGATCATTTTCAAAGGGATTCCCCCTCATTCATCTAAAGTTCAGTGAGTAAAGGCTGAGAGCCATCAAATGCTGAAAGACCTCCCCTTTCAGGTCTTGTTCTGCAGCTTTGGCTGTGATAGATTAACGTAAGCAACATAATTCCAATATTCTAAAACATCCATCTGGACCTTTTATTGTAACTTCAAAGTAATTTTATTATCAAAGGACATGTATGTCGTAATTTACTACCTTGAGATTCATTTTCCTGTGGGCATTCACAGTAGAATAGGGAAATACAATAGAATCAATTGAAAACTACACACAAAGATCAATAAACTACTAATGAGCAATAAAAAATAAACTGAGTAAAAATTAATAAAGTAAATAAATAAATATTGAGGACATGAGTTGTAGAGTCCTTGAAATTGAGTCTAATGGTTGTGGAATCAGTTCAGGTTTGAGGTAGGTGAAGTTATCCACACTGGTTCAGGAGCCTGATGTTTGAAGGATAATAACTTTTCCTGAACCTGGAGGTACTATTCTTGAGGCTGCTATATCTCTTTCCCAATGGCAGCAGCAAGAAAAGAGCACGGCCAGGATGGTGGGGGTCCTTGACAATGGATGCTTGTTCTTTGCAGCAGTGCTGTTTGTAGATGTGCTCAATGATGGGGAGTGTTTGACTGTGATGGACTAGGCTGTTCTCATTTTGTAGGCTTTACCATTCAGATGTCTTGGTATTTTCATAGCAGGTCATGATGCAACCAGTGAGGACACTCTCCACTGTGTATCTATAGAAGTTTGTCAAAGCTTTAGATGACATGCAAATCTGCACATTGTTCCCTATTTTTCCCACAGTTCATTGAGGTAATTTGTACTGGTGTAGATACATCATGTCCGCAGCAGAAAATAAAGATTTAAAGCAAAATTACTGGAAGAGGACATCTGCAAATGTGTTTTAATGTAAATCAGCCGCTGAACTTGGAAGTCTCTCTCAGCGACCTCAGCACCTGATTTAATAAAATTAAGGTATACACCAAGCCTACTGTGACTTTAATCTGTTAAGTCTATCATGTTTTCAAGAAATGCCAGTATTTTTTATTGGATAAGATCTGCAATTTTTAAGGCAGTGTTAGCTCAGATTTATTATCTTCACTTGGATTCAAATGGCTTTGTTTTATTTTCCTTAAGTTAGTTGTCAGTGTCTTTCCTCAAATGTAGATGACAAGTTAACAAGCTGATTAACTCCCAGTACTCCTGTCGTCTGTAAAGATTAGAATACCATTAACCGTAACCATCTCTACGAGTGGAGGGCTGGCACAGTTCCAACTTATAATAAAAAGTTTTCATTGTTCTTATTACCTTCTGTTTGATACTTTTTCTCAGGAATTGGATGAATACCACCTTTCCATATTTTGGATTGGAGAATGATGAATAATTTTTAATAAAGCTACTCTAAAATTAAAAATGCTGTAGTATTAGACTTCTTCTTGCATTCTCTTATCCTAAAAGAGAATTCATGCTCTCTTAGGATCTCAGTTGGAAAAAAAATTGGAAAAATTATTAAGGTGTCTGCTGATGTCCAGTTTAAGTATATTTGAAGCTTTTGATTGAGATCCTAGGTTAATGTTTTTAGGTGTGCAAGGAGCAGTAACGGCAACAGAATAGAAGGATTAAATGTTTTTACTGAGTCATCTTAGTAATGGTACCAGCTGGGAATCTTGCAGTGTGGGGCCGATGAATGAGCAAGACAACATCATGCACCCTCAAAAGCCTGCATGAAGTGAGAGAGCCCTCAAACACGTTAGAGGCCCCATCAATACATCGCACTATCAAACAGCTACATGCACACTGCCACCTTCTTGCAATTGATGCAATACAGTTCAATTACATTCAGAGAATAGCTTGGTTTTGGAATTTTTGATTGTAGTTTTTCAGAAATCAAAATCATTGGTTATATAACTACTTTTAGCTACATTCATGTATGGTTGAATGATAATTAACTTGAACTTGAACTTGGTGCCTCCATTTCCAAACTCTGTGTGTAACCAGGGAAGAGCTTATTATATAGACTCAGTGGCCACTTTATTAGATACCTCCTGTCCTTACAATTCTTGAGTTGAATCTTCCCCTCCATTTCTCTCCCCACTGATTCTGCTTGACTTGTTAAACATTGAATTATTTTCTGTTTAATTCAACATTAATACAAATGATGTCTATTTCCAACAAGGTTATATTGTTGAAAACAGCCACATCACGTGACTTTTTTTCCAAATGTGATCGCAGCTTGAATACTCGCGCACACACACACACACAGAGAGCAAGATGTTACATTTTTAAGGAAGTTTAATAAGTGCATTGGACTTAACCTTGATTCAAACTCAGAAGAGATCTAGATTGCAAATGCACAAATTTGATTGAGTCTCAATTTATCATTATTTATTTATTTGTAGTTTGTTTTCTTTTTTTCTGTATTTGCAATCTGTCTTCTTTTGCACATTGGTTGTTTGTCTGTCCGTCCATAGTTTTTCAATTATTCTATTGTGCTTCTTTGTTCTACTGTGAATGCCTGCAAGAAAATTGTATATGGGTGATCCATGGTAACATATATTTACTTTGACCTTTTGAACTTTGAGACAGCTTAATGAACCTGAGGTGAAATTAACCTTGTACAATCTTACCTCTTCACAGAAGTAAGAAAATAATTGGCATTAGGTTTGGAACAGACTAGATAGACCAAAAGACCTGTTTCTGTGCTGATGTTTTCTATGACTATTCAGATGCAACACACCCAAAATCAGCATGTCAGACAGCATCTATGGAATAAACAAGCAACATTTTAGGCCGAGACCTTTCATGACTTGTTTCACTACTTCAAATTGTCTCAACACCTTTGCAATTACATATATTTCCTTTTTTAAATGCTATCACTACTGCAATGTAAGAAGAAATACTAAATAGTCTGAGTAATTCCATTGTTCTGATGGCTTGCTAAACAGATCATGAAAGAAATTGCTTAACTCCATTTTATACAGTTTCAATAGCACATACCTCCTGCCAGTTGACATCTGCCCATTCTCTCAAATGCTTCATAAATCATTATTCCAGTCTAATCCAATCAGGATTGATGTTTAACAGTACAGAATGACATTATCAACTTTAGATTGTGTAAAGTTCTGGGATCTATCAGCTGGACTGCTTCCTGGAGACAAGCAGAAAGAGAGAATTCCAGGAGCTGCTGAAACAGGCATTAAAATGCAAACTCCTAATGATTTGTTTGCTCGGATTTAATTGAACATTACTGGGGAGCTGAAGAGAACTTTTTTGGCACTGAATCTGAATTGTATTGAATTTAAGCCTTCAAATTCATGAAAACTTTTAGAGCTTGAATTCTGCACTGATTTTTTGTCAGATGTTCTGATCTCAGTGTAGGCCCAAAGGTCAGCATGACATCGTGGGCCAAAATGGCCTGTATTGTGCTACACTAGATACATAGAAATCCACAGCACATTACAGGCCCTTTAGCCCACAATGTTGTGCCAACCATGTAAACTACATTAAAACTGCCTAGAATTTCCCTAGCACACAGCCCTCTAGTTGTCTAAGCTGCATGTACCTATCTAAAAGTCTCTTAAAAGACTATTGTATCCACCTCCACCACCGTTGCTGGTGGTGCATTCCACACACCCGTCACTCTCTGTGGGAAAAACCTACCCCTGACATCCCCCTCGGTACCTATTTCCAAGCAGCTTAAAACTATGCCCCCATGTGTAAGCCATTTTAGCCCCAGGAAAAAGCCTCTGGCTATCCACATGATCAATGCCTCTCATCATCTTATAGACTTCTATCAAGTAATCTCTCATCCTCTGTTGTTCCAAGGAGAAAAGGCCAAGTTCACTTAATCTATTCTCATAAGGCACACTCCCCAGTCCAGACAACATCCTTGGATTTCCAGCATCCGCAGATTTTCTCTTATCTCTCGATTAGAGTAATCTTTCATCTTCTTTTGCTCCAAAGAGGAGGACTTTTCCTAAGCCAGGCGCAGCAGAGAGAAAAATATATTGTTAAATGCTTCTATTTGCCTAGCTGTCATTATTATTAACACCTTGAAGCTGTCAAAGTTTCTATCTGTATTGCCCACACCCAGAACCACAACGTGTCCCAGCAAGAAATTCCACCCAATGATTTTCAAAAATAATTCAATGGGAATTGGAGGTTCCAATATCTCTTTCAATGCCAATCTCAATCTCTTTCAGATGTTTCTCTGTTACATCTGGTAGAAGTTTTCAGTCACTGTGAATCCACAACATTGAAAGCGTGAACATTTAATTACAGTCATTAATTTTAAAGGAAGATTTTATGTATTGCCACACTCGAGAGCTTGAATGAAGAAATCAGTAAACAAACATCAAGAAGGGAAAAATCAAACCCATATGTGCTTCAGACTCTTTATTGGCCCTAAGGCTCTGTTACTCATTTCCACAGCAAATGGAAAAGAAAATATTGGCAGCAGGTGTCAAATACCCATATGGGTGTTTTAACAAACCAGCTCTGACGATTTCACAAGTAGTGGTCAACCCCTGCAGCCGATCAGACAACACTAATTGCATGCACTGAACCAGTCTTCTCAAACATTGGTCAATGCCTTCAGTGGAAAAGGGAAGTCAGCATTTAATGGGTAATGGATTAGTATAAACACAAAAGATTCTACAGATGCTAGAAATCCAGAGCAACACATACAAAATGCTTGAGAAACTTGTTAAGTTTCATAACGTCAAAACATTAAACTAATTCAAAGGAAGACATGGGAGTCCAAAAATACAGCTCTAACGTAGTGTTTATTTTAAGCAAGTTGTGTACATATCATATGGTAACTTGGTGATGTATGCAATTCACGTATTAAATATATAATCTGTGATGAATTACTTAAATGAACAAGAATGTTAATCAAACTATAAAATCTTACATATACATACATACAAGATTACTTCACTATTATTGAAATATTAAATACACAACAGAACTTAGCAGTTCAGGCAGCTTCTATGGAAACGAATAAACAGTTGGTGTTTTAAGTTGAGTCCTGATGAAAGATCTAGATCTGAAATGTCAACTCTCTATTCCTCTCCATAGATGCTACCTGACCAGCTAAGTAGTTCCAGCAATTTATGTGTGTTATTAATGGATTAATATGAATGGATCATATATAAGTTATTCATTGACTGATGTGTGCTACATATATACTGTACAGCATACAAGGAGTTAAAAGCATAAACACTACTGTCCGTGCTGTTAGATCTATCACCGGCACAACCCTCTGAATGGTTGCAATGCACAGGATCACAGAGGCTGTAGAGGTCCGGAAACACAGCCAGCTCCATCCGACGCACAACCCTCCTCACCTCTGGGGACATCTTCGAGAGGTGCTGTCTTCAGATGATGGCACGTATCACTAAGAACCCTCACCATCTAGGATATCCCCTCTCTTTTTTAGGTACAGAAGCCTATAGACCCACACTCAAGGATTCAGGAATAGCTTCTACCCCTCTGCCATCAGTTATCCGAATAGACAATGAACCTATAAACATCATCTCATTACTCCTTGTTTGCACTATTTATTTATTTAGTAATTGATAGTCATTATATTTCAATGCACTGTTCTGCTACCATAAAACCACAAATTTCATGTCATATATGACAGTGAGAATGAACCTGATTCTGATTCATTGTGATCTACCACATGCTTACACTGGAAATGGCTGAGACAAGAGGGCATAATTTTAAGGTAACACTGGGGGTAAAATGCTGGAGGAACTCAGCAGGCCAGGCAGCACCTATGGAAAAGAGTAAACAGTTGATGTTTTAGGCTAAGACCCTTCATGACTCTACTGTTCTATGTAACCTACAGTATATATCAACACAAAATTTTCCAAATGAAAGGTGAAGTGCAGCAAGAGCATTGTTTCTCACAGGCCAATATCCTCAGTCCTGGGGTTTTGGTCACTCTTGGTTGGCCACTTTGGGAAAGCCATATTATTCTGAGTTCCACACTTCTACATCAGGTTCCTATTCCCATCTTTCATGAGGAGGTAATTGAAAAGATTCAAGGATCTGCTCTATGCCTCATATCCAGTGGCTCCAGGCAAATCCCTGCTTAAAACTCCTCCAAAGGGAGAAGATACAAGATTGTTTAATGTCAATTCCAGTACACAAGTGTAAAGGAGAACAAAATAGTTTCTCTCCCAGATCCAATGCAGTGCAAAAATTAAGCAAACACAATTAAAAATACCAGAAATATAATCACAATCAGGTTTAATATCACTGACATATGTCATGAAATTTGTTGTCTTTATTGCAACAGTTCAATGCAATATGTAATAATTGAAAAAAGTGAATTACAGTAAGTATATATTTTTTAAAATAGATAAATTAAGCAAGTAATGCAAAAATAGAAATGAAAGTGTTGTGAAATACTGTTCCCAGGTTCAATGTCCATTCAGAAGTTGGATGACAGAGGGGAAGAAGCTGTTCCTGAATCTTTGACTGTGCACCTTCAGGCTTCTGTACCACCTTCCTGACGGCAGCAATGAGAATATGGCATATTAATACACAAGATAGCTGATATTCATAGACTGATTGTATGTACATAACATGACAAAATACAGCAGTCTCTGAACATAAGGTAATTCTGACAGGAAATGTTAAAGTAGTGATTGTGGGGGGTGTGGAGTGATAGGTTAATGGGTAGAGATGCTGTTGAACCACTTGGTGCAAGTAACTGTTGCAGAGTCTGGCGGTCCTAGTGTGGATGCTACATAGCCTTCTCCCTGATGGGAATGAGACAACAGTCCATGAGCAGGGTGTGTGGGATCCTTTATGATATTGCAGGCCTTTTTCCAACACTTCTTTGAATATAAAGAAGATGAAGGTATTGAGAGAATGAGAGTGAGAGTGAGTTACACACGGTGATTATGCCTCAGTGGCAGAACTAGTCCACCTCACAATTGACTCGTCCATCTGGTTCACTCAGCTATCATGTGACCCAGCAGTGACAGAATTTCTGATCTCTGTTTTGGCCTCATTAGTCATCTTAGAACCAAAAACAAACCAGACTGGAAGTAAATCATCACTGTTTCCAGTGACCTACTTAAGAAGGAATATGTTTCCATGTCAAAACATGCAAAATGGAGGAGGAACTCAGCAGATTAGGCAACAACTATGGAAAGGAATAAGCAGTCAATGTTTTCAGCCAAGACCCTTCATCAGGGATGGAAAGAAAGGGGAAAAAAGCCAGAATAAGAAGTAAGGAAGAGGGGAAGGTTTATAAAATGGCAGGTGATAGGTGAAACCAGATGAGAGGGAAGTGGAGGGGGGGTGGTGGTGATAGGTGGAAGCGGTAAAGGGATGAAGAAGGAGGAATCTGATTGGAGAGGAGAGTGGACCATGAGAGAAAGTGAAGTAGGAGGAGTGGAAGCAGAGGGAGGTGAAGTGAGTAAAGAGAAAAGATGAGTAAGAGAGGAGTCAGAAAGGGGAACTGAAAAAGACCATTTGTTTCCACAAATGATTATTTGTTTTGAAATGCAATTATAAGAAAAACCTGATCACCAGAGGGCAGCAATAAGTCCAACTTGAGTGTGATGGAATGATCGCTCATAAAGGTACATAAAGCTGTTCCCATAACTCATAATTAATGCTAATTTGCCTAGTTATTGAAAAAACAAGGATTTTCTACTTCAACAATTCCCTTTTGGGGCAGGCATGTTAAGTCATTTGTTTAAGATCATGTGAGGTACTTTAACATATGGTACTGTCCAAAAGTCTTAGATACAGTACATATATATAGCTAGGGTGCCTAAGACTTTTGCACAGTACTGTATTTGTCAATGAAGAGAGGAAAGCAAGTTTGTAAATCTGGTGGGAGCAAAGAATGCTGAGAACAGCGAGGGTGGAGCACTGTGGGAGGTGCGTGGGACAGGTGGCAGAGAAGGGGTTCCAGGGACAGGGCATAGTGTGGGCACAGAAACACCCAGCCCTAAGACACCGGGCACAGTCTGCGTAAAACTGTTAGGCACCCTAGCTGCATATAAGCATGTTGCACAGTACAGTTCTGAACCAAAGATAATGCCAATCAATATTTCATCATATCTAAGCTCATTCAAGGGGAGAAAAATGATTTCCATCAGTTTCCCTATCCATCTTCAGCTTCTTCATAGGTGAGGTTCTGTGCATTATTCACTCAGAGGTAATGAGATGTCGAGGAATTGCAAATGAAAGTGAGCCGTGTTTAAACACAGATTCTGCAGTGGATAGAAATCGAGAGCAACACACGCAAAATGCTGGAGGATTTCGACAGGTCAGGCAGCATCTTTGAAGAGGAATATAAAGTCGACATTTCTGGCTGAGACCATTCATCAAAACTGGAAAGGAAGGGGAAAGAAGCCGGAATAAAAAGATCCGGAAGGGAAGAGAGAGTACAAACTGGAAGATGTGTCTACAACCCTCTGCAGTCTCTTTCAATTCTGTATTGGAGCCTTTATACCACATAGTGATGCAACCTGTTAAAATGGCTTAATGATACATCTGCAGAAATTTGTGAGAGTCCTTGCTAGAACCTTTAAATCCTGTCCTTCAAGGTATTTCCCTGTTTATCAGCCCTAAATGACTAATCCTGTATCATGAACTTGTATTCTTTATCCTAAAACAATGTCTTCTAGTTCTAGTCAGAATGAGAAAGAGAATGAAAGGTGATCTGACAGTAGCATTCAAGATGATAAGGGGCATAGATAGAGTGGAAAGACAGTGCCTTTCTCCCCGGGTGGAAATGGCTAATATCAGAGGACACATTTGTAAGCTGATTGGAGCAAATTACAGGGGGAATGCCGGTGGTAGAAATTTTTTACACAGAGGGGGTTAAGTGCATGAAATACTCTGCCAAGGGTGGTGGTGAAGGCAGATACATTAACAATATTTAAGAGGCACTTTGATAGGCACTTGGATGAAAGGAAAATAAGCTATGTGGGAGGGAAGGGTTAGATTGATCGTGCAGTTGCTTTAACCTCTTGCTTCAAGCAGGCATCAATTATACTGATGCCGAAGAATGTGATAACCTGCCTCAACGATTGGAATCCAGTTGCACTTACATCCTCTGTGATGAAGTACTTTGAGAGGTTGGTGATGAAACATATCAAGTCCTGCCTGAGAAGTGACTTGGATCAGCTCCAATTTGCCTACCGTCACCACAGGTCAACAGCAGATGCCATTTCATTGGCTCTTCACTCAACCCTGGAACATCTGGACAGTGAAGATGCATACATCAGGGTGCACCTCACTGACTAAACCTCAGCAATCAATACTATCATCCCCTCAATACTAATCAATAATCTTCAAGTCCTTGGCCACAATACCTCCTTGTACAACCAGATCCTCGATTTTCTCACTTACAGACCCCAGTCTGTTTGGATTGGCAGCAGATCTCCTCCACGATTTCCGTCAGCAAAGGTGCTCCACAAGGCTGTGTGCTCTACTCGCTTTATACTTATGACTGTAAGGCTAAGAACAGATCTAATGGCATAATTAAGTCTACTGATGACACCACTGTCATTGGCCAAATCAAAGGTGGTGACAAATTAGCATATAGAAGGGAGATTGAAAATCTGGCCGAGTGGTGACACAACAACAATCTCACTCCATGTCAGCAAGACTATTGAGGTGATTATTGACTCCAGGAGGGAGGAACTGGAGATCCCATGAGCCAGTCCTCATTGGGGAATAAGAGGTGGAGAAGGTCAGCAACTTTAAATTCCTTGGTGCTATCATTTCAGAGGATCTGTCCTGGGTCCAGTACGTAAGTGCCATTATGAGGTATGGCAGCACTTTCTTAGAAGTTTGTGAAGATTTGGCATGTGAACTAAAACTGTGTGTTGGAGAGTATTTCACTAGTTGCATCATAGCCTGGTATCGAAACACCAATGCTCTTGAACAGAAAAGTCTACAAAAAGTAATGGATACAGCCCTCCCCCACCATTGAGCATGTCTACATGGAGCACTGTCACAGATAAACAGCATCCATCATCAGGGACTCTTCATCCCATGTTCTTAATATTTATTGTTTATCTATTTATTATTATTTTGTTATTTTTTCATTTTGTATTTGCACGGCTTGCAGTCTTTTGCATTTTTGTTGTTTGTCTGTCCTATTGGGTGCGATCTTGCATTGATTCTATTTTGTTTCCCGTGTTTCTGTGAATGCCCACAAGAAAATGAACATCAGGGTTGTATATGGTGAGATATATGTACTTTGATAATTAATTTACTTTGAACCCTTTGAACTTCTAAAAGGTTGGGAAAATATTGTGGTCTGAAAGAGTTGTATTGTGCTGTTCTGTTCTGTATTCTGTGTTCTCTGTTCAAACAATTTTATTTGGCAGAAAAAAAGGATTGGAAAGATTTCCAGATATGAAAAAGGACAATGTCTTAGAATTTGTAGGAGGCTAGCATAAAGCATTTGTCTATCCTACTGTACCCTGGGTGGGAACCTGAAACTAATTAGGACGTGACCCATCATTCAAAAACATATATAATCTTCTTGCTCCCATTGGTAAAAAAGCATTTTGAGTGCTCATAATTAATTTTGATTTTAATAAATAGGAAACGGTATATATGTTCTTGAATTGTTTTTCTCTGTTGGGCCATGTGTGTGGCTCCCCTGATAGTACATAAAATATACCCATGAGGTCTACCACCAAGAATTGGCCTGGTCCCGATCCCTCAATTGTGAAGTTAAGATTAGGTAAGAGAAGACCAAGTTCAATAAATTATTTCATCAATATCTTTCCCTTATTCTATTCGTAGTATGAAAGCTATACTGGAATAATTGAATGATAATAAACATTCAGCGACTGACATTTGATTCAATCTTTTGAAGACTTTTCCATTAGGAAAGGCAATAAAGGAGCTGACAATTATTTTTAAGTGGGTATCTCAACCATACCCTTCCAGGTTCTCTTTGTTAAGAATAATGAGCACAGAGAAGGACACACACATGCTTATGTAATTAGTTTCAGATGTGAACTTTCATTTTCCCTCAGTGCAATGCATTCATATTAGAGGTGGTACAAATAACAAGGTTGGGCCAGCTAGGGCTTTTCCCTTTGGAGCAAAGGAGTATGAGAGGTGACTTGATCGAGGGTTGCAAGATGATTAGAAGTATAGATCAAGAGCATAGCCAGGACAGAAAGGGCAAGTACAAGGGGGCACAAACATAGCATAATTGAAGGAAATTATAAATTATATATTAAGAATAAGTTTTTTTACAGGCTTCTTGGGTCAGCAAAGGTTCAGATACAACACCATTTCTGTCTATTGAAAGAACATCTCTTGCAATAAAATAGATTTGAAACAAAGTCTTGCTGCAAATCAAAAAGTATAGGGGGCTATCAGAGGTAAGATTTTTTTAACACAGAGTTTTGGGTCCATGGTACACACTGCCAGAGGTGGTGGTGGAGGTAGATACATTCATCATCATCACTATGTGCCGTGTTGTATAACATGGGCAATCATGATCATTGACCATGATCGTTCTTGGCAAATTTTTCTACAGAAGTGGTTTGCCATTGTCTTCTTCTGGGCAGTGTCTTCACAAGATGGGTGACCCCAGCCATTATCAATACTCTTCAGAGATTGTCTAGCGTCAGTGGTTGCATAAGCAGGGGCTTGTGATATGCACCAACTGCTTATATGACTATCAGCTCCCATGGCTATATATAACCCTGATCAGGGGACTATGCAGGTGCAACACCTTGCCCAAGGGTGACCTATAGGCTGGAGGAGGGAAGGAGCACCTTGCACCTCCTTTGCTGGAGCACCCCATCACCCAACTAGATACATTGAAATCAATTTAATTGACCTTATTTCTTACTTCCTTCATATACATGAGGAGTAAAAATCTTTACGTTATGTCTACATCTAAATGTGCAATGTGCAATTTATAGTAATTTATGATAAACAGTCTGTACAACAGGACAGTCAATTTAACATAGAAAATACAATTGTATCAGTGTGATTTAATCAGTCTGATGGTCTAGTGGAAGAAGCTGTCCTGGAGCCTGTTGATTCTGGCTTTTGTGCTGCAGCATCATTTCCCGAATGGTAGCAGCTGGAACAGTTTGTGGTTGGGGTGAATCAGGTCCCCAGTGATCCTTCGGGCCCTTTTTACACATCTGTCTTTGTAAGTGTGATGTTCACATCTACAGATGTATTGGGCTGTCCGTACCACTCTCTGCAGAGTCCTGTGATTGAGGGAAGATCAATGAGATCCCCACGCATTCTTCTAAATTCCAGTGAATAAGCTGCCAAACACTCCTCATATGTTAATCCCTTCATTTCCAGAATCATCCTCGTGAACCTCCTCTGGAATGTTTCCAATGACAATACATTTTTTCTGAGATAAGGGGCCCAAAACTGTTGACAATACTCCAAGTGCAGCTTGACTAGTGTCTTATAAAGCTTCAGTATTATGCTCTTTTTCTTATATTCTATTCTCCTTGAAATAAATGCCAGCGTTGCATTTTCCTTCTTTACCATAGACTCAACCTGTGTATTAACCTTCTGGGAGTCTTGCACGAGGACTCTTAAGTCCCTCTGTACCTCTGATGTTTGAAGTTTCTCTGCATTTAGACTATTGTTCCTTTTACCAAAATGCATTATCATACATTTCCCAACACTGTATTCCATCCGCCTCATTTTTGCCCATTCTTCCAATTTGTCAAAGTCCGGCTGCAATCACATTGCTTTCTCGGCACTATCTACCCCTCCACCTATCTTCATATCAGTCACAAACTTTGCCACAAAGCCATCAATTCCACTTCCAACTTCTCACTTCTAAATCATTGACAAGCAATGGGTGAAAAGTGGCAGTCCATATACTGACCCTGACGAACACAACAAGTGACTGGCAGCCAAACAGAAAAAGCCCTTTATTCCCTCTTGCTGCCTCCTGCCTGTCAGCCATTCCACTATTCATGCCAGTATATTCCCTGTAATACCATTAGAGTTTATCTGAAAATCTATCAGAATCAGGTTTAATATCATTGGCATGTGACATGAAATGTGTTAACATAGCAGCAGCAGTGCAATGCAATACAACATAATCTACCAGAGAAAAACATAATAAGTAAAATAAAAATAATAACTAATAATAAATAAACAATTAAATCAATTACATATGATGAATAGATTTTTAAAAACATGCAAAAACAGAAATACTGTATATCTTAAAAAAGTGAGGTAGTGTCCAAAGATTCAATGACCATTTAGGAATCGGATGGCAGAGGGGAAGAAGCTGTTCCTGAGTAGAATCATGACATCCACTGCCTCTCCTTTGTCCATGCTGCTTGTTACTTAATTGAAAAGTTCCAACAGATTTGTCAGGCAAGATTTCCCTTTACTGAAACCAAAATGACTTTGGGTTATTTTATCATTAGTCTCCAAGTACCCCAAAACATCATCCTTAGTAATGGATTCCAACACTTTCACAACCATTTTTGTTAGGCTAACTGGCATATGCTTTCCTCTCTTTTGTTTTCCTCCCTTCATAAACAGTGGGGTGACATTTGCAATTTTCCAGTCCTCCATTATCCCTTCAGTAACCTCTCTCAGTATTCTGGAATGTAGTCCAACTGGCCCTGATGACTTATCCACCTTAAGACTCAGTTTGCCTAGCAGCTTTTCCTTTGTAATAGCAATGGCATTCACTTCTGCTCCCTGACACTCACAGACCTCTGGCATACAGGTAGAGTCTCCCACAGTAAAGACTGATACAAAGTACTTATTCATTTCACCAGGCATTTCTTTGTCCCCCATTGCTACCTCATCAGCATCATTTTCCAGTGGTTCTGTATCAACTCTCACCTCCCTTTTACTCTTGGTATAACTGAAAAAATGTTATGTTATCGGCTAATTTGCCCTCATATTTCATCTTTTCCCTTATAGCTTTTTTAGATGCCTTTTGCTGGATTTTAAACGATTCCTAATCGTCCAACTTCCCATTCACTTTTTCTACATTATATGCCCTTTCCTTGTTTTTTATACAGTCCCTAACTTCCCTTGTCAGCCATGGTTTCCTACCCCTGCCCTTTGAGAACTTACCTTTCTGTGGGAAATATCTATCCTGTGCCTTGTGAACTATTCCCAGAAATTTCAGCCACCTCTGTTCTGTCATCACGCCCACCAGTATCCTCCTCCAATCCACCTGGGCAAGCTCCTCTTTCATGCCTCTGTAATTCCCTTTATTCCATTGTGATACTGATACATGTGACTTATGCTTCTCCCTCTCAAGTTGCAGTGTGAATCATTGCATTCTAAGGGTTCCTTTAGATTAAGCTCCCTAATATGACCTGGGTTATTACACAACATCCAATCGAAAATAGCTCTTCCCCAAGTAAGCCCGAGCACAAACTGCTCTAAAAAACCATCTTGTAGGCATTCAACAAATTCCCTCTCTTGTGATCCGACACCAACCTGATTTTGCTAATTCCCTTGCATGTTGAAGTCCCCCATTACAATTGTATCATTACCCTTATTGCATACCTTTTCCAGCCCCAGCAATCTCAACCCCACATCTTGGCTACTATTTGGAAGCCAATATATGATTCCCATAATGGTTTTCTCACCCTTGCGGTTTCTTGACTCCACCCACAAAGATTTGACATTCTCTGACCCTCTGTCACCTCTTTCTGAAGATGCAATTATATCTATTACCAATAGAGCCACACTGCCTATGTCTTCCGGCCTGTCCTTTCATGTTAAACTCACAACTATGACCTTCTTTCAGCCACGACTCAGTGATGCCTACAACGTCATACTGACCAATCTCTAATTCCATCACGAAATCGTCCACCTTATTCTGAATGCAATGTGCATTTAAATACAGCACCTTCAGTCCTGTATTCTTCACCCTTATGAATTTTGCCTCTGTGGTAACTCTTTGCTCTCTCTGCAGTTGTACTGAATTATTGGCTTGTCCTTCCTTACATTCAGATTACATATTACATCATCTACTTATAAACCTGCTGGCTCATCCTCAGCTCTATCATACCAGTTCCCATCATCCTGAAGTATAAGATTAAACCAATCCTAACAGCTCTAGCTATGCTGGTTGGTGACGCAGTGACTTCAGCGCTGGACTCCGGAGCGAAGGTTCGCGAGTTCGAATTCAGTCGGCCCGCTCCTGGACATGCTTTCCATCCGTGCCAGGTTGAGTGTTGAGCTCGCAACTCCGCCTTGTAAAAAAAAACACTGCGCTGTGAGAAGGACGTGGGAGAACCACTCACAGAATCTTTCCTCCAAGACAACCACTTGGAAAAAAAAAGTGGTCACCGAGTCTCTGGCAGAGTATGGCACACAAAATAAACAGCTCTAGCAAACCTGCCTACAAGAATATTGGTTCCCCTCATATTCAAGTGCAACTGGTTCCTTTTGTACAGGTCACATCTGCCCCAAAAAAGGTCCCAGTGATCCTGAAATCTGAATCTCCTGCTCCAGTTCTACAGCCACCCATTTATCTGCTAAGTCCTTTTAGTTCTATGGGGGAGGGAGGGGTTAGATTGATTTTACAGTAGGTTAAAAGCTTGGCAGAACATCAGAGGCTACAGGTCATGTACTGTGCTGTAATATCCTATGTTCTATGAGTAATGGGTTAAAAAATGATGGTGTAAGACCGCAGATCATAATAGCAAATTCAGTGTTTCACCAGCCCTTCTGCAACTGGTTTCAAAGCTTGTGGCTGACTTCTCAAACCACCTGCAAAGCAAATTGGAGAAAAAATTGCAACAAGTCCTGACTCACTAATTGACTAGACTCTAATTTTCGAACTGGCAATTTTAATAAAACCTTCCTCACAATTTATCACCCACACCAGCAGTAAAATAGGGTACTTGTTCTGGCATTAGTAAACCAGAGGACTGGAATATTAATCTCATATTAGCACAAAAACCTTGCATGGCATTTTCTAAATTTGAACTTCATCCAATAAATATGAAATTGAATCTATTGGATAAAGCTAACTTGTTCACCAACTTTCTTTAGAGAATAAATTGAATCATTTTCCAGTGAACCATTTGGTAGATCAAAAACAAAAGAAACAACTTAAAACTATGAGGCCATAAAATACAGGAGTAAAATTAAGCCTTTCAACCCATTGAGTTTGCTCCACTTGCTGATTTATTATCCGTCTCCATTCCATTCTCCTACCTTCTCTCTGTAACCTTCAATACCTTTATGAATCAAGGAGCTATTTAAGTATACCCAATGACTTAGCTTCCATCTGTGGCAATGAATTCCACAACTTGCTCTGGCTATGTCCAAATCAGTAAGATTAAATCTGATCCACGCTCCTGCTTGATAACATAATCCCCAGATCCCCTGATGAAACATCTGCAACTTACTAAGGAAGAGAATACCAAAGATTTGCAACCCCTAGTTTTAACATATTTCCAAAGTGAAAGTTAAAGTAAGCTATTTATCAAAATACATACATGTTATGAGACACTACCTTTTCTTGCAGGTGTTTAGAGGAAAATAAAGAAATGCAAAATAATTTATGAGCTTATAAATAAAGACTGCCAAACAACCGATGTGCAAAGGAAGACAAATAGCGCAAATGAGAATTAAACAATACTGAGAACATGAATTGTAGAATCCTTAAAAGTGAGTCTGCAGGTTGTGCAATCTGTTCAGATGTGTGGTCAGCAAAGTTGTCCATGCTGGTTCAGAAGCCTGATGGTTGTAGCATAATAACTGTTCCTGAAGTTGGTAGAGCGGGACCTAAGGATCCTGTACCTCCCACTTGATGGTAGTAGTGAAAAGAGAGCATAATGTATATTTCCCTCCTTGATAGTTCTAAATGACAAACACCTTATCATGAACTAACTTCCTTCATCCTGATAGTTCCAAGCTTTCTTCAAGGAGCAGCTTTACAGTGCCAGTGACCTGGGTTCATTTCCTCTTCATTTGACAAAACCAGGATTTGCTGGGTGGTACAGCTCAAAGGGGCAGAAGGACATTAAAAGACTTTTTAAGAGACTTTTGGATAGGTACATGGAGCTTAGAAAAATAGAGGGCTATGGGTAAGCCTAGGTAACTTCTAAGGTAGGGATATGTTTGGCACAATTTTGTGCTGTACGTTTTCTATGTTTCTATGACATATTCTGTGCGGTGTCTCAATATATAAATTAAAAATAAAGCCAGTTCTTTGCTCTACTGTATCTGTCTGTAAATTCACTGACAGTTTCACATTAAGCCCTGAATAGATGTAATATAGTGTGATTATCCATACTTGAAATGCCCACATCAGTTTAGCATCATTTTAAATATAAGATTAGATTTATTTGTTACAAGCACATCAAAACATATAGCGAAACCTGTTACTTGCATCGTGGGAGCAGCCCACAATGTTACCATGCTTCTGGTGCCAACATGGCATGCTCACAAATCACTAAGCCCAACTCGTATGTCTTTGGAATGTGGAAGGAAACCAGAGCACCTAGAGGAAACCCATGCAGTTAAAAGGAGAACGTAGAAGCTCCTTACAGACAGTGGCGGGATTTGAACCCTGATCTTTCAGCTGGCACAGCAAAGTGTCGTGCTAGCCACTATGCTACCGCGCTGCCCAAGATATAAAACAACTTTAAAACCATACTTGGCTCTCACTGACAGCTCTGAATGGATGTACAAATGTTTGGTTATCTGTGTTTGAGATGCCCACATTAGCTTAACGTCATTTGAGTGCAGAATTATTCCGAAGTTGCAATAGTTTGTATTTGTTTGAGCTCCTGATGTTTTAATGTTTCACAGAATAGCAACAGAATGATTTTCTGGGCTTCAGTCTAGCTGTAATTCATCTGAATGTATTCAAATCAGTAAGATGTGATATCATAGAGTCATAGATTAAACATATAAATGTATTAAGTAAGTTTCTTGTTGTATCTTATAGTATATTTTATGTATTGCACTGCATTTCCTCAACCATACAACTTGTTTTCATGGTGTATGTCAGTGATAATAAACCTGCTTCAGATTCTGTTTCTGGAAATGCCGAGACTCATTGTACTCCCATATTACCTGCATTTTTTTATTCACTTGCAAGTAATAGCTGGTGCTGTCTATTAATTGAAAATGATTTGAATATTGATTATATCTGAAGTTGTTGTCACAGTTGTCTGATTTTTGAGCGGGCATCCCTAGGACAGTACGGTGTTTTTAGCCTCAAAAGGATAAAATCATGAATCTATGTATGACACGGAACTTCCAAATAAAATAATAATCAAACAAGCACTCTTAAGCTTCCTACTTATGTCTGGGAAAATTATTAGTGTCACAGCACAACAAGCAGAGATGAGATGCACAGAAGTTATTTCTTGTTTTATTTTTTGGAGCAGCGTGGTAGTGTAGCGATTAGCACAATGCTTTACAGTGCGGGTGACCAATGGATTCAGTTCACACCACTGCCTGTGAAAGCTTGTACCTTCTCCCCATCACGGCATAGGGTTCCACTGGGTGCTCCAGTTTTGTCCCACATAGTCCAAAGGAGTACCAGTTAGTTGGTTAATTGGCAAATTGTAAGCTGTGCCACGATTAGGCTAGGATTAAACTGGGGTGCTGCTGGGCAGCGCAGAAGAGCCTATTCCATGTTGTATCTCAATAAATAACTAACTAAATAAATTAACAGTGTTGAATTTGACTAACTGCTAGACAAATTTTCCACATTGTAATTTCAAGCCACTCATAAAATATGACTTTTTTCTCAAAAAAAGGTTTTTACCTTGTAGTCTACTTCTGATTCTATCGACAAAACGTGGATTTTTACATTTGTTTCTGACGTATGCAGGTGCTTGCCTGCCTTCACAAGGTAATTTTAGCCAACAGTTATCGAAAGGGGTTGGTGGGGAAGAATGGAATGGCCATTTAAACCATTTGTTTCTGATTCCACCAATCATCCGTCAAAATTATAGTGGGGGATCAGAACAACCTCCACAAAAATATTACAAATCACAGCAATTCAGTGCCCTGACAACTAAAATAAGTCCAACATCCGAACACATGTGGAAGTATTTAAGCCACCAGTTAGGCAATCTGAATAATAAAGTTAGTAATAGTTTAAGGAGATGAAGTGAAGAGGAACTGAACTAAATCTTTATAAAATATCTGAAAGGAAATAATAGATAGTTTTGGTTTTGTGAGGTGACAGGTCAATTCATTGACAAACCAACTATTAATGGGTGATAATGTACTTTCCTAGCACTATTTATATCTGATCTTTTCCACATGTTTCTAGTTAAAGAGGGCCCTTTCTAGCAAATATTTTATGGTTGTTAGATGCAGTAATTGTGTTTTATACCATACTTGAATGATCTCTGACCTTGACATTTTATGCACAAGCTATTTATTTTGCTAAGACACAATGTACACGGGGGGGGGGGGGTGGCGGGGAGTGACCCATTTGTCGTTTCTGCACTATTAGAACAGATCATTAACACTAAAGTAGCCCATCTCTCGGAAATATTGAACATAAAAGTTGTGAGGTCATCTCATGATCTGCAAGAAGACAGGTTTAAAAGGTGCCCTTAGCAACCAGCTGGATTTGATAGAGTCATGGAGCACCACAACACAGAAACAAGGTCTTCAACCCATCTACTCTGTGACAAACTAATATTCTGCCTAGTCCCATCGGCCTGTAGCTGGAACGGAGCCCACATCCTGCACATTCGTTGGCAGCTCATTCCACATTCTCAACTTCCTCTGACTGAAGTCATTCCTCCTCAGGTTCCCCTTAAACATTTCACCTTTCACCCTTAACCCTTGACCTTTAGATCCAGCCTCTCCCGACCTCAACGGGACAAGTAGATAATGTGTTTAGGTGCAGAAAGCAGGATACTTACTCTCAATATCCAAGGCATAACACACTAGTTCAAAGTAAATTCATTATCGAAGTAGGTATATGTCACCATATGCTCCTCTGAGAATCATTTCCTTGTGGATATTCACAGTATTACAAATAAATAAATAGAATCAATGAGAAACTATGCACAAAGACTGATGAGCAAAATACTAATTAGGTTATATCCAAGTACTTGCTAAATATCTGCTCTGTAAATAATGGGAAGATGTGCTAGCTGTATAGAAGATGGAGTTTAGGTTTGCGAACGTATTGCAAGGGACAGAGAATAATGATGATGAGAATAGACTAGTAAGGGTGCGGGTGTTTTCTCTGAAGCAAAGGAGAGGTTTAACTGAGGTGTATCAATTGAAATCAGAATCAGGTTTATTATTAAAATATATGTTGTGAAATTTGTCACTTTGCTGCAGCAGTCCAGTGCAATACTGTAGGGATGGCACGATAGTGAAGCTGTTAGTGTAACGCTATTATAGCACTGGTAGCCTGGTTCTGTCACTGTCTAGGGAGTTAGGCATGTTCTCCCAGTGACTGTGTACACTCTGGTTTCCTCCCACAGTCCAAAGATATATGGGTTAGTGGGTTAATTGGGTGATGTGGGCTCACTGGGCTGGCATCTGCCAGTAAATGTGTTGGATGTGGGCTCTGGTCCAGATACAGGTTTACAGGACAGTAAATGTAGTGGATGTGGACTCTGGTCCAGATACAGGTTGATGGGACAGTAAATGTAGTGGATGTGGGCTCTGGTCCAGATACAGGTTGATGGGACAGTAAATGTAGTGGATGTGGGCTCTGGTCCAGATACAGGTCGATGGGACAGTAAATGTAGTGGATGTGGGCTCTGGTCCAGATACAGGTCGATGGGACAGTAAATGTAGTGGATGTGGACTCTGGTCCAGATACAGGTCGATGGGACAGTAAATGTAGTGGATGTGGGCTCTGGTTCAGATACAGATCCATGGGACTAGGCAGAATAATAGAGTAGATGGACTGAAGAGCTTGTTTCTATGCTGTGGTACTCCTTAACTTTATGAAATCTGGTTTGTTGCCAAGGACACCTTTTAAACTTGTCTTCTTGCAGATCATGATGGTGTGGAGTATCTCCAAATAAAACATAAACATTTACTCCAAGTTACAATCAGAAATATATAAAAGATATAAATTGAACAAATGAGGAATAGTGAGGTTGTGTTCATGGGTTCAATGTCCCTTCATAAATCTGATGGCAGAGGGAAAGAAGCTGTTCATAAAACATTGAGTGTGGGTCTTCAGGCTCGTGCAATGTTCCCTCTAATTTATAATGTCCAATGTGCGCAAAAATCTTGTGCTGTGCAACCTTTTGCCCAGTGACAATAACATATTCACACCGAATAAATTCTTCAATAAAAACAGTATAAACAATCCAGTTCTAAAATCTGCAGATCTGCAAATCACCGTGAACTCCATGTTGTCATACCATCCGCATCAGAAACCGGAAAAGGAAATGTGATTGTGTACGATCATGAAAGTTACTTATAACGTGCCAACAAGGTCGAGGGTGACAACTTTTTGAACTCAGGTGGTTGAGAAAGATCAAGGGCTGGAGAAGAAAGAGTGGTCAATAGGACAAAGGGAAGTGGGGTGGAACCTGTGGAAGTAATAGGTAGGTGAGAAGAAGTAAAAGGTAAGAGTGGGGAATAGAGGAAGGGGGGTTATTTTGTTCACCAGAAGGAGAAATCAATATTCTCACCATCACCTTGGAGGGTACAAAGATGGAATATAATGTGTTACTCCTCCACCCTGAGATTGGTACATCTCGATACATCAGAATGGGAATCTGAATTAAAATGTTTGGCCACAGGGAAGTCCTGTGCAAAGATGCTCCACGATGTGATCTTCTGGTTTACAACAGGCTTCACCGACGCATTGGGGGCATCGAGGACCACAGCAGATTCGCAGCTGAAGTGTTGCCTCTCCTGGAAGGACTGTTTGGGGCCTGAATGGTGGTGAGGGAGGAGGGGTAGGGGCAGGTGGAGCTCCTAGGCCGCTTGTAGGGATAAGTAGCTGGAGGGAGATTAATGGGGAGGTACAAATGGACAAGAGAATCATGGAGGAGTGATCCCAGCGAGTGTGGGGGAAGGGAAGGAGGTAAAGATATATTTAGTGCTAGGGTCCCTTTGGTGATGGCAGAAGTTGAAGAGGATGATGTCCCAAACACGAGAAAATCTGCAGGTGCTGGAAATCCAAAGCAACATACACAAAATGCTGGAGGAACTCAGAAGGCCAGGCAGCATCTAGAGAAATGAATAAACAGTTGATGTTTCAGGTTGAGACCCTTCTTCAGAACTGGAGAAAGTTCTCAGCCTGAAACGTCGACTGTTTACCCTTTTCCACAGATCCTGCCTGGCCTGCTGAGTTCCTCCAACATTTTATGAGTGTTACAAAGGATAATGTGATGGATGTGGAGGCTGATTCTGAAAACCCCACCTTTTAATTCAAGCATCTCTCTCCTTCTCTCTCAGATCTGAAGAAGGGTCTCGGATCGAAACGTTGTCTGTTTACTCTTTCCCATAAACGATGCCTAACCTGCTGAGCTCCTCCAGCATTTTGTATGTGTAGTTACTGCTGTGACTCATTTTAAACCATATGTAAAAATTAATAAAATTTGCAGCACCAGGGAGATGATGGAGATTGAAATGAAATACACAATTATAAAAAGAGCATCATAAATTGCTCTGTATTTAGCAATAAATTTAAAAGAATTAACAATAGATTTCCTTTTCACCACTAGGTGATGATGATTTAGCCACATGTTGCCTGTCAGCTGCCACGTTGATGGTGTTATTGGTACTTAATTGATGATTGGTTTATTAGAGTCACATGTGCCAAGATATAGCAAAAAGCTTGTCTTTTACTGTGTATATTGATCAAATCGTTATGCAGTGCATTGAGGTAAAACAAGGTAAAGCAATAACAGAATGTGGAGTGACGTATAACATCTACAGAGAAAGTGCAGGTGCAGTTAAACCATAAAGTGAAGATCATAAGATAAATTGTGAGGACAAGAGTGCATCTTATTGCAGAAAGTGTCAGTGCAAGACTCTGATAACAGTGGGATAGAAGCTGTCCTTGATCCTGATGTAACGTGCTTTCAGGCTTTTGTACTTTCTGCCCAATGGGAGAGGAGAGACGAGAGCGTGTCCAGAGCTGGTGGGGTCTTTGATTATGCTGGTTGGTTTACTGAAGCAGTGAGAAGCATGGACAAAGTCCGGAGAGGGAAACGTGGCTCCTGCCATGTGCTGAGCTGTCTCTCTGGAGCTTCTGGCAGCCACAGTCACGTCAAGTCAAGTCAAGTCACTTTTTATTGTCATTTCGACCATAACTGCTGATACATTACACAGTAAAAACAAGACAATGTTTTTCAGGACCATGATGTTACATGAAATAGTACAAAAACTAGACTGAACTACATAAAAACAACACAAAAAAAACTACACTAGACTACAGACCTACCCAGGACTGCATAAAGTGCACAAAACAGTGCAGGCATTACAAATAATAATAAACAAGACAATAGTCACAGTAGAGAGCAGTAAGTTGGTGTCAGTCCAGGCTCTGGGTATTGACAAGTCTAATAGCTTGGGAGAAGAAACTGGTACAAAGTCCGGTCGTGAGAGCCTGAATGCTTTGGTGCCTTTTCCCAGTCGGCAGGAGGGAGAAGAGTTTGTATAAGGGGTGCGTGGGGTCCTTCATAATGCTGTTTGCTTTTCGGATGCAGCGTGTAGTGTAAATGTTTATAATGGCGGAAAGAGAGACTCTGATGATATTCTCAGCTGACCTCACTATCTGCTGCAGGGTCTTGCAATCCGAGGTGGTGCAATTTCCGAACAGGCAGAGCAGTTGCCATTCCAAGCTGTCTAATTTAATTGTTTCTTTCTCTGAATGTTTTCTGTGTAAAAGTGAGTAAGAGTAGATGAGAACATGCTCAGTTTCTTTAGCTCCTTGACAACGTTGGTGACCTTTCTTGGCTGTGAAACCTGGACAGGTTAATGGTGATGTTCACAGCTTGGAAGTTGAAGCTCAAGAAGGTGAAAAGGGATGCCAAATCTGAAAGATGCTAACTATTTGAAGATAATTTCAGGGTTAGAAATGACTTAATCTTAAAGATGAAAGAAAAACTATGAATGTTTGAGGAAAGACCCTTTTCCCTTGAATTTAAGCATATGATAAATTGCAGTTCGTAGAAAATTCCCAGATCAATTAGGTTGTGAAAGAATTGGCTTTTGGAGACCACCATAACTGTAACGTTGAGGAGAGATGCTTGGTCTCCAGAACTGTCTGCTCCCAGTGACTCAGTTGTACCACTGAAGCTTAAAGGGCTATGGAACATGTGCTGAGAGATGGGGTTGACACCATTCACACTGGTTGGCATGGATTAACACGGCTGAATAGCCTTTTTCTGTGCTGTGCTATAATATTGTGATCTTTAAAGGTCTTTGGGGATGAATCAAGTTTTGGTGGAATCAGAATCACTGTCATGTGTCATGAGAATTGTTGCTTTGTGGCAGCAGTACAGTGCTATACATAAATATACTATAAATTATTACAAATATAAATATTTATTAAAAAATTAAATGAGGAATTCAAAAAGAGAGCAAAAACTAGTGAGTAACAAATACAGAATGCTGGAGGAACTCAGCAGGTCAGGCAGCACAAACAGTCGACATATTGGGCTGAGACTCTTCTTCAGGACTGGAATGGAAGGGGGAAGAAGTCAGATTAAAAAGGTGGGGGAAGGAGAATAGCTAGAAGGAGATAGCTAGAGATGAAGCAACCTGATAGGAGAGGAGAATGGACCACAGGAGAAAGGGAAGGAGGTAGGCAGGTGAGAAGAAGTAAGAGGCCAGAGTGGGAAATAGAAGAGTGGAGGGAAAGGGAAGAATTATTTTTTATCAAGTTGTCACTTTTTATTCTCATTTCAACCATAACTGCTGGTACAGTACACAGTAAAAATGAGACAATGTAAAATCAATATTGTTGCCATCAGGTTGGAGATTACCCAGGCAGAATAAAAGGTGCTGCTCCTCCAGCCTAAGGGTGGCCTGATCATGGAACAAGAGGAGGCCATGGATTGAGGTGTGAAGTAGTGTTCTATGTCCGTTCAGGAATCTGCTGGTGGAAGAGAGGAAGCTGCTTCTAAAACAACGAACGTGTGCCTCCAAGGAATGTGTGTACCTTCCTCCCTGATGGTAGCAATGAGAAGAGATCACGGTTGCTACATTCAAACTATTGCCAAACTATTAGCGTTCAGAGAAGAAAACAATTAAATTCCACCAAGCATGTCCCATTGGATGGTCTGATTATTCCCCAACTTGCTCGCATCTGTGTACAAATAATTCTTTGACATTTCCTTCAGTTTTTAGAGTTTATTTAAAAGGCCCTCATTTCATTCTGACGTACAGAGGTATGACACTTGCTACATTTATTGTATACTCATTAAGCTTCATGTCCTAAACAGAGACTTAATCTGAAAGATTTAGCCATCCCTCTGCCTCCATTGACCCCTTGAATTCCTTCAACAGTTTAGTTTTGCTCCAAATTCCAGCATCTGGAGTCATTTGTGTCTCCAACATTTAACGCCATTTCTTTTAAAGACATTTTCTTTGTGTTTGGGAACAGTCTGATGCACCATCAATAACTCTCTCTGAGATGTAAAGGCGAGATATCGGCTTTTATTGACTGGAAGAAGGAACAAGCAGTGGTTGACCACCATACTACATCCTGGAGACTGAGAGGCCGGACTCAGGCCTCAATCGCCTTTATCCATGGGTCTGTGGGAGGAGCCACAGGAGCAGTCAGCAGGGGGCGTGTCCAGACAGGTATATTTAGTTCACCACACAGTTCAAAGTTGTAAAGCACGTGTTCAGCGGGCTGTGAGGCCTACATGAAGATAAACATGCAGATACTGTAAATAATGATGAAGTACAAGTTGGCCTTTAATGTTGTCACCGGGTTTGGATGTGGCTCAGGAGCAGAGTGAGAGACACTGAAGCAGGTTGATAGTTCACAGACTTTAATGCGAAGAAAGTTAGAGGGAAAAGAAAACAATAAACGCCAGGTCAAACAGGGGTGTTAACTAAAACTCTCAAATGCAAAGCAAAGCCTACACTGCGGCTGAAAGGAATAATTAAATATAAAATGAATACTGCTAGTCGGAGTCAGTTGACTCGACAGTCTAGTTTCTCAGGCAAGGCTGAATGCAGGAAAGGCAGTGAAGCATTGTTGAATGGGGTTCAAGTCTTGACAAGCACCATGATGAAAAAATGGAGTTAAATACTATCACAATGAAATAATAATTAGCTGACACGTGCATATTCAGGAGCACAATTGCTATATCTGCTGTGCTGCTGAATCCAAGATTGCAACAATTGTATGACAATATGTGTCCATCTTACTACTTCTTTACTTTATTGTCACCAAATAATTGATACTAGAGCGTACAATCATCACAGCGATATTTGATTCTGCACTTGGCGCTCCCTGAAATACAAATCAAAGTAAATATAATAAAAATTTAAATTATACATCATAATTAGAAAGTGGAAAAGAGAAAGTAAGATAGTGCAAGTCAGGTCCGGATATTTGGAAGGTATGGCCCAGATCCAGGTCAGGATCCTTTCAGCAGTCTTATCACAGTTGGAAAAAAGCTGTTCCCAAATCTGGCTGTATGAATCTTCAAGCTCCTGAACCTTGTCCCGGAGGAAAGAAGGCTGGGTGGGTCATGGGTCGTGTCCTTGATTCTCCTGGCAGCACTGCTCTGACAGCATGCGGTGTAGAGTGAGTCCAAGGATTATTTCTACAATTATTTCATCAAAATATGCCATTTCGTAATACATGAGCGATCATGGTCTTTCCATGACCATGATTGCTCTTGGCAAATTTTTCTACAAAAGTGGTCTGCCATTGCCTTCTTCAGGGCAGTGTTTTCACAAGACGGGTGACTCCAGCCTTTATCAATACTCCTCAGAGATTGTCTGTCTGGTGTCAGTGACCACATAAACAGTACTTGTGCTATGCACCAGCTGTTCATATGACCAACCATCACCTGTTCCCATGGCTTCACATGACTCTGGTTGAGGGAGAAGAGGCTGTATAGGTGCTACACCTTGCCCAGGGGTGACCTGCAGGTTAATGGAGGGAAGGAGTGCCTTGGTGCAGATGCATCTCCACCTCAGCACCCAGTGGGTCCTGTTAAAACTGTATCTGGAAGGTAATGCAGAGATGAGATCTGCATTTCTGAGGAAGCATGGTATTCTTGCAGTAGAGGACAAATTCCAGTAAAGTACGAAAGGAGCTATTGTGTGTTGGTTCAGAGCAGTCCATATCTGATACGTGGGAGTTGTTTAAAGACCTGCTGATTAGAGTGAAACTGACATGTTCAAAAAAGGAGTAAGGACAGGATCTACTTTTATTAATTACTTAGAGATACAGCACAGAATAGGCCCTTCTGACCCTTTGAGCCACACCACTAGCAACCTCCGACTAAATCCTTGCTTAATCATGAGACAATTTACAATGACCAATTAACCTACTAACTGGTACCTATTTGGACTATGAGAGGACATCAGAGCACCTTCCACGTATTCCATGGTGAGGATGTACAAACTCCTTCCAGGGGAAGCCAGGATTGAACTCTGAACTCCAACATCCTGAGCTGTGATAGTGTTGCTACTTTGCTATGACCCGAGAGATCCTAACTTTAGTCAGGAAGGGAAAGAAACATGTAAGATTTAGAAGGTTCAGGTAGCTCACTAAAGTGATCCTGGGGATGAAAGGTTTAATGTAGTAGGAGCGTTGGATGGATCTGGACCTGTACTCACCGCAGAGAAGAATGAGGGGGGGATCTCATTAAACCCTATGAAATATTGAAGGGGCTAGATACAGTGGATGTTTCCTATAGTGGGGCAGTCTAGGTCAAGAGGGTATAACCTCACAATAGAGGGATGTCCCTTTAGAACAGAGAAGAAGAGGAATTTGTTCAGCCAAATGGTAGTGAATTTGTGGAATTCATTGCCACAAATGGCTCGGAGGCCAACTCATTGTGTATATTTAAAGTGGAGATTTATAGATTTTTGATTTGTCAGGGCATCAAAAAATATGGGAAGATGGCAAGAGGAAGATGTTAAGAGGGACAATAAATCAGCCATGATGGAATGATAGAGCAAACTCGATGGGCGAAATAACTTAGTTCTGCTCCAGAGTCTATTGGTCTGATGGTCTGGGAAGTTAAGGTCAGACTGAGCCCTTATGGAATATAAAGACAGCAGTAAAGTGCTCAAAGGCCTAAAAATTAAACAGTCATCCCAGCACCGTGCTTGTTGCACATATCTCATGAGAAATGTTCCAATTAATGTGTCCAGTACCCCCTTCTGCAAGGGACGAGTTGCTTTGGAAATTAATGGAAGCCAATTAGTGTAGTCAGATTAGATAAATGCTGAAACATTCTGAATATTCCTATGCAGAACAACAGCAGTTATACACTTTCCAGATTGGATTTATTGAATACCTGCCCCAATAAGACTTGTATTCAAGTCGGCTGCATGACAACATCACTCCCATTACCACTTTGCTGTCCGGATTACCAAGCATGTCATGCAAGAAAAAGTTGAGCAAGTGAGGTTATCCTCTTTGGCATGAGGGAGATAAGAGGAGATTTAATAGAGGTGTACAAGATGAGGCATTGATAAAGTGGGCAGCCAAAAGCATTTTCCCAGGGCAGAAATGGCTAATATATGAGGGCATTATTTTAAGGGGATTGGAAGAAAGTCTGGGGGAGAGCTACACAGAGAGTGGTGGGTGTGTGGAATGTGTTGACGGGGTGGTTATGGAGGCAGATATATTATAGACATCTAAGAATCTCTTAGATAGGCACACAGTTGTAAAAAATGAAGTTGTATAAGATGTTGGTAAGGCCTTGTTTGCAATATTAAATGCAGTTTCGGTCACCTACCAACGTGAAAAATAGAAATAAGGTTGAAAGAGTACAGAGAAAATTCACAAGGATGTTGCCGGGTCTAGGGGACCTGAGTTATAAGTAAAGATTGAGTAGGTTAGGATTTTATTCCTTAGAATGTGGAAGATTGAGGGGAGATTTGATTGAGCTATACAAAATTGAAGGGTATAGATAGGATAAACGCAAGCAGGCTTTTTCCACTGAGGCTAGGCGAGACTACAAGCAGAGGTCATGGGTTAAGGGTGAAGGATGAAGGGTGAAAATTTTAAGGGGAACGTGAGGGGGAAACTTCTTCACTTGGAGCGCCGCAAGACTGTGGAATGAGCTACCGACACAAATGATGCAGGCGAGCTCAATTTCAATATTTCAGAGAAGCTTAGATGAGTACTTGGGCTATGTTCCCAGTGTAGGCCAATGGGACTAGGCAGTTTTGATGGTTGGCTTGGACTAGATGAGCTGAAGGGGCTGTTTCTGTGTTCTGGCTTTTTTCTATGACTCCGTGGCTATATAGGAAGGGAGGGGGTTAGCCTGATGTTAAGAGTAGGTTAAAAGTTCATCACAACCTTATGGAATGAAGGGTCTATATTCCATAATCATTAAATTTGCATACCCTCCAAGCGGAAACCTAATACAGAAACAGGAGATTACATTTTGTATCACTTTATAATTTTGGAAAAAAAAGATGAATACAAAATTAGGAATATTATGCCTGTGTCTTGTATTTTCTGTGGAGGGAGGGAAGAGTAAGGAAAAAAGGGAAAAAGTACAATTTAATTGTGAAAGAAGAGAAAGATATTGCAATTTATGCAGTCCCGAATGTCTGTTCACAATGTCTGTGCTTTGCTACAGCTTAAGATTGTTTGAATTCAGGCACTGTTGGCAAGTAATATATAAGACAGAGATAAGAAAGTTTCTTATCAAATTGTTTGCAATTCTGGAATGCTTCCTCCCTAATTGTTTCCTCCCTTTTCAATCTGAGAAGGAAATTTGGGCATTTGTCTGGCATATGTTATTAAGCATGCAGTATAGGTTACAAAAAAGAGCATTAGGTAAAATTCCACCTTCCCCTGAACATACTGGTACACTGCCATCACACCATTACCGTCCGGTCTGACGCAGCATCCTCTTACAATGTAAGAAAACTTCTGCAAATGGTCAGGTCAATAGAAAAAGGTCATTGGCTGCTCTACCATCACTTGCATGTCTCCAGAGCAAAGAAACAGGCAGGAAAAATGCATTGCGGACTCTGTTGGGAAAGCTTCTGGAAAGCACTACAGGGCTGTTAAAACAAAAGAAAAACTTCACACCATTTTAAATGCTACTGTAGCAGTGTGCTACACGCAGCGCTAAAATAACGACACGGAGTCGGTAAACTGCAGTCAAAGATAATTTTATTCGAACTTCACAGCCTTGCTTTAAAGCCTCCATCATCCCACCCTCCCTGGGCGCGGATGCTCCAAGAGACACGTACTGACAAACCCCCGCAGGCTTTTCTCCCTTTGTTGCAGACCTGGCCTTTGTGCCTGCACGCTGGCTAATTGTGAGCCGGTTCGAGTGTGCTAGGAAGTGGGTCGCCACACTACTTCCCCATACAGTTAACCTGATCAACCATTCTAGCTTATCCCCACCCCTTTTTTATTACCCCCATCACTGCACTCTAAACATTTAAACCACATGTAATAATGCTGTTTACATTACAAATACACACTTGTATTTATGCATTTTTGCACACTTTACCCTCCATCTTTTATTCAATTCCTTATTCTTTATAATGACAGCAATAAGCCTCTGCAAAGGCTAACCTTTCACTTCCAGCCAGACTGGAACTGGCTTCTTCTCCACCTACTCTGAAGTCTTCCTTCAATGTAAGCACACTCCAATCCCTTCCAATTCTCAATCGCTGTGGTGGTTTGTAAACTCCTGCTGCCCAGTGTAATTTCTCAACAGAGTATTTGTTCACATATAAGTAAATATTTAGTGCATTCTTTAAGTGCGATTACAGCTTTATTTGTCACGTGTACATCGAAACACACAGTGAAATGTGTCATTTGCGTCAACACAGTCAGAGGTCGCGCTGTGATCTGGGGCCAAAGAAACACGCTTGCAGCTTTCTAACCCCAACCCGTTACGACTTCGGAACGTGGGAGGAAACCGGAACAGGCCACCTCAAGCTACGCACCCACCTGCGCCATCAGTGAAGATTCAAATTACATTTATTAAACAATTTTGAGATTCGTCTTCCTCATAGACAGTCACAAAGCAAAGAAGAATCATGAAAGGTGCACAAAGAAAAAAAAAACATCAACCCCCTTCCCCGTCACACGCAGACATCTTCCTTTGGCGGCAGCAAACGAGAGACGGGTAGACGGCTCCAAGCTCTCGCCACTTTTCACATTGTTCTCATCGGCCGTCTCTGAACCCACAGAACTGGAGTGCAACCAATTTGTCCTTGGTGCTGAGAAGCCTTTCCATTGTACACCACACATTATACCACAAGCAGTGACGAGCTTGAGATTAAAGATTAGCTTTATTTGTCATATGTACATCGAAATATCAAAACATACAGTGAACTCCGTCATTTATGTCAAATCAAATCTATGAGGATTGTGTTGGGTGTTGTAATGTCAGTATTATTAAAAGTAAGATAATACTAATCGGGAAGCTGTTGGTAACAAGAGGCGGGATCCGGGGTTGGCCGGGTTTTTACTTCCGCTCTTTTTACTCCCAGTATGCATTGTATACAGTTCCTCCACCCATGCCGCACGAAGTACCTGGAAGCCTCTGTATTGTAAATATCATTTGCCGTCCCAGATAAAGATGCTCTTTTGGCCATCATGTTGTCGAGTGGTCTTTTTGTAAAGTAGAAGTTACCACATAGTTTTGGCGACAAGGTAAACTGGTTTTGTGGACGGGTTGGCCCCATTTTCGATCAGGACCTGTGAGCGGGCGAGGGGCCTCGTGCTCGAATGGCTACGTTCGGGACTGTCGGTGAATTTGTGGAGGGTAACGATGACTGGCTACGAGTACGGGGAAAGGTTGGGACACTTTTTCTGTGCTAATGGAATTACTGAGGAGGCTAAGAAGCGCTCTGTTCTCCTGAGTGTGTGTGGGGCAAAGTTGTACAAGCTGATACGGAACTTAGCAACGCCGCGGAAACCGGGAGAGATTCCGTACGACGAACTGGTCAAGCTCATGGGGAACCACCACAATCCGAAGCCTTCAGTGATAGTTCAACGGTTCAAGTCTCACAGTCATGTCCGGAAGCCAGGTCAGTCTGTGGGCGGTTTGGTGGCCGAGCTTCGGCAGCTGTCGGAGCATTGCGATTTCGGAGCCATGTTGGATGACATGCTCCGTGATAGATTAGTATGCGGCATTAATAATGACACCGTACAACGCCGCTTGTTGAGGGAAACCTCACCGTTGACTTTCAAGACAGCCCTAGAGATTGCCCAAGGTATGGTGATGGCTGCTAATAATGCCAAGGATATGCAGAAAGGATATGGGGGGTCGCAGTCGGCGGCAGTGCTCTACGTCAGGAGGGAGACTGGTAAACAGGCAAAGTCGAGGCAGAGCTGGTACGTTTACAGGGGCTGGGCATCATTGAGCCCGCCCAGTTTTCAAGGTGGGCGGCTCCTATTGTTCCAGTTTTGAAGGCGGATAAAACAGTGAGGATATGTGGGGACTGCAAGCTTACAGTGAATCAGGTCTCTAAGCTGGAGACCATTGCCATGGGTGGATGACCTGTTTGTGACCCTGTCAGGGGGTAAGCTGTTCACAAAGCTGGACATGAGCCACGCCTACCAACAGCTGCTGCTCGACGAGGATTCAAAGGAGTACGTCACCATACAAGTACAATATATACAAGTATATACATATATACAAGTACAATCGCCTGGTGCTTGGAGTGGCGTCTAGCCCCGCCATTTTCCAAAGGACAACTGGCTCTTTGCTACAGGGGATTCCGCATGTAGCGGTGCATCTTGATGATATTTTGATCATGGAGGGACAGCATCTGGCTAATTTAGAACAGCTGCTGAAGAGACTCTCAGACACAGGGCTGTGGTTGAAACATGTTCCTGGCTCCGAGTGTGACCTACCTGGGACAAAAGATTACGGCTGAGGGGCTTTGCCCAGTGGAGGAAAAAGTGAGAGCGATCAAGGAGGCCTCAAGCCCCAAGAGCGTCACTGAACTCAGATCATTTTTGGGCATGGTGAATTATTATGGCAAGTTTCTTCCGGACCTCTCAAAGGTTTTGGCCCCACTGTATAAGCTGCTTCACAATGACACTAAGTGGCGGTGGGGTGGAGAGCAGGAGGAAGCTCTCAAGGAAGTGAAAGAACTCCTGCACTCAGCGAAGCTGCTTGTTCATTATGACCCAGACAAGGAGATCACCCTTTCTTGCGACGCTTCGCCCTATGGAGTCGGGGCAGGTGTCTCACACGTAATGGAGGACCGTTCAGAGAAGCCGATTGGTTTTGCTTCACATATCCTGACGGCTGCTGAGAAGGGATATTCACAGCTAGACAAAGAAGGTCTGGCCATTGTTTTTCATCAGTACTTCTATGGACGTGCATTCACAATTTATACGGACCATAAACCACTGATGAGCCTTTTTAGGGAGACCAGATGCATCCCACCGCTAGCCTCAGCCAGGATACAGAGTTGGGCTCTCACATTGTCAGCCTACCAGTATACTATTGTGTACAGAGCGGGTGGGGATAACGCAAACGCCGATGCGCTGAGTCGACTCTCTTTACCTGAGACGCCTGTTACTACATGTGTGCCTCCAGAGACTGTGTTTTCATTGGAGAGGCTGTCTGTGACACCTGTAAAGGTGACCCAGATCAAGCAATGGACAGAGAGGGACCCAGTCCTGTCTCAAGTCAAGACTTCTCTTTTACAAGGATGACCCAGAGTTGTGGAAGGAGAGGAACTGAGACCTTATGCCAAAAGCAAGACAGAACTGAGTCTGCAGGATGGCTGCATTTTCTGGGGGGCGGGGGTCATCGTGCCTCCCCCTGGCCAGTCACAGATTGTGGAGGAAATTCATGAGAGACTCACCCAGGGGTGTCTCGAATGAAAAGCCTTGCAAGATCCTATGTCTGGTGGCCAAGAATGGATCAGGATCTGGAGAATAAGGTAAAATCATGCACGCAATGTCAGACCAATCAGAACATGCCACCACCAGCTCCTTTGCACCCATGGGAGTGGCCTGTCTGCCCCTGGTCTAGGCTACATTTGCACTTTGCTGGCCCCTTTATGGGACAGATGTTTCTTGTAATGGTAGATGCGCATTCCAAATGGATCGAAGCTCACATCATGAGCAACATCACAGCCCCCTCGACCACAGACAAACTCAGGCAAGTGTCTGCAGTCCACAGGTTGCCGGACTCTCTGGTCACTGATAATGGCCCGACGTTCACCTGTGAGCTGTTCGGTGAGTTCATGCGGCAGAATGGCATTCGTCACATTCGGACAGCCCCTTTCCACCCGGCCTCAAATGGTTTGGCTGAGCAGGCTGTTCAGACAGTGAAGGAAGGCCTGAAGCGGATGACAGGGGACTCTCTTAGTACCCGGCTTTCACGTTTCCTGTTTAAATACCACCTCACTCCACAGGCTACGACTGCACGCACTCCAGCAGAGATGCTGATGGGGCGTTGGCCTAAGTCAAGATTGGACCTGCTGTGCCCGGACATGAAGGCAAAAGTGGAGAGAAAGCAGGAAAAGCAGAAGGAGGGACATGATCAACATGCGCGAGAGAGACGGTTAGAACCGGATGACAATGTCTATGTGAGAAACAATCATCAATGGCTACCTGGGATTATTCTTAAGAAGAGTGGCCAGTCTCCTATGTTGTTAAGCTGACTGATGGGCGTGTTTTCCGCAGACATCAGGACCATGTGCTCCTGCATCATGATATTCCGGCTCAGAGGCAGACAATTCCACGGAGTTTCCAATGGTGAGACAGACTATTGGGGAAGCATGTCCACCAGTGACTTTGCTAGAGGGAGAGACACTGGCCGAGGGGGCAGAGTCCTCTGAAGAGGGTGGACATTCTCTCGCGGACTCACAGACCCCTCTGGTGTCCCCAACACTAAATCCACCCAAAACATCCTCACCAGCGGTGCCTGCTGGGTCACCGGGGGTAGTGTGTAGATTGCAGCGCCCTCGCAAACCTTCTGATAGACTGAATCTTTGATTGGACAGTTTCTTTTGTTGTTACATTGAATGTTGAATTTGCCAATTTTTTTAGGTGTTTTTGTATTGGTAACTTGTTGCTAATGACACCACTGTTTTTATTTCCCAGTTCTTCTATATTTGGGGAATGTTGGATTTTAAAGGGGGAGAAGTGTTGTAATGCGAGTATTATTAAAAGTAAGTTAATACTAATCGGGGAGCTGTTGGTAGCAAGAGGTGGGATCCGGGGTTGGCGGAGCCTTTACTTCCACTCTTTTTACTCCCAGTATGCATTGTATATCGTTCCTCCACCCATGCTGCACAAGGTACTTGGAAGCCTCTGTATTGTAAATATCATTTGCTGTCCACGATAAAGATGTTCTTTTGGCCATCAAATTGTCGAGTGGTCTTTTTGTAAAGTAGAAGTTACCACACTGGGGGCAGTCCGCAAGTGTCGACACACTTCTGGCACCCACTCTGTATACACTCCTGTAAACACCAGGCATCCTGAGCCCCACTTTATCTCTGACCTGCATCAGCTGTGACTTGATCTTCCTTACGGGTTTGTGGATAGTATTAATCTGGCGCCAACATACTAACTAACTTACTAATGCTAACCTGTACTTCCTTAGAATGTGGGAGGAAAGCGGAGCTCCCAGATGTGGTGATAGGGAGAACGTACAAACTCCTTACAGACAGTGACAGGAAATAAACACCATCACTGGCACTGTAAAACATTACGCTAACCACTATGCCACCATGGAACAATACATCCTCATTTTGTTGTTTTGGTCTCTGTTCATTCCTTGAAGCATAATAAGAGTTCTGAAAAATGTGGCATAATTCTGCTCAAAGATTTCTCTGGGGCCTCAATGGATTTCAGTATCATTGCAGAGTATTACTTTAATTGTTTGAACCTGTGCTGGACTGGAAGCAAAACTGCAATACATGGTAATTTCAAGATACTCTACTTCCCTTCTATAGAATCTAACACATACTTTATTACTATCATTGAAGTTTAATCCAAAGAGAACTGCATTAGGTGGGTTTTATTAAATCCAAGAATAATTAGGTTCAAGTTTCCAACTTTATGAAGACAGGTAGCTTTTTTCAGTACAGCAGATTCTTATTTGGTGGAGAGGGCAGAACAAAATATAACTATACATTTTTCATAAAAGTGGAAACTCAAACCAAATTATTCTTGGACTCAACTGCAGTTAATAAAAATTAGCTTTATTTGTCACATGTACATCAAAACATACAGTGAAATGTGTTGTTTGCATCAACACAATCTCAAGGATTGTGCAGGGCCAGGCTGCTTTTGTCTGGCGGCAACACAGCATGCGCGGAACTTAACCTTAGCTGTCCGCCTTTGGAATGTTGGAGGAAACTGGAGCATCCGGAGGAAATCCAAGTGGTCACAGGGAAACACACAGAAACCTCTTATGGACAGTGATGGAAATTGAACCCCAATCAGTGATTGATGGTGTTGCAAAGTAAATGTACTAATCACTGCACTACTGTGCCTTTTTGTGGTTTATAAATTACCGAGTGAACTACTTCTTCCATTTTGACCAAGCATCACTTTGGCTGACTATGCTATTCAAGCCACTAACCTATCTCCAACATTAATTTTTGCTTTTCACAGCAAGATTCTAAAAGTGGATTTGAGATCTTTTTACAGAGAAGTTTGTGTGTTTGCTTTAGAAAATACTTTAAGCAGTGAACCTTGAGTAAGAACACAAGCCTGGAAATATGCTCACATAGCAGGCTGGTCCAATGCTCTCTAAAGAAAAATGGACCTTTCAAGATTGAAGATTGATATATGTCATTTCCTGTACACTAGTGTAAAGAAAAATAAAATAATTGTTATTCCAAATCTGTTGCAGCAGAAAAATAACAAAAAAGATAAATAGTAATAATAATAATAATAAAAACATAATAAATATAGACACATAGAATAGCTTATATACACAAATTAATCATATGCCCATGAAGTGACACAACTGTACATAAGTTGACTGAGGGAAATAAAGTAGTGTTGGAGGTGATAATCAGTCTGACTGCTTGGGGAAAGTAAAGTTTTCTGGGCGGACTCTGGTGGTCCTGCATGGATGTTACGTAGCCGCCTATCTGAGTGGGACTTGGTCAAACAGTCCTTAAGCAAGTTGGGTGGGGTTCTTCATTATTTTACTGGCCCTTTACCAGCAATATTAGGACCAACTGCAGTCCTCTTTATCAACACAAGAGATTCTACAGATAATGGAAAACCGAAGTATCTGATATAAAACGCCGGAGGAACCCGGCAGGTCAGGCAGCAGTTACAGAAAGGAATTTTCTGGCATCCTCCCCCTTGCTTTCCAATCCTGATTTCAACCCAAAGCATTCACAGTTTATTTTACTCCATAGATGCTAAATGGCCTGCAGACTTCCACTAGCAGTTTGTATTGTTACTCGGTCCACTTTAACTTACCTCAGAAATTTAAAGCACTTCCTGTCAAGGGTTAGAGGCTCAGGTTTGATCTACACCAACAATTGGGTGTTGTGCATTGAACCGGAATTGATTAGAGAGCTTAAGGTAAAAGAACCCTTAGGCATAAGTGATCATAATATGATAAAATTCACTCTGAAATTTGAGGAGGATTTAAAGTCAGGTGTATCAGTATTACAATACAGTTAAGGGAATTACAGAGGCATGAGAGAAGAGATGGACATAATTAATTGGAAAAGAACACTGGCATGGATGATGGCAGAGCAGCAATGGCAGAAATTTCCGGAAGCAATTTAGAAGACATAGGAGATATATATATTCCAGAAAGGAAGTATTCTAAAGGCAAGGTGAGACAACCACGGCAGACAAGAGAATGCAGAGTCAACATAAAAGCCAAAGTGGGTGCATATAATAGAGCAACATTTAATGGGAAGTTAGAGGATTGGGAATCTTTTAAAAAACCAACAGAAAGCAACTAAAAAAGTCATTAAGAAGGTAAAGATGGAATACAAAGGTGAGCTAGCCAATACTAATAAAGAGGATACCAAAAGTTTCTTCAGATATTTAAAGCGTAAAAAAGAGGTGAGAGTAGATATCAGGCTGCTGGAAAATGATGCTGGAGAGGTAGTAATAGGGGACAAGGAAATGACAGATGAACTGAATAAGTATTTTGCACCAGTTTTCACTGTGGACAACACTAGCACTATGCTAGCAGTTTGAGCATCAGGAGACAGAAGTGTGCAAAGCTGCCGTTACTAGGGAAAAGGTTCTTGGGAAGTTGAAGAGTCTGAGGGTAGATAAGTCACCTAGACCAGATGGAATACACCCCACAGTTCTGAAAGATGGGGCTGCAGAGATTCTGGAGGCATTAGCAATGATCTTTCAAGAATCACTAGATTCTGGCATGGTTCCAGAGGAATGGAAATTTGCAAATGTCACTTCACTCTTCAAGAAAGGAAACTAAAAGCCAGTTAGTCTGACTTCAGTGGTTGGAAAGATATTGGAGCTGATTGTTAAGGATGTGGTTTCTGGGTACTTAGAGGCACATGGTAAAATAGGCCACAGTCAGCATGGTTTCCTCAAGGGAAAATCTTGCCTGACAAATCTGCTTGAATTCTTTTATGAAATAACAAGCAGGATAGACAAAAGAGAACGCGTGGATCTTGGAATGTCAGAAGGCTTTTGACAAGGTGCCACACACGAGGCTGCTTAACAAGATAAGAGCCCATGGTATTACATGGAAAATACTGGTATGGATAAAGTATTGGGTAATTGGAAAGAGGCAAAGTTTGGGAATAAGGGAACCTTTTCTGGTTGGTTTCCAGTAACCAATGGTGTTCCGTAGGGGTCTGTGTTGGGACCACTTCTTTTTACATTGTATGTCAATGATGTGGATGGTTTTGTGGCAAACTTTGAGGTCAATACAAAGATAGGTGGAGGGCCAGGCAGTTTTGAGGAAGCAGAGAGACTATAGAAAGACTTAGGAGAATGGGCAAAGTGGTAGATGGAATACAGTGTTGGGGAGTGTACCATCAAGCACTTTGGTAGAAAAAATAAAAGGATTGACTATTTTCTAAATGGAGAGAAAATTCAAAAAACTTGGGAGTCCTTGTGCAGGATTCTCCAAGGTTAAATTGCAGGTTAAGTCAGTGGTGAGGAAGGCAAATACAATGTCATCATTCATTTCAAGAGGACTAGAACACAAAAGGATGTAATTTGAGACTTTATAAAGTGCTGTTGAGGTCTCACGGAGTACTGTGAGCAGTTTTGGGCCCCATATATAAGAAAAGATGTGCTCACATTGGAGAGGGTTCAAAAGGGGTTCATGAAAATTATTCTGGAATTGAAAGGAAATTCATATGAAGAACATTTGATGGCCCTGGGCCTCTACTCACCAAAATGTAGAAGCCTGAGGGGTGATCTCCTTGAAGCATATCAAATATTGAAAGGTCTGGATAGAATGGATGTGGAGAGGATATTTCTTATGGTGGGAGAGATTTACCCAGCTGGTGGCGTAGTAGCATCAGCATTGGATTTCAGGGCGAGAGGTCCTGAGTTCAAATCCGGCATGCTCCCTTGTGTGCTCTCCATCTGTGCTGGGTTAAGAGCTGGGGATCTCTTAAAAAAAAAACTCACCCAGCCGAAGGCAAAAGCCACTGCTGTTTTCCCAATATTTCAGAGCAGAGTGGAGGGAAATTGTCCACCAACTGGAAATTCCATTTGCAACCTACCGATGACGGGAGAGTCTTGGACCAGAGAACACAGCCCCGCCATTGAGCACCATCCTTTCAAAACAGAGATGGGTAGGAATTTCAAGCAACACACACAAAATGTTGGTGGAACGCAGCAGGTCAGGCAGCATCTATAGGAAGAAGTACAGTCGACATTTCGGGCCGAGACCCTTCGTCAGGACTAACTGAAAGAAGAGATAGTAAGAGGTTTGAAAGTGGGAGGGGGCACCAGCATTTTGTGTGTGTTGCTTGAATTTCCAGCATCTATAGATTTCCTCGTTTGGGTAGGAATTTCTTCAGCCAGAGAGTGGTGAATCTGTGGAATTCATTGACACAGACACCTGTGGAGACCAAATCTTTATGTATATTAAGGCAGAGGTTGATAGATTCTTTATTAGTCAGGACACAAAATAATACAGAGAGAAGACAGGAGATTGGGGCTGAGTGGGAAAATGAGGCAACCATGCTGAAATGGCAGAGCAGACACAATGTGCCAGGGCCTAATTATGCTCTTCTAATTTATGGCCTTATGATTTCCCAAGAAGCAATCAGCCATTTGTCACTGGATAACTTCAGTCTATTCTCAGATATAGGTTCTACTGCTTATCTTTCAGCACCCATGGTGGTGACATCACGCAGCACTCTCAACCTGCCAGTCTCACCTTCTGCTTCAGTGACAAGAGTGAACCCAGGTATAGAAAAGGTCTAGAATTAGCTCTGACTCAAAATAAACAAGACAACACAAACAAAACCCAAAGCCAAACCAGAACTCCATCAACTGAGCACTGAATGTTCAGCGCAAGGCCTTTAAGTACAGATGTTCTGTGCAGGAATGTGGCTGGCAATAATTGGCAGTCTGAGTCTTAAAGGGACAGCAGCAGTGAACCATACTTCAGGGAATTGGAGTGCTGAAATTTGGATGCTTTTCATTGTTCAGCTGGGACCATAACAGCTTCCTTGTTTTCCTTTGATTTATTTCTATATTTCCTCTACTCCTGTCAATTTGCTGACTCTTAATCTTCCTATACACTCCTCTCCACAATATATATATTCCCCTGTGGCAGAACAAGATCTTCACTCCCCCCCACCCACCTTTCATCCTGTACTCCTGGCCAGGCCTTCAACCCAGGAATGTACTCACCCATTGCAGATCCCCCACCAGCACCTTTCCTTTCCTCCTGTACTCCTGACTAGGTCTTCAACGCACCACTCATATCCTCCAATTGGATTTGCAACATCAACTTAGTTTTCCCTTCACCAACCTGGGGAGAGGGAACTCAGAATCTCTATCCTATACGCTGTACTTTCACTTGTGTGCTTCCAAAATACTCAGTGGTGGTATCTCAACAAAACGGGCATTAGTGCCAGCACAATCTCCACAATGTCTGAAGTGCCTTCAACAGCATTCTGTAATTTTTACACTAATATTGACTATCCATTTGTTTAACCAGTGATCTTACCAGGGCTTGCTTGTTCTAAACAAGGGTGACATCATTTTGGCCAAAACTACAGTATTATAGACAATTAATAATACTCAATTTAAGCTATTTTTGAGTCAGAAGAGGTAAAGAAAAGCAAAGTGAATTTTATTAATTATCAAAGTACATTTATGTACTAAAGATTCATTTTCTTGCAGGCATTCATAGTAGAACAAAGAAATACAATGTAATCACTGAAAAACCTACAGGCACAGACTGACAAACAACCAGTGTGCAAAGGAAGACAAAGTGAGCAAATTCCGAATAAACAAAATAAATAAATATTGAAAACATGAGCTTGTAGACTCCTTGAATTTTCACCTATAACAAAACCTGTGAATGAACTTAAACACAGAGTTCTCTGCTTCACCGTCATGTGTAGCTCAATGCATTCAGTAATGGAAAATAATATTTCTGTAATATGATTAAGTATGAGTTTATGAAAGAAATTGTGAAGATAATTGCTTCAATCAGCCATGCTATTTGGTGACAGGGAGGAATATGAAATGAAATTCTACATGAGAAAACATTCCATCATAATTCCCTTCCATCTCAGAATGCGTTTGAACTGCTGCACAGGGGTTTGCAAACTGGCAGCCACATATTGGAATTCAGGCAGATCCTTGGCATATCCTGTAGGATTTTCCATTTGCAAAATGCTGCGAAGCCTAATGTTCTTTCCCCTGGGATTCCCAATATACTCTGTCTAAGAGAAAGATCTAAGTAGGGAATTCTGTTCTAGGAATATAGATTCCTAAAATATTGTTCCTGTTAAACATGAAAAAGTGGAAAACATAAAAACTGTTGAAAAGTTAAGCTGTTTTGATGACCAGAGACCATGGTTTTAAATCATAGTTTCCATCAGTATTCTAACAAGTATAATTTCAGTATGAATTATCAAATGACAGAGCACAAGACACTCCAACTAAGTAATCAACTCAATTATCTGTCACAAATATATCCATAATGTTATAGAGTAGTGGTTAGTATGATCGCTTTATAGTGCCAATGATGACTGATTGGAGTTCATTTCCTGCCTCTGTCTCTAAGGAGATGCATGTTCTCCCTGTGACAGTGTTTGTTTCCTCTGGGTGCTCCAGTTTCCTCCCATATAGACATATAGTACTATGCAAAAGTCTTGGGCACATGTCTATAGCTAAGGTGCCTAAAACGTTTGTGCAGTACTGTATTTAACAAACGTGGAGCGGAGAGCAAGTCTGTAAATCTGGCGGAAGTAAAGAATGTTGGGAATGATGAGGGTGGAGCGCTGTGGGAGGATTGAGGGATAGGTGGCAGAGACGAAGTTGCTGGGGTGGGATGTGAAATGGTTGCAGACAAACCCAGTCCTGAGGCAGCAGGCAAGCTCATTTGATTCCAAACAATTGGTCTATTGATTATTACAGAACATCTCTCTGGCACTTCCCGCTCCCTCCCCTCTGCCTTCCCCTTTTCCTAACCAGTTCCCCAATCTCCTCTCCCTGTCCCCTTCCCACTCTCACTCCACAATAGAGACCCTTATTAGAATCAGGTTTATCATCACTTACATACATCAAGATTTTTTTTTGTGGCAGCAGTACAGTGCAATACATCAAATTACTACAAAACTGTACAAAAATCTTAGCACCCTAGTATATATGTGTACCTAAGACTTTTGTTCGGTACTGTATGTTCTCTGCTCTGTGTGCTAAATTCTATAATCTATGCACGATGCTCTAAGTAGTTGTAGGAACAGATTACTTCACACACTACACACCCACCTGCTCCGTCAGGCATCTACCACCCCATCGTTAAAACCATCCCCACCAATGAGCACAGCTACACAGAGCGTTGTCATAGGAAAGCAGCATCCATCATCAGGGACCTCCAACAACCAGGTTATGCTCACTTCTCACTGCTGGCATCAGGAATAAGGTACAGGAGCCTGAGGACTTGCACCGCCAGCTCCAGGAACAGATATTACCCCTCAGCCATCAGCTCTTCAACCAAAGTGGATAACTTCATTCACTTCACTTGTCCCATCACTGAAATGTTCCCACAATCCACAGACACACTTTCAGAGACTCTTCATCTCATGTTTCCAATATTTATTTCTTAGTTATTTATTATGAGTATTCCTTTCTTTTTGTATTTGCACAGTTTGTTGTCTTTTGCTTACTGGTTTAATGCCCAAGTTGGTGTGGCCTTTCATTGATTCTATTATAGTTATTATTCTATTATAGATTTATTGAGTATGCCCACAAGAAAATGATTCTCAAGATTGTATGTGGTGATGTAGATGTACTTTGATAATAAATTTACTTCAAACTTTGTTGATTTTCCACCATAGCTGCTGCCTGACTTGCTGAGTTGCTCCAGAACTTTGAGCACATTGTTCAAAATTTCCAACATCTGCCGAATCTCTTGTGTTTATCATTACATAAGTGCATGATTGTAAGGAGCCAGTGAAACTGATGTGCAATTTGTACTGAATCAAAGCATAACCAGGAAACACTGCAGTGACTGTTTTTATAGCGTGGAACTCGAGGGTCAGCAGGTGGAATGAAACCGCAAAACCGAGCCCCAGGCACATCTGCTCACAATGAACTGAGGATATTTTCTCTGCCCATTAGTGTGTGTGGCTCAGTAAATAATACAATTGATCAAGTCTTGAAGAGATGCATGAACCAAGTTGGGGAGGGGCAAAGGACACGGGTTTGTGAAGATCGGAAGATAACTTGAGAGGCCCTTTATAAACACTGATGTTTCTTACAGGGGTCTTGAGAACAGGGTTTGAGATGTGTGGAGACTAATGCTTAATAATGATCTCACAATAACATGACCGTACTGCACTTTATTCTGCACTCTTATTTTTTTTACAAGGTTAAGTAGATTAAATGTAGCGGAATAAGGGGAGATTTGATAGAGGTATACAAAATTATGAGGGACATAGATTGGGATAATGCAAATAAGCTTTTTCCACTGAAGTTTGGTGAGATGAGAACTAGAGATTATGGGTTAAGGATGAAAGAGGAAACTTCTTCATTCAGAGGGTGGTGACAGTGTGGAACAAGATGCCATTGGAAGTGGTGAATGTGGTTATTTTACAGCATTTAAGAGAAATTTGAGTAAGTATGTGATTGTGAGGGGTATGGGGGGTTATGGTCAGATGCAAGTTGATGAGACTAGGCAGAATAGTATTTCAGGATGAACTAGGTGGGCAGAAGGACCTATGCCTGTGCTGTAGTGTGCTAGGACTCTAAAGAATGGCTGTTTTGCAAAAGTTCGTAAGTTCATAAGGCATAGGAGCAGAATCGGGCCATTTGGCCCTTTGATTATAGTGATATTCTAGAACACAATACTAGAAAGACTGATGCAAGCAGGTTCAATTTTAACTTACAAATAGAAACTTAGTGATTTCTTGAAGGGAAGCATTTTTAGAATAATTGTGATGTTGGAAGGGGAATGGGATAAATTAGATTTCTTCTTTTTAAATCCAGCATAGGCATTGGGGACTAACTGTCTCTTTATGTATTATATAATCTTAATTCTAATTTCAATTGAGCCCGAATCTAGAACATGTTCACACAGATGTTTAGCTGGACTCTATGTTTCACTATATGGAATTACTTACTGAGAATTATAGCCATAATGTGTCACAAGGGACTGAAATTGGCACGGTATCTAGGCCAGCTTCAAATTACAAAGCATTATGAAATGACAGAGGTATTTGCTCCATTAATTTCTTCAGATTTAATGTTTAACCTTTCATAATTTATATATATGCAAGTCAAAAGCTAATTAAGGTGCATGTAATTGTACAATACTTTCTCACACAAATAGCATGAACTCAGTGATTCCATGAGAATTAAGCAGGAGGTTTAGGAAACACTGTCATGCAGTTATATAGTTGTAGGATATTAATTGTTAAATATTTACTTTCATTGATCATTTGTAACAGAGCAATACAAGGTGGTGAGTGTTGGTACCATCTTCATGCTCCACGGGTCAGCAAAGGTTTAGATACAAAGCCACAGCTGTCTATTGGAAGGATACTGCTTCCTGCAAGTCAAAAGTCTTCCCCCTTTTTCAGTCTTGAAGAAGGGGCTTTGGCCCAGTGTGTCAACTGTTTACTCTTTTCCATAGATGCCGCCTGACCTGCTGAGGTCCTCCAGCATTTTGTGTGTGTTGCTTTGGACTTCCAGCATCTGCAGATGTTTTATGACTTTCTGCTCCACTGTGAAGTCTCTTCAGGAGATGCCTACCCGGAAGAAGTTTAAATCTCCTCTTTGTCAGGAGATCAGCGAGACCCTCTCTAACTGCTCCTCCTCCGTGATCTCGGCTGTCCTCCAGCTCTTCAACCATGTATTCACACAGACTCCTGTGTCACGATGAGGCTCCCCTCAAGGTGGAGGAGCAACACCTTATACTGTATTCTGTCTGGGTAACCTCCAACCTGATGGCATGAATACTGATTTCTCCTTCCAGTAAAAAAAATCCTTCCCCTCCTCTCTGCCTGTACTTCCCACTCTAGTCTTTTACCTCTCTCTTCTCACCTGCCTATCACTTCCCCCTGGGTCCCCTCCTCTTCCCTTATCTCCTATAGCCCGCTCTTCTCTTCTGTCAGATTTCTTCTCCAGCCCTTTACCTTTCCAACCCATCTGACTTCACCTATCACCTTCCAGCAAACCTCCTTCCCCTGCCCCATCTTTTATTCTGGCATATTCCTTCTTCCTTTCCAGTCCTGAAAAAGGGTCTTGGCCCAAAATATTGACTGTTTATTCAGTTTCATAGGTGCTGCCTGGCCTGCCGAGTTCCTCCAACATTTGTGATGTGTTGCTTTGGATTTCCAGCATCTGCAGACTTCCTTGTGTTTAGCATGTAGGGGACATGTCAAGTTTTTTAACACAGAGAGTGGTGCATGCATGGAACTCACTGCCAGAGGTGGTGGTAGAGGCAGATACATTAGGGTAATTTAAGAGACTCCTCGATAGACATATGGATGACAAAAAATGGCGGGCTATGTGGAAAGGAAGGATTAGATTGATTTTAGAGCAGGTTAAAGGGTCGGCATAACATTAAGGGCTAATGCAGTAATGTTCTGTGTTCTATGTTTGAGGTGGCCCATACTGACTTTGGGGGCAGTGCAGAGAAGGTTCACCAAGTTGATTCCAGGAATGAAAGGGTTAACATATGAGGAGAGTTTGAGTCGCCTGGGACTATACTCCCTAGAATTCAGAAGAATTAGAGGGGATCATATAGAAACATACAAAATTTTGAAAGGGATAGATAGGATAGAAGTAGGAAAGTTGTTCCCATTGTTAGGTGAGACTAGAACTAGGGGACATTGCCTCAAGATTCAGGGGAGAAGATTTAGGACGAAGATGAGGAGAAACTGTTTTTTCCAGAGAGTGGTGAATATGTGGAATTCTCTGCCCAGGGAAGCAGTTGAGGCTTCTTCACTAAATATATATAAGATACAGTTAGATAGATTTTTTTCATAGTAGGGGAATTAAGGGTTATGGGGAAAAGAAAGGTAGATGGAGCTGAGCTTACGGACAGATCAGCCATGATCTTATTGAATGGTGGGGCAGGCTCAATGGGCTGGACGGCCCACTCCTGCTCCTATTTCTTATGTTCTTATGTTCTTATACATTGGTTAGCTTTAATAAATTTTAAATATTCTGAGGTGTTCTCTATCAACCATAATAAAATAAGCTATTCAGTAATTTTAATGTCTCCAAAGAATTCAAGAATTTTACCATAATTGCTCACTTCCATTTAACTGTCCAGCTCCCTTAAAATTCAACAGGAAAATTGTATCTCAATCCCACTACTAACACAGCCCCTGCTGTCATCTAAAACTGTGACCAACATACAAACAGCTAACCAAGCAAATCTGCGTGCTATTAAAACAACATTGTTCCAATGTCTAGACACCATGGCCTGTAGTCATTGGCAGTGAATGTTTTGGGATATCTTGAGGAGGTGAAAATTGTATTATAAATGTTTTATTCTTTGTTTCTTTCATTTATTTCATCAACAAAAGAATATTTGGTGGAAGTGCTGAACATAACTGAGGAGCTTTTGTAATCTACAAACCTTTGATACTCAAATCAAGTTACTAAAGAGTTGTTGAACATACTATCCCAGCCTATAAGCTCAAAGTCCAAAGTAAATTTATTATCAAAGTATGTATACATGACCACAAACTACCCTGAGATTTATTTTCTTGTGGGCATTCACAGTAGAGCAAAGAAATACAATAGAATCAATGAAAAACTAAGCCCAATCAAAGACTGAAAGTCAACTAAAGTGCAAAAAATGGCAAACGATAATAAGAATAATGATTAAATAATACAGAGGACATGCATAGTAGAGTCCTGATGCACCATCAATAACTCTCTGAGATGTGAGGTGAGATATAGGCTTTTATTGGCTGGAAGAAAGAACAAGCAGCAGTTGACCACCACTCTACGTCCTGGAGACTGAGACCAGGGCTCAGGCCCCAATCGCCTTTATACCGGGGTCAGTGGGAGGAGCCACAGGAGCAGTCAGCGGTGGGGGGGGGGGTGTCCAGACAAATATATGTAGTTCACCACAAGTCCTACGCAGAGTACCCAAAGGTTATAGAATCAGTTCAGTATTGAGGTGAACTATAAAAGCTATCAAACTTGTAAACATCACCCAGGTCAAGCTCCTTGCTCGCTGCTGCCATCAGGAAGAAGGTACAGGAGCCTCAGGACTCACACCAGCAGGTTCAGGAATGGTTATTACCTCTCAAACATCAGGCTCTTGAACTAAAGGCAATAACTTCACTCAACTTCATTTATCCCATCATTGAAATGTTCCCACAGCCAATGGACTCACTTTCAAGGACTCTTCATCTCAAGTCCTCAATATTGCTTATTTATTCATTGTTATTATTTCTTTCTTTTTGTGTTTGCACAGTTTGGTGTCTTTTGCACACTGGCTGAATGACAAAGTTGGTGAGGTCTTTCACCGACTCTATTATGGTTCTAATCCTACTATGGATTTATTGAGTGTACCCACAAAAAAATTAATCTCAGTAGTGCACATTCTGACATACAGTACTGTGCAAAATTCTTAGGCACATATATATGGCTAGGGTGCCTGTGATTTTTGCACAGTACTGTAGTTGTTTTATGTATTGCACTATACTGCTGCCACAAAAAAAAACAAAATTCATGACATATGTGAGTGATGATAAACCTGATTCTGATATGGGTCTCTATTGTGGACTGAGACTGGGAAGGGGGCAGGGAGAGGAGAATCATGGTTGAGAAAAGAGGAAGGAACAGAAAGCACCAGAGAGACATTTTATAATGACCAATAAACCAATTGTTTGGAATCAAAGGGACCTTGCCTGGTGTCTCAGGGTTGGGTATGTCTGCACCCTCGTCACCCTGTGCTCCTGGCACTCCTTCTCTGCCACCTGTCCTACATCCCTCCTGCAGTGTACTGCCCTCGACATTTCCAACATCCTTTGCTCCCCGATTTACAAACTCTCTCTCTGTTCCACATTGACTATTATAGTACTGTGCAAAAATCATACCTTGGTAATAAATTTATTTTGAACTTTGAACTTTGTATATTCATAACATGCTTTCAGGGTAATTCTTCAGAGTGGATGCAGTTCTCATGAATTTTCCAATCTGGATTTCCAAACAAAACTTGATCCAGATAGTTTGGACAAAAGTCGACATCTCCAGTTCATTTTGTTGATAACAAACAATGTACTGAACATTGGCTGCTGGGCTATATACTGATACTTGCAGGCTGCCCCTGTACAGCCTTGGCTGTGTTAGCTGTTACACAAATGATGGATTTCACTGTATGTTTCATACATGTAACAAATACTGTACATCTGGATCTGAACTTCTCAAACAGTGAAGAAATGGATTTAACAATGTGCTACATTTCTGTGGGTTTCCAATCTGAAAGGATTCAGATCGAAAGCCCACTTTCACTTGGTTGTGTAGAGGCTTAGCTATATCATCTAGATCATACTGAATGCAGAGAGGGTTTGGGAATCCTGGTGGCATGCCTCTGTTTCTTTTTTCTTAAATTTGTGCAGTTTTATTTATTTGAAAGCTATTTGAAATAAAAGTATAATTATGAAATACCAAAAACAGCAATGTCCCTTCAATACCCTGTCATTGGCAATAGCTAAGCAACGTCTGCTGTTCTGCCGCTAGAAAAAAGTTCTAAACAATTGCAGGTAATGTAATGGATAAGGAGGTAAATGGCTCCAGAACCATAAATGGCCAAATATTTTGTGATCAGTGGGTCTGGAAGACAAATACAAAAAATAATAATCAAATGCAAGCCTGTGGAAGATTGGACTTACTTCTTTCGCTTCAGTTTACAAATAAAACCTTGCATTCATTATACTTAGGATCAAGGATCAACTTTATTCTCCATGTATAAGGAATTTGTAGTGGCGTGCCAGTCATGATAAAGAATTTGTTATGTATACGTGGAGCATGAACGACAACTGCGTAGTAAGATTGAATGCTTTCACTGAATCATGTTAGTAGAGTACATGCCAGGCGACGTACAGTGTGGGAGCAATGAAACGAGTCCACTGAGACGAAAACATGGGCACTCAGAAGCCTGCATGAAAAGAGAGAGCCTTCCAAGCGTAGCAGACCCAATCAATTCACTGTGCAATCAATTGGCTGCATGTGGACTTAGGACTGCTCAGCACCTCTAAACACTAACTTCACTACTACTTTATTATTCCCTGTCAGTCACCTTATGTCACTTTATGGATGTACTATATAATCAATCTATATATGTAACACACATAGGCTGGGTAGGTCTGTAGTCCAGCGTCGTTTCTGTGTTGTTTTTATGTAGTTCCTTGTAGTTTTCATATTGTTCATGTAGCACCATGGTCCTGAAAAATGTCTTGTTTTTACTGTATACTGTACCAGCAGTTATGGTCGAAATGACAATAAGAATTGACTTGACTTGGCTTGACTTGATGTTGGAGGAACTCAGCAGGCCAGGAGCTTCTTATACTGTATATTAATATCTATTGTGAGTTTTTTATTATTATAAATTTGTTCTATATCATTTGTGTATTTTTGTGCTAGATCAGATCCAAAGCAACAATTACTTTATTCTCCTTACCCTTGTGTACAGGAGATGGCATTAAACAATCCTGAATTCTTGAATCTTGAACACAGTCTCACAATTGATCTGACATGACTCATTATATAAAAAATAAAGTTAGAGGTTAGTACTTGCCTTTCCAGTAATGTGACAAGTTTAAGGGATAATAAGGTATCTCCCACATTAAGCCCTATAAACTAAGTACAGTTCTGTGCAAAAGTCTTAGGCACATGTGTATGTAAAGGGAAGGGTGCCTAGCATTTTCACAGAACTGTTGTAATTTTATGTATTGCACTATACTACTGCTGCTCCAAAAAAACAAATTTCATGACATATGTGAGTGATGATGAACTGGAAACCAGAGGACTGGGAAGCTTTTAAAGAGCAACAGAAGATAACAAAAAAGGCAATACGCCAAGAAAAAATGAGGTACGAAGGTAAACTAGCCAAGAATATAAAGGAGGATAGTAAAAGCTTCTTTAGGTATGTGATTAGCAAAAAAATAGTTAAGACCAAAATTGGGCCATTGAAGACAGAAACGGGTGAATTTATTAAGGGGAACAAGGAAATGGCAGATGAGTTGAACAGGTACTTTGGATCTGTCTTCACTAGGGAAGACACAAACAATCTCCCAGATGTAATAGTGGCCAAAGGAACTAGGGTAAAGGATGAACTGAAGGAAATTTATATTAGGCAAGAAACGGTGTTGGATAGGCTGTTGAGTCTGAAGGCTGATAAGTCCCCGGGACCTGATGGTCTGCATCCCAGGGTACTCTAGAGGTGGCTCTAGAAATTGTGGATGCATTGGTAATCATTTTCCAATGTTCTATAGATTCAGGAACAGTTCCTGCTGATTGGAGGGTGGCTAATGTTGTCCCACTTTTCAAGAAAGGAGGGAGAGAGAAAACAGGGAATTATAGACCGGTTAGCCTGATGTCAATAGTGGGAAAGATGCTGGAGTCAATTATAAAAGAGGAAATTATGACACATTTGGATAGCAGTAGAAGGATCAGTCCGAGTCAGCATGGATTTACGAAGGGAAAATCATGCTTGACTAATCTTCTAGAGTTTTTTGAGGATGTAACTGCGAAAATGGACAAGGGAGAGCCAGTGGATGTAGTATACCTGGACTTCCAGAAAGCTTTTGATAAAGTCCCATATAGGAGATTAGTGGGCAAAATTAGGGCACACGTTATTGGGGGCAGAGTACTGACATGGATTGAAAATTGGCTGGCTGACAGGAAACAAAGAGTAGTGATTAACGGGTCCCTTTCAGAACGGCAGGCCGTGACCAGTGGAGTACCGCAAGATTCGGTGCTGGGACCACAGTTGTTTATAATATACATTAATGATTTAGATGAAGGGATTAAAAGTAACATTAGCAAATTTGCTGATGACACAAAGCTGGGTGGCTGTGTGAAATGTCAGGAGGATGTTATGAGAATGCAGGTTGACTTGGACAGGTTGGGTGAGTGGGCAAATATATGGCAGATGCAGTTTAATGTGGATAAATGTGAGGTTATCCACTTTGGTGGCAAGAACAGGAAGGAAGATTACTATCTAAATGAAGTCAAGTTAGGAAAAGGGGAAGTACAACGAGATCTAGGTGTTCTTGTACATCAGTAAATGAAAGCAAGCATGCAGGTACAGCAGGCAGTGAAGAAAGCTAATGGCATGCTGGCTTTTATAACAAGAGGAATTGAGTATAGGAGTAAAGAGGTCCTTCTGCAGCTATATAGAGACCTGGTGAGACCCCTCCTGGAGTATTGTGTGCAGTTTTGGTCTCCAAATTTGAGGAAGGACATTCTTGCTATTGAGGGAGTGCAGCATAGGTTCACAAGGTTAATTCCCGGAATGGCAGGACTGTCATATGTTGAAAGATTGGAGCGACTGGGCTTGTATACACTGGAATTTAGAAGGATGAGAGGGGATCTGATTGAGACATAGAAGATTATTAAGAGATTGGACACGCTGGAGGCAGGAAGCATGTTCCCGCTGATGGGTGAGTCCAGAACTAGAGGCCACAGTTTAAGAATAAGGGTTAGGCCATTTAGAACAGAGATGCGGAAAAACTTTTTCACACAGAGAGTGGTGGATATGTGGAATGCTCTGCCCCAGAAGGCAGTGGAGGCCAAGTCTCTGGATGCATTCAAGAGAGAGTTAGATAGAGCTCTTATAGACAGCAGGGTCAAGGGATATGGGGAGAGGGCAGGAACGGGGTACTGATTGTGTATGATCAGCCATGATCACAGTGAATGGTGGTGCTGGCTAGAAGGGCCGAATGGCCTACTCCTGCACCTACTGTCTATTGTTTATTGTCTAACCTGATTCTGATCTGCGTCCCTATTGTGGACTGAGAATTGGAAGGGGGCAGGAACAGGGAAATCATGGTAGGGAAAAGGAGAAGGGAAAGGAAAGGGATCTCCAAGAGGACCACAACATTGTCATAGTGCTTGGAAGTTTGCATGCCTCAATGACCTACATTGAGCTACACTGGTGGAAGTGAGGACCTTGTGCTTTGGCTCTTGGTAGGGTCACCATTCCAAATGGTGGAAGGGTAGAGGCCTGACTAGGAGTGGTCCACCAGTTCTCCAGGTTCAGGGGTTCAGCTCAGGGCCAGCAACTCTGACTAGTAAAAAACAATTGTTACGGAAATAGCAATGAAAATTCCTGTACAGACAGAGATGGGGGACCTTCCTAGCTGCCCTAAAAGTCAGCAGTGTACCATGCAGTGAGAGGGGAGGCAGTGGGAAGTATCAGAGAGACATTCTGTAATGATCAATAAACCATTGCTTGGTATCAAATTACCTTGCCTGTTGCCTGAGGGCTGGGTGTGTCTACACCCGCACTACCCCTCACCCCTGGCACTCCTTCTTTGCCATCTGCCTCACACCCCTGCCATGGTGCTCCACCCTTCCCATCATCATTTCCTCCTGCCTGATTAACAATCTCACTCTCTGCTCCACGTTAATAAATACAGTACTGTGCAGAAGTTTTACGTACACTAGCTATATACAGTATATTGTACATTCTTCAGCATCCTGATTACCTGACAGACAAGTGACTGACAGAGATTTAGAGCTGATGGGTTTCTTTTCACTCTGATTATTAAATTCCCAGCTGTTGAGACCCTCAGGCTCCTCTCTCCATACTAATATCTAAACTCAAACAGCCCTAATTATAAAATTAGCTCCACAAACTAGCTGCCAGCCTTGGCACCCATTGACCCTGTAACAAAACCATGACTGCAACTAATGCCTCCACCTGTTGTATCCTGATGTTTTCGCCTTCCAAATGTTGTTCGGTAGTTAAGAATGAGGCATAAAACCTGTTCCTTACGACTGTTTTATTCATTGTTACAAGAGCAAAGGAAACGAGAGGAGAAGCATATAATGAGGGGCGAAGATGGAAAAAGGAAGGAGAACAGGGAAGGAGCAGTGAAAGGAAGCTTAGGGAAAAGAAAAAAAGAACGGAAGTGGTCTGGTCTACTTGTACCAGAACACTGATTCCAATAGATAACAGTTAACCAATTAAATAGCCAGATTCAAGTAATGTGACACCAGAACTAACCAATTACATGTAGTTAGGAGATTATACAAATATACAAAAAAAGCATAAGAAAGTTAAACTTCAAGGAAAATAACAATTCTACAGTCCACTCCAACAATAGCAAGTCGGGTGGAATGTAGCTGGCTATCCTAGCTGGTATGTTTCCTTGGAGATAGCAGAGATGCTGTAATTGATGAATGTACATCTATTGGGTCTGTATTAGTGCTGCACGTTATCAGTGTTACATAATAGGCTCTAATGTACTGTTACTTAACCAGCTTTTTCCAGTAATACGCAGGTCCAATCACATTGATGAAAACGGTTTTTGGAATAAGAATTGGTTTATTATTGTCACATGTATGGAGGCACTGTGAAAAGCTTGTCTTGCATTCTGTTGTACTGTGGTGAATACAGCCCAGTCCATCAGCCGTAGAGCCCTCCCCACCTCTGAGCACATCTACAAGGAGCACTGTCGCAAAAAAGCATCATCCATTATCAAGGACCCTGCATCAAAGGTTCACAACCTTTTTCATGCTACGGGCCCCTACCATTAACCGAGGGGTCCATGGAACCCAGGTTGGGAAACCCTGCTCTAGCATCCAGGTCAGGCACTCTTCTTGCTGCTACCATCAGGAAGGAGGTACAGAAGTCTTAAGTCCCACACCACACCACTAAGTTCAGGAACAGTTACTATCCTTCAACCATCCAGATCCTGAACCAACATGGACAAATACTCTCCTTAACTCTGAACGGATTTCTCGAGCTACACAATCACCTTCAAGATCTCTATACTCATGTTCTCAGTATTATTTACTTGGGTTTTTTTGCAGTTTGTCTTCACTGGCTTATTGGTTATTTGTCAGTCATTTTTTCTGTGTAGTTTTTAATTGATTCTATTATATTTCTTTGTTTTACTATGAATACCTGCATGAAAATATATCTCAGGGTAGTATATGATGACATATACGTACACTGTGCAGCACAAAATCAGAATCAGTTTTAATATCACTGGCATATGTCGTGAAATTTGTTGTTTTGCTGTAACAGTACAATGCAATACATAATATTTAAAACTATACATTACAGTATATATATATTTTTAAAGTAGAATAAAAAGACAAAAAGAGTAGTGAGGTAGTGTACATGGGTTCAATGTCCAATCAGAAATCTGATGGCAGAGGGGAAGAAGCTGTTCCTGAATCATTGAGTGTGTTCCTTCAGGCTCCTGTACCTCCTCCCTGATGGCAGCAATGAGAAGAGAGTGCATCCTGGTTAATGGGGGTCCTTAATGACGGATGCTGCCTTTTTGAGGCATTTCTCCTTGAGAATGTCCTAGATGCTGAAGAGACTAGTGCCCATGATGCAGCTGTCTAAATTCACAACTTTCTTCAGCTTATTTCAATCCTGTGCAGTTAACCTAACAACCACTACGTCTTTGGACTGTGGGAGGAAACCCACATGGTCACAGGAAGAACAGATAAACTCCTTACAGGCAGTGGCGGGAATTGAACCTGGGTTGCTGGTACTGTACACCATTGTGCTAACCACTATGCTACCAAGCCATACATTTAACCAAATTCACCTCTGATATGAATATTAATTTGAACATGAGGATATTATTTACATTTAAAATTCAACTGGAATTTGCAAATAGTGGCAAAGAACTTGTGCTAATGTAGAATCAAAAGTTATTACTTTACATTTTGATCAGAGGCTGTTTATACTGTGGGTAAATTCCTTTCAAATCTTCAGTCGACTTTTTGCTTAAATATTTTTTAATGTCTCTACATCTTGAGTGTATTGTGGTCAAGAAGCTAATTCAGGAATCCACCCACATCAAAGTCACAAGGCCAATCTTTACAGGGAAAAAAAAACCAAGGGAAATTAATGGGATGAACTGTTGGGGCCTTTACACCCACAAATTCCCTAAAATAATCCTTTTCCTTTTTCGCAGAAATGTTACAACACTGAATAAGAGTATTTAGTCCATTAAATCTGTGCCATGTAGACATCTCTCAAACAACCACATTAGATTACTAACAGCTGAGGTCCTGTCAGCTCCTTTCTCAGTTCTAAAATCCACAATTCAACAATTCTAATGGACTCAGAACCATATTTCTCTGTAATTTATCAAACTACCTACATGGTAGATCATTGTTTCTTTGCACTTCCTACTACAAATGTCAGGAATTGTAAGTGTTTTGAAAAGTTGGCTGTAAATTCCCTACAGACATCTTGATGAGGGGTCTCGGCCCAAAACACGTATGGAAAAGATTCTGCCTGACCTGCTGAGTTCCTCCAGCATTTTGATGTATTTGAAGTGATATTTTGGTTATGCAGTCCTTACAGTAGTGTGGACAAACAGTACCTGGTGATTTGGAGATGATGTGGCTTTCAGAGCATTGATTTAATGTTTGGCTTGCATTTACAATTGCAAAATAGCACTGAAGTAAAGATTCAAAGATTGAAGGTACACTTATAATTAAAGTATACAACTATACAACTCTGAGATTTATTTTGCCACAGACAGTCACGAAACAAAGAAAACTGTGCACCCCCCGGGTCGCCTCAGGCTCACTCAGCTCATTCTCGTCTAGGGGGAGCAGCCTTCGGCCCCGCCAAACTGGGTAATCAGCTTGTGTGGATGCTGTGTGATGTTCCTGCCTCGCCAAAAAACAGACAGGACACCATTTGCGATTAAATGATTACAAGTTATAAAGATTACTATAAATAAGTGATTAATAACAATACAGTATATATGAAGGAAAAGAAAATAAAGAAAAGGCGCCAAACTTATCAAAGTCCAAACCACTTCGTGCACAACCGTTGGAGCTCAATTACTGAAGTCTTCTGGCCACCATTCGATCCTCGACTCGCAGCTCAGGACCACCTGAAGTGGTCAACCAAGCCCATCTATCTTCGTCTCCTCTCCTTGGGGTACCTCCTGACCTTGGACCCCCGCTTGAGGTCCATTCCTAGCCCAGTTTACAGCATCGCGTCCTCTCTCTCTCACCCCCTCGTGCCGATCTCCCCAAAAGCCCGCCAACAATAGTTTACAGGCTCAGAAGAAAGAACAACATTAATCCCAATTGGTTAACAAAGGAATACAATTCTCATTATCAGTAAATTTTAACCTAAACAAGCTACCAGCACTCTCTCGCAACAAAGAAGCATTCCTACTTTTAACAAGACAAAGAAGCCATTTTGATTAATATATGCAGTAACAAAGAAAAAGAAGAAACCCCCCCTTTACAACCGTAAACCTGTTCAAAGAAAACCTCCCCCCAAGCACAAAAAAAACAAATCAGACAAACGGCAACAAAATAAACAAGCCACAAACACAGGGTATAAAACGCAAAAGAGCCAGCTGGTGGTGTAGTGGCATCAGCACCACACTTCAAGACAAGTGGTCCCAAGTTCGAATCCAGATGGACCCTTGCATGCTTTCCATCTGTGCTGGGTTAAGTGTCGAGCCTCAAGAAAGAACTGTCAAGTGCTATGAAAACAGCAAAAATGCCGCCCAATGTGCCACAAGGCATGAAAAGGAACAGCAATAAAACGCAAGTATCGAAGAGTCCATGGGTATTCAGTTCAGCACAGTGCTCAATATCAAGAGGTTACCCAAATCCAAAATAGCAACAAAAAAAAAAACAACTTCTGGGACACATTTTTGTTCTGGTGTACTGTTTTTCAACTTTCAAGATAAATGTATTATCAAAATACATACATGCCATGTAGCCTAAGATTAATTTTCTTGTAGGCATACTCAATAAATCTATCAAATAATAACCATAACAGAAGCAATGAAAAATTCTGTGGCCTTCATGGGTATTGTTCAAAGATAATACTTCCCTTTATTGGTATTTTGGTTTATTGTTATCACATGTGCTGAGAAACAGTAAGAATCTTGCTTTGTATGCCGTTGATGAAGATTATTTCATCATGTCTGTGCATTGAGACAATACAAGGGAAACACATTACAGAATGCAGAATATAGTGTCTTATGGGAAAGTACAGTGCAAGCAGGCAATAAGGTGCAAGACCAGATGAGGAACTTTGTGTGATCATGTCTTATCAAGACCTCCATTCAACAGTCTTGTAAGAAGCTGTCCTTGAGCCTTGTGGTACATGATTCTGTCTTCCATAGCTTCTTCCCAAAGGGAGAGGGGATTAGAGAGAACTTCCAGGATGGGTGGGATCTTTGATGATATCTTATGATTATATTGATTGTGTTAAGTTATCAAGGCAGTAAGAATTTGCAGACAGAGTCATTGAGCGGAGGCTGGATCCTACGATGAGCTGAGCTGTATCCAGAACTCTCAATGGTTTCCCATGCTCAAATGAAGAACATTTGTCTGCAAAAAACTTCTGGCCCAGATGGCATCTCTGGCTGTGCCCATTACATCCTGTTCAGATCAGCTGGCAAGGCTATTTGCAGACATTGTTATCCGTTCCCTGCTTCAGTCTGTGGTTCCCACCTGCTTTAAGACCACTATTATCTTGGTACTAAAAGAAAATGTGGTAATGTTTTTAATTACTACTGTCAGATAGCTCTGTCGTTCTCCATCATGAAGTGCTTTGAGAGGCTGGTCATGGCACACATTAACTCCAGTCTCCCAGATAACCTTGATTCATAGCAATACGCCTACTGCTGAAACAAGTCCTCATTAGGTGCCATCTCCCTGGCCCTACATTCATCTCTGGAGCAACCAGACAGAAAAGACAATAACTGACTACAGATCCACATTCAACACTATGATCCATAGACTCATAGAGAAAATAAAGCACAGAGAAAGGCCTTTTGGCCCATCTAATTCATGCTGAAACCAGCTAGACTGCCTACTCACATTGACCTCCACTGGGACCATAGCCTTCCATACCCCTACCATCCATGTACCTATGCAAACTTCTCTTAAATGTTGAAATCGAGCTCACATGCACCACTTGTGCTGGCTGCTCGTTCCTGGTATTACAGGAAAGTTCCTGGCATGTTTAGAGCATTGGTTGACTGGAAGGAGGCATTGAGTGGGAGTAAAACGATCCTTTTCTGGTTGCCTGCCAGTGACTAGTGGTGTTCTGCAGGGGTTGGTGTTGTGACTGCTTTTTATGCTGTATATCAATGACTTAGATGATGGAACAGTTGGCTTTATTGCCAATATTATATGAAGATTGGTGGAGAGGCAACTAGTTTTGAGGAAATAGGAAGGCTGCAGAAGGATTTAGACAGAATGGGCAAGAAAGTGGCAAATGAAATACAATGTGGGAAAATGCATGGTAATAATTTTAGTAAAAGAAATAAATGTGCAGAATATGTTCTGAATGGGGAGAAAATCCAAAGATCTGAGATGCAAAGGAACTCAGGAGTCCTCGTGCAGAACACTCTAAAAGTTGACTTGCAAGTTGAGTCCGGGGTGAGGAAGGCAAATGCAATGTTAGCATTCATTTTAAGACCTCTGGTATATAAGAGCAGGGATGTGATGCTGAGGCTTTATAAGGAACTGATATTGCCTCACCTTGTGTATAATAGACACTTTGGGGCTGCTAATCTATGAAAAGATGTGCTGCCATTGGAGAGGGTTCAGAGGAAGTTCACAAAAATCATTCCTAGAATGAAAGGGTTATCATATGAGGAACGTTTGATGTCTTTGGGCCTGTACTTGCTGGAATTTAGAAGGATGAAGTGGGATCTCGTTGAAACCTTTAAAATGTTGAAAGGCCTAAACAGAGTAGATGTGGGAGGGATGTTTCCTATGGTGGGTGAGTCTAGGACAAGAGGCCACAGCCTCAGGATAGAGGGGTGTCCATTTAAAACAGAGATGTGAAGAAATTACTTTAGCCAGTGGGTGGTGAATCTGTGGAATTTGTTACATAGAACATAGAACAATACAGCACAGTACAGGCCATTCAGCCCACAATGTCGTGCCAACCCTTAAACCCTGCCTCCCATATAACCCCCCCCCCACCACCTTAAATTCCTCCATATGCCTGTCCAGTAGACTCTTAAATTTCACTAGTGTAGCTGCCTCCACCACTGACTCAGGCAGTGCATTCCACACAGCAACCACTTTCTGAGTAAAAAACCTTCCTTTAATATCCCCTTTGTAATTCCAACCCCTTACCATAAAGCCATGTCCTCTTGTACTGAGCAGTGATGTCCTGAGGAAGAGGCACTGGCTGTCCACTCTATCTATTCCTCTTAATATCTTGTACACCTCTATCATGTCTCCTCTCATCCTCCTTCCCTCCAAAGATGAAAGCCTTAGCTCCCTTAATCTCTGATCATAATCCATACTCTCTAAACCAGGCAGCATCCTGGTAAATCTCCTCTGTACCCTTTCCAATGCTTCCACTTCCTATAATGAGGTGACCAGAACTGGACACAGTACTCCCAAGTGTGGTCTAACCAGAGTTTTATAGATCTGCATCATTACCTCACAACTCTTAAACTCTATCCCTCGAGTTATGAAAGCTAACACCCCGTAAGCTTTCTTAATTACCCTATCTACCTGTGAGGCAACTTTCAGGGATCTGTGGACACGTACCCCCAAATCCCTCTGCTCTTCCACACTACCAGGTAATGTAGCACCTAGCTCCCTGAACTTCCTGTGCAGAACCTCATCACTCATCCTACCCATGTCATTGGTAACTACATGGACCATGACTTCTGACTGTTCACCCTCCCACTTAAGAATGCTAAGGACTTGATCCAAGATATCTTGGACCCTGGCACCCAGGAAGCAGCATGCCATCTGGGAACCTCACTCTTGCCCACAGAACCTCCTGCCTATTGCCCTAACTAACAAATCTCCTATCACCACAGCGTGCTTCTTCTCCCTCCTTCCCTTCGAATTACAAAGGCAGACTCAGTTCCAGAGAGACAACCACTGTGACTTTCCTCTGCTCAGTCATCCTCCCCAACAGCATCCAAAGTGATCCGTTGTTGAGGGGGATGGCCACAGGGGTACTCTGCACTGGCTCCTTAACCCCTTTCTCATTCCTGACTCTCACCCAGTTTCCTTTGTCCTGCACCATTGGGTGTAACAATCTCTCTATATGTTCCATCTATCACCCCTTCAATCTCCCAATTGAGCCGGAGTTCATCAAGTTTCAGCTCCAACTCCTTAACGTGATTTGTTAGAAGCTGCAGCTGGGTCCATCTCACAGTTGCAGTCATCTGGGACACTGGAGGTCTGCCTGCCTTCCCACATCCTTCAAGAGGAGCATTCCACCATCCTGCCTGGCATCTCTACTGTCCTAGCTGAGCAGATATAAAGAAGAGAAGGAAAAAAACTTGAGCTCATCTTTCCCTTGCTTTCTCTGAGGAAGCCTCTCTTCATGGAAGTCTCGAAGAACCAAAGCCTCAAGATCACCGCTCTAACTCTGTCCACTCAGACCATGGCTGCTGTGCTTGCCCCTGTCATCCTTTAATTTGCTCTTGCTGATCAATTCCAAGTGCCGATTGGTTGCTGAACTGGTCAGAAGCTCACTTTACACTGCCGCAATCCGAAGCTGCCCTTTGACGTAGACCCACACCGGAGGAACTCAGCAAGGCACTGGAAGCACTTTCTTTTGGGAGAGCAGCAGGAAAAGATGGCATCCCTGTCTCAGCAGTAGGTGAATTTCAAAGGCTGTCTGGGAGATTGAAGTTGATGTGTGCCACAATCAGCCTCTCAAAGCACTTCACTATAGTGAACATCAGAGTAACAGTAGACATTGCCATACTTCCCTTTGGTACCACAATGAGGTTGGTCTTCTTGAAGTAGATGTGAACCTCAGATTGAAGTTAGAAGTCAAAAATGTTTGAAACGACCCCTGTCTATACTCCTGCCGTGCAGGCTCTGAGGGCATGGCCAGGAATTGCATCTAGGCCAGATGCCTTTTGCAGATTTACTCTCTGGAAGACCAACCTGACGGCTGCAATGGTAACCTTTGGTGGTGGTGCATTGTAGGCTGTCAGGGTGGGTGAGGATATCCCTTTTACTCCTGTTCCAAACATGCATAGCATGAGTACTTCATAGTTCTCCGGATGTGATCTTTGGATCACCCTTTATCTTCATCAATTCACTATTAACGACTGTATCAGGATCCTAAGCTCAGGGAATTCACTCTTTAAACTTCTGGTCTTACCACTTTTTTTAATGCCTTTCTCTTTGACCAGATTTTTCACACCTGGTCCAACGTTTTTGCTGTTAAATCTTGAATGAAAATGCCACATTAAGTGTGTCATAAAATAAATAGTAGATTTTAACTGCTTGTTGTTTCACAAATATCAATGTGATAATGACCAGGTGCTGTGCTTCTTCAATTCTGATTGAAGAATAAACATTGGCCAGGACCAGCCGCAATCGGCAGAAGAGTGGGTAAATACAGTACCTCTGTGGCTTAATATTTCATCTAAACCTCTGCACTTCCAAAATCTTGTGTAGTTGCTTCAAAGCTACACAAACAGTAATGTTTTGCTGTTCTACTTTCCAATGTAGTTGTGATATGGTAATTGCATTATAGAACACTACAGTACAGAAACAGGCCCTTTGGCCCATCTAGTTCATTCTGAACTATTATTCTGCCTAATCCCATTCTAATAGCTGCCTAATCTGCCTAATATCATCAACCAATATCATCATTGGTTGATGATATTGACTGCAGCAGTTCCGGGGAATAACCCACTACTCCTGTCTATTACCTCAGTCACTGCACTGTGAACACTTTGAACCACTTTTTATGATGTTTTATATAATGTAAATACATTCTGTAGTCCTTCATACTCCTCCCATCCATGTACTTATCCAAATTTATCTTGAATATTGCAATAAAACTAGCATCAACTGCCACCTCAGAGTGGAGGTTCCCTGTAAATGTTTCCCCCTTTCGCCTTAGCATATGACCTCTACTAGTCTCACCCAACTCTGAAAAAAGCCTGCTTGCATTTACCCTATCTATCCCCTCATAATTTTGTATACCTCTATCAACTCCCCCTCATTCTCCTACACTCCAGAGAATAAAGTCTTAACCTATTCAACTGTTCCTTATAACTTATGTCCTCCAGCCACCAACTAAACCTTAACTGAATTGGGCAGCCCAAATGGATAAGATTGGATGTTGTTGCTAGAGACACTGATTGTGTAGGAGAAGACGAAGGTTATTGAACAAGAACATATATTGCACAATATGCCAAGGTATTAGTAAGATCACACTTGGAGTATTGTGAGCAGCTTTGAGCCCCTTTTCTAAGAAAGGATGTGCTGATATAAAAGAAGATCCACAGAGGGTTCATGAGAACAGTTCCAGGAATGAAATGAAAACTGTATGAGGAGAATTTGATGGCTCTGAGCTTGTACTCACTGGAGTTTAGAAAAATGAGGGAATATCTTATTGAAACCTATTGAATATTGAAAGGGTTAGATAGAGTGGACATGGAGAGGTTTGTTTTCCCAATAGTGGGTAAGACTGGGACCACATAGAAGGACAGAGATATAAGAAATTTATTTAGCCAGAAGCTGGTGAATTTGTGGAACTAATTGCTACATAGGCCTGTAGAGGTCAAGCCATTGGGTCTATTTAAAGCAGAGTTTATTGACTTCAGGAAAACTCCAGCCACTCATATCCCTCTTTACATTGGTTGTTCAGCAGTGGAAACTGTGAAGAGTTTCAAGCTCCTTGGAGTGCACACCTCACACAGCCTCTCATGGTCCCAGAACACATTCTGCTCAATCAGGAGTGCTCACCAATGCCTCTGCTTTCTGGAGATGCTGAAGGGAGCTGGACTCTACACATCTATACGCGCATCCTTCTGCAGATGTGCAGTGGAGAGCACTTCATAAGCTGCATCAGTGCTTGATACAGAAACTGAACTATAGTGGACAGAAGACTACAGCGGGTAGTCAAAGCTGCCCAACACGTCATCGGCAGCAGCTTATCTGCCATTAAATATACATATATACAGAAAGATGCCAGAAAAGGGCCAGCAACATCACCCACCCTACCCATGGACTGTTTGTTCTGCTCACATCGGGGAAGAGGCTACGTACCATCCATGCCAGGATCACCAGACTCAGAAACAGTAACTTTCCACAAGGCTGATCAACACCTCGACTCACTAACCCTCCCCACCACAACCCACCCCACCATCTTCTTCATTTCCTGTTAGTCACCTTGTGTACAGACACCCCTGTGCCTAGCATCACAATCGATCCATGTGTATAAGCTATTATACACATTTATATTTATTGTCTGTTTTGAATTATTGTTGTTTTCTTTATCTGATCATGTCTTTTGTGTGCTGCATCAGATCCAGAGTGAAAATGATTTCATTCTCCTCTTTACGTGTGTACTGGGAATGACATTAAACAATCTTGAATAGGTTCTTGATTAGTAAGGGCATCGAAAGTTACAGGGAGGAGGCAGGAGAATGGGGTTGAGAGGGATAATAAAAAATAACTGATCCATGATAGAATGGCCAAGCAGACCCAATGGGCTGAATGGCTTAATTCTGCCCCAGTGTTTTATGGTCTTCGATACTGGAAGTAAGAATTCAGTGGAATATTTCTATGGATTTTATTTTTCAAACGTTCTGGAATAAATCTCAATACTTGATAATGATGGGGTCCTTAATTGTCAAACATTTTAGAAGGACACAGAGAAGAGGTCCACAATTGCTTACACATGCGTGTGGACACACATTTCAGAATGTATCTTCAAGTGCATTCAATTAGCATATCAACAGGATATCTATGCTGTTAGCAGTGCTGTGAAACGGATTCAGAAAACAGGAAGCAGCAAGCTGAACTCAGTTCGCATTTGTGTGTGGAAGCAGATTTTTTTAGGGACCTTAGATGCACAACAGCTACAAAAATACCCATTAGTTGAGGGTCAGCTAACTGCTAATTTGCAGTGTGGTTCTGTTTGCAACAGAGAAAAGCAAGATAATATATTTCAGATGTTGTTGAAAAATCCATAATTTTAAATATGAAGGACAAAGATAATCTGTGACTATTAGAAATTACTTAAATTGACTTATCCTTCCTTCCTTTATCATTTTCTGCATTCCTTTCAATACTGATGACTGCTCTGTGTTCAAGGAGTACAAGACTTTCTATTCCAAACTTTGACCCACTGCTGATCTCCAGCCACCATTCCAAGGCTGCGCAGAATGACCTGGGCTTTATTGACCTCTCATTTTAACTCTTTGTTCTTACTTGGCACTGGTCCCTGAGACTGTCTGCAGTTAGAAATTCATTCAGCACTAGAACAGCTGACTCTCACCCCATTGCCTATTGTGGTGCATGATATCACGATTTTAAATTTTAATGTGTGTTTGGTATTTGTCCTGCTTTGCTTTTGTGGAGTTGCCATCTCCCTCACAACCTACTTAGAAATTGGTAAGGAGTGGCAGATAGCATAGCGGTTCATGTAGCGCAATTACAGCAACAGAGAACCAGGTTCAATTCTGCCATGTGCAGGAGTTTATACGTTCTGCACAGGACCATGTGGGTTTTCTCTGAGTGCTCTGGTTTCCATAATACCGTAAGCTATAGGAGTAGAATTGTGCCATTTGGTCCATCAAGCTTGCTCCACCATTTCATCATGCCTGATCCATTTCCCTCTCAGCCCAATCTCCTGTCTTCTCCCCGTATACCTTCATGCCCTGACCAATCAAGAATCTATTAACCTCTGCCTGAAATATATCACATGACTTGGCCTCCATAGCCACCTGAGGCAATGAACTCCATTGATTCACCTCCCTCTGGCTAAAGAAATTCCTCCTCATCTCCATTAAACAGGAAAGAAGGATTAAATATCACAGGAAAATATTTGCACTTATAAACTCTGAAATTTTATTGATTTATTTATTAAGATACAATTCTAAATCTGTACCCTCTGGTCCTAGACTCCTCCACCATAGGAAACATCTTCTCCACTGTCACTATATCAAGGCCATTCAACATTTGATTGGTTTCAATAAGATCCCCCCCATTCTTCTGAATTCCAGTGAATACAGGCCCAAAGCCATCAAACAGTCCTTCTATGATATGTCTTTCATTCCTGGAATCCTTTTTATGAACTTCCGTTGAACCTACTCCAATGTCAGCACACCCTTTCTTAGGTAAGGAGCCCAAAATTGCTCACAGTACTCAAGAGGGACCTCACCAGTACCTCAAAAAGACTCAAATTTACAGCCTTGCTGTTATATTCTAGTCCTCTCAAAATGAATGCTAACATTGCATTTGCCTTCCTCACTGCTGACTCTACCTGCTAACTGCTTATTAACCATTGATTAACCTTTCAGGATTCCTGCACGAGGACTCACAAGTCCCTTTGCCTCAAGTACCTCAAGTCCTCCTAATCTTTCTTATCCTTTCTGCAGTTTCCCACATTCCAAAGACATACAGGTTAGTAGATAGCACAGAACACAGAAGGGCAGAGCACAGCACAGGCCATACAGCCTATGATGTTGTGCTGACCCTTTAACCTGCGCTAATATCAATCTAACCATTCCCTCCTGCATTTTTCTTTCAACTACACGCCTACTTCTTAAATGTCCCTGATCCATCTGCCTCTACCAATACCCCTGGCAGCACCTTCCACACACCCACCGCTCTTTGTGTAAAAAACAACTGTTAGGTTCAACTAGGTTAACCTATTAGGTCTAATAAAATCTGTTAACTGGTCACATGGGTGTAATAGGGCAGTGCAGGCCCATTGAGCTGGAAGGCCTTTCCCGTGCTATATGTCTAAATAAATAAAATAAAATAAAATAAGTTTTCTTTTGACAAATTAAACAGGAAAGAAGGATTAAATATCACAGGAAAATATTTGCACTTATAAACTCTGAAATGTTATTGATTTATTTATTAAGATACAACACAATAAAGGCCCTTCTGGCCCCTCAAGTTGTGCCGCTCTGCAACTCATCTGGCCTAATCATGGGACAATTTACCTACTGACCAGTACGTCTTTGGACTGTGCAAGGAAACCGGAGCCACAAGAAAAAACTCACACAGTTACAGGGAGAACGTACAAACTCCCGATAGACAACGGTAGGAATTGAATCTGTGTCAGTGGTTCTGTAAAACGTTGGGCTTACCATTACACTACCATGTCTCCCCTTTCGGTGGTGATGTCTTTTACCTGTTTTGAGAAGGATATGCAATATTTTGCCTTTGGATTTCTTCACATAATGGACTGTAGGAAAGAATACACCAAGTCTGTAGGGTTTAGAGCGGCCTCTTATCCACTTCTCATGACAGCTGAGATAATCTGTGGCCTGTGTTACATTAGATCAGGCCAACTGGTCAGCCGTGGAGTGCGATAATTTGTCAACCTTGACAAGTGCATTGTACCATTTGTGGTTTAATTGAGTATTCCTCCCTCTGAGTCATAAGGTTGTGGGTTCAAGACCCCCACTTCAGAGACGAGAGCACAACCCCAGGCTGACACTCCAGCGCAAAGTGCAGGAGTGCTGCTCAGAGGAGTCACCATTCCGGATGGGTCATTGAACCAAATCCCCATCTGGTGCCTCTGTAAAGCGAAATACAGTCCCGTGAAAAACGTCTGAAGCAGCCTACATAAGAACATAAGAAATAGGAGCAGGAGTAGGCCATCTGGCCCTTTGAGCCTGCTCCCCCATTCAATAAGATCATGGCTGATCTGGTCATGGACTCATCTCCACCTAACTGCCTTTTCCACATAATCCTTAATTCCCCTACTAGGAAAAGATCTATCCAGCCAAAGCTTAAACATATTTACTGAAGTAGCCTCTGCTGCTTCATTGAGCAGAGAAATTTTTATATGGTTTCTTATGATATTGGCCTCTACAGAGCCCTGATCTCAACACCATCGAGGCTGCCTGGAATTAGCTGGACAGACAGAAGCAAGCGAGACAGACAAAGTCTGCAGAAGAACTGGGACAAGTTCTCCAAGAGCAACCTAACGGATGGTTTTCTTATAAACTGCACAACAGTACACCTTAAGAGAACTAATGCAGTTTTAAAAGCAGAGGATAGTCACACCAAATATTGATTTGATTTAGGCAACACAAGTGAATCCTGATGAAAGGTTTCAGCCCAAAACGTCATCACTACCTCCTCCCATAGATGCTGTCTGGCCTGCTGAGTTCTGCCAGCGTTTCGTGTTTTTATTGATTTGATTTACTTTTTATTTACTGTTTACTGTTCTTTGTGGTAATTTTTTTGATATTTAAAAGCTTTTTACTTCATTATTTTTGAAAGCATCTTCACTTTACAGATTTTTGCACGGTGTTGTAAATCCAGGATGTCTTTCTGAAGTAGGGTAGGAGAGTTTTCCCTTAAACATTTTGACTGAATTAAATAGATTGTTCATTACTGCTTTGCTAGTTGTGGGGATGGGGGTGGCTATGCATACAGATCAAGGAGCAACTTTATTCGCCAAAAACATTTAGTGATCATTTTATTAGTTGGCTTCTGCACTGAATAAAGTGGCTACTGAGTGTATGTTCGTGGTCTTCTGCTGCTGTCGCCCATCCATTTGGTTGAGTTTCTGTCACCTTCCTGTCAGCTTGAACCAATCTGACCATTTTCTGACCTCTCATTAACAAACAAGAGAAAATCTACAGATACTGGAAATCCAAGTAACACACACACAAAATGCTGGAGAAACTCAGCAGGCCAGGCAGCATTTATGGAAAAAAAGTACAGTTGACGTTTTGGGCCAAGACCCTTGGGCTGAACTGGAGAAGGTTGTCCTTAGCAAGGCATTTTTTCCACAGAAATACTGCTCACTTGGTGATTTTTTTTTGTTTTCTGCACCATTCTCTGTAAACTCTAGAGAATGTTGTGCATGAAAATCCCAGGAGATCAGCAGTTTTACCGATACTCAAACCACCCCTTCTTGGCACCAACAAGCATTCTATGGTCAAAGTTACTTAGATTACATTTCTTCCCCATTCTGATGATTGGTCTGAACAACAACAGAACCTCGACCATGTCTGCATGCTTTTATGCACTAAGTTGCTGCCACGTTCGGACCATCAAATCTGCTCTGCCATTCCATCATGGCCTCTCATCCCCATCCTCCTGCCTTTTCCCCTTAAACTTTGACACCATTACTAATCAAGAAGCTATCAACCTCCACTTTAAATATACCCAGTGTATCAGTACCCACAGTTGGAAATATCTTCTCCATGTCTACTCTATCTAGGCCTTTCTCATATTCAGTAGGTTTCAATGAAATTCCCCCTTTATTTTTTTAAAATTCCAGCGAGTACAAGCCCAGAGCCATCAAATGCTCCTTGATCATTAACCCTTTCATTCCTGGGAACATTCTCGTAAACCTCCTCTGAACCATCTGCACATACTTTCTTAGATGCCACAGCAGCACAGCATTTAGCACAAGAGTATTGCAGCTTGGAATGTTCCGGACTTCAGAGTTCAATTCCAGCGTCATTCTGTAGGGTCTACATACGTTCTCCATATGGAATGCATTTGTTCACCCCAAGTGCTCCAGTTTCCTCCCACAGTCCAAAGACATACCAGGTCGGTTATTGAGTCATTGTAAATTGTCCCGTGATTAGGCTGGGATTGATTGAGGTTGTGGGGTTGCTAGGATAGCATGGCTTGAAGGGCCAGAAGGGCTACTTGGCACTAAATCGCTTACTTAATAAATAAGGGGCCAAAAACTGCTCACTACACTCCAAATGTGGTCTGACCAATCCCTTAAAAATTCTCAGTATTACATCCTTGCTTTTGTGTTCTCGTCCTCTTGAAATGAATGCTAACATTGCATTTGCCTTCCTTTCTACTGAGTTAACCTTCAGGAAACGAGGACTCCCAAGTACCTTTGAACCTCTGATTTCTGAATTCACTCCCCACTTAGAAAATAATCTGCTCCTTTATTCCTTCTACCAAAGTGTGTCTGTGCAGCGTCTCAGTGTGCAATGAAAATTAGTTCATTCCTTTGACAAAATTGTCACACTGGACTGATGAGTCAAGCAAGTTCTGCAGTGATGAAAGGCTCTGTTATCAGATATCAGAAAGGTTTGAGTGAACTAGGGCTTTCTTCTTTGCAGTGAAGGAGGAGGAGAGTAAGATTATAATTTACATAGATAGAGTGGACGTGCATCTTCACAGGGCAGCAATGTCTTGTACCAGAAGACATGATTTTAAGGTGACTGCAGGAATACTTACAAGAGATGTCAGAGGTGCTTTTTTTTACACAGAGTGGTGTGTGTCTAGAATGCACAGGCAAGGGGTGGTGGTAGAAAAAAATACGTTTGAAGCATTTATGAAGTTCTTAAGTATGAAAGAAGAATGGGAAGCTATGGGCTGTGTCGAAGGGAAGGGTTACATTGGCCTTGGATAGTGTGGGCCATTGTGGAACTGTGCTACACTGTTCTGTATGCAGTCTGTATACACAACCCGTGTTTCAATGCTGTGAGATGCAATAGAAAGGAGATAAATAACACTAGATAAACAAATACAGGAAAAAAGCAAACACCAAAAAGAGGAAAAACAAACCCTTACTACCTCACTACCAGCTAGCACCATTGTTGTTACAGGTGTGAAATCTTTGTGATGACCTCCATCACAGGTGACTTCTGACCTTTTCCAAACATTGCAGCTACCCACAGAAAATAGCATCCTATTTGATAAATTACCTCCAACTGGTACAGAACAAAAATCATTATACCTGTGTGGATGCACCTGTGGTTACCATTCCTTTTGATAGTCGATAGCTATTATAAAATGTATTTCTATTTCATTCTATATATTTTTGTACAGTTAAAAGTGTGTTTGCTCCAGGATCAGTTCAGCCACAATGACACTTAAGAACTGATGAGGTTTACTTAGGAATAGAATTGTGCCTGTTCAAATACTATTGAAATGGTGGCCAAACATTTACAGTAAATGCCAATTCCCATTTCCGTTCCGATGGGTCGAACTATGGCCTCATCTTGGCACAAGGTGTGAAGGCACAACACCTTATGTTCTGTCTGGGTACTGTCCGACCTGATGGTATGAATATCGATTTCTCTTTCTGGTGAACAAAACCTCCCCTCCATCACTTCCTCTATTCCCCTTCTCTGACCTTTTACTTCTTCTCAACTGTGTAATCCGCTTTCAAGAAGGAGCTAGATAGATATCTGATGGATAGGGGAATCAAGGGATATGGGGACAAGGCAGGAACCGGGTATTGATAGTAGACGATCAGCCATGATCTCAAAATGGCGGTAGAGGCTCGAAGGGCCGAATGGTCTACTTCTGCACCTATTGTCTATTGTCTATTGTAATATTCCCTCCTGGGTCCCCTCCTCCTTCCCTTTCTCCTACTGTCTGCTCTCCACTCCTATCAGATTCTCTCTTCTCCAGCCATTGACCTTTCCCACCCACTTGGCTGCACCTGTCACCGTCCAGCTAGCCTCTCTCCCCTTCCCTTTTTAATTTAGGCATCTCCCCACCCCCTTCCCTCTCAGTCCTGAAGAAGGGTCTCAGCCCGAAGCCTCGACTATTTACTCTTTTCTATGGATGCTCCCTGACCTGCTGAGTTCCCTTAGCACTTTGTGTACTTTGTTATTGAAAAGTCACCTAGAATTAAAAGATTCTTTAAAGAAAATAGAGGGAAAACACGTTAAGTCATTCAGCATTAGTTTTCAGTTTTCCTGTTTTCAAGGGGGTTGCAGAGGCTTGTAGACTTAGCCAGCTCCTTCATGAACACAATCCTCCTCATCATTGAGGTCATTTTCAAAACCCGGTGCCTTAAGAAAGTGGCATCCATCTTTAACGACCCTCACCATCCAGTACATGTCCTCTTCTCAATACTATCATCAGAGAGGAGGTACAGAAGCCTGAAGATGCACACTCATTGTTTTAGGAAAAGCTTCTTCCCCATCATCAGATTTCTGAATGGTCCGTCAACACCTTCTCACCATTCCTTTTTTTCATCCATCTATCTGTTTAATTATTATTGTAATATAGTCATTTTTATGCCTTTCACTGTAATGCTGACAATGCAATAGGGCAGCACAGTTGCATTGCATTAGCATAATGTTATACAGCACCAGCGAATGCGGTTCAATTCCCATCACTGTCTGAAAGAGGTCTGCACATTCTTCCTGTAATTGTGTGGCCTTCCTCTGGGTTCCTCCCACATTCCAAAGGTGGACACATTAGAGACAATAAATCATGAGCTGGCTATGTTGGCATTGAAATCAGAATCAAGTTTAATATCACCAGCATATGTCATGAAATTTGTGGTCTTTGCGACAGCAGTACAATGCATTACGTAATCATGGAGAAAAAATGTGAATTATACTAAGCATTTATATTAAATAGTTAAATAAGCAGTGCAAAACTAAAAATTTAAAAAAAAAGGTAAACCAGAGAAAATAAGCAAATACTGGAAATCCAAGCAACGCACACAAACTGCTTGACTGCTGAAGTCCTCCGGCAGTTTTTGTGTGTTGCATAAAGAAATGTAGTGAGGTTGACGCACCATCAATAACTCTCGGAGACGTGAGGCGAGATATAGACTTTTATTTGCTGGAAGAAAGAACAAGCAGCAAATGACCACCACACAACATCCTGGAGACTGAAGAAGGGGCTGCGCCTCGAATCGCGTTTATACCAGGGTCTGTGGGAGGAGCCACGGTCTGTGGGAGGGGCCACAGGAGCAGTCAGCGGTGGGGGGGGGGGGGGGGGGGGGCATGTCCAGACAGGTATATGTAGTTCACCACAGAGGTAGTGTTCAGGTGTTCAATGTCCATTCAGAAATCAGCGACCTTTGTGTCCTGCCCCCAGCATATCCTTGGACTATGCTGCCTGTTGGCACTGACAACATATTTCAAAGTATGTTTCAATGTTTCCATGTACATAGCAACAAATTTCACTTCCTGTGTCAGTGATATTACAGCCTGATTCTGACTCTGGTGAGATGTGGAGTGCCCTGGTAAAAATAGGATCTATTACCGATCCCAACTTGAGTACATTAGGATCAAAGATCAAATTTACACCCCATATATATTTTCATGTATTGGGAATTTACTGTGCTGTGTTCGTCAGGGTATTACATGCAACAAAACAATGAAAACATAAAACAGTTATAAAGAATAAAGAATTAAATAAAAATACAGTTAGAGATAAAAGTACAGATACGAAATAAAATGTATATGTATACATTACTGTGCAAAAGTTGCTGGTATAGATAGATAGAGTGCCCAAGACTTCTGCACAGTACTGCAGTTATTCTATGCATCACAAGGTACTGCTGCACAAGAAACACAAATTTCATGACACATGTGAGTGATGTTAAACCTGATTCTGATGTGGGTCTCTATTGTGGACTGAGAGTGGGAAGGGGGCAGGGAGAGGGGAATCATGGTTGGAAAAGGGGAAGGGAGAGGGGAGTGAGCAGGACGCACCAGAGAGACATTCTGTAATGATCAATAAGCCAATTGGTTGGAATCAAATGACCTTGCCTGGTGTCTCAGGGCCGGGTGTGTCTGCACCCTCGACACTGCCTACCCTAGCACTCCTTCTCTGTCACCTATCCCACACCCCTCCCTCAGTTCTCCAGCCTCTCCATTCCCAACAGACATCCTTCGCTCCCACCAGATTTACAAACTCAGTCTCTGCTCCGCGTGACAAATGCAGTGCTGTGCAAAAGTTTTAGGCATCCTAGCTATATACACGTGCCTAAGAATCTTGCACAGTATTGTACATAAATACCAGCATGTATTTACAATGTAAACAACATTACAAAAAGTGGTTTAATTTATTTATAGAGCAGTGACTGAGGAAATAGTTAGAGGGGTATAGTGGATTATCATTTGGAACTGCCTCAGTCAATGTCCTCAATGTCACAGTGGTAGAGCTAGGAGAGCAGCTGATTCACAGCTCAACTAATCCAGATTCAATACTGGTGCTCTGTCTGTGTGGAGTTTGCATGTTCCCTCTGTAACATAGAGCAAAGAACAGTACAGCACAGACACGAGCCTTTTGGCCCAACAATAAATTACTTATTGTAATGTATAGTTATTTATGTATTTCACTGTACAGCAGTCACAAAAAAACAAATTTAATGATGTCAGGTATCTAAGCCGCTAGTCCGCTCCACCGGGGGCAGTATGGTGCGACATCCGGACTGGTGTTGGTGCTGCCCCCTAGTGCTCACTCAGTGGGAGAAGGGCTCCATTGTGGTCGACTGTGGATTGATGCCAGGATTTTGGGACTCTTTAATTGCGCGAGATCACATGCACATTGAAACATGCAGTGAAGTGTGTCGTTTGCACAAGCAACCAACACAATCTAAGGATCAGCTGGAGGCAGCCCGCAAGAGTCACCATGCAACTTCCAGCTACAACGTAGCATGCCCACCGTGTTCGGCTGAACAAAGCAAATCACAGTATGTGAAAAAAAACAACAGCTATACAAGCCCTGCTCCTGCATCACACAGTCCCTCCGACCCCCGGACAGGCCGTGTCTGGCTACCACCTCAATGGTGAGAAGGTGATGAAGCAACTCTCTGCAGCTTCTTACGATCCTCAGATGGAGGAGTGTGGTAGAATCTGGAGGAGCTGATTGCAAAGTGGAAAGAAGGAAAATGGGATTAGTGTAGGTTGAATTTAACATGGGTGTTTGACCAACTCAGTCAATTGAATCACATGCAAGAGAGAATCTGCAGATGCTGGATATCAAAGTAACACAGACACAATGCTGGAGGAGCTCAGCAGGCCAGGCAGCATCTATGGAAAAGAGTGAACAGTTGATGTTTCAGCTCAAAGTGTCGACTGTTTACTCTTTCCCATAGATGCCACCTGACCTGCTGAGTTCCTCCAGTGTTTTGAGTGCATTACAACAGAAAGATCTGATTGTGTGTTGTATGATCCCATAATCCATGTTTTCCTTCAATGAAAGGAAAAAAAACAGGGCAGCACAGTAGCATAGTGGTTAACACAACACTTTACAGTGCCAGTGACCAGGGTTCAATTCCCCCCGCAGCCTGTAAGGAGTTTGTACATTCTCTCTGTGACCAGATGGGTTGCTTCCAGATGCTCCGGTTTCTTCTCACAGTCCAAAGACTTATCGGTTGGTCGGTTAATTGGTCATTGTAAGTTGTCCTGTGATTAAACTAGGATAAAATCAGGGGAGTGCTAGGTGGTGTGGCTTGAATGGCCATAAGGGCCTATTCCGTGCTGTATCCCAATAAATAATGGAGGAGGGGTATGTTCCGTTGACCTTAGAGTAAGATAAATGGTTGGCACAACATCATGAGTCAAAGGGCCTGTTCTGTGCTGGTGGGTACTGAACTCCAGAATTTACTTTTGCTGATTAAGGAGAATCATGATAGGTTTCCAAGTAAGGAATATGTATTATTTAGAGGTGAAGGTGGCGTTTACATGCACCTGATTCAATAATCCTTCCTCATAGTAATGCTCACTCTTATGACGAAATTAAAGAGTGTTCCTTCACATTCCTGACTTGCATTTTCTACATTCAGTGGCACATTGTACACTCAGAGTCTCCTGTACCTAATAAAGTGGCCACTGAGTGTATGTTTGTGGTCTTCCGCTGCTGTAAAGCATCGTCCACTTCAAGATTCAACATGTCGTTCGTTCAGAGATGTTTTTCAGCACACCACTGTGGTAATGCATGGTTACTATCATCTTCTTGTCAAAATGAACCAGTCTGTTCACTCTCTTTTGACTTCTCTCATTAACAAAGCTACTCCGCAGGAACGTCATGTGAGGTAAATTCTGCCTCATTAATAAGCAAGTTATTTCACACCTAGATTGAAAAGGGTAACTGAAAATTTGCAAATGTTTCTAAATCTTTTAGTCTGTTTAGCTCCAATTGCATAGTAGATTTGTTTCGTTCCTTTGTTGGTTTGTCAATTTAATGTAATGTTCTTGGCACATTAGCAGAGATATCACAATTTTAGGAAATTGATTCAGATTTAGGGATATCCAGGACATCTAGATGTAGTACATGGAGGACAAGGACTGTTAATGATGGGATACAGCTTCTTCGTTCCAGGCCATGAGATTACTGAGCTTCCTGTCACCACCCAGGTCTCATCAGGTATGAAATGTTAGTAGCATCATACCATACAGTTTACTTTTAATCTTGTGTCACAAACTCACCTTATGCTAAATGCCTATCTTCTGGAATACATTTTGTTATTTGTGGTAATATTACTTTAGGCGTTGTGTGTAAGTTATATGTACTATATTGTGTGCACTTTGGCCCAGAGGAACGTTGTTTCATTTGGTGGCATACGTATGTATGGTGAACAACAATAAACTTGGACATGAACTTGACACATAAGGTGTGTACATTGCAAGGTCCTACAGATCTGAGTTCAATGATATAGAACTTTAAAAATGAAAATGATTCATAGAGCTCTTGGTCCTCAATACTCGGTATTTAGTGCTTTGTGATCAGGACTCGGTAGTTCATGTTAGGTGTGTTTCTGGTTTCTGTTGGCTTCTTTTTCACTGATATTCTGGGATTTTGATCGGGGCAGACGGGCTCTGCAGCCTGCAGTCAAAGAATGGCACAGCGCTAGATTGAACCGAACTGAACCGCACTAATCTGAACATCCCTGGGCAGCTTCCATGACTTTGTGGTCTGATGTTTTGTAGTCTGTGCTTTTTGCTTGTGTTTTGCTGTTTGTGTGACTTGTTCTTTCTTGTGCCTGTTGGGAGGGTTTGATGTTTTTCTTTGAGCGGATTCCATGGTGTGTCTTTGTTCCGTGGCTGTCTGTGGGAAGACGAATCTCAGTGTTGTAAACTACATACATACTTTGATAATAAATGCACTTTGAATCTTTACAACATTTGTAAACATTGTAAACATGTTAAAAATGCAATCCGCCTCAGGTCAGCATCATTGCATTCTTGACTCCAGAAATTAATGAGAGAAAAAGTATCCAAATAGTTTCCATTTTTAAGATACTTGCATGCAGCTATGAAAACATTCAGTACTTCATTAACAGAAAAAACCCAATCACCCTTTATGACTAAAATAGAAAACCTGAAGTATGGTTTTTGTTACGTTCCTTTACTTTTTGACTTGACTTAATGGAAACAGGAAAGGAGTTGATCAGGTTGCCAATTACAATTAAAAGAGTTACAGTTCAAATACTTACACGGGCCCACTTGAAGTTCCCCTGTTGTTTCTCTCTATCCAACTCATTTTCAGCAGTGTTTATGAAAAGTATGTGTATGCTCCTTTGAGTGCAATTATTTTAAAAATCTGTGGAAGATTTGACATGCGTTTCCCCTATTTTAGGCCTCCGTATAATGTTTTTGAAAAATCCTAATTGCAGACACTTCCAGTTGGTACTCGACACAATACAACCGTTTGCTTTTGACTTCTGCCTTAATTTCTGTTGAACAACTGAAGCAGAGATTGTTATATGGATGGGCTCCAGTTGTTATGTGGCAACACAGTCCTTCAAAAAGTAAAGACCTTGTCTAAATGACAGGGATAATTACCACCAGACTTCGGACCACTGGACCCATTGAGTCTGATCCACCATTCCATCATGGCTGATTTATTTTCCCCCTAAACCTAATTAAGAACCTATCAACATCCTCTTTAGATATGCCCAGTGACTTGAGCTGTCTGTGACAATGAATTCCGCAGATACAAAACCTTCTGGCTAAAGAAATTCCTTCTTATCTCTGCTCTAAAAGGACATCCTTCTATTCTGATGCTATGTCCTGTTGTCCTAACCACTCCCACTCTTCACATCCACTCGGTCTAAACCTATCAATGTGCAAAAGGTATCAGTGTGAACCTCTGAAAGATCAAGATGAGTATGCTGAAATTGTATAAGACATTGTTGAGGCCTGATTTGGAGTATTGTGCACAGTGTTGGTCACCTACCTACAGAAAAGACGTAAATAAGATTGAAAGAGTACAGAGAAAATTTACAAGGATGTTGTCGGATGAGGAGGGCCTGAGATTGTATAGGTTAGCACCTTAATCCTTATCACATAGAAGGTTGATAGATTTGTTCGAGGCATACAAATTATGAGGAATATACAGTAGAAAGGGCAATAGCAAGCAGGCTTTTTCCACTGAGTTTGGGTGGGACTACAACCAGAGGTTATGGGTTAAGGGTGAAAGGTGATAACTTTAAGGGGAACTGAGGAGAAGCTTTTTCATTCAGAGGGTCATGAGGGTGTGGAATGAGCTGCTAGTGCAAGTGGTGGTTGCAAGCTGGATTTCAAAATTAAGGTGAAGTTTTGATAGGTGCATGGATGGTAGGGGGATAGAGGGCTATGGTCCCAGTGAAGGTTGATTGAAGTAGGCAGTTTAAATGGCACACCATGGACTAGATGGGCTGAAGAGCCTGGTTCTGTGCTGTACTTCTCTATTACTCTCATTTTTCTAATGTAAACTCCAGCAAGTTCACATTGAGACCCATCAAACTCTCTTCAGTCATTCACTCTCTCATTCCCCGTATATCATTCATGTGAACCTCCTCTTGGACCCTCTCCAATGGCAGCACACCATTCTTAAATAAGAGGTCCAAAACTGCTCTCAATGCTCCAAGTGAGGTCCAACCAAATCCAAAGCCTCAGCATTACATCCTCACTCTATAATCTAGCCTCACAAATTAATGCTAACATTGAATTTGCTACTTCACCGTCGAATCAACCTGCAAGTCAAACTTTATCTAAACCTATCAATGCCCTCAAAATTTTGTTTCTTCTCTATGAAATTTCCCCTCATTCTCTTGCGCTTCAGGAATTAAAGTCCTAACATCTTCAACTTTTCCCTATAACTCAGGTCCTCAAATCCCAGCAAGATCCTTGATTAAGATACAATCATCCAATAGGATCTGATATAAGCTGCAGGATAATGGGATAAATCCCAGTGGTACTGCCTTGCTGTCTCACTGGTGATGAATGCACTATGAGCTGAGGTAATGGCAAGGTGCACATGATATTTCATTTTGTTCTAATGCTTCTCCAATAGTTATAAAGTTCACCCAGCGTTCTTAAATCTTTCATCAGACCATATACCCATGATCGCTATCTTGGCTATATAACTCACTATTTTGCTCTCTTCTTCCACTACAGTACTTATTTCTTTATATCACCAACATTATCATGTGCCATGTCATACGACTTGCCTGATCACGATCTTTCCATGACCATAATTGTTCTTGCCAAATTTTTTGACAGAAGCGGTTTGCCATTGCCTTCTTTTGGGTGGTGTCTTTACAAGCTGGGTGACCCTAACCATTATGAATGCTCTTCAGAGACTGTCTGTCTGGTGTTTGTGGTATGCAAACCATGACTTGTGATGTGCACCAGGTGCTCATGTGACCATCCACCACCTCCTATTGCTTCATGTAACACTGCTCAGGGGTTAAGGAAGTCCTACATCATGCCTATGAGTGACCTGCAGGCTAGCGGAATGACAGGGCACCACACACCTCCTTTGGTAGAGACATTCCTCCACCCATTACAGTATTTACATATATATTTCTTAGCATCAAATTTCTTGGTGTTCACTTGGTGGAGAACCTCACCTGGTTCCTCAACACCAGCTCTCACAGCAAAGAAAGCCCAGCAGCATCTCTACTTTTTGTGAAGGCTGAGAAAAGTCCATCTCCCACCCCCATCCTCATCGCATTCTACAGGGGTTGTATTGAGAGCATCCTGAGCAGTTGCATCACTGCCTGGTTCCAAAATTGCACCATCTCGGATCACAAGACTCTGCAGCGGATAGTGAGGTCAGCTGAGAAGATCATCGGGGTCTCTCTTCCCGCCATTACAGACATTTACACTACACGCTTCGTCCGCAAAGCAAACAGCATTATGAAGGACCCCACACACCCCTCATACAATCTCTTCTCCCTCCTGCCGTCTGGGAAAAGTTACCGAAGCATTTGGGCTCTCACGACCAGACTATGTAACAGTTTCTTCCCCCAAGCTATCAGACTCCTCAATACCTAGAGCCTGGACTACCACCTTACTGACCTATTGTCCTGTTTATTATTTATTGTAATGCCTGCACTGTTTTGTGCACTTTATGTAGTCCTGGCTAGTGTAGTGTAGTCTAGTGTAGTTTTTTTTCTATGTTGTTTTTTATGTAGTTCAGTCTAGTTTTTGTACTGTGTCATGTAACACCATGGTCCTGAAAAATGTTGTCTCATTTTTACTATGTACTGTACTGGCAGTTATAACCATATAACAATTACAGCAAGGAAACAGGCCATCTCGGCCCTTCTAGTCCATGCCAATGCTTACACTCAACTAGTCTCACTGGCCCGCACTCAGCCCATAACCCTCCATTCCTTTCCTATCCATATACCTATCCAATTTTACTTTAAATAACAATACTGAACCTGCCTCTACCACTTCTACTGGAAGCGCATTCCATACAGCTACCACTCTCTGAGTAAAGAAATTCCCCCTCGTGTTACCTTTAAACTTTTTCCCCCTCACTCTCAAATCATGTCCTCTTGTTTGAATCTCCCCTACTCTCAATGGAAAAAGCCTATCCACGTCAACTCTATCTATCCCCCTCATTATTTTAAATATCTCTATCAAGCCCCCCCTCAACCTTCTACGCTCCAAAGAATAAAGACCTAACTTGTTCAACCTTTCCCTGCAACTGAAGTGCTGAAACCCAGGTAACAATCTGGTAAATCTCCTCCGTACTCTCTCTAATTTGTTGACATCTTTCCTATAATTCGGTGACCAGAACTGTACACAATACTCCAAACTTGGCCTCACCAATGCCTTGTGCAATTTTAACATTACATCCCAACTCCTATACTCAATGCTCTGATTTATAAAGGCCAGCATACCAAAAGCTTTCTTCACCGCCCTATCCACACGAGATTCCACCTTCAGGGAACTATGCACCATCATCATTATTATTATTATTATTATTATTATGGTTATGGTCGAAATGACAATAAAAAATTACTTGACTTGACTTGAATATAGTAATTTTTTATGTACTGCATTGCACTGCTGTTGCAAACCAGCAAATTTCAGGACATATGTCAATGATAATAAACATGAGTCAGATACTGTTTTCAGTGATTTATACCCATTTAGCTGTCATTCAGCATGATGTTTAGAAGTTTCATCACTGTTATGAGCCACAACTCACTGATTAGTGCTACTTGTAAACAATAAATGCAACGCTAGCATTTGTTTTGAGAGAATTAGAATACAAAAGCAAAGATGTAGTGCTGAGGCTTTATAAGTCATTGATACTACCACACTTGGAGTATGGTGAGCAGTTTTGGCCCCGTATCTACAAGAAGATGTACTGGCATTGGCGAAGGTCCAGAGCAGGTTCACGAAAATTATCCCAGAAATGAAAGGGTTAACAAATGAAGAGCATTTGTTGGCTTTGGACCTGTACTTGCTGAAATTAGAAGAATGACGGGAATCTCATTGAAACCTATTGACTATTGTAAGGCCTAGATAGAGTGGATGTGGAGAGGACGTTTCCAATAGTGGGTGAGTCTAGGACCAGAGGGAACAGGTTTAGAATTGAAGGATGTCCCTTTAGAACAGAGATCAGGAAAAATTTGTTTAGCCAGAGGGTGGTGTATCTATGGAATTCATTGCCACAGATGGCCATGGAGGCCAAGTCATTAGGTATATTTAAGATGGAGGTTGACAGGTTCTTGATTAATCAGGGTGTCAAGGTTTATGAGGGAGAAGGCATCAGAATGGGGTTCAGAAGGATAATTAATCAGCCAATATTGAATGGTGGAACAGATTCAATAGGTCAAATGGCCTAATTTGGTTTCTCTGTCTTACAGTCTAAATACAGTCTAAAATGTAGTACATTTTTCCCTGAAGACCCAAAAGTGTCAGGCTTGTGATGTTGTTAAAAATGGTTAGTCAGTTAATATAAACTGGCAGGTGAAATTCGATGAATTAGAGTCAATGTGCATTCTGGCTCAATGTGCACTTATGTCAATGCACAAGTATATCTTGTTCATTAAGATGAACTTTTGAACGTTAAAATTGCTAAGATTTCTCAATTTGAGGGTCGTCCAAAAAAATCCACCAGAAACTAAGTTGTTAGCAAACTCGTGCCAGAGACAGAAACGAGGTGTTGTATGCAGTGTTACATTAGGAGGCTGTTGTAAAGCCAAATAGACTTGGCTGTCAGAAGTGGCCTTGTCATTTCACAGATCTGCACTCCCCACTGACTTTTCCATTGAGATTTACAGAGCATCTTAGCTTCTTGTGTTGGTAATGTTCAAGTGAGAAGATGACTTTTCCAGGAAAGAATTTAGAACCAGAATCAGGTTTAATATCATTGACATGTATTGTCGAAGTTGTTTTGAGGTAACAGTCCAATGGACTGCATAAAAAGTAACTACAATAAGTCACAATAAGAAATATATAGAAATAACCAAGTAGAGTAAAATAGTGTGATTGTGTTCATGAATCATTCAGAAATCTGATGGCAGAGAGGAAGAAGCTGTTCCTAAAATGATGATTGAGCTGGTCTCTCAACACCAGCTCCATAGTCAAGAAAGCCCAGCAGCATCTCTACTTCCTGCGAAGGCTGAGAAAAGTCTCCATCCTCACTACATTCTACAGAGGATGTATGGTTCGGGAATTGCACCGTTTTGGATCACAAGACCCTGCAGCAGATAGTGAGGTCAGCTGAGAAGATCACTGGGGTCTCTCTTCCTGCCATTACGGAAGTTTACACCACACGCTGCAGCCGTAAAGCTAACAGCATTGTGAAGGACCCCACGCACCCCTCACACAAACTCTTCTCCCTCCTGCCATCTGGCGAAAGGTACCAAAGCATTCGGGCTCTCACGATCAGACTGTGCAACAGTTACTCCCCCCAAGCCATCAGACTCCTTAATACTTGGGGTCTAGACTGACATTGTAATGTGTCCTCTACTGTGCCTGTTGTCTTGTTTATTAATTATTGTACTGCCCTGCACTGTTTTGTGCACTTTATGTAGCCCTGAGCACATCTGTAGTCCAGTGCAGTTTTTGTGTTGTCTCACATAGTCTAGTGTAGTTTTGTGTTGTTTCATGTAGCACCAGGGTCCTGGAGGAACTTTGTTTCGTTTTTACTGTGTATTGTACCAGCAGTTCATGGTTGAAATGACAATAAAAGCAACTTGAACTTGAATTTCATGTGTCTAATGGCCCCTGTACCTCCTTCTTGATGGTGGTAATGAGAAGAGGGCAAGTTTTGGGATGGTGAGGGTCCTTAATAGAGGATACCACCTTCTTGAGGCACTGCCTTTTGAAATGCGACAAGCAACTGTGAAAAGCAGATACTTCAGGTAAAAAAAGAAACAGTTTCAGAGAAAAAAATATCCAACCACTGTAAACTGTACTCAATAAATTTTTGGCTGTGGCCTGCAACTAACGGGCTCCTGGATTGGCTGTGACTGGTTTCATGGCTGTGGACTCACTTTCTCGCACTTCAGTTCTAAATGCTATTTGCTTATTTTTATCATTTGCACGACTTGATATTGTTTCCTCTGTACATTGGGTGTTTGATTTTTTTAATGGGTTCTATTGGATATCTTTGTTTTGTGGTTGCTTGTAATGAGGTAAGTCTCAAAGTTGTATACAATATGCATAGCTTGATAATAAATGTACTTTGAAAGCATAAATGGAGAAAAAGCATAAGGGCCCCATCCACCAAAAGTGGGACATCCCCATGGCCAAGCATTTTAGTTCCAATTCCCAACCAATTCTGACATGTCAGTCCATGGCCTCCTCTTGTGCCCAGATGGATGCGCAACTCCTTATATTCCATCAGCTTCCAGCCTGATGACATGAATATCGATTTCTCCTTCTGGTAAAAAATTTCCCTCCCCCTCCCCTATTCTTCTATTCACCACTCTGTCCTTTTACTCCTTCTCACCTGCATGTCTCCTCCCACTGGGTCTCCTCCGCCTTCTCTTTCTCCTATGGTTCACTCTCTTCTCGTTTCAGATCCCTTCCACTACCTTTCCCACTCACCTGGCTTCACCTGTCACCTTCTAGCTATCCTCTTTCCCCTCACCACCCCACCCCCGCCCCCACCATTTTATCCTGGCATCTTCCATTCCTCTTCAGTCCTGAAGAAAGGTCTTGGCCCAAAATGTTGACTATTCATTTACATAGATGTTGCCTGACCTGCTGAGTTCCTCTAGCATTTTGTTGCTAAGGGAAAAATAGTTTGAAATTGTTAAGGACATAAAAGGTTAAGTTATAGACAGAGCCAGAAGATAAAGCAAAATAATTAAATGTGTGTTTAATATTTATCTTCACTTCAGAAGGATGAAGGATGCATTAAAGGAGTATTGGAAAGTAGTAGACTGAGTGGACATACGGAAATGCTTGCCGATAAGTGAGGCAGCATGGTATCATCGTGGCTAGCACAACATTGTACAGCACCAGCGATTACTGATCGAAATTTAATTCCTACTGCTCTCTGTACGATCCTACGTTTTCCCCATGACCTGGTGTGGTTCCTCAGAGTGTTCCAGTTTCCTACCACATTCAAAGACATACGGGTTTCAATGAGATTTACAGGAGGATGTTGTTTCCTGCTTGGCATTGCTGCTTGCTGTACCTCCAAAAATGCCCTTAAGTCAGCGCAGGGTCATCAGCCATGGACTGCCACTCATTGATGTTTCACTCCCTTAGCCCTGGTACATCTCCTGGTGGAGGAATAGTGGTAGGAGCATCTCCCTGCCACCTCCTGCAGCATTCAATGGGGTTGGTCAGCTCCCCAATTCCTGCCCTTCCTCCTCAGCCACAGCCAAAAGGTTTTGTGTGTGACAGGCCTGCAATGTTGATGCCGGAAGCATGGCAACACTTCTGAGCAATCCCTGCTGTTGGCTTTGACACAAATGACACATTTTATTGTTTCAAAATACACGTAACAGATAAAGCTGATCCTTAAAAGTTGTTTGAAGGAAACAAAGACTGAGTATCTGAGGCATTGATCAACTCTTTATAAACCACTCTGGATATGGAAAGCAAAGGGTGTTTGTAGTGTTCTCGCTTGGGTGTAAGACAACACTGAACTAAACACTGAGGTAAACCGTAGTCAATGAAAACAGTAAGATTAACCATTTACTGTTCACTCTTCCTCATTAATGTATGGTGAAAATTGATGATAAGACAATACAAAATTTGTACAGCATTTGTTTCCTTCTTGATATCGCATTTACATCGTAAATACTTGCAAAAGTAAAACTACAACAACTACATTACATTAAAGTGCAGCATACAGTCAGAATCTACTTACGCCATTGACTGCTTTAAATACGCTTCAATACAAACTATCCGCAACTCTTTAACTAACGAAAACATAAACCTTATCAACCGTCATTACTTTTAACAGAATCAGCGTTAACATTTTAATTCAACATATCGATTATCTCATGAACTTACGGCATTGCTTCACTATGTTTCTAGTGCGTAGAAAGACAACTTTTCTCGCGCTGATCCTGCACATGTGAGCCCTCTCCTTCCCGTTTCTCCAAACCGGTATTTTCCCACGAGATGCGGCGAAACCGGGAGTGACGTCATCGCATGCCGCGATATATCACAGACAATGTATTTACTTTAATCAATCCTGATTTTAACTAGAAAAATGCTAACAAACAAATTACTAAAGCGAAAATATTATAAACTAAATAAGTGTCATAAAGGCAACACAATGTTGGTAGATAGATTATCTTTTAGACTGTGAGATACATTCAGTTGCCACTTTGTTAGGTACATCTGCACACCTGCTCCTTAATATCTAATTAGCCAATCATGTGGCAGCAACTCAATGCATAAAAGCGTACAGACACAGTCAAGAGGCTCAGTTGTTGTTCAGACCAAATATCAGAATGGGGAGGGAATGTGATCTAGGTAATTTTGACCATGGAATGATTGTTGGTGCCAGATGGGGTGGTTTGAGTATCTCAGAAACTGCTGACCTGGGATTTTCATGCACAGCAGTCGCTGGAGTTTACAGAGAATAGTGCGAGAAACAAAAGAACACCCAGTAAGTGGCAGTTCTGTGGGCAAAAATGATTTGTTAATGAGAGAGGTCAGGGGACCATGGCCAGGCTGGATCAAGCTGACAAGAAGGCAACAGCAATACAAATAACCACGTGTTACAACAGCGGTGTGCAGAAGAGCATCTCTGAACACACAAGATGCCAAACCTTGAAGTGGACGGGCTACAGCAACAGTAGACCATGGACACACACTCAGTAGCCACTTTATTATGTACAGGTGGTACCTAATAATCTAACCACTGCTTGGAATTTTCAGTGCTGTCCTTTAGTGTAGAGTTCATTACTCTTCAAGTTGTATAGACAAACTGCATTCTGGTGTAGTGAGCAGTTTATGGAGACAATTTTCCAGAAAACAGGCATTTATGGAATGGGCAGAATATTAAGAATGCTTTTTGGTAAACTAAAGTGAAAAAGTCACTATGAAATAAATAGCAGAATTGTTATTGTGCCATAGTGCAGTTATACCATGATGCAATGCAACAGGCAGATGATGATCTGCAGGAAGTCATCTGGCTTTGCAATCAAACGGGTAATGCATCTTGTCTGACTGTACTATCAGACATAAGGCTTTACAGCCCCAGCGATCAGGGTTTAATTTTCACCGCTGTCTGTAAGAAGTTTGTACGTGCTCCCTAAGACCATGTGCGCCAATTCCCTCCCATATTCCAAAGACAATGTCCAAAATTCAATTTAAAATTATTATCAAATTTGTGGATATATCACCAAATTCATTTTCTTCCCAGTATTTCCAGTAGGTCACAGAAACACAATAGAGACAATGAGAAAAATTACACACAAAAACTGACAAACAAGCAATTTGGAAAAGATAAAAGAAACTGTGCAAAACAAAAGAAGTAAATAAATAATATTGAGGACATCAGCTCCTGAAAGAATCAGAATAGAAATCAAATTTAATATCATGGGCTTATGTCTTGAAATTTGTTCTGTTTGCAGCAGCAGTACATTGTAATGCATGCTAATAAAAACTGTGACTGACAGTGTTATTCATATATATAATAAATAATATAGAGGAAATATCAATATAACATAGTTAAATTAAGTGAATAATGCAAAAAAATAGTGAGGTAAGGTTCATGGATTCAGTGTCCATTCAGAAAACAATTGGCAGAGGGGAAGAAGCTGTTTCTGAATCGTTGAGCATGCGCCTTCAGGCAAATGAGTCCATAAGTTGTGGAATCAGTTCAGAGGTGAGGTGAGTGAAGTTATCCACACTGGTCCAGGACCCTGATGCTTGTAGGATAAAAACTATTCCTGAACCTGGTGGTGTGGGACCTAAGCTTCTGTATCTCCTGCCTGATGACAGTTGCAAGGAGAGCATAGGCTGGATGGTGGGGGTTCTTAATGATGGATGCTACTTTCTTGCAGCAGCACTCCTTGTAGATGTGCTCATTAGTGGGGAGGGATCTGCTTATGATGGGCTAGGCTGTATCTGCCACTTTTCGTAAGCTTTTCCATTGACGGACATTGGTGTTTCCATACCAGGCCATGATGCCAGCAGTATGGCTTCATGTACTGGTTGCTTCATATAGAGTATCTGAGGCTGTAATGGTTAGTAAGGATCAGTAGGTGTGGGCATGCTAGGTTGGTGCTAGAAGCATTGTGATACTCGCCTACTGTCCCAGCATATCCTTCAACTCTGTTAGCCATTGACACAAAATGACACATTTCACTGTATGTTCTGATGATTCGATGTACATGTGACAAATAAAGCTAATCAATCCTCCTAAGCTTTCTTTCTTCCCATCCCTCACCAATCTCGTGGATGAGTTGGGCTAAAGGACCTATTTCAGAGTTCAAAGTAAACTTATTATCAAAGTGCATATCTGTCACCATATACAACCGTAAGGTTCATTTTCTTGTGGGATACTCAATAAATCTATAATAAAATAATAAACATAATAGAATCAATGAAAGACCACGTGAACTTGTCTTTGTGCAAAAGACCCATATCCATGCTGTACAACTACGATTCAATGACCATGACACATAATCCACTATCTCAACAATCTTTCTAACATCTCATATTTAACACAATTAATCAACCAGGGATTTTATGCAATGGAGCCTTACCATTAACTGCTGGGATCTGTGGTCCCCAGGTTGGGAACCCCTAGTTAAAAATTAATCAAGCACATTATAGCACACAGACTATAGAACACCTTTCTCTTTGGCAGCAGATTGGCAGGAAACCCATAGACAGTCCTGCCAGACATCTGGTTGCTTGGACAGCAGAAGCAATATAAAGTTCATTGAAGAAATATGTTTACACTCGTGTAAGTCTCTCTACTTTCCCGTCCTCTCAAAATATTTTCTAGTTTACACAATACACATGGCTTCAACATGCCATTCTTCTGAAAGTGATTTATTTTCTTATGATGCTTAAAGAAATCTTCGGTCCAGAGGTCTTGTCTGATAATGTGGAGGAAACCAAAAAGGACGCATAACTACTCCCTCTGGCACACACCGTCACAAAGGAAATGGTGCTTCATTGAAAGAGGAATACATTGGGGTGAATCTTTATTGAGTGAGCCAACAGCCTTCATCTGGTGAGCTAATACCTACCATATGTTGAAAAGGCTAGATAGAGTGGACATAGAAAAAACATTTCCATGAGTGGGATTATCTAGGGTCAGAGGACACGGCCTCTGTCCTTTTAGAACAGATGATGAGGAATTTCCTTAGCCAGAGTGTGGTGAACGTGTAGAATTCAATGCCATAGTTGGCTGTGGAAGCCGAGTCATTGGCTGCATCATTGCCTGGTATGGGACTGTACCTCCTTTAATCACAGGATTCTGCAGAGAGTGGTGTGGACAGTCCAGTGCATCTGTAGTTGTGAACTTCCCATGATTCAGGACATTTACAAAGACAGGTTTGTAAAAAGGGCCTGAAGGATCATTGGGGACCCAAGTCACCCCAACTACAATCTATTCCAGCTGTTACCATCCGGGAAATGGTATCGCAGCATAAAAGCCAGGACCGACAGGCTCCAGGACAGCTTCTTCCATCAGGCCATCAGACTGATGAACTCACACTGATTTGAGTGTATTCTATGTTACATTGACTGTTCTATTTATTATAAATTATTATAAATTACTATGATTGCACCTTGCACATTTAGACAGAGACATAACATAATAATTTTTACTCCTCATGTATGTGAAGGATGTAAGAAATAAAGTCAATTCAAGTTCAATTCAATTTAATTCATATGGGGATATTTAAAGCAAAGTTTGATAGGTTCTTGTTTAGTAAGTATGTCATAAGTTCTGGGGGAAAAGACAAGAGAAAGGGTTTAAGAGGAAAATAAACCAGCCACGGTCAAATGTCAGAGCAGACTTTGTTAGTTGAATGGCTTAATTTTCCTCCTATATCTTGTCATTTGCAAGGATGAGTGGAGATGGTTGCCTCTCTGACTGGATGCTTGTGACTAGTGGAGTGCCTCAGGGATCAGTACTGGGTCCGTTGTTGTTTGTCATCTATATCAACGATGTGCATAATAATAAGATTAACTTGATCTGCAAAGTTTCAGATGACATCAAGACTTGGGGGGTGTAGTGGACAGTGAGGAATACTATCAAAGCATGCAGAGGAATATAGACCAACTAGAAAAATGGGCTGAAAATGGCAGATGGAATTTAATGCAGCCGAGTGTGAGGTTTTACACTTCAGTAGGACCAACCAGGGTATGTCTTATGCAGTGAGCAGTAGGGCACAGGGGAGTGTGGTAGAACAAAAGGATCTGAGAATATACGTCAAATAATTCATTGAAAATGGTGGTGCAAGTAGATAGGACAGTAAAGAAAACTTTTAGCACATTGCCCTTCATAAATTGAAGTATTGAAATTAACTACAGGAGATGGGATGTTATGTTGAAGTTGTTTAAGACATTAGTGAGCTCTATATTTGGAATATTGTGTCAGTTTTGGTCACCTAACTACAGGAAAGATGCAGATAACGTTGAGAGTAGGCAGTTTAACTAATTTGGCACAGACGAATTGGATCAAAGGGCCTGTTCTGCGCTGCGCTATGACTCTATGAAATTTGCTCTGCTGAGAAAGACACATTCTGTCCAGAGTGTATGATTGGACAATGGTTCAGCTGTGCAGTAGAAGGTTATCAGTCTTATTGGGGCAGTTGAGAGATGGAGCCTGTTATCAGGCACTACAGCAAAGAAACAAGCCTTTCAGCCCATCTATTCATGCTAACCTGATCTTCTGCCTAGTCACATCTACCTACACCTGGACCATATCATCATACCACTCCTATCCATGTACCTATCCAAACTTCAAAGTTCAAAGTTAATTTATTATCAGAGTGCATACATGTCACCATTTACAACCCTAAGATTTATTGTTTTGTGGTCATACTCAATAAATCCCTAACAGGGCATACCAACCAGTACCAACTTGGGTTTTCAACCAGTGTGCAAAGGAGAATGACCTATGCAAGTACATAAAGAAAGAAATAAGGATAATAAATAAATAAGCAATAAACATCGAGAATGTGAGATGAAGAGTTCTCAAAAGTGAGTCCATTGGTTGTTGGAACATTTCAGTGATGGGGCAAGTGAAGTTATGCCCTTTGGTTCTAAAGTATAATGGTTCAGCAGCTCTTAAATATTACAATTCTCCACCACTTCCTCTTGGCATCTCATTTCACACTCACGACATTCTCTGAGTGAAGAGGGTTCCCCTCAGATTTCCCATAAACATTTCACCTTGTTGAGGTTTTCAGTCAAGATGCGTGGGACTTAACATTAAGCAAACTAGCTCTGCTATTAGCAAAATGTTTTATATCAGTGTATAAATAAATGAGAATTTTGTTTAGATGGTGTATGTTTCCATAACAGACACAGGTCAAAAATGGAAAAGGATTTGGCAGATCTTTAAGCAGTAAATTGGCTGCAGTCACAATGGGTTCCATATAGTTGCATGCTTGGAGCTGCTTATAAATTTCTTCATAGTGATCACAGTGGGATAAATATAAAGCACAGGCCAGCCATGCTGGCTTAGCAGTAAAGTTGAAAGCTTAGCCCTGTATATTGTTCTGGCCAAAGATTAGGCAGTTATCAGAGACAGATTTACAGTGGATAAATATAAGAAATTGCAGTAGGTTATTCATCCCCCTGTGTCTCCTTCACAAGTCAGCCAAATCATGGTTGATCTTTTACCTCATTATTCCTGTTGTGTACTAGCTTTCTATTTACTGATATATATAAGTGTATGATTTACCATCTATAAGAGTGACTGAGAGCTCATCTAAGAGAAGGAAAACTGATCTCAAAGCTTCACAGCCCTGCAGCTATACTTGCTCATGGGGAAAGCTTCACAGGTTAATCCAGAGGAAAATTCGGAAGCTGGAGTCCCCGTATTCAGTTCAATGCTGACTAGCAATTCCTGCGATGCCGCTGGAGACAGACACTGTCGTTACTTTGGATTCATATGATACGTGGAGGGGGGAGCCTGATGTAAGGGCAACAGCTTGCTTGCCATGTCGTACTGCCCTGGCTTGCATACGACAGCGATGATGCAACATCCATGGTCTATCCCAACCAAAGGAGAGCCTCAGAAGTTATTCAATCACTGTGTTGAATACTTGAAGTAACTGAGATTCGACACTCCTTGTAGGTAGAAGTTTCGTAATATTCACCACTTTTTGGTGGAGAAATTCCTTCTCACTTCTGTTCAGCTCAAAATCAGACTCAGAATCAGGTTTAATACCACTGACATGTATCATCAAATTGTTTGTTTGCAGCAGCAATACAGTGCAATACATAAAATACACTTTAAATAATAATAAAAAATATAGGCAAGGCCCTCCCCACATTGAGCACATCTACAAGGAGCGCTGCCACAAGAAAGCAGCATCCAACATCAAGGACCCCCACCATCCAGGTCAGGTTCTCTTCTCACTGTTGCCGCTGGGAAGGAGGTGCGGGAGCCTTAGATCCCACACCTCCAGGTTGAAACTTTAGAGAGAGTGCAGAGGAGATTTACCAGAATGCTGCCTGGATTAGAGAATATGTATTATGGGGAAAGGTTAAGAGAGCTAAGGTCTTTCTCTTTAGAGTTATGGATGAAAGGTGACTTAATAGAGCCGTATCAAATGGCCTACAACGTGATACCCTACCATATGAGCCAGTGTAAGTAACTTCACTCACCTTAACTCTGAATTGATTTCAGAACCTATGACCTAACTTACAAGAACCTTAGAACTCATGTTCTCAGTACTATTTATTTATCTATCTATCTAACTATTTATTTATTTGCACAGTTTGTCTACAGTCTCAGGCACCCTAGATTTTTTTATATGATGTCAGATAGTATGGCCTCCGGAGAGCCTTGATTGCAACATCATTGAGGCTGTCTGGGATTACCTGGAAAGACAGAAGTAAGCAAGATAGCTAAAGTTTGCAGAAGAACTGTGGCAAGTTCCCCAAGATGCTTGGAACAACCTACCAGCTGATTTTCTTATAGAACTCCACGAAAGTGTACCTAAGAGAATTGATGCAACTTGAAAGGCAAAAGGTGGTCAAAATAAATATTGATTTGATTTAGTTGTTTACTGTTTACTGCTCTTTATAGTAAGTTTTCTGATAGAAAATTTAAATTCATTATTTTTGAATACATCTTCATTTTACAGAATTTTTTTTACATGTGCCTTAGATTTTTGCACAGCGCGTATATTTGCACAGTAGTTGTTTGTCAGTCTTTGTATGTAGTTTTTCATTGATTCTTTTGTATTTCTTTGTCTACTGTGAATGCTTGAAAATGAATCTCAAGTTAATATATGGTAACATACACATCAATAATAAATATACTTTGAATGTTGGTCTAGAAACTTATATTAAAAAATTAACTAAGTAGTGCAAAATAAAAGCACAAGATAGTGAGGTAGTGTTCCTGGGATCATTGTCTGTTAGAAATTTGATGGCAGAGGTAAAGAAATTGTTCTGTTGCCCTCATACTAGGATGGATGTAGAAGCTTTAGAGAGGGTGCAGAGGAGATTTACCAGAATGCTGCCAGGATTAGAGAGCATGTTTTACGAGGAAAGGTTAAGAGAGATAGGACTATTCTCTTTAGAGCAATTGATGAAAGGTGACTTAATAGAGCTGTATCAAATGATAAGTTGCAGAGAACAAGCAGTAGTTGCAAAGGGACAGACTGAACAATCAAAAGATCCGGCCTTCACTTACTCTTACCACACAGCACCAGAATATGTGGATCCCAAAATGGCCTCTACAGCCACCTGAGGACTCAACGTTCGAGAAACCCTTAGGAGAATACCATACTCAGCTCCAGTGATTGCACTATTAATCCAGCTTTATGCTTCTGCTCTGTGATTTGAGGTGGATAAGCAATTGTAAGCAAAATGTGCAAGAAAGGAAAAGTAACATGAATCATAGAAGGACTTAGCAGGCCTTTGAGGTGTTTTCTTCTGTCTCTCCCTTTGATCACTGCACTATATACTATATAACTGCCTGAACAATTGAATACCCCCAGTAATTTTTGTCTTCACTTCAGAATTCCAGTCATTTGATTTCTCTTCCCTCAGGCTTTACACTGGATCATTTTACATCCGGAGTTGTGATACATCTGTGTATGCTGAGCATATTCTATAATTTTTGGAATTTTCCAGAATGAAATCAATACATTTAGAGTAAATGAAAGGATGAAACTATATGTTGACCACATGGAAAAATTCTTCTTCTTTTCCTTTACAGGACGTAACCAGTTTATTTCATGCAAGTAGATAATACTCATTTAATATATATATCTACACACATAATTCATTTATATATTTACAGATACATGCCCATCAAGCCCAATGAGCCCAAGCCACCCAAGTGCACTCTTGTGACTAATTGGCCTACCAACCCATACATCTTTAGAAAGTGGGAGGAAACCACGGCACCCAGAGAAAACCCACACAGTCACAGAGAGAACATACAAACTCCTTACAGACAGCAGTGGAAACGAACCCAAATTGCTGGTGTTTTAATAACATTACACTAACTGCCACCAGTGTCATCCTATTTTTAAAATTGAGATACAGTGCACAATAGGCCCTCCTGGCCCTTCGAGCCATGCCACCTAGCAATCCCCCGATTTAATCCAACCTTACTCATGAGACAATTTCCAATGACCAATTAACCTACCAACTGGTAGGTCTTTGGATTGTGGGAGGAAACCAGAGCACCCAAAGAAAACTCACAATGTCATGGGGACAATGTACAAACATCTTACAGTTAGTGGCGAGAATCGAACCCGGGTCATCTCTACTATAAACCATTGTACTAACCACTACACTAACATGCCACACTGATTCTAGTTATGAATTTCTCACAGTCTGTGAATTATTTCAGTGGTCAGATGCACTGATGTTCACACTTTCTTTACTGAAGATCAAAAAATGATGATGATTGGGATTTGTTGCTATGTTTGAGGCTCGAGGAACTTGGAAACTATTCATGATGAACTTCTGAGCACTTTCTGAATACCTTTGGCTTGCTGAGGGAATGTATTTGCTTATGCATTTTATATTACATTGTGTTACAGAACGTTGTCCATCAGCCAATACACTAAATTTTCCCCTCCTGGCGCTTGTCAGGATATCACATCAGGGAAACAGACTAGCGGCATGTAATTCATATCCTCTGTATTTTCAGATGTAGGAAACTTATGTTTAAGCATTTAAGGTAAAAACATAAGGAACTAGCTGCACCATTGGTATTGGTACTGATATTGGAATTAGTTTATTGTTGCCACATGTATGAAGAAGCAGTGAACAGCTTGTCTTGCACATTGTTCATGCCAGATCACAGTGCATTGAGGTCTATTCCCTGCTCTGAACTTTCACCTCTTCTCAACTGCCTATTACATCCCCCAGATCTCCTCCTTCCCTTCCTCCTATGATTCAGTCTCCCCTCCTATTGGATTCCTTCTTCTCCAGCCCATGACCTTTTCCCACCCACCTACCTTCACCTATCACCTCCTTTCTCACCTTTTTATTTTGGCATCTTCCACCTTCTTCTTAGTTCTGAAGAAAGGTCTCAGCAAAAAACATTTCCATAGATGCTGCCTGACCTGCTGAGCTCCTCCAGTAGTCTGTGTTTGTTGTTTTGGACCTCCAGCATCTGCAGATGATCATCTGTTTTCAGAACAATAAGAATGCAAATAGACTGTAAAAGCTACTAAAAAGGTGCACTGCAGGCAAACAATAATGCGTAAGATTATAACAAAGTAAATTGTGATGTCGAGCATCCATCTTATTGTGCAAGAGGTCCATTCAAGAACTTAACAAACAGTGGGATAGAAGCTGCCCTTGAGGCTAATGGTACGTGTTTTCAGTCTTTTGTACCTTCTGCCTGATGAGAGAAGGGAGAAGAGAGAATATCAGTGACGGGTGGTGCTTTTGAATATGCTGGCTGCTATGGGATCGATGCGGGCTCCATTGTTGTTTGTCATCTATATGAATAATCTGGATGATAATGTGGTAAACTGGATCAGAAAATTTACAGATGACACCAAGATTGTGGGTGTAGTGGACAATGGGGGAGACTATCAAAATTTGCAGTGGGATCTAGACCAACTGGAAAAATGGGCTGAAAATGGCCGATGGAATTGAGTGCAGACAAGTGTGAGGTATTGCATTTCAGTAGGACCAACTACACAGTGAGTGAGTGTGGTGGACAAAGGGATCTGGGAATACAGTTCCATAATTTGTTGAATGTGGCATCACAGGTAGACAGGACTGTAAAGAAAGCTTTTGGAACTTTGAGCTTCATAAATCAAAGGAGAGACTACAGGAGATGGGATGTTACGTTGAAGTTGCATAAGACATTGGTGAGGTTTAATTTGGAATATTGTGTGCCGTTTTGGTCACCAGCCTATAGGAATGATATAAATAAGGCTGAAGGAGTACAGTGAAAATTCACAAGGATGTTGCCAGGTCATGAGCCATAGGGAACAAATGAATAGCTTAGGTCTTTATTCCTTGGAACGTAGAAGATTGAGAGGAGATTTGATGGAGATATACAAAATTATGAGGGGTATAGACAGGCTTTCTTTCCAACGAGGACTACAACCAGAAGTCATGGGTTAAGGGTGAAAGGTGAAAAGTTTAAGGGGAACATAAGGGGAAATTTCTTCACTCAGAGGGCCGTGAGAGTGTGGAACAAACTGCCAGCGCAAGTAGTGCACGTGAGCTCAATTTCAACGTTTAAGAAAAATTAAATGTTACGGAGTGCTATGGTCCTAGTGCAGATCAATGGGAATAGGCAGTTTTAGTGGCTCAGCACAGAGCAGATGGGCTGAAGGGCCTTTTTCTGAGCTGTACTTTTCTATGATTGCAGAGGCAGTAGGAAGTATGGCCAGAGCCCACTGAGGAGAGGTTGGTTTACATAATACGTTGAGCTGCGCCCACAAGCCTGTGCAGTTTCTCATGGTCATGTGCAGAGCAGTTGCCATACTGAGCTGTTAGACATCCAGGTAAAATGCTTTCTAGGGTGCTCAGATAAAAATCAGTAATAGTCATGGTGATGTGCCAAATTTCTTTCTGCTCCTGAGGAGATAGAGGTGTTTGTGAGATTTTATTGACTGTGATATCAGCATGATCGCTCTGAGTGCTCATAAACCCCTCCACTCTTGCCACAGTCTCCTTCCTCAGATGCCTCTTAACTGGCTCAGTCCTTCCGACATTTCCAGGTTTTTTTCTCCCACAGACCCTTATCCTAATGCACCTGATCCCATATCTGTCAAGATGTTCAGTGATCCTTAAGAAATTACTGCCACATACTTCCAGACTCCACCACACGTCATCCTCCTTCCCTCCCCCATGTATTCAGATCATAGAACGTGATCAGAATTCCTAGAATCTATCTCTCCAGATGCTTCCTACCCTCATCTTTAAACTGTGTTGGACAACTAGCCAACACCGCAGTAAAATTCTTTGCACAGCTCCCAAGTATAAACCAGACTAATAATCAGTTTCTCTGAAAAAAACTTGCAATAAAACCCTTGTTCATAAAAGTATCTCATTCACATTGTAAACCAGCATGAGACCTTCAATACTATAGGGGAATAGAAGTATTGATTCAAGCGTTAATTCTCGATTTTTATTGTAAAAAGACGGTACTGTAGCTGTTATCACTGGGGTTACCGATGCACAGAGGAGTGAAATATTATTTCGTGACTTTCCCACTTACATCATCCAACTACTTATGGAGGTAGAAACACTTAAATTCTATCACCAGTTCTTCCATTTCCCACTCATAGTCCAGACCGCAATAATTTTAAAATGTACCCTTTAACATCTTAAAGTTATGTTTCAGGGTCTTATTTTTCTCTCTTCTTTGGGATAAGTACTCATGAAGATATGAATCTGCTTTTTGGGAACAACTTTCTTTTACTTTCTCTGCCCTGCCTTATGCACATTCTGCCTCCTTGTACAGTTGCTTCTTTTCCCCCCTTTTTCTTCATGATTGTGGCTCAGTTATCAGAATCCAGCAAGCTACTCCGTTCGATTAAATGCAGTCTAAAGTCAACCTTAAACTCTGGAAACTTGCTTTCAAGCTTATTGACTTATTTAAGACCTAGAACATTACAGCACAGTACAGGCCTTTCAGCCCATAATGTTGTGCCAACCTCTCAACCTAAGATCAATCTAACCCTTGCCTCCTACATAGCCCTCCATTTTTCTTTCATCCATGTGCCTATCTAGATTTTCTTAAATACCCCTAATGTATCTGCCTTTACCATCAACCCCGCAGGGCATTACACACCCATCAATCGTTGTGTAAATAGGCTTACGTCTGACTTCCCCCTTTGCTTTTTTCTATGTCTTCTTGCATGAGTCATTTCTGCCCTGGGAAAAGATCTCTGGCTATCCACTTGATCTATGCCTACTTTCATCTTGTACACCTCTTTCAAGTCACCTCTTATCCCCTTTCTCACCCTTCCAACCACTTCCTATGACACAGTTATCAGAATCCAGCACAGAGCTCCGCTTGGTCTGATAAATGTAATTTAAAGTCAACTTTAAGCTCTGGAGAATTGTTCTCAGATGTTCTAGCTTATTTCTACCAGATTTTCAATTGCTTTAGTACATTATCCCTTTACTGAAAGTGACAATTCTATCACGAACTCGAAGGGCCCTTTCAAATTCTATTTCTAATTCAAACCTGGTCAATTGTCTTAACGCATTTTAGTTCTTCAATAACCTCCATCATGTAAAATTCTCTGCACTAAAGGCTCCTAACTGTAAGAGTAAAGTAAGTTATGGCATTGTCTGCTTTCTTGATCACTCCTAGCTTCCTGAATTTAGATTAATGTCTGTCTTCCACATTTGTCATATGATCCATTCAAAGAAGAAAATGGTGTTAAGTTTATGATAGAACATAAAGCATAGAACAGTACAGCGCAGTACAGGCCCTTCAGCCCACAATGTTGTGCTGACATTTTAACATACAGCTAGATCAATCTGACCCTTCCCTCCTCCATGGCCCTACACTTTTCCATTAATCTAAGAGTTTCTCAATATCCCTCTTCTATTTGTCTCTACTACCAGCCTAGCAGCATGTTCCACATGCACACTACTGTTTGTGTAAAAATGCCTACCTCTGACATCACCCCAGAGTATAAACTGGTGACGGTTCAGGCCAAGACCCTTCATCAGGACTAAAATGTCGACTGCTTATTCCTTCCCATAGACTCTGCCTGATCTGCTGAGTTTCTGCAGCATTATGTTTGCGTTACTCTAGATCTCCAGCATCCACAAAATCTTTTGTGGTTTCTGACGTCACCCCTATTCTTTCCTCCAGTTGCCTTAAGGTTATGGTCCCTTGCTTGTATGAGCCACTTCCACCCTGGGGAAAGGTCTCTGACTACCCACTTTACCTCTGGCTGTTATCATCTAGTGCACCTCTATCATAGAAACAGATCCTTGGGTTCTCATGTCTATCTTATGCTAATACCAAGTACTCATTCCATACTCTTTCATAGCTTGTATCAAGGAAGATGGTGAAAAATCAACACAGCTAAAAGTAATCTACCTTTGGAATTTTATTTTAACCAACCGTCTATGAAATATTTCATTTAAGTTCAACAAAAGGTGGATACCAACAGGAATTAGTACTATGATTAGCCCAGCAATCAGATCATTCCTTTCTTTATTGCTGTTTAGATTGAAATATCCCCTGGGATTTAATTCCATTACAGGTCTATTACTTCATGTTCTGCACTGTTAACCCTAATAGTACATAGTGATACTGCTGTTTCCAAAATCCAAACAGCTGATTATTCGCTACAAGAAGAGGAAAATGGAAGTCCATGAGCCAGTCCACGTCATGGGACCAGAGATGGGGAGAGTCGCCATTACCATTTCAGATTATCTATCCGGGATCCAGCATGCAAGTGTCATTAGAAGTGCATGACAGTGCCTCTGCTTTCTTAGCAAAGATTCAGCACGTCATCTAAAACCATAAGATCCAGGAGCAGAATTAGGCCATTTGGCCCATTGAGTCTGCTCCACCATTTCATCATGGCTGATCCATTTCCCAATCAGCCCCAGTCTTCTGCCTTCTCCCATAATACTTCATATCCTGACTAATCAAGTATGTGTCAATCTCTGCCTTAAATATACCCAATGACCAGGCCTCCACAGCCAGCAGATTCACCACTCTCTGGCTAAAGAAATTCCTTTTCATTGCCGTTCTAAATGGATGTCCCCTTATATTGAAGTTCTTCCCCCGTCCGAGACTCTCCCAACATAGGAAGCATCCTCTGTACATCTACTCCGTCAAGGCCTTTCAACAAAACTTTGTTAAACATCTATAGATGCAAAGTGGAGAGTACACTAAGAAGTTGCATCACAGCAAGGAATGGAAACAACAATGCCTTTGAACAGAAAACTCACAAAAAGTAGTCAATACAGCCCATTCTATCACAGATAAGGCTCTCCCCACCATCGAGAACATCTACAAGGAATGCTGTCTCAAGGACCTCCACCATCTAGACCAAGGGTCGGCAACCCACTGCTCCGGAGCCGCATGCGGCTCTTTGATCTCTGTGCTGCGGCTCCCTGAAGTTTGTTAGTTTTTGAAATGTAATTCGAAATTTGAAGATTATGGTGATCTTGTACAATCTAAAAACGTTGTGGAGACTCCATTTCCTGGCACATCCGAACCGGCTCACAATTAGCCACCGTTCCGGCTAAGGGAGCTAGCCTACGGGGGTTTGTGAGTACGTGTCTTTTGGAGCATCCGCGCCCACGGGGACGGGTTGAGGGAGGCTTTAAAGCAAGGCTGTTTAGTTCGAATAAAGTTATCTTTGACTGCAGTGTCGTTATTTTAGCGCTGCGTGTAGCATACCGCTACAACGTGTTTTTTTATCGCTATTAATATACATCACCACTGCCAATGCCTGACACCCACCAGTGCGCGCTTTCTTTTAATTCTTCGATCCAAGGTAGGCTACCTATGGAGTAACCTTCAACCCAACGTCTTTTTTTCGGAGTTCAAAATGTTTCTGTTGCATGCAGAAATGTAATTTCATTTTCTCTGCAGGAGTTCATCAATTTCATAAATGCAACACATTATAGTTTGTTTATACATAGCATAAAGGCAAAAAAATACCGTTGTATGCAGTGTTATTTCATTTTAAATGTCAAACAGGTTTTGTGGCTCCCAGTGTTTTCTTTTCTGTGGGAAATGGGTCCATATTGGCTCTTTCAGTGGTAAACATTGCCGACCCCTGATCTAGACGATACTCTCTACTCATTACTACCACTGGGGAGAAAGTAGGAGCCTTAGGTCCTTCACCACCAGGTTCAGGAATAGTTATTGTTCTTCAACCATCAACCTCCTGAGCAGTATGGATAACTTCAAACACCTCAATTTTGCCACTGATTCTACAATCTGTCGACTCACTTCCAAGGACTCTACAACTCATATTCTCAGTATTATTTATTTATTGATTATTTGTTTTTTTTTATTTGGACAGATTGTCTCCTTGTACACAATGGTTGCTTGTCAGACTTTGCTTGTGTGCAGATTTTCATTGATTCTATTGCATTTCTTTATTATACTATAAGAAAATGAATCTTGGGGTTGCATATGGTGATGTATGTATACTTTGATAATAAACTTACTTCAGACTTTGAATGCTGCTGCCTGACACCTACAGCAGGCTGGCTGATCGTTGTGTGACCTTTGCCCAGTTTGCACATTCTCCCTGTGATGGTGTGGATTTCTCCCCAGATGCTTTCCTTTGGTTGCAGGGAATTAAATGGAGCTGATGGGATTGCATTGATAGTTAGCATTGATTCAATGGGCCAAGTGGCCTCAAATGTCATGATGTAATATGAGTTATTCCAGCTCTTGAGGCTGAGGGGGGTTGAGAGCTTCGAGTTCCTTGAAGTGAAAATCTCCAACATCACTGTCCTTGTCCAGCCATGTTAATGTAACAGCCAAGACTGCTCACCAACGTCTCTTCTTCCTCAGGAGGCCAAAGGAAATTTGGCATATCCCCATCAGTCCTTGCCAGTTTGCATTGATACACCAAAGAAAGTACCCAATCTGGATGAATAAGGACTTGGCATGGCAACTGCTCTGCACGCGACCTCACAGAACATCAGAGAGTTGTGGACTCACCTCACATCAGGGAAACCAGTCTCTCCTCAATGGTCGAAGGGTCACGGCCCGAAACGTCAACAGTGCTTCTTCCTGTAGATGCTGCCTGGCCTGCTGTGTTCCACCAGCATTTTGTGTGTGTTGCTCTCCTCAATGGACTCTGTCTATAATTCTTGCTGCCTCAGTAAAGCATCTAGCCACCCTGGACCTGGATGGGAGAGTTAAAGGACATTATGTTTTAAGTACAAGTCGATGGGACTAGGCAGAGTAACAGTCGGCATGGACTGGATGGACGAGATGGCCTGTTTCTGTGCTCTATGGCTCTCTGACGCTAATCTTTGATAAAAAAAACTTGACCATCTAGTCTTAAAACTTTCAACTGGCCTTGCCTTAATAGTGTTCTGGGTTAGAGAACAGAATAGTTCTGCTCTTTTTGTGCATAAGTGTTGCCTAGCATTCGCCTAGATCCTTTGATCTGGATATCAAAGGAAACATTTATCCATCCATTCTGCTGAATCTTTTAGTCATCCCTGGCTCATCAGTCAAATTATTCATTATTATTTCATGTATAGGGATATAATCTATGCAACTCACCTTTATTTGCCCAGGCAATTCGATGAATTTATGCTGAAACCCATTCAAAACAATTCAAAGTTCAAAGTTCCAAGGACATTTATTATCAAAGTATGCATGCAATACACAACCTTGATATCTGTCTCCTTACGGGCAGCTACAAAACAGAGAAATCCAGAAGAACCCTTCTTGATCTGTGGTGCCCAGGACAAAATTAGTACTAAATAAACAGAAAATGCAACTCTAGAATATATAGAAACCACAAATGATCATATGGTCACTCAACCAGAATAAGAGAACATAGTTATGAAATTCAGAAATGAAAACCGAAGGCCTTTATTGACATGAATGAGTGACTGAACCGTGAATTCTTTTTGTTTTATTTTTCCTCAATAAAGAGTAACAGAAAACTACACTACAGAAACAGGTCCTTCAGCCCATCCCGTTCATGCCGACCCAATTTTTTGATTAGACTCACCTACCTGTACTCAAACCATATTTCTCCAGATCCCTCCCATCAATAAACCTATCCAAACTTTTCTTAACTATTACCATTGAACACACGTCAATTATATCCACTACATCCACACTCCCACCATTCTCTCAATGAAGATGTTTCCCCTCAGAGTCTCCTTAAACATTTCACCTTTTTCCCTAAACCTGTGAATATTAGTTCTAGTCTCACCCAGGAGATACAGGAAAAGCCTCTGATTTTATTCCATTGTTAATGAAATGCAGCATTGATGTGGCCAAGAGTTTCTTTGAATGAATGCTTTCTTGGAGAAGTAGTTTCAAAGATAACGAGAGTAGGTAGAAATATCTTGGACAATGATAACATTGACAACTCTCCAAGACAGAGAGTCACCCAGTCCAAATTGGGGGGTGGGGGGAAGAGGTACAGGAGCTTCATGGTTAACCCAACGCTTTGCAGCACCAGCGACCCAAGTTCAATTCCCACCACTGTCAGTAAGGAGTTTATAGAAACATAGAAAACTTATAGCAAAATCCAGGCCCTATGGCCCACAGAGCTGTGCGGAATATGTCCTTACCTTAGAAGTTACCTAGGGTTACCTCTAGCCCTTAATTTTTCTAAGTCTAGGACCAGAGGACACGGCCTCAGAATTAAGGAATAGCCATGTAGAACAGATATGAGGAGGCTTTTTTAGTCAAAATGGTGAATCTGTGGACTGTGGAAGCCAAGTCATTGGGTGTATTTAAGGCAGATGTTGATAGATTCTTGATTATCCAGGGCATGAGAAGGCAGGAGACTGGGGCTGTGAAAACTATGGCACCTTTTTGAAGATAAACATCAACAACCCCCTTTGGGCAAAAATAAACAAATCACGCAAATGGGAAATAAACGACAGAGAAACACCGGATATAAAACACCAGCTCACAAAAGTCATTGAAAGAATCCTGGCATATTCAGTTCAGTTCATGCAGGCGTTTTGTCGTTCGTTATCTGCAGGATGTGCCGATCAAAAAGCACACAAAGTAGCAACGAAACAAGAAACAACGAGAAACCAGAACAATTTCATAACGTGAATCGTGGAGTCCAATCCACAAGCCACATCAATTAAACCTTGCCCAAGACCCAGAACTCCAGCTCCTTCCTCCGACATTATTGAGGGAGGGAGAGAGAGAGAGAGACATCGCTTGAATGCAGGGACCTTCCTCCAGGAGTAATGAACGAGGACAGAGAGACAATCGCATGCAGTCACCTTCCTCAGGCAGCAGCAAGTGATTTGCTAACAGACGGCGCTGAATGCCCGCTCAGCCTTCCGCTCTCCTCTCGATGATTTCAGTCTTCCTTGAGGCTTCAATCTTCATCCTGATGAAGGGTCTCAGCTTGAAACGTTGACTGCTCGTTTCCACGGATGCTTCCCGACCTGCTGAGTTCCTCCAGCTTGTTCGTATGTGTTGATTTGGCCACAGCATCTGCAGTGTACTTTGTGTTTCCTTGAGGCTTTAATGGGTGAGATTGGTGAGAAATGCAGTCAATTATGGGCTTGCACCATGTCTTTAGCTTTTAGGCCTTGAGGCCGCATGCTTCGCTTGAAACCTCACAAAAGACCCTCGAAGTGGGTTAAGTGCCAGCTCAATCAATCGGCCCAAAAACACACCATCAAAATGTAGATCTCAGGCTCCAACAGCAACATATTTGAAGGTGAAAAAAAAAGACGTAAAGGAAGTAGTTTTGTGAACTGTCTGAAGGATGTTGCCCTTGGTTGCATTATTTGCTGGTGTCACCTTTCTATCCATTTTACATTTATTTAGAGATACAGTAGGGTTTAAGTCTTTCCAGTCCTCTGAGCCACGTGACCAGCAATTTGCGATTTGCCCTAGCCTTATCATGGGACAATTTTACAATGACCAATTTAGCCTACTAGCTGGTACCTCTTTGGACTGTGGGAGGAAAGCTGAGCATTTGGAGGAAACCCACACATTGCACGGGAAGGACATACAAAGTCCTTACAGAGGATGCTGGGATTGAACTCTGAACTCTGATACCCTGAGCTGTAATAGCATTGTACTAACTGCTACACTACCTGTACTAACTGCTACGCTTGCTGTGCCCAATTTCAAAGTTTGCTGATGACAAGAAACTTAGAAGTATAGTAAGCAATCAGGAGATTAGTTATACAGTCCAGAAGACCAGTGAAGTGAACAGCACATTGTGCTGTTAACAGAAACATGTGGGTTGTTTTTTTTTTGCTGGAAGTATGAGGAAAGAAAATTACAAATGGTGCAGTCGTCTTCTACATTTATTGGGCTTTTGACCTGGGCACCAGCAGCAAGTTTGGGATTTATCGCCCATTCAGAAATTGCATTTGAGAAGATGGTGGTAAGTCACCTTGTTAAACTGCTGTAACACTTTGGTTAAAATAGTCACCCAGTGTTGTCAGGCAAGAAGTTCCAGGATTTAGAAAGAGTGACGATAAAGGATTGACAATCTATATTCACTCAGGAGGGGAACCTGCATTAGTAGTGTTCTGATGCTGCCTGTGTTTGTTCAGAGTCAAATTAATATCAGATTCATTTATTTATCATGTGCACAGTAAAATCTGTTGTTTGTGTTGAAGACCAACACAAGCTAAGGACAGCATGCAAGTGTTGACACATATTCAGGCACCAAGATGGCACACACACAATGTTCAGCAGAACAACACAAAAGTAGCAAAGCAAGCCGTTTTCCCCCCTCCCACCCATCCACCCACTCAAAAACAGAGACAAGCCTCCAACCGCAGGACAGGCCATCTCCAGGCCTTCAGCTTCCAGTGGATGGGCAGACTCACTGACATTGGGCCTCCAATTTCCGTCATCGGACCTTGACCTCCAGGACTTTGGTCTTCAACTTTCCAGCATCAAACTTTGCTATCAGCATCAGGACTCACTAATACTAGGACTCCAAACTCCAAGCCTTGAACTTCAGGCTCGCTGTCTTAAGCAGTCACTGGCCCTCCTGACTTCTGTCTGCACAGAACTCCGATGCCAGGAGCTGCCGACCTGGTCTTCATCCACCTGACATCTGCCCATGAGGATCACTGACCTTCAGCCTTGGAGTATTCCAATCCTGAACTCCAACTCCCTACATTGCTGATGTTAAACCATAACCTGTCCCATAACACCCTGCTCTGTCCTGATAACCATCCCCACAAACCTTAAAAACAACAAAGGTTTGAGTCATGACATCAACAGATATTGCAGCTTGCCACTATTTGGCAGAAGCCATGGAAAAAAGTCATAGGGAGGTTTTGACATAATAACGAGTGCATTTTGTCAATGCGTATGTCTGCCACTGTGCATTATAGTGGTGTGAATGAAGATTTACAGTGGTAGATGAGGCATCAGTCAAATCAGCTGCATTTTCCTGGATAATGCCAAGCTTCTTGAATGTTGTTAGAGTGGATCTCAGTCAGGCATAGTCTTCAATTGTTAAAGAGATTGCAGGAACAGACGTCTCACTGAACACACACATAATCATTAAAGGTCACTCTATAAGATATTAGAATCACATTACAATTTTCAGTGTTAATGGAGCAGATGGTGGATGATTGTATGAGCAGGTGATGCATATCACAAGTCCTGGTTATGCAACCACAGACGCCAGGCAGATAATCTCTGAAGAGTATTGATAATGGCTGGGGTCACCCAGCTAGTAAAGACACTGTCTAGAAGAAGGCAATGGCAAACCACTTCTATAGAAAAATTTGCCAAGAGCAATCAGGATCATGGAAAGACCATGATCGCTGATGTCATACAACACGGCACATCACGAATGAATGGATGGTATAAACACAAAGGACTAATGCAAGGAAATCATGTTAAAACATTGAAACCATCTGTTTACAGTCTAGGTACAGCAGTAATAAATATTAGATTCTAGGAGTGGTGCAAATCACTTTCTTTGGAATTGCACAAGGTATGAAAGTCACTAGTTATGTAGAAAAACTGAAAAGTCTGGGATGAAGGCAATTTAAGAAAGGCTTTGGAGAAACTGTTTAAAATTATGAACGTATTGTTTGGAGAGCCAAAGTTTCCCAAAACTGAAGGGTTGTAAACAAGAATGAATATGATTGACCAAAGACTTTGAGGTGTCATGAGGACACTTCCTTTATACAAAATGTGATTTAGAATGCATCCCTGCATGACAGGAAACAGACACAAAGGAAATCAAATAACTATTTGAGAAGTTATAGCACTCTGAGGAAAGACTGGACCATTGTACTGATTGAAAAGCTTCACCAAAAAGCTGGCACAGACAATATGAGTCAAATAGCTTCCTTCTGTACTGAAGCATTTTATAGTTATATGATTCTTTGGTGAGGGGGATAGGCTGATATAAGTGCTGTATGATGCTTGTCATCAGGAGGGCTACTTTCATCTTTCAAAGTGGACTGTAAAACACCATGATGATCAATTACCTGTTACAAAACCATCTAACTTTCAGCAACTGGTGGATTGAAAACCCAAAAACTGCAGATGTTAGAAATCTTAAATAAAAAGACAAAGTGCTGAAAACACTTGGACAGAATCAGTGGAAGAATGAAGAAAATTAATCTTTTAAGTCAAATACCCTTCAATGCAAGGATTCCCAACTGTTTTTTATGCCATGGACTCCGACCATTAACCGAGGGGTCCATGGACCCCAGCTTTGGAATCCCTGCCTAAACCTCACTAACCTGGTTAATGTTTCCAGTATTTTCTGTTTTTACTTCATTCTATATTCTTTATGTAAATCGATTCTCAATGCCAATGAAAAGTACAGTGGAATTCCAGTTAATCAGAACATACTGGGACGGGTGCATTTTGGACGGGTGCAGCTGCTTCAATTAGCCTAAGTTTCATGGAAGTAGTTAAAAGGATACAAAAAATACATTGAGTGACAAATTTATGATTTAAGTGAAATACAGAACAAATTAGAACATTACTAATACTACATCAGTACTATAAAATTGTGTGCTAGTTCCTAACACTTGTCAACAGTGGAATTCATCCGCATTGTATTCTTTTAACTGTCAATGAAGAAAATCAGTGCGGACACCTAGTTCAAGTAATGCTTTGTTTTTATACAATGCTTTTGATGATTTCATTGAAAGTTAAGGCTAAGAGGAGGAAATATAGACCTTCTATCCCCGTGATCATCATGGGAAACGTGAGGTCCTTGGGAAAAAAGGTGGACGAGCTTGGTGCACTGAATAAGACCCAAAAGGGATACCGGGAGTTTTTGTATTTAACTGAGACCTGGCTACATGCGCATTTCCCAGACCATAGTGGTACCACACCCAGCTTTAAGAACGTTCGAGTGGTCAGAGATGTAAATTATTATTCTGTACTTTATTATCAGTTAAGTCTGCACATTGCTAAGTGTGTTTTTAAATGTTGCTGCTGTAACAAAAGAATTTCCCACTCAGGATCAATGAAGTACTTATTATTATTATTATTAAAATCTTCACTTTCATTGTAACGTTCAAAATCATTGTCAATACCTACAAATTCTTCATAGTTTCTAACTTGTTAAAGTATTAAGATCATTTCATTTTGACTCCTGGCTGTTCCTGGTATCTCCAAACCTGAGTGCTTGAATCCGCAGCAAGCAATACAGTTCTGAATTGTATTACTGCTTATTTCTTGCCAACTATCAGTGACAAAAATGATTGCGTTTTGGACACAAGTACATGCAACTGGTGTTTGTTAAAAACTGTTCTCTCTAAGAACGGTGTAGTGTCTAACAGCCACACAGTGCAAGCGACTGATGGTGGGTAGAAAGTGTTCGGCAACAGTCTCCCTGACCTAGTTAAGTAGCATTGTGTCTCAAATAAACAAAGAAAATCCCAGTCATTTTCTCAATTAGTTTTTGTGCTTTAAGAGTCTTCCCAAATAAGCAGCTGTCCCAATTAACCGAAGGCTTAATTATGGAATCCAATGCATTTGATTTAATTAGCCGCATCAAGCACTTTTCAATGAAGGTCAAAATCTCATTTCATTGATTTTATGCTAAACTTAAGTTTTTAGATGCACTGTATTACATAGAATAATCCTGAAATAGATTCTTTATACACTCAGTGGCTACCTTTTTAGGAGACTCCTGTACATAATAAAGTGGCCACAGAGTGTATGTTCGGAGTTTTCTGCAGCCTGTAGCCAGTCCACTTCAGAGTTTGACATGTTGTGCATTCAGATATGCTCTTCTGCACACCACTGTTTTAATGCATGGTTATTTGAGTTACTGCTGACTTCCTGTCAGCTTGAACCAGTCTGCCTATTCTCTCCTCTCTCATTACCAAAGCATTTTTCCCACAAAACCGCCACTCACTGATTATTTTTTGTTTTCTGTACCATCCCCTGTAAACGGTAAACACTGTTGTGTGTGAAAACCTCACAAAATCATCAGTTTCTGACATACTCAGACCACCCAGTCTGGTACCAACAATCATTCCACAGTCACTTAGATTGAATTTCTTCCCCATTCTGGTGTTTGGTCTGAAAAACAACTGAATCCCTTGGGCATATTTGCATATTTTTTACATTGAGTTGTTGCCACCTGATTGGCTGATTAGATACTTGCATTAAGGAGCAGGTATACTGATTAAAGAGAACACTGAGGGTACATATGGGTTTGAGGCAAGACACTAAATGGAAAGATCATAACTGATGATGTGAATCTGCAAATGATTCAGATGACAATGTTGTCATACTTTCATTGATTTAACCCTTTAAACAAAATTCATAACTTTACACAAATTACTTTGAAAAATTTATTGCCACTAGTTTGCTCAGAAATCAGCCTCTGGAAAATTCCTATCCCTCAGGAAAAATGTGTAATCTAATAGGAATATGTAATAATTTTGGCAAATCTCCACTCAATGTCAATAAGACTAAGGAACAGACTGTAGACTTCACGAGAGGGAAACCAGAGGTCCATGAGCCAGTTAATCATTGAAGGATCAGAGGTGGAGAGGGTCAGTAACTTTAAATTCCTGGGTGTCACTCTCTCACAGTGCCTGTCCTGGGCCCATCATATAAATATAATCACGAAGAATGAACAACAGCACTTCCTCAACTTCCTCAAGAGTCTGTGGAGATTCGGCATGTCATCAAAAACCTTGGCAAACTTCTGTAGTGTATTGGAAAGTGTGCTGACTGGCTGCATCACGGCCTGGAGTGGGAACACCAATTCCTTTGAGCAGAAAATCCTACAAAAGGTAGCAGATTCGGCCTAGTACATCACAGGTAAAATCTTCCCAACCACTGAGCTCATCTACGTGAAACATTGCGTAGAAAAGCAGCAACGTCCATCGTCAAAGATTCCCACTGCGCACGCCATGATCTTTATTTGCCGCTGCTATCAGGCAGAAGGTGCAACTGTCTCAGGATTCACACCACGAAGTTCAGGAACAGATACTACCCATCAACCATCAGGCTCTTGAACAAAAGGGGATCCTACCCTCACTTATGTACTCTTTTATCTTGTTACTGCATGCTTGTTATTTATTGCTATTTATTTATAACTGCATTTGTACAGTTTGGTTACAATTTACAGTTCCTGATGTTTAGTTTACAGATCCTGTTTACAGTTACATTCTATAGATTTGCTAAGTATGCTAAGAATGGCAGGGTTGTATGTGGTGACATACTGTATATGTACTCTGATAATAAACTTTATTTTGAATTTTGAACTTTAATTTCTGTTTATTGGCAGCTGAAATTGGTGTATATCAGGCAGCATGGTAGTGTAGCGGTCAGCATAAAGCTTTGCAGCACTGACGATCGAAAGATTAGGGCACAATTTCCGCCACTGCCTGTAGAGAGTTTGTACTTTCTCCCTGTGGCTACTTGGGCCTCCACTGGGTGCTCTGGTTTCCCCCCACTTTCCAAAGGTGTACGAGTCAGGGTTAGTAAGCTGTGGGCATGCTACGTTGGCATCAGAACCATGCTGAATTCTCGAGGAACTGAAGTCAAAGTAAATTTATTATCTAAGTACATTGAGATTTGTTGTCTCAAGGGGATACTCAATAAATCAGTAGAATAATAACTCTGGGCAACAAAAATTTTGCTTCCTGTTGCTTTTGAGTGTATCTTTTAGATTTTGGGCTGCTGATCATGAAATTACCATGAAATTTCCCTGTGACACACTATGTCTTTTGAAATTACCTATATTCGTTATTTCAATTCATAATTCAAGTCAGAATAATTGATACCAAGATTAAGGAAGGCATTTTTGTTGGTCCACAAATCAAACAGGTGGACGATGACAGACAATTTGAACAATTTCTAGTGGGACAGGAAAAAGTCACATGGAAGGCATTCAAGAATGTTGTTGAAATTATCTTGGCAACTACAAGCACCAAACTACACACAGCTAGTTGACAATGTGCTCCAGCTATACAAAACCATGAAGTTCAACAATATGTTACTAAAAGTTCATTTTCTCTTTCCCATTTAGACTTCTTCCCTACAAATCTTGACACTGTCAATGATGAGCATGGTGAAAGGTTTCAGCAGGGCATTGTGGTCACGGAGAAATGGTATCAGGGCAAATGGAATCCATCAATGCTGGCTGATTATTGTCGGACACTTAAGCAAGAAGCCTTAGACACTGAGTACAAATGAAAATCACCAATAAAAATTTTTTAGCTTAGTTGAACTATTGCAAAGCATCAGCACCGTTATGCAATTAAATGCATTATATTCAATAAAAGTCCCCAATGGAATCCCACGCCAAGTACATCTTTCCCTCCCTCCCCCTCAATTTCTGCTCTCCACAGGGATTGCTCCCTACACAACTCCCTTGTTGGTTCATCTCTCCCCACTGATCTCCCCCACTACCATTCAGGGCACCAAACAGACCTTCTAGATGAGGTGACACTTCACCTATGAGTCTGTTGGTGTCATATACCATGTTCAGTGCTCCCGGCCTCCTGTATATCTGTGAGACCCCACATAGATTGGGAGACCACTTCATCAAGTACCTCTGTCCTCCAGAAAAAGTGGGACCTCCCAGTGACCATCCATTTTAATTCCACTTCCCCATTCCCGTATGTTAATCCATGGCCTTCTCACCATTGTGATGAAGCCACACTCAGTTTGGAGGAACAACACCTTATATTCCTTCTGGGTAGCCTCCAATCTGATGGCTTTCGGTAATGCCCCACCCCGCTCCTTCAGCATCCCCCATCCTCTTTTCCCTCTCTCACCTTATCTCCTTGCCCACCCATTGCTCCTCTCCCTTGTTGTCTTCTGTAATCATAACAGAATCAATGAAAGACCGCACCAACTTGGGCGTTCAACCAGTGTGCAAAAGACAGCAAACTGTGCAAGGACAAAAAGAAAGAAATAATAATAATAAATAAATAATCAATAAAGATTGAGAACATAAAATGAAAAGTCCTTGAAGCCAAGATCCAAGCCATCATCAAGTTGCTCACTGAAGCACGTGAAAGAATGATCCTTACAGTAAACATTTACAAACCTGCCTCCACTATACATCAACACTCTGACAATAATATTCAAACAATTTAGGTTAAAGATTAGCTTTACTTGTCACATGTACATCAAAAAAATTTGAAATATGCAGTGAAATATGTCATTTGTGTCAACAGCCAACACAATTCAAGAATGTGCTCGTGTCACTGTACTTCCAGCAGTAAAATAGCATGGCAATAACTTCCTAACCCCAAACCATCATCTTTGAAATGTGGGAGGAAACCCAAATGGTCAGGAGGAAAATATCCAAACTCCTCACAGACAGCTACTTGAAGTGAACCCTGACTGTTGGCACTGTAAAGTATTATGTTAGCTGTTACTCTACCAGGCCACCCTAAAGACCCATAGCAAGATACTGGAACATGAGAACCATTTCTCATTTCTTCACAGCAACCTCTGAATGATGGCAGGTGTTAAAGATAAAATTTTCTATTGTCGCCAATACATTGGCACAGACTTTGTTCATCTGAGGAAAAGAGCATTTAAAGTTGAAGACTTCAAACCAGGAACAAGACGTGATCTCCAAGAAAAGTTCAAAGTTCAAAGTAAATTTATTATCAAAGTACATATATGTCATCATATACTACCCTGAGATTCATTTTCTTGTGGGCATTTACAGCAAAATGTAAAGAAACACAATAGAATCAATGAAAAACTACACACAACAAAATGGACAAAGACAACAAACTGTGCAAATGCAAAAAGAAAAAAATAATAAATAAATAAATAAATAAGAAATAAATATAGAGAACATGGGCTGAAGAGCCCTTGAAAGTGGGTTTGTAGGCTATGGGAACAGTTCAGTGACAGGGTAAGTGAAGTTATCCCCTCTGGTTCAAGAGCCTGATGGCTGAGTGGTAATAGCTATTCCTATAACTGGTAGTGGGACCTGAGGCTCCGACACTTCCTTCTTGATGGTAGCAGTGAGAAAAGAGCATGCCCTGAATGATCTTGATGATGGATGCAGTGGTAATCCTTATCACTATGTGCTTCTGGTCACCTCCAATAAGCAACTCAAGGCCCTCAAGGGACGTCACCAAAAACATATCCACAAAATCTTCCAGGTGTTCTGACAGGATAAGGAACCAATGTCAGCATCTTCTCTCTGAGCAGCACATCCATGACCAGGCAGCTAATTCGTCTCAGTCCATTCTTAGTGGGCTTACTCAAATGCCTGACGCAGCTACACTACGATTTCACCATGGCAGGACATTAGCAGGAGGACAGAAGAAACAATTCAAGGATGTTCTCGAAGTCTCTTTGAAAGAGTACAACTGTTGAGACTGCTGTATAGAATCACTGGAGAGAGACACTGGAGCTGCTATTATAAAAGGTCTTTATTCATGACAATCTGGTGTTCTTTTGGAGACCACCTCAGTGGAACCTCCTCAATCTCAAGTACATAAAGATTTTATATTCTTAAGAATCAGCATAACTGCAGGTGATTCAGTACAATTTCAAAAGCTACAATTGCATTGTTCACTGCAGTATCTTGAGTTTCACAGACATGATATCTCTGAATGTTCAGAGGAGCTTGCGAGGACAGGGTAATTCACATTGATGGTCTAAAAGCTTCTGAGCACAGAGAAACCAGACACTTAAGTTGTGAGAGCTGACTCACTTGAGTACAGAGTTATTGGCAGGGAGCAACCATGCCTGTGAGCCTGTTTGATATGCTAAAAACCAAACTTAATCTGGTCTGGAAGCTTCTTCTAATCTCCATCAGCATTGTCTGTTTTACTGTAAACCAATTAACATGCCTGTGTCATCTTATATAAAAGAATGGCTCATGGTCATGTTAGATTACAAGCCATTTCTCTTGAGAAACCAGGTACCAATATGCTGTACTGTTTGTTTATAAGTAAGATAAAATGTAGGCAGCATGGTTTCCATAAGTGTGAATTTTGCCTGACAAATCTGTTGGAATTCTTTGAGAAAATAGCAAGCAGAATAGACAAAGGAGAGTCAGTTGGTATTGTTTACTTTGATTGTCAGAAGGTCTTTGAGAAGTTGCTGTACATGAGGCTGCTTCACAAGATAAGAGCCCATGGCATTAGAAAAAATACCAGCATGGATAGAAGATTGGCTTACTGGCAGGAGGTACAAAGTGGTATATAGGGTGTCAATTCTGGTTGGCTGCCAACAACTAGCGGTGTTCCATAGGAGTCGGTATTGGGACCAATTCTTTTCACGTTCTATGACAAAGATTTGAATGGTGAAATTGATGGCTTTGTTGAAAAGTTTGCAGAAGATATGTAGTTTTGAGGAAGTAGAAAGGCAATAGAAGGACTTAGACAGATTAGGACAATGGACAAAGTAGTGGCAGATGGAATATAGTGTAGGGAAATGTATGAATATTGCACTTTGGTAGAAGGAATAAAGGCATGGACTATTTTTCTTAAAGATGAAGAATATTTAGAAATCAGAGTTGCAAATGGACAAATGTTACCTTGTAGATTCAGTGGATGGTAAGGAAGGCAATTGCAATGTTAGCATTTATTTCAAAAATCATCGGACAAAGTCAGCATGGATTTGTGAAAGGAAAAGCATGTCTGACAAACCTTATAGAATTTTTTGAAGATGTAACTAGTAGAGTGGATAGGGGAGAGCCAGTGGATGTGGTATATTTAGATTTTCAAAAGGCTTTTGACAAGGTCCCACACAGGAGATTAGTGTGCAAGCTTAAAGCACACGGTACTGGGGGTATGGTATTGATGTGGACAGAGAATTGGTTGGCAGACAGGAAGCAAAGAGTGGGAGTAAATGGGACCTTTTCAGAATGGCAGGCAGTGACTAGTGGGGTACCGCAAGGCTCGGTGCTGGGACCCCAGTTGTTTACAATATATATTAATGATTTAGACTAGGGAATTAAATGCAGCATCTCCAAGTTTGCAGATGACATGAAGCTGGGCAGTGGTATTAGCTGTGAGGAGGATGCTAAAAGGATGCAGGGTGACTTGGTAGGTTAGGCGAGTGGGCAAATTCATGGCAGATGCAATCTAATGTGGAATAATGTGAGGTTATCCACTTTGGTTGTAAGAACAGGAAAACAGATTATTATCTGAACGGTGGCCGATTAGGAAAAGGGGAGATGCAACGAGACCTGGGTGTCATTGTACACCAGTCATTGAAGGTGGGCGTGCAGGTACAGCAGGCGGTGAAAAAGGCAAATGGTATGTTGGCATTCATAGCAAAAGGATTTGAGTACAGGAGCAGGGAGGTTCTACTGCAGTTGTACAAGGCCTTGGTGAGACCGCACCTAGAATATTGTGTGCAGTTTTGGTCCCCTAATCTGAGGAAAGACATTCTTGCCATAGAGGGAGTACAGAGAAGGTTCACCAGATTGATTCCTGGAATGGCAGGACTTTCATATGAAGAAAGACTGGATCAACTGGGCTTATACTCACTAGAATTTAGAAGATTGGGGGGGGGGGGGTCTTATTGAAACGTATAAAATTCTAAAGGGATTGGACTGGCTAGATGCAGGAAGATTGTTCCTGATGTTGGGGAAGTCCAGAATGAGAGGTCACAGTTTAAGGATAAAGGGGAAGCCTTTTTGGACCGAGATGAGGAAAAACTTCTTCACACAGAGAGTGGTGAATCTGTGGAATTCTCTGCCACAGGAAACAGTTGAGACCGGTTCATTGGCTATATTTAAGAGGAAGTTAGATATGGCCTTTTGTGCTTAAAGGGATCGGGGGTATGGAGAGAAAGCAGGTACAGGGTTCTGAGTTGGATGATCAGCCATGATCGTACTGAATGGTGGTGCAGGCTCGAAGGGCCGAATGGCCTACTCCTGCATCTATTTTCTATGTTTCTATGTTTTAAAAGCAAGAATGTAATGCTGAAGCCATTGGTTAGACTGCACTTGGACTATTGTGAGCTGTTTTGGGCCCTTTGTCTTAGAAAAGATGTACTGGCTTTGGAGAGGGTCCAGAGGAGGTTCAGGAGGATGATACTGAGAATAAAAGAGTTAACATATGAGGAGAGTCTGATGGTTCTGGGCTTGTACTCACTGGAGTTTAGAAGAGATCTAAACTGCTGCGAATACAGAATCCAGTGAGGGAGGATCTCATTGAAAGCAATCAATTATTGAAAGGCCTAGACAGAGTTGATGGGGAAATGATTATTTCTAAATTGGAAGAGTCTAGCACTAAAGAACACAGCCTCAGAATGCGACGCTATCCCTTTAGAACAGAGTTGAGGAAGAATTTCTTTAGCCAGAATGTGGTAAATCTGTGGAATTCATTGCCACAGACAGCCGTGGAGACCAAGTCATTGGGTATATTAAAAGCAGAGGGTTCCTGATTAGTAATAGCATCGAAGATTACAGGGTGAAGGCCAGAAAATGGGATTGAGTGGGATAATATATCAAACCTGATGGAATGGTAGAGCAGACTTGATGGGCTGAATAGCCTAATTCTGTTCCCATGTTTTATGGTCTTAGCTTTCTTTTTGTCCAAGTATAAGTGCCAATCTTTACTTGAGGAAATGGTGTAAATTTTGAAAGACATCTTGATTTCACAATGAATCCATATGAACAATCCAGGACGATATGTTCGTGCTGAGAGTGATAACAGCTGTGATCTCAGCCCTAGGAAGTTCTGGCAAAGAGCCAGTTGGTTACAGAAGTCAATTTGGAATTGATTATAAGATTGTAAGAAACCTTTTTTTCTGAAGGCACGGCCATAAAATAATTCAATCCAAACAGCACCAGTCAAATTCAGGCAAGTTTGCTCAGCCTTTGTGCATAATCCATGGTACGTTGGCAGTAATGAACAAGCTCTGCAATGCCTGGCGTGAATCCAATGCACACACATCCTGCCCTCTGTTTGGAACTATTTGGGCCCTATTCAGAATCACCAACACTTTTTTAATGATGCAAAGATTTTGTTCAAATTGTGTGAACAAGATTCAACATGTAAAGAAACCAACAATAAATATAAATACATAAGATGAGTCTTCGCACTGTATATGAGCTAATCATATGTATTTACATTCAGTGGCCACTTTATTACATACATCTGTACACCTGCTTGTTAATGCATATATCAAATCAGCCAATCATTTGGCAGCAACTCAATGCAAAAAAGCATACAGACATGGTCAAGAGGTTGAGTTGACCAAACATCAGAATGGGGGAAGATATTTAATCTACCTGAGTGACTTTTTGTGGAACGATTGTTGGTGCCAGACTGGGTTGATTGTGTATCTCAGAAACTACTGATCCCCTGTGATTTTCACGCATAGGAGTTCCTAGAGTTTACAAAAAATAGTGTATCCAGTGAGCGGCAGTTCTGTGGGTGAGAGATCAGAGGAGAACAGCCAGACTGGTTCAAGTTGATAGAAAGGCAAGTAGCCACAGAATAGTAACTCAGACAACCACACATTGCAAAAGTGGTGTACAGAAGAACGTACCTGAACACACAACACATTGAACCTTGAAGAGGATAGGCTACAGCAGGAGAAGGCCACAAACATACACTCTGTGACCACTTTATTAGATACAGGAGGTAACAAGGAAAGTGGCTACTGAGGAAGTATTTATTGTGTTTCTTTCATTATGTTCTTTATGCTTATTGTATTTATCTATCTATCTATCTATCTATCTATCTATCGATCTATTCATTCGTTCATTCTTTATTGAGCATGGAATAGGCCCTTCCATAACTCGAAGCTACGCTTCACAGCAATCCCCTGACTTAACCCTAGCCTAATCAGGGGATAATTTACAATGACCAACTAACCTACCAACCGATACATCTTTGGACGGTGGTAGGAAACTGGAGCACCTGGAGGAAACTCACGTGGTCATGGGGAGAACGTACAAATTCCTTCCTCAGTGGCAGGAATCAAACCCAGGTTGTAATGCATTGTGCTAACCACTACACTCTCGAGCAGCCCATTTTGTATACTGCATCAGATATGGAGCAACAATCATTTTGTTTTCCACCACAATTGTGCACTGACAAATGACAACACACAATCTTGAACTTGAACTTGATATAAGCAGACCTCAATTAAGCCTGAGTTTTGTCATTTTAAAAACCTGTTAGTACTGATATTTTTATCTATTATCTTTGAGAGTTTTCTATCTATGGCAAACTAGAAGTATCTTCTATTATACCAAATGTTATTTTCCTGATGAATTTAAGAAATGAGGAAACTATTGAAGAGTAGGAGTGGTTGGCATGGATATAGAATGGGAGGAAGAAGCACCGAGCTACTTTACTAAATAAAACTTGTCAACCTGAGACGTTAATTTGGCTGCATCGAATGATACTGACTAACAAAATGAGCTGTAACCTTTCTTCTACACAACGCAGATTAATCCATCTGTTAGATCAAAAAGCCCCTGGGCCTGATCACCACATACAGCGTGTTTTGACTGAGACAATTCTCAGTGAAACAGAGAACACAGCAATCCCTCATTTCTCTCCATACTGCAATCTTGCCCTTAGTTCCTCTGTCTTGTTCTCCAGCGACTCTGCATTAGCTAACAAGATACTGGGAAACTTCATACACTGACCCTTTAGTCTGTCTTGAATTCCCCCTGACCGACCTCTTTTCCAGCAATGGCGAACCTTCATCAGCTTAAAGGTGCTGTACCTGCATTCCTGAGAGTCAAGTTCTCCAAGTCCTTCAGGAGATCATAAAATCGCTAGTTTGCTTAGATGGTTCAAAAGTACTATATTTCTTAAAGCGAAATTACAGGCTGCAGATTACAGCGAGAGTAGTTCAAAAGTATATCTAGTGGTTTGTCAGCTGCCTATAAAATGTTGCTGTGTATTGCCAACACCAACTTGGATTTTTTTCCAAGGTAGAAAGCCACAAAATGTCACCAGAAAATGCAAAGCTCAAGGATGGCAGGAAGGACTCTGAGTAGGTTGGGACTTTTGGATTGTCCTGTTCTACAGGCAGAATTCCTACACATCCATCTGGGCTTAAACAAAACCCATCTAGGCTTAAACAAAACTCTCTAGTAAGCAGCATCTTCTGTTTTTATGTCAGATTTCCAGCACTTGAATATTTTTGCATTTCAGAAATGTCTGTGGAAACCAATGCATTAAGCATTGAGGAAAAAGACGGATGAAAAGAGAATCGATCTAGATACATTCATGACTTAATTGTATTAAAGAAAAGTATTAAAGAAGGTCCTCGATGGTGTAAATTAATGTGAGAAGTCTAGCAACAGGAGCTCAGTGGCTTTTTTTTACTTAGTCGAAGTAAATGAATTGATTTACGATCTACTTTGCAAGCAATGTAGAAATAAGATGATTACAGAGACTTTAATATGGCACGGCTGACAGAGGTATGTAAAGAAAATGGGTTCAATGTGTGAAGTGATTGAAATATTAGTATTTCCAATAGCCGTATATTAATAAGTACTAGCAAAATGTGATCAAGTGTACTGTTGTACAATTGCATGTGGAACAGATTACTAAAAATTGCCAGATAAAATAAATCTGATTTTTGCGGTGCTAGTTGTCTAGTCTGTTTTCAATTTTTATTCTGTGTAACATTTCGACAACATTGGAAAACATACAAAGAGGCCAATAATTTGGCCCAAGACCTGTAAAAAGCTTGCCTGCCATTGCCTTTTCCCCATTCACCTAACCTTGCAAAAGAAAAATATTGGCAAAAAATTCCCCAATCCCAAAGGCGATAATGCAGAATTCCAGAGTATTCGTTTAAATTCACATTCCCACACTAGAGATTCTGTCCTACCCTGGGTTAGCTGTGGAAGATGATCATGTACTATTTGACTTGATCCCTGTACGTTATGATTCCCAAGTAGATTTTCAGCAGCTACTTCATAAAGATGGTTTCTTAAATGAAAGTTTATTTTCATGTCCCGAAAGACTAGAACTCTAATATTAGAAACACAAGAGAGTCTGCAGATGCTGCAGATCCAAAGCAACACACACAAAATGCTGGAGGAACTCAGCAGGTCAGGCAGCAACTATGGAAAGGAATAAATTGTCAATGTTTCAGTCCAAGGTCCTGATGAAAGTCTTGGCTTGAACTGTCGGCTGCATACTCCCCTCCATAGATGCTGCCTGACCAGCTGAGTTCCTCCAGCATTTTGTTTGTTTAACTCGAATATCAAGATGAAATACTTAAGAGGAATTGGGATTAGAATGTGAAAAGAACCGGGAGAAAACTATCCACAAGGATCCATGAACATCAACTGGGTATAAAGCACCATGACCAACTTTCCCTTGTCCCTACCCATGAAGATCGGGAGGGGCACAGATTGGACAGAGCGTCAATGAAAGTCGTGGTGCAAGCAAACATGCAGCATGCAAGAGAATTCCTAGTGGCATGACATTTCTGTTTTCGTATTCCTGCCGTGCTTTCCAGAAGGGAGATTTGGGAAAATCCATAATGATTTTCCCTGCCTGAACATGCTGTATATGAGAGAATTCCTAGAAACATGGTTTTTCTTAAACAATTCTGTAAACAAACACATAGACCTCAATCCTATTTATGCACCAATGCAGGCAGCATTCCAGACCATGACGCCACACAACCAATCAGCGACAAGATTTCCTCCCTACGTCATAATTGAGTTTACAAAATGGCGACTAATCAGCTGATTGCTAAGTATATAATCAGAATCAGGTTTATTATCACCAGCATGTATCATGAAATTTGTTAACTTAGCAGCAGCAGTTCAATGCAGTGCATAATATAGAAGAAAAAATCAATCAATCAATTACAGTATTAGTATACTGAACAGATTAAAAACTGTGCAAAAACAGAAATATTATATTTTTAATAAGTGAGGTAGTATTCATGGGTTCAATGTCCATTTAGGAATCAGATGGCAGAGGGGATGAAGTTGTTTCTGAATCACTGAGTCAGTGCCTTCAGGCTTCTGTACCTCCTCCCTGGTGATAGCAATGAGAAAAGGGCATGCCCTGGGTGCTGAGGGTCCTTAATAATTCCAGTACTCCAGTACTTCTAATTCCAGTAGAAGTGGTAGAGGCAGATTCAATTTTGTCATTAAAAAAAAATTGGATAGGTATATGGACAGGAAAGGAATGGAAGGTTATGGGCTGAGTGCAGGTAGGTGGGACTAGGTGAGAGTAAGCGTTTGGCACAGACTAGAAGGGCCGAGATGGCCTGTTTCCGTGCTGTAATTGTTATATGGTTATATGGTTATAATGGTGCTGCCTTTCTGAGACACCGCGACTGGGTATTTTGTGGGTACTTTGTATATAAGGACAAAGTATTCGGAGACACCACAATTAACAATGATGTCTCGTCGTATGGTGATGAAGCATTTGCAAGTGAACTGCCACGATCAGTAAAAAACTCGGCCAACAGAAAAGAGGTTTATAGAAGTGTAAAATAGACTGGTAACCTGTGCTGTTGTCTACTTGTCCACTCTTCATTACCACACATGACCCTTAATGATTTCAACGACATTTCTCCACCAGTGTTTAATGTTTATTTTGAATTGTTTAACATCTAGATTTTAAAATACCTTGCAAATATAGTTCATGTCTTTTGAAACACAATTCAGCTACTAAGCTAAGCTAACATGTCAAATACTTAGATAACTGTGGAGGAGAAACTTGTTAGTGGGTCAAAGCTGAAAGCCTCCTCTGCTGGTTAAGATGTCCATATTTTAATAAATATTTGCATCCTGTCACTGGGGGTAGATGGTCTTTAGAAGTCCAATAAACTCAATCATTCCTACTTCTTTCTACTGTGTTGCCAATCTTGCTACTCATGAGTCTTAGAAATATAATTAGAGTATCAAGTTTATGGGTTAGAAATTGCATTGTGTTTGAAATTGGATATGTTGCCTGGACGTGACAAGCCTGGTGCTAGAGCTATGTGCTTTTAGTCTGTTGACCTCTTTGGTTTATTAGGAGCAAGCTACAAGTGGCAGTCAGCTGGCAGCATACTGTGAACTTAATGTGCATCTGGAAACCAACTCCCGGCTGTTCCCAGCACCAATAAAGTAAATAAACTAAATCACTGCATTTAGGAGTCTCTCCAGTATTTCGTTTCTGGATGACTGCTAACTTGCAACAAGATAAGCTCTGACTGGATTCTTAATGCTGAGGATTTATAAGGTATTGGTGAGAGCACACTTGGAGTATTTGCACAGTTCTTGGCTCCTTCTCTCAGAAGGGATGTGCTGGCATTGGACAGCATCCTACTCTACTGCATTATTCGTAGAACGTAGAAAAATAGAAGCAGGAGTAGGTCATAAGGAAGTTCAAAGTACATTTATTATCAAAGTATGTATACATTGTACAACCCTGAGATTCATCTCCTAACAGGCGGCAATGAAACAAGGAAACAAAACAAAACATACAGAACACCGTCGAACACCCAATGTGCAGAGAAATAGAAGTCATGCAAACAATAAACGCGAGCAAGTAGCATTTTGAACTGAGGTCCACAGACAGAGTCCATTCACAGACCCTTGGTGCAGCGCAGAGCTGAGTAAACCTTGTGGAGCAGCAACCTGCACCAGCTCATCCCTCACCTCTGGCCCTGACACACTGACCTTTCCAGTTTGATCCAGCGCCTGAATTGTCAAACAAACATTGGGTTCAATCACTTTGATATGCTCTTGGGGACTGGACCCCGCCATGTTGATTTGGCCTTGTACTCAACCATTCCAACTTGGCCTGGCACTTAAGCCAATCAAACCCCGGGTCTTCCCTGATGTCGACGACAGGCCCTCTGCCTCACCTCACCTGGCTCTGCCACATTGAGTAGTCTCCGAGTCCAAAGGGAAGTTACAGACTACTACGTGTGATGGTCGTTTACCAGAAAAAGAGTGATTATCAAAGTATTTAGTTGTTTTCCTTGTTTCGTTAGCTACCAGCCTGAAATCACAGAGACTCGCCAGCGCATCTGAAACCGGAAGGTAAATGCAATGCTAGCATTCATTTCAAATGGACTGAAATTTAAAAGCAATGATAGAGTTCTGAGGCTTTTATAGTTTTGGGCCCCTTAACTGAAAAGAGATGTGCTGGCGTTGGAGGGGGTGCAGAGGAGGTTCATGAGAATGATCCTGGGACTCAACGGGTTAACATATGAGGAGCATTTGATGCCTCTGAACCTGTACTTGCTGGAGTTTAGAAGATTAAGGAGGGGATCTTATTGAAACCTACTGAATATTGAAAGACCTACATGGAGTGGATGTGGAGAGGATGTTTCCTATATTGGGGGAGTCTAGAACCAGAGGACACAGTCTCAGAGTACAAGGATGTCCCTTTAGAACAGAGATGAGAAGAAATTTCTTTAGCCAGAGGGTGGTGAATCTGTGGAATTCATTACCAATGTTATTTGGTATGTGTAAAATGGAGTTTGCTGGGTTTTTAATTAGTAAGGCATCAAAGGTTATGGGAGAAAACAGGAGAATGGAGTTTAGAGGGATAATAAATCAGCCATGATGGAATCGCAGTGCAGACTGGATGAGCTGAATGGCCTTCATCAGCTGCTATGTCTTATGGTCTTAATATTTAAAGGGATTTACAGAAAGCTGATGAATGTGGATACATGAGAAACTTAAACAAATTGGGTCGTATTTATTCAAAGGTTATCTGCACCACAGCCTCGTGCGCTTTACATAAAGTTGTTTGTTGTCCATAAAGCTGCAAGTCATATCACACAAACCTTAAGGGGTGGCATCACCCCTTAAAGTTCAAGTTCAAGTTTAATTGTCATTGTACCATACATGAATTAACCATGAATACAGCCAAGTTGAAAAACTAGCAGTCATATGTAGCATAAGGCACATAGAGCACATACAGGATAACAAGCACACATAAGATATCAGTAAAATACAGTCATATACACAAAAAATACAGTCCAAGACCCTGAGTGCATGAATGGTGCAGAAATCTGCAGTCAAACACAATACAGCTTGTCTTCTGCCGAGTATGTAGACACTGCCTGTAATGGAGATCACTGACTCCAAAGCCTCTCTCCTGGTGGCTGTAAATGGGCGAATCTGCGGCTTGAGGCCTACTCCTCGCTATGACTGAGGCCACGCAGCTCCCTCTCCACCCACCAGTAAATCAGGAAAGCAAAGGTTATTGCTTGCAATTCATGATGGCTGTCCTCAAGCACTAAGAGCAATGATCACACAACATGTTGGTATCAGTTGCCAGTTTTGGTAAGGCAGTTTGAAGTAACAGTCGAACGGAATTGGGCTGATTTTGCATACTCGCGGAGTAAGTGTTATCAGTACGATGTGTGATGGACTTTGTGCATTAAAAGGAGTAATTAAATGCCATCTGTCATGTTGGATGGATAGGCAGCTTTTCTACGTCAACAAAATAGGTGTAATGACAACGCACACAAAATGATGAAGAAACTTGGCAAATTAGGCAGCATCTAAAGAGGGGAATAAACAGTCAACGTTTCAGCTGAGTCCCTTCATCAGGACTGGAAAGGATGGCGGCCAAAGATAGAACAGGAAAGTGGGGGGGGGGGGGGGGGGGTGGAGAGGGAGGAGTACAAGCTGACAGGTGATAAGTGTGACCAGGTGAGGGAAAAGATGGGTGAATGGGAGGGGAGACATAGAAACATAGAAAACCTATAGCACAATACAGGTCCTTCGGCCCACAAGCTGTGCCATACATGTCCCTACCTTAGAAATTACCTAGGGTTACCCATAATCCTCTATTTTTCTGAGCTCCATGCAACTGCCAAGGAGTCTCGTAAAAGACCCTATCGTATCCGACTCTACCACTGTCGCCGGCAGCCCATTCCACACACTCACCACTCTCTGCATAAAAAGTTTACCCCTGACATCTCCTCTGTACCTACTTATAAACACCTTAAAACTGTGCCCTCTCGCGCTAGCCATTTCAGCCCTGGGAAAAAGCCTCTGACTATCCACATGATCAATGTCTCTCATCATCTTATACATCTCTACCGGGTCACCTATCATCCTCTGTGGCTCTGAAGTAAGACTCACTGGTCTATAATTTCCTGGGCTGTTTCTACTCCCTTTCTTGAATAACATTCACAACCCTGCAATCCTCCAGAACCTCTCCCGTCCCTATTGATGATGCAAAGAGCATCGCCAGAGGCTCAGCAATCTCCTCCCTCACCTTCCACAGTAGCCTGGGGTACATCTCGTCTGGTCCCGGTGACTTATCCAACTTGATGCTTTCCAAAAGTTCCAGCACATCCTCGTTCTTAATATGTACATGCTCAAACTTATCAGTACTCTGTAAGTCATTCCTACAATCACCCAGATCCTTTTCTGTAGTGAATACTGAGCAAAGTACTCATTAAGATTTCCTCCATTTCCTGCACGTCAGCCCTCACCCCATCCTCCCGTCACCACAACAGGGACCGAGTTCCCCTTGACCTCACCTACCACCCCACCAGCCTCCGGATCCAGCATATGATCCTCCACAATTTCCGCCACCTTCAACAGGACCCCACCACTAAGCACACCTTTCCCTCTCTACCCCTCTCCACTTTTCACAGGGATCGTTCCCTCCATGACTCCCTGGTCCACACGTCCCTCCCCACAGATCTCCCACCTGGTACTTATCCCTGCAAGCATAAATGCTACAACTGTCCCCACACCTCCTCTCTTACCACCATTCAGGGCCCCAACAGTCCTTCCAGGTGAGGCAACACTTCACTTGTGAGTCACTTGGGGTTATCTATTGCATCCGGTGCTCCCGGTGCTCCCGGTGTGGCTTCCTCTACATCGGTGAGACCCGACGCAGATTGGGGGACCACTTCGTCGAGCACCTCTGTTCTGTCTGCCACAACAGACAGGATCTCCTGGTTGCCACCCACTTCAACTCTGCTTCACATTCCCATTTGGATATGTCCATGCATGGCCTCTTCTACTGCCATGATGAGGCCAAACTCAGGTTGGAGGAGCAACACCTCATATACCTTCTGGGTAGTCTCCAGCCCCTTGGCATGAACACCAAATTCTCCAAATTCCGGTAATTCCTTTCCTCCTCCTCCAGCTGCCTATCACCTCTCTCATGATTCTGCCATCTCCTACTATATACATAGTGCTTTCCCCTTACATTCCTTCTTCACCTTTTCCTCCTACCCCCTCCCTGCTTCCCCTCCCCCTCCCCTTGATCTTTCCTCTGATTGTTTTTTCACTTGGCACCTACCAGCCTTCTCCTTCCCACCCACCTCCCACCTTTTTTATAGGGCCCCTGTCCCCTCCCTCTTCAGTCCTGATGAAAGGACCTCGGCCCAAAACATTGACTGCTCATTTCCACAGCTGCTGCCCAACCTGCTGAGTTCCTCCAATGTGTTATATGTGTTACTCATTCAGTACCTCTGCTATCTCCTCTGGTTCCATGTACACTTTTCCACTGTCACACTCAGTTGGTCCTATTCTCTCGCGTCTTATCCTCCTGCTCTTCACATATGTGTAGAATGCCTTGGGGTTTTCCTTAATCCTGTCCGCCAAGGCCTTCTTATGGCCCCTTCTGGCTCTCAGAATTTATTTCTTAAGCTCCTTCTTGATAGCCTTATAATCTTCTAGATCTCTGTCATTACCTAGTCTTTTGAACCTTTTACAAGCTCTTCTTCTTGACTAGATTTTCAACAGCCTTTGTACACCACGGTTCCTGTACCCTACCATCCTTTCCCTGTCTCATAGGAACATATCTATGCAGAACCCCGAGCAAATATCCCCTGAACATTTGCCATATTTCTTCTGTACATTTCCCTGAGAATATCTGTTCCCCATTTATGTTTCCAAGGAAGGAAGTGAAAAGCTGGGAGGGAATAGGTGGAAGAAGTTAAAGGCTGAAAAAGGAATCTAATTGGAAAGGACAGTGGTGTGTAGGTGGCACAGTAGCATAGTGGTTAGCACACTGCTTTACAGTACAGATGACACAGGTTCAATTCCCACCACAGCCTGTTAGGAGTTTGTACATTCTCCCCGCGACCACATGGATTTCCTCCAGGTGCTTCAGTTTCCACCCACAGTCCAAAGACAGACCGGTTGGTAGGTTAATTGATTATTGTAAAATGTCCCATGATTAGGCTAGAGTTGAACTGGGGGGGTTGCTGGCCAGGCCTGTTCTGTGTTGTATCTCAATAAGTAAATAAATAAAGATCGAAGGAGGAAAACCGGGGGGGGGAGGGGTTGGGAATGTGGTCAGATTAGTAAAAAAGAGAAGGGGTGAGAGGGTAACCAGAATGGGAATGGGACAAAAAGGAGGGATGTAATTACCAGAGAAATCAATGTTCATTCAATCAGGTTGTTGGCTACCCAGACGGGATATGAGGTGTTGCTCATCCAACCAGAGTTTCACTGTGACTGTCATGCAGGCCACAGACAGACAGGTCAGAATGGGAACGGGAAGTCAAATTGACATGAGTACCCATATATAATAACAGCATATACACTGAGTGGCCACTATGTTAGATACCTCCTGCCTCTAATAAAATGGCCACTGAGTGCATGCTTGTGGTCTTCTGCCGCTGAAGCCCATCCACTTCAAGGTTCAATGTGTTGTGCAGTCAGAGATGCTTTTCTGCACTCTATTGTTGTTATTTGAGTTACTGTCACCTTCCTGTCAGCTTGAACCAGACTGGCCATTCTCCTCCAGCTTCCCTCATTAACAAAGCATTTTTTCCCATAGTACTAGTGCTCACTGGATTTTTTTTTTGCAACATTCTCTGTAAACTCCATAGACCATTGTGCATGACATCAATCACTTCTGAGATACTCAAATCACCATATCTGGCACCAACAATCATTCCACAGCCAAAGTCACTTAGATTATATTTCTTCCCCATTCTGATGTTTGATCGGAACAACTGCACCTCTTGACCATGTCTACACGCTCTTTTGCATTGAGTTGCTGCCATATGATTGGCTGATTAGATACTTGCATTAACGAGCTGTTGTACAGGTGTACCTAATAAAGTGACTACTGAGGGTACATAATGCCAAGTTATCTCCAGGTCTGTCTTTCAGTTTCACAGCTGTCATTGAGAAAATTACTTTGTAATTAATACAATACAACTGAGCCTGTTTCAGTTTCCTCCACAGAATACTGTACAAAACATAGACAGTGTATATACTAATTTTGGAGGAAGACATGAGGACAAGGAAGTGGAACTTCCTGACAGAACAGAATAAAAACATATTAAGTGGCTGCAGTTTTGGAACATGTTCGAACTCAGGAATATTAAACACTGCTGTCTTTGGATACATGTCTGAAAATTGGAAGTAATTTAAAATCGTTGTCTTCGTGTGAAGTAAGAAAGTGAAGGAGTGAAGCAATGCTGTATACCTAACCCATACTTACTTCATAATGTTAGGCTCTGGCCAATACAAAATTGTCACAGAGTTCATTCAAGTTTTCAAAATGAGTAATATTGGCTCAGAAGAGTTTTTTAACTGCAAGCTCAAATTCTAGTGAAAACACTGAGAGAAGTGTTTGCACAGCACCTTCGCTACAAGTATACTCTCTTCCAAGCCACTTTAAATGTTTGACTGGAGTCTGGCATTTGTGAGAATACTTACGAATCAGCTGCCAAATTAATCCTCTGAATTTTGACAGGCTTGAAACTTAAAGTCAGAAGTAAATGAAAAACTTCTATTACTTAATCAACTCATGTGAAGCAAGGAGATGTTCACATTTGTTTGAAATCAAAGATCAGACTTCCAAAAGATACTTGACAAAGTGCCACATAATAGATCTGTCATTGAGATAGAAGAGTGTGGGATAAAAGTGCTGATAAACGTTGGCAGGGAGTAGCAGTGAACAACAAAATGCTGGAGGAACTCAACAAGTCAGCCCTCATATATGGAGAGAAATTAACCATCATCTGGACTCACCATTTTCCTGTCAGCTTGTGTCCCCCCCCATTTTTAATTGTCCCTTCTGCCCCCTGATGAAGGGTCAAAACATTGGCAGTTCATTTCTCTGCACAGATGCTACCTGACCTGTCGAGTTCCTCCAACATTTTGTGTATTTTCCTCCAGATTTACAGCTGCTATAGAAACTCTCATGTCCCTGACCCTGAAACAGCAGTCAGGGTGTGTCTGCGGAACAGGCCTCACTGAATTGTTAATGCCCATAAATGAGAAATTTAACCAGTTGAGGCACATGAATAGATCCAAGAGATTCTACGGATGCTGGAAATCCAAAGTAACGCACACAAGATGCTGAAGGAACTCAGCACGCTCGACAGTATCTATGGAGGAGAATAAACAGTCAATGTTTCAGGACAAGACTGGAAGGGAAAGGGGACAAAAGCCAGAATAAGAGGGGGAAGGGGAAGGAATACAAGCTGGCAATGATAGATAAGTGACTGGTACTCCTTCCCCTCCTTGTACTTTTGTACTCTGGCTTCTGTCCCCTTCATTTCCGGTCCTAATGAAGGGTTTCAGCCAGAAACACCAACTGTTTATTCCCCTCCATAGATACTGCTTCAGCTACTGAGTTGATCCAGCATTTTGTGTGTGTTGCTCAGGACTTCCAACATCTGGAGAATCTTATGTGTTTATGAGCAGTGAAAGGTTAACCTGATGGGGTCCATCGTTAAGGAACCCCACCACCCAGTCAGAGCTTGCCCTGTTCTCTTTGCTACCATAAGGAAGGAGATACAGGAGCCCAAAGACACTCTCTCAATGATTCAGGAACATCATCTTCCCCTCTGCCATCTCTTTTCTGAATGGACATTGAACCCGTGAACACTACCTCTCTAGTTTTTTGATTTGTATTTTTGCACTACTATTTAATTTAACTATTTAATATATATACTTAATTAATTAATTTAACTATTTAATATATATACTTAATGATTAATGTTTTTCTCTATTATTATGTATTGTATTGTACTGTTCCTGAAAAGAGAAAAAAAATTTCAGGACATATGGTGGTGATATTAAACCTGATTCTGTTTCTGATTGCGATTCTGCAGTTGTTTCTTGGAATAAGGCAAGTGAACGGTTGTGCCCCCCAGAGGTCTCCCTTGGTAACACAACTTTCCTTAATATTCTTAAACAACAAGGAATTGGGTGTACAAGACACTTTACAAATTTATAGATGTCACAAATGTTGGCTTAGTGAACTGGATGAGCAATGATAATAAATTTAATGAGATTTCATTATAGAGACATGCTGGTAGAATGGGCAGATTCTGCTTGCTGAAATTGAACAGAGAGAAATGTGAAAGGTCATGTTTTATTAGGACAAAAGAAGACTTAAAATTAGCTTTATTTGTCATATGCATATCAAAATGTTAAAACACAGTACATAGAACATAGAAGTAGACAGCATATTACAGGCCCTTCGACCCGCAATGTTGTGCTGACAGCGTAACCTACTCAAAAAACTGCCTAGAATTTTCCAACCACGTAGCCCTCTATTTGTCTAAGCTCCATGTGCCTATCTAAGAGTCTCTTAAAAGACTGTATTGTATCTACCTCTACCGCTGATGCACCATTCAATAACTCACACTGAGACGTAAGGCGAGATATCGGCTTTTATTGACTGGAAGAAGGAACCAGGAGTGAGTGTCCATCATACCATGTCCTGGAGACTGAGGCCGAGCGTCAGGCCTCAGATCACCTTTATACAGGGGCCTGTGGGAGGAGCCACAGGAGCAGTCAGCAGGGGCGTGTCCAGACAGGCACATAGTTCACCACAACCGCCATCACTCGCAATACACTCCACACACCCACCACTCTCTGTGTGAAAAACTTACCTCTGACTCCTCCTCTGTACCTACTTCCAAGCAGTTTAAAACTATGCCCCCTCGTGTTCGCCATTTCAGCTCTGGGAAAAAGCCTTTGGTTGCCCACACAATTAATGCCTCTCATCATCTTATACACCTCTATCAGGCCACCTTTCATCCTCCATGACTCCAAGGAGAAAAAACAACATCCTTGTAAATCTCCCCTGCACTCTTTCTAAAGTATCTACATCCTTCCTGTAGTAAGGTGACCAGAACTGAACACAGTACTCCAAGTGAGTTCTGACTATGATCTTATATAGCTGTAATATTACCTCATGGTTCTTGAACTCAAACCCATGGTTGACAAATGCCAATGCACCATATTGCCTTCTTAATCACAGAGTCAACCTCAGCAGCAGCTTTGAGTATCCTATGGATATGGACCTCAAGATCTCTCTGAGTCTCCACATTGTCAAGAGTCTTTCCATTAACATTATAACCTGTCTTCAAATTTGACCTACCAACATAAACCACTTCACCCTTATTTGGATTGAACTCTATCTGCCACTTCTTGGCCCAGTTCTGCATCCTATCGATGTCCTGCTGTAACCTCTGACAACCCTCCAGACTATCTACAGCACCCCTAACCTTTGTGTCATCAGCAAATTTACTAACCCATCCCTCCACTTCCTCATCCAGGTCATTTATAAAAATCACAAAGAGTAAGGGTCCCAGAACAGATCCCTGAGGCACACCACTGGTCACTGACCTCCATGCAGAATACGAACCATCTACAACCACCCTTTGCCTTTGTGGACAACCCAATTCCAGATCCACAAAGCAAGGTCCCCTTGGATCCCATGCCTCCTTACTTTCTGAATGAGCCTTGCATGGGGAACCTTACCAAATGCCTTACTGAAATCCACATACACCACATCCGCTGTTCTACCTTCATCAATGTCTTTTATTACATCCTCAAAGAATGCAATCAGGCTCATAAGGCACAACCTGACCTAATGTTTTCACAGCGTATATGATGAATAAATTCTTCTCGGGCTTCCAGCTGGGTACAGGTAATAATTACAATCAATGTTTCGATGACAATCTCTGCCATCTGCATTGGGGATGATGCCTGGGCATCTCTAGTTCGGTATTTATACCCCCATAGACCATCCCTCCTATTTGGCTAGTCCTTTTCCAAACAGGGGTAACTTACAGTGGGACATTAATTTGCCAACCAGCAAATGCTACGTACCCATCTCTGTTATGACTAAGAAGTAATATTTTGACTGAGATTTTGAAACACTTTTACTCAACGCATGACAGAACAGTTCAAAGGTGAGGGGCTGCAAATCAGCCACAAACACTTTGGTGCTTGCTTCCTGCTTCCAAAATTTGGCTCTTTGTTTCCCGGTACTTGACAGTTTCCATAATTAAATAAATTATTGCTACTAAACAAAGAAATTGGTAGCTAGATAGATACATAAATAAGCACATAAGTAAATGACTAGGTGGATAGATGGATATGTGGATAGATAAATAAATTAACCAATTAATTTTTATAATTAACTATAAATATATAAGTAAATACTGCAGATCAGATGTTCCCAACTTTTTTTATGCCATGGACCAATGCTATTAAGCAAGGGGTCCATGATCGCAGATTTGGGAACCTCTGTATTGGATAAATAATTAAATGAACATATAAGTAAAAGTTTTGAACAAACAAAACTTAAATGTTAATATAATTTACTTCCAGAAAGCAGAATAACACAAATGTTGAAAGATGCTGAAACCCACAGTGAAATGCATCAGTGACCCAACTAGTCTGAGGATGAGTTTGGGGACAGCCTGCAAATGTAAATGGAACCTGTTTTCACTTCTTTCTAACTCCACTGACATAGAGAAGGGATGGACTCTTTCTCTGTGTTACTATTGTTTACTAAAAGAGTTAAAAACCACATGGATGTCATGAAATGAAGACTTCCAAAATATACAGTATTTTAGAATGCTTTTCTAAGTAAGATTACGTTTTGGCCTTTATAATTGTCAGTAAATGCCAGATACAGTATGTATCTTGGATTTCATGGTAGATAAAAAATTCAAAACATTTGTCTAACATTTCCAATTTATATAACTTTTCTCTTTTCATTACTTTAACACAAGCTTGACCCATTTACTTGAATCCACTTAATTAAATCATTATGCATTGAACAAATAAGGTAAAGAGCAATAAATTTTAGAATGAAACTTTCACGAAAGGTTCACACATCTGAAGGATAGAAGTACTTGGCCAACAGCATTTCTCAATGGACCCACAGCTAAAAATAAGCAAAATACAAAATAGAATTTGTTCTAAATCATGCTATAGTATATTTGGCAAGTGATGCACCTTTTGCAATGAATTTTATGAGGGGTTTGTGGCTGTACTGTTTGTGCAAAAATTTCAACAGAACCTTTTGAAAAATGTTGATAAATAGTATTTTTTTGTTGTTCTGCACTGCTGCAGATCTTTTCTGAATTTAACTGCAAAATCAGACATAAGTGGAATTGATTGAGAGCAACTGTGATTGAACAGTCACCAGCTCACACTGTCCAAACGCATCAGATCATGACGTGCTTCCCACAGTAAAGCTGAACCACAGGCTTGTTGGTTCACCTCATATCGATCAAACATGAGTAATCCAATATAAACGACACACGGTCAATTTAGGCTTTCAGCATCTATGGTATTCCGCTTTCTGGAAGGGAATTATATCCTTAGTTAAATCTTATTTATATATTTAATTATATAAAATATTACTTATTTCTTCATTTATTTATCTATCTATAACAGAGATTCCCAAATCTGGGGTCGTGGACCCCTTGCTTAATAGCATTGGTCCATGGCATAAAAAAGGTTGGGAACATCTGATCTGCAGTATTTATTTATCTATTTATAGTTAATTATAGAAATGAATTGGTTAATTGATTTATCTATCCATGTATCCATCTATCCACCTAGTCATTTACTTATGTGCTTATTTATGTATCTATCTAGCTACCAATTTCTTTGTTTATTAGCAATAATTTATTTAATTATGGAAACTTTCAAGTACCGGGAAAAAAAGAGCCAAATTTTGGAAGCAGGAAGCAAAGCACCAAAATGCTTTTGGCTGATTTGCAGCCCCTCACCTTTGAACTGTTCTGTCATGCATTTCAAAATCTCACCCAAAATATTACTTCTTAGTCATAATAGAGATGGGTACATAGCATTTGCTGGTTGGCAAATTAATGTCCCACTGTAAGTTATCCCTGAGTGGATAAGCACTATCCAGTCGGAAGGGACGGACTATGAGTTATAAATACCGCCGATATAGACATGCTCAGGCATCATCTCTGATGAAGATGGCAGAGTTTGTCTTTGAACAATCAGTTACAATTAATACCTGTACACGGCTGGAAGAGTTTATTTGTCATATACACCGGGAAAGCACTAGATCCTTTTTCATTCCTGGTCTTGACGGGTAGCAGGACAATCTGTGTAAAATTGATGGGCATGTGATAGAAGTCAAAAATTATTGTCACATGCACAAGTACACATATGCACAGCTGCAATGAAAAACTTGCCCCAGCTTCACAGGCAAATAGCACCATATAAGCACCATTCACAAGAAAAACATAGATTAAACAATATTGAATATTGATAGGCCCAGATGGAGAGGATGTTTCCTAAAGTGGAGGAGTCTAGGATGAGAGGATACAGCCTCAAAGTAAAAGGACATCCCTTTAGAACAGAGATGAGGAGGGATTTCTTTATCCAGAGGGTGGTGAAATTGTGGAATTCATTGCCACGGATGACTGTTGAGGCCCAGTTGCTGTCCATACTGACCTTGCATGTTTTTCCTGTGGGGGAATGGGTTTCCTCCGACTGATTCAGTTTCCTCCCAGAGACATGTGCAGATTTAAAGATTAGCTTTATTTGTCGCATGTACGTATTTGCCATGACCAAGATACCACAGCAGATTCCTAATACATATAAATAAAGATAATCCTTGATCTTTGACATTAACACTGTCTTTGTGAAGCGAGTAGGAAAGTGGAGTTGATGTTGACAATATTTCAAAGTTCAAAGCAAATTTATTATGAAAGTGCATATCAGTCAGCATATGTAACCCAGAGATTCACTTTCTAGAGGGCATACTCAATAAATCCAATACTCTTAATAGAATCATTGAAAGATCCCACCAATAGGGTGGACAACCAGAGTGCAAAAGACAGCAAACTGTGCAAATACAAAAAGAGAGAAAAAAGAAATAATTATTATTATCAATAAATAAGCAATATCAAGATCATGAAACAAAGAATCCTTGAAAGTGACCCCATAGGTTGTGGGAATGGTTCAGTAATGGGGTGGGTGAATTTGAGTTACCTCCTCTACTTCAAGAGCCTGATGGTTGAGGGGCAATAACTGTTCCTGAACCTGGTGGTGTGAGTCTTAAGGCTCTTATAGGTTCTTTCTGATGGCAGCAGCAAGAAGAGAGCATGACATGGGTGGTGGGGGTCCCTGATCATGGATGCTGCTTTCCATAAGGTCCACAAAAATGATAACGATGAGGAATTTAAAGATGCTGACCACCTCCAACTCTAATTCCCTCACTGAGGACTGGCTCATGAACCTCCAGTCTCCTCCTCCTGATGTCAATAATCAGCTCCTTGTTCTTGCCGACATTGAGTGGGAGGTTGTTGTGGCACCACTCAGCCAGATTTTCATTCTCCCTCCTATATACTGATTTGTCATCACCTTTGAAACACCTACAACAGTGGTGTCATCAGCAAACTTAAATGTGGCATTAGAGCTGTGCTTAGCCACGCAGTAAAGTGAGTAGAGCAAGTGGCTATGCACACAGCCTTGTGGTGCACCTGTGCTGATGGAGATCGTGGAGGAGATATTGTTGCCAGTCTGAAGTGACTGGGGTCTACAAGTGAGGAGATCGAGAATCCAATTGCATGACAAAGTATTGAGGCTAAGGTCTAGATTTGTGGGGATGATGGTATTGAATGCCAAGCTATAGTCGATGAAGAGCATCCTGATGTATGCATCTTTGCTGACCAAGTATTCTAGGGTTGAGTAAAGAGCCAATGAACTGGCATCTGTTGTGGACCTGTAATACTGATAGACAAATTGGAGTGGACTCAAATCAAGATCCTATCTCAAGGATCAAGACACACTTACATATATCAACTGAGATTCCCTTATGCCTAATTACTTCCTTAAGAGATGATCAACTATAAGGAAGAAAAATAATATTGTTAAACAATCCAACAATTAATAAAAGTTGTTTGTAACCAGAATGAAACTTGTAACCGCAGAAATTATAATTACTCTTTCCAGTGTGGTCTCATCTGTTTAGAGGCCAGTCACTAATTGACAAAATTTCTCAGATCATTACATTTTCAGAAAGATTTTTTAAAGGGAGCTCATGAAAGCTCTTTACTACCCAATACAGAAGCTCACACATCTTGTGAATGAAGTGACAACTCCCACCTTATGGATCCTGAGATTTAATATGATACAGCTGGCTTTAGGAAATTAACGGTTGCAACTTTTATTGGCACAGGTGTCTTTTTTCAATCCTCTGACAATGATGTTGTAATATGTTAAAATTCCAGCATAAATTGTTACCATAAATCTTCCCCCTCCAGTTACCTCCATTTCTAAATAATATGACTCATTTTGCGGTTCTTCAGTCACTGGCGGCTCTCCAGCCTCTTAATCAAGTACAGTTCTTCTAAACATTGTTGCTTCTTCTCAGACTAAATAAAAATAATTCAGAAATTTAGAGCACAAACTATTTAGTTATGGGGAGGTGTAACTGTTAAACCTGATCTGGTGTACATTTAACACACAGGAGAATCATTTTGTTTGATTATCAGGAGAAAATATCATGTTAGATGGGGCTTCACCCCACCCCTTCCGGTCTTCTCCTATCATTTTGCATTTTCCCCTCCCCCTCCCCCTCCTACTTTCAAATCTCTTACTATCTTTCCTTTCAGTTAGTCCTGACGAAGGATCTCGGCCCGAAACGTTGACATTGCTTCTCCCTACAGATGCTGCCTGGCCTGCTGCGTTCCACCAGCATTTTGTGTGTGTTGCTTGAATTTCCAGCATCTGCAGATTTCCTCGTGTTTGTCATGTTAGAATTTGTTTTGTCCATATCAGAATTTGTGAATATGCCATATGTACTTAAAAGTTGTCTGCAAATAATAAAGGTCCCACATCACAAGGCTCAGGAACAGTTATTACTCTTCAAACATCAGACTCATGAACATGGCAGGAAGGAGTGAGCTGGTGAGGGAAGTGGGGAAAAAAGAGGACCATATTTTAACAGGACTCCTTTAACCCACCATAACCTATCTCCATCTCCTGCCCAAGGTTGACCAGGCAGCCATTGTTGTTCCTCTACACACTTAGTGCTGCATTGGGTGGCAACCTTGCTGTTTCTTTGTTTATGAGGCCAAGTTGCTAACTCGATGCTCAACACAGCACGAATGGAAAGCATGCAAGAATCTGGCTGGATTCTAACCAGGGTCCAGTTGCTTCACAGTCCGGTGTGGATGACACTAAACCACCCACTGGCTTTCTGCCAGGCAGGGTCAGTTACAATTTGTGCCTTAATTTGTTCTGCTTCTCCCACCAATTCATTTCACTTTCCAAGTGAAAGTTTTTTTCTAAAAAAGCTTCATTTAGTTTGATAACCTGGGAAACTTTGTGCGAAAGTCTTACACAGGTACATATGGCAAGGGTGCCTAAGCCTTTTGCACAGTACAGTAGTAATTTTATTTTGCACTGTACAGTTGCCATAAAAAAACAAATTTCATAACATACATGAGTGATGATAAACCTGATTCTGATATGGGTCTCTATTGAGAGGGGAGGAGGGGAAGAGGAAGGACCAAATAAATATTTCCACTACCTCTAACCTCCCTTCCCCTTTTCCCAACCATGATTCCCCTCTCCCTGCCCCCTTCCCACTCTCAGTCCACACTAGAGACCCATATCAGAATCAGGCTTATCTTCATTCACATAAAAGGGGTGAGTGAAAGTTTGTGACCTAAGGTAGAAGGAGATAAGTGATACAGCTCTCTTTATACGCACATGCAGGTCAACTCTTTTAGTAATTATGCGGAAAGTTTGAAGTTAATAACTCATCTCCTTCTACCTTAGGCCACGAAGTTATCAATCACCCCTGTTGAGTTACTAACTTCAAACTTTCTGCATAATCACTCAAAGAGTTGAGCTGCATGTGCTTGTAATGAGAGCTGTATAACTCATCTCCTTCTACCTTAGGCCACGAACTTATCAATCACCCCTTGTATAGGATAATTATTTTTTTGTGGCAGCATATGTGAGTGTAATTTATAAAGACAATAAGACCATAAGACATAGGAACAGAATTAGGCCATTTGGCCAATTGAATCTGCTCTGCCATTCAATCATGGCTGATCAATTTTTCCCCTCCTCAGCCCCATTCCCCAGCCTTCTCCCTGTAACCTTTGATGCCTGGCCAATCGAGAACCTATCAATCTCCACCTTAAATACACCCACCACCTGCCCTTCACAGTGCCTGTGGTAATAAATTCCATGAATTCACCACCCTCCAGCTAAAGAAATTTCTCTGCATCTCTGTTTTGAATGGACGCCCCTCTATCTTGTCCTCTTGTCCTAGACTCCCCAACCATGGGAAACATCCCTTCCAAATCTACTCTGTCTAGGCCTTTCAACAATCGAAAAATTTCAATGAGACTTCCCCCCCCCCCCCCACCATCCTAAATTCCAGCAAGTACAGACCCAGAGTCATCAAACATTCTTCAAAGGATAACCTTTTCATTCTTGAAATCATCCTTATGAAACCCCTCTCAACCCTCTCCAATGCCAGCTCATCTTTTCCGAGATAAGGAGCCCTATACTGTTCCCAATGCTCAAGGTGAGGCCTCACCAGTGTCTTATAAAGCCTCAGCATCACATCCCTGCTCTTGCATTCTCGACCTCTTGAAATAAAACATTGCAGTTGCCTTCCGCACCACTGATTCAACCTGCAAGTTAACCTTTAGGGAGTCCTGCACAAGGACTCCTAAGTCCCTTTGCATCTCAGAGTTTTGGATGTTCTCCTGATTTACAAAAATACTATATGCCTTTATTTCTTCTACCAAAATGAACGACCATACACTTCATTACACTGTACCCCATCTGTCACTTCTTTGTCCATTCCCCTAGTCTGTCCTAGTCCTTCGGCAGACTCCCTGCTCCCTCAACATTATTCAGCCACAATATGGCATGTTTATTGTTACTGCTCTAAAAAGCCATGTCATTGGGATTCAACAAATTCACTCCCCTGAGATCCATTATCAGCCTGATTTTCCCAATCTACCTGCAAACTAAAGTCTCCCATGACTATCATAACGTTGCCCTTTTAACCTGCTGTTCACATCCCAGCTACTCTTTATCATCAGGGGCCTATTACCCTTGCAGTTTCTTAACTCAACCCATGAGGATTCAGCATCTCCCAATCTTATGTCAGATCTTTCTACTGATTTGATGCTATTCTTTACCAGCAGAGCCATGCCACCCTCTCTGCCTACCTTCCTATCCCTCCAATGTAACGTGTAACCTTGGACATTCAGCTCCCAACTACAACCATACATCATCCACGATTTAGTGATGGCTACAACATCATACTTGACAATCTGTTAAAGTGCAAGATCGTATACCTTATTTCTTATACTCCATGCACCGAGACGTAACACTTTGAGTACTGTATTTACTACCTTTTTTGATTTTGCACCACAAATGCACTGATACTCACTCTGCTGGCTGCAATTATGTCTTATCATCTACCTGACCGTCTTGACAATCTGACTGCACGACATTTTGGCTTTTCTACCATCCAACCTAACTTGAGTCCCTTCACTCCAATTCCCATCCTCCTGCCAAATTAAACCCTACACAACAGCCCTAATAAACCTGCCCACAAGAATATTGGTCCCCCTTGGGTTCAATAAAGTTACTACAGTACCGTGCAAGAATGTTAGGTACCCCAGCGATATATATATACCTAAGACTCTTGCACAGTACTGTATATACAAATAAATGCACCACAATACTGGTGACTAGATTGAAGTGAACAAGATGTTAAGAGGCATAGATCCAATGGATAGCCAGAAATATTTTCACAGTTAATATCAGAGTGCATAATTTTAAGCTGATTGCTTAGAGGTGATGTGTGGGGTAAGTTCTTTACACAGAGAGTGGGGGTTCATAGATCACCATCCCTGAGGTGGCATTAGAGACAGATTCAATAGGGAAATTTAGCCAGAGTAAGAAGGTAGGGGGAGGGTAAGTAACAGGTGAAACCAGGCGAGAGGGAAGTTGAGTGGGGAGGTGAGGGAACAGGATGAAATAAGAAGCTGGGAGATGAAAGATGGAAGGGCTGAAGAAGGAATCTAATAGGAGGGGACTTCATTCCTTCACTTCCACTCACCTGCCTATTACCTCCCTTTGGTTCCCCTCATCCCTCCCATTACACCATGGTTCACTGTTCTTCCCTAGTATGATAAGATGGACTCTTGACCTCACAGCCCACATCATTATGGTCCTGCACTGCAGTCTTTCTATACTGTACTGCTTTATTCTGTACTCTGTTATTGCTCTATCTTGTAAAACATCATTGTAATGTTGTAATGAATTGATCTGTATGGACAGCATACTGGACACATTTTTCATTATAAAGTTGCAATAATAATACCACTGAGACTGGCTGTGGGGTGGAGATACATCCAAAGGAGGAAAATGGCACTCTTTCCCTCCACTAGACTGCATGTCCCCCTTGGGCAAAGAGTAGCCCCTGCTTAGTGCCCTTTCCACTCCAGTTAGGATCTAGTGAAGCCATGGAAGCAGGTCACGGATGATCATATGAGCAAGTCCTCATCATGCAACCGCTGACACCAGGCAGACAGTCTCTGAAGAGTATTGAAGAGGGCTGGAGTCACCCGTTTTGTAAAAACACTGCCTAAAAGAAGACCTCTTCTGTCAAAAAATTTGCCAAGTATAATTTAGGTCACGGGAAGGCCATGATAGCCTACGGTATATGACACGGCACGTAATAAACAAATAGACCATTGAGATGCCAACCCTCCTTGGTCATTGTCTTTGTTTATATCTTATTTGATCCCTCATTGTCTTTTGTCTTGTCTTATACTGGTTTATCCTGAATCAAATTGTTATCAGTCCCTTCCTGGTGATTTCATAATGTTCCCTAACAGCTTTATGGTCCGTCTCTTAACCCTGAGGCCTGACATGGTCAATCCATCAGTACCTCAAAACAGGAGGTCATGGTAGAACTGACAGGTCCTTAGGAAGACCGGATTGAGGAGGGATTTAAGCATAAGAAGAGAGAGGTGCTAGGGACAGGGGTGGAGGGCATGATGTGAGTCTACAGAGGTGAGATGTAGAGGTTTTGCCGGCTGTGCAGAACCCACTCTCTCCTTGTCATTACGGGGGCTGCAAAGAAAAGAGCCATCAGGACCGTCACAGAGGCTGCTGAGGGAGTCTCCAAATGGCTATGGATCAAGAACTACGACCTGTGGACCAATGGTGCTGGGACACAAGCCAAGGCTTGATCAACCCTTGAGTGAGAGTGTCTGATGTTGACACTCCCCAGGTTACATTACTGACGATGTGTCCCAGTGCATCCTAGAATGTATCTCAACACCCTTGCATGTGACATCCTCCAAATGTTTGTTCAAAACTGATATTCATCTGTTCTTATGTTGTGTGGTGACTGCTTTTAGCCATTTGAATGCCATAATATAGAAACAAAGAACAGGATGTTATATGAAGAATCCCACTACAACAATTCACCATTCGTATTATACAAGATGAATAAATTAAGAAGAGAATTATGTAATTTAACCAAGCTTAAGAGAATATGATGATTACTGTATAATAGTTCAAAGTAAGCAGGACAGAAAAGATATAAAAATTGTGACAAGTGTTTTGATCAACTTTGAAACTAAATCTCTCAGAAACAAGTATATTGGGGTATAAGGAATCAATAGACTTGCATTTATAGATTTTTTTAAATTTCATATTTCCAATATTTGTATTTATTGATTCACTTGCTCAGGATTTCGTAATTGATTTTAACTGAAGAAAATATTCTGAAGTCTGGTCAAAACATGACAGACCTTTAAAAAGCACCACGAGTGAATCTGCAGATGCTGGAAATAAATAAAAACACAAAATGCTGGCAGAACTCAGCAGGCCAGACAGCAAATATGGGAGGAGGTAGTGACGACGTTTCGGGCCAAAACCCTTCATCAGGAGTGAAGTAACATGGGATGGTGGAGAGGGGATAAGAAGTGGGGGGAGGGATAAAACAGAGAGCTGGGAAGTGATAGGCTGGAGGGAAATGGGCCAGGGAGAAGGTGGAGAATTATGGGAAATAAAAGAGAAAGAAAGGTAGGGCTGGGGAGAGATTATAGTGAGGGGGAAAAAAAGAGAAAGAAAGTGAACCAGGTTAAAATAATAGATAGGGATGGGGGTAAGGGGGGGCAGGGGTATCAACAGAGGTCTGTGAGTTGGATGTTCATGCCAGCAGGAAGGAGGCTACCTAGGCGGGAGATAAGGTATTGCTCCATTGATCTGCGTGTGGCCCCATCTTGACAGTAGAGGAGGCCATGGACAGACATATCGGAGTGGGAGTGGTCTGTGGAATTGAAGTGTGTGGCCACAGGGAGATCCCACCACTGCTGGAGGACTGAGCGCCGGTGTTCGGCGAAACGGACTCCCAGTCTGCGGCGGGTCTCCCCAGTGTATAAATGGCCACATCAGGAGCACCGGATACAGTATATCACCCCAGCTGACTCACAGGTGAAGTGGTGCCTCACCTGAAAGGACTGTCTAGGGCCTGGGATGGTGGTGAGGGAAGAAGTGTGGGGGCAGGTGTAGCACTTCTTCCATATGCAGGGATGAGTGCCCGGAGGGAGGTCGGTGGGGAGGGATGGGGGGGGATGAATGGACAAGGGAGTCGCGTAGGGAGCGATCCCTGTGGAAAGCCGAGAGTGGGGGGGAGAGGAAGATGTGGCTGGTAGTGGGATCACATAGGAGCTGGCCAGGGAGAGACTAAACCAAGTTGATATTTAACAAGAATATTGGTACTTACATTTTCTGGGTTAGAATTTCCAGTTTTCTTATGGCCGAGTACCCATCTTGTAAGGAGGACACTGCCCAGAAGAAGATAATAGAAATCCACTCCAATTTAATGTCGGAAAGTGTATACAATATACATCCTTCTTTTTCGTCACAACCATCCACAAAAACAGAGAATGAACGACAGTTAAATTTTAGAACCCCAAAGTCACCCCAGCTCCCCTCGCTCCCACGTGTAAGCGGCAGCAAGCAACAAACCCCCTCATCCCACCAGCAAAAATACAGCATTGGCACCCGCCACTGAGCACTCAAGCATGAGCAAAGCAACAACAAAGACACAGACTTGCAGTTGCCACGAAGACTTCATGTTTCATCCAGTATATGACAAACCACAGGCTCTCTCTCTCTTCCTAATAAGGGAGAAAGAGGTGTCTCTGTTTTCACACTCAGCAACATGAAACTACTCACACTTTCCACTGTGGAGCCATTGATAAGGTTTGGTGTGTGTTCCCTTGACTTCTCCTTCCTGATGTCAACAATCAATTCCTTGGTCTTGCTGACATTGAGAGAATGGTGGTGTTGCAACACCACTCAGCTGATCCAGCTCACCCATGTACACCTCCTCATCACCATCTGAGATTCTGCTGACAGCAGTTCACAAATTAAAACTAAATATAGTTGAAATGCATTTATTTTCATTCTTGCACCCAAAGTGACAGTTAAGTTCTTGAGGGGTCTTCAATGACCTGAGAGTGAGTGCAATGATCAAGGTCTCCCTAATGGCTGTTACTTTCACCACAGCAATGAGATGCACAGATGTTTTCTGCACAACACTGGCTTCCAGCACAATATTTAAAATTTGTTAAATTACTGCAGCAACCTGAGTTATGGAGCCTATTAAAAGTATTCACTCCCCTTGGAAGTTTTCAAGTTTTATTGTTTTACAACATTGAATCACAATGGATGTAATTTGGCTTTTTTGACACTGATCAACAGAAATACTCTTTCATGCCAAGGCGAAAATAGATCTCTACAAAATGATCCAAATTAATTACAAATATAAAACACAAAATAATTGTTTGTATAGATATTCACCGCCTTTAATATGACACAGTAAATCATCACTGGTGCAGCCAATTAGTTTTAGAAGTCACATGATTAATTAAATGACGATCACCATGTGCAGTCAAGGTGTTTCAATTGATTGTAGTAAAAATACACCTGTATCTGGAAGGTCCAACTGTTGGTGAGTCAATATCCTGACAAAAACTACAGTACAAAAACAAAAGAACACTCCAAGCAACTCTGTGAAAAAACTGAGTGACCGTGCAAGATGGGACTAATGAGGGAGGCCACCAAGAGACCTATGACAGCTCTGGAGGAGTTACAAGTTTCTGTGGCTAAGATGGGAGAGATTGTGTTTACAACAACTGTTCCAGCTTTATAGGAGAGTAGCAAAGAGAAAGCCACTGTTGAAGAAAACTCACATGAAATCTTGGCTAGAGTTTGCCAGAAGGCATAAGGGAGACACTGAAGTCAGCTGAAAGAAGGCTTTATGGTCTGATGAAGCCAAAATTGAGTTTTATGGCCATCAGACTAAATGTTATGTTTAGTGTAAGCCAAACACCACACCATCAATAACATGCAGGCCCTGGAAGGTGGAGGGTAACATGAATGCATCAAAATACAGGAAAATCCAAGAGGAAAACCTGATGCAGTCTCCAAGGGAATTGCGACTTGGGAGAGATCTGTTTTCCAGCAAGACAATGACCCCAAGCATAAAGCCAAAGCTGCACAGGAAATGCATGAGGGGGGAATTGCAGTGTTCCTGATGTACAAAGCTGATAGAGACCTATCCACACAGATTCAAGGCTGTAATTGCTGCTAAATACTGACTTGAAGGGGGTGAATAATTATGCAATCAATTATTTTGTGCTTAATAATTGTAATAAATTTAAATCAATTTGTAGAAATTTGTTTTCACTTTGATATGAAAGAAGCTTTTCTGTTGAACAGTGACAAAAAAAGCCAAATTAAATCCACTGTGATTCAATGTTGTAAAACAATAAAATATGAAAACTTCCAAGGGGGGATGTATACTTTTTATAGGTACTGTATTATTGAATATAATCTGAGCTTGAAAGATGCCTGATTTTCATGCGTTACATCAAACTAGGGTGAGATACAACTGTAATACAGCAGAAAATTATAAAAACATACTCTTTGCCACAGTGAGAAATGTGGATTTTGCCTTCCATTACACACCAGCAAGAGTAAACATAATCATTCCAGAATGTTGGTTTACTGCGTTTGCAATTTGGAGCTTGGTTTCGATGAACAAAATGGAGTCAACAGCTTTGGAAAAACAATTTGTTAACAAGGAAAAATTAAAAGAAAATGCATACTTTTCTAAAAAACCTACAGTACTGTGCACGTCTTGGGCACTTGTTTATATCTAGAGTGCCTAAGACTTTTGCACAGTACTGCATTTGTCAATGTGGAGTGGAGAGCGGGTTTGTAAATCTGGCAGGAGCAAAGGATGTTGGGAATAGTGAGGGTGGGGTGCAGTGGGAGAGGTGTGGGACAGGTGGCAGAGAAGGAGTGCCAGGGGCCAGGGTTGATGGAGGTGCAGACATACCCAGCCCTGAGACATAAGGCAAGGTCATTTGATTCCAAACAATTGGTTTATTGATCATTACAGAATGTGTCTCTCATGCTTCCCACTCTCTCTCCTCTCCCTTCCCCTTTTCCTAACCCTGATTCCCCTTTCCTTGTCCCCTTCCCACTCTCAGTCCACAATAGAGACCCATATCAGAATCAGGTTTATTGCTTGTTTCAGTGTAATACATATAATGATTACAGTACTTTACAAAACAGCTAGACTTTGGCTCAATTGGAAAAGGTGCATGGTGCCAGATAGATTAGTAATGTTGATTTTTAAGTAAATATTCTGCATTTTATTCAACTAGATCAAGTCAAAGTATAGGGTTCATGCTTTGCCATGTGGATGCAAATACAAATGTATCATTTTACTTTTGCTGCATTTTAATCACAATTTTGAACTAAAACTGGAGCTTAAAGGAAGTTGTAGGATAAAGTTCAAAGTCTTTCAGGATTAGTGGCCTACTCAGCCAAGCAGTGACTCAAACAGATCAGGATGAGATGGCACAGATGGTCACAATGTGTTTTGTGTAGGGAGAGAAGAAACAACAATGTTTTTTCATTAGGTCATGCTGGAAAATTGTTTGGGTGGACGGGTGGACATATGCCCCTACCAAAGGAGTTGTAAGATCTCCTGTAGGTCACCCTTTGGCAAGATGCAGCACCTGCTGAGACCCCCGATCAGGGTTATGTGAAGCCATTGGGGCAGGTGGTGGAGGGCCATACGAGCAGCTGGTGCATATCGCAAGTCCTGGTTATACGACCACTGACACTGGGCAGATAGTCTTTGAAGAGTATTGATAATGGCTGGGGTCACCCATCCTGTAAAGACACTTCCCAGAAGAAGGCAATGGGAAACCACTTCTTCCGAAAAAAAAGTTTGCCAAGGATAATCCTGGTCATGGATAGACCATGATTGCCCACATCGTATGACATGGCACATGATGATGATGGAAAATTGGCCTGCATAAACTAAGGTGGAAGAGAAAGTGGAGAGAGTGAAATGAGGTTCATGTGTGCTGGATGTAAATGAATGCTTGATGGTCCGTAGATTGAAGGCCCTAGGTAGGTCTATTCTAAGTATTAAAGATTAGCTTCACTTGTCACATGTACGGTGAAATGCGTCATTTGCGTCAAAACAAATCAGTGAGGATTGTGCTGGGGGAAGCCTGCCAATGCCGCTAAACAGCATGGAATGCACACAACTTACTAACCCCAAACCAGACCATACATTTCTGGAAGTGAAGTGCATCACTTGCGTCAGTGACCAACACAATCTGAGGATGTGCTGGGAGCAGCCCCAAGTGCTGCTGTGCTTCAGGCACTGACATGGCAAGCCCACAACTTACTAACTCTAACCATCACCATACATCTCTGGACTGCGTGAGGAAACCAGTGCACATGGGTGAAACCCACACGATCAACAGAGGAACGTACAAACCCCTTACAGTCAGCGGTGTGAATCAAACCTGATTGGAGATAGCTGGTGCTGTAAAGCAATTGTGATACCAGCTATGCTACAATGCTATGATTCTATGAAAGGAAAATTTGGAAATAATAGCATTATGATGGCTCACAAGAAAACTTTCCAGGATAAGGCTATTTTGCATTATGGTTTAGGATGAGTGAAAGTGATTTGTTTTATTTAAGAATACACCTTAATCCATTGAATTTATCTCCTGACATTGATCACAAGAGGTAATGCAAGCCTTCAATTTTAAGTTCCATTCCGAAACTTTCTCCATCACCATAAGACATAGAAGCAGAATTAGGCCATTTGGCCCATCAAGTCTTTTCCACCATTCCATCATGGATGACTGATTATCCCACTCAACCCTATTCTTCTGTCTTTTCCCTGTAACCATTGATGTCCTGATTAATCAAGAAACTATACAGCTCTGCCTTAAATATACTCAATGTCTTGGCATTCACAGCCATCTGTGGCAATGAATTCCATTGATTCACCACCCTCTAGCTAAACAAATTTTGCCTCATCTCTGTTCTAAATGGATGTCCTCTATTGTGAGGTTGTGCCCTCTTGTCCTAGACTCCACCACTAAAGGAAACATCCACTCCACCTAGGCCTTTCAATATTCAATAAATTTCGATGAGAATCCCTCCTCATTCTTCTGAACTCAAGCAAGTACAGGCTCGGCCATCAAATGGTCCTCATATGTTAACTCCTCCATTTCTGGGGTCATTCTAGTGAGTCACCTCTGGACCCTCTCCAATGCCAGCACATCCTTTCTTAGATAAGAGGTCCAAAACTGCTCACAATTCTCTGAGTAAATCACTGTGGTAACATCAGACTGTCAGTCCTACCATAACAGCAGCATTTCTAGCATGGAGTGCAACACGAGGCATACATGATGGATATAACCATATAACCATATAACAATCACAGCACGGAAACAGGCCATCTCGGCCCTCCCATTCCATGCCGACTCTTAATCTCACCTAGTCCCACCTACCCGCACTCAGCCCATAACCCTCCACTCCTTTCCTGTCCATATACCTATCCAATTTTACCTTAAATGACACAACTGAACTGGCCTCTACTACTTCTACAGGAAGCTGTAGTTGGTGATATGGTGATAGTTGCCATGAAAGCATCACGTCCCTAAACCAAGGGATGCTCTAAGATGTTTTAAAGGCTTGAAGTACTGTTGAAATGCATTTCCTACTGTAGGAAATCTCCAAGTTCAGTTTCAATCTGAAATCATGTTAGAAGCTTATAAAAATATTCTTCATCACCTGAAGAAATGCATTTCACCCAGATTATTTTGTTTAGAGATACAGCACGGTAACAGGCCCAAGGAGCCCACACTACCCAATTATACCCATGTAACCAATTAACCTAATACTGTAACTCTTTGATCTGTGGAATACGGGAGGAAACTGGAGCACCTGGAGAATGTACCAACTCTTTACAGACAGTGGCCAATTTGAACCTTCGTCTGCCATATAGCGCTGCAATAGCATTATGACAACCTCTACACTACCATGCCACGCCCTCAATAACGGTGATGTATTGGAACATATCCACATTACAAAGGAGGAGGTTTTGGCAGTCTTGAGCAATATTCAAGTGGTCTGATCAGTATATTGCAAGACATTGTTGGAAACTTAGGAAGAAATTGTAGGGCATGCATCATTCTAGCATGGGTGATGTACCAGAAGGCTGGCAAATGGTTAATGCTGTGCTCTTATACTACCTGAGATGCTTAAGGAGAGGTAATCTTCCCCAAAAATTGCTGGCCAGTGTGTGATAGAGAGCATACTGACATACGGATTGACGGTGTGGTACTCTAGCTGTAGCAAGACAGATCACAAAGCACTCCAATGGGCGATTAGGAAGGCTCAGCACATCACTGGGGCCCAACTACCAGACCTGGAGATAATCTGCAACTCTCAATGCCAATGGTATGCTTGTAACATCATTAAAGATCCATCCCATCCTATTCACTGTCTACTCAATCTCCTGCCATCTGGTAGGAGGAGATACAGAAACATCTTAACCAAACAGTCAGACTGAAAAACAGCTTCTTCCCGAGGGCTGTTGTGCAGCTGAATATTGCTACACCCAGCTTGCCAATGGCCTTTGAGTGTTGTGGAGCATTATTAATTTTTTTTAAATTAAGACGTACTGCATGCATTGTAAATGTCTGTTTTTGAACAGACTGAAGTAGCACTGTAATCTCATTGTCTAGTGCAATGACGTTAAAGTTCGATTTTTTATTTTATTTATTGAGATACAGTGGGAAACAGGCCCTTCCAGACCTTCGAGCCTCACCGCCCAGCAACCCCCAATTTAACCCTAGCCTAATCACTAGACAATTTACAATGACCAATTAACCAACCAAACAGGATGTTTTTGGACATGTGGGAAGAAACTGGCGCACCTGCAGGAAACCCCCATGGTCACAGGGATAACTTACAAACTCCTTACAGGCAGCGGTAAGAATTGAACCTGGGTCGCTGGTATTGTAAAATGTTGTGTTAACCACAACGCTACCGTGCTACACATCTATTTTATTCGAACAGGGCTGAAAGAACAAGCAAGAGAACAACAAGCCATTGAGCCGACCATCAGTGGTGGGAAAGTTCCTGAAGAGATTCTGAGAGGCAGGATCTACCAGCTTTTGGAGAGGAAGACCTGATAAGGGATTGGCAGAGTGGCTTAACACATGGGACATTTTGACTTGGAGATTGGATTAAGTTTTTTGCTGAAGAGGTGACAAAGAAGATTGCCAAGGGAAGAAGAGTGAAGGCACTGTCTGTACAGACTTCAGCAGAAAGCCTGACGAGGGCCCACATGGTAGGCTAGTCTGGAAAATTAGGTTGCATGGATCCAGCATGAGCTAGCCAAATAGATACAAAACAGAAGGAGCCAGAGACTTGTTGTGGAAGATCAATATTCAGTCTGGAGAACTGTCACCTGCAGTGTGCCACCAGGATCAATGTTGTGTCCACAGTTGTTTGTCACATATGTTGGAGATTTGAAAGAAAAGTTACAAATTTACAAGGATATTGTTGGTACTTGAGGACCTAAGATACAGGGAAAGGTTAAATAGGTTACAACTTTATTCCCTAGAGGGGAGGAGAATCAGGGGAGATTTGATAAAGTATACAAAATTATGAGATGTATAGATACTATGAATGCAAGCAAGCTTTTTCCACTAAGGTTGTGTGAGTCTACAAGTAGAGGTCATGGGTTAAGAGTGAAAAGTTTAACTGTTGAAAAGATTGAAAGGTGAATAGTTTAGGCGGGAGTTCTTCACTCAGACAGTTGTGAGAGCGTGGAATGAGCTGCTCAGGTGGGTGGTGCCTTTGAGTTTGATTTCAATATTTAAGAAGAATTTGGATAGCTAGGGGTATGGAGGGCTATGGTCAGGGTGCAGGTCAATGGGGACTAGGTAGATTAATAGTTTGGCTGGACTAGATGGGCCAAAGAGCCTGTGTCTGTGCTGTAGTGTTCTATGACGTTGACGCATTTGGAGTATTCTGAGCAGATTTAGACCTTTTATCTAAGGAAGGATGGAGCGTGTCCAGAGGAGGTTTATTCAAATGATCATGGGAATGAAAGTGTTATCATATGAGGAGAGTTTGATAGCTCTGGACTTGTGTTTGCTGGAGGTTAGAGGATTAAGGGAGGATCTCATTGAAACCCACCAAGTATACAAAGGCCTAGAGAGAGTGGATATGGAGAGGATATCTACAGTAGTGGAAAAGTTTAGGACCAGAGGGTACAGCCTCAGATTGGGAGAAAGTCCCTTTAAAACAGAGATGAAGATGGTGAATTTGTGGAATTAATTTGCATAGATGGCTGGGAAAGCCAAGTCATTGGAAGCATTTAAAGTGGAAGTTCTTGATTATTAAGGGTATTAAAGGTTATGGGAAGAAGGGAGGAAAATGGGGTTGAGAGGGAAAATAAATCAGACATGATGTATGAGCACAGCAGACTCACTGAGCAACTGTGCACCAATTCTGCACCAATGCCTTATGGCCTTTTGATTAGTAAGTATACGGAGGTCACCAAAATTGGTGGTGTAGTTGACAGTGAAGAAGGTTGTATAAGGTTAACACAGGAACCTTGCATTGATGGGGAAGTTGGGCAAAAGAATAGCAGATGGAACTTAACTTGACATGTATGAGGTGATGCATTTTCAGAAGTTATAGCAGATCAGGCCATGCACAGTAAGTGACAGTGCCCTGGGAAGTATTAGAGAACATTGGGGTACGAGTACATAGCTCACTTGTAGACAAGGTGGTGATGCTTGCCTTCATCAATCGGGACATTACAAAACTCTGGTTGAGCCACATCTGGAGTATTGCTACAGTTCTGGTCACCCTGCTATAGAAAGGATGTTGAGACTTTAGAGAGGGTGCAGAAAATGTTTACCAGAATGCTGCCTGGTTTAGAGACTATCATGAGAGGCTGGATAAAGCTGGGTTGTTTTCTCTGGAGCATCAGAAGCTGAAAAGAGATTTGATAGAGGTTTACAAGATTATAAGAGGCATAGATAGAGAGTACAAAGTGTATCTGTTTCTCAGAGTGGTTGTTATGTAATAGCGGAGGTTAGTGATACCACACGTTGTTCACACTATACTACAGGAAGAATGTGATTACATTAGGGATGGTGCAGAAAACATTCACAAGGATGCTGTTAGGACTGGGGGGCTTGAATTTTAAGGAGAAACTGGATAGGCTACGACTGTTTTCCTTGGAGTGAAAGAGAATGAATGATGACCTTATAGAAAGTGATGAAATCTTTTCCCAGGCAAGAGAGGTCTGAAACTAGAAAACATGGATTTAGGGTGAAAGGAGAAAGATTTAAAGGGAAGCTGAGAGTCAGGTTTTTGTGTAGATTATAAGGAATCATCAGCCAGAGGAAATACTACTCTAGTAGAGTAGTAGAACTGGGTACAATTACCATATTTAAAAGACACTTAGACAGGTTTATTGACAGGAAATGTTTAGAGTTTGTGGGCTCCTAGGTTCATGCAATATAAATCTCTAACGTATTTGCCTTTACCACCAGGCATCCACGACTCTCTGAGTAAAAAACCTATCCTCACATCCCCCTTGAACCTACCTCTCTCTCAGCTTCAATGCATACCCTCTGGTTTTAGACATTTCATCCCTGAGAAACAGATACACTCTGACTCTCTATCTATGCCTCTCATAATCTTGTAAACCTCTATCAAATCTCTCTTCAGCTTCTGATGCTCCAGAGAAAACAACCCAGCTTTATCCAGCCTCTCATGATAGTCTCTAAACCAGGCAGCATTCTGGTAAACATTTTCTGCACCCTCTCTAAAGTCTCAACATCCTTCCTATAGCAGGGTGACCAGAACTGTAGCAATACTCCAGATGTGGCTCAACCAGAGTTTTATAAAGTTGCAACATAACCTCTTGACGTTGAACTCTATGCTTCAATTAATAAAAGCAAGCATCCCATGTCCCCTTATCAGTCTATGTAGCCACTTTCAAGGGCCTATGAACTTGGATCCCAAGCTCTTTCTGCTCAGCAACACTGTTAAGGATCTTGCCCTTAACAGTGTACTGTCTCTTTGCATTTGCCCTCCTGAGGTACAACACCTCACAGTTATCTGGGTTAAACTCCATCTGCCACTTCTCAGCCCATATCTGCAACTGATCTCTACCTCTGTTGCAAGTGCACTGCCGTTATTGTGTAAAGTTTTAGTTAACATGGTAGAGCACAACACGGGAACAAGCCATTTGGCTCCCAATGTTTTGCTGAATCAGCTAAAAAGCAAATCAAAACACCGAAACACCAATTCTTCCTACCTACACCATGTCCATATCCTTCCACCTTCCTTACATCTACGTACCTACCCAGTCATCTCTTAGAAGTCTCTAATGTACTTGCCTTTACCGCCAGGCATCCACGACTCTGAGTAAAATACTTACCCCTCACATCTCACATTCTGGCAACATCTCCACATGAGCAACCATTACAGTCCGAAGTCCATTTGTGAATAGTAAACATCAGACTGTAATAGTTGCTCATGTTGGAGATGTTGCCAGAAAGTTTAGGAGGATTTATGAAGCTAAAACTTGGCCTTGACATAGGAAACGTCTGCGCAGTATTGAAGATCACTTGTTCAGAGCCCTTTACTATTCCTTTGTGGTGTGGTCAACTAATAAATATTCTGCTGTATAATACGAAACAATAAATTACACAGAACTATCATATTTAATTCCAAATCCAAATTGGGTTAGCTGATCTCAATCATATTGGTTACATAGCAATGGCAATAGGATTAATAGACAAAGAATAGGGAAATATTATCAACGTGGGCCCCATTTATTTCAGAATGTGGAAATGGGAGTAGACCAGAAGTCCCCTCGAGTTCGCTGTGCTGTTCAATGAGATCATATATAATCTATGAACTAACTCCATAAATCTTGCCTTTGCCCCATAATTGCCAAATACCCTTGGTTATCAAAAATAAGCCATTAATCTCAAGATTAATTTTAATTATTGTCACTGTATTACTTCTGAAATACCAGACAGGGCCTCTTGTTTGAGACTTTCAAACCAACAGGAATTGTCTTTTTTCACCAATCCTATTAGTTCCCCTTAATGTTGTGAAAACTTCCACCTTAAATAACATAGAACATAAAAAATACACTTAGTGGTCACTTTATTAGGTACACCTGCTTGCTAATGCAAATATCAAATCAACAATTCAATATATAGAAGCATGCAGATGTGGTCAAGAGATAATAGTATCTCTATGATGCTATATTCTTTCCCAATCATCTACACTACCCACAACTCCACCAATCTTGGTATCATCCGCAAATTTACTAACCCACCTATCTATATTTTCATCCAGGTCATTTATAGACGTTACAAACAGCAGAGGGCCAATCACAGATCCCTGCGGAACTCCACTAATTACAGAACTCCAGCTCAACAAAGTCCCTTCAACCACTACCCTCTATGCACAAGCCAGTTCTGAATCCAAACTGCTAATTCACCATGCATCCAATGCACCTTAATCTTCTGGACTAGCCTCCTATGGGGGACTTCGTCAAATGCCTTATTAAAATCCATGTAGACAACATCCACTGCCCAAACCTCATCAATCTCTCTTGTTACCTTGTCAAAAAACTCAATCAAGTTAGTAAGGCATGACCTGCCCCACTCAAAGCCATGCTGGCTCTCCCTAATAAGGTCAATATACCAAATCCTTAGATACCTTATCACTATGTGGTGAACTACATATACCTGTCTGGACACACCCCCCCCCCCCCCCCCCCGCTGACTGCTCCTGTGGCTCCTCCCACTGACCCCGGTGTAAAGACGATTGAGGCCTGAGCCCAGCCCTCAGTCTCCCGGATGTAGCATGGTGGTCAATTGCTGCTTGTTCTTTCTTCCAGTCAATAAAAGCCGATATCTTGCCTCACGTCTCAGAGAGTTATTGATGGTGCATCACCCTAAAAACTTCCTTCCACAATTTCCCTACATAAGACTCACCACTCTATAGTTCCCATGATTTACCCTTGTTCCCTTCTTAAATGAATGTACAATATTAGCCACTTGCCAGTCCTCTGGGACCCCACCTGTGGCTAGAGAGGACACAGAGATACTAGTCAAGGGCACAGCAATCTGAGCTTTTGCTTCCTTCGGTAATCTGGGGTAAACCCTGGGGACTTATACACATTAATATTTGCTAAGAGGCCCAACACTTCTTCCTTCTTGACCTCCAAATAACCTAACTTATTCATACACACATCACTGATCTCCTAGCCCTTGATATCATTTTCCATAGTAAATACTGAAGCAAAGTATTTATTAAGTACCTCACCCACACATTCTCTGCATCCAAGCAAAAGCTCCCCACTTTATCCTTGAGTGCTCCCACCCTCTCATAGTTATCCTCTTACTCTTGATGTATGTATAGAGTACCTTAATCCTACTGGCCACGGACTTTACATGCCTTCCTGGCTTCTCTAATTCCCTTAGACCATAAAAAAAATGAACAGAATTAGGCCATTCAGCCCATTGAGTCTGCTCTGATGGCTGATTCTGGATCCCACTCAATCCCATACACATAGAACATAGAATAGTACAGCACAGTACAGGCCCTTCGGCTCACAATGTTGTTCGGCTCAAACCCTGCCTCCCATATAAATCCCCACCTTAAATTCGTCCATACATCTATCTAGTAGCCTCTTAAATTTCACTGTCTGCCTCCACCACTGACTCAGGCAGTGCATTCCATTCACCAACCAGTCTCTGAGTAAAAAAGCTTCCTCTAATATCCTCCTTGAACTTCCCTCCCCTTACCTTAAAGCCACGTCCTCTTGTACTGAGCAGTGGTGCCTTGGGGAAGAGGCGCTGGCTGCCCACTCTATCTATTCCTCTGAATATCTTATACACCTCTAACATGTCTCCTCTCATCCTCCTTCTCTCCAAAGAGTAAAGCCCTAGCTCCCTTAATCTCTGATCATAATGCATACTCTCTAAACCAGGCAGCATCCTGGTAAATCTTCTTTGTACCCTTTCCAATGCTTCCACATCCTTCCTATAGTGAGGCAACCAGAACTGGACACAGTACTCCAAGTGTGGCCTAACCAGAGTTTTATAGAGCTGCATCATTACCTTGCAACTCTTAAACTCTATCCCTCGACTTACGAAAGCTAACACCCCATAAGTTTTCTTAACTGCCCTATCTACCTGTGAGGCAACTTTCAGGAATCTGTGGACATGTACCCCCAGATCCCTCTGTTCCTCCACACTACCAAGTAATCTGACATTTACTTTGTACTCTGCCTTGGAGTTTGTCATTCCAAAGTATACCACCTCACACTTCTCTGGGTTGAACTCCATCTGCCACTTCTCAGCCCACTTCTGCATCCTATCAATGTCTCTCTGCAATCTTCGACAACCCTCTACACTATCCACAACACCACTAACCTTTGTGTCATCTGCAAACTTGCCAAACCACCCTTCTACCCCCCACATCCAGGTCGTTAATAAAAATCACGAAAAGTAGAGGTCCCAGAACTGATCCTTGTGGGACACCGCTAGTCACAATCCTCCAATCCGAATGTACTCCCTCCACTACGACCCTCTGCCTTCTGCAGGCAAGCCAATTCTGAATCCACCTGGCCAAACTTCCCTGGATCCCGTGCCTTCTGGCTTTCTGAATAAACCTATCATGTGGAATCTTATCAAGTGTCTTCTCACCATATCCTTTGATGCCCTGATCGATTAGGAAACTATCCACTTCCGCCTTAAATATACCCGCAGGCTTGGCATCCACAGCAATCTCTGGTAGAGCATTTAACAGATTCAGTATTCTGGCTAAAATAAAATTCCTCCTCCTTGTCTCTGTTCTGAAAGGTCACCCCTCAATTTTGAGGCTGTGCCCTCTAGTTCTGGATACCCCAATCAAAGGAAACTTCCTCTCTCCACATTCACCTTATCTAGTCCTTTCAGCATTCAGTAGGTTTAAATGAGATCCCCTTCCCCCTGCATTCTTCTAAATTCCAGTGAGTACAGGCCCAAAGCTGCCAAACACTCCTCATATGTTAACCCCTTCATTCCCGAAATCATCATCATGAACCTCCTCTGGACTTTCTCCAATGACTCTGTTCTTTCTGAGATATGGGGCCCAAAGCTGTTGACAATACTCCAAGTGTGGCTTGACTGTGTCTTATAAAGGCTGAGCATTATCTCCTTGCTTTGATAATCTATTCCCCTTGACATTGCAATTGCTGCCTTTGCTACAGATTTGATCTGTAAATAATTCTTCAGGGAGTCTTGCACGAGGACTGCCAGGTTCCTCTGCATCTCTGATGTTTGAGCCTCCTCCCCATTTAGTAATAGTCCACACTATTGTTCCTTTTACCAAAATGCATAATCATACATTTCCCAACACTATATTCCATCTGCCACTCTTTTGCCCATTCCTCCCATTTGTCTTAAATCTGGCTGCAATCGCATTGCTTCCTCAGCACTACCTACTTCTCCTCCTATCTTTGTATCATCTGCAAACTTTGCCACAAAGCCATCAATTCCATTATCTAAATCATTGACAATGTGAAAAGCAGTGGTCCAATACTGACCCCTGAAGAACACCACTAGTCACTGAGAGCCAGCCAGAAAAGGCCTCTTTTATTCCCACTTGCTGCCTCCTACCAATCAACCATTCTTCTATCCATGCCAGCATCTTCCCTGTAACACCATAGGATATTACCTTATTAAGCAGCCTCATGTGTGGCACATTGTCAAATGCCTTCTGAAAAGCCAAGTGAATCAGAATCAGGTTTATTATCACTGGCATGTGACTTGAAATTTGTTAACTTAGGAGCAGCAGTTGTATGCATACATAGCAGAGAATGATAATAATAATTATAAATAAAATAAAATAAATAATGATGATAAATAAATCAATTATGGTATACTTATATGGAATAAATTTTTTAAAGTACAAAAACAGAAATAATGTTTTTTTTTAAAAAACTGAGGTAGTGTCGAAAGATTCAATGCCCATTTAGGAATCGAATGGCAGAGGGGAAGAAGCTGTTCCTGAATTGCTGAGTGTGTGGCTTCAGGCTTCTGTACCTCCTACCTGATGGTAACAGTGAGAAAAGGGCATGCCCTGGGTACTGGAGGTCTTTAATAATGGATGCTGCCTTTCTGAGACACTGCTCCCTGAAGATGTCCTGGGTACTTTGTAGGCCACTACACAAGATGGAGCTGACTAGATTTGCATCCTTCTGCAGCTTCTTTCAGTCCTGTGCAGCAGCCCCTCCATACCAGACTGTGACATCCACTGCCTCTCCTTTGTCCACCCTGCTCGTTACTTCCTGGAAGAATCCTAACAGATCTGTCAGGCAAGAATTCAGTTTACAGAAAACATGCTGACTTTGACTTTTTTTATCATTAGTCTCCAAATTCCCTAAAACCTCTTCCTTAATAATAGACTACAACGTTTTCTAAACCACTGAGGTTAGGGTAACTGTCCAAGAACTTCCTTTCTTTTGTCTTCCTCCCTTCTTAAAGAGTGGAATGACATTTGCATTTTCCAGTCCTCTGGGGCCATGCCAGAATCCAGTGATTCTTGAAAGATCATGACCAATGCATCCATTATCTCTTCAGCAACCTCTCTCACGACTCTGGGATATAGTCCATCTGTTCCAGGTGACTTAACCACTTCTAAGTACTTTAAGTTTGCCAACCACTTTTTCCTTTGTAATAGCAATGTCACTCACTCCTGCTCCCTGACACTCACGAGCCTCTTGCACACTGCTAGTGTCTTCCACAGTGAGGACTGAAGCAAAGTACCCATTAAGTTCATCTGCCATTTTGTTGCTCCCCATTACTACCTCACCAGCATCATTTTCCAGTGGTCCAATATCAACTCTCAACTCCCTTTTATTATTTATATAACTGGGAAAACCCTTTTAGTATCCTGCTTTATATTATCTGCTAGTTTGCCCTCATCTTTCATCTTTTCCCCTTTAGCTTTCTTAGCTGCTCTTCATTGGATTTTAAAGCTTCCCAATCATCCAATTTCCCACTCACTTTTGCTGCCTTATATGCCCTTTCCTTCCTTTTATGTAGTCCTTTGTTAGCCACAGTTGCCCACTCCTGCCATTTGAGAACAACTTCTTCTGTGGGACATACCTATCTTGCGCCTTGTGAACTATTCCCAGAAACTTCAGCCACCTCTGTTCTGTCATCATCCCCACCAGTATCCCCCTCCAATCCACCTGGGCAAGCTCCTCTCTCATGCCTCTGTAATTCCCTTTATTCCATTGTGATACTGGTACATGTGACCTGTGCTTCTCCCTCTCAAATTGCAGTATGAATTCAATCATTATGATCACTGCCTCCAAGGGTTCCTTTATGTTAAGCTGACTAATAACATCTGGGTTATTTCACAACACCCAATCTAAGATAGTAGTCTCGAGCATAGGCTGCTCTAAAAAGCCATCTTGCAGCCATTCCTTCTTTAGAAATTCTCTGGGTTCTTTATACTCCTCACATTCTTCATTTGATCCTAACTTCTGAAGCTTTATATAATTTTCCTTTTCCTTCTCGACTAAGTCTGAACATCCAAGGTTCTCTTATCTTTCTGTCCCCATCCTTCCTTCTAACGGGGTCATTCCTTTCCTGTACTCAGTGCTGTTGATCTTTAAACACTCTCCACATGTCTGATGTTGTCTTGTCAGCAAAAGGGTGTTCACAATTAACTCTTCTTGGTTCCAGCCTAATGCTACCATACTTTGCTCTATTCCATTGTGCAACTCTTCCACAGGGACCACACCTATTCTTATCAAGAGCTATCCTGAAAGTTAAGGAGTTGTAGTCACTGTTCCTTAACTGTTCACACACTGAACGATCGGTTACCAGGCCAAACTCATTATCCAACACCAGGTTCAGTACAGCCCCTCCTTTCATTGGACTGTCTACATGTTGATGTAATAAACCCCCCTGGACACACTTAATAAATTCAGCACTGACTAAACCCCTTACACTTTGGGAAGTTGAAATCCCCCATGAAAACAATTATACTATTCTTGTACATTTCCTTAATTTGATTACATATCTGCTCAATGTGTTGGTGGCTGTTAGGGGGTCTGTAATACAATCTATCAGTGTTATTGTATCCTTCCTATTCCTGAGTTCCACCCAAGGGACCTAGTGACTGACCCCTCCATTTTATCTCCTCTGAGTGCAGCTGCAATATTGTCCCTGATTAGTAGTGCAACTCCTGTGCCCCCACCCCATCTTTACCTCCTCCTCTGTCTTTTTATTTTGAAATGTTGAAAACCTGGCACATTAATCACCCATTCTTGCCCCTCTCTCAACCAAGTTTCAGTAATGGCTACACATTAGTGTAGTGAATGGTACTGATCCACACTCTAAGTTAACCACCCTTGCACATACTCCTCCTAGCATTAAATTATACACTTTCAAACCATTTGACCTATCATACCTTTTTATTTTGACTTTTGCCTTGTGATACTTTCCCTGATATCTGTCTTCTGGTCCAGTCCTTTCCTTCCTGACCTGGGGCTCTGGTTCCAGCCCCTTGCAAAATGAGTTTAAACTCTCCTAAGCAGCATCAGCAAACCTCCCAGCCAGGATATTGGTTCAGGTGCAACCTGAGATGTTTGTGCAGATCACCCCTTCCCCAGAACAAGTCCAGGACTTGAAACCGTGCCCCCAGCACCGTCTCCGCAGCCACTCGTTCATCCATGCTGTCATCCCATTCCAACCTGTGCTAGACCGCAATACAGTTACTTTTTAACAATCTTACTTGATCCCTGCCAGATAATGAATGACTGAATAATTGTCAGAAGAAGCTCTGGATGGAATTGTGAGTTCATTGATTGATCTGATCTGTAAAATATCATAATGGTACAAACAGTACTGGGATGTTTTCTTTTTCAGCACCTGACAAAAGTAAAAAATAAACAAATTAGGATCAGACTTCAGCACACTGCAGAGTTTGTGTTTTGGGGATGCAAGAATCCATTTGCTCTTTAAGTGTGCCTCCATGATGAACAATGCAATATTGTAAAGTGGAGATGTTTATGCCCTATTTTTATATAATTCAGTGTTGAAACTTCTCCAGTATCAATCATGCCATCTTCCAGATGAGAAGTTAAACTGAGATGCCAGAACTAAAATTCAAAGCTCAAAGTAAATTTATTATCAAAGTATCACCATATCTTGCCTTGAGGTTTGTAACTATGTAATCCTGAGTTGTAGAGTCCTTGAAAGTGAGCCTTTAGGTTGTGGGGTCAGTTCAGTGTTGAGCTGAATGAAGTTATCCATGCTGGTTCAGGAGCCTGATGGGTGTACGGTAGTAACTGTTCCTGGCCTAATGCTTCTAGAACTCCTGCCCAATGACATTAGCTTGATTGTAGAGAACATGGGGCAATGCTGTCACATCTTACTTCAGCAGAAGAGAAGGAACTAAGTTACTGGATATTTTTTTTCTTTTTGTAGAACATTGCTTATAAAAAACTGTAGGCTGTTGTTTAATGATTGTGTTGTCTTCATAATTGATGTACTTCAAAAATAATAGTGAACTGCGGAGCGATCTGGAGCATCTGGGGAGAGAAATCTGACAAGTAAGGCAGATGAAATCCTCCAAGAGAACCGTAGCCTTGTCGAAGGATTTGGAGGCTTGCGTGCCTTAATGACCCAGAGAGCTGTGCTGGCTGAAGTCAGGGCTTTGTGCTGAGCTTTTAGTAGGGTCATCATGCCAAACAGATCAAAGAGTAAAGGCCAGACGAAGAGTGGTCCACCGGCCCTCCAGGTTTGGGGGTTCAGTTCGGGGCTAACAAAAAAAACTGGTCAAAAAGTAGTTACAAAAGCAACAACAAAGAATCCTTCTATATTGTGTGTGTCAGAGGACCATTGCTGCCAGCAGCGTTATGGGCAGGAAGCCAGGTGAAATGATCAGTACATGGGAATATGATATTGGTGCTGTCATAGAGACAGAATGCCCTAGTGGTCTCTATGCATTCAGATGGAGATAGAAAAGCAGATATGTAGACACAGATTAGATGAACTTGGCTTGTCACATGTACATGGAAACATCGAAACACACGGTGAAACGCATCTTTTGTGTCAATGATCAACACATTGGGGATTTGAGTACATATCAGAATGAGGAGCTGAGAGAATTTAGCGTTCATTAGAAGCTACTCGTGAGATGTTCATGTGACTGAAATCCAGATCCCTGGCTCTCATGATCTACATCTGAAATTTTGAAGCAGGTTGCCATGGAGAGAGTGGAAGCTTTTGATCTTTCCACTGATAGGGAGGTAGAAAATGCAATCCCATTCTTTAAAGATCAGCTTTATTTGTCACATGTAAACCGAAGCATACAGTGAACGTTGTTGTTTGCCAACACAGCATGCCTGTAACTCACTAATTCTTAATCGGACATCTTTGGAATGTGGGAGGAAACCGGAGCATGGGAGGAAACCCACCCAGTCACAGGGAGAATGTACAAACTCCTTACAGACAGCGGCAGGAATCGAACCCTGAGCAGTGATCACTGGTGCATAAAGCAATTGCACTAGCCACTGTGCTACCATGCTGCAAAACAAAATAGTACAAAACTACTAAGTTCAAATATAATTTCCATTCAACCATGCATGAGTAGCTATTAATACAGCCAAATGAAACAGTGTCCTTCTGGACCCAAGGTGCAAAACTCGTTACCAACAGTCACACACAGCACAAGGTGTATATACAGTAAGATAGCAGTAAACTTACAGTCTCACACAAAAAAATGTAGTTCATGTCCCTGATTCCAAGAATGTTGCAGCAGTCTGCAGATGGACATAATAGAGCTTGTCTTCTGCCAAGTGAATAACATGGGGCCCCACCAACACTAGCCTGGACACCATGCCACACCACCTACATAAGAACATAAGAAATAGGAGCAGGAGTCAGCCATCTGGCCTGTCCAGCCTGCTCCACCATTCAATAATATCATGGCTGATCTGACCCTGGTCTCATCTTCACCTGCCTGCCTTTTCCCCATAACCCTCAATTCCCCTACTATGCAAAAATCTATCCAGCTTTGTCTTAAATATATTTACTGAGATAGCCTCCACTGCTTCACTGGGCAGAGAATTCCACTGATTCAACACTCTCTGGGAAAAGCAGTTCCTCCTCATCTCAGTCCTAAATCTACTCCCCTGAATCTTGAGACTATGTTCCATAGTTCTAGACTCACCTACCAGTGGAAACGCTTTTCCTGCCTCTACCTTATCTATCCCTTTTGTAATTTTATGTTTCAGTAAAATCTCTCATTCTTGAAATCCAGCGAGTACAGTCCCAGGCGACTCAATCTTTCTTCATAGTGTAACACTCTCATCTCTGGAATCAACCTGGTGAACCTCCTCTGCACTGCCTCCAAAGCCAGTATATCCTTCCTCAAGCAAGGAGGCCAGAACTGCACCCAGAACTGCATGCAGCCTCACCAGTATCCCAGTATAGTTGCAGCATAATCTCCCTGCTCTTAAATTCAATCCCTCTAGCAATGAAGGCCAACATTCCATTTGCTTTCTTGATAGCCTTCTGCACCTGCAAACCAACCATTTGTGATTCATGCACAAGCACTCCCAAATCCCTCTGCACAGCAGCATGCTGCAAATTTTTACCATTTAGATAATAACCTGCTCTTTCATTTTTCCTTCCAAAGTGGATGACCTCGCATTTACCAACCTTGTACTCCATCTGCCAAACCCATGCCAACTCACTTAATCTATCTACATCTCTGTGCAGACTCTCGGTATCTTCTGCACAATTTTCTTTAACCGCTTGATTTAGTATTATCAGCAAACTTAGATACACTGCACTTGGTAACCCCCTTCCAGATTGTTAATGTATATTGTGAACAGTTGTGGGCACAGCTCCAACCCCTGTGGCACCCCACTCACCACTGATTGCCAGAGTAATACCTGTGTATCCCAACTCTCTGCTTTCTATTGGCTAACCAATCCTCTATCCATGTTAATACGTCACCCCCAACTCTATGCATCAACTCCATTGTCTCTCAATAATACACTAGTGACTTGCAGCATTCCACATTACCAATGTCCAACAGGGTTTCGCGATCATGAGAAAAGCAACTAAGACGCTCACTCACTGTTAGACTGCACACTGACTCAGGTAGCAGCAGAGTCTGCACCAAGTTCAGCTCCTTCAGTTTCTCTGCCAATGAGCAGTTTACTGATAGGATAGACCTGCAGTATTTTAAGTTCTTAATGTTCAGTTGGGTCATGCAGTTGTAGAACAATATGTTTAGCAAAGACAATAACACCTTTGGTTGACCGTGTAGAAGCCGCCACATCCAAATGCACCACCATCTTACTGGTAATAGTAACACAGGGTTAAACTTTCCCAAATAAACTGAGATTGCCTCTGTATGACATAGTTAACACCAAAACAAAATTTATTAAGCAGTCTTCAGCTGTTCTTTGCTATTTGTGTGAAGCTGGGTTTTCTCTTTGAGAAAACTTTAGCTCTCAGCTGTGGATCACCTGGACAATAGCAATACCCTTGTCAGTACGCTATTACAGCTCGGCATTCAACACAATCATACCCTCAGTTCTCATCAACATGCTCCAAAACCCGGGCTCTGTACCTCCCTCTGCAGCTGAATCCTTGACTCGCTCACTGGGAGACCATGGGTCGTGTGCATCACATTAACATCTCCTCCTCGCTGGCTCTCAATACTGGCACACCTCAAAGACGCTTGTTTAGCCCAGGACTCTACTTTCTCTACACTCACAACAGTGTGGCCGGGCACAGCTCAAACTCTATCTATAACTTTGCCAACAACACAACAATTGTTAGCAGAATTTCAGATGGTGACGAGGAGGTGTACAGGAGTGGAATGGATCAGCTGGCTGAGTAGTGTCTCAGCAATCTTGCACTCAAAGTCAGTAAGTCCAAGGAATTCATTGCGGACTTTGTGGGAAGTCCAGGGAACACACACCAGTGCTTGGAAGTAGGTACAGAGGAGATGTCAGGGGTACGTTTTTTACTCAGAGGGTAATGAGTACGTGGAATGGGATACAACGTGGAATAGGCCTTTCCAGCACTTTCAGCCATGCTACCCAGCAATCCCTGATTTAATCCTATCCTTATCATGGGACATATTAACCTACCTACCTTTGGAAACCGGAGCCACCAGAGGAAACCCACGTGGTCACAGGAAGAACGTACAGACGCCTTGCAGACAGCAGTGGGAATTGAACCCATGTCGCCTGCACTGTAAAGTGTTAATGCTAACCACTATGCTACTGTGCCGGTACACAACAGACGAGTAATCTCCTGGAAATGTTTAAGTGCATTGCAGCAATTCACCTTCGCAATTCAATACCAATTTGACCACCAGAAAAGTTCAAAGTAAATAGATTATCAAAGTACATACAGTATATGTCATCATTTGCAACCCTGAGATTCATTTTCTTGGGGGCATGTTTTATAAATCCAAAATGGAACAACAACCATAATAGAATCAATTGGCTCGAGTGTTCTGAGAGCTTTAACCTCTCACTTTGGCAGTCTAAGGTATCCCCTGCTTCAGGCAGGTTTCAATTATATACCTGTGCCAAGAAGAGCATGGTAGCCTGCCTCTATGACTATTGTCAAGTAGTGATGAAGTGTTTTGGAATGAAACAGATCAACTCCTGCCTGAGAGGTAACTAGGATCACTCCAATTTGCCTACTGGAGCAACCGGTCCACAGCAGATGCCATCGCTAAGGCTCTACACTCAACCCTTAACTTAGGAAAAGAAAGAAGTGAGTGACGTAAAAAGGGTAAATTCAAGCAGGCTTTTCCCACCGAGGCTGGGTGAGACTACAACTCGAGGCCTTAGGTTAAGAGTAAAGGTGAAATATTTACTCAGTGTGTGGTGAGAGCGTGGAACGGGCTGCCAGTGGAAGTGGTGGATGCAGATTCAATTGGAATATTTAGGGGAACTTTGGATGCATACATGGGTGGCAGGGGTATGGAGTGCGAAGTACTGGGAGTGTGTCAATGGCACTAGACAGAGTACCGGTTCATCATAGACCAGATGGGCCAAAGGGCCTATTTCTGTACTGTAATGCTCTCTGACTGTATGGTTAAATATAACTAAATCTCTACAGAAGAAGCACCCTGCACATTTTCAATTATTTAATTAAAAAATCCAAAATGTTATTCTAGCTGATTAATAAGGTTTGGGATAAAGCTACACTGGATTTAAAATCAAGTCATGAGGAGCTGATGAAATCTCTCATTAACCCATTCTCTTAACTGAACAAATAACCATTGATGAGGTGTGACCTCAGTGGTTTTGTTCATTTGAGTGGAATAATTATGAAATGACAGATATACATAACGTTTGTAGAGCACCATATTTGGTGTTAAATCACGTGCAAGTCCATGTGGGATTTGAGAGACAGTCAAACATGTGTTTCAAATTCAAACCGGCAGAACACGAAGAATGCACTTTTGAATTGCTGATGGAGTTGTTGTATTCCATAGCATATTAAATTTGGTAAACTCATTTCCAGTATTCGTGGGGTGCGATGTCATGAACCTGCTTCAGCTTACAGTTATTAATACTCTGAAATTGGAATAACAGTTGGGTTTATCATCAATGAAATATCAAAGTTCAAATTTCAAAGTTCATTTATTATTGAAGTATATATGCTATGTACGACCTTGAGATTTGTCTCCTTACAGGCAGTCACAAAACAAAGAAACCCAATAGAACCCATCCAATAAGAAGACTCTCAAATACCCAGTGTGCAGAAATAAACAAATCATGCAAACAATAAGAGTAAGCAAATAACAATCAGTACTAAAGCTCATGAAAGTGGGTGCACAACTACAAAAGCCAGTTATCACTGCAGCCGATTCAGGAGCCTGTTGGTTGCGAGCCACAACCTCAGTTCAGCACAGAGACCAGTAAACCTCACCGAGCAGTGAGTTGAACCTTGCCTCTGTCCCGATACCCTGATCTTTTCAATACATAAAGAAATATGCTCTGTTGCAGCAATAGTACAGTTCAATATATATATATATATAAAAAATCTATAAATTGTAATAAATATATAATAAAGTAGTGCAAAACTACTGAGGTAATATTCATGGGTTGGTCTATTGTCCATTGAGAAACATGATGACAGATGGGAAGAAGCTGCTTCTGAAATGTTGTGTGTCTGTGTCTTTAGGCTCCTGTATCTCCTCTCTGGTGGGCATGACAGAGAACCTGCAGTGTACCTGAAGAAAATACTTCTACAACAAAAGTGTGATTTGAAGAATATTCTTAATTCTGTAAATGGAGAGGAATCAAACAATGATCTTCAAAGTTCAAAGTTAATTCATTATCAAAGCACGTAGATGTAACAATATACAATCCTGAAATTCATTTTCTTGTGGGCATTCTATTGTACTTCTTTTTCCTACTATGAATCATTGAAAAGCTATACACAAAGACTGAGAAACAACCAATGAGTAAAAGAGGACATTATGTGCAAATATATAATTAATTGATTGATTGATTGATTGATGGATAGATAGATAGATAGATAGATAAATAAATAAATAAATAAATAAATAGATAGATAGATAGATAGATAGATAGATAGATAGATAGATAGATAGATAGATAGATAGATAGATAGATAGCTAACACTGAGCACATGAGTTGTAAAGTCCTTGGAAGTGAGGTCCTAGGTTAATTACTTAGTTCATTTTAAACCCACATTATATGTGCCTGGCTAAAGTTAGCTCCTGACTACTCCTGACTGCTCCTGTTTAAAAAAAGAAAGATGAGATAAAAACTATTCTTGTTTCAATACTGGACAATTTCTTACTGTCCAGTCTAAAGATTAATATAAAGCTGTTCAAGATTTTAGCTCATTGGCATTTTGCAAGGGCACTGTTGACCATTTGTCAACTGAACTAAGTTAGGAAACTCACATGCAACTCATAGTTAATCGAAGCTCACACTTTATTTCTCTGTACAAACAACGAAGTAACTATGTTGAGTCCGGGCCAACAGCTTATAACATGAATTCTACTGCTCCCTCGGTACTAATACTCACGCAGACCACTTGTCCAGTTTATAATACTGAAATAGGGGATTTCCAAAGGCCAGATGATCGATCCTTTCTTCGCACAGCCCCTGGCATGGAGGTTCTTCCTTGTAATGGTGGGTCTCTTGAGAGAGTTATCACTGATCGCACACTCGAAGTCTCCACTTTTATATTCGTTCCTTACCAATTCAAATATTGTATGGCAGTGTCATTAGCTGTAGGTCATCTGATTAACTTTTAACACCTTTTTATTGACTCTGCTCCAGGCTAGGATCCATTTATTGCCTTCTTCCCACCAAGTGATAATCTGTAATTTATGGCTCTTTGTTCTTCAGTAACCAGCTCAAATCACTGCAGGCAGACACAGACCCCAACATTCACAAACCTACACGTTATGCTGTTATGTCAAAGAACACCTGAAAAATAACTTCTTTGGAAACTATCTCTAGTTCAACAGATCACCAGAAGCATCATAGTGTCTACTTTTAAAGCACAGAAAGAAATTTCATCTCACAAAATGGAGGATGTAAAACAGTTCCATAAAATGGTAGCCTCCGTCTCCAAGCTCGTAGCAGGAACAAAACCAGTTGATCTGTCTGCTTCCACTGTCCTTGACCCATTCAAGTTCAGTGTTTTCTTCCATATTTTACATCCACCATGGCCAACAACACTTAATAGCAGACTGTAAATGCTGGCCTTCTCAGTGATGCCCAGATCCAAAAATTGAATAGTAATAATAATCTAATTTGATTTCAACATTTGAGAGAAGTTTTAATAAATACATGGATGGGAGGGGTATGGTCCTGGTGCAAGTTGAAGGTAACAGTATTTTGGCATGATCTAGATGGGCCGAAGAGCCTGTTTCTGTGCTGTAGTGCACTATGAGTCTAAAATGTCTGAACAATTCAACTACAGGGACTGGACTGCTTGTGGATTTTGAATATGAGGCAGATGCAGGTTATGACTGAGCTCCCTTCAGTTCCTTTCTCCCAGCCATGTAGTGGATGTACACAGGCATTATACAGGACTCCAGGAGTAACATTGGAAAAGGTCATCAGATTAAGGGTAATAGGATCTCCAGGATCCTGAACTCTGCAGACCTGCTATCCTGCATGCCCACAGTCTAATTCCTATAAATATTAAATATCCTTTTATTTTAAAAATCTCATTGTTAAACTTGTTTAAAAATTTCTGCCTTTCTTCCTTTCTCTAAGGATTTTAATTGAATGATATATAACCTGTCTTAAAGTTGAATTTTTCAAAAATTATGTTTCATAAGTCATATTTCTAAGGGAACATTGAGGTAATTTTGTACATTCTTGGCCTGCTTTGAAATTGAGAGTTTATTAGATTATTACAAATGATTATGCTGCCAATTAATTACATTTGATTGATCTACCTGCATTAAACCTTGTTTACATTGCTCTGCCAGTATAAAGTAAACAAATCCCTTCTAATATAATCCAGTATAGTCCAGTGCTGATAGACCTATTGGAATTGAAAAAAAAATTCAGAAAAATGGACTAATGGTTTACATTTTAGTGGCAGGTTTAATGGTTCATATTTGTGAGTTTTTACTGCCTGAATAAATGTAACTAATTTTAATGATTTGCCAGGAGCATTGGTAGAACTTGGTCATGTAAATTGACTGATTCAGTTTTCTGTTCTCAGAAAATCTAGCAGGGGTTAACTTGGCCTTTTCAAATAACTTGGATCACATTTGCAATTAAAGCAAGAAATTGTGTAGTTAAGATCATAAGATAGAGAAGCAGAATTAGACCAATTGGCCCATTGAGTCTATTCTGCCATTACATCTTGGTTGATTTGTCATCCCTTTCAAACCCTTTGCTCTGCCTTCTCCCCATAATCTTTGGCATCCTTAATTATCAGGAGCCTATCAACCCCTGCTTTAAATATACCCAATGACATGGCCTCCACACCCATCCATAACAATAAATTCCACAAATTCACCATCCTCTGGCTAAAGAAATTCCTTCTCATCTCTGTTCTAAAGAGATGTCCCTCTATTCTGCAGTGGTGGAATCCCTCAAGGCCTAGACTCTCTCTTGGATAGAATTTCATTTACCATATTTTAAAAATATATAGAATTGTGCTGATGTCTCTTAGGCTAAGGTGTTGTATATCGTAGCTAGTGTGCCTAAGACTTTTGCATAGTACTGTAGTAATTTCATGTTTGCACTGTACTGCTAAAGCAAAAGAAAACAAATTTCATTTCAGCTGTTAATGATGAATAAACTTGGTTCTGATATGAGTCTGTATTATGGGTTGAGAGTGGGAAAGGGTAGAGATAGGGTATTCATGGTTGAGAAAAGGAGGAGGGAGAGGAGGAAGAGCAGGAAGTCAGTGTAACGATCATTAACCCAATTGACCTTACCTCTCAGGGCTCGGTGTGTCTGAACCACGCCACTCCCAGCCTATAGCGCTCCTTCTCTGTCACCTGTCCCACATCCCTCCTGTGGTGTACCACCCTCGCCATTTCCAACATCCTCTGCACCCATCAGATTTACAAACTTGTTCTCCACTCCATGTTGATAAATACAGTACCATGCAAAATACTTGGTGCGTGTGTATAATATATATATATATATTTTGCACACACACCTAAGTCTTTTGCACGGTACTGTATGTTTTCATTTTCACATGTAAAAATGTGTAGGATTTAAGAACAAAGAAGATTTTAAAAATCAGAATATGGTAGAAAGATTCTATGGCATGACAAATTTCTGAGGGAATACATGCTGAGCCTAATAATCATCATGATCATTTTGTGTCTTGTGGTATGACATGGGCGATTATGGTCATTTGACCATGATTGTTCTGGCAGATGTTTACATTTCTATGCTGATACAACATAGACCATAGAACATTCATCCGTGCATTATGTGCCATGTCATATGTTGTGCGTCATCTTAGTTTTTCTATGACCATAATTGTTTTTGGCAAATTTTACTATAGAAGAAGTTTCTACAGAAGTGGTTTGCTTTTGTCTTCTGGCAGTGTCCTTACAAGACAGGTGACCCCATCCATTACAGATACTCTTTAGAGATGCTTTTCACCTTGTATTCCATCTGGGTAGCCTCCATCTTGATGGCATGAATATCAATTTCTCATTCAGGAAATTTTTTTCCCTCCCCTTCCCTCCTTCTATTTCCCACTCTTCTCACCTGCCTTTTCCTTCCCCAGGGCTCCCCTCCTCCTTCCCTCTCTCCTATGGCTTATGCACCTCTCCTATTAGATTTTTTCTTCTCCAGTACTTTTCCCACCCACGTGGTTTCACCTTCCAGCTCACCTCCACCCCCTCCCCCTTCCTTTTTATTCTGTTGACTTCCTCCTTCCTTTCCAGACCTGAAGAAGGATCTTGGCCCAAAACGTCAACTGTTTATTCATCTCCATAAATACCGCCTGACCTGCTGTGTTCCTCCAGCATTTTCAATGTGTTACTCTGCATTTCCAGCATTGTCAGAATTCCTTCTATTTATAATAAGTAAATGTTTCCTCAATAGTATTTTAAGAGATTTCTTGCATTCATCAGAATTCATTTTCTCCTAGAAATGTCTCCTGATGCAGTTCTGTCCCTTCCAAAGTGGCCTTTTTTTTTGTTAACCTACACATGTTGCCTCTTGTACTTGACTTGCCCTTTTTCCCCTTTCAAAAAGCTTTCAACATTTAGATGTACCTGATCAATGAGGAGCCGGAAGATTTTTAAATATCGAAAACAATGTATGGATACATCAAACACAACTGCAGCGTGACTTGTTTAAAAGTTGTTTTGTCCTCCCTTATACATTTCGCATTTCTCAGTATAGTCTCTCCTCATCTCCTCATGCATTCTGCTCCACACCTATGCACTAGGGGCCATTTCCAATAGTCAGTCATCTGCCTTGTAACATGAGAAAGGATCCTCCCACATTACAAAGATGTGCAAGTTGCATGTTTCCAATGACGTTGGCTGAGACTAGTGTCTAGAGGTCATGGGTTAAGGGCAAAAGGTGAAATATTTAAGAGGAACCTGAGGGGAACATTTTTACTCTGAGGGTGGTGCAAGTGTGGTACGAGCTGCCAGCGGAATTGGTAGCTGCTGGTTCGATGGTGTGTATTTAATAGTTCAATAACATTTGAGTAATCTTGTATATACACACTATTTGATTGAGCTATCCTGTTCGTTTAAATAATTCATTACTGGTTATATATATTAATACATGAAATGCATGCATCATCACACTACCACATGATACATACAAGCTGTGCTAAAGTAAACTTCAGGCTCCCATGTTTCCTTGGAGTTAACTCCATGTTTTGAAGTTACAAAACCCAACAGGTGGCAGCATTTAAGAGATATTTGAATAAGTACATGGATGGGAGAAAATTGGAGGGCTGTGGTCTGGGTGCATGTCGATGGGACTAAGCACAGACTTGATGGGCTGCAGGGCCTGTTTCTATGCTATAATGCTCTATCACTCTATGACTCTAATCCACAAGAAGTCCACGCAATCACAGGAAGAACATGCGAATTCTACACCGGAGGTTAGGTTTTAACCTGAGCTGTGAAGTAGTAGCTCTACTGGCTGAACTACTGTGCTCCACTTCTTACCAAAATTCCTTTTTTTTAATTCTTCAGTCATGGGTTACTTTATCGAGTGTTCTTCTTATCACTCCCCGTGTCAGTCTTTGTTAAGTAAAACCACTCATTTCGCAGTTATGCATTACAAGAGCAGGGAACTGAGTGTGTAGTCGCTACAATCGATTAGAGTCCTGAGACAGATGAACTACTGAAACTTTTTTTAAGATGAGGTCAGTCCCTTCAAATAAACACTCAGATATGCTGTACAACAGCGTAAAAATAAAGAGGTGAAGATGATCGACTGCAGTGCTTCTTTACAAGATCACAGTGATGATGCTTCAAGGTTAGATTTAATGTTGTTTTAATGAAATAAATGGTTCAAATGTGTTCTTTAACAAAAGGTCAAAAAATGACCCCCAAGGTTGTCCAATGAGACTGAGAATTCTGTCCTTTCAGAGAAAATATAAATAATCTATAAGTAACAGAGCTTGTTACCTAGCTGGCTTTAATTGGGTACAAGGACATATGAACTAAGATTAGGAACAGAATGCTCTGGCATTTAATAAGATCATGTCTAAATAAGTACGGCTCTGCATTTCCATCACCATTCAGCCCCTTGCTTATCAGCTGCTTTACCTTAAAATTATTCAAGGAATTAAAATTTGAATTTGTCCAATTCATTTTCCCCCTCAACCCAAGTCTGCTGCCTTGCCCCGTAATCCTTGACACTCATACTAAACAAAGACCTAGTAACACTAGCTCTAGATACAACCTATAATTTGGCCTTAGTATCTGTTGTGGCAATGAATTGCACAGATTTACCACACTCTGGCTAAAGAAATTCCTTCTGACCTCTGTTCTAAAGGGATGTACTATTCTGAGGGTCTCTGGTCCTAGACTCTCTCCACTCTATCTAGGCCTTTCAATATCTGATAGGTTCCAATAAGATCCCTCTCTTTCCATCATTTTTCGGAACTCCAAATTCAAGCCCAGAGTCATCAAACGCTTACTCATACATTAACCCCTTTATTCCTGGGATCATTCTCATAAACCTCGTCAATGGCAGCACATTTAAGTTCCAGTTTAATTGTCATTCTACTGTACATGAATACCCATGAAACAGCCAAACAAAACAGCGTAACTCCGGGGCCGAGGTGCAAAGCACAGAACCAACAGTCATACACAGCACAGGGCACAGATAACACATGTAAGGTAGAAAGCACTTATAAGTTATCAGTAGAAAACCCTGAGTCAAATGTTGCAGCAGTCTGCAGTCAAACACAATACAGCTTGTCTTCTGCTGAGTGAACTTTGGGGGTCAGCACCAACTCCAGCTTAGACGCCGTGCCACCCTGCCTCTGGTAGAACCCACCAGCTCCGACCCTCTCCCCGGGTGGGTGTGAAAAGCTGTATCTACCCAGGCTTGAGGCCTAGTCCTTGCTGTGACCGAGGCCACGCAGTTCCACTGCCATCCACCAATAAATCAGTGAATCGAACTTGCAATATTCCACATTAACAATGTCCATCAGGGTCTTGCGATCACAAGAAAAGCAACTATCATACAGTACACAACTCTGAAATTCGTCTTCCATATAGACAGCCACAAAACAAAAAAGAACCATGGAACCAACGCATTTCATAGAAAAAACATCAAGCATCAAAACCCCCCTCACCCCATGCACAAAAAAACCGCACGAGCAGCAAAAATACAGAATATAAAACTTAAAAGGCATACTTCAGTACAGTTCAGCACAGTGTTTATTAATTCTGGTCGTCCCAATTCAAAATCACCCAAAAGTAGAAATGAAAAAAGAGCAACCAGACCAGAAATAGTCCTCTCAAAATGAATGCTAACATTGTATTTGCTTTCTGTACTACTGACCAACCTGCAAGTTATCCTTCAGGAAATCCTGCATGAGGGTTCCCAAGTCCCTTCACACCACTGATTTCTAAATTAGCTTCTTGTCTGATACTCAAAGTATGATTTGTTATTTCCAGTCCTGTTGTACTGGGATGGTGCTACTATAACAAGTATCTTTACCCTTGTTGGCACATTATAGAGTTCACCTCTGCTTCTACTTGTGTTTGGTGCATATACCATAAAAATTATACCAGCAGCACAGATGTTATAGAAAGTGGGCCAAGGTAAACTAATCATTATAATTAGAGCAAATAAAAGCTAAAATTAACAAAGCAGTAATAACATATATACTTATTTTCCATCAAAGTACAATTCCAGTACATTGCTATGAATTTGTATCATTTCCCTTGGGGGGGAGACATGAACTGCTGAACAGTTAAACATACTGAGATTTCCTCACCACTTTTCTAAAGGATCTCAAAATTAATATTTTAACTTTTGACCAGTGAATTAGATGTAGTATTTCTGGAGTTGTTATTGGGAGAATTGATTTCAATCCTTTTCACAAGCCTCCATGGCCTTTCTCCACTTTCTGCAAAGCATTACTTCAGAATTTTGCCATCCTCTGCAACAATAGTTAAATCTATTTCTGTATTTGATTAATAACATTGGTTTTATTGTTACCAAATGCCTCATGTATTCTCTGTTGCATTCTTATAAATCAGTACTGCACAGCTGTGTTAGTATTGGGTTCACTGTCTGCAGAGCCCTAAACTCAAATTGAGATTTTAAGCCCTATCCAATATTATGTAAGTATCTACAGGTACTGTCACTATAGAAAGGCAATACTGTAGCAACCTACTCTTTACTGTCTAGTGCCTACGGTGAATCTAGCCATCAATACCCACTAATGGTAGGTTCCTCCTCGGTACCAAGGAGGAGATAGCTCCAGCTAACAAAGCAGTTTAAACACAGTTCATTTTATTTTTAATGATACACACTTAGATGTAGACAAATTGTTTTAATACATACTTAAAACTCAAAGAGGATTATTGATTTGTAAAATATTTCTGAGTTGCTGAAGATTTATAAACTACAAGGGATTTCCAAGCAAAGATACAACTCCTACAAACAAAAAGAACATACCAACTAATTGCAAATGAACAAGTCATCCATCAGAGAAACTAAAGGTTGAGGAATGAATTCTCATTCTACTTTCTATCACCCCATCCTTCTGTCATTCTCCTTGTCATTCCTAACAATCACCAATGCTTTCTAACATTTATACTGTTTCACATCATCTCCATGTGATGTTTTTCAAGTACCTTTCCTGGGTCAAAGTATTCAGATAGATGGTTTAAAAGCTTCTGGGGACAGAGATCCCAGACACCCACAATGTAATCTGTGAGGACTGGTTGTCTGAGTACATTTGTTTCCCAACTATTGATTGATCAACTATACCTGTGGCGATGTTCAATGTGCTAAATCACAAAATTGGTCTGGTTAGCAAGTTTCCTTCAACTCAGTTACAATGATGCTAATAATTTAGACACTGTTGTCTGGTTAGGTGCAGGCCAATTAACATAACCCCACTATCTTATGTTGATTAAATATGGAATTACAAGACCTCATTATTTATTTGTTTACAACAAGAAGCTGAACAAGGAACATTGTTTAGAAGTTTCACTTTGTTAAAAATAACACTGACCCTTTGGAAAGGTCATGATGCTGAACTGGAAAGCTAAGGTTGGCAATAAACTTCTCGGGCACTGGAAAGTGAATATCCATCACAGAGCAACAAAGCATCATTCTAGTGAAATAGAACTTAAATTCAAAGTTCAAACTACATATACGTATATCACCATATACAACTCTGAGTGGCATTTTCTTGTGGGCATACTCAATAAATCCATAGATTATTTTGAAAGTTTAGAAGAGTCTAATATTTTGAAGTAAAGATTAAATGTAATTAATATGTCTTATAAGTTCAAAATGCTGGAGAAACTCAACAGGTTGGGCAGCATCTATGGAAAGGAATAAATAGTTAATGTTCTGGGTCAACACATTTCATTTAGACTGATGAAGAATCTCAGCCCAAAATGTTGATAGCTTATTCATCTCCATAGATGCTGCCTGATCTGCTGAGTTCCTCCAGCATTTTGTATGTGCAGTGTTCCATATTTCCAATATCTGCTGAATCTCTTGTGTTTATCGATTATAAGTGCATTACATTCAGTAGGATAGGATTAATTTGGCACTACTGTATATGTTCATTGTATTCTACTGGAGGGATCTCTCAGATTTTTCAATGATTATCTAACACTAACCTAAGACAGAACGTAAGAAACAGAAACATAACCCATGGCATCCAAAAATTGTTAGGATTTGGATGGACTTGCACCCAGTGGCCACTTTATTAGATACACCTGTGTGCCTCTCAATATTACAATTAGCTAATTAGCCAATCATGTGTCAGCAACTCAATGCACAAAAGCATGCAGACACAGTCAAGAGGTTCATTCATTGTTCAGACCAAATATCATGGGAAACAAATATGATCTAAGTGACTTTGACTGTGGAATGATTGTTGGTGCTAGACGGGGTGGTTTGAGTATCTCAGAAACTGCTGATCTCCTGGGATTTTCATGCACAGCATTCTCAAGAGCTTACATCGAATGGTGCAAAAAAAAACAATCCAGTGGGTAGCATTTCTGTGGGAACAGACTAATTCAAGCTGCCAGGAAAACAGCTGTAACCCAAATAACCATGCATTACAACAGTGGTGTGTAGAAGAGTATTTCTGAATGCACAGTGTGTCGAAGCTTGAAGTGGATGGACTACAGCAGCAGAAGACCATGAACATGCACTCAGTGGACACTTTTTATTAGGTGCAGGACATACAGGAGTGTATATGAATACCAAAGATGCTGGAAGAATTGAACAGCAATATTTATTGGTAATTTGTGATTCTGACAGAGATTCTCCCCTGCAGAGCAAGCAGGCGTGGACTAGGCGTGAGTGCTGAATATTATGTAGTTGCCAGATTTTGCACAGCGTTTATCAAAGCTTCCAATATATACATCCAGCAAGTGAGATGCTTTGTTTCTTAAAGTGAGAAATGAGAAAAATAAGAAAATGCATAGCGACGATATTCCTTTGTATCTCTTGATCACTAAGTCTGACCTTGCTGACAGAATCTCAGGGACTGCATTCATTATCCACAGTCCCCTAGTTATCTAGTTTGGTTGCAGAAGATATACAGTCAGTGGCCACTTTATTAGGAACCTCCTCCACCTAATAAAGTGGCCACCCAGTGCATGTCCGTGGTCTTCTGCTGCTTGAGCCCATCCACTTCAAGGTTTGATGTGTTCTGTGTCAGAAATGCTCTTCTACACATCCCCATTGTAACACAGTTATTTGAGTTACTGTTGCCTTCCTGTCAGCTTAAACTGGTCTGGCTATTTTCATCTGACCTCTCACATTAACAAAGAATTTTCACTTGCAGATTTTTATTTTTTTATTTTTCACACCATTCTCTATGAACTGCGGAGACTGTTGTGTGTGAGAATCCCAGGAGATCAACAGTTTTTGAGATGCTCAAACCACCCCGTCTGGCACCAGAAATCATTCCATGGTCAAAGTCATTTAAATCACATTTCCTCCCCATTCTGATTTTTGGTCTGAATAAGAATTGAACATCCTTACCACGTCCACATGCTTTTTTACATTGAGTTGTTGCCACATGATTGGCTGATTAAATATTTGCATTAACAAGCAGATGTACCTAATAAAGAGGCCACTAAATCGCTGAATATATCTCACTAGCTTGAAGCACAGAGTTGCTTCCATTCAAATGAGTGAATTGTCATGTTGCTGTCTGGATTCAATATTTATGAGCAACTTCTGTGCTATTGTTAATTCCGTATTTTTATTGTCCCTCCTCTACGGAATGGTTGCATGCCCAAACAGAGTTATGGAGTATAACAACACAGAAACTGGCCCTTTGACCCATAGAATCTATGCTGGCCTGGTCTTCTCCCTAGTCCCATCGTTTTGTAATTGGAATATTCCTCCGTACCTCTCGCATCCATATACTAATCAAAACTCTGCTGAATGTTACATTTGATCCCACACCACCACTTCCACTGGCAGCTCATTCCATACTCGCACCACCCTCTGAATTGAAAATTACTCCCTCTCATTCCTCTTAAATGGCTAATATGAGAGAGCATAATTTAAGTGACTGGAGGAACACATAGGGTTAATGTAGGTTTTTTTTTACTGAGTGGTGGGTGCATGGAACGAGCTGTCAGGGGTGGTGGTAGAGGCAATACCTTAGGGAGTCTTAAAAGACTCTTACACACATGGATGAAAGAAAAATGGAGGTCTACGTGGGGGAAAGGCTGAGATTGATCTTGGTGTAGGTTAAAATGTCAGCACAATATCATGGACCGAAGAGCTCTACAATTCATTTTCTCAGTTTTATTTATTTTTTAATATTGTTTTTAATTTCTTTTTGCATTTGCAGTTTTCTTTTTTGCACAGGGATGTTTTCTTTTGAACACTGGTTTGTTGTTTGTCTTTGCATGTAGTTTTCATTGATATTGTTGGATCTCTTTACTGTGAATCTCACGGTAGAGTAGTGGTTAATAACACTACCAGCGAACCAGATTCAACTTCCGCTGTTGTCTGTAAGGAGTTGCTGTGCTCTCCCTGTGATCGTGTAGGTTTCCTCCCACATTCCCAAGACATACTATTTGGCAGTTTAATTGGTAACCGTAAACTGTCCTGTGATTAGACTGGGGCTAAATATGGCAGGTAGGGCCTATTCCATGCTGTATCTCAATAAATAAATAACTGATGAATCTCTGGGTAATACATAGTGTGATATACATGCACACTTTGATAATGAATTTATTTTGACCTTTGAACATGTTCTGTGCTGTTTTTTTCTATGCTGTGTTCTGGACTAATAGATGAATTAACATCAAGATTAGGAAAATAATCAAATCACCACTCGTCTTCTTGACTGTGACCTAAGGAGTAGTTTTGAGAAACTTCATGTGAGGTTTGGGGAGATGAAGAACAGTTATTAGTGCTAGACTGTCACTCACAATTGAGGAAAAGTGATTGAAAACTCATCACAGGTAGATAGAGTGGTAAAGAGAGCTTTTGGCACATTCACTTTCATAAATCAGAGCAGTGAATAAAAGAGTTGGGATGTTATGTTGAAGTTGTATTAGACGTTAAGGCACATCTTGTGTGCCATTCTGGTCAACTATCAATAAGGTTGAAAGGGTACAGAGAAAATTTATTGGGTTAGTAGTTTTGTTTGTTTACAACACGAGTGAATCTGCGGATGCTGGAAATAAATAAAAACACAAAATGCTGGCAGAACTCAGCAGGCCAGACAGCATCTATGGGAGGAGGTAGTGACGACGTTTCGGGCTGAAACCCTTCATCAGGAGTTCTATGGGAGGAGGTAGTGACGACGTTTCGGGCCAAAACCCTTCATCAGGAGGGTTGATGAAGGGTTTCGGCCCAAAACGTCGTCACTACCTCCTCCCATAGATGCTGTCTGGCCTGCTGAGTTCTGCCAGCATTTTGTGTTTTTAGTTTTGTTTGTTTATTTATTTATTTATTGATATACATCGTGGAATGGACCCTTTCGGCCCTTCAAGCCGTGCTGACCTGCAATTCCATGATTTAACCCTAGCCTAATCACGGGACAATTTATAATGACCAATTAACATACCAACTAGTACATCTTTGGAAACAGGGAGAATGTACAAACTCCTTCCAGACAGGGGCAGGGGCAGGGGCAGGGAATTGAACCTGGGTTGCCTGCACTGTAAAGCATTGTGCTAACCACTACGCTACTGTGCTGCCCTAATTTAATTGGTTACATTGGTGTGATTGACTGGTGCAGCCGCATTGTGTTGAGAGGGCTTGTATTTCAACGTAAAAGAAATAAGACATGCTCTCTAATCCAGGTGGCATCCTGGTAAATCCTATAACCATATAACAGTTACAGCACAGAAACAAGCCATCTCAGCCCTTCTAGTCTGTGCCGAGCTCTTACTCTCACCTAGTCCCACTGGCCTGCACTCAGCATATTACCCTCCATTCCTTTTCTGTCCATATACCAATTCAATTTTACTTTAAATGACAATACCGAACCTGCCTCTACCACTTCTACTGGAAGCTCGTTCCACACAGCTACCACTCTCTGAGTAAAGAAATTCCCCCTCGTGTTACCCCTAAACTTCTGCCCCTTAACTCTCAACTCATGTCCTTGTGTTTGTATCTCCCCTACTCTCATTGGAAAAAGCCTATCCACGTCAACACTATCTATCCCCCTCATAATTTTAAATACCTCTATGAAGTCCCCCCTCAATCTTCTACACTCCAAAATCTGCTCTGCACTTTCTCTAAAGCTTCCATAACCTTCATTATGCTTCCTATAATAAGGTGACCAGAGCCATGAAGGTCTAAAAATGAAGTCAGCGAAAGTTGCTCCTCAGCACCTCTTTCTAGTGGTTGAGGAGCTACCCTTCACCATGAATTCAGACCAAATCTAAACATGATGGACTTCTGAGAAAATTACGACTGAGAAGGTGCTCAGGAAACTTAGTGGTCTGAGGGTCGATAAATCTCCTGGACCTGATGGAATGCACCATCAGGAAGTAGCTAGAGAGATTGCAGAGGCATTAACAATCATCTTTCAAGAATCGGTAGATTCTAGCATTGTACCAGATGACTGGAAAATTGCAAATGTAACACCGCGATTTAAGAAGGGTGGGAGACATCAGAAAGGAAACTATAGGCCTGTTAGCCTGACATCAGTGGTTGAGTAGTTGGTGAAATTGATTGTTGGAGACGAGATAACGGAGTACCTGGAGGCACATGACAATATAGGCCAAAGCCAGCATGGTTTCATGAAAGGAAAATCCTGCCTGAATAAACTACTACAATTTTTTGAGGGAATTACAAGCAGGGTAAACAAGGGAGATGCAGTAGATGTGATGTACTTGGCTTTTCAGAAGGCCTTTGACAAGGTGCCACACATGAGGCTGCTTAGCAAGATAAGAGCCCATGGAGTTACAGGGGAGTTACTAACATGGGTGGAGCACTAGCTGATCGGCAGAAAGCAGAGGGTGGGAATAAAGGGATCCTATTCTGGCTGGCTGCTGGAGTTCCACAGGGGTCGGTGTGGGACTGCTGCTTTAAACGATGTATGTAAGTGATCTGGACTATGGAATTTGTGGCTAAATTTGCCAAGGATACAAAGAGAGGTGGAAGAGTGGGTAGTGTCGAAGAAACAGAGCTTGCAGAGAGACTTAGATAGTTTTTAGGGGAATCAAGTCAACTCAGTTTTTATTGTAATTTCGACCATAATTGTTTCTGAGGGATGATTGTGTTGAATGCTGAACTGAAATCTGTGAACAGCATTCGAACATACATGTCTTTTTTGTCCGGGTGGGTTAGGATCAGGTGGAGGGTGACGGCAATGGCATTGTCTGTTGAACAGTTGGGACGGTACGTGAACTGCAAGAGTTCCAGTGGGGGGGCAGCAGGGTCTTGATGTGCCTCATGACAAGCCTCTCGAAACACTTCATGATGATGGAAGTGAGTGCAATGAGACGGTAGTCATTTAGGCAGGACACTGAAGACTTCTTCGGCATGGGGACGATGGTGGCGGCCTTGAAGCACGTTGGAATGGTGGCGCTGCTCAGGGAGATGTTGAAGATGTCAGTGAGAACATCTGCTAGCTGGTCTGCACATCCTCTGAGCACTCTACCAGGAATATTGTCTGGTCCAGCAGCCTTCCATGGGTTGACCCTGCACAGGGTTCTTCTCACATCGGCCACGGAGAGACACAGCACCTGGTCATTTGGAGGAAGGGTGGACTTACTCGCCGCCACATCATTTTCCACCTCAAAGCGAGCGTAGAAGTTATTCAGCACATCCCGCACAGACAGGTGATGTTGTCCTGTAGTTGTTGATATCCTGAATTCCCTTCCACATGTACCGCTTGTCGCCGCTGTCCTGGAACTGGCTGCAGATTTGCTGGGCGTGGATTCGAATGGGCAAAGAAGTGGCAAATGAAATACAATATTGGAACGTGTATGGTTATGCACTTTGGTGGAAGAAATAAAGGGACAGACTATAATTTAGATGGGGAGGGAATTCAAAATGCAGTGATTCAAAGGGACTTGGGAGTCCTTGTGCAGGATACCTAAAGGTTAGCCTGTGGGTTGAGTTGGTGATGAAGAAGGCGAATGCAATGCTGGCCTTCATTTCTAGAGGTTTAGAATATAAGAGCAGGGATGTGATGTTGAGGCTCTCTGAGGCACTCATGAGACCACACTTGGAGTATTGGGTGCAGTTTTGGGCTCTTTATTTTAGGAGAGGGTTCAGAGAAGATTCACAAGAGTGATTACAGGAATTAAATGGTTAACATATGAGGAACATCTGGCAGCTCTTGGGCTGTATTCCCTGGAGTTCAGGTGAATGAGGGGTATCTCATAGAAGCATTCTGAATGTTAAAAGGCCTGAACAGATTAGATTTGACAAAGTTATTTCCCATGACAGGGGAGTTTAGGACAAGAGGGCACGACTTCAGGATTGAAGGGCATCCATTTAGAACAGAGATGCGAAGAAATTACTTTAGTCAGAGTATGATAAATCTATGGAATTTGTTGCCACAAGCAGCTGTGGAGGCCAAGTCATTAGGTGCATTTAAGGCAGAGATAGATAGGTCCTTGATTAGCCAGGACACCAAAGGGTATGGGGAGAAGACAGGGGAGTGGGGTTGACTGGAAGAATTGGATCAGCCCATGATTGAATGGCGGAGCAGACTCGATGGGCTAAATGGCCTACCTCTGCTTCTACATCTTATGGTCTTGAGCTCCCTAAACACCTCCAGTTCATTGCATAACAGCAAATCCAGTATATCTGATCCCATAGTAGGCTCAACGACAAACTGCTCAAAAAATCCATCCCATAGGCATTCAGTAAATTCACTTCTGAGATCCATTACCAACCTAGTTTTCCCAATTGACCTGTAAATTGAAATCTCCCATGATTATCATAACATTGCCCTTTTTACATCTTTGACATGTACCTATGCTCCATCCGTCACAATAGACAGGACCTCCCGGTTGCCACCCACTTCAACTCTGCCTCTCATTCCTATCTAGATATGTCCATACATGGCCTCCTCTACTGCCATGATGAGGCCAAACTCAGGTTGGAGGAGCAACACCTCATCTACCGTCTGGGTAGCCTCCAGCCTGGTGGTATGAACATTCAATTTCTGGTAATTCCCTCCCCCTCCCTCTTCCCCTATCCCAGATCCCTCTCTGCCTCTCTCCCCTTTCAACTTGCTGCTTCTTTATCTCTACAGTTCTTTCATGCTTATCCCCTCCCCCTCCCCCTTTATCTTTCTTCTGATTGGTTTTCCACCTGGCGCCTCTAGGCCCTACCCCCTCCCCTATCTCTATTACTGGGCTTCAGCCCTCTTCCCCCCCACCATTCCTGATGAAGGGTCTGGGCCTGAAACATTGGCTACTCTTTTCTCACGGATGCTGCCTGACCTGCTGAGTTCTTCCAGTGTTGTGTTCATATTCTCTGACATGGTTTTTCTATTTCCTGTCATAATCTGTGCTACTGTTGAGAGGCCTGTATATAACTGCCACCAGGGTTCTTTTACTTTTGCAGTTTCTTAACTCAACCCACAAGGATTCAACATCTTCCAATTCTTTCCGGTCTTTATCTTCACAGTGTGGAACAGAAGCAGCTGCAGCTTATTTCTTGCCTCAAGTTCACCTGTCCACAGAAATTCAGTTCCAAATCTGTTTCATGTTGGCATGCAAGCCATGCTCCTAATTAGCAGCTTCACAACAGAGCCAATCTTCAGAGCCCACGAGTTTCTTAACCTGTCTTGCTGAATACCGCAAACAACAGAAAATCTGCAGATGCTGGAATTCCAAGCAACACACACGTCTGATGAAGTGTCTTGGCCTGAAACTTCAACTGTACTTTTTTCCATAGATACTGCCTGATCTGAGTTCCTCCAGCATTGTGCATTTATTGCTGAATATCACAACTCACTTCCAAGAAACTTCTACTGAAGTAGAGCTAATCGTAATGTTGATCCTACATTGGCCACAACTGAAAACCAAGGTTACCTGACTCCCACTGGTCAAGAGCTATATGCATATTATGTTCATGTGCGCAAGCTTTCAGAGGCCCAAATTGAAATCATCTTAGTTTCCAGAGGTGGTTTCTCTAAAAATTGGGAACAGGTTACAGGCATGATTTAAGGATAGTCTCAAAACCTTCTCGATTGACTCAAGGAATTCCTTCTCCATGATAGCAGAAACTGAGAAGGAGAAAGTCGTCTTGCTGTTGGTATTGGTTTATTATTGTCAGATGTACCGAGATGCAAAGCTTGTCTTGCATATGGTTTAAACAGCACAATGAGGTAAAATAAGGTAAAACAATAACAAGAAAAAGTGTATCCGGCTTCAGAGCAGTGCAGGATCGTACTGCCATAGACTGTGAGGTCAAGAATTCATATCATCATATAAAAAGTACATCAACAGTCTGATAATAGTGGGATAGAAGCTGTCCTTGAGTGCTTTCCGCCTTTTGTATCTTCTGCTCAGTGGAATAAGGGAGATGAGAGAATGTTCAAGTGATGGGGGGGTGTCTTTGAATATGCTGTCTGATTGAAGAATGGAAAAGATTATGCATCTTCAATCAAAAGTGATTGCTTAAGAAGTGCAAGATTTTTTAGACCTCCACAAATTTGAATAATGCATTCTCTAATCTTATTGTCAAGTAACCAGCAACAAATTTAAACAAATGTCCAACAGCAAATGTACCTCGTGATTTTTAAGACATAAATACCAAAGCTCAAAGAAGATAAAACTGCGTAGAAGACTAAAATCTTCATCAAAATTACACATTTCACACAATTTCTTATTAAAAGAGAAAGGAAAAATTAGGGTGCTCCATATTCCCAGGCATTTTGCTGTTCAAGGCACTGGAGAGGGGGAGATTAGTTTAATTGCAAGGAAACCAAAGAGTCTAAAAGTGGAAAAGCTCAAATAAAAAGTCAGTCAAAGAAAATATTTTATCAAAGGCCATGTATGAAACTCATATACTACCTTGAAATTCATTTTCTTGCAGGTATTTTCAGGAAAATAGAGAAATACAATTGAAGCTATGGAAAACTATAAATAAACAAAGACTGACAAACAACCAATGAGCAGAAGAAGACAAATTGTAAATAATAAAAAAAACAGCAAACATGAGTTGTGAAGTTCTTGAAAGTGAGTCTGTAGGTTGTGGAACCAGTTCACTGATGAGGTTATATACACTGATTCAGGAAAGTAAGACCATGAGGAACAGGAGCAGAATTAGGCATTAGCCCATCTAGACTGCTCCACCATTTCATCATGGCTGATCCAATCTCCTGCCCTCTCCCATATTCCTTCATGCCCTGACTGATCTGTCAACCTGTGCCCTAAATATACATAAAAATTTGGCCTCCAAAAATTCATGTGGCAAAGAATTCCCCAGACTCACCACTCTCTGGCTAAAGAAATTCCACATCATCTCAGTTCTAAAAGGACAGCCCTCCATTCTGTGTTCTCTGGTCTTAGACTCTCCCACCATAGGAATCATCCTCTCCACATCTACTCTATCAAGGCCTTTCACCGTTCGATAGGTGAATACAGGTAAATTATGAAATGACTTATTACATAAATCTAGAACGATAACCCCAACAGCAGTTGGACTGCTGATTATTACACTTATTGGAAGACCTAATTCATATTGATTTCAAACTAACAATCAAATGAATAAACTCTTCTCAGGCTTCGAGTGAGGTACACGTATCAATTATAGCCAATGTTTCGATGACAAACTCTGCCATCTTAACCAGGGATGGCAGACTTTGTCATCAAAACATTGGTTATTGATTCACCATCAATAACTCACTTTTTTGACGTAAAGGCGAGATATCGACTTTTATTGACTGGAAGAAGGAACCAGCAGTGAGTGACCACCATACTACATCCTGGAGACAGAGAGGATGGGCTCAGACCTCAATCGCCTTTATACTGGGGTCTGTGGGAGGAGCCACAGGAGCAGTCAGCGGGGGGGGGGGGGGGGGGGGGGGCGTGTCCAGACAGGCACACGTAGTTCACCACAGTTATAATCAATACCTGTACCCAGCTGGAAGCCCAAGAGGAGTTCATTCATCGTATACCACTTGAAGGCACCAGACTAACGTTTAAGCATGAAAACCAGGGTAGACAGGAGAACAAGGGGTTAAATTGGATGACGCAAGTTCGCCTAGGGCTACAGAGTTTTACATAACAAATTTATAGTTCGAACAAGGAAGGCCCTAATTCATTAAGTGAGAGAATGATAATGTTTATAATGGATACAATACAGAGGAAACTCATTTTTATGAACAAGCTGGATGCATCGTGTCCTGACTCCTGCTGATGCACATGTTGAACAAACTAATTAAATGATGGGAGGCACAATCTCAAGCATAAAATGAATGACTTCATGAACAATCCCCAAAAGAGAGAGAAAAATATTTCAAAGGTAAGACAGCCTTTTAAAATTGACTGTTAATCTTGGACTAGGGAGCCATTCAAAAACACAGGAGCTTTCTAGATTTATGTAATCAGTCATTTCATCATTCACCTGTAGTCACTCATTCAACATCACTCAGTTCTTTGGCTCTTACACAGAGAGAAAAAAAATCCTTTGTCGCCATGTCCAATAATTTATTCCACTTGAAATCAGATTCTCATTGGACCCATAAAATCAACTGAAAGAAAATAAATCCATTACCTCTATAAGGAAAATTGTCATTGGGCTTCAAGTCAAAGTAAATTTATCATCAATGTACAGTATTGTGTAAGAGTTTTAGGCATATATCTAGAGTGCCTAAGACTTTTACACAGTACTGTATTTGTCAATGTGGGTAGACAGCAAGTTTGTAAATCTGGCAGGAGCAAAGGATGTTAGGAACAGCGAGAGTGGAGCACTGCGGGTGGGGTGTAGAACAGATGGCAGAGAAGGAGTGCCAGGTGCGAAAGGTGGCCTAGCTACAGTATATATATGTTCCTAGGACTTTTGCATAGTACTGAATGTTTAGGTCACCATATACTACCTCAAGATTAATTTTCTTGCAGGCATTTCAGGGATACAATGAAATAAAATAGAATTTATTTTAAAAACTATGCATAAATAAAGACCGGCAAGTAACCAATTTACACAAGAAGGCAAATTGCACTAAATAAATAAACAAACAAAAATAAATACATAATACATAGATACATGATTGGCAGATAGGCAGACAGACAAATACAAACACAAGAAAGTCTGCAGATGCAAGAAATTCAAAGTACCACATACAAAATTCTGGAGGAACTCAGCAGGATCTGTGGGAAATAATAAATTGTCATCGTTTCAGGCTGAAACCCTTCTTCAGGACTATAAATAATTCAAGGATTGTACTTGAAAAAAACACACCACCAGACAAAATGACCCAACACAAAATCACTGTTACAGAAAAGGCTCAAGATACTGAAACAAATGTATGGTTTTACCTTGCATCCCAACTCCATGAAGTTGTCAATGCTTAAAGAAAACAGGTCGTCAATCCATCAGGGCCATTTTTACAATAATTCTGCACTAACACAATGTGCCCTTCCCTCTTTCCCACCAACTCTTCTCCATGTATTAAGGGCAATTTTCAGTGGTGGTTGGGAGGTGAGAGGAAACTGAAACAGCCAGAGGAAACCCACATGGTCACTAGGTGAACATGCAACCTTCACGTAGACAGCACCAGATATCTAAGTCACCAGAGCTGTGGGATAATGATTTTTTTTTGGGAGCAGCAAGATGTTGCTGTGTCTGAAACAGTGATGGTTTTTAATGTGCCACAACTACTATTCATCTTCTGTCACATCTAATTCAGCACTGAGACATCAGCAGTCAGGGTTCAATTCCTGCCACTGTCTGTTTGTACTTTCTCCCTGTGATGGTATGGGTTTCCACCAGGTCTTCAGCTTCCTTCCACATTCCAAAAATGTACAGACTAGGATTAGTAAATTATGGGCATGCTAGGTTACCGCTGGAAATATGGCAACACTTGTGGGTTGTCCCCTGTACATCCTTGGACTGCGTTGGTCTTCGCCCCAAGTTATGTATTTCACTTTGTGTTTTGATGTATGTGTGAGAAATAAAGCTAATCTTTAAGATTTTTATGATCGCTTTAAGATTAGAGAAAGTACTGATGACATCATACAACACATCTGAAGATCTGTATGCCTCCAAATGCAATTATAATTTGCAATTGAATCTGCCTCAATAAAGATATGGATAGCATTCTTTCCTGTCATATCCTTGAAAAAAACTCATGGAAAGATGACAGAACTAGTTTACTCTTGCTGCTTAAGAGATTATCCAGTGGGATTCTTGAAATCCACCTGAACACAGGCAAGGTCTGTTTAATGTCCCGGAGAAGTGGGCAGTCCCCCAGGACTGTGTCAACATGCGGTTTAATTGTACAGAATCCAGAAGTGAGAGTGATAATAAACGAGCAAGGTCAACATCTTAGTACTTTATCTAAAATAACAAATAAAGTAAAAGGATATCAAACTTCACAGGAGGACCTTGATAAGTTAACTAGATGGGAAGGTCGGTGAGAATTACAATTCAATGTAAACTTTTGATGCATCAGAGTTTTACACAGGCTAAGATTAACAATGGAAACTCCTTTTAATGCCCTCTTACATTCAAGAAACCAATTTTATTTTAGAACATGGAGAATTGCATTACCACACAGCACAGGCACTTTAGCCAACGATGTTTTGCCAAACTTTTAACCTGCTCTAAGATCAGTCTAACCCTCCCTTCCACATAGCCGTCCATTTTTCTTTCATCCATGTGCCTATCTAAGGGTTTCTTAAATGCATCTCCCAAACACAACCCCTGATAGTGTGTTCCACTCACCCACTACACACTGTATAAAAATTTACCTCTGACCTCCCCTCTATACTTTCTTCCAATCTAATGCCCTCTGGCCTAGATTCACCCACTACAGGAACCATCCTCTCCACATTCAGTCTTTCATATATAGGCCTTTCAATATTGGATAGATTTCAATTAAATCAACCCCTCATTCTTCTAACCCCACCCCAGCAAATACAGGCCCAGAGCTATCACACACACCTCATATGTTACCCTTTTCATTCCTGCAATCACGCTTATGTGCCTCCTCTGGACCCTCTCCAATGTCAGCACATCTTTTCTGAGATAAGGGACCCAAAACTGCTCAAAATACTCCAAGTGCAGTCTGAACCATGCCATATCAAGCCCTGGCATTACATCCTTACTTTTAAATTTGAGTCCTCCCAAAATGTATGCTAACATTACATTTGCCTTCCTTGCCACCGACTCAACCTGTAAGTGAACCTTTAGGGAACTATGCATGAGGACTTCCATGTCCCTTTGCACTTCAGGCTCCCTGTTTATAAATAATTATGTGTTTTTTCCTACCAAATTGCATGACCATACACTTCCTGACACTGTATTCCACCTGCCACCTCTTTGCCCGTTCTCCTAATCTGTCTAAGTCCTTTTGCAGTCTCCCTGCTTCCTTAACGTTATCTGCCCCTCCACCTGCCTTTGTATCATCTGCAAACCTGGTCACGAAGTCACCAATTCCATCATCCAAATCGCTGAACTATAACCTGGAAAGAAGCGGTCCCAATACCAACCACTGTGGAACACCAATTGTCACCGACAGCTAACTAGAATAGGCCCCTTTATTCCAACTCTTTGCCCCCTGCTAATCAGCAAACCTTCTATCCATGTTCATATCTTTCTTGTAATACCATGTGATCTTGCCTTCTTCAGTGGCCTTATGTACAGCACCCTTGTCAATGGCCTTCTGAAAATTTAAGTAAACAACATCCGCTGTCTCTCCTTTGTGTATCCTGTCTGTTTTTTTCTTCAAATAATTCATGCGGTCAGAAGCTCCAAGGAATAATTATTCCTTTTCAAATATCCGCTGCATTCTGCCATAGATTGAAGGTCAAGGGGGATGTGCATGGGATGAGACCATATATTCCCGTGAATAAACAGGACTGGTTTCATCACCCACATAGGGCAGGCAGCAGCCTAAGATGCTGTGTTAGTGGCACTGGTCTGCATCTTCCCCCATGCACAGAATTCCATTGAGTCAGCATTGGAAATCCCAACATAAATCCCAAGATCCTGTTCCAAGAAATGTTGGCACTCAGTCTGATACTTTACTGATTTGAGGTGTTGGCTAATCCATCTAATCCGAATATTGAATCTCATTCCTTATAAAATTCCACAGATGTGGTCTGATTTTAATTACATTTTTTCATCTGTGATTAACTGTGGGTAAATTCCTTGGAACATCATCCAACATCTGGTTTGAAGATGGTGCCACCAGATCGTTGATTCAAAAGAATTAATTCCTTTTATTTTTCACTCAATAACCCCCGAGAGATAAATCAGCTTTCTTTATATGCTTTGATATACACAGTTTTGTAATTAGCAGGAAATTTCTGCTTGGATAATAAACAAGGTACTTAATTAAACACAGCGATTTCATTAATACATTGTTCATGAAACACATATATTTGGCTTATGATTATACACATCCAAAGCTGGACTTTAAGACTATGGATGTCCTCTTCCTCTCTCACTTTCAGCTCTATACGGAATGTAGTTTGACCTTTAAAAAGATTGAATCATAGCCACAATGAAAAGGGACTTGGATCATGGAGTTAGGGCGAAGGTGGGATTGTGTTCTGGAAAACATTAGCAGTTCCTCAGAAACAGCAGTTCTTCTTAAATCTGACAGTTCTTTCAGTGTCCTGACCTGGTTAAACCACTGTTGCATGTTGAGAAAGAATTTTGATCAGTTAAGTGCCAGATATAAACAGCAGTTATCAATTCTACTTACCTTGGGACTGTACCATGCAGTGTAATGCACAATAAAGATTTAAAAAATCAAAACTTTACTTGCATTTGTCAAAATCTTAAAGTATATTTTACTGACTTATTCACTCAGGAGTATAGTTTTTGGTGAGGGAAACAGAAGTTTTGTCGTGGATGGCAGCTGCCTGCACTTGGCATGGGCATTCACTCGAGTAATTGCAGAAACACTTTTAAGCTGTGAATAAATTGAGGGATTCGTCCATTCCGGCTAGAAAGCTTGACTTGCACATATCACAGACATTGCCAACAGATGGACTTGCACCATTATGGGAAATGGATAGTATTTCAGATTTAGATTTATTTATCGCATGTACATTGAAACATGCAGTGCAGTGTGTTGTTTGTGTTAACAACCAAAACAAAATAATGATGTGCTAGGGCAGCCCACATGTGTCATCACAGATTTCGGTGCCAACGTAGCATGCCCACAATGCCAACAGAACACCACAAGCAGCAACAGAAACACAAACCCACCCTCCAACCAGACCACCAGTTCACATACACAGGCAGGCTTCCAACCCCAGGACAAGATGCCTCTGGGCCTCCGGTCCTTGGCCCTGAATGCTTAGTTTTGCAGACATTGAGTCTCCAACCTCCAGTCCCTGGTCCAGGCTATCGGACATCTGGTCTTTGACCTCTGGGAAAGCCAACCTTCGACCTTTTGGCTGAAGTTACTGTGAGGCCATACAAAAGGAGATGGGTTTGTGTTGGGTGGAAAATTTGTGAAAAACATCATGGTGCCAGGGTTGTCCAGGAGACACCTTCCCGAGGCATTGTGGGTATGTCTCCTCCTGCATTGCCCACAAAGATCAAAAGATACACATTCTCCACAGATACCACATCTTTCTGGAACAGATATTGTCATCTAATCTTGAAACAATCTCATTTGGAGCCTCTAGATACCCCTGTTCACTCAGATTATCTACACCCTCAAAATAGTGGTTCCCCCTTCAGTGCAGATGCATGCACCCAACCCGTGTGAACTGCAGATAGAGAATGGATTAGGAAACATTATCCAAAAAGCAGAAGACATACACATGATGGTAGCCAAAATCTCTATGTATTGAAAAATTAGCCTTTGCACAGTATTTCTGCTGTGCCAAGTGACCCCAGACAAGACCCTAGCAAAGAGACTGTTTGAAAGTCGCTTGAGTAGAACGCATAAAATGCTGTAGGAACTCAGCAGTTCTGGCAGCATATATAGAGGGAAATAAACAGATCCTGATGAAGGGTCACACCCCATAACATTGATTATGTTTCCACCAGAGATGCTGCCTGACCTTCTGAGTTCCACAAGCTTTTTGCATGCATTGCCAAAGATTTCCAGTATCTGCAGTCTCTCATGTGCATTTGACAGACACTTGAACAAGTACACAGATGGGAAAAGTTGAGACAAACATGGGACAAAGACAGGCAGATAGGACTACCTTAGATAGGCATTTTGTTCAGGGTGGTCACATTGAGCCGAAGGGGCTGTTTTAGTGCTGTGTTAATCTTAGAATAAATAGAGGATTCTAGGCAATGTGGAGGCACAGAATGGTGTTGGGGTCCATTTGGCATGCAGATTGATAGTGTGGTTAAAAAGCTGTATAGTGTGTTGTCCTTCATTAGTCAAAGAACTGAATTCAAGAGCCATGAGATAATGTTGCAGCTCTATAAAACTCTGGTTCAACCACTCTTGAAGTATGGTGTTCACTTCCAGTTGACTCATTATAGGAAGCATATGGAAGCTTTAGTGTGGGTGCAGAGGAGATTTACCTGCCTGCGTGAGGGAGCATTAGGTTGAGCAAGCCAGGGCTTTTCTCTTTAGAGCAAAGGAGGATAAGAAGTGATTTGATAGAGGTGTACAAGATGATGAGAGGCATAGATACAGTGGGTAGCCAGAGACTGTTTCCCAAGGTAGAAATTGATAGAGCATAACTTTAAGGTATTTGGAGGAATGTATAGAGGGATTTCGCAGATAGATTTTATACCCAAAGTGGTGAACAATCTGTCAGGGGTGGTGATAGAGGTAGATACATCATGGACATTTACAAGTCTCTTAAATAGGCACTTGGAAGATAGTAAAATAGAGCACTATGTGGGAGGGAAAGGCAAGATTGATCTTAGGGCAGGTTAAACATCTAGTACAACATCATGGGCCAAGGGTGTTGTACTATGCATTATTGTTCTATGTTCTTTTCTCTGTGCTCTACCTTCTATGTTCTAAATCAGGCTGTTACCAATTAGGGGCAGTGGTGAGGATGCAGGAATGGGGAGAAGCCGAAGGGTAACTTGATGAACTGAGGTGGAAGAAGCAGGCAGTAGCGTCGATGGATAGAGTACGATGATATGAGCATGAAATGAGTGAGCAGAGACTCAACTTGAAGTACAATGAGAATAGGTTAAAATGCCAGTAGTAGCCTGGGAACGGACAATACCTGCAAGAGTAAGAAGAGCCTGAATGGTACCTGAACACCTGAATATAATCAGGCGTGTGTGTATATATATATATATATATATATGAATAATAGTTTAACTAAATAAGCAGTGCAAAAATGAACATAAAAGAAGTAGTGAGGTAGTGTTCATGGGTTTAATGTCCGTTCAGAAATCGGATGACAGTGGGAAAGAAGCTATTTCTGAATCATTGAGTGTGTGCTTTCGGGCTTCTGTACCTCCTTCCTGACGATAGCACTGAGAAAAAGACACGTCCTAGATGATAGGGGTCCCAAGTGATGGATGTTGAAAGTCATAGGGGATTTCAATATGCAGGTGGGTTGGGAAAATTAGGTCGGTATTGGATCCTGAAGAAGGAATTTGTAGAATGCCTAACAGGTGGCTTTTTAGAGCAGCTTGCAGTTGAGCTCACTATGGGAATGGCAATTCTAGATTGGGTGTTGTAATGACCCAGATCTGATTAGGGAGCTTAAGGGAACAGAATTCTTTGGAGGCAGTGATCATAATATGATAGAATTAATCATGCAGTTTGAAAAAGAGAGCTTAAGATTGGATGTATCAATATTACAATGGAGTAAAAGGGAATACAAAGGCATGAGAAAGGAGCTGACCAAAACTGGGAAGGGAACCCTAACAGAGATGATGGCAGAATAGCAATTGTTGGAGTTTCTGAGGGCAATTATAAAAGTGCAGGATAGATACATCCCAAACATGGAAAAATATTCTAAAGAGAAGATGAGGCAATTGTGGCTGACAAGGAAAGTCAAAGAGAGCATTAAAGCAAAAGAGATGGCATATAATATAGCAAAATTAGTGGGAAGGGAGAGGAAAAGCCGTAAAAAGAGAAAGTGTCCTGTCAAAGGGTTTCGGCCCGCGATGTCGACTTTACTCTTTCCCATAGAGGCTGCCTGGACTGCTGAGTTCCTCCAGCATTTTGTGAGTGTTGCATAAAAAAAGAAAAGTTGAAAAATGAAGGTAAGTTAGCCAATAATATAAAAGAGGGTAATAAAAGTTTTTTTCAGGTGTATGAAGAGTAAATGAGAGATGATAGTTGATATCAAATCGCTGGAAAATGATGCTGGAAAGGTAGTAATATGGTCAAAGAAATGGCAGGGAAAACTTAATAACTATTTTGCATCCATCTTCACTGCAGAAGACACTAGCAGTGTGTTAAAACTTTGAGTGTGTCAGGGAGCAGAAGTGAGTGTAGTTGTTATTACTAGGAGAAGGAGCTTGGGAAGCTGAGAGGTTTGAAGGTGGACAAGTCACCTGGTCAAAATGGGACACACTGAAAGAGGTTGCTGAAGAATTTGTGGAGGCATTAGTGCTGATCTTTCAAGAATCACTAGATTCTAGAATGGCTTCTGAGGACTGAAAGTTATTCCACTGTTTAAAAAGGGAGAGAGGCAGAAGTTATAGGCCAGTTAACCTGCCTTCAGTGGCTGGGAAGATGTTGTAGTCCATGATGAGGTTTCAGTGCACCTGAAGACACATGATAAAATAAACAAAAGCCAGCATGGTTTCCTTTAGAGGAAATCTTGCCTGACAAATCGGTTGGATATAACAGGCAGGATAGATGAACGCAAGTCAGCAGATGTTTTTTACTTGGATTTTCAGAAGGCCTTTGACAAGGTGTCACACATGAGGCTGCTTTACAAGATAAGAGCACATGGTATATAGGAAACATACTGGAATGTGTAGAAGATTGACTGACTGACAGGAGGCAGGGACTGGGAATAAAATGGGACTATTTTGGTTGGCTGGTGCTGACCAGTCGTGTTCTGCAGGGGATGGTATTGGGAGGCTTCTTCTCATATTATCTGCCAATGATTTAAATAACAGAATTGAACACTTTGTGGCCAAATTTGAGGGGCAGGTATTGTTAAGGAAGCAGAGAATCTGCAGAAAGATTTAGATTAGTAGAATTGGCAAAGAAGTAGCAGATGGAAGATAGTGTGGGGAAGTGTATGGTCATGTACTTTGATAGAAGGAATAAAGATGTAGACTATTTTCTAAATGGGGAGAAAATTCAAAAATTAGGGGTGCAGAGGGATTTGGAAGTCCTTGTGTAGGATTCCCAGAAGGTTAACTTGCAGGTTGAGTCAGTGGTGAGGAAGGGAGATGCAATGTTACTTTCGTCTTATATGGCTTATGGTCCTATAACAGCAAGGATGTGATGCTGAAGTTTTATAGGCACTTGACAGACTGCACTTGGAGTATTGCGAGCAGCTTTGGGCCCTTGATCTGAGAAAAGATATACCAGCATTGGAGAAGCTCCAGAGGAAGTTCAGGAGAATGATTCCAAGAATGTAAGTGTTCATATTTGAGGAGTATTTAATGGCTCTGGGCCTGTAATTACTGCAGTTTAGAAGAATGGTGATGGGGGGGGGGGGTAACCTTATTTAAACCTATCCGATATTGTAAGGCCTAGACAGAGTGGATATGCAGAGGATATTTACTAATGTGGGTGGATCTAGGACCAAAGAGAACAGCCTCCAAACAGAGGGATGTCCACTTAGAACAAAGATGAGGAGGAACTGCGTTAATAAAAGGGCAGTGAGTCTGTGGAGTTCATTGACACGGACATCTATGGAGGCCAAATCATTGAGTATATTTAAAGAGGGAGGTTGATAGGTTCTCGATTACTGAGGGTGACAATAGGTAGGGGAGAAGGCAGGTATATAGTTTTGAAAGGGATAATAAATCAGCCATGGTGGAATGATAGAGCAGACCTGATTGGTCAAATAGCCTAATTCTGCTTCTATGCCTGATATTTATATGGGAGTTATTCTTGCTCAACTAATTCTATGGCATGTGCAGGAAACGTGGTTGCAAAAATATTTGAGTTTTTGGTGCATTTCCACCATAATTCTGTCACAGCGGTCCCAGAAATAAGCAAGAATGCAGATATGATCGGTATTGACGTGCAGTGTTATTTTCTAGACAGCAATGCTCAGAGTAAGCTGAGGCCCAGATCAGGGATTCATCTGGGAAACTATGCTGAATCCAAACTTCAAAATTCCCCCTTTTATGCAGATTTAAACCAAATGCATTTGTATTGGATCTGGGGAGAGTGCCTCAATCTGTACTTTCTGATCAGTCTTAGTTTCAGCACTGGTAAAGAGATTGCCTATTGGCCGTAGGTTGATTACATGACCTTCCCCTGACCCTGCATGAGCGCCACCTCAGCGTGAGAGACTGTGGAATTTTTTTGGCCTATGACATGTCCTGATACTCGATTAGTTCACCTAGCTGGGACTGCCAAACGTTCCTCGGTTACAAAAGGTTACCAAAACAAGTAAATGCACTTATCAGCAACAGTGATGTAGAAGGCTTGTTGAAAATGATTTACATATCTTTAGCAGATTCTGAAAGCAATTATCTCAGGTATTTTGTAGGCTGCTAAAGGGATTCTGCATAATGGATGCTGACAGAAAGATTAACATTTCACAAGAGATAAGGTCAGTGGTGCAAATGTAATCAGTGCTCGGCTATCATAAGCAAGTGTATCACTTCTGCTTTAACACCCTCTGTCAGCTTCAGACAGGTGAATACTCTCAACAGTGGCAAGTTCCACGACTCATGTTTTAAGAATCTTAACATTTTGAATGGTTTCAATTTTGGTTCCTGGATGAAGTTCCAAATGTAGGGCTTGTTTACCTGACAATGTTAAAATAACATCCGTTTCGTATGCAAATCATTTACAATAATGCTTATATCTCATGAACTTTCATTTTCTGCACACTCCATATCTAATAGAGTCTTAGAGACAGGCCTTTCTGCCCATCTAGTCCATGCCAAACCATTTAAACTACCTAGTCCCATTGACCTGCTGCTGCACTATAGCCCTGCATACCCCTGTCACCCATGTGCCTATCCAAATTACTCGTGAACGTTGAAATTGAACCCACGTCCACCACTTTCACTGGCAGCTCATTCCACACTCTCACCACCCTCTGAGTGAAAAAGTTTCCCCTCCTGTTCCCCTCAAGCATTTCACCTTTCACCCTTAGCCCATGACCTCAACTTTTAGTCTCACACAATCTCAGTGGAAAAAGCCTGCTTGCATTTACCCGATCTATACTCCTCATTATTTTATATACCTCTATCAAATCTCCCCTCACACTTCACATTCTAAGGAATAAAGTCCTAACCTATTCAATCTTTCCTTATAACTCAGGTCTTCCATTCCTGAAAACATCCTTGTAAATTTTCTCTGTACTCATTCAATCTCATTTACGTCTTTCCTGTAGGTAGGTGACCAAAATTGCACACAATACTCCAAAACAGGTCTTACCAATGTTTTATACAACTTCATCAAAAAAATCCCATTTCTTGTACTCAGTACATTGATTTATGAAGGTCAATGTGCCAAAAGCGTTCCTTAGACTCTATCTACCCGTGATGCCACTTTTGATGAATTATGGACCTGTATGCCCAGATCCCTTTGTTCCACCGCACTCATCAGTGCCCCACCGATCACGGCTCATTGTGTAAGACATACCCAGGTTGGTCCTCCCTAGGTGCTACACCTCACACTTATCTGCGTTGATCTCCATCTGCCATTTTTTTTGGCCTATTTTTCCAGCTGGTTTAGGTCCCACTGCAAGCTTTGATAGACTTCTTTGCTGTTCATTACACCCTCAATCCTGGTGTCATCTGCATACTTGCTGATCTAGTTAACCATGTTATCATCCAGATATTTATTTATATATTTTATAATATTTTTATCCATTTAATATTTGCCCCCTTCACTTCTGCCATTTTGTGTGGAACTATTACTTACTAACTGTTAGATCTTGATGCTTTTGTAATCCAAAGATTCTTCAGACATCAAGAATGAGGCATACAGCTTATTGCTAGCAAATTTATTAAGCGTTACAAAAAAAAGAACAAACAATGATGAGCTGAGAGAACAAAAGAGAGACCAGGGGAAAAACAGTTGTGGTATTCTCATACTCATACTTCAGTGGCATGGTAGAATTGTGGTTAGCACAACGCTTTACAGTACCAGCGATCCAGGTTTGATTCCCACCGCTGCCCGAAAGGAGTTTTGTACGTTCTTCCTGTGACTGCATGGTTTCCTCCTGGTGCTCCAGTTTCATCACACAACCCAAAGACCTACTGGTTAGAAGGTCAATTAGTCATTGTAAATTGTCCCATGATTAGGCTAGGGTTAAATTGGGGGATTTCTGGGCAGTGCACCTCAAAGGGACAGAAGGGCCTATATCACACTGTATCTTTATAAATATAAGTATAGTATAAATAAAAAAGAGCAGACAAAATGCTAAAGAAAATAACAATATAAATAAACAGTACAAACTCCAGTAACTACAGTTAACTATAAGATAGCCAGATTCAAATACTGTGACATTTGGTGTAAGAAGTTTACAAAAACTAAAAAAAAGTACAGAAGCATCTGGTGGAAAATTCACTGAACAATGACTTGTATAGGTGATTATACAAAAATACAAGAAAGTCCTTCAAGAAAAATACAAGGGAAATAACAATTCTACACCCTAATCCAATAATGCACTGAGTGAGCTCAGCTTAAAACAATTATATTTATAAAAGTTGATATATTCATTCTTAAAATATTACAGTTTGCTATTAATTCCATCAGCGTTCTTAGAAATTTTATTAGCCTTAGTCATACGACCTCTCATGGTCCAGAACACATCCTTCACAATCAGGAAAGCTCATTATTCTGATACCTCCTGAGAAGGCTGAAGAAAGAAACAAACAATTTGCACATCCATACTAGCATCACTCTACAGATGCACAGTAGAGAGCGTCCTGACAAGCTGCATCACTGCATGGTACGAAACTTCACAGCGGTAGACAGGAAGGCTCCACAATGGATAGTGAAAACTGCCCAATACATCACCAGCATATCCATCAACAAGGACATACAGTATATACAGAAAGGTGCCACAAAAGGGCCTGTAACATCTTGAAAGATTCCACCCATCCTGCTCGTGGACTGTTTGTCCCATTCTTATCAGGGAGAAAGCTATATAACATCCTCACCTGGACTACGAGATTCAAAAACAGTTGCTTTCCCCAAGCGGTAAGGCTAATCAACACCTTCACCCACTAACCCACCCCTCCATACCCCCAACCACCACTATTTTACCATTTCCTGTCAGTCACTTATGAACAGACATTCCTGTGTCTGGTGCCACTTTAATCAATATAATCAATCTTTGTATGTAAGCTATCTTATGTATTTATGTTTATTGTGTTGTTCTTTTTGTTATTATTATGTTCTTTATCTTTTATGGGTCTTTTGTTCTGCACCGGATATGGGGTAACAATCATTTTGTTCTCCTTTACACTTGTGTACAGGGAATAGCATTAAAAAATCCTGAATCTTTGAAGCAGGGGCATTCTGATGCCAAAGTTATTTTCAAGTTGTAGAGAGGAAAGCAATTCTTGTATATGTAATCAGCCGCAGATCCTCCTGTTCCTTGCTTCACTTGTCATCTATTTCCATCACTTACCTCTGACTTAGATTTCTATGTTCTATGTTCCATTCTCCTCTCCGCAGCAGTACGCACATCATTCCAGCAGTACTGACTGCTTAAAGTGAAAGGGAGTTATGTTGGTGTGGAGTTGCAGTAGTGAAATCATTTGTCAAGTTTCATGTTCTACCAAGTGGTTATTGTTTTTATTTAGCATTCTTTATTTGCCACTATATCATATGTGCGAGTCTCACTTAAAATAAAAACAAAGTACATACATTTATCCCTAGTCCTGTGTCTTTCTTTCGATTTTTGGGAATTACAAAACATAACACTCTGGACCTTCTCCAATGCTGGCACATTGTTTGTTAGATATGGAGGTAGAAGTGTGATCACTCGAGTAGAGTATGATATTCTCCTAAGGGGTTGCTCTCAATGGAGAGCACCTGTGTGTGACTTTGTTTAATGTGGGGAGGCTGTTGCATAGGCAGACACCACACGGTGCTTTACAGATTGGAACCAGAGTCCAGTAGCATGGAATTCAAGAGGATTGCATTGTGATGTGTCATCATCTTCCACCCCTGAAGTCTTAGTTGGATTGTTTGTTGCCTGGAATTTGCCCTTTGAGTTTACTGACATGAATCACCCTACCAGGAGCTAAGCTTCAGCCAGCATCACTCTCAGAATCTCAGGATCTCACAAACGTCTCCTCCATGACAAAGTAACGATTCTCGGAGATCGTGTGTACCTATGTTTACACACAGAGGTAGATTATCCATTTGGTGGAAGACCATTTAATAGCATGGCAGCACAGTGGCTAGCCCAATGCTCTACAGTAAAAGTGACACGGGTTCATATCCCACCACTGTCCGTAAGGAGTTTGTGCATTCTCCCTGTAACTGTGTGGTGCTGCAGTTTCCTCCCACAGTCTGAAGACAGAGCAGTTGGTAGGTTAATTGGTCATCGTAAATTGGCCTGTAATTAGTCAAGGGTTTAATTGAGGGTTGCCAGCCAGCTGGACTTGAATGGACAAAAGGTCCCACTCTGCCCTGTGTCTCAATGAATAAAAAAATCAGCTCCGTCAGTGATACTCACACACCACATGCAGTTGGAAATCTGATTACGTCAGTCTTTGTTCATTCATATCCACCCCATACTAATCCATCTTTTGCTTTCAACTACCCCCTGCTGTTGTTTATTGATTTTTTCATGAAATTCTCTAGCAAGTCTAGTATTTAAAGCCCATTCTTAGTTCCCCACGGTACTATTAGTCAGGAAGCCCATGATTCGCTAGTGCTGATAGAGGAACAACATTGTACTGTGATACATTGTGAAGCAGAGAGGATTAGTCACTTTAAATTCTTTGATGTTAACAGATCAGAAGATCTATCTTGAGATTAGAACATTAATGTCATTGCCAAGGAGGCATGCCTGTTTTCTTAAAAGTTTGCATAGGTTCCACATGTCACAAGAACTTGTATTGATGCACAGTGGAGAGGGTCCTAACTGATTGCATCATGGTCTGGTATGGAATCAACAATGCCCAGGAGTGGAGAGAGCTTCTGAAAGTGGTGGATGCAGTCCAGTATATCACAGGCAAAGATAACCCACCACTGAGCACATCTATAAAGAGGCTGCCAAAAGAAAACAGCATCAAATATGAAAGACCACTGCTATCCATGCCAGGCCCCCTTTGCACTGCTGCCATTGGGAAGGAGATACAGAAGATATTCCAAGATGGCAGCACGACACAGCTTGCAGAGGCCACTCCGGAGCTGATTATCTGTTATTTGTGAAGTGGGGTGCCGTGCGCAATCATAATCGATTGAAAATGGATGTAGGAGCATAGAAGAACATTGGGAAATCTCCAGGAAGACCTTCTTCGTTGCTGCTGCTGCTGTGAGGTCCAGAACTCTGCTGGGAAGGACAGGCCCCCAGTCCTCGGGGTCGCATTGCCAATGGCCATTGACGGGGCCGTCTTAATACGCTTGTCAGAGGATGGTGCTCGGAGAAGCGGTGCCGGAGGGGATGGTTGTCGGCTCGGAGGTTCGACGGACTCGGAGTCCACTGCGGTCACGTCACCTTCGGTGTGTGCTGCGTCTGCGAAGCTGGGTTCAACGGAGCTTTCATTGTGTGCTGCATCTGTGAGGCTGAGTCAGGCGGCGCCGTGGAAGTCCATAGCGGGGGTATTCCCTTCTGCCACTGGCGTGAGATGGCGAGTCTGCCGGGACCCTGGGGAAACTGTATTGTGATTTCTTTTGAACTTATAGTCTTTTAACATCTTTGGACTATTTTTACTGTGCCCATGGTTTGTTTTTTTATCAATTATTCTATTGTTTGCACTGTTGTAACTATGTGGTTTTGTGAAGGTCTTGTAGCTTTAGTTTTTGGTCTTGTTTTATCTGGTGGATTTGGAGCTCCTTTCTGGGGAATGCACTAAGACGGTAGCGCGATATTAATAGGCAGCAGCCTCTCTGGAGTCTGGATTGGGGATTGCCAAATGTTATGTGGATTTTCTGGTGTAGTCTGTTTTGTCATATGCTTTTGTTATATCATTCTGGAGGAACGTTGTCTCATTTTTTTAACTGCATTGCATTTGTGGTTTCTAAATGACAAATAAACTGAATCTGAATCGGGTCCTAAACCACCAGGTTCAGGAACAGTTATTATCCCTCAACCATTAGGCTCCTGTAGCAGCCTGGATAACTTCACTCACCTCAACACTGAACTGATTTTACACCTGAAGACTCAATTTCAACAACTCTTTAATACAACGCGTGTTCTCTGTGTTATTTTTATTTGCACTATTTGTCTTTTTTGCCACATTGATTGTCAGTTTTTGTCTCTTTATGTAAAGATTATTTTCATAAAATTTTATTGTTTTGTTTTTATTGTAAATGCCTGCAAGAAAATGAAACTCGGGGTAGTATATGGTAACATACATGTAGTTTGATAATAAATTTATTTTGAACATTAATGTACTTCCAATTTAAGATAGTGCAGAAGTGTTCCTTCATGTTTCCAGCCCTTGTCCTTCTGGGTGGCAGCAAGTCTGTTTGCCACATGTTGTTAAAGAAATATTGTTATGTTTCTACGGTGTAACTTGTAACCAAAACACATGATACCACTGTGTACTGCGGATGAACAGAGGAAATGTTTAAGGTGGTGAACACGCACTGCTTTTTGCCTAGAGTATAGTGTGCTTCAGAGCATTGTTGGAGTTGACAAGGCAGGCGGAGAATATCCCTGTCACACTCTAGAAGAATGCTTAGCAATAGTGGAAAGGCTTTACAGAATATGGCAGCAAGCAACTCACTCTAGAACACCTGTGGATACAGTATCTATATGGATGATGCCAGTAAATTCTAGTCAACAGTGATTATACCATCTGCATCCCTCCCCCATCCTCATCACATTACATGGAGAGGATCTGGTATGGGTAAAGCCACCAGAAGGAGTAATAGAGAACTACAGAACAGCAGCAGCTCCTTCAGTCCATCTAATCCATGCCTAGTCCAATTGACCTCCATACGGTCCCATCAATATCACTCATTCACTTCATGTTGTGCTGTATGATGTGGTCAAGTATGGTAACCATGATTATTCTTGGCAAATTTTTCTACAGAAGTGGTTTGCCATTGCCTTTTTCTGGACAGTGTCTTTACAAGCCAGGTGACCTAAGCCATTATCAATACTCTTCAGAGATTGTCTGCCTGGTGTCAGTGGTCTCATAACCGGGACTCGTGATATGCATCGGCTGCTCATATGACCATCCAGCACCTGTTCCCATGGCTTCACGTGACTCTGATCAGGGGACTGGCAGATGTTGCACCTCACCCAAGGGTGACCTGCAGGTTAATGGAGGGAAGGTGCACCTTATACCTTCTTTGCTAGGAGACCATAGAACCATGGAACATTACAGCACAGAAACAGGCCTTTTGCCCCTTCTTGGCTGTGCCAAACCATTTTTCTGCCTCATCCCACTGACCTGCACCTGTACCATATCCCTTCATACCCCTCTCATCCATGTACCTGTCCAAGTTTTTCTTAAATGTTAAAAGTGAGCCCACATTTACCACTTCAACTGGCAGCTTATTCCACACTCCCACCACTCTCTGTGTGAAGAAGCCTCCCCTAATGTTCCCTTTAAACTCCCCCCCCTTCACCCTTAACCCATGTCCTCTGTTTTTTTTTCCTCCCCTAGCAGTGCTTGCATTCACTCTACCTATACCCATCATAATTTTATACACTTCTAACGAGTCTTCCCTCATTCTTCTGTGCTCCAGGGAATAAAGTACTAACCTATTCAACCTTTCTCTGTAACTCAGTTTCTCAAGTCCTGGCAACATTCTTGTAAACTTTCTCTGCACTCTTTCAACCTTATTAACATCCTTCCTGTAATTTGGTGACCAAAACTGCACACAGACATATCCCCACTCCACCACGCTTCCATCCATAAATCTATCCAAAGTTGTCTTAAATGTTGAAATGAAACCCGTGTCCACCACTTCCACTGGCAACTCATTCCACACTTGCACCACCCTCAGTGATATAAAAGACCGTTGGAGATGGTCAATGTGCGTGTTAGGTGAGGGAAACAAATAATACTAAACTAAGACAAAATTGTTGATTTGATTTTCCTGCAGGCAAATAAAGACTGTTTCATTCTCTGACAGCAAAAGCCTAACATTGCAGACCCTAGACTTCTGAATCATGTGCTTCAACTTTCTTTGTTATAATCAGCTAGATGGAGTAGTAGTTCAAGTTTAACTATCATTTAGTAATACATGAATACAGCCAAATGAAACAGCATGGCCAAAGTGCAATACAGAGTACTAACAGTCATACACAGCACAAAGCACACACAGATAGCAGTGAACATATAGTCACCCAAAATATATAATTTGTCACCTGAGCAACATGTCCTGCCTATTCATGATGCACAGATGATATTCAGCAAGAACAAGACCTTAGCAGTTGCAAATGAACACACACACACTCCGCCTTGTCTTCTACCAAGCGAAACTGGAGGGCAACATTGACAGGAATCCAGCATAGATGTCATACCACAACACCTCTGGCACCTCCTCTCCCGGATATCTGCACAGGCAATCACAGTCCATGTTACAACCAAAGCCACTCAGCTCACCCACCATCGGTCTCCTGTCAGGTCACTGGAGCAGGGATCCAATCACAGACCCAGTACTGTGCACAGAGTGATATTAATTGAGTAACAAATCCCAAGGTGCAAACAAAGTCGGCATCAGATTTCAGGCAGAGATCAAAGCATCCAGAGAAATCCAAAAACATTGGAGTCAATGTTCAGACAGAGTACAGATACAAATGCTGGAAAAGCTCAGGAAAATTCATTGGCACAATCTGGCAACAAACAGGTGAAAACACAGGACTGAAATATACTGAGACACAGGTGGCAGCAAAACAAGTAATAATGAGGAACAGGTGAGAGGCGGAGTACTCAGTGATACAGGACCCGGAGTAAAGCAGGACTGGGGACAGGAGCTGATGGGGCATGAAAACAAACAGAAGCACATGGTTATACAAAACCACAGATTGACGGCTAGGGAGAAATACACATAAAGACAGAGTTCAACTGGAGGTACTGACAGTCTCCCCAATAAATCAATGAACTGGACATGCCGTATTCTGCAACACCATGTCCAACAGGGTTTTGCAATCACAAGAAAAATGCCCGAGACAACCGCTCGCTGTTAGACAGCACACCATCTTCACACATCAATGCAGAAGACTCCCTGTAGCAGGCAGCAACATAGTCCGCACTAACTCCAGCTCCCTGCTGTCAAGCAGTTCACTGATAGGATATACGTGCAGTACCTGAAGTACTTTTTGTCAGGATCTTGATATCGTAAAAAAATGGACATTTAGAAAGACAAGAACATCTATAGTTGTCCCCAGATGCACCATCATCTTACCAGAAGTCAGATATTAGGTGGCGACATTGCAGATAATGACGGATTATTTCTCTTCTGCTACTGTTGGCCCATGGCAGCTCAGGACTGCATTTCTCTGGTCTGCTAGGTCATTTCTGATCCTTTGCCATTGCACGCGGTGGTAGAAATATAAAAGAAAATGTTGTAAGTACTCAAGTCAGACAGTATCTGTGGAGAGAGAAGCAGAATCAATACCCTTTGATCAGAAAGTTTTACAGCACAGAAACAGGTCCTTTGGCCCATCTAATCCATGCTGAACTGTTATTCTGCCTAGTCCCAACAAGCTGTATCTGGACATTAGCCCTCCATAACCCTCCCATCCATGTACCAACACAAATGCCACTCCTGATGAAGTGCTGGTGAAGGGTCTCGACCTCAAAGGTAAACGGTTTATTCATTTCCACAGATGCTGCCTGACCTGCTGAGCCCCTCCAGAATTGTGTGTGTGTTACTCCAAACTTCACTTAAATGCCGCAATTGAACCTGCATCCATCACTTCTGCTGGCAGCTTGTTCCATGCTCTCACCACCCTCTGAGTGAAGAAGATCCCCCTCAGATTCCCCTTACATATTTCACCATTCCCACTTAACCTATGAGCTCTAGTTCTAGTCTCACCCAACCTCAGTGAAAAAAGCCTACTTGCATTTACCCTATCTATACCCCTCATAATTTTGTACATTTCCATCAAATCTCCCCTCATCCTTGTAAACACCAGGAGACAAAGTCCTGACCAGTTCAAACTTCCCATTTAATTCAAGTCCGCAAGTCCTGGCAACATCCTTGTAAATTTTCTATGTACTTTTTCAGTCTTAATTGACATATTTCCTGTAGGTAGGTGACCAGAACTACACACAATACTCCAAATTTGGTCTCATCTAGGCCTTACACAACTTCAACATAACATCCCAACTCCTTACTCAATGCTCTGATTTGTGAAAGCCAATGTGCCAAAAATTCTCTTTACCACCCTAAGTACCTAAGTACTGGCAAAATTCTTCAACTATCACCTTCTTTCAACTATGAAGATCAGAACAGTGAAAATCAAGAAATCGAGGATTTGGGGTGGAAAGAAAAAATATAAGATTTACAGTAGGTTATAGACTGAGTGACTGAATGGCACTTGTAGTTGAGAAGGCAGAGAGAGGCTAGTGAAGGCTTATTAATCACAGATGATCTGACTCGAAGAGATGTATGCAAAATGATTTAAATGAAAATGGGATGCAGGTGGAGAAAGGGGAAATAAATAAATGCTGAAACTCCTTGGTGAGCCCCATAATCCAGGTCATGTCCTCTTCTCATGGCTACCATCAGGAAGGAGGTGCAGAAGCCTGAAGGCATGCACTCTATGACTCAGGACAGATAGCGTCCCTCTACCATCAGACTTCTTAATAGACATTGAACCCATGAACACTACCTCACTATTTTTTTCTTTTTGCTCTACATATTCAATTTAACTTTTTAATATATATGTATTTCTTACTATAATTTACAGTTTTTATTATCATGTTTTGCAATGTACTATGGTGACAGGGTGGAAATAAGTCTCTGCCAAAGCAGATGTATGGTGTTTCTTCCCTCCATGACCCTGCAGGTCACCCTTGAGCAAGGTGTAGCATTAGCTTAGCCCCCCGATCACGGGAACAGCCGGTGCACAAGTCCTAGTGGAGCAGCCACTGCCTCCAGGCAGACAATCTCTGAAGAGTATTGATAATGGCTGGGGTCACCCATCTTTTAAAGACACGGCCCAGAAGAAGATCTTTTTTTTTACGGAGAGAGTGGTGAGTGCGTGGAATGGGCTGCCAGTGACGGTGGTGGAGGCGGATATGATAGGCTCTTTTAAGAGCATCCTGGACAGGTATATGGAGCTCAGAAAAATAGAAGGCTATGGGTAACCCTTGGTAATTTCCAAGGTAAGGACATGTTCAGCACAGCTTTGTAGGCCAAAGGGCCTGTATTGTGCTGTAGGTTTTCTATGTTTCAAATTTCCAAGAAGAATCATAGTCAAGACCATAATCACCCTTGTCATATGACACAACACTAAATGATGATGATGATTGCAATGTATTGCTGGCACAAAACAACAAACTTCATACCATATGTCAGAGATATTAAACCTGATCCTAGGAAACTAAACAATTCAGATGCTGCAAATTGGCAGTAAATCAGAAAATTCCGGATATACTCCACCTGACCAATTCTATTTGTGGAGAAGGAAATTGTGCTAATGCTGCAAATGGATGATCTTCCTTCAGAAGTTGCCAGTCCTGATACAAACTGGAAAAGCCATTAGTCTGAAGTTGTTGGAGTGATGGTGGTACTGACTAACACAGTGGAAATATGGACAGTCTGAAGACTCAGTATGTCGACATAGTTCACTTTAATTGGAGTTCAAAATTCTTGCTTCCAGCTTATCTGTGAGGAATAACAATCAAAATTCCATATGTTGCATACTCATTATTCACAAGTCTTGAACACAAGAGATTCTGTGGGTGCTGGAAGTTCAGAGCAAAGCACAAAAAAATACTCAGCAGATCAGGTAGCATCTTTGGCAGAAGCTCCCAAACTTTTTTATACCATGGACCAATACATTAAGCAAGAGTTTCATGGACCCCAGGTTGGAAACCCCAATCTATGGAGAGGAATAGAGTAAACAGTTGCCATTTTGGGTCAAGGTCCTCTATCAGGACTGGAAAGGAAGGGGGGAGGGTAAAGAGCACAAGCTGGAAGGTGACAGGTGAAGAGGTGAAATGATTGGCAGGTTGCAAAGAATGGGAATAAAGGGAACTTTTTCTGGTTGGCTGCCAGCAATTAGTGGTGTTCCACAGGGGTCTGTGTTGCAACCGATTCTTTTTACATTATCTGTCAATGATTTGGATGATAGAAATGGAGAGGCAGGTGAATGGGGAAAGAAATGGCAGATGAAATACAATGTCAGGAAGTGTAGGATCATTCAGTTTGGTAGAACAAATGAAAGCATTGACTATTTCCCAAATGGAGAGAAAATACAAAAAAACTGAGGTGTAAAGGGACTTGGGAGCCCTTGTGCAGGATTTCCTAAAGGTTAATTTGCAGGTTAAGTCTATGGTGAGAATGCAAATGTAATGTTAGTCCACTCACTAACAAGTGAAAATCTGCTGATGCTGGAAATCCAAGCAACACACACAAAATGCTGAGTACCTCCGCCATTTTGTGTGTGATGCAATGTTTTCATGTTTATTGTTATTTAAAATTTCCGATCATATAATTCCAATTAGGACATAGAACATAACAGCACAGTACAGACCCTTCTGCCCATGACATTGTGGCGAGCTTTTAACCTGTTCTAAGAGCAATCTATCCCTTCCATTCTGCACAGCCCTCCATTTTTTTTTATCATCCTTGTGTCCATCTAAGAGTTTCTTAAATGCCCTATTGTATCATCCTCTAGTACCTCCTCTGGTCCAGCATGCCAGTTACCCATCATTCTCTGTTACAAAAACAACTGTTTTACCCCCCTATACTTTGCTCCAATCAGCTTAGGATTATGTCCTCTATTAGTGATTTCCACTCTGAGTAGAAGTTTCTGCTATGCACTCGATCTATACCTCTTATCATCTTGTACACCTCAATCAAGTCACCTCCCATTCTCCTTCACTCCAAAGAAAAAAAGATCTAGCTTACTCAACATACCCTCATAAGACATTCTCTGTAAGCCAGGCTGCAGCACGGTAAATCTCTTCTGCACTCTCTTGAGAGTTTCAACTTCCTTCCTATCATGAGGTGACTAGAAATGAATTCTCCAAGTGTTGTCCACTTGTTGACCTTCCAGGCTAAATCTTGTCATTTTTTTCTTTTCAGTCCAATCCTGTCTTGATCTGTTTTGCCAATCCTTTCCAAACATCAAATATCCCAAAATATTTTACCCATAATCACCGAACCACATGGCAAAATTGCCATTATGTTAAAGCATTTACTTCCCTACTTACACCATTAGTTAATCTGTCCTGATAAAAATACTTCAAGTATTCAGATGCAATACCTTTAATGTTAGTTTTTGACCTTTTTTCTCGAATTAGTTTTGATTATGGTGATCCTGTTGTTATTAAGTACTCTGATCATTTTGGTCCCACTCCATTTAGCACTGGGGTTCCCAACCTGCGGTCTATAGACCCCTCAATTACTGGTAGAGATCCAAGGCATGAAAAAGATTGGAAACCCCTGATTAGCATCTCCCCAACTTTTTCTGTGTGACCTCAGACCGATTCAATCTGCAAGTTAACCTTTAGGGAGTTCTATACAAGGACTCCCAAATCCTTTTGCACCTCAAATTTTTAGGTTTGCTCCAAAAATTGATTTGATTGTGGTCATTCCGTTTTTGAGGATGGCCTGCTCTAGGCAGATTTACAGCTGTGTTCTTTCCACTTCTTGATGAAGTACTCCAAGGAATATTTAGTGACTTGGTAATTTTCTTGTATCCATCTGCTGACTTGTGCTTTTCAATAACCCTTTTGCAGAATTGCTTGATGTTTTTTTCTTCACGGTGTGGTTTTTGCCAGGATACCAACTCACCAGCAGTTGGACCGTCCAGATTCAGGTGTATTTTAATTAAATCTCCATTTAACTAATTCTCTGACTTCTAAAACCAATTGGCTGCACCATTAATGTGGTGTGTCATGCTAATGGGGGTGCAATCAATTATTTTGTTTTTTATATTTGTCATTAATTTAGATCACTTTTCAGAGATCTGATTTCACTTTAACGTGAAAGCATTTTCTGCTCATCGGTGTCAAAAACAACTAAATTAAATGCACTGTGATTCAATGTTGTAAAATAATAAAACATGGAAACTTCCAAGGGAGTTGTGGTGAACACTTTTTATAGGCACTGTAAGTGTCCTCTTGTATTTCTTATCCATGTAAATACCTCATTTGTTCCCTGATGTCTGTACCTGCTATGCACCTTCTTCCTCTTAACCAGGGCATCAATATCTCACAGAAACCAAATTTCCCTAACCCTGTTAGCCTTGCCTTTTATTCTATCAGGAACATACACACTCAGTACTCTCAAAACTTCACCATTGAAGGCTTCCCACTTACCAAGCATTCCTTTGCCAGAAAACAACCCACACTTGCCAAATCCTTTCTGATATCATCAAAACTGGCTTTTCTCCAATTTAGGTTCTCAATTCGAGAATCCAGACTATTGCTTTTCCATAATTAACTTGAAAATAATGGAATTATGATGACTATATGCGAAGTGTTCCCCTACGCAGACTTCTGTCTCCTGCCTGTCTCATTCCCTAATAGAGATCCAGTAACACACATTCTCTAGTTGAGAGAATGTTCTCTATGTATTGATCCCATCTGATTTCTAAGTGGACATTGAACCCGTGAACACTACCTCACTTTTTTAATATATATTATTTCTGTTTTTTTGCACAATTTTTAATCTATTCAGTGTACGTATAGAGTGATTGATTTACTTATTTATTATTATTATTCCTCTATATTATGTATTGCATTGAACTGCTGCTGCTAAGTTCATGACACAGGCCGCTGATAATAAATCTGATTCTGATTCTGATTCAGGAGACTCCAGAGCACTTTTGACAAACTCTATCCTATCCGGACCTTTTACAGTACGGGATTCCCAATCAATATATGGAAAGTTAAAATCACCTACATCGCACTAGGGTGCCATAGTCGCATTGTATTTGGTGCAATACCTTTACAGATTGGGTCACCAGAATTCAGTTCCAACACTGTCTGTAAGAAGTTTGTATATCTTTCCCGTGAGTGCTTGGGTTTCTCTAGGGTTCTCCGGTTTTCTCCCACCGTCTAAGGACATAATGGTTAATAGGTTAATTGGTCATTGTAAATTGTCTCATGATTAGACTGGATTTAAATTGGTGGTTGTTGTATAGTGCAGCTTATTGGGCACTGTACAGCACTGTATCCCTAAATAATTTTTTTAAATCACATTATTATGTTTCTTCCAACAGCAATATCTCTACAAATTTGCTCCTCAAAATCTATTGAGTCCCAAACTTATGTCAATTTTTGCATGGTCCCAGTAATTAGCCCAAGTTCAGTTATCAGTTAGAAGAATGGCTGGGATTCTCTTAAGATTTACATCACTATTGTTTAGAGAATTGCTTGAGGCCAGAGCAAAGCAGATGGAAGAAAAGCTTAACAATCTGGTCAGCTCGATTTTCAAAGATTTCACTCAGCTAAACTACTAAATGGAATCTCAATTTGTTTACCTTTGATGCACAGTTCTTCACATTCCCAGAATCCTGTTCAGTTTTAGAAGAAAGCTGATATTGTTTCTGGATGGTTAAGTGCCAGATGGTTTTTTTATAGGAATTTTGGATACAAAGCTCTGGGATTTTATGCCTTTACTGGAAGTTAAATATAGTTTTCCCATGGCTAAGGTTTATTTTTACATTTTCAAATTAAATACGTGAACACAATACATTTCTTCAATTCCCCCATGAAAATTACTGGACAATCTAGATTATAAATATTGCAAAGAAACCTTAACATTTTAGAGAATATAATAATATGCCTTGCACTGAATGTTGGAATTTAATTTCATTCTTGACTGGATTTTTAAAACGATAATCTTTTGTAGGGAACGTAGGTTGTCATTTTCAGCAGTTAGAACATAGCACAGTACAGTACAGGCTCTTTTCCCCTTAATGCTATGCTGGCATATTAACCTACTCCAAGATCAAACCTGACTCTTCCCTCCCCCGTAGCCCTCCATTTTTCCATTTTTATTAATTCTCATTGGTTAATTAACCACTTCTATTGGGTAGCAGCTCATAAGACTTAGCACAAAGATTTTATAAAACATATGTAAATGAGGCACAGTAGTGTAGCAGTTAGTGCAAGCACTTTACAGCACCAGCTGTTTCCAATTCTTACCACTGTCTGTATGTTCTCCCCATGACCAGGTGCATTTCTTCCAGGTTCTCCAGTTTCCTCCTGCATTCCAAAGTCAAAGGTTAGGGTTCGTGAGCTGAGGGCATCTAATACAAATGCCAGAAGCATGGCAACACTTGTGGGCTGCCCCAGTACAATCCTCGGATGCGAAATGACACATTTCACTATATGTTTCAATGTACATGTGATAAATAAATCTAATCTTTAATCTTTAAAAATTGTTTTACACTTCAAAGAACCTATAAATTTTCAACTAAAATAATCCGTATAGGCTCTAGTGAGTTCATCTCTAGTTCTGTGGAGTAACTATTGATTTTTTTTTACAGAAAGAAATGCTGTCGAGGTTATAAATTTGTCCTTGGCCAGTGTATCCCAGAAGGTAAGAATCTGAATAACTCTCTGTAGAGTGAAAAAGCTGCAGGTGCTGGAATTCTGAAGGGAAAACAGAAAATGGTGGAACCACTCAGTAGGTCAGACAGTACAGAGAAACAAAATTCACGTGTCTGGTGCTTCCTCAAAATGGGGAATGAAAGGATTGTTGATTAGATTAGGTTAGAGATTAGATTTATTTTTTTACACATACATCAAAATTTTGTTAGTGAAATGTGTAATTTGCCTCAAACGCAGTGAGGATTGTGTTGGGTTCAGCTTGAAAGTGTCACCACACTTTTGGCACCAACATAGCATGTCCACACCTACTAACTTGTACGCCTTTGTAGCATGGGAGGAAACTGGAGCACCTGGAGGAAAGCCACATGGTCACATGGAGAACAAACAAACCCTTTATTTCTCCCACCAAAGTGCATGACAATACACTTCTCTACACCGTATTCTACCTGCCAATGTTGCCCATTCTCCTAATCTGTCCAAGTTCTTCTGCAAACTTCCTGCTTCCTCAACACTACCTACCCCTCCACCTAGCTTTGTATTGTCCACAAACTGGGCCACAAAGCCATCAATTTTGTCATCCAAATCATTGACATATAACATGAAAAGAAGCGGTTCCAACACCGACCCCTGCAAAACACCATTAGTCACCAGCAGCCAATCAGAAAAATGCCCTTTTATTCCCACTCTTTGCCTCTTCCAATCAGCCAATTGTCCATCCATGTTAATATTTTTCCTGTAATACCATGGGCTCTATCTTACTTGGCAGCCTCATGTGCGGCACCTTGTCAAAGGCCTTCTGAAAATCCAAATACACAACATCCACTGACTATTCTTCATAAGTATTTTGTGTCAGTCTTCACTTTGAAGACACACACAATATGCCAGAAATTCAAGAGGGTCAGGAAGAAATTGCTTGGGAAGCTGAAAGTCTAAAGGTCGATAAGTCACACAGACCTAATGGACTGCCCCCCCAGGGATCTAAAAGAGATAGCTGAAGAGATTGTGGAGGCATTAGTAATGATCTTCCAAGAACCACTAGATTCTGGAATGGTTCTAACTTGTACATAGCTCTTTCCTTTTGCTTGATTTTTCTTTCCACTCTTTTCTATAAGTATATACCTTAGATAAATACTTTGTGGAGATTTGTGATATATATGATTATATGATATATATGTACAATATCTGAAATACATCTTATGGAAATGTTTGTTTGATGATGAACTTCAATAAAAAAAATAAATCACAAAAAAAAGGAAATTGCAAATGTCACACCACTCCTTAAGAAGAGGGAGAGACAGAAGAAAAGAAATGATAGGCCAGTTAGCCTGAATTCACTGATTGGAAAGATGTTGATTGTTAATGATGTGGTACTTGTAGATGCATGATAAAGTAGGCCAATGTCAGCATAGTATCCTTAAGGTGGAAACTTGCCTGATAAATCTGTTGAAATTCTTTGAGGAAATAACCGGCAGAATAGGCAGAGGTTGTTGTTTTTTTAGATTTTCAGAAGGCCTTTGACAAATTTTATAGGCCATACCTCTATCAAATCACCTCTCATTCTCCTACACTCCAATGAATAAAGTCACAACCTATTCCCTATAACTCGGGTCCTCAAGTAAGAGCAACAATATCCTTGTAAATGTAATGCCTTTTACTAATTTGGAGGACAGAGTTCTGGGTTACCATAATTCCTCACATAAAAAAGGACTTCTAGATTTCATTGTTGAATGTTCTCGTTTTAGATTTAAGATGATGGCATTTTATTTTGGCGTCCAAAGAAAATTGTTTTCCATAGCACCAACCCCATCACATTCTATTTGCCTTTTCATGAACCTAGATTAGATTATTTGGGTGCCACAGTAACATAGTGGTTAACACAATACTACTACAGCTCAGGGTGTTCCAGAGTTCAGAGTTCAATTCCAGCACCGTCTGTCATGAGCTTGAATCTCTCCCTGTGAGCCACATGGTCACTCTGGTTTCCTTCCACAGTCCAAAGATGTATCGGTTAGTAGGTTAATTGATCATTGTAAACTGCCCCATGATTAGACTAATCGTGAGTAGGTTAATGGCTGGGTGGTGCAGCTCATTAGGCCAAAAGGGCCTTTTCTGCACTACATTTCCCGATAAATAAATAGATTTCTCAACTTTCCAAATACCAAGAAAAGTTCTCTTCAGTTTCAAATGAGCTCATACTCAAACCATTGCTTGGGTATCACTTCCAGGTTCAAAATACCTTTCATGAAATCTGGTGCCTAAATCTGAATATGGTAATCCGGTAGCACCCATTCATCATCATATTAGCTGTTGGTAGAGTTACCAGGTGAATTTATTTGCTATGTTTTAAAGTTTTAAAATCTATATACTAATAACATGGCAATTTGACTTGCCTCACCAGACATCATCTATCGCCATGAGTTTCTGTATATATTTCAGATTTTGAGCATCTGTACTTTTTGCTTTTACATTCTATTATTAATTTGTTCTTGGTGTTTTAGAGAAATTTTAAATGTGGACAAATTTTTTTTGGGTGGTAGTTAAGGTGGTCATGCAACTTCCACTCAGTCCTTACAGGGACATCAAACTCGTTTTAATGGACATCACATACAAAAGGCTGGTGGAAGTCACCATCTGGCAGAATCTGTAGAAAGGAATAACAGCTGATGTTTAGGGCCTAAAAATGTCAACTATTTATTCCCTCCATAGATGCTGCTGACTTGCTGAGTTCCTCCAGCGTAGCCTATGTGTTGCTCAAGATTTCCAGCTGGTGCAGAATCTCTTGTGTTTATCATTTTAAGGGAACTTCCTCTTTTGTTCATCTATCGATCTATTTACTTAATAAGAGGTACAGTGTAGAACAGACCCTTCTAGTCCAACGAGCCACATCGCCCAGAAACCCACCTAGTTAACTCTAACCAAATCACAGGGCAATTTACAAGGACCAATTAACCAACCCCCCCTCCCACCCCTGCATTTCAGCCTGGCTGGGAATCTCAATTCCAATGACGAATCTTCGTCCACTTAAAGGTGCCCAACATGCTTGGACTGTCATGTCCTTCAGAAGATCATGAAATAATTAAGTTGATTTAAAAGTACATTGTGTAAAGGGAAATTACATGCTGCAGATTGCAGTGAGAGTAATTCAAGAGGTATAAGCATTGGCCACAACCTTCTGAAGGTCACCATGGTTCACCAGCACTATCTTGTTCCGTCCACTTCAAGCAGGCTTCAATTATATCAATGCCTGAGAAGAATGTGGTGACCTGCCTTAAGGACTATTGGCTGTCTAGGATCTTTATGTTCTCATTGTTCACTGGAATGGTACCGGAGGATTGGAGGGAGGCGAATGTTGTCCCCTTGTTCAAAAAAGGTAGTAGGGATAGTCCAGATAATTACAGACCAGTGAGCCTCACGTCTGTGGTGGGAAAGCCATTGGAAAAGATTCTTAGCGATAGGATCTATGGGCATTTAGAGAATCATGGTCTGATCAGGGACAGTCAGCATGGCTTTGTGATGGGCAGATCGTCCCTACAAGCCTGATAGAGTTCTTTGAGGAGGTAACCAGGCATATAGATGAGGGTAGTGCACTAGATGTGATCTACATGATTTTAGTAAGGCATTTGACAAGGTTCCACATGGTAGGCTTATTCAGAAAGTCAGAAGGGATGGGATCCAGGGAAGTTTGGCCAGGTGGATTCAGAATTGGCTTGCCTGCAGAAGGCAGAGGGTTGTGGTGGAGGGAGTACATTCAGATTGGAGGGTTGTGACTAGTGGTGTCCCACAAGGATCTGTCCTGGGACCTCTACTTTTTGTGATTTTTATTAACAACCTGGATGAGGGGGTAGAAGGGTGGGTTGGTAAGTTTTCAGACAACACAAAGGTTGGTGGTGTTGCAGATAGTGTAGAGGATTGTTGAAGATTGCAGAGAGACATTGATAGGATGCAGAAGTGGGCTGAGAAGTGGCAGCTGGAGTTCAACCTGGAGAAGTGTGAGGTGGTACACTTTGGAAGGACAAACTCCAAGGCAGAGTACAAAGTAATTGGCAGGATATTTGATAGTGTGGAAAAGCAGAGGAATTTGGGGGTACATGTCCACAGATCCCTAAAAGTTGCCTCACAGGTAGATAGGTTTGTTAAGAAAGCTTATGGGGTGTTAGCTTTCATAAGTCGAGGGATAGAGTTTAAGAGACGCGATGTAATGATGCAGATCTATAAAACTCTGGTTAGGCCACACTTGGAGTACTGTGTCCAGTTCTGGTTGCCTCACTCTAGGAATGATGTGGGAGCATTGGAAAGGGTACAGAGGAGATTAACCAGGATGCTGCCTGGTTTAGAGAGTATGGATTATGATCAGAGATTAAGGGAGCTAGGGCTTTACTCTTTGGAGAGAAGGAAGATGAGAGGAGACATGATAGAGGTGTACAAGATATTAAGAGGAATAGACAGAGTGGACAGCCAGCACCTCTTCCCCAGGGCACCCACTGCTCAGTACAAGAGGACATGGCTTTAAAGTAAGGGGAGGGAAGTTCAAGGGGGATATTAAAGGAAGGTTTTTCACTCAGAGAGTGGTTGGTGCATGGAATGCTCTGCCTGAGTCAGTGGTGGAGGCAGATACACTAGTGAAGTTTAAGAAACTTCTTGACAGGTATATGGAGGAAGTTAAGGTGGGGGATTATTTGGGAGGCAGGGTTTGAGGGTCAGCACAACATTGTAGGCCGAAGGGCCTGTAATGTGCTGTACTATTCTATGTTCTATGCTGTATGTCTGGTAGCACTTACTGTACATCCGCAGTGATGAAGTGTTAGGAAAGTCTGATGAAACGTATCGACTTCTATCTGAGAAGCGAGTTAGATCTGCTCCAATTTGCCTACCAGAGCAACAGGTCCAGAGCAGAAGCTCTTCACTCAGTCCTGGAACACCTGGACAGCAAAGATGCATACATCCAGATGCTCTTTATTGATTACAGCTCAGGGTTCAATACCAGCATCCCTTCAAAACTAATCAATAAGCTTCAAGACCTCGACCTCAATAAACCTTTGTGCAGTTGAATCCTCAATTTCCTCACTTGCAGACCCCAGTCAGTTCAGATTGGCGGCAACACCTCCTCCACGATCTCTATCAGCACAGCTGCACCACACAGCTGTGTGCTTAGCCCCCGGCTCTACTTGCTTTACAGTTCTCCCTGTGTGCTAAGCAAAGCTCCCATGCCATTTTCATGTATGCTGGTAACACCACTGTCATAGGCCAAATCAAAGGTGGTGATGGATCAGCATATAGGAAGGAGATAAATTTGTTTGAGTGGTGTTATAACAACCTCTTACTCAATGTCAGCAAGGACAAAATGCTGATTATTGACTTCAGGAGGAGGAAATCAAAGGTCCATGAGCCAGTTCTCATTGGAAAATCAGAGGTGGAGCGGGTCAGCAAGTACAAAAAAAAAGCATGACACTGCCTCTACTTGCTTAGGAGTTTGCAAAATTTGGCACGACATCTAAACCTTTATTATACTGCCATAGATGAGTAGTGGAGAGTATATCGACTGGCTACATAACAGCCTGGTATGGAAACACCAATCGCTTTGAACAAAAAATCCGACAAAAAGTAATGGATAGTGCCCAGTTTATCATGGTACAGCCCTCGTCACCTTTGAGCATATCTACATGAAACACTGTCACAGGAAAGCAGCATCCACTGCCAGGGATCTCCATCACCCAGGACATTCTCATTGCTGCCATCAGAAAGAAGGTACAGGATCCACAGGACTCACACCACTAGGTTTAGGAACAGTTCTTACCCCTCAACCATTAGGCTTTCAAACTAGAGCAGATAACTTCTCTCAACCTCACTTGTCCCATCTTTGAAAGGGTCCCACAACCCTATGGACTCACGTTCAAAGATTCTTTGTGTCATGTCCTCAATATTTATTGTTTGTTTATGTATGATTATTATTATTTCTTTCTTTTTGTATTTGCACAGTTAAATGTCTTTTGCACATTGGTTAATAGCTTAGTTTGGTGAAGTCTTGCATTGACTATGTTACGGTTATTATTTTATGGATTTATTGAGTATGCCAGCAAGGAAATGAATCTCAGGATGTTATATGGTTGCATAAATGTACTTTGATAATAAGTTTACTTTGAACTTTGAACCAGTGCATCTTTGGACTGTGGGTGGAAACCAGAGCACCCAGAGGAAACCCACATGCTCATGGGAAGGACATACAAACTTCTTGCAAAGGATGCCAGAATTGAACTCTAAACTCTGATATCCCGAGCTATAATTGCTACATTACCGTAGTGCCCTGATTTTGTTAATTTTGGACAGCGGTGTGTCCTGCTCTAGGATTGGGAGCTGAGTTTCCAATGACAAGGTTTTCAATGAGCCAAAGATATTCCAGCTGGCCTTGTAAAATCAAAGGCTGTGCATATTTTGGGAGTAACCCACGTCTGACTCTTCAAAGATCCAAGATGAGATCACTGTAAACAATGCAAACACTGAACGAGGTGTAAAGGATGAATGGAATTTTTTGAAGGTGATATATAAAATGGATAACTGATTTGCTGCTGACAGATCTTACCCTAGGCAGGCAACCCGCGGCTCCGGAGCCGCATGCGACTCTTTCATCTCCGTGCTGTGGCTCCCTGTGGCTTTGGAAAATAAACGATGAGTATTTAATTAAAATGTATTTTATGTTAGCTTGTTAGTTTTTGAAATGTAATTCTAAATTTGAAGATTATGGCGATCTTGTACAATCTAAATAAAACATGTTTTTTGTTGCTATTAATATACATCACCACTGCTAATGCCTGACACCCGCCAGTGCGTAATTTCTTTAATTTTTCGATCCAAGGTAGGCTAACTATGGAGAATTCTAAAAAAAGAAAAGTGACTGAAGAAAACAGAACATTTAATGATATGTGGGCAGATTCATTTGCTTTCACTGCTGACGAGACTGGTTTACCAGTATGCTTAATATGCAATGAGAAACTAGCAAACAACAAAAAGTCAAAAGTCGCAAGACATTTCCAGAACAAACACACAGCCTTTGCTCAAAAATATCCGAATGGCGATGAGAGAAAAAAAGTCATTTTGGAACTGATGCGGAAGGTTGATCTGAGCAAAAATCATTTCAAGAAGTGGATGAAGTCTTGAAAATCAACTACATATGCTAGTTTTGTTGCCGCTCAGGAAATAGTCAGGCACGGGAAGCAGTTTACAGATGGTGAATATATAAAAGAATCTTATATTAAGATTTTAGAACATCTATTCACGGACTTTAAAAACAAGAGTGAAATTGTGCAGAAAATCAGGGATATGCCCCTCTCTGCAAAGACTGTCAAAGACAGAACCATAAAATTGGCAGAAGACATCACAAGACAGCAAATTAAAGATATCAATTCAGCTGTGGCCTACTCGATTGCCTGTGACGAGTCTAAAGACAAAGGTGATATTGAACAAATAGCGCTGTTCTGCCGGTATGTAAACTCTGCCGGGCCACAGGAAGAAATGATTGAGTTGATACCTCTAAAAGACCAAACACGGGGGGAGGACATCTGTGAGGCTGTCTTGAATTGTTTAAGAGCCAAAGGAATGAAGACCACCCACCTGGTGTCAGAGCTACTGATGGGGCACCAAGTATGACAGGAGCGCACAAGGGAATTGTGGCTTTACCGCAGAAGTCGCTGGACAGAAAGCTGCTGACTTTTCACCGCACCTTGCACCAAGAGGCACAGTGCGCTCAACATTTCCCCAGAATGCACAGAAGTAATGGATGTTGTCATTCAGATTGTCAATAAAATAATGGCAAAAAGTTTAAATCACCATCAATTCCATTTGTTACTGGACGAGCTGGAAAGCGCATATTCTGATCTCCTGCTGCACAACAAAGTCCAGTGGCTGTCCTGAGGGGAGGTGCTGAAACGCTTTATCGCGTGTCTGGAAGAAGTGAAAACTTTCCTGGGCAGCAAAGGGCTCACCTTTCCTGAGCTGGAACAGCCAGAGTGGCTGGAAAAGCTACACTTCATGGTAGACATGACAGCGCACCTGAACACGCTGAACACAGCTCTTCGGGGAAAGGACGCACAGCCCTGCACATGTTAGAGGATGTTTTGGCATTCGAGCGCAAGTTGACAGTGCTTGCCAGAGATTTACAGAAAGGCACATTGTTTCACTTCCCCAATTTGAGAGAGTTCAAACAAGCTCACGACATGATAAATTCGGAGTATTTACATTCTGCAATCATCGCAATGCAAACATCATTTGGGAAACGCTTCTGTGAGTTCAGAGAGGAAAAAGACACATTATCCTTCCCAGTCACCCCCCTAAGCATCGATCCATCCCTACTGAATACGACTGCATTGGCAGGTGTGAGTAAACCTGATCTTGAGATGGAACTGGCCGACATAGCCGACAAAGACATATGGGTGTCCAAGTTCAGAAGCTTGACAGCAGACCTTGAAGATGTTGCCCGTCAGAAGGCTGTTCTTGCTCAGAATCACAAATGGAGTGATATTGAAAACCTCCCTAAACCGGACAAACTTGTGTTCGAAACATGGAATGCTATCCCCGACATTTATGTAAACATTAAAAAGTATGCGCTTGGAGTCCTGTCGATCTTTGGATCCACATATGTGTGTGAGCAGGTGTTCTCCAACATGAACTTTATTAAAAACAAACATCGCGCACACCTCACAGATGACAGCTTGCGATCCTGTGTAAAGATGAAGGTGATGTCATACAGCCCTAATGTGCAGACTCTGTGCGCTGAGGTCCAGGAGCAGAAATCCCATTAACCAAGTATGATAAATATTTTTATTGCCTATTATTTTATGTATATTCATATTTTTTCATTGTTCAGTGAAATAGTCCTTTTATTTTTCAGGTTGACAGCTGGCTGACGTTATTTTTCGTTTGCTGCTGGTGGACAATTTAAGTTTGGTGTTTTTCATAAATACAAGAAGGACTCAAATAGACATTGAGTATTTTACTTAAAAGTAACCTTCAACCCAACGTCATTTTTTCGGAGTTCAAAATGTTTTTGTTGCATGCAGAAATGTAATTTCATTTTCACTGCAGGAGTTCATTGATTTCATAAATGCAACACATTATAGTTTGTTTATACATAGCATAAAGGCAAAAAAAATGTTGTATGCAGTATTATTTCATTTTAAATGTCGAATGGGTTTTGTGGCTCCCAGTGTTTTCTTTTCTGTGGGAAACAGGTCCAAATGGCTCTTTCAGTGGTAAAGGTTGCCGACCCCTGCCCTAGGGTCAATGTGAAAATATGATCATTGATGCAGACTGTAAATTCCTAATATTTGATCTGCCTTAAATTCTGCCAGTTTACAAAGATTAATTTCCTTTCCAAACACAAGAGATTCTGCAGATGCTGGAGATCTGGAACAATGCACACAAAATGGTGGAAGAACTCAACAAGTCAGCACTATCTATTGAAATTTCAGACCAAGACCCTTCATTAGGACTGCAAAGGAAGGGGACAGAAGCCAGAATAGGAAGGTAGGGGGATGAAAAGGCATACAAGCTGGCAGGTGAAGGATGAGACTAGTTGAGACTAGGTGGAAGGGGGGAATGAAACATGACCTTGGGAAGTGATAGGTGGACAAAGCGAAAGGCCAAAGAAGGAATGTGATAGGGGAGAAGAGTGGACCATGGAAGAAAGGGAAGGAGGAAGGGTCCCAGATGGAGGTGATGGACATGTGAGCAGAAGAGAAGGGGTGAAATATGAGGAGTTGATTTTCCAACTTGAGTGGGGCTTCTTCAGGGCAGTAGAGGAGTCCATGGACCAATATGTTGGAATGGGAATGGACATTCGAATTGAAATGGGTAGCGATCAGGAATGGGAAGTCTTTGTTGCTTTCTGTATCCTGATTTCAAATATGGACATTTATTTTAATGACAAGGGTCTCAAATCCAAGTGTGGAATATCCACTTAGGAAATAAAAACTATCAAAATGTATGCTGAAACCTTACCACTGGCAGGAGAGTCTTGAATGCAGGAATGTAGTTGCAAGAAAAGGAGATTAAATCTAGGTGCACTAGAATGCCTTCTCACAGTGACTGGTGAATCTCTGCAATTCTGTACTCCAGTAATGTGTGGAGCTATTTAAAGAAGAGGTAGATGCAGTTTTGAAACATCTGGGAATTAAGAGCAATGTGAAAGTTGTGCAAAAGAACAGTGGGCAGATCAGCCATGAATTTGATGCAGGCTAAAGAGGCTAGGTGGTCTAGTTGTGCTCCCTCTTTCTCATGTTCTTGTAGGACCCATTTCCAGCTTCCCTGTGATCTTATTGTTTATTCATCTTTTTGCTTCCATTCCAGATTATGATGTTTGTTCAGGAGCTCCTTGTGAACAACAGTGCACTGATAATTTTGGCAGAGTGCTGTGCACATGTTACCCTGGATATTACTTCGACCGTATGAGGCACAAGAATAGAGAGAAACCTTATTGTCTAGGTCTGTATCAACCTTCAAAAGGAATAAACTCACGCCTGTAACAACCACACATGTACAATGATTACTGCTTCAAACATATTCTTACAAACACTTCCCATAACATTTTACAGCACTCAGAAACAACATCTAGCCCATGGGTTTGACTGAACAGTTTCATTTCTCTATTTAAAATCAGTTGCACGATGATTAGCTAGTTGAAGCAAAAGAGAGAAAATGACGGAAGCACTCAGCAGATCAGGCAACATCATGGGGAGAGATACGGAGACGATGCTTTGCAACTTCAAAGCATAAAACTAATTCAAAGGAAAACAGCAGAGCCGAGAGATACCAGTCTCAGTCTGTTCTTTACTTTAAATGAGGTGCACACTTATCATGTTGTAGAGTCATGATGTATGTAATTCACATATTTTAACATATAACCTGTAATGTATTATTTAAATGAACAAGAATGCTCAATCAAACAATATATTTCCAATATTACTCAAATTCTATTGAAATATTAAATACTAAATATTTAATATTAAATATTAAATATTAAATAAGAACTTGGGTCAAGGATTAGAACTTAGTACATGAGAAATCATTAGAAATGAATATGTGAGAAATCACTTTTTCATTTAGTGGTATAATACAGTGAAAGGCCACTCCCGTGCCACCCGATTACACCTATGTGACCAATTAACCTACTAACCCGTATGTCTTTGAGATGTGGAGAAAACCAGAGCATCAGGAGGAAACCCACGTGGTCACAAACTCCTTTCAGGCAGCAGCGGAACTGATCCCAGATCGCTAGCGCTGTAATAACGTTATGCTACACTACCGTGGTGCCCAATTTACAGAGGATGGCGGGGGTTGGGGAATGGAGAGGTGCAGTGCACGAAAGAAGTATCAGTGAGAGGGCCCAGACTGAGGTTGGCAACGTGAAAAATATTTTAAAAGCTGACAAAAAAGTTGTAGAAAAAATAGGGAAAAAAAAAGACAGTAGTGTAGCGGTGTGCTACACGCAGCGCTAAAATTACAACACGGAGTCAGTAACTGCAGTCGAAGGAAAAAACTTTATTCGAAATCCTCAGCCTCACTTTTAAGCCTCCCTCAACCTGCCCCCCGTGGCGCAGAGGCTCCAAAGCTCTGTGCTCGCAAACCCCCGTAGGCTATCTAATTGTGAGCCGGTTCGGATGTGCCAGGAAATGGGTCGCCACAGTAGGACAAAAAGGTGAAGCAGCGTGTGTACTGTATGTAGGGAAAAGATCATAAAACATAGGAGCAGAATTAGTCTACTCAGCCCATCGAGTCTGCTGTACCATTCCACCAGTCTGACTCATCATTCTTCTCGACCCCACTCCTCTGCCTTCTCCTGTAGAAAAGGAGAGAGACAAAGCAGTTATCTGAAACAGCAACCGGCACGGACTAGATGGGCATGATGGCCTGTTTCTGTACATAACTCATTCCCTATGCAACCTGCTCAGATGGAACAAGAGATGCTCTTCCTCAAGGTTACATTGGGTTTCACTGAAACAATAGAGAAAGCTCAACACAGACAATTCAGGAGTGGGAAGGAGAATGAATGTAACAAGAGATTAGAAAATCAAGGTGACCGCTGCAGACTGAATGGAAATGCCATGCAATGCAGTCTAATCTGCATCTCCACAACACACTGCAGATGAGCCCATGTTGCACGTATCAAATACAGTGCTCTTAATTGGAAGAAGTATAAAAAAATTATTACTTCACTTGGAAACCTTGTATGAGCCAATGGGTAATAAGGCCATAAGACTTAGGAGCAGTATTAGGCCATTCGACCCACTGAATCCGCTCCATCATTCTATCAATGCTGAATTATTATCCCTCTCAACCACCTTCTCCTGTCTTCGTCCCGTAAGCTTTGAGATCTTTAATAATTAAGAAACTATTAAACTGCACTTTAAGTATACTCGATGACAAGCTCCCACAACCATCTTTGGTACTGAATTCCACAGATACAAAACCCTTTGGCTGAAGAATTTCCTTCTATTCTGATGCAATATCCTATAGTTCGATAAGAAATATCCTCTCCATGTCCACTCTATTGAGGTCTTTCAATATTTAATAGGTTTCAATGAGATTCCTACTCATTCTTCTAAACACCAGTGAGTACAGGTTCAAAGCCATCAAATGCACCTCATAAGGTAACTCTTACGTCCCTGGGAACATCCTTATAAAACTCCTCTGACCCTGTCCAAAGCCAGTACATCCTTTCTTAGATAATGGACACAAAACTACTCATAGTACTCATATATAAGACCATAAGATATAGGAGTAGAATTAAGTCATTTGGCCCATTGAATCAGCTCTGCCATTTCATCATGGCTGATCCATTTCCCCTCTCAGCTCCAATCTCCTTTCTTCTCCTCGTATCCCTTCATGCCCTGTCTAATCAAGAGTCTATCAACCTCTGCCATAGACAGACCTGATGACTTAGCCTCCACAGCTGCCTGAGACAACGAATTCCGCAAATTCACCAATCTCTGCTATAAAAAATCCCTCATCTCTGTTCGAAATGGATGCCCCTCTATTCTGAGGCTGTGTTCTCTGGTCTTAGACTCCCCCGTCATAGGAAACATCCTCTCCACATCCACGTTTAAACAGCCCATGTCTCGGCACATTAGCATGGACAAGTATTGCGTATTGCTTTCTTTCTGAGGAACAGCATCTGATAAAATGCTTCTGTGTTGGGATGAATAATTCACTGAGTGCCACATGACTGCAATGCAAAGCAAGATTTGTGCCAAACTTTCTCTCCTTAATGCAAAAATATTGAGATTAATTATAGCTTTCCTTATGCCATTCCACTGAGAACCATTACTCATGGAAGACTGGGCCTCAGACCTGGGAACATTCTGTTTCTCATGGCTAAGCTGCAGCTATGTTGACTTGTCAGGTTGTAATGGAAGCTTGAAAGCTCTCATTTACAATGATATTACTATTCATGGTCAGTGATATGAAGAGTACAGGTTGTCTGATTGCTGTCTCTCTCTATATGGCAGGAAAGAGTCTGAGGAGGAAAATTTCTTAAAAAGAAAAACCCAAATGCCAAAAAAACATAATTAATTGGATCATACGATATAGGAGCAGAATTAAACCATTTGCCCCATCAATTCTGTCCTGCCATTTCATAATTTCCCTCTCAACCCCATTCTCCTGCCTTTTCCCCATAATATTTCACACGCTGAATAAGATCAGAACACATAGGAACAGAAGGAGGCCACTCAGCTCAAGTACTAATCAACAATTATGATTACTATGTCTGTAGGAGTGTGTGCTTCAAGATTCAAGATCATTTACTGTCATTCTTCAATGCACATTATAACAGAGAATGAAATGATTGTTACTTTAGATCCAATGCTGCATAGAAGACCAAAGTAAACATAAAGAACACAATAAGAACATAATGAAGATGAATACATAAGATTAGCTTATGTACATAGACTGATAGTGTGTACATAAGGTGACACTGGGCACAGAAGGTGACTTTAACAAGAAATGATAAAGTAGTGAGTGTGGAGGGGTGGATATTACATACAAATGTTGTAGAACATGGAACAGTACAGCTCAGCAACCGGCTATCTGGCCCACAATGTTGTGTCTAAACAGCTTAAAAGCAAATCAAAAACACCCAAACACTGATCTCTCCTTCCTACTCCATATCCATATCACTCCAACTTCTTTACATCCATGTGCCTATCAAAACATATCCTAAAAGCCTCTAATGTCACCATTCCAGGGAGCACATTCCAGGAATCCACCACTCTTTGAGTAAAAGAATTACCCCTCACATCACCCTTGAACCTACCCCCTCTCATCTCCTATGCATGCCTTCTGGTATTAGACATTTAGAACATAGAACATAGAATAGCACAGCACATTACAGGCCCTTCGGCCCACAATGTTGTGCCGACCCTCAAACCCTGCCTCCCATTTCAACCCTAGAAAATAGATAATCCCTGTCTACTCTATCTATGCTTCTCATAATCTTATAAACGCCTATCAGATCTCCCTTCAGCCTCCGGTGCTCCAGAGAAAACAACTCAAGTTCATCCAGTCTCATGACAGCACATGCCCACTAAACCGGTTAGCAACCTGGTAAACCTCCTTTGCACCCTCTCCAAAGCCTCAACATCCTTCCTATAATGGGGCAACTGGGACTGTATGCAATACTCCAGACGTGGCCTAACCAGAGGTTTATTAAGATTCTACATAAACCCCTGATAGGTTAATGGGTGAAGGTGTTGACCAGCCTCCTCCCTGATGGGAGAGTGATGAACAATTCATGAGTAGGGTGAGTAGAGCCTTTCATGATTTTGCTGGCCTTTTCCTGGCACCTTTCTGTATCTACAGTAAGTACTTGATCGTCTGTTCGAAAGGCGCTGGTTATGCATTTGGCAATTTTAACTAGTCAGCAATAAATAAAGGGGAATTTGGGAGATGGTCCTGTTGACTACTTACTTTGAAGGCCACAACCATTCCTTTCCATGTAATCTGTTTAAATTTATAATAGACAATGTTTGAATAGTTAATAAAACTTCTGTCGAGCATTGTGAGCAGGTGATGTTGGCGCCAGCATGTGTGGTGACACTAGCGGGCTGTCCCATAGCCAACACATCCTTAGAGTGTGTTGGTTGTTAACTCAAATGACACATTTCACTGTATGTTTTGATGTGCATGTGATAAATAAATCTGAATCTGAATTAAAGAAAACAATATTTTGACCATACACTCATTCAGTATTTTAAATGTCTGTTTGACAGATATTGATGAATGTACCAAAAGCAATGGAAGTGTATGTTCTCATATCTGCCTCAACACTCCAGGGAGTTACCGATGCCTGTGCAAGGAAGGTTTCTATCTCAAAGAGGATGGGAAGACATGCAACATAATTGAAAGTGGTAAGCTGTAAACTGATCAGTACAAAGATTGAACATACTCTGTTTCCCTTTCATTTCTGTCTAATCTTCAAATGAAAAGCATCAAAATGACGGGCAACTCCACTTCATGAATTAAATTCAGATAAGCTGTAAGGTTAATTGCCATTCTAATGCTCCCCCCCCCCACAAGTCCCATAAGGGAAACTGCTATTGCCAGAAACTTTGCATAACTCAACTTCAGAAAATGTACACAACTTTAGAAGGTCCACAGATGTTTATACTATCATTTCTAACATAAGTTATTTACAAAATGTCATTTTAAGATTTCCTTGTGACTGGAATAACTTTTTTGTAATAAAGGGAATGTGTAATTCAGTGGGCACAAGAGATTCTGTAGAAGCTGGAGATCTTGTGCAATGCACACAAAGTGCTGAAGGAACTCAGCAAGTCAGGCAGCATCTATGGAACAAAATACATGGTTGACATTTTGGGGGAGACCCTTCATCAATATTGGAAAGGAAGGGGAAAAGTCAGAATAAGAAGGTGGTGGGGAGGGGGAGATGGGGAAGGAATTCAAGCTGGCTTGTGGTAGGTGCAAGAAGGTGGCGGGGGTGGGGTGGGGTGGGGGATGAAGGTGATAGGTGGAAGAGGTAAATGGCAGAAGAAGAGAGAATACATAAGAACATAAGAAATAGGAACAAGAGTAGGCCTTCTGGCCCATCGAGCCTGCGCCACCATTTAATTAGAGCATGGCTGATCTGACCATGGACTCATCTCCACCTACCTGCCTTTTCCCCATAACCATTAATTCCCCTACTATGCAAAAATCTATCCGACTTTATCTTAAATATATATTTACTGTACTCAGGTAGTCTCCACCGCTTCAATGGGCAGAGAATTCCACAGATTCACCACCCTCTGGGAAAAGCAATTGCTCCTCATCTCCATCCCAAATCTACTTCCCCAAATCTTGAGGTGACGCCCTTAGTTCTAGTCTCACCTATCAGTGGAAACAACTTTCCTGCCTCTATCTTATCTATTCCTTTCATAATTTTATATGTTTCTATAAGGTCTCCTCTCATTCTTCTGAATTCCAGTGAGCGCAGTCCTAGATGACTCATAGTCTAACCCCCTCATCTCTGGAATCAACCTGGTGGACCTCCTCTGCACTGCCTCCAAAGCCAGTATATCCTTCCTCAAGTAAGGAGTCTAGAAATGCACATAGTACATTTCTGGCCTCACCAGAACCTTGTACAGTTGCTGCATAACCTCCCTGCTCTTAAATTCAAATTAGAATGGAGGTTAGAATTTAAAAGGAGAAGACAGTAGACCATGGCAGAAGGAGAATGAAGAAGGGGAGCAGAGTGAGGAGAAGAGAAGAGGAGAGAGGGTAATTAGAATGGGGAACAGGAGAGAGAAGCAGAAATTACTAGAAGTTAGAGAAACCGATATTTATATTATCAGGTTGGAGGCTAACCAGAAAGAATATAAAGTGTTGCTCCATCAGTCTGAGTTTGGCTTCATCACATTCGATGAGGCCATGGATCAAAATGTCAGAATGTGAATGGGAAGTCAAATTAAAATGCATGGCCACCAGGAGATCCTGCCTCTTGCAAAAACAGAGCAAGGGTGTTCAACAAAGTCCCTCAATCTGCGTCAGGTCTCACCAATGTAGAGAAGCTCACACCTGGAAATCCGGATACAATAGAGCAACCCAAAAGACTCCAGGTGAGATGTCACCTCACCTAGAAGATCTGCTTGGGGCCCTGAATGGTGACTGGGGTGGTGAATGGTGATCAGAAATAAGTGCCAGGTGGGTGATCAGTGGGAAAGGAGGAATGGACAAGGGAGTCACGTAGAGAGTGATCCTTGCGAAAAGTGAGGGGCGGGAGGGTTGATAAAGATGTGCTTAGTTGTTGGATCCCATTGGATTTGGCAGAAGTTGAAGAGAATGAAATGCCGGATATAAGGTAGTAGGTAAGGTAAGGTAGGGAAATCTATCCCTGGTATGAGGGTAGGCGGATAGCTGAGAACAGATGCATGAAGAATGGAGGAAATGTGGGTGAAGGCAGCATCAATGATGGTAGAGGGGAAACCCCATTCTTTGAAAAAAAGAGGACATCTGCTAGAGTGGAACGAGAACAGATTCGGTGGAGACAGAAGAATGGGGAGAAGCAAAAAGCATTTTTACAAGTGGTGGGGTGGGAAAGGGTATAGTCAAGTTAGATATGGGAGTCAGTAGGTTTACAAAAGATAGCAGTAGAGAGTTTTTCTTCAGAGATGGAGACAGAGAAATCAAGAAATGGGAGAGAAATGTCAAAGGTGGACCAAGTAAATTTGACGGTAGGATGGAAGTTCAAGACAAAGTTGATGAAGATGATGAGCTCAGTAAAGGTGCGGGAAGTAGCATCGATACAATCATTGAAGTAGCAGAGAAAAATCCATGGACCATTACCGGTGTAGCCTTGGAGCATGGACTGATCTGTGTAACAGAGAAAAAGACAGGCATTGCTGGGGTCTATGGCCATGCCTTTAGTTTGGAGAAGGTGGGAGGAGCTGAAAGAGAAATAAGATTCAGTTCCACCGGATGGAGGAGCAAGCTGGCAAAGAGGAACTGGTTGGGGATCTTTGGTCCATAAGGAAACGGAGACTATTAAGACCTTCCTGTTGGGGTGGGAGGAAAGCAGGAGGTCAGAGGAATGAAGTGAAGATGAGGAGTGTCTTAGGGACTAGTGGTTGGTGTGGTGCGGTTGTAGAAGAAGATGACCAATAAGAATCAGTAGCAGACAGGAAGGTCTTGGCCAGAACTGGATCTAGGGACAATGAGGTCTGCAGCCTGCAAGCAGCTGAGGATAAAGTCTGAGCAAAAGACAGTAAAGTCCGTGCAAGTGAGTGATTCCTTTTCAAATAGGATTTAAATGCAATTGAATAGGTTGTTATAATATTCTTGCCCATGTGAATGTTATTGCTGAGAAAACCCTTGCCAAAAGCAACAGCGAAGATCTCTGGAGGTAAATTTTCACTCTTTGCTGATGTTGTCATGGTCTAATTACTCACCAGTTTATTTTACATTAAGATTTCAGCTGAGATATTGTTGGTGGCACTTTGAGCTAAAAGTATAAAGGTAAAGCACCACCCTAGAGATCAGAGCACAAATATCTTGGCTGACAATCTCATGTGCAACTGAAGAAGTGCTGAAAACTCCGCATTATTGGGTTGGAGGCTGAGATCTTTAGCTAAGGTTTCTGTTGAGAATTCTTGGCCGGGGGTAGCACACACACATCGACTTGTCTCTGCCATCCATACCCACATATTAAAAGGGAGATGTCAGAAATAACCAGTGGACACTACTGTGTCCATCAGTGAAACACAATTGTTCTGACCTGAGAGGTCCATTATAACTTGCATCTGACCTCATAGCATCCTGGTAGGCCAGTGTAAGCAGCTGAACCGATTCATTTGAATCGGATTGGCCTCTTTAAAAGGTAAGTGAGGAGTTTCTTTATTTTTCCAACTTCATAATTACACTGTATAATCAGACCACAAGAGCAGAATTAGATAATTTAGCTCATCAAGTATGTTCCGATAATCTATCATGGCTGATTTATTTTCCCTCTCAAACGCATTAGACCATACAACATGGAACAGTGCAGCAGAGTACAGGCTCTACGGCTCATGATGTAGTGCCGACCTTTTAAATTGCTCCAAGATTCAACTAACGCTTCCCTCGCACATAGTTCGTAATTTCTCTTTAATAATCCATGTGCCCATCTAACAGGTTCTTAATTGTCCCTAAAGTATTTGCCTCAACCACCATCCTTGGCAACACTTTCCATGTACTGTACCCATCACTCTTTGTGTTAAAGAAAAATACCTCTGACATCCCCTCCACACTATCCTCCAATCACCTTAAAATTGCCCATTTTCCAGTCTTATCCTCATAACCTTTGACACCCTTGCTAATCAGGTACCTATCAAACACCTTTTTAAATACGTATGGCCAATGACTATCTGCAGCAATGTACTCCACTGATTCTCCACACCTGGCTAAAGAAAATTCCTCCTCATCTCCGCACTAAATGGTAGTCCCTCTATTCTGAGGCTACGCCCTCTGGTCCTAGGCTCTCTCACAATTGGATCATTCATTAGTTTCTGGTTGGTTGTTGTTTATTGCTTTTAAATATTTTAAATTGTTTAAACCTGCTGAATGATCTATAAATGTCTTTGATTATCAGACATAGTGAAAAACAGCTAAAATGTCTTGTGACTTCAGTCAGAGGTCATCAGGTTGTTCCCGCCTCAGAGAAATCCAGATCTCCAGGTTCTTTGAGGCCATGGACCTGCAGGAGATATATGCGTCAATGAAAAAAACACAGTGGGTGAGTACAGGTGGCAGGTCTGATCAATTGTGTTTTGTCACCTCATTATAGAAAGGATGTGAAAGCTTTAGAGAGGGTGTGGAGGAGATTTACCAGGATGCTGCCTGGATTGGAGAGCATATCTCATGAGGATAGTTTGAGTGAGCTAATGTTTTTCTCTTTGGAGCAAAGGCGGATGAGAGGTGACTTGACAGAGGTGTACAAGATGATAAGAGCAGAGACCAAGTGGACAACCGGAGACTTTATCCCAGGATGGAGATGGCTAAATGAGGGGTTATTCATTTAAGGTGGATGGAGGAAAGTATAAGAGGCATGTCAGTGGTAAGTTTTTTACACAGCGAGTAGTGGGTGTGTGAAATACACTGCCGGGGAGGTAGTGGAGGCAGATACATTAGGGATATTTAAGAAACTCTTAGATGGGTACATGGATGATAGAAGAATTGAGGAGTCTGTAGGAGGTAAGGGTGAGATTGATTTTAGAGCAGATTGAAAGGTAGACACAACATTGTGGGCCAAAGGGCCTGTACTATTCTATGCTCTAAATGCAAAATTAGCATCTGGTCGTGGCCATATTTCTGTTTTTGAGAGTGTGCTGTGCCTAACGGACAGTCACGTTTCCTACTCGACAGGAATGATTACATCCTACTCGACAGGAATGATTACACCAAGGGCCTGACCTCAAGAGCTGTTCATTAAATGGGCAACCCTGAAAGAGATAGGAATGGCATAAAGTATACACACATCTTTATTACTTCAACTTTGAGGGGTTTACAAAATTAATTCAATCCATGGTCCTTTGGGTGACTTCTGATTTGTAACAAGGATCCTGATATGTTGTACACTGAATAATGTTGCTAAATGACAGATACATCCTTTATTAGTCTATTGAGAGACCAACTATAGTATCCTATGAAGAGTTGTTCTTATCATTTTCGGGCACGTTTTAGTTTTTGTTTGTCCACAGCCAAGGTAATATCTAACAGAGATATGTCGGCTGCTGAATCAGGAGACCAGAAATCCTTTTTTTCCAGGGAAGTCACCTCTCCCCTTAAACCCTGAAAAATTTACTTCCCAAAATGTTGCAATAAAATTAAGATAAATTTGAAAATTGTCCCCCTGGGTTTTATAAACTAGGGTGACACCATTATACATTTCTCTTTCAGAACCACACCAAGGGACTCACAGGAAGTTAGAATGGTAAGTGACCATTCAGCTTATCTGCATCATAATTAGGCTGGAGTTGTCCTTTTGCCCTTCACCTGCTGTGGTGTGTGTTCACTACAGTTTTAATTTTCCTGCCTTTGCTGTTCTCTTTCACTGCTGAAGGCACTGACCCATCCCTGGATGTTTTTCCTCAGTGAGTTCCTGCAGTATGTTTGACCTTACAAACACTGTTATTGAGCTCAATTGTATTCTTGCCTGAATGATACTTAACAATAGATCAGTTTATCCGTCACATCAACACATACAGTGTATTGTGTCATTTATGTCAACAGCCCCCACAGTCCAAGATGTACTGGGGGCAGCCTGCAAGTGTCACCAACGTAACCTACCCTCAGTTTACTACTCCTAACGCTAACCCGTACGTCTTTGGAATCTGGGAGGAAATCGGAGCACCCACAGGAAACCCACGTGGTCACAGAGAAAACCAACAAGCTCCTTACATATGTACAGTGGTGGGAATTGAACCCGGATCGCTGGCACTGTAAAGCCTTACGCTAACAGCTATGCTACTGCTCTGCACATATGCATTTCTTAGAAACGAGGACATTGCACCTCATTGAATGGGAGGAATGAGGACCAATCATTCCACCTCTACCATAGAGGAGCTATGGGCATATCTTCCACTGCTCCACCTCCTTGGCCAAGGCCAGGTCATCATCATCATTATGTGCCATGTCATTCTAACATGGGCAATCGTGGTCTTATCCTTGACCAATGTTCCCTCCAAGGTGTGCAAATATGTGCATGCACACATCTTTTGCTACTAGCATACGAAGGAACTTAAACTGTGCACAGAAGGTTGTCACCCTCTACCTCGTTGGCATGTTCAATATATTTCACGATCGTACACAATCATATTTCCTTTTCCAGTTTCTGATGCGGATGATGTTGACAACATGGAGCTTGCGATGATTTGCATGCAGATTTTGAACTGTTTATATTGAAGAAACTATTGATTCACTAAGTCAAATTCCAAAGAAGCAAAGGGTGTGAAGTACGAAAGAAACATTAGTTCATTTAAGGCAGAATGGCTTAATGAAGTGGTAAAAACTGCTACACTGAAAGCTCATGAGATCAGGAACATGCAGCTATGAGAAATATTATATTCAATGCAGAAACTGGTGCTACCTGCATGTACTATCACAATGCAAAAGTTGCTGAAGAATTTGCAAGTGGGAAGAAGTGGAGTGAAATTTGGAAACTTGACTTTTTAAAACATCATTTTGCAAACAAATCACATATGGATGCTTCAGCTGCAAAAGCACACATGCAAAAGCTCCAGTGAGAAAATCCTTCATTTTCTACTCCAGGCCTGCTATATATGTTTTGTGAGAGTGCAGATGAACAGGAGCGAAATCCATTAAGTGCAGAGGAGATCGTTCTTATTCGTAGTATTTTGCTAGCTGTTAAAATTAATACATCTATATATAAAATTCAGTGTGCACCTGTTGCTGTCACTGGGCAAAAAGTTGCACAGCACAAGATTTTTGTGCACACTGGTCATAACAAATAGAGAGAACATTGCCCTTGACTGTGATTATTCTTGGCAAATTATTTCTACAGAAGTCGTTTGACATTGCCTTCTTTTGGGCAGTGTCTTTACAAGAGATGTGACCCCAGCCATTACCAATACTCTCAGAGAATGCCTGGCATCAGTGGTGGCAACTTGGGCTTGTGATATCCACCACCTGCTCCCATGGCTTCATGTGACCCTGATTAGGGGTGGGGTGGGGTGCTGAGCAGGTGCTACACCTTGCCCAAGGGAAACCAGCTGGCTAGCAGAGGGAAAGAGGGCCTTGCATCTCCATCTCACGACCCACTGAGACCAGATGACTCAACATAAACTGATAAGCATACTTGAACCTTACCACAGCACAGAAAGATGCGTGGGAAGATTGTGCCCACTGATCTATCAGCTTGCAAACAGCACAATTTTAAAGTGTCTGAGAAAAATCACATCAAAATATTCTTTTGTGCTTTTCCAAGGAAATTGCCACTCTTAAATGACTGTGAAAATGATCTCTTCTGCTGAATTCTACAATTACGCTTTACATCATACAGCGTCAAGGCAAGCATTCTAAAACAAGAAATCCAATACTAACTTGCAGTTTATCAGTGCCACCCTGCCCTTCATGTCACAATGTATGCTGGCAATATCAGAACCCAATTGTGGAGACAGTGATGACAGTCTATTCATAATAATTCCAAAAGAACATCAGTGGCTCAATCGAACAACACCATGAGATGAACCATTCTCAAAATGAGGACCCTGTGATTAGCACTAATTGGGCATCCACTTATGTCTTACAAGTAATACATAATCTCTGATCTTATCAAAATAAATTTAACAATCTTAAACAGAAAGCACCAGGGAGACCACATTACTAATAGTAAGTTGCCGATTTTAAAAAAACACAAGGAACTCTAAATGATTAACAACCCTCATTAAATAAGAATTAAACATTTCTGATGCTCTAAAAACCTCATAGCTTATCGCTGTCTGGTGCTCACACAGGCCTGAAGCGCTCATTACACTTTAACTTAATGGAAATTCCATAAATAGCTGGAAACTTAACTCAGGATGAGGTGACTTCTGTAAAATAATCCATTTCAAATAACAAAGTATCGTTTGATAAAACCTGGTTGGCAATGAGATTGTGGAGTTTAGAGAAGAAGAGGTAAGGTTGGGCCAATTTTCTGCAGATGTATCATTGATAGCATTCTGACTGGTTGAGGAAAAATCCGGCATTGGAGTCCTAAGGCAGCCCTACGGTGAGTTCAAAACTGACTGCTAACTCCTGTGATGATATTGGCACCAAACTATATCAGTTTCTGCCATTCCTTTGGACTCAACGGCTGCATGGAGAAAGGGACCCTATTGCACGGACAGCAGCTTGCTGTCCATATCATACCGTAATGGCTTGTGTCTCAACATAGATAGCAAGGATGCAACATCCATGGTCAACCCTGACCAATGGAGGGCCTTAAGTTATAATATCTTTTAAATTTCTTGACATACCAGTACTGTTCAAAAGTCTTAGGGATATATACAGTATATAGTTAGGGTGCCTAAGACTTCTGCACAGAACTGTATTTGTTAATGTGGAGCGGAGAGTGAGTTTGTAAATCTGGCAGGAGCAAAGGATGTTGGGAATGGCAAGGGTGGAGCACTGCATGAGGGGTGTAGGACATGGGGCAGAGAATGAGTGCCAGGGGTGGGAAGTGACATGGGTGCAAAAGCACCAAACCATGAGACAGCAGACAAAGTCATTTGATTCTAAACAATTGGTTTATTGATCATTTTATAATGTCTCTCTGGTGCTTCCCACTCCCTCGCCTCTCCCTTCCCCTTCTTCCAGCTACGATTCCACTCTCCATTATCCTTTCCCATTCTAAGTTCACAATAGAGACCCACATCAGAATCAGGTTCCTCATCAATTACATATGTCATGAAATCTGTTTTTTTTGTGGCAGCAGTATAGTGCAATACATAAAATTACTACAGTATGGTATAAAAATCATAGGCACCCTGGCTATATATTTAGTCTTGGACTTTTGCACAGTGCTGTATGTTAGTGATAGTAAACATGAGTCTGATCCTAAGGTACCGTGTTTTTATGTATTCTGCAATGTAAGTTGGCATGTTCCATTGACTTTATTAGGATTGATTCTGCCCAACCATAGCTAACATACTCATCAGGCTTTATCTCTTAGGAGTGATAATGCAGAGATCCGATGAATGACAGGGTGGAGATACACCTCTATCAAATCAGTTGTAAAGCACGCCTTCCCTCCGCTAGCCATTCTTGGGCAAGGTGTAGCATTAGCTCCCCCCACCAGGGTCACGTGAAGCCATGGGAGCAGATAGTGGATTTCACAAATCCTGGTTATGTGATCACTGACACCAGGCAGACAATCTCTGAAGGGTATTGATAATGGCTGGGGTCACCCATCTTGTAAAGACACTGCCCTGAACAGGGATCCGAATCTTTTTTTATGCCATGGACCAATACCATTAAGCAAGGGGTCTGTGGACAACAGGTTGGGAACCCCTGGCCCAGAAGAAGGAAATAGCAAACCACTTCTATAGAAAAATATGCCAAGAACAATCATGGTTATGGGACCATGATCGCTTATGTCATACAACACAGCACAATATGATAATGATGAATGCGGTGAACAAAAAAAGTCCATGTTCTTGAATGTCAAACTTTTGGACTTATCATTAAAGCAAACACCAGCACAAATAAATGACTATACAAAAAATAAAACTGATGATGGAGTGGATATTGATTCCCCTGTATTGGGCATTCCTTTGGATCTGGACAGGATTGTCATTTTAGCTCCTTGTGAATGACAGAAGTTTGAATTGCGCACAGAGTGAGACACCCGGCACTGTTGAAAACGAAGTGTTGGTGCACATGGCTGCTTTGACTCTCGTGCAAGGCAGTCACTTATCATGGCGACATAGTAGCAAAGTGTCTGGCGTAATGCTGGTACAGTGGCAGTGACCGGTGATCAATTCCACCACCATCTGTACGGAGTTTGTACGTTCTCTGTGTGGGCGTTCCAATTTCCTCATGCATTCCAAAAAACATACAGATTAGGGTTAGTAAATTGTGGGTTTGCTTTGTTGGTGCCAGAAGTGCAGCAACACTTGTAGACTGGCCCCAGTACATCCAAGGACTGTTGGTCATTGGCACAAACAACACAATTCACTCTAACTTTCTATGTGACAAATAAAGCTCAGCATTAAAGAAACCTTTGGAACGCTCTTGACTGATTACAAGCTCTAGACACCATTTTCCAAAGAATAGACCATTAGAATCTATGATACGATAGGGAGTTGCTTACCAAATTACCAGTCATTAGATTATACTGCTTAGTATACTACATAGTATGCTATGAGAATTAATTTTATTTAAAAAGCTGTCAGTAAGTAAAGCCATGGGCTTACCTCCAGAATGACAAAGCCAGTAACCTTGCTTCGGGATGCATCTTGCACCTAAGTACCATTTGACAGAGATAACAAGACGTTTCAGAATCAGAATCAGGTTTAATTACAACGGCATATGTTGTGAAATCTATTGTTTTTATAGCAGCAATACAATGCAATATATAATAATAGAGTTAAAAAGCTTTGCATTACAGTAAGTATATACACAGTAATTTAATTAAATAAGTAGTGTAAAAATAAAAATTTTAAATAGTAGTGAGGTAGTGTTCAAGGCTTCAGTGTCCATTCAGAAATCACGTGACAGCGGGGATGAAGCTGTTCCTGAATCATTGAGTGTGTGCCTTTAGGCTCCTGTACCTCCTTCCTGATGGTAGCAATGAGAACAGGGCATGTGCTGGGTGATGGGGGTTCTTAATGATGGACGGCACCTATTTGGGTCCTTAATAGTGGATGGTCCTTGAATGGATGGTCCTGTATTCAACAGAGACTAGTGTCCATGATGGATCTGACTAATTTTACAAATCTCTGCAGCTTACTTCAATCCTGTGTAGTACCCACTTCTGCCATACCAGACATGATGTGGCCACTGAGAACTTGGAAAATGACAGTATAATACAGGGCTTTGGCCCATGATGTTATACTAATCTTTCAACCTGCTCTAAGGTCAACCCAATGCTTCCCTTTCATATTGTGCTTAATTTTTCTATCATCCATGTGCATATCTAAGAGTCTCTTAAGTGTCTCTAATATTGCTGCCTCTACCAAGTTCCACACACTCATCACTCTCTGTGTAAACGATATCCACCTTATACATCCCTCCAATCATCTTAAATTCCTATTAGATTCCTTTTTCTCCAGCCTTTTACCTTTCCTACCAACTTGGCTTCACCTATCACCTTCCAGCTAGCCTACTTCACCTTTCCCACCTTTTTATTCTGGCATCTTCCCCCTTCCTTATGAGTCCTGAAAAACGGTCTCAGTCCGAAACACCGACTATCTATTCATTTATATACAGTAGATGATGTCTGACCTCCAGTAGTTTGTGTGTGTTGCTTGGATTTCTAGCATCCGCAAACTGTCTCATGTTTACATTAAAATTGTGCCCTCTGGTATTAGCCATTTAGTAGTAATAATAATAATAATAATAAGTACTTTATTGATCCTGAGTGGAAAAATCTTTTGTTAGAGCAGCAACATTTAAAAACACACTTAGCAATGTGCAGGCTTAACTAATAATAAGTACTGAATAATAATTTACCAATGTGCAATTACAATGTACGAAGTAGAAAAAACAGACTATTGTACTATGATGTGTGTTCTCCTGTTACACAGAGATGAACTGTTGTACATGCTTATTGCATTTGGTAGGAAAGATTTTCTGTAACAATCCTTGTGACAGTGGAGCTGAATGAGTCTGTTCAAAAGGGTGCTCTGCTGCTTATTCACTAGGTCATGGAGAGGATGTTCCAGATTGTCCATAAAGGATAACAGTTTGTTTTGTGATCTCCTCTCCACCACAAACTCAAAGGAGTCCTGCTGATAGCCAAAGACGGATCCAGCCTTTTTGATGAGTTTATTTGTCTTTTTGCATCAACAGCACCAATGCTGCTCCCCCAACATGAAGCTGCAAAGAAGCAGCACTCGCTACAACAGACTGGTAAAGGATCTTTAACATCATGCTGCACACTTTGAAGGATCTCATCTTTCTTAGAAATTAAAGTCTGTTTGTCCCCTTCTTGTAAACAGCCTTGGTGTTGGTTTTCCTGTCAACTCTGTTGTCAAGTTGAACACCCAAGTATTTGTACTCCTCCACCACGGAAACCCCTTCTCCCAGAATGTATACAGCACTCATCATAGTCCTCTTCCTCCTAAAATGAATCACCATCTCCCTGGTTTTGGCTAAATTCAGGAGCAGGTGATTCCTCCTGTACCACTCCACAAACTTGCCCATCAGTCCTCTGTACTCTGACTCCTGCCCTTCTCTGATACACCCAAACACTGCAGAGTCATCAGAAAACTTCTGCAAGTGACAAGACTCAGATTTGTACTGAGAGTCTGGGGTGTGCAGTGTGAACAGACACAGAGTTGGGACAGTCCCTTGTGGTGCTCCAGTGCCAGCTATCACCAATTCAGACAGAGAAATACCCAGCCATACAAGCTGGGCTCTATCTGCCAGGTAGGCAATAATCCAGGGGACAGTTCATTTGTGTACACCCATCCTTTGCAGCTTCTCATTCAGAAGTGGCTGAATTGTACTGAACGCACTAGAGAAATCAAAAAATGTGATTCTCACAATGCCACCAGCATCATCCAGGTGGAAGTGAGCTCTTTGCAATGGGTAGATGGTGACATCGTCTTCTCCCACATGAGGTTGGTAGGCAAACTGTAGAGAGTCCAATGAAGATCTCACCAGCAATCCCAGGTAAATCAGGACTAGCCTCTGCAGCACCTTCATCACAAGAGATTGAAGACAATTGGTCTGCAGTCATTAAGTTCAGATGAAGTTTCCTTCTTCAGTACAGGAACCAAGCAAGAAGTATCCATAGCACTGGTATCTTTTCCTGGCTCAGACACCGATTCTAAAGGTGCTACAAAATACCAGCCAGCTGGCTCGCACAGGCCTTCTGTATCCTGGGGCTGATCCCGTCTGGTCCAGCAGCCTTGCCTTGATGTGATCTCTCCAGCTGTACTAACCTGACCTGCAGTCACAGTCCGGAGGGAGAGGGTGGTCATCCACATGGAGGCAGGATACTCCAAAGTTGGGGTTTGGAACATAAGCACTCACATGAGGGGAGGGAGGAATGGAGGGAGCAGGCCTCAGGGGCAGAGAGGATGTGAGGTTTGGGCAAGTGGGGGGGGGGGGGGGAACAGCGGGAGGTCCTGTGCTGAACCTGTTCAATTCGTCGTCCCTATCCAGGCAGCCCTCAATCTTTCTTTCCTTAATCTTGAAGCCAGTGATCTGCTTCATACTCAGTCACACGTCCCTTATGCTAGAGCTCGTACTCCAGCTTCCTCCTGTAGGAGTCTTTGCACTCCCTCAGCTTTCCATCCCGAGGAAACATCTCTGACTATCCATTTGCTCTATTCCTCTGATCACCTTGTAACATTATGGGTTGTAATACATAGTATACGACTTGATGTTCTATGAGAATGCATTTTATTAAAAAGTGATTGATTAATAAAACCATGGGCTTACACCTGGGATGGCAAAGCCAGTTTTAGATTCATCTTGCATCTGAAGTACTAGAGAACAGAAATACCCAGGATATTCAGGCAGGTAGAGCTTGGTTCATCATGTACTGAAGGGGTTCTGGTTGCTTACTGTATACACTATCAATGGGAACTGGCTGCTCTCATGGCGGCCTGCTCAGAGCTTCTCAACTCTACCACCAATGCAGCGCAGCCTTGACACTCCACAACATTGATCCACGAACACAACGTGGCCCAGCAACAGAGGACCACAACTACCTGCTCTCCCTCTTCCCTGATCCCTGTTTGCCCCCATCCTAATTTTCACTGTCCCAATCGTCCTACGAGAAAGCCTAGGCACTTATCCACACCTTCCCAGTTACCATTCCTTCCATCTTGTCAACTTCCAGCTACCCATGTCCATAAGAATTTGACCATTCAGCCCATTGAGTCTGCTCCGCCATTTAATCATGGCTGATTTAATATCACCCTCAACCCCATCCTCCTCCCTTCTCCACGTAACCTTTGTCACTATTACTGTTGAAGTCCCTGTCAACCTCCGCTTTAAATATACCCAATGGCTCGGCCTCCACAGCTGTCTGTGGCAGTGAATTCCACAGATTCACCACACTTTGGTTAAACAAGTTCTTCCTCATCTCTGTTCTAAATAGATGTCCCTCCATTTTGAAGTTGTGCCCTCTAGTCCAAGACTCCCCCACTGAGGAAAACTTCCTCACCACATCCACTCTATCTAAGCTTTTTGATATTCAGTAAGTTTCATTCTTCTAAATTCCAGTGAGTACAGGCCCAGAGCTATCAAACACTCCTCATATGTTAACCCTTTCATTTCCCGGATAATTTTTGTGAACTTCCTTTAACCCTCTCCAATGCCAGCACATCTTTTCTTAGATGCCTTATAAAGCCTGCCATTACATCCTCACTTTTGTATTCTAGTCCTCTCAAAATTAACGCGATCATTGCTTTGGTCTTTCCTACCACCCACTCAACCTGCAAATTAACCTTTAGAATATTGTGCAAGTCCCTTTAGACCTCCAATTTCTGAATTTTCTCCATTTACAATTGTGTATATTGCAAGATGGAAATTTGCATCATCAGGCCTTCAAAACAAATAATTGTGAGTCTGTCACACATAATCCATTAAAACTCTTTTACCAAGGATTGAACATTTTTGAGCTGCCATAATGGAAAACAATGAGTTTCCTGCTTTATAACTAACTATTAAATGTTTCAAATCATCACAAGGACATTTCCAGTTAGAAGCACGGTATCTTCCATAAGACTCCCACTGGCAGTTTAGGCCCAAACATCTCTGTACCATTATCAGCTCGTTTGGAGTTTCCATTTTAAGATGGCACTGCTGAAGCTCAGCGACTACTTACCAGAAGCAAACAAGAAAACTAATAACAATGTTATTAATCACATTTTTCCGGTAAGTAATCACTGAAATCGATAGCCTGTAACTTCCCTTTCGGAGTTGAGCTTTTGAACTGCCTGTACGACCTGGCATTGTTGTGGTGCGAACTGAAATCTCGGCATGTACGGGCCGAATTGAGGCGGCTTGGGCCAAGCACAGAGGCAGGGATTGAGCCAGTGTTTGGTCTTTGCTGCAGCAGACTTGGAGGCGATTCAATGTGGCAGAACCGAGGCGAGGAGAGTAGAGCCCAGGCCCGAGAGCAAGGAAAGACCCAAGGCTTGATCGATTTAAGCAGCGGGCCAGGTTGAGAAGGTCAGGGTGTCGAGGCCAGAAGCGAGGGATGAACCAGTTCAACTCACTGCTCTGTGTGGCTTATTCATCATCGTGCTGAACTGTGTCTGTAGACTGCAGTTAACGGACTTCTGAACTGGCTGGCTGCTGGCTTCATGACTATGGACTCACTTTTATGAACTTCAGTTCTGAATGCCTTTTGCTTACTTTTACTGTTTGCATCATTTGTTTTATTTTCTTTGCACGTTGGGTGTTTGACGGTCTTCTTTTGTTTCAATGGGTTCAATTGGGTTTCTTTCTTTGTGGCTGCCTGTAAGGAGACAAATCTCAATGTTGTGTATAGTGTACGTACTTTGATAATGTACTTTGAACTTTGGAATCGTGAAATAGCAGAGATAAGACTCCATAGATACTGTATCCTCTGTTACTGATCACTGATCATCAGACAATGTGAGAATACTGTCTGTCATCCAACAGTGTGAGTGAAGAAACAAAGAAAAAGTTCAGCAACTGTTGCTTCTTTCAACCGTGCACAATTTATTCTGAGCTGCTCGCTGAGCAATGAGCAAATGCATTCAGATTCAGATTTATTTGTCACATGTAGGTCAAAACATTCGGTGAAATGTATCATTTGCAATTAGCTACCAACACACCCAAGGACGTGCTGGATGCAGTCGACAAGTGTCACCACATATTCTGTTGCCAACATAGCATTCCCATTAGGCTCAGCAGTACCACACTGAACACAAAAAGCCACAAAGAACAACAGCAAAACAGGCCCTGTTCCTCCCATCCACACACGTACATAGTCCACTAATCCCAGCACAGACCAAGCTTGGCCTCCAGCCTCCAGTGGACTCATGGATTCACAAATATTGGGCCTTCGAATTCCCCAGTGGACTTGCAGAAATTCCCAGACTTAGTCCACCACTTCTCAACTTCCGACCAACCTCCGTGTTTCAATCAGGACTCAAAGTTCAAAGTAAATTTATTATCAAAGTACATATATATCAACATCTACAACCCTGAGATTTATTTTCTTGCAGGCATTCTCAATATAGAATAATTCTCCATAGAATAACACCCATAACAGAATCAATGAAAGACCTCACCAAACTGGGCATGTGATCAGTGTGCACTAGCTGTGCAAATACAAACAGAATGTAATAATAAATAAACAATAAATATCAAGTACATGAGATGAAGAATCCTTCAAAGTGAGTCCATAGGTTGTGGGAACATTTCAGTGATGGGGCAAGAAAGCTTGAGAGAAGTTATCCCCTTTGGCCCAAGAGCTTGATGGTTGAGGGGTAATAACTGCTCCTCAACCTGGCGGTGAGGGTCCTGAGGCTCTTCTAACTTCTTTCTGAAGGCAGCAGTGAGAAAAGAGCATGTCTTGGGTAGTGGGGGTCCCTGATGATGGATGCTGCTTTCCTGCGACAGTATTTCATGTAGATGTGCTCAGTGGTGGGGAGGGCTTTACCTACGATGGACTGGGCAGTACTTCTTGCGGACTTTTCCATTCAAGGGCATTGGCACTTCCATACCAGGCTGCAATGCAGCCAATCTATATACTGCACATATACTGTATAGAAGTATGTCAAAGTTTTAAAAGCCATGCTGAATCTTTGCAAACTTTTAAGGAAGTAGAGGCACCAGCGTGCTTTCTTCATAATTGTACTTACATGCTGGGCCTAGGACATCTCCATGAAATAATAACTCTGAGGAATTTAAAGTTGCTCACCCTCTCCACCTCTGAAACTCCTGAATTCAATAAAAAATCTCCCTGGTCTTGCTGACATTGAGTAAGAGGTTGTTGTTATGGCACCACTCCCTCCTATATGTTGAGTCATCACCACCTTCGATTTGGCCTACGACAGTGGTGTTACCAATGACAACAAGTGATACCAAAATAATTACAGCACAGAATACTTTACCAGATGTTTATGATAACACTTAACAAGTTTCTGTGGGACATATCTGTAATCTACTGGTATTGCTTTATCACCTGAAAGGGCATCGAGTTATAAACAACACTTATAAAACAAGTAGCATCTATGGAAAAGAGTAAACAGTCCACTTTTCCACAGATGTTGCCTGGCCTGCTGAGTTCCTCTAGCATTTTGTGTGTGTTGCTTGGATTTCCAGCTTCTGCAGATTTTCTCATCTTTAAAATATATGCATTTCATCTCTACATAAAACAGAATTCAGTTAAAGTAATTGCTGTTTTCTGCATTCTGGCAGTCTTTCTTTCGCTGTGCAGAAAAGAGTAAGATAGACTCAGTGGCCATTTTATTAAGTACACCTGTGCACCTGCTCATTCATGCAAATATCTAATCAGCCAATCATACAGCAGCAACTCAATGCATAAAAACATGCAGGCATGGTCCAGTGATTCAGCTGTTGTTCAAACCAAACATCAGAATGCAGATGCAATGTGATATAAGTGACATTGACCATGGAATGATTGTTGGTGCCAGACAGGGTGGTTTGAGTATCTCAGAAACTGCTGATACTCTAGGATTTTCATAAACAACAGTCTCTATAAAATTGAAGAGGATGGTGCTAAATGCAAAAAAAATATATAATTTGACGGCTGTAGCACCAGTAGACTGCCTGAGAACGCCGACCCCAGGCCGGCGGAGGCCTCTGAATCGGTCCCCATGTGGACTTCCGCCAGTGGGAATTCGTCCAAAAAAATGAGTGGCAGTTCCATGGAAGAAAAATGCCCTGTTAATAAGAGAAGTCAGAAGCAAATAACCAGACTTGTTCGAACTGACAGGAAGGTGACAAAACTCAAATAACCATGTGTTACAGCAATGGTGTGCAGAACAGCATCTCTGGATGCACAACATGTCAAACCTTGAAGTGGATGGGGTACAGCAGCAGAAGGCCATGAACAGATAGAAATGAACTCAGTGGCTACATTATTAGCTACAGGAGATGCCTAATAGCGTGAACAATGAGTATATATGCATTGTGTCTGCATGAAAAGCAGAATTCGACAAAAGCAATTGTTGTCTGTATCACACGCATAGTGCTAGAGAAACTCAGCAGGCCAGGAAAAGAATACAGTCGACATTTCAGGCTGAGACCCTTCATCAGAACTGAAGAGAAAAAGCTGAGGAGTAGATTTAAAAGGTGGGGGGGGGGGGAAGAAAAAGAAACACAAAGTGATAGGTGAAACCTGAAGGGGGAGGGATGCAATAAAGAGCTGGGAAGTTGATTGGTGTAAGAGACACAGGGCTGGAGAAGGGGGAGTCTGATAGATGAGAACAGAAGACCATGGAAGAAAGGAAAGGTAGTAGAAGCACCAGAGAGAGGCAATGGGCAGGCAAGGAGATAAGGTGATAACTCAGTCTGTTGGAGTAATATACTGTGTCTGGTGCTCCCTGTGTTGCCTCCTGTATATCAGTGAGACCCGACATAGATTGGGAGACTGCTTCACTGAGCACCTACGCTCCACCAGAAAAAGCAGGATCTCACAGTGGCCACCCATTTTAATTCCATTTCCTATTCCCACAAGTTAATCCATACCTCCTCTACTGTTATGATGAGGCCACATTTAGGTTGGAGGAACAACACCTTGTATCCCGTCTGGGTAGCCTCCAACTTGATGGCATGAACATCAATTTCCCAAACTTCCAGTAATGTCCCCCTTCCCCATCCCCTTTCACCTCTCTCACCTTAGCTCCTTGCCCACCCCCCACCCATAGCCTCCCTCTAGTGCTCCTCTCCCCTTTTCTTTCTTCCATGGCCTTCTGTCCTCCTCTATCAGACTCCCACTTCTTCTGCCCTGTCCATAGCTGTTCTCTGGCCTGCTGAGTTCCTCCAGAATTTTGTGTGTGTTGCTTGGATTTACAGCATCTGTAGATATTTTCTTAGTTGTTGTCTGTATTTTGGCTGTATTTCCTTCATTATGCAGAAAGAATTTTCTATATTTTCCTTCTTGCTACTTCATCATTCAACCTCACCAGTCAGGATGTGATAGAAATTCATAGTACCTCAGCATGGCCTTATGTGCTTAGATCTTCCTTTGATCTTCCTTCCAATGAAATGAATAGAACAAGACTCCAATAATTCTTCCCTACCAGATTTCACTGCCTGGGTTACATCTGCTGAAGACTATAAACACATAAATCTATCCAGACATCAAGAAAACTCAATAAACTGTGTCTGTGGTATCCTTTGTTCCTGAGTGGAATTTTTTTTATGTGGGATTAAAACTGGGGTTTTGGTTTATCTGAAAATGATTCAATTTTTCACGACTACCAGTCACATGGAATTCTGAACTTGGCACAGTCCTAAAAGAGATGTACATATACTCTGTATAAATGTCTAAATATTTTTCCTAAATTTTATAAATTGTAATTAACCAAGTATACAGAGCACTGTCCTGGTTACAATTAACAATGGAAATTGCAAGAGTCACTCAAAGGTTCTATTGTTGTTGGATATCAAACAGAAATATGATCTCTGTGTACTTCAGTTTGTGGCTGTGCAGCTGGAATTTTCTTTTTTTATAATATTAATGTTAATATAATTTTGAAATTATGCTAATATAATTGTGAAAATATGGAATTAATTATGAATATAATCCATATATGTTCTAAATACTAAACATACCACAACTTTTACTTTGAAACATTTTGGAGTTTCAACATGTTTACATTGTCAAAGTTACTTTATAAATTGTAACAATAAGCACAGAATGGAAGTCAGTAGCTGATTGTTATTAAACCACTGGCCCGTTGAATGCCAGCAATGTCTAGTCAATATTCATAGTATGCCTATTACAAAAACAAATCTTTAAAGTGCTGCTCAGTTTTCAGGCCATGCAAAAATTTATTGCTCAGTGCAAAGATTGGTCCACACAGCTGTAAAAAAAAATAGAGGGAACACTGATTCTGTTATACTATGAAGATAAACAATTTTTATCCATTTGTCTTTAATTTCCTTCTACATTAACTTCACTTTTCTACACATCAGGACATGCAGCACATCACTAGACACTGGCAGGCAACAAGAGAAAGTCCCTGTTGTGCCCACTATTTGCGTCCTGCCAGTCAGCCAATCTTCTATCCATGCTAGTATCTTACCTGTAATACCATCAGATCTTATCTTGTGAAGCCCCATCATGTGTGGCACCTTGTCAAAGGCTTTCTGAAAATCCAAGTGAGCAATATCAACTGACTCTACTTTGTCTACCCTGCACTTTAATTCCTCAAAGAATTCTAACCGATTTGTCAGGTCAGATTTCCTCATAAGGAAGTCAGACTTTGGCCTATTTTATCATGTGCCTCCAAGTGCTCCAAAACCTCATCCTTAACGATGAACTTTAATATTTTCCCATCCACTGAAGTTAGGCTAACTGGTCTATAATTTCATACTACACACACAAAATGCTGGTGGAACGCAGCAGGCCAGGCAGCATCTATAGGAAGAAGCACTGTCGATGTTTCAGGCTGAGACCCTTCGTCAAAAACACATTTTGGGTGTGTTGCTTGTTGAACTTCCAGCATCTGCAGATTTCCTCGTGTTATAATTTCATACTTCTGCCTCTTGCTCTTCTTCAAGAGTGGAGTGACATTTGTAACTTTCCAGTCCTCTGGAACCATTCCAGTCATCCAGAGCTATTCTTGCTTGATATTGGTCATTATTTCTGTCACCTCCATGACCATGCTACCACCAATCACCCTTCCTCACCTTTAAAAGGCATTTGAGTAAGTACATGAGAGGGACAGTTCAGAGGAGGCTGGGCCAAGCATGGACAAATAGGACTAGCTTAGATTAGCACCTTGGTCAGCATGGTCAAGTTAGTCCATAGGGTCTTTTTCCATGCTGTTGTATTCTATGACTCTATGACACCCTCTTTTGGTCAGGGTCACTCATGGATGTTGCATCCTAGCTGTGTACGTGATACACAAATCAGTACCCAAACTAGGGCAGCACGATATGAAGAGCAAACTGTTGCCAATGCAATAGGCTCCCCTTCACCATGCAGCTTATGAATCCAAAGGAATGGCAGAGTCTGATACTAGAGGCATGACAGGAGTTGTCAGTCGACGTTGAACTGAATGTTGGACTGCCTTAGGGACTTCAGCTCTGGATTTTTCCACAGGGTTTACTCCTAAAGCCTTCTCCATTAGTGGGAAATGGAGGATTATGCAAAAGGGATGTGTTAGATGGATCTTAGATCCTACAGGTCCTCATCAGACATTAGGTAGAAGCAATTATTCTTCTTGGTTCATCTTCAATTCTTCTGGACCCACTGAAGGTTTTGCTGTTGAATGCCGGGCAGGAGCTAGTGTTCAACATTGTACAATGGAACTTGAACCTACCTTATTTGACTGTCAGGTCAGTGATGTGACTTACTGAGCTACTACTGAATTGGCTGCTCATCCTATCTTTTGTTTAGACCCATCTTTGCTTTCTTTTCTCATCCTTTTACCACCAATGAGTTACTAACTGCACTAGGCCTGAGTCGACGTAGTAGTAGTATTATGCCTTGGCGTGGCCAGTAGAGACACTGCCTCACCGTGCCAGAGACATGTGTTCAATTTTGACCTCTGGTTCTGTCTGGGTGGAGTTTTCATGCTCCCTCTGTGATCACATGGCTTTTCTCTGGGTGGCCCAGTTTTCCCCCACACCACAAGGCTGTGTGGGTAGTTAGGTTAACTGGCCACCACAAGTGAGTAGGAGAGTGGTAGAATCTGAGGAGAGGGGTATGAGGGAATTGATAGAATATATGGAGAATGAGATTAATGTAGGACAAGGGTGAATGGGTAGTTGATGGCTGGTTCACACTTGCTGGGCCAGAGAGCCTGTTTCTGTGCAGAATGTTTCTGCCATCTTATTCTGGCTTCTGCCCCCACCCTTTTGCAGCCCTGATGAAGGGTCTCAGACTGAAAAAGTGACTGTTTATTCCCCTCCAAGTTTGCTGCCTGATTTGCAGAGTCCCTCCAGCATTTTGTGTGTGTTGCTTTGGATTTCCAGCATTTGCAGAATCTCTTCTGTTCAGCATCTGTAGCCTCCTGTATGATAAGCCTGGCTCTGATATGGGTCTCTTTTGTGGACTGAGAGTGCGAAGGGGGCAGAGAAAGAGGAATCATGGTTGGTTAAAGGGGAAGGGAGAGGGCAGAGAATGCGAAGCACCAGAGAGACGTTCTGTAATGATCAAGAAACCAATTGTTTGGAATTAAGTTACCTTGCCTGGTGTCTCAGGGCTGGGTGTATCTGCAGCTGCGTCACTGCCCCCCCCCCCGCTCTTACAGTCCTTCTCTGCCACCTGTCCCACACCCCTCCCAGAACATTCCATCCTCACCATTCCCAACATCCTTTGCTCTCACCAGATTTACAAACTCTCTCTCCTTTCCACGTGAGCAAATAGAGCACTGTGCAAAAGTCCTAGGAACCCTAGTTTTTTATCGCTCTATCCATTTATAGCCTGTATTCTATACCCTAGTGCATCAGTATTATTTTTCAGCACCACCAAAATAAAAAACAAAACTGCTGAATCAGAAAAACAGCAGACTTGCTAATTAATTAACCACTGACTGTTTATTAAACACTAAATTTTAAAAGACAATCTTTTGCTCGCTTTGCTGTGACTCTTTTAGCTGGCCAGTACCTGAAGTCCGATACCGTGATGGAAGCTGATACCTGTTCCACGACCTGTGAGGAGTTCCAGCAGATAAAGCAAACAGTTCTACAGCTAAAGCAAAAGGTAAGGGGATTAATTTGCATCAAGTCTTCTTCCCTTGAGACACTTACTTCCAATGGTAAACGTTGTTAATCATAAGGTTATTCAATTGATTGGTTGTGCATTGTATCCACGATGACAGTTTTGAAGCCTGTGTGGGAGAGCTTTTAAAGTGGGGAAGCCATTACACAGGGGCAATTCCACTCTCTCAACCTTGAAAGTCCAAGTCCAGTTTTACAAGTAGTCATCACAAATGATGTAACCCACCTTTATATCCTTCCAGACTAATGCTGCTATGACTGCTCTTCATGTCAGAATAGTTGACTGAATGTGGTAACGGCCCCATTAGAGTCAGTTTTTCTGAGAGTTACCACTTTATGAAGAGAAATATATTTCAATTGTAGAAAAAATATTGCAGAGAAATTGTATGATTTTTAAAGAAATGATTACATCAAAGAATGTACAGAATCTGGTACATGGATGAAAGAAAAATGGAGGGCGATGTAGAGGGAACAGTTAGATTGACCTTGGAGGAGGTTAATGTGTTAGTACAACATTGTGGGCCAAAGGGCCTGTACTATGCTGTATTGTTCTGTTCTATACAGCATTATTTACTTACTGTCCTTAACACCATGGCATTTAGGACAGCAGTGAAGGTCCTTCATCTCTGTCTGTCCTTGGCCACTCAGATGTAGAAGGATTCTTCAGTGCTATTTCCCTAACTATTTTACCAATCAGTGATGTTAGCGCTGAGCTGAACCTCCATACCTGGAGGACCTGTGGACTACTCGTTGTCTGACCTTTAAACTTTGACCTGTTTGGCATGGGTGACCCTGTCTAGAGTCAAAGCATAAAGCCCTGACTTCATGCAACATAGCTCTCTGGGTCACTGAGGCACACAAGCCTCCAAACCCTACAATAAGGTTGTGGTCCTCTTGAAGGTTATACAACTCTAACAGCAAATTAATTCATTGATTAACCACAAATTTTATCTTTCTTTTAGATTACTTCACTGCCCAACAATGTTGATGATATTAGTAAACAAAAATCAAACAGCCAGAAGTTATTTTCTTCCAACAGTTACAATTCTGGATTCGTTGGGCTTCCTGGGCCTTCGGGACCAGCAGGTAATAAGGCAAATTTCACACTATAACCTGTGATTCCTTATCTTTTCAACTTCAAATGCCAGGAAAGTAAGTTAAAAATTCAGAAGAATGAAGCAGCAAACAAATTTCAAAGTTTAAAGTAAATTTTATTATCAGAGTACATAAATGTCACTACATACAACCTTGAGATTCATTTTTCTACAGGCATACTTAGCAAATCTATAGAATAGTAATGATAACAGGATCAATGAAAGATTAACCAGAAGACAACAAACTGTGCAAAATGCAAATACAATTAAATAGCATTAAATATTAAGAACATGAAATAACAAGATAAAAAGTCTTTCAAGTGAGATCATTGTTCAAGAGCTTGTTGGTTGAGGGGTAACAATTGTTCTTGAACCATCTGAGGCACCATCAATAACTCTCTGAGACGTGAGACGAGATATAGGCTTTTATTGGCTGGAAGAAAGAACAAGCAGCAATTGACCACCACACTACATCCTGGAGACTGAGGGCAGGGCTCAGGCTCCAATCGTCTTTATACCGGGGTCCGTGGGAGGAGCCACAGGAGCAGTCAGCGGGGGTGGGGGGGGGGCATGTCCAGACAGGTATATGTAGTTCACCACACCATCATTATGTTCCATTGAGGTTTGGGTGAGACTAGGACTACAGGTCATGGGTTAAAGGTGAAAGATGAAATGGTTGAGGGGAATGTATTCACTCAGAATATGTGAGAGTGTGGAGTGAGCTACCAGTGGAAGAGGTGGATTTGGGTTCATTTAAAACTCAGTAGATTGATAGTTCAGCATGGACTAGATGGGCTCAAGCGGCTGTATCTGTCTGAAGTGTTCTAAGACTCTTTGACTCTATTTTGTTCAAAGAGTAATCTCAGTGTGGAATAAACAAAAGAGCCCATTGAAATATTATGAATTAGATTTAAAGGTCAACTAAATGCATTTCTGGGGAGAAATAATGGTTCAGTAGTTCAGTAGCACCATCAACGCGGGTTCCAACGACCATGGACAGTGATTGCGCAACCACCAACTGCGACTCCAGCCTTGAACTCCAGGCCGGGTCTTCACATGCTTCGATTGTGTCTCCCGTCTCCCCTTCCCCCACCACCACTCTGCCATCCCCTCTCCCTCAGATCCCATCGTCAGCTCCTGGGCCCTCAGAGGCTCCATCTTCCTCTCACCCCAACCCTCCCCTCTCCAGTGACACTACCAGCCTCCCTCCCCCCTCTGATCCCATCCCTCATCCATGCCGGTTCTTTACCATTCCCTCCGACCTTCAACTCTCTGAGGCAGAGCGCTCTGTCCTCATTAAAGGCCTCACCCACACCTTCACCCACACCTCAGTGAGTTCTGCGTACGCCATGACACTGAACTCTTCTTCGGTCGGCTCTGTCTCTGAGCGTACTTCTTTGACAAGGACTCTCCTACCCCCACCGATGACCCCTTCTCCCATCTACAACCCTCCTCCTCTTCATGGACGCCCCGCTCTGGTCTTCTACCTGCTCTGGATCTCTTTATTGCTAATTGCCGATGGGACATCAACCGTCTTGACTTCACCACACCCTGTTCCAATTCCAACCTCACTCCTTCCGAACACTCTGCTCTCCGCTCCCTCCGCACCAATCCCAACCTCACTATAAAACCTGCTGATAAGGGGGGAGCTGTTGTTGTCTGGCGTACTGACCTCTACCTGGCCGAGGCACAGTGACAACTCTCTGATACCTCCTCTTATTTACCCCTTGATCATGACCCCACTAAGGAGCACCAGGCCATTGTCTCCAATACCATCACCAACCTTATTAGCTCTGGGGATCTCCCATCCACTGCCACCAACCTCATAGTTCCCACACCCCACACTTCCCGTTTCTACTTCCTACCCAAGATCCACAAACCTGCCTGTCCAGGTAGACCTATTGTCTCAGCATCGCTCCTGCCCCAACTGAACTCATTTCTGCATACCTTGACATTGTCTTATCCCCCCTTGTTCAATCTCTTCCCACCTATGTTCGTAACACTTCTCATACTTTGAATTTTTTCAATGATTTTAAGTTCCCTGGCCCCCTCTGTCTTATTTTCACCATGGATGTCCAGTCCCTATATACCTCCATCCCCCACCGAGATGGTATCGAAGCTCTTCGGGTTTTTTTTGGATTCCAGACCTAACCAATTCCCCTCTACCACCACTCTCCTTTGTCTAGCGGAATTAGTTCATACTCTCAATAATTTCTCCTTTGGCTCCTCCCACTTCCTCCAAACCAAGAGTGTAGCCATTGGCACCCGTATGGATCCCAGTTATGCCTGCCTTTTTGTTGGCTTTGTGGAACAGTCCATGTTCCAAGGCTATACCAGTATCCATCCCCCTCTTTTCCTTCGCTACATCGACGACTGCATTGGTGCTGCCTCTTGCACGCGTGCTGAGCTCGTCGACTTCATTAACTTTGCCTCCAACTTTCACCCTGCCCTCAAATTTACCTGGTCTATTTCCGACACCTCCCTCCCCTTTCTTGATCTTTCTGTCACCATCTCTGGAGATGGCTTATCTACTGATATCTACTATAAGCCTATAGACTCTCACAGCTACCTGGACTATTCCTCTTCCCACCCTGTCTCTTGCAAAAATGCTATCCCCTTCTCACAATTCCTCCGTCTCCGCCACATCTGCTCTCAGGATGAGGCTTTTCATTCCAGGACGAAGGAGATGTCTTCCTTTTTTAAACAAAGGGGCTTCCCTTCGTCCACCATCAACTCTGCTCTCAAATGCATCTCTCCCATTTCCCGCACATCTGCCCTTACCCCATCCACCCGCCACCCCACCCGGGATGGGGTTCCCCTTGTCCTTACCTACCACCCCACCAGCCTCCAGGTCCAACATATAATTCTCCGTAACTTCCACCACCTCCAACGGGATCCCCCTACCAAATACATTTTTCCCTCCCCCCCCACTTCTGCTTTTCACAGGGATCCCTTGACTCCCTTGTTCACTCGTCCCCCCCATCCCTTCCCACCGATCTCCCTCCTGGCACTTAGCCTTGTAAACGGAACAAATGCTACACCTGCTCTTACACTTCCTCCCTCACCACCATTCAGGGCCCCAGACAGTCCTTCCAGGTGAGGCGACACTTCACCTGTGAGTTGGCTGGTTTGGTATACTGCATCCCGTGCTCCTGATGTGGCCTTTTATATATTGCTGAGACCCGACGCAGACTGGGAAACCGTTTCGCTGAACACCTACGCTCGGTCCACCAGAAAAAGCAGGATCTCCCAATGGCCACACATTTTAATTCCACGTCCCACTCCCATTCTGTTATGTCTATCCATGGCCTCCTCTACTGTCAAAATGAATCCAAACTCAGGTTGGAGGAACAACACCTTATATACCGGCTGGGTAGCCTCCAACCTGATGGCATGAACATTGACTTCTCTAACTTCCGTTAATGCCCCCCCTCCACTTCTTACCCCATCCCTGACATATTTAGTTGTTTGCCTGTCCTCCATCTCCCTCTGGTGCTCCCCCCCACTCCTTTCTTTCTCCTGAGGCCTCCCGTCCCATGATCCTTTCCCTTCTCCAGCTCTGTATCACTTTTGCCAATCACCTTTCCAGCTCTTAGCTTCATCCCACCCCCTCCAGTCTTCTCCTATCATTTCGCATTTCCCCCTCCCCCCACTACTTTCAAATCTCTTACTGTCTTTCCTTTCAGTTAGTCCTGACGAAGGGTCTCGGCCCGAAACATCGACAGTGCTTCTCCCTATCGATGCTGCCTGGCCTGCTGTGTTCTACCAGCATTTTGTGTGTGCTGATGGTTCAGTAATGTTGGTTTTTAGAGTAAGAATCAAAGAACGGACACATTGAAAATGACCAAAGGTCCATAATACCATAAGATATAGGAGCAGAATTAGGCCATTCAGCCCATTATGTCTGCTCCATTATTCCATCGCGGCTGATTTTATTATCCCTCTCAACCCTATTCCTCTGCCTTCCCTCTATAACTGTTGATGCTCTTAATAAGTAAAAACCTGTCAACATCCACAATAAATATATCCAATAACTTGGCTTCAGAGCCATCTGTGGCAATGAATTCCACAGATTCAATGCCCTCTAGCTAAAGAAATTCCTCCTCAGCTCTGTTCTAAAGAGATGTCCTTCTATTCTGAGGCTGTGCCCTCTGGTCATGGACTTAGAGTTCAAAGTAAATGTATTATCAAAGTACATATTTGTCATGACACACAACCCTGATATTCATTGTCTTGAGGGCTTACTCAATGAAACCACAGAATAATAACCATAACAGAGTCAATGAAAAACTGTACCAATCTGGCATTCAACCAGTGTCCAAAAGACAACAAACTCTGCAAGAACAATTGGAAAGAATTAATAACAATAAATAAGCAAGCAATAAATATTGAGAACATGAGATGAAGAGGCTTTAAAAGTGAGCCAATAGGTTGTGGGAACATTTCAATGAAGTTGAGTGAAGTCATCCCGCTTGGTTCTAGAGTCTGATTGTCGAGGGGTAATAAATGTTCCTGAACCTGGTGGTGTGAGTTTTGTGGTTCCCCCAGTAAAGGAAGCATCCTCTCCACATCAACTCCAGCAAGACCTCACAATCAACTGTTTTCAGTGAGATTCCACCAACCCACTTCATTCTCTTAAATACCATAAAAATCTCCTCAGATGTTAACCATTTAATTCCCGAGATAGTCTCGTGAATCTTCTCTGGACCTTTTCCATTGTTCTGTTTCTTACTGTTATATTATTACCAATTGACTTTGTAATGATTTTGCAACAACAAACAGAATAATTTCTGGTTATTTAGTGCTTTTATCATAGCTGAATATCCAAAGGCATCTTGGACAGTCAACATCAGGAGTGCATAAAAAGAGCTACCTTTCAGTCAGGTCTGCAGTCCAGATTTAAAAAGCAGAGCTTGGATCTAGTTTTCTCTGAGTTGGACAATCAGTGTCAGGGGTGTGTAAAAAGAGCTACTTTTTAATCAGGCGGTGATCAAGATTTTAAAGGCAGAGTTCTGTGGCAGTTTCCCTGAGTTGAGGAATAACCAATCAGCAAGAGGGATTCATTAGAAATGGCCAATGAAAATAATTCAACTGCTGGCGGGGCGGCCATTCTTTTCAGTGTACCAGTGTTTACAGTGACTTTGGCTCGTCAGGCTTGGGTGAATTATCTTGTAAGTTACTCTCTTTCTGTTCTTATTTGTTCATTCCTCATCTCCCGAATGGTCTACTTCTGCACCTATTGTCTATTAGGACATGACTGTTTAGTGAGAGTGGCTACAGGGGCAGAGTTTTGTACTCTGTATGGGACGTGGGAAGTCTGGAAGACCTCCAGTCTCCCAGATAAACACATCTGCACCAGGTGAGCCAAGTAGCAGCTACTGGGAGAATGTATTAAAGAACTGGAGCTGCAGCTCAATAATCTTCAAGTCATATGGGAGAAAGAGGAGGTGATAGACAGGAGCTACAGGCAGGTAGTTACCCCTAGACTGCAGAAGACAAGTAAAAGGGTTACTGTCAGGAGAAGGAGGGGAAATGCACAGCCAGTGCAGAGTACACCTGTGGCCATTCCCCTCAATAATAAGTATACAACATTAGAGCTTCTTTTAGCTAATTATAATGTCTATGTGACAGTTTTATAATGAGCAATTCTAGCCTTAAGATTAGATTATTGGATCTGAGCTTGGTTACAGAGGAAGAAACCGTTCTTCAATGAATTGATTATCCCCATCTGTAGTTTGCCTTCTAAGTGCAGAGGGAGGATATCTGACCCATTCTCTTGCCTATGTCTGCAAAATGAAGTTCTGTAAGAAAGGTGCTGGTGTAGAAAAAAACTGAACCATTAATAAACATGACCTGCAGCAGAAACTGGTATAAAATGTAAATTGCCTGAAGTAGATTCAGTTTTGAGTCCAGAAGGCAGCAACATCTGAGATGAAAGTTCAAGTTTATTGCCATTTGCCTGTACATATATACAACCAAATGAAATAATGTTCCTCCAAACCTCAATGCACCCACAAAATATATATCACAGACACACATAAAAATATTAGTTAAAATATTATTCAAAGTTCATCTACATAAGAACATAAGTAATAGGAGCAGGAGTAGGTCATTTGGCCTGTCGAACCCGCCACCATTCAATAAGATCATGACTGATCTGACCATGGATTCATCACCACCTTTTCCCCATAACCCTTAATCCCCCACTATGTATAAATATATCTAACCTTGTGTTAAATATATTTACGGAGGTAGCCTCCACTGCTTCATTGAGCAAAGAATTCCACAGATTCACCAGTCTCTGAAAAAAGCAGCTCCTCCTCATCTCTGTCCAAAATCTACTCCCCTGCACCTTGAGACTATGTCCCATAGTTCCAGTCTCACCTATCAGTGGAAGCAACTTTCCTGCCTCTATCTTATCTATCCCTTTCATAATTTTGTATGTTTCTATAAGATCTCTTCTCATACTTCGGAATAACAGCGAGTACAGTCCCAGGCGATTCAATCTCTCCTCATAGTCTAACCCCTCATCTCTGGAATCCAAGTGATGAACCTCCTCTGCACTGTCTCCAATGCCAGCACATCTTTCCTCAAGTAAGGAGACCAGAACTGCATGCAGCCTCACCAGTACCCTGTACAGTGGCAGCATAACCTCCCTGCTCTTAAATTCAATCCCCCTAGCAAGGAAGGGCAGCCACACCTATAAATCAACCTTTTGTGATTCATGCACAATCACACCCAAATCCTTTTGCACAGCAGCATGCTGCAATTTTTTACTAATTAAATAATAACCTGCTCTTCCTTTTTTCCCTTCCAAAGTGGATGACATCACATTTACCAACATTGTATTCCATCTGCCAGACTCTTGCCCATTTACTTAACCTATCTATATTTCTCAGTAACTTCTCTCCATATCTTCTGCACAATTTGCTTTTTTGCTCAATTTAGTATCATCAGCAAACCTTAGATACACTAAACTTGGTCCCCTCTTCCAGCTCGATAATATATTCGGTGAACAGTTACAGGCCAAGCACCAACCCCAGCAGCTCTCTGCTCATCACTGATTGCTAACCAGAGTAACACCCAAGTATCCCAACTCTCTGCATTCTATTGGTTAACCAATCTTCTGTACATGTTAATACATTATATCCTCAAAGAACTCCAGTAAGTTTGTCGAACAGGACCTGCCTTTGCTGAATCCATGCTGTGTCTGCCTGATGGATCCATTTCTTTCCAGATGCCTCACTATTTCTTCTGTATTGATAGCTTCAAGCATTTTCCCAACTACATTTGTTAAAGTAACTGGCCTATAATTACCTGCCTTTGCTTACATCCTTTTTTGAACAGTGGTATGACATTTGCCGTCTTCCAATCCACCAGGATCTGCCAGAGTCCAGAGACCAAAGCCTCTATTATAACTTCTGCCATTTCTTTCAGTACCCTGGGCTGCATTCCATCAGGACCAGAGGACTTATCTATGGTCAGGCCCACAAGTTTGTCAGCACTACCTCTTTAGTGATAGCTATTGAGTTGAGATCCTCACATCCCATCACATCCATAACATCTCTCTTTGGCATGTTAGACATGTCCTCCATCATGAAGACTGACACAAAATAGTCAGTTAAAGCTTTGGACAGTTCCTTATTACCCAATATCAATTCCCCCTTCTTGTCCACCAAGGGACCTATGTACACTTTAGCCACCCTTTTCTGCTTTATATAATTATAAAAACTTTTACCATCCATTTTTATATTTTGTGCTAGTTTATTTTCATAATCTATCATCCCTTCCTTTATTGCTTGCTTAGTGGTTCTTTGGTGCTTTTTAAAGTTTTTTCAATCTTTCAGTTTCCACTACTCTTGGAGATTTTGTATACACAAGCTCTTAGTTCGATGTCGTCTTTTATTTCCTTAGTCATCCAAGGCTGGCTCTCCCCACCCATACTGTCCTTACTCTTAACTGGAATACACTTTTGTTGAACACTCTGAAAATTCTCTTTGAAAGTCTTCCACTGTTCCTCAACCGTCCTACCAAATAGTCTGTGTTCCCAGTCTACACTAGCCAAATCCTCCCTCATCTCATTGTAGTCTCCATTGTTTAGTAATACAATAGTTTTAGATCAAACTATTGCACCCTCTATTTGTATGAGAAACAATCATACTGTGATCACTCTTTCCAGGAGGATCCCTGACTACCAGATCTCTGGTGAATCTCTGTCTCATTGAACAGGATCAGATCTAAGATAACACGTTCCCTTGTAGGTTCAGTAACTGCTGTTCAAGAAAGTCCTCATGTGTGCTTTCTATGAAGTCCTCCTCAAGAGTGCCTCAACCAGCTTGATTCACCCGATCTGTGTGCAAGTTAAATTCCCCCATGATAACTGTTGTTCCTTTCTTACATGCCTCAGATATTTCTGTTTATTGCCTGTGCCACTGTAATGTTATTATTTAGTGGCAGATAGACAACTCCCACCAGTGATTTTTTTTCCCTTTACTATTCCTAATCTCTACATTCTGCTCCTTAGATCTTAGATCATCTCTATCGCCCTGAACTCATCCTCAATTAAGAGTGCTACCCCACCTCCCTTATCTTCCTGCCTTATGCCAACTCAGTGAATAAAATATGTAGACATGGTCAAGAGGTTCAGCTGTAATTCAGACCAAACAACAAATGTGAAGAATTGTGACCTAAGTGACTTTGACCATAGAATGATTGTTGGCGCCAGAGGGGGTTATCTGAGTATCTCAGAACCTCCCGGGGTTTTCACACATAGCAGTCTCTAGAGTTTACAGAAAATGGTCCCAAAAAAATCCAGTGAGCAGCAATTCTGTGGGCAAAAATGTCTTGTAAATAAGAGAGGTCAGAGGAGAATGGCTCGAGTGGTTCAAGCTGACAGGAAGGCAACTGTAACTCAATTTAATTTATTTATTTAGCAATAACCCACAGAGTAGACCCTTCCAAACCTTCAAGCCGAGCCACTGTATAGCCCCCAACAACCCCAATTTAACCCAAACCTAATCACGGGACAATTTACAACGACATATTAACCTACACAGGATGGCTTTGGACTGTGGCAGGAAACTGGAGCACCCAAGGAAAACCAGTCCATTCCACTGTGAACACGTCCAGAGACTTTTCACAGACAGCACCAGAAATGAACTCCAAACTCTAATGCCCTGAGTTGTAATAGCTTCGCACTAACTGCTACAGTACAGTACCTTGGTGACCACGTGTTACAAGAGTAGTGTGTAGAAGAGCACCTCGGAACACACAACACGTCTGTAAGGAGTCTGTATATTTGCCACGAGGCCCGTGCATTTCCCTTGCATGTTCCAGTTTCCTCCCACATTCCAAAGGTGTAAACTTTGGCTTAGTAAGTTTGAGCATGCTATGTTGACACCATAAGTGTGGCAACACTTGCAAGCTGTCCCCAGCACAACCCTTGCTGATTTGATTTGACACAAATGACACATTTCACTGTATGTTTCAAGGTGCATCTGACAAATCGTGCTAACCTTTCATCCGTATCCTGTCTATCAGTACGTGGACAGATCCAGGCACCTCTCTGCATATGGCACCCCATGAAAAAATAAAACTTGCTGCCTTTTTGTTCTTAGAGGAACCTCTGCTCATCTAATATGATAATTGCACATCCAACACTGATATAATCTGGATGTTTTTCCTGATGCTCTGCAGGTCTCCCTGGTCCCAAAGGAAGCAACGGCCCAAAGGGACAACAGGGACCGCCTGGACCCCCAGGACCCAGAGGACCCATGGGACCAATGGGCCCATCTCCTGACATATCTCATATTAAACAGGGAAGAAGAGGCCCAGTGGTCAGTATCTACTCTTTTCCTGAAATGTTTAACATAACGAACATCAAATTTTCTCAAATATCAATGGGCAAGCTTTCACCATGACAGAAATAAAACTCATTAGCATTACCCACTTGATCCTTCTTCCTTTTTCCAATCCCCAAATTTGATTCTCCTCTCACCCTTTCTCTTCTACTCACTTGCCCATCACATTCTTCTGTTTCCCCTCCTCCTTCCCTTTCTTCCATGGCCCACTATCCTCTCCTATTAGATTCCTTCTTCTTCAGACCTTAACCTCTACCACCATTCACCTCCCAGCTTCTTACTTCATCACCCCTTTCCCACCCACCCACCTTCCCACTCACATAGCTTCATCTATTGCCTACCAGCTTGTACTTCACTTATTGCCTACCAGCTTCTCTCCTCTTCATTTCCAGTCCTGATAGCTGATCTCAGCCCAAAACATTGACTGTTTATTCCCCTCCACAGATGATGCCTGACCTGCTGAGTTCCTCCAGCGTTTTGAGTGTTTGCTCAAGGTTTCCAGCATCTGCAGAATGTCTTGGGTTTATGTTCTGGGAATATAAACTTGTGCTGATCAATTCCCACCACGCTGAAATTGATGGGACCCCTCACTTACTTACTGCCTGTTACACCAGCAATGAGGCTCCTCCATCTCTGACTGACCATACAGTCACACACAGATAAAGAAGTTATCTCTGGTGTTTCCATTTCAATGATGTTTCCATTTAGCCCTGAGCTGAACCTCCATGTCTGGAGGACTGGTGGACCACTCTTAGTCTTGGCTCTACCCTTTGACCTATTTGTCATGGGTGACACCACCAAAAGCCAAAGCACAAGGCCCTCCAGACAACATAGCTCTTTGGATCATTGAGGCACCACAAGCCTCCAAACCCTACGAAAAGTTTGTGGTCCTCTTGGAGGATAGGACACCCTTGACATTAGCAAAATATCTGTGATATATTTGAAATATTGTGAAGGGAGCTTAATATGTCATCTACCACTAGATTACCTACATTTTGTACCCTATTTTCCTTTACCAGCTTTCATCTTAACAGGAATAAAAATGACGATTCTACCCACATTACATTGGGCTGGGGTCGCATCACTTGAATAAAAGTCCAATTCTGCCAAGGGTTAAAAAGATTCAATAAATGAAATAACTATTTGTTCACAGATCTCCTCTGCTCAGTGTAGAGCTTCCAGTAAAATACAGCAAAATTCAGTAAGATCATTTTCATTTTGATATAATTGACTCTGTTATTAATGCACTGGTAAATACACTCCCCTTATACTTTTCTCTGATCTCCTTAAAATTATGCCCCTCATTTTAGCAATTTCCATCCTGGGGAAATGTCTCGGGCTATCCGCTCGATCAACGCATCTTATGATAAAATAAATAATAATAAAACATTAAATTACAGTAATAAGTATAGATATACAAACTTTTGTATTTAAAAAGTTAAATTAAATAAGTAGTGCAAAAAAAGAAAAAAAGAATGTGTGTTTCATGCACAATAACACACAAATGCTGGAGGGATTCACTAGGTCAGGCAGCATCTACAGAAAAGAATAATGAGTCGATGTTTTAGGCTGAGACCCTTGTGGACTGATTTTCACAACAGTTGTGATACTTGAATTTAAAACCCCCACTGTGGGATTTGAACCTACAACATTGGATCTGTGATCTAGAATTCTGGTGTTGTTCTGATATCTTAACCACTATGCTATGATAGTCAGCTCCATTGATAATAATTCTCTGATATTATTACTTCACTTTCATAGTGTTTTGTTTTAGGATCACAATGAGACTCTATTGCTTATTCCATTTATATCAGGGTCCACCGGGAGCGTCTGGAAGAGATGGTGCCAAGGTAGGAAAAGCAGCCCACCTGTTTTATTATGGTAGGATGCATTGACATCAACTGATATATCATTAATAAGCTGAAATCTTCTTTTATTAACATCATAGATCTCAGCACATTCATTTGAAAATATTGTTTGTTTTATTTTAATTATTAAGAGACAGTATAGAGTAGGCCTCTCTGGCCTTGCAAGCCACACCACCCAGAATCCCCCAGTTTTATACCAACCTAATCATGAGCCAATTTGCAATGACCAATTAATCTACAGTATGTCTTTGGACTCTGGGAGGAAACCAGAAAACCCAGAGGAACCCATGCAGTCACAGGGAGAACATACAAACTCCTTACAGCCAGTGGCAGGAATTGAACCCAGGTCACTGGTACCGTGAAGTTTTGTACTGATCATTATTCTACCATGCCGCCACCGCTGTAGAGGCTGAGTCATTGGGTATGTTGATAGGTTCTCGATTAGTAGGGGCATCATAGGTTACAGGGGAAGGCAAGAGGATGGGGTTGAGAGGGATAATAAATCGGCCATGATGGAATAGTGGAACAAACTTCTTTGGCTGAAATGCCTAATTCCACTCCTATGTCTTATGGTCTTATTGCCTCCTCAATAAAATACAGTTTTATTTCATCACAGTCTCCTCAAACACTCTGTTTTGTATTCTACAACACAATGCCACATTTAATATACATTAGGTTGCAAAATCCCTCAGGATATCTTGAGTCTGTAAGAGTTGCTGTATCTTTCTTTTTAATGCTTTGGAAGAAACATCGAAAGTCAGAGCAGATGTAGCCCCTTTGGTTCTTTGAGCCTACTACACTATTCTATGTGATCCTGGCTCATCGTCCAAATTCAATACTCTGGTCAGGTTTACTCCCCATATTCCTTGATCTCACTAGTCCTAAGTTCAGTATCTAATTCTTTCTTGAATATTGAGAATTATGCATTGTCAAGTGGTACAGCAACCGCTCTGCACGCGACTACAAGCAACCATAAAGAACTGTGAACACAGTTCAGCATATCAGAGAAACCAGCTTCCCCTCTATGGACTGTGTGAACCTGTATAATTTATTGCCACAGATGGTTGTGAAGGCCAAGTACTGCGTATGTTAAAAACACGAAATGCTGGCAGAACTCAGCAGGCCAGACAACATCTATGGAAGGAGGTAGTGATGACATTTTGGGCCGAAACCCTTCATCAGGAGAGAAGGGTTAGGGTTGGGGTGAAATTTACATAACCAAGGAGAAAGTATAGAAGAAAACTTCACTCCTGATGAAGGGTTTCGGCCCAAAATGTCGTCACTACTTCCTCCCATAGATGCTGCCTGGCCAGCTGAGTTCTGCCAGCATTTTGTGTTTTTATTTATTTCCAGCATCTACAGATTCACTCATGTTGTACTGTGTATGTTGATGGGTTCTTGATTGGTAAGGATGTCAAAGGTTAAGGGAAGAAGGCAGGAGAATGGCGTTGAGAGAGGTAATGAATCAGCCATGATAGAATGGTGGAGCAGACTTGATGGGCTGAATGGCCTAATTCTGCTCCTATGTCTAATGGTCTTCTCACTGCCTCATTAAAGCAGCCAACGTAATCAAAGACCTCACCCACTCCAGTGATTCTCACCTCTCCCTCGCCCATTAGGCAAATGATACAAAAACCCAAAACCACATAGCAACAGGCTCAAGGACAGCTTCTATCCTGCTGTTATAAGACACTTGAATGGACCTCTTGAATGATAAGGTGACTTCACAATCTACCTTGTTATGACCTTGCACTTTAACATTTACCTGCACTGCACTTTTTCGGTAGCTTCTACACTGTATTCTGCATTGTTACACTAGCTCGATTCCACATGTAATGATTTGATCTGTGTGAAAGGAAGGGCGCCACTTTAGTGTAGTGGTTAGCATGTGCTATTACAGCTCAGGCCATTCCAGAGTCAGATTTCAGTTCAATGCCATCTGTTCAGAATTTGTACATTCTCCCTGGGAGGGTTTCCTTCTGGTACTCCAGTTTCAGGGTGGCAAGGTGCAGATACAGCTCTACCAATGGAGGTGTAAGGCACTCCTTCCCTCCACCAGCCTCCAGGACACTTTTGGGCAAGGTGCAGCACCTGCTTAGCCTCCTGCCCCACCCCTCCCCCACCCGATCAGTGCCATGTGAAGGTGGTGGATGGTTATATGAGCAGCTAGTGCATATCACAACTCCTGGTTGTGCGATCATTGATGCCAGGTAGTGAAGAAGAAGGCAATGGCAAACCACTTCTGTAGAAAAATTTACCAAGGACAATCATAGTCAAGACCATAATTGCCTACATCATAATCCAAAGGCATACTGATTAGTAGGATAGTGCTGTGATTAGGTTAGAGTTAAATAGGTGGGTTCATTGTGCTAGAAGGACCTGTTCCACACAGTATCTCTCAATAAGTATTTTGCAGCCTGGGGAAAAGTACACACTCAGGACAACAAATACTTTTTCAGGTTTTAATTCCTTTATCTGTTTTAGATGTTTTAGTGCCGGAACGGGGTCTTAAAACAAACAAACAAATTTACAACCAGTTCCTGCCGTTACAATCTCAGACTAACCTTCGATCCACACCCTTGTGTATCGATGGATTACGCATGCAGTATAAAAATACATAAAGCAAACCGCACAAAACTAATACGGTAGTGACAATTCTGAAGGAACACATTACAAACAACATTAGAATCCCACCAACCCTCTACCTTATACGTAGCAGCAAAAATGTAAGCAAATACATTTCATCAAAGATGTCTACTCCACACGTGCTTAACTTCTAAACAGAGATGTTACGCTGTTACATTCACAATCAGTCATGATACAATGAAGTTAGATAAAAGGTACACTTTGGCACGACTTTTACAAGGTATTGCCTGGTAGTTAAATTACAGGAAGTTACTTGGCCAGTGAGGAACTTTGCACAAGCCACGCTATCCGGCGCTGTTGCCTTCACTCATGAAAATTTAAAGCATCCATACGTAAAACATGTCAAATTACTGATATGCTTGATTCCCCAACGAACATAAATGGATTCACATGGATATCGTCAATTAATACTCACTTTTCCTCACCATGCCCGGTACCTCTGGGAGGAACTTAATCTGAAAGCCCCACCAGCTGCTTCTGCAGAATACAAAATGGTCTCCCGACTATCCCACGCGTGTGTAAAGACATCACCGTTTCCACTTAAGGACACAAACAATTATTCTAGCATTACCCAGCTGGATGCCTAAGTACACTTTTAATGAAAATGAGTAAGATTCGACGGTCACCTGGTTACAAATAAATAATAAATAATAAGTATGGAAGTCAAGTTGTTCACTGTAAATTGGTACATGGTACAATAAACCAATACCGGTACTTAGCTTCAACTACTTTGTGTAGTAGAGAATTTCATTAGTTAATCATTCTCTGGAGGGGAAAAATGTCTCCTCATCTGAATCTTAAATCCTTTATCCTTAGACTTGTCATGATTACCCTCATCATGACTTTCCCACTATTGAGAATATCCTTTGTGCATCTGGTCTCACTGGTCCCAATGGACATTTGTCGGTTTCTGGTTTCTCAATCTTTTAAATCTCCCTTTTCAGTCTTCTAAACAATGGTGAATATAAGACTAATAGATCCACATCTCTCTTCACACATCAGAGTTACTCTGTACTTTATATCTCATGACAGAGGAATTTTGACAACATATTTACAGACAGATACTACAGGCTCTCAAAGTTCTGAATGGGTAGCTCGATGTTAAATTGATTCCACCTGTCACCAACATGGGAATGGAGCTTAATTAAGATCAAAGTTCAAAGTAAATTTTATTATCAAAGTACATACAAACCACCATATATAACCCTGAGATTCATTTTCTTGTGGGTATACTCTACAAATCTATAGAATAGTAACTATAAAAAAATCAATTAAAGACTGCCCAACTAGGGAATTCAACTAAAGTGCAGAAGACAACAAACTGTGCAAATGTAAATATAAATAAATAGCAATAAATAATGAGAACATGAGATGAAGAGTCCTTGAAAGTGAGTCCATAGATTGCAATGATGGGGCAAGTGCAGTTGAGTGAAGTTATCACTTTTTGTTCAAGAGCCTGATGGTTGAGGGGCAATAACTGTTCCTGAACGTGGCAGTGTGAGTCCTGAGGCTCTTGTACCTTTTTTCTGATGGGAGCAGCCTGCACCAATGGTAAAAATACATTCCCTTTGTGTATTCTTCACTTAAGCAAAACTCAGTTGTCATTTTATAACAGTTTCTGCATATATTTAGACACAATGAGGTTAAAATATTGTCAATATTGATCTTTCCCCCAAACAGATTCACTTTAGCAAATCAAATTCTTCTGCTGAATTTGTGGCAAAAGAATCAGGGCCACAGACTATTATCCCATTGTGAATTCTCTCATTGGAGGATGGCATTGAGAAGGATTATAAATCAGCCATGATGGAATGGCATAGCAGACTCGATGAGCTGAATGGCCTAATTCTGCTCCAATGTCCTATGGTCTTATGGTCCTCTCATTCCTCAGAGAAACCTAATACATTCTTCATTGATCTAAATGCTTTCAAAGTGGCATTGGACTGATGTGAAATTTTCCTATCCAGGGACATAAATTAATATGGATTAAAATAAGGTTTTTGCGTTTCAAAAGACAAGAAGAAACAACCCAAATGCACTCTCTCATCCTCAGGCCAGTGTGCAGTCGGAGGAATGGAAGGAATTGTGGACAGAAAAATATTATTAAAAACCTGCTTGCCCCAATGAATATAGAATTCAAAGAGACGGGGCAGAGTGAGAAAGTCCCGAACTAAATCCTTGGCACACACATCACAGCCTGCAAGGCAGTCTTTTCTCAAAGGACACTATTAATCATCAAAAAGGAAAACACCACAGCTGCTGGAACACGGAACATAGAACAGTACAGCACAGGAATAGGCCTTCAGCCCATGATGTCATGCCAAAGTAATTAAGCTAATGACAACTAATCCTTTTTGATTGCACCTGGTCCTTATCCAAACTCTGCAGATACATAAGCCTTCCTAAGAGACCTTTAAGCGGCTCTATCATATATCTCCCTCCACCACCTCACCAAGTAGCGCATTCCATACAAACATCAATCTGTGTAAAAAAAAACTTGCCTTAAACAGCTCCTTTGAACTTTTGCCTCTAACATTAACCTAGTATTAGACACTAGGTTATTCCTTTGTTATTCCTTTCCTTGTGGCCCATTGAATGGCATTTTCTGCCATGTCATTAACATTTATCTGTTTTTTATGAGCTCAATGCTCAACCAATCATGGATAGAACGTGTGCATGGAAAGACTAGGTCCAAACCCTGGAGCATTCAGCTCAAAGCCCAGTGCCGATGGCACTGTACTACTGGCAGGCAATTGGACATGTTGATCCTGGGATAAAGATACCAGTTTTCTACTCTATCTATGCCTCTTATTATTTCTAAACTTCTGTCAGGCCTCTCTTTGGTCTATAAAATTCCAGAGAAAACAAGCCTAGTTCATCCAAACTCTCCTTATAGCACATGCACCCTAATCCAGCTAGCATGCTGGCAAGCGTCTATTGCACTCTCTCCAAAGCATTCACATTCCCGCTATAATGGAGCAACCAGAATTGAATGCAATACTCCAGATTAGGGAGGCAGGGTGGAGATACATCTCTATCAAAGGAGTTGTAAAGCACTCCTTCCCTCTGGTAGCCTGCAGGTGACTCTTGAGCAAGGTGTAGCACCTGCTTAGACCCCTGGTCAAGATCATGTGAAACCATGGGAGCAAGTAGTGGATGGTTCTATGAGCAGTAGTTCATATCATGTCCCGATTATGCAACCACTGACACCAGGCAGGCAGTCTCTGAAGTGTATTGATCATGGCTGAGGTCACCCGTCTTGTAAAGCACTGCCCAGAAGAAGGCAGTGCCAAGCTACCTCTCCAGAAAAATTTGCCAAGAACAATCAATGGTCATGGTTAAGACTGTGGTCACCCACACCTTACGACACAGCACATAATGATGATGAAAATAACTCCAGATAAGGCCTACCCAGAGTTTTATAATGCTGCAACATAACTTACTGACTTTTGAACTCAGTTCTTTGACTAATAAGGGCAAGCATGCCATATGTTTTCTTTAACAAAAAAAAAAGTCAAGTGTCTTTACCAGAAATTTAAAATAAAATAAAAACTGTGTTTGCACCGGCATCTTTGGAGAGAAGATGCATCAAATCCTGTTTCAGAGCTGAAAATGCAAATTAGGTTCCTTTTGCTTTGTTCTGTGCTTGGTCCTCTGTTAAAAAGTACATATGATCAAGAGAGTACATGTCGAGTAATTAGAGGATGAGGAGTGGTTTTACAGCATAGGAACAGGCTTGTTTGACCCACAACGTTGTGCTGAACAAATTGAATTAGTAATTTAATGGCCAGCTAAACTAATTTATTCTGCCTACACAGTGCCCATATCCTTCCATGTGCCAATCTAAACATCTCTTAAAAGTCCCTAATGTGCCTCCTCTACTGCCACCCTAGGCAGTGCAGTCCGGTCTCCCACCAGTCTTTGTGTAAATTACTTGCCCCTCAAATCTCGTTTGAACTTACCACCTCTCACCTTTAATGGATGCCCTCTGGTTTCAGACATATCAGCCCTGGGAAAGAAGTACTATCTGTCAACCCTACCTATGCCTCTCATAATCTTATAAACCTCTATCATATCTCCCCTCAGCCTCTGCCGCTCCAGAAAAAATAACCCAAGTTTGTCCAACCACTCAGCACATGGCCTCTAATCCAGGGAATATCCTGGTAAACCTCTTCTTCAAAGCCTTGATATCTTCCTCTAATGAGGTGACCGGAACTGTATGCAATACTCCAGATGTTGCCTAACTACTATTTTATAAAGCTGCAGCATAACTTCTTGGCTTTTGAACACAATACCTTGCCTAATAAAAGCAAGCCCATCTCCAGCCCTGTATCACTTTCACCTTTCAACTTTCCAGCTCTTCACCTATCACCTTGTGTTTCTCTCTCCCCTTCCCCACCTTTTAAATCTACTCCTCATCTTTTTTTCTCCAGTCCTGCTGAAGGGTCTCGGCCTAAAACATTGATTGTACTTTTTTCCATAGATGCTGCCTGGCCTGCTGAGTTCCTCTAGCATTTAGTGTGTGTTGCTTGAATTTCCAGCACCTGCAGATTGTCTCTTGCTTCTGATGAGAATTCCCATTACTTTCTGTTTTAGTTTTCTTCAATTCCCACCTAACATCTATCAGGTAAAGATTTTAAAAAGAGATGAAAGATCAGCTTTATTGGTCACATGTACATTGAGACATACAGTAAAATGGATCATTTGAGTCAAGGACCAACACAATTTGAGGACATCATGAGGGCAGCCTGCAAGTGTTGTCACACTTACAACATAAACAGCATGCCCACAACTTACTAACCTGAACTGATATGTCTTGGGCATGAAAGTCCGGAAATGCTGGAAATTCAAAGCAACACACAGAGAATGCTAGAGGAACTCAGCAGGTCAGACAGCATCTGTGGAAAAGAATAAACAGTCAATGTTTTGAGCCAAGACTCTTCTGGAACATTGATTGTTTATTCTTTTCCATAGATAGTGTCTGACCTGCTGAGTTCCTCCAGCATTTTGTATGTGTTGCAATACATCTTGAGAATCTGAGAGGAAACCGAAGTACTTAGGGGAAACCCACACAGTCATGGTGAGAACATGCAAACTCCTTACAGACAGCAGTAGGAAACAAACCCAGTTCACTAGTGCTGTTAGCTATTACTCTGCCATGTCGCCCCAGTTGATAGAAGACTGCAACTATAAATTAGGGTTGGACTCCAGACAAATTAGGGTTGGACTCTAGGGGTGGGACATGTGAAGGTGGGTTGTAAACTATCCTTGTCACACTATCCAACTCATCTCGGTGAGGCACCACAAACTTTCAAGCATGACTGAACTCTTGGTTGCAGACCTGGATCTGTGCTTAAATCTCATGCGTTACAAAGCTTTCACATGCAATTCACAAAGGTATTTATAGACCAGTTAGCCTGACCTCAGCGACTGGGAAGATCTTGGAGTTAATTCCTAAGGATGAGGATATGCAGTAGTTGCTGACACAGGGCAGAATAGGACAAAGTCAGCATGGTTCCCTTCAGGGAAAATCTTACCTGACAGGCCTGTTGTATTCTTTAAGGATGTTATATGTAAGATGGATAAAGGAGGTGCAGTGGATGTTGCATATTTTGACTTCCAGAAGGCCTTTGACAAGGTGCCACACATGAGGCTGCTTACCAAGTTAAGAGCCCATGGTATGAGAGGAAAGTTAGAGCATTGGCTGATTGGTAGGAGGCAGTGAGTGGGAATAAAAGGATCCTTGTCTGGTTGGCTGCCATAACTAGTGCTGTTCCACAGGGGTTGGTGTTGGGACTGCTTCTTTTTATGCTATATCTCAATGATTTAGATGATGGAATAGATGGCTTTGTTGCCAAGTTTGCAGATGATACAAAGTTTGGTGGAGGGTCAGGAAGTGTTGAGGAAACAGGCAGGCTGCAGACTGACTTAGACAGATTAGGAGAATGGACAAGGAAGTGGCAAATGAAATACAATGTTAGAAAATGCATGATTTTGCCCTTTGGTAGTTGAAATAAATGGGCAGACTATTTTCCAAACTGGAAATCCAAGAATCTGAGAAGCTAAGGGATTTGGGAGTCCTTGTGCAAAACACCCTAAAGGTTAACTTGCAGGTAGAGTTAGCGTTCATTTCAAGAGGTCTAGAATACAAAAGCAGAGATGTGATGCTGAGGCTTTATAAGACACTGGTGAGGTCTCACCTTGAGTATTGAGTTTTGAATTTTGGGCCCCTCATCTTAGAAAAGATGTGCTGTTATTGGAAAGGGGTCACAAGGATGATTCTGGGAATGGAAGAGTTATCATATGAGGAACGTTCCATTGCTCTGGGTCTGTACTCACTGGAATTTAGAAAGATGAAGGGGATCTCATTGAAACCTTTTATATGTTAAAAAGCCTAGACAGAGTAAATATGGAAAGGATGTTTCCCATGGTGGAGGAGTCTAGGACAAGAGCGCACAGCCTCAGGATAGAGGGGTGTCCATTTAAAACAGAGATACAGAGAAATTTCTTTAACCAGAGGATGGTGATTTTGTGGTATTTGTTATCACAGGCAGTTGTGGAGGCCAGGTCCTTGGTATATTTAAGGTAGAGATCAATAGGTTCTTGATTGAACATGTCATCAAAGGTTATGAGGAGAAGGCTAGGGAATGGTGTTGAGAAGGGAAAAAAAGGATCAGCCATGATTGAATGGCAGAGCAGACTGGATGGGCCAAATGTCTAATTCTGCTCCTTTGTCTTCTGGTCTTATGTTAGCTGGATCAAGGTGCTTGAATTATAAGGAGATATTAAATAGGCTGGGGTTGTTTTTCTCTGTGGCATAAGAGATTAAGGAGTGACCGTATAAAGTAAATTAAATACAGGTGGATATTAAATTGTGTGGGAATCAATAGGGTGAATGGTCACAGTCTTTTTCCCAAGGGAGTGAAGCATCATGGGGTGGCATGGAGATACACCTCTACCAAAGTGGTGTAAGAAACCACCTGTAGGTCGCCCTCGGGCAAGGTGTAACACCTGCTTCGCCCCCCAATCAGGGTCACAGAACCCATGGGAGCAGGTGCTGGATGGTCGTATGAGCAGCCGGTGCATATCACAAGTCCTGGATATGAGACCACTGACGCCAGGCAGACAATCTGTGAAGAGTATTGATAATGGCTGGGGTCACCCGTCTTGTAAAGACACTGCCCAGAAGGCGGCAATGACAAGCCACTTCCGTAAAAACATTTGCCAAGAGCAATCATGATCATGGATAAGAACATGATTGCCCACGTCATACGACACGGCACATAATGACGATGAGTGAAGCGTAAAACTGGAAAGGTGGAGATTTACGGTCAGATTGGAAAACTTCAAAGGGGATGTGAGGGGAAAACTTTTCACACAGACGAGTGAAGGGTATGTGGAATAAGCTGCCAGAGGGAACTGTTGAGGCACTGAAAAGATGTTTAGACAGAACGGTCTAAGGGGGTAGGAGCCAAGTAATTTGCTTACAGGGAAGAAGCAATAGTAGCAGAAGTTGTTGCTTGAGGCGCTAGAGTTAGAAATCCTGCCCACATTGGCCCATGCTGGTGCAGGGAAAAACCTAGCCTGCTGTGCCTGGCAGTTGGTGCCATTTGTCAGTCTCCGGCACCTCAGAGCTATAAAAGGCCAAAGTTGCAGTTTATAGCTAAAATGGATTCCAAAATCAGATGACTGGAAGCTCATCTAAAGAATATAATTCTGGATCTGGCTACCTTGAGTTAAGCTTTCAGCAGTGTGGAGAGTTGTTATTTCACAGTTTTTAATCATATAACCTTCCCTAACCCTCTATTGGGAGTCAATCTTTCCACATCCCCCATTCCTGACCAACTGCACCTCCACTCACTACCACTTCCGTCTGCTGCACCGTTTATTGATACACATGAATAAAGAGTTGCTTAGACTATAAAATAATAAGACTTAGGAGCAGAATTATGCCTTTTGGCCAATCGAGTCTGCACATTCATTTATTGACTTAATATCCCTCTCAACCCCATTCTCCTGCCTTCTCCCTGAAACCTTTGACACTCTGACTAATCAATAATCTATCAACCTCTGCTTTAAATATACCTAATGACTTGGCCTCAACAGCCATCTGTGGCAATGAATTCCACAGATTCAACATCTTCTGGCTAAAGAAATTCCTCCTCAACTCTGTTCTAAATGGATGTGCCTTTATTCTGAGGCTGTCCCCTGGTCCTAGACGCTCCAACTATAGGACACATCCTCTCCACACCTACTCTATCCAGGCCTTCCAATAATCGACAACACACACAAAATGCTGCCTGGCCCGTTGTGTTCCACCAGCATTTTGTGTGTGTTGTTGTTTGAATTTCCAGCATCTGCAGATTTCCTTGTGTTTGCTCTTTCAATAATCAATAGGTTTAAATAAGATTACCAACCCTCCCCTATTCACACCAGTTTTCTAAGCTCCAGTGAGTAAAAACCCAGAGGTATCAAACGCCCCCACATACATTAACACTTTCCATCCCAGAATCATTCTCATGAACCTCCTCTCAACCCTCTCCAATGCCAGCAAATCCTTCCCGAGATCAGGGGCCCAAAACTGCTCACAATACACCAAGTATAGTCTGACCAATGCCTTTTAAAGCCTCAGTTTCAGAAGTAACCAAAAGAAAATTTCCAGTCTGATCAAATACAACATGTCCTGTCTATTTAATATAACAAATTATATCAATGTTGGAAAATTAAAGACAGTAATACATGCAGGGGTAGGATTAAAACAAAACCTGTACACCATTTTAAAAGTTTCTTCCCCAGGCAGTTAACCTGATCAACCATTCTACTTTGTAGTTAGCCCTCACAAACTCACTATCTAATTAGCAGGTCAGGCAGCATCTATGGAAACGAATTAACAGTTGACATTTCGGGCTACGACTCTTGTTATCTATTACCCTGTCACTGCACAGTAAGCACCTTAAACCACTTTTAATAATTCTGTTTACATTGTAAATACATGCTGGTATTTATGTAGTTATGCATATTCTATTCCATATCCATGCTTTAACCTCTAACTTTATATTTTATGTCATTCTTTATTCTTTTGAATGTTGTTTTTTGTTACACGTTATACCAACGCACGACAAATTCCTAATACATGTAAATGTAGATGTATGGCAATTAAAGTTGATCCTAGATCCTTGACATTCAATATATTAGGAACAGCTTCTTGCCTTCTACCATCAGATTTCTGAGCAGTCCATGAACATATCAACACTACTTTGCTCTCTATTTGCACTATTTATTAATTTTTATTTATATTCTTATTGTAATTGATGGTCATTTTTATGCACTGCATAGTACTGCTGCTGCAGAACAACAAATTTGATGACATACGTCGATGATAATAAACCTGATTCTGATTCTCATTCTAATCATTGTCTTGTCCCATTACAGGGTGAAAGAGGTGCACCGGGACCAAGGGGATCCCCTGTAAGTGAAATGATACCGATCTGTAGAATTTAACTGAAAAAAGAAGTTGCAATTAAATAAAGTGTTTTAAAACTGCACATTTGGTAATACATGAGCATGTAATCACTGCACTTCACTGTAGATGTTTTAAATGTGATTTTTTAATTCTGTTTACATTGTAAATGTAACTGTGCCAAAGTCTTAGGTACATATATATAGCTAGGAGCCTAAGACTTTTGCAGAGTATTTTAATAATTTTTTGTATTGCACTGTACTGCAGCCACAAAATAAACAAATTTCACAACATAAGTGAGCGATGATAAACCTGATTCTAATATGGGTCGCTATTGAGGACTGGCAGTGGAACAGGGGCAGGGAAAGTGGAATCCTGGTTGGGAAAAGGGGAAGAGAGAGGGAGGGAGCAGGAAGCACCAGAGAGGCATTCTGTAATGATCAATAAGCCAATTGCTTGGAATCAAATGATGTCTCAAGGCTGGGTGTATCTGCACCCACGACTTCTCCAACCCTTAATGCTCCTTCTCTGCCACCTGTCCCACACCCTTCCCATGGCGTTCCACCCTCCTCAGCCTTCCCAACATCTTTTGCACCAGCCAAATTTACAAACCCGCTCTCCGCTCCACATTGACAAATGCAATGCTGTGCAAAAGTCTTAAGTACTCTAGCTACATATATACTGCATGGTACTACATATGGCGAATAAAGTTAATCCTTGATCCTTGAAAAGAGGAGGACCTCATTTATTGCTCTATTAATAAACAAGTAAATGACAGCATGTGCGCTGGTGAACAAATTTCTAATTTCCAGAGGGAAGCGGAGGTAGGGATATACCAATGTGTTTTTGATTGCTGGCCTAAATCCATCCATGAATAGTTAATTACTGAGCACATGAAAGCACATACACTTAAAACATTTAATGATCCTACATGACGACCGATGCCAGAAGGATTCAAACTTTCATTTTGAAGCTTTTTTTCAGAATAAAATCACCATCTGTTAATAAAGAGCACATTTCAAATCTTCCTTTGTACAAGAAAAGAAATACCTGGGATACCTATTAACAATGTTAATGTAAAGGAAGATCAGTAATCTCACCAGACCAGTCTTACCATAAGGTCATAAGATGTAGCAGCAGAATGAAGCCATTTTGGCCCATTGAGTCTGCTCTGCCATTTCATCATGGCTGATCCATTTTCCCTTTCGGCTCCAATCTCCTGCCTTCTCCACATATCTCTTCATGCCCTGACCAATCAAGAATCTATCAACCTTTCCCTTAAATCTACATTAAGACTTGGCCTACACAGCCTGCTGTGGCAACGAGTTCCACAGATTCACCACTCTCTGGCTAAAGAAGTTCTTTCTCATCTCTGTTCTAAAAGGACGCCCTTCTATTCTAAGGCTGCGTCCTCTGGTCCTAGACTCTCCCACCATAGGAAACATCCTCTCCACATCCACTCTGTCAAGGCCTTTCATCATTCAATAGGTTTCAATGAGGTCACCCCTCATTCTTCTGAATTGTAGTGAATTCTTTGAACATCTGAGCAGCATTTTAAGGCAATGTGGTTAGACAATGTATAAGAGTGGAATTAGGCCATTCAGTCCATTGAGTCTGCTCCACCAAGGGCAGAAACTTCTGCTATCCTGAGTAATACATGCAAATATGCAAGATGCTGGAGGAACTCTGCAGGTCAGGCAGCATCTATGGAAAGGAATAAACTGTCGACATTTCGGGCTGATGTTTTTTCTAAGATTTTACTATATTGTGTATCCTAATATGTTAATGGCCCAATTTTACATATATTGAAACATCTAAATACATTAGAGCTGCATTGCAGAGGCAGGTTATTGTATTGTCCTAAAGAAGAGTCTTGGCCTGAAATGACAACTGTTTATTCCTCTCCTTTGCTCTGACAAAACTCTTCATTTTTCTATCATCCATATGCTTATCTAAGAGCTTCTTAAATGTCCCTAATGTATCTGCTTCGACTACCACCCCTGGAAAGGTATTCCATACAGCCACCACTCTCTCTGTGCAAAACACCTACCTCTGACATCCTCTCTATACTTTCCTCCAGACACCTTAAAATCATACCTCACACACACCCCCACATAATTAGCCCCCCCCCCAGAAAAAGTCTTTGTCTGTCCACTCAATGTATGCCTCTTATTGTTCTGTTTTGTAACTTCAAAACATTAAACTAATTCAAGGGAGGATACAACAGTCCAAAATACAGGTTACGAGCTTATTTTTAACCAAGGTGCGTGCTTATCATGTGGAAGCGTAATGATGAATGTAAGTCACGTATTTATACATATAACCCATTCTAAATTAGTTAAGTGAACTAGAATGCTTAATCAAACAATATATATACAAGATCACTCAAATATTATTGAAATATTAAATACACCAACACTATTCATCATGTACACCTTTATCAAGTCAATTTCTAGTTATTCAGTGTGCAAAAACCATCTGTGGGTCAAGATAAAATGAGCCATGTACTATAAAAGCCAATGGTTATTGTTGGCCCTTAGCTTGTCTTAAAAAGAAGATATTCTTTCACTCCATAAGAGGCATTAAAGCTGAGAGGTACTTGAACAAATTACAAGTAGATACAACTGCTCCATCATGTTCCACTGTTTAGTACAATTACAGTTAATCCTAATTAGCCAAAACTGCTACAACTATCCTAAAAACACTTGCGAATCTGTCGACTCACTGATACATATATTGCAGCATCCTTTCACAATGTTCATGAATTACAGTGAACGGTCAGGACAGCAATAAAGATCAGAGGCTGCAGTCTACCATCACTACAGGATTTATAAATATCTAGAACAAAAAAGCAAGTAGGTAAAAAATCATTGTGGACACTACCCAGCAGAAAACTATCTTTTCCAAAATTTCCTATCTGAAACCATTATATTAAAACAGAAACCTCACACATTTTAAAAGTTTCTTTCCCCAGACAGTTAGTCTGATCAACCCTTCTAGTTAGACCCTACCCCACCCCCTCTATCTATTACAGCCATCACTACACTGTGAACACTTTAGACCACTTTTTATAATGCTGTCTACATTGTATATGGAATATCCATTGGATATAAAATAAAATGTGCATTAATACATAAAAACATATTTGTATACATTTTATTCCATATCCATCCATTAATCTCTAACTTTGTTTTATATAATATTTTATTCTTTATAATTGTTGAATGGCATTGTTTTTATTACGTGTCAACACACCACAGTAAATTCCTAATGTATATAAGTGTACATGGAAAAATAAAGACTTTCACACCATAACATCAGGACCAGATCTAGAAAATTTTCAAAGCTTACTCGAAAGTGCAGAAAATAATTTTGCAATAGGAATCCCTGTTTCTAAGATCTGTCGTAGGGTCTTCAGTTTGAAACGTTAACTCGTGATTCTTATTTCACAGATCTTGCCAGGTGCACAAAGCCTCAGCTGTATATTCCTTGAAATGTAGAAGCAATTAAGTTGCTCTTTCAAAACTAATATTGAGAAATTATTGTTTGCAGGGTCCGCCAGGCTCCTTCGATTTTTTGCTGCTGATGTTGGCAGACATTAGAAATGACATTGCAGAGCTCCAGTTGAAGGCTTTCGGCCGTGGAAATGGCGCCACTGCAGAGGACCCGCTGAGTCACGAGATTTCTGATTGGGGATCAGGTGAAGACCACAGACATAGAGGCCCGTCACAAGAATTCCCAAAGAGACCAACTGCATGGAAGTGAAACGGCTTTCGAAGCCGCTAAACAGTTCTCTTCCATTGGAACCAGACTGAAGGGATTGAATCAGTGAGGATGTAATAAATTTCGCTATGCTGTTGTAGAATTTTATTTCAAAATCAGTATCAGAGAACTACTTTTATCGAGAGTAATAAATTGAGATGAGGTCTAGAGTTTTGATGTAGTTCAATTGTATAACAGACCAGACTGACAAATTCTGAGCAAATATTTTGTCACATTTAACATTTCGGATCTATGAGAAAGAAATGTGCACAATCTTCCCTAATACGGGCAATTGCCGTATCTTGCTTCTATCGCAAAACTTTACTCACATTTTTAGTTTTGTTCATGATCTCTGTATTTAGGAATTACTAGTTCTTTTATAAATTTTATCAGGTTATTCAGCAGACCTGAAATTAGAAGGTAGGTTAAGCATGAACAAGAGCCCAGAACATTGAATAGTACCGTACTGAACAAGCCAGTTGTCCATGATGTGCCAATCTTGATGGTAATTTATACTGAGTTTCCTCCTCCTGTTTCTCATTGATATACCCTGCCACCTTATTCCCTTTGTATCCATGTGTCTATCTAAGAGCCTCTTAAACCCTACTGAACTGCCTTTTTCCATTACTACTCCTGGTAACCCATTACAGTCACCTATCACTCTTTGCATAAAAATCTTGTCCCTCATGTCATTTTTTAAATCTCCTCTGTCTAACCATAAAAGCATGTTTTCTAGTGTTTTGACATTCCTACACTGGGAACAGATTCTGACTAGCTACCCTATCCATACCTATAATAATGTTAAAAACCTCTATCAGGTCTCCCCTCAGCCTCCGACACTCTAAGAAGAATAACCCAAGTTTGTCCGATCTGTTTTTAGAGCTCACACCTTCTAATCCAGGCAACATCCTGGTGAAGGCACATGTTCCTTATAACTTCTTTACCAACTTATCCAGTGTGGTGAGTTGGAGGTGCATCTCTACCAGAGGAGCCTGTAGGTCACTCATGGGCAAGGTGTAGCACCTGCTTAGCCTCCTGCTCAGGGTCACGTGACACCATGGGAGCAGGTGGTGGATGATCGTATGAGCAGCCGGTGTACGTCACAATCCTGCTTAAGTGACCGTTGGCACTAGGCAGACAGTCTTTGAAGAGTATTGATAATGACTGGGCTCATCTGTTTTGTAAAGACACTGCCCACACGAAGGCAATGGCAAACATCTTCTGTAGAAAAAATTGCCAAGAATGATCATACACAATGATGATAATGATGACCACCTTATCCACTTTGATAGCCACTTGCAGTGAATGATGGACCTGGACCTCAAGATCCTTCTGTACCTCAATGCTCACAAGGGATCTACAATTGACTGTATCATTTCTCCTTCCTTTTGACCTCTCCAAATGCACCTCCTCACACTTGCCCAAATTAAAAGACCATATGCAACTTCTCTGCCTATGTGTGTAACAGATCCATATCCACCTTATAATTTAATAGTTCTTCACTCCATCCTCAACTCCTCTACTCTCGGGGACATCAGCAAACTTGATAATCCACCCATCTACTCTTCTATCAAAATCATTGATATATCACAAAATACAGAGATCCCAGCACCGATCTTTGTGGAACACCATTGGTCACGGACCTCCAGCTAGAATAACAGCCTTTCACCCCTACTGTCTATCTTCTTTGGGCAAACCAGTTCCAAACCCAAACTTGCAGTCCTCTGCATCTTTATCTTCCAAAGCAACTGACAACAAGGAACTTTGTCAAATGCCTAACTGAAGTCCATATTTGTGAATAATGGCCACTACCTTACCCTGATCAAGCTCCTCAACACACTCAATCAAATTTGCCCCCACATGAAGCCGTGCTGACCGCCTCTAAATAGGCCTTGTCCTTCTAAACATTCACAAATCCTAACCCTCAGTATCCTCTCCAATAGCTTTCCTACCATTGTCATGAGACTCGCTGGCCTATAATTACCTTGATTGTCCCTATTTCCCTTCTTGAACAAAGGTCCAACATCTGCTGCTCTCCAGTGCTCTGGGACCTCAGCTGTTGCTAGTGAAGACACAAAGATTCTTGTCAAAGCCCTAGCAACTTGCTTTCTTCAATATTTAGGGATTGATGCCTTCAGTCTCTGGGGTATTATCTACTATAATGCTTTTCAAAAGACCCATTACTGTCTCCTCCTCTATATTGAAATGTGCCAGCATATTGGCATGCCCCACTCTGTTGTCACTCTCCACCAACTCCTTCTCCTTGGTAATAATGACACAAAGTACTCATTTAGCATTTTGCCCTGACTCCAAGGACAAATTCCCTCCTTTATGTGCACATGAGTAGACTGACCCTCTCCTTAATTATCTTCTTTTTCTTAATATAAGTATAAAATGCATTGGGATTACTGTTGACCCTGCTTGCCAAGGACATTGCATGGTGTATTTTGGCAATTTCCCAATCACCTATGAGAGCACTTTCCTCCTATCTTTATATTCCACAAGAGCCCATTCTGATTTTAGCTTCCTAAACTTTTTTAAAGTTCAGAGTAAATGTATTATCCAAGTATATATGTGTCACCACGTACAACCCTGAGATTCATTTTCTTACAACATTCACAGTAAGAAAAACAAAAGAATCAATGAAAAACTGCTCACAAAGGTGGACAAATTATGAACGTACAGAAGATCATCCTGATTAAATTTAATATCTCTTGAGTTATTCAGGGTTCCCTTACCTTGCCCTCATTATCCTTAGCCTTCCTGGAACAAACCAGTCCTGCACTCTGCTCAAATAACTCCCATACGTCAGACGTGCACTTGTCCAACAGTGTCATCTGACGCCAATGTCTAATTTGAATGAAGTTTTTCTGTAAGTTTAATTTCTTTCATAATAATAATTCTGCTGTGTTCCAAGCATTTTCTTTAATTCCAGTTTCCATGTCTCAGGCAGTGTACAAAATTAATGGCAGGATTCTTAGCAGTGTGGAGGAACAAAGGGATCTTGGAGCCCATGTACATACATAGATCCCTCAAAGTTGCCACGCATGTTAACAGGGTTATTAACAAGGCAAATGGTGTATTGGCCTTCATCAGTCAGGACCTTGAGTTCAAGAGCTGCGAGGTACTGTTTCCGCTCTATAAAACCCTAGTTAGAGCATGCTTGGAGTATTGTGCTCAGTTCTGGTCACCTCATTATAAGAAGGATGTGGAAGCTTTCGAGATGGTGCAGAAGAGATTTAACAGGATGCTTCCTGGAGTAGAGAACATGTCTTATAATGATAGGTTGAGTGAGCTGGGGCTTTTCACCTTGGAGTAAAGGAGGATGAGGGGCAAATTGATAGAGATGTACAAGATGATAAAAGACATAGATAGAGTGAACATTTGAGCCTTTCCAAGGGCGGCAATGACTAATATGAGAGGGCATAATTTTAAGGTGATTGGAGGAGACATCAGAGGTGGGTTATTTAAACAGAGTGGGTTGTGCGTGGAATACCCTGCCAGAGGTAGCGACAGAGGCAGATACATTACAAACATTTAAGAGACTCTTAGATAAGCACAAGTATGATAGAAAAATGGAGGGCTATATAGGAGGAAAGGGTTATATTAATCTTGGAGTAGGCTTGAATTTCTTGAGTTCTATTTGAAGTAATTTTCAGATGAGGACAGACAAAGTCAGACTGCACCTTTTGTTGCAGCTTGGCCTGATGGGAGTAATTATTGTTTCTCCACCTCAGGCCTTTACCCTCTTCTTTTCCGGGGGTTGGTCTTATCTTCTCCATAATTCCCTGGGGCTATTATACATTAGTAAACATTACTGACCATTGTATCATCTAGAAGGTTAGGGCATTTATATTAAACGTCTGAAAATATTGCTATTTAGTATACTAACGAATGCTTTCCACTTTCGCACCCAAAATCAGAGCAGACCTGATAGGCCCAATAGCCTAATTCTGTTCCTATGCCTTACTGTCTGAGCACCACATGCTTTACACTCAAACTTTCACCCAATTCATCAATCCAGTTGAATAGCCTGTCATCTGCCATGTGGGCCTACATTCTGTGACATGAGAATGGCCCCATTTCTGTGTTGTTAATCCGTTAGACTTTTGAGACTTGGTAACCAGGCTTTATAATGCAATGAATCCAAAATCTATTATGATCTAAAGTCTAGTGTTTTCCCACAGTCAAACTTTCCAAAGGGATGGTTGGACCACAGAGCTTAAATGACAAAGTTGGGTTATATATATATAACAGGACACTGTTCCTGTCAGTTTGAACAACCGATACGATTGAGTTTTAGAGGAGCAGGTGAAATAGAAAAGAAACTACTTAAGCTCCTTAGCATGCTGAGGCCAAAGCACAGCTTTGAAATAGTGGAGTAACACATACATACTGCTAGAGGAACTCAGCAGGTCAGGCAGCATCTATGGAAAAGAATAAAGAGTTGACATTTTAGGCCAAGACCCTTCATCAGGAAAGATGAAGAAGAGGGAAGAAGCCAGAATGAGAAGGTGGGAGGAGGGGAAGGTGTATCAATCTAGAAGGTGATAGGTGAAGCCATGTGAGGGGGGACGAAATAATGGAGTCACCTCTTTCAGAATATAAAAAACAACTTGATGTGCAGTGTCTGTTAGAAAATGAAAACTCTCCTCATAATTAACAATGGTCAAATTTGAATCTGAGAAAGGTTCTTGTTAACTAATGGCATGAAGGGATAGAATTAAAATATGCCTATGGAATTAGGGAATGGATCATTTGTGATCCTGGATTCTTGGGAAATGGATGTAAGTGACTAAGTCTCCTCATGACTTTATTCTTTTCCATAGATGCTGCCTGGCCAGCTGAATTTCTAACACATTTCGTGTGTGTTGCTTGGATTTCCAGCATCCGCAGATTTTCTCTTGTTTGAAATATCCTCATACTCCCGTTTCCTATGCTCCCTCCCTTGGCTGCTAATCTTCTAAACCAGGGGTTCCCACCCTTTTTCATGGCATGGACCAATACCATGGACCCATGGGCCCTAGGTTGGGAACCCCTGTTCTAGGACGTCCAGTATGTTTGTTATGTATGGTACTTGCATATTGTTAACTGACCGCTGGATGGCAATGTCAGAAGCAAACAGAAGAATACATATTAATTATGTCTGTTATGAGAATTTTTCTATAAGGTTTGGAAATAAAAGAGGACTTGGTTATTACCACATCAAATGGATTATTCATTCCAGTGTAATAAAAACATGAGCTGGTGGAGATGAGTAGAGGGCACGATGTGAGCCTATAGAGGTGGGCTGTAGAGGCTTTGATGGCTGCTCACTCTGCAGAACCTACTCTCTCCTTGACATTATGAGGGTTGCAAAAAGAACAGCCATCAAGACTGTCACAGAGGCTGCTGAGTGAACCTCCAGGTGGCTATGGATCAAAAGGTAAGACCATTGCTGGGACACAAGCTGGGGCCTGATTAGCCCTGGCTGTGTCACCTGGGTGAGGGTGTCTGATATTGAAAGACCCAAAACACCCAGTGACTCGAGGATGCATCTGTGATTATGTGTCCTGGAACATCCAAGGATGTATCACAGCATCAATTACCAAATACTCTATCTGATATCCATGATGTTGGACAATATCAAAGCAAAATGAGGGAAGACTTGAAACTGCAGGAATGTGGCTCTGGAGAAGAATTCTGGAAGTACTGTGGAAGGACAGAGTAACCAATAAGGAAGTGTTGTGAAAAGCTGGAATAAGAAGAGATCTGATATCATCAACCAGCAGGAGTTTCTGGGACATGTACTGAGGAGTGAGAACCTAGAACATCTTGCAGTGACGGAATATGGAAGAAATAGTCATGGTTGACAGCGCATGACATTCTTGAGTTACATCAAGGGAAGGACGGGCAAAAGTTTTGAACAATTTATTATAATTTCTCAGATAAAGACAGATGAAAAACCATGATCACCCATGGCACATAGTGATGATGATCTGATATCGAAATGCAGGAGCACTCCACTGAGTACACCAGTACACACCTACATCAATACATATTCTCACACAAAACATATTGAGAGCAAACCACAGGATAAAGTTGACATGTGGATGCATGCGCTTCACGAAATGGCTGGAACATATTCTTGTCATAATCAATATCCTGTTTTGTCACAGAGATACAAAACCTCAGGACAACACACCACCTTTTGGATGATATCTGTGTGCACATTATCACAATGGGATATCTAATCACAACAACATCAATGAATGAAAACAGTGCTACTATTGTGCCTAGTATCTCTCAATACATTCTGCTATATCAAAGATCAATGGCATAAAACACCTTGTGTCTTTTCTCTTGCACGTTCTTTAGAACTCTGCCATTAATCTTGAATGTGAATTTGAATTTGAATTTAAGTCTATATTGTCCCTCTCCCACTTTATCTGTTAAAATTCATCACCTCCTACTAAATTTCAGCTGTTATATCTGCCCATTCTGCCAACCTATCTACTTTCTAGAACACAGAAGATAAAGCATAGAACAGGCCCTTCGGCCCACAATGTTATGCCGACCCTTTAGCCTACTTCAAGATCAAACTAATCCTCCCCTCCCACATGCCCTCCATTTCTCTTTCATCCATGTGCCTTTCTAAAAGTCTCTTAAATGTCCCTAATGTATCTGCCTCTACCACCAGCCTGGCAACGCATTCCCACACACCCATCAATTCCTGGGTGAAAGACCTGTCTCTGTCATCACCTTATACTTTCTTCCAATCGCCTTCAAACTATCCCCTTTCATATTATCCATTTCCACCCTGAAAAAGATATGTTACCAGCCCACTTTATCTATGCCTCAGCATATTGTACACCTCTATCGCTTCTGCTGCAATAGGTCAGTATCATCCTCATTGTTTAATACACCTCCAAGATCAGATCATCAGTAATTACTGAAACCTTACTGGAATCCAGTATCCAAATGATTTATCATAGTCCTAGCACTAACCCTTGTGGGCCACTCCTACCCACCGTTCTTTCATTATGAATTAGTTATTGAGATACAGCATGGAATTAGCCCTTACTGCCCTTCAAGCTGTGCCGTTCAGCAATCCCCCAATTAATCCTAGCCTGAACACAGGACAATTTATAATGACCAATTAGCCTACCAACGTATGTCTTTGGACTGTAGGAGGAAAGCAGACACCCATGCGTTCACGGGGAGAAAGTTCAGACTCCTTACAGGCAGCGGTGGGAATTGAACCGGCTGCCAGTACTATAATGTGCTGTGCTAACCACAACACCATTATGCCACCGCAATCTGCTTACCCCATTCTTACACCGACTTCGTGATCCAATCTGTATGGGTAGAATTTGCCGCAGTCAGTTCATCAAGCTTCTCTGTTACTTTGTTAAAAAAAAAATAGGTTAGCTAGTTAAACTCAATTAGATTACTTACATACCTTGACTTTTATAAATCCATGATGCCCCTCCCTAAGTAGCTGAAATCTCCAAAGTGCCTGTAAATTTTCTATAATTTCCCACTCATGTTGAATTTGTTTATTTTAGTCACTAGGAATTTTACACACACACACACACACACACACACACACACACACACACACACACACACACACACACACACACTCCCTCTTATATCCAATATTTCATTCAGTTTCTTCACAATATTTCATTCAGTTTCACCTCCAGATACAAGTCACATGCTTTTACGTTCAAATTTGCTGTTATCCAGCCATAATTGTTTCACTATCCTTGTCTGTCTACATTTCCATTAAAATTCTGTGAGACTGCCATAAGACACCAGAGCAGAAATAGGCCACCTGTCTGCTCCTCCATTCCATCTATTACCCTTCTCAACCCCATTCCCCTGCCTTTTTCCTGTAACCTTTGATGCCCTGACTAATCAAGAACTTATTAACCTCTGCTTCAAAATATACTCAATGACTTGGCCTCCACAGCTGCCAGTGGCAATGAACTCCACAGATTCATCTCTGTTCTAAATGAACATCCCTCTAGTATGAGGCTCTGCCCTCTGGTCCTAGACTCATCCACTTTAGGAAACATCCACTCTATCCAGACCTTTCAGTATTCAGAAAGATTAGCTTTATTTGTCACAATTTGAAACATAGAAAAATACAGCAAAATGCAACATTCTGCATCACCGAACAACACGGTCAGAGGATTATTCTGCGAGCAGCCTGCAAGTTTCACCATGCTTCCGGTGCCAATATAGTTTGCCCACAACTCACTAACCCTAATCTTAACCCTAACCATAAACATACATGTTCAGAACGTGGGAGGAAAACGAAACACTGGAGAAAACACACATAATCGCAGGAAAATGAACAAACTCCTTACAGAGAGCAGTGGAGATTAAACCTGAATCAGAATGGGGTTGTTTATTTACTTATTTTTTATTTCATTTTTCAATCTTTTTTATTGATTTTCAAATAAAGAATATACAATTACAAATTGAAAGAGGAGTTTAACAAGTAGATAATATAAAAGACATATAAACAGCAATATTAAAGATAAAAAGCATATAATATCAAACTCAAATAGGTAATATATTATGTTGTTATATATACAATGGTCAGAGAGAAATTACAACTCCTCATAGCAATTGTAAAAAAAAAGATTGGAAATTTTATTGATAGAGAAAGAAAAACCCCACTAACTAAACTAAAACAAGAAAAAGAGAAAGAAAAAAAAGAAAGAAAAAGAAAGATTGGGCAGTCCAAATGAGGATAAACTTAAAAAAGAAAGAGAGAGAAAAAAAACACATCCTTCCAGTCATCTCCGAACATTCATGGACAGGGATGTTCTCCAAAGAGAATAAAGAAAAATAAATAAATAAAGATAAATTAAATCATGTGAAAATATTGAACAAAGGGTCGCCAGACTTGTTCAAAATCAAAAGATGTATCAAATGTCCGGCATCTAATTTTCTCCAAGCTTAAACATGACATGATGGAGGAGAGCCAATAGAAAACAGTAGGTGGGTTAGATTCTTTCCGGTGTAGCAAAATAGCTCTCCTAGCCAGTAAAGTTGAAAAAGCTGTCACATGTTGGGCAGAGGCAGACACTTTGCTTGCTTCCCCTGGGAAAATCCCAAAAATTGCTGTAAGTGGATTAGGTTGAACATCCATATCTATAACTTTAGATAATATTCCAAACACATCCCCCCAAAACTTATTTAAACTTACACATGACCAAAACATATGGGTTAGAGTACCCACTTCTACGTTACATCTGTCACAAATAGGGCATATATTAGGAAAAATATGCACCAATTTATCTTTGGACATATGGGCCCTATGTACTATCTTAAACTGAATTAAAATATGGCGTGCACAGGTAGATGAATTATTAACTAAATAATAAATTTTACTCCATTGGTTATCTGAGAGTGAATGTTGAAGTTCTACTTCCCAGGTACGTTGAACCCTATCATTAGGCGATGTGCGGGCATTCATTAACTGTTTATAAATGATAGCTATTAATCATTGTTGAAAAGGTTTAAACTGAAAAATAACATAAGCCAAATTTGAAGATTAATTTTGTATTATTTTTATTATTATTTTTCTTCTATATTATGTATTGAATTGAACTGCTGCTGCTAAGTTAACAAATTTCATATCACATAGAAACATAGAAAACCTACAGCACAATACAGGCCCTTCGGACTACAAAGCTGTGCCGAACATGTACTTATCTGAGAAATTACCTAGGGTTACTCATAGCCCTCTATTTTTCTGAGCTCCACGTACCTATCCAGGAGTCTCTTAAAAGACCCTATTGTATCCGATTCCATCACCGGCAGCCCATTCCACACACTCACCACTGTCCACATAAAACATTTACCCCTGTCATCTCCTCTGTACCTACTCCCCTGCACCTTAAACCTGTGTCCTCTGGTGGCAGCCATTTCTGCCCTGGGAAAAAGCCTCTGACTATCCACACCATCAATGCCTCTCATCATCTTGTACACCTTATCAGGTGACCTCTCATCCTCCGTCACTCCAAGGAGAAAAGGCTGAGTTCACTCAACCTGTTCTCATAAGGCATGCTCTCCAATCCAGGCAACATCCTTGTAAATCTCCTCTGCATCCTTTCTATGGTTTCCCCATCCTTCCTGTAGTGAGGCAACCAGAACTGAGCACAGTACTCTGTGGGGTCTGACCAGGGTCCTATATAGCTGCAACATTACTTCTCGGCTCCTAAACTCAATCCCACGATTGATGAATCCCGCCGTACGCTTTCTTATCACATGCTGGTGATAATAAACCTGATTCTGATTCTGATTATTATCACTGACATATGTTGTGAAATTTGTTATTTTGTGGCAGCAGTACAGTGCAATACACTAAAAATTAACTATAAATTACAATAAGAAATGTAAAAATTAGTTGTGCAAAAAAGAGCAAAAAGTGTGCTTGTGTTCATAGGTTTATGGTGTGTTCACAGATTTGATGGCCGAGGGGGAGAGTGTGCAGGTTCCTGAATCGGTGATTGCTGCCACTGTAGAGTGATGGGCCAGACACTTCACCACCGTGGCTCTCATTTCTAACAGACCGCTTCAGACATTGAGATGTTTTTTTAAGCCTGACAATTAATTCCTTTGATTAAAGTTCAAACTTCATTTATTTTTCTGCAAATTGGTTGCTGGGAACTTGGTCAGTGTAATCTGATTTGAACGCATACGGAGTTCCTGGGTACTTCTCAATCTGTGTAACTCGCAGCTAGTTTGTTTTTAAATTTATAATATTCTTCAGTGAAAATATCTTGAACCAGTTTTGAGTTTCATAAGTGGGGCACCTCTGAATGACAGAAATGCTGACTTCAGCAGCATCCTACAGCACTGTATCGTACTGCCTGTGGTTAGTGTGAGTTTAATTCCTGGACTGACTGCTTTAACTTGACTCTTTCCACAGATAAGAGCACAAAACATAGGAGCAGAATTAGACCACTCGTCCCTTCATGGCTGACTTATTATCCTTCTCAAACCCACTCTTCTGCCTTCCCCCTATAGGCTTTGATGCCTTTAATAATCAAGAACCTCCACTTTAAATATACTCAATGTCTTGATCTCCGCGGCAAGCTGCAGCGGCAAATCCCACTAATTCACCCCTACACTGGCTGAGGAATTTCCTCCTCATTTTTGTTCTGAAAGGCTGTGCTTCTATTCTGAGGCTGTGCCCTCCTGTCCTGTACTCCCGCACTATAGGGAACATCCACTCTACCTAGACCATTCAATCCTCGATAGATACCAAGGCAGAGTAAGAGTGACTCTGTAAACTTCTTCAACACTATGCTTTGCCGAGTTAAGCAGTCGTACTTTATACCCAATGGTGGACAAAATACAAATGAAAAAAGATTGAGCGAGGTCAGACTTTTCTCTTTGAAGTAAAAGAGGATGAGAGGTGATGATAGAGGTGTGCAAGATAATAAGAGGCATGTATCGAGTCAACAGTCAGCACCTTTTTCCCAGGGCAGAAATGGCTTATAGAAGAGGGAATAAATTTAAGATGACTGGAGAAAAGTATGGGGGTAGGGGTGGAATGTGAGATGTAGGTTTTTTACTCAGAGAGCGGTTGGTGCATGGAACATACTGCCAGTGGTGGTGGTAGAGGCAGATACCATGGGAACATTTAGGAGACTCTTAGATAGACACGTGGATGAAAGAAAAATGGAGGACTCTGTAGGAGGGAAAGGTTCAATCGATCTAGGAGTAGGTTAAAGGGCCGGCACAACATCATGGGCTGAACAGCCTGTACAGTGCTTCACTGCTCTATTTTCTAGCAAAACACAATTTTAGGATAATCATAAAAATATTACTTTGCAAATTATAAAGTGGTAGCGAGGCCTCACTTGGAGTATTGTGAGCAGTTTTGGGCCCCTTTTCTAAGAAAGGATGTGCTGACACTGCAAAGGGTTCAAAGGAGGTTCACAAAAATAATTCCAGCATTGAAAGACTTGTCATATCAAGAGTGTTTGATGGCTCTGTGCCTGTATTCACTAGAATTCAGAAGAATGAGAGGTGACCTCATTGAAAGCCATGAACTGTTGAAAGACCTTGATAGAGTGGATATGGAGAGGATGTTTCCTATGGTGAGGGAGTCTAAGGCCAGAGGACACAGCCTCAGAAGGCTACAGGCGGCTGGGTAGATTTAAAGCATAGTTTGATTGGTCAGGGAATGAAGTGATATGTGGAGAAGGCAGGAGATTCGGGCTGAGAAGGAAAATTGGATCAGCCATAACAAAATGGCAGAGCAGACTTGATGGGCCAAATGGCCTAATTCTGCTCCAATACCTTATGATCTTATGAAATGGCCTAATTCTGCTCCTATATCTTATGGTCTTTGTATAAAAGCATTGAAGATAACCAGGAGCAGAATTCAGAATTCTGCGAACATTTTTTTATGGAAAGAACAACACTTCTTAAACACTCAAAACCGCCCTTAGATTTTGTTGGTGATTTGTTTTCTTGAACTCACACGGCCTTTCCTGTGACAGCATGGTTAGGCAAAGCCAACAGTGATTTATTTTGATATCTGGATGGTGTATGACCTGAAGAGGAAATCATTCCCAATCATCATCTGTTCTTTCCTCTTAATTTCATGTATTCAGCATTCTGCAATTATAAACAGAAAAAAAAGTTCTTGTTTAGTATTTTGAATAATTGCATGTTTTGGAAAGAAATTGGGGATCATTTACCATTATAAATAAAAGACAACTGATAATCAGAGTTCAAGTTTAACTGTTGCTTCACAGCTACAGTCACCCAGTTTTAATCCTGATGTCTGTTGCTGGTGTATGGAGTTCGTAAAGTTTTCCTAAGATGAAATGAAACAGAAGATTGGTAGTTGGGATTGGCTCCTTGTTTGTAGGGTTGTTTGCCCAGCTTGGAGGTTAGGTCACAAATGTTTTGTCACCGGTTGAGGTGACATCATCAGTGTGTAATTGAGTGCCGTTTCTGCAGAGCGCTCACATTGATATTGATCCAACTCTTTGTTCTGATTGGTTGGCTGTTCATCTGGCCATTAGTCTCCACTGGGTCCTGGCCAGGATGCTAGGGGTTCCCATGGGTGCATGATTTTCACTTATATGGCACGAACGTTGGGTTTATTATCTGCTCTAATTTGAACATGCCATTGAATGGCACATTGTTTAAGCTGGAAGCATGGTGACACTTGCAGGCTGCCCCCCAACACCATCCTCACTCACACAAACGATGCATGTCACTGTATGTTTTGATGCTTTAATGTACCTGTGACAAATACAGCTAAGTTTTAATCTTTGGTTGTATCTTGGCTGGAATCAATAGGAATTAAGGAATAAATCAGATTACTGTAAATGGGTTCTTGATAGTTCACAGGGGATCAGTGGGTTTGAGGACTCCATCACTTTACAAGTAACCACAACTGCACATAAAATCTTTTACAAATATACATAAAAACTCTTACATTTCATATGAATTCTGAGAACAATAGTTATTATGTTTAATTATTTTTTAATTTTAAATTAAACCCATGTATTTACATGGGTTAAAATGAGAACACTAGGCAATTCTTTTGTGAGAAGTGAAAGAAACTTACGCCAAATCCTGGAAATGAGACCATAAAATCATAAGACCATAAGACATAGGAATAGAATTAAACCATTCAGCCCATCGTGTCTGCTCTGCCATTCTATCATGGCTGATATATTTTCCCTCTCAACCCATTCTCCTGCCTTCTCCCCATAACCTTTGACATCTTTACTGATCAAGAACCTACTAAATTCTTCTTTAAGTATACTTAATGATTTAGTCTCCACAGCCGTGTGTGGCAACATATTCTATAGATTCACCACCTTTTGGCTAAACAAATTTCTCCTCATCTCTATTCTAAAGGGATGTCCTTCTTTTTTGAGGTTCTGCCCCCTGGTCCTAGATTCTCTCGCTATAGGAAGCATCCTCTCCACACCCACTCTGTCCAGGTCTTTCAATATTCAGTAGCTTTCTCTGAGATCCCCCTCCCCTCCCCATTCTTCTAAACTCCAACGAGCACAGGCTCAAGGCCGTCAAATGCCCCTGATACTTTAGCCCTTTCATTCTGGGCATCATTCTCATGCACCTCCTCCACAATGCAAGCACAGAGAAAGTGTTGCAATAATTTGGCACATCAGACACTCTGTGTAAATTTGGCAGCTCATGTGTAAGTAAAAAAAACACATTGTAGGCTAAGAATCTTTTCCGTAAAACCTTTGAGCTTCTGAGCAGAGCTAAGTCAGGGAAAAGGGAAGATGAGTGTGGGGTATGTAAGAAATAAAAGGGAAGCTCTGTGGAGGGTGGAGGACAGGGGAGATTAAGTAACAGAAGAGATAATGAGGGCAAGGTAAAACAAAATGATCATGATGAGTGAAGAAGCAAATACAGATCTCGGATTATTGCTTTGCATTATTGATTGAGTATCTTTATTTGCCACATGTACATTGAAAGGTAGAGTGAAATGCATCACTTGCATCAAATCAACTCAGCCAGGATTGTCCAATCACTAACAAGAGAAAATTTCAGATGCTGGAAATCCAAAGCAACACGCACAAAATACTAAAGGAACCCAGCAGGTCAGGCAGCAGCTATGGAAAAGAATTAAATAGTCAATATTTTGAGGCCAAGACTCTTTGTCAGGACTAAAGATCTCTGAATGGTCAGAGTTAGAAAGTGGGGGAGGGGAGGAAGAAACACAAGGTGACAGGTGAAAAGGTGGGGTGCAGGGGTGAAGTAAAGAGCTGGGAAGTTGGTTAGTGAATGAAGAGATACAGGGCTGGTGAAGGGGGAGTCTGATAGGAGAGGACAGAAGGCCATGGAAGAAAGAAAAAGAGGGAGGAACAGCAGATGATGGGCAGGTAAGGAAATAATGAGAGAGAGGGAAGAGGGAATGGGGAATTGTGAAGTGGGGGGAACATTACCACACTTCCGGCACCAACATAGCATGCCCACAACTCGCCAAACCTAAACAATGCCATATGACTTTGGAATGTGGTAGCACCCAGAGGAAACAGGAATGTTACAAGGATGTTGCCTGGATTGGGGGGCATGCCTTATGAAAACAGGTCGAGTGAACTCAGCCTTTTCCCTTGGAGCGATGGAGGATGAGGTGACCTGATAGAGGTGTATAAGATGATGAGAGGCATTGATCATGTGGATAGTCAGATGCTTTTCCCCAGGGTTGAAAAGGCTGCCACAAGAGGGCACAGGTTTAAGGTGCTGGGGAGAAGGTACAGAGAAGATGTCAGGGGTAAGTTTTTTACGCAGAGAGTGTGAGTGCGTGGAAAGGGCTGACAGCAACAGTGATGGAGGTGGATACGATAGGGTCTTTTAAGAGACCTTTGGATAGGTATATGGAGCTTAGTAAATAGAGGGCCATGAGTAACCCTTGTACTTTCTAAGGTAGAGACATGTTCAGCACAACTTTGTAGGCTGGAGGGCCTGTATGGTGCTGTAGGTTTCTATGTTTCTATGAAACCCCACATGGTCACAAGAAGAAAGTACAAACTCCTTTACAGACAGCAATGGGAAAAGAACACCGGTCACTGGAGCTACAAAGCCTTACTCTAGCATGCATTCATTCCTGAAGAAGAAAGACAAAGTAAGAGCAGAAATGGACCAGACAAGCATAAAACCCTATCGACCACTTCTTAGTTATAGCCAATCACTTCTTAGTCAACCAATCTTTAGTTATAGATAAAAATGACTGATTATGGAAACAAACTATGTTCAAAATATCAGAATTGGAATCACTAATTTGCGATAAATATCTGAATCAGATTCACTCACTGGCAATAAAGTCACTCTGATTCTGATTCCCATATTTTGAACACATTTTATGAAACATACCAAAATTAATTGCGGTTCGGTGCCAAGGGCACAGGACAATACCCTAATAAACAACACAATCACAACCAACAATTTACAAGACATCAGTGCAAATAGCCATGAGCAATCCACAATTAACAGAATGATCACATACACAAACACTAATAATCAAACTTAAAGAAAATAAAGCTGGATAGCTACAGGAAAGAAGCTAAGGAGAAGAGATGTGGTCGTGGTGGTGATGGACATGTAGCATCTCCCTGATGGCAATTTGGTGAATAGGTGACTGCTAAAGTGGGTGGAGTCAGAGGTAATTTTTTAGGTTCTTTTTTTTAAAAGATCCTGACATTTTGTGAGTTTCTCTGCTTCAGTTTTGGATCAAAGAATTAAAATCTTAAACAGGCTAATTTTATTTGCGCTCAGTGTAGGAAATATTTTCCAGCATTTCAGTAACCTAGGTTAAGTACTTTTAGGAGACAATGCAAGAAATCATAAACACAAAATAAATCTTGAATGAGGAAGACACTATGCGCCTAGTGGGAAAAATGAAGCTGAAAATCAATTTTATTTGGGAGTGGAAAGGTTTAGTTCAAAATCCCAAGCTTCCTGTATAACACATCATGGAGGGGCCACACCATAAATGTGCTGGGTTGAGAATAGAATCTGAGGTGTTGATTCACAGGAACTTGAAGCTGCTCACCCTTTCAGCAGCTGGCACACCAATGATGATTGGTTTATCTTCTTCTGACTTCCCTGTCCTGGTCCACAATCCATTTTCTTTGCTCAGTATCTTTGAAAACTGTTTTCCACTCTAACAAATCATATTCCCCAAAACAACAGCTCAAGTTTAACTACTGTTTCTCTTTGACAACAGTCCCCAAGACAACACAATGGTTACGGCAAGGTTACTATTCCTCACGAAAGTATCCCTGACCTTAAATATGTTTTCTTGTTACAGACCACTCCTTTACTTCCAGGTTATACTCCCCAATGGGTGGCAGTATGGAGGTATAGGGCATTCATTCTCTCCACTAGAATGCAGATCACCCTTGGGTAAAGTGAACCACCTGCTTAACCCCCAGTCAGGGTCATGAGAAGCCATGGGTTGTTTGAGCATTTGGTGCATATTACAAATCCTGGTTATGCAACCACTGACGGCAGGCAGACCATCTCTGAAGAGTATTGATAATGGCTGGGGGTCACCCATCTTGTAAAGGCACAGCCATAGTGAGAAGGTAATGGCTAACCACTTCTGTAGAAAAATTGGCCAGGAACAGTCATGGTCATGGAGACTATGACTGTCCACGTCTTATGACCCGGCACATAATGATGACATCATATGACACGGCACGTAATGATGATGATGATACTACCCAACTCCTGATTGTTTAAATCTACAGCAGTGCTGATTCTTTGATCTGTTCTCCAGGTTTTACATATATTTCTCACAGTGGTCATTTGAAAGCATTTAGTACGTACATACTGAAAACTACTAAAAATACTTATTGTGTTCCAATCAACAACATGTGCTTTAAATGAGACTTCATATAGTCAAAATTTGTGATTGTCAATCATGTTTTTACCATGTAGATTAACCATTTATCATGATATTCTTTTGATTCCTTGTACCTACCTTGTAAATAAATCTGACTCACTACTTTGGACAAAATATTCCATTCCAATAATATTGTGATTTACTCCACAATTCCTTAGACACCAGAATGTAGACAGGATTGAAGCTCCCTAGTTTGAGAATTCCCAATCTTTAGGCTCCAAAGGGAGCTACTGTCCATAGACGTTAGACAGCTTGTCACAGCCAAGCTGGTAACCAGTCAGTTAACCTATGAATGTGGCATTACAGGTGGATAGATAGATAGCCACACACAAAATGCTGGAGGAGCCCAGCAGCCTGGCCGCATTGATGGAGAAGAATAAGCAGTCAACATTCCGGGCTGAGACCCTTCTTCAGGACTGGAAAGCAAGGGGAATGATGCCAGAATAAGAAGGTTGGGGAGGGGAAGGAGGAGAAACTAGAATAGTTGAAGCTAGGTGAGTGGGTGAGTAGTGGAGGGATGATGAAGTAAGAAGTTGGGAGGTGATTGAGTGGAAGAGGCAAGGGGCTTAGAGAAAATGGAATTGGATAGGACAGGAGACAGGGAAGGAGGAGGGGCACCAGTGGGAAATGGTAGGAGAAGCAGTGAGGAGAAGAGGTAAGAAGCCAGAGTGAGGAAATGAAGAGGGAAGGGGGAAGGGAAACGAATGCCAAAATTTGGAGAGATCAGTGTTCATGCTATCAGACTGGAGGCCAGCTAGATGACTCCTCCAATCTGAGAGTGCCTCATCATGGCAGAAGAGGAGAGCATGGTTGAACTTGCCTGAATGGGAATGCAGATAGTATGGCCATGCACTCCTGTGGCTGGCCAGCGGGAAATTCCACTGAGGTGCTCAACAAAGCAGTCCCCCATTCTACATCAGGTCTCAACAATGTAGAGCAGGCCGCATCAGGTGCACTAGATACACTAGATTATCCCAACAAATACACTGATGAAATGTTGTCTCACCTGCAAGGACTGTTTGGCGCCCTGAATGGAGGTGAAGGAGGAGGCGACTAGGCAGGTATAGCCCTTGCAAGGATAAGTGCCAGCAGAGAGATTGGTGGGGAGGAATCACGAAGATAGCAATCCCTGGCAAAAGTTAGGTGTGGTAGATAGGACCATAAAGAGAGCTTTTGGGACATTGGCCTTCATATATTGAAGTATCGTGTACAGGATTTGGGATGTTATGTTTGAAGCGCCACAGTAGCTTAGTGATTAGCACAATGCTTATACAGCTCAGGGCGTTCCAGAGTTCAGAGTTCAATTCCAGCGCTGTTCTGTAAGGAGTCTGTCTGAACGTCCTCCCCCTGGAATGCGTGGGTTTTCCTCAGTTTCTCTGGTTTCCTCCCACAGTCTAAAGACATACCGAGTAGGTTAACTGGTCACTGTAAATTGTCCCGTGATTAGGTTAGGATTAATCGGGTTCATCAGGAGCGGTGCAGCATGGCTCAAAGGGCTAGAAGGGTCTACTCTGAATTGTCGCACTAAATTGCACAAAGGCATTGGTGAAGCTGAATCTGGAGAACTGTGTGCGGTTCTGGTCACCTACCTACAGGAAACACTGAAAGAGTGCAGAGAAAATTTACAAGGTCTTGAGGGCTCGAGTTACAGGGAATGGTTGAAAGTGTTATGACTGTATTCACTATGGCGCACAAGAATAAGATGAGATGCCATAGAGGTATATAACATTCTGAGAGGGTATACAGTGGACAGGGTGAATGCAATCAGGTTAGGTAAGACTAGAACTAGAGGTCATGGGTTTAGGGTGCGAGGTGAAATATTTAAGAGAAATCTGAGGCTGAACATGTTCACTCAGAGTTCTATGAGTTTGGAACAAACTGGCAGAGGAAATGGTAGATATGAGCCAATTATGATATTTAAGAGAAAATTGGATAGGTACATGGGTGAGAGAAATATACAGGGCTATGGCCCAGGTGCTGGTAGATTGGACTAGGTAGACCAGATAAGCATTCTGAATGCACTGGGTGGAAATGCTGATTTGTCCCACATGGAAATAAATATTTCATACTGGATTACACAAGCAGACACCGACCTCCACAAGATAGAAAGCAAATCTCCAAAGAATTTTGTTTTCTGTTTTGTACATCAGGAAGTTAAGGAAGTCACAGAGAAGGACCATAAGGTCATCAGACATAGGAGCAGAACTGGCCCATCAAGTATGCTATGTCATTCAGTATGCATCTGTCCTGACGAAGGGTCTCAGCCCGAAACATTGACAGTGTTTCTCCTTATAGATGCTGCCTGGCCTGCTGTGTTCCACCAGTATTTTGTGTGTGTCATTCTATCATAGCTGATTTATTTTCCTTCTCAACTTCATTCTCCTGCCTTTTCACTATAACCTTTGGCACCCTGACTGACCAAGAACCTATTAACATTTGCTTTAAATATACTCAATGACATGGCCTCCACAGCTGACTGCCCCAATGATTCCATACATACATCACCCTCTGGCTAAAGAAATTCCTCCTCATCTCCACTTTAAATGGGGAGTCCCTCTATTCTGATGCTGTGCCCTCTAGACCAAGACTCACCCACAAAAGGAAATATCTTCTCCACATACATTCTGCTTAAACATTTCAATATTCAGTAAGTTTCAATGAGATACCCCCTCATTCTTCTAAACTCCAGCAAGTATAGCCCCAGAACACTCAAACACACCTCGTTGATTAACCCTGTCATTCCCAGAATCATCCTTCTGAACTTCCTCTGGACTCTCTCCAATGCCAGCACATCTTCTCTTAAATAAGTGGCACAAAACTGCTCTCATTACTTCAAGTGGGTTCTGACCAATGGCTTATAAAGCCTGGGAATTACATCCTTGGTTTCATATTCTGGTTCTCTCAAAATAAAAACTAGAAAGAAATTCACAGTAGAACAAGAAATACAATACAATGAAAGACCACACACAAAGGCTGGCAAACAACCAACATGCAAAAGAAGACAAACTGTGCAAATGCTTAAATTAATTATTTAATTGAAAGATAAATGAATGAATGAATAAATAAATAGTACTGAGTTGTATAGACCTTGAAATTTAGGCCATAGGTTGTGGGCAACACACACAAAATGCTGGAGAAACTCAGCAGGCCAGGCTGCATCCATGGAAAAAAGAACAGTTGACATTTCAGGCTGAGACTCTTCGGGGTTGCAAAATCAGTTCAAGTTCAAATTCAAGTTTATTGTCATCTTACAAATAAACAAATTAACGTTCCTCCGGAGCACGATGCACTCACACAACATATATCACATACTACACATAAACCAAAATATTATATTATAAATAAGGTAATAAAATACAATTCAAAATGCATGTAGTGTGCAGCTCAGCTAAGGAGTAAACAGTACAGTAAAGAGGAAATTGATCAATGTCCTTATGATGAGATCTCAGTGATGGCAGGGCATTCATTAGTCTCACAGCCTGAGGGAGGAAGTTGTTACCCAGTCTGGCAGTCCTAGTCCTGATGCTTCTGTACTTCCTTCCTGATGGTAGTGGGTCAAAGTGATTGTGAGATGGGTGGTAGGGATGCTTAGCAATGTTTTGGGCCTTTTTTGTCTCTAGCACTCCTGGTAGATGTTACAAATAGGGAGGGATGGAGACCCCGTTGGTCCTCAGTAGGGTCCTGTGGTTCAATGCCTTGCAGCTTCTGTACCACACAATGATACAGCCAGACAGGACCCTGAAAGGGGCTCCTATAGAAAGTTGTTAGAATGAGGGCTGGGAGCCTTATACAACTCAATCTCAAATTCAGAGCTGAAATAAGTGAAGTTATCCACACTGGTTCAGGAGCCTGATTATTCTTGGATATTATCTGTTCCTAAAGCTGGTGGTGTGGGACCTAAGGCTTCCATACCTCCTGCCTGATGGCAGCACCAAGAAGAGAGTATGGACTGGACGATAGGGGTCCTTGATGATGGGTGCTGCTTTCTTGTGGCTCATGCTCAGGATGGGAAAACGTGTCATCGCAGTAGCTGTGGGTTTCTAGTGAATGTCACACTGTACTGAGATGCAGACAGAGAGGTCCAGAAAAGGAAGGGAAGAATCAGAAAGAGACTATATAAAGTTGAATGCAGAGTGGAAATTGACAATAGTGGCATTAATGCCACAGTCTTTAATCAATTTTACCCATACGTGCCTTCACCATGTTTAATGCATAACTGCCCTCTAGTGTGAACAAGGAAAACACCATGAGAAATACAAGAGATTGCTGGAAATATAGAGCAACACATACAAAATGCTGATGGAGCTCAGCGGGTCAGGCAGCATCTACAAATTTGAATAACCAGTTGCCGTTTCGGGCCAAGACTCTTAATCAGGACTGGAAATGAAGGAAGAAGAGCCAGAATTAGAAGGTGGGGTTAAGGGAAGGAGGACAAGCCAGAAGTTGATAAGTGATGCCAGGTGGGTGGGGGGAGGGGGGAAAGAAATGAGAAGCTGGCAGGTGATAGGTGGAAAAGGTAAAGGGCTGGAGGAGAAGGAATCGGATAGGGGAGGTGATTGGAGCATGGGAGAAAAAGAAGAGGGCAACAGGGAGAGGTAATAGGCAGGTGAAGAGAAGAGGTAGGGGGCAGAGTGTAGAATGAAGAGAAGCGAAAGGAGGGAATTAATTACTAGAAACTGAACAAATGGACGTTCATGTGAGCTGGTTGTCGACTACCCGGACGGAATATGAGGTGAATAAACTCTTCTCGGTGTTCCAGCCGGGTTCAGTTATTGATTTTAACCAATATTTCAATGACAAAATGCCATCTTCATCAGGGATGATGCCTAGGCATCTCTAGTCCACTCTCCCATCATCTGCCACTCTTGATTGGTTAGTCCTCATCCAATCGGATTTCCGCTGTCCCACCCTGTTCGCAATCGAATTCCAGTTCCTTCTTAGATCATGACCTTCACCTTTGCTAAAATTCTTTTCTTCTAGTTATATTTCAACGGCTTCCTTCACCAGCCTGTCCCAAAACTGATTGTCAAGGCACAGTAGTTCTGATGAAGGTCCCGCTCTAAGTAAGAATTGGAATTCGATTGTAAACAAGGTGGGAAAGCAGAAACCTGATTTGATGGGGACTAACCAATCAGAAGGGATGGATGACGAGGGTGTATATACCACCAGACTAGACATGCCTGGACAACATCCCTGATGAAGATAGCAGCAGTTCATTATCAAATCATAGGTTAAAATCAATACCTGAACCCAGCCGGAAGCAGTTGGACTACAGTTCAGCATTCAACACCATGGTTTCCTCCTGGCTCAACAAGAAGCTCAGAGATCTTGGCCCTGAACCTAACTCATGCAGCTCGATCCTGTACTTCCTGTCAGATCACCAGCAGGTTGTGAGGGTGGGCTCCCTCACCTCCAACCCTCAAACTCTCAATACAGGAGCCCTTAGGGCTACATACTGAGTCCCCTCCTTTATTCCCAATATACTCATGACTGTATCGTCACCCACAACTCCAATCTACTAATTAAATTTGCCAATGACACTACATTGATTGGCCTTATCTCAAACAATAATGAGGTGGCCTACAGGGAAGAGGTCATCTCTCTAACACAGTGGTGTCAAGAAAACAACCTCTCCCTCAATGTTGCAAAAACAAAGGAGCTGGTTGTGGATTACAAGAGGAGTGGAGATGGGTTAACCCCTATTGACATCAATGGATCTGGGGTTAAGAGGGTGAACAGTTTCAAGTTCCTCGGCATCTACACCAAGGACCTCACGTGGTCTGTACACAACAGCATGTGGTGAAAAAGGCACAACAGTGCCTCTTTCACCTCAGATGATTGAGGAAATTTGGTATGGGCCCCCAAATCCTAAGAGCCTTCTCCAGGGGCATAATTGAGAGCATCCTGACTGGCTGCATCACTGCCTGGTATGGGAACTGTACCTCCCTTAATCGCAGGACTCTATAGAGAGTGGTGCGGACAGCCCAGCGCATCTGTAGTTGTGAACTTCCCATGATTCAGGACATTTACAAGGACAGGTGTATAAAAAGGGCCCAAAGGATCATTGAGGACCCAAGCTGTCCCAACCACAATCTTTTTCAACTGCTACCATCTGGGAAATGGTACCGCAGCCTTAAAGACAGGACCAACAGCCTCCAGGACAGCTTCTTCCACCAGGCCATCAGACTGATGAACTCACGCTGATTGAGTGTATTCTATATTCCATTGACTGTTATGTTTATTATAAATTACTATGATTGCACATTGCACATTTAGATGGAGACATAACATAAAGATTTTTACTCCTCATGTATGTGAATGACGTAAGAAATAAAGTCAATTCAAATGTCAGTTAAACTAGATAACTGCACCTGGCTGGAAGCTCGAGAAGAGTTTGTTCATCATATATGCCAGGAAAGCACTAGATCCTTCTCGGTATAAGTGTTGCTTCTCCAGCCTGAGAGTGGCCTTTAAAATGACAACAAGAGGATTTATTTGGCAACTAAAGAAAAATTTTGTTTTTTCCAGCAATTCCCACTGTATTGGATGAAAACTCAATAAAGAACAGATGTTATGAATGACATTTCTAGTATCTGCAATTTTTTTTTTACGGTCTAGACAATTGAATGTTGGACTAACCAGTGCTCTGGCTGAGAGATGATAGTGTATTATTAGAGGATGATGATGAACCAATGTCCAGCTCGCTACTCCATGAGGTTTACTCACTGCAGCTGTGTCCTGCAATCACTGGCTCTCACCTCAGCACTGAATCGGCTCTGTGGCTGTGGCCTGCAGCCTTCGGGCTTCTGGACTAGCATCACGAACCGCAGCACATAATCGGCTCCATGTCTGCGGACTCACTTCCGAGGACTCTGCAGTTCATGATCTCTGTTTGTTTACTTTTTTATTGTTTGCACAATTTGTCCTTTTGTTGGCACATTGGGCGTTTGGCGGTCTTTGTTGTGTGCTGTACTCTAATGGGTTCTATTGTGTTTCTTTGTTTTGTGGCTGCCTGCAAGAAGGTGAATCTCAAGGTTGTATATGGTATACATACTAATAAATGTACGAATGATAAATGATAATAAATGTACTTTGAAATGTGAACTTTCCATATCTGTTATCCACATTTGATACATCATCTTTTTCACCAACTTTCCCATGTTTAGTAACTTAAACGCCCTATAAATTCCACTGCTTCATTCTCGAAGTATCGGATGTTCCCCTTTATACTGCATGCCTTAGTATTTTTAATCCATAATTTGTAATACTCAGGGGCTGAAAAGTTCTGCTCAGACATCCAGATGAATTGCTCCTCCTATCACCACGTTAAATCTCCAGGCAATCTGTTGCCACCTTTGTGTCCCCTCCTGATTATATCTTCCAGACTCTGTTCACTACCTCAGCAGCAGAAGTGGATGCAAGTTCAAATGTAACACTTAAGAGAAGTTTTGATATGTACATGGACAGGGGAGGTATGGCTGGTGTGTCCAGGTGCAAAAAGATACACTTAGGAAGAAGACCAGGCCAGCATAGATTCTATGGGTCAAAGGGCCTGTTTCTGTGATATAGAACCCCATGACTCCATGACACTATTTGGGTAACCAATCACTGCCTAGAGCAGGGGTTCCCAACCTTGTTTATGGATGGACCAATGCCATTAAGCAAGAGGTTGGTGAACCCCAGGTTAGGAACCCCAGGCATAGAGTAGGAACAACAAAAATATGGAATTAACAATAGAACAGATCTTGATCATACATACTGAATCCAGATAGAGACATGGCAATTTGTCCATTTAAATGGTAGCAACTCTGCACTTCAAGCCAGTGAGATATACATTCAGTGGTACTTTATCAGGTCCACCTACACTCCTGCTGAATAATGTAAATATCTAATCAGTCAATCATGTGGCAGCAACTCAAAGCATGCAGACGTGGTCTAGAGGTTCAGTTGTTTGTCAGTCAAAACAACTGAATGGGGAGGAAATGTGATCTAAGTGACTTTGACCGGTGCCGATCAGGTTGGTTTGAGCAACTCAGACCTGCTTTATTACAGGAAGTACCTAATAAAGTGGCCACTGAGTGTATGTTCTATGTTCCCACAAATAGTACAACAGGCAAAAGGAATACTACTTCAGAAATTCTGTTGCATTCCTCTTGGAGCTTTGGGAAGAGATCAGGGGAATGCTTTGAAATCACAAGTCCCTGGTGTCTCCAATCTGCTACAGTGGGAGCTGTTTTCAAAATTACTCAACAGTTACTTGGCTGACAGGAGGAGGAAAAGGCGAAGGAGGGGGATTTCTGGAAGGGTGTCCTGTCCAAGTTTGCTGTCATAGTGGATGGCTTGCAATATCATGTTAACTATAGTTTTATTGATAGGGAACTAATTGAAATGTCATCTATTTTCTCCTTTTTTATTTATTATTTCCATTATTTGTCAGCCAGTCAGTCCTCGAGTTGGGGGGCTTGGAGGAGTGATGCAGAAGACTGCAACATCTGCTCTCGTTGTTGCAGCCATGACCTCTTTCTCCCTTGATGCAGAGAGAGAGCCTATCCGAGATACCAAGGTGCCAGTCTGTTGACTGGAATTTTGATGGACTCTGGGAGGGCTTCCTCTGTTGCTTGCACGGTGGGAAGTGAGAAGTGGAGTTGAGCTTCTACTGTGCAAGTGGAGAGAGGGGGTTTGATGTTTTTGCTGCTGCTTGTGTGAAGGGTGTGGGAGGGGGCTTCAGTGCTTCTATTATCCATTCTATGGGGTTCTTGTTTCATGGATGTCTATGAAGAAGATGACTTTCAGGTTGTAAACATTCTCTGATCGTAAGTGAGCCTTTGAAACTTTGAACCTTTTTCACATTGGATGTTTGTCAGTCTTTGTTATGTGTAAATTTTCATAAATTCTACTGTTCTTTACTTACCTGTAAACACCTGCAAGAAAATTAATCTCAGGTAGTGTATGATGGACATACTGTGTAGGTGTTTTGATAGTAAATTTACCTTGAACTTTGAAATTCTTGACAAGAAAATTTAAGTGTGTCGGGATTTGTGCTCATTCCTAGCATGACTTTAACATAGATCAACATGCCAGCTTTTCAGCATTTTATCTGTATATACTGTAATTTGCAGTTCCTTTTATTGACTTCCTTGAAAATAAAGCCCTTCAACTATACACACTGCTGACACTCCAATTTTGGGGATAAAAAGAACTATGATTAGCAGATCAATTAGACCATAAAATACTGGAACAGAATTAACCACTCTGCCCATCGAGTCTGCTCTGCCAATTCAGCATGATCTATTATCCCTCTCAACCCCATTCTCCTGTCTTTTTCCCATAATCTTGGATTCCCTGACTGATCAACCTCCACTATAAGGCCATAAGACGTAGGAGAATTTGTAGGAGCTTTGTAGCAATAATGACCAGGACCAAAAAAATTTGCAAGAATATAACTAGCGATTCCAAATAATATTCAGCTGAGCATGTATTTCAATAAGTAAGTTAGCCAAAGGTCTGCTAACAAGAAAAAATCTCCAGAGATATTTATCAACAGAATCATTGATTTACAAAGATGACTGAGACAGACAGAGTTGGAACAAATCCATCTGATTTCTGTGTCTTAATTTTCAGACAAATCCCTCAATGACATGCATTTGTTCATCTTTGAGGTCTTGCGGATTATACTGTGCTTGAAGAACAATAATGTTTACTTATCTTTTTGACCGTCTGTAAAAAAAAGGAAATCCAGATAAACTGAGAAAGGGAACTTTCTCACCCAAGCACAGGAAAAAGAGAGATCTTACTGTAGATATTTACATGGAAATGAATGTGCTAAAAAAGGTGATGAAGCTGGCTAAATTGAACGTCAAAGTCAAAGGTAGTTTATTGTCAAGTTCATATCAGGGACAAGGCTACACATCTCATCATATTATGTGCCATGTCATATGATGTGGATAACCCTGGTGACCATGATTGTTCTTGCCAAATTTTCCTATGGAAGTGATTTGTCACTGCCTTCCTCTGGGCAGTGTCCTTACAAGATGGGCAACCCCAGAAATGTTAATACTCTTCAGAAATGGTCTGCCTGGTATCAGTGATCATATAACCAGGACTTGTGAAATACACCAGGTACTTATACGACCATCCACCACCTGCCCCCCTGGCTTCCTGTGACCCTGATCAGGGGAATAAGCAGGTGCTACACCTTGCCCAAGGGGGACCTGCAGGCCAGCAGAGAGAAGGAGCGCCTTACAACTCCTTTGGTAGAGATGTACCTCTACCCTGCCACCTTAAACTGCATCTACTGGACTCAAAAGACAGTTATTTCCCTCAAGCCATCAGGCTGACCAATACCTCCACCCATTAATTAATGACCTAACAGCCCTCAGCACCATATCAGCCACTGCTGTCCACAGCTCCTTGGCACCTTCGTTCCACACCCCCCCCCCCCCCATGCACTGCCATTTTACACTTGCTCTCCATACCACCTACCTAACGACACAGTCTCTGGCTTATTGGTCTTCAACAGCTAATTTCATAACATATGCCAGTGATATTAAAGCTGATTAGAAAGGAAGTGCTGTAACTGGAGAGGGTTTAAAGGAGGTTCACAAAAGTGATTCCAGCATTAAATGACTTGTCATATGATGTGTGTTTGATGGCTCTGGGCCTGTATTCACTGGAATTCAGAAGAATAAGAGGTGACCTCATTGAAACCTATCAAATAGTAAAAGGCTTTGACAGTGTAGATATGGAGAAGGTGTTTCCTGTGGTGGGAGAGTTTAAGACCAGAGGACATAGTCTCAGAATAAAGGGACATCCTTTTAGAATGGAGATGAGTAAGTATTTCTTCAGCCAGAGAATGGTGAATTTGTGGAATTTGTTGCCATAGGCAGTGGTTCAGGACAAGTCTTTATGTATATTTCAGGCAGAGGTGGATAGATTCTTGATTAGTCAGGGCATGAAAAGATACAGGAGAGGCAGGACAATGGGGCTGAGAGGAAAAATTCATCAGCCATGATGAAACGGCAGAGCAGACTCAATGGGGCAAATGGCCTAATTCTTGTTCTATGTCTTATGGTTAAGCTAGTCATAAACTTGTCAATCCCCATTAAGACAGTGTTTGAAAGACACGTTTTCTTAACTGTAAATAAATGCTGAAGCTTTCAGCAAGCCAGGCAGCATCTGTGGAGAGTGAACAGAATCAAGGATCCTCCATCCAAACTAGATACAGATCAGCACGTCATGGAAACCAGCCTCCCCTCCATGAACCTCCTGCTGCCTTAATAAAGCAGACTATATCATCAAAGATCACATCCACCCTGAACAATCTCTGTTCTCCTCCATCCCATTCAGAGCCAGATACAAAAGCCTGAAAGCATCTACCACCAGGCTCAAGGACAGCTTCTATCCTGCTGAATAGTTCTTGAGTATTATAAAGTTCAAAAGTTAAAAGAAAATATATTATCAAAGTTCATATATGTCACCATATACAACACTGAGATTCATTTTCTTGTGGGTACGCTCAATAAATCTTTAGAAAAATAACCATAACAAATCAAAGAAAGATTGCACCAACTTGGTTCAGCCAGTGTGTAAAAGACAACAAACTGTGCAAATACAAAAAGAAAGAATTAATAGTAATAAATAAATAAGCACTAAATATTGAGAACCTGAGATCAAGAGGACATGAAAGTGAGTCCATTGGCTGTGGGATGTTTCAATGATGGGACAAGTGAAGTTGAGTGAAGTCATCCCCTATGTTTCAAGAGCCTGATAGCTGAGGGTAGTAATTGTTCCTGAACCTGGGGGCGGGGGGGCGGGGGGGGGGGGGTGAGTCTTAAGGCTCCTGATGGCAGCAGTGGGAAAAGAGCATGTGGTGGGGGTCCCTGGTGATGTATGCTTCTTCCCTGCGACAGCATTTCATGTAGATGTGATCAATGGTGGGGAGGGCTTAACCCATTATGGACTGGACCATATCCACTATTTTTTTGTAAGGTTTTCCATTCAAGGGCATTGGTGTTTCCATAACAGGCGATGATGCAGCCAGTCAATATAGTCTCCACTACACATCTATCGAAGTTTGTCAAAGTTTTAGATGTCATGCTGAATCTCCCCAAACTCTTATGGAATTAGAGGCACTGCTATACTTTCTTTATAATTGCACTTACATGCTCAGCCCAGGACTCTTAACATCACATCCACATTGTTGGGACCTTACATCTTTCTACCTATCTGCACTGCACTGTCCTTGTACTGTTACACTTTATGCTGCTTTGTTATTGTTTTACCTCGTACTACCTCAATGCACTGTGTAATGAATTGATCTGCATGGATTACATTGACGACAGGCTTTTCACTTTACTTCAGTCTATATGACAATAATAAAACAATTGCACAATTTATTTCACAAAGAAAAAAAGAGGGAACATGTGCTGTACCATGATTGTGAAGGTAACAATTTTACACTGGACATTATAGACAGGTAACAATACAATTGACCACAAAGGTGAATGGGATTTAAATTCTGAGTGGGAAGTGTCTGGAAATATAAATGCCTTAGGAGCTTTGCTATCAGTTGTCACTGAAAAAATACACAGCGTTATTGCCTGAAAAAGACCACGAACTGATGCAACCTGATTCTGAAAATTCATTTGAAAAGGAAATTCTGAAAATACATTCCAGATGTCTGTACTTCCTTACGCTATGGGCCCATTATGGAAAATATATACTTCCTATCAACTTCTTCATTATTTTCTTATTTATAAAATATAGTCAGATGTTCCAGCTGTTATATGATAATTTATTTGTCCTCTACATCTAATTTGATGCATGTATTTGCTCAATATGATTGTGTTTGGAAGAAAACAGCTAAAAGTTTATGTTTTATTTTGACCAAGCAGAGAAATAGATTACAAAAATGATAGATGCAGAAGAAATTGTAGAAATTAATAATGAATTCACCTTTATTAATTCTTCCAGCCAATAATAAAAGTGACAGATGTGGCTTTGCTTGAGATGGTGCTGTTGGATAGAACGTTATTATCACGGACAATTGAAATTTACCAGTCACAAAGAACCTGCAATTATTCTCTTTGCTCTTTGCCATTTATTATTCAATTATGCTTCAGGCAATATATTATACAAGTTTTTGGAATGGGCTCGGGTCCACTGTAAAATAGTAGCTCTGGCGAGACATTCAAACTTAAAATCATTTTAATGAATATGCCAAATTTTAGTCATTCAGCTATTTGTCATGGCTCCAAATAATTTCCATAAACATGTTTTTCTAGAGTTTTACTTTATTTGTTACATGTAGAATGAAGCATACAGTGAATGCGTCAAATCAAATCAGCGAGGCTTGTGCTGGACAACCCGTAAGTGTTGCTCTGCTTCTGGCGGCGACGTAGCCTGCCCAAAGCTCTAACCCATATGTCTTTGGAATATGGGAGGAAACCCACATGGTCACGAGAGGATGCAAAAAGTCCTTACTGACAGTGGTGGAAATTGAACCCTGATTGCTGATGGCTGGCTAGTGCTGTGAAGTGATGCGTTAACTGCTAGGATGCCGTGCTGCCCAATACTGAATTATTTTTTAATTTATTTACTTATGGGGATACAGCACAGATTAGGCCCTCTGGCCCTTCATCCATCAACCCCTGAGTTAATCCTATCCTAATTAAGGCACAATTTATAAAGACCATTTAACCTACCGACCAATACATCTTTGCACTGTGGGAGGAGGCTGATGCACAGGCAACCACAACACAGTCCTTGACAGATCGGGGTCAAGGTCCAATGGCAAGGTAACTTCTTTCCCTCCAGAACCATCAAACATTCCTCATGTGATAACCTTTCATTCTCAGAATCATCCTTGTAAATGCTCTCTGAACCCTTTCCACTGCCGGCACATATTTCTTGGGTGAGGAGCCCAAAACCATTCACAATACTCAAGGTGAGGCCTCACCAGTGCCTTATAAAGCCTTAACAGCACATCCCTGCACTTGTATTCTTAACCTCTGGAAATGAGTGCTAACATTGCATTTGCCTTCCTCACCACTAACTCAACCTTTAAGGTGTTCTGAACAAAGACTCCCAATTCCCTTTGCATCTCAGATTTCTGAATTTTTCCCCATTTAGAAAACAGTCTGCACATTTATTTCTTCTACCGAAGTGCATGACCATGCCTTTTCCAACATTGTATTTCATTTGCCTCTTTCTTGCCCATTCCCGTAATCTGTTTAAGTTCTTCTGCATCCTACCTGTTTCGCCAACACTACTTGTCCCTCCACCAATCTTCGTATCATCTGCGAACATGGCAACTAAGCCATCTATTCCATCGTCTAAATCATTGGTATACAGCATTAAAAAAAGTAGTCCCAACACCGACCCCTGCAGAGCACCACTAGTCACTGGCAGCCAACCAGAAAAGAATCCTTTTATTCCCACTTGCTGGGCTCTTAACTTGGTAAGAAGCCTTATGTGTGGCTCCTTGTCAAAGGTCTTCTGAAAGTTCAAGTACACAACATCCACTACATCCCCCTTTATCTATCCTACTTGTAATCTCCTTAAAGTGTTCCAACAGGTTAGTCAGGCAGATTTTCCCTTAAGGAAACCATGCTGACTTTGTCCTATCTTGTCCTGTGTCACCAGATACTGCATTACCTCAGCCTTAACAATTGACTCCAACATCTTCCAAACCATTGAAGTCACGTTAACTGGTCTATAGACTCCTTTCTGCTGCCTTCTTCCTTTCTTAAAGAGTGGAATGACATTTGCAATGTTTCAGTCCTCTGACACCATGCCAGGGTCCAATAATTTCTGAAAGATTATTACTAACTTCTCCACAATTTCTACCGCTACTTCTTTCAGAAACCTAGGGTTCAGTTAATCTTGTCCAAGTGACTTATAAACCTTTAGGTTTTTCAGCTTTTTGGGTAACTTCTCCTTTGTAATAGTAACTACTTTCACGTCTCTCTTCCCTCAGACCCTTCAATATCTGGCACACTGCTAGTGTCTTCCACAGTGAAAACCGATGCAAAATTTGCCATCTCCTTGTCATGTGTTATTATTTCTCTGGCCTCATTTTCTAGGAGTTCTATATCCACTCTTATCTCTCTTTTATTTTTTGCATACTTGAAAAAGCTTTTACTATCCACTTTGACATTGTTTACTAGCTTGCTTTCATTTTTCATTCTTTCCCTCCTAATGATTCTTTTAGATGCTCTCTGTAGCTTCCCAGTCCTTTATCTTCCTGTTAATTTTTACTTTGTTGTGTGCCCTCTCATTAGCTTTGACTTCCCTTGTCTGCTACAGTTATACTGTTTTGCAATGTGAATATTTCTCTATTTTTGGAATACATCTATTCTGCACTTTCCTTATTTTTTCCCAGGAACTCAAGCCATTGCTACTCTGTTGTCATCCCTGCCAGCAGCTCCTTCCAATTTACTTTGGCCAACTCCTCTCTCATACCACTGTAATTTCCTTTACTCCACTGAAATACTGCCATGTCAGGCTTTACTTTCTCCCTATCAAACTTCAAGTTGAACTCAGTCATATTGTGATCACTGCCTCCTAAGGGTTCCTTTACCTTAAGCTCCCTAATCACCTCCAGTTCATCACATAACAGCAAATCCAGTTTAACTGATCCCCTTGTAGGCTCAATGACAAATTGCTCTAAAAAGCCATCTCGTAGGTATTCCACAAATTCACTCTTGTGATCCATTACCAACCTGATTTTCCCAATCGACCTGCAAGTTGAAATCTCCCATGACTATCATAACATTGCCCTTTTGACACACTTTTTCTATTTCCTGTTGTAATCTGTGCTACTGTTGAGAGGCCGGTATATGACTGCCTTCAGGGTCTTTTTACCTTTGCAGTTACTTAACTCAAACCACAAGGATTCAACACTTTCTGATCCTTTCTACTGATTTGATGGCATTCTTTACTAGCAGAACCACACTGCCCCTTCTGTCTACCTTCCTAACTCTTCAATACAATGCAAAACCCTGGGTGATGGGAGGCATTGATTGTGTGGATAGCCAGAGGCCTTTTCCCAGGGCTGAACTGACTACCACAAGGTGACATAGTTTTACGATGCTTAGAAGTAGGTACAGAGGGGATGTCAGGGGTATGTTTTTCACACAGAGAGTGGTGGGTGCGTGGAATGCACTGCTGGCGATGGTGGTGGAGGTAGATACAATAGGGTCTTTTAAAGGTCTCTTAGACAGTTATATGGAGCTTAAAAATGGAGGGCTATGCACTAGGGAAATTCTAGGCAGTTTCTAGAGTAGGTTACATGGTCAGCACAACATTGTGGGCCGAAGGGCCTGTAGTGTGCTGTAGATTTCTATGTTCTATGTTCTTTTCAGCTTCCAACTACAACCATCCTTTAGCCACGATTCAGCATCATACCTGACAGTCTGTATTATTGCAACCTTATTTCTTATACTCTGTGCATTGAGATTTAACACTTTGTGTACTGTATTTGCTACCCTTTTTGATCCTGCATCCCTAATACCCTGCTGGCTGCAATATTGTCCCATCATCTGCTTGCCCTTCCTGACATTCTAAATGCACCCTATTTTTGCCTTTTTACCATCCATCCTATCCTGAGTCCCTTCATTCCGGTTCCCAACCCCTGCCAAATTGGTTAAAACCCTCCTCAACAGCTCTAACAACCATGCCCGTGAGAATATTGGTCCCCCTCAGGTTCAGGTGCAATACATCCCTTTTGAACAGGTCATACCTCCCCCAGAAGAGAACCCAATAATCCAAGAACCTGAAACCCTGTCCCCTGCACCAGCTTCTCAGCCATGCATTAATTTCCCAAATCATCCTGTTTCTACACTCTCTGCCACATGACACAGGCAGCAATCTAGAAATTACTACCCTGGAGGTCCTACTTCTCAGCATTCTACCTAGCTCTCTAAATTCTCTTTTCAAGAACTGTTTGCTTTTCCTTCCAATATCATTGGTACCAACATGTACCAAGACATCTGGCTGCACTCCCTCCCTCTCACGATCCGAGATGTCCCTGACCCTGGCACTTGGGAGGCAACAAACCATTCAGATGTCCACAGAATCTGCTGTCTGGTCCCCTGACTATTGAGTCCCTTATCACTACCACCCACCCCTCTTCTTCCTCTTTCCCTTCTGCACCACAGACCCATGCTCAGTGCCAGTAACCCGGTCTCCGTGGCACTCCTCTGGGAGGCTAACTCCCACAACAGTATCCAAAATAGTATCTCTCATTATCACACAGACTTCCACAGCTTAGCTTTATGTCTCCTGTGAGGAAGATAGTTTAAAACTACTTTGTTTTAATATACAATTTCAGAAGGAAAAAAAACATGAACTCTTAACACTAAAAACAGTAAGAAAAATAGTTGATCTTAAGCAACAGAACTTGATAAAATAACCATCAAATACCTCTGGGTTTTCTTAGCCTAGGGCTACTCTATTGCCAGTCTTTTTAAGAATCTTCCCTTGGCAACATTGGTCTTTGCCTTAAAGAGAAACTCATCGATGAAGGATGTAACTTCAAAAGAAAGGGAAATAGCAATGTTATATTTAAAGTAAGAGCCTATAACTATTTAAAGCCTTAAGAAATATGAGTGGGACTAACTTCATCAGCCCCCAGATCTACTCTGACATTCAATAAAAGGAGCATCTCCAACACCATCACATTGAGCACGAGGGCCAGCCAGGGTTGTGTGCTCAGTCCACTGTTTTGCACTCTGCTGACCCATGACTGTGCTGCAACACACAGCTCGAACCACATCATCAAGTTCACCGATGACACGACCATGGTGGGTCTCATCAACAAGAATGACGAGTCAGCTTACAGAGAGGAGGTGCAGTGGCTAACGGACTGGTGCAGAGCCAACAACCTGTCTCTTAATGTGAACAAAACAAAAGAGAAGGGTGTTGACTTCAGGAGAGCATGGAGTGACCACTCTCCGTTGAACATCGACGGCTCCTCGGTAGAGATTGTTAAGAGCACCAAATTTCTTGGTGTTCACCTGGTGGAGAATCTCACCTGGTCCCTCAACACCAGCTCCATAGCCAAGAAAGCCCAGAAGTGTCTCTACTTTCTGCGAAGGCTGAGAAAAGTCCATCTCACACTCCCCCATCCTCACCACATTCTACAGGGGTTGTATTGAGAGGATCCTGAGCAACTGCATCACTGCCTGGTTCGGGAATTGCACCGTCTCAGATCGCAAGACACTGCAGCGGATAGTGAGGTCAGCTGAGAAGATCATCAGGGTCTCTCTTCCCACCATCATGGACATTTACACCACAGGCTGCACTCACAAAGCTAACAGCATTATGAAGGACCCGACGCTCTCCTCATAGAAACTCTTCTCCCTGCTGCCGTCTGGGAAAAGGTATCGAAGCATTCGAGCTCTCACGAGCAAACAGTGCAACAGTTTCTTCGCCCAAGCCATCAGACTTGTAAATACTCAGAGTCTAGACCGACATCTACATTATTTATTATTATATTGTAATTTGTTCTCTACTGTGCCTATTGTCTTGTTTATTAATTTTTGTACTGCTTTGAACTGCTTTGTGCACTTTAGTCCTGTTCAGGTCTGTAGTTCAGTGCAGTTTTTATGTTATTTTACATAATCTAGTGTAGCCTTGTGTTGTCTCACATCGTCTAGTGTAGTTTTGTGTTGTTTCATGTAGCACCAGGGTCCTGGAGGAACGTTGTTTCGTTTTGACTGTGCACTGTACCAACAGTTTATGGGCGAAATGACAATAAACTTGACTTGACTTGATCTCACCTCAATCTCAACAACAACTGCTCTTCCTTTTGCTCTTTAATCCTCTGGTCATGATCTAGTCCAGGATCAAGTCCAGTGTTTCTGCCTGATTAAAGTGTCGAGAGCGTGAGCCCCTAATCGACTCCATTGCTTCTCTCCGATTGCGGTGTTGAGGGTGCGAGCCCATGACCAGCTCCATCGCTTCCCTCCAATGGAGCTGTTGAGCAAGGCTGAAGTCGACAAGGACTAGAGTGGGGGACGGGTGTGTGTTGGTGTCATCTGCCTGCGTTTCACTGGTCTTCCTCTTCCTCTCACTCACAGCTGTCAGAGGACGGTGCAGGAATCTTGGGATCCATGTTGCAAGGATTGATCAGAGAGGATTTGGACTCATTTTGGGGATCTTTTGGGTTCCACCACCCAAGTTACAGTGAAAGGTTGAACAAGTTGGGTCTTTATTCTTTGGAGCGTAGAAGGTTGAGGGGGGACTTGATAGAGGTATTTAAAATTATGAGGGAGATAGATAGAGTTGATGTAGATAGGCTTTTTCCATTGAGAATGGGGGAGATTCAAACAAGAGGACATGAGTTGAGAGTTAGAGGGCAAAAGTTTAAGGGTAACACGAGGGGGAATTTCTTTACTCAGAGAGTGGTAGCTGTGTGGAATGAGCTTTCAGTAGAAGTGGTACAAGCTGGTTCGGTATTGTCATTTAAAGTAAAATTGGATAGGTATATGGACAGGAAAGGAGTGGAGGGTTATGGACTGAGTACAGGTTGGTGGGACTAGGTGAGATTAAGAGTTCGGCACGGACTAGAAGGGCCGAGATGGCCTGTTTTCATGCTGTAATTGTTATATGTTATATGGACTCTGGGGTTCAAGTTGCGGGTGTCCATGGATTTTGGGGTTTTTTGCAGCTTTTGACTGATTTGATTGATGTGTTCTGGGGAGAATGCTTTGTCCTGTGGCTTGCAGTGGGCCACCGATGTGGCACTGAACGGAACTAAACTGATAACTATTAGACTCCAGGTTTGGCGTTTGATATTCTGTGTGTCATTCACTTGCATTTTGCAATTTGTTCTTTTTTTCATACGTTAGGTGTTCAATGTTTTCTTGAACAAATTCCAGGGTGTTTCTTTGTTTCGGAGCTGCCTGCAGAAGGACAAATCTCAGGGTTGTGTCCTGTATACGTACTTTGATAATAAATGTACTTTGAATCTTTGAATCCAATGTAGTTCAAATATCCACCAGTCCCCACTTCCCTGTCTCTCCATGCTAGGAGTCAAATGGGACCAAAGACTGTGAAGTCATCAGCAACTGATGAACTGCATCACAGCTTCTTGAAGAAAATGGCCAAAGAGATGGTAAATATGTGGGCTGGGAAAGAAAAGGTGGGCATATGAGAAGCATTTGATGGGACTAAGCCTGTACTTGGTGGAGTTTAAAAGAATGAAGGGAGTATATCATTGAAACCTACCAAATATTGGAAGGCCCAGATAGAGTAATTGTGCAGAGAGGGTTTCCAGTAGTGGGAGAGTTCAGGCTAGCCCCAGAATAGAAGGACATCCCTTTAGGACAGAGATGAGAAGGAATTTCTTTAGCCTGACGGTAGTGAATCTGTGGAATTCATTGCCACAGACAGCTGTGGAGGCTGTCATTGGGTGTATTTGAAGTGAGGGTTGATAGGTACTTAATTAGTAAGCGTGTCAATGGTTATGGTGAGAAGACAGGAAAGTGTCATTTCCATATTTATTAATCCCCCCACCTACATTCTCATCCAGACCTCTGATGAGTAATGAAAAACCCAGCACTGATCCCTACAGTGCACCACTCACCACAAGCCTTCAGCCTCCAGCCTCCATCAGATTCAGACCCACAGACATCGGACCTTCCCCAGCGGACTCACAGAATTCACAGACCCGGGATCCAGACGATGGCCTTTGACTCTTAGAATTCTGATTCAACCCATGATGGGCCTGGATTCTAGGCATTGACCCCAGGACCTGCTGATCACCGAACACTGGGCCTCGAACTCCAGATTCAAGAATTTATGTACCCAGGGAATTATCAGACTTTCTTCCTCCTGTCTGCAGAGGAATTCATTGAAATCCAACACTGGATCAACACTGGAACCTGCTGATAACTCACTGACCCTGGAGATGGGAGGTCACCATCCCTTGTCCACACTGGTCTGGCAGCCGAGCAGCTCCCATGTCCACGTCACTCATCTGTGAATGTAGAGCAGAAGTTTAGGCTCTGGCCTGACCTCTCATTACACAAATATCTCTACCCCTAAACCCCATAAAAGCAACAAAATCTTAACCACAACCTTGATGGAGACCGTTGCTCAGCACCATCTTGGTTCTGTAACCAGTCAAATTTGTTCTCATTCGGACTTCACAAGTATTGTTCCTTATTACAGCTCTCCTGCTGCTCATTGAGATATCTACCCTGATATTGATTACTGTAAAATACCCTGTTCAGCACAGTAATATGGAAGGTACTGTACGAGCCCTAGTCTGATTTCATAAGCTTCTTCCATTTAGCCGGTTGTCCATTGTATGCAACAATGACAGGAACCTGTGCAGATCCACTCTTTGGACCTCAGAGGTCCAGGCCCAGCGGTATGTGTAGTCATCGCAATGGGGGTTGCAATAGATGACCACGACTTCTTCTACGCCTTGCCATGCCCTTTGCTCTCCACAGAGCTTTGCAGATCCACCTTCCTCGCCACTGGATCTCACTGCAGACCACAGTCCACTGGAGATGATTTTGCACTCTGTGACAAGCATGTCCCTATCTCACCGGGGTATGAGGCCCGCTGGCTACCCTTACCTGGATCAGCCAGCCTGACGGGGCATGGTCACTATCGTAGGCAAACTCCTACTTGGAGCCACAATGAGAATGTCTGGCTGGGAACCAAAGGTGATTGAGCTGCCCCAGGCAGGACAGAACAAGCATACATCTGTAATTCTCATTCAATGAGACATTTACTTAAATATCAGAAACACCTGGACTCTTATCACAAGTGGCATAATTTCATATCACGCGGCTACCTGGTACGTTTAATCTTGGACTTCAAGCCCTTATGATGGATTGAATGTGTGAACAAACAGCAGTAAGTTCTGGTGAGTGTACCTAATACAGGCTGCATGGTAGAGTAGTGGTCAGTGGATTACTTTAGAACGTTGGCTTTGATTTCCACAGCTTCTGTACGTTTTTTCTGTGACCGTGCGGGATTCCTCTGGGTGCTCTGGTTTCTTCCTACATTTCAAACACACACAGGTTAAGGTGTGAGCTGTGAGCATACTATGATGGTGCCAGAAGCATTGCGACACCTACGGGATGCCTCCAACACAATCCTCATTGATTTGATTTGAAGCAAATGATGATGCATTTTGTTGCATATTTTGACATACATGTGACAAATAAACTTTCTTGCTGGTTGTCCATTTGCATGAGAATATTGACTGTGCTGATGTGCCAAATGCATTATGTATTTGAGTATTAAATTGTTATATTCAAGTACAAGGTAAGTGTGTAACCATGACTTCAGCATAATTCAGAAACTAGCTAGTTAAAGGAAACAGGAATTCAGGAAAATTTGGAAAACCACCTTCAATCGCCTCAACCACAAGATGGCACAATTGTCCAGCATTTGTTTCCCTGCTTGCGGCATCTTTTTCCCCTTTGACTTTTTGGTTACTTTTAGGCAAATTTCGCACTGAACTCAGAAGGTAAGTGCTGTAAAAAGTTACTGTGATGGCGGAGGAAACACAGGCCGGGTGTGAGCAATGAGCCAGATCAAACTTAGTCTGGCCTTTTAAAACCTTGATGGCATTACAAACTTCATGCACCGCACACTCTAACTTTAGGGAGAAAGTAGAATATCAGTGAGAAGTTGTGAAACTTACTGCGCAGATGCTGATTTTTTTTTAATCTTGATTCCTTCAGGGTGTGGAATGGAGATGCAGCTCTACCAAAGGAAGGTGTTACGTGCTCCTTCCCACCACTAGCCTGCAGGTCACCCTTGGGCAAGATATTGCACCTGCTTATCCCCCCAATCAGGGTCACGTGAAGCCATGGGAGCGGGTGGTGGATGGTTGTATGAGCAGTTGGCGCCTATCACAAGTCCTGGTTATGCAACCACTGATGCCAAGCAGACAATCTCTGAAGAGTATTGTTAATGGCTGGAGTTACCCAGAAGAAGGCAATGGTAAACCACTTCTGCCACATCATATGGCAGAGCACCGAGTGGTGATGATGATCCTCCATCTGTCTGATGAACAATCCTTAGCTGGGACCAAAGGAGTTATTGGTGTAAGAGGAATATTTCATGCGGAGCAGCTCATACTTGCTGGATTTTGGAAGAATGAGGGGGGATCTCATTGCAGCCTATCCAATGTTGAAAGACCTAGATAGAGTGCATGCGGGGAGGATGGTTCTAATAGTTGGGGGAGTCTAGGACCAGAGGGCCATCTCTTTAGTATGGAGAGGAGGAGGAATTTCTTCAGTCAGAGGGTGGTGAGTCTGTGGAATTCATTGCTACTGATGTCCGTGGAGGCCAAGACATATTTAAAGCGAAGGTCAATAGGTTCTTGACTAGTAAAGGTGTCAAAGGTTATGGGGAGAAGGCAAGAGAATAGGGTTGAGTGGGGTTATAAATAAGCTATGACTGGGTGAAAGGCCTATGTCTGCTCCTCTATCTTATGGTCTTTGTTCAATAGACAGCATATGAAATATTGAGGGAGTGTATCAATTCTCTAAATCAAATCATTAAATCATAAGGCAATGTGGCGATGACCAAGAAAGTAAAATGCTAGTTCTGAGTGCTGCTGAATTGATAGGCTCGTGCTCATCATGACATATCAGAGATGTTTCTGTTACCCTGTGAATCATCTGCATGCACTTTTGTTTCAATATTTGGAGAAAAGAAACCAAAGGTGCACAGTGCAGGGTATCCTAAATGGCTTCATCACCTCCTGGTATGGAAACATCAATTCCGAGGGATGGAAATGTCTACAGAGTGTGGTGGATACTGCCCAGTCCATCGGAGGCCAACCCGCCCCATCACTGAGCACGTTTACATGTAGTGCTGTCAGAAATTAGCAGCATTCACCATCAAGGACCCCCACCCCCCTCCCATCCAGGCCATGCTCTCTTCACACTATTATCACAGGGCAGGTGGTACAGAAGCCTTAGGACCCACACAACCAGGTTCAGCAACAGTTATTGCCATACATCCATCACCCTCCTGAACCAGTGTAGATAACCTCACTCACCATAACTCTGAACTGATTCCACAGCCTACAGACTCACTTTCAAGGACTCTAGAACTCATGTTCTCAGTGTTATTTATTTTATTTGCACAATTTGTCTTCATTTGCATGTTGATTGTTTGTCAGTCTTTTTTAGGTCTTATTTTCATAAATTCTGTTGTATTTATTTTCCTGTAAATGTCTACAAGACAAATTAATCTCAAGGCAGTATATGGTAATGTACATATACTTTGATAATAAATTTTACTTTGACCTTGAGTCTGATTAGTTTTGCGTTGAGATTTCCTTCCGATGTCACACACAAGTAAACAATGAGGTTCAGCCTATCATTACAAAGTTCCATGTGGCTGCAACTTTATAATTTGCCCTCATTGCCAGTGGAGAGCATTTTCAGCAAATCTAATTGCATTTCTACAACTGACTCATTTTGAAGTGAAGGGCTGGATGTTGCTTTCAGCACATGACTACCTTCTGATTTTCATGGAGTGCTGCGCAATCTTCCATCTGTCAGCTAAAACACAACCGGTCCCTTGAAAAAACTGCAGTCCCTACTACATCGCATGGTTAACACCATCACTCCAAGGACATCATTCAAGGTGTTCCACAACTGGGCTTTAGAAGTTTTAGAAGTTTAGAATAGTACAGCACAGTATAGGTCCTTTGGCTTGTACTGACCTTCTAATTATTTTAAGATCAATCTATCACTTCCCTCCTACATAGTTCTCCATTTTTCTTTCATTCATGTACCCATCTAAGACTCTCTTAAATGTCCCTGATGTATCTGCCCAGCAACACATTTCATTCATCTACCACTCTCTTTTAACATCCCATGCCCCCTTATACTTTCTTCCAATCAACTTAAAATTATTCCCTCTCATATTAGCCATCTCTGCCTGAGAAAAAGCGCTGGTCATTCACTCTATCAATGTTTCTTATCATCTTACACGTCTCTATCACGTTACCTCTCGTCCTCCTTTGCTCCAAAGAGGAGAGCCCTTGCTCACGCAAACCTTTCCTCAGCGTCCGGTTTTCCTTATAACCTCTGTTCAGGAATAGTACATTCACAGGTAAATTTGCTGGCAGTTCCATGTGGACCTTGGCAAAAGAAAAAAAATCACTCTGATTTGCTTGACTACTGAGACCAATAAGCAGCTTCAAAGATCTGATTTTAATATAAAAGGAATTCAAATAGAAAAGGTAATTATGTGAGTTGCCTCCAAGGAATCCTGCAAAATAAAAGGAAATTTAGAACAGCAAAATCAGAAGTTTTTGATTTTTAAGAAAGGCAAGTAAAAGAATGAAGAGAGACTATTAGAGGCCAAAGGTGAAAATGCACTCAGTGGCCACATTATTAGATACACCTGTACACCCACTTGTTAATGCAAATATCTAATCAGCCAATCGTGTCGCTGCAATTCAATGCATAAAAGCATGCAGGCATGGTCAAGAGGTTCAGTTGTTGTTCAGACCAAACATCAGATTGGGGAAGAAATGTGATCTAATTCACTTTGACTGTGGAATGATTGTTAGTGCCAGACAGGGTGGTTTGACTATCTCAGAAACTGATGATCTCCTGGGATTTTCACACACAACTGTCCCAAACTGGGGACCACCAACTCCTCAGTTCATGGGAAGGCTCATTGGCATAAAAAATGTTTGTGGACCCTTCCTCTGGAGTTTACACAGAATGGAGAGAAAAATCTGAAAAATATCCAGTAAGTAGCTGTTTTGAGGGTGAAAATACCTTGTTAATGGGAGAGGGCAGAGCAGATTGGCTGGAAGCTGATCGGATGGCGACAGTAACTCAAATAACCACACGTTACAACAGTGGTGTCTCTGAGAACACAATACTGTGATGCGGAAGAGCGTCAGCAGCAGGGGGCCGTGAACACCGACTCAGCGGCCATTTTGTTAGGTGCAGGAGGGACCACTGACTGTATTTTAGAAGGGATGTGTCACCAAATAATCAACAAAATAATGCTTGAGCATTGTAAATTGCTTCACAATTTTCTTCTATTGAGTTGGGGGGTGAATGGCAATGAAAGGGATTGCATTAGGATTGGAAGGAAATCCACTATAGTAAGTGCAATACTGGAGACATGCAATTAATTTACATGCTAATGAATATGCAAAACATAATGCAGAAACATCATTCAAGAATTAAATTAATTGAGCCAATGGATAATTTAGTAATTCTGTATATTTTGTCTTAACTCTATGCTTATGATAGGTTGTTGGCAAATTATGTGAAGGTATAATATGCTTCAATTTAGCAACAAGACAATGCTTAAAGAAATTAACTTTAAATTTACAAAAAAAAACTTGTAGTCATTACATCCTGAAAATAATTTTGCTTGTAAAATCATTTGCAATAACTTTCAAAGAAGTAAATTTAATAATTCAGATCGATTCTCTCCTCATTCATTATTTCATTATGGTTGACGTAGTAACAGGCAGCTATTAATTGGAGCCAGCTGTTTTCTGCCTAATCTTATCACTGCATGCACACTATTTGACATGATGGGTCAAATACTTCTTGCTAGAGTTCCTTCCTGTGTCCCCACCATCTCCTGAAGCTGTCAGGGCAAATGGAGAAGCAAGATCTCTTGACCGGTTATGGCATGTGGTCTTTTCCTGTTAAAAGACAAATGGTTGCTCTGAAGACTTTTCTGTGGTTGATTAACATTGGGGCGTGTGATTCACTCTCCGTTTTATTGGCCTAGATGCTGGGCCATATAGCACCAAGTTGTTTTCTCTTACTTATCAGATTAGCCAAAACCTCGGTGTTAAAGTACCAGTATTCAATTGGGGTACAGCAATACCTTTTGACAAATTGATAATTATGGCTCCTGAACCAATGTGGATAACTTCACTTACGTTGACACTGAACTGATTCCACAACCTATGGACTCACTTTCAAGGACTCTAAACATTATTACTTATTTATTTACAGGTATTATTCTTATTTTTGTACTTACACAGTTTGTCTTCTTTTGTACATTGACTATTTGTCCTCTGTACACGGTTTTTCATTCATTCTTTTGCATTTCTTTGTATCCACTGTGAATACCTACAAGAAAATTAATCCTAGGGTAATATATGGTGACTTAAATGCATTTTGATCATAAATTTTCTTTGAACTTTGCTTCTGCTTATAATGAAGATATATGCTGAAAGTATGCACCATATAAAATGGATGATTTGCTTTCAGTGTGTAGATCCTTACCATTTTGGATTCAGCGTACAAATCCTTATTAACCCCTTTTCCTACCCTACCCACTTCCCCTTAATGACTGTGTTTAAAAATAGTATTGATTCCTTTGTCATTCATAAAGACAGGTATGTGTTATATTTTTCACCGATGTAAGGTTTTAGAATGATTCTTCTTATGGGTAACTCTGTAACAGGGAATCTATAAATAAAGACTCACCTACTTAAAACAGTATCAACACAATATTTGTGCCATAAACTTAAAAGATTCCACAGGTGCTGGAAATCCAGAATAACACATACAAAATGCTGGAGAAACCCAGCAGGTCAATCAACATTAATTGAGAGGAATAAACAGTCAACATTTCAGGCCAAGACACTTAATCGGGATGGGAAAGGAAGAGGGGAAAAGCCAGAATAAGAAGGTGGGGAGGTAAAGAAGTACAAGCTAGCAATATATATTTTCCTTCCATAGAATTGTGAGCCTTTGAGCTTTCTTCCTCGGAGGGTACTGGAGGCAGAAACTTTGAAAAGGTTTAAGACAGATTCTTGATAAGCAAAGGGATGAATGGTAACTGGGCTAGACAGAAATGTGGAGCTGAGTTTATAGTCAGATTAGCCATTATCTTATTGAACAGTTGAGCAGGTATAAGTGACCTCCTGATGCTAATTTATATTCAGCCAATTAAATAAGAGGTTAGAGCCTCTGGCACATTGGGAAGAGTAGAAGGTATAGACAGTTCACTTGAAGATCACTGAGGAATCCAAACCCATAACCTCTGCTACCAAGAGGGTCAAGGAATTCAGGTACATGGGAACTTGTTTGCTTCCCGTCTTGATTCTGCATCCCTAATGCACTGATACTCACACCACTTGCTGCAATTTTATTCTATCATTTGCCTGCCTTTCCTGACAGTCTGACTTCATGTTATCTTTGGTTTTTTACCATCCATCTGATCCTGAGTCTCTTCACTCCAGTTCCCATCCCCCTGCTAAATTAGTTTAAACCCCTCCCAACAGCTCCAACAGACTTGTCTGAGAGAATATTGGTCCCCCTTGGGTTCTGGTGCAACCCATCTCAGTCGTACAGGTCATACCTCCTAAGTTTTGGCTGGTGTTAGTAACTTCCTTGTGGACAATGTAAATTTATTTCAATGTGTTAAACTTCTACTTGGCACTGGCTGGAAACTCCAATGATTAATGTGATATGCAGCCCAAATTTTAATGAAATCTGTAGCAGGTCAAACAGGCAACAATTACTTGCTTGGCATGATTTCAAAGAATTTTGATCAGATTTCCTCTTGTTGCTAGAGGAAAATCTCTCAATTTCCCTCTGCTTTTCTGCTGATTATCTTAACTTTTTATCCTTTGCTCATTTAATTTCCTATTACTGGAAACTGCTTCTCTGTCAAAGCCAATAAAAACCTTCATTTCTGAACAATTCCATTAGACCTCCTCCAGGCTTCTGTGCTCTTGTCAAAATCAAATCCAAATTTATTGTTAAAGTTTCTCTAAGGCATTTACAGGAAAGCATATACACAAGTGATTCTGCAGATACTGGAAATCCAAAACAACACACACACAATGCTGAAGGAACTCAGCAGGTCAGGCAGCATCTATAGAAATGAATAAATAATCAACATTTTGGGCTGAGCTCCTTCTTCAGTACTGGAAAGGAAGGGGGAAGATGCCAGAATAAAAAGGTGGGGGTGGGTAAAAGTAGGGTAACTGGAAGTTGATGTGATAAAAGTTGATGTGATAAAAAGCATGATGTGATTCACTTTGGAAAAACAAACTTGAAGGCAGAATACAGGGTCAACGACAGGATTCATAACAGCACGGAGGAACAGAAGGACCTTGTGGTCCATATCCAGAGATCTCTCAAAGCTGCAGTGCAAGTTGACAGGGTGGTTAAGAAGCTGAGTACTGTGCTGGCCATCATTAGTCAGGGTTTTGAGCTGCACGATAATGTTGCTGCTCTATAAAACTCTGGTTAGACCACACTTCGGTACCAGTCAATACTGGTACAGTTCTGGTCACCTCAATACAGGAAGGATGTGAAAGCTTTAGAGATGGTGTAGAGGAGATTTACCAATATGCTGCCTGGATTAGACAGCATGTCTTATGAAGATAGGTTGAGCCAGAGAGGACTTTTCAATTTAGAGCAAAGGAGGATGAGAGGTGACCTGATCAAAGGGTGCAAGATAATGAGTCATAGACAGAGTGGACAGCCAGAGAATATTTCACGGGGCAGAAATCACCAATGTGAGGGAGCATAACATTAAGGCATTTGAAGATGTCAGAGGCAGAGTGGTAGGTACGTGGAATGCAGTGCCTGGGATGGTGTAGGTGCATTAAGGAGATTTAAGTGACTCTTTGATAGTCACATGGCTGAAAGTAAAATGGAAGGCTAGGTGAGAGAGAGGGGATAAGATTAATCTAGGAGTAGGTTAAGATACTAGCACAACATCATGGGCTGAAGGGTCTGTACTATTTTCTATGGTTCAATGTTCTGTGTTCTACTTCGTTCAAAATACTTGTGGATCATGCAAACTCACCTGGGACATGAAAAAGAGAAACACACAAGTCTCAGAATATTTTCCCAGTGCCATATCCACACGTGAATAAGGCTTATCTCTACCCTTTTGATTACAGATGTTAAATTACACTCAGGTGCCACTTTATGGGTACACCTGTGCACTTGCTCATTAATGCAAATATCTAATCAGCCAATCACGTGGCAGAACTCGACGGATAAAAGCATGCAGACATGGTCAAGAGGTTCAGTTGTTGTTCAGACTAAACATCAAATGGAGAAGCAATATAATCTAACTGACTCTGACCATGAAATGATAGTTGGTGCCAGATGGGGTGGTTTGAGTATCTCAGAAACTGCTGATCTCCTGGGATTTTCATGCACAACAGTCTCTAGAGTTTACAGAGAACGGTGAAAAAAACATCCAGTGAGCCAAAACACTTTGTTAATGAGGGAGCTCAGAGGAGAATGGCCAGACTGGTTCCAGCCGACAAGAAGGCAACAGTGACTCAAATAACCATGAGGAAGAGTGGTGTGCAGAAGAACATCTCTAACCGCACAACACTTCAAACCTTGAAGAGGATGGGTTACAGCAGCAGAAGAGCACAACCCCACTCTCAGAGGCCACTTTATTTGATTAGGTACAAGAGGTACCTAATGGAGTGGCCTCTGAGTGTGTACTCCAGCTTTTCCAATCTTCATAGTCCATTTCCCAAAATGATGGAGACTGGGCTCCAAGCTGATAGTGATTGCGGCTGACAATCCATGCTGTGCTTGGTCCAGTTCATTCAATACAAGCTGACAGTTTATTATAGAAGATAAACGAACCAAGGGACTAAGCCATAATCCTCAGAAACACTGAAAAATCAGAATTATGTTTTAATTACATGCAATTGAGGGTGATGTTTGGTGACCTTATAAATGCAGGCATTGCTTGTGTTTTTGAATTGCTCTCACATGGAAATGGAGTGAGGAACAATCCTGAAAATGTTAGGTTCAATAAACTTCCACCTAATATGTTTCCTCGTTTCAGTGCTCCTTGTAAAATTACTAAGTTCTCTACAACATTTTCCTTCTTGCAAAAATTGAACAGAAGTCTACATTAAATGCTGGTGGTCTGTAGCTTGGTTTATCCTTATCTAGATTAATAACTTGCCATCTGTGTTCAGCCAAATGAAATGTATGCCAATAATCTTTGCTTTTGTTTTATTAAAGGAAATCTCTTCACAAAATGTCAGGCATTTTATCCTTCAGCTGTAGTGTAATATTCAATTGATTAAAGAATAACCATCTGTTTCTCAAAATTAAGAACTCCAATTCAGAATTGATACGTCATGGATGTAATATTTCAGAGCGAAGCTAACAATAACGTAGCACACTTAAATTGTGGCTTACTTCTTGTGGCGTGATTCAATGCTTTAGAAATTTTTCCTTGAAAATTCTCATCAGGTTAACAGGGATCTCAAAGATAAATGTGTGTGAGTTTCAGGAGAACAAGTGTTCATTTTTATTTATTTAGCAATACAGCACAGAGTAGACCTTCTGGCCCTTCACTATGGTCAGTCATGCAAATGCCATGTGGAGACTCAGGAATACCGTCACACTCAGATGGAGAAAGATTCTTCATTGCTGTTTCCACAACAGTTTTGTTTTACCAGTCAGGGTTGTTAGCCCTGAACTGAACCCTCAAACCCGGAAGACCAGTGGACCACTCATAGTATGCCCTCTATTCTTTGACCTGTTTGGCACAGGTGACCCTACCAACACCCCTGACTCCAGGCAACATAGCTCTCCAGGTCATTGAGGCACACAAACCTCCAAACCAAGACAAGGTTGTGGTTCTCTTGGAGGAAAGTGATTATTTCCAATAAGAAAAAATGAAAAGAGGGTAAGTAAGTAAATTACCTTTACATGGAGCACTCCCACAAGAAAGCAGCAATCATCTTCAAAGACCATGCCTTCTTCTCCCTACTATCATCAGGCAAGAGGTACAGAAGGTCCCACAACACCAGGTTCATGAAAGGTTGTTAAACAACAATCATCAGGCTCCTGAACTGATGTGGATAACTTCATCCACCACGACTCTGAACTGCTTCTATGATCTAAAGACTCATTTTCAAGGACTCTTTACAACACTGGTTCTCAGTATTATTTTTATTCGCACAATTTGTTTTCTTTTGAATTCTGTTTGTCAGTCTATGCTTATCTATAGCTTTTCAAAGAAATTCACTGTATTTCTTTTTTCTCCTGTAAACTCCTGCAAGAAAATGAATGAGCACGTACTTCAACAATAAATTTACTCTGAACTTTGAAACACTGCATTTGCAAGAGGGGTACAGAGACACAGGGACCTGGAGAAGGTGCATAAAGACTTATAAAGTTTTTGAGATTAACAGTATACATCAATATGTTGCAACAAAATATGGATTCATTGGCTTTGGGAGATGAGGTTAGGTGTATTCATAAAATAATTAGGCCTTAGTTGTAGTATTGTGGATCAGCAATTTAGAAGGTATATTAAGGTTTTAGAGGGCTGAAGATTTACAGAAAGTGATAACACAAATAACTGTTTCAGTAAAGTAGGAATATCAGATAGAGATGAAGCCAATGCAAAAACACTGGTTTTTTTTTTAAATTGGCAGATATGTACTGTGGGAGGCGAGGGAGGAGATTGCTAAGCCTCTGGCAATTCTTTGCATCTTTGCATCATCAATTGGGATGGGAGAGGTTCCAGAGGACTCAGGGGTTGCAGATGTTGATCCCTTATTCAAGAGAGGGAGTAGAGATAGCCCAGGAAATTATTGACCAGTGATTCTTACTTCAGTGGTTGGTAAGTTAATGGAGAAGATCATGAGAGGCAGAATTTATGAATATTTGGAGAGGCATAATATGATTAGGAATAGTCAGCATGGCTTTATCAAAGGCAGGTCGTGCCTTACTAGCCTGATTGAATTTTTTGAGGATGTGACTAAACACATGGATGAAGGTAGAGCAGAAGTTGGAGTGTATATGGATTTCAGCAAGGCATTTGATAAACTACCCCATGCAAGGCTTATTGAGAAAGCAAGAAGGCATAGGATCCAAGGGGACATTGCTTTGTGGATCCAGAATTGGCTTTCCCACAGAAGGCAAAGAGTGGTTGTAGACAGATCATATTCCGCATGGAGGTCAGTGACCAGTGGAGTGCCTCAGGAATCTGTTCTGGGACCCTTACTCTTCATGATAAATGACCTGGATGAGGAAGTGGAGGGATAGGTTAGAAAATTTGCTGATGACACAAAGGTTGGAGGTGTTGTGGATAGTGTGGAGGGCTGTCAGAGGTTACAGCGGGACATTGATAGGATGAAAAATTGGGCTGAGAAGTGGCAGATGGAGTTCAACCCAGATGAGTATGAGGTGGTTCATTTTGGTAGGTCAAATATGATGGTAGAACATAGTATTAATGGTAAGACTCTTGGCAGTGTGGAGGATCAGAGGGATCTTTGGCTCCGAGTCCATAGGACACTCAAAGCTGCTGTTCAGGTTGACTCTATGGTTAAGAAGACATACGGTGCATTGGCCATGGGATTGAGTTTAGGAGCCGAGAAGTAATGTTATAGCTATATAGGGCCCTAGTCAGACCCCACTTGGAATACTGTGCTCAGTTCTGCTCACCTCTCTACAGGAAGGATGTGGAAACTATAGAAAGGGTGCAGAGGAGATTTACAAGGATGTTGCCTGGATGGAGAGCATGCCTTATGAGTATAGGTTGAGTGAACACAGCCTTTTCTCCTTGGAGCAGCAGAGGATGAGAGGTCACCTGACAGAGTTGTATAAGATGATGAGAGGCATTGATCGTGTGGATAGTCAGAGGCTTTTTCCCAGGGCTGAAATGGCTAATACAAGAGGGCACAGTTTTAAGGTGCTTGGAAGCAGGTACAGAGGGGATGTCAGCAGTCTTTTTTTTTTAACTCAGAGAGTCATGAGTGCGTGGAATGGGCTGCCAGTGACTGTGGTGGAGGCAGATACAAGAGGGTATTTTAAGAGACTCCAGGATAGGTACATGGAGATTAGAAAAATAGAGGGCCTTTGGGTAACTAGGTAACTTCTAAAATAGGTACATGTTCGGCACAGCATTGTGGCCCGACGGGCCTGTATTGTGCTGTAGGTTTTCTATGTTTCTATATTTGTGAGTAAATAGAGAGAAATTGCTGAAAGGGTCACAACAAGAGAAAAGTTATCAGTGGCAATTTGAGAAAAAAGCTAGCATACATATGGGGAGAAAAGTGTCAAATTTGAGAATAAGTTTAAAAAGTGAAATAGCTAAATTTATGAAAATAAAATGCTGGTCTATAAGGGAAAGCAGGGGAAAAGGATCAGTTGAATAACTTCCAACAAACAACACAAGCACAGTTGGGAGCTTGGCCTCTTGCCAGTGCTCCATCATCTGTAATTCTCAGAATGGAGTGCTCAGAATCAGGTTTAATATCATAAGACCCTAAGATATAGGAGCAGAATTAGGCCATTTGGGCCATTAAGTCTGCCCAACCATTTCATCATGGCTGATCCACGTTTCGTCTCAGGCCCAGTCAGCTGCCTTTCCACCCCCACCCAACCCCCATCCCTTCATGCCCTGACCAATCAAGAATCTATTAACCACTGCCTTAATATACATAAAAACTTGGCCTCCACAGCTGCCTGTGGCAGAGAATTCCACAGATTCACTGGCTAAAGGAATTCCTCCTCATCTCTGTTCTATAAGGATACCCCTCTGTTCTGATACTGTGTCCTCTGGACTTTGACTCACCCATCATAGGAATCATCCTCCTCACATCCATTCTATCAAGGTTTTTCACGATTTGATAAATTTCAATTAGGTCACCCCTCATTCTTTTGAATTCTAGTGAATACAACCCCAGAGACTTCAAACGCTCTTCATATGAAAATCCATTCAATCCTGGAATCATTTTCATGAACCTTTTTAAAATACACTCCACTTTCAACATATCCTTTCTAAAATAAGGAAACCAAATCTGGTCACAATAGTGAGGCCTCACTAGTGCTTTATAAAGTCTTAGCATTATACCTTTGCTTTCATATTCTATTTTCTCAAAATAAATGCTAACATTCCATTTGCCTTTCTCACCACAGACTCAACCTGAAAATTAATCTTTAGGGAATACTGCACAAGGGCTCACAAGTCCCTTTGCATCTCAGTTTTTTGTATTTACTCTCTCTGCTTAGAAAATATTCAATCCTTTCATTTCTTTTACAGAAGTGCATGACCATACACGTCCCAACACTGTATTCCATCTGCCACTTCTTTGCCCATTCTCCTAATTTGTCTAAGTCCTTCTATAGCCTCTCTACTTCCTCTACCTGCCCCTCAACCTATCTTCATATCATCTCCAAACTTTGCAACAAAGCCACCAATTCCATCATCCAAATCAGTGACATATAATGTAAAACGTATCAGTCCAAACATAGACCCCTATTGTACACAACTATTCACAGGCGACTAATGGGAAAAGTCTCCCTTTACTTCCACTATTTGCCTCCTGCCAATCAACTAGAATATTTTCTGTAATACCATTGGCACATAGCTCGTTAAGCAGCCTCATATGTGGCACCTTGTCAAAGGCCTTCTAAAACTCCAAATGCACAACATCAACCAATTCCCCTTTGTCTATCCTGCTTGCCATTTCTTCAAAGAATTCCAACAGATTTGTCAGGCAAGATATTCCCTTGACAAAACCATGCTGACTACAGCCTACTTCATCATGTGCCTCCAAGTACCCCAAGATCTTATCCTGAACAATCAACTCCAACATCTTCCCAACCACTGAAGCCAGAATAACTAGCCTATAATTTCCTTTCTTCTTGAAAGATCATTACTAATGCTTCCAGTCTCTTCAGCCACCTCTTTCAGAACCATTGGGTGTATGCCATCTGGTCCAGGTGGCCTATCTAACTTCAGACCATTCAGTTTCCCACCAGCCTTCTTTCTAATAATGATAACTTCACATACTAAATGTCCCCTGACACTTGGAACTTCCACCATACTGCTAATGTCTTCCACAATGACGAATGATGCAAAATACTTATTCAGTTCATCCGCTGTTTCATTGTTCCCCATTACTACCTCTCCAACATCGGTTTCCAGCAGTCCATATCAACTCTCACCTCTTGTTTTTACGCTTTATGTATCTTTTTACTTTCATATTCTATCCTTACCTTCTTAATGATTTTTTTATTTGCCTTCTGTTGGTTTTTAAAAGCTTCCCAATCCTCTTCCATGCTTCAGTAATTCCCTTTACCCTACTGTAACACTGATACATCTGACTTTATCTTCTTCTTCACAAATTTCAGGGTGATTTTGATTATATTATGATCACTTTCCCTGAAGGGTTCTTTTATCTTAAAACTCTCTAATCAATTCCAGTTCGTTACACAACACAACTCCAAAATAGCTGATCTCCTAGTGTGTCAACCACGAACTGCTCTAAAACCCCATCTCATAGGCATTCTAGAAACTCCCCCTCTTGGAATTCAGCACCAACCTGATTTTCTCAGTCTACCTACATATTGAAATCCCTCATGACTATTGTAACACTGCCCTTTGGCATGCATTTTATATCTCATTGTAATTTGTAGACCACATCCTTACTATTTGGAGGCTTTTTACCTAGCTTCCTTAAATCTTTCTTCAGGGCTTCACCTAGTCTACCTATGTCATTGGTGCCAATACGTCCCAAGACTTCCGGCTGCTCACCCTCGCCCTTGAGAATGCCATGGACACAATCCGAGACATCCCTGATCCAGGCACCAGGGAGGCAACATACCATCCGGGTGTCTCTATCGTGCCCACAGAACCTCTTCGCTATTCCTCTGACTAAGGAATCTTCTATCAACATTGCAGTACTCTTCACTTCTCTGCTCTTATGAGTCACAGCACAAGACTCAGTTCCAAATACCCAGTCTCTGTTGCCCCCCCCCAACAGTATCTAAAGTTGTATACTTATTATTGAGGGGAACAGCCACAGGTATACTCTGCACTGGCTGTGCATTTCCCCTCCTTCTGACAGTCACCCAGTTACCTGTCTCCTGCAGCATAGGGGTGATTACCTCCCTGTAGGTCCTGTCTATCACTTCCTCATTCTCCCATGTGTGTGGAAAGTCATCGAGCTGCAGATCCAGTTCCTGCTGGAGATGCGTTTACCTGGGGGAATGGATATCATTTGCATTTGTTTTGAAATTTGTCGTTTTGTGGCAGCAGTACAGTGCAATGCATAATATAAAAACTATAAATTACAATAAGAAATATATATAAAAAAAACTAAATACATAGTGCATTCGGGTAGATGGAGCTCGTCAGCCTGGAAGAGAGGGAAAACTCTGATCTCAAACCTCCACTGCCTTGCGGCCATACCCACTCATGGGAAAGGATTCGGGAGTAGACCCTGAGGACAAATCCGGAGCTGGGGTCCCTAAGGCAGTCCAGCGTTGCCTTCAACCTCGCTCTGACAACTCCTGTGACGACACTGGTGCCAAACTGTATCGGCCCTTACCCTTCCCTTGGACAACATCGGTGGCGTGGAGAGGGGAGACTTGCTGCTTGGGCAACTGCCGGTCTTCTATACAACCTTGCCCAGACCTGCACCCTAGAGAGGCTGAAGCAAGACTTTCCAGGTGCAGACCCATGGTCTCACGAGACTAACAGATGCCATCCACATAGTACAAAAAGAGAGCAAGAAGTATTGAGGTAATGTACATGGATTCATTGGTCAGAATTGAGAGCAGAGGGGAAGAAGCTGTTGCTAAAATGTTTCTTTCTTTTCTTTTTCAATCTTTTTATTGAATTTCATATATATAAAAAAAACATAACATAATAATGAATAGGTTATAAATGCATAAGACTTGAAATTGAATTAATAATAGGATAACAATATCCTATTAAAATATCAACAGAAAAACATAGTACATTATCAATCAAGCCTATAATAATTATATGAAAAAAATAAGAATAATCATCAAAAGAAAAAGAAAAAATTGTGAAAATACAAGCAAAAAATATATATTAAGAGAAAAAAAAATACTAAACTAAACTAACATGGGCAATAATAACAGTTTATTTGTACATGATAGTGCCAAAAACTCCGGAACTCCATACCAGAACAAGAATAGACAGAGAGAAGGTCTGGGAGAGGTCAAATTAATTCATATGAAAATGTCGAATGAACGATCCTGCTAAAATGTTGAGTGTGTGTCTTTAGGCTCCTGTACCTCGAGGAGAATAGGACATGTCCTGGGTGGTAGAGGTCCTGAATGATGGATGCAGCCTTCCTGAGGCATTGCTTTTCCAAAATGTCTTTGATGCTGGGGAGGACAGAGCCCGTGATGGACCTGGCTGATTGTGCAACTTTCTGTTGCTTTTTCAGATCCTGCGCAGAAGCCTTTCCAAACCAGATGGAATCAGTTGGAATGCTCTCCATTGTACATCTGTAGAAGTTTGCTAGAGTCTTTAGTGACATGGAAAAAATCTCCTTAAGTTGTGACAAGACTACTGATCTCTTTTCTCCAACAACAAATGAATCAAGTGAAAAACTCAAATGGAGCTAAGCGAATGGTGTTGATATTGAATGCTGGCTGATTTCAAACAGAGTTTATGAAGTACAGAAAATCTAAAATAAGTAGGGCAAAGTGTTTGAAAATACAGACAGGTCAGGTAGTGTCTGAATACTCTCTGTGAATTCACTTACCCTCTTATGTTATTGCTGTAGTTTGTTCAAGCAACAGAAATCAAAAAATATAAACTTACATTTCAATGTAAGTAGTTGCACATTAATTAAGCTGAAGAGAATGCCACTTTCTGCAAACAGGTTATTTATTCCCATCAACATTTGCAGATAAGACAGCATTTTTTGTGTTCTAGTTCAAATATAATACCTAATTCCAATGAAGATTCTCAGTCCAAAAGGTCAACAGTTTATTCCCCTCCAGAGA